>NC_140085.1:81878835-84539430 GCF_964237585.1 Gallinula chloropus
TCTTTTTTTTTTCTTAAAAATAGTCAGCGAACACAGCCATTTTGTTCAGAAGGATCTGCTGTTGAGTAAGGTTCCTTCCATTTATGTGGAAAAAACATTTAAAAACATTATTTTGTTTAAAACCCCCTCCCCTCCCGACACTCCTTTTCCTCACCACGCTGACAAGATAGGTTGGCAGAGTTGGCCTTGCCAGGCGCGATGCTCTATGATGCCCCATGCCCGACCCTCCCACCCCACCGGCTTCACTGGGGCAGTGTTAGTCATCCACAGCCTTCTGCGTCCTCTCCTGTTCCCTTTCAGTGCGGGTGCTGAGCTGAGTAGAGGCCTCCTTTAGAATCAGACGCCTTGATTGTGCTACTTCCCTTTTGCGTTTCATCGGGGTCATTTGAGGAACATATGCATTACTTACGTAGAGAAATCTTTGCTTTAAAATGGTATCAGCACGTGACTCTGCGTCCTTTCTAAAGACCCCTTCAGTGGCAATGACTGGCAGTTAGTACAGGAGTGGAGACTCGACCCTGTCAACCTTCTACCAATTGTAGAAATTACCCAAGAAATTGAGCTTTAGCAGCAGAATGGGTGTGAATTCCAAGGCAAACTAAGAGAGATGCCCCTTTGGTTCAAAACATAGGGTTATGTTTATGAGATTTATGACATTAACACTCCCTTGTGCAAGATACCAAGAGCCCCAAAGTACCAGAAAATTTGCTAGAGAAGGGGTATTCCTGCCGTGGAACCAGAAACAGCACGCATGGTTTCGTGCATCACGTCAGACCTTCACCTTCCATCCCCCCAGACTTGGCAAAAATCAGATACTCCAAAAAGGGTTTGGCATTTTCTAGAGGGAAAGCTGGTTAAAGGCAGTCAAAACAAGAAAAGCTTAGAGCCTTGTTTGGGAGCACTCCAGGCAACTCTTCGTGCAATCACAAACACTGCTCCTGTCCTCACCCTGCAGTTCTAGTGTTGTAATGTCCTTTTAGTGTTTTACATGAGGCTGGGTTTGGAGGGCTCGCGGGTATCATGAGCAAGCATGGCAGGGGTGTCAGCTCTTACACTGTTGGTTTTTAGCCCAAACCTGGCTAAAATGACCTTCCTACAGACAGGTCCTCAAGTCCTTACATCTCTCAGTTTCTTCTACAAATGACAGCTTGGAAGAAAAAAAAATTAATAAATTAAAGCAGTCGAAACTTTCACATCTCACTTAGCAAATGGAACCATTCAACAGGAGAAGAAGCAGCAAGTTTCCCCAGGCTCCCTGGGAAAGGCCCCTGAATTTCCCAGAACTGCTGTGCTGCAGGACTGCAGTGCTAGGGAACTGTCTGCATCTGCACGGTTACTGGCACCTACATGACTCTAAAATAGCAGTGGTGGGTTAGGCAGCTGGATGAGAGCACTGCAGTGTGTGCACACATACAGCCCTTCTGCCACATGCCCGATAATGCAATTGCATCACGGTTTACACTAACGAAATCCCTTCGCTGCCTTAAGACCAACAGCGTGGCACTCCATCTGAATGAAAAGAAAAAGATTCCCCTGGTGATATTCAGCGCCAGCAGCACTTCCCAAACACACGGTTCCTCCAGCTGTTCCCCATGACAAGATCTCTGCCAAAGCAGGATCAGAGACATGACCTGAAATAGCACAACGGAGATCAAGTTGGATCAAGTCTGTTCCTAAATAAGATCTGCTCTCTCCCTGAAAGCGCTTCACTGAGGTCTAAGATCAGTGATAAAGATGGGAAGCCTAGAAGACCTAGGAGATAACAACAGTGGTTAACAAGAGAAATGGCCAAGGCCCAACAATCCAAATGGGAGGAACAGCAGGTGTGTGGCTGGGAGATAAAAGACCAAATGGCCAGCGTGAAAACTAGCCAGGCTTGACAAATCCTTTGAGGGAAGAGGTTGGGAGGTATGTAAACACTGAGAGTCACCTGGCTGCCAACACATGGATCCTGCACGCACTGTCATGGCAGCAGTGTGCCTCTGGCTGGGGCACTTTCAGCTCTAGAAATGCAGCCAAGAGCTGGCAGCTCAGCTAAAGATGCAGAAGGACCAGCACTTTCCTGCGATGTATGGGCGATGCAGTAAACCAAGGGAATGGAAATAACAGCTTGAAGTGACTGCCCCTCATTCCCAACCCCTCCCCCAGCTGCTGCCTGCAGCAGAAATGCTATCAAGGAACATCTCAGTAAGAGGTTTACAAGCAGGAGTCATTTGAACCATCGATAAGGGAAATTCCACAGCTTCTCACAGAGGAGGGATTGTTTTACAGCAGGGAACCAGGGCAGCTGGAGATTTGACCATATAAGTTAATGAGATAGTCAGGAGCGGTGGTGGTGGCGCGATGATGTTAGGCTGATGGCTCTGATGCTTTTACAGGCGGCATTAAATTCCTTGAGTGAGTAATTAGGGGTGATGAAGAAAAAGCAAGAGGAAAGATTTCAAAACAACAGCGCCTATCGAAACATGCTGACTCGAAGAATGGGATGAGGCACGGCTCAGTGGTATGTACAGTCACTGTCTACATGCCTTCCGGTGCTCCCCCCTTGCGCACATTCAGGTTCCCATTACTCTCCTCATCCACGACAAAGAAGCCTCAGACAGGGGCTGCTCCTGCAGCGTGAACTAACGCTGTTTCCTGATTTGCAAGCACTGGCAGGCAGCTCCAAACGGGGAAAAGGTGTGAATCACCTCTTCTTTTGGAGACTTACGTGTTTCTTCCTAGCGGACCCCACAGTTATGGATCCAGTTCCTTCTGCTGAATCATTGCAGTAGAATGAATTGGGACGTGATTTATTTTATACCTGTTAGTTTTCAACAGTCTACAGGTCTATAAGGTTTCAGTTTTCCCAATTTTCAGTGCTCGTGTGACAAGAAGACAGGGGACGTCTTCCCTTACTCAACACTTGCTGATCTCCTTTCTACTGATAGCAATTGGTCACTTCTAGAAATAAAAGTAAGGTGTGAAAGAGCAATGGGGGAGCTGTGCTGTGGGTCTGAAAGATGTAAGAAACACAGTTTTCCTGAAAGTGCTGGGAACATTTAGTTTAGAGATTAAGCTCAAAATCCAGTAAGTCCTACGGAATGAAACTGCAGGCTCTTAATGGAAGGTTTACTGAGAGGATTCATAATTAATTAGTGACTAGAAAACCATGATTTCTTCCACTGCTGTGTTGATATTTGGTCTCCTTCTGCCCTCCCCTCGCTCGCTTAAGCAATATGAGAAAGCTAAAAGGGAACAACTCCTTTAAGGAGCACATGGGGACGTGTTAAAGGGTTCTGTCCTGCAGATGCCCCCAGACACACATAACCACTGGTAGGCAGGAAAAAAACGTGTCTCCCCATTAATGCATAGTCCAAGAATGAACACCCTAGTCCTACTCATAAAATAGGATTCTGACTTGCTACCACAATGACAAACCGACCTGCTCTTTCAGGTCATATTACCTATCAGCAGGGGCTTTAACGAGTGTCAAAGATGGATAGGAACAAGACTAAGGCCTCTCCTATACATATAAGAATTGCACTGATTTAACTAAAGCTGTGATTTCATACATATCGACTCAGCTGGGTGCCAACTCCAGCAGAGATGCTCCTCTTTGTAAGAGTGGGTTACTGCTCTGAACTCAAACTCATTCCTCATCAACCTAAGCTAAACTGAAATAAATTAAATTATAATTATAGTAAGAACTATGTCATCGATTTACCTAACTTGGCTTTAAAATTATACTTGTAAGCTAAATCATGCAATATTCTCATTTACAAAATGACTAAGACTATTCTGCTGGAAGCTAGTGTTCACAAAGCTATGGCCTGAAAAAAGGACAAACTATACAACTTAAAGCTGGGAGCTGACCTGTTGACCACACCTGCTTGAAGGGAGAGAGCTCTGTAAAATAAGGGCCGAGGCCACAAAGACCTCTGATGAAAAACCTCAGCTAAAAAACCCAAGAAGTCAACAGAAGAAAATAGTTACTTGAAAAAATGCCCCACTCAGCACTTCAGAGTCTGATCAGCGAACAATAAAAATAGTAAACAGAAAATACTACTGTGCCTACCTTGTTTCCCAGCTGCTAGATGAAGTGACTAACAGGAACAAATAGGGAAACTTTCCTTTCCTCTCTCTGTTACTTAAGAACATAGGAAATACTGAGACAGGCAGTGAGACCTGAGCTAGCTAGCTCATGCTGGCCAGTTATGAGCCATAATCAGAGCACACTCAGGTTTGGTTTTAGCACTATGAAATTCAGGCTTTCAGCTTTTATGAACAAAACAAAACAAAACAAAACAAACCACAAAACAAAACAGAAAGAGAGAAAGAGAGAGAGAAAGAGAGAGAGAGAAAGAGAGAGAGAGAAAGAAAGGAAGAAAGCAAGCAAGCAAGAAAGCAAGCAAGCAAGAAAGCAAGAAAGAAAGAAAGAAAGAGCAATAAATGAATGAAAGGCAAGGGCTACCCCTCTGCAACCTCACAGAGAACTAGGGCTGCTTGGATCCCCTCTTATTTGCTAGTAGACTTGGAAGAGCTCTGCTTAGCTGTCCCCAAAAGTCACCATCAACAAAGTCAATGGGGAATCAGATTCTGAAGTAGAAAGGCAGTGAGAAGATAAATGCAAGTATGACTGATTAATCATAGACCGGAAGAACCCAGCAAGCATATAGTGTTCAGAGGGTTTTTTTGCTTTTGTTTTCTTTGTAAAAGGTGCACCAGAAGCTTCGGTTCCATTTTCTGTCTTTCACATTCCTCTCCACTCTCGTGGCTCCTTGGAGTGACTGGGCTTGGCCACTGGTGTGCTGCTCCGGTGGGGCTAGTGGCCGAGGTCATGATGACTCCTCAAGTGCATTGACGACCTGCTCAAGGATGTCAGGGCAGTGATCTGCTATCTGTTGTAAGATGGCGTTGGCAAACTCCTGCAGCTCTGCGCTTTCCTTCTCGCCCTTTTCTAACTCCTCACGAAGCTGCAAGAAACACAGAGGTATGGTCATTTTCCACTATTAAATATGTTCACTGGATAATATAGACAACTGCCCAGTGGGCTCAGCTCTAAGCTACACCACCACTTTTAGAAAGGGAGCTAACAGAGGTGTAACATGCTGAGCACTTCCATGATTGGCATCTTCCCCTGGTGACACCTTCACCAGAAACTGGATGCTCTCCCTGTTCTTTATTTCACTTTTTCACTCTACAGGACCAGTTAAGGACGTGTCCATGTGGGAAAACTAATGGGCTTAACTACTTTTGAATAAATTGTGCTATGATTAACATTAGAAAAACTTCCTCCATAGACCGTTTTTCCAAAAGCAACCACACACCAGAAGCAATACAGCATTTTGCTAGTATATCATTTTAAATAGTTTGACTTTTATTCATGAACAGCAGGATGTTTCAAAGGTCATTAGTTCAGAATTACTTCTTACCTGAAGTCAACAGGAATGTTCCATAGTCATACATTATACACTCAGAGTTAACCAGAACTCCAATTTTTCTGTGGAATTAATAATTTTCAGAGACCACGTTTCCTAATTCACTCATAAGATGACTACACACAATTCTGGCGGAACAGACACGATTTTTGTTTACTAACTCTGCATTTCCTGTTGGATCATTTGCTGTTTAGATTACTGTAATAGTCCCAGAAAAGGACACAGAACTTCAAAACTTTATCTTAATGACGCTGTCTACAGCCTATAAACTGGTTCTTTTTTTCAACAAGCGGTGTAACAAACCACACCACACAACATACTGGAGTATATGTCAACATAATTTTTAGCTCTGGGCCTCAGCCATTGCCAGAGAGTCTAAATGAAAGAGCAGGAAACATCTGCCTTCAGTAACCTGTTTTTATCTGCCCAGCAATTGATAAAGTCCACGCTAGCCTGTGAACTGTGCTGAATCCCAAGTAAGGCTGTAATTTGTGCTAGCATTTTAGGGGATTACTGTGCTCATGATGGTCTAAGGATCTAACAGAACAAGCAACATCTCTTACTACACCAGATGACACAGACAGCTAGACTGGATAAACTGTGAAGCAGATAGCTTTTTTGTTACTAGATATCCAAAAAAGTCTTCTGGTTTTTCAGTAGTATGATTTTCTTCTAAGAAAGTATAATCTCCATGGATCTAAGAGAAGTATATTTCTAGCAGGTACATATGCTGAGACAGATCCTGAAGTTTATTGTAAGTGTCTGCATTCAAAGACTTCTGTCAGTTTGCACAGCTGTAAGCAACTAGGTTTTTTTTTTCTTGAATCTTCTTTTAAATCCCCCCCTTCCAATATCATCTGTCAGTCCTGTAACATTTCTTATAGCTAAGTGATTAATATTTTTATTGGAACTCTACAGTGGTAATACATGACATGGGAAGAATATCAAATTGGATTTTTTCATCCCTGAAGGGATAACTGGTCATCAGCAGACACAATCTTTGATCTGTATTTTGTACTTCTGCAACACTGCTCGCTGTAGGTTTTAAAAAGAGAACTGTTGGGCAGCAGGACAACAGGGATGATTTTACCACTGGAAGAGCACAATGCAGTGGGAAAGGCTCTATTTCTACAATTAAATTTCAAATCAGATACAACAGGATGCCTGTGTTTAGCGATGGCATCAAGCAAAGCACAGAATACGGTTAGTGCAAGAAATACTGCATAAACCCAAACAGCCCAAGAATGACTATAGAATAAATATAAATGCTTTATAAGGAAGTTATGGTATAGACTTCTATAGACAAAAGTGAGAGAAAGGAAATTAAAAGGGTAAGCCTGCTACACTATTCCCTTTACTAGGCAGGGTAGCATACAGTAAATTACTTGGGCTTTGTGTGCTGAATGTTAGTTTAATGTGTTCTTATGTGCTTTGTTCCTACTGGCTGCTGTACTCACAGCACAGCTATATGGCTCCGAGAGGGGCTCCTGCCAAGAATCACAATGCAAAAGCAACCTGATCCTGCTCCGCGGAGCGACATGGGCTGGGGAAGTGGGGAAAACAAGAGGGAGGGGAGCACTCCGGGCTCTGCAAGGGCTCTTGGGGGAGAAAGGGAGGTGGGGGAATCCAGCAGTAACCCACAATGGCTCAGGAATGGCATGCTGTGGATCAGCGACTAGCCTGGTTCCAACAGCCTGGCAGAGTTACTAGTTGGAAACTTGCTGGCTGGATAAGCCTAGGAGAGGTCCAGTCAGCAAGCAGGATTGAAAGAGTCAGCACAGCCAGCCAGGAGCAGTGCTGAAAATTAAAAGCCAGGAGACTGGGCTGCAGGGACAACCTCTGAGTCTCAGGTTGCTCAACCAAGCAAAGTCCCGGCAATTCAGGCAGCCCCAGGTACAGCAGCCTGAAAACCGCCAAGCTGATGGTAAAGTCACAGGACTGCCTTGAACGTTGAGCTCTGAGGCAGGGCTGCCTTGGCTTCTTGGGCCAGCACAAAGACTTCATGGTGCATCACAAGGGTGGGAGGTGGTGGAAGTTGGGAGAGACACTAACAGGAGAAGAAGCCAGTGATGCAATTCTTATCTTTATCTGGCTCCTGCAAGGGACCTCGGCAGGAGGAGAGCCAGGAGAGGGCAGTGTTAGCAGGGAAAGCAGGGTCCTGCAACCACCACCTGCCCAGCCACCATCCCTCTTCCTGGCCTTTCAGCCAAATCCCCCAGGTGAAGCTCCAGGAAAGGACCAAGCAATTAAATAATCAAATATAAAAGCACCTCAAAGAGATTAACCTTCACAACTGAAAGGAGGTTGGTGGACAAGGGAGAATCCCACAGGATATTGTTGTTGGGGCGGTACTGCAAAGCCAGGGGTGTCTCAGTTTCTTGCCGCGCTCGTCATCATTTATGTGAATGCATGTGGAATACAACTCCTTGCAAAATCAAGGTAAGCCCAACAAAAGAAGCCCACTTCAAAGCTAAAATAAATCAAACACAATCAAACAAAAGTAACCAACTTCATCAGATGAAGAAAAGTTGGAGCACAGGAAGTTCTGCACCAACATGTGGAAGAACTTTTTCACAGTGAGGGCGACAGAGCCCTGGGACAGGCTGCCCAGGGTGGTGGTGGAGTCTCCATCTCTGGAGATATTCAAGACCTGTCTGGACGCCTATCTGAGTGATATGAGCTAGGGAGCTGCTTTGGCAGGGGGGTTGGACCCGATGATCTCTCAAGGTCCCTTCCAACCCCTATGATTCTATGATCCAAGAAGTAACTTTCTGACCATCAAGAGCCCAAAAGGAGACGGCTCCGAATGCTGAAGGTCAACAATAATACTTTGCACATTAGCACAGACAGAAAGTCTGCACAGCTGGCTGGCAGATGTCTGTGATGAAACATCTTTGAAAAAAGTAGCAATGATAGCCTTGCGTTGAGTTTGCTAGCTTCAGAACATCTAGGTTTAATAATGTGATTTCTACTTAAACAAAAACATCTTAATTGACTATGTGGCTGGTTGCAGCATTTCTACATTATGTATGTCATCTCCGTTTACGTCATTCCCTTCAGAAACAGCTGTGAGCAGCATAGGTCACTCTTCATTCAGACAAACTCCTTAATGGGGAACATCCAGTTCTCCATGGCCTAACTTCACTTAGATGTTTGGCAGTCCAGATTCTAGGGGAGTTTCTCTAAAAGGGTCGTATCTATTCTAACTCTGGTTTCCTAGCTTTTCCTCTTGTGAATACAAACCAAAATGGTCTTACCTTCCCCATGGCATTTTTCTGTGACAATAAAGGAGTGTTAAGCAGTGTCCTTCTTTGTTGGCATTTTCAGCTGAGGATATGAGGAGATTCATACACTCACAGAAACGACGGAAAAAGAGAAGGCAAGGCCAGCTGTGTTTGCCTAGTTGACGGTAAGTAAAAATAGACAGCTCAGAAGGAAAAGGATAGCCTGGACCCCAGAGGTGCTTCATAGTATTTACACTTTATCTTTGGATAGAAGTACAGGAAGGACCTTCAGCATCTCAGGGGAATGTGAGCTTGCAGATAATCTGCAATAGATTCAGACACTTTTCATCACTGCTGCCTTCCTTCCTGGCCTTAGAGCAAGTCATGATAGGAATACTTTTCCATTTATAGGTAAACTCCATCGGTGAAAAAAAAAAATCCCAAACTATTCACCATGAACTTAACTTGCATTGTGCTTCTCAGGTCCAAGGCATCCCAGAATTTATGTAAAGATTAACTGACATTCAGAGGGAAGATAACTTCACAGTTAAGAAACAGGTTTTACATGAGCACTAGGTGAATTGTGTTGCTGCTCTGCAGAACTTTCATGGCCTTTGTTCATTCCACAATCCCAGTAAGGCAACACCATGCAAAGATCCTTTAAAATTATTTATATGGGGAAGGTTTACTCCTCAGACTGTTATTTTCCTCCAGTTAATAATTCCACAAAAACACTGATGAAAAAGGCAAACAAAAATAAAGCAGTATCTCATCTCAGGCTATGGACAGTAAAACTGAATACAGAAAATGGGGTACTTGTAGAGCAGCACGAGAAGAAAGCTAACTGTGGGACTCAGATAGGGCTACAATACCTGGATCTGGAATTATGTTTCTCCAGATGTAATTGGGTGTTTCTGGATCAGGCTATGGTTAGCCTGAAAAATACATCTGGGGGTTTATGTAACAGAAATAAGCATCAAAAAGAAATTCAATTGATTTCATCTTAACTTCTGTTTTGACTGAAAGTAAGTTAAACTACTCTGTATCTCAGGCAAATGGTCAAGAGCTTTTGCATCTTCCCAGACCAACCAATGTAAATATGTTTGTTTGAAATAGTGAGAGCCAACTGCATACGACCCTTTGTTTCTCGACTAGAGACCTACAAAAGGGTAGTCAAGGACCCAAGAATCACAAACATGGAGAAAATTCACCTGTCTGCAAAGCAAATCTTGAATACCTCATAGCTGATGAGTTTTGGGAAAACTGGAGCCCTTTCTACTCTTTCCATGTTACTTGTCTCTCTTTAACAACAAATTAATTTTGATTATTATGAAGTCATGAAGAATCCTGTTAGCTCTGAAATTTCTGACAGATACTTGAAGAAAGAAATTTCCACAGAATATTTTGGTCCATACCATCCAGTGAGCCTGACAGGCCAACAGTGGACCCAGCTGCTCCTGCCTGTGGTTCCTTTTACCCAGGAAGGATGCCCACAGCAGCCACCTCAGCAACCACGACACAGCCAAGCAGAATCCTTACCAGTAGCTCATTCTGGGACTTGTTACAAAAAGCTTCCACAAGAACTACAGTGCCCAAAGCAAGGAAGAGTAACAGAATTTATCATCTAATAGTAAAACATATGGAGAGGTGAGCTGCCCTTGAAAAAATAAAGCAATAGCTCAGGTTGGTACACCAACTGCTTCTAGGAACTGCTTGAAATGAGACCACAGTAAATACGAGACCCACCGCATATGCACACGAAACATTTCACCCTGCCCTAAAAGCAACGCTTTTCCCTTTAACTACTTTTAACCTGAAAAGAGATGAAATGTTACTGATTGATAGTATATATTCCAATTAAAATTAGCAATGCCATGCACAAATAAAAATGGATAATGTTATGGCATTATGGATAATGCTTGTGACTTTGACCAGCATTTAGGAACTATGACACCGACCCCAAGTTCTCATCCTCACTCAAAACATTAATTTAATATAAACATTTAAAATACTAGAAAATGTAAAAATTGTAGAGTTTCTATATCCATTGTGTTCTCAACTAAACTCAGGAAATACATTTGCACACAAAGGATATAAATTGTTGCAATTATTACTTCGAATTCCTAACAGAGACCAGAAGTGGGCTGTTTAACTTTAAAATACATTTTGCATTCCCACTAAGATACAAATTAAAAATAAATGACATAAATCAGGTGGGGAGGATAACAAGCTAATGGGAGAGCAGTCAGAGAAGAAAGACAGGGTAAACTCTGAAGTAACTGGGTAATTTAGAGTGACTAAATGCAAAACATGGCAGAGTAATTTCTTTACAGAAACTAAGTTGAGCAATTTCTCATAGATGATACAGAAGCAAGAACACAAGTGGCATCTGAACAAGTACACAGGATGTTTATAAAATAGCTGCTTGTAATTTAGAGTAAAGTTTATCCCGCTTGCAATGTTGTTTGTATATCAAATCAAAATGTATCTTTAACACTTCCAAAATGCAGCAAGCATATATGCAATTTTAAAATAGAATTTGAAAGCTACATACACACAGTCTGGTGTCTGAACAAAAAGCTTAACATTAACTTTTCTGAGAGTGAAATGGGAATTATGTGCAACATAAATTATGCTCCTTGGAACCAAGCCATGACTATTTAGCTGCTACAGCAGGTTGTGACTGATACAGTGAAGTGACATTATCACCTTTTTCCTGCCTCTGGTTTGAGCAGCTGAACAGAAAAGTAATTCCTGATTTCTTGAGAGAGGATTGATAAGTAGGAATCCCTAGACGTTTGCTCTTCGGCTGAAGCTGATACACAGGGAGAGGGAAGACAACCTTTCTTGACTGCAAAGGCTCTTCTACAACCATAAAGATGTTTTTAAAGTGCATCTCTCTGTAGCTCACAGCCAAAGCAGTCATAGGAGTAACATCATGCTATAGTAATGGGGTGAGACAAGCTCCCACCGTAGGTGTCCTCTGAGAGAGACCATTCATGGAAATGCATCTACCCAGGTCCTACAGGCCTGATGTTCATACTGCCAGAAATACCTCCTGGGAAAGAGGACCAGGTTGATTGTGCAGGAAAAGAATGGTGCCTGGGGGCCAGGAGAAATAGGCAGGACCCCCAGCTGCCTGGAGGAAGCCAGGATGTGTCAGACATGGATGGAAAGAACCACTGATGGCAGGGAGAAAATGCCTCCTACTCCTAGGGTTAAGAAAATGATCTTCATTGGATAGGTCCTCTTCTGATGGAAGAAACATTTTTTCAGAATGACTGTAGGACCTAATGAAAATGAGAAGTTTTCCATAATATGAGACTGCACATTTTAGAGCTGGATTTAAGTGATAAGAAACAATGATGATACTGCTTAAGCTATGAATGGAACAAACACCATTGGCTACTACTAATACCTGGTTGCTGCACTTGGTTGTCTCTTTTTACTTTTGTGCACTGCTGCCTTCCAACCACAGCACAGCATGCCACTAGCAACATACTTATATGATGATTTTCAGCAAGTTCCCTTTCTACTCCATTCTTTCCTTTCATAAAGAGAAAAGAAAACCAACAACTGAACCATAGATAAAACTGTGGACCATATGATTATGTTCTTAATGTCATTTCCTTTCATAGAGGAATAAAATCCCTCACTTAACAGCAACCATCTGAAATGTGAAACGTAGCTGTAGTTCTACAAAGCCCAAGAATATTAACATAATGATATGCTTGGGACAAAGTGAAAGAAAATATTGTATTTAATAGAAATTGCTAGGATAATGCAATTATTTATAGCAAATGAATGAAATTTTTATTTCTCAGTGTTGAGACTTGGAACATTCTTCCTTCCTCCTTATGGTAACTTCAATCTTTTAAGTAGACAAGTTGAACAGGACATGAATGGGTTGAAGGAGGACAGTTCCAGAAAAAATGCTGGTTAAATTCTTTGGGAACATCGGGTCAGAATTGACTCAAAGGAATTTTTTCCACCACATTAATAAGCTAATGACATGGTTCCAAGCACTGTAGATTCTTTATTCTCTACAACTTAATCTCCTATACTAGTTTAGATAAGGTTTTGAGATACCATATACTGGCTTTTCAGCCTTCATTACAAATGGACCACAGTTTTACTATGGTAAATCAGCTTTACAAAATGTCTTCAATAAAATGCCAAAAAAGAATAATACAATATCTTGGCTCTATACTTTGATTAAAATCAATTGAAGTCACTAAGGAATAGTTTAACTTAATAGTAGCATAAGGAAACTATTATACACTAGAGGTACCAATTATCAATCAAACTATGAGAGTCCACAAAATTACTTAGGCGGCAACAAATTCCCCTTAGAACCACAGGGCTGATGCTGGCAGATGTTTTTCTGACAATGACTTGTTATGTTAATTTCCCTGCGTCACTGTGGATGTGCTGGGTGAGTGAAAAGCTTACATCTAATTCATACACTAGTTTTACCTGCCAGAAGAAGCCCCAGAAAACTCCAGCTATTTGTACCTGAGCCTCCCCAGCAGGTATGAGAGACCTACAGGGTATATGCTATGACAAAATGCTGCAGGACCAACTTTCGCCAATGATAGTTGCTGCAATGGGAATTCACAGCTTTGAAAGCAGCAGTATGAAAATGAATTCTCAACTGTTTAGGAAAAAAAACCCAATCCACAAACTACAAAACAACCCCAAAACAAACTAAGTAATCTCATTGGTGAGAAGTGGATACATTCGCACCATTCTTAAATATTATTGGTGTTCAGTTAAGTGTGTCCTCCCTAATCATGTTAGCACTTCTTAACATTCAAGAGGATTAATTTTTTCCCACTGAGGCTTGTGAAGCATTATCTACAGAAGATCATATTAGAAGGGACAGGAGTGAATTTAATGCACTGGATTTGAAGTCATTTACAAAACTCATTAAAATTCCAAAGATGCAAAATGGGTATTCTGTGATGGGTTTCTGTGAATCTGGAGAACTGATTCCCACCCACCATGGGAATACTTTAAACACAAAGGAAATTCTGCAGTTAGAAACAGAAAAGCTCCGTGACTTAAATGAAAAATGTGCTTTGTAAATTGAAATACATCATTAGTTTGTATTTTTCAACTGAAGCTTGTTAAATACAGTCTAAGTGAGTATGGGAAAGCAGAAGAGACTGCTACATTTGACTTTAGCAGATGTTAGTTACTCGTGGGAGTCACAAATGGAGTAGTTACTTCAACCAACTGTGGCAATAGCAATGCATAATTAAGACAATAATGGAAGAGGATAGAAAAATATTTTTTTCTCTTCTCCAGGACAACTTAGATAATTCTTTTTCTCACAATTTTGACTTAAATCTTTTATTTTTTTTTCTGTGTAAGCCATTAATGTTGCTAATGGACTAGCAAAGTTCGTTTGAGAAGTGTCTTTTGCTAGACCAGTACCTTGAACTGGAGAGAGCAGATGCTGTTTTGGGCTGTCTGTCTGTTCAGAAGAACTTGCCAAAGAACACCTTCTCTATTTGCTTTACCTACATTCTCTTGATCAAATTGAAGATATCACCTGTCCCCACAGATCCTGATTATATTCAAAGATCATCACAGCTGTAACAGACCAGGTTATCTGTTTCAGGGATATAAAAAATTTGCCGACATCCAGCCTTTACTTCTGTTTTCTGAGATGCTTCCCATAGGTGCTACAGGTTTTGTCATCTGATGCTTCACCCCTATCTGACAGACAAGGCAGCTCAGAATTGTATGCTGAATGTTTTGATCTGTGACATAGGAGCCCTTCCTCTTCAGTGTATGAGGATGGCACGCATTATACTGAAAACCTTAATCCTGTACCAACAATTACAGAAGCCAAGAGGTAAATAAAACGTGTACCTGGGTGTGTAGGAGCTAGTGGGCTCTATAGGGAAGAGGAATTGTCAGGCCTATAGAGGCAAATGTAGGTATTGAGTGGGGCACACAGTAAATAAATGTATGAAGACAAGTATAAAGACAGAGATCAACTGTGATGTAGCATCTAGGACCTGTTACAGGCATATTTATGCCAAAAGGTCTGCTCTTCTTTCTGAGCTGTTAGGCATGCTTCTGTTTGCTTCCTGTAATTTGGTTGCTGAAGTGCTCTCTCTCAAATTTCTGGATCAAAATTCAGGCTTGAGTTGAAAGTGCAAGGAATTGAGCTTAAACATCACAAAAGAAGAAAACCAGAGCTGAAGTGTTCAGGTTAGGCTCAGGATAGTGCCCACTGACCCAGAGAACCACTTTTAACTATATAGGCCTTACACTAGCTTGTGTGCATACTGGATAGACTTCTCTGTAGGGTATCAAAGTGAATAATTTAGTGAATGAATCTTCCCTATAACCCAAAGTAAGGGTCAAAAATTAAAAGCCAGTTGCATTTATTTCTGGCACAGGTTCCTTATAATAGCTTAAATAATTAAAAAAAAAAGAAAAAAAAAGAAAAAAGGCACCGTTTGTAATATAAGAGTAAAAATTTAAAAGAATTATAGGAAGGAATGAGAAAAAAAGGGTTGTGGAGAGTGATGAATTATCGTATGTAAACAAGAGATAAAAACTGCCAGTGAACGGATTAAGGAAGACAAGACATTACCAGAGCTGAGAGAAAGATTATTTCAGTAGCTGAATTATAGATATATAGTGTCCCTGTAGAGACTTCATCAGACAAGCTGCTATTAAACTGTTTCAGTTCTGCATTCCAAAACTCCTGGAGATACACAGTTGGATTTCTGAAATCACTCTGTGTGTGCACAAGCATGGGTGTACTGCATTTAGCACACTGGGTCCAAATTTGGTATAGGTATCCAGGTGAGATGGTAAGCAGAAAAAAACACTGGCAGAACAGAAGGTAACAGAAGGTAAGGATGTTGTCTTAATTTATGTAAAGCGACTCAAAAATATGCCAATTTAAATGGTTAATGTAATGACTACATTAAGTTACAAAAGAACAGCTAAACTTTGTTAACAGGTAAAGCATGGCAAAAGTGGTATCTTGCAGTTTGGTTTCCCATAAGCGTGTAGATGAATGGCCTCAAGTACAGATAAAAGAACAGAAGAAATTCCATACTAAATATTAAATGGATATGATTAAAAAAATTATTGGCTCCTGTCATCTGAAGAGTAGTGGATCATACAATCATAAAGTCATAGAATATCCTGAGTTGTAAAGGATCATAAAGTCCAACTCCTGGCTCCACACAGGGCCAGCCAAGTCAGAGCATGTGACTGAGAGCATTGTCCAGACAGTTCTTGAACTCAGTGAAGCTCCGTGCTGTGACCACTTCCCTGGCGAGCGTGTTCCAGTGCCTGACCACCCTCCCAGTAAAGAGCCTCTTCCTAGTATCCAACCTAAACCTCCCCTGTTGCAGCTTCATACCATTCCCTCAGGTTCTATCACTGGTCACCAAAGAGAGGAGATCAGTGCCTGCCCCTTCACTCTCCCTCATCAGGAAGCCACAGACCATGATGAGGTCCCCCCATAATCTCCTTTTCTCCAGCCTAAACAAACAAAGGGACTTCAACCTCTCCTTGTAAGACTTTTTCTCCAGACCTTTCACCATTCTCGTTTCCCTCCTCTGGACACTCTCCAATAGTTTCATGTCCCTCTTGTACTGTGGCACCCAAAACTGCACACAGTGCTTAAGGTGAGGCCACACTAGCGCAGTGTAGAGTGGGGCAATCCCCTCCCTGGACCAGCTGGTGACAGTGTGCTTGATGCACCCCAGGATGCAGTTGGCCCTCCTGGCTGCCTGGGCACATTGCTGGCCTGTGTTTAATCTGCTGTCGACCAAGACCTCCAAATCCCTCTCAGCATGGCTGGTCTCCAGCGTCTGATCCCCCAGCCTGTATGTGCAGCCAGGGTTGTCCCTTCCCAGGTGCTGGATCAGGCACTTGCCCTTGTTAAACTTCACGCTGTCGGTGAATGCCCAGCTGTCTAATCTGTCCGGGTCTCTCTGTAAGGTTTCTCCACCATCAATGGAGTCAACAGCTCCTCCCAATTTGGTGTCATCTACAAATTTACTTAAGACACCCTCTAGTCCTGTGTCCAGGTCATTTACGAAAACATTAAAAAGAACTGGTCCTAAAATGGAACCCTGGGGAACCCCATTAGTGACTGGCCACCAGCCAGATGTAACCCCATCTACTATCATCCTCTGGGACTGACCCTTCAGCCAATTGCCCACCCAACGTGTTAGGACTCTGTCTTGCTGGCCAAAACGTCCAGCATACAGCTGGGAACTGAGAGACAGTATCAAAAGCATTATTGAAATCTGAAAAAAAAAATCAACTGGTTTCCCTTGGTCAGCCAGTTGGGTGACCTTCTTGTAAAAGGCAATCAGATAATCAGATTGCATAGATAAGACCTTCCCCTCCTGGACCTGTGTTGGCTGTGACCAATCCCAGTATGTTTTTCTCCATATTTTTACCAGGCACTGAGGTGAGACTGAAAAGCCTGTACCAGGGTCTTCTTTCTTACCATCCTTGAAAACTGGGACAATGTTTGCCAGCTTCCTGTCAACTGGGACCTCTCCAGATTCCCAAGACCGATGAAAAATAATTGAGAGAAGTCTCACAATGATATCAGCCAGCTCCCTGAGTACCCTGGGATGAATTCCATCGGGGCCCATGGACTCATATGGATCCAGGTGGAGCAGAAGATCGCCCACAAGTCCAGGGTTCACTAGGAATTTATCATTGCTGCAGTCATGGTCCTCCAATTCCAGGCATGTGGATATTTGCTACCAGTTTTCATAGAATCATGGAATGGTTTGGGTTGGAAGGAAACTCCAAGATCATCTAGCTTCAACCCCCCTGCCATAGGCAGGGACACCCTCCAAAGCCCAAAAGCCCCATCCAACCTGGCCTTGAACACTTCCAGGGAGGGAGCATCCACAGCTTCTTTGGGCAACCTGTGCCAGTGCCTCACCACCCTCACAGTGAAGAATTTTTTCCTACTGTTTAATCTAAATCTTCCCTCTCCTTGTCCTATCATTACATGCCACTGTGAACAGTCCCTCTCCGTCTCTCTTGTAGGCCCCCTTAGGTAATGGAAGGCTGCTCTAGTGTCTTCCCATAGGGAGCAGGTGAGTGGGCCACATTTTGATGTGGCACATCAGGAAGACCTACATCAACAGTTCAGGCCCTTGCTCAGAGCTTCAGACCACAAACTCACCTGCTCCTGGGTCATCTTCTGCAGCTCTTTCTCCCAAGCTGCCCGGTCATCATCTAGGTGGTAGGAAGCAGGTGGGGTGAGTCCACGCAGAATCAGGGGGTCACGGTCATGGCAGAGGGCTGTCAGATGTCCAATGTACAACTTCAATTTGCTGCGATTCTGATCAAGTTCTAGGAGGGGCTGAATTATCTGAAATAAGAGAACAGAGACAGTGAGGAACAGTTGGAGACCCAAGCCAAGATAACAGCAAAGATCAGCCTCTGAGATCAACCTTGTTCAGCTCCAGACTGGAAGAAACCCGAACACCCTCCCTCCCTGCTGAGTACTCTTATCCCATAACCCAGCAACCATCCTGTTAAAGCGGAAAGAAAACAAGGACACTAGGGATGTGGGGATGATAGCTGTCTGATTAATATAGGAAATAATGAGGATATAGGTGAAAATGAAACAATATTAAATTGAATGCATTAACTCTACTGATCATCCAGCAGTGCCTCTGTCAGCCATTTCAACTTCTTGCCTTAAGGGAAATTAATTTTTCTGATAAAAGGTGCCTGTCCACAACTAAGGCAACGACAATGTAGATTTTAACTTGTTTTGCCAACAAACATTTTACTGTAACCTGTAACTGAAGTATATAACCATGTTCTAAAGAGATGAGTTTCAAATAATGCCAAGACATTGGTTTCTAAGATAAACACATTTCTGCTGTAGAAACTGGACAGAGACACATTTTAAACAGAAAGTTAAGGTACAGTTTTCTACAGTTTTGGAAAGGAGGCGACTTTAATTTATTATGCAAACAAGATTCTATACAATGGACTAGAAAACTAAAATCAAAGACCTTTAATAAGTACTATTTGATTTTGCTGTACTTCACCTAATCTGAATCTAAACCTTGTTCCTCATTGCAATCAAAGCTGAAATCATCCAGTTCCCATCAAAAAGTATTTGAAGAGCCACTTTTCATCTGTTTTATAAAAATATAGAGCTGAAGAGCATAAATAAATAGTGGGAACCCCTCACTATGCCTTCCCACAGGAATACAGCTTTCTGTTGTTCTAGGTGTTTGTGGACATATATTCAAAACTGCAGTAATACAACACTCTGAGGCTTGCAGCTGATGAAAAAAGCAAGGAAGAAACAGGCTCTGTACCTCCACTCTCTAAAACGAAGTGTTGAAGCTACAGGCACTGATGTGCACCAGCTAGGAGAGCTGGAAAGCCTTGCCACGATGCTGGTAACTTGTCACATTCCCAGGCAGGGGCTGCACCTGCTGTTTGTTAGTGGGCTGGGGATATCTTTTCAATAGGGCACCTCTGACCCTGCTAATGAATAAGGAGTGAGATAATCTCTGAGTCAACAGGAACAGGGTGCTGGCAGTACTTTCAACAAAGATGCTGGCTTCGACCCCTTTTAATAAGGCTGTCAGGGCTCACTTATTTTGCTTCTAACACTGCTCTACACGGATTAATTTCTGTAGAGTGAGAGGATCTAAGCAGCTAACGAATGTCAGGCTCCTTGGCCTGTGAAGCGTAGCTGCGCTCAGCAGCCTACGCCAGAACATCAAGGTGGGAGCAGCTATGAACAGCCACAGCGACATGGCAGCCACGGTAGAGGAGACAGATGAGAAACCTGCAGAGACAGTGAGCTCACAGGCTTTCTTAAACCCCCCACTGCCACGTGTAGCCTTGGGGCAACATCTGTTTACAGATATATATGCACATAAAAGTATGATTTGATGTATCAAGACTGCACACTGCAGCAGGGCAGGATATTCTGCTCTCCTGTATACAGGGCAATAGGAAGGGATATGTTAGTAGCATCAACAAAGTCACATTTCACTTCCAGCACCAAGCACAACTGAATTTGGCAAATTATATCCACAAGCTTTGGTTGTCTGCTGAATTTATACTATTTACCCCAATTTCTTATAATTTGGGTTACCTAGATTATGATCTGTTATGCCTGTGCAAGTGAAAAAACTGTTGCTTCTCACTTAACTAATGCCTTTCCTACCTTTCTTACTATTTGATTTGTCCACACAAGGTAGAGTGATTCAATATCACCTCTTAAAAAACCTGACTTATAAAAATGTGAAAATTAAATCAATGCCCTACTAACCGGCTGTTCAATCATTGTCATAGCTGCCTTGTATTATTTTTCAGATACTGCAGTCTACTGAATATCCATCAGATGTGCAGATTTCAGTCTGAAAAGAATCCAACTTGCTAACCTTCCCAGCTGCTCTTTGTGAGAAGAAACCAGCTCCAATAAAGAGAAAGCAGAGCAATCCAGCAAATACCGACAGAAGATTTTCATACAACAGTTGAATTTGATTCCTTGGCGACAAGTCTCCTTCTGAAGCACATTCCTCCTGCACCCTTCCCCCCTTACCTCCAACTGGAAACAGGCCAAATGAGGCGTGTGAAAGTTCTTAGCTAGCAGCCCTCCCAAAGCTGTTCGCAGAGCAATCATTCCTCTCACTTGGGATCCATTAGACGCTGCCAGTCAGTTCGGAAATGCCCTTATATCTGCGTTCCTGCCATATCTAATTTGAACTACCCACTTAGCAAGAGGCACTGTGCTTCCCACACAGCAGACCTGCCACTGCCTTATCTCAAGAGGGTGTAAGAGCATTTGCTAAGTGGAAAGACAAGCCAGTGCTGGATTCATAAACCACATCGTGTTCTCATGATCAGCCCAGAGCTGCAGAGCTTTCTAGGAAAGCAATGGGTGAACAGATGAAACCCCAGAATATCTTCTGAAGCAGACAATCTTCATTAATTGCCCTGATAGGTTTAGGTCATCCTCATCAATGCATGGAATGAAGTCTGCTTAATGTACCTTTAAGTTCAGAATATTGTTAATGGCCAGCTAAATTTGACAACATGTTTCACTAAAAAAGGCAAGCACTACGATGCTGAAGTAGAAACATGAAATGCCTGACAAAACTCTGATACAAACTCAAAACAGCTCTACCAACTGATAAAGACATTTGGGAACATATTCCAGAACAAATTCAACTTGGAAGCAACATGTTCAGGGTTTTTTTTGAGATTTTGCAGATTGTTTTTTATCTTTGAGCATGAAAAAATCTGAATCTAATTGTAGTTTTTTGAGTCATTGGGGCAAAAACATGCTTTAGAATGAAATTAACACTGCTTCTTCAGTAGTAGTCCTGCAGTTGCTGTACAATGGTCAGCTGAAGTAGGAGTAACTGTAGTTAAAAGTGTTTTGTAGGAGTCTGTATTTAAATATGTATATGTATGATCCATAGATAAGAAAAAGTACTTGTAACTGAATGTGGTTGGAGAGACCTACCTAAATGTTTGGTGACTTTTACCATGAAAGATGAACAAAGTTCCCATACAGAGAGTGTGGTGTCTAACAACTGGCCTGAGCAGTGTCTAATGTAAATACACAAGAACATGTAGGTGGTTATGTGAAAAGGAAAACCAGTGAGTGGGTGGCGTAAGTGTCGAACTGAGACAAACTTGATACTGACTGTCCATAGGTGTCTGCGGAGTAAAGTAGGGTTTTAATCAACGTGCAATGGGACTCACTCACCACAACCACCAGATTTAAATTATGTGTTCTCCAAGCAGAAGGGCTAATGATCCAGTCACCTTTCTCCCTGCTAACATTCCCTTCTTCTCTGAAAGAAGCAACCGCTTTTCTTTTGTGGACCCAAGTAATTAACTTAGCTAATTTCAGAGAATATCTTCTAAATCTCTACTTAGTAATGAATCTGCAGCTCCCATTTTGAAGAAAGTCTTATATGCACTCATAAAAGCTTCTCTGGTTTTCCAGCTACGTCAGTTGATCATGCAAAAGTTATCTACTTACACAACTTGCCTTACTCATCAGAATCACGCACCAACAGGCATGTTGATCATGGATCAACAGCAGTAACCTTTTTATTATAGATACATGCCTATGATTCCTTCTTGATGCAGCAATGCCAATACAAAGTGCCATTCATACACTTGGAACTGCCATGGCTGCTGTCATACTCCCCTATTAGCTTGGCTACCCTGCTTATACATATGCTGCACAGGTATATTTGCCACAGAATGCTAAAAGGCAGAGTAATGCAGGTAAGTGGTCTTCATTACGCGGTTAAGTAACTCTGTAGATTTTTCTCAACTTACCCAGAAATCTTTAGATATTTGAAAAAAATATTCTGGAAGAACAGCTGCACCAAGAAGAAAATAAAATAGAATTGACAAGAAATCTAGGGGTCAAAGTAAATAACGTGAGGTCAAAATGTCACTGTTCTTGTATCAAAAGAGTAGAAAGAAGTGTAGATGGAAGGAATCTGAAAGATTCCAAGGAATTAACTAATTTGAGAAATGCTCTAGCTTGATAACCTGGTCTAGAGACTTTGGGTGTTCCATGTAGATCCTGTAAAGGCACACAAAAAAGAAGGAATTATGAAAAAAAGAACCTAAACAACCAAAACCTCACAACACCACTAAAGAACCCCTTCAAAACTGCAGACTGGACATAACAAATATGTGTTGAAAACAAGTTAAATGGAGGTGGATCTTAATCTTCTAACAATCACATTTTTCATGTGAGCGTGGGAAATCATTTTCAAACTTTGTTACATGCAGATGCATGTGCTACCCAATAAAACCTCCTTCCCAAATTACAATTACACAGGAGAAGATGGGCTCAAAGTCTGGGTAAACATATATCTCCACTAAAACAAAATGATTCCAAGGAGGACCTGCCACCGCTAACAAAAGATGGAATGGACCATAGTGGGTCCTCTGATGCCTCCCTATATCTGTGTTTCATTATAGATATTGTCAGATGAGAAAATTTTGCCTATGCAGCAAAATATCTTCTACGTAGCAAAATATCTATCAGGAGATATGGAAATAAACTAAGATACCAAATCACAGGGTCTGGAAGTATTTGCATGGCAAATTGAATTACGCCTTCTCGCTCAGACCATTTGTGTGTGTTTGGCAACAATCGCAAGGGTTCAACTACAATCATCTTGTAACCATTGAATGCAATGGAGTTTTATGAGGCATGAGTTTGGCTCAGAAAGTGCAAAGCTTTCCCAAATTCAGAACAATTTATCACTGATGTCTTCCCTTCATTATTTTAAATGGAAACAGAAGAAAGTGCTCAAAAAGACACTGCCTGACCTCAGTTCAGTTCAGCTCAGTTCAGTGCTGCACAGAGATACTTGGTTTCTTCAGAAGACCACAAGACAAAAGTGCAGGGACGGGCTCAGTTTTCATTAATTTGTTTTAAATAGGAAAAAGAAAAAAAAAGAAGAAAAAAAAAGAAAGAAGGATTTATACCTAACCTTCACCATTTTCTCCTCATAAAACAAACCAGAACAACATGTGTGAGGAGCTGAAAGAGATTCTGGCTATTTTGACAGAGTTGCCTTACTCAGTTCGTTTCTGACAGAGTCAATTAGGAAATCATTTTTATATAGCAAATTATTTTTGAAATTTTTATACACCATGAACAAATCCCATGGATTAATGATTTCCAGAGTTCACCCTCTCCACCTTGGGAAAAATCCAGACCAGAAAAAAAGAGCAGAGAAAACACAAAACAGAGAAAGTAGTTTTGTCATTAGTTCCCTCTATTTAAATAAAATCTTTTCCCCATAATGAAGGTGAAGCAAAGAATTGCAGCGGGTTGGTAGGATTCCTAAAGCACTGAAAATGAGTGAGCAGCTAAAAAATATTTTTCTACATCACAAATCCAGAAGTGCTTTTACATTACGTTGGCAACTTCTGCTTACATGGGCTGTGGAGCACAAGCTTGCAGGGAACTCTGTGTGGAACAGCACGGACTACTGTAGATCAGAACTGAAATCCACTGGCGGGACCGTGAGAAGCTTGTAACCAAACCATTGGGGAATATGAACCTTCAGGAACGAGGTACCTCAGCACAGATGAAAAGGGTTTCCACATACAGGTAATCCACCTTCAATTTCACCTGTTCCATCAATCCCTTACTTCCAAAAGTAAAAGCATTTGCCCAAAGCCTCGCCCCTAAATATAACCAATTGCACTGTACAAACATCGCATCTCTTCCTCCCTTAACAGTCCGAGTCCATATGCCTCTTCCACAGCTGAGGCAGAAGAGAGAAATGTGTGGCATAACTGCAAGATGAGATCAGAACATACAAATTGAAATGCTGTTTTTAGGTGTCTAAGCTTTCTTTTGTCCTCAAAATTTCTTGGGGAATCCAGCAACATGGCAGCTTAGTTATGGAGCAAAACAGGGTGGGTATAGTAGGGCAAGATCTACAAAGAACCTAAAATCTCCCACTTCAATATATTATTAAAAGCTCTTTTCTGTAAGTTGTGTTAAATATCAGGTTAATATTTTGAATAATAAAAGTATAGAAAGCTGTGAAACTGGGTAGTAAGACTTACAATATTGACAATTAGAACACTGTCGAGAAAAAAGCAAGCATTCACACAGCAAGTGAAAATAGTCTAACAACTGCTTGCAGCTTGTATGCAACACTGGATTTAAATAGCATCCTCTTGATCAAACCTTTGTAGGTGTAATCAAGCAAGTTCTGATTTCACAGAATCCGTTCGATTTTATGCTGAGTCCTTCTCTACAATAACACAAAGCAGCTCGAGAAGAAGAAAGAACAAACTGCTTGTATTTTTAATCCATTCAAGCTTTCTAGCACTTGCTATCTATGTAACCGTGACATTCCTTGCTGTACTGTATTTTGTCTATTGCTTCTTCCTATTACATGGGATAAAAGGAAACAGTGGCTAGTATGCTTTTGTTTGAAAGCAGAAGGTTGCAGTGCATACCCTGGGAGACTCTGTCCATGGGAATGCTTATGTATCAGCAACTGCGTTTTTCTGCCTCCCTGCTGTCTGCCCCATTGCTAATGGAAAACAGAAGGCATTTCTTAAGCAGGCTACCAGAGAACACAATCAGTGCTTTTTCTGCTCAGATGAACTATAACCTCCCTGTCCGCAGGTGCTGTGAATCTTTGCCTCATCCCTCTCTAACACTGGGTCTTCATTTTGCTCTCCTAGCACTCTACCTGGTACATGACACAAAGCAAAGCCACATGAAGCCACCAAAGACCCGGGTAATCCATCTTTAAGAATTCTTGTAAGAGTTGTTTGCTCTACATGCAAATGCAAAATCCCATTAATCAGTATACCTATTTATATGAATATATATAATAATTCCTATCTACATGTTAGATAAAATAAACAGATGTAGCTGGGTTGCCTGTGGTGAGCCTACTATGAGTTGGAACTGTAAATCCTGGCATCTCCATAAGTAATTATGAACTTTACCAGCCAGGAAAATACAGCGTCTAGATTGGCTACATGCCCCTATCAGGTTTTATTTTAGTCATATTTCTCTTGAGATTATTTTCATAGTTAACATGTTGGAAAGCAGGTTTGGGCTTGATTCTTTCTCTACTCTAGTATTGTTTCCCTCTCCCAGCCCCCAGCTTCTTCCCTCCTAACTCACAATTCAGAGGTGCTGGCAGCAACATCCCCAGCCTGGCTGCAGCTATTTCACTTCTGTCTCTATCCTGCCTGTGAGTGCCAGAGCTCAGCTCCATTCTGCCTTAGATCACCAACAGCGTACTTGTAGCTTGCAGAAGCTGCTGGCCTTGCATTGTTGCATCCTGGCATGTGGATGGGTGCTGGAAGAAAAATGTTTGAGTACAGAATTCCTGCTCGCTACAAAGATCAAGCCTCTAGTGGAAGATCATATTCAGCTGCAAATCAAACCAGCAAATAAGACACAGACCTGGAATAATCTCATTTAGTAGAAATGAATAATGGCCTTTTTGCAGTTGTTTTGCTGAAAAGCACAAATCTCTACAAAAAGAAACCAGCCATCTGTTTTGAATATTTTAGAATATAAGCATCTACTTGTGTTCTTCTTTGATCTGTAAGAATAATAGGAAGACAGTGATACAATCCAGTTACACCTCCATTGTGAGTGCTTAATTCATCCCAGAGCTGCAGATTACAAAATTCCATCTGGAAATCTTCGTCTTATCATTCTGGGATCAGAAAGAGGATGAACAGTGTATCAAGATCAGCTCTTTTGTGTTCATAGATACTACATTCTCATGCAGAGAATATAGTCTTCAAACATAAAATAGTTATGTAGATAGCAAAATAGTAGCATGTTTTTAAAAAGCCACGCTAGCAGAACTGTCCCCAGAAACAAAGAAAAAAACAGGAGCAGAAGTTCCCATCATTTTAAGGGCAGTATTTTTCTCCAGGTTAGCCCATCCCAGTCTAACAGTAGTCTTTACTTACTGGGAAAAAGATTGCATGCTAATATGGGTATGGAATAAGAGAGAAGGCGGAAAGGCATGGAAAGGAATGGTACAAGATTAACCATAAAAGGAAACATTAGGCTTGATATCTGCATCACTGACGTTGTTCACTCCCCCATAACGGGATTGTTACTTACACTAAAGTGAGAAGGTTACTGCAAAAGGCTTTGTGTTATTCAGAGTTATTGCAGCCAAAGGAGAAAAGGTGATTCTCTGAAGAAAGGCAAAGCTTTAAAAGGCTTGAAAAGAAGAGACAATTATATGACAGCTAAACCAGGATTTTGAATTGTACATCTTTGGAGCAGTAATTGTCAGTCCATGAACACTTTGTGTCTCCTTGCCTGAGACTGACAGCACAGGAGTCTTTCAGTTTCATAATTAATGATGATGCCCACAGGAGCAGGGTCCCAGAAAAGCAGGGGTGGAAGGCAGGTCCTGTGATTAATCAGGACAACCGTATTCCAAGTTTTGCCTTTGTAACGATTAATTAGTTACATCACCTTATTTGAGTGCATCACATTAGGGTTCTTTCTAAAGGGTTGCCCATCTGGAAAGTGGGCGTGAGGAGCCCTGGCTGTCACCAGTATGAGAAAAATCTGCCATCTTATCTCTCAGTCAAGCCAAGTGATAATGTTTAAATAAAGTAGAATTCTTTCATATAGCTGCCTTCAAATTTTGCACAGGGAATGTCCCTAAGGCAAGCATAAGAAACCGTCTTTCACAGTGTTTTTACACATTTGTATGAAGAACTATAATGATGATAAAATTATTTATATACTATGGAGTTAATCTGTAGATTTTTAGAGAGAGGAAGAAATGACCCTTCAAAGGACAAGGGATGACAATGAAGAAGAAGAGGCAGCAGTCTAAAGAGCTTTGTTCAGCATGCTGGAATGCCAGCTCTCTGAAATGTTGAACATATGGTTTATTTTCCCTTTTTTGGGAAGAAATAGGATCTTGGAAGGAAAAGTAAGAAGTATTAATAAATTGAGTCAAATATAAATCTAACATGATTTTGGGAACAAATTCAAAATGAGCTATTAGAATCACCATAGTATCACTGTAACAATACTATTTTAGAATATTCTGTAATAATATTACCTAGCACTTTTCCCAAGCAGAACTCCCATTTTACAAAAACTTCAGCTCATTTTACAATTAGAGAATTTGAGACAAGAAGAAAGAGAACAAGCAAGTGGTTGGAGATGATGCTGGGAAAGAATTTATCTTCTGAGTCGTGGTCTAGTACTGTGTCCAGTAAATTACATTGTAATATGAGTCAGGCATGAAAGCTTGGTGGTTTTGACCATTCTGCATGATCTAACAACTAAAGACCATAGTGAAAATAAATTTATTTAAAAAGCTTATGAGGTCACACTGTAATAGGGATAATACTCAGAACCTAAAAAAAGTATGACAGTAGGACAAGCAGCTCTCTATATGCTGTGAGCACAAAATGTGTCTCACATGGAGAGAAAGATCACATTTATACAGTGAATGAATGCCTGTGCAATCATTTGAAAATGGACTCATCATGAACATCAGCATTTACTTTGCTAAAATAAATCAGTATATTAATCCAAGCACCAAAAAAAATTAAATCAATATTCTTCTCAAGCTTCCCACAGTACAGACACTTTTAGTTCTGTAGTGATCTCAATGAAAACTGTGAGATTTGACAGCTGTGGCAAAGGTTAAGTCCTGGGACGTTCTGTTCTATCACCCTCAATGTCATTATTCCTCTCCCTCTTACTCTAACACCATAGTAGAGTTCTTCAGACTACGACCTGTTGCTTGTCATCTACTTTTGCCACTTTCCTCTAGGTGTCCACTCAGGCATTTCCTTCTAGCTGTAAGATGGAAATAAATAAATGCTCCATCCAAAACAAGCAAAAAGGAAATTATGGATGCTCATCCTGGCTTTCCTAGGGGACAAAATTGCTCTGCAGACACAAGTTAGAAACACATAGCTTACAACCTCAAGCACTGAGCTGGTTTTTTGCATCCGTCTACTAGTATCAACTTCTCTATGAGATTTAGCAGTTTCTATCGTTCTTACTTTAACCCTTTTAATACCTTTGTCCTAATAAATAGAATACAAAAATGCCACTCAAGTTCCATTACCCTTTAATAATCACAGAATGAGTCTGCTTTCAGAAACAATATATTCATTAAAGATGTCCTTTACAATATTATGAGCTCTCGATTAAAAACTATTGTTAAAAAATTCACATTGAATTAACTAAAAAATCTTCATGTTGATGTCTTTCTGTCTTTTTAAAGTGCTTCAGGTGTATAAGACTCTTGTCTAAAGAAAAACTCTCAGCAAAGTCAAATTACTACATGAAAATGTAGCCTTTGGTGCACAGTGGATACGTGTAATCTGCTGTGAGTTATAATTTATACCACTTTGGACAAGGATTGTATGAGATTTACTTGAATGGACTGCTTTTCAGTTCTTAAAAATGATTCAAATATTTTCCTGCTTACCCACCAAAGATATCACCTTTTAAATCTTAAGAGATGTATTAAATTATGCTTGTGTCTTCTGCAGTCAACTTGCAATACTTACTGCTTCTGTGTTAAAATATGTCAAACCTTCAAGGAAAATGTCACCTCTAAGAGGCTTTTTGTCTTGCAATATTTTAATGTAGTAGGGATGTGTCAATATTTTCATAATCTGGAAAAATCCCCATTTTTATGCACTCCAGTTCAATGCTAGCTCTTTAACCATTCCACTGTTACTCTAGTAAGAATAGAATTAATTTTCAGAGTTTGTTCCTGGAATTCAAGCACAGCAAAACCAAATGTTTTGCTGCTAGCAGGCGTATCTGTGACTTCAGGATTTGCTGGCAACCATTAATAGACAATGCTTCCACAGAACGAGTTCAAAAAGCTTGTCTAGTGACAGCATCTATTCGACTCCAACTCCTACTGCAAGCCAAAGCCATGTAAGACTGGAAGAAAAGTGCTCTACTACAGCACACATATATAAAACCACACATACAGTACGTATAAATTACATACCAGGGTAAATCTATCAGTTCCCACAGTTTCAGTTTTGCTCTGCCCCTGGTCTTGCCCTTAGCACTTTTCCTCTCTCCTCACTTTTCCCCGTGTCCATTAATTTGATTGTCTTTCGCTCTTCCAACAGTTTCTTGTGATCCTAAACCCACTACACCTATTCAACAAAAGCAGTCCTCATTTCTGACAGCAGAGGTGACACAAGCAGATTTCTGAGGCACTTCCTTGGGTGGAAGGTAGCGCGGCTGTGCTTCACAAGAAGACCAGATGAACCGAGCAGCCTGGGAAGCTCATGTACAGAAGCAGACACACATACCCTCTCGTGTTAGGTATCAGGAAGTGTAAATTAACACTACCTTCTAAAAGTGAATAAAATCAATACAAACTGCTGGCCTGACCACTTTGGTATTTGAGAAGGACAAGGGGACATCCTCATGAGAAAGCACATTGTAACACGTTTGGATACAGAGGAGGAGAGAGCTCTATCTGGCGATTAAATGGAGTGAAAAGGAAACAAACCTAGAGAAAAAGCCTAGGAGAGACTCTCTCAAGATGAAAGATGGTATTTACATTGACCCATAAACTGAGATATAAACTACCATTCTCTGCAACTACAGAAGAGGCACATATGTTTAGAAACAGCACTTCATTTCAGGCAGAGCTGTATCTGATAATACTGTCATGTACAGAACTGGCATAGTTAAATAGTAACATTTTCAGTCAATTCCAGAATGCTGGAGGAGAAAGGCCTTAAACCCCAAAACATGAAAATCATGTAGTTTGCTATTATGTGGATTTTGGTGGTCTCCATTTTATCTTGGACCAGAGGTGATTACATCCTCAGACCTAAAGGAAATTATTGTCAAGTCCTATGTATCAGTCACTTTTCTGTCATTGTTATACCTACATTTAATTTAATATATGCAGATTAGGGACTCTGTGACTTAAAACATCTTTGCTTTCATAAAGAGAATAAGGGCTTTTTCATTGAATGTACCACGGGATATCATGGTAGTACCGTACTTTGTTGGGAATAACTGGCTTGGGAGGCATCAATCACCTTCATGCTTTCACAGTTGATACATGCAAGATGAGGCTGACCTGTTTCTCAGATGAGGTGCATGTAAGAGAAGGATGCCGCCTGCTTCATTGTTTTGACTAGGATATTCTGTAACACACTATCCTGAGGAAAATGCCTCAAGAACAAAGCAGAGAGATATGCTGCAGTTAATGTGAACCACCCATTAATTCAGTAAAGTAAGAAAAACCATACCCTTAGCACAGTTGCGTTGATAAATGTAGCAGCAGATGGGAGAGGAAAAGAGAAATATCTACCAGTGTTTTCTACACAACTTCCATGTTTGCTTTAGAATGAAAATCAGAATTATTCCTACCTTCATAGTGAATCTTCTTCCTTTCCATCACTTACCTGATCTTTCCTGTTTAATTGCCAGGCTTCATCAGAACTTTACAAGCATTGCCTCTAAACTTTTATTTCATACTAACACACAACCATTGTAAGAGTGGCGATACATCCAGAATGTGAAATCAACAGTGGGTGCAAAGTAACGAGGCATTTTATCAACTTTTTCTATTAAAGAGATTTTCTCAGTTCAAACCCCAAGGCATGAAATTCAAGTTTGGCAGTTAGATTAAATTTTTCAGATGGTTGACTTGAAAAGAGGGATCTGATCTATACAGGCAGGCAGACATGTAAGGCTGCAATTAATCGACCAAGTGCAAAGAGGAGAGAGTAACTTGTTCTTTCATGAATGTTTTACAAATCTCATATAAAGCCATATTTTTCAGAAATGCAAGGGTCCAAAATTTCCATAGAAATTTTCAGAAGAGTTTTTTTTCAAATAATTGACACGGAAAAAATCAAATTCTGAGAAAAACAGTGAAAAATCTCATGTGAAATATTTTTTCTTATAGGGGTAAGGAAGAAAGAAAAAGTTTCATATAAATTTTAAAAATATAGTACTGCATCTCAGTCCTTTAAAATACCTACAGTACTTCAAATAAATGTATTCTGCTTTAAAACTGATACTACAAGGCTTACATGAATCATATGTACTGAAGCTTAATAATATTTGACGTTTGAAGCTCTATACCAATGCTCCTGTTTAGTAAAGGGGGTTTTCTTTTTTGCTAGAGAACAGGCACAAGGAGAAGGCTTCTGTCCTGTGTATTGCCTTCTCTTCTGAAAACAGGTTATTGTGGACACAATTTGAAAAGAGAAAACTGGGTGCAGATGTAGAGAAACAAAATTTACTTTAAATGACAAACAGCTACCAATTTCTCTCCCATTGTTTTGAGAATGGAAGGGAGAGGGGAAGGTCAAGGGGATGGTTAAGGGGGGTATTCCTCTTTGCCATCAAGTTTACAGAAAATTTATATTCTAAGTCCATATCAAGAAACATCTATTTGGAGCCGATAAGTATCGGTGACTAGTTACGCCATCATGCATGGCAGCAAACTCAGCAGCAGATGTCAACATGCTTAAAAGCTTCAGGAGGAACATTATCTTCGGAAGGAACATTATCTCTGAACAAATTCTTTGCTAACCAGAATTGAAAAAGCATACATAGATTTGGCTACAGCACAAACTGCTTTGAAAAAGAATCCGACTGAAAACATTTCCTCCATGAAGTCAATGATAAATGATACAAGAGACATTTCCTGTTCTCTCATACACATTAAGAGCTTGTTTTGCATAGAAACTCAATTACATGCCCTGGAAGGTTCTCCCCACAATATAATGAAACAATGACATGATGATTAGAAGAAGAAAATCACAAACTACACAGAAACACAGAAGAAACACCTTCATGCAGAAACTATGGAAGCAAGGGCGAAGGAGCACAACCAGGTTTCACAAAGCACATGGGAGAAAGATGCAAGTGAGTGCTGGAAACTTTACTATTGGCAAGAAAAGTGGATTCTCACCGTTCTGAACAAAATGGCTGCACTAAGAGCATCTGACTGGTTATGCCCAAATACCCTCCTCCTCATCCTAGTGGTGCAGAGGTGGCAATGGGAGAAAAGCCCCAGAGCAGCATGGGAATGAAATAAAGAATTGGTTAGTATTTAAAGCACATACATAAGTACAAATAGTACTGAAAAGTGTTTAATTCCTTATGTGACATTTGAACCACGTGGAAGGACAGCTTGTTTTGCTCTCTAGTAGGCTTTGTCAGCTTTTAAAATGGCCCTAATGCAAAGGGAGAGCACAGACTCTTCTGCCCTCTCCTCCCAACTACCCTTCCCTGTAAGGTCTTTGTGAGAACTTTCTTAACTGTTTTATTATATTTTCTTTACATTTTATCTTTTCATTCCATCCATGAATGCTATGCTGCATTCATCTGGAAGCATGTACAGCTACATTTTGGAAATGCCTTAATTTCACTGTAGACTTGCAGTGTATAAACAACAGATATTCTAACATTTCCTCCAAACTGAGATTAGGAAAGCCATTTAATTTGCAGCATTAACAACTTTAGTTTCCTAAAGACGACCAACATTTTCCAAAAACACTGCAGAAAACTCAAGCCAGTCAATTTACCGTTTCCATCTGGAAGAAGGTATTAAAGCAAGATGCAAATGGAAGTTGCTCTGAACATAAGACTTTTCCTGCTTTGTATATACCTCTTATTGTCTTCTGATACAGACATGAAAAGAGGTATTTTTTTTAAAAGATCTGTTTTTACAAGGTGAATATGTAACTTTTTAAAACCATTTTCCTCTTGTACCCTATCCATAATTTCTGCTTATCACTAGGTTGATGCTTCAAGGTCCAGATTAAGATGCTCGAGAGCTGTCTAGATTAAGTGGCTCAAGAGCTGTCTGGAGGAGAGAGATCTAGGGGTATTGATCAAGAGCTGGCAGTGTGCCCAGGCAGCCAAGAAGGCCAGTGGCATACTGGCCTGCATCAGGAACTGTGTGGCCAGCAGGAGGAGGGAAGTGGTACTTCCCCTGTACCCAGCACTGGGCAGGTCGCACCTGGAGTACTGTGTTCAGTTTTCGGTCCCTCACTACAAGGACATTGAGATGCTTGAGTGTGTCCAGAGAAGGGCTACAAAGCTGGTAAGGGTTTAGAATCACTCTCTGGGGGTGTTGGTTTCTTCTCCCTCATAGCTAGTGGCAGGACAAGGGGAAATGGCCTGAAGTTGCATCAGTTGCATATTAGGAAAAAATTCTTTACTGAAAAGGTTGCTAGATATTAGAACAGGGAGCTGGAGGTGCCCAGGGAGGTGGTTGAGTCACCATACCTGGAGGGGTTTAAAAGAATAACAGATGTTGTACTTGGTGTCATGGTCTAGCGTTGGACCTAGTAGGAGTGGATAGACAGTTGGATTTGATGATCTTGAAGGTCTTTTCCAACCTAAACCATTCTACAATCCTATGCCTTCTTTCAAATCTCAACAATTTCTAGATGAGCCAGAGGGCAAAAAGGAGTGCCAAACATTCCTTTACTTTGCCAAGACAGTGATTAATGATCACTAATATTTTAATTAAACTGGAATGGATGAGATTACAACATGGGATATGCAATTATGTTGGCATTTTCTATGCTCCACAAGGGATAGGTAATCTCTCTGATAGTTATCAAGCACACGGTTGTGCTTTGTAAATGACACAGGAGGCTCCTCACTGCCTTGGAGATGGTAAATTGATTTTCCTTCAGTTCATGGCCCATTGAGTTTGTGAGGGAGCAGTCTGTGCTCATTTGGCACAGAGGCCGGGATTTCCTCATGGGAAATGAAGGGAACTGCTCGTATGCAATCCATAGATCAGAAAGCTGATCCTGGAGCATGATTTCCTGCTACCGAAGACGAGAAACAGTCCTGGACACTCCACACACTCAAGCAGTATGCCTGGGTTACTAAATTCTGAATATGCCAGACAGGACTCCAGTCTTGCATTTTAAGAGAGTAATGTTTCTTTTTTCCCTTTCATTGTCTGCCCCCTCTTCTCCACCCACTTAATAACAGCTTGGTACTGGGAACTCTTTGTTCGCATTTCAGGAGTCTTCAAGGAAGCCGACACAACAGCAACATCCATTTCTGGTTTATAACTGCACTCTAGAAACCTATTTTTGTTCCAAGGTACTGCAAGCATGTCAGGGAAAATTACATACCACTCAAAACAATCAACCCCCATTGCAAAAATTACTTTAAAAGTGAGAAAAAGAGACACATTACCTGGTCAGGGGAGGGTTTGTGGTTGGTTTGGTTGGAATGGGATGAGGATTTCAGGTGGTCATCCTCATAGTTGTCAGCCATCAGCTTCATGCGGTTCTGAGTCTGCTCAGGAAAAAAAAGACGAAACTCAGTCCACTTTCTAATGTGATTGTTTGGACTAAAAAGAACAGGGTATTTATGCTATCTTGTGTGTCTAAAGCCCTTACATGGAAACAAGTAAGACCTACATAATTCATTAGAAGCTATTACTATAGAGGAATGATAAAAACTGAGGCATATACCAACCCTCTTAGCTTTGAGGCTAAGGTGGCTCATCTGATGTGTCTTTGCTAAACCTTGTGCTATACATGTGTACACAAAGAAATTAATTTCTTCTTATTAAACCTTGGGATTAAGGTTCAAACACCAATTTGGAGAACAATGCAGTGAAAACATTGCTGAGATGTGCCTAAGTTGGTTAAAAAAACCAAAACCCCAAAAAAGTAATAAGTTAAAAAAAAGTGAACAAGCTGAAAAAAAGAATGCTGAGCATAACTTATTAATTACACATCCACCCAGTTTCAATATGCAAATCAGTTTTCAACTGATATATCAAAGATTAGGAAAATCCTGAGCTTCATCAGAAAAATGTGAATTACAGAAAAACCTTCCTGTGAGGAAATAAAAAAATAAATTAAGCCTTTGGGAAGAAAAGGTGACATAATAACTTCAAGTAAAAATACAAACTGCATCCAGTCAAGCAATGAATTAACAAAATACAAAACAAGTGGCTTAGCTTGTTCTTAGCGTCTCTTCAACTTCTCAGAAAATTTCCAGACCCAGAGGATACATGATTTTTAGAAGGACAAAATATAAAATAAATTGTCTGAGAATAAATGGAATACTTTATCGTTACTGTTCTAGATAAGCAATTGCAATGAAAATCAAAATATACTGCAAAGGAAAAGCGTTAGTGAGATAAAGCCCTTTTAACAGACTATCCTGAAACGAGGTCCCCAAGTACCTACAAACACCAATGAAAAAACAATAAAAGAAACCCACCTGGGCAAAATGTTCCCCCTCCCCATCAGGGCTTACACAGACCATTCACTGACACTCTGTGAGTAGCCTCAAGGGAACTATGAAAGAGCTGGGTCTAGGGTCTTGCAAAGCCAACTGCTGACCCTCTGTCAGCTGCTTCACTTCAAGTTATGCGGGTACCACTGTCAATGGGTGCTCACACCTGGAGTGGACCCAAAACGGAGTGATGGCATTTCTCCTCCCAGCTCATAAGGTAAAAGCCCCATTTTGAGCTTTGTGAAATCCTTGTTCCAAAAAAAAAAAAAAAATTAAAAAAACTACCCAGATCTATGTTAGATATGGTACACAGTAAATTCTGTACAGTTAGACATACTAAATCATAAGAGATGCACTAAAATTAAGCATCTTAAATGGCAACACAAAACTCATTGTAAAAATGCCAGCAGTTGACTCAATCCCTTCACAACTGAATGGTTTCCCACTGAAAACTCTAATTTTAATGAGCATCTTGAGGTTGGAGAATGCAGATTCTACTTGACTGTACTCAGGTCGTTGCAGAGAAGGTCCAGGGTTTGGGTCTTGATTTGATTTTATTTTGGATTAATTTAACAAAAGCTAATAGCAAATTGAGCTTAAGCAATAAGGAATTTAATCATACAAAATCTTTATATTGTTTGCTCTGTTTTGTCAAACGAGTTTTGAATTCTAAGTCTGACTCACCATTCATAAATCACTGCTTGAAACATGCTACACTAACAATCAGTTTATTGCAAAGGCACTTTCTCAATGCCTTTTTTTCTTAAAGGTTGTTTTTTTAACAATTTCTTTTTTGCAATGAGAGCTACTGATTTCAAATGATTTCGCAGTTCTTTGGAAATCTTAGGCTTTTATAATAATAATTTAATTACTTTCAGCGAGTATGTGAAAAAATCTATTGAAAAACAGAAGTATAGGAGAATGCTAGTACAGTACATTAACCTTTCTGAGACAAAAAATAGCTATTCCCAGAGAAGGCAGCTTGTTTTATGGTCCAGTATGAACCCCCTCCCCCTATGTTACAGGAAAGGAAAAATACCAAGATCTGTATGTTTAAAGCACAGCCGCTCTCACGCAAAAGTCTGAAGTGGAATTGAAGACGCTGTGTACTTCTGTCATTTAACTTCAAGTACAATATCCTACTATTAATACTTGGTAGGAAATTATGAAAAGAGGCTGAGAGAATTAGGCTGGTTTAGCTTGAAAAAGAGGAGGTTTCTTTAATTACCTGATGGGCAGAAATAGAGAAGATGAAGCCACACTCTTTCTGGAGTGGACAGGACAAGAGATGAGGGATGTCAATTGGAACACAGAAAATTCTCATCAGAGATCAGGAAATTCTATTGATAATGAGGATCATCAAACACCAGTTGCCAAAGGGCTGTGGCATCTCCATCCTTGGAGATACTGAAAATGCAGCTGGACAAGGCCTTGAGCAAGCTTATTCAGTTAGTGATGCCCTCAGCATGTGGTTGAACGTAGAGGTCCACTTCAATGAAAAATATGCTGCAATTTTTATTATCTGGGCTTCTCCTCTAAAGATAATTTTACAGCTATCAAGGCTGAAGTTACCAAAAGAAATGGGAGACAAGTTCCAAGATTACTCCTAACTGCTAGATATGATTTAGCTGCTTAACTCTGTTACAGCCCTTTGAACATTTTAACCCAGAACAATCTCAGCAGCATCCAGATGATGACAATCATACAGGATCACTTTGCCTGAAAGGGCATTTTCCTTGTTCCCCCTTTTATCTAACCTGACCTTCCACTGCTTCTGCTGTTGATCTAAGAGTGCATGTCCATGATACTCAAGTCCTGTCAAGGAAACACGAAAACCAGTATTGAGGTTTCACTACAGATCTAATTAACACATATGTAATGAGGCGAAAATCAAGAGATGGAGGAAATGCAGTTTATTTCCTGATGGATACCACTAAAAGTTTCCTACATTAAAATTCCAAGCAGTGTTGCAACTATAATTTATAATACAATATTTTTTCTAATTATCTTCTGCTTAGGACTAAAATACTAACTGATAAATTGAAATTTTTTACAATAACTGGAAATACCTGAACTCGTTTCTCTCCTATTCCTCCTCTCTAGAAAGCAAATGTTCAAAAGGATGGAAATTTCTGGAATATATGGCTATTTACTTTACTGTGGGGAACCACTCCAACATCTTGCAGTCCTGAACTGCTTTGTCATGGTGCTATCATACAATCCTCTCCTACCTTATGAGGTTATGGCTCAGACCCTAGGGCAAACATTTCTACATCACTGTAAAAAGTATGAACAACAAAGTGGTTTAACCACTATGTCCTGTGAGAAAATAAAGGAGCAGTGCAGACAAATCAGTTGTGTCAGGAGTGCTTTTGTCTAAAAGCTCCAGAGCTTATAAGCAGAAGTAGTGACAATAAGAACTGGATGTCAGATCCAAATTTTGCTTAAAAATCTACCATGTATCATTACAGGTGCCTTCTACATGCATGTGCAGATAAAATGCTAGAATAAAAAAAAGAGGACAAAATTCCACATCCCCATAGGTTTCTTCATATTTTTCTAGAAGGTTTCTTCGGGTTTTTTTGACAGAACAGATTTCATAACCTTATTCCTTGCCCTCCAATCACCCTCCCACCAAATCCACTCACTTTGTCAAAGTCCATACCAATGCTCTTTACTCTCCCAACAATCACCATGCAAAAGAACAGTCACAAACCTTTTAGATTAGTGTCTGTCTTCCAAATTATGGAAAAAGCCACCACATATTCTCAAGCTCCAAACTGAAAGCTGGGAATGACTGTGGAGAAGTTCCCACAAAAGGTTTGCAGACCAGAGTCTGTACCACAGGTCTAGAGCATAACATTGGCAAGGGTATTGTATCTCAGAGAGCCCAACTACTTCTGGTTATATATTAAACTACAGCACTATCAGATCTTGCTCACCCTCCCTTTTTCCCCCCTTATTCCCCCCAGAACTTCTGCAATTGTCCTTTTGCCTCTCTGATACATTTAGCCTTAATGCCCCTCTTGCTTCTTGTCACTATTTAACCCTGAGGTCTGCCCGATCCCTTGCTACAGCAGGTGGTTGTATTAATACAAAAAAGCACTGGGAAAAAAGATGAGATAAACATGTTTTAATCATCAATGTGGTCAGCATCAACACTTTTTTAAAATGTGCTCTCTTTCATTGTTTCATGGTCCTGCATGGATTTAATTATATTTTCATGATGCTTTTTCTGATTATCATGTAGTTTACTTCTGCCTGTATTCTATATTCACTAAATGTTTGGGTAAACAAGGAAATTACCATGGAGTAGGCTATTTCTAATGCAGCCAACACCTGAAAACTTTCATTCCAAACAGCACTTCTATAATATTGGAGCTGCCAAAACTGTAGCCATGGTGAATTTTGTTTAAGAACCACTAAGTTCCTTCTTCATGGATATACTGCTTCAAAGCACACTCTCACCTGGTGGTTCCTAACAGCAAGCTATTTTATGTTCACTGCAGGCTACACCAGCAGCGTGTTATGTACACCTCCACCCTGAAGACCAAATGAATAGATTTTATCACAGTTAAATTATTAAATGAGAAAAAAACAGAACTGATGCTGATCCACAAAGTGTTGGGGAAAGTCAGAGACATATTCTGGAACATAGCTGGTAAAAACTGGAGGAGTCCAGCCCAGGTCTGACAGGTCCTTTACAGTGGAATTCCACATATAAATTTGAAATCTGGAGGATATATTTTAGAGTATATATTTTCTTATTGGAAAGCTTGCACTAAATTATATGTTATAATCAGAAGACATGCCTTCCTTAAGCATTTCTGCAGCATAGCTAGTATTCTGGTAACTATTACCCTGGCAAGTGTTTGAAACCAAATTTTATTCATTGGAGTCACACTTGTCTGTATCTCTAGACAGGACCTCTAATAAAGAGCAGATACTAGCTCATAAACTGTGCAGTCTATATCAATCTAGCCTGCTTCATACTCTCATCACAGCAACTGATTCAAAGAGTTCACATCAAATCTGCTTCTCCACCACGCAACACAGCAGAAACCATGACATCAGTGACTGCTTTCTCAGTTTTTGTAAAATATTAGAGATGGGAAATTTCTGGCTTTGCTACACAGTCTAAACAAGCTTTATTAATCCTGTAACACAGAGCTTAAAAAGGCCCACGCTAAGTAAACATTAATATGACTGTACTTGTGACAGATGGATACGTGGTGGACACAGCGTGTCAGTGAGTTAAAGGAGTCACCCATTCCAGTCTGAGCTCAATGTTTCACTGGAAGTACACAGATGCAAATGCAACAGTTTAGAAACCTTTCCACCACTAATAACACAGAAATATAATGGAGAAGCTGAGGTTTTGTTTTTTTTTTTTTCCCCCATAAATAGTGAGCCAAATTCAGTATCTCTGAAAACTAAGTTCTTGAACAGCCTTTCAGGTAGTCCTTTTCTATTTGCTGAGAACAAGCTGTGAGACATACTCGCTGTAAAAACCCACCCAGCTCCCTGCTGGAGTCCAGCTGTCAAAAACATGAGGAGAATTATCCTCCCTCACCTGTTATGTCTGTGATGCCCTTCATAACTACCCCAAGTATATCTATACCTACTACCTTGAGTGCATACCTACCTTGAGAGCAGAAGGTCTCTGACTGTGCCAAGCATTTTACACTATGCCCCCTTCCCATTAATGATACATAATGGTTTGAAAGACATTTCTCAAGCTTGTAAAAAGATGGTACATGCTGAGTAGTCATTTTTCTTAGTAAGGTTTAAAAGACACATCATTTATTAGGTTTGGCTTTTCTTTTGGCTACATTTAAGATTAGTAACTGAGATCCCCCCATTAGCAGCAAACACACACAATGTTCAGCTGTGCACAAATTAAAACCATTCCCATTACTGGAGTTCTGTGCATCCTGGAGCCTGTGTTTCTGTGTGCCCAACAAAGAGCACGTGCAGCATGCAGCTGCTGGGCTTTGTCAAAGCCTGCAGGATTTAACACAGATTTACCTGAGATAGAGGCTTCTGCATCAACTGTTGGCAATGTTACAGTCATGTTACATTGCGAAGTGAAAGACTTTATCAGCCTGGTTAATTTATGTGTTTAATGATTTCATTTTTCTATTCATCTCCCCACATGTGATAATTACAGAGAAACTTCATTCTGGAGAATTCATATTCAGAAACCTTTGAACTGAACTAAAGGAGGCAGATCATTTAGAAATGAAGGCTTGACACATGTAGATATAAGTAGATGGATTAAAAAAAACAACACACTTTGAACTGAAGTTTTCCCTGTACAGGAATGTGTCTCGTGGAGCTTTATTAGTTTCTTAGGAGATGAACAAGTATCTAACTGAGTTTGCCTGATGACAAAGTTTATTGAACTCTATTGCTCTGATTCCTATACAAAGAAAACCAGTGACACAAAAGACAATACCAAAGGTATTTGGTATACCTTATTGTGTTACACTACATGAACATCATAGGCTATGCTCCTTCAGCTCTCTGGTAGTCTCTGTTGAGATACCTCAAGCTGTGTCTAAGACTGACTGATCAGTGGTAACAGAACTGCCTTTCTCAATTATTTCATAGAATCATAAAGTCATAGAATATCCTGAGTTGTAAGGGATCATAAAGTCCAACTCCTGGCTCCACACAGGGCCAGCCAAGTCAGAGCATGTGACTGAGGGCATCGTCCAGATGCTTCCTGAACTCAGTGAAGCTCCGTGCTGTGACCACTTCCCTGGGGAGCGCGTTCCAGTGCCCAACCACCGTCTCAGTAAAGAACCTCTTCCTGATATCCAACCTAAACCTTTCTTGTCACTACTCACCAAAGAGAGGATATCAAGAGCTGGAATTTGCCTATTCCCAGGTTTAAAACTGGGAAATATTTTTTAAAAAATTTAAAATCTTCTCTCATAGTTAACTTCTCAGGAGCAAACCAGGTACGTTAGTTTTTTGGCATCTTTCCACTGCATGTTTCAGCAGAAAGCACAGTAAGGTGTGTTTCCCTGTATCTCAAAGATGTCTGAACAAGCGCTGGAGTTTGAGAACATTAACCACCGTATTGTAAACCTAATTTATACTGACTATGTGGCACACACATCAAAAAAACTTTCAGGCAGGATCAAAAGCACAAATAGTATGGTGTGACAATACCTTCAAAGAATCCTGGATCCCTCACACTACACAAAACCACAGAAATCATTTACTGAAATTGATCTGAAGACAGTAACAGCAAGCAAAATGAGCTGCTGTTTTAAATCTTAATATGAAGTAAGGAAACTGGTTGTACTCACCTTCCAGTAGTGAGCATATAAAACCTCTCTACTCTAGCTCTAAAGTAAGCAGGTATCTTCTGTGCTACAAGCCTGCCTGACAGGTCAGGTTGTTAGGGCATGTCTGATCTCAGTTCCACGCCACAGTGGAGAAGGGCCTTACTGCAGAATTTCCTGCCAAACACTGTAAGATCAGTATCCGCTGCTGCCACATGCCCTAAGAGCAGAAAGGACTCATTTATTTAAATTAGCTTAACAGTGACTAGTTTTTGCTAAATCGTGCTGCTACATCTATTCTCCATCTATTGTGTCGCCTTCATTACTTCTTTCATCAGTTAAGAACTGAGTTCTTTTGCAGACCACATGGCTACCCTTGAAGAGCAGAGGAGTCCACTTTATTATCCATTTTATCCATCCTAGCTAATGAAATCTGTGTGTTTTGGTTTGTATCCTACATCTTCCAAGCATGGCCTTCAACCCTATAATAATCTCTTTCTCCAGCCCACCTCCCCCACAGCATCTCCAGGCAAGAGTCAGACAGGACCAGTGCAAAAGTATGTACATTCTGAATGGCCAGCCACATGCATGTACTACAGCCAAGCAAAATATATCACGGCTCGGTTCTTCTTGCCTTTCCCTGTGTGGGAGAACGACTCGGGCCACTTTTTTCTCCTCTACCCACTGGTGAATATTAATTAAGTTCTTATAAGTTACATGATCTTTGAGACTTCCTTCCCACTGTCAAATTTGGTTGAAAATGGTCAATAAATTGAAAAGTTACTTGGTGGGAACTACAGCTCTGCTAAACAGATGGACAGAACTGTCATTGAAACTCTTCTTTAGATGACTTCAGGATAGAATCTGGTCCAAATGTTTTGTTTAAGTTGTAAGAGGCTGGATGTAGTCTCTCATTGTATCCTTGAATTAAATGTTGCAAAGAAGTGGAGTTTTCTGATGCTGTGCTCCATGCCTTTATTTTAGATGCTGGGAGGTCGAATTGCTACAAATTCTCAAGTGAACAGCAGCAAGCCTCTTATGTTTAGCTCATGTGTCTGCTGAATGTTTAATATATACAGTTTATTCAGTCTCTTTGACCTACTTTGATACATACGCACTAAGGACAACTCACTCAAATAAAAAAATGTGAAATGCTACTTCTAAAATTTGTGAAAGGAAATACCAGTCTTTGTCACAGTCCTTGTTACTCAAGCTGTAGAAAACTCCTGATCATATTTTTCCCCTTGCTCCTTTTTCCCCTCCTCAACGGTGTGTCTGTGGGTCCAAGCTAAAAATTTCATCTTTTCAATTGAGAGAAAAACAAAGATGTAAAAGCAATGAGAAAAACAAGCTGATATGTACTTTGGAGCATAAACTCATAAGAACTTTGATAGGTTGGTGATGTATGTGTTTTACAAAGCAAAATGTAAAAGTTGTCTCAGGTTATTCTGCAATGCATTCCAACATTGTAAGAATCCTGCGAATAATTTAAACCTGTGCAACTTGAGCACCATCAGTAGTAAGGTTAGACTCACAAAATCTATAAACACCTGAAGGCAAGCCTTCGAAGCTACCTACACAGTATCACACAGAACAGGCAAATATTTCTCTCAAAAATAGAAAAAGCTTTGTTTGACATAGCTGACTGACGTCATTCCCTTTTCACTTCAGATTCATTACACATTGCGCTCATCTTGCTTCTACCTTACTCTGTCCCTCTTCATTATTCTTTCTATCTGGTTCTCCTTTTCTGAGTAAACTTGCTTTGCTTAACAAAGCTGTGTAACACAACCGCCTTAGTAACTCCGCTGTTGTCACAGTTTTTCTCCTCTTCTGAAATCAGAAAGTTTTGATTTCGGACTAGGAGAAGCTACTCTGGCAAAATCTCATCTAGGAATTTATATACAAGAAACATCCTACTGGAAAATCTTAAAACCAAATCACCAACCCCTGCTTCGACAAATGTCACATATAGGCCATCTGCTCCTGTGTATCTACATACACCTTTCCTAGTTGATGTAATTTGGAAGCTTTCAAATCTGTGTCCATTGTGACCATGTCTTTACAATAAATACAGTAAAAGCATTCCTTTATCCTGTATTTTTATTTTTGTAAGGTATATACCAGTGTTTTTAGCACAGCTCTTTTAGCCCTACATATTTTTATTATTATATGACTCACCACTTCAATTGCATTTGTCTGCAGCTTCAAAGAGCCGTTAATAGCAACCCCCCCTGCCCCTCTCCATACATGCTGTTCTTGGCAAAAAAAAAGTAGTTATGTACAGATACAAATTCCTAGATGCTAAAGTGATGTGAGCTGCTCAGTATCATCTCAACACAGACTGTCTGTAACTGCCCAGAACCCAGCTCTGGGTATATACATGAATGTGTCTGTGTCTGCATGATATAAACAGTGTTGATAGCAACTTTTTAAAAAAACAGGCCAAAACCTCAAGACTATTTATGCTTGTTCTGAAATTAATTTTAAAAGCTGTTGCCTATAAGAGAAAAAGAAAACCAATATTATTCTTTTTCTGCCTCTCTATCATCTTTGAATCTAGGCAAAACCCTCCATGGTAACTGCTGGAGGGAAGAGTTGAAAGGGCATTTCCTTTGACAACCAACAGAGCTTTGCTACCCCAAATGAAATTAAAGCTAAGAATTTTCTCTGTACAGCCAATTATTAGGGTTGACATCCACGCAGAAGAGCCCTGCCTCATAAGACTCATACAAGCACACAGACATCACATTCCTGTCTGTCCACACCATCTGTGCGTGTGGTCTGCAAACACAGGATTCCTGTCCATCTACACTGTCCCTGTGTTTGGCCCACAGAGGCAGGATTCCCACACGAGCACCGAGCAGCACATGTGCAATACACAGAGCTGGAGAGATGATTCCTGACAATCCACCCAGCTCTTGCATGCAGTACACAGGCAAGAGAAATCACAATAACCCAACACTCTTTCTCTCTTTCTTAGGTTGATTTTTCTTATTTAGTCTGCATCAAAGCTTAGACAACAGCACCAGCTGGAAAGACTGAAGTAACATTCAGGTTTTCTATTGTATTTGTGCCAAAATTATTCTAGCCAAGAAAATAAGCTGCCTTCCTTTGTAGAAAGTTCATGGCACACAATAGGTAGAGATGTGCCAGTTTGGTCAGATGAATTTCCCTAAGGTGCCTGCATTGGAGACAGCACTCCTGTCATTGCCTGCTCTATTCCTAATCTGTTCTCTTTCTGTGATTTACGTTACATTACACCATTACATATGAGCAGAGGCCCAACCAGTGGACACCATTAAGCACACTTGGAAAAAAAACTTAGAAAATTCTGTCCCTGCTATAGAACCACAAAAAGTAAAAGGCCTGTGGAACAAGATGAAAAAGTCATATGTCCACTGTTTTTTCCTAAACAATCCTTTTCCTGCAAAATCATTAAACTTAGGTGATTCTACATGGTAAGCAACCCTGACAAAGCAGGGGAAGAATAAGAGATGAATGAATTGGACGGGGCAAACTAAATGGATGTATCTGCAACCAGAAGACCCAGGAGAAACAAGGAAGCATTCATATTTTTAAGACCTCTTTGTATCATCAGAAAAGGTTGCTGGCTGACAGTGGAGGAGGACTGGCTAGTTTGGGTACTGGGAAAGGGAAGAAGAGAGGAGAAAGAGATATCAAGATATCTTTTCATCATCTGACAGTGATGAAAATGATAGAGATGTGAAATAAGGAGTTAGTTTATGCTTCCCCATGTCATCCAATTGGTGGATCCTTCTTTTTTCAGTTCAGCAAAACACATTGGTACCTCACCTGTCTCTTTCTGAGACACAGAAGAGACTGGAAAGGTGCACACCTCCCCCTGCACTCTCCCCCCCCTCACCCCGTCCAGAATGAGAAGGTTCTGTACTTATTACGTCCACAGAGCAAATAAACCTGTGCAGTCTTCCAAGTTTTAAACAACATATGTATGTGCATGTTCCTAAGGATCATTATATTCCTTTTATTACTTTTTCAACACCATTAATGGCAGCAGTTTTGGTTGCTAAGTGCAAAGCCAAGGAATATCTACTAGTGTTTTGGAGATGGAGGGCACACTGGCTTGGTATCAGTAAAAATCCCACATTAAAACAGAGTGATACCAAGTTGTTCAGATCCTAAGAAGAGTTTGGCTGGAGTCAGTTGTGAGAGCTCCATTTACTTTTTCTTTTATCAGATACAGGAAATATTTATATTCACACTAGGACAGACAGGAGTTGGTGGTAAACAGAAAGAAAGAGAACAAAAGACTAAGTTCTGTGACTGTGAAGTTGTGCTCAAAGAGAACAAAACCCTTAATAACATGTCTACCCCTTAACCCGGGCTGCTTTCAAGAGAAAAGACCACATCATTTTCCCCGGGCACCTATACAGTGAACAGTATTTAATATCTATTTGGAGACTAAAGCTTTACAGAAAGTTGAGAGACTAATATTCACCTACAATACTGATCATCTAAAATTGAGCAACATGTTATTGCAAAAGTAAATTTGCTCATTTTTGAAACTGAGTGTGCTCAATTCTCATTATCTTATATCCATACAATACATGTTTGATTACTCCAAATAAAATCAGACAGCAATCTTCTGATAAATGAGTTTGTAACAGATTGCCTTTATGTACATTCTTGGATTGATCCCTAAAAGAATTTCTTGGTGCTGAAAAGACTCAAGTTTTTGGTACAGTTAAGGCAAGGAACAGTTCTCTTATTTTGTGTTCAACATAGGGCCACTGAGAGACAGAACACAACTACCTGAGAGAGAATCTGTCAAAATCACAACGTTGTATTCATCAACTGCAGACCCCCACATTCAAGGGAGGGACTGCAAGCAGGGTCTCCATCAATATCGACTTTCTCATCTTTACCTTACAGATTTGGCAGCTGCTACCAGAATCCTCAGATCTTTCCAAGTTAGCAGCCAGCAGAAAAATCTCTAGCCTCTTCCTACACACGTTCAGAAATGTCAGTTGGCAAAACCATTACCTCTAGGGAAAAACTATGCACCTTTTCTTTGATCAGGAATTTTTTTTCATCTTATACAAGGGATGTAGAGAACCGAATGTACTTACTAAGGAGTAAAATGCATAACTTATTCAGCCCCAAAACATGAATAGTCATTTTTTAAAGACTTGGAGTCTTTAGAATATAATACCGTGAATTGAACAGAATCAAGGGGAGCCTGCAACTATCAGCACCTGGCCATTTGCAGAAGCTTTGCTGAGTAACTGATACCTAATTTCATACAATTATGACTTCTTTTGAGAAACCTGATATATGAGCCTATCAATTTCTACAACTTAGTATGTAAATTAGTGAAGGGTTAATATCAAGAAACTAGTTGTAACTGATAGCATGTATATTAAATTTCCAACTGCAGCATGAAACCTCTGTTTCGCCCTGCATTACCTGTCCATTAGCCTGAGATATGGTGCACTGGACTGGGCTCAGACTAATTCAAAAGGGGAAATTATTTTCAGAATTCTAAGGACCTTAATACAGAAAAAAATCCCTAGACTGAGAGGTATTTCAGTGCATAAACTCAAAACTAGCTGAGGGCACTGCTCGTCAACAGCTCACTATTTACTGAAGCTGAAGTTCATTCTGTACAGTTAAGACTTAATTTTTATATTATCAATTTTTAAGATGGTGGGGATTTAAATTCTCTATTGCAGACTATGCATTTTTCAGCTATCAAGCAAAAAAGCACTGATTTATTATATTAATCCCAAAATAACACAGTGAAATCCCAAACAAGAAATATATTCTATTTTATAGATGATTAATTTTAATGTCTAGTTGCATTCCATATTTCTAGGTGTACAATTCTTTCCATCGTTCCTCCTTGAAGTAAAAAACACATTACTGACATATTAAGTCATATAACGGTTAATCTGTAACCTACTTGAAATCTTCTACACACTTAGTTTATGAAACCAATCCGTCACCTCATATCTCTGACTTCACCTCCTCCTTACGTTTTTGGAACACACCTTGCATCATCTATCAGATGCCAGTTACAGATCTTACACAAACTAAAACCAGTACTAAAGCTAGTAAAATGCTTTTCTGCTTTCTGCCACAGCCTTTCTACCAGGTATCAAGGTGTGAATCGCTTTTTGTGTAAGCCTGTTGTTAAAGTCACCAGTTCATTAGGCTTTTCATCCAAAGAGAAGTAACCACAAATACGTTTTTAATTTATATCTTTAGTGTGAAACTCTTTGGTGTTTTGTGTCTTCCCTGGGGGACAGTGACAATAAATGTAGGGACAAATAAGCATAATGTACAGAGGTAGCATATTTTGAATGGAGATGACATAAAGGGACACTTGTGTCTTCTAGACAACTGTCAGTGCCAGGGAAAACAGTCCAAACAAACAGGAAGAATTTAGGACAGAAAAAGCTGCATCCAATCACAGAATCACAAGGTTGGAAAAGACTTTTAAGATCACCAAGTCCAACCATTCCCATCCTATGCTAAACCATATCCCTTAGTACCTCATCTACCCTTTTTTTAAACACACCCAGGGAAGGTGACTCAATCACCTCCCTGGGCAGCCTGTTCCAGGCCCTGACAACTCTTTCAGTGAAGAATTTTTTCCTAACATCTAATCTGAACCTGCCCTGGTGCAGCTTTGTGCCATTTCCCCTTGTTCTATCTCCTGTCACCTGGCTGAAGAGACCATCACCCACCTCTCTACAACCTCCTGTCAGGTAGTTGTAGGCAGTGATAAGGTCTCCCCTCAGCCTTCTCTTCTCCAGACTAAACACCCCCAACTCCATCAGCCGCTCCTCATAGGATTTTGCCTCCAGCCCCTTCACCAGCCTGGTTGCCCTTCTCTGGACTCATTCAGGGACCTCAATGTCCTTTTTATGGTGAGGAGCCCAGAACTGCACACAGTACTCAAGGTGCGGTCTCACCAATGCCAAGTACAGGGGCACAATCACCTCCCTAGACCTATTGGCCACACTATTTGTGATACAAGCCAGGATGCCATTGGCTTTCCTGGCCGCCCGGGCACACTGCTGACTCATACTCAGCAGGCAGTCAACCAAGGCCCCCAGGTTCTTCTCTGCCTGACAGCTCTCCAACCAGTCTCCCCCAGGCCTGTAGCACTTGAAATACCAGTTAGGATGGTTATACACTCATGGCAAATCACAGCATTTTTACTGAATTCAAGCAAGTCATTACAATTTTTCCTGTATCTAACATTTTGGTGTGAAATTACTGTTTCTTCACACAAAGTATACTCACAGGTTTATCTCATCAAGATTATTTACATGTTTAAGTGGAATCCACTCTGTCACCATAACTTCAGAGTTCTATAAACAGTGTGTCTGAATGACAAGATGTAAATGTAATTGTAAACTCACTGTATTTTCCGGGCAGCCTTTGAACATCATCAATTCAAAAACCAGAAAGAGTGATGCCAAACCAACCCAGCCACAAGAACCAATTGTCGGAAAGTCTCAAATATTTTACCCCTGAGGCACATCCTGCCACTGGACAACAAACAGGGAGTAGTGGTGCACAGGTCCTTCCCAACTGCCCCACAAACTGGAGAAGTTAAGCAAAAGAAGATGCACACATCATTTTATTCCTTGAATGAACAATCTTGAGCTCTATTAAACCACTCTTTCTGAGATTTTGCATCTATCTCATGAACTCATTAGCTAACAAAAAGACTGTCAGAAACTGAGGGAGGGTAACTGTTCTTAACACAATTTGGAGCATAAAAAGTCTCATAAAAATAAATACATAAATGCTCCACTGGAAGCATGTATTTAAAAGACCTGTTCTAATATATCCTCATTATTTAACTGAAAAACGGTGCCTATCAGCTCAGTGGTTTGTAACACAATAACTCCAGAAAACCACCATAAGGTACCACTGCTGAAATGACACTGACATTATTAACGTTGCACTAATGTCCAGAAACACTATTCACAGCCAAAGGAATTACTATTTGTATGTCTAAAATTAGACTTCCCAGCGCAGTCTTCTGGAGAAAACTAATCTCACCCAGTGCTCTTACCTCTTCAATACCACTAACAAACCTGGCCCTCCCAAAGCTGGCTTGACAATTCTAACTGATATCCAACACCTGCAGGCTGGTTGTCACTTACAGAAATTAAATACAGGATCTCTTGAGTGCTAACCTAGGCTTGTCCAGCAATCTCCATTTTACAGTCAGGGACAATGTTGTTTAAATAACTTAGTATATGAATTCATAATCCTTGAATGAAAAATATTCTAGTAGCAGTGCAGTGGATGTTGTCAGCAACTATTTATTTATATTTATTTGTACAAATTTTTAGTGAATTAAAAAGCTGTAAAACTATAATATGAAAATCTGAATATAATCAATAAATGGAGAAATATTTCTAATAGAATGAAACAGGTTTTTGAAGACTGAGATTGACCTTGGGAAATATTAGTCTGTAAGAGTAAGTTTTAAATGTAGCAAATGTTTAGAAAGGGCAGCAAGTACTGTATTGTCATGTCAATTCCAAAGTATTTTTATAAATCTTAAAGCTCAGTCTCTCACTGAGGCAAAGAACCTTCCCCTTCCAGGAAACCTCCATAGTCACGATTGCAACGCCCTAAAAAACTACCCGCTGAGACACGAGTGAAGGCACAAACAGAAAGCAGACATGGCTGTTTGCAGTGGGGCAACAAGCAGCTCCCTTCTCCAGCAACGTGAGACCAGTGATGGCAACGAGCTCACTTGAACATACATTGTTATTTGGTAAGACAAGAGGCATAGGGTAAAGGTACAAGGAGGAGGAAGAGGGGAATGAGAGTAAAGGTAATACCGCGGGAAGGTGAAATGCTGCCCCAGAAAAGATGGCTTATGCCGCACGGAGTGCTGTTACTGTGGTAACTGAAGATTAACAATGCTGGAGAACATAGCAAAGGTGCTTTCTTTTAATGTGAGAGCTTCTTGCACTGTGCTTTAGGAAGCAGCGTTCAAGGGCATGACAAAGCCTTGCTTTCTCTGCCTGCTCAGCTGCTGTCAAGGTGCTGGGGTCTGCTCCTGTCAGAAATCCCCCCTTGACAGAAACAATTACTGAGGAGCAAAGCCTGGCAAAGCAAGCAGCGCTGTGATTGATAATCTGTGTGGATTACAGGCCTTCGGCAAAAGCCATGATGCTTAAATTTGACAGCTTGCAACACTTGATGAGAGCCAATTAGTGGATACATTCACTTCAGCCAGAAGTTTTTTCTGTTTCTACTTCAATAGCTTCCTGAATAGGAAGCGTACAGAGTGCTTCCCCCCACTTCTGACTGCTCACATGTATGCCAGCTACACTGTCAGTACAAATAAGAATAGAAACATAGAATGATTTGGGTTGGAATGGAACTCAAAGCTCATCTAGCTCCAATCCCTACCATGATCAGGCTGCCCAAAGCCCCATCCAACCTGGCCTTGAACACTGCCAGGGAGGGGGGCAGCCACAGTTTCTCTAGGCAGCCTGTGCCACTGCCTCACCCACCCTCACAGGGAAGAATTTCTTCCTAATAGCTAATCTAAAACTGCCCTCCTTCAGTTTAATATACTATAAATGCATAATATACTATAATAACTGCTTACTTTGGTATCTTTGTATATTAAAGACAGCAGATTAAAACTTTGCAAAGTTGCATTTGACCCTACAGATATTGGTGGTACAAGAACCTGAAAAAAGATGACTTTGCACTGACTCTACGTACCATGCAGTATGTAAAATGAGGCTGTGACAGCATTATTTAGGTACTGAGTACACTGCAAGTGACAATAGTTTCACTATTCCTTGAAAATTTCCTGGCACAGTATATTAATCTGTCTGCTGCTATTTCCAATAGGTTAACCTGGCCTTCAGCGTGCACCAGAATTCATAGAGTACCTTCTGTTCTGCCTAACACATGCTGGAACCTCTGACATGCAAGTCCTCTTCAAGCCTGTCCTTAATTTTCTTATCACACGGATTTTCTTTCCTCACTTTTGCATCTATTTCCACTCTGACTAGTACAAATTCATGGGTACTGTGGTGAAGACATCAAAAAGCAAACACGGAACCAAATGCCCTGAATATCATCACTCATTTCAAACATTAACTTTTACTTTGTTTTCTCAGCCACCACCACACTCAGACAACTTAAATACATCTTCCTAGACTTCCTAAGACCCCTTCTGACAATGGTTTGAGAGGTACCTCCACTCATAAAGCTTCACTGGGCACCATCACACCGCCAGGACCTCTCAGATGCTCTTGGAGAACAAAGGTAATTCTGTCACAGAAACAGCACTACATTTAGCGGTTCCCTGCAGTGATCGTATCCATGTTACCTGAAGACTAAATTTGTTTGCTAACAAGGTAATCGCTCTCCTCAGACATGGTTTCAAATCAGGGCAGCTAAGACAAAGCAAAGACTAACTGCATGCCTCACAGAATCTGTATTATTTCATCAGGCAGGGTGGTAATAAAAACTGCCAGAAGTGTGGTCATGCTGATACAGCTCCATGGCAGTAAGAGAAAAAATGCTTGACTGTCAGTCTCCTTTGACCTGTTTTACATTCTCCTGTTACAAAGAGAAATGACTCCAACCAGTGGAACTTCACTTTGGAAAAGTTCACAGCAGAGGAGTGTCAGGTATCAGTGTGCAGGGTTTCCAGGGAAACAAGTAACAGTGGAAAACTAGCATTTTTGGGGGGAGAAGCTATTTTGGAATCTAAAATTCTTTCCTTTTCCTCATGATCCCATGAACCACATTTACTTGAGAAACAAATCTCTGCAGTACCTTGGCCTCAAAAGGAAAGTCAGCCAAAATCCTTGCAGGGAGGAAGCACAAAACAGCACAGAGAAAACAGCTTTGGGACTTGCATGGCTAGATGAAAAATATATTAAATATTGCTTAAATGCTAACTATTAATACTACTAGTCATCACCAAATAATTCCTCTCAATTTATGGGAATGGTATATAACAGCCCCTCCGTTCACGCCGGCCCACAGAGGAAGGAACGGCTGTGATGAGGAGACAGAAGTAGAAGGGAACGACAGGTATTAAAGATTCCTCTGAATGGCAAGCAATCTGAGTACATAATCCATGCTTTCAATAGCATGAGGTTTCTTATCTCCCTCCACTAAAATAGCAGGGAGCTCTTTTCACCAAGTTAGGTGTAAGCAAACAGAGAGAGTGTATATGGCAAGAACAGGAATGGTGAGGGGCTGTATGGAATACAAGTACTAAGGAAGGAAAAGCAGACATTACAGATGTTTTTTAGTTGAAGAGGAAGTTGGAAGACAAAAGTTGATCTGCTCAGTAAAAAGTGAAAGCCATCCAAAAATAAAGCCAGGAAGCTCAAAGTGCTCATGCTTTTTCTGTGTCAGTTGGCACTAAAAGCTGTACTCAGGTGATTGAACAACATTTGCTTCAGTACTTGGAGAATAGGTCAGAAAAGGAAAAGAACAAATGAATTGGTACTCAAAAAGTCAGATGACTTCAAATTTGCTAGCTCTGACTACACTAGGAAAGAGTTTATCTACTATAATGAAAGTTATTAATAGTTATTTTTGAGAACCTGTGGGAACCAGTGAGGTTGTGGAATGTTTCTAACACTGTCTCATATGACATGCTCATGAACAAGTTCAGCTAAGGAAAGGCCTCATTTTGAGCTTTGTCCAGTTTCAAATACCACACTTTGAGGAAGAAAAAGACAAATCAAATAAAGAAAGAACAATGGGATGATCAGATATCTAGAAAATAATACACATGAAGACTGGATGAACTGAAACTGCCTAGTTTAGAAAAAAATATGGATGAGACACCATCACAAACTGAAAAGGCTGCCTGAAGTGCCAAGAAACAGTATTTTTTTTTTCCTAAGACCAAAACAGCTAGAAAAAGTAGCAATGAGCTTAAATTGCAGTAAGGGAGATTACAGATGTGCAATGACATAATGATAAAGAAAGATGAGCTATAGAGAAGACTTCCCATGATTGAAGGTCTCCTTCACTAATAGTCTTTAAGAAGAGATTCCATGTATAACTGAATAAATCAAGTGGATTACATGGTGCTCTGTCTGGAGCCTAGTACTATCCAGTATTTTTCACTAACAATCTGTGTGCTAGAAGAAAAAATGTTTACAGAATACGTGGAGAAAGCTAGGTGGTTCTGTGAGCACGCTAAAGTGTAGCATGGAAACTCAACATATTCTTAAAAGACAGACAAACTGATCTGAAAATTGCTTTTATTTAGGAAAGGGCAGCATATTAAAATGTGTCTAATATCAACCTAACCTAGAGTCACACCATTTGAAATGAAAATTTTGAGAACCCATCAGCAGTAACACTGAATCAGGCTGGCTCCTGGTATCTTCTGCTATTGTATATTAAAAAAATTTGGAATAATTATGAAGCATTATATAATGATACAAGTGAGCACAGTGATCTACAAACAATTCAGTTGAGTAACACTGCAGGCTCGCAGAAAACAGACACTGATACAGTTCAGAGCCTCCTAAAACTTTCGCCAATATTACTTAACATTTACAGCATAGTAGTGCCTAGAGATGTTGGTCAAGTCAGGCTCCCACTGTGCTAGACACTGTGCAAACACAGAAAATTACAATCTTTGCTCCAAACAACTCCTAGTAGAAAACCCCAAGTGTTTAAGACTCAAAGCCCACAGACAGGAAAACCTCAGCCCATTCAGACATGCCTTCCCTTTACAACTCAAAGCTGCGGAGTAGCGCTTCGTCCTGTTGTAATAAATATATTCTGATCATTACAACTAGGCTTGACAAGGAAAGGAATAAATGGCAAACAGGCTACTTTCTAACAGATGAGTGGCGGATGTGCTGCCACAAAGCAGGCCAAAGCTCCTTGGGTCTCCATCAATTCCAGCATGACACACGTCACAAGGGCTTCTGTATGGCATATAATCCTGGCTGGCGCTCGCCACGCTACATCTGGACTTTGTTAGACAACCTTGAGCTCTGTTTTCTTGCATCAGCCTCGGCCCCCTCTGGTGAAGCAGCCTCCCAACCACTGCTTCGCCATACACTACTCACGGAGACAAAGTACTCTGGGAGGAAGTAAATTGGGACCACATTAGCTGGTGACCCTCACCCTGCAATTGGCCTGCCTTTCCGATGATAGAGGAAATCCCTCATACAAACTGACAACCAATATGAAACAGGCAGCTCCATTTACTAGAAAGCCTGGTCAATGCCGAGTGCCTCATTAGGAAATGGTCTCTATATTGAGGCACATTCCTGTAATTCAGAGCCTAGAAACTCTAAATTAAAACAACATTGATGCCATATCCTCTTTCCTAAATGCCTCTCTTCATCCCAACTTTAATGCACATACTTAAAGAAATTAAAGAACCAAAACATCTTTGGCAGGACTCCTTCCCTCTCTTTTGCAGTAATACCCTTCCCAAGTGAGTGACCAGGAATGTGACAGTGTTGGGAAGGGAGAAAGGAGAGTTAAATCAAGGAATAACTGTAGACTCCTCTGGAATCTGTACAAGCTTTCCTTGATGAATCTATGTGTCTTCACCAATATTTTTAAATACAGTTGCAGGGCTGAAGAAGTTGGATTTTTCTTTACGCGGTAAATTCAGGCTTATCAGTAGAATGAGGTTTTGTTTTGGGAGAGGTGTATATTTCTACACTCTAAGATAGGTTAATTGACATTAAGTCAGTCTGCTAACAGTGGTAGATATAACAACTCAATGATAACCAGCACAAGCAATGAGAAGGCACAATCTGAATCCCTTCATACAGACCTGGATTCATATGCACCCACTATTGCAGCAGTCGGAAAACTTTTCCTAAAGCATTATCTCTGTCAGAGGCTCTTGCCAGGTTGCATTGAGATTCAGAAATCAGGCTCGTGGTACCTACCACAGCATTCACAATCCTTCACACCCCCTTTTGATACTGTTCAGCATTTCTATTTGCATCCTATATACACGGAAATGGGAAATGTGCCTGTCAGCCAGCTGAAAGAGCTGCTTTCCCACCACAAAGTCTAAGCATTTCCTAGAAATGGGATGGACTGAAACACTAACTACTTATCAGGGTGCTCAACAGCTCTGAAACAATGTTAAAGGCAGAAGAAAGGAATTACTGAGGTCAGGATCCCAGCTCTTAATCCGAAGGGCCAAATAAACTTTTTAGGCTCCAGAACCACTTTTCTAAGTCTTCCAGAAGATCATGATTAACTGGCATCACTTGCCTTTCTTGAACAGCTGTGTTCAATACATCCACAGGTCTGAAAGATTTTTCATTCACAATTTCTACTGTAAATTTAGGAATTATAGCTAAACTTTTAGGAAGTTCCTGAAATGCTATATAGTCCCATGGAGCTATTAACACAGAAGAACCTTTGTTCTCAAGATGTAGCAAAGGGTCCATGTAGAGAAAGCTTAAACTGATGAAGCAGCATAGTAGTTTTGTTGGAAAATATGAAGTTGGTGACCTGTAATAACTGGAGGACCACAAGGGCCAAGAACACAAATTTGTAAAACGTGGAAGAATGAGATGCCCTTTGACTATATCAATAATGAAGATCCTGTAACATCTTATATCTTTCTCTTTGGACCCATCTCCTATTTCTTAGGCTGTCAAAGTTGGTGTGATTTGAATTGATGACCTCAATGCAGAAAAAGTACATGCCAAAACTATTGGTACAAAAGAACTAAATGCAATGTCAGATCCTCTGCAATTTACAGAGTTGGTGAGTATTATATCCCATAAGTAACTTTCTAAGTAGCCTTTATATTAATAGTACTGAAGGCTACATGCAAAAAAGGGTAAAAGATGATACAGCCTTATGATGTAGGAAAGATTTAGATTTAGAGTGGATGTGTGAAATATCCATTAGGTCAAATAAACAACTCTCAGGTATGGTTTAAATATACTTTAGACTGTTCATATATAAACAAATATTCTACCTCAGGGATTGGGGGTGAACTGGAGAATACCTTGCAGCCAGTATATATGAGCAGTATGTTTGTATTTATACTGCTCATATAGATCTTGTATCTATACTACTCATAGCACAGATGTCTTGAGATTACTTTTGGCTTTCTTAATTTTTTTTGAAAGATGACAAGCTTAAAAAATTGAGTCTTTATAGCTGATGGCAGTTTTGGAACCAGAAGTTTCAAAAGCATCTGGATATTCCAATGAATTTTTTGAAAAAGTACTATTGCTCCAGAATCAACTCAGAATTGGTCTTGCTTCATACCAAAACCAGTATCAAATTTATCTCCTTGGCAATTTTTTTTCTTTGGGAAGTTAAGTATCCCACATGTATACAGAGAAGCACTTAGAGTGGACATCCTTAAAGGAAAAGGCCCATGCCTCTTTAGGAACAGCATATGATATTGCATAACTTATTGGCACCAAAATCAACGAGATGAACTACAGCAGTGTTTAAAAAAATCTCCTAACTGAAACCTAAATTATTACAGATTATCAACCTTAATACCTAAATTGAATATACATAAAATATCAGTAGGAAAAAAACCCAACACCACAAAAACCCCAAACTGATCTTAAAAATAAATAGCCAGCAACGTATTTGTGTATCTTAAGGAAGAAGCAGAGAAATCCCTTATCAGAAACAAGACCTGGTTTTGCCTTTCTGTCTCTGACAGTAACCATAATCATCTGTTTGACAGATGAAATGTTGCAAATAAAATTTGATGAAAAAAAAATTGGTGGCACTGGAAAAGTTGATACTGGATTGGCTGCAGCACATGTGTTATTACAGGCAATGTGGCAAGGGAATAACTCAGAAAAACCCACCAGAAGTGCTGAAGTGAAAAATCCACCCAGATTTTTCAGATCCCAAATCTCTTACTGCCAGGAATCCTCTTGCTTCCCCTGTGTTTTATTGGCAATGTATTTTTCACATTGCATTCAATACTGAAATGCAGTATTAAAAGCTTGAATAGGAACATACTTTTTCTGATTGTCATGCTAACACAAAAAGAGCTTAGAAATGGGAGAGGCCAAAAATAGGAAAGGACCAATCTCCCCACAAGCTCAAGATATCTCAAATTCCACTTTAGTAGCTGCCATTGCCATATGGTGCTCCTCTTGCAGACTAGAAACCACAGTAGAGACTATGAGGTGTAACACAGTCATATTTGTGCTTTACAGCTAGGAGAATTTTCTTCCACGTATGTTTGTTCCCCAACAAAGAAATACAGACCACCAAAAGAACTATCACATTTCCCTGAATCTGTGGCCATTTGTGTCTGTACAAGGTAAGAACCAATACCTTTTGCATTCAGCTTCCTGTACATTCTATCAGACATTTACTATGCAGGCAGTGACACAAAGAAACTTCCTTCAATATTGATACTACTTCTCTCCCCATGTTTTACAGATTTCATGACTGGCAGCTAGTTGGAAATCATTATTTATGCACTCCCTATCCCAACATATGACAGGGTTAGACATTATTAATTCCATAAATCAAGATAATAATCTCACACCAGATTAACAACTGGTTTCTGTCCTAGCCCTCCTCTACCCACCTGCTGCTTGAGCTGTTGCACAAGGCGATCTTTCTCTCGTTTCAGTGCAGCCACTTCATCTTGAGTCTTCTTCTTAGAGGATGAAAGTTCTAGCAGAGCAATATTGGCATCTTTTTCACTAATGGCAGCAAGAAGGGCTTCTTGTCTGAAAAGAAAATATAAATCCATTGTTATCCTGCAAAATTTAGAGTTCTAAAAAAAGAGTTGAACATACCATAAATACTGTAGCAGCATGCAACTCCAAAGAGCAGTAATAAGTATGTTTGTCATGGTTATATGTCTGTTGGTGGAGCAGGAAGTCAAGACCCACCCGCCTCTCCCTAAATGACTGTACTGATACCAAATTATTGCTTATAGGATAAGAAAAACATATAATAGTATGTTATTATTCTGCACTCAGCTTCTTATTTTTTCACAAATACCATTGATTATTACTTTGGCTGAACATTTTCATTCTTTATAATGTTCTAAACAGTTCCAGAACAGATTTTGAGAATACATGCACAAATACTGGACTAATAATAAGACTTCTGCATTAAATTATATTAGGTTGTACTGCCTATTCATGCAACTATTTTAGCAGGAAGGTGGCATGTGACAAGTCTATTGAAATCACTTGAACAATACAGTGTATTCCCAGAAGGAAATGATGACACAGACACTTTTGTGCTACATGACAGATGTTGAAATAGATGCCTTCAAGGATGCTTGAGCTATTCTTCGACTTCTCTTGTGAGTAACCAATAAGTTGGATACATGTCCCGAGTAATTAAGACAAAGGTAGGCCTGATGTCACCACAAGCCTTTTGTAGTCTTGCAGAAATGGTGTAACCAACAACATTCTGTAGCGAAATCTTGAGGTTCGAGCACTATAATAACTAAATATGGAAACATAACCTTGTTATATTCTTTCCCAATAGCAAAAAGCTCTTAAAAGTAGGGTTCATAAACATTTTAAAGATACTGGGAAGATAGGAGATTAAAACAATGGCACTGATCATAAAACAGCAGTCCTCAAATTAACTCAAAGGATTGCTCTATGTTAGGGAAATCAATTGTTTCTATCCTTTGACATTAAACCTCAGCTGTAGCTGGTGTGGCCAAATCATCATGTGCAACAGGACACAACAATCCCCCCTTTGACCTCATTGTCCAATAGCAATGGCTTGTCCCACCTACCATCACTGGGCAAAGAAGGAATAAAACCAGGCCCTAACCATGTGTGGCTGTGTGGAAGATGGCATTATACAGGAGTCATGATGAAAACCAAACTCTGAATACTAAAGATTTCCTATCTACCTTTCATATATACATTTAGTTGCAAATGTAGTTAAAGTAAAAAAAATTCAGATTCCCAAATAATCCAAATTTTTACCTGCTTTAGCTTACAAACGAAAGCATATTGTTAATTTCAGAGAATGCTTTTTTTAGAATCAAATGTGTTAAAAGTATTCTGCTACTCAGATCAACATTAACACTGTTGTAACACCTAGTCTTTTATTAAAGATGTAAGAAAATTTATAGAAGCCTAAGGTAAAATATTAAAATTGCTATAAATTACACCAATATACCTTTCTATTTGTTGTCTAAATCCTTTGTAATAAGGACCCATTGCAATCTGGTGACTTAATCACACTGGCAAACTGTTGAGGGTAGCAGTGACTCTAAATCTGCCTTTTCTAATTCACCTGTTGCCACTCATCGAGCAGACTTTATTTGTACTCAGGCTTCTCTTTTTCTTTCTGCAACTTCTTTCTAAATGACTTCACTTAATCTCAGCTAGGAATTTGTAATTGTGGCCAAAACAAAAACACTCCTTTGAAAACTACTCATTGAGCTCCATGTGGAAGAATACACGACAGGACAAATGGACAATGCTTTTATGTAGTACTGATGTTTTCAACATATTCACCTAACACAATGGACTTTTCAACTGAGGGGTTGAAAAGGGAAAGGACTGGTTCTACTGGAACACAGAAATTTTTCCGTGTTAAAATGTTGAAAACTTTACAAATGTTATGCCCTTGGTGAATATTTAATACTGCAACATTTCTGAAGACAGAGAGTGGAATAGTTCCATAGGGTACTTAAACAGTGCCTAAGTCATGGATGCAGTGAAACATGTACCTAAATATGTAGGATGTAGTCAGCTTCTTCTGGCTGCAGTTCAGCTGGATAAAAAACTTACCATCCTGGATGTGAGTTTAGTAATTCCTTCTCCAGTCTGTAAGAATAACTACATACATGTTTGCTTCTTGGCCTTGTTTTAAAAAGTCTGACAATACTGTCTCTTCAATGCACTGTTTTAACACAACGGGACGAGGAAGTGACTACACGTGCAGTCCAGCTGGTAGACGGAGGAGACAGTAGCCTCTAAGAAGCAGCACGGGGCTACAACCTTTTAACCCAGCTGGGCAGTAGCCAGAACAACACTTCTTCCTTCAGAGTTATGTGCAAATCACGCTGACTCTGCAGCCCTGGAGTAGAAACCACCAGGCCCTGAGGTTGTTCCTCTTTGAGAGTTGTACGGGTGAGACATCACATTAAAAAGGCTCATTACTTTTACAGGTGAAAAAACCCCAAATCTTGCTTGCTTGAAAAGCGTGAAGTTTTGCTGAGAGAATGGGTGAAGACTGACTCGCTGATGATCACCAGTCCATGACTGCTTTCAGAAAAATGATGGCTGGGATGGAAGAGCAGCTTTTTCTTACACATTACAGGTTTAGGTGAGAAAAGGGTGATGATGTATGACCTGGCTTCCTTCTGGTCCTAGTCAGCGATTGAGCTCTTGGAAATATTTATGACAGTGAAAGCTTAAGATTTCTATCACTGCACTGGCAGAAGAAACTAGAGCATAAAATCCCATTCCCCCCCACTAAGATGTCATCTCTGTTCGCCCCCTTGATCACTCCAAGCTACCCATACATAGAGGCTTAGTCTCATCAGCATATCAACTAAAGCCATACGTCCTGTATCAAAAAATGTGAAAACATGTTTCTCAAGACTAAAAGCAGTGTTTTAGCAGACAAATTGTTCACTGTCTGACAGCAGAATGGACTTAGACAATGGACTTTCTATGAGCTGAATTTATGTCTGGAATTACAAAGGTGTTCCTTGTACACGCTAAGAGAGTAAGCTTGCTTTAAGCAGACTACCAGCATATCAAAAACCTGATATCCAGGTTAGAGAGCACTTGCATCCTGCCTAGATTTTATCTAGAAAGACTAGTACCTGAAATTATTCTGTCTTTAGAGGCATGATACCACAAAGTTAGGCATTTTTTTAAAACCTGTTAGGATAATCAAAAAATACTCCCAGTTGTGGTGTCAAGACTGTAGATGTGGGAACAACCAGTAATGGAACCACAGAATGGTTTGGGTTGGAAGGGACATCAATTATCATCTAACTCCAACCCCCCTGCCACAGCCCCACCCAACCTGGCCTTTAACATTGTCAGGAAGGGGGCAGCCACAGCTTCTATGGGCAACTTGTGCCAGTATCTCACCACCGTCACAGGGAAGAATTTCTTCCTAGTATCTAATCTAAATCTACCCTCCTTCAGCTTAAGGCAATTACCCCTCGTCCTATCACTCCATGCCCTTGTGAACAGCCCCTTTCCAGCTTTCTTGTGGGCCCCACTTAGGTGGGGGTGATTCTGATTCTGTACTGGAAGGCCACAGTAAGGTCTCCCAGGCCACAATAAGATCTCCCAATAATAACTGGTGCATTATTATTGCCACTTTGTTTCTGTTGCTTTTCCTTTATGGAAAAGTATCCAATTTTGGATGTCTGCCTGAAACATGAAAAATATCAAGAGTAAAGTGACAGAACATGATCGATGACCTCTGCTTTTTTCTAGCTCTTGGTATCCTGGGAAAGACAGGCTGGCTTGGAGCTCTGGTCATTTTCACTTTCTTTAATCTGTTTTGATTCTAAAGAAAGACTTATTCTTTTAATAGTAAACCACAGTCTTCACTGATGATTCAGGACCAGAGCCAAGAATCTCTCTGCTGCATGGAGAATAAATAAGAGGAGCTGGAGATATGCGCACGCTTGCAGGGCTATGATCTCATCGGCATCACAAAGATGTGGTGGGATGTCTCCTATGACTGGAGTGCCAGAATGGCAGGATACAGGGTTGTTAGGAAGGAGAGGCAGGGGAGATGACAAGGGGGTGTCTCTCTCTATGTCAATGACCAGAAGACGTGCACTGAAGTGAAAGAGGGAAGATTTAGATTAGATAATGAGGAAGAAATTCTTCCCTGTGAGATTAGTGAGGCCCTGGCATAGGTTGCCCAGAGAAACTGTGGCTTCCGCCTCCCTGGCAGTGTTCAAGGCCAGGTTGGATGGGGCTTTGGGCAAACTGGTCTAGCAGAGAGGGGTTGGAGCACCATGATCTCTGAGGTCCCTAAATAAAAATAAAATTAAAATTCTAATGCTTTAGTCAACATACAATGAAGAATAGTGTGCAAAGGTATATCTCCTTCTGCACTTGAATGGCGATGCATGACTTTGGGAAGATAACCGGGCAAGACAGCAGCTTGGTTTTCAGTACAGTCCTTGAATGGAGGCAAAGCTTTAAGAACGTCCCTTAAACACAGAAATGGTCTTTTTTTTCAGAATAAAAGATTAAGACTTAGAAAATGTTTTATTATAGTACTACATATGCAGTACATAGTAGAAGCAGAAGGAAGGCATTCAGCAAAGCAGTATTAACTAAATCTATGTAGCAGGGAAGAAATGGCTTAAAGAATTGTACTGCATTTATCTTCATATGCTCAATAGTATTTTATACTTGAGCTGCGGAGACTAGTAAAAGCGTCAGGTGCTAGCATCGTATGCACATGCTCACAGAAGCCCTAGAAAAGGATACACAGAGCTCAGATGAGATTTCTTGTATGGGCTTCGGTGAGGATAAGTAAGTTATTTGATGGTTTGAGTGACCAAGTATTTGAATGAACATACAAAATAAGGAACTACAGCTCATACAGATTCAGCTATGAAGCCCCATTAACACCAAAACACCCTAGTGTAGTCAAAACTGTAACACATCTCCCTGCAGCACTGCAGACAGCAGTCTTGTGTTTCATTCCTCTTTTTCCTTTAGTAAACCACTATATATTTTTGCAAAGAGACATGAGACTTTCTATCTGGTCAGTAATCCTCAGCTCTGCAAGACCAGTATGCTGTATTCCTGGATAAGTCCAATAAGGAGTAATATAAAAGGTTGATCCACAACACTAAAAAAGTTTTACCTAGTAGGGTAGCCAAGTTTGTCATCTGGCTTACAAATACTAATAGAATCAAGATGTCTTTAAATGGTTCTCTACAGCACTTGGTTTCAGGAGACTAATTCCTTCACAGTTCCTTCCTAGTAAAGGAGAAGAATCTTTTTGGTAAAACATAACAGAAAATGAACTTTAAAAAGCAGTTTTGTACTTTGCAGCACAGTTCTCAGGGTCATAAGACTGGAATATTTATCAGCTGTATAATTAGAAAGAATAACAGGCTGCAAACAGTGCTGAATTAATGATGCTTCACAAAAACCCTATACATATTCATTAAAGAATATGTTTACATATGTCAAAGAAAGCACAAGTTCCATATAGAAATGTTAGGAGTACATTGTTCTATATAATTTTATTTCAAATTATTAGAATTCTTGTTATGAGATAATATAAACGCAATATTGAAATCAGCAGCAGCTTTGATTTTGATGCCACTGAGGAACTGGCATAATTTCATCAGGCCTAGTTTTAGGGATCAAATCTGAGGAACTGGCATAATTTCATCATCCCTAGTTTTAGGGATCAAATCTGTTTTCCTTCCAACTGGCATTAAACTACAACATTTATGGGTCCGACACAAATTTGGAGAGCTCCAGTAGCTACAAGCTCACAGCAATCCAGTCAGTTCCTTCAACAGATACTGTTGGTGCTCCATGAGACGCGACTGACCTGCCAGAGTTTTCATCCTGGCATATTAAGATAAACTGTAATTACGGCTCTAATGCCTTTAATATACAAGGCTTTGTACTGAAACAGTTCTGCTATTACATTAACTGTTCAGTTGGTCCAGCAGTAAGGGCACCAGTCACCACAGAAGAAAAGAGCTGCTCCTTGGACAGTACTTGCTTCAGTTTTTGTCCATGGCATTTACTCAAAGCCTGCAGAAAACGCTGATCAAACTTTTAATGCTTTTCTATCACAAACATTTGTAAGACTTACCAGAGTCAATCAGCATTACAATAAGAACTGTATTATTTCCATATGAATTAAAAAAACCTTCCATGAAGTGACAACAACATAAAGAACTAGAAGAGATTCAGATAAAGTATTGCAGGATGATGAGAGCTAGACAGACATCGCTGAGGTGTTAGGACACAGTTTGCAGTAATTTCATGAGTTTGGCAGGATGACACTGGGTGGGTCACACTTGATAAACTCTTTAAAAGTAATTAGCAATGCAACACACCAAGCAGCAGATCCAACAGTGGGAGAGTTCTGTTGGTGCTAACACCACCCTTTTCATCATAAAATGTCAACACATCTACAGTGCTAGTTCCAAATTCAACATTTTTTCCCTTCTTTGCTGGTTATAGAACATATTTAGAAAATTAAGAAACCCCAACTCTTGTGAACCGCATTGAGAGTTAATTCCCATTCTTACCACCCAGAGACCCTGACACTTAACAGCCATCATGCTCTCAGGGTGGTTACTGAACCTGCAGTACCTCACAGCCCTGGCAGAGCTTGGGGTATTAGAATTTGGTTCTTGAAAAATACTTGCAGGCGTAACAGAGAACACTATTTCAAGATGCTAATAGTCCAGTACCTTACTTAATACACAAGTTGCCAAATTCTGCACCAGCTACAATTTCTGTTGTATTTAAGATGCAGCTATATGAAAAGCACAAAGTATCCCAAAGTGAATAAAACATTTATCCAAAAGAAACAGTGGGAACCTCTTGTTGCAAGAAGTTGGGGGCGGGTAGGAGCAACTTGGCAATAGGTGCTACCTGCTCTTTTAATTACAAATGGGAATAATTAAACCTCAGGCTGTAAATTAATTTCCCAAACAGAGCCTTACACCCTCAGTCAAAAGGGTTAAGACTACTCCTTCCATTCCTGTACTTGTTTCCTGAATCAGCAAGTCACTTTTGCCTTTATCTGGATGGTGTGCCAGCAGTCTTTCCCACCCATTTTCTACACTCACACAGCTACCAAGAAAGGAATTGCAAATTCAAGCATACCAGGTGAGAAATAAAAAGAAAATAAAAAGTTGTTTTTCATCAGCAAACTGAAGCCTCCTGAATTTATACCTTTTCCTTGTTCTTTTCAATGCCATAACATACAAGCGACCACAAATTGTGAAAGCAGGGACTAAAAGTAGACATCCTTTCTGAATAGAGTTGTGTGGTCACAAAAGAGATGTCCCTTTAAATTTCCATTTTATGGATGGGGTGATGTTAATTTTAGACACAGGAAGCCTTAACACTTGTGCTGTCCTTGTTTAAAAAAATAAAATATACCGGTAACTTATCTAGACTTCTCTATACACATTTTCTTTAACAGCCTAAATGTCTAGAATCCCCAAAGTATCATTCCTTATTAGATGGATAAGCAATGCTTTTCAAAGTCTTTCCCTTAACATATCTGCTATAGCCACAAGTAATCCTATAAATATTTTATTATTTATAAAAATATTTTATATTACGTTTCCCATCAATGTTTTATCCCTTCTTTTACTTAAAGATTTCCATCTTAATTTTGCCGCTTTGGAGACACCACTGGAGGTAAAGATTTGCATTTCCTAGTCCTGCTCATGTCGGAGCTCCGAGCACTCAGAATTGCAGTACAGCTCTAGACTCCGTCTGCCAGCATATCCAGAGAAAATGTATCTAAAGCTTTCACAGGGGGACTTTCCAACACACTACCAATTTCCTGAACTACTTTTATCAATCATTTCTTCCAGTGAAAAAGAACCTGCTGCATATCACAGTTGCTAAGCTGATAGTCCATGAGCCTTACCTACTTGCATGTGAAGAACAGGAGTTCTTGAATATGGCATGTTTTAGAAGGAATCTTCAGTCCTGGCACCTGATGCTATGGGAGATTTGTTGCTATAAGGGGATAGTTGTTTTCTTTTCCTTTTAAAACAGCTTTTCTTTTTTTACTGGCCTTTGGTGCAGAAGCTAGATGAGAGACAGAAGTATGCAGGAGACTCTTGAGCTCAATAGAGCTGGCTTTTCTGAGAAAGAAGTCCTGAAACTTGCGCTGTCTTCATCTGCAGTTTAACAGCAGGGCAAATAGAGCACAAATTTAAGGTATCATTTTCATTCAGGCAATACAGGCCACCAAAATACATCCGCCAGGTTTTGAAAAATGACCAAAAAAGAAAAGCAGCTCTTATTTCTTTACCTGTGACATGGTCAGGTACAGGCTGAGCTTTAACTCAGCACATGGTTTCACAGTCGGCTTAAGCTAATGCAAGGCAGGGTTCTTGCTCAAAGAGATGCTTCTGCCTTCCCATTTTCAGGCTCCTGCCCCCTTCCCAGTGGCAGCACCAGCCATTGTGCATCTCTGCAGCCTGGCAATCCAGTTAAAACCCAGCCCAGAGTAAACAGGAGGATCCTAAATCTGACAGCAGGTTCCTTATCCTTAGAGGAACTGCAGTTCTTCAAGATGCTGCTACAATGCCTTTGGCCCTTAGTTGCCAAAGCCAACGCTGCCCAAGCATAAGTATGGGAATTGAATCATGGAATCTGTTTCCATGATTGACATACTCATTCTGATAGGTCATCATACCTTCCTTTCTTTTTATGTTATGTCTCTGCTCACTGGAAATCAAGGCCAAGGCATTAAATTAATTTTGGGACCACATGCCTACTGTGCATTGTGGCATACAGCTCTTTTTCTGATCTTTTTATATCTGTGGCTACAGGATGTTTTACTGTTGGTTTTTATTTCCTTTGGAAGCTTTATTCAATATGAATTTTCACAATTCTCACTTAATTCCTGTTATTTTTCCCTCCCAGAAACACCTCTCTTTCTTGATCAATTTTTCAGGGTGCTGCTGTTTTCCTTTTCAATGCAGATCCACAGCCAGCTGGGTTTGTAAATCTTCATTTTTCTTCTTCTACTTTGTTTGGGATGCAAAGACCTCATAGTTTTGGACTTCTGATTTAAATAAATTCCCTGCTTCTTTTACACTCAAATCTCTGAGTCCTTCTGTCCAATTTGCTAGCTACCCATTATTCTTAATTTTTCCATTTACTAGTTTGAAATAAAAAGTCTAGCAGTTTGTCTAATTTGTATCCAAGAAATAGATGACTCCCACAAAAACACCAGGTCTCCGTTCTTATTTTCATCTACCAGAACTCTACATGTATACTTTTTTATTTCATCAGAATCTCCAGTATCTGTAACATATGCCGCCTGTACTTTAATTTCTAACTTTCCTGAACGACTTGTACCCACAATCCAGTTGTGAATATTATTCCATTACCCATTAATTGTCATTATTCCCATGACACCTGTTTTCATATAAGATACCAGAAGTGTAGGGGTACTTCAGCTTTAGGAAAATCTCAATTTTCCTCTGCTTTTTAATTTATTTTCTTCCTAGAGTTACAGATTCTTTTCATTGCTTATTGTCTCTCTGACTACCAACTGCGATGCACCTGAGCTAACCTCTTCCTCCATCTTCTTTTGAGGGCTATTCTGCACAGTTGTGCAAGCCTCTTTCCAGAACCAGTTTGATTTCTAAAAAAAACATGTTTCCTGTAAGGCCAGACACAGCACATGGGACTATTTACATTAATTCTGCAAAGGATGTCTTAGCATTTGGTGGTAGTAACAACAGCAGCACTAATGCTGACATCTGCTCCATCCTAATCCTAACACTAACTACCTGTACTTCAGCCTATTCTGTTTGCTCCTGGTGCCCAGGAAAAGGATCGATAAGGGAACAAAAGAGGCACCAAGTGTCTGGCTAAGGCCTGGAATAGCAGCATCAGAGGAAAAAGAGGATGGAAGCAGTTTCATTCAGCACTGAGGCATTACTTTGCCTCCTGCTCCTGGTAGCTTCAATGACCACTGCTTAAGAAGTGCCAAAAAAGTGTTTCTAAGCAAAAAGAAGTTGTTGAAAGAGTTAAGGACAGGAATGAAACAGGTGTCAGGGGCTATGAATAAAATTTGGATATATTTAGTTCCATAATTACAGCAGAAGGTGCCTTAGAGGTTTCATTTAATTTCCTTTTTCAGATCTGGGTCTGAAATTAGGTGCAACTACTTGGAGTCTCTTAGTGCAGAAGATTTGTTTGAATTGGCACTACAGTATATTTTGATGATCTCTGAAGATAAACAACTTACCACATGCTTAAAGCAACTGGCAATCTACAGTAAGTAGGGATCATCCTGCTGTCATCTTTTCTGTTTTTATCTTTATCCACTCCCTGTTCTTCATGGGAAGAATAAGAAGAAACTGGAGCTGCATGCCCTAAAACCAGTTTAGGAGACTAAGCATGCATATTCTGCTCAAGAACAAGCACTCTTAAGCCTGATATAAACCATGGAAACAGACCCTTGACAACCCTTTATTATCAGACCCCTGTTAAACATAATGATAAATTCTGTAACACAAAGCCTTTTCTCACATACAAATGTAAAGAGTTTTTATAAACAAACTAATGAAGCTCAACAATCATTGTCTATGTTTGGTAATTAGACACAAGTACATGAAACAAAGCAACATGTTGAAAGTGAGAGACTGAGACGTTGATATGTGAGGTAATTGGAAAAACCTCTTTTTAGCACATTCCAGCTACCAACACCTTTTGAACTGAACAAATTTGAAACGTATTTGCCCTGCATTTTAAATTAAACTCCCATGAAAATCAAAAGTAAATTTACAGATATAAGTCTAGTATCCTAGAAAAAGTTAAAAACTCCATTTTCAAGGATATGAAATAGAAGAAATGAAGCTGAACTAGGTTGTATCATGCAGACAGACAGGCTCTCACAAAAATCTATCTACACTGTAGATGAATGGAAGTTCCCACACCTTCTTGGAAGTAGCCTTATTACTTGTTTTGATATACTTGCCCTTTAATTGGTTGCACCACTGCTAAGAAGCATAATTTGGCATCTACTTAGATACTGAGATTGTGGTAAGGTTAATTTCTTACAACAGAATTTCTTGCTAAATTGCAAGATGTTCAAATTGTATGTATTTTATTAAAAAAAAAGGTGCATGTTTTCCAAAGCTGACTTCAGGATGAGAAAGTCAAGGCAGAAATTTGAGTGCGTTGCAAGGAAGTGGACTGCTTTACAGGATATAGCTTCTTCACACAAATAGTATTATTTACTGTTATTTATTATTGTTCTAACATTAGTATTAGAGGAAAAATGGCTTTTTCTATCAGTTCCCCATAATGTCTAAACTACCCAAAATGACTAGATTAAACCAGACAATGGCAAGAATTTACAGTTGAGATTTACACTGAATTGTAAGGGGATTCACAGGGCAAGGGGGCAGAAAATCACTGTGAGGCAGGGTGACCATGAGTGAATCAGACAGTTTTTAATCCTGAAACTATCTTTAAGAAACAGGTATTTTTCATAACACCGGGAAAAATTCAGAGCATTTTATGAAGTGTATGGAGTAATGAATTTACAGGAAAATATAAGGATGTTTCATACAGCATAAATCTTTCACAAACTGAGATGGAAAGACAACCAACAAAGAAAAGCATTAGATTCTTAAAACTTAATAACTGTTAACTGCAAAACACAAACAAATGCAGTTCACTGACATAGAACCATGGCTTAGTGAGGCTGAGAGCCAGGATCTACTCTTCCCACCTGTCACTTGTGCTTTGACCAAGAGCACATCATTTAACTACCTCTGTTAATGCAAACAGAACTGCTTATTTCAGGGAAGAATAGTACATTCTATCTGCTAAAAGTCTGGAACATGGTGACATGCTGAGTTGAAAACAGTCAGGGCTCTTTTTTATTTATTTATTTATTGCTAGCGTAAAGGAAAAAGGGGATTACCAAAATCTTGCATGCTTCAAGCTACCTTATTTTTGCAAGGAGTACCGTGACTGCACCATGAGTTTACTTCTTCATGCAAGAAACTTGACGAGCTACAAGGCCCCAAAACTACAAAGGAAACACCTGAGAAGCAAGAGGATTCCCCTACCACCAAATCCCCAACAGACTCACAGCAGAGAGCTCTTGGGCAAGACAAGTGAAGCTGCCAGCTTGCAGCAAACCTGCGTTTATGGATTTATGGCAGCCTCCCAGTTACAGGCCCATCTGGGTTGGAGCGGCGGGGGAGGCTGGGAAGACCATGCGCCGGTTACATTTTTGTCATTCCTGCTGCGGTATGGCATGAATAAATCACAGGGCTGAGGTCAGAACAGCCAGCCCATAAAGTGATTCATGGGCCCAGCAGCACATTCCCCGAGGACTATGTACTTTATTACAGTAAACCTCAGAACAAGATACAATTTCCTGTCTCAAGGAGCAGCCTTTAAATCAGGACACCTGGACAGCCCTGCAACCACTTACAGAAACAATGGGTCTCAGCCCCACCGCTGCCTCTCCTTGCCGGCCTGTGCTTGCCCGAGGCCTGCTGCGTTTAATGCTAAATACCACCTTCAGAAATGACCTCCTTCTGCAACGGATTACTGCGGTGACAAGACCGTGGAGTCAATGTACTGTTATAATCCTATTCTTCAGCCATAGCTCCCCACCCAAGAAATAAATATTCTCCATCTGTTGTTTTTCTTTTCCATTTTAGCTTTTAGGTTTTTTCTGGACTGTAAGAATTTGACCCAAAATGTTAATGCAAAAAAAGAATTGAAAGGTAACTCATTGGTTTCTCTGCTAGCAAGCAGATCCTTCACCAAGAGGGTTTTCTTTTGCAAGCTGAAGAACCTGCCATGTAATTTAGGTTGTAACAGGGATGTTCTCACTGTGATCAAGGACTGTGATCTGAGTTTTGGGTTTGGCACCTGAAAAGAAACTGAGGTGGTGATAGAGATGGCAGTGGTGTTCGACATCTGAAAACTCTCTCTCAGCTAAGACTAATGCTGCTGTTATGCCATAGGTTAGATTTTAAGAAGAAACAACAGAAAACTCATTATAAGCCAGGAAACGAAGCAGTGGGTGCTTTCTGCTCTAAATATTCTAGGGAGTCTTATCTCTAAACACTTAAATCTCATAGACCTTCTGGGACATAGAGGAGCAACCTGCCATGACTGCTTCTGTTCTAGTTGTCCTTCAGATAAAAGTGAGGTATGCGTTGACTGTCCTTCTGTTCTCCTTGGAAGCAAGAGGACACTTTTCAAATGGAGGTTTCCTATGTTCACACAAAGTGGGACAGAAGAAACATGTACATTGCCTCCTCCAGACCCCTAATGGATCACCACAATTAAAGTTTCACTCAGGTATAATTTTTCAGTATGCATCATTTATCTATGAGGAGAACGAATAGGAAAAGGGAAAGAAGCTTCCCTTCAAGCAATTATTGGCAAAGGGCAAGACTTTCCTATGGCTTTGCTGACAGTAAGTCCTTCTCCACAGTCACTCTGCAAATAGCAGAAGATTTCCTGATTATTTTCACTCTTTAAAATTCTTCCAAGTCTTGAAACTATAGACAAACAAGGTAACATGTTCCCAGGTAGCTGCTTCAGGGAAAACATAGCTAGGAATAAGGAGCTTACACACCTGAAGAGACACATCTGAAAGTCTTTCAGGGGACAGGAACATAGGAGAAAATGATAGAGGAAAGTTAGTTTGGGAACAATTTAGGGGAGAATACATCAAATGCTGAAAATTAATAATGCTATTGAACTGGTAAAAAAAAAATCTAGATAAGGGAAAAGAAAAAGAGAAAGACTGATAAAACAGATGTAACTATTGTTAAACACAGATTGGTGCAAGACTGAACCCTCCTAAATCTATTTATTCCATGATTACTTCTCCTACAAGTTGTGTGGAAAACTTCTACCTGCTTATTTTATTTTGTTTAATCCTACTTAAAGGATCTACTTCACATTTGTGGATATTTACAACATCAAGGCTTATGCATTGATCTTATGCAGTCTGACTTTCTGTCTAGAACAAATACTTATACTGCCGTATCCAGCTGCTCCCATTGAAGCCAATAAGTTATTCTGGGTGGGGTTGGTAGGAAAAGGACATCCACTTGTGACTGAACGCCATGAAGTACTGGCTGCTATCCCGGTGAGTTTCTCCCAGTGGTTAATAATTTTCACTGTCAGAAAGTCATATGTCTTTCTAATCCTAATTTTTCTGTCTGCAGTTTCTGGATAAGGATCCATGTTTTGACTGTCTCTACTGGAATAAATAGTGTTTTAATATCCCTGTTATTTAATTTTCTGGATATTGGAAATATACAGAGTATTGAGACAAATGTATCAACTATCCTCTAAAATGAAGTAAAATCCTCATTCTATTTGTACTCATTAATCCTACTTTTCTGTAGCCAAAGTTCTTCGCCAATGTCACACTGCTTTTTTTCCATAACATCTCTACATCTTTTCCTATTCATTCCTTTCAAAATAGCACACAATAGACTCCCTGTAGTCCTCATTTAAATGCCTAATGTTCAGACGCACTTTGCGTAATGAGTTCGCATTAAGGAGCAAACTGACTTGCCCTACATGTCCGTTCTCACCATCAGGTAACACTGTGCCATCTTCTTCATCACCCGCAGGTTCCGCTGACTGATAAAATGGTTGTTAGAATAAAGCCTAGCATTAGGTTTAAATATAAATATCACTGTTCAGTTTTAATTGTTATTAGCAAATGCTGACAGATATGCATATTGTCTATACAGCATTAATGCTGGGATTTGGTTGTTCACAGAAGACTTATTACATTTAATTTAAAATGTTATTTCTATTAAGCAAGTTAATATTTCTTTTTTTAACCAAACTTTGGAGATAATCAAGGAATCATATCACACTTCTTTACATTATACTTCTTATACAAATCAAGCTGAGGAATAGTAAAAGTCTACTCTTTAGTTCTTTACATTATCAGAATCTTTTATCAGCTCATTCATTACTTTGCTCACAAATTGTAACAGTTAATCAATTCATAGCAAGTCAGTCATGCTGCCTCTATTCTGCAACACTTCCAGAACTTCAGCATTTCTATAACTTCTAGAATTTCACCAGAATTCCAATATTTATTAAAACTTTCAAGGAGCCAAAATTCCCTTCAGCCAACTTCTCTTAGTATTCTTAGATACCAGAAATCTTGGTGTGCCACCCCCAACATATGTATAACGTCTTCAGCAGTTTCTTACATTGAAAAGAAAGACACAGGGAATGCCACAGGCCTCTTCTAGAAAAGAAGGCAAAAACATTTCTGTGTGATCCAAATTAATAATAAAGGACGTCACAAACCGTTAAAATAATATTTTAGACATACCGAAAATACCTCAAATGGCTTAACAAAACAATTATACTAATTATACTGGCCCTTTTCTTGTCAACAAAAATGTATTTTTTAATAATTGAACAGCTTTTTAATAATTTGAATATTGGCATTAAGAGAAAACAGTGGTCATTTCATCACCACAGCATATAAAAATGGTGTTCACCCTGAAACCAAAGACAAAATTCCCACTGAATTCATATAGTAAGAGCTGCATTAAGGGACTCGATTCCCTCTGTATTCTAAATGGCCTTAAATATTTATTAAATATTCCTGAAAAACTTTCAGCATTCCATCCACCTATTTAAAAACACACAAAATCATACTTAATAAGGGAACATTTTAAGGTTGCAAAGTGAAATTTGCAGAAGTTGAGAAATGTAATTATACCCCTATCTATGGGGATGCTTTACGCTGTTTTAGTCCTATATTATGTGAACACATACAGGTTTGACCAGAGAACTTATACATCATTTAATCTCAAAAAACTTATTTACCCATGACAGTCATAAATTCAGGACCTCAGGTTGCTTAGGAAAGTAGAAATCAGCACCGGCAGATCCATAAGAATCTTCTAGCTAATGGTTTGCAGCAAAGTGATTAACTGTGGCATACAGAAAGGCTTCAGTGTGGAATGAAAAAGCAAGTTTGGAGTTTTAGGTCTTAGCTAGAATACGTAATTCCAACCCTATTTGCAAAAACTCTGCCAGGTAATGTTTTATTATTAACATGATTCCATTCTAAAATAAGGTAGAAAAGCTTTTCCCCCCCCCTCTTCTCCTTCATAAGCCTTACTTTTTTACTTACTGACATGATAGGGACAAAGGCAAGATACTGGTAACTAAGTAGAATAAATGGTAGAAATGAGAAGAAACTGCCCTGTGCTCTCCACTTGATAGCGGTACTCTAGATAATCTTCTATTCAAATGTAATGATATCACATCGGCATTAATCAAGACATACATCCATCTGTGGTGTTTAGACCTGAGAGTTCATTTGTGGAACAGCAGCAAACATGCCAGAGAGGACATGAAAAGCTCTTTAAGTTGCCAAACTCTAGCTTTTCCAGGTTGCTTTTTATTTTTTGGGGGGGGGGGGGGGGTGGGGTGGGATAGGGAGGGGTAGGATGGGGGGGGGGTGGGGTGGGAGGTGGTGGTGGTTATAACAAAATACCATTGGAACTTTTTTCCCCTTCTCCAGTCAAGCATGTCCTAAAAAAGCGTTACCCGGGATGTAGCGTGGTAACCAAAGCCTACCACAAGCCACGGCGAGGGGATTAACACCGTTAACTTTCATGTGGCTCCAGAGCCATTGCTGAGCTCCTCGGAGAGATCAGCGCCTTTTTGTCTGGCTGCAAAGGGAACAGTGTGTTCAGGGATGTATGAAAGCCCCTCTTCCCCGTCAGGATGCTGACAGAGGCCAGTGCATGTTCATAGTGGAGGTCACTCTGAGGGGAGGAAAGCAATAACAACCTGACTGGAACAGACACCTTCTTCACAGAAAAGTCAAGTCATTTACGCTTTTGCTCTTGTACACCTCACTGCAAAAGATTTTGAAGTAGTTCATTTAAAAATAGAGCAGGGAGTCTGCTCTCAGAGCAGAAATAAAGTACACATGCTAAATATAACCTACTCCAGCCTATAGAAAACACTGCCGAGAGCAACGGCCCAAAGGAGTCTCTGGGAAAAAGAGTGGTTTAGAACAAGAAGGCTATCACACTGTAACAGCTTTACAACATTAAAGGTAACGACAGATTTTCATTAATATGGCTAGTCAATTATTTTGTTTAAATTTACCATTTTTCAATGCCTTGAGTTAGTTACCTAATTGTAGACAATTCCTTTTCCTTTTCCTCTACTAGAGGCTACTGAAGAGCATGAAAGAATGCTACTTACAGGAGAATTTTTACTTTCTATTAAACCCTTTCAGAGCAAGGAGTTATGTAGGCATAAACCAAAGAAGTGGAAGAAAAAAATGGCAGCTGAGAAGACATCCCAGGGTCTCCAAGACAGAGTCAAATGGGTAGCAGAGGACTGCGTGCCTTCAGACAGTGCATTGCCTCCTCCCGAAAAAAAAAAAAAAGCTAAAAAAACCCAAGCCATTTATGACTAATGAGCAATTTAACCATGAGAAACAAGATCAGACAATTTGCTTCCCCCAAGGACACAGACAAAAGCTGTGTTTATATTAATTGACATCCTCTCCTTTATTTTCCATGCCACTGAGTCACTGCAAGCCCTCATACATTCTGTGGAGTTCTCACAATTGTGAAAAAACAAATTCAGATCCAGCAATGTAAAATGAGTGTGCATGACACTCACCCACACATATATGGGACTTCGAACAAGCACATCAGAATAAGACAGTAATTCTCCCTAATTCTAAACAGCGTTTTCCTACAAAGTCTGAGAACTTTTTCAGGTCCAGAACAGGGAAAGAAGGAACATCCTTCAGTAACTCAGTAACATTGGGAGGGGAGGGTGTGGGTAGAAAAGGGGGTTTTTCAGTGCAATTTGGTTACAAAGCTTGTTTGTACAGGGCTGTGCTGGCCTCATGGTGACTATTCATAAGAGATCCCCAGAAGAGCTGTAAAGTCTGCCCATAGCCCAGGTGCTATAATTGCTGTCTGTCAAAACAGAGCTGTTTTCTCAGCAAACATTTCAGAATGCCCAAAGCGAAGTTGATTAGTTTGGGGGGTTTTCTGGGGAGGAGTATAAGGATGATGGTTGAGAGACAGAGTAAAAATGATGACTCGGCGACAAAACTTTGAGTTCATTAAAACACTCCAGAGAGCGTTTAATTTCTCAGTTAAAATAGAATTCTTGTCCTTGGAAGGGAAGTGGGGAGTAGGAAAGCATTATTACCAATAACGTCCAATCCGCACTGTAAGAACCAGAGAGATGTCAAGAGGACAGTGCTGGACTCTCTTCAGTGGTGCCCAGTGACAGGTCAAGGGGCAACAGGCACGAAGTGGAACACAGGAAGTTCCACCTCAACATGAGGAAAAACTTCTCCACTCTGAGGGTGACACAGCGTGGGAACAGGCTGCCCAGAGAGGTTGTGGAGTCTCCATCTCTGGAGATACTAAAAACCCACCTGGAAGTGACCCTGTGCAACCTGCTGTGGGTGATCCTGCTTTACCAGAGGGGGATGGGCTAGCTGATCTCCAGAGGTCCTTTCCACCTCCCACCAGTTTGTGATTCTGTGTTATCAGTACAGACACTGTCTCTGCTGTCCCTTGAGCATAGCTGTTCATCCAGTGAAATGATTCCTGCGCTGCAAAGATGACTCCCATTCAGCACAACCTGCACTCAGCGCCGACAGGTCTCTCTCTCTCTCAGCGCCTTTCTGAGATTTCTCCTGTGCACAAGAGCTTTGAGAACCTCCATCTTCACAGGAAGCATATTTTGAATCCAGCCCGCTCTGTGTGGGTAATGTGGAAAGACAGACCCGGTTCCCTCAGGTGCTGGCAGCAGCGTTGACCACACAGAGCCTATTGAAACCACATTGTGAGATCATCTACCGGATTTGTACACAGGCTGAGCCTGTGCAGGTCCCAGACACCTGAGTATGTGAACTCTATAAAAAAATGCTTCTTGCACGAAGCCGCACACAGAAATGTCAGCGCTGGGAGAGGGGGATAGGAGGCTGAGTTGGCACGAGGGAAAAAGGAAGGAAATTAGGAGCATATAACAGAGCAAGGCTTCAGCCATCTTTTGCAATTAAACTCTTCACAGACCCTTAAAGTGGCAGACGGCATTATTTGTGCATTCAGGCTGTGACTTACAACTTCCTACCTCTATACCACCGTTAAGGCAGGCAATGCAGATGTAAGTCATTGACGACCATAGCAGCCCCTTACCAACCCCTTTAGGAAGGACTTGGTGAAGCAAATTCATAATGGCTCTTCCTGTACATTATCTGCACTTCTGTGTTTTCCATCAGTAATCTGCTCCTGTACATCCACAGTATTAAAGCAACTTCATTTGTACTGCTCAGGTTACGTCAATGTCAACGCTTACTCTAAGTCCCAAGGTTTCAGGGGTTTGGAATTTTGCCATCACAGTTCAATCCCAGCTGAAACGTGGCAAAGCGGGGCTCAGCCCCTCCACATTTCCCAGGCAGTTTCATATAAGGATTTTTACAAAAGCCCCTCTGCAAGCATTTTTGTTTTTCTCAAGCTAGAAATGCCTTCAGTTAATATTATTATATTTGACAAGGGTTAATATGAAGTCTCAAACTGTATATTAAAAGTTTTAATTAAAACCAAACACTTGGTTAAATCCAGTGCAACGTATGTTCCTACCAGAGTGCACCTCCTTCTTTTAAGCAAGAGTTGTCACATCGGAACACTATACAGGGCAAGACAGTGGGTAATTACAAGGGCAGCTCAAGTAGTACTTGAGTAATACTGTTTTATGATTATTCATAAAAATATTGATTATGTAACAATGCTTGGACATTGCAGTGATTTTCACAAAAATTCTAATAATGCAATGGACTGATGTAACGATTTCTGAGAGCTAATACTGATCAACTAATTTAATGATTTTTAACAACACCCTGAGAAATACTAAGCTAATATCAGTACTAGATTTTTTTTCACATTAATGCTCATTATACAACACTCTGGGAATGCACCTGTGAAGCAAATATCACATTGAAGACGTTCAGCAAGGTCTCACTTAAAAAGGAATTTATTTATGTTATCATTCTCAAAACTCCCTCAAACCGGCTCCACAAGTAGAGTTCAGTGCCCAGAATTACACACACAGGTGCCCTTTGCAGCTAAGGAGGAAAGTCACGCACCTCATAGTGGAGTCAATGTTGGGCAACAAAATAGAGGAACACCTTAATCAACAGGAGAGAGAGACAGAACTGGTTTCTTTCCTAGTTTTAGGAATGCCATGGAGGATCTGTCTGTAAAAGTGGGATCCACAGCCCACACCTGCTCCTGAGGCTACACGTCTGAAACAGGCATTTGGATACAACTGACTGCATCAACTTCTTTCACAGCATGTAAGTGAGAACTGAACAATGACAGAGGAGGGACATGGTGGTGACCACCTTATCTACAGCAATCTGGTTTTTATAACACTGCCCAGCAACTGTGAAATTTTCAGTCTCAGAAAGTTCAAGCCCAGTACAGCTGCCAGAGTAGCCAGGCTATATAATGTATTCTGGGACAATTTTTCATTTCCAATGCAGAAGGAAATACAAAACTGGGGGCCTTTAGTGGTAATACTCCACAAGGTTCCTCACTTCATATTATGCTATTTTAGATGGTATTTTGTTCTTTTATTCTTTTGATGCTGCATTTGTTATCTTTATGTTATTAAGCAAACTCATACCAGGTAAACAGAATGTCCTCTTCAAGAACGTGTAGAAAACATTTTTGCATTGAAGACTGGTAAAAGCACAGGTGGAACCTGCAAAGTCTCCTTTGCACATCCAACCAAAGGTGAAGTTTCAAAGTTAGGCCTCTGCAGTCTGAAAACAAATGCATCAGATACAAGGAATTGCCACTAGAAGTATTCTGCTCCTCAGGGTTATTTTCTTGTTTAAATATTGTTATATTGACTAATTCTTGAGGATTAAGCCTTCAACTTCCCCACTTTGTTTCAAACCATAGTGATCACAACTGCATAACGAGAGCTGTTCCATCCAGCTCCAGAAAGATCATGAATGGCCTCTGAAATACCATGTTGGAGAGTCTGTATTGCTAACAAGCCAAGTCCTGACAAAAACTGGAACCAAAGCCACTAGAAAGATGGAAGACCTGAAGAGCAGTCAAGGCACCAGCCAGTGTAGTGAACTTTATAAATGACAAAGAACATTTCTGCAACAGGATAGGAGACTACAAATGCAACTAAATGGATCCAGTTATAACTACAGAATTGTATTAGACAGATTTTAGCAAGTTTAGAAGAGCAACAATCTAACATGCTATTTTCCATTCTAGATTCGTTTTTTTTCTGCCAGCTAATTTGCATGCAAACACTTCTCCTTTTGAATCAAGGGGCAACCAAAGCAGTGAAAATTTCTAATTCCGTTTCCCTTTATATAAAGTTCCAAATCAACCAAAGTTACCAGGGCAGCATCATTTGCAGTTGATGATAAAACCAATGTCTGAAATTAAAAGTCTACAACTGACACACCTGAATTGGCACAGCACCTGAGGACCACAGCCTTAACAGCAATACATTTATGTAATTCAGACAAAATGTTCATCAGATCACGACCTTATATAATATGCTAAGAAGCTACAGTATTAATGATTTTTGTGTCTCAAAAGAAACAAGACTTTTCATGCAGCTCTCTGTGGATACACCTTTTATCTAAATCACAGATTAGCGCATAAAAAGGAGGATTGCATGAACGATGTAATTAATGTCTTATCAACTAAATGGCTGCCACCCACATTGATTTTTATGCCTTTTCCTATTTTAGTAAGTTCAGCAAGTTGAATCCCTTGCCATTACAGACAAACATACCATATAATCACTTCTAAGAGCAGTAAAAATTCCTCTTCAACCCACTACGGCTATCAGAAGACTTCCAGAAATGACAGTGATCTGCTGTCAGAGGCAACAGAATTCTAAATAGAACCAGACTGGGGCCTATAGCTTGAATGGGAGGAGGCTTTCTGAGGCTCGATGTGCTATCTGGAGAGGCTTATCACTCAGAACTACTCTTTGTGTTTCAGTTTATGACTAGGAAGGGTATTTCTAGTTAGAGTCATATGCAAGTTGTGGTAGCATTATACATAACAAGAGGGATAGCAAGTAAGAGAATTTTTCTTATGAAGTTCCCTGAATAATCTAGATTTATATGCCAATGGAGAAGCAATACACTCCAGAACTTTTAACTAGCACGCAAATGGCAATTCTTCAATATGTTCGACAACTTCCAGTAAAAATTACAGAGCTCAAAATATTGTATACAGGAATTTGAAATGTTGCCTACAGCACCACTAATTTCAAGTGCTAAAACTGAAGAAATTGAGGATCAGGCTCCAGTCAGTTCTGCAGCCCCTCTAGTATCATGGATATAAATTCTCATGTTCTTACACTTCAGCAGATGAAAGGACCTCTGTGATAACCTTTCCCACTGCAAAGATGCTTCTTTTAGATACAGCTCACATTGCTTTTTGTGTACACATAAACAGTAGCAAACAGGATATGGTGGGGAAAGTTCGCCCTGCAAAAGCCGAGATGCCTCACTGCCGCAGCCACAGAGCAATAAAAGAGATTGGTTGAGATTTTTACAAGTTCTGACGGCCAATTCCACTACTGCTGGCTGGCTCATAGGATTTAAATATCTGCATCTCAAGTTTTATAACTTGACTCCCAAAGGAATTTCTAAGCTTCTTTCCAGAGTCTGTTTAGAAGGGAAACCATTCACTTCAGAAAAGACAGGACTAATGCCCCTACTCTGGGGGCTCTGGTTTTGGCTTAGTCCCCTCTGTTCCCTGTCAGACACAACAAGAGCGAACCTGATTGCTGTGAGTCAACAATTTTAATCCATAAAGTTCAAACATCAGGATGCCAAGGACCAGGAGTCACTCACAAGCATTACCATGTCAGGCTCTTATTTCCTGAAATTAATGGAAAAATCTGAGGTAAAGCAAGATAAAGTTACAATAAGGAGGAATGCAAACAGCGATTGCGATTGTAGCAACAGGGAATCGGCTATTTCCATTACAGGGAAACCTAAATCAAGCATCACTTTAGGTGAAAAGAATCACTGTGTGATCAAACTGCTTAAAAACTATTTGTAGGCACTTCAGAAGAAATTCCAAAATCTGCTTCCTCCAAACAATCCTTGCTGTTTTTAATAATGACAAGGGTAATTGAAGCAATCTCAACTCCAACTAGACACTTAAGATCTGATCCACTTGGACATTTGATAATACACAGAAGCACCATAGAATGAGGCACTCCTAAGGGAAATAGGATTAAAGCCACGTGACAGAAAGATCTGCAGATTTTTAGTCTTATACCACACCCACTTATGGAAGAAACAGAATTTTGGTGCTTGGATTTTTATACAAAACCTCACAGTTTTCTCAGCATCTTCTCTGAACCATGTCACTGATTCCAGTTTCATTTGAGGTCAAAGATTTCTCCTTAATATTGATACATCCATGGATCTACTCCAGCTTTCCCATGAATTTGGTCTCATTCCATTTCTTAACTTCACATAACTAGCACATACTCTTCTTTCACTGTCTAAAACTATGTCTCTGATTATTATTCAGTTCCTGCTCCTTAAACAGATTAATCTTCCCCTATTCCTTGTACCTTCAGTTCTCATTTGCTATATTCATCTTTAAATCTTCTTCATATTGGCATTAGTTAATCTGGGTGCCAAAGAGAGAAACATGTAAGATTATTTTTTTACACAATCTTTTAAAATTCCTCAGTGTTCTTCAAACTCCTTTTTGTAATTGCAATGTTTCAGACCTACCCGTCATGTTTTTCTCTTGGTTGCACTTTTACAGTTCTAATACAGCATATCATAGCCTATTGGTCTATTCACCTCGAGATTCTGCCAACATCAAGCATTATAGTATTAAGGCTATTACAGAACACATCCCTGTCTAATCTCATTTAAATATCCACTTATTGACTGACTGTCCACAAATCTAAGCCACGTTTGACCATGATGACACTGCTTCTACAGCACTCTGTGGCCACAAAGCCTCATGACTTGCTACATACCTTTTACATGTTCTAAGCCCATCTCTAGTTTCAATGAAGAAAGCCCAATTTGATTGCAATGAAATGCCCTCCCCATGGTAGCCCTGTCCTCCAGCACAAGCAGCCTTGTCAACATCTGTGCAAGGGTTAAAGAACAATGTGATAAATATATTCCTTCTTCCCATGAAGAAAACATTCTTTTTCACTCAGCAAGCAGCACAGTACTGCACTAGTAAGCATTGTTATACTGTCATAACTTCCCCTATAAATAACATTTCGAAAATCACTTGACACTCTATTGGGTATCCATGGTGAGGTGATGGCAGTGGTGGTGGGGAAGACCGCAGGATCCTCTGTGGGAAGAGACTGGGGCTGCCCTGTGCTGGGCACAGCCGGTTCCTGACAGCTCATATGAACCTACATCAGGACACATCTGAGCCCCTCAGCAAAGCTGGTGGCATCTCTGGGAAAACATATCTTAGAAAGGGCAAAACCTGCCACACAAGCTGAGGCAGTGGCTGGGGGTAGGAATAAAGTGAGAAACAATAGCATGAACACCAAGCTCGGAGATGGAGGAGGGGGAAGAGGTGCTCCAGGAGCCAAAGCAGGTATTTGGGGCAGCCTGTGGACAGCCCATGCTGGAGCAGTTCTTCTGTTTCTTCACCACAGACACATTTTTATGTTCAAACACTAGCTTAGAAACATAATTTTACATTAAGAAGGTAAAGTCTTATTGGAAGTAAGCCTGCGCATTCACTATCTAGAGGGAGCTTTTAAAACTGTAGGTAAAGTGCTAGCTATGAATTTGGGCTCAAAAGCTTAACTTTTTAGGTTTCCGGAGAAAAAGATCAGTTTGTATAAAAAGAAGTTGACTGCAGTCAAGTCATGGGTATCATGGAACGGAAAGAAACAGAACTGTCACCATGCACCCATGTTGGATTGAGCAAGATGCAGCTGAGCAAGTAGGAAAGAACGGGAACACCTGCTCTCCAAAATGCAACTCCCAAGTGGCAATGAACCATGGCAGGGAAGGGCACTAACTCAGTTTTTAACTTTTACCCACTCTATGTATTCAGCAAAGAAATATTTTCCTTTAAATGCTGCCTCACCCAGCACCCCTGCCACGAAATATACTAAAATTTATGGCATTCAAAGTTTGCTTCATTTCTAATATGATATAAAAGAAGCAGAAATCAACTTCTCAGCCTTAACAAGTACTTCTTTTTTCTCCAGAAAAAACCATTTTCATGCTGTCTTTTTTCCTACTCAGCCAAAAGCAACAGTGACTTTCACTCTATGCCATCATTATAATAAGTGATACCGAGAAACATAATCACAATGGCAGCAATGTCAAGAAAGCCATGGAAGAAGCCAAAAAAATCTCTATGCAGCCTTCTTCAAAAGCAAACACTTCCTAGACTAAAGTGCTTCTCTTTAGCTCTACACAATGCCATGAACCATGACTTCACACTATTCACGTACTTCCTGTGGACAAGCAGCCACCTTGGTTTCTGAGGTTCATCTTCCAGAAGGACAGACACATTCATTAAAGAGTAGGAAGACCTAGGGCAGATTCAAATGGTTACTGGGCAGGATCAGCAACTCTGACACACCCTGGCTTGTGAATATAGTCAACAAAAAAAAAAAAAAGGAGGAAAAAAAAGAGAAAAGTGAATGAAAAATGATTTCTGGGCAGATAATTACTTGGTATTTTCGAACCCATAATCAAGTTTAAAAACAGTGCAGTCTGGTTTCCTTGAGAGAAAAAATATGGGAAACTAAATATGAATGGGCTTTGAAAGTTTGGCAATATTCGTCAATAAAAGTTGCTACTTAGAGCGCTAAGAAATACTTTTAATCGAGATACATCTGTTTTTCTACTTATTTTTTTATTGTAATACTTAGCTCTCCTAATACTTCCAAGAGTTAGAAGACCTTACCCGGAGGCTAGAAACCCACAGTATATTGAAACCAGAAAGACAAAGCTGATTCCCTATATACTCAAGTCTTGCACAGAAGAAATCTGGAGCTGAATTTTGACTTTTAATGTAGTGGCTCCAGTTTCCAGAGTCTGCTTCCTTGTATGAGACGTTGTACAAAGAGAGGGGAAGGAGCAGACAAGACTCAGAAAGATAACGTGTTCTCCGCATCAAAATGGTTTATAATTTAGACATGAACAATGGGTACCTATCAGAAATAAGTGAATAGTCATAATACAAAATAAAACAGCAATAACATGTCCTTACTGTGTAATTACAGAACAGATGAGAAAATTCCGCTCAGACAAGATCTGATCAAAACAATGAAAAAAAAAGCACCTTTTCCTGTGACAGATTCAAGAATGCCATTTGATAAATTCCCATTCTTTCTCTTGGAAGAAAAGGAACATTTAAAGAATAAATTATTGACAGCTCTAGTCAACATCACTGCTGGCTTTATTTGAGGGATGCTCTTGAGAAAGGTTTACAAGTGGACAGACTACTTTTTGGGATCCATTAGTTAACAACCACATCTCATTTTATCCTACATGGCAAAGCTTTTGAACACATACCCTGCCCTTCCAAAATAAAACAATTAAAAAAAAAAAAAAGAGATATATAAATTGTAATTAATTTGAAAACTATGAACTATAACCATAGCGTGCGTAAAAGGGACTGGGTTTTGCTAGCCATAGGTAACAGTCTATGATGCTAAGTCCTTGCTACCTCTTACAAATATATGAGCTTCAAAATAATTCCCTCCTCTTTTGAATCACTCATGTTAGAAATGAGGTGCAGTGAAAAGAGGCATTCCTTTGGTACTGATGAAAATTGTTAGAGCCTGGACTGTACCCCCTATGATGTGCCCCGGTACAGCTAAGAAGGCAGAATAGTTTACCAATTAAGAAAGGACAGATCTAATCTGAAAATGGTTAGTTGCTTTGTATAAGCAGGAGTATTTGCATCCCCACTTTTCCCTAACATTGCTAAAGGCCAACATGAACAAGGCTGATGGAGTTAAGAATTCTTGAAATTCCTGAATTTCTTCATGTGAATGGATGGGCATATACAGATGTCAGATAAATTGCATGAAAATATTTACTTCAATCTGAATGTTAACAATTAAACAAGCAAATAAAGTTTTTAGAAGGTTTTTACATGTTTCTAAGCATTCCTCACTTCCAATCTCACCTATTAGAATTGTCTCTTCTCAAGGTTGAAGTTACTAATTTTTCCTTTTTGGACTGGTTTGTACCAACAAAACTTATCCCTGCAACCGACATATGCAACCCCATGAATGCAGTCATTGTTACAGTTGTATAGAAATACTTATGCAGAGACAATTTGGGCCTAAGGGTTAGGAAAAGAAGCTATATCAACTGAAGTAATATTTATAATGACAAAATTGCATTGGGTCGTACTAAAGATTGTGCTGAGTTAGCCCTTTCTGTTAGTACCGGAATGGGGGTAGGGAAAGAAACACCTTTTACCAAAATAGTTAAAATGCTATAAAAAAAAAGTCTGTGTACGCTGTGTATGCAGCCCAGGTCTTATAAGGAAGTGTTCTTAAACATTTATTTCTTGAAACACAAGGTTTCAATCAACAGCCACCGGAGACTCTGGGGTCATGATCTCCCCTGTATGCACCCCCTCAATGTTCTGCATAAAGGTCAGTGAGGTTTATCCTCTATGAATGAAGTTGCCTTCCAAACACTTTGGCTACAGGATAAACAGTTTCTAACCCAGCTTGCAAAACTCTTAGCATTGTCTTCTAAGAGAAAGACCAACTCTTACTTAGAGATTTCATATTCATGCTCTCTGCGGACTCTTTACAAATTAAAGGCCTGCAAAATCTTGAAACTTACATTAAGTCTGTCAGCAACAAGTAAGCTGAGAACAACAGCATATGTTAATTTAAGAAGCCCATTGAGTGCCTACATTGTACTCCTCGGCTATCTGACTGGCTTAAAGTACTACTTACACCTTGGTACATTAGTATATTCACATTGTGTTAGCACATACACAAAGTGAACACTCATGCTTGGCATAAGCTGGACTTGGGTCAAAAGTAAAATATTGTGAGGTTACAGGGAATCTGAAATATGTTCTGATGAAAGACAGAAGTTTAAGGAAGCAGGAAGAAAAATAAAGCTTTGTAGCACCTAAAACAATGAGGGAAAACACAAAACAACTCCGTTAAGATGCATCTGCAAATCCCAATTTGCATACTTTATGAGGATCAAGAAATGTTAATAAGTGCCACCAGAAGTATTTGAACAGAAATTATGTTTCATTTTGCGTTTGATAAACCTTCCTGTTTCTGCCATTGCTCCTACTTGATTGGGGTGTCTGGGTTCTGTGCCTGAACCCTACAGAGCTGCCATGCTGCAAGTAACACAATACATATTTCTGTCATATCCACTGGTGATAAGTTACATTACTGAAATTTGTCCAGGAAATATACCTGTTAATTTTGCTTTAGATGGAGTCTATTAAAGAGTGAAAATCTTGCCAAGAATGGGGGTGAGACTTGCCCACTGTCTGGGTCCCTTTCCCAACCAGCCAACAGGGCAGACTTTTTAGTTCATTATCACCTCATCAGTGTTCCTGTCAGCTGCCAGCAGTGAGAAGGGACTAAGCCACTCACTAATTCCTGGCCTTCCTGCCTCCACTGAAGCAGCAGTAAATCCAGAACAGATGGATGCTCTTTAACCCTCTCAATCCAGACACCTACTTTAATCAGTCTAATCAACCCACTCAACCCAGAACAAGGAATGACTGACAGATGCAGTATGACGGAGAGACCCAACTGTTGCAGCTCAGATCAGAAAACACCACTCCATCTCCAGTACATGGCTGATAAGGGAGGCAACTGGCCAAAGGCAGCAGGCCTACTGGGTCAAGAGTAGGACAGACCTTCTGGTGAAGAGTAGAAAGCAGTAGAGGAAAGTGTCATGAAGCAGGAGAAGATTGTTAAACATTAAAATCTCATCACAAGGATCCTATCATGTTATGTAAGCTAGGAATGAAGACCAGAAGGTACTTATTCCATGCAAGGGTGGCTTTTTGTTTTGCAACTGAAGGTGCAGTTCAAGCCAATGTAACAGCTTGCTTTCACAGTCTTTTCTTTCTTTTAAACTTTGCCTTGTCTCTTCTGGGATTTATCTAACCATGGATTGCCATTTCAGTGCACTAAGCCAGCAGAAAACTGGCTTCAGAAAAATGTGAATATATTTTTGCTAGTCTAGTTCAGTGGAGTTTTGTGAGTGCCAGATATCGCGTAAAGGAGGAGATGGGTCAGTACCTCAGGCTGCTATGCAGTTGGAACACAATGCCTCATGTTCCTGAGAATGTACTTTCAGTCTTTGACTGTACATGGCTGAGCACAGCTTCATTCATACAATAAGCTATAATCAGAAATAGCATGTGATGTTTCTTAAAAGGAATTTTACTAAATCAAAGCATTCCTTCAAGGGAATTTTACTAAATCAAAGCATCAAGAGGAACTCCTCTGTTTTTTCAACAAGGCTTAAACAATTGTATGGTGAACAAGGATAATTATTAACTCTCAGAGAGAAAGAATTTCTTTTAAGATTCTCTTTATGACTGTATTTTCCTGAATCTTCTGCAGAAGACACTAATAAAGAAATGGTATTATAATGCTCTGGCATCTCAAACAGTTTTATATACTTAAAGAAAACCTTCTCTGAGACATAGCAGTCGTATATTCATTCTACAGACTGGAAATTTTGTTGAGTGATTTGGCTAAGGTCGAGCTGTACAGCTAGGAAAGTCTATGAATGGCATTTAGAATGTCTATGTTTCAGCCTGGCCATTTTGAATCATCTTATTTATTAAAAAAACTGGAAAGACAAATAGGGAGAAGTTCAAAGAGTAGTGACAAACTGATAGTGCATTTGTAGAACCAAAGTCTGAGCTTAGTAGAAATTCAGAAGCAAGTTTGACCATGGACAGGGCCATACCCTTACTGGCTGACAGGTGCACAGCCCTAACTGGTGGCTCCAAATACACATCAGCACATGGCATGAAGCATTAGGAGCATCAATTCAGCTTAATCACCCTTCTCTCAATCAGGCTGCTTTTTCATCTCAGAAATCTTACCTATGTGATTGCAATTACTTTCTCTTCTGCATCTTTTCTACACATATACCAAAACTTGATGTAAGGAACAAGAGAGCAGAGAAACTGAAGAAGACTCAGTTAGCATCTTGCTCTGGATCATGTGAACAATACCTCCTGTTTCACTAAGGCTCTCGCTGAAACCAGATTCCTGAACCTGGGAGAGGCTGATAAACATAAGGAAGTGGTGTTTTTTTTAAAAAAGCGAACTAATTCCCCCAATTCTAGAAAAAATCTTGATTAAACAGTATAAAGATGATACTTCCCCTGCACCATCAATCAGAAAACTCTGCCCTTTCCTTACCATTTTAATTTTTCAATTATAAGCCATGAATTCAAATTGTAGGGTAAATCTCCATAAGTTTATATAATCACAACATTAAAAGTTGTTAGATGAGCAACATAAACCATAACAGCCCATTCATTCACTAACAGAATATGTTTAGTGCACACTTTCATTCTCAAAACTTGCTTTCCACGTATAGGTTGATAATATGCATAATTTTATACCTTAACCTTAAAAACCTTCCATAAGGCTGACCAGTATTAGCAGGATTAGAAAGTTCTGGAATAATGGTACAGCCAGCAACCTGTGTGAGGTTACGTGAGCAGGAGAAAGACTGCTTCAGCAACTGTCCATTGAAACCAGAACTCACTCCCAGGCTCCCTGTAAGGACAACTACAATGTCTAGTAACTATAGAAAAAAATTATTCAAAGAAAGCTTTTTCTTAAGTATGACTTAAGTATGACAGCAACAGTCACAAAGACAAAAGACCTTGATGAGCTTATTGTAACTTTGAAACAGAATGGGAAAATATGAGTGCATCTGATTTGTAATTCTGTAAATTTTCACTAGGAAGATCATAAGTTATAACAAGCTCAGCAGTTATCTAGAAAAAAGAGAAAAATGTGTTAGAATGGCACCGAGAATCTGCTATTCTTTGTTAAATAATAATGTATTTAGATTGCATAAGAACAACATAATTCTTTTTTAAAAGTAACGTAATTCAGTCTTTAAAAGAACTATCAAATATATTGTAGTATTCTCAAAGTAGGAGGTGAAAGTTAGAAGTCAGCTACAAGCAACATTTTAGGAATAAATTATTGTCCAACCATATGATAAAGAAACGACTCGATTAAAAAGACCCCTCCAGCCTCTGTGATGATGACTAATCTATAGTGTGGAAGTGGCTTGACTGCAAGTATTTTGGAATAAATCAATCCAAAGCTTTTAGGAAAGTATGTGATCTGAAATTTCATGAGAACATCCTAATTATACTGAGAGACTTGTTCCTGAATAAGAAATGAAGGGTTTTGACTGAGAATGTGCCAAAATAGATGATGGAAGTTTAATGGAAATTATGAAGTCTTTCAGCTCAGAATATGTTTATGATGTCAAATTTGGGGATATTAACACATTCAGCATCACTTCAGAATGACCTCTACTAGTGCTGAGAAGCTGTCCAATCAGACAGATGCTGATGGGAACTGTGATGATTCTGTTGTTCTTGGTGCCTGTTTTGGGATTCCATTGCCCAAATAATGCTATCTAATGTCACATGAGCTGTCCTAGGATACAAGAAACTCATGAGAGGTCATCAAAATCCATGCCTTTCTGAAGAGGCATGATAATCTAGTGCACCTGAAATGGCAATGGAGACTCACAGGTTCAGAAAACACAGCGCTGCTCTCCACAGAGCAAACACTTGAGAGATCAACAGTTATCCTGGAGCTAGAAATTAGTTCCTTTCTTATACAATGTCTACCTTGCATGTCGAATGGTGGAAGTCTAGAAAAACATTTCTTGTAACCAAACATGAATCAGAGATGGTCACTGGTAGACAGAGGACAAGGTTCCAAAGGCCAGCCTTGAGGAACAGAGATCATGAGAAAGAGCCTACATGCTATCTCTCGGTGTCTGTCCTATTGAAAATAATTTTCTATCATGAACAAGAAAACAAGTTTCAATGTTGTTCTTTAAACAATACTTTGATAACTGTCTTCATTTCCAATGGAATATAAACTGTATTTGTGGCAGAAAAAAAAATCTAGTTTCATAGCAAACAAAACCTTATATTGGCATGCAAGATACAGCTAAATGACGTGAGTGTGGTCTGGAGATGACTGCTTCAAGAAATTTTTCATGCCACTTAAATTTTTCTGTGCTGAGTTTTCTTTATCCATAAATAAGAAAAATACTGATATTTGTTTCCCCCCAGAGGAGTATTTTGAGAATTAACGTGGCATTTGCAATTGCTTTAACATTCACAGATGGAATGTACTATATAATGTGAAGTATCATAATCAGAACCGAATGCCACAGGATAAATTGAAATTATAGAAGACTGCATAATTAAAAATAAAATTAAAATCTACTCCTGGATGTATTTTAATGTCATGTGGAGACAAGTTATTGTACTCATTTGGTCAGCAAGTTTCTCTTGCTTATTAAAGGTGTAGGTGTGTATTTCTAAGTCCCAGCAGACTGCCAGCCATCATGGTCAGCTGGACGAACGGAGAAGTTAGGTAATAAAATATTTCCAGTAGATATCCTAACTCTCACCTCAAATCAAAACATAGTTAAGACATAAACTACATACATGCGTACACACAGTGCATGAATTGCAAAAAAGGAATGTGATTTTCTTCTTGTTCTTGCTCCTTTAGTTAATATTTTTAAAAGACTTTTTGTAAAATGAGGAGGATTTCCTTGGGAATAGAGCAACTAAAAAATAAAAGATTTTGTCCTTCACAATGAATGTTCCAGACCACCCATATCAGTGTACAGATTGAGGATGAGAATTTAAACTTAAAATCTGAGACTGTTGGTCCTGAGGAGTCAAATTTTCCATCTTTTCCAAGCAGGCATTTCCTGACAAGAGACTTATGAGGCAAAGGTTCTGTTGATTTAAGTACAATTGCTTCAAAAATGACTTGGCAGTGGGAACAGGGAGTAAAGCAACTCTGAAAGAAGAGTTCAGGCTTTCATTCCATGCCTTGTAGTATAACCTGACAGATATTAAACAGGTATTCTTACCCTGCAAATACATTCAATTATTGGTTACTTACTAATCTGCTAAGAAACTTAGAAACTACATAAATTAACTATATTTACATATAAAATTATAACGACTCACGCTCTCGACAGGTCAAACAAGACAGAAGTGTCATTTCTGTCCTTCAAACTATATTCAATAAAGGTCTACAAGTTCTGTTTCAGAAACAGGTAACAAAAGAATAATTTCTTAGGCTTTGTTATATTTAAGTTGCATTGAGAGCATATCTGTCCATTAAATGGAACAAGAAGTTCAGCATTTGCATAAATAACGTACTTGATACAACAGCGACGTATCCATACACATCACAAAGTCATCTGGAGCACTCCGTTTCCCCCAAATGGGAGAACAAATAGTACCAAGACATGGGCTGTCAGATAGGGTTTCCCTAGACATCCCTGACTGTACTTTTCCACTTCCCACACAGAGGAAGCGCTACTCCCATCCTGTGTCTTGTAAAAGAGGCAAAGGCTACAGCACCTGAGACAACTGGAGCAAAACCTTGGTTGCTTGAAGTGGCTGTGCAGGACTATGTAGCTGTTTGATTCACATAGGCTCTATTCCACAGGCTGCTTATCTTTGGGCCAAACACAACGTTGACATGATCTGTGGCTTAGCACCAAACACTCTTTCCATTCTCCAACAGTTTACTTGCATTTTTGCCTAAGTGCTGGTTTCTTTTGGCTCCAAAGACAGGTTCACCTGCAGGGTTTCATTCTCCTGTTCGACACCTTGCTGTTGACTTTCTCTTACCACACAAAAGAGCTTGTTTCAGTACTTCTTTCACAACTGATTCTTTGTAGTAAACCAAAGCCTTAATAATTGTATTTTGATTGTAGAGTTGATTAATTTTTGACTTTGTTTAATTTGTGACCTTTGCTGAGATCTTTAGGGCTGGGAATTAGAGAGTACACTGTACCACTGTACTTTGGACATTGTGGGTTTGCCAATTTGTTTCATGCCTCATTTGTCACAAAACCTATGAAATTGTAGTCCAAAGCCAGCTTCACATTTTTCAAGGCACGGTGAAAAACTATTTGGTTTTGTTTTAAATTAACATCTTGCTAAATTCATCTAGCTTTTCAAACTCCAAAGCAAAGCCCTCATTAACAGTGGGAAACTAGCAAGAAAGACAAATCTGAAATTCAGCTTAGAAAAAGAAAATAGATTGCTTCTCTCTGATTACTGCAGTAAAATCATAAGCATACTCATTTTTAGGTATAGACGCATAATGAAAAAATGAGGATGTAGAAAGGATACATATGAGAACATGCTACAAGAGAGAAATACATAAGGTATGTTACACGCACACTTCTTATTAAATATTTGTGTCTAAAACATTAAAATATGAAAAAATCTAAAAACCTAATGTCTTCAGATTTTAATTCCCGATATCACTGATGTACTGCAGTCATGAATGAGAAAGTCACTCCATGTTTTTGTTTTCCATTTACCGCTTTGAGGAACAAGAATAGTATTCCTCTGTTTTTTTTTTTTTAAAGGAAGGCTTTGACATGTAAAATCCTTCAATGAAAAGAACTAAACTCTTACAAAGAGTTTATGTCTTACAAATGTTAATTAAGGGAAGTATATGATCTGTGCTGAACAATCACAAGAACTGCAAGATGACATCCTCCCTACCTTCAGTTACATCTAGTCTACCCCAAAGCATGTTCACCTATATCTAAGCTATTTGTGATTATATTATTGGTATAATTTGTCTGTACTCTACAACCTCTCTAGAACCCCTCTTCACCTTATCAAAATAATTTTGAGCTCTTACTTTGTTCTTTGAAACGTCTGAACAATCCCCCTGTTGGCATTTTTGTAATATAAACCCTTTGGCTTGACAGTCACTTCATTACAGGACATTCTGAATAGTAGCAGACTTAGGACTGAGCTCTAAGCAAACCTTGGAATGGAGGTTTCTCTTTTGACAATGAACTGCCAATTAGACTTTTCCAGCTACCATCTGGAAAACTACATAGTAGCTTAATCAGGGATACAATCCTACTTTGTTGATGGGATGGTTCTGTGAAACAGTAACAGAAATCCTCCTCAAAACATCACATCTACCGTATTACCGTAACTATGATTTGTGTATGGGGAGATCTGGTTGAGTTGTCATGATGTAGTCTCATCAAACTTATGTTATCTGTTACTTAACACTTTGCTACTGCCTAAGCATTTACAAACAATATTTTTGACAATTTACTCCAATAAATTTCTTGGAACTGACGGCAGGCTGATGAAATCTTTGGCTGCTCAAAGCTACTTGCAGTAGCCATCTTTTCACAATAGGGTCAATGGCCTCAAAACTTTACTCATGAAATTAAACAAAGTGATCAAAGCAGTTGATTCTTAGAGTGTACAGCAAATACCAGTTACATCATTTAGTTTAACCTCATATGCAAAGTTTGATTCCTAGATTACACAGTGGAAATCAACTAGTGTGATTCTTTAGTTTTCAGCATCAATTTTCTGGACAGAATTTTAAAGCTAGCAGATTGAAAAAAGAACTACAGGTTTACTGAAATCTACAGTCTTATTTAGTACTTGAGGAAGGGCTATAAAAGTGGCTTTAGGGAATACAAAATATGACAATGTGTCAAACAATCAGAATAATGGCATGGTTAGGGTTGGGGGCGACCTTAAAGATCACCTAGTTCCAACCCTCCAGCCATGGGCAGGGACACCTTTCACTAGACCAGGCTGCCCAAGGCCCCATCCAACCTGGCCTTGAACACTACCAGGGAGGGGTCAGCCAGCACGTTCCTAGGCAACATGTTCCAGTGTCTCGCCACCCTTGTAGTGAAGAATCTTTTCCTAACATCCAATCTCAATCTGCCCCCTTCCAATTTAAAACCATTCCCCATTATCCTATCACTACAGGCCCTTCAAATAAGTCCCTTCCCAGCTTTCCTATAGGCCCCTTTGGGTACTGGAAGGCCTCTATAAGATCTCCCCAGAGCCTCCTCTTGTCCAGGCTGAACAATCCCAACTCTCTCAGCCTGTCTTCATAGGAGAGATGCTCCAGCCCTCTAATCATTTTCGTGGCCCTCCTCTGGACCCACTGCAATAATTCCATGTCCTTCTTATATTGGAGACTGTCGGACTGGACACAGTACTTGAGGTGGGGTCTCAAGAGAGCAGAGTAGAGGGGCAGAATCACCTCCCTTGACCTGCTGGCCACGATCCTTTTGATGCAGCCCAGGATATGGTTGGCCTTCTGGGCTGCAAGCACGCATTTTTGGCTCATGTTGAGCTTCTTATCCACCAGTACCCCCAAGTCCTTCTCTGCAGGGCTGCTCTCTATCACTTCATCTCCCAGCCTGTATTGATGACAAGGATTGTTCTGACCCAGGCGCCGGACCTTGCAGTTGTTCTTGTTGAAACCCATGAGGTTCACATGGGCACACTTCTTCAGCTTGTCCCGATCCCTCTGAATGGCATCCTGTCCTTCAGGTGTGTCAACTGCACCACTCAGCTTGGTGTTATCTGAAATTTGCTGAGGATGCACTCAACCTTATCATCAATGCCACTGATGAAGATACTAAATAATACAGGTCCCAGTACGGACCCCTGAGGGACACCACTTGTGACAGATCTCCATCTGGACATTGAGCTGTTGATGACTACTCTCTGGATGTGACCATCCAATCAATTGCTTATTCACCAAACAGTCTACTCATCAAATCCATCTCTCCGGTTTAGAGAGAAGGATGTTGTGGGGGACTCTGTCAAAGGCTTTACAGAAGTCCAGATAGATGACATCGCCCTTCCTGTGTCCGCTGATGTGGTCACCCCATCATAGAAAGCCACTAGGCTGGTCAGGCAGGACCTGCCCCGTTGAAGCCATGATGACTGTCTCGAATCACCTCCCTGTCTTCCATGTGCCTTAGTATAGTTTCTAGGAGGATCTTTTCCATGATATTCCGAGACACCCTTCTTAAAAATGGGGATAACGTTGCCCTTCTTCCAGTCACCAGGGACTTCCCCTGACTGCCATGACTTTCATGTATGATGGAGAGTGGCTTGGCAACCCCATCAGCCAACTCCCTGAGGACTCTGGGATGCATCTCATCAGGTCCCATAGAAATATATATGTTCAGGTTCCTCAAGTGGTCACGAACCCACTCTTCTCCCACAGTGGGAGGGGCTGAGGAGAGCAGTTTCTAGTGAAGACTGAGGCAAAGAAGTTGTGAGTACCTCAGCCTTCTCGTCTGTTAATATGCGGTCGCCATTTTTGTATATCAGGGCTTTCACTCTCCTCTTCTGGTTAACATACCTGCAGAAGGCCTTCTTGTTATTCTTTGCATCCCTTGTCAAGTTAGGCTCTAGCTGTACCTTGGCCTTCCTGACCCATCCCTACCCAACTGGGCATCATCCCTATATTCTTCCCAGGTTACCTGTCACTGCTTGCACAGTTGCCTCTTGCTCCTTAGTTTGACCAGCAGGTCTCAACTCAAGCATGCTGGTCTCTTCCCTTCCCTGACTGATTTCCTACATCTGGGAACTGAGAGCTCTTATGCTCTATGGAAAGCATCTTCAAAGATCTGCTCGCTCTGTTCTGCTCCTTCATCCCTAAGGACCGTTTTCCAAGGGCTCCTACTGATTAACTCCCTGAAGAGCTGTAAGTCTGCTTTTTCAGTCTTTCCTACAACCCTACACACACCAGCTCCACTTTTCTTTATCCTGTAATCTGAATAAACTGTAACACTGAATATTGGATTGGAGAGAAGAGACTCAAAGCAATGACAGTATTATACCTTAAAGAAAGACACTTTTAGTGTGTTTAGTGTTAACTTTTAGGATTCCTAAACAAACAGTTCTGGTAAATTTTCATGGTTTTAACTTCTGTTACATGTAGTCATTTGCGCTACACACAAGATACCACCAGACAAATCAATGATTCCCAAATCCTCTCGTTACGGAGTTTTCTCAGAAATTTCAGACTCGCAGATGGTGGTTTTTATTTTGCCTAAAAGAACTCAAAAGTATTGATTGGGAAGGGAAGAAAACAAAGAGATCCAGTATAAAGAAAAAGATTGTAGCGACTGCCAACGACTTGACTCATTTCTCCAATTTTTCTTTACACAACTCCCACATGTTGTCCTCCAGGATTGTAGGGAAGCAATTACTTGCTTCAGAGGTTATTTCTGTAATTAAAGTAAATTGACCTGACTTTCAAAAAAGGAATTCCTGGTTGACTCCAGAAAACAGTCTGAAGTTACACTGTGCCTCACACCCCGCAAAGCTACACTGTTATTTAAAAACAATAAAAGAATGACTCGCATATGCACGTAAGCCATATGAGCACATCTAACCTTTGAGATTTCCCTCCTTGTATTTTGAACTATGTTGACAATGTCTGGATGGGATTTACAGTGGCTCAAAGCTACTATTGTTCACACTACATTAAATCTACAATATATGCAATGAGATACCATAATATTTTCACTTGGAACTTCGATTAACCCACAACCTGACTGTAGTTAATGAAATATGTAGTGCTCACAGAGTTGATTTATATGCATCACTATTTACAGTGCACGCTTCCAAAAGAGGAAAAAGCACCCCAAGGAACTCACGGTTCTTTTGACTTTAACAGAAAGTAAAAAGTGCCTGATTTGGTTTAGCTCAGTAACACCCCTGGAAGTCCCAGAATCTTATAGCTGGATTAGGGATGGCGACAGGAATCACTGATGCAGATGAAACAGCTAGCATAGGAAACAAACTACTGCTACCAAGTCCTGAGCCAAAACACCATTGCATCTTTTAAAATACAAGATCAGAGTGGTGTTTATATGTGCTGTGTAGGTAAGTGTACGGAAACAGTAAAAAGGGATGCTGAAGATGTGGAAACAAATTTTTGCTAGTGTTGTTCTAGAAATAATAGGAGTGGAGGATTCATATCCTGAGGTTTTCTTGAACAGTCAAACCTTTACTTCTGATACCCTGAGTGTATTTAATTACAGAAAGCATACATTAGAATATAGTGGTAGAACAGTGTTTTGTATGGGAAAAGGCATGCAGAATTAGCTAGCAGAAGGCAGTGTAGTCGTAACCATAGAGCTATCTTACAAGCAATATGTTTTATACATTAGTCAAAATAAAAGCGTCCCTCTCTCCATTCCTCTTCCAGTTTAACATTGGATTAGCCAAGTAAGTATTTCTAGAAAAAGATCCCCCATCACTCTTCTATCTATAAGATATCTTTAGATAAGATATATGCACAATATGCAGGTTATGGTAAAGACAAACTTTTCCCAAAGCAATGCCCCTTGGGCAGTAAAGACCATGGGGCACTAATGACTTCCAAGACATTATCCTGTGGTGCACCTGCTCTCTACGTGTGTTTTCAATAATGAGCTACCAAACTGAGCAAAGACAAAAAGGGTATTCATTCTCTAGGGCTAGGATTGTGTAAGCCTAAAAAAATTATACATTTTAGTACTCTGTGTATGTATGCCAAGATCTCTACTGATGAGATCTTTCACAGCAATTTCTGCAATCTATTAATAGAAAAGAAAAACATAACAAAACCTGTGCATTTGTAACACTGAGGCTATATGCTATGTCTTTCACATTCTCACTTGAAAGAGGTCTAATTTCTTTGCCCCACCTAGAAACCAAGTTCCAAGAACGACCGAAGGGATCACTTAGACTAAACCCGGAAAACACATCCAAAAGAAAAAAAACAAACCCCAAACATCTCCCATGGAAAGGCATGGAAACAAGAGCACAGTGTAGCTAAATTCTCAGGAAGTTAATGGCTGGACCTCCTTTTTCCAACTCCTCTCTACAACATTAATAGCCTTAGAAATTACCAAGTGGAACAAACCCCTTTAACACCACCTGGTGTACTTTTCAGCAGTTGGTCTTGCTTCCAGGCCTGTCATGGCTCATTAAGATAGTACAGTACTTACTCTCTACAAGACTGTTCTCGCGGACCACAGACTTCAAGATAAAATGAGATACCGAGGTTTTATCAAGACAGAATGAGACTGTGAGACATCGAGCCAAGATTTTAGTAGCTAAAGAAGCCACTGAAGAGAAAGCTTTCTGGGGAAGGTGAAGAGTAAAAACAAGCCAGTTGCAAAAGACATAAATGTAACTTCCAATACTTAAAACAGAGTAAAGCACAACAATCTCGTATGGGCACCTCTTTTAGGAAGACTTTGCTAAAGGTTCACTTCTTTGTTTTGCAGTTTATCTTTCTGTGAAATTTTGAGATTTGAGCTGAACAGCTCTCACCTACATGAATCATTTGACCAAACAGTTTTGTGTTGCTGCCCATAAATAAGCTCTTCTGCTTATTTGTGGGATTCAGGACATCTAGTATCAGTGGCACTGAGAAAGAAGCATCAGGCTGTCTCCAGTGCTGCCATGACACTTGAGTGTCTCGGGGCACTGGAAGGTTCATGGACAATGCAGGAGAACAAAAAAGGTAACAGGCTTCATTCCTTAATTTCCAGGAGAAAAAATGTGAAAAAGGGATTATGTTCCTCTCAAGATTTCACCTTAATAAAAAAATAACAGCAGAAGTCACCAAATTTGAAGGTAACTGAATTCTACAATTACGTCTATGAAAAGCCTAATGTTTCATTACAGTGAGAACTGTGGTTTGAAAAAAAAAAAAGAATTCTGTTCTTTCAATAAACTTGAGCCTCAAAAGACACACAATATATCTACAGACTGTATTCCAGCTTCCCTGTCAAGTTCTGTATGATTCGCTTGGAGATTAACAACAGTCCCAAGGTCAATTTGTTTCTAATTATTTAAACATATTGCCTGCATTGTCCAGTAATTATTAATTTATTTTTTTTTACAGTTCAGACTAATGCAACCTTTTTACTATTTAAATGTCAAAATCTAACTGGTTGACAACATATAATTAAAATAAACATGTAATTATATATTCTATGCTTGCAAATTAAAAAAGGACAAAACAATGGTAAATGTCAAAATCTCATGATTTTGCATTCATTTTCACTGTATGCACTGAAAAAGGTATTTTAAAGAAAAAAAAAACCCATAACCTAAACTGATAGAAGAAAAAAAGGAACTGATGGAGATGCACTTGCTCAGCTTCGCCCCAGACTGTAAATCCTATGGACATGGAGTGCCCCCTGTGGGATTCTAGCTGATGCAATTTCACACAAAGTAATTACGGGAGGTGCTTTGGTACCATTGCTGCAGTTGCATCAATGGCCTGATATATCGGGTGGCCGGCCCATAGATCTTATAGTCGGGCTTAGTACGATGAAGAGTTTGTGCTGGACATAGAAAGCCACACCTCGCGGGTGCAAGGTTAACATCACAGCTTTGTAGCACCGGCAACAAATGCCAAGTGACTTCAAACTACAGGGACAGCTGTTTATAAACATAAAGCACACATGTAACTCCTGTAATGAGGAATCACTTCTCTTCTTAACTGATGTTAAACTACAGGCTTAAATCCTAATTTCTCTGACACAAAACCAAAACCAGACCTGCCCCCTCCCCTAAACCCCCCAAAAGCAAGCCCCCCCCCCAAACAAATCCCAAAAAATCAACCAAACAAAAAGCTCCCCCCCCCTTCAATTTCCAGGAAGCTAATTTCTGATGAGTTATCAGGCTATCATTGGATATACACTGATACAGTTTTTTGTTGTTCTGCTTCTATTCTCTATGGGTGCATACAACCTGAAATATTTTTGTTTGGTTAAACTGTTTGCTGCATTCAAATGAGTTCATATCACATTTTGACTCAATTGATACTACTTTTCTGGCAAATAAGCCACGTGCTAATTAATAATTTTCTTTTGGACTACTTTGAATTTCAACCTTATACTTCCAAGACAATACTGCTTTATTGTTGAAAGGATGAACTGCTCAAAAGAAAACCAACCTCAGCTTCTATTGACTTTATTTTCAGTTATGAGCATTTGTGTGCACGAGATTGTCTCCTCCTAATCTGATGCCCTGAAAATGAACATGTGGACTTACCAAGATCTATCAAGTATTTCTGAATGACTTGCATATCATAAGGCAAAACTGTAGCAGAGAGAAGAACGAGCAGTCTTCCTGTACAGCACTGCTAGGTTGGCATCTTTTTTTTTTTTTTAAATAGCAGCCCTTGTGAAGCTCTCAGCAGGCCTTCCAACTCCCAGATGAAGTAAGAAAGGAATACAATACACAGCTTCAATAAGCTCCACAGGCCTGGTTCATCTGTGCTCACCACCTACACTCTCTGTCAACCGAAACACTATCTGTGAGATGTGTTCATGTAATTAGAGACTATTGCGATAAATATTCAAGAGACCACTCGTGGAAAGTCACATAAGAAATCAAAGGACATTTTTGGACAGCTCGATTTTGAAATATAAATTACGTTCTATTATAACAATTCATTCGGCTGTAATACCCTTGATTACTTTTAAAGACAAAAGAGGATAGCAAATGATTCTTGGACAAGGAATAATCTTTCTGTTATGTGCCAGCAGGATGAAGGATTCAACTCCGAAGCGCCAACTACGTTACGTAAGTCCGCATCCATTGAATTATAGGGCCAGCAGCAATTGCAATTAGCAAGAGAAGGCATAATTCAGGAAAGGGCTGTTGGACAGTTTTCCAGGTCTGAAAGAAGAGATTGAGAAATGCTCCAACTGGGACTTTTCAGCCCTGAAGCAGATGACTAGGGAGAATCTTCTGGTCCTTCTGACCATAACAAACAGTCGGCCCAGTCAAAAGAGAAAATAAAATTCTCTCTTCTCTCCATGCAGACACAGTGTCTGTTCCCCTTCCCTCTAAGTGCAGTGTCTGCTGCTGCAGTTCTGGCAATTGCATGAGCTCGGCCCTAGATTAGACTGTGCTCAGTTATTTTCACACACTGCCAAAATTTGCTGACAACACCAGAAGAAAAAAAGGGAAAGGAAAACTGGAGATTTTCAACAGTTTATAACTCAGCTCAGCCTAAGCAGGTTTTTATGGGACAAAGAACAGAGATTTCTCTGTAGACAGCACTTTATTCCTGCCTAATTTAAAAGATTTGCTGTGAATGATGGAAACATTAGAACTTCTTAAAGAAAACATAACAAAACAAAAATCCTAGCAGTTCACTAGTATTTTTTTACAGTAGATCATGTTTGGTGATATAAATAGAGAGACCATTATCCACCTCTCATAATTACTAACAACAAAGGTTTTTTTAAAGAAAATGAAAATATTAGACTTAAAGGAAGAGGGCTTCAAAATACATAGCATTGCTTTAAGGAGTGAAATTTCTTCCTTGGAATAATTCACACTTGTGCTATTCTAGTGCCACAGTACACCCTAAGGAGTGTGAAATGATCTTCTCAGGGTTACAGAGTCAGCAGTAAACACAAGTTCTACTCTAAGAAACAGTATTTTAAATATATCTTTTCATTAATGTAATATCTAACAACTTCCTATGAAAACCCAGGGGTAAATTTCTGGAGTTCTCTTGTTGCTTTAACACTTTCTTTCAGCCCATATCTAGAATCTCCTAAAGCGGTACTTCCTCAGCTTTTTTCTTCTATCCTCCCCTGCCCCCTTAGCTGACTGCAGCGCTGAGGCTGTTAAACTTACACCTCTATCAAATCTCAAATTTAATCAGTGCTGCTTTTGAACACCTAAACTCTTTCCAGTGAAGTATGTGTGCAGAGGTCAACTCGCCATCCAGGGGGACTTTGACAGGCTGGAGAGACGGGCCCATGCGAACCGTATGAAGTTCCACAAGGCTAAGTACAAGGTCCTGCATGTGGGTCTGTGCAATCCCAAGCACAACCACAGGCTGGGTGGAGAATGGATTGAGAGCAGCCCTGAAGAGAAGGACTTGGGGGTGTTGATTGATGACAAGCTCAACATGAGCTGGTGGTGTGCGCTAGCAGCTCAGAAGGCCAACTGAGCCCTGGGCTGCCTCAAAAACAGTGCTGCCAGCAAGTCGAGGAAGGTGATTCTGCCCCTCTTCTCTGCTCTTGTGAGACCCCACCTCGAGTATCCTGTCCAGCTCCGGGGTCCCCAGTGCACAAAAGACATAGAGCTGTTGGAGTGAGTCCAAAGGAGGGCCACAAAGATGATCAGGAGACTGGAGCACCTCTCCTGTGAAGACAGGCTGTGAAAGTTGAGCTTGTTCAGCCTGAAGAAGAGAAGACGCCAGGGAGACCTAATTCCAGCTTGCCAATACTTAAAGGGGTCCTACAGGAAAGTGGGAGAGGGGCTGTTCACCAGGGAGTGTAGTGATAAGACAAGAGGCAATGGCTTCATTGAAAGAGGGTGGGTTTAGATTAGATGTTAAGAAGAAATTCTTTACTATGAGGGTCATGAGGCACTTGAACAGGTTGCCCAGAGAGGTTGTGGAAGCCCCATCACTCAAAGAGTTTAAGGCCATGGGGTTTTGGACAACCTGGCCTAGTGAAGGTGTCCCAGGCCACAGCAGGGGGGTTGCAACTAGATGGCTTCTGAGGTCCCTTCCAACCCAAAACATTCTATGATTCTATACCCTAAAACTCAGGAAACAATATTGCTTCACAGTGTCTTTGAACTCATCTGTACAACAGCTATTGTTTTCTGTTAAGGATACCAAAAGCAGATAACTACTTCACAAAATTGACTGTTCATTCAATTACTGTTATTTTTGAGTTAAAATAGTAGGAAACATTTTAACAACATTAGAAACTTTTTGCAAAACTAGAAAACAGATGAGTGCTTTTCCTAAAAGGCACTGGCTGGGAAAGTAGGGCTACAGAGAATATACTGGAGTTTCTTTATATATTTAATTGACTGGGAGTCCTCAGTAGAGACTTGTTTGCAACAGATCCTCGTGGTGAGGGTGAGTTTTTGAAGTTTGGATGCCTTTGGCAGCTCTGTAGAACTTAAAGACAGACCAGCTATGACTAAAACATGCTCAGCTAGCTAACTATACAAACGTAATGTTTTTTCCATCTTTTTCTCCATGTGCTGACAGCATTACCATTCTCTCCAGTATTCTTCTTCCTTATGAGGTACAATGGATCTACCAGTTTAGGCAGTTCCTGATACTACATTTCAGTGCAATAACTTTCCAACAATAACTTATGCAGCTAAGAGAGGTCATAATTTAAAAGAAGGGAGTAGTTATATTAAAGGCTCTAGAGCCACACAATTCCAAATACATTTCAGGATATACTGTACACTACGTGTGTATTTTAATGAGAAGGTTTGGCAGAGCAGTTTGGCAGAAGAAAGTACTGCCAAGTGATTGGATGTGGGATATATCTCCAGTTGCTTTGGATTCCCACATCACCTTAAGAGCTATTCTTCCCATCCCCCAATACACCAACTCTCAAGGCAGCCAAATTTATAGCTCAAGAGAATTTTTTTATTAAAAACAAAAAGCATGGCTTTTAAGTACTGCAGACTTCCAATGTCATTATGCCAGGTCTAGATCAGACTCTCACAGCTGAATATGAAGCTGGGGAGGTTTGGACCACTTTATACAGCACTCCTAAGTAAGAGTTTCAAGATCTAAGCCACCTCTCTTTCCATTTTGTAACAGCTGTTTTTCTATCCTTTCATGAAAAAAAAAAAAAAGAAAAAAACCCAGAAAAAAAAGAAAGAGGCTTGCATAGAAAAGTTAAATAAATAAATAATGGGTCACAAAACCACAGTGGAGGAACCACTGCTGGTCCTGCCAATAAAAATGTTCCTTCTCTTCAGGGCTGGCTAAACAACTGAAAGTGTTTCTAATGAACTGCTGGCAGCACTATCCATCACTGCACTAAATGGATTCATGTCTCCCTAAACTGAGGATAACTATTTATCTATAATGCATAGTCAGAAATTAGGAAGTATTTAAAACCTTAGAAGTCTGATTCCTCACTTCTCTCCACCTCCTCAAAGCTTGGTTTTATTCAGACGTCCTTATGTAAAGATGACAAGAGAAGCCTGGCTGATAGAGAACTTCAAACTCTGTTCCAGTGCTAATGAATCACACACATGAGATTGAAAAATACTCTAGCAGACCAGACATCTGTAATCTGATTTTAGCATTACATCTACCTAACATTATGTTTATCTCTTCCCTCTTTTCTGTCATTTGTTACAATGACTTGTGTCTTACCTTACCATAGATTATAGGCTACTCAAAGTAAAATGGCACATTCACACAAAATAATTGAGTCCAAATAATTGCTTAGGATCGTTGAAGATGCTGTTATGCAAATAATACGTGTACTGCAAATGATCAGAAGGAAGAAATGTTTTAGAGCTTTGTCCAAGTAATAATGTAATCTCTGGTCAGAAGTCAGTTCTGAAAACTCAACTCAATTACACAGGGAGCTGCTATCTACAGAGACATATTCATAGAGTGGTTGTCTTTAGAACACCAGGGATCAGAGGAGAATTCAGAGGTATAAAAAAAATGCCTACAAATAATGAAAGGAAATGCTTACTTCATCTCCAGGACTTCCTCCAAATGTTTCCTTCTTTCAGCTCGTAGGTTAGTCAAATGGGTTTCCTTCTCAGCCAAAGACTGTTGTGTTGAGGACAATTTTGCTTTCATTGACTCCAGCTCCTGCTTAACCTTCTCCATAGCCATCATCAGCTCTTCTACCTAAAGCATTTTTAGGGAAGACAGGAGGAGAGAAAAATAGCGCATAAGTGATCAAATGGAACTTACTAAATGTCATGACTGAACTGGAGCACAAAGGTTACCAGTGCATATACACTGCAAATAATTCTGGAGACGGAAGCATCATCTAGTGCTTTGTACATTAGACTTGACTGAAGCAACATTACACTCTGTGAATTAACATAGGCTGGTCACTGGAATATTACCATTACTGTAGCAAACTACAAATTTTCGGTATTTTTATTTCAGAAAATGTACCACAAGGATAAAAGGACGCCCTATATCTATTGTAATTAGCCCACAAAAACACCAGATATTAAGTGGAATCCATTGATAATACAGCAAAAGTATAAAAACTCACTTTCTCTGTAAATGATGTCTAAAGAAAAAAATACATGAGCACTTCAAGGACAAATCTAATGTTTCCAGACCAGGAAGAGGATTGCATTCCCCTGAAGCTACTTCCCTCAGAATATCTGTTGAATGATGCTTCTAGGCATGTTTTGTGATTTAGCACTACAAGAGAGATTCAAAGAGTTGCTGACAGCAGACTGGTACTGCAGAACAATGCTGGTACCTTCAGCAAATGGGAAAGGTTCAGAATTAACATGACTGTGAATTCTAGCATAGATATTACACAGAGGGACATAATAATTTATTTTGCCCTTGGAGCAAGTTCTGTCTCCATTAGAATTTATCTCTGAGTAACATGCACAACCACAATAAATGCTGAAGTATAGCTACATGTAACATACAAAAGTATCTGGATATTCTTTTAATCATTTTTTAATATTTCTGGAATGGCACACACTGCTTTCACTGACCTCTTCCGAAAGATTTCTCTATCACAAACAAGTCTTCATACACAATTTTATAATGTGCTTCAAATAGGAGAAATTCAGATGTTACTACTGCACATAACCAAGCACTTGTATAAATTCAACATGACACCACTGCACTGCATTTATATCCCTGCAAAACAATCAACTTGTTCTTCATCCTGGAAGTGAATTACTGAAATCATATTAAGTTCAATTTCGTACGTGTGTTTACAAAGAGAGTTGGTCATATCATTCGCTACACGGGTGCCAGATAACAGAAGGGATGCAACATAGCACCTCTTGTTTTAATAAATCCTGTACTCCTAAAGACAGAGGTAATGTCTCATGACAAATATGGATAACAAAATCGTTTTTCATCCTCAATCAGTGATAGAGCAAGAAACATTACTGCAGAAAGCCTATCTACTGACACTCAAATGCAGGGGACAACAAGCGTTCTTCTTACGCCCAGCAAATTAAGAACAAATCAAAATATGCAATTACCAAAATGTATTCAAAACATGCAGCCAATAATTCATCTAGTAATCAATAGACCCAAGGAGAATTTCTGTGACATGTAGTCCAAACTGGCTAGCATGCATATAATAACCAAACCTTTCCTGTCTTATTAGTATTTAGTGTACACACACAGAGAAAAATTAGAAACTCTGTCAATTTTTAAAACAAAGAGAAAACACCATAAAATGAAATAGGAAATATTTCAGGAAAGAACGCAGAGAAAAACTGCAGAAACAATGAACAACAAAACTACTTCTAGGATGGAAACTTATGCCTAGAAAAACAGCAATATGCTGGGGAAATGAAGGTCTACCAATGTATCAGCTTCCAGTGTATCAGCTGCTTCTTCCTTGGAGTGGCTCAGAATTACCTACATAAACATTGTCCTTTAAACTGAGGAGAAAAGAGGCACGTCAATTACAACCCCCTCTGCTTATAACAGAAAACAGCCTCAAATGAACAAGCCTCCAGCTAACCGCAACAATCAAACTAGCTTGTGTCAATCTGTCAGTTGCCAAGATAAAACAATCTGTGAAGCAACATCTTTTCTATAATCAGGTTTGAAAGATTTCTGACACCCTTCATTCCATTCTCGGTCATCGAGATTCGTGATGCTAACACTGACGGGCTGTTTGGCTTGATGTGGATCTGTAGCATAACAACTCCGTGCTGGCTCAAGACACAAAAAGGCTAGAGGTTGGTACCTAGGCCAAGGAAGGTTCCAAGATCTAACTTTGCAGGAGTACTTTGCAGTAGTGGTTACTGCAGGTACTTAATCTTTTTCTCATTGCTCCATTTGGAAATTATTTTAATTCTAAGATTATATCCTGTATTTTTGCAGGTTAGCAGAAAATGGATCTAATCACGCATTAGGAATGTCTGGAATGCAAGTGGCTTTTAAACTGTGCCAGCAACTTAATTCACGTAACTGCTGTTACCTTCCACCCTCTCCGTTCATCATGAGATTCAGGCAGGACAAAATTTACCAAAATAATGACTGTATTCACAATAAAGACTTCACTGTTCAGATGTATCAAGTTATAGATATTCCATGGGCTCATTTCAATTAAACTTCTACAAAACAAAGCATATAATTTGGCAGTTTATGAAGCTTAGCACAGACCTGTCTGTATGTGTCCTAGTAAAGCAGTCCTGTGAGAAACGATACAGGAATAGTCACTGGAAGCAAACTGCTTGCAAAGCACGTGTCATTTAGCCTATACAAAAAAACTTCAAATCTACCCATGATTCCCCACCCCCCACCCTAAGAGCAGCTAATTATATAATAAAGAAGCACTATTTGCCAAGAACCAGAGTTCTTGGCAGGCTGAGCCAGTTTCAGAGACATGCCGTTGACATTTTCAATTTAACTGTAGGTAAGCTTGTGCCCTGTCAGTTATAAGTAGAAAGTTTCCATTTCAGAAGGTGCAATATAGTGCACTTCTTATTACTCTTTTCTCTCTGCTGAAATGATATTATGTAAAGCAGAGTATATCTTTGACTATTTATGTCTCACCTGTGATTCACTTCTCTGCAGACAGGCCTGCAAGGCCTTCATGAATTCTGAGCAGGATGGATCTGCAGAGAACCGAAATGGTGACTATGTTTTTCATTGGTTTTAGGCCCTAAGTGACTTGGCCAGGTGACAGCTTATCTTTAAGTATGAACATGAAGCTGTATGAAGTTTTCATTAGAGAGCTCCTGGGAAACCGAACAAACTATGTGAAAGAGGGCAAACTATGTAAATTACATCACTGTGGGAATCACAGTAACAGAAAAGGGAAACATCAACATAGGACAAATTGTCTACACAGTATTACATCTCCCTAGAAAGCATGCAAGCAAGGTAGAGAAAAAAAGGCAGTAGAACAGGAGTTTATCTACCATGTCAATGGCAGCCTATAAAGAAGTAGAAGAAATTATGTAATAAAAAAAAAGTAAATCCTTTTCAGGAGACTGTCTACCATTATAATCTCCCCTGCTCCTACAAACTTTACCTTTAGGTCCATCTGATGCAACTGTCCTAATCAGAAAACAGACATACAGATACCACATTATGTCCCAGTATGTGTTTTTCCTGGTAATCTTTTTTGGATATTGACTGGGTAATGTGAAGCCAGGGACTTCAAAGAGCTTGGTCAAGTTCCCTGAAAGTCTTATTAATACACAGTAAAAATTGAGAAATGGACTGGATATGAACAACGTTAATGAGGTTGTGAACCCTACCAACTTCTGTGCTAGCTCCTGGATGTGCTACTGACGATCAGGACAGGCAAGATCAAATTCCCACCTGTTAAGAGAGAACTGATGCACCACTGAAAATTTCAGTGATGCAGTAGTATTTCATGTCAGGTAGAAAGCTACATCAACTTATGTGGTTGATAGTGGTTGCCTTTTAAAATCAGAGCCCAAAGACTCTAATACCTAAGGTCAGTCTACACAGACAAGCTAACTAAAGCAGCCTCAGGATCCCTGGACTCTGCAGTGTGTTAAAATCACAAAGCAGTGGGTCAGCTACCTTTTTCTTCCCACTGTGACCTTTTCTCTCTCAGTGATGACGGATCAATTGCACGGAAAACTGAAAAAGGCCTCCACAGCTCTCAGGAAGATAAGTCCGGAGCTTAATTTTCTGCTTACACCTTGTCAGAGAAGTAGAGCAATTTTGGGTCATTATCCAAGCAACAAATACATCATGAATGCTAGTAACATGATGTAATTCATTACAGTGGTGCTGTGCAAATACAAAGAGGCAAAGGACAAAACCATCAATATGGCAAAGAAAGGAGCAAAATGCACTTAAAAAAAAGTGCAGGGCAGAGGATATATTCTGAAATGGTGACCCACGCATTCCACTTTTATATGCTATGTGCATATAAAGAAACAAGAAAAAGTTAAAGAATGACTACCACAGACACTGCAAAGGAAAATTTTCCAGTCTCAAGTGACAGGACATGAACGCATCCATAGTTCAAATGTGCATGATTAACACAAATAACATTAAGTAAGGATACCAAATCACTGGTACGCTATGTAAAAAATGTTTAATGTTGACTAAAGCTTTGTAGGAGAGACTGCATTTTTCTGTTGTTCATTTTTCACAGAATCATAGAATGGTTTGTCTTGGAAGGCACCTTTAAACATCATCTACTATAACCCTCCTGCCATGGGCAGGGACATTTTTCACTAGATCAAGTTGCTAAAAGTCCCATCCAACTTGATCTGGAACAATTAATGATGGGGCATCCGCAACTTCTCTGGGCAACATGTTGCAGTGTTTCGTTCACTGTGCAGTTTAAAACTACCCTCTTTCAGTTTAAAACCACTGCCCCTCATTCTGTCACTACAGGCCTCGTTAAAAAGTCTCTTTCTTCTAAGCCCCTTTATACACTGGAAGACCACAATAAGGTCTCCCAGAAGCCTTCTTTTCTCCAGATTGCCAAATTCTCTCAGCCGTCCCTCAAAAAAGAAGTGCTCCAGCCACCTGATGATCTTGGTGTCTCTCCTCTGGACTTGCTCCAACAGGTGCAGAGCTAGATGCAGTACTCCAGGCGGGGTTTTATGAGGGTGGAGTAGAGAGGAAGAATCACCTCTTTCTGCTGGCCATGCTTCTTTTTATGCAGCCAGGATACAGTTTGCTTTTGGGGCTGCAAGCACTCATTGACAGCTCGCATCCAATTTTTCATCCTCCAGTATCCCCAAGTTCTTCTCTGCAAGGCTGCTCTCAAATCCATTCATCCCCCAGTCTGTATTGATACTGGGGATTGCCTCACACCAGGGGCAGGACCTCGCTTTTGGTCCTGCTGAATTTCATGAGTTTTTTTACCAATTCAGCTTAAGTTTCGGTCATCCAGATGGTCCAAGGACTTACTGATTTTTCCTTCATATTTTTCTTCTTTTCTCTTTAGATCAAACACAAAAGTCTGCATATCAGTCCATAACTAAAAGTCTGAAAGGGCATGACAAATGGACTTGACTATTATACTAAGAACCCTACTCCTAAAGTGAAGATACAGTACCTCACATGCAACGATACATGAGTAACTTATACTTCAATGTTTAATTATACATTTTAATGTTTCTGAGTTAAAGAAATACATCTTTTTTCTTTCAATATACCTACAGACACAGTAGGATATGGGATGGCTGCTTATATTCATTATTGTGTTTCAAAAGCTTCAGATGGAACACAAAATGATTAAATATTAGAGAATAGAGACAAATACCAACATGAACAATTAATTTTCCATCAGTCACTAGAGAAATTATTTTTCAAAACCACCTCAGCAGGCTAACTTGCATATTTAAAATTATTGATTTCCGAACACAGACCTTGTATAAACAAGAAATTTGCCTTACAAGACAAAATGTACTAGAAAATTTGTACTTTTGCCCAGAATGAATTAGGCCAGCAAAACAAAAAGTCTAGCAATTATAAGTAAGTACCATTACAAATAATTACCATTAGATTTCTCTTAAAGTACAACTCTCTCAGAGGACTCCATACTTTTTCACAGCTCTTGAGCTTTTTAACTGTTTTTCATTTCACTGTGCACATTACTGTATGATAAAGGAATAGTGCACATTTCTGGATTGTCTTTTACTTAATCAAACTGATCAGGCTGCAGGACAGAGGGAAGGGAAAGAAACACACATGAAAAGGAAGACAAAGACAAGAGTTCTGGCTCCACACAAACTTGTTTGGATCCCAAAAAATTTTCCCAGAACAGATGTTAAGACATGGAAAAAGCACAGGCCAGACTTTGGACTTAAGTATGTAATTTAACTGCCTCAAGTAACATATTACAGGGAGAAAGCATTCAGTCTGACATAACTTGGAATGCCAGCAGGACCAGATGGTTTGCTTAAATCACAAGCTAATAAACCTTTACACAAAGTAAGAGGGAAATGAATTATGGCTTCATCATAGCCCCATTTTCGTTAAAGCAGCAGGGTGGCTTTAGGTACTCTTAAAGACTATATCCAAGACACTTAACTAAATTCTTGGCTATTCTGAATCAAGGGAGCAACTTTCAAATTCTTATAGATATTGGGAAAGTTGTTAGGAATAGCTTTTTGAGAGCTAAAAATATCAGAGGAAAATGAGAGAAATAACCAGCATCTAAAAAAAACCCAAACCAAACCCCCAAAATTGAAAAAAATCTTCACATCTCCCCCACCCCTGATAAAATTAAATTGTACTTTCTGGTTGGGAAGGAAGGTTTTCTCTGGAAGGACAGCTTCAACTAAGAGAAGAGCTGAAATCTCTGCCACACTGTGAGGCTGCTGGCTTCTCTACTATGACAATGCGACCACCACTAATCTTTCTGAAGCAGACACATAAGAGGTTAAGATCCTTTACCTTAATTTTTATTCTGTAATTGTAGGCACTATGAATATACACTAAGGTGAACAGATGTTCACCGAGAGTGTTCTTCCTATACATATCACCCTATATAACTACTTCACTTATTCTGTATTGTCACTGCTAAAGAACATTGCCACAAGATCCATGCAGACAAGTGAAAACACCCCACCCCCGCTCCCCTTTTTGAAAAACTTTTTCTTCACAAGTGGAAATCCCTTAGTTGAAGACCCTACCTAAAGACACTCGGAAAGAATCACAGCAGAATACTGTGTAACAATTAAGATGTTTCTATACATCACATTCACCTCCACCTCAAAGAGAATGCCAGATTCACAGCACTCCTTTTGCCAAGGTCAGCTGTGCATGTTAGAGGACTGTGGCAGACTGTGCACAGGAGGAAGGTGAGGAGTTCTGTTTTCTTCACAATAAAGGGAGTTAGTGTCAAAGATGTGAAAATGGCTGGTGGATTATCAGTTCTCCAGAGAAATGGCAGAATCTTCTTATCATCTGTAATATACAGCAATAATTTTAGGGAAAATGTTGTGTTTCTTTACATTAGTGTGTGCGCCTTCAGTTTTTAGGTTGTTAGGATTTTGTAAATTTGACATCCCTGATAAAATACAGTGAGTGGGCTTTGTGGCTTAACAGAACTGGTGCCACTGTCCCATTCTTAGATTATTAATTGGGAAAAAGGAGGGGAGAAAGAGAGAGAGAACAAAAGACTGTGGTCTGAAAAGCTGCAGGATTTGAATGCAAATTTTCTTATCACTGTCATAGTGAGATACTTAGCTGACGACTCTTGATTCCATGAGTTGGCCTCCCAACAGAAACTTTTATTATAAAAAAACCCCATCTGATAATGAAGAGAAGCTAATGCTCTGTGTTGCTCCTTATTGTCTCTACTGATGGCTCTAGGCAATGAATAGAACTAACATTTGACTCACCAGATACCTGACATTACCATGTTACTCCTGCAGAATCCACAAAAATTGGAATATAGGAGTCTCTCTTAAGAAGAATGTTACTTGAGTATCACTCAAGAGTGCTTTTTGCTCAGACTCTGAGAGCTCTTGTATGAAGGAAGACGAATCAAAATTCACAGATGTTTGGGAAAGAGCTCCTGATCCTCCAGGCTTCATGACTAAGTCACAGCTGTGTGTCCTGTTAGGATGCTTGGAGGTAGCTTTGGGAGTTGTATCTCCTCAGTTAGGGCCATAAGCCATATAAATAAGCAACAGCCTACTGCTGGGGCAACAGCTCTTAGGAAGGAAGCAGTAACAGTCTCTGCTTAATTTGAGTCAGGCCTGGAAAATATAAGTGAAAAACTGAATTCTGATTTCTGTTGAGGACAGAAAGCTGTTGTAGTCTCTGGTATATGATGACTATAACAACTCACAATTTTATTTCTGTATTTCCCTCAACTGGAACCATTATCCAGTGAGGTATTCTCATTAGCTTTTTTAAGCCTTGCAACCATATCAAAGGAAGCTGTTCTGTTTTATTTTACATGGATCTGCAGTCTTAGTGAAGTGTCTCGTGTTTATCTTCTGTGGCCAGCAATGAATCTCGCCAGCCGCTTGGGAACAGGGCAGCAATACTACTTCAAGGAATAACAAACAATTCAAGGGATAACAAACAATCCTGCAAGAACCTGGCCTTTGATCACCATTTGAAAACCTCGACAGAGACACCAGAATTTAGCACATTTAGCACATTCTGCACACAGTCATTTAGCACAACTTGTTAAATCCAAACAGATTCTCTAGAACGATGGCTAATTCACGATACTCCAGCCAGAGCTCTAAACACGGACATCTTCAAAGTAACTTAACCCCTCTTCGGATAGATCTGCTCTGTGATTGCTAAGGCAACAGTAACAACTGTGGCAAAGAAGCCTTCCAGCACAGACTAATTGCCCAAGGATTTCAGCAGGTTTTCTACAAGCCTTCTGTAGACCATGCTGATTTCCATGTTGTTGCATTTTAGACAGTTTCAGGTTAATTAGGATATATCACCATGGCAGACAGTTTAGACGTAGCTGAATAATATTTAAAGTAAGTATTCAACGCTGTGCTACATAGCATGGCATTGACTGTCAATTTATATGGCATAGACTGATTCTCTGAAGAGAAAGAATCTGGGATGGTCTATTAACTCTCTACAAATAGTGAAAAAATGGTATGCTAATTCCACATACAATTCTAACACTCTTTTCCCTAAAGACATTAAGGATCATGAACATAAATACACGAAAACACAGTTATTATGTGAAAGCACAGGCAATGCCACAGGATGGTTGAACATGTGGCTAACTGAAGTAGCACAGTCTCATTGGCAAGCTCAGGAAAGTTTCCACATCTACTAACTTGTGGAAGCAGATCTTTGGCATTGTAGTTAACAGAAAGCAAGCAAACAGCAGAACCTAACCACAATAACGAAAACGTAATCCCACCGTACCGAGCCAACTCAGGCTGAAATTCAGTGATGGGTTTCAAGGAATCTGATGGTAAACAGCAGTACAGCAAAATTCAAAAACTTTTGTAGGAGTAGGAAAAGTTTCAAAAAAGAAGAGGCAGCCTCAACCTAATGGTCCTCAAGTTTGTCACTCTTCCGTGTTTTTCTATATAGAAGAATGGTCTGGAAAGGATTATGCTTTCTTTTCTTGCACTTAATGGATTGTGGGGGAAAGCAAATTATATCAGAAAAACTGTACGTATTTTTAAATTTATTAATCTAATGTACAAGTCTAACCACCTTTTTGAATGCTCTAATCTACATATTATTGTATCACATTTGCATCTAGGATCATGGTTAAAAAATGCAACTGGAAAATGGAAAAGAAATTCCAAATTAAAAAAACTCACAGAACTAGCTTTAAACAAACATTAGCACAAGTGTTTGCTTGGGTCCTTACAATTCCAAGCAAGCATGATGTAGCCAAATCTGCAAGACTTTCATTTTTCCTTTGAGCCACAACAAATAAAATACCATCTAGAGGTAGGTTAAGAAAATAATATAACAGGTAGAGAGATGCCAAGATAGAGCTTTATCTGGAATACTTGACTGTAATAAAAGGTATAACATGAAATCAGTATTTATCTATTAAACAATAAAAAGGAATAAAAATCCAGACAAAATGATTTTAAAATCAGCATTTGCACACAATTTCTATGTAACAGCTTCTATCAGCATTTCTTTATATGACAATGTGACTTATATGACTTTGGGGTTGGACTGGATGATCTCTGGTGGTCCCTTCCAACCCCTACAATTGTGCGAAAATGGAGAAATATTCAATGTGTATTTTGAACAGAGCTTAATCAACCTTTCAGTAACCCAAATTCTCCTAAAAGTAGTAAAATTTTGCCCACTTTGCAACCTTAAATGAGTGCAACAAATGGAACAAACCAAAAAGATTAACAAGGTATTTTTCCCTACGATATCAGAAAAAAGATCTCTGCCCTGAAGTCTTTGGACATGATTTTCTATTAATCTTTGGTTTTTACCCATTCATTCTTCTTTATTGGAGGCAAAAAAAAAATCTTGCAAACCCCAACTTGGCATAACTGAACACATCTAGGACAGAAGAGAGTAAAAATTCCACTCTGGTACACCTCTTGAAAGGTATGTTATTGCATAAGCAAGGTGTGTGACTCAATACAAATCCCTTGAAATACCTGGGGAGTAGTAACTTCAGGGAGAAGCAGCACTTCTAAAATGACTGTAAACATATTTACTGACAAGGACAGAGCACACAGTAAACTTTAACTAGCCAAAACGCTTTCGCTACCCAGAAGAAAAGAATGAGACACAAGAATGAAAAAAGAAGTATCTCTTGAAAAACAATGGCAAGACACTACTTCAGGCAGACAACTGACTTAAAGAGGTCTTAAAAAATATATCAGTGAAACAAATTAAAATATAAATTTTTAGCACAATGTTTTTACTTAATATGAATCAAATACACAAATTGCTTTCTACATGTGCTCAAAAACCAAAATGAGTTTGGCAGAACTTTTATAGAAGGAGCTTTGCAGAAAATATTCAAGTTCAGCCAAAGAGAATGTAAACTGGGAAGCAGTGAGGCTCCAGCCCCTTTACTCCCAACCATACCTTGGGTTACTCCCTTGATCTCCAATCACTTGGTTTATCAAGCTTCTCATTAGGAGATGAGAAGACAACATAAAAACATTCATTAAGAAGCAAACTGTCCAGTATATGTCACAGAGCAGTGAGAATTCTGATGTTTCTACACTGTACAGTAAACACCTATAGTTAAGTGGTTCATGAGAAATTCCATGTTGTATTTTCCATTTACAGGGACCTGAGAGGTATCATTCAAAACTTGTCCAAAATTTCTGTACAGTAACTTAAGAGAGAAAAGGCTGTACTGTGCATTCAAACCTCTGCAGACCTTGTACTTACCACAGGGAAATCACAGTGAACATGAAAAGAGGAAATAGGAGAGAACTGTGAAGAAAGTTCTAGTATTTGCATTTATTTTTCCTTAATAAACAGATATGAATGTTGAAGTAGAGAATTTCACGGGTCTTATTGTGAACATGTTTTACATGTAATATGTACCTGAAAGAATATTAAATCCTGCTGCAATGACTTAAGATAGTGGGAGAAAGAAATTAGCATAAGAAATTACATTTAAACAATACATGGCCATTACAATATTCAGGGGTAATTTTTTTTTTCTCAAAACGCAGATAAATCTGCCCTGTGTAGGATAAGAAGTGACAGTGTAGAAACACAGATACAGCTATTTGCATACTTACACACTTAAACTCATTTAAAATTTCCTACTGAGAACCGTAAGCTCAAAAAAAAATTGATAGAAGGTGTCAAGATCAGACTGCTAATTCAGAAACTTCAGTTGAAGTACCTACTTAAGGAAGGAAGGAATGAACAGGTAATGGCCTGTATTCCGTATTGGCACTTACTTGCTGTAACATTTTAGGGTAAGGAGTTAGATGTTAGTTGATACTATATATAGAGTCCATTTATGTAGGAGGTGATACTCATGACAGAGCAGAGCTGCACTAGTATCAGCAGAAATTCTACTCAAATTTCTAAAATCTACCGCTTTTCAAATTTGTAGGAAATAAGATCTAGAAACATATGTTACGGTCAGGCAGTGCCCCATCTCACTCATAGAAATAGCAGCCTATTGTAAAGGCCATGAAACCAGCTCTGCTAAAAATATGTTTAGTAATAATACTAAGCAATTCCTGCCTCCATTTGTCACTCATGCCCCCACAGTTCAATGCTTCCTCAGATGTGCCTCAAGTTCTGCATGGGGATGCATGAACCAGAGCAGTAAATTGCTTCGCATTAAAAAGTCCTTCAAAAAGTAAGGTAATTCTCATTATGGATCAGGTCACCCCGCTCCATTTCACAGCTTGGCCTGAGAAAGACCCAGGCCGGGAAAACCGAAGGGACACACACTGAAATATGGGGATAAAAGTCATCAAACAGAGGGAGGGCCAGGACACATTTGTGAACTATGGCCTTCAATAATGAAGGCTCAAAATGCAAGTCACTCTAATACTGTGCTCCTTGAGCCAAGGACCTGACACTACTTGTTACTGATTGACACTGAATCACAGAACCTGGACTTCCTTTTCACTTTGCTCCACAAAAAAGGCCTTATTATTTCATGAAGATTGAAACACTTTCCCAGCATTGTGTTCCCATGGTTCTCCTGATGACTAAATTGATATATAAGATAACCTCCTGCCTTCTGCTGCAGGAGAAGGGATGGTAAGCTGTACCAGGACAGTAAAAGAAACTTTGTGAGCTAGACAGAACCTCAAAGAAGGTCAAAGATGATGTCCAGCAGTTTTTTTCTAGGGAAGTAAAACTACCACTGTATTTCTGAGGAGGAAAAAACCTTTTTTTTTTTCCTTTTTTTTTCTTTCTGCAGAACATAACAATAGCTTTACTGAAGTCAACTCAGATTCGGTTAATTCAGAAAAAGTGCCTGTATCCACATTTGGTTTTGCCATGTCTAATAGAAAGAACTTTATGATAGAAATGTTTACCCAAGAAGTCCTTCAGCCTTATGGAGAGTACTTAAAAAGATGTCTCCATACACCTTCTGACCTTCAACCTGAACTAGTGAGATCAGCCATAGCTTTACATAACCCCACAGCTATAAATTTACAGTAATATTTACATCCAGGATTCATCAGGTGCACCAACAAAACCAGGTGAGTATGTTAGCAAGAACAAACTTCAAGACATTTCAAGTCTTTATACCTCTGTAAGACTCCCTCATCTGCTTTCCTTATGGCAGGGTTTCTCTTATACACAACAATAAAGTTAATAAAACTATGTCTAATCCAATGGGTGCACTGTTCCCAGCAAGAAATGTCTGACTTTGTGACAGATGAAAGAAATAACAGGTCTAAGACCCTGAAATAAACAGAAAGGTTTAGTCAGCTAGAGACATCTTGCCTTTAGATTGTGTATTAACACTGTTAACCCACTGCCTCAGTTAATATGCACTGCCAGGATATTTTTAAACACTGGATTAAAGAAAGCAAGATTTTAATCTGAAACAGTTATCTGAGAACCATGAAATCCTGAGCAGCTTCATGGACACTGTAACTCAAATCTGAAGCCTGTGAAGTAGCAGGAAACCGTAATCATGAGATGATGGAAGGTAGGATTACACAACACAGGGCTACAAAACCAACATGAAATATTGGGGCAGAGGTACACACAAATGAGATGTCCTCATACCTTGAACCACTTAAAGCCAAAATGGTTGACCTCATGCACTGATTCAATAAACAGCTTCAGACAGGCAGTGAAGTGGCAGAATGGTAGAAAGCAAGATAAACAGAAGAGAGGAAAGAAAAAGCATGCAATTAAAAGCAAATTATAATCAGTTTGGATAACATTAACATTTTAAAAACAAATACATCATTCATGGCCTAAGAATGATCCTAAGCTACTACTGCTTGTAAAAATGAAAGGATTTACCCTTAATAATGTATAGAAAGCAGTGCCTTGCATTTTTAAACTCCAAAGCTATCTAAAGGTGTCTTTCACATTTCTATAAAAAACCTCCAGAGACCACAATAAAACAAAGAGGGCATTCTTTTAAAGCCATTTAAGAAATATGAAATGAAACAAATTTGAAGGAAAGTCTCCTCCTCACCTTGGAAAAACAGCTACTTGCCAAAGCTCTATTACTTGACTGTCTTTAACTGATAACAAAACAAAATCCTGTTGGACAAAATGGGGCACAGCAGCTTTCCCAGTGCTGAATGGACGACAACACTCCAGTTGCTCTTCTTCTGTGCCATCTTGTTGCTCATGTTTTAAAAACTAAAACTGGTCAAAGCCAGCAAGACACTGCTGTCAATCAATGTTGATACAGATGTTGACCTTTCCCTCTTCCAATCCTGCTGCTTTCTAGCCATCCTCCTTTCTCCTCAGTTGTGTGTACACTGCCACATCAAATTAATTCATTTTTTGTGCTGATGTTACCCACCATATTCCACTAATCATATTCCCACAAATCTTATTCCTTTTGGCTCCCTTCCTCTCAATCTCTCTCACTGATCCTTATGGTTTATTGGCCCTCATTTCACTGTCTTGCCTCATCTTTCAGATTGTACACCTAATTCCAACTCTCTATTGACCAGCTATTTCTCCTTTTCACCAAGTTCTGAGCATCTGACCTCATCAGGCAGGTCTTGCAGGTGAATTCTTCTGAGAAGCCTCCTTACTGCCAAATCTGAAATTTGTGTGCATCCCCAAAGCACTATTCTCTTTCCATATTCTTGTTTTAGGATGCCTCTTGAGTTAATAAAACTTTACTTCTATGACAACAGTTCCCTATTTCACTAACTCAGACTTACCTCTTCTCCTCTCATTAATATACCTGTCACTAACAGTTCACAGTGGAGAAACATGTATGAGGAGCTCACACTCAAAAGGTTAAAAAGGAGTCCTCTTTTCCATCCTGTGACTGAATTCTTCCTTGTTACTTCATTTCTCTTCATCTGGAAAGAACTTGCATATTTTTTGTTAATCTTGACTAAAACATCCTTTAAAAGGTTATTTTTAAGAGCTTGCAGTATTTCTTTTATGGAATATCTCTAATACAAGACTTTTCTGGCTGCATCTATTTAACTAAAGTTTTTTTGATAGGATTTCTTCTGTGTTTGTAAAAATCTTTCTTGGTCAGGTTGTGCCCATTTGTTCAGTAATCTTCCTGTCTGTGGCTCTGATCATGTTAATGCTACCTAGGATGCCTCTCTGCAAGTGAATCAAATGTAAGCTACTCATCCTTTGCAAACTGTACTCCACCTACTTTTCACTTTCAATATGGAGATGAACTATGATCATTCTCTATGACAATCCTACACCATGCACCATCACAAAGTCTTATGCAACTTGTGTTGTGTTTCAAGGACTGACATCACAAAAGGCTGAGTTCTCTGAGCTTCTAGGTGCTCAACGAATGTAACAATGGTCACTTTGTCTTGTAACAAAGAAATTAAAAATCATATCCTTGGCATTCAACCACGTACAACTACTACTACTTTGTTTACTTTTGCTTCTCAGCACAGGACCTGCTCTTTTGTGAGAAAGATATTTTCCTTTCAAGGACATCTTTGATGTGGTATTCCCAACCTAGTTAACATTTTTGTTTCATGCTTTTTTTATTCTTTAAAGGCTACAAGAAGTTTGGAAAGAATGCAGTCTTGAAAGTGAGCTCCATAACACTGTCTAGGATCTTAGGGTACAGCAACCAGAATTATCCTCAACATGTCTATCAGTGAACAGACTCTAGCCTAAAGAGAAAGAGTTGCTTTTGCCTGGAAAACCTGGATTAATACTAATACATTTATATCTGCCTTTCAGTTTAAATATGTGATATAAGAATGCATGTTGGAAAAACCTCTTAAAGACATTCAAGTGCAGTTAGAACTTTTTAATTTAAATAATAAAAAGATCACGCCATGGCCATGCAACTGACCAAATGCTCCTCTTTGCTAGTTACGGTCAAGCAGGGAAGCGTAAAAAACAGAGGAAGCTCACAAAAAGCACAGTAAGAATGCCAGTTCAGCTTCTGCTTCAAAGGCTTTTTGAAAAGTTCACTGAATTCTAGTCACTCCTTAAGGTATGTTTTCTTGATGATTACTTACATGAGTTAAAACCAGGCACACACGTGATATTCTTCAGAGTATCTTGTCAGCGGCACAAAATCCATTTATGCACAAGAGTTTACACTTGTGTATTGTCTTTGTGTACATTTGGCTCAAGCCAAGGTGTTTGTCTCTTTACCCAGCTGTTTTGCAAGTTCAATGAGACTGTGGTCCATAAACACAACTATAAAAATCATCATCTTTAAATATATCCCATGAACAACACAGTTGACCTGAGTAAGCTTAGGTCACGTAGGAAGATAGATTTGACAGGCAAGACAGATCAGAAGACTCACTATTTAAAATAATATTTTAAATCTCAGGATACCTTATATTTCTTTTTAATTTCAAGAAAATCTTACCAATGAAATACAACTTTTCATGAATGCTTTGCCGACTTTGAATTCTATTACCTAATTTTGGAACAGAGATACAGGATCATCAAACAAAACCAGCTGTGTTTCACACAGTAAAGCAGGGAAAATAGTACCTTACTGTCTGGTTACTTTCCTAAGAGGACTACCAGTGACTTTATAAGATTGCAGACCTGTTTCTCAGCATTGATCCTGGCTGACTCCTCTTGTGCTAGCACCATTTCCCGCTCTGCAGTTATCTGAACACTTTCTCTGAGTGCTTCTTCCAATTCTTCAATCCGATCATCCTTTTTACGTAGATTGTCCTGGAAAATGATGGGAGACTAGGTGAAGATGACTTGTTTGTTTGGGACTACAGCCTTTTAATCAACCAAGTTTTATGCCAAACAAAATGTGTTTCTCCCTCCCAAGGTGCAACTGCAGGCAAGCGATCTTCACACAAAGGAAAGCAAGATGAAGAGATGCAAGAGTAGGAGGAAGACTACAGTAAAGAGAAGGAGAAAGCTAGCGAAGCACAACCGCAAAGCAAGAGTGCTTGCCCTCCGTGTTGGACGTACCGCACTCCTGTCAGATTATATAGCATAGATAAACCAGGTTGTTGGTTTGTTGGTAAATAAAGATTAGTAAGCAGTTCCAAAGAAGCACAGAAGACAGAATTGGTGGGAAGGCAGCAGGCATTCAGCATTGGCCATTTGCTCACACATTCATCAGCAGGTGTGGTAAGAGGGAAAACATAACGCTGCAGCTTGGAATTTTCCACTTCCAGTTTAAGGGGGAGAAAAGCAAACATCAACCCAACAGAGTTTTCCATCATTCAGATTAAGTCTTTAAGGAAGTTTTTCATTAAAAACTCTCATGGAATTAGGAAGGGTTCATCTGGGCCGTCCAAATTTCAGACATTCAAGTGCCAAGACTTCCTTAAAATTTATTCTTCAATTAAGAGCATCTTCACAGTTCCAAGTTCAGGTGTCCCACATATACTCAAAGACCACTGAAGAAACCTGTACTGGTCCTCAGAAAATATGCTTCTTAATGGTTTAACAGTATAGCTTTATAAAATATATACGATATTAATGATATTTTTATTTGTAGAAGAGACACTCCTTAATCTAATACTGCTAGAAAAATACAGGATATCTCCTGCTTTTGTGTCCAGCTTGGACAAAAGACTACAAAGCAGCTGCCCTGACAGGTATATATGAATGTCCTGGATCATGGTTGGTTTAAAAAAAAAAATCTATCAGAAATGAGTACCCTGGTGGAAGATTTCTGCTCTTCTTATCTTGCAGATTGGTTTAGATCAAAGGATTCAGATGAAATACTAATGCACATATAAGTTACCACATGGACTTTCTAGCCATCTCAGAAGCAGTGGAAGAATCAAAAATGTCTTCTGTCCTTCTGCATTTAGGACTGAAATTTTCCACTGTATTTCTGAAAGTGTTTCACATCATATACAGAATAAGAAAAAAGATGACTGACTTGAAAAAAAATGACCTTATAACCTTCACAATGCAAAAATTAGTCACTGGAGTTTAAAGAATTAACTTGATTTGTTTCTTAATTCCAGCTTTCTAAGACTTAGGATACATCACCAAGGATACTTGCTATATGAACATCATTTCTGGCAGTCTCAAGACTGCCGTTCTCAATGAGAGCATTCCAGCAGAGATGCAGAGTTTTGGATCAGACCAGGGGGAGACCTCTGGCACCACTGCCTGTGTGTAGAGAAAGGCAGTATTCAGCCATTAGCACAGGCAGCGGTATTTGTCAGGCTTTGCAAGCAGAGGACATTTCTGCTGATGGTTACTTTCCAAAGTGGATTCAAGGGGCAAGTAATTGCTGATTTCTAAAGAAACAAATGAAGATATCTTCATTTCAAAAGACAGCAGTTGCAGAACATGTTTCCATATTTTTTGAATCTTTCTGTAACATTGATTCTATCTTTTATAACTACTTTATGGTTATGATTAGTCTAACCAAAGACTCATCAAAAAGATGATAAACAAGTTTACAGAAAACTCAGCACAGACCATTAACTGAAAAATATCTACTTGCCTATTTGCATTACACAATAAATACCGACTGCATTTCTTGATATATTATTCATGGACAGACAAGAAAGTGTAGAAGTGTAGCTCTGATTTTTAAATACCATAAGTGGGAATGGTTCATTTGAACAGCTGCATGTAAAATGGAAGAAACTGCTTTAAAATAAGAATACAGTATAAAACATTCTAACACATAAGGTATGTCCACTCTTCATCCCAGGCAAACGTTGAAGTGTCATTAACCTTGACACTGTGCAGTGCTTCATCCAGGCAGGTGGACTCTTGACGGACAGGAGGAAGAGCAATTGATGGTACCAAAACTGATCAAGATGGTGCCATATTACCTGCACTTTTATACCTGCACAATTATATGTGAATGCACAAAGTCTGCATCTAGTAAGGACAGATTAACTACAAATTTTAAGTGTCTCAGATAAACCTAACTAAAAGATGTGCAAGTTTACTTTTGCAATGATGTCATAATGTGTGTAATGACCTCACAAAACCACACTGATGCCTGGCAGGGGTAGCAGATAGCCAGGCAGATGACACCTCCACTAGTTAGAACAGTTTCAAGGCACTTTTAAACAATTATTTTGTTTCTAGCTCTTCGATTCACAACTAATTGATTAGTATTTATTTTTTTAAAATACAAGCTGCTCTTTCCAACAAAACATACTAATAGAAAACAAGTAAATAAAAGTGAACCAGCATTTGTCTTTCAACACACCAGAATGTTTTTCCAATTGTTTCCCACTAAACTCTGAAACAACAGGCTCAAGCTGATCTTCAACCTGTGCTGCTTTCTTAGTTACATGAAGTATTCTATCTTTATTGTGATAAGCATGAAACTCTGAAGAAAAACTGCTGTTAATTATAACTACAGTTATAACATTTTTTCTTGCAATGACTGATCCTCTGAAACAGTGGACTAGAGTAAAACTTGAGTTGCTTTACATGTACATTATAACATGACACAGGGCAAATTTATCTTCCTGTATTTTGATAACATTGCAGCCCGATAAACAGTGGCAGTCTCCTTTCAGGAAACGTATACAGATGGTAATTCAGAAAGAAAAAAAAATTACTTACCTGTAGAGTAACTGATGTATGACCTACCCAAATATCTCCATGACCCTCCCTCCCTGTCCTCCTGAGTCCCATCTACACAAGATTCCACAGCAGAGAAGGAATTAAACAGGGACAGAGGAGGTAGCTCTGCGTTTATGATTAACAGTGGCAGCACAAAGAAAATTAAAAACCCATTCAATACTTCGGGACCGTCAAGAGTTCAGGTACAATAAAAAGCTTTGCTACCCACACTATGATCCTGTAGCAGATTTGTATGCAAAACTCATTCCAATTGCTGTGTGAAAACCTGAAAGGAAAAGGAGGTGTGACTGACACACATTTCTGAGCTGCTCCTTTCACTTCAGGAAGGAAGTGGTAGCATTTCCAAGTGATGCATGTTAAAAGGACGTATCGATTTAATCTATCCTGCATTCATGTGATGTGTAACATGCCATGAAGTTTCATCAAAGTGCATGAAGTTTTTACTGAGGCATTTAGGTTCAATTAAATCTGAGGTTTCCTGGAAAACTTCTTCGTAACTGTGCCTTGAACTAGACTCACAAAGGTCTTTATGACCTAATTTCACACTCTGAACTGGAATTAAGGTGGGTTTCTCTAGTTAGCTCTTATGAAGTATTAGTTAATAGTTTCAGAAGGCAAGGAAATGCTTAAATGTTAGGAACATTTCTAGGACTAGCCAAGCACCTAGGTAGGAAGACATAATTTTCATATAACCCCAAATTAATGAAATAGACTATTTTGCCTGTGTGCATTTGTAGACCAGAAAGGAAGATGACAGTACTGGAAGTGTTTTGAATTGGGAACTGATTATTTCTTAAACAGTGAAATTAGTACATCATTAGAAGTCCCTATTCTGGTGAACTATCACTCTTTCTTATAATGTATCTCCTCAAAAAGCCATAACCTAGATAAAGAACCTAATGGTAATGATCTCCATCCATTCTAGATTGAATAAACCTTTCCCCAGAAAGAAAATCCTCCTTTGTGAACTGATGTACCGCTACGTAAGTGGAATCTGGGAATTCAGGACTCTCAGCTTCCCAAGTACTACTAAATCTTCCTCCCGAATACAGACTCTCATTTGCAAATTCTTCACCAACATTTAGAGGCAGCTCATCTACAAAACGCAGTTCTAACTGCAAGTCTAAAGTACATGCTGTTTGATTAACATGAAACATTGAAATCTTACTAAGTTTCTTCCACTACGTTCCCTTGCTTCCTGTCTTCAGCCATAACCTGTACCAAATGCAATGAGGAAAAAAATTGGATCTATAATGATCAACCCATTACTGACGACTTCTGTTTTGCTATTTCAGGAGTCTACCAGAAGATGTGGAAAAGCGTCAATAAATTATGGAAGGTGGGTTTCTACAGTGTTGGATGAACTGTACTACTGAAACCAGAAGAAAAGATGCAATGTCAAAATCACAAGGCAACACTTCAGATGAAGATAATTCATCAAAATAAATCACATTTGTTAATTCAGCTCTGGTTTTCTCTGAAAAATACTTGTAAAAGCCTGCATACCTTTTTAAGAAGGTCCTGAAGCTTTAAGGAAATATTCAATAAGGTGACACCAAAAGGCGACACTACTATTTTGATTTCAGAAGCAATCATAGGGCCCTAAAGATCAGGTGAGCATTGAGGATTTGTTTCCACGTGATGATCAACTACTTGAAGAAGTCTCTGAACAAGAAAAGCATGTAAAACTGTCATTCATAAATGGAGATACACCTCTTACACTGAGGTAACAATGACTTGATGAGATTTCAAGAATACATTGATTAGATAACGGCTCAAGGGCAGAACACCATGGTACATGATAGTTATGTATGATGACAGTTAGAATAAAATGTTAGTTACAACAGACTCTAGCTCAAAAAAAGTTTGAGATCCCTGTGCAAATCAACCAAAGCAGATTTCCATGGTCAACTGTTTCTATCTCTGCATTAATTACTATTTGCCGAAGATGGGAATAAAAATGCTCAACAACAAAGAACCCCACGTTATCACGAAAAGTGGAATAAAACTTAACTTTATAAATACAATACAATATAATAAATGTTATAATGTAAATCCCTGGAGGAGGAAATACCTTTAGGGTAGTATAAAGCTTGGTATCAAGATGTAGCATGAACCACCAATAAACACAGATCCAATAATAAAGGTTCCAAAAATAAAAAATAAAGGAATAGAGAGGCAAACTACTGTGTAAACAGCTGCTACTATGTATTTTGCTAGGCATGAACAAACAGTGGAGTTGCTAATAACTTCAACATTGCATACTGCTGTCTTGATGCCCTCAGTTGGTAAAAGAACTGAAGTATCAGGGGAAACCTCTGCCTAGACAGAAGTTGAGTATATCCAAGTAGTAGGTTTATATGAAGTCCTTGTTTCTCACAGAGTGAGCCAAAGAGGGTTTTTTCTTAAGTGCAGCAGCAGCACATGTAATTATCATGAGATGCTGAATGAAAGGAACAGCCCGAGAACAGAAGAGACAGACACACAGACGCTGCCAAGCAGGAGATCCTCAACGAATGCTTCCTCATCTTTGGAGAGATCAGACCTGAGATGCATGATGACTACCTCATTAGCAGAACATATGTCAACATCTGGAAAATTGTATCTGCCAAATAAGACACATGGATTGGAATTCATCCTGACAAGTTGCATAAATGCAGAAAATAATGACAGGAGACTGAAGGATAAAAACTGCAGTGGAATAATTTCATCCTACTAAAGGTTGAAAGGGAAGTGCAACAAAGCCGGCCACAGCACTGCATATGCCCCACTGAAAACAGTAGGGACACCAGAAAGTGATGAAGACATTCTTCTAAGAGTACCACAATGGAAAAAGAGAAGATGGGTACACCCAGAATTTGCACACACTTGTGGATCACCAGTTGCAGAAAGAACAAAAATATTAAAAAAAACGGATAAAAATTATTTCCAGATATGGTAAGTGTAATTTTACCAGTGCATTGAAATTAGCACGGTGAAAAGTCCCCAAAACATAAGGAAGCCAACAGTTTATGAGAAATGGCCAGTGAATTTTTCTTTTAAAGAGAAAGGTAGAAAATTGGAGTGGTGTTTGGACAGAACGATCCCTAGAGTATCATTGCTGCAGTGGAGGGAAAACACTTTACAGTGATGTAGGATGATAGATGCTTCCGAGAAAAATATCTTCTTGTGTGTATATGGGAAGGATACACACTTTCAACACTGAATGTATGGACTACCACTTGAAAGAAAATCATAAAACATGCTTTATTACAGAACTTAAGAAGCTACAAAGAATAGAAAAGGCAGGCAGCCGCTCTACCCTGCACAAAGTCCTCATGGCAACTTACCTTCTAAAGGAAAGAAGAAAGCTCCCACCCAGATAGTAAAACATGTCTGTAATATAACATGACAAATGATGGGAAACATGGTGGTATCAAGATTACTTATATAAAAGCTAACTAAAGCAGTAGAAAAAAAAAGTTTTTCTCTATATGCTAAGAAAATAAATATAGAACTAATTTATTAACTAGAAGATATGTGAACTCATTTCTGTTCTTAAACATAAAGATCACAAAGCAGCAGCAAATACCGATGAAATGACAATGCTATACAATAAAAACAGTAAAATCTTAGGGGAGGGAAATGCCTAATTTTCGACATTGTCTATCTCCTGAACACATATGAAGTCCTTAAAACTTGTACGTATTGCTATTATTGCCTGAAAACTGCTGCAAATGAACACATTTGCATGCATTGCACCCATTGTATAACATTTCAGTTATACAGTATGTCTGCTACAACTGAACAACTCCAGTCATTTCTTTTTTTTTTTTTCCCCACAGATATTTCACATGTTGTCACTCAGTTGTGTTACTTTCAGAAAGTGTTTCCAAAATAAACAGCGCTTTTGTGCACCATCAGGAGTGATCTGCAATATGCAGAGCTTGCGGTACTGAGAGTAAGAAAGGATCCCGATCAACACTAGCTGAATTATGTCCATCGTAAAGCTCTGTAATTCCAATATCCTTCACTGCTACTGCAGAGGAATTCCATTGCAATCTAGATTATTCATTTTTGAAGGAGAACGGAGAGGAAGTAGAAGAAAAGGACAGACAGTTACAGACACTATTACACAGACCTAAAAGGGAAAGGCAGAACTGATTATTCCTACAAGAAATTGGCAACATCTCTTCCAGATAGCTGCCATGCTTCTGACACTTCTTTCCTGTCACTCTGAGCTTGGCGCTCCAAACGCAGCCATCAGTTATGTATGTTGGTTTTGCATAGGCGCCTTTCATCAGCAACAACCTAGACAGATGAAAGCACCTTGCCAATACTAACAACCAGGTTTACCATTTAGCAGCTCACGCAGGGTGCCAACAGCTTTAACACTCTGCTTCAGCTGCTGCAAATTACCACATTTGATTTTTTAAAACCTATGGGGACCATGCTTCTATATAACCACAGTGGGTCACTGCACGGACTATTGGAAGGAGACCCAAGCTGACAATACAGCTGTGAAAATGCTCTGAAGTGAGCAAAAGAAATAGATATCTGTAATTGGTTTGGAGCCTTGTGCAGGGTTTGGGTTTTGGTGGGGTTTTTTTTGTTGTTGTTGTCTGGTTGGGGGTTTTCTGTGAGGGGTGTTTTGTGGTTTGGTTTTTTGGTTTGGTTGGGTTTTTTTAGGATGCCAACTGTGGAAATGCTACCATAAAAAGATTTCTTTTTCACACATAAATCAATACAACGATTCAAGACTCCTAAATTGATATGGGATTAGAGCAAAGAACAGGGGCGGTTTTAACTGACTGCGCCACTGCTACAAAGCTTGAACCCATATGTTGTTCCCTTGATACAGCCCTTTTCCTCTGAACTCTCCTTGCTAATGTCATTCCTGTCATCATCATTCTGCTAATATATCACAGCAGTTATAAAACCTACCTTTCTTTGCTCATTTTCAATCATTCAGCAAAAAAGAGCTGCAGAAGCAGCACGCATGGACAAACAGCTATGAAAGTTTACCTCTCGTCTCCCCTCTTGTTCACAGCTGAACATACAAAAAAAATTGCTAGTGATTCACCACAACCAAGGAAATGTTGACCCAGCAGTTGATTCCACTGAATCTCTCATCCGCTCAATTTCAAAAGGAATTCTTGCCATCACCTCTGGTGTCATATATTCATTCCAGCCTCTATATGCCCCATTATTTATTTTCCTTGTAGTAGAGAAGCTACTGTATTTGTGCTAGGAAATGCTGCCTTTAAAGCAACCATCAATTCCTGGACCGGACTAACAATCCAGGGAGATGCTAATAATAACCACTATTAATTATATTTAATGTAAAAAAACTTCAAAGAAAACCATACATAATCACTTTCACCTTCACCCATCTCCTCAACTTCAAAGTAAAGATCATCAAAACAATCTCACATGTCAGAGTTAAATTATCAATAGGTCTCACACCATCTGTGAGATTGGTCTTACAGCCCAACCTACCTGCAATCCCCCTGGAAGCCAGATGCATCAAATGATCAATTTCAAGGAAAATATCTGTCTTGGTACAACCTGGATTGAGCTACACACCAAACAAAGACATATTACTTTAGGAAAATGTTTTGCTTAAAATATGAAACACTGGCTTATGTTCTCAATACTTTTACCAGTAAAGCTTTACCACTGTATCTGAAAATCTAAGGATACATCTGAAGACAGGAAATAAACATGACTTGGATACAATAACAGAAACTAAAAAATTTCAGCAAGAAAGAGTCTGGAAAAATGTAATGACTTAGGTGTGCAGCAACAGTCTCAAGTCATATGTAAGTATGGAACATTAAACCTGTAAGACAGAATAGATAAGAACAGAATACTGAAAAGAAAATGTAAAAATTGGACATTTAGATACTAACATCATCATAAAATAATGAGTTTACAAACACTGAAATTAAGTATTTGGAAAGAAAAGCTTCATGGTTTATTCTCAGTGTTACAGGAGCATTTCAGTTCAGTGTTATAGGAGCCTTCGAAGAGGTGACACAACACCAGACTCACTAAAATTGCAATTTAAATTCATTGGCATAAAAACCAAAGGGATGAGAAAGTACAAACTCTTCACATTCTGAGAGATTCTCACCTCTTTGTGTTAAATTCCAATTGTTTCTATAAAAGCCTAAACTAGTTCAGAGGAAAGAAAAAAATAGCTACTGTTTTTCTTTAGCGCTAACTATTCCAAAACGATCATCTATTGTTCCCAGCTTGCACAGCTGGAAAAAGTACTCCCTGGCTCTTGTCTTCATTTCTTTTCCATTTTCAAGTATTTAAATTTATTTAAAGTTTCTTTGAACAGAAGGTCATCCTAATGTTTCCTGTTTTCTTCTTTTTCTTTACCTTCTCCTTTTGCCACAGCCCTTCTGCCCACATCACCGCACGTTATTCAGTAGGTGTATGCACTGCTGATGTATGCACTGGCATAGTAGTGTTTTCTGTTTTGTCATTTACCCTTTCTCAAGATTGTGGTTTTTAATAGTTCTGCTAACCACTATTTTTTCATGAAAATATGTATTCTAATTCCAAGACTGTTGTCATATGGTAATACAGCTAGATCAGAACCTACCACTGTGTATATATACTGAAGATTTTTTCCCTGACATATATTAATACACACTCAGACTGCATTTCCTCTCCTATTTTATCCGCAAGTTAGTTACAAGATACTTGTGGAGCTATATAGGTTTTCTTTCATTTAAACATCCTGAGCTCAATGAAAATAATCAAAACTTCGGAGAAAATTAGTCCAACTATAGAAAGTAATACATTTGCCATTTTTAACCAGACATATTAACCCAGCATAAAACATTTGGTCCATAACACAGGAAGATAAAGACATATGCACTTACAATGCAAAAAACCTTTACAGTTTAAGAATACTGTAACAACGGTTCTTCAAAAGGGGGAAAAGTACATGGGCAGTGATTGGCATGAGAAGAATGCTGTGCACTGGAAGAGCATGGATACCTGTTGTTGGGACACTGAATTCCTTTAGCATTTATGCCCTTGCTTTTTACTCCCTGCTTTAGAAAATTATCCGACCTCAAATATATCAAGACTGAGGTAGCCTTCAAACATCACCAACAAAACAAACATGGTGTCACACACTGAATTTGTTGATGAATTTTAACTGGCCGTAGACATTTTCTAGAATGTTAGAGATAATCCTCCTTTAATTATCCGTAAAAGACTAAGCCATGCCGATACAGTTTGTTTTTCCCACCACGTGCATTCCTCTAACGAAGTTCAGCAGCTAAAGTGCAAAATAGTTATAGTTATGGGTTACAGTACCTTAGAATACTTTCTGTCACTAATGAATACACAATATACAGACTCTGCCTCAATCCCACCTAATACCTGCACATCACAGTAAGAGTAGTTCTGATATAACCCGACAGTGTAAATTTTAGCCAAAGAGGAAAATTTAATAGTGAAACTGCTAATTAAAGGCAGACTAGCCTTGTTTGTGTAGGAAAAAAAAAAGAGTAGTTTAAGGGTGATGGCAATTTGAGCAGTTTGGTAAGCAAGATTAAGGAACAGCAGTGTATTAGAATGAAGAGAATTAGACTTACTACTTAATCAATCAGATGAACTTTTAAAGGATATGTTGAAAGATATGTTGCTACAGGTATAGAACTAAAAGACAATCCATGTGTATGATTTAAAAAAAATAAAAATTTTAATTCTGTCTAGTTTTAGGCCATCACCCCATTCCCTCTCCATTTTTATTGGGCCAAACTGGAATAAGGCAGAATAGAAACTCTATTAAACAATAGGATTTGAAATGAGCTGCAGCAACTGGACATTTTTATTCTTGGGGAGAGATGAGTTAGAAACAATTTTCAGCACAGCAAATAAAAAAAAAAAAAAAGCTTCAGAGAGGAGAAAAAAAGCACAAGAAGAGGGAAAAAATGCAAATTTATTGCCATTTCTCAAACTCATGAAATAAGACACCAAAATGAAAAGAGAGCTGTTCTTCCCCTTGAATGTACTCCTATTGTTTTGCTTAAATCTGGCCCTCAATGTTTTCGACTCTCAGGAGAGACCTCCTCACAGGAACCGCACCATGTTGTCAACAGTTACATTAATCTCTCTGACAGTTTTTAGAAAAGGAGTTTGAACTCAGATACTAATCTTGAGGGGAAAAAAAAAAAAAAAACCTTCCAAAAAACATCCAGTGGTTAAGGTTGTTGGCCCCCATTCAGCTGTCCAGTCTTCACTGTACTTGGTTTCTGGCATATCCTAAAGGGTACCAACCCTGCTCTTTGCCAAACAGGCAAGAGAGTGCAAATGGCAGGTTTCATCTTCCACTGCCACCTCATGTTTCTGCAGTAAAGATTGGGTGAAAGTGTGTCTGGAGAATAATATTCCTGATGGATCACAGTGAAATGCTAGGATGTAGGCAGTCATCTTTCCTCAATTAAAAACTCAAGCCATGTAACAGCTTTCTCTAACTACAAATCTCAATTTGCAGTTAAGGAAATACTGGGTTAATTAGGAGACTGCCTAATGCTAGTTGCAAATAGCAGCTTTCACAAAATTTTTCCAGCTGTCTGTTCAAATCTGCAGAGGATTTTTACATTATATAAGAAGACAGAGTCAAACAGTTCATCATTTTTAAAGATATGAAGTCAGTGAATACATCTAACCTGAACATAATACATGGATGGTAAACTAAACCGTAAAGTGAAAACAAATAGAGCAGATGGCTAAATGTCTATCCAGGGATACGCTTATCCATTCCAAATGTCAAGTCTCTTCAAGCTTAGTTTCTGTAAATGTTACCGTAACAAGTATTCTGTGAGGAGTGCTCTCTTCTGGTCAGACATGGGAGAAGGTAATTGCTTAAACAATGTATTTAATGTCATAAACATCCATTATGTAGAACGACAGATTCTGTCTCCGTAAGAGCCGCTGTATTGAATCTAAGAACATGGTCATATATTTATTCTGATATTGAGAAATGTATGCTGTATTTTAGATGGGGCAAAAAACACCCACGTCCCTTCTGAAAAAGTGTCATAAAGCAACAATTTGTTTTAGAGACAAATAATTTTCATGTTCAAAGGTATTTTATTTTTGTTGATGCTCCAACATGCATCCCTCCATAATAAGCAACAACAAAGTTACTCAGACCTTGTAAATATTCATCACCAAAAAAATGGCTTTAGTGGAGACACTTTTAAAATGGTCATACTACTACATACCCTGTCTGCATGTGGCTGTTTAGAGAAACAGATAGCAGATTTTTGCGTGGAAAATTGGGAAACCTGATATTAGAAAACAGACTCGGGTAAATACTCTTCAGGATAAACGTGCATCAAACTTTGTCTTGATGAGCTTCCTTTAAGTAAATGGAGAATTTACTATATTGCAAAGTTAACAGATCCATGTCTAAAAGGATGAAACGTGAAAAGGACTAATACTCCTATGAACAGGATCTCATCTAGGCAGATTCCTTCTTGTTTGTCAAGATATTTTTCCTATCTTCTTCATGATCTTCCTCAAAATGAAGTTGTACTTACAACTTCCATAGAGAAAAGGTAAGAAACCTTCCCTTTTAGCTAGCAGCTCATTTCTATGCACACCATATCCTGCACTCATTTTTGGTACTGCGCAGTACTTCTCTGCTGTTTCTTTCCAGTTCTGTTTCTGTGATGTTAAATGATAAAAAATAAAGGAATTAATACTGTGAAAATGCCTAAGTGTTAGTTCCATTAGAGAGCATTACAAATTAAGAATACATGAGTATTGTCCATAACTACCATATTACCTCCTCACATAGATAAAACAAAATATGAAGAGAGGCTGTCTAATCATCATCCATACACTATGTCATATAAGTAGATATATCCTGGAATGTTTAATTATGAATTTTTAATTTCTGAAAAAAGGCAAAAATTCAAAGTACACCTCCACTCCCCACCCCTTCCCCCCAAGAAACCTCCCCTCACTATAAGTCACAAAAAGCCTAGCTAAAAGGTCATCATTTTTGGAATGTCTCCCAGACATTCAGAAAAGTTAGAAAAAGCTCTCTTGACAGGCAGAGTTATGACATGATAAGAACAAGACCTAGTTTTTCTCCAAGCATCTGCCACGGTTAAATATTTGCCTGTGTCTAAAGTAACTGCATAGACTGTGCTGAAAATCACAACCCTCCGAGTAAGTATAGTTTATAGTACACGGTATTTTCTGTGACACACTGCAAAAGCTGATGGAAATTAAAATTGTTACTGGAATATCAAATCACTAACAAATCATGATATACATTCAAGTCTCTACTGCCTGTGTATATCCTGTTTTCTAATACATAACCAGATGTCACAGAAAGCCTCAGACAGAGGGTTGGAGGGTCAGTTGATCCCCACACTGGCTACCATTGCATCTAGCCCAAATGAAAAAGTAGAAACAATTTTCATACATTTATTCCATTTACATTTTTATGATTCTTTAGAGCCTGTATTTGTTCATACCTGTTGCAATTTCACTAATCAAAGTCCTACATAATCCTGACAGTACGATTCTGATTCACATCAGAACTTGTGAACTCAGAATCATATTTTTTTTCTTAATTACTATGAACATGTAACAGTGTTAAGTTTCATCCTTTATGGTGAGCTAGGAATGATCTGGTGACTGACAGGAAAAGTTTTAACTTCAATAAATGTCTTTAAAACTGAACTGAAAAGCGAACTGTTATACTTTCAGTACTTTATGTCATGAGTTCTGTTCTAGAGAACAGAAGGAGGACAACCTAGAACCGAGCATACCATTTAGTGACATTACAGCCACCTGAACAGGTGCTAATGGCACCACTAACACTTAGAAGACTGGGCAGCACAGAAGATTATCCAGGGAGACCAAAACTTCCCCCTGATGTAATTAATGTCTAAAAAGTACTGTGAGACAAAGGTGGAGAAAAAGAACGTTTTGATCTAAGTCCCAAACATGGGTTTGAACTGAAGGAGAAAATACAGATCTCATACCTCAGATTGTTCTCTGGAATAAATTCTGCAGATGCAAGATGATATGAAAGAACAGATTTTTACCAGGCTGAAATGGAGAAGCTGACAGGTTCATGGGCTTTAACATGTTAAGCTGTGCTATCCAAGGGATAAAGAAAGTATACTTCACTCAGCTGACAGGCAAGGCTGGAATCTGGTATGACAGTAGTAGTCTATATGGAAGAGAAATTAGCCAAGAACTCAGCATGTGAAAGTCACCTACCCCAGCAAAATATGTAACACCATTTAACCAGCATAATCAATTTGCTTCAAAGCTGGTGATACCAATAAACTTATGGAGGAAATCCTGAAGTTTGGAAAACTTTTTTTAGATTTACGTATTTCTTCAGAAGCTCTATACACTGTCCAAAGAGCAAGTTCATAGACTAACTAGGGAAGCACAATCTCTCTCTCTACTAACAGCTGAAAGATGAAAAACCATCATCATGGCATGGCACAGTCATCATAGATTAGATGAAAAAACTTCAGCCACCCTACCCTCCAAATTATCAAATTGACATAGCATGTCAAGAGGAAATTCTTCAGTAATTTAAGACCAGATGTACTGGACTTCACTTGCATTTTCAGATTTATTAATGCTGACATAGACTGTGTGTACATGCTATGGCACCTCAAAACAAATAGGTCCTGGTATTTAATGAAATTAGAAGGTTCATTTGATGAGAAGATATTTGGCTACCTATCCATTTAATGGAGTTTTTTCTGGACCCCAGAAAAATTCATTTATTTTTATTGAACAAAAAAAATTGCCCATTTGTTTGGATTGAAAATTTGATTCTTTCCACTAGAAGGATATTTTTCCTGTTTAATGCTTAACATGCTAACGGAATTATATAATCACAAGGAAGAAACTACACATGCTTGCATATATAGTTAGTGGATTAGGAATTACACATTAAACTATCTAAACTTGGATGTGGAAAAAGAAGAAAATAATTTTACTTGGTGTTACAGTTGTTCATTCAAATATGTTTTATGCGGCTACTGGATACACAATTTGTCCACAGCAATTCGAGATAGCTGGACAGCTATTGTAATACAGCAGACAACTCCGTGCCACCAGATATTCTGGAAATTCCTCCTGAAAACTCTGGAAGATTCTGGAGTACTAGGACAAGAAAATATGCATACTACCTTCTAGATGTCAGTTCCAAGTACTCATTCAAATATCTTGAAACGTCAGTAAAAGTTCCCTTTCTAGGACAAGCCAGCATAGCCATTCCTTTTCACAATAGACATGCTTTAGCTACTTGAAGAAAAATCTTCTCTTCCAGCTCAACAGCTTGTTTTCTTTTTTATTCTGCTTATAGACCAGACACTCGTTAACCTCTCAGATCTCTGGAGAGTTGTGGTTTAAGGGAACCCAGGAGGAAAAGACAAATTTGGAAAGCCATTTATCCATTTCACTAGAATTGAGACATTATGGTTTTCATTCTTCCCCCACTCCCCAAAATACCAAACTTCCATCATCAGAGCTCTCTGAATAAACGAACATTTTGTTACTGGACTCAGGAAGAAAGAAACCACATGCCTGTTAGGGCCAGAGAGAGGAGGAGTGGAGTATGTGCTTGGGAGCGTGTTTATTTGACTGGATTGCAGACGGTCAACCGAACAACATGCAGATCATATATTTTTAAGCATTTCATAATGTCTTATTATTAATTCCAGCCAAAACCACCAAGACCAAAATTATCTGAAATTGGTGCTTGTGTGTCCTGACCCCAAAGCCAACAATGGTTGCATGAAAAAAACCCCAACAAACCCCCACCCCTACGTTCTTCTCAGGTTAATTTTTTTTTCAATTGATTAGAATGCAGTTCCCTTTAGAGTCTATGGAGAAGACAGGATTCACTAACTCAAAAAACCTGAAATGTGGTCCTGGGTAAATTTTACTTCCAGGAAACCAAAATGCTGCAGTCCTTGAGAGAAGGAGGCTATAAGGAGAGGGCTCTTCTAAAGGAAGGAGTTTTTATTGAACCTGTCACTTGTCGTTAAACACTTCATATTTTACCTTAGCCTGATATTTTTATTAGAGCATACAGACCTTTTTCATCCGTGAATGAAAGCATTCACTTCAGCCTTGTGTTGAATATGGGGAAAGACTCTAACATCAAGCCCACCCAAACAGGACAATTAGGTTCACCAAACCAGGAAAATCACTAGGGAAAATCAACTAATGCTAATACTATGATAACTTACACATTTCAATGCTAACTATCACATCCCACTTGAATATCAAATTCTTACATGCATTTAATAACATCTGCCTTTAATCTCAGACATACTTGGATATACTTATATAGAAAACAACAGAAACCAATGCAGAATAAAACACAAGTGTCCTTGTTCCAGCTGGGGAAAAATTAATTTTCTTTCTAGTAGCTGGTATAGGGCTGTGTTTTGGATTTAGGATGAGAATTAATGTTGATAACACACTGATGTCTTTAGCTGTTGCTAGATAATTGTAGTGTCTACACCAAGTCAAGGATTTTCCAGCTTCCCAGACTCCACCAGGTGCACAAGGAGCTGCGACAGCACAGCCAGGACAGCTGGGCCAGGCTGGACAAAGGGATGTTCCCTACCACAAAACATCATGATCCGCATATAAGTGGGGAAGCGAGCTGGGAGGCAGGACTGCTGCTCAAAAACAGACTGGGCATCTGGTTTGGGTTTTATTTTTCCTGCATATGGTGAGCAATGGCATTTGTGCATCACTTGTTTTATTGTATTATTATTATCTTCCTTTGTTACCTTATTAAACTGTCTGTCTTGATCTCAACTCAGAATTTTTTTCCATTCTCTTCCTCATGCCGCTGGGGGAAGGGGTGTGAGCCAGGGACTGCGTGGTGCTTAGTTACCAGCTGGAGTTAAACCACGATCCATAAGCAAAGTGGAAAAAAATATGTACTACTGTATAGACATCTCTAATTAAAAAGCCTGAATGTAAACAGGTAAAGATAATAAAATTACACATTTTGGTATCCTTATTCCCAAATTTAGGTTCACCGTGCTAAAACAGAGTAGCACTGGAGAAAAAGAGAAAAATCTCAAACAACTTGGCTTCCTCAAAAGAGAAAAACAGTCATTTGTTTCTTGTTCCCAGATGTAAGTTGGTTAGTTTGAAATTAAAAAAGAGGAAATACTTAAGAGTAAAATAATGCTAACTATGTTATTCATATATCACTGTCTGTTCATTGCTATGTCTAGATGTACAAACACACTAAACATTACATAACTTACTGGTTCTTAAAAAAAAAAGGCAATTTTAGTATGTAATTAAGAAAACAAATTCCATTGCATTTCACTTGTGCAAAAGAAATAAAAATGAAAAGAATAATTGTGGGTAAAAATACCCCAAAAAACAAAACAGAAAAGAAAGCCATACCTTTTAAAAATCTAAAAGTACTATACAAAAGCAAAGAATGGTACCATTTGATAAAAACAGAATGCATAATAACTGCAAGGCAAATAATAAATACCACTTAACTTTTCAAACTTACAATATAAATTTAGTCAAACACAGATTAGAAATCTAACCAAATATTCTATTAGTTCTAGGAATTTTTAAAGACATTTCACTAATACAAGGAGGAATGTGTTATTTAAACTTAAGCTGCCAAATAACGAGAGCCTTGTGGATTGCCATTGCACTACAGCCACAAAACCCATTAGCAGATGTAGAAATCCCACATCCCCGCCTTTTTAAAGTCTGCAGTTATGAAATCATTTTCATACACTTCGAACTTAACTATTTCAGTGCCCTGCACCTACAGGACTGGAATTGATGGGAGAAAACCACAAAATGGTGCATCTGCAAGCATTCCACATGGACACATGTTTCTGTTGGTCTTTCAAAAGTTCTTAAACAGTTGAAACCATCCCCCTGGGATTCCACTGAAGACAGCAAGAAAGCGTCTGTTTAAATGAAGTAGGGCATTTATCTTTGCTAGTGAAATATTAGGATTTATTCTGTGTCTTCATTGTAGATGTATTAAGCTATGTAGCTGGTAACAAAAACCAGGATTTAGCCTAGCAAAAAACACCTACGAGAAAGCTCACGCTCTAAAGATTTAAAAATAATTTTAGAAGACCTCAAGGGTAGAGTGCTGTTTCCATGTTTATTTTCACTCACCAAAAGGAAAATTATTTTTGCAAATTAAATAAATCACAGGCAAAATATTATCTTTTCAATTAATATCATGGTATCTTTACTTCATGGCAACAGTTTAACATTTTTATGACAGCACTTGAAAACTTACCATTTGATAAACCATCTACAGCTACTATCAACATGTAGCACACCAAAAAATATTTGACTTGCTTTCATACCAGTGACTTTCACATACCTAGGTAGATTTGAGGTAATAAGATAATCTTGCAGGGCAGCAGCATCTTATTTCAGAAATAAAGCAAACGGGCTAGTAAGCATACCAAGAATTCATGAGATAAAGTAGGGCTTCACTGTCAAACAAGAAACACAGAAAACACGGTCCTCCCGTGACCCCACAGTATTTATAACTTACTATAAGAATACTTACTTGCTATCTTTGATTTACCGAAGAAAAGGCACCAATACAAGGTAAAATCAGCTGGAAGAATACACAAAACAGCTAAAGAAAAAGGCTGTTAGAAGAGCAGTGAAGAAATACCACACCAATCTCAATTCCAAAATGATAAAATAACAGAGTCAACAGTTAAAATTATTTTTCCCTTGTATGAAAAACAGTGTAAGTTATAAAGGCAACTGAGGCTTTCCCTAAAGTGCTCTGGGATAGAGGTGCCCTTTTAAACCATTGGTAACAAATTTCTTAGGTTACAGCTATGAAAATGGATTAGGAGGTACAGGTGCAGCAGAGAGCGAGGTAGTTAAGCCTGGCTGATTGGCCACATTTAATTCAATTCCCATGTTACCTGAAGCTGTTGGGAGCTGTCATTAAGATTATCCTCTCGCCTCCTGGCCTCCTCCAGCATCTGTGCACTCTTCTTTTTCTCCACTTGCTCTTTGTGCTTCAGATTTGCTACTTTCTTATTTTGATCTTTAACTTGCCTGTAAAAGAGAAGTGCACTCAGAGAGCAATCCAGAGCCCGCTTCCCCTCAGCCCGGTGCTGGTGATCTGGGCTAGGGAAGAGTGGAGCCCTCAAGTGTCATCACCAACACCAAACTCATCCTCAGGTGTTATTCTCAACTGTTAATTCAGACAAAAGAATGGTTCTTTTTTGCTCATTACTATTAACCTTAATGTGGACATTCATGAAACAAAACCTAGAATTATTACTTGGTATAAACTGTTAATCCAAAAATGCACCTGCCCTTCTAGGACTATGTGGCATAAATCTTTTTCTGTGTTCACACACACAGGTACATAGGAAAACCATAGCAATCTAATATCCTGTTTTGCTTTGGGTACCACTATGTCTAATCTAAGAAAAATAGGAGGATCAAAAGGAAAAACTAATGAAACATGACTTGTATATAGATTATTTACAAGATCTAGGCAATCTGTTTCTAGAAGTAAAGCTATTTCTTTTCAACATCGAGTTCTACTTGTTTACTAGATATTTAGAGGGATTTCCTATCCTTCCTTTATACAGAAACAAGGCTGTGCAAGTCAGAACAAACTATTTCAGAAAGCGTGCATAATTTCCTTTTCACTTGCATCTATGAATTATTTTTGATGATCCTGGCAACTACCATTGCCTGCAGACAGGGTTTGGCCTTTCTGGGCATTAAGACACATGAAGTATTGAATCTAATTACAGACCCTTTAATCTCAGCCTCCCGACCACAGAGAACTTAAGTCTAAACTTTTAGTCCAATCAAAACAAAACAGGCTAGCTTTGCCTCCTCAGCTCTTTTCTCCATAATTATATCTGGAGTCTGGATTTTGGAATAAAAGACAGATTCTTTGGTTGCAAGATTTCCCCAAAACATCATGCAAGTAGTAGAGACGGCTCTTTAATTTACTGTTTAGAAAGCAGAATGATATACTAGCCTCCTATCTGGTACATTATCCACACCAAGAGGGAAGAATGTTTCTTCTTTATTTCAGAAATACTTCTAGAACAGATCACAAACAACTCTGATTGCTTTAATATTTTCTTCAGAACTCATAACAAAAGTATGACCAAGAATATATCTTTGCTATATATATATTTATGTTCAAATTATGTGGCATATAGCTAGTCAATGCTTCAAGGTCTTCCAAAAAAATGAAGGTTCAACAGCGAGCTCTGTTTTTTGCAATGTAAGCCAAGTGGAGCTGGGAAAATTGCAAAGCCAGCAAATTTTCCTTGGTGCTAAACAAACTTCTATCAGTGTGAAAAAGTGCTGATGGCCTCCAGAGACTATGAAAAAAAGGGAAAGGCCTTTTCTGATGATGTTAAAAAATTACTGGCATACTTAACTACCTTGTCCAACAGTTAACAGCAGATCTAGTCAGGATGCTTTAGAAACAGAACCAGTGTAATTGTTAAGCTGTTCTAACCCAGTGCTGCACACTGGCAATGGGCATGTTGCCCAGTTTGAAAGCAAATTTGTTCAGTGATTAAACAACTTATTGGAAATATTATGTTGGCACCAACGCAGCTTGTACAATACACAGTTCTATCTGTCCAATAAAATAAACATAGCAAGTACAGCTAAGTTAATGCAGAAAATGAAAATACCTAAACCCAACACATCTAATTCCACATAAGACTTCTTGTTCAATTTCTAAATTAAAATGAGGGAAATGAATTCTTTTGTAAACTTGCAAAACAAGATTAATCTGTTGGGACACTGATCTGTATTACTGTAATCAACTGGATAGATAAGAGACAACAATATTAATAAAGACACAGCCCACATCAAAACACACCTGAAGTAGATCATCTCCCCCATGGTTCAACATGTCTTCAAACACATTAAGTATTTCAAAGAAAGGAGTAATTATAAGGGATAGACTATTGACATCCACCTTCTTATGTCTGAACCAAAATGTATGTCCTTCTAAATATGTTAACTAGACATTCTGAGACAGATTCAAGCTTTCCTAAAGCAGTTTAAAAGATTTAAGTCTTGAAATTACCTAGTGCCTGTAATGCTCAGATCGATCCTCTTAACTGTCCTACAGTTTGGAAACTTTAATTCACATGCAGGATACAACTATCACTCTGTACCTTTGATGTCAAAAAGCAACAAAAGTTGGGCAATAAACCTTTCATATGATACACCTATCTATGGCATTACCTAAAATTTCCCCAATTAAGAAGTTCACATGAAACTTGAAAATCTAAAGGGCTTGCAATTGTTTGATGGATGAAAAAATCTCATCTTGTCTCAACACTCATGGTATCAAATGATGTTCTTTTAACTCTTTTGAATGTAATTACAGATCTCTTTAGCACAAAACCCTACTAAAGGGACACTAAAGTTTTGAAGAAATCTTTAAGAGTGTTTTTAATAAAACTGAAAAGACTGCACAAGATCAATATAGTAAAAAGGGAATGAATTGAGTACAATGATGGCAACTATTTAGAGATTTATGAGTGTTTTCTAGAAAGCATTACTGCTAGCATGCACAGCAACTAAGTGAACATCAATTTGTAACATGCACATAGAATTCCCATCATAACATAAAGAGCACATGAATTTCTGAGAGATACAGAGCATGAAATGTTACTCTTAAGTACATATTCCTACTGAAACATTTTGGTTTTTCATAATGGGACTACAAAGAGAGAAAGAATGCTGGTGATTCTAATGGTTCACATTGGATGAGAGAGAGTTTTAAAGAAGGATATTACTGGAACCAACCAAAACAATAACAAAACTAACAATAGCAAAACTATCTCAGCGCAGATGTGTATTCTCAATTACCCTCAAATTAAATAATAAAAAATATGGAAAGAAAAATCTATTACATTGATTACAGTGAAAAATCCCATTTTGGAAGTTACAATTTCTTCTGCATTTCAATAGCAATTTTCAGATAATTACTTTTTTTGATGTCCAGCTCCTAAAAAATTTAGTACTCAAAAATGAAAAATCTTTTTCTGTTGCTTAGAATTTTTCTCCATTTCACAATATGTCATGCAAAGTACTGTAACAACAGAATATACTAGAGAAAAGGAAGTAGAATCAAAATCAGGTTTCTAATTAAAAAGACAAAAACCAAAATACACACCAACCAAAGTTGGACTAACTAAAGATGGACCAAGATCCAACCATTTCTCATCCTTTAATTCAAGACTGATGAAAAATCATTTTTTTTTTGAATCTGGACCCTCAGAATAACTACTAATTTACATGACTTTATCAAATTTTTAGTGAAACAAAGCTACATCACTTAAAAAGAAGCTGCAGCTTTCCACTTCTCTCTGAAAATCTTGATTACCAGTGATCAGGTACAGCCAAACACCATGGGAAATGAATTAAACTAGTCACAATAAGCGATAAAAACTTTCAAATGAGAAGACTTCACATTTTAAAATAATTTTAAAGCAGCAAGACAAATATAAGCAATAGAAAAATCAGTGGACCATCAAGCATTCCTGAAAAATGGAACGTCATTTTATTACCTGTGTGTGCTTTTGAAGACTTTTCTTCCCTAGTAAGATTAAGTGCTTTATAGGCACTGCTATTTATTAAAGCTTTTATGAAATGACTTTTTTCTGTACTAATATGAATATATTTTGCATTTTAATACAAAACTTATTATATTTTCCTGTAATGCACTTCAGCATACACAGCTGTCAATTATTTCCTCATACGGATTTTCATGCTACATGTTAATGTAGCTAAGCTATTATCCTCTTCTGCATAACTTCTAATGGTCTTGTAAAATAAAAAGTGACAAAATGTTAACTGAAAATGTGCAAAAGTTAATTTCAATTTTACCATTCTATTTTAAAATATTTTTCCTTCACAGTTATGCACTTAAAACACAACAGTCTTTTCTTAACAGCCCAAGTTGCATTTATAGACATTTATAATGCATTTGAACCTCCAGAAGCTTCAAGATAAAACATATAAACACATACAGAGTTTCACCTAATGAATACACACATTGGGAAAAAAATATACAGATCTGGTGCTCAGCTATAGAAACAGGCTGTTTTAGTCATCTGACTTAAGCACTCAGAAAATATTTCTGTATGTCAGTCAGCCATGTCAGAGAGATTGTTTAGCTCAAGATTTCATCGGCGTAGCATTACCACCCCCCACAGGACAGTCTACTGTTGTTGCAGCTGCTAATACTGATGAGCAGATGAGCTTTGCTTGCTTTAAAATACACTTTGCTCCTCAACATAGGTTGAACTGATGCATGGCCAAAATTACTAAAAAAATAAACTGCAAAGAAAACTGCATGCAATGAAGTCATATATTTAGTTTAAAACTGCCAATTTGCTTTCTATTATGGAATATTAGATTCTGCAATGTATATCATAGGATCATAGAATCATGGAATATCTCAAGTTGGGAGTCATAAGGATCATTTGAGTCCAACTTCCTGCTTTTCCAGGACTACCTAAAACTAAACCATATGACTATGGGCATTATCCAGACACTCCTTGAACTCTGACAGGTTTGGTGCCATGACCACTTCCCTTGGGAACCTGTCCCAGTGACCAACCACCGTGTAAATGAAGACTCTTTTCCTGACACCCAACCTGAGCTTCCCCTGATGCAGGTCCATTCAATCCCCATGTGTCCTGTCACTGGTTCACCAGAGACACATCAGTGCCTCCCCTCTCCACTGCCCACCCCCCTCCCACCCTTGAGGAAGTCGATGCCATTGCATAAGACCTCAAAGCACTTTGTAGTCCTAAGAGACAGAAGCACATTCATTGACTTGTGGAATGAGAATTTGAAAGACTATAATACTACAGCAATTTAAGTCAAAGCACAAAACACACTATATTAGGAAAAAATTCCAGAAGGAAACACTGGGCAGCAGGAAACATTCAGATTAGTTATCCAGACCTCTCTGAGCAGTTTTGCTCATTAATGAGTCGATGGGTGAGAAAAAAAGGGAAACTTACTGAAAAAAAATTAACAACCATGACACACTGAGATGCCAGTGACCTGAGTTGGACCCATTTAAAATTCACAGGAAAGTATCCAACTTACTGCATTACTCCCAGTATTTCCTTCATTGCTTCTTTGTTTTTAAGGTCTGCCCCACCAAATATTTTAGCTGGCCATTTCCCTAACCTTAATGTATGAATTTAAAAGATTATAAACACAGTGACATAGCCAGCTTGTTGTGTTTTGGGTTTGATTTTTTTTTTGTAGTTTTGGTACACAAAGAAAAACATTTATATTCTGGGAAGTATACCAGAAGGAAGCCAAGGAGAAAGAACTCTTCCCAAAAATGCTACTTGAAAATAAGAAAAGCCTCTGTTCTGAAAGATTTTGCTTTAGCTTTTAGTTGCTCAAAATTCACTTTACCTTACCAGTGGTGGCCCACCAAACCACAGAGAATAATGGTAGTGTTTGGAAAGTGTAAATGCTTAACCTCAAGAAGAAGAAAGTGATGAAAGGAAGCTAAATAAGTGATGAAGGAAACAGGACTGACCACATCACATGGTCCCATTATAACTGGGTGTCTGATGGTCAAAGGGAAGTTGCCAAAGGCTGAAGAAAGTTCCCTATCTTACGTATTGAAAAATTAAGATCAGGAAAATTTACACAGTGCTGAAGATTTACAAGGAATTTAGTATGATTGGATTTTTTTTTATATAAAGTTGGATTATCTGGGCCTCTTCATTAGGCTGTATCTAGTAATCTCAGCTTCTCAAGTCGCGTGTCACTATTCTTAGTTATACTAAGGTGAAAAAATTAAGTTAGTAAATAAACAGTAATTTCATTATGCTTTTCAAACAGCTTGGTTTAACATGACCATCTCTGCTGCACACTGTGTCTAAGCTAAAAGACCAATCAACATACTTTTAATGAGTTGCTCTTGTTCAGATGCACAGCAGGCAAACTCCAGCACTCAGTTACCTCTTCTGCCTCTCCTCCCACAAACTCTCATCATTTTGTTACACTGTTCCTTGCTGTTCTGTGCCATTTATATGACAAGGGAACATGCCAATGAAAATATTAACAGACCCTGAAAATTTAACTGGTCTGCTGTATTTGAGACAAGAAGTCCCACAGCGGCTTTAAGAGATGGGGAGGGTGGACTTCATTTCCTGAAGCTAGGAAACTTTGATTTTTAAAAACAAAGTGTGCGTTTACATCAGCACTGGAGGGGGGCAAGGGATGAAGACTAGAAAGGCTGTGGGAATCCAGCTTGCCCCAGATTTTAGGAACAGGAGCTTAACAGTGTGTGAGTCGGAGTGGAAGTCAAAGACTAGAAGCAGATCTCAACCTTCCACTAGTTGTCATCTTTCCTCAGTGTTAAGAATTATCTAGATGAGTAACTAAAGGCCTTCAAACTCAGGTCCAAGCTTCTCTGAGCTAAAACGTGTCGACTATCTAACACAACAAACTCCAAAATTTGGCCATACAATGTGTAATTTTTTAAAAAAGTTTTTATCTTCTTGTACTAACCTCTCTGACTCTGTCTAGCAGAAGACCAAGAAATAGAGCCAATACGAGACACACTGAACCCGAATGCTACATGTGCTTCCACTGTGAAATGTTATCACTCAGTGATCAGCAGGGAAAATGCATTGCTGGAAACAGTTTTCCAAGTGAAATGATGCAGCATCAATGGTTCATGAATTTAGAGGAAGGTACATAATGGATACATTAACAGGAAGAGCAAGCTAACTATGGACGATAAGCACGTCTCAGATTCATGCTCTATCCACCACCAGACTAACTCATTTCAGGGTAAATGGACTATTTTTCCCATCAATTGCTTGATTGAACAAAACAGGAATAAACCAGGCTGCTGGCCAGTCATAAGGGAGCAGCCCAATTACACACAAACAATGGTGAAGTCAAATAGTGTTGTCTTCATATTCTCAAAACTAATTTAGCCAGCTGGCTGAAATTGAGGGATTATCAGCAGAGATTAACAGCACTGTCTTCATTTTAGAACAACACATCCATAGCAAATCAAGGAAACCAAAGGTTTGCTTTCAGACAGATACAACATACTAAAACAAAGTTACTCTAAAGAACTTCAGGGAAACATCTATAGCACCTGATGTTTTCACTAACGTCTAATTCCAGTTTTGCAGATATAATCCACTATATGTATTCACCCCACAATGTGCAGCTAAAAAAAAACCCCTAATAAAACTAATATGCAAATTCCCAACTATTTAAATTCTCTGAATCTGTTTACTAGGAAGCAAGTTTTGTGATGAAAATAATAAATACATTACTGTAATTACACTGATATCAAATTTGAAATCATGCTTCAAAGATTAAATATCAAATTAATTATATGTCAAGTTCTAGATTTTTGAAAGCTGACAGCAGTTGAACTAGGAAAGAAACCTTTAACTTTAAAACCTTGCAACCTTTAGTTTTGATTGAAGCTACAAGCATTTAAAATACAATCTCAAGGGGAACACTGAAATAAATCTACAAAATAATGATACCTGTGTTCCTTTGTTAAGAAAAATACTAATGCTTTAATGACCTTAATAAAAGAAATTGGTAGTTCAACAAATAAGTTTGTTCTGTTGTATTTTTTCTTCTGCTTTTGTTAATAGAACAAACAGATGCAAAGCCAAAAATGACAGTTATAAAATGGTTGATTAGGCCTCAATCTGGATTCCTTCTTCCTGCAACATGCTGGGTTAGTTGAATTTGGCCCTAACAGTGTGGGAAGAAGTCCCAAAGGTGCTGTTCTTTTTACCTTTAACTCTAGCGCACGAGCCAACCGCCCTGTGAAGAGATCACACACAGCCAGTCACTCTCTGCTCAAAGACCTGCACCATTTGGCTGAAAAAAGTATTTTCTAAACAGCAATAAAATCTTCCTTATGAATGGCATTTTATTGAGGTTTCAGAGGGTATTTTTGTGATCTAAGATCACACATGTCTCTTTTAACTGCAGTCCTGCTAGCCAGAAAAGAAAACAATTCAAAATACAGCAGTTGTTTTCTTTCATATGGGTATGGGATATTTTAATTCCTTCTAGAATTGATAGCGCCAGCAACCAAGAGAAAATCGAATGTAAAAATCACCCACTGAAACAAAACCAAAACCTAAATGTAAGTAGAACAAAATGTAGAAGCAAAGCATTTAAGAACTATGCTAGAGTAGCTATACTGAACCAGCTATCCAGACAAAAAATCCTCTTCTAAAAAATTTCAGAAATTTGGGCTAACAGTTGCATATTGCACCATCATTTTGGAATAGTGTATGCTAAGGAATCAAGATATGTTTTACACTTTCAAGATGACAGCTACTGAAAATCCAGTCTTCAGCAAAAGGTATTAAACTGAGCAATTGCCAAACACAAAAGAGAAAGCACAGCGAAGGTACTGGCTCAGCGGAAGAAGATTTCTATAGAAGAAAAACATGGATGACAACATTCAGAGTTTTGCTCTAAGAAAACAATGTGAGGACAGTGATGTTAGCAGGACCATTCTGAAAAAATGTAAAGCAGTCCATTTCCGGGCTAAAAGCCTGATGGTTATATGTTGCTGGGACTCCCAAATAAAAATATTTTATAATTTAACTTCTCTCTTAAAAAGAAAATTGTTTTCAGTAAGAATCTTCTAAGCAGGTTCTTTCTATACATGTGAATGGAGAAGTGCTTACCTGGTTAGCTATAAAGGAACTGCACCAAAACTGATCTGAAGCTGTACACTCCCAGAATCTATACTTTGAAAAGTATGCAAAAGGACAGGATTGATAGAAAAGCAATGTTATTGAACTGTACTGTATTCTCATTATCATGAGAATCTGAGATGGGAACTCAGACCACAATGTCTCTCAGAATGGCATGTTTGGCATATTTCTTTCAGGCGCTCAGCAAGTAGACTTATTAAGAGGTATCTCTTCTTATGAAACATATTCTGTAGCACTGGCTTTGACAGCTCCCATCAGGTTAATATGAAAAGTGCCTACTGAGATGATTTGTTACAGGTAAATGATGAAAAAGAAAAAAGAAAAAAAAAGTTCTGTGCAAGGTGCAAGAGGACAGGAAGCAAGCAAGCAATGCTGAAAGAAAAGACATTTTATATTGATTAATGGGGTATCAACCCTGTTTGCTCTTATATCTTTTATATATGCTGCTAGAAAGAATTTGCAGCTGAAAATTCATAGACCAAACAGAATACATTTATTTTTAGTTTTATTTGTTTAATTTTGTTTGGCTTTTTAAACACTGGAGACTAAAGGAACTAAATGAGCATATAAAGCAGGTTATTAGAGAGCAAGGCAGGCCTAAAGAAAGAACCAAACAACACTGAATACAGTATTGGTGGGAAAAACAATGTACAACAGGACATGCCCCCACAGGAATGTAGTTCAGAGATACAGCATCCCCTCTGAAGCCTGCATGGCTAAGTCTCATGAGCCTCATATATACCTATAGATTCTGTCCCCTCTCTCCCTTCCCTGCACGCATGACTTCATCAAATACAGCACAAACAACTCAAGACACTAAAGCACATGGGGAAGTTTGCAGACAATCTGAGTTTTGCTGGCATTCAGAACAGAAACAATCTGGTCAGTGCTGATAGTGCCAGTGGGACTGATAAAGCTTAAAGCTGGACTGATGCTGGAGCTAAGGAAGACAACATATGCTTTTCAGAGCTACCATATGGTGAGCTACAGTAAATCCATGGCTTTAAAAAGTCACAAGTTTACATGCTAAGAGGAAGATGAGCAACACAGATGAGTAGGAGCTAGCAGGAAACAGCCTCAATTTTCAATTTGATTGGCAGCTTTTGCCATCTTTTGTCAAGGCTGACACTGAGCATGCCAGCTTGGCAACTCCCAGCTGTGGGCAGCTGTAATTTCTAGGACCAAATGAGGCTCTTCTGGTCTATCTACAAAGAGTATTTCACAATTACATTTTCTAATTCTTTCTCCCTCTTGGTTTTTAGAAGAGAGATGGGTTACTTGTAATGATGAAGTTCATTCCAGAATGCTTGAAAGAAGGATGCTGGAACTGAGTCACTCCAACCAGCCCCCTGTCAACACAAAACTACCATCGTGCTTGGGCCCAGTTTCTATCAGATCTGTTCAGTATTGCAAACAGATGCATAACAATGTTCCATGACACTTTGAACTGAATATGCTGAGTCACTAAAGGGAAAGGTGGCACTTTGCCCCTTAGAACTAGGAATTACTGAGTAACAAACAGAAAGTGCCAACTAGGAATATTTTGTACTCCAAGGAAGCAAAGTTTCTGAAAGCATGATTAAATCTGTCTGAATTACATAGAGTACTGCAGGAAGACTAGCTATAAAACCTGACATATTCCAGCATGAAAGGGGCTCTATTACTTGCAAATGAAGAGCTTATTATACAGACAGAGGGAATACTTGAGTACACAACCCTGTCAGGATAATGAAACAGAAGAGAGAGAGAAAAGAAAAGGTAAAAAAGTTTACCAATTTAGCCTTAGCATAAGAATGTTATACATTTTTTTGTCTTGCAATATCTGCCTACTTAAGATTTTATGAATAAGATTTTTTTTTTTTTTACAGTAACATGATTGAGTTCAAATTAATTGAGTGATAGCAATAGAAGTGTGCATTTTATCTATAAACTGTATGACTGCATGTCCTGGTTCTGGTAGGCCAGAATTAACCTCCCCAAGCAGCCAGTCCAGATGAGCTGAGTTAGCCTGGGCTGTTTCCACACCACCTGACATCAATCCCCCATAAAAGGGGCTGGTTGGGGAAGGGTGGTCCTGCACTGCTCTGGGACAGTTTGAGTGTGTCCAGGGTGTCAAGTTGGTCCTTGCGCTGGAGCAGTGCTCAGTGTTATTGCTGGGTTAGTAAAGTGCTCTTTGTTATCACCGGGTGAGCGCACTTTGTCCTGGGCTTTTGTTCTTGTGGTGCTTGTCAGTAACCTGTCCTTATCCCAATCCACTGGGGCTCTGCCTCTTTCTTCTGTGGGAGTGAGTGAGTAGCATGTGGTGCTCAGACACTGCTTGGGGCTGACCTACCACACCACAATACATATCTAAGCTTATCTAGCATATTTTTCATTCAAAAGGTGAGAAACTATTTGCAGATAAGATGCACAGGTCAGTTACGAAAGCTGGTTTCACAGGAGGCAGGATGAAAAATATTAGCTAGTGATGAGAAATGCTCTCAATTAAATGAAGTACTGAAGGGCACATCTGAAACACTGGGGTTGCAATGCCCTCATCCAAGGTAGTGATGTTACTTTGTGCATAGGTTAAAAATGGAACTTGATCTTCACAAGTAACATGCAAAAAAAGGTAACATTTCAGTTTCAGTACTGGCAGAAAAATGCTGTTCTGACAAGGCAGCTGAGAAGAAGGTGAAGAATCAAGTACGGTCTATTTTATTTGCCCACAACATGAGCAAGGAAAAGGAATACAAATACTGCGAATTTCAACCCCAACAACAAGGCAGGAGAGCATGTCTAGTAACCACAAACACAGACCAGTAAATGCCCAAGCTGTCAGATCTAAGGTCACCGTCCCAGCCTAAGCCCTCAGCCAGCAAGAGAAGCTTACAGAGACCTTATAAAAAACATAGCAAACAGAGATAATTTCCAACCTTATCGCCTCTCATTCTATTAACAGTAAGATTTGAGGGCACCTTTATTTACGGATGGGCAGGAAGGGAACAGAAGTTGGGGGTGCTACTATTGTCTTCAGGCCTTACATATGTACAAAGGCAACATCAGAAATCTTGAAAGAAAAACACTTGGGTAAATTATTATTTATGAAAATTCAAGCCCATTCATACCACCACAATGACACCTATCACAGTGACACGTTATTCCAGAAAGCAGCAATCCTTGGGTCTTAAAAATAACTTAAAAACTGAGAATACCAGGACAAATTTGCAAGAAACAGAACTGCAGTGGACATGCCACAGTATTTTTCTTACTTCTTTCTTTTCTTAAGCTGTAGTACTATTAAAAAAAAAAAAGCAATTGTTTATCCTGTTTATCAAGGCTAATATTATACAGCAAATTCTTACCAAAACCACACTAAAATTGTAGAGTTTGTCCTGGAATGCAGATTAACTTATCCTAGTAAGTTAGAACCATGGAGTAATTTTGGTTGAAAGAATCTACAAATGTCAACTGGTTCAATCCCCTTGTTAAATCAAGGCCAAATTAGAATAGGTTGCTTACAGCTTTGTTCAGATGAGTTCGAGCATCTCCAGTGATGAAGACTGCCGATTGCCTCATTGGAACTTAATGCAATTTTTATCTGTTGCCTCTCAACCTTTTACCGAATGTCTCTGAGAAGACTCTGGCTTTGTTTTTTCTGTATCTTGCCATTAGTTATCTAACTTGAAAGATAACAGCATGATGTCCCACGAGGCTCCTCCCTGTGGGCTTGAACATACACCGTTCCTCTCTGCCCCTCCTTGCATGTCATGCACCTAGTCATCTCATTTGCCTGCGTGCTGGACTCGCTTCATTATCCCAATGTTGCTCTTGTACAGGGAAGCCCCAAACTAGACATAGTATTCCAGACACAGCCCCAAAGTGCCAAGGGGAAGGAAACAAACACTTCTGAACAGCTAGGTATGTTTGTGCTAATACAACCCAGCATTCAGCCTTCTTCACGATAGTGTGACAACATTGACTGAAGTACAACTTGCCCTCAGCCATCCTTTGGTCCTTCTCTACGCACTAGCCTCCTACCTAACCAGTTGGCCTTCAGCCTGTACAGATGCAGGGGTTATCAAACCCCAGGTGCAGAGCTTTACACTTCATGATGTTTCTGCCAGTTCATTTCTCCAAGTCTGTCAAAGTCACCCTAAATAAGAAGCCTACCCTCCAGCATTTAGTCCCCATAACCACTCCCCCCACTTTGCTATCATCCATGAAATTTCTGAAGGTGTATTGTGTCTCATTATCCACTTCATTAAAAAGGCATTAAACAGTGCTTATTCCCCTCTGAGCCAGTCACCTCATCATTGAAGGCAATAAGGTTGGTGAGGCATGATTCACCATTGACTGTTCCCTATCACCTTCTTGTCTTTCAGATGGCTTTCTGGAGGACCTGCTCCAAAGAAACTTCCCAGCACCTGGAGCTATACTGACCAACCTGTATCCCTGGATCCTCCTTCTCATCATTCCTGAAGACATGGGTGATGCTTGCCAGTCACGAGGAACTTTCCCTGATAGCCACAAACTTTTAAAGATGACAAAGAGTCTTGGCTATGACATCAGCTGGCTTCCTCAGCAACTTGTGAATAACTGATGGGATTCCATCAACCTCTACAATTCTATTTTGTTTAAATGGTCTGCAATTTGGTCTTCCACTTCAGTAGGTAATGCTTCACTCCTGCAAGCTCTGCCACTATGCTCAGGGATCTGAAAGGAGTCCTCATCAGTAAAAAAGGGGGAAAAGAAGCTACGGAGCTCCTCATTATCTTCAGTGACCTTTCAAAAAGATCTGCCCTACTGAGTTCTCTGTAACTATTCTATTATTGCCAAGACCATGGTCTGTTAAAGCTTTTGGTACTGTCAGTAATGGAAACATTCACCCAAATACTACTTTACCACATAAATTCACTGTCTATATAATTATGTGGCTTTTACAGTTTTAATAACAATAAAAATCTAGCCATTGGGCAGGGGGGAATAATTTTTTCCTAAGAAATTATCCATTAAAGAAGAAAAATAACCTCCCTTACTCCCTTGACACAACTTGATGTGTCATAAAAACATTTAATGTTGCATGAATATTGAATGATAATTTCAGTTAATCTTCTAATGATGACATGCTAGGTAATTTGTTAACTTTGGGATATATTAACATGAAGACACATTTTAAAATGTCTTCTAAAAATAATTTTGTGTTTTGATCTTTCAAATAGCTCAGTAAAAAGCCAGCTTTTTTAAAAAAACAAATTGTATGGCGTTCCTCTAATCTCTCAGAGCATTTGACTCAGAGTGCTTCAAATATCACAGCATACTTCAGACAAACAAACATCCTCCCTAGTGCCACATCCAGTCATGTCTTTCTAATGTGATTTCAGATACAATTCCCATAGGAAAGCTGCATACTTTGTGAATAGATATAATGAAAACAGCAATAACACAAAAATAAAAGCAACTCATCAATGTCTCATACAATTAAATCCATTTCAACAGGTAGTAGGAAAGAAATTAGATCATGCAAGACTACAGAAAAGTAAGAATTCTGAGATGATGGACAGCTGTGAATAATTTTGCTTTCTTAAGATGCAGTGAAATGAGGCAAGAAAATAGGACCTTTGACAGAAAAGCTACAGGTTCTAATTCAACTGAGAAAGACAGCTCTGATAATTGCTAACCTAAAGCAAATTTGAAAGACTGTGCCAGTGACCATAGTTCTATTTTGTGCCCTCTCATCACCACCCAGACTTCACATCCAACAAGTCTGATGCCTTCATTTCTTCCTTTCCCCACGATCATCATGTGGATGCCTTACTTTTCACTCAAGAGTGAGAAGAAGTGTACTTCTACACTCAAGGAACAGACAAGTGTTGCAAGCAGAGTACTTTTTGACATAAAGAATCTCATGAAGCTGTTTTTTCTCTAAGTAGAATTAAAGGACAAATATATTAAATAGGAAACAACTACTAGAGGTTGTTCGTTTTGAGAGATATCAAGGAAATTTAAATGGAATCTTCTTTCAACACAATGTATTTGTCTCTGTTGTGCTAAAACGAACTATTTCTGACTCAACAGGCTTGACATTTTTATCATTTTTATCATTTCCTGATGTGGCCAATCACTGGCATGATGGCAGAAGGAAGACCAGAGTCTCATGAAAGTATGAAACTAAAGAAGTGTAGAAATAAGTTTAACAGTAATTTTTCCTATTGCATCAAATTCTCTTTGGTATTCCAAAAACCCTAGAAAACTTCTTTCTCTGAAGATCTGGATTAGTCACTCAAAAAGATGACAGAGTGTAGTTAACCATGTGTTGTAAACTACCAGACAATCTGACAGTAGAAAGCGGGATGCTTAAAGACAAGCCTCTTGCATAAGGCCTCCTGTCCTACGGTTCCAGATACTTTTCTATCCCAGTGCTGTGCTACACAGATAAATTGTTGATGAATAGCACGCTCAATGTTATTCAGCACACAAGATACAAATAACAGTGACAAATTAAAGCTAAGTGAAAACAAAACAAATTAAAAAACCAAAGTGGTTAAGCTGTTTGTTACTCAATTTGAAGCTAGAAAACTTGCTTTTGCTTTATCAATATAGATCATTCTTTCCTTGAAAAGTATGCAGTTGCACACTACAGCACCTGGTTTTGTCAGCCTTGTTACCTTTGTCCATCTCAATTTTTGTGACATGTATACATATGAACTGCTTAAAAAAGAACTGTAGCATATGACATCGAGGTCCTTGAGCGTGCTCAGAGAAGGGCAACCAAGCTGGTGAAGGGGCTGGAGGGAAAATCTTATGAGGAGCAGCTGAGGGAGCTGGGGATGTTTAGTCTTGAGAAGAGGAGGCTGAGGGGAGACCTTATCACCTCCTACAATTACCTGAAAGGAGGTTGTAGAGCTGTGGGAGATGGTCTTTTCAGCCAAGTAACAGGAGATAAGACAAGGGGAAATGGCACAAAGCTGCACCAGGGCAGGTTCAGATTAGGTGTTAGGAAAAAATTTATCACTGAAAGAGTTGTCAGGGCCTGGAACAGGCTGCCCAGGGAGGGGGTTGAATCACCATCCCTGGATGTGTGTAGAAAAAGGGTAGATGAGGTACTTAGGGATATGGTTTAGCATAGGATGGGAACGGTTGGACTTGATGATCTTAAAGGTCTTTTTCCAACCTTGTGATTCTGTGACTTTGTGGGGTTTTTTTTATTTTCTCCACCGCTGCAAGTAATGACACCAGAACAGTGGCACTGGGCTTGTTACTCTTGAACTCAGCATTGGATAGTTCTTAATGTAAAGCTGTCACCAACAGAGAGGCTTAGCAAAAACTCCTTATGGAAAACTGCTTTAATCCTCATGCCTTCCAAGTCTATTTTATTTAGTATGAATCAGTATGACATCCACGCGAGGCTCTTAGACTTACGAGCGGTAAGCACACGGCATACCAGCAACAGCCACACAGATTACGTTCTGGTTCACTGAGTTTATCACCAAGAGAGAGATGATGAAAGCTTAATAGACTGATCAGAAAATTCAGAAGTTTCACACTGATCACAGTAAGCAAAGCTGTTCTTGATGAGAATGGATCTAATTTAGAGCATTTCTTCCTGTTTCAAAAAGACAGGCATACCTAAGGCATTTTTTTCAGATACTCAGTTCTTTTCCAGGAAGACACATTTGCTTTGATGTCTGAAAAAACCCAACTTGCTTTACACCATTAGGAGGGAAAATGAAGTTATGGCTTCTATAGTAGCTTCCAATGCTGGATGTAAATTCACAGAACAGCTATTTCTGTATGTAGGAAGGAAAAGGAACAGTTCTGGAACCCCTGGAATTTTCCTTCTTGTCCTTCTTGCACTTAGGAGACTCTTTTCATTGTTTCTGTCCAGCAGAGATTTTGCAGCACTCATTCCATCTATTCCCTTACACTCTTGATTTATTTTAACAAATATCTACCTATCATAGCAATCAATTTTAAAACGTGGGGAAAAAAAAGCACCAACCAGCCAGCCAAACAAGAAAAACAACCCCAAACCCAACAATAGAACCACCAAGAAACTAAGAGGAAAAAACAGACAATCTCTTTTAACATCTTACCAGAGCACCCTTGAAAGATCTTAATATTTGACCACCTCACACCAGTCATACGTTCTCTAGCTACATTTTACAATATGTTCTAAATGAGAGAAGTAAAAGTTGCAGTTACATTGTTTGGGGAAATAGAAATCATGCCGGGTCCCAGAAAAAACACACCCATATCACACCCTATAAATGGTTCCCTCTCTTGCTCATCACAAATTGTGGCATAGTTGCAGGTGTTGAGGACAACTTACAGCTATATGGATTGAAGTAGAAATATCTCTGACAGATGTATTCTGTAATATTTAGTAATTTATCAGCCAAACAAAGCACATGAAATCCCACTTGTGGTGACAACCAGCAAATACAGACTACCCAATGGAAGTCTTGCTCATGCAAGAAAAGACACAGTCTGTACGTCAGAGGAGAATATGCACATGGCAAAAAAGCCTCCTGGCCGTTCAGTTCTTTGGGATCTGAAAATAGAGGGTCATTCAAGGACAACCCAAACAATTACAAGTATCCCGGTACAACGCACTGGCTATGGAAGGTATTGATGGACAACAATATGGATTAACTTCCAGTCTTTTTCCAGTTAGTGGGAGGAAGGAAAATACACAGCCAAGGCCACAACTGCAACATCTGTGCCAAACCAAGGTCAGAACACTGACACAATTTAAAGGCGTCAGCAGCATCACAGCATCGTGGGATTCTTCTCACCACCAAATTTTTCACAGTGTTAATCAGGAATAGAAGAGACGGATGTTGGTCAGCAACTCGAAACTTTAGCCATTAAGCAGTGGCTTTCTGGGCAAAGACACTGCCTGAAACAATTATAGTCATTCCTTCGTCAGGAGTCACAGATGCTTTCTACCAAACAGACTTTATCAGCAAAGACTAGAACCCAAATTGGTTTCAAAGCCTTTTAAAGGCAACCAGGGGTCATCAGATACTCTATACTCTGACTTGTATTACATGTCATGCACAGCTACTCCTAGCTACTCTGCTGAAATCCCCAACCCTATGTTTAGCAACTGCTTTTAAAATAAGAAAATTCAAATTTGTGTCATGGCTGAAAGACTTCATGTTGTTTCTTGGTAGGACTTCTTCAGTAGTTTATCACTTTGTGCCTTCAATAAACGTATTGTCTTGCTAATCTTTAAGCTTTAGCCCTTGGTTCTTTCTGACAGGACAAGACACTCCAGTGGTACCAGGACTAGTTCCAAAACATCGCTACAAGGTTTCAGACAGAGATGCAATGATAACAATCCACCAGTTAATGTACAGACGACTAGTATTTTAAAACAAATGGTTTTGCACTCAACAGCATATATCAGAGAATATGACAAATGTTCAATCTGTTTTCTTCTTGAAGTAACAGGTAAAACCAATAATGCTTAAACTGTCTTACTTCAGCTTCATGACCCTGTGGGTTTTTTTTTTCCCCTTGAAAAGCTCCATTGGTAAGTATTCCCTCATTTCCCAAGGCACCACAACATTGACTTACAGAGGTCTTGACATAAATTCTTTCCTTCGAGTACACATTTCTTCTCAACATGCACCCTATTCAACCCATCCTTCTACACAGACTTAACCAAATCCCTGATCTTTTACTTTGTAAGCTGATGCACAATCTTTTGTGAGATCTCAATTTTACCTGAATAGACAACAGCCTTATGAAAACCCTTAATAAAAGTGAATACTGACCTTGAGGTGAGGCTGAAGCAAGCAGCAAATCCAGGAAGGAGATGCGAAAGAAAAAGAGTTAGAGTTTGTGAAAACAGTGTAAAGTGAGAAGGCAGTTCAAGAATATAGGACAAAACAAGCACATCTAAAACAGGTAATGACACACAGACACACAATCCTTCACAAACACAGAGCTGCAGGTTTTATAGACACGTAAGAAAAAAAGAAAAATGAACCTTTACATTAGATTACACCATTTCACTTAGAGGCAACTTTCCGTAGAGAACGTAGTCTCCGGTGTATAACAGCTCTTGGAAAAGGGAAATAAACCAACTGTAGAAGTCTGGATTTACATCATGTCACTAGCAGGTAGCCTTCTTCCATAATTCTAACAAACATTTTGAAACTGTGGAGTTTGACTATCTGAGTTGAACCCTAATATGTTCCTTTATGTCATCTTCTAAGGGTTTGTTTTCTCTTCCATTTATCCAGCAGATGACCCAAATTTTTCATAAGGGAATAGAAGGGAGAAAAATCCCAACCACAGAGTAAGGTCTTCAAGTCCTGAAGACTTGTCAAAGCTAAAATTTCATCTTACTTAATTTTGACATTAAAGTCACACTTCCAAAACCACACAAACAAAAAGCATCTGCCTCTTCTTCCTTCAGTGTTGCTGTCTCAACTCTCCCACATAAGGTGCAATCTAAAAACAATAATGACCGAACAGGCATATATTTTTGACAGTTCTCTCCAACATTGTTCAACAGCAAAACTGACCAAGACAAAATGCTGGAGTTCCCTGTAAAACACGAGTTCCCACAGGTTCATTATTGCTTTATTTTTTCCAAATATCTTCAATATCTTTTCATAGGCATCTGCTGTCAATTTCACTGATAACAGCAATGTAAATCAACATGGAACCATAAATACAAATCTTTTAAATCTGATTTTAAACTTTATTATTTTTCAGTCAATAGCAGAGAGGAAATGTAAATGTCTTGCTGTCCAAAGTGGCAATTTGGCTTCTACAACATAAGCTGTACTTCTCCTGTGGCAAAATTTCACTCTAAAAAGACAGGATACGGTCTGGAAAAAATATTTTGTAGGACAGCCTAACTGCTATATGCTTTATTACTCCTGATATATGGAACCATGTAAATTAAGTTCAGAGTCCTTACTTCTGGCATAAATTTTAGGAACAACAATGTAGGATGTGGAATTTGTACAAGCAGCAGTTTCAGAGTGAGGTTCAGCTGAGAACTGTGTTGCTGGTCTGTAAGAGATAAACTACTGTGAAGATACTATTTTTTGGCTTTTAAACTAACATTCTTCAAAACAAGTTCTTCAAGGACAGCTGCTGTCAAGGCTGTGTTATTTGGGGATTTTGGAAATACGAGACTTGCAAAATGCCAAGTACAACATCTCGGTGTTTGATCTTAAAGTCAGTTATAATGTTCCAAAAGCCTCAGTTAATTCGTATAGAAAAGCGTGGAACTAACAATTCTAACTGAAATCCAAAAGCTCTCTAAGCTGAGCCGCAGAGCTTCAACTGGTCAAACAAATTTAACAAAGGGGAACATAAACATAAAAGTGAAAATAAACACTTGGTTAGTTATGGGAATAAATAAGGCTGGGGGAAAAAGCTTGTCTTTTTCATGACTATTACTTGATTATGAAAGTTTACAACTTCTCCTTTTGCATTTCAGGGAGCCTTCATAGCACCTGCTTCTATTGTAGTGACATTGTTTCTTCAATGTAAATGTGAAAAAAGTGCTGGCTACAATCCAGAATAGCCCCGTGGAGTTGGAATGAACCATACTGTTCTTTCAACTGCTCTTACAGACAACAAGTTTTGCCAGGACAAGATGAAGGCGAAACAGTACCTGAAACGCTATGCTGTGGTCGCTTGCAATTTTCTCTATATTACTTAGCCAGCTGTATGGGATTTGAATGGAGATTAATTGTTGCTACATTTTCCTTTTCTTACAGAATAAACTCTTCCGAAGAAAAATACATCTTGTGCAATTGCTAGCCCCTTTTTCCGTGTTGCTTTACAGGGGTTCAAATACTTTTTTAAAATAATGGATTTTTAGAATAAACATAGTATTTATCCAAACAAAAATCAGGAATATGCCTGAAAGCACATAAAAAGGAAGAAATATCTGGAACTGTACTACCACTTGAATTAAAACCAAGGTAGACACCTGAAACTGCCAGCTATTAGGAAGTCGATGGAGATCTGCAACAGGCTGGAGGTGAAGCCTCAGTGCCCAGGGCTACATCAGTGAAATTGAGCAGAGGAACGCAGCAAGCATCTGCCCCAGGAAGCAGCCCCAAGCAAGCAGGATCAGATACATACCAAGACATGCTCATCACAGAGCAAAAAAATAATTTTTAGTTTGCATTATTTCCCTTTGAGCAAGAACACACACTTGCAGCATTCCTTACAAGATCCAGCAGCAGCGCTTCTGCCCAGCACCATCAAGTATGTATTCTAATGCAATATTCCAAGGCAACAGTCACACAGGGATACAATACAATTGTAACACCTAATGGGAATCTTGGAGAAATCCATTTTCTTTTAAAATGCCATCTCATTAATTTTAAAGATACAGCCGACTTTAATTCAATCACTGGGTGCAGATCGAAAAAGTCAGTGAGATGTGAACACTTCAGTATTTAATTATTATATATATATATATTTATAAAGCTGTTGATTATTCCAGCTATAATATTTTTTCACATGCTTGTATATTACAGGGAGTAGAATGGTTCTGCTCCATTGGTCTCAGATGTATGTAGGGAGAGGCTGACGTAATGATTTCTAGTTAACCTTTGAATTCCACTTGCTTGACAGTGAGCGATTGTGTATATTTACTACTTCACAGTTCCTTCAAAGTAGCCTGACAGGGAGTAATATATATTTGATCTTCCTTGTGTCAGTCAAAGCAGAAAGGCTTTTTATGTTTACCACTTTTGACACCTTTTCTTAGTAAAAAGAATGATGGCTGGTCTTTTCCTTTCTTTTTTAGTTAGTATTTAGAGGGGTGGAGAAGAGATGGAGAGACAGAGGGAGGGAAGGTTTGTATGTGCATCCATGCACACATAGCACAAATGTGACCACAGGTGGCCATGGAGCAATACTGTTGCTATTTCACTGGCTTATTGGCAATTTCTGGGTTTTCCTTTTGTTCTTGCTGTACTACAAGACAGTATAAGGATCTGACACTTTTATTATTACTGTTCAGTTCTTCAGAAGGGAATTTTCAATTACTTTTTTTACTCCTTACTAGTTTTTGAGTATGGGTACCATCACATTGCTTAAAGATGTTGACTGAAAAAAAGCTACAATACAATTTTTGAGGAGTCATGACAGGTTAATAACGAAACCCTGATATGGAAACTAGACTTATTATTTACATAATTTTCTTCTTCCTTTGATTTTATAATTAATTATATCATAGCTCTTATAGCCTACTGATCCAGTAGTTGGATTGGGAGATGCTAATAAAACCCATCATTGCTACAATGAAGGAGTTGATGACAACAACTATAATAACTACAGACCACAGACATAGGTGTGAGAAGGAATGCTTGATAACCACTTTGACTTAACGACAAAAACAATCAGAAATTTAATGCCACAGGAAATTTGTCAGGAAAAGAAGCCTTGAAAAAAGCTCACAGCCAGTGCTTCTCATTACTCATAAGTATTACTCTAACATAAGGTTCTTTTTGGAGGATCCACACTCACATCCTTAGTCTTTGTATAGGAGTTAAACCAAGCTTACAGCCACTGCTGAATTTAACAAAGGAGACTGTCTGTACTCAGATCCACAGAGGAGAATCACTCCATTTAATAGTGTCAGTCCTGCCTGCCTGAGCATGGAAATAATATCAGGGTAAGTACCCAGACTTGGGTGGTTCAACAAGGCTCACTGTATAACACTGTGAGCTCATTCAGGCAAAGCCTACATCAGCCCTGACCTCTTGCCTTGTCAAGAGCAGGACTAATTGGGGTTCTTGGACCTTGTTTTTATAACAGCTGTTTCTGCAATATCACAAAGTTCCAGCTTCTCCCAAAACAGAGAAAAAGGGAGAGAATGGGAAACAAAGGACAGTTAAATGAACAAATGGAAAAAGGATATCCCATTATACAAAAAAAGGTGAGGATGGATTGAGAAGTCACCATAAAAATCACTATGATGGCTTTTTTATCTGGTGCTCACTACAGATGTATTTGCAATTACTGGCAGCGTGTGCCTCTTTTCTCAGATGTAGGTTTCAAAAGCAATTAATAAGGTTGAGCATTGATCTGAAGGCACTTTATGAAAGGTTGACTTTCAGAGGGCAGACACTTGCTTTCTGAACATTGACATACTTCAAAATGTCTGAAGTTAAATACCTGTAAGGAAAGGTGCCTGCCATCTTCTGTTCTTATATGTTTAGCCTAGTTATTTCAATATAAAATGCATTCTTTTTTCCTCTGTGAAACTCAAGGTGGGACTTCAGGACTAATTTTCATTTGGTACAAAGATAAAAGCAAGACTGAGAAAAAAGAAACTACTTCTTCATTTTCTAGCTTGGAATTTGTGAAAATCTTAATATTCAGTAGACTTTGGTGCTCAGAAGTGGAGCTGGACTAACTTGGAGTCAGACTACTTGTTTCCATTAAAAGACCTTGTAACTCACTTGCCAGGAATTAAAAAATTGTGCTAGGTGTCAGCCTCACCTGGGATTTTTTGGGGACAATTTAAGCTAAAACCCTTCACACATTAAAGGCAACATTCTTGTGGAAAAAGACTGTTCATATGGTTAAAGACTGTGTCACTTTACTGTGATACACAGGCTTGCATGAGAGGTAAATTAAAATTACATGGTAATCTTCATTTTGGAAAACCTTAAGTTTTGAGTTATTAACCTTAGAATCTTAATATTTTTTTTTTAAGATAGGAATATTTGATGGAAGTGGATAAGAAGCAACAACAACAAATTCTGCCTTGTAATAATACCCTGCAACCATGAGATAAACACAGTCAATTTGCTTTTAGGATTTATGGTACCAAAACGGATTAAAGTGTTTTTAAGTTATATTTAATTATTTCAGTTTCTCCTACACCTGAAGCAGAGTTCAATTTTAATTTTGGAGGACTTTAATTAGCAATGATAACAGAGAATTATAGTCACACCATGTCTCAAGGTTAACTTTAATGGATGTTATAAACGCCTTTTGTCCTTTAATTTGATGATGTCTCTTTTACCTTAAATTACTTACATGCCCTAATGTGGTTCTTGTTTAGGAATTATCTTTTTAAAAATTATCTAAAAATTCACCAATTTGGAAAACTTCAACTTCTAATTCTTGACTTAAGAAAAGCTTAGGGCATAATTTACTAGTACAGTTTCCTTTATTATAGGAGACTGTAAAGCTGATGAAACGTGCAGTTAATTTCTTTCCCCATCCATCCTTCACAGACCACTACACAAACAAACCACGATCTTATAGACAGACAGAGTAAGATGCTTCCTTTTACTGTCCACATATTTCAATGCTCCCTCTACTTAACCCTATGTTTTTCTAAATCTTTTAATCTGTATTTACTGTTGAGAAAAATTGTTTCGGGTGAGAAGTATCTTCTGGCTGCTACACATCTAAAGTTTGAAGGTTTCTGCTTGAACAGGGCATTCTTAAATTCTTTTCAGAAAAACTCTCCCAAATCTCTATTTCAACATAGCCATCATTTCCAGCTGTACTTATTTGCAGAATGTATGCACACAAATACAACTACGCGTAAACTACCCATCTGAAAAACATGATGGCTATGTCCATGAAGATTATGATGATTTTTCTTTCTTTTCAGGTTTTTTTTTTAATGTACAGGATAATAATGACAATAGGACTCAAGAGTAAGGCAATATTGACCTCTATGAATGACATATTTTAGAACACTTGTGTTTTAGCTGGTTCAGGCAGAATTGACAGGGGAGATGAGAACCAGAGGTAAAACACAATAGAATTAGAATAAAAAGCAACAGCTTCTGTCAAGTATAAATGAGGGAGAACAGCAGCAAAGCTCCTTTGGCTTGTGGTCACAACCACTGTGACGTGTTGAACGCAGAGGCTGTAAGAGCTTGTACTTGACATAACTAGTTTCTATTTGACCTAAGAAAAAAAACCAAACATAATTGCAGCAGACCCAAACAGCAGCAGCAGCAGCAGCAGCCGGGCAACCAGCGGAGACATTCCACCCCGTAGGAAACAGAAGCCTTATAGAGCACTCACTTTCCCAGGAAGTCCCACACAAACCCCCCTACGTGTTGCGGTGCGGGGACCGACACCTGGTAGGGAGGGTGCAATTTGCGGGAGGCGTGCTTTCTGAGAAAAGGCATAGTCAAAAAAACCCCCGCACGTACAGAACAAAACAACTCATGGAACCAGGAGGTGACAGTATAAATGGAAAGAAAAAGCGAGGGAGGAAACAAAACACAAAATGAAAAGTTACAGAGAGACAGGAGATTGTGGAATGGCAATACAAAAAGCAAACAGTTAGTTTATAAAGAAAGTGAACAACCAGACAGCTGCAAAACCATTTACGCCACCACAATCTGGGGACAGAAACACCACTTATAGGGCTGTTCACCCACAGAAGAAGTGGACTTATGGCCCACCTCCTCGTAAGAAAAAGCAAAATCCTGTCCACAGAGAATATAAATTTACGAGCTTGTGCTTTCAATCTCATGTTGGCTCTAGAGTATCTTTCAAACTTTTGCATAGCATGCACCATATTTAACACATTATTTTTTGATATCTTTCCTCCCATTCACAACTGAAAACCGACGTCCCCCACCCAGTACTTGCAACAGTTACTGAAAAGTGGAGGCATTCCCCTCTTCATTTTAACTGCAAGCAGCTTTGCCATCACTAACAAGGCTTAAGAGAACAGTTTTCTACTTCTCATTTCATCTTCCTCTCCTCCTATCTTTCCTCCTTCTTTGTTCCCCTATACATACCTCCCTAATAGGCGATGCATTTCTTCTCTTCTATGGATGAAACCGTGATACTATTTCTCTTCTCCTGACTCCTTTCTTCTCTTCTATGGTCTAGTTGTCACATATAACTAGCATAAGGAAAAACTCGAGGGAGAGACTCTCTCTTTTGAAAAATCCCATTTTTGTTAGTACAGTTATTCTCTGGATGTGACTTATTTCTTCTCATCCTGCTCTACATGGAATAGTAACGGTTCCTGATAGGCACAGTAATATTCACTTTTTTGCTTGCTGTCAAATGCTGCTGCAAGCATTAGGGTTCTTTACACAGCAGAGTTTGAACAGCTGTAGAAGCATTAGAACTGAAGATAATTTCTGGCTCACTCTGCACAGACCACAGTTTAAAGGACTTTTACAAGGCAAAATTATCTGTTCTTTTCAGGAAACCAAAGCAGTAACTCTAAAACATCCATGTAACATGCCCAGATATTTCAGTGCAGCTGTTAAGGAATCCTTTAATAAACAAGCTTAGCTGAGAAAACCAGGACCAATCTATACATTGAATAGGCTTGTTAAAAACTCTGCTTTGTGCTGCTGAAAACAACTAAAGCCAAATAAGAATTTCAATTATTACTCAGAAAAAGAGAAATTACTAGTCAAAACCACACACACCAAAGTATCTGGACCCTTGTCTCTTTCTCCGGTGCATTACACTTCCACGTGAAAAAAATATTTCCAGTGTTGATACTTTGCTAATTCATCACAGTAACAGTATGCACCTTAGGTCTCATGATCCTGAGGACCTTTTCCATTTATGCTTAAAGTAATGAGAGAACATGAATATGGTTTTTTTCCCCCTTGACTTATACAGTTGCTGGGAATCACATCTTTGACATAGCTGAAATGCCTATTCTAATTACTAGAAATAAAAGAGGAGATATTCTATTTTATCTCAGTAGTAGTAGAAAAGACAAGTTAAAAACAGAAGAGGATTAGTCTACTTTTTATAAGAATGATGATCAAGTGGTAAGAAGAAAAAGAGCACTGATTACTCAAAATATTCACTAAACTGTTAAGGAACGATATGCAGTCACTTGGGGGTTATATGCTTTCATTGACATAATAAGAGTTTGATCTGTGACTAAACTAGCAAGAAACTACCACTGTAACATGAAAACCAAGAGCAGATCTCTGGAACTGGATCAAAGAAAAGCTTCCTTTCTAAGCCTTCGAAGACTGTGCCAATGCTTTCATCTCTAAAAGAGAAGGAGGCCCATCTATTTCCATTTCTCCTTTTTTTTTTTCTTTTTTACTTTTTCTATCTTTCTTTGTAGGTTTTTGATTACAGGCCATTTACATGTGCTTTTTCAGTGTCTGACACTGCAGGTCCCAATCTTGATTAGAGTTTCTGAATTCTAATGTAATAAAAAAAAATCAGAATTGCATTAAAAGTGTGCATAAGAAAATACTCTTCCTGTCATTCCAATCTCCTCTAGGAAACAGACAGAGGAATGATGAATATTTCTGACTTGCTTTTCCTAAATAGTAAATACTGATTTGAGCTGGAAGGGACCTTAAAGATCATCTAGCTCCAACCCCCACTAGACTCCCTCCACTAGACCAGGCTGCGCAAAGCCCTATCTGGCCTTAGATCTATTAGGAATTTGTTGGTTACACCCCGATCCCCAGTCAAATTGCATGCCCTAAGATGATGATATGGTATACTTCACAGTCAAGATGGGCACCTCTAAGGGGCTGAAAAAAAATTTAAAAAAGATCACACAGAGAAATATAACTACTAACTGATATTTGGCTTTTTCATGTCTATACTCGATGCACCTCCTCTTTCAGCCTATTGCCTGAATGTTCTGAATACATCATGTATCAATGGGCTGAAAGCCGTTGTCACATACAAAAAAGGGGAAGACAGCTAAAAAGGACATATCCTCACTTTTGGATGTCTGAACTTACACCACAGGTATAGAGACTTGTTTAAATAAAATAACAACTTAAACTGACAAAATGCTGCTTAAAATCACAGAGAGAGAAGAAACCCAGCTGACAAGTTGAACTTTTTCAGAGCTCTGTCACTTTCAAGGAAACAGGAATGGACTTCTTAGGAAAGGCTTTTAAAATCATTCATAGGTGCCCATAATTTGATTGTCATCAAGCCAGTGAACAATAACCACTGCCATCACAGAGAACACGAAACATCCTCTACTCACTTCCCTTAATCTTCCTAACACTAAAGCTGCAGAGCAGTTAAACAGTTACAGGACAGAAATTAGAAAGACTGTTCTGGCACAAGGCAAATGGGAATAATCAAATTTCCATTTTGTTCCAGGTTAGCGATTCTTCATTACGAATTACAAAGTAAGGAAAAAAAGCCAAACAAGTATTACTGCCCAGAAACTCCCCCTTGGCCCACTGTAAGGTAAGAAAATGACAGAAAACAGAATCTGTTTCAGGTCTTTCCCAAGATCTACTATTGATAATTGTGATAAAAATGTCATGGAATCATAATAAATTTAAATTGTTTGGGACATTAAAGTCAAGAAAAAATACATGAGCATCCTGGTTCCAACAGGAGGATGGAAAATGCTGAAAAGTGCCGAATCCCATTTCATTTGGGCAAAAGCAAATTTATTCAGTCAGCTTAATGTGAGCTGAAGTTTATCTGTCCCTACCAGTACTAAGAGTTTCAATGCCACTTGGCAGAAGAACCTAAGTAACTAGTATCACAAATGCTTAAAAGTACTTTTTCTTATTTATATTTCAGAGAACCATGCCTCAGGAATTTAACAACTCAAAAAAATAAATTGTTTTCTGAACACACCACAGTGTTGGCAACTTATTTTATCTCAATTCCCTTACAGTTTTATCTGTATCAGAATAATTTTTGAACAGGCAAGTAAAGAAAGCACACAGTAAGACACCTTTTAGCTTACAGTCTACCACAATAAAGGACTGAAGGCAGAAAAACTAAACAGACTTTCCCAAAACAGGCACTTTAAGGTTTTTAAGACATGAAAACTGGACACAGTTATCTATAACTTTAATCAGCTCTTTTGCTCCTCTAGTAACTTCATACCACTCTCACCTCTCCAATTCTGCTATCTTCTTATCCTTATCATTCTTCTCATTTTCCATTTCCTTCAAGATTTCAAGAAGACGATCCACCTCAGCTTGAGCCTTGCTAGATTCTTCCCGATACCGTGTTACCTCCCTTTCCAGCTGCTGCATACGATCACTCAGCTCTGGGCTGGCCCTGGCCTCCAGTGTTGCTTCATGAGCCTGTAAGAAAAAAAGGTTCAAGAAAAAACCACCTCATTCACACATATATTTTACAAATACTATGATGACAGATACTATGATGACTATCTAGATTATCTATTTCAAAATGGTAAGATTAACTATTACACAGAAATAAATATATGCTACTTTTAAGCATGGAAAATATTTGCTAGAAAAAGAAAAATTCAGAAACAATTAAAAAAAAATTCTATCTAAAATACTGAAGTGGGTTTTTTTGATCTGAAACAAAATCAACAGAAGTGTAAAAACATTTAAAAAGTAAACTTCTTTGAAAGAAGAGAAAATGAAATTTAAGTGTGAGTGTGTATAACAATTCCTAAAATACACTACTAAAGCGATGATATGATTGTAAAATTAGTTATCTGAGGTATCTTTAACCTGGATAATCTAGAAAAAAAAATCACAGGTTAAGAGCCTTCAACCACTATATCAGTATGCAAAGTGTCTGACAGATTTGCACAATGGTGCTGATGTACTGCTGAAGTCCTTGCTAGTTGTCTGAGCCGTATAGACTAGGACTAATATGAGCATGGCTATCCACTGAAAAGAACTTCCCCAAGTTATCTAGGAAATAATGTTTTTTTAAAATCAGGCTATCATGACAGAAAGCATAAGAGGACTGAGGATAAAAATGACCCTAATTAAGAGCTGTATTTATTTTAATGGCTTGATTTATTAATTTATTAGTAAAATTATTCAACAGTTTCCAAGCATATTAGTGACAAAGAAAAGGTAGTATTTATGCCAGAGTTTAAACCAGCAGACCAAGGACTATCTTTTCATTCTCCCCTTCCCCTCTGCACTTGGACCTTGAACTGCTATTTGATATCAATTTGATATCAATTAAAACTATTCAGAATTGCTTAGATGTATTTCAGTAAATACCGCCTGCAAGCTCAAGGCCATTTTCTTTTCTGAAACAAACCTACAACAGAAAATAAGACTTCTCTACGCCCTGTGTACAGCTGTGGAAAGCTGTTTTACAAGCTGCCAATGTTCTGGTCCAAAGCACAGTAAGTCTAAACCCTATAGTAAGGGACTATCTTGCTGTTTGAAGGTAAGTGGACAGAACTGCACCAGCATAAATCTCAGGGTTAGAAGCTGCTGCTTCCAAAGACCCAAATAAAAGCAAATACATGCTCAATTAAATCTGTTTATTCAGTAAAATAAGACTGAAGGAAAACATCTTTTCATTGATTCCAACATTTTTGCCTTAGAGTCTCTTATTTTTGATTGGCTCCATTAACGCCAATGCTTCATTCTAGTGAAATCCATAAGAGTCTCAGAGCAGAGTACTCTAGGACTGAAGAAGGCCTTGATGCCTGTTCTTTACCAGGACTATGAACTTGGGATGGATCTGGGTTGTTGAAACACTGGAACGCTTCATATTCCAGGGTCTGGGCCCTGCAGCAGCTTGGTTAAGGCCTGATACTAAACAGGTTTGTTTTTTTTTTTTCTTTCTTCCTTTTTTTTTTCCCCTCCAGGAATTCCAGAAACCTGGATCACCTGCGAAGTATTTTATCACAGAACAAAATGCCTGAGAATCCTCACATCTCCCAGGCAGGTTTCCGCAGAAATGCCCAACAGCCATAGATGCTGGGAGAACTGAACCCTTTCCTGAAGCAATGTGTTTAGGAAGACTTTAAAAGCTCCCCACTCCTGAGATGCTTGCAAGTCAAACTCTGCTGCTTCTCTGTCACCGAGCTGTAAATCTGAAAATGTTGCTTCTGTTTCTGACTAAGACCCAGCTCCAAAGTGCATCCCTGGTGAACCCGGAAGCTTTGAGAAGCATTTTGGAGTTAGAGCTGTCTGTCTACACTTCCAGATTCCTTAATACCCCATAAGCACTTGGAATTATAAACCCTTGGAAAGGACTCTTTAAGGCAATTGGAAGTCTAAATAACATGTTGCCAAGATGATGCAGACTCCAGGAGAACATGGCAGCAATCGGGGGAGCATAATCTGCTTTGGAAAGAGTGTGTTCCTGAAATGTATTATTGAGATTTCCAGCCTGCAGGATATCTGAAATATTTCCTTTTCAACTGTGCTTTAATTTCAAACAACCCCCCTATCCTTCCCTCCCAAATACTGTTCGCACAAACTGGGAATACTGTTTTGGAGGGGGGAGGGGCATCTATATTCTCCCAAGGGTCCCTTAGGAGAATAGACTTAAGTCTGGATTTCACCAGTGGTAGAGCCTGAATTTTTCTATACGGGATTTAGGTATGTTTCCAACACCCCAAATTGTTTGTTTTAGCAAATACTCCTCCAGGCTCTTTACAGTCATGCAAAATATATAATCAGATAATCAAGGAACTTCTTTTCAAAAAAAGCAAAGCTAGGCTGTTAGCTTGGATTACAAAACTCTCTGATTCAAAGTAAGTTATAAGACCTAATGCAATTCTACTGCCAGGACAGTCCTGATTTATATTATTCTGTGCTAATAAAAGCATCTCCACAACAACCCAAGAGACACTACTGAGAAGAGGAAATAAATTTTCTTTTTCAGAAAATTAGCCAACAAGTCAGTGTGTCTGGTTTTTATAGTATGAAAGGGCTATTTACACGACATAAATTATTAGTTAAGACACATAACACATGTTATTTGTATATAACGCACATAAGTATGGATACTTTCACCTAACACAAAGAGAACGTTATGTGATATGGTGTAAACTGGAGACCACTTCCTGAGTTGTGAATTACTGACTGAGTGACTTTGGTCCATTTTGTGGGTTATGTACAAAGTACGTGTTACATGACCATATCTAAAATCCTACTGGATTCATTTATTGTATAGGAGAGAAAACCAATGCATTTAGAGGTTTCCCACAAACTCACATCAAGATCTGGAATGGATGAAATTGGCTACATTCCCAACATAACATTGTGCAAAATAATTCAGCAGTGGGTTGTTTTTGGGTTTTTTTTTTTACCAAAAAGAAAGTGAAACACAAATAATTAACTTCTATAATCACAGTAAAAAAAAACAAACCAAAACACAGATACAAGTTTTCCCCCTGCACACTAAACGTGTACAAAAATTCCAAATTAAGACAGTAATTTCATTTTTAAACAGGATGGACATATAAAAAGTGACAGTTTCTGCTGTAATAAGAGACCATAATAAGTGCATTTCAATAGGTTCAACTTTCAGCTCTGCCTGAGACAGTATTCCTAAATCTGCAAACTCTTAATATAGTTAAAATCCAAATATATCAAAGTATGTTTGAAAAAAATAAATGAAAAAGCAGCTTGCTTAGGGTGAAAGCAAAATTGCAGTTTTTCCTCTGACAAATGAGAAATTACAAAGGGTGCATCTACACAGGCCACCAAGTTTACCTGATTATAGGCTATTTGAAACCTCTTAGCTGTTACTACTGGCCCTGTCATTAGCTCTCCACGTCTGTTCCAGTGTGGAGTCAACCAGGTGAATATAAGTTACTTTCAAGAGCACAACAAAACTTGCATGTTTGATTCCGCATTGATCTGCATAAGCAACACAGTCACATTTTAGGTAGAAAGGAGTGCCTTCTTAAGTTACGTTTTTATGAGCAAAGCTTATTTCATTAGTATTAATCTTTGCCAGTGTGACTCTAATTTCAAATTCTAAGTGGTTCAGGCCTGAGAATAGTTTAAGCTTCCTACTCAAGTTAAGCATACTACTTTGGATATGCTCTCAAAGTTCTCAAGAAGAACTATAAACTAAAAGGTGGTTTAACACCTTTCTGCTTTTTTGCTCTTAGCCATCATTTCCCATCTGGAATGTGGTAAGTGATGGGGTGAGTACTTTGGGTACCTGAAGAATAAAAGAAAGAGTGATTGTTCCTCAAATGAATGTATTATAACTTCTACTGCTTCCACAGAAAATCAGCTGACAAAGCCAACTCCTGCAACTAAAACAAAGTTGACCAATGTTTCACAGAAATAACCACTACAGATGGAGAGGAGGGGAAGACAAAACACATTAAAAGAATTTTCGAAGTCGGTATTTCTCATGCCAAAAACCACTTTACTAAGAGGAAAGGTGATCTTACACAGCTTAAAGTGTGCCAGAGACTGGGAAGAAAATAATAGCACAGATCTAATATAAAAGTTCTAAAATGTAAATAAAAATTCCAAACGTTACGACTAAGGTTCCAGATCAATATTCCTAAAATATTAACTAAATCAAACAGCAAATAATTCACAGCAAACGCTTTCTACTTTTACCTATGAATTAAGATAGTAAAATCAGCTTAACATTTCACACACAAATTTTGCCAAGAACTTCTGGCCACAAAGCAGAAGTTCCAAGAATCTGAAAGCCCTTTTTAATCCACTCTCTGCCTCCAAGGGTGTCTCCCATCTCCTAACAATAGTAAGTGCATATACAAACACAAAAACATATGATGATGATTTACTGCAGAATAATAATTTTCTTTATTTTTCCTATTGTGAAAGCAGTTATTCAAGTGATACATCATGTGTGCTGCCTTCCATCAGGTCTTTATTAGTTTTAACAAAATTATAAATTTGAGAAAAAACTACTACTTCTCCTTTAGTTCCAATGCTCTAAACTCCATGTTCTGCAACAGCTTTGCAAAAAGGCTGACCTGAAAATAAAAGGCACACTAAATTCGCTGTTGTACTATGCACTGAAAGACTTGAGGCTGTCACAAAGTGTTGTTTTTGTCTTATGACTGACAAAATATTGTAAATGGTCAGTCTCTGATATTGCAGCTATACCTTTGACACTGAATAAGCAAGTGTTTGCTTGGAATCATTTCATAAAGGCTGAAAGTCTAAATAAGAGGGAGATGCCTTGAGAGAACCTGTTACTGAAAACAGATCTCTTTGGAAAGATATGAGTTCCCACAGTTGCTATTAAACACGAACTATTTGCTCTCTTTGGAATTTATGCCAACACAAAAAGTGTACAGAGACAGACAGGGAATGCCCAGGTGGCAGCTGTCTTTGTGGGGATACTTCAGGACCCATACCCATGCCTCCCCTGACCCAGGCTTTACTCACAGGCTACGGTTCTACAGAGACAGAGACAGTGCGCAGAAGGGACTTGCTCAAGTACCAATCTGAGATTTAGTATTGGGTTTTGATAGTCAGTGTATGGCTCTACGCCTTCTATATTCTAAATCACACAAATGAGACCGAGAAAAACAAATATTTTCTCAATTTTCTTTCTATCATGCTAACTATGACTGCAGGCTGTTTCTTGGCAAATGATAAGTAACCACTTCCTAACACCATCAGTGGGTAATGAGGATGTGTTATTGTACCTGGTGTGTAGGTGTACAACTGAGATGCAAAATATCCCACCTTATTCATTTAATGCTTCCCTACTGTTAAAAAAAAAAGTTTTATCAGCTAATTTCCCTGGATGATTATAATCTTCCTTACATATCTCTGGCTCATTCTTGGAGCATTTGCCATGCAATACTGAAGACTCCAAGAGTCCGGCAGACAATTAATTATTTATAAAATAACAATGTCCTCACAATGACACAATGTTGCATTGGCTATTTCCTAGCTTTTGGATATTTACCTTTTTCAAAATGAATGCTATCTTAAGAAGGTCTCTGGGAGGGGTGGAGTAGGTAGGTGTCATTTTTAATGTAAAAGAAAATCAGGGGGAAAAACCCTCTGACTTCCCACTGCATAAGAGGATACTGACACTGGCATATGCCTTCAACAGAACTATTGCTCAGAATATGCTCTCCTGAGCACAAATTCTGCCTATCTGCACCAAGTAAATCCTTTTGTACTATATGTCATTTCCCCAACCTTTTATAAAGATTATTTAGCCAGGTTCAAATCCCACTACTCTTATCCAGGCAGATTCCACTAATCTACCACTTCTTTTTCCTACCATTTTTTTCCAGGTTTGGGAGAATTATATTTTTTGCAGTTGGTTCTATCCAAATGTGCCAGTAGTCCCATGTCTTCTGTCCATATGCAGACCCCTCCTCATACTGTGCCTTCCCTGAGTCCCAGGTTCAGTACAATTTTCCCTGGTAATCCTAGCTACTAATTCCCCTGGCAAAATCCAATCTGTTTTCCTTCTCCTGGTGGATAACCTTGTACTTAACCTTTAACCAATGTATATAGATTTAAACAAGGGCCAATCTTTTAATAAAGAAATATTAGTGTTAAAAAAAAGAATAAACGAGACATATTTCTAGATTTTGTTTTTGAAAACAGGGAGCTGTTATGGCTGAGAGCTTCTATTAAAAAGGCACAAAACGAAACAAAATCTCAGACTGAAACAAACGTAAGAAATTTCTGTTACAAGATTTAAAATGCTTTGCAAAAGCCTAAACAATTGATAAAAAATTCTATTTAACAGGATGGATTAAACATGCTTAGTAACATACTGTACCAGTCTGACAAATTAAGAGGCTAGCCAACTATTTTGGAGGAATATATCAATTAACCAGCAAAGTCTTCAGTCTGCTTTTCACACCTGAACAAAACCATTGGTGAAAAAATATTCTTTGTCATGAAATACTAAGTAATGAAATCCTTGAAATGCCATATCCAATTACACCCTTTATGAAAATTATGGGTTTTTTTCCTAATTTTTTGCACCAAATACCCCAGAATATTTATTGATGACCTTTTTTTTCCACATATATTCAATAACTCAAAATGCAGTGTGGACTATTTCTTGCTATTTCTGACAGTCCTAACAAAATACTTTTCCCTATCACACACTAAAACTCTTTTCCCAAATCTAATCCCATAAATGCACTGCATTATATGTTCTATTAAAATAATTTCTAATACAGGATGTCACAAAAAACAATCTATAAAAGCACCAAGAATTCTCCAACCTTCAATGATTGTTATGACAGACAGCTATATTTACTCTGAACATTGTAAAGAGTAACACAGATATTAATCCTCTGAAAGCTTTGTAACACCATTTTTTAATGCACACATTCACAAAAGAAAGGTCTGATGGAAACCACCTTAGATTATGTAATTTATGGTCTCAAGATATTATTATACAAACACTCCTTGAAAGGAGTGCTCTTTGACATCAAACAGAAGGCTGGTAATAGGATCCAAAATTAAACTGACCTAGTACCAGTGAGTTTAATGGTTACACAAGTTTTTAAGCAATCTTTTATTTACCATAACTTAATTATTATTTCTGTACTGCTGTACATGGTGTTACAGAAGACTTTCACACAAGGAGCTTGATTTGCATGGAAATTCTACATTCTTGCTCTGAAAATGCAAGGACAATGGGGATGAAAGGAAAGCTACAGGACACATCAAGCAACCGCGGAAAAGGGAAATGAAAACATTGGCACAATATTAAGCTGTCCAAACAAAAATTAAGTTCAGACCAACGCAGCCAAAAAGTAAAAGCATCTCAGACAACTTTCTCTGAGCACGATTGGTGAGACATACCATAGCATTTTGTTTGTATCCATAACATCTATAATCACTACTGAAGTAATTCACCAATACACCCTGTGTTGGTCCAAATATAAAAGCACAAGTGAATACACATGCAACACAGAAAATTAAATGGGGTTGGCAATAGCCTCTCCATTTGCCAGGGAACTTACTGGCTTGGATGGATGACTCAAGAAAACTTCAGGATGCTAAAGGAAGAAAGAAGATAGGAAAAGACAGGAGAAATTGGGGATAGGAACAGTGTGAGAGAAGAAAAGATGCAACAAGAAAAGAATTTAAAATACCAGCTGCAACATTGATTTACTAAGATGACAGAATCTTAATTTGTGTTTTTAGTAGGCATTACTAACCAGCTTTGGAAACATGAGAAATATGGCAAGATAACTGTGTGCAAGTTCCAAACCTGATCTTGATTTCTTAGTTTAACAGTTTTTTCCAGGCTTCACATACTTAACATAGTCCTGTATTTGGGTTTACAGTTTTACAAGTTGAGGAGTGCTTTACTTATATCAGTGATGAGAGAGCTAAACGGTTTAGAAAACTAATTCAGTAACCAGCACAACCAGAACACTGAACACAATTGCTGGGTTTTTAATTTAACAAGACATCCCTGCGAGCCTTTTTCTTTCTAGGCTGCTACACTGAATACATCCTTTTCTGTCCCTTCTTTTAAAAAACAAATCATTATCTGAGAACAAAAATAGTATTTCTATCTCATCTACCAATATTATCAGTAATGTTCAAAAAATAAAGAACCAGAGCCTGTGATAGACTAACCAAGCTAAATCTTGGGAAACATGGAAGTTGGGTCAATACTTCAATTGATCGTTTTTTCCTGTCTTGAAAGATACTATCCTCCTGAACTTGAAGGAAGAACACCACAGCAGAAAAAAAAAAGCATCCTCTGAGCGAGCCCGTGGAATCTAGAGGTATTTTCCTGTCAGGAAATCACTGCTAACATTCTCGGATGAAAAGTTCCTAGAACTGCACCAAGGGGAAGTTTGTTAACATATGGTTTTGGACTCTTTCTTTCCTCTAACCTTGATCCCTTTCAAATAAGGAAAATATCCACATGGAGAAAAAAAATATGCACTGGAGATAAAGACAGCCAAAAATCTGCTCTTTTTTGCTGGAACAAAATCTAGTATTAGTTGGTCTCTCCTATATTAAAAATTCAAAATGAAATAAAGCATATTGGCTGGGAAAGACAAGAAAGAAAAAGCTAGAAAACAAGTATCTTAAGAAAAACAACTAAAGGAAACTTTTTCGCTATGAAACTAGTACATTAAAATACAAGTTTGGGAAAAAAAAAAAAAAGCAGCTTTCTATGTGTGAAGAAACCCCCATACAGCATAAAACCACTTCACAGAAGAACAGGGAGAGAATCTCACTGTGTGTGATTTCCCTCTAACGATTCCATCTCAGCAAAAAAGGAGACTATTTCAAGCAGGATGCAAGGCCACGTAAACACAGCAGGGATCTATATGACTTGCTTTCAGCAGTTAAGAAACCTCCCATAATATCTCTTGCTGCTGGTAGCAGGCTAACAATTGAGCAGAAAAGCAATGACAGTAGAATAATTAGAACATTAAGCAACACAGATTTGCATAAGCATAGTATCATTATTAAATAAAAATACCAACCTAGAACATGAAAAACACTGCAGAGTTTTATTCACCAGGACAAGGACCAATATAAAACAGTCATTAGTAAGACCAGGAAGAGTAACAATGAGAATTGGACACCTAGTCAGACACTGGAGACTGCTTACATGGAAAGAAAAACAGTATCAGCAGCTTTTCACTACCCCTGCTTTCCACCTGGTTCGTAATATTTCACTTTAGTGTGAAGTTAAATACCTGTTACAGAAAAAGTGGAAGCTTGCAGTGTTCATGATTTCTCAAAGGTTCACTGTCTAGAGACTGGCGAGAGTCTTTTTCTAAGAACTGCCCAAATCTTTTTTTATCTAACGGCTTAACAGTAGTTCAATTCAGTCTCTTCTGACAGCTCTTAACCGCTAAGGCTAACAGATATAACTGAAAGTACTCAAACTGTTCAGGGGAAATACGACTTTTGTTAGACATATCTCTATTCAAAATGTAAGGGAAACAACCAAAAAGGAAAAGCTTTTTGACATTTGCTATTAAGAGATACACAACAGAGTCCTTCCTGCATGCGTTTTATGCAAAACAGCACAAAGATAATGTAAGAAAACTCAACATAATTAACCTCTAATTCAGTTTTCATAGAATCAAAGGGGATGGAAGGGACCTCAAGAGATCATTGGGTCCAACCCCCCTGCCGAAGCAGCTCCCTAGCTCATATTGCACAGATAGGCATCCAGACGGGTCTTGAATGTCTCCAGAGAAGGAGACTCCACAACCCCCCTGGGCAGCCTGTCCCAGGGCTCTGTCACCCTCACTGGGAAAAAGTTCTTCCGCGTGTTCTTGCGGAACTTCCTGTGCTCCAACTTGCAGCCATTGCCCATTGTTCTGTCTCCACAGAGCACTGAAAAGGGGCTGGCTGATTCCCCCTGCATTCCATACTTAAGATATTTATAAACATTAATAAGGTCTCCCCTTAGTCTTCTTTTCTCTAGGCTGAACAGTCCTCAGCCTTTCCACATAGGGGAGATGCTCCAGGCCCTTAATCATCTTTGTAGCCCTTCTCTGGACTTTCTCTAGGAGATCCCTGTCTTTTTTATTCCAGGGAGCCCAGAACTGGACACATACTCCAGGTGAGGCCTGACCAGGGCAGAGTAAAGGGGAAGGATCACCTCCTTTGACCTGCTGGCCATGTTGCTTTTGATGCACCCCAGGATCCCATTGGCTCTCTTAGCCACCAGGGCATCCTGCTGCCTCATGGCCAACCTGTCATCAACCAGGACCCCCAGGTCCTTCTCCACCGAGCTCCTCTCCAGCACGTCATCCCCCAGCCTGTACTGACACAAGCACATATTCCTTCTCAGGTGAAAGACTCTACACTTGCTTTTGTTGAATCTCATCTGGTTTCTCCCTGCCCAGCTCTCCAGCCTGAATGGCAGCGCAGTGTTCCTGTGTGTCAGCTGCTCCTCCCAGCTTTGTATCATCGGCACTTGCTGAGGGTGGATGCTATTCCCTCATCAAGGTCGTCAATGAAGATATTAAACAGGACTGGACCCAGCACCGAGCCCTGGGGAACATCGCTAGTCACAGGTCTCCAGTCAGATTCTGCTCCACTGATCATCACCCTCTGAGCTCGGTCCAACAGACTCTCACGTAGCCATAGTTTTAAGGTTAATTGCTATAAATCTTTGAAATGGCTGACAATGCAGATGTGTAAATCTGGCTTTTTAGAAGCTTTAAATTGGAGCTAGATTATCATAATTGTTTCAAGGATGACAAGGAATTAATCCACCTTAAAAATGTCAAACTGCCCGAATAAATACCTGCAATACATTTAAAGAGAGCAAGACTTTTAAAAATACATTTTTCTACTTTTCTGCAAGCAACAAAGAAACCACCATCAAATTAAACCCAGCTGGGGAAAAAGTTGTTAAAGAAATATCTAAACTCACTCCTAAGTATAAAACATATGCAAATGGTTGCTAACTGTATTTTCTTGAGCAACTATCTTGATTAACTAAGAGTAAGTGTTACTTGGTTCTAGAAAGCAAGAAGGTCCAGTGGTAGAATAGAGTTTTTTTGTACAGCTTAAGGAAAGCAAAAATACAGTTAATTACATGAAAGAATACCTGAACTGCAGAGCTTCAATTCCTTTATGAAAAGACACTGTGGACTGACTTCTTAACACCAAAATAATTTTTAAATTTGAATTTTCTTTTGAATAAGAAGACTGCAATAGCCCAACACAATACAGTATTTATAAAAGGAACAAAGTATTGATGGTTTTGTCTCATTGGGACTTGAGAGAGCACTTGAGAGTCTCTGCACAGGAAACAATTGTGCAAATACCCTGGTAAGCAATAATGCATGAAGCTGGGAAACAGATATCTAGTGTTATGGAAGGGCTTTACACTACATGTAGGTAATGGTAGGCTATCAATTTTCTTTGCTTCTAGTAGTGAAACCAACCTGACTGAATGAGGTTAGATAGCTGGTTTGGATGCAAAAATGCAAATCCATTTGTACTTAAAATACAATGAATTTACATTAATTATTTTTCTCAGAATCAAATTACGAATGCAGTTATTTGTCTCCTCGCTATTCTGTACAGTTAACAGTGCTCTTACATTTGAGCTACTTTCTAATTTCTTCCCCAAGAAAAAGATCACAGGAGAAAAAAATCACCCTCTTAATTATTTCCTGGGAAAGACCCCAAACAGATTAGATTATAAAAATATATGGTCTTATGAACTGGCTCTGTGCCCTTATGTAATGTTCCTGGATGCCAGCTACTAAGCACAATCCTCATCAAAATGGAATGAGCAGAGGTAGGCCTAAAGGAATTATAATGAAGACCTGTCATCACAGTGCAAATTAAGTGCATGTTCACCTTTTAGCTAGCAGCACTTCACCAGATTCGGTCGACCAGTCGACCTCCACACCTGCTTATACTACTGATGTTCTCAGTGCTTATAGTGAGGAAAACAATCTCAGGGCAAGCACTGAAAAGCAGTACATTTACAAATGCTAAATATACAGACACATTTTCTAAATAATTGAATTTCCACAACTAGATTTTCATAGCCTGTTTGTTACGTGGTCTCCCAATTAGTTCTTCCTCTCCACTCCCCATTCCCCCCCACCGCCCCCGCACCCCCCCAAAGTAATTGTAACAACCTTCTCCACTGCAGCTGTCTGTCTACAAACTATCATCCAATTGCTGTAACAGTCTCTGGGAAACCTTAGCTACAAGATATCGCCCAATTCATTATCAGTAACATAGTGACAAAGGGTGAAACAGAATTCAAATGAAATGACTTCTGAAGTACTGACCCACTCTAAGGTACCCTGAAAACAGCCCATGAGACTGAGGACATGTACACAGCTATCTTTTGTTGCTATTGAGCTTTGTTAATGCTGAATGACATAATTGTTTGTTTTGTGTAACAGAATTAAAGAATTAAAAACGTGGGTCTAGATATGCTTATCTGGAGTTTCACTTACATAAAATTCTCAGGTGCATTAGCACCCCTCTTCCACCCACAAACCAGGAATCCTGAACAAGTCTTAACTGACGACTCAGAACTTGATCTCACATTAATTTGAGGAACTAGGCCAGAGTTTCAAACTACAGCACAGGCATTCCTCCTTTTCCTGGACAGATGTAAGACACTCCACAAAACTTGTATTTCTTTTAAAAATCATGTTGCCTTTTGTCTGGTTTTAATGTTATACATAGAAGCCTTACCACTATTTTGGTTTGTGTGTTTTAGGCTTCTTCATCACCTGCTCTTTAAAATTAAAAATCTAAAATCAAACCAGTGTTCCCCTAAACAATGCAGTATTTATGCTCCTCACAGCTAAAGTAGAGGTGTTGAAAAAAATAAAATGTTTGCATCCAAATATTCTATTCAACTGAATTAGTTTGCTTGCAATAGACCATTATTATTCTGAACAGCAAACTCATGCCAGGGGATCAGCTGTGACTGGCGATGAGATTAAAACAAAATATCAAACACTTCACTAACAGTATATTATTTTCATTTGCTTTTTTTGTATTCATATGGGCCAGGCCAAGCATGCATCTGAATTTATTAACACCTAAATGCATTGATAATGAAAAGTTTTAGCAGTTAAATTTTTAGCTGTCATACCAGTTTAATGGGACAATTACTGACATGAATTATACTGAAGCAGAGCATGTATGTAATTCCTAGTACCTGTTAAAAAAACACCAGTCAACAGCACTGTTATTGCATGTAAATGAAGTCCAAAATTATCAGCAGTCCCTGAAAGCTACTTTTTGATAAGCTTAGCTTCTAATATGGTTCACATGGACACCACTTCACAGTACTTACTGAAAAGCAATTCACAGAATTGAAACTTAAGATCCAAAGTTTTCTGTGTCGACATGGCCAATTCATCTAACGCTGAATGTTTACACCATAGATCTAACTATGAAGTAAGATTACCTTCTTCAACTGAGTTTCCATCTTCAAACACTCTTCCTTTTTCTGTTCCAATGCAATCTCCAGTGTCTTGAGTCTTGAATCTTTCTTCAGTCCCGATGAAGCTAAGGATGAAGCATGTTCCTTCAGATCCAGTAAAGATGTCTAAAATAAAAAAAACATAAAATAGCTATGAAGCTAGCTCTTCATGTTCAATGGCTAGTTTCGTTTTGTTGTCTTTATTCTCTTCCTATTCCTTCACACCGTGTTCAGGATCCAATTTGGAAAAAAAATTGTTCAGGATGTTCTTGTCACTCAAAATAGCCTGACATAATTCCAATTTTCAGGATTAAAATCAAATTGTGTAAATGAGTTTAAAAACAATTTTCAAATAAAACGAAACTAGTGCTTCAGTGACAGTCATGTTTTAAGAAAAGTGCTTTTAAATAAATTAATATTTTAAAATTGTATGTGGCTAGCAGATTTGGCCACAGCATCTAAAACTGAGTGTTCAAAATTTTTCTGTATACAGATTCAAAGGTGTGAAATTGATTCATGCTACCTATCTCCGAAAGGAATCTCAACTTCTTGTCTTCTGAACCATTTTTGGGTTGTTTTCTTCCTGTCAAATGTTTATTTCCATGTAAACAAAATCTTAGCACTTTCTGGGTGTGGTTTTCAGATATTGTTTTACTTTGAGTTTTGAAAAAACATTTTAAGTAGACTAGAATGTTACAGTTCCAAGAGGGGAACAGAGAACTTTTTATATTTCTCTCATATAATTAGGTTAATTTGTCTAGCCAACTGGTTCATTATCAACAACCAACCTAACTATCAATAAGGAGTCAAAAGAACTAGCTGTATTGTTTGCATAAAGGAATAAACATTATCTGCACACTTTTGTCACCCACAGCGTTGATCAACCTCTGTCCTTTCCTCTCCATATTTAGAGAGGAGCAAGCTTGTTTTCTTCCTTCAGCTGTCTTTAAGCACCGCTCCAGTATATGTTATCATTGACCATCAGTCATCTACTACTAATAGAATTAGCTGCTTGCTGTACTTAACTACATTAAGGAGATGACTACCTGCTATCCATGAAAAGCTGTCTCTGAAATACTTATACTTTGAAAATACTCAAACAATATTATTTCACAAGATAAACTCCTTGAAGGATCATTGCGATAAAGGAAGAGTATTCTCCATCTAAACTATAACATACACCTACGCAACCAAAAATTCTAACATAACAGAGTCATGCTGCTGTTCAACCTCTTTCTCTGTGAGATCTCCTTGTAAAATGTTGACTTTCTCTTTCAGGTCTTTAATGTCTTTTTTGTAGTTGTCGATCTCTTCCTGTTTCTCTCGTTCATCTCTGTCACGCTGTTCCTTTAGGCGCTCAATGGTCCTTTCCTGACAAAAGAAAGCACTCTTGGTCGGTTCAACTTCCGAGATTTTTTATCATACTATTTCTTACACACTGTAAACAAGGAGGAGAGTGTAGGATATTGCCATTTTCTTTTCTTTGTGGTTGCAAAACAGATTCTCAAGAAGAAGGAAACTTGAGAAATCTATGAAAATCTAATAAATACCAGTCTTACGTTATCTCAGAAAGTTCACAGTACTGTTACAAAGCAACACAATTTATCTGGTTCCAATAATCACAATTAACCAAGATCAAGACACATTACATATTGCTTCCTTATTTATATCTTATTTTTCCAAAATAGGCAGTTAACTGCCCTTCAGAAAGGAAAGGGTGTAGAGCATATATGAGACCAGGATCAATGTGCAATAAGAAAAGGCAATAAAACAACTTTTCTGTGCAGTGGACAGCAATGGAGCTTTGCTTATCTTGGAATGGAACACTGGTTCTCCAGGAATCAAGAAAAAAACCCACAGTCATTCAGAAAAATTGCGAGACCAAAACAGAATAGACCAGGCTGTTCCCTCAGTCCCCTATCTCCTGAGAACTGGGAAAACTTAAAAATAAAATAGAATGAGAACAATAAAGTTGCAACTAAAGTTAGACTGAAATGCATTGGGAAAACTATTCATTTTACTGCAATATTGGAAATTAAAACTCATTTTCATACTGCAAAAATTTAAAAACAAATTATTAGAATATCTGAGCAAAGAAGATAAAATGAAACAAGATATTAGCCAGACTTCAAAACAAACCCCAAACAAAAAGCCCCAAAACAAAACAGAAAAAAGCAGAAGAATCCAAAGCTGAAGTGTAAGGCATCCCACCATCAAAGCAAAATGCACTGTGCAAAGAGATGACAGTGTGAGCACTCCAGTTTCTTTCACACAAAATGGTAAGTAGGTAATGACTAGAAAAACAGCTTGTAGCTCCGCTCTACCCACACGCTCTCCTTCCTCACCATGCAAAAGCTGTACCCGGGACTAGTTCCATGGGAGAGGGACCCCTCCACATATCCTGCAGTGCGTTCTAGTGATGAACACACCTGGGCTGTCACTGCACTCCCCTGGTCCCTCCTCAGCCATCAGAGACAAAGGATGTCACTGGGGCATTGCATTAGTGATGCCTTTCACACAGACTCCAGGAAATGCACGGAAAAAATGACTTTAGAGGGGTTGTTAGTAGAAGGATCTTTTGAAGAAAGGAACTTAACGCTTTCCATACTCACTTTTTCTGCCAGTGCTTCCTCCAGTGTGGTCAAGGCAGTGTCGGTATTTGTTGTGTCAGCCTGCAAGGATTTCACTCGATCCTTTAAGCTGCTCATTTGCTTCTCCTTGTCTCGTAACTGTTCCTGAAGATTTTCAATCTTAATGAGAAAGAGTAAATTTTAAGAAAGGAGCAAAAAGAAAAACATCTGGACTCATCTTAGGAGTATATTAAACTCAGAAATATTTTTAAAGCAAAGCGAGTAGGCAAGAGCCTAGTTCCTATAATCCTACATCAAGCAATGGAACCAAACCCATCTAATACTACACCAAGGGACCGATAACCTTTCCCATAAACCACAAGAGAATTCAGAACAAAGAAGTCTAAAAAGGATTTACAAGGACAACATAAAAAAGGGCATTATTCCTAATTCCTGAGGATGCTGGGTACTGTGTGATGACTGAAGGATGATCAATGTGTTAACAACTGATGAAATGAAAACAGCTGAGAAAAACATTACTGCACATATAAACCAAAAAAGGCACTTAGTAATTTTATTAAGAAGCTGTGAAGAAGTTTTATTTTAAGCATTTCCTTTGGTACCATCATATTCTTTATGGTATCAGCATGTTGCTTTTTCATATTAGACGTTAGCTTGCTATATGGCAGACTAACACAAAGTATCATTCCCTGGGTAGAAAATACATCAGCCTTGTTTTCTGTGCATGTAGAATGCAATTAGTTGATGAGTTCTGAATATATCTTTTGACAGACTAAGCAGACCCAATGCTAAACTCTTTTTACGTATCACAAGAAACATATGTATTAACGTTATGATAACCTATTGAAAACACATTTATCAGCAAAGGATTAAACTGGATACAGATTTCTCAACTGCTTCCCTTTTGTTGTTCCTGACAAGTTTTTCCTGCATCAACAACCATGCATCGTAAAGTGGAGAACTGACAGGTGAGGTACCCATCTTGTAGGAAGCTATGCTTTCAAAGACATTTGTAGGAAATAATGTAACCAGACAAATCCAAAGGCTATAGGGTCCAGTGTTTAGTAAACTAAATCAAAGCATTAATTAGACTTTTTGATTCATCTGTTGAGCAGCAGCTAGCAGCTCCTCAGTTACTGGGAATACAGCAACTATCTCCATGTTTTACTCTTCCAAAACCGATCTGCTGTGTCTACAGAGCAAATGGCTACATTGATATGTCCACTACTACTTTGCTATGTCTATTAAAATTATATCCGGAACATAGTTTTAGAAAATGGTCTGGATCATAATGATAAATGTAAAAGATTATGCAGGGGGGGTGAACATTAGTCACAAACAGCAGTAGATGTGTTCCAAGTGGAAGCTAGGAGGAAGAACAACCTAACTCAGGGAAATCCTTGCTGCAACAGGGGAGGTTTAGGTGGAATATTAGGAAGAGGTTCTTTACTGAGAGGGTTCTTCAGCACTGTAACAGGCTCTGCAGGGAAGCTGTCACAGCTAGGAGCTTCACTAAATTCAAGAAGCATCTGGACAAAGCCCTCAGTCACATGCTCTGACTTGGCTGGCCCTGTGTGGAGCCATGAGTTGGACTGAATGATCTTTACAGGTCCCTTCCAACTCAGGATATTCTATGATTCTATGATTCTACAATGTTTCTCTGTGACCCATGATTGTAGAAAGAGTCTCCTGGTGTAAGATTATTCATACCCTTTATTTTTCTTCCCCTTATGCAAGCACATGTAAATTTACAATCCAGCTTTTTACACAAACTGTGTATTATTGATAGCAGCAGAACTATGTAAGTTTTTTTGGTCGTTTTTTCTAAGGAATGGACTGAAATTGGTTTTGGATTAACTTTGTCATTAGTTTCTTCTAGCAAAAAGTATCAGGCCTCCAAGTTAAGCTTAACATTTAAATTTGGGCACAACACAAATGATGCTACAAAGCAAATTTTAAAGAGCTCCAAAAAACACCTAGGCATATCATGTGAGTCAGAAATAACAGTAAGAACTGAAAATTTGTTCTTCATGGACTCATATCTATTATTTAATGCATTACTAGCATATTCCTGCAGCTATGTTGCTTCAGAAAGAACCCTACTAGTTCTGTCTGAAAAGTTCTCCTGGCGCCCACACATGCAGCTACTGAGGAGGTAAGATCCCCAAGAGTAGCCTACGTGGCTGCTTTTGACATTACGAGCTCTCAGTGTCGTCCGCTGTCTAGACAGGCTGGCTGTTTAGACAGCCAACCATGAAAATATACTACAAAGAAGGGTGAGCTATTCTTAGACTTGTGTTTACTGCTGGAGGCGAAACCCTTTCGCAAAGGCTCCAACTGGCTGAAGAGGGGATAGTGCAGGGTGACTTTCTGCTGCGAGCAAACCACACACCAGAGACAGCTACATAATTCAGCTTCAACGTATATTAAGATGCCTTCCAAGGCAGCACAAGCATTTGCACAAGCACAGCATGCATTTTTGTGTTTCAGTGTCTACTGTGACCAGAGTAAGATCACAGCTGTACAACAGTACCATATATGACTACTGCTACTTTCTACATGAGACTTTCTTTAAAAATAATTGTATAAATATATATAAACTTGCTTTTAAAAAAGTATATATATTAATATATATATATATTAATTTTTTGTTAAAAGTCTCATGTAGAAAGTAGCAGTCTACTGTAGTCTCATGTAGAAAGTGTGAACCTGTCACACAGGTTCATTCTACATGTATGCTTTTCAGTCTGGAGTAATAAATGATGATTTTTGTTATCATGCAGGGAACAGCAGGTACATTGAAATGTTCCAAGTCAGGCCAATAGCTAGGCACTACTGAAAAAAACCCACCCCTCTATTTACAACTGTGTCTTTTTGCAGGGTCAGATAACTGATGGTCCCCAACAAGGACATGCCCTAAAAACTACAGGAACTAGAATTTGGATCAACTGATGTATCCAAATTGAAACACTTGTAAGTAATAGATGCAAACTTTCCTTCATGAAATTACAACTCACAATAAAATAATTGCATTTATTTAATTTTTCTCCCAGACCTGCACTACTGTATCACATAATGGCTAAATGACAGGTTGTCCAAAACTACACAATCTGAAGAAGAAAAAAAAAGCACACAGAATAGTTTAACTTTGCCCATGTACTTAATTAAGGAAGAATTCTGCTATTATGTCCTTGCAAGTAGTTTGAGAATCCTTTTCAAAAACAATACATAATATATGCTAAATTTGTTTTACCATCCTTTTCTCCTACCCCAGATAACAGATAACCACAACCGGATCTTTCTTTTCTCCCTAGTGAAAGATGAAATAAACTGCAATGGAATCTCCAAGTCCCCATGGAAACAAAAAGGGACAAGGATTGAACCAGCACTGGTTAATCTTCAAATATTTGGAAGATGATAAATTTCCTCTGAAATGTTCTACAAGTCTAAGGAATACAGAGCACTGTACAGCATTTCTAAAAAAAATGAAAAATAAAAAATATATATTATTATTAGATTATTAACAATTTTTATTTGTGCCATATATAGTTATTTTGCAGGGTAAAGACTGCAATCAGTGGCTGATTTAGCAACACTAAACTTACAGTAAAGGTACACCTACAGACATTGGAATCACCTGCTCTGCATAGCAATTTCCTCATCAATAATGATTTACTGAAATCTTCTTTTCCAACATTGCCAGTTGTCAAGCATTACCATGTTTCAACCTGGGCAATTTATTCCTAGTTGTGTGGAACTAATTATTTTGCCTTCCAGCCTTAAAGCACAGGAGCAGAGGCAAGAGAAGTTTCCTCCAGCATTTGTTCCAAAGGCAAAGAAGAATTCTATTACTTCCCTGGAAACAAATCTTCCACTCTAGATTTTGATATAAGCAGATAAAAATGCTCGTGCTTATACTCTGCACTTGACTTCCTTAGTGCAGCTCCACAGAGACTGTTCTGATCAGTAACATGACACTTTCATCATGATATATACTGAACATACAGAAGACAATCAATTTAACACTTGATAATATTGCTTGTTTGTATTACAAGAACAGATATACAAAAGAATATCTCAGGGTACTGCTAAGCCTTCCACTCTTCCAATGCCAGCTTCTGTTCAGTGCAAGCAGTACTGTAGAAAGGACCGAGATAATCAGGTGGGTTGAGAAGTTTTCTGCTCTATTCCTGTGACAGTGTCATCCAAATAAAGAACATGACATAAGCTGTGAGCTCTCCAAACAGTTCTTCGTGGTTTTGTAAAGGCGCTATTGGTCACATCAGGCCCAGAGTTAATGACTACAAGGAGAGGATGGATTCTCAGAGATGACAAGATGAGGTTATTCTGTGCCAGGAATATTAACATGAAGGCAAAAAAAGCTACTGTTGAAGATGGAGTATGCAAGTAAACAGGTGTGCGACGGCAGAAGAGCTACAATTCCCGTCTAGTTGGAGACATGCCACTCCCTTCACTGTAAGAATACTAATACCATGATAAAAATTTGGTAGCCTGCAGTCATACTTGGTTTTCCTAGTCGCATTTGAGAAGCTAAGAAAGATGGGCTTGCATCAATATCAGGATAAGAACATAAGTTACAACAGACATGATCACATTATTGTATTAGACCAAAAACCTTACTTCAGAAGAAGGGGTAAGACATTTACTCTAGAAAATTGAGATGGATCTGAATTCAAGAAATTTTGCTCTTAAAATGTATTCATGAGATGTCACCTTAAGCCCTGAGAGACTGTTCAAGAAAGCCATACTACTGTGTTTCTGAAAATCACTTTCTGGAGACCATAATGAAAGCCTATAAGTGGATATTATTGGTCAGTTTTATAAGACTGAGCTCAAGTTTTATAAAGGTTGCATTGAAAACCTCATCATTGCAACTTTTTTCTATTGTAGATCTTGCAAAAATAGCACTACAATAGTCCTGCATGAATTGCAAAAATCCACATTTAGTTTAGCATTAACAAGGTCTTGGGTGTGAGGGAAGTAAAATTCACCACTGCATGGATGGAAGCAAAATCTGATCTTTTGAACGTGTGTTGGCTGCATCTGAACCTCCAATACAAGGTGTAGCTTTTAAAGTCCACAGTGCAGTAAGGTCTGCCACATGAGTAGATATTATTCACATTATTGTATTGAATCAATTAAAATGAAAGTAATGTTCTTGCCATTCATTTTAAAGATTAAATTCCCAAGAATAGCAACAATGTGCTCAAGCTGAATGAATACTGATGCTTCGGGCATACCATGTCATCTTGTAAGGCGAGATTTTTAAGTTGTTTTGAAGTTCAGGATAGATCAAAACAATTTCCCTTTTTAAAGTAACATTTTGGCAAACACAAGTCAGAATTCCTTCCAAAGCTCAGCTGTATCCAGTATGCTCTTTTAAATTTATGATCCAACCAACTGATATAAATATGGTTACACTAGTCAAGTTATATTCATAGATTCCTGTTCTTGAATCATCATACCAAAAAATCACCTTCAAATACGCTGCATATCAATTAATTTTGTAGAGTTTGTTGAGCATAAAGTAAATTAAAGACAATAGGAAATGCAAGATACCAGTGGTGGTGTCTGGAACATTATTGTCTTCACAACAGCACACTGTAATATCATTGTGCAATTTGGAAATGCCCTGATGTTGCAGAACCTGATACAGTGGGATTCTGTAACTGCTGTGAAGAATCTTATACCATGAGACTTCTCCAGTGGCCACGGGCTCCAGAGGAACATCCTGGTGGCTTAAGAAAGAGGACCAGGCTTGAGGAGGTGTGAAGGGCATGGAGAAGGACAGGATAAAAAGAGAATTTCAAATGAGGGAAGTCCAGTGTAGTGGTATATCCTACACAGTAGTACACCTAACAAAGTCATGCTTATCTACTGCTACTTAGATCCAGATAAAATTCAGAATAGCACCCATAAAAAAAAAATGCCTGCTTTTTCAGAAAACAAAACATTTTTGTCATTTTTAATCTTGTGATATCTAATCCTTTGAAGTTAGCATGAAGATCTACAGTGTTTAATTTTATAAATAAAACATCTTATTTCTATGTAGCTTGGAAACTGCACACAGAATTGTTTTTTAATTTCTACTCAAAATAAAGTCTTAGTTGTCATATAAATGTATGGACCGCAACTAGGCACATTGATACTGCTTCAGAAGGACAAAACATGCCCACAGCTAAAACAAAGATTAGAAAAAAACATCTAAGAATTAGATAGGACAACTATTGCAATTAATGCTTTATTCTTGACCTGACTTTGAACACACACTTATGCAATAAGGTTGACTAGAGAAGAGTATGCAGGAAGATATACTGCTACAACGCAAATTGATTTAACTTGTATAGACAGTCAATTATTTTGTACCCTCAGTGAAGAAGCAACAGACAATTAACATTGATCCAAAACACTATTCTCTTCCTGGTGCCTTCTTATACAAAAGTGCTCTGCAAGTGTATTTATATCCGCCAGAAAAATAGTTCATCTATCTTTACATAAATAATCTCTAAGGACATTTCCATTGCTTTATTTCCTTTTATCCTCCTTTCCTTTGCATACCTTATTATCCTCTGGTTGCAATAGTTCGCTGATGGATCACTGAAAAGTAGAACTAACACAGTCACCCTAAACTGGATTGCAATTATTGTATATTCCAAGTACTTTTCTGTATTGTCATATTGCCTATAATAAACAGTATTTAAACTAGATGTTTCAAATCGTATTCTAAGATTATTACTATTATGTTTGCAGTCCTTCTGTCCTGTTATTAACTAGCTTGAATTTCCTTCAAACTATCTAACACCATCCTATTGCTGAAGTTTGCTATTTCTGAAAACTGATACTGGGAGGCATATCCTTACAAGCTTCTAAGGAGATTCCAGCATAATTCAATTCAGGAATTAAAAAAAACCCCAACAAAAAAAGCCCAACAGGTTTTAGGACCCCAAGACTGAAGACTGATTTTTGACTTGACAAATGACCTAATATTTGCATTTTCAGGGGAGCCAATGTATATGTTCTTAAGTATTTTCTCAGTTCCAAAGCATTTGCCTAGAAAAATTTGTGCATTAGCAATGACTCACATCCTTAGACAGCTGTAAAACGGTTAAATTTAGTTAAGAAATTGCTTCATTTTGAGGAGGCTCAATAATATCAATAGCCTAACCTAGACAAAAGCAGAGTCTTTGAATTGTAAAATCCTATCATGGACGCTGGCCAATACAAGAGAAGGTTTTGAAGTGAGGGGAGCCAAGGGAGGCACTCTTTCCAACCAGCTATTGCTGATTATGTCTTGTAGCATACAGGTTTTAATTTGAATGGACAATAATTTATGTAAAATGCAAATCAAGTAACAAAAGTATAAAAGCTGTTCATAAGAGATTTGTTTCTGCAGTATGTGAGCCAGTTGCTAAAGTACTTATGCTTAATTACATAATGCATAAAAATATAAATAAAGATCTGTATCACTGTTTTATCTTAGAGCTTCACTGGGTGACCCCTTGGCTTTGCTGCTATTCACCAGCTAAAGAGAATGTACTTGTTATTGACCACCAACAAGATTTCAAACTGGGTTGTTTGTTAAAGCAGTATGTTGGTTCCATCTTGAACACGATACTTGCTTTCACCCAAGATATTCAAAACAGAACAATGCCATCACAAATAGCAAAACAAATTCATTTAGGCTCATCTTCTCCTCTTCAATGAAACAACATGTTTATATATTGCCCATTTGCTTCATATATGTTAAAATGTCACTTATATGGAGAACAATAACTGAAATCACTTGGCAATTTATTTCAAAATCTAATCACGGATAACATCATTTCTGCTGAAAGCCTGGCCTAATCATGCAGAATAACATCATACTAATTCTCCTTTCAGCTGTGTCCTGACATTATGAGCCATCTCTGCGACTATGCTTTCTAAAGTTTTATTCCCAAGACTTAGCAAATAAAAATGGATTAAAACCCCCAAATATCTGGAGGACATTAGCTCATTCCTGTTTCAAGTCCCAGAAAAGTCTTTGACAAGAAATATGCAGAGATTTGATGTAGTAGGATTCATTATGGAAAAAACAGAAATACTGTAATTTGGAATATTTTCATATTGATGGTTCTCAAATGTTCAAAATAAGGTAAACCAAAACTACTTAAATTGTGTAAGGCTGATCAAACAAGGGGAAAAAATGGAACCAGTAAATGTTAACTTAAATCTAATATTCTGCTTTGTAAGAAGCAGAATAAGAAGTTGTGACATTGCTTTTAGAATAGCTTGAGCTTCACAAAGTTAACATTTTAAAAAGTCAAGTGAAAAACTTACTATATTAAAATTCTTTTCTTGGATAGACCAAGTACAGTGTTTCATTGATTATTATGAAGCAAAGACTGTTCTTTCTACAGTAACTTGATCTCATGCACTCAGAAACACTAATGCTATTTTCCTGACTTGCTAGAGTAAGATACACAATCCCTGCTTAGACACATACACAGTTCAGTGCTACACAGCACACTCTCATTAGAGACAAAAAGGTGGCAAGAAAAGACATGAAGAAAGGAAAGGCTTAACTCATGACAGCACTGTGATACCCAGGAATGAAAATCAGGGAGCAGAAAAGGCCAAACACTGAGGCAGACCAATGGATAGGATGGGAACATGGGACTTAATGTCGACTATAAAGGAAATCCTCACAGCAAACTAAACTCCATTTACATCATCATTTAGGATCACTCAAGCAGAAGGCTGTACACTTTGAACAAAGATTTTAAATGAGATCTGGATTCAAACACTGATTTCCTTTGTTCAAATCACCGATTTTTTGAAATGATCAAAGAAATAACGTAAGGTAAAACCACCCTAAATCAGAGGAGAGTGCTCTGGAAAGGAAGGATGGTTCTAATCCCAGTGTAAAACATGCCCAGTCAACTGTAATTCTCCTGTTTCATTCTCCTAGCAAGGGTGAATAGGAAGGGATTAGGAAGTCATACTGTAAACACTAAACATAAGAGACAGAGAAGGAGGGAGGGAGGGAGTGTATTCTTGAGTGTGTAACTATCACTGGTCTTACAGAATTACTTCAGAACACACAGTGATAGGTGTCAAAATACCAATCTGCCAAAATTCTTTCACGATGCATGCTGAAAAAAGTACATGGGAATTTAAGAACCTGTTATATTAAATTAGTGCCATTGTTTCACTTTGTGCTTTCCCACTTTATATCACAGACTGCTTTAGACAATCAAAACTCCAATCTCTAATGAAATAAAGGCTGGAAGGGAGAGGAAAGTGGTCCTCCTTAACCAGAAGTTCTGTGTTTAAAACTATCTGCCACCTACATTTGCTGGAACATATGCAATGCCTTCATCATGCAGAGGAGTATTCTAAATATAAACTGCATGTTAACCTGGGATGAGGCAATCTAGTTTCTCCTGGTGATACTACTCCATGCTAAACAGTTTTCTTATCCTTTGGCTAAGTGAAATCTATTCACGTACTTGTCCCTTACGACAGTCCTAATAAGTGTACATGTATTGTGCAGAGATCCACCTTAGAAGACTGTCTAGCTGAGTGGATTCAAAATTCACTCTTGGGCCCAGGAAATTATTGATTTAAACTGAAAAAATGACTCCTTCCCTGTTTGAGTGAAGATCCGTAAGTTGGCTCATGCGAACACTAATGTCTGTTCCAGACACGGCTCAGACAATTCCCCCAGGGGCAGAAAACGCCTGGACGCCTGGTGATGAAAGCGCTGGAAATTGTCAAGTCTTGCAACCCAGGGAGCAACAAAAAGCCATGTGAGGAAGACTGATGTAAGCAACCTTAAAAATGGCACACACCCTTGCTTTTCCTGCCTCTTCAATCATAGGGAACTTCATATTTGTCCAGTACGACAGCAAATACACCAACAAAGCTTATTTGCTTTATCTTGCCAGAAAAACTACACATTTAATTTATAATGAAGCCAAGAGGCCCCACAGTTGGCTGTTTTCCCAGATCCCTTCAAGAAACCAGAATTTGTCAGTCCCACTACCTATGAGTAATGTTCCATCTTGCCAATCAAGAGGTTATCTCAAGGCACAAGAGGACATAATATTAAAATGACTGCACCTCTTTGAGGGATACTAAAAAAACAATAATTCCTTCCATATATGATGGATTTCCTGAATTGTGGTTTAAGCTTTTTTTAAATACTGGAGCACAGATAATTCCAGAAACTCCAATGGAGTTTTCTTGTAACTTTGCTATTGCTATCAATCTTGCGTGATGCTACTATAGCAGTGTCTTTCAGTTTTAAACCCTTACATGAGCCAACTACAGTAACTGAACTACAAAACTAACATCATTAACCTCACAGTCCTGTTTTCCTTCTTTTTAAACTACTTATCTAAGAGGATTCACTTCAGGAAAAAAAAGAAAAATCAAGTATTTCAGTTACTAAAGGCAACAGGCAAGATTTTCTAATAACACCAATATAAATTAAATGTTCCTTACATTACTAGATGTCAAAATAAGAAATTGGCTTGCTGTTTTCTGCACATATCAGAACATCTGATTTTTTAAAAGGGTATTACTATACATCTGAGAATATTCGTATATATCCTCACATGATCCACATGTTTTTAGTTTTATTGTAGTATCACAAAATGCTCGAAGCAAAAGAAAGGTTTACAAAAAATAAAGCAGCATGTTCTCCATTTACAAAATTCTAATTTATAATACAGCCAGGATTAAAAATTTACTTTGAATACAGCAGGTTCCTCTAACATCGCTGCTGCATTGGTAGCCACAGGAGTGCACTAAAAGTTACCAAAATATCATAAAATTTCTTTTTTTTAAAATCAATTTTTCAAATTTAACTTATGCCTCCTCCACTAGTTTAAATGTCCCACATACTTTACTAAACAATATTCAAGTAGTCTAAACAATAACAATATAAGTAATCTCTGCCACAGATTTCAATGCTCTTCAGTTTAACAGAAGTGATTCTTATACAATCCTAATCAAAAGCTGTCTAGACATAGTCCTAGGTAACTGGTTTTTGGTGCCCTACTTGAGCAGGGTGGTTGGACAAGATGACCTCAAGAGGTCTCTTCCACCTTGATCATTCCATGATTCTGTGAAAACAATTTGCCATAAAACTAGAAATGCAACAAACAAAGACCCTTAGGAATAGAATGTCTCATGCTTACTCTATTGATGTTCAGTGCAAAAACTTCTTACAAGGTTCTTCAGCAGCAGAAGGCTGTGCTTAGGGAACTGTACTAACTCTACCACATCTGATTTAATGACATAAAGCAATTCAAACTCTTCACTATGTGCTAAGAATGCCCAGGAGTAAACTTATTGTTTTCCATAACTAATGATGAAGTATCTGACAGACAAAAGGGAATTTCACCAATTATTCGAAGAGATCACGTGAACCTAAACAAAGTATCCCTTATTCCAGGCTGTGAACTCACTGGTGAGGGCCAAACCGCACCAAGCTTAGAGCCATGAAATGTGCTCTTCTTTGGAAACCAAACCCCCTTGCACAATGAGAATGCCAGTAGATACAAGGTAGGCATCTACCATGACTGATATGGATTAGGCAAAAAGATTAAAAGTGTCTTCCATAGGTCAGTCCCTGGAGAATACACTGTCACCTCTACCGGCACGTGTAAACAATGGGTTATCTGCTGACTGTAGAAACTAAGTTTATGGACCTTTTAGGACCCATATTCCAAATCAGAAAAATGTATGTTATTATATGTCTCACAAAGAAACAAAAAAGATCAAGCCTCACAAGCTACAGTCTCCTGTGAGAGGGAAGGGATCTTGCTAACACTGAACTTGAAGTTGCTGTAATGAACTCTAAGATCCATATGGTAATCAGCACTTTTTAAAACTAAACTAGCTAAGAGATAAAAAGTGGTATGAAGAAGCTGAGGTATTTCTCCTGCCCTAATAATGTCTTATTAGGCATGCTTTCACAGAAGAGAAAAGAAGACACACTGTGCCATCTGAGCTGGGCTGCAATTGCTCTAAAGTGTCTCAATGGATTCTCAGAGAAGTGGAAAGTCAAAAGGGTAGGGTAAGGATGCTGTTTTCAAAGTGATGACGGCTGACTGTAAAATGAAAATACATTCTGTGTTGTGTCCTCATTTCCCATGTGGAAATTAAACAATTAATCTTCTTCCTGAATGATGGAAATTAAAAAATCTCACAGGATAATTATGCTGAATTTTAACTCATATAATGAAGCTACTCCAGTCTTCTTTGGCTCTTTTATTGCTACCACAAGATTTTATCTAGTCGTATTTTGATAGGGATGAAGGAGTAAAAGCTTGTCTAAATTTTCCTATTATTTCTATTCTTAATATTTCTTATTATTTATTACTCTAACTGAAGATAATGCTTCTATTTAAACTTCCATCCCACATGGTAAAGCAATTCCAATAGGATATTCCTAAAAAGAGAAGGGACTCTAGCTTCTTTGAGACACAAGGTAACAAATTAGACAGAACAGACACTGGAAATTTCTAGAATCCATAAATTTCAACTGTATTGTTATGTTCACTGACAGTCAGCAAGTCTATAGCAGAAAGGCTTGAATGAAAGGAAAAGCATCAGCAGAAGGGACTGATATCCCTTCAGGGACACAGAGGGACAAGTTCCCCATGACCTTCCGGGATACATCTTTGAGGTCACATCTGTCAGTTTTAATAAATAAGTTGGCACAAGCCTGTGGGGACTTTAGGTCTTTTTTTTTTTTTTTTTTTTGTGGTGTTTGAAACCTCTGAACTGCGTTTGGAGCCACCTCAGTGGCATGCCTTGAGACCTGGAGAAAAAAGAGCAGAAGTATGGCTTTTTCTAACAGAGAGATATTTACAGAACTACTCTTATATTTGCTCTGCTTGTTCACCCACAGACTTCCTGGGGGGGTGTGTGTGTGTGTGTGTGTGTGTGAAAAAAAGTTTAAAAAAAAATTAGCTATTTCATCAGTCCTGGGTGAACAGAAAGCCTGGCAAGCCTGGCATAGCTTCCTTCTATCTCCCTGTTGAAGGTGGGCTGATGAGCAATGTATAAAAAAATAAAAAACAGAGAATATGCTAGCCCACAGGTATACTGCAGAGGCAAAAAATTATCCAGCCTTAAATAAGAGGACCATCTTTGTTGGGACAGCTTCACTTTGTTCTCTTCTGTATAGTTAGCAAAGGAGACTCAGACACACGCTGCAGGTTTCAACAGGCCACTGCATGTAGTGTTCATAAGGCAGGATTTTTAAGCACTAAGTGTCATCTTAGAGAATCTCAAAGTGATACCTAAAACTCCATCATGCATTTTACTAATTCTTAGTAAACATACATTCATCTGGTAGACAAGTTCAAGGTCACACCAGGAAAGATGAGAAGGTCATAAACTGAATCCAATGTTTGAAAACGCAGTTGCTTCTCAGTGCTCTCTTGTCTCTTCAGAGTTTGGGCAGAAGAGCTGCCTGAAGACGTAAATCTACTTCATGGATGAGGCAATGAAAAGAAAATAATCTTTAAAGTACAAACACTGTTCTTCCAAACTTATGACTACTAAACCAACACTGCTGTTGTAATAACTATGATCACTACTTATTTTAAACAACTGCGTTATAAATTCCATTCTCAGTCCTCCTTTCCTGTCACACAGTATTTCTTATTAAGCATAAAATATTTATTTTGATTTCTAAGCTTTTTAAAAAGCAGATGGAATTTCTTTCCTCTGGAGAAAGGCAATGCTTCTTATCCAAAAAAGCAGGAAAAGCATGTCTTCCCAAATACCAGCTAGATAAGTAACATGAGCACAGCCACAAAACAAAACGAGACCACCACTACCCCCCCAAAAAAACCCCCAGTATCTGTGTTCTTTATCACAGGTCAATTACCACATAGACTATGGAGAGCTGCCAAAAAACACTGTTCAGACACTAAAACTTGCACTTTAGTTGCCTGCAGCTGCATTGCACAATGAATGGAGTGTTAACACCCCCTCCCCAAGACAAAACATAACCTCCCCCCAAAGCAAGGGTCGATTGATTCACTGGGTTTTTTTTCCTTTCAGGGTAACTGTTATTCATCTTTTCTCCCAAATGCTATTTCTCTAAAATGCTTTTATTGCAAAGTATTGATTTCCACCCCCATTTCTTTTCATCCTAGTCTACCAGCACAGATAGACAGATCTGGCAAAGAGAATAATGAAGCACAATTTAATGTTTTTCAGGTCCAGACTTCAAATTTGCGCAGCATGGTCCCTAATTTATTTTTTGACATTCTGCCCTTGCCTGAAGTTTTAACAACTTTAAGTGAGATTTTATGCAAGATTGATTTTCAATGAAATTAGGAAAAAAAAATCCTGAAGCTCTACAAAACTAAATTTCTGCTTAAATTTGCAGAAATAAAGCTAAAAGTCATCTCTGTAGCCTCCCAATTTCTAGCACTTGCCCTATTTCTACTCTCTCAAATAAAGGTGCTACCAAGCAGCACCACTGGAGGAGATTAGAACTGGAAAGGTTCCAGAATGTAAAATGTGAAGTATGTGTTTCCTCAGCAACCTGGAACATGTATTTCGGTGACTATTTGGTATCAGGAGTGATGCCAATTGTCATGTTAATTTTTCAGATATTTGTTGCTCAATCTTTTTCTGTGCCTTGTGCTTGATCTCTAATCAGCCAGTAAAACTTTCATGATATACCTCAACTGGATTTCAGAATAATCAAAATGTACACTGTCTAGTTCATGAACTTTAATCGATACACCAATGATATTAATAGTTCATAAACCAAATCATGCAGAGGCCTGTGTCAATGTATCCAGACAGAGACCCAGTATTACAGAGTAGAGTACAACTTAAATAATTTTTGTTTCATGAACAAAAATTACAGAAATTTAGTATAGCACAGTTTGGGGCACCACACCAAACAATTTCTTGTAGTGTCATCAGAATAGGTGATCGCACATCTAAAACAGTCACAGAAAATGAAAAAAAAAATGAACAAATTCATGGCACAGCCATGTAACATTTTACTACATTATTAGCAGAGGTGATCTCTCTATATTTCAAATGAAAGTAAACAACTTTTCCTAAATAGGTAAGTTATGCAAGTAAATAACTTTTTTCAATGAATTCCTTTCAACATCTTTATTATTTTAACTTTTGTTGCTAATTTTTTTTTAATCTAACTTTCAAAAAATATTAGTGTTGAAAATTTAGTTCATTACAGTACCCACTTCAAAAATATTCTCAAATCTGAGTATGTGTTGAGGGAAGAGTACTTGGTAAAAAAACAATGGTATGGTATTTATTAATCTATTTCTTAATTTGGTTAAATTCTTTCAACATGCCAACACTTGAACACCACACAGTACTCAATTAAAATGCCTAAGTACCACTTAAATAAAAAAGCATTAATTATCAGACACCTAAGCCAGTAAAAAACAAACCCAATAACCAAACCCTATCTATGACCCCTGAAGATACTTTAAACTGTACCATCCAGATCTTCAATTAGAACATACAGCATAGAACCTAATCTGCCTGAACATACTATAGCAGTTTATAATCAGAGGGTGAAATAAAAATTCTACTGTCTACAGAGGAAAAAGTTTAAAAGGGTGCAGGTTTTTTTAAATGCAAATAAAGTTCTGAAGTGCCCTGGCAGGTCTCAAAGACAGTACTTGAATAAAGCAGAAAACTTTAATAACAAGACACAGCCTAGAAATGCAAAAAAGAAAAAGTAAATCAGGGTTTACAATCTTTGAGAAAAACACTTATATGAGAGGAGATACAAGATTCTGAAGTTCCAGGGAGAGGCCACAAATAGCTATCTGTACAGTAGAAAAATGATAGATACACATGTATCAGATAAAAATGAGGCTTAATAATTTTCTCCAGCACCTGAAACAGATTTTATGCAAGTTCTCATGACTTCCATGGTATATAAGAGAAAAACAAACCTGTCTTTCCTTAGCTATTTTCTCAAGCTCTGTTTTTCTGTGGAAAAATGCTAGAGAGAACAAGAAAATGCATAGCTGAATCTACAGAAAATCTCAGTCTTACATTCCAGGTCTGAGGAACAAATTAAAAAAATACAGTTACAGACATCAATCCCAAATCTTTAAAAGACTGAATATGTGCTCATTTACCCTAGACCATACCAAAAAAAAATCCATATTGCACTACAAGCCTCAGATAAAAATACTGTCAGCTAGATTATTCATAAAAATATTCTAGGTTTGCTAGTTACAGAAATTGAAAAAGTCATCTTTGGATTTAAAAACTTCCTCATTTTAACTGCTCATGTCCAAGGAAATGGTTCCAACAACATGAAGGCTGAAGCACATTCAAGTCTCTGCATGCAATTCTTATTAGCAGCAGAAAAGACATTTTTCTATAGATAGGTTATACATTTCTTTGTTTAGGAAGCTTAAAGGCACATTTGCAAATAATTCACGTTGCAGTTTATTATGATACTGTGATCATCTGTTGAGCTATCTAGGAGAACAAGATCTAAAAACCTTTAGGTTTTAGACATTTAGCTTGCACCTTTAATTTCCAGTGTGAAAAGACCAGGTACTTTAACTTGAAAGCCACAGAAAACAAACCTCAAAAAAAAAAATATAAAAGGCTAGCCACATGAAGAGAAAGATGATACTGTCTTAATATGGATTACAGTAGTCTCAAGAAAACAAGCATTAAAAAAATGAGTAAAAAAGAGAACCTTTACAAATGCCTATAAATGAACCAATGAAAGATCATCCCAAAGAGTTAAGTGAAGCAAATAAGAGAACATTTGAAAAAAGGTTTAAGAGTAAACAGGAGTAAAACAACCTCACTGACATTTAACATTTACGCAAATGTCAGAGTCCCCGACTCTTGGTTAAACGTTCAGCTGGGATCTCAATCAGTGTTTGGAGTGTGCATGGCTGACTTTGAAGACAAAGACAAAGCACAGCACAGAAGTTAGAAAGCTGTAAGTGTTTCTAAAAAGATGAACAGTCAAAAAATGAGACCATAAAGACTGCAAATTAGGGCTCTGTTGTAGAATTACATGACTTATTTGTGGCTAAATTCCATATCTGAACTTCCATTCCTGCACAAAGTTTGCTGTAACAGAACTGAATATGACCTAAACCCTCATGACTCATAGCTCTATACTAGAAGAAAAGACATTGGCCAGATGTCGAAAATTAATCAATATTCTGAACTATTAAAGTTACAACAATTCCACAGAATGTAGGAAAAAAAAAAACCCACATGTTCACAGCCTAATACATCGAGTATGAGCTCCAAGAGCAGCTTCTCCAGAAATACAATGGAAAAAAATACTCTTTACATTGAAATTTATGGTGGTACATGCATTTCACTCTTTTTACCGTGTGCAGCAGTTGTTTGGGAAGCATAGTGTTCAATTTGCAAACCACCATCCATAATGACATTCTTTGCCCTTTGGGAAACCTCACCAATTTCCCTGACAGGGTCTAATTTTTCTTATCCAGACCTTCCCAACTTCACTGGCAAGATCTACATTTTCTTACCCAGAAAGATACGCAGAATAGTCTGGACCCTGATTATACTGTTCTACTACTTCCCAAGAAATATTAAGTATGATAAAATAGCATTTCTAATGAAAGTTATAGAAAAGTTCAGGAAGAACTTTATAAGTTACAGTGGAATCATTCTAATTGTTTGTATTGATTCAACTCCTTATTCATTTAGTCACATACTGAAGCCATAGTCACCAAGTGACCATGTGCCCTGTGCTTCAAATCAGCATGGCTTTGTTAAGGCGATGGGTGTGAAAGGATTGATTCTTCAGATGATGTGAGGGCCCTCCAACAAATATTTCATTGTTAGCAATGAAGTGGAGGCAGAAGCAGCACATGCAACCACTGAAAGGTCACAACCTTTGCTTTGAGTTCTTTCTTTCTTTTTCTTCCTTCAAAACTTCAAAATGAAGTTTATCACTCACCATCTTCCCATTACATGAAAGGACTCAATCATCAATCTCCAAAATGTAAATTCTACTTCGGATTTTTTGACAGACTTATTAATCAAGATGCATCAGAATTGTGTGTCTGACTGAGAACGTTTACCTTCTTTTGAAGAACATTCACTTTGCGTTCCTTCACCTCCAACATGTCTTTGAGGTCATGGATCTCTCCTGCTTGAGTCCCCTTCTCCTCTGCCATCTCCTGAATCTGCTTTGTCTTCTTATTTAGCATAGTCTCCTTCTCTTCCAGACGTAATCGTAACGCATCCACCTAGATTTACACATGCAGAAACAGAATTTGTTTAGCACTGAAGGAGAGAAATTTAAGAACAGTTAAGCTATACTTCCAGAAGGGAATGAGCTATGACAACTTACAAACACATTCAGAAGACTAATATCCCTTACTTCAAGACTTCGATGTACAGTTGAATTTGTGATAAAAGTTATCACAAATGCTAGGAGACTAAACAGTAAAAGCAATCAAATGTTTTATTCCCAAATTATATGAGACTAATGCTCCTATTCAGAAAATCTCAAACCAGACTTCTCACATAACTCAGTCTTCTAATATACAAGTCTGGTATTTTTTTCCTCAAGTTAGAAGACAGCACAATGTGTTGCTGAGAAATTCTCTCATATGTACAAAAAATGACCCCTTTATTTGAAACATTACTAATGTTCAAAGATTTAAACATTGACTTTTAGTACCAAACATTCACTTTATATTCTAGGTTTTAATCAGTGCATTAGCCCAGCCCGGAGGTCATGAAAACAGAGGTCTCTCTGGCCACTGCAGATCAAAACATGGAAAAAGGGAAACTTTAGGATGGCTAAGAAAATTTAAACAGCAACATAATAGTTTAAATGTAACATGTTTTTTCAGCAGGACACAGTGTTTTATTAAAGACAGAAGGGAACAAATGACCCAGTGCAGGGTACTGTGGGTGCAATTTAGACACAAACATACTTAGAGCTTCAATATACAAACATACAATAAATTTGGAAACACACTATGGGAATTCTAGGGTTTCCTCAAACTTCAAAACTGCACGTTGAGGAGCTTTTCCTTTTCCTTCTGCATTTCTCTTCCACAAATGAAACACAGAGCTCACAAGACAAAAGATATGGGAGAAGGAATCAGAGCTATCTGAATATAAATTTGATGAGAAGAAAAAAGGTCACCACAGTGCACAGACTAATCTCAAAGACCATTGTGGAATACGAAATCCAACACCACCAACCTGCTCAAGATACCAAAGGAAAACCACTGACCCCTATCCAGTCAGCATTCAGGCAGAGCTCAAATCTGCCAGCTTGGCTGCTAATCTTATTTGACAGTATCAGATTTGGTTCCTGTTAGCTGAATCCATTACAGGACATCAGTCACACTGAGTAAAAACAGTGTGATCAATGAATTTCTGGGTCCTTCTGCACAGCATAGGCTAGCAGAGGCACAAAGTGAAAACATAACTTGGGCAACTCCAGCTAGAGAAAAAAATATAGGTAGTCACTATGCTTATGGTATTTTAAGCAACATCTAGTTTTAATGTGTTACTCTAATTCCACTTTATTTTGATTTCCTAATGGAAAAGTTCCCTCTAAGTCTCTACATTTACAGTATGTTTTGCCCACAAAATCCTTTGCTGTTTTGTCTGATTCCTCTTGCCAGTGGGGAAAAGAACTGCCCTGCTCTCCCCATCAGCACTGCAGTCCCACTGCCACCTCTACGTCTGGAGCCTTCTCGCATACACATACATTATTAAAATCACATTCCTGACCTCTCATCCAGCAAGTGGGGCACCAAGTATAATCTGCAGTCATATTAAAAGTACCAGGTACTACCCAAATATGATTTATAGGATTGCTAGTGTTTATAACAAAAAGTTCAGCAGGTGGATCTTCTGGTTTTGTCCTCTTTTTATAAACATTGATCCGGTATGTTCTTCTCTAGATATCTCTAATATTAAAGCTAAGAGACACTTTCACTCATTCTGGAAGGGAAACTTAAAATCTTCTGCACAAGCACATCCACATACTCTCAACAGTTTTGTTGCAAAATATTTGAGAGAGTCCAGATGCCTACAGTACAGTATTAAATGAAAAGAGAACATCTGCAAACAGAAATTTGTCCACAGAATGCTTTCCATTTTCTGATTGATTATTCTCTTTGAACTCTATATTAGCTTACGGTTTGGGGTAAATTGCATTCCTGGTTTTATTTGTGTGAGGTCCCTGCCTAGGAAACCACAGAAAACACTTTCAAGAATATTTTCAAAGGTTGGCAGGACACACAATCATCACCTTAGCACTATTCCTGGCAGAACACTGCACTTGTTTATTCATGTCAGCTCAGTTTATGTATGGCATCCTCCCACAGTGACAAGAATTGAGGTCTGTGGGAGTCAGGTGATGCCAAGTTCAACAAAGTCAGCTTAAGATTTTCTCTGCACATGGAAACAGCTAGGCAAACAGCTATTGAGGTCCTGACGCCCCTACTCCTGACTTCTGCGTCTTGGATGGTGCTGTCTTAACCCTGGGTTAACCTAACTGCTTTCACAGTAATAGGCTACCATGTCTTTAATTATGCACGGCAAGTAAAATCTTACAGTACAGCTCAGGCAACTACTAGTCCTTCCTATAACAATGGGGTTGCTCATTTGACCCGCATGAGGCATCCAATTTCCCATGAAGCTTTAGCAAACTAAGCACATTTGTTGCCACCTTCAAACACAATAGCTTTGTGTTGGGAATTGTTCATTTGTCTTCACAGAATTTTCCAGAAGCAGCAAATAATGCTCTGTGGCTCTGGTCCCAATACGTATAGCCATACATTAAGCATGCAGAATTCAAAATTTCTAAGAAAAACTTGAGCATTAGTAACTTCATTTACATCAGAAAGCACAGTCTGTCCTGTTACAGATTCATCTGCAATAGCAAAATTCAAAATGTTTATTGCCTGTTGGTATGACTACATTAACAGTAGCAAAAGGGACAGACAGAATATCAATCCTGAAACGTGTTTAGAGCTTTCTATGTTTTCTAACAAGAATTAGATACTTATTAAAGTGGATGTTGAAGTAACTGTTAGCACTCAGAATTCAAAGATAATAGAGAAATGCAGGGGAAGACATTCATTATAATTGGCATGCAAGGTAAAATGTTGCTTTTATCCTGCTGCAGATACTGGTATTTGAAATGTCCAAGTACCTGAAATAAGTACATTTTAAAAAGGATCAGTTTTGTCACATTCTATTACTACCTTGCAAGCGCATCATATAAACACAATAAAGAATTAAGCTGCTTTCCTGATAGCATAGTCTGCAGTTAACACTTAAAAGCTATGTTTACTGACTGATTTTGAATGCAGTTGTAGTTCACAAGACTTAACTCTCTATTTTTGACATTGCTCATTAGAGTTGACTCTTCACCTTCCTATCCAAATTGCAGCAGTAACCTGCACAGCTTGTAGAAGACTGGAGAGTGAATACTTTATGAATGCACAGTCAGTTACCTCGACAGCTTTTTTAGATAGATGTTGTGGAGCAGAGGTGCACACATCTGGTTTTGTCAGAGCCTGTTTGGTTCTTGCTAGGGTTAGAAACTCAGTGCAGGACAGATACATTGATTCCAGGTCAGAAATCAGTTCAACTGTTCTTCCACAATCTCTACAACAAGTTATTAATTATCTACACATGGTGAACTCAGTTCTGTGAGCTGAGCTCAATGTTTGCAGGTGAGAACATAGGTCTTCATGTATCTAATCTGGAAGAATTTCCTATGGTTTCAAAATGCCAGTATAAATCCCAATAAAGACACACCCTGAAGAGAATTTTATGTTCTACTGAAACACTGAGAGTAAATAAAATACTTCCAGTGGACTGGATTAATTTTTTATACTGAATATTAATCTGGATTTAAAATACAGAACAGACCAATTACAGAACTGTGCCAGCTTCAGGAATAATTTAACCACAAACTGAAGCCACGTACCTTCTAGCACTCACCTAAGCTAAAAGGTTCATTGGGCAAAACACAAACTTCATACAGATAAAGTCTTAACTCCAAAATCAATATTGGTTTATTTTTTGTTTTGTTTACAAAGAGTTTGTACATTTTTAGATCTATTTTTAAAGATTCCTTCACAAATTGAAAAGTTAACCACAATATCCTCTCCACCCAATAGCCCTCAAGATAAACACACCACAAAAAGCTCCACTGTTCTTTGTAGTCCTAGTGTGGCAGGTGGCAAATCCACTTTTGAGATATTGCACCAACATCTTTTCCCCACTCTAACTGCAGTTTTATTTAACAGAAGACTAAAAAGGCAGAGGCTTACAAAGGTATACTCTTTATTCTCAAAATGTCTATTTTAAAATGACTTTAAAATACCATTCCCTGAAGAAGATGCCTGCCAATATGTGACAGAAAGTGCATCTCTCTCCCTCCTCATAACTCTTTTGAGGTATGTAGAGAGAAGCTAGTTGTTTTAGCATTGACCAGTGCTGTCAATAAGTGAGGCCAGGCAGGATCTCACATTCCTATTCTATTTCCAGTGAAAACTCTTATATAGAAAGATACCTTTTCCTTAAAAAGAACCCAAATACATCACAGGTTGCAATGACAAACATCTCAACACTGAATTTTATCAACACGTTTCAATCTTACACTTGAGAGGATTGCTTGTGAAGACAGAAGGTAACTATTATGATTCAATTTTTGAGCTTTCTGTCAAGAACATCAGGAAGGATGAAAAAGATGTGATTAGGTTTCAAAAGGTGTAAGTATCTTCTTGGAATTTCATAAAAATTATCGGAAACAAATACATAACTATATATTCATATAATAATATAATATATAAATATATGTATTTATGTATGCTATATCTGTATCAGATTGCTACATCTTACTGTGAAGAACATGCTAGACTATTAAATCCATTAAATCTGTCATTAAAACATCACTCTAAATCAGTACCATTAATGTTTTAGCTCCACAGCAACTCCTTACTAAAAGACAGAAAATTATCTTTCACTGTTACTGCAGAAGTTATGTTTTACTTCTGGTATTTGTAAGCAAATTCTATGAATAAAATAAAAGCAGTAAGTAGAAAATCAACACCCCCCCACCCCCACACCTCCATGCTCTGCCTTTCAGCCACATTTTTTGAGCTTGCACATTTCAGAGGAACAATCAGATTTGGTTTGTACTGTGGTGCTATATGAGAATTTCATTTGGAAGAACTAAGTGGAGAACAAATATTCCCAATGACTATTTAGCAATATTACAAGTTAGAAAGCAGTATAGTTCTCTGCATTAAAAACCTTCTTTGGCCATCAGCTGAAGTAAGATGGTCTGAATTTATCTAGAGTAGCCATTGATGGTATATAATCAAGTCCTTTTTAAATATTTTGTTTAAATTCCATATATTTTATTTGAATAAATACGTTTACCTACAATAACAGCTGAAAATATAACCACCTACTTATGTCTTTTAACTTGCTAATAAAGTACACTCTTTCAAGAGCTTTATCTCTCATGGGCAGAAAAGTACTGCTTTTCATTATTTACAGGTATGAAGAGAGATATGTTTCTAGCTTTGTAGGTTTGTTCACAATACTGCACAGTGAGTTAATAAATCTATACTATTTTCAATCACTATAATGGATCAAAACCTGCAATTTATCTTTTAAAATGTTTATTACCATACCATACTTCCAATGATATTTTGAGATGTAAATATTTTTTAAAATAAACATGGACAAATCTAGGGTACATTCCTGACTAGCACCAAAACCACCCCAAATTCCCCCCAAATTTAACCAGAAGTTTGTGATTGCAAACTAGCACACTTTCACAGTTTCATACTAAGGCAATTTCAACTTCTACATGAACCTGAGAATAATCAGAAAAGCCATCTGGGAAGCTCAGAAGATATTCACTATCTAACCTGATTTCTGCACGCGGACAAGGCCACGTGCACCCACAGGTACACTGAACGTGGGTAAAGCTACATGAGGGCAAAACATTCAGATAAATGCTCTTACACGCTCGTTATATAGAATCTTTCTACCAGTGTTACCCACGGATTTTCTATGTGCATATTTGACAGCTCCTTTGGCTTTTCACTGGTTTCGCTGCTACAACACAAATATTTTTGATGCATGACCGCCATCTTTTGGACTTGTACTAACACTACAATTTTCCAAGCCAGGGGATTGAAATACTCTCTTCCACATTTCACTTTTCCTTCACGAAGGTCCAGAAGCAATGAATTTATGCTATACTTAATATCCATTTGATGTTCACAAACACACCTTTACCTTACATAATATGGGGATTTATTAAGCACTTGATATTGAAACACAGTTTTGTAAATATCTTTCATTTATCTTGGAATATGCATCATGTAACATGAAAGCCCTTATCTCAGGTGTAAGCACAGGCTTACAAGCAGGAGTTCTCATAGATACTGACAGTAGTAGTGAAGCCTCAGTGAGTTGCACGTTACTGGAACGTTCTTCCTTTCTCTGCTCTCCTGCAGCTACAAGGTCTTTGAAAATAAATCCCCACCCCCCAGCTCAGGTGCTGAAACTTACAATTAAGCTGTGCCTAGGAAAAATAGTATTAGTGACTACATGTTAGTGGGGTATGTAGTATCAGTGTGTATCCACAAGAATATGTGCACTTACGCACACATACTGCCTCTATGATCAATCCCCTGACCTAGAGAATCAAACATATAATCAAAGATAGAACGTGCTCAGAACAAGCTGTGGGACTGAATAATCTAAGCAAGAAGAAAAAAGCCCAGTGCTTTATATCTCTTTCTCAATGAAAATCAGTAAGTACAGTATTCCCCACATCACCTCTGTCTGCAGGATGGCAGCTCTTTGCTCTTTAGCTGTAAGAGACTCTTTCAGGACTTCAATATGCTGCTTGCTGTCAGAGAACTGATTTGTGAGGGTCTCCAGCTTTGTCTGCAAGGCCAGCAACTCAGTGTCTTTGCGTGACAGCTCCTGTTTCACCTGACCAATCTGAAAAAGAAAGATGGGCAAAGAAAAAAATAATTTATATCTTCCTCACAAAAATAACTATAAATTTACCAAACAGTACAATACTCTAAACTTATCCCACAGAATCGTGAAGCCTTCAGTTATCTTGAAAGGAAAGTCAGCAAAAATTCGTGTCAAGAGTAAAAGATACAAGGAAAAAGACAGGGGAGCAATAGCATCAATTTTTCAACAGAGGTGTTATTTTTAACAGTCAGGCTGGTTTTAGTCATCTTTCAAAGGACTGACCCAAACCAGCGACTTAGCAGGGATAAGGATTTAATGAGGATAAAGCAGATCTGTAACAAGAATGTACCCTTATACTGTAGTATCAGAAAAGATGAGATACCTACATGTCTCTGTCAGTGGCACAATGTTTGCTTTGAAATGTCAAATCAGTAAGTTTCCATCCATCTCTCCATCTATCAATCCAGCCTCATGCTTACAGAGTATGTAAAGACACCTTCACTTTCCCTCTATTTACAAAAGCAGCATTTCAATTTTCTAAAAATGCCTTTAATTTCATGGAAGCTTCTTAAAGCATATGCAAATATACACCATAACAACATGAAAACTGCTTATGGAATCACACTTTGTTGAGAGCAATTTCCTAGATTTAATTTAATGAATTACATCAGTATGGAAATGCCAATTTATTTTTCAGGTGTAGGTTGGACTGGCATTTAAAAAGACAAACAGTAAGAAATGTTAAAAGTAAATCATTAAAAGGGGATAGAATCTCATTCTAAGTACAATCATTACTCAGGAAAATTTTTCTGTAAATCTGAAGGTTTTGTTTTCTTTTTTTTTAAAGAGGAAAGTCTAAATGTAGACTTATATCCAAGACTATAGCCAACTTTCTGGTTTGCCTCCAATATATCTCACACAATAAAATACCACTATTTTAACATTTATACATTTTAGAGCAGAGGTGGACATATCTCTCAAAGTAAACAGTTTTCCCCTTTTTAACTTGAACAATTTGGTTTGTGACATTAAAAAAAAGAATCCCTCAGTCCCAGAAGTCTACTGCTTCAAAACAGAAATCATAAGACATCAAAAATTAAAAGAAAAAAATTGCAAAGGTCATCTTCCATTGTTGGGAATGTGTCAATAATAAAATTAGATTGATATAAGCTATATTATTAATTTTTATTTTTAACTAGAATAAATGTATGTACTATTAGAAATAACTGAGAGGAAAAGTTTGGTTATATGTGGTTTTTATCTTGACAATCATGATTCAGTAACAGGCAATTAAAGAAAGAAAACTCTTTACCAAAGAGTATCAAAATAGCACCAAAAGATGTCATCAGGGACTACTGGGTTCCAGCATGAAACAGCACACATGAGGAGATAAGGATAAAGGGGACCAGAAGGAGGATAACGTGTATCTCAAAAAACCTCACACAAATTAATTCTTTAAAAATGGAATAACGGGAATGAGTACAAGAAGAACTTAATTTATAGAAATATCTGATAGTTTATGGCTCACTTAATTCAAACATATGGGGTTGGTTTTTTTAATATTTTATCTGAAAGCAAGTATGTCCACAGAATTTCACCAGTATTGATGTAACACTATTTCTGCTCTAACAGGTGCTGGCCAATGAAACCAGTTGCATGACACTGCTAGGCATGGCAGAATAGCTGGGAAGAGAAGAACTATTTGCTGCTAGTTACATTTTCTGGCGTATCTAAACAAAAAATCCTCCTTAAAAATTTCAGACGACACAAACATTTTCAACTAGAAGGTAGCCTGAATTACAGTAAAACTTTGTCAAACCAGTTTAGTCTTTCTTTGAAAAGAAACATTCTTTCTGGGTCATCTGAGAAGAGACGTTTACCCTAAACATTTGCGTTTAGGTGAAATGCTGTCATCTAAACACAACCACATTTCATTCCATTAACATTCCCAAGTAGCACCCTAAGATGATTCTCTGTAGAAATCCCCATTTCAGAGCTGCAAGCTCCCACTGCCAACGCACTAAAGCTCTTGAAGAAGAGTGCAGTGCATACCATTCCAAGTTGCAAGAGAAGTTAAAGCAGCATTAAGTGCTCACATCTCTCTTCTCAGTGAAACACTATGATCATTCTGCAAATGAACTGTTATCACAGCAAAGGAATAACCTAAATTCATGCTGCTAAAATTAATCCATTTTAAAAAGCGTTCAGCATCCAGCTTTTGTTATTTTTTGTGAAACAATGTTAAAAGGGTTGAGCATATGTTTTCAAAATAGTTTCGTTCTACTAGAAAAAGTAAATCTCTTTGAGTATGTGGCCCCAAAACGGGTGCTGAATGCTTCAGAAAATCTACTTCAAAAGAGAAGAATATGTTACTGCTAAAACAGCTCATAGCACTAAAAAAAAATTCAAAACCAAATCAGTAATAAAACAAATACACATGTTCAGTTGAAGAGTGATGTTATGGACACCAAAACCATGTGAACAAATAGGCAGCTACAAGGCAGAGCAGGCTGTTAGTTCCAATGTTATATCAAGTTGTAAAGAAGGTAAGAGAAGAAAAGTTACCCCAAAAGCCAGAGAGCTAGCAAGCCCCAGTGAATGGCCACTGCACACAAAAGATAAATCTTACTGCAGAGACCTCGGCCTGGAGACCAGCCACTCTTTTTTTCAGGTCCTCCCCTTGAGCCTCTTTGGCACTTAGCTCTTCCTTCAGTTGCTCTACCTGTCACGAAATTGTTATGCTTTTAAATATTTATTATTTGTCAGCCTCTAGACAGCCTGTTTCGATCCAAGTAACTAAAAGTGACACAGAATTGAACAGAAGGATCAACACTGGCCACTCATTTTCTCTTCCATTCTTCATTAGGTCTTCTCAAAAGTCTATTGTCTCTGTAATTTCACACAGGCTGCCAGACAAGAATCTGATTATGAAACAAAGATGTGTGGTTATGGTTATGTTTATATATGTTAAGGATGTGGCACTACATATGTGTCAAAATCAATGGCTTTGAAACTGGAATTAATGTGGAGTGGAAATTAGGACAGGAAAAGGGACATTTTTCAGTTTGAGAGAAATAAAGTTACTTGTCAAGATAACAGCAACAGACAACTATACAATACAGAAAAAAAATAAATGTGCAGTTACAGAACAAGGTAGGACAGCAAGATACTGAGATTGGAGCTTGCTACGAATCATGAGAGAATAGTTATCAAAAAGGAGCAAATTTTCTGCAGGAATATAAGTGACCAGACAAAACAGATGGAAGAGATACAAAACCTAAGAAGCTGAACAGATCTACAGACCCTCAGGGGGAGAAGGGGAAATCTAAGAGTTGCTAACAAGGGAAGCAGGAAAGAAGAGAGAAAAAGAGGAAAGGATATCAGGAAAAGGTACTAAAAATGTCTCCCTATTCCTAATTTGAAGGGGGTATTGATCAATTCCTAGAAGCAACTCAGTAGAATAAAGGGCAAAAGTATGAGAGAACAGATGTGGTTATCTTGAAGTAAATCGGTGAGATGGTGTGAAGCAAGTGGATGAAACTTATACTTACTACATGTTTCTACTTCTCCAGGAAACTTTCTTCACCATTTTTTTTTCATAAAACAATTTCAAGCAAGACAAATACAGTGGGTTACAATTGTTCAGAATGTAGTAGAGTAATTTACAAGCTCCATTCCAAGGATCTGTATACTCCTTGCACGGAATATGCAAAAGCTAACTAAGAACTGCTCACAATGTACTTAAATTTAATGTACAAAGTGGCCTGAATCTTCAATGGAAAATGTTAGGGCCCGCTCAGAAGACTGTAAAATAGTCAATTAATTGATGTTTGGCTACAGATAATTCAGTAGGCAGTGTCTATCTTTGTATCTGAGGATCAACATCTCACTGCTGTATTTGTCCTGTAGTCCCACATCATAAATTAATGTTGGCACCAGCGGTCTTTTAGAAACTATTCTCATTTTGACTCCACCACTGGAAGGAGCGTGTAGCTGAAAGCCATTATAGTTCATGCTCTTTTCAGCCTTTACATCATAAGATGACCTACTAGTTATAGTAGAACAGCTGCAAAAAGAAACACTCTTTTTCCAATAGACTACATTTGAAAAGACTCTAGACCAAATAAAACCTAAAACTATAATGTCTTAGCAATGGTCTAAAGAAAAACACAAAACCCTTATGAAATAAAAGAAAGTTAGGTGTGACACTAAAAGCAGAATTTGGGCCATTACACCACCACTGTAGTATTTTCAAAATTGAATTTAAAAGCCTCTTAAATATTTTAAAGTTATTTTAGTGACTTCATGGCAAAATACAAATAAATGCTGTTTCCGAGCACTTGACTGGCAACACAGTTGGCAATGAAGTATGAAAATTTCTCTCATCTGTTCGCTGCACTCAGTTTACCTTATTACTGTCATTTGTTTTCTCAATACCTTATTTTTCATGAATTTGGAATGACTACGGTACACCTCCATTTGCTTCATTTCCTCTTCACGTTCCTCTGTGCTCAAAGCTCCATTCGACTTCAACATCTGAATCTCCTCTTCCAAATCCCGGAGGCCACGCTCCATGGAAGAAATTTTTGAGTCCTGAAAACGATTAGAAGAGGCAGATAAAGATACACAGTTATATGATTTGTTAACATACATTGGAGTTAAGGAAATAATCTGTTGGACACAAACCTGCCCTTGAAATTTACTCCTGAAGTTCTAACAGAAATCAGTCTACACCACTTTACATAAGCACTTAGCCAAATACTAAGTACTCATTTTTCAAAATTTTTTGTACCTTTCAAGGAAAGTAAGAATTTAGTACTGAAAGAAAACATGGCTAGGGCCAGTGGATCAGTAGATGATGAATAAAGGAACATAAGAAAAGGTTTCTTTGTAATGTGATGCCAGCATAAACCAGAGAAATTTAACTCCAGTGAATGAACAGCAAAATGTGACTGCAAAAACGGCAAAAAATGGGTTTGTGCTACTAGTAAATAAAGTGGGATCATAAATGGAGAACCTAAAAAGCATTATGAGCAAAGAAAAGATGCATCAATCTACTTTTGAGCACAGAGAATCCTTCAGGTATTCTGGCTCATATACACAACATATAGAACATTTCCATGGTTAAAAAATAAACATCTGGAAAAACAAAAAAATCAATCTACCATTATCCTCAAGTTTTACAGGATGACCAGAGATTTTCAACATTACTGTTTCTTTAGAAGTTTTACATCTGAGGAACAGCAAGAACAGACTCATACAGCAAACAAGTGCTTCATGCATACTCATGAACATGGATATGCATACTCATGTGCACAGATATGAACTGTGAACTCTTAAAGCAGTTTATTTTTTAATTTATTTTCTCAAAAATATTTTGTCTTTCTTGAAATAATGTAGGATTTGAAACTGTCCTCCATTCATTCATAGACCAATCCTTCATATTTTTTGTGTGTCTGATAATCAAAGCACAGATAAAAAAAAAATGGAAAGATTTTCACATGTAAGTTTTCATTCATGAGAAGATTTTTCTGAAGGACCAATATGAAGATCTTGTCAAATCTCGTGCTTAATTTTTTATGCTAAAGAGTAGACTTTTGCAGCAAAAAACTGGAGAGGCAATAAGGTGAAGTGGTACACTGTAATTCACAACAGTATTCAGTTTTAGTGCTCACACCATTTCCCAGAAATACAAGTGTTTCTCTTTTGATAATAAGTACAGTTTATTGTTACCAGATGGTCAATTAGTTTTCATTACCATGGACCACAAAGATGACTAATAAAAGAAAGACGGTAAATGAAAGGCTCCAGAGTAGAAGGATGGGGAATGACCATGCAAAACACTGAGATGGACTGGAAAGAGTTAGAAGAGAAAAAGTATGGAACATAAAAGAAAAAGGGACAGATAATGAAGAAGGGAGAACAGGAGGATACAAAAATGAAAGAGAATACTTTGCAAAGAGAGTTTCCAGATCCTGCCTAATGTACTTTATGGACCATACAATATGAAATATGATTGCATAAAGCTGCGTAAACCACACACTCCACTTGTGGATCCTGAGCTACTGGCAAATTGCCATCGTTCCAATCATGTATTTGAGTTAATGGCTTAAGAATTCAATCACAAATTCATCTAGCAAAGTTAGGTTTATGTGACATACAGACATGTTTCTAGCCACATGATCCATTCATTAAGCAGTTTTTCAGTTTGCAAATTGCTAACTTTCTTGACAAGCAGAACACAAAGCAGTATTTCAAATGCTGATACTAAAAAGAAAACAATCCATATTGTCATAAAACCCCACTCATCCATCGTTCTCATCCTCTTAATACAGTGTTAACCAAGTTAACCAAGAGTTAACTGAAAGAAATCTGCATATGTGCTGCTGTGGGTGGGCAGAAGGCAGGTTTCAATTGTGTCATGAAGCAGCTCCACCTTTCCACTGATCAATAATAAAAATAACAAACAATAAATATATTTATTTAAAATTACAAGAGTGACAGAAGTATATGGTATTTGGCAGAGTCACCTTTCATATGAAAACCCATTTTCCAGAGAATAAACTCTACTGATTTGATTATATGCAATCATTTACCTTCATCTCAATAACGGTTTGCAGAGCCTTTGTCTTGGCTGTGTCAGGAGCATTTTCAAATCGACGATGGATCTCCTGTACCAGCAGAAAAGAAAGCAATGGTTAGCCTAATGGCATTGTGTTCCACAAACAAAATTACTAGAAGCTTCTCCTTCTAATACATAGCATAATCCTGCTTCTTGCTAATGTTACCAGTTCATACATTTTATTGTTTCTCATATCAAAGAGAGGATAGGTGAAAGTTCATTCAACAGAATCACAGCCTCAGTTGAAAAGGCACAACAGAAACTCTGTCTTTGACAACCTACTACTCAAACTGTTGAAATGACAGCTGAGTCTACACAAAACTCCCATCATCTTCCTGGTAAATTAAATTACTACTACTTTCTCATGGAAAACATACACATAATTTATTTGATTAGATCCTTAACGGAAACAATAATGCTGTGGTTTCTGTTTCAATAAGCTATAGGGTACAGCTGTGTTGACAACTCTCTTTTTACAACCTTTTTATCCCAAAATCTTTCTCCACTGGGCCTCAAATATAGCTGAAAGTACATGACTGTTCTAGAGCAGCACACTGCTCTAAAAGCTCAGAGTACACAGTCAGCAAGACACAAAAGTCCATGTGATATTTGCATTAGTGATTTCACAGAACTAGCAAGCTTCAGGCTGCTAAGGAATAAAATAATGGAAAGCTGAAATAACTTGTTCTACCATATAAAGTAGGTAGAGGTTTCCACTTTTCCATTTGTATTGGGTTTGCATAGCAATGTTTAGGTAGTAGGGGGCTAAAGGGCTTTTGTGAGAAGATGCCAGAAGCTTCTGTGTCCAAGAGAGCCAATGCCAGCTGGCTCCAAGACAGACCTACCACTGGCCAATGCCAAGCTCATCAGCAACAGCGGTAGCACCTCTGGGTGCTAAAAAACCCAGTACAAAACCCACAAAATCAAACACCAGGAGAAATTTCAGCCAGAGAGAGAAGTGAGAATATGTGAGAGGAAAAACTCTGCAGACACCAAGGTCAGTGAAGAAGGAGGAGGAGGTGCTGCAGGCGCCAGAGCAGATATCCACCTGCAGCCCATGGAGGACCCCATTCCAAAGCAGGTGGATGCCTGAAGTAGGCTGTGACCCCATGGGAAGTCACACTGGAGCGGGTTCCTGGCAGTATCTGTAGCTCCATGGAGAAAGAAGACCAGGTTTGCTGGCAGGACGTTTGACCTCATGGGGGATTAATCCTGGAGCAATTTGTGAAGAACTGCAGCCCATGGGAAGGGCTCACATTGGAAAAGTTCATGGAGGACTGTCTCCTGTAGGAGGGACGCCATGCTGGAGCAGGGGAAGAGTGTGAGGAGTCCTCCCCCTGAGGAGCAAGAAGCAGCAGAGACATATGATAAACTGACCAAAACCTCTATTCTCAGTGTCCAGGGCAAGAAGGTTGAAAAACTGGGAGTGAAGGTGAGCCCAGGCAGAAGGGAGAGGTGGGAAAAAGGTGTTTTTAAGATCTGATTTTCATTTCTCATTATCCTGATTTGACTGGTAATAAATTAAATTAATTTTAAATTCATTTTCCCCAAGTCAAGTCTGTTTTGCCCGTGACAGTAATTGGTGAGTGATCTCTCCCTATCGTTATTTCAGCCCATGAGACTTTTTGTTCTATGTTTTCTCCCATGTCCAGCTGAGGAGCCAAATGACAGAGAAGCTTTGGTGGACACCTGGTATCCAGCTCAGGTGAACCCACATCGTTATTTGTCATAATATAGTATTGTGCTTAAACCACACACTAATGTTAAATGTAGGAACGTGAATACTGTTAGAATGTCAGTATCATATGATGTAAAAATACTTCGGCACCCAAAGAACATGAACTGTGATATCAGTTAACCTAACAACAAATGTATATGTGCCCACACACAGTTTGGCCACTCACTCCCCTCAAGCACATAAAAGAAAAATCAAAAAAGCCACCCATAAATTCGTATATTCAATAGATAGGAAGAGATAACATTTTGATAACAGACATGCAACTTGCCAGATTTTTCATTATTTGAATCAGAAAGGTAGAGTCATATATACTGCTTTGCAAAGTACTAAAAGCACTACTTATCTTGCAAAATTGTTAAGTATTCATAGCTGTGAAGTGAGCAAGATAGAAATGTTCAGTGATATGACAAGGGCCACAAGAAGAATTTTACAGAAATCTGGCACAAGGACATTTAAGGTGATGCCTATGAATGGTAGTAACAAGAAAATCCAGTAGAAGATTTGATTTGTCTATCATTAAAAACTAGTATATTTCCTGAGAAGCTATTTTTACATGTATGTTCACACTGAAGGGTGGTATTTTCTGAAAAAAAAATGTTGTGAACTCTCTAAAGCTGTGAAAACAAAAGATAAGAAGGTAAAAATAATATGCCAGGTCTATTTTGAACAATGTAATACTTTTAGTAGTGCAATTACACACTAGACAATTTTAAGTTGTGCAGAGACATGGTCCTCTCATCTGAAAACATAAAAGCAGCTACTGCTATGGAAATGGGCTAGATGTAATACACTATAGGAGAACAGCACATCACTCAAGGAATGTCGACACAAGTGTCTGCTTTTTACATTGCACAACATTTTCCCAAACAGAAAATTCTTCTAAGCTTTAGAAATTTTTGTATCTCCACTGTCTGAAGTGATGCTGTGCACTTCAGCAAAGGAAATGTCCTGCTTCTGTCATCTTAAGTATTAACTGGGCACCAGAAGGTGACTGGGTTGCATTATAACTGTTTAATTTCAGTTACAAGTATGTTTCAGGAAGTGCTTCATACCAGTAATTTTAACTTCTAGCTCAGCAATGTGTAAAACTGAAGAAAAGAATATATAGGAAGAGTCCTGTATAATGTGTTTTATAATCAGTAGAATTTTGCTACTAAAAAATAACCATGGTAGTTTCTTCAGAAATTTTTGCTGTAACTTTCCATTTGTTGTTTCCTGCATTTGCAAACACAGACAGTATCATTCCATGAAAAATAAAATCAGTATATTAAGAGAACAACTTTGGAAGATGTGCTGAAAATCGCACACACATCAATAAGGGAGGATGGCACTTGCTTTAAAGCTCACCTACCACTAGCTAAGGGAACTCATCTCTGGGTTTTGCAATTTTATGGACATATGCAGACAGTAATTTCTAAATCCAACCCAAACCACAGATAATAGGACACTTAAATTTGTCAATAAAAGATAATCTAAAGTGAAAATTATAACACAGCTTCCAGTTCATCTCAGTATTCCAATCAGCAAGCAACAAAAGAAAAATTCCTCAAAACCTCAGCATTAGAGTAAAAGCAAGATAAAGATAAGACCTATTCAAACCACCCTATTACTTTTAGGTAGAAAGTAATTGTGTTGAAATCTGACAAGAGAAGCGTGAATTCAAAAGCCAAAAGTCAATTAAAAATTACTATCTTAACCATTCAGAAATTTATTTATTTATGTGCTATTAGTTTTTCATTTTTCCCTTCTGTCCTCTTCTTTAAGGTAAAAAAGCATGTATTTTCTACTTGAAGTATACGACTTGTGAATGTTATTTTCAATTATTTTTTTCTCAACTGCAAAGTTTGACACTTGCAGAGACCAAATTCCACAAATGTCATCTCTACTGAAGATAAGTGCAGGATAATATTAACATATCCAAGGAAAGTATACCAAAGCTGTAATTTGTAAACAAAGCAAACCACGTAATACATATTGACAAAGTATATCTTCTAATATAACAAAATAACAAAAGACATTAAAGTTTCTGTATTTTAAACCTCCAGCCAGATTTATGCATTTATAAATTATTTCACATAGTTTCAAAAATTCCACCTATGGGGAACAGAGCTGTGCTGTGGCTTTACCCCAGCTAGCAGCTAAGCACCACGCAGCTGCTCGCTCACCCCCACCTCAGTGTGGAACTGGTTCAAAATTTTGCCTTGTGTGATTAAAAAAAAAACGTATTTTTGAAGACAATGACAAAGGGCAAACCCTCCCCTTTGAGAGGTCTCCTGCCTGCCTGGGGCCCATGTTAAAGACATCGTCAGGAAACTCCCTAACCTGGTGCGGCCTGCTGACTAGTATCCACTACTGCTTCTCCATGTGGGTGGGGATGAGGTCACAACATGCAATGCTACAGCCATCGAAAGGGACTTCAGGACATCTCTGAAGGGATCAGGAGCGCAGGTTATCTTTTCATCCCTCCTTCCCGTTGTGGGAAGCGATGTTGAGAGGAACAGGCAGATGCAGTCTGTTAATACCTGGCTATGTGGCTGCTGTGACCACCATGACTTCAGGTTCTTTGACAATGGGATGGCTTACACAGCACCAGGCTTAATGAACCCTGGTGGGAGTCATCTCTCTCAAAGGGGAAAAAGGGTCTCAAGGTTAAGGAAAAAAAAAGCCCTGATAGAATTAAATCTAGCCAGAGATGTAAAGGGCAACAAGAAAGGTTTTACAGGTGTATCAATGAGAAAAGGCTGATGAGGGAAAATGCAGGCCCTCTTCAGAAAGGATCACGTGGCCTTGTAACCCAGGATATGGAGAAGACTGAGGGAGAAGACTGAGGTAGTCAACGACTCTTTTGCCTCACTCTTCAATGGCAAGAGTTCTAGCCACACCACCCAAGTCACTGAGGGCAAAGGCAGGGACTGGAAGTATGAGGAACTGCCCAATGTAGGAGAAGATCAGGTTCAAGTACAACTAAGGAACCTGAAGGTGCACAAGTCCGTGGGACCTGATGAGGTGCATCCGCGTGTCCTGAAGGAACTGGTGGATGAAGTGGCCAAGCCACTCTCCATCGTATTTGAGAGCTCCTGGCAGTCTGGTGAAGTCTCCACTGACTGGAAAAGGGGGAACAACCCCCATTTTTAAAAAGAAGAAAAAGGCAGACCCAGGGAACTACAGGACAGTCAGTCTCACCTATGTGCCTGGCAAGATCATGGAAAATATCATCCTGGAGACTATGCTCAGGCACATGGAGAATAAGAAGGTGATTGGTAACAGCCAACATAGCTTCATTAAGGGCAAATCGTGCCTGGAAAATCTGGTGGCCTTCTATAATGCAGTGACAGCAATGGTGGACAAGTGAAGGATGATAGACTTCATCTTCCTGCACTTGTGCAAGGCATTCAACACTGTCCAGTGTGACATCCTTGTCTCTAAATTGGAAATACATGGATTTGAAGATAGACCACTCAGTGGATAAGGAACTGGCTGGATAGTCGCACTCAGAGAGTTGAGGTCAACAGCTCAATGTCCACATGGAGGTCTGTGACAAGGGCTGCTCCTCAGGGGTCAGTACTGGGACTGGCGCTGTTCAACATCTTTGTCAGTAACATGGACAGTGGGATCAAGTGCACCCGCAGCAAATCTGCTGATGACGCCAAACTGTGTAGTGAGGTCAACATGCTGGAGGGAAAGGATGCCATTCAGAGGGACCTTGACAGGCTGGAGATGGACCCATGCAAACTGCATGAAGTTCCACAAGGCCAAGTGCAAGGTCCTGCATGTGGGGTGGCACAATCCCAAACACAACTACAGGCTGGGTGGAGAGCAGCCCTGAGGAGAAGGATTTACGGGTGCCGACTGATGACAAGCTCAACATGAGTTGGCAGCTCAGAAGACTAGCCATGTCCTGGGCTGCATCAAGAACAGCGCGGCCAGCAGGTCGAGGAAAGTGATTCTGTCCCTCTCTCTTGCTCTCTGTGAGACCCCATACAGAACACTACATCCAGCTCTGGGGACTCTAGTACATGACAGATGTAGAGCTATTGGAGTGAGTCCAAAGGAGGGCCACAAAGATGATCGGGGGCTGCAGCACCTCTCCTATGAATACAGGCTGTGAGAATTGAGCTTTTTCAGCCTGGAGAAGAGAAGACACCAGGGAGAGCTAATTACAGCTTGCCAATACTTAAAAAGGGTCCTACAGGAAAGCGGGAGAGGGGCTGTTCACCAGGCAGTGTAGTGATAGGACAAGGGGCAATGGCTTCAAGCTGAAAGAGGGTGGGTTTAGGTTAGATGTTGGGAAGAAATTCTTTAGTATGAGGGTGATTGAGGCTCTGGCACAGGTTGCCCAGAGAGGCTATAGAAGCCCCATCCCTAAAAGCGTCTAAGGCCACATTAGATGAGGCTTTGGGCAACCTGGTGAAGGGTGTCCCTATCCGTAGCAGGGACTTGGAATTAGATGATCCTTGAGGTCCCTTCCAACCCAAAGCATTCTATGATTCTAAGTAGCTTGTCTCATACAGAAAAAAAAAAGTTTGAAATAAGTACTTTATATATAACAGTAAATAAAAAGTTAGGTTACTACAATTTTAGCCCCCCATGCTAGAAAAAAAATATGAATACATGCGTTGAAGTTTATGGATTCTTTCACTTTGGTGAGATCATAACTATAATACAGAGAAAACACCCTGATGGATGGCTGCAGGTCTACTTTTTTCCAATCACTCATTATCTAGACATTATATTAAATGATAATATAAAAATCAGAATTTTTCTATACAAGAATCAGAAGATGTTTATAATTTCTTTCTAGTGTGGAAAGACATGAAACCAATATCTTTTTTCCACTCTAATTTTTCAACTTTACATAAACTGCCAAGCTACCACACTCTGAAAGAAAAGAATATTAAAATAATTTTTTATATATTTGAACATTTTAAACTGTCATTCTTTTATAGTGGCATAGGAGGCATTCCAAACTAAAAAAGCAAACTGTATAAAGAATAAATATTCTCAAAATTTGTTGTAAAAATCTCTTTGTTTTAAAACTGCTTCTAGACAAATGAAGTGATTCTAATCAAGACATAACTATTTAAATTATCTTCATTCAAATAACTTCTCCCTACAGAAAAACAGAAACTTAATCTTTTAACTCATCAGAAAGATGTTCTCTAGTATGACAATATAGTACTGAATCTATCTACTCCAGCAAACCAAAGATTCTCTCTAAAAGTGTGTCATATTTTTTCTGCAGAATCTTTGAACAGGACAAAAGTATTCTTTGGGATAACTCTAATTGCTCCAATTAAAATTTCCAAATCCTTCTCTGAGCCTGGAGCAGAAAAGGGTAAGAATTTTAACACAGGCACAGAAAAAGAACTTCTTTGCAGAACTTGTCACAGTTAATTAAAATCTGGTCTAGATAAGGCAAACAACTTTTCTCTTGATTGAGCACAGTGTACATCCATCCTTTCTCACTAAGGTCCTTGGTGCTGCTCTTTGGCCATCATAGTATCAAGTTCAGCAATCTCAAGCTAAATCAAGCATGTGTATGTTATAGCTGAGTGCGCCTGCTCGCTGCTTGGACAGACATCTACCCTACGTGGAGACATAATACAGAAAGCTCACAGAAAGTTCGTGTTACTTCCTAGAATAAAGTGAGCACTGTTTGATTCAAAATAGCTACAAACAGGGATTAGTTCTTGTACTAAGTCCATACTAGATAACTGTAATACAGTTCACAAACAGAACTTTGTGGGGTTGCCATTTCAACAAACAATGAAGATGAAAAGAAATAATAGCTTTCTCTGCCATAGCCTCTTTCTTTAAGTTCATTGTAAATGAGTGCCCTTATGAATGACCCATTTCAGTGATTGTGTTACAAAACCACTCTTTATTTGTTAAGCACTAGAGACCTAAGTCCTTAATTCAGTTTTACACTCAGTTGTATTAAATATCCATCTTATTTGAATGGGTATGATTATTTAAAAAAAAAAAAAGCCATTTACTACAAAACACAACTTTTTGGCACAAAGAGCAAAGCTACTGTTAGTTCTTTCCTTGCTCCACCTTATTGTAACATGCAAGCCTTGAATCTAGAACTGACTCCCGAAGAAACCTTCTACATAAAAAGCCTTCTTTCTGTTTCCAAATAAAAGGATGGAGTCAGCCATCCATCCCAGACCTGGATTCACAGTTCAGGGAATAACTGTATACTTTAATACCTATCAAATCAAATGGCTGCTTCATTCTTTATGATGAACTACGTTGCCATTCTATTACACTGATGTTTCAATGAACACTTCACCCTACCTTCAACACCTGCTTTGCCTCAAAGTTTGAGCCAACCCCTCCTTTCTCCCAGAAGAACGCTATAGCTGCAAAATCACAGTTTAACTTGAAGGGAGACTTGGTTTTGACCTCTCGCTGAAGGCAGTGATAACAGCCACACACAGCCTGTCACAAGTGACTTCCAGGACTTGCATATCCTTCATTATAAATATATGGTAAATCTGTTACAGCAGCAGAAGAACTAGCACTGTGCACGACTTCTGTTGCATCTTTTCAGGAAAAGCCAGTGGGTAGGGCAATTTTTATGATCAGGGCTCTGAATATATGTTATAAGGCATGAAGGGACGGACGGCTCCATAGGGGTATTGCGTAGATGTCAATAAGCACAATGGCCAATGACAAGAACACAACACATTTGAGAACTTCTGCACATACACCCTCCTTAATTCTTACAATTTGAGACATCAAAGGCAGGAGCAGCCATCTCAGCAGGAGAAATGCAGTGATGTCAGTATATCCTGGAGACTCCAATTAGTATATACCACAGCACTGCTGTGAACAAATGTGTACTTGGCTTGCAGAGTATGTACGTCCAATAGCAAATCAGAGACAAACAGGTCATCACATTAACTGCTGTTTAAAGCCTGTGCTAATACCCCTTGTGAAGAAGTAAGAAAATGGGACAAAACTGCCGAAGTTGTTTGGCAAATATCTGACCATAATACACAATGAGCACGATTTTGTTCCCCTTGGGTAGAAACAATACAGGTAACTTTGGTTTTATCCTTTCTGCCAGGCAGATGAAAAATTTGGCCTAAACTTTTTTCCCCAAAAGCTCTCAAGAAGTTACTGCTTTACTGACTGAGACGCTGTAAGTATATGACTTCAGTTCTTTCTTCAGATATGTACTCCTAAAGATAGAGAGTAATGAATAATTCAAAAGAGAAAGTTTTAACCTAGTTGGTGTAATGATGCTGGACTGTCCTTATGAATCATAATTTGCCCGAAGTGTCTAGAACAGCAGATATAGAAACAATCACATCATATTCTGCCATAACATGCACTGATATTTGGTGTGTCTATTACTCCGTATGGCTGGGAAAAATATGTTTCTACTCAGTGCATCTAGCATTTTGGGTGGGGGAGCAGGAAGGTTGTCAAAAAGAGTATGGCAAGCTTGGTTATCTTTAGAGCTATGTGCTGTCACTGCTATCACTGATAATTCTGCAACAGGTGAGTCTGGAACAATGAGGTGGCAGTTAAAGTAACTTGGGAGCTATTCTGGAAGCTGCAGTCCAGCTGCTGGATTTCATCAAGCATCTCTTGTTGGTATGTTAATAACTTTATTTCTGAAAGTTAAGTCTAGAATGACAGCAGTAATATGAATTATTTGCACTAAGACTTAAGAAGGGGCATTCAAAATAGCAGCCCTCTTTTTATAAGCTATGAAGCTTAAGCTTGTTTCCTAGGGTAGAGGAATGTCATGTAGCCACACTGTCATCTGCTGAAGTCAGGGCATCCAGATCCATGCCTGTGTTCAGATGTTCAATAAGACATTTAACTTTTCATTACTTTGTGCTAATGAGAGACTGTCCACAGTATCAGCGAATTGCCAAATACATCCTATGCTGGATGCAGGATCCTTCCTATGGACTTGTATGGAAAGATTGTTTGAGTTCTCCAGAACTCAGGACATTTGGGAAAAGCCCAGGGGAGTCAGATTGCTTATGGAGATATCTCTCGCTATCTGCAAGAAAATAAATAATCAAAGGTATGCAAGGTCTTCTATATGAGGAACAATTAAGCAGCATTTGTCTTCTCAGCTTGAAAAAAAAAAAAGCACTTGGAAAGGATATGATAATCTAAAATTGTGAGTGGCACAGAGTCTCAGTAGCAACCAGTTCACTGTGTCTGCCACTGCAGGAACAGGAGGCTGTCAGTGAAGCTACTGAGAGGCGAGTTTCTTCTTGCAACAGACAACAGGTCTGTAGAACAACTTACCAAAGGATGCTACAAGGTGCAAAAGTTTACATAGGCTCATGAAGACACTGAGCATGTACTTGGATGGCAGATCAACAGAGGGTACTAAACTGACAAAGGAAGGTGGGACAGCATTACAGAGAAGTATCATGTTTAACTTGTTCTTACCCTTTACTGGATGTCTGCATATGGCCAGTATGTGAAATAGAATGCTGGACTGATGGGTTCTTTGTCTGAACAAGTACAGCTATTACTTGGTCATGATCTTCACAGAACCACCAGTCTGGGCTCTCTAAGAATTTCCTTTCCTTAGGAAATTAGTGTAACCTTTACTACAATCACAGTAATAGAGGTAGCTAAAGAAATCAATGAATTCACATTAACTTTTCAAGGTCAGACTGCTGGCCACCACACCTGTACCACCTAAGAAACCATCTGATGACCCTGAGTCTCAACATTATACTTTGAAATACATGTAGGCTTCAAAGTTGAAAAATGGAGGGATATTTTTTTGCTTCAAGATGCAGATATTTGTTATTTTTCCCAGCAAATGATTTTTAAGTCTAACACACTTGTAATGGCAGAAACATTATTAGTAGACTCTGACATCTTAGAACTTGCTTTAACTAAGATGGTCAAAACTGCTATTAAAGTTTTTCTCAGCTTTTCTAATGTGTTAGAACACAAAGCATAAATTCTGACCTCTCAAGCACATGCAAACTGCTTTGAGATACTGCTGCTCCTTTAACAGCAACATTTAAAGAAGAGTTTAGCATGCCTTTCCAAATATTGGTTAGGCTCAATATAGAACCACCATGAAAGTAGATTGATTTCTTAAAGGAAGCTCCAAAATTCCATGGATAGTATCTGAGGTAGCAAAAGGGCTAAAATAATCTAAAACTATGGAAGTACAGATAAACACATAACTGAAGATTAGCAGAGAAGGGTGAAGCAGACACACCTAAGAGGTTCTGTGTAGGGAACTTCCAAGTACTGAGAACTTAGATAGCAACTCTGAACTAGATCCCACAGAGCAGAGCAACTTGGTGCCCAGGAAGTTAGATATAATCAAGTACAGTTCAGCAACATCCACTGATTTTCTCCAGCCCCTCGGAGCCCCAATCATGAGACCTGAGTTTCATGCACACAAGAGCAAGTTCAATTAGCTCAGTCTAGCTCAGAACTCAAGGACAACACACAAGTAAATAACAAAACCCAGTCCCTAAGTACATAATTTGGTATCTCTGCAGATGGCACCATGTTTATTATATGGCTACTATGGTGCTCAGTTTTGAGTGTGGATCACCCATCATATCAATGGCTTGAGCTACAAATTCCAACATATCCAGCTTACTCTTTTCAATGACACAGAGCTCAGTAAGGAGTAATTAATTTTTAAATGTTAGATAAAACTTTGCACTTTCAAAGTCAGTAAGCCATCTCTACCTTTTCCAGAAAATCTTTTACCATAAAGGTTAGGACTCAAATGATTGATGATTTCCAGGTAATTCTAAATGAAACAATAAATTCTTATCTCTCAACATCTGCTCATCAGTAGCAGAAACAAAACTAACTGCGTTCCTGAAAAATTACACAGCTCCTGCCAGCTTTTCATTTACGTTGCTGGACTTAAAGCAGAAACAAATGGAAGCCATTTGGGGCTCTTCCTGAAATAGATACAAGAATTGGAACAGAATTATCATTGGTTGCTAAATAAAGGAAAAACTGTAGTGTAGAAACTCTGGAATAATATTATCTTCACTCCAGACACTCAAGAGATTACTGCTCTAAAAAAAAAAAAAAATCTGGCCTAAATCTGGCTCAGATCAGTGGGGTCCAGCTTTCTTACATAAATGCTTGCAAGAGCACAAGTAGAATGGGTCAGGCCATAGAAAACATATGAATAAGAGGTATTAAGAAGTATTTATTTGTTACAAAGACTGATCTCAAAAACCTCTGTGCCAGACCTTGTTTTATGTCATCTTAAAGAGTGGACTTAAATCTTGTGTAGATGATTCAGGGTTTCAAAGAAATGCTGAACCACAAAGGAGACGCGCAATGCCCGAAGCACATCATTAGATTCACACACACATACAGGTACATGTGTAGCTATTAATTCACCCATTCCATCTGCAGAAGTACGTAAAATAATCTTTACAAAATATCTTACCATTAGTGTATACAACATATACATACATACCTGTGTGAGTACACAACACATGCTGAATCAGCCTTTCAGAAATTAGTATTATAATACTGTAGGAGGTTGGTTGACAGAACAAAAACGCATTTAACAACATCAAGAAACTTAATGGCACTGGCTACACAACAACAAATTTATTATCCTTTATTTTTCTAAAATACTTATATGTAACCTATATTTCATCACAATTAGTTTAGGATGATTAGTAGTGACGGATGCTTGCTATTGTACCCCTCTAAGGTACAATACAGATATGACAATGTTTTTTCTTTTCTGTTTTCAGGGAGGTGGGGGGGAGGGGGTTACTATGTGTGCAGCCGTGTCCCTTTAAGTATTGCTATGTGTGTAGCAGTGTCCTTTTAAGTAATCTTTTTTTTGGCTGTGCATCCAGTGCAGCTAATAGTTTTATCAAATACCCTTCACAGCAAGATGACTGTTTCCATGGAAACCATAGAGCAATCATCCATTACTCCTGCAAAGATTTCTCTCAGCTCTCTCCTAAATACAGGTAGCTACTTTCTCTCAAACTGAAATAGAACAGAAGAATGAATTTTACAGTCTGTGTGACAATTCACCTCCACAGCTTCATACAGAGACTATGGGGAAAGTGGGGCCTAAAGCACAAAACCCCAGAAAGCACATGCAAGGAAGCCATTAAGAAGTTTTAAAACAGGACAAATTCTGTCAAGTTTGCATTTGCAAAATACAGCTTATAGAGAGGATGGAAGGTTCTTTCCTTACAGCTATGAAATGGAAAGGAGGCAGACACAAGCTTAAAATTGGAGACAAACCCAGAGCTTGGTCACTTACCTCTCTTAACATGTTGTTTTCTTTTTCCTTCTGTTCAAGAAGGCTTTCCAAGTGGTGCACGTGCATCTCTGCCTCAGCCAACCGTCTTGTTCGCTCATGGTCTTCTTCAGTGGCTTTTGCTGACAGACCTTTACTCTGCAGCATCTCCAGCAGCTTTTTGATGGACTCATCCCGTGCATTTAAGGTCTGTTTCTGTGTCTCAATACGCAATTCCATCTCTTCTAAGGTTTTACGTAGCAGGAAGAGTTCCTTGGCCTGGCGTTCGTGCTCTGCGTGAAGGCGTTGGAAGTTTTCCTCTGTCAGCTCTGCCACAAAGGGCTCACTGGTTCTAGTGCTGCTGTCCTGCTGGAACAGCTGGTTCAGGTCCCGCTGGATCCGAAGCTCATCTTGGAGAGCCTGGATAGTCATCTGCATGTGCTAAAAGAATAAATAGATAAAATCAGAGTATTTCCTTCACTGGAGAAATAGAGAAAACAGCACAAACCATGTCAGTCCTCCAGAAATACCAACCAAGAGAAAACTACAACACTGACAGACCATCATTGTTTTTTGAAAGCAGAATTGAGGTTTAACTGGGTTATACTACAGAAACTTCAAGTCCTTCCTATGTCTGGTAGAGGTTATTAACACTAGAAACCTCTTACTTGGATGACTTGCCCACTTCCACAAACTTCAGCGAGTCACTATTTCAAAAAGGAAAATGTCAGCAGGCATTTTAAGCTGAGACTTTAAAATCTTTTTTTCCAAATGTTTGCCTATCCTGTAGAAGAATTCTGCATAAGAAGTCCTAGACTAGCATGACTCTCTTACCTAACCAGAGGAACATGTGACAACTAGAGTTTACATACCATCTAACAGATTGTAATCAGCCATGAAAGCTCCTGAGTCCCAGTCTTCAGTACTAACACTACACATAGCACAGATTTCCCAGTTGACTTCAAGAAGAAACTTCAGCACGTCAGGAAGAACTAACAACTATAGAAAACAAGATAGAAGCTGACTGTGGAGAAGGGTCACATTGCACTATTTTACACATGAGAATTTTAGTACAGAGCAGAAACTACCACCTTACAAAGAGGAACGTGAAGTCAATCCAATGATCAGCAGCAATTTTTGATTGTGCAAGACAATAAATCCTGTCTCAATGACAGTCAATACAATGTGTTAATAATGGGATAATACAGAAGCAGCACACTTTGCCTAGAAAAAAGTCCTCACTTCGTAAGGTAGATAAACATTTGTTTTCTTCTCTGTTGGATAGAAGTATTAAGACAATAAAGGAGAAGAGCTAACACAGTGAATAAAGATCTGATTACCAGGGACAAGATACACACCGACTAAGTCTACACCCGTAAGAGTGGCAGGCATGCTCATAGTTTTGTCTGAATGTGAAACAAGTCAGGTGTTTCCTGGGGCCTACCTTTACATTACAAAAATGAGCATCTGCAATACAACTAACTTCCAGTATTCACTAGGACTAAAGTACTAGTTAGTATGACCTTTAACCTGCTTTAGACATGTTAACTGTTAGTTTGGCTGTACTGAATTGCGCATGAAGGCAATCCAATCAATCCCATTTGATTTACAAGTGTCAGTACTTCAGATCACATACTTCCCCTCCTTTAATGTTCTGGCCTAAGAGCTGCTTTTTGATACTAAAGGTGCTCACTGAAGTCCACACTGCCACTAAAAGGAACAGTACAGGTCTCTGTCCTTCCTTAGATGGCTGACACTGACAGCTGGATCAAAACTTCACCTTGATGAAAATCAGCCCTTCCAAAACCAAAACAAGGTCTTCCCAGCCAGATCTCGGAATCCAGTTGATGATGTCACTACACCAATGCTGGTCTTTGTGCAAAGTAGGGGTGGCAACGTGCAGCCAAGGAGACGGTACAGAAGAAACTGGAACCATCCTTTATGGCATCAGCATAAACTGAAATCAGCTTAAATGTGCAGCTTCATGATAGATTTAAGATGCTGTAATTGTCTTTTCTATTTCAGTAACACAATACTCTCAGTTACTATAATCCTGTTAATCTAAAACTACCCTTTAGGTTATAAAATCTGTGTGATAACGTAGCACAAGCGTATTAGGTGGGTCATAATTAAATATTCTGTTCTAAAAGGTACATTGTATTTATATATTGGCAGATGGTTAGATTTATTTTCAAGTCAGCATTGAGCAGTATACAAGAAGAAAAGAAATATCTCAAAGGAATCAGTATGGATTTTGAAAACTGTTTTTATAAAGCGCTTTTTCTTGTTTTTTTAATTAAGATTTCAGTTTTTATATATTGTCATTTCTCCAAACCACAGTCAGAATGAGAATGTCAGAAAAACCCCAAGCCTTAAAATCGAGGCACTACCACAAACACAGAATCACAGAGTGGTTTGGGTTGGAAGAAACCTCAAAGACCATCTAGTGCCACCCACCTGCCAGGTGCAGGGACACCCTCCACTAGACCAGGCTGCCCAAAGCTCCATCTAACCTGGCCTTGAACACTGCCAGGGAGGGGGCAGCCACAGCTTCTCTGGGCAGCCTGTGCCAGTGCCTCACCACCGTCAGACTGAAAAATTTCTTCCTAATATCTAATGTAATCTTTCCTCTTTCAGTTTAAGACCATTCCCCCTTGTCCTATCACTCTGTGCCCTTGCAAACTGTCCCTCTCCAGCTTTCCTGTAGGCCCCTTCAGGTACTGGAAAGGCTGCACTAACGTCTCACTGGAGCCTTCTCCAGGCTGAACAAGCCTAACTCCTTCAGCCTGTCTTCATAGGAGAGGTGCTCCAGTCCCCGATCATCTTCACGGCCCTCCTCTGGACTCGCTCCAACAGCTCTATGTCCTTTTTGTACTGGGGGCCCCAGAGCTGGACACAGTATTCCAAGTGGGGTCTCACGAGAGCAGAGCCAGTGTGCAGGCAGACAATCAAAACTACATCTGTTCAATTCATGTATGTTGACCAAGCTGTGAGTGAAAACCTACTGCACCCATGAAAAGATTTGCCTCATCTGTACCTATACAACACCAATAAAGTCAGTAGGACCTCAATGGCACTACTGAGAGAACAGCCTTAAATTTCATTAAGTTTAAACAATAGCCTCACTAGACATAACTTTACAATTCCACACGAGTTAATTCCATTTGCATTTGAGAAGCCTTACTTATCCACAGTTCAGCTGTGTGTTGTTTCTCCAGCTAACAAATTCCCATATGCTTCCACCTGCCTCTCCACAAACTGCCACTTCAGCATTTCCTTTCTCCTAGGCAAGAAAAAGAGCTTCTTCTAAACAACCACATCATCTACTAAATGAAATTACTTCCTCTACTTAGTGTTGTCTCAGAATCAGACTTGGGTTATTTATAAACATCAATGGGCTAAATCACCACAACCAAATTCCCTCATTTTTACCATTTGATCTGCTGTGAAATCTCATTTCAGGTTACACGGGCAAAAACTGTGTCTCAGACAGACAGAAATTATCTCCCCCAATGCTGGAAAAGCCTCTATGCAACTTTTAGGTCAAAGAACCAGAATCTATTATGTGATTCAGAAACATGAAAAATAACACCAGTGACAAACTTTTTATTAAACAGTCTGTTAATTAAGGACAAAAGAGTTTGGAACACCCAACAAAATTGGTCATCAGCTGCCTTGAATTGAGTTTCCCAGGAAAAATGAAGAGGTAGGGTGAGAGGAAGGTTAGCACTGAGTTTATGAATTACTGTCACTGTTCTCTGAACTGCTCAGCTGAGAACAAATTTCATTATATGCAAGGTAACTGGAAAATACACCATTCTGTGTTTCTGACACCCACTCCTTTCCAACATGCAGGATGTATGCAAAATGGGTTCTTTTATCTGCTTTCCAAAAATTTGTTATGATTCTCAGAATAAAGGAACAATACTCTTTATTAGTTGGCACCATAAACAAACTACTTTTTCAGTTAGCCCATAACTTGTCTTATGGAAAGAAAAGATCCTTTTCCTTCTGAAAGACTGGGCAAGTCTTACTAGCTTCTCATCCATTTCTTAGACTTCACTTTTAAATCAATGATTATCCCAGAAAGGCAAATTATTTTCCCAGTTCATGCAATACTAACCATTAGTGCTTAATCTTATTTCTAGGACCTGACTAAAAACCTCAATCAATCTTGAAGAACACTGTTGATATTGTCTTATTCAGAAATAAACAAGTAAAAATACTTTTAAGACCCATGGTTACATCATACTCTGCTGAATAAGTAACAATGATGCTTTTCTTAAATACTTTAATAAAAGTAATATAATTGCTTTGACTTTATTTATGTTGAACCTGTACTTTGCTTGAAACTTATCGCTCATATGTCAGACCTTGAGGATTTCAGAGTACCTTTTTCAGACTACCTTTTCAGAGTAATGAAAATTGGTCTCACTACAAAATTTAACTATACCTAAAAATCACAAAGATATTTTTGTGAGCATAGCTTTCTAGTAAGTCTCTTGTTGGTTCTACTTTTCTCTTGACAGATCTGGGCCCCTTTAGGCCCACCTCAAATATAAATCCTAACAGGGTGAGGTGCAAACATAACCTCTCACAGCTGCTCCTCTGCCTGTATTACTTCCAAGGGGCAACCTGAAGTTTGTTAACCAGTTTGCCTTACACCCAAGAGAACAAAATTTACATCTCTAAGTAGCAAAACACGATTCATTCTTTGACTCCACCTAACATGATTCAAATACACCTTTCCCACACCTTGGCAGATTGGTTACATGACTTTCCAACCTGCAGTATGACAACAGCCAGTGACACAAAGTTCCAGTCCTATTGCTGCAGCCTCAGGATAATGCAACGCACCAAACCTTGCTGCAGGCAGTTCTTTTCATCTCTTTCTGTTGCAGCTTTTCTATTTTGCATGAAATGTTTAAAGATGCAGTAGGCTTGACAGAAAATACTAAAGGGAGCACAGCTGCTTCTTTTTCTAATTGGTAGAACACATAGGAATAGAAAGACCTGCATAGCAATACTTCTAATTAACTTAAATGTTTACCATCTTACCATTCCAAAGGAACTGGGGGAAGTGCTTTTTAACATATTTTGGACAGAAAAAGGAATTTTGGCTGGAAAAAGGAATTTAATTGCCGTCAAGACCTGCATTCTAACCCTCTATTTTAGATCAAAAGGAGACAGCCATTGCTACTAGCGTGATTTTGAAAGAAAGGATTTAATTGTGACTTGCTTTTTACAGAAAGGATTTCTACACTCAACTTCACGAGACAGAGCTTGACCTACCAAGCTACAATGTTAAAGACTCCAATATATTTTTTTTCCCTTTGGTTTTGGTTGTCTGATTTAGAATATTCACACTGCAGACACTGTTGTCACCACTACAGTGATCAGATACATAACTCACTCCATAATGTATTCAAGAAGGATAAATGCCTAATTTATAGCTGTGGGTTCCACAACACAGACAAGGCAACTACAGAAGTGTTCAGTGCCTAGGTAAATTTTCCTTAATCTCCTGGATTTAAATTCTAAGTAGGTTAGCCAGGGAAATTACTTTATTTCCTTGAATATAAAAAACCCCCAAAAACACCACCTCAGTATGTTCAAGAACATCCTGTCAACAATCAGCAAGAAGGAAAAACCTTTCCCAGCAACAAGCGAAAAAATAACATGCAATTTTATGACACTGTCACAGAAATGTGTCACAATGAGGTGGGAAGAATTGTTACATTCTGCAAAACTCAACCTAAAAATCCTCCTTTTACACTGGGAGACCACTGAAGACACTTGTATTCATGAGCAAGAGAATATGGGGTGATGGGAAGGGCACAGAGAAAAAGAGGTCCGGCTACAATACTTAGTGGTCTGTGTCAGAGAAGCTTCCGCCTGGGAGATAAAGGTTCAAGATAATATTCATCATCTTCGTACATCCCAAAAGAACCTCTAGTCAGTAGGCAATACGCTGGTATTGAGTGGATCTCTAACAAGATATTTTCACAGACAGGCTGAGAGAGATCCTGCTTTGTACAAGTATCTGAATACGGGCGGGTTTGACTAGATGAACTTTAAAACCCCCTTCCAACTCAATACATTCTATGACTTCAGAATTTAAACCTACATTCCTCACATCCCGGAGTCACAAAGGGAAAATGAATCTCAGCTCAAGGTCTTTGTCTGAATTAGCCAAGAGACCTCTCCGCACCTCCCACACTCTAGGGAGCATCCCTGACCACCTCTATTTCCAGGGGTTGATCTCAATCTTCCCCATTTTTTAATCAGAAATTCCACTCCGTGGGGAAAACACTTTTTTTCCTAACAGAAGTTTTGCTGAAATCAGCAGGTTCAATACAAATTTCTTATGAAAAATATTGACAAACATAGCTACTTAAAATTTCCTGATTACTTCTACTGTTAACCCACAATGCCAGTACATCCTATACTGAATGACAGCTTTATGATGTCCATGTATTTGTCAGTTTCCTGCAAATCTGTTCAGTGGTCAAGTTGTTCTTCATGTAGAAAATGGTAAGTGCTTGGAAGGACATAGGACTGGTTTGGATTTTTTTAATTACATATCGCATATTTCTGTATTTGTTTTTCAGGACCCAACCAGGGGCTAAAGAAAAAATTACAATAATAACAGTCAAATGCAATTTGTTAAATGGGAAAAAAAACCAGCTTTCTGAAGATGCCAGTTTACAGCTAATTTCTTATTCAACCAATTATTTTTACAGATGGAAAAAAAGACACATGCTTTTAGCTACAAAAGCCCTTCCAGATCTGAAATAGATGTAGTATTGCACCTACAAACACTGCTTTACCTTTGTCTTTAGGTAATCATGACTGCATAGCTACTACTCTGGAAAGAAAAGATACAATAATCACAGTGTACTTTATTTCACAAGGACAAATCAGTAAGGCCTCAAATGTATCTCAACAGAAAAGGACAGAACTTAAAGGTGCTTTTCTTGCCAGCAGATCCACATGCAGAATCACAGACCTTTGCTTTATGATGATTCATAAGGAAAGCATTTTACAAGGAAAGCATTCCAAACATTTGTGAGATGATGAACCCCATTCTGCTCAAAAGAGATCACATGCCAAATGCTGGAATAGGATTCGGTCTCTATGGGAAATCATTCTCTCCCATTCTCAAAGAGTTAACGTTTTGGCGGTGTTTCTGGGAAATGGATTCTGCTGAAAGCACGGCAGAAGCGAAGGCCTGGCTGTCTGAGGGAGTCCCTGCTGACATTCATCTGCAGCCCACGCAAAGAAACTTAAAAAAGGGCTAATGTCAGGTGTCCAGCAGGGCTGTGATGAAACAGAACTTGCTGATTCCAGACATGCTACATGGTCCCTGTAAGACAGATCAGGGGCTTCAAAACCCTTATTTAAAGGGAAATGAATGGGTGATTTTTAAAATGTTTAGCTTAGATATAAAATACAGGTACGGTTTTAAATATGATTTAATTTCAGAGTCAAAGAAAAATAGTTGTATTTTAACGACAACCATACATTGCATTATCTCTGAGACAGCAGAAGGGCAAGATGGTAAAAAAGTCTTATAGATAAAGAGCTTAAGTTGTCAGTAATACATTTGTCAGCTGAACTAGACTCACACAAAATGACTCAATTGGGTTTAAGAGGGCAGTTTGCAGCAGCCTAATTCCTTCGTCTATGTCTGTACAAAAAAACCCAACCAACAAACGCACAATCAAATCAGCAGGGATGAATTTAAACTCCTAAAGTAAGCAGATCAGGAACAACCTAATAAACCTGTGGCCACAGAAGAACCAAAACTGCAGTGCAATCACCTCATACTAAGTGCAGAGGTACATCCATAAAGAAGGCTGCAAGGTAAAACAGAACAGATGCATTACACCAGTTACCCACCGCTAAATTGACCACATGAAAAATCTTACATATGATAAACATGGAAAAACTTAACTTACAAAGAAAAAAGGTAAGGAGTTTTTGTTCTCAAGTAATACAGCATGCATGTAGGCAGCTTCTACAAAATACCTGATGCGCAGTAAAAACATAACTCATAACTTATTCTGAAGAAACCTGTGCACATACCTGCATTATCAGGAAAAAAAAATCTGATTAAATATAGGCAAACCTAGTAAATTCCTGGAAAACATAAGTTTATATATCAGTTTTTGAACTACAAATATAATTCTGACAGTTCTCTGGCTTCCTAAGGGAATTCAGGCTTTGTAGCACATACCAGAAATTATCCAGTAAGCAATAGAATTCAAATAAAATAACTTCTAAATTCATACCAGTTAGTTCCAGCTATCACATGTTTAAATTTCTAAAGGTACATATACATTAATACTTTAGTGTTCTTCAAAAGCTTTTGCTTATGCAAATCTTCCTACATTTCACACGATTTGAGTGTCAGCATGCTATGATCCTAGAGCATAGAAACTGGATTCTTTTAAGTGCCCCTCATCTTTCTCAAGAACACACGTTTTATGATTAGGGTAGATGTTTAGAATTTCTCATCAGGATCAACAATTTCCATATTGATTTTAACCTTTATTTCCCAATAGGCTGTCAAAATTGGGTTAGCATTACACTACTAAATTAACATGTTTTATTTATAGACAAATATGAGCTTTGATTATTTATTCTTATGCTGCTAAAGAAACAAGAGTTCTTGCATATATGCAGTTTTTCATACATTGCAATAAGATAATTCTTTAGAGTTTCTGTCTCCCCTGTCTGGGAAACAGAAGCTTCTTTTACCACAAACTGTGTTGATAAAATTAATTTTTTTCTGTAAAAACCCCAAACAACCCAACATACAAACATCAGACTGATCTATATTCAGAGCAGCCCTGAAAAAACTTGAAGAATCTGATCACGTGCCATTTTGAATGTATATAAAACACACTCAACTTCACGGCATAGATTACTACTAAGCGTTGCATCCATGGAATAAGTGCTTAAGTGCCAGACTTCGCTTTTGTGAACCTCTTATCCCATGAGCATAGCTAGAAATTATTATGATACTTAAAGGAAGGAGAATTTTAACTTTTACATATGTATAGATGTCAAATATTTTCAAATTAATAGCAGCTACATGAAACATGACTCATTTTGTTAATAGTTTAAGAGCTTTTCTGCAAAAACATAGCCTTATTAGTCACCCCTATTAGGGAGGTCAGCAAATACATCCTTCCATTAGCTGATGCAAGGAATCAATCAGAGATAAAAGGTTCTCTGCTACACAACCTTTGATCTTGTGTTCAGTATTTTCCAAGATATAAGAATATATCAACACTATGCTCTAAAAAGGTAAAATAGCTGATGATTTATAATGAGTGATATATGAAAAAACAATGCTCAAGAAAATTGCTGACTACTTTATCCACACTTCCCTCCCCCTGGCACACCACCCCCACCCCCACTTTAAACCTTCTTCTGTACTAGATGGTTGGGAGACATTACAGTATATATCTTAACACACGTGTGCATGGGTCCTACAAGAATGTTCTGACCAAAATGTTTTGAATAACTGCAATTTTATGCATAAACCCTGTATCTCTCACATAAGGGTATAAAATATGGAGTAGGCCTGATCTGTAAAGCTTTCTGAATACATCAAACTTGTGGCTGCTGAGGACTGAAGAAACAATTACTAGGTGAGCTATGATACATAAATTGATAATATTTAGAGGAATTAGTTTTAATAAAAAACAGTAAGTGTTTCAACTTCTGCTTGCCCACAGCAATACAATCCTGTATTCTCCCTGCCAATCCTAAACACAGCATAGTGGCATCCTTCACCTGCAACCAAAGATCTCATGAGTTACCCAACCCTTAAAGACTACAGATTGATGACCACAGATGTATTCTTCCCAAACCTGTGTCTCAAGATATGGAGACACAAATAAGATAAAGAGCCCCATATTAAGCTGCTCAGCTGAAAAAAATGAAATATTTGCTAGCCCCATCAGGCTGAACTATAAAACCTGAACAGTGGCTCACCAGCAATGTGATAGCACGGAAATGTACTGGGCTTTTGTTTACTGGCTTTTAAAGACATTTTCCCAAGCAAGAAAAGCATCAGATGACCACATATGGTCACAAATGTGAGAGGACTGCATGAAGGACTCAATCCTGTCAAATACTAGAACACGTGACATTCAGGATCTCATAAACAACATATGGCTGTACTGTGACACATAGGAAGTTCTTGCCAATGGAGTCTTTGCACAATGATCAACCAAGATAGGGAGAACACCAACAGTAAAAACTAGCTGCTGCCTCTCAGCTGCACAGACCATGTGTAGAATGAGGTTTTGCTAGCTTGCTGATAATTTTCCTTGTAGGCAAAAGTCATCTCAGGGAGATAAATATGGAGTACAGAGGTCCTGTATGTCCAACACCTCATTCCGCTGTTTCACAAGAAGACAGGACCAATTTGACTATGTCACAGTAATACTTTGAGATTCTTGTTTCACCCTCTCCAGTAAGCCTTCCTAATTGCTTTCTATATGTGGTGGTTTGGTCAGGAGGTCAGAAGCCCGCCAAAGCTGCTCTATCACCCCCCCTCCCTTTTCAGCTGGACAGGGGATAAAATGTATATTGAGAGTCTCAGGAGTTGAGATAAGGACAGGGAGAGCTCATTCTGCAATCAGAATCACGGGCAAAACAGACTCAACACCGAATAAAGGACAGAAAACTCTCTAATTTTTTACACTGCACTGTACACCCAGTGAAACCAGAGTTGGGTAATGACAAGTGCAACCAGATCTTAAAGCACCTTCTCCTACCCCTCCCTTCTTAGTAGACTTCACTTTAGTCATGATTTCACTCTCTTCTTCCTGCCCATTGTGGTATGGGGAGGGGCGAGGAATGGGGGAATGGGGGTTTCGGTCAGTTTCTCATGAGTTGTTTTCCTTCTTATCTGGCGGGGGGGGGGCATGCCTCCCACCCTTCCCCTGCTCCAGTGTGGGGTCACACCCACAGGAGACAGTCCTTCGTGAACTTCTCCAACATGAGTCCTTTCCCACAGGGCTTCAGCTCTTCACCAGCTGCCCCAATGTAGGTCACTTCTATGGGGTGCAGTCATAAACTCATAGAATGTTTCTGTCTCTCAAGCCCAGACTGCTCCAGCTTGGTCTCCCATGAAGTCACAAGCTCCACCCCCCACCCACCCAGCAAACCTGCTTCAGCATGGATCTCTCTCTCCCTCTCACTCATCTCTGCGTCTCTGTCTCTCTCCATGGGCTCCAAGTGCTGGCAGGGGCTTGCACCAACAGAGGTCACAGCATCTCCTCTATCAGCGTCTGGCCTCTCCATGGGCTGCAGGTGGGGTCTTGGCCTTTTCCAAGGGCTGCAGGGAGACACCCGCTCCACCGTGGGTTTCTCCACATGCTGCAGGGGCATCTTTCTCTCCAGTGCCTGGAGCTTCTCTTCCCCCTCCTTCTTCACTGGCCTTAGTGTCTGCATCGTTCTTCTCACTCCCTTCTCCGGGGGCAAAAAGCAGGTGATTGCATTTTTTTTTCTCCTAAATGTGATTCCCAGAGGTGCTGTGAGCCTAATTGATGGGCTCAGCCTTGGTCAACAACAACTCTGGCCTTGAGCTGGCTGGTGTTTGCTCTCTCAGGCCTAGGGGAAGCTTCTGGCCTGCAGCCCCCCTCTGCCAGAACTCAGCCACGCAAAACTACACCACTATCCCATACATAAATGTAAGCATTGCATCTTCTTACGTTTCCCATATGGTCAGTTCTTCAGGGGAAGCAAAACAAGTTTCCTGGAAAAGCATTTGCACAAGGTTTTCGTGTTTTAAGCCACACTAAGGAACAAATTCAGGTTTTCATACTACACTGGCCGAAAATCCAAAAGGCCTAAAATGATAGCTTAAACATGAGTAGTACTCAGGTACATCATCAGAGGACTATAATTTGGGAACTTCTATATACAGAAAAAAAAATAGAAAAAAAAATTGTTTTCTATAAGAAATACAGGCTTTTTTGTAGTTATCAATGCACAGCTGTCAGCCACGATGTAAGCAATCATTTTAAATTTATCTTGCAAGATTAAGGCTTGAAATTCTCACAAGCAAGACAAGTTCCAAACGGAAGATATGCATCCGCTTCCATCTTCATAACTTTTCTTATTTTGTTTGAAATGCAAGGAGGAAGAAAATAGAAATCCATTTTTAACAAACTTTGCAGTCGCAGCAACCATCAGTGAGCTTCAATTAAGCCTTCTTGAACCTGTGGCTTTTTGACATGATACACGTTATCTTCTCAGATCTTTGCCATTAAATATTGGCTACACTCACAATGGAACAGACTTAAATGGTTTTTTTTTTCTGGATACATCAAGTCTCTTGGGCTGAGAATAGTTTTGGGAAGATCAAGTGTGTTACTGGAATTTCAGGATAAATTTAGAATATGGCTGCAGTAATCACTGTCCCTGTGAAAGAACATATAAAAAAACACTGATTGAAATGTTCTGGCACTTAGCCTCCTGCTGGAATGACAACAGCACCTTTGAGGGCAAAGCAGAACACAGCACATTACACTAAATTCTAAAGGCGATTTCTGTGACCTTTAAGAGGCAACACAATACTCCCTTCAGGGAGTTCAAGGGAGAAACGACAGGAAAGCACGAAGAGGAACTCTGATACCTCTGGAAGTGAGGAGCCCTAGCACAACATACCTGAATAGGAGACCTTCATATTTCTGCTACATGTACTATGACAATGATAGATGCTGAGCTCACATTCTGCTTTGGAAGTAGAAAGCCAAGGGTTTTCATTAAGAAAATCTTCACTAGATCCTAGAATGTGATGCAAATACCTCAACAGAACAGTTTTTCCATTCACAAGAATGGTTCTTCTGTACAAGCATCTTTCTGTTAGGTACAAGAAATTTCAAAGCAAGTACCAATTCCTTCTGGCAGCAGTGCTCTGTCACCCAACACTCAAGCCATCGGGTGCAGAAAGTTGAGTTCTTATCAGAAATGTATCTGATCAGCACGTAAATCAGACAAGCTCAAATGGGTATCTGCAATAGGACTCATGGCTAGAATGACTTTTGCCAGTGAAAAGCACATCATTCTAGGAAGCAAGGGAATAGACAGAAGAACATAAAGGAGATCTTAGTTCATTGTAATGAATATAAAACTATCTAACAGAGTAGTCTTGCATTGCCCATGGATCAAAAAGGACAGTTGGTATAGACTGTGTTGGTAAAATGATTTAGAATAAATCTCTCAATGAATCATAGAATGGTCTGGGTTGGAAGGGACCCCAAGGATCAGAGAGTTCCAACCCCCTGACACAAGCAGGGACACCAACCTCCTGGCCTGGATATTCACAAAGTTGCCCAGGGCCCCATCCAGCCTCGCCTTGAACACCTCCAAGGACAGGGTATCCACCACCTCTCTGGGCAGCCCCTTCCAGCACCTCACCACTCTCTCTGCAAAAAACTTCCCCCTAATATGTAATTTAAATCTTCCCTCCGTTAGCTTTAATCTATTCCCCCTTGTCCTGCCATTACTACCCTGTTAAAAAGTTGATTTCCCTCCTGTTTGTATGTTCCCTTCAGGTACTGAAGGGCTGCAATGAGGTCCCCCCGCAGCCTTCTCTTCTCCAGGCTGAAAAAGCCCAGCTCTCCCAGTCCCTCTTTGTAGGGGAGGTGCTCCAGTCCTCTAATCATCTTCGTGAATGAATACTGGCTCTTACTAAATCTTTTCAGTAAGTACTTACTCATGAACCATTACTACATGTCTTTCAAACAGTATGTCATGCTGTTGGGCTTCTTGCAGTGCAATGACTGAACTCCCTTGCTTATCTATATACCAGACTGGGAATACATAACTCTTTAAGACTTGCAAAAACAGAGATAAAATGGATAGAAATGCTGTACAATACTGTCTTTTGGTTCTGGTTCAAGTGCGTTTATGCAAATCATCTTGTAACCAAGTGTTCTGCATTTAAAAATTATTCAGAGAAGCATCTTAATCTGTTGATGCATCTGTATGAACAACTGTAAAGACAAGAAGGAAAGTGGAATTCCCAGTTGTGAGTTTGAGGCATCAATCCACCAACTCTAGCAAGAGCTTAAGCGTGGCATAAATGTCTGTCAGAACACAGATATTAATCTCAAAGCTACATAATAGTTTGTTACTTCTGAACTAAAAAAAAAAAAGTACTTGTAGCATTGAAAATCTGGAAAGCTCATTTGTCTAGTGTAAATGTATTTTTTTTTCAGGGAAACAAAACAAAGTGGCTTCTGACCCCCCAAAAATCTCCTCAACTGTTGGGCATGTTCCCAGACTACAAAGAATTAGGGAAGGGACTCCCTCTGTCTAATCCATCTCAGACAGCTGAAGGGCCAGTGGTGATACTTGTTTAAAGTGATTTCCCTAGGAAATAACCTCATGTGTCCCCCCCTCTTAACTTTAAAAGTTAAACGCAGCAGAGTTTACTCTTTTTTTTTCACTCAGATACCTAGATGTCTGTGCTAGACAGAAGAATCACACACCTAATCAACACAGAAACCCTGAATGCATTACTAAGAAACCACCCCACAATCCTGGATTTCATAACCCTTGCATTCCTTTCAGATTTCACCTAAGATTAACATACGCTTTACTCATCATTAAAACAGCCTGTTGGTTACACTGCTTTGAGATACTTTTGCTATGGAGATGGTCAGCAGACAATTTACAAACTCAGAACTGGAAGGCCCCAAATCCTTAAAGATTCATACGTGTTTCTCCCACCTCATAAGATCCCCTAAGCCACCTAACCTAACCTGTGATGACAAGCTTGTCCTAACCTAGTAGGAGAAACCTCAGATTTTCTTAGAGTCCCATTAACTCAGTTGCAGTCCATACATATAATTTCCAACAGTTATTTCTGACTAACAAGCACTGACCCAGTATGTACTTAAGCTTTCAGGGCTGTTGGTATTGGTGTTTGGGGAAAACTGGGTTTTCTTTTGTTTTTCTCCAAACTTCTCTTTACAAACACACTCTTCTTAGAGAACAAGCTATTAGAGAACCACCTTTGATTTGTTTTATGCACTTTGCTACCAAAAGCAGACATCTATTTGTCACCTTGTTCTGCTACAGACTGATTAAACTGCTGTTTACATCTGTATCCTCAAACCAAAAATTTTATAATATCTTCCCAAACTAATAGCTGTGTACATAACAGCTGGCATCTGTAACAAACTCTAACTGACAGGAAGGCAAAAAACTAATCTATATAGTTTTGGGATTATTTTATGGTCAGTCCCTAACCATTACATAGAGATAGGCAATAAAGCTGGATGGGAAATCCTTCCTCAGAAAGCACATATTTCTCCTTGGTTTCCAGAACCGCAAGGAGGAGGAGGACTTGTAGAGGAGGCAGTGCTGAACCTGAAAACTTCACTTTGGCATCCAGGATGAAACCCCCAGAATCTCACAGTCAGAAAAAGAGGAACTACACACTAGTCCAACAAACAAAGCAGAAATCCATCATGTCCCCCAATCCGTGTGTCTGTTTCTAGCCATGCACATGAAAGATTTCTACAATTTTACGGTTTTCTAACATTTATTTCACTTTATCCAATTTTGACAAAAATGCCTCTTTTACTTTACATTTCATAGATTACATACCTTAGCCACATAATTCTGTAAACTCATTTGCATCTCTACATCATAAAACAAAAGCCACTTTTAAAGTCCAGTATTCTACTGCAAGCATGGTTTTGGGTTTGTTTGGGGTTTTTTTTGGGTGACAGTAACTTCTCGGTTTATATTCAGACTTTTTTTTCTGAGAAAAAACGCCTTAAAAATCCCAATACAGAACATCAAATAAATGTAAAAGGAAACTGTGATATATTACTCTAAAAATAAACTCCATTATTTGATTACATTTACAAGGAAAGGCCAGAGCAGCTCCTCTTGATTAATCTACCATGAACAATTCAAGAAAAAAAAAGTATCAGTGGCAACTGTGTTTTAAGTGATAGCAGTTGAAAAAAACCAGCCAATCATTAAAGGGCTTTATGTAGAATAGGTGAAAAAACATTACTTGAAGAGTGATTTATAAACTCAAAACACAGCTACTATCCAAATAATGGAATATATAACAGGGTGCTAAAATCATATAAATAAAATTTTTCTTTAGTCAAGTTTAAAACAACGTATTATTTTAAAAGTTTCTGGAGAACAGCTAAGCAAATGACACAATCACACTCCTATTAGTCAAAAGTCACCACCATACCACTTTCCCACCATTGCTTTCCTCACACCTAGGTTATGAATCCTTCAGGCAGCAGCTGTCATTTTGATGTATGTGCTGGTACAACAATCAGAATACACCACCACCCACTCTTAAACACAACCACAATATAAGCAGTGAATCAAACTCTTAAAGCAGAAGAGAACTGAGAGCAATAAATAATGAATGAATAAAGGCTTTCATGAAAGCATCACCGTTCTCATGGTCTAGAGGTCTGAGCACAAGATTTGTACGGGGAGGTGGTAACTCTACCAGCTGATAAACAACACCCAGCTTTCAGCACACTAGCCCTTCTTTAGGCTGGCTAGTTTTGTATTACATCACTGAAACTACACAGAAGCTAGTAACTAATGCAGTGAATTAATCTTGATAATATACTTTAAAAACAATATTTTACCTAGCCTGTGATTTTTGCAATTCAATACCGCTTTACTGCATATTAGATTTTTCCCATGTCATGTCCACAACTATTTTCCTCACTGTCCTGCAGACAATTCTATTGCACAGGTGCTAGTTACTGTAATAAAATCCCTCCTTAACACTCCCCCCACCTTATCTCCAGCTACCAGCCAGAACATTTTCTACTAAAACTGAGTAGCATTACTTGGCAGAAAATTTCTCAATTTGTTCTCAAATTTAAAGTTGCTGCTTCTGCCCCTTTTCCTCCCCTCAGAAAAAAAAAAAAAAAAAAAAAAAAGTTTTGAGTCCCAAAGTCTTCTCTCTTGGCTGCATCATTTAATCTAGTAAGACATTTTATTTCTCAACAAGCCTTGCTGCAGTCATCAGCTTCTCCCTGGAGAATATTTTTCCCCTCAAAAAAGGGGAAGGTATTGCCATACAGATCATCAGAATACTGCACTGTAACCTGAAGAAGTTGCACTAGAGTTACACTAACATGAATAGTACAACTTTACAATAATCTCTAGCATCTATTTTAAAGACAAGACAGTAGTTTAAGGCTGTTGTTTACATGGGATGCCTTTTCAAGTTCTCTTCTTAAAAAGAAAAAATGTCCTGTAAATAAATCTGGCTATTACTGATATAATAATGAAGTAACACTTAAGCATAATGGCACCTAGACACCGAACATACCTTAATTTTCCCAGAAGACAGTCTGATAGCCTCACTGCAACACTCAATGAATTATTTTGAGGAAGAATTTAACCCTTGATATCTATTTGCATCACTCGCTTTGCAGCAGAAGTATCCATGACTCATGGTCGACACCCAGCAGTGGCAGGATACAATAACCTTCCTGTGCTTCTCAACTGCTAGGACAGGCAGTGACTCACCAGCAACCTCACTCAGGCCAATACTTCCTGTGATGCAGGCTTCTGCATGCAACACTTCTTCAGCAGCCTTGCTTACACCCTCACTCTCTCATCCAACATCCACAGCCAGGTAATACAGATGATATCTTCTATTGTTTCTCTATTACATTAAAACAACTGTATCTATTCAACCCAAGCAATAGCTTTACCTACATTCTAATACTACTAAAATTAAAGGAAAATGTGATTCGGATATTCAAAAAGATGGAGACATTTATAGATTCTCTTATTTCTCTCCCTTCCCCACTGCAAAATCTGTATTAGGCACCATAGTTCAAAAGGTAAACATTTGTCTTAGCCAACTGCATTTAAGATTTTCAATTAAAAGTTTCAAGGACTTTCAACTTGTTAATTAGGGTTTTTTTCCTGCTGTAAAGATATTTTCAGTGCTAGGAATATATCATGAACAGTAAGTCACTAGAAATAAACAGCTATGCTGTTACAGTGTTTTAAATGAAAAGCAAGTATTCTTGGTAAGTGATTTTAGGAGAAAAAAATGACAATTATCCAAAATTAGTCTGACAGAAATATTCCCTTTATTTCTTGTGAAAAAATTAACAAGAGAACCTTGACCCCCTCACAACCAACAGATGGCTGATTTCATTATGTAAAATAAATAGATAACAGCTGAGTAATGACTCTGAAGGTGAACCAATGACTCCATTGATCCATTAAATCCATTTATTTACCACCATAACAGTTCAGAATAGAACACTAAAATTTATGAAGAAAGCATTTCCTTTCCCAAGATACAAACAATAAAACTGCAAACAACTTAAAAATAAAGCCATTTTCTATAAATTAGTGTAGCAAAACATATATCTGCAAAGAAAGATTCAATAAGATTTAAAAAAAAAGCTTAAATTAAGAGATGTTTACAAGAATGTGGAAGTTCAGAAGCAGTTGTACGTGAGAAAAGGTACTTCAGTATTATCAGTCCCTGTTTACCTACCAACCCTTAAGAAACAAAGCCCCACACACCTATGTTTCAGCCTCATCATGTATTTTAGAAACACCTGTAATACAAGTTCACTGTCAATGTCTAAGCCATACTCCTCAGTGGCAAGAGTGGCTATAACTCAAAGGAACAAAAAATTACAGAAAAAGCCATAAGTTTAGAAGCCAAATTCTTGATTTTCAGTATAAAAATCAACTCTAGAAACCACAGGCAAAGCTCCTTAAAGAACAGAAGAATTCTCTTAGGGTAAAGTACTGAAAAAAGTTCCTACATAGGTCCAGAAAAGATGAAAACAGTATTTCCAGCTTGCCTCTTTTTTTCAAGAATTATACTGGAAATTCTACCAGAAATGTTAGCTTCACACTGGACCTCCCAATTCTGGCTTGTGTAGAAACTCTAATACTTTCACACTGAGAGATTTCTGTAATCCCTATTTTACTTATAATGACTTCAGTAGCTACAAAGTGTGGTCAGTAAGAACAGAGGCAGCCAGATTATGTGTTTCCATATACTTAGAGAAGAACAATGCAAGAAAACTGCCTACAGACAGTTTAAGAGAAGAAACATCATAATTCTCAAAGCTGAGCCCCCAGCAGAGAGTCTGATAAGCATAAACACAAAATGAGTTCAAAATTCCTCTACCCAGGTACTTTGCCATAGAAGAGGTAATGGCTAACACACCTTGCAACTAATTGCCAGGAAAAATACAATGTTTATTGAATAGCTACGCCTTTTATTAGCAGGAACTTTCTTATGGTCCTTGACAACACAGGTCAGCATGTAAAGTTTAAGAGATGAGTAATTACTATTAGCAGGTTTTTTTGCACTGAAGCACTATCTAAAGGCACTCAAAGCAGAGACTGGCAACCCTAACAGAACCTCGTTAACTACATGCCCAATCCCTCTATTTCCACCATTTCTTTTACTAAGGACCTCCACATTCCTCCCATCTACCACTTTCTTGCCAAGCCCACCATAAACCATGATCCTAACCACCACATCTACACGTCTTTTAAATACCTCCAGCAATGGTGACTCCCCAACTTCCCTACGCAGCCTGTTGCGGTGCTTGACAACCCTTTCAGTGAAAACTCTTTCAGTGCAGAAACTATCAAAAACCCAGAATCTTCCCATCAGGGGAACAATAGCTAAGAAAGGGCACGTTTTCAAAAAGGCCAACTTATATAGAAATAAAACAATCAATCTCATTAGAAAGCTGTATAATGCTGTCTCTGCTAAGGATGAATGAGATAATTTGAACACAAGTAACAGACTATCCTCCACAAAAAAAATGCCACTCAAACCACATCGGTTAACAGGCTACAGATAGATACAAAGTTCAGCTGCATACTGAAGGAATGAAGCAGAGGAAGACAGGATCAGTTCTCAAGTGCCTGAATTTCTACAGGCTTGCAAGCTGAAACAACAGCTATTAAGGTATCCGCTCCTGTGGACAGACAAAGAGGAAGTCCACAGCCTCAAACGGTTAGTCTAATGCTAATATTTCTTTCATGATCCATTGTGGGTTTCTGTCACTGATCTGTGGTATTCAGAAATGAACAGCACAAGACAACGACATCTTTAGAAGAAAAATATCAATGGTTATTTATTTATTTACTCCAACTCTACTGTTATTTCATAGCTGAATTCTATCCGGATGGTAATCAAGAGTCAGTAATCAGCTACATTCATTTAGCATGATTTAGATATTTCTATCAAATACGTTTCCTAATGAATAGACTGAATTTTTTAAGAAGTTCAGGGCATGGAGACATTTACCAAGTGCTTAATCTCAAAAATACATGTAGAGAGGAGTACCTCTTCCTGAGTCAATCAGTTGATCAACCAATCCAGAACAAGAGATGTCTGGTCTAAAAAGCAACACTTATATCCTCAGGAAAATGAATAGTGCTTATTTTATTTAGAGGAGTAGAACTTTTTTAGAAATTCTAAATAAATTTCTGAATGAAAGAATCAGCAAAGGGAAAATTTCAGTCTGTCTGGACAGAATACAAAACTTCAAAAAAGAAATGAATTGTAAAGACTGATGATACACCAAGATTAATTTCTCCTTAGTGAACTCAAACTGAGGCATCAGGTACACAGAGACAAACTACCCTACGAAGCTTATCTCACCCAGAGATAGGTCTTCAATGTACCCAAGCTAGTTGTCTTGGCAAAGGAGATTTGGGGTGGAAGAGCTGTGAGATTCAGCTTTGGCATAAACAGATTAAAGTTTCTCTTCTAATTCTACTCACTGCTCTTTAATAAGTCATTTATGATGACATTGTTTCATCTTTATTCACAGCTTTTGTTTACTTTAAACAAAGCACTTCTGAATTGTGCGTTAGAGGTAATTTAGTGGCAGATCATTCCTCATTTTAAGTCTGTAACAAATTGGTAAATAGAATGCTATTTTATACAGATATTTGTGTTCAGCCCTTAGCGTACTGTTTTGAGCATCAAAATCACCACTACTTTAACAGAACATGCATGGGCATGGAAGAAAGAACGAAAGAAAACTGAAGTCCTAAAGTGGCTGCTAAAAGTACCCGGATGAAGCTAACAGGCTAATGTTCCTGAGATCAATTTTTGAAATCAGGGAAGGACTTTCTGAATAACACCAGAATTGCCCAGAAACCCAAAGAAAATCTTACACCACTTTATGGTACCAGCAACATAGTTATGTTTTCCCATCATTTATAAAGAAGAAAGAAGAAGCCTGTCTGGTATTCTGAGGCAATCTTACTATAATCATGAGTAAATACACTATTAGATGCAGATGTTCCATCTCTGGCCAGATTTCCCATCCTTCAAGTTCCTGAAAAAGAAAACTGTTGATAAAAGCAATAGTCAAGACATCGGTGTGAAGAGAAGAAGGTTGCAATACAGATAAACTCACAGCAGACACAACCTACATCACCTTCTGCCACACCCTACGGACCTGCAGAGGATAAAGACATTAGCTGGTCAGACCCACAGAACAGAGAAACTCCACACAATCCTAGAAACAGATGTGCTATGGAACAGAGGAATCAATATTATTCTCCCAGATCTCAGGTCCTCCCTAAATGCTAAACAGAAAAAAAAAAGGAAAAAAAAAAAGAAAAAAAAAAGAAGTACCCAGTAATGGCATCCTGAATGCCTCAGTCATGATGCATCACCTAAAATGTCTTATCATACAACTAGGATAGTCAGTGTACCCTGCAGATTGCCAACCACGAGTTCCAATTATAGACCTGTCAGGAACCCGTGAATCTCCAAGTGTTCTAAGAGGAGGAATTTGAATTCTGTTTGTTTACTGAAACTATTTCAGTAATGTTAAGTCACCACCTGCAACTAATGTCTTATGACAGAGAAACCCATAGCATGTTTTCCAAACTCCTTGTGCTTTGAGAACATTTATGCAAGGCAAGCATCTTTAGCAGACCAAAAGTCCCAAGTTATAAGACCTGACCTAGCAGGAGGTCAAATTGTCTGGTTTTTAACACCAGTAAAAAATAGTATTCTTTTACAGGATGTACAAAGTGATTCTTACTGTCTGGTACTTTGCAGACTGATAGGAGGGGTCCACTCAAAAGGAGGGCAAGAAGGAATCAGGATGTTATTTACTTGGCTGACAGTATCCAGTGGACAGGAATCCAAGACAAAGGCATTTCAGACAGAAACATGACTAACCAAAAGTGACTACTGAAGGGAGGGGGGGGGGGGGGGCAGAGATTCAGGCAAAATGAGTCACATGTTTCTCACTGAAAACTCAAAACATGCCAATGGGAACACAAACTGAGAAAGTGACTGAGTTGTAACTGGATGACTTTTAGATACACTGTGATGCCTGCCCAACATTTAAAAGGTTAAATTAGGAGTAAAGGTTGGCTTATCCGTGCAGTAGGCTCCATAGCAACATCTGCCCCATCTAAAACTGCTCTGTGAGAAGCAGCCTTCAGTTAGGGTTTATTTATGAGGAATTTTCTCAGCAAGGAAATCATCCAGGGGTGCTTTGAGTTGATCCAATTGAAAACAAATATAAACTGTATGTTTCACAATCCTACACAGGACAATGATAGAAGACAGGTTTACCCCTCCACCCCTAACACTTATGACCCATATTGATAAGACCTGTAAACCTAGTGAACTCCCCCTAATTTCACCACTGCAACAAAATAACTCAAGGACAGATATGAAGAAAAAAACAAAAAGAAGAAATTTTGCTTCAATCTCAAGACTTAAACTCACTGATCCACTCAAGGCCATGTGGAAGCAAGAATATTCCCCAAGGAAAAAGCCAGTTTCAGCAGCGTCTGGCACAGACAGTACTTGCTTGTGTACAGGAAGAGATATGAATGTTCTCAAAGCCTGATGGCTGAAGCAGCAGTCTCGCTAACCAAAGCATTAAGAACAGAACTGGAGGAGGTTCAGCTGTCTATAGAGGCCAACAACCAGGCAGTCATTTTGTACCTGCACAACACCTGTATCACTTCATTCATGATAACTGCAAGAAAAGATAAGAAGAGATTCAGGTGAAATATCTACGTCTCTTTGGAAAGGAAAACCCCAGTGCTCCAGAGCAGAAGGCAGCTCACATTGCAAAGGGAAGCCACGATTTGGCAAAAGAAGTGACTTTTTAATTTCTATCATCCATCCTCTGTAGCAGCCATAAATGGATCTGAAGTCTTTCAAGACAGAAGGGATCTTCTCTTGATGCCCTGAAAGCAAGAAAATCTTGAGAACAAGACCATACAGAGAGACTGTCAAAGGACTAACTACAGGCTACAGTTCTTGTATGGGGTTTGGAGCAGAAAAAAATGAATGTGACATATCTCACACATTTCAGGTCACTCTGATTCAAGGCCAAGCCAAAGCTGATGGATGTGCCCAGCAAATAATTAAGTAGTCTCTCCTTCTTCCCTTGAAAGGCATTAGACTTAAAGCCTTTGTAAACCAAACATTTCCTCAGGGATCTAGTCCTCCAAGAAAACATAAGTATTTGGCACTCCTGCTGGGCAAGGGCATAATGGATCCCATTTAAAATGTCAGCTTCAGGAAATGAGACAGACACATGAAAGGAAAACAAAGAGAAAGAATGTCTTAAAACCAGCTAAAAGGCATAAAACCAAAGTCTATGTACTGCAAGCTGTTGTTCAGCCCTGTGCTGGTAAAGATACAGTGTCCAGTTGCGTGCTTGAGAAATGTACTTCCTGAGTATTTTATACTTCACATATCTATGAAAAACTTGGTCAGAACCTAGACCAACCTCCCACTTAAAGAAGAGCTAGCAGTAACACTAGGCCAAGTCAGCTCATCTCAAATATTTATCCTGGTGCCATAACCAGGATAAATTAGCAATTTCGTACTTATTTCAAGCATTGGCATATGCCAATAGATTTTGCCTTTTGTTTAAATAGAAAATAACTTGTGAGGAATTTGTGCAAAGACAGACAAAAAAATCCAGTCTCACTCATGTACACACGCAGTAATTCAAGCGAGAATTCCAAATCCTGTATGCACTGCATAAATGTAACAAGATTAACCGGAGCACGTCTCTGTTCAATAAGAAATATTCAAGGTAAATTAAATAGGCTAAGATTTATCCTACATGCCTGTATTACAAAAGTCTATAGCACAGAACTGCCTCTATCTTAAAAAAGCAAGAATTCTCACAGGTCATAAAATGTATGAAAACATAAAAACTTTAGAACACTGTGCACTCAGATTCAGTTACTTTTCCATCTCACTGTTTCATCTTGATTAAAATTAAGCCAGTGCAAGAAAAAGTAGCAAAGATGCTACATGTAAGAATGTTCATAAAACCCTAGCAAGAGCAGTATCCACGTCCAAAAAAAAAAACCCAAACAACTATACGTGTGGGGGAAAATCAGTTAAAACATTTATGCTTTCTACACCAGGATACTGCACTTCTTGACAAAGATCAATAGTACCACATCCTTCAGTGCACCACCTCCTACTTTTGCAAAAACCTCTGTGCTCCTCAGGCAACTTAATTTCCTTTTCTCTTTATCTGTTAGGAACACCTAGCCAAATCTTTGCAATGGAAAACAGAAACTACCTTAGCAAAAGATGGGTTTCAACAACCTAATAGCCAACAGCTGAACAGAAAAATAAAAATTTAAAAATCATTAGCTAACTAGAATAACAATCAGCAATGTTGGGATTTGTAGAAATGTATGTGCCCACAAACAAGGCAGTGGAAAGTTACACCAGCTTCAATACTGAGAGTCAAATAATTTTAAATCAAAAAAGATCTTTGCTTTCCCTTCAACTAATATTTTAGGCTTGTTGTTACAGATTAACATACACATCTAAGACCCTGCTGCTCCCTCCCTCTCTTTCCAAAGTGCTGTTCAAGAAATGTTTTCATATGGTAAGTGAATGAGCTGAGTTTATTTTGTGGCATGATAGACTACCGTAAATGAAATCCAGCAGGCCAGGCTTTAGGCAGCTATTTACAGCAGCTATTGAGGACAGCAGACTTCATACTTTTTGAAAAGTCTGACAAGCCCAGACTAAGAGTGCAAATTGGATGAAACTGGTTTTAAAACAGCTGTTTACTAATTCAAGGTGAATATTCTCTCTACATAAAACCCATCATGAAGAAATTAATTAGTAAGCAACAAGTAATTAAAACACATTCAAAATACTATTCCATACTGAGAAGGGTCTGACTCCCGCCACCTCTGTGACCCTGAGGAAGAACACTGCTTTTTAAAAGTTCAGAACATTTCTCCTAGAGACACTCTGTACCCAAGAAAGCTGCTCTACCCAGGCAATGCACATTCAGAGCAGACGTAGCTATGAGTAATGCCATGTAGATACAGCATTGTTACTGCTTCCTTTTACACCACCTATTGCTTGTCACCCATTTGTCACACACATATACAAGAACAGATTTTACCTATATGCCTGAATAGAAAGTAAAAAATAAAAATATACAGATTAACAATATTGAGAAAGCTTATTTCTAAGAAATCTTGTTCCAAATCCTGTTAAATTCCCAGTCCTTCTACTAGGCAGGTGTACCTCAGGCATTTTTTCTAATCTGCAACTGAAAACATTAATTTCTCCTAACCTCATCCATGAGGCATGAAGCTTTATTTCTTCCATAGCTTATGCAAAGGAAGTAGCAGTTAAAAATTATTCCATTTTTTTCACCAAAAGAAATGACAAGAGGACTTTGCTGGGACTCCTTTGCTTGTAAACACTAATTCAGAATTACTGCCTGTAGAATTTTTGAGTCAAGCTGATTCTGTGAGATTATGTACTTGGCTGACAGGATTTTATTACTATTTTTTATGTTTTTTTTTAAAAAAATCCTTATAGTTTCAATGCTAATCCTAGCAACTAGCATCTGAAATTCAGCAGCTGCATATTCCCCACCTACAAACACTAAAAAAAGGACATTATGAGTTTCTTTGCATATGAATCTTCTGAAACTCAGTTACTGAGGCTGCCTGGGACTGCAGGTGTCAGCTGAAATGCCTACCACTCAGACTACCACTTAGTGGTAAACTAGGAAAACGCTTGTACATTAAAAAGCGGATCAAAATTTAATTTGTTCATGAATTAAAAATGCCATTCACAGCCAAATCACACAAACTCAGGAAGACCACATGCCCTAAAGACCTCATTGGAAACCACACAACACACATCTCTTTCCCTTCCATTGTCTAACCAGGTTAGAAACATACAAGTCAAGATAGGAAGGAAAGCTTTTGATTATTTGCCCATCAGCATCTAATCTTTAACATGTGGTCGGTTTACCTCTAACTTGCCAGAGAAAGAAGGTAACCGCTGAAAGGTTTGTACACTTCATTTAACATTTGGTTCTGTAATAGGAATTTGTCTCACATCATTGATGAGATTTTATATTCATTTAAAGTCACTCTGATACTCTGAAATGTGCAATTCATAATGCTGTATCTACTATGTGAAATGTAGGCCTCAGTATAAATGGTTATAATTTCCTATGTATGTCCATTAATTTTTTGCTGGTTTTTGTTAATTATGGCCATTCACAAGCATGTCTCTCCTCCTTCTCATTTTCTACCAATTTGGTAGATCAAGGCTGACATGAAAGAAACAACAACTGTTAGGTCACTCAGTCATATTTAGCAGTTAAAAGTAATGGTATGAACACTAAGATGTGAAAATAGCCCTCGAAACACCAGTAGAACATACTGGTGGTGCATCAGTTAATTTTCAGTGGGTACTTAAATTTATTAAGACCTGAAAGAGCACTCTGACTCATCCACATCTGTGAAACACACTTTAAGTTGTAATGAAAACTTATGTTCTCCCACTCTACCACCATTAGCTCCTCACAGAGTAAGATATTCGTAAAGGCACAAGGGTGTCTGGTAAAAATTCAAATCAAGCTTCAGTGTGCAGCATTATTTGACAGCAGTGAAATGTAATTTTGCAGGCAATTGCTGAAAGAAGCATTCCTTTTCAATTAAATACAAGCATCAAGCTAACACTTCAATCCATTTTCTAGACTGCAGTGAACAAACACCCTTAGAAAAGTCTCTGCTCTGACTATGTAGTCATTGAATTTTTACTGTTGCTTCTTGAATAAGCCAATAAACACTTAACAGCATTTGAAGCTCATACATTTACTACTTCTGCCATTTTGAGTATATATTGCCACAGTATTTCACCTCCTCAGGTTTGATGTCCTTATTCAATTGACACACACAGGTCAGAAATTTTTCATTACTGGTAAGCTTAACATAGAAGAGTTCTACTTTTTAAAAGTCTTGAACATAAAAGTAAAGAAATACAGAATTAATAAGTCAGTCGGAGCTAGACAAAGGGAAATGTAGATCCACAAAGCTGCCTCCAAATGACCTCCTTATAGGTATCTGAAAAATATTCCAATACTTAAATAGAGAATATACTTTTAGTCTCAAATTTTTAATCAGTATCTCAAATGCTGTGAAACATCTGGCAAACAAGACATCACTGTTATTTTTTAAGTGCTCATATATGTCTCTGATGAGATTAAACAAGGAACCAAGTTCTCTGTATGTCTGAGCTTTAAAAAAAACAGATGAAAATTATTTCCTAAATAAGGTTTTCTTTTTGTGGTATAATTTTAAAGATCTAGAGCAATACTCAGAAGTATACCACTTATTTTCAGGATGGTCAATTTCTTCCACGACAATTTTTTTTTCTTTTAAAAATTTCAGACATCTCTGAATTCAAACCACAAAGCTGCCCAGCCTAGCCAAATCTAACATATCACAAGATTTTATTTATACTGATAAACTGTCAAAAATGAAAGTAACTACAATAAAGTCACTATTACTCTAAAATACAACCTCTAGATCACAAGACACTGTAAGAGCAGTTTATCAGTAGTGACATACCATCCCTTAGAAAACATTTAATTTTGCTCAGTCACAGACTGGTTAATTACCTACTCACAAAGTAAATTTTTAATTTGTGATTACCATTGATTTATCAACTAGAATCTACAACTGGTTCTCAAACCTGTTCCTGTTACAGGCTTAAAAGAAATGCAAATGGCATGGAGAAAATGAACAGAGAACAACTACCCATTGCTGTTTGTTTGTTGGGGGTTTTTTGTAATACAAGAATCAAAAATATCATATAAAATTATTAGATAGTAGGTTACAAGGAATATCTAATCAGATGAAAAGAAACCATTGTGCACATGACACCAGAAATTTACCACCATGCTTTCACAACAATCAGTAACAGCAATATTTACATAAACACAAAATGAAGATAAAACGGGTAGACTTTTAAAGCTACATACAAATGTTTCTATCTACAGCCTGGGTAGCTCACAACAGAACTTTAAGAATAATAATCTACATAGGTAATGAGAAAAAAAGAATTTCTAAGATAAAATAACTCCAGTACACGGATAGTATTTGCTAGTCTGATCATCTAAGGTGTTTTTTTAAAGTTCATAATGAATCACCTAAATGTTTCATGGCATATTAGAAGAAAAAGACCAAAGATGGCAGTGGTTAAATGCATTTCAGCTGTTGGGACAAGGTCATTATACTATAATGAACTAAAGACAACATTAGTACCCCCAAAACTAATATTGTTTGTTAAATCAGAAACCAATTAAATAGTTTCTTACTAATGCACCAGAGGTTTCATTAAGCATGAATATGAAAGATACAAAGAAATCCACACTGGGCTTAACATGACTTATTTCCATCTTATTTTAACATATTTAGTTAAAAGAAATATTTCCATTACGTTCATTGATAACAATTCAATGAATTACTAGTTTATTTTCCAGGGCAGGGAGGTTCTGGGCTGCTTTTCAGAGACAAATTCATTATTCTTTATACAGTTACCAATTCTGCCTTTTCGCATTTGCTTGATCATATCACTTTATTCCATGATTTCATCACCACAATATTGTTTGCAATGAAATCACTCCTGAGTCAGGCAGAGAAAATGCATCAAAAGTACTTGAGAAAAGGAACCCGTAAGAGTTCAGACACTAAGCAGTTCATCAAAAAGACATTAGTTTGAGCAACTAGTCTTACATGGAATTGCAAGAAAGCAAATGGCAACATTAGCTTCTAATAATAAAGTGCTCATCATCAGTTAGTAGTAATACTTAACCCAGCACTCCCTTTTCCACAATATTATTAACTAATGAGAAACAGATGAGGTTCCAGTTGTAACTGTAATGGGTGCAAGTGCCCAGGTGCTGGCAGCACAGGGCTGCAGGAGTCTCTGTGGCCAAGGGCTGCCCCAGGGAACCCAGCTTGAGTAGCTCCACAACAGGCCCACCACAGAACACAGCCGAACCCATCAGCAGGGAGCTTTGGGGGAAACATTCTTAAGAAAGGGCAGAAAAAATATCAGAAGAGGAGGGAACAACAGAGGGAATGAGAGAATAACAAAGCCAGAGGAAGAAGAAGAGGAGGAAGAGAAAACACTCTATGATGGAACAGCTACACTACCACAGAGATAGCAGGCTGTTGAGGGCCTGTGCCACAGCAATAGAAAAGAGAGAAGGAGCAGCAGGAAAAGTGCTGCACCCGACTCCAACCCTCTGCACCACCATTTGCCTTGCTGAAGGGACCGAGTGTACCTCCTGGTGGTAACAAGGGGGGAGGAGAGGTGTCTGGAGTGAAGTTAAGCCTGGGAAAAGAGAAGGGATGATTTTCCCCAAGTGTTTTAATGTTTGCCTTTTTTGTTTCCCAGTAATTAAATATTTATGTTAATTTGCAATAAATTAAGTTAAATTCCCCAAGAGGAGCCTGTTTTACCCATGACAGTAATTGGTTAGTGATTTCCCTGTCTGTATTACAACCCAGGAGCTTTCTCGCTCCTTCTCTCCCCGGTTGTTCCCTGTCCTGATGGAGCTGCAGGCAGGGACCAAGGGAGCAGCTGTGTGGGTGCCTGGCTGCTACCAGTGCCAGCCCGCCACAGGGACATCATAATGGTAAAATGTAGCAACACCATAGCACTTGACTCAGTTTTCACATGGGCAAAACTTAGTATCCTTAAAATTGTGCTAATTTAATATCAAAAGTATTTATGAGAGAGTCTTCAGTGGGGAAACCAAATACCTGATAACCAGGTGTGCTTGTACTCACTTTGTAAGAAAACTTTATTTCCCTGAGCCATAACTCCAAGGGCCTGACCACTGTAATTCCAATCTCTTGGCAGACCATGAGGCACAGAGAAAAGATACATACGTGGAAACATAGTTATGACAAACATCTCTAAAAATCATTCAAGACACCTGTCCCCTACAGAACTAAATCTGTTCACTAGTCTAAACTGACTAGTTAGTACAGAAAAGGAACAGTAATCAGCCTAAAGTTTCTACCAGTTTGGCACAGGCTTGAACCAGCAACATAAACATGCACCTTGTTCCTAAATTATCTTTAATATGTTTTATGATTTGTGAAATTTGTACCCATTTTTAAAAAGGGTAAAAAGGACAACCTGTGGAATTACCAACCTGTCAGCCTCACCTCTGTGCCTGGGAAGATCATGGAACAGATCCTCCTAGAAGCTATGCTGTTGCTGACCACCCTTTCAGACTGGCAGTCCAGCCATTCAGATGCAGTTAGCTGGTGCACATTCTTCCAATTTGATAGTAAGGATACTATGGTATCTACTTTCCATTAGTAGAAAAAAAAATTCCCAAACTGAGGGGGTTTTGCCCATGATAGTAGCTGGTAAACAACCTCCCTGACTTTATCTAAACTATGAGTTTCTTTATCTTATTTTCTCCCTCCTGTCGTGTTGAGGAGGGGGGCACACATGAGCAGCTTAGTGAGCAGCTGACCAAGGTCAGCCCACCACAAGATGTTGAAAAAAAAAAACAAAGGCACTTCTTTCCCCACCCTTGTTCTAGTAGTATCAGGATGAAATGAGAGAAGTGACTGCAATAGGTGAGTCAGATGCAGTGTGGTTTATCCCACTTGCTACAAGACACACACAGTTCACACCTTTCACAATGCCCAGAGACAGCAACAAGGTATGAAGATGACAAAGATTGGAAGGGGAAGGTTGTGAAAATTAGAGAGAAGGAAATCAAATTTGCTGAAAATTAGATCATTTAGACAAGAATAAATGTAAAGGCTGTTGACTGTGGCATTGAATAAACTGTTATCTTGGATGCACTGTGTGCATTCAGGGGTGCTGAGAAAGATTGATTTGCTAACACCTAGAAAGCAGACGTAGTGATAACTCAGCTTACTAATCAGTTTAGTACAAAATACAACATAAAAAACCTTGGGTAAAATTTAGATTTTTAACAAGATGTAATTTTTTTTTAACATATAAGACTTATAAACAATATTTTTTAAAGTTTTTTAAAAAATCAGGTCTTTTAAAATCTGATCAGAATTGTGTATTTTATAAATTGGTTAAACAGAACTACGAAGTATGTATCAAAATAAAATGGCTAACTGTATTCTGAAAAATTAAACTATAAGACTAAAGAAAACCCTCAGGAAACCTGGATGGCAAGGCTATTAAAGAAACTAGAATAAAGATGGTCTGACCTGAATTGAAACTGAAGAGTGAGCCAAAGGCAGAGCAGCTACAGAACTGCCATGCAGACTGAACTCTCTTCATGAAGTTAAAAAAAGATCCAGTGACAACATAAGGCTCACCACAAACTCTCGTACAGATATGCCTACATGTTGATTAATATTTTAAATGTACTGTTACCATCTGTAACATAACTTCCTCCCTCAGAGACATATTTAAAAATATAGTCATAAGCATTAGTTCAGTGCTCTGAAACACATCTGAGTACATAGGTGTTAACACTAGAATTATAAAGAATTTGAAAAAAATGCATCTAGTAAAGAAACTAATCACCATTTAAAAATAAATCTGCAATAGAAGCAAAGCTAGTGAAAAGGTGGGAGACAAAACAAATCAAGATCTATGTCTTGAACCTAGGATTTGGAGAAAACAGTTGTACTTTTATAAATAACCTTGTATTTGTGGGAATACGTAAGCCTTGAGGTCAACCTGGATCTAATGCATCTGGACTACAACTCCTCCCTGGAAAGCCTGCGTGCTTGATTAAGAAAATTAACATAGCGCTAGCAACAGTACAATAAAAATTGCCATACCTGAGGCACTTCCATTTTAGTTTTAACAGACAAGGTGAGTATCTATGTCATTGACTGTCAGGCCAGAAGAGAACAGTCTAGTTGCTGCCATACAGAGAGCATAATACTGGACAGCTGATACTCTCAGCTCTGGTGCATCTGCCAAGAACATACAAGTAGTATTGGAAACAAAGGCAGACACACTCTAGTCTTGACTCTGCCAATGTGCTCAGTATAGTTTTGGGGTGCAATGTTTTGGTTTGCTGAAAGTCCACACAGTACTACTATATTTTATGCAGTAGTTCTGCAGCTAATTATACATGGGAAGCTTAGTTACTATGGAAGAACAAAAGATCTCAAGATACTATCAAGGCTTAGACAACTGGGAAACTTACGTCATGATTAGAAACCTAAGCACATAGAACACATTATACCAACCAGTGTTTCAAAACAGAGTTATAATAGAACAATTCATGTTGGAAAGAACAGGAGGAGGTCATGTAGTTTAACCTCCTAATCAAGGCACAGTCATCCAACCTGCTCAGGACTTCATCGGATACAGTCTGATCTTGAAAAGCTCCAAGGTTTTTCTTACATTCAATCAGAACCCTCATATCTATTTATATCCTTTATTTCTCATCCTCACACCATGCAAAGAGCCTGGTCCCTCAAAAACAGCCTCATAGTATGGGAGGGCTGCTATTAGGTCCTCCCAAAGCCCCCTCTTCTCCAAGCTAGACAATGCTCAGTCCCTCAGCCTATTCTTACAGGGTCCGTGCTTCAGATCACTGACCACTTTGGTATCCCTCCAGGACACTTGCTTGCTTATCAATGTCTTTTTTGTACTGGGCAGACAAAAGCTGGATATAGTGTTCTACATGTAGTTTAATAAGTGCTCAGCTTTAGAAAACAATCATAGATGTTAGATCACACAATCTCCTGAGCTGGAAGGGATGCATAAGGATCACCCAGTCCACAAAGGACCAGCTAAGCAAGAACATGTGACTGAGGGCATCGTCCAGATGCTTCTTGAACTCAGTGAAGCTCCGTGCTGTGACCATTTCCCTGGGGAGCCCGTCCCAGTGCCTGACCACCCTCTCAGTGAAGAGGCTCTTCCTAATATCCAACCTAAACCTCCCCTTTCACAGCTTCATACCATTTCTTCAGATTCTATCACTTGTCACCAAAGACAGATTGGCACCTGCCCCTCTCCTTCTCTCAATTTAGTGTCATCTGCAATATTTAAGACACCCTCTAGTCCTGTGTCCAGGTTGGTTATGAAAACATTAAAAAGAACTGGGCCTAAAATGGAACTCCAGGGACCCCCACTAGTGACCGCCTGCCAGCCAGATGTAACCCCATCTACTACCACCCTCTGGGCCTGACCCTTCAGCCAATTGCCCACCCAACGCATTGTGACTTTGTCTTGCTGGACAAAATGTCCAGCATACAACCTGGCACTGTGAGACAGTATCAAAAGCCTTACTAAAATCCCCCAAAATACCATCAACTGGTTTTCCTTGGCCAACCAGCTGGCATCTTGTCATAAAAGGCAATCAGATAATCATATTGGATAGACAAGACCTTCCTCTCCTGAACCCATGGTGACTGCGTTGTCCTTTTTCAATAACTGCCAGTATGATTTTCTCACTATTTTTACCAGGCACTGAGATGAGACTGACAGGTCAGTAATTACCAGGGTCTTCTTTCTTACCATCCTTGAAAACTGGGACAATATTTGCCAGCTTCCAGTAAACGGGGACCTCTCCAAGTTCCTAAGATCACTGAAAAATAACTTGAGACAGGACTTGCAATAACATCAGCCAGTTCCCTGAGTACCCTGAGATCAATCCCATCGGGGCCCATGGACTCATATGGAGCCAGGTGGAGCACCAAATCACCCCCAAGTTCAGGATTCATTAGGAGTTTATCATTGCTGCAGTCATGGTCCTCCAACGTGAGGCATGTGGTATCCCAGAACCCACTGACTGTTGAAGACAGAGGCAAAGGTTAAACATCTCTGCTTTGCCTGTGTCCCTGTTAGTAAGGTGACCATTCTCATTGAGTAATGGACCAATGTTCTCTCTGGTCCTTCTCTTGTTAATGTATTTGAAAAAACCCTTTTGTTTGCCTTCCCCAGTACTGGCCAGCCTCTGCTCTGACTGAGCTTTGGCCACACAAATTTTCTCCCTAAAAAGGCAAATGGCATCCCTGTAATCTCCCCACATTGTCTGACCCTGCTTCCATTAGCTGTACACTTCCTTTTTCCACCTAAGCCCTAGAAGAAGGCCCTTGGTTCAGCCAAGCCAGCTTCCTGCCCCGCCTGCCTGATTTCCAATGTTTCGGAATTGCCTGTCCTGTGCTTTTAGGTGGTACTTAAAAAATGATTCAGCATTGATGGACCCTGATGCCTTCAAAAGCAATTTCCCAGTGGACCTTAACAACTAGTTCCCGGAGCAGCCCAAAATCTGCTCTCCCCATATCTAGCGTTGAAGTTTTGGAGGTAGTTTCCTCCTCTCACTAAAGATTTCAAATTCCACTACTTTGAGGTCACTATGGCCAAAACAGTCGTCTACCTTCACTTCCCCCACAAGACCATCTCTGTTTATGAGCAAGAGACCTAGGAGGGCACTTTTCCTCATTGGGTCCCTTAATACCTGAGGAAGAAAGTTATCATCCATCTCCTGGACCTGTATGTGTTGGCTGTGTGGTGTTCGCAGTTAACATCCAGCAAGCTGGAGTCCTCCATAAGGACAAGAGCAGTTGATCTAGAGGTGTTTCTTAGTTCCTTGAAGAGTAATTTGTCATTGTCATCGATCTGGCCAGGTGGTCTATTTGTTTGCCCCTTAATCCTTACCCAGAGTCTCTCAATGGTGTTGTTGCCAACTGGCAGCTCTGTGCAGTCCAGCCCCTCCATTACACGCAGCACCATCCCCCCACCCACCCCTCCCTTGCCCTGCCAGTCTTTTCTGAAGCGCCTGTAACCATTCATCACTGCACACCAGCCACAGGACTCTTCCCACCATGTTTTGCTTAAGCCAATGGTGTCATACCTCTGGGACCAGGCCAGGACTTCTAGCCTGTCTTGCCTGTTCCTCATGCTATGTACATTCGTGTAGAAGCACTTCAGATGTGCCCCAATGTACCCTGCACCTCTTGGAGCAGACTTAAGGAACTCACTAACACACAGCGCCTCTCCTTGCAGCATGCCATCCTGTATTTTATCACCAGCCGTGTGGATGCACTTCAGCTGCACTTTTTAATCACTTCATAATAAACTCCTCCACTGCCAAGGTGCACACCTGGCTTATATTCAACCTGCTGTCCCCCAGGCCCCATAACCCTTTCCTGCAGAGCTGCTCCACAACCCATCAGACCATAGCCTCTTTCCAAGGTGTTCTTTTTTACCCCTTCATCCTTGTAGAATCTCATTAAGCCTCCTGTCTCCTCATTCCTACAGAGCGGGTCCCTCATAAGCAACATATCAACTGGTACCCTTAGTTTGGTGTCATCTGCCACGTGAATGAATGGAGACCATGTTATCTGCATCCAGGTCATCTATAAAGATATCAAATAGGACTCAACTTGTTTCAAGGAATTGGGTATTAACCCATTAATCACTGTCCTCTGAGCCTGATCATGCCACCAGCTTTTTACCCATCTGGCTGCCCAACCACACAGCACATAGTATTCTAACTAGTATGTCAAGAATGTTGTGGGAGACAGCAATGAAAGCTTTACTAAAGGTGAGGTAATTTATATCTACTGCTCCTTCCTCATCCACAAATTAGACATTTTATCATAAAAGGCAATGAGGTCAGGCATGATTTACCCTTGATGAATCCATGCTGACTGTGCCCAATCATAATCCTGTCACTAACATGCACAGAAATGTGTTCCAAAAGGACTCACACCACTATATTTCCAGGGACCGAACCCAGGCACACCAGATTGTAATTCCATGTCTCTTCCTCTGACCTATTTTGGGTATTGTGAAACTTTTGCCTTTCTACAGTTGTTTGAAACCCCTCCCCAACTTCTGTAGTCTTTTAAAGATGACAGAAGTTAGCTTTCCACTGGCATCAAAGAGCAATCTCAGCACCCTCATATTCATCCTGTGGTCTTGTATGGAACAAGTTCTTTCAAGTAATCCCTACCTCAATCCTCATTCAATTCACTGCTGGTGGTAGTTCTCCCTGAACCCTGCCTCCAATCGCAGAGGCCTGGGAGATCTTCTTGAGTACCTGAGCAGATTGGCATAGCACAGAAAGATGCAGCATTTTGTTCAGATGTGTTATCTCTCTATTTGCATACTGTGGGAGAATGTAGGAAGCCAAGTAGGGAAGCTGAAGAAATTGAGTAACCTGTCTAGGTGATCAACACTAGTCTACATTTCACATTAAAAGTTCTTTAACAAATCCCTCAGTTACACTAACAGGAGCTGAGAAAAACTTCTTTATTCCTTCCCTTAACGCTCATAAAGAATGGGAATCTTCAGAAACTGAAGCATCTTTTCAGTCAGTTTATAAAACTGAAAGGCAAATTCAATGCTCATTTACTGCTTCTGTCCAAACTCTGTCCTAGAAATAGATATTTTGAGCAGGAAATAAATAATTCATAAGTGTCAGCATAAGACAGACTGATTTCATTCTAGAGTTCATTACAAAATATTTTACAGTAACAAAAATATCTTTACAGCTCCAAGGAGCTATCTTTTAATCTTATTTCTCTTCACACTACTGTTAAAGGAACAAAGTAATTTGAAAATTAGCCTTTTTGCCAAGTCACTCTAACAAGGAAAGTTCCCTGACAGTTGCCCCAAAGAATTCACTCAACTCACTACAGCTAGAACCAGGAACAGGGGACAAAAATGACAAGTTATGCAAGATTAATGATAACGGATATGGTATTTTTAAAGCAACATTATTGATTAAAAGTATGTGCAAAGTTCAGGATTTTCCAGTATTTGGGTGTACTGAAATGATTCAGATTTATTCACAATCTGCTGAATATAGGCTTATATTATTACAGCATCAACTGTGCTTCATTTGGTGAAGAGACTGAACAGTACCAAATTGGGGGTGAGAGGGAAGGGAGAGAGACACAGACCCCTACAATGGGAATTCTATGGCAGAAGTTTAAGATGCATCAGGAATGAGTTCAAAACTGAGATAAGTGGAAGAAATAGCTGTATGTTTCTTTTCCAGAGTTTCTACCAGGTATTGATTATCAAATTGGTTAAATGTTTCCATACAATTTATGATGTCCATACTCTACTGTTGTTGACCTGACTGATGACCATTCAGAAGAAGAACAAATCATTTGCAACTATCAAGTCAACATAAAATTGGCTTTGAACATGAGGCATTGTAAGAACTCCATGAAAAACAGGGCTTTTCTTGTCTCCATGATAGCCATTTAAACGAGTAGCTTGGATATACATGTGTGTGCCTTAGGGCATAATCTGTTGCCCAAAACTGAAGGATTCCAACATTGAAAGTGACTTAAAAGCAGTTATGCTACTCACCCCCTGACAGCCAGCCAAACACTGAAAGGGGGGTGGAAGAAAAGAACTGTGCTTAAAGAAGAGGAAAACAGCCCCAAAGCACACAAATCTAGAGCTAGGAGACTCTGGGAAGAAAAAACATCCATTTTAGCAACCAGCTTAAATATTGTATATGAACATACTGTTAATAATTCTCCATCATTTACTTCTAGTAACTGTGCATCTCTAATGCCTTATACTTCATGATTTACCTAAGTTCCCACTCCCTTGATTTAATGTTGTACTGTTAAACAGCACCTTTTAATAACAAAAAACCTGATGTGATAGACAAAAGTTTTCAAAGCAACTGAGATGTTAATTCAGAACATGTTAAAACAGGCTAGAAGGGGAGAAGTTTCTTACTGGTAATTGAAACTGTTTATTGCAGTAACAGCAATTTTGTAACTTGATGAAGTATTAACACAGTGTCACTCGTTACTTGTAACTCAGGTTTTATGACTTACTGTAAAAAGGATGCAAAGTATCAGTTAACCTGGACCACTTACTATAGAGATCATAAGCCACTCAATTTGAGTAGTCATGTTCTGCCTTTTTAATTACAAAACACCTTATTAGTTACTCCACTGTGTGCAATTCAGTTACCGAATTCAGACAAGTAACGTCTATAAATAAAAGGTGTACTTTTCAACAGGCCTCAAATCACTCCAGGAATGTAAAGAATCTAAAGAAATGGTTCATAGGGTAAAATGTTTTAAAGTTGCCATATCTGTTTGCAATACACTTAAATACAAATTGACATGTAGAAAACACTTTTTTTTTCCATAGCTTAACAGATCAATAAAAGAAGCTTAACTATGTGGAAAATTAGGGGTAGAAATATTGTAATCCAATAAGATTTTATTTAAAAAAAAAGAAAAATAGTATATTCCCTCATAAATTAAAAAGCAGTGACAATACACAAGTATTGAGTTAAAATAACCCATTTTCAGGGGCAAAATATTACTTCTGCATTTTTGTACGAGTCTGCTGTTCATGAAGTTCTAATTGAGCAGATTTGAAGTTTAGAAAATTACAGTGCTCAGCAACAAAAGCTCATCTCATCCTTTCAGTTATATATAAGCCTGGATTGCACATTGACCCTTCATGCAATTGGTGCACTGCTAAAAATTAGTACCGTCACTGACAGATGGTTAACAAAATTAACTGACAGGGTTGCTTAATCACAGACAAAAGCATGTCAACTGTGCAGGACAGCTGATGCTCAACACCCTTCAAGAAAAGGTGGCAAAAATAAAAGACGTCTTCCTGCAAGCTTAACCTAAGCCTACTACAGAGCTTTTATGAATACGTCTAAAGAACCCACAGCACTTAGCCAGCTTTTGAAGTAGGTGGTGATTTTGCTTTCTGTTAACAGAGAGGACAAAAACTCTCCAATATCTTGAACTACAGCAACCACTAATTGAATGCTTTTGATTAATCCAATTTATTATTTTGGAAATATTTTATAATATGCATTCATGGGGGAATGCAGGAATGTTGTCAGAGTACGTAGGGATGCAACAAGGAAGACTAAGGCCTACTTGGAGTTAAATCTAGCAAGAGATGTCAAGGACAAGACAGGCTTCTTCAAGTATATCAGTAGCCAAAGGAAGATTAGGGAAAACATGGGCCTGCTGCTGAATGAAATGAGTGCCCTGGTGATAGGGGATACAGTGAATGCAGGCTTGCTGAATGCCTTCTTCGCTTCAGTCTTTACTGCTAAAACCAGTAGGAGTCTCATGGAGAAAGGAAGATGTTTCCTTTGGTCAAGAACAATTGGGTTAAAGACCATTTTGGCAAAATCAACATCCATAAATCCATAGGCCTTGATGGGATGCACCCATGAGTGATCAGGGAGCTGGCAGATATTATTGTTAAGCCACTCTCCATTATCTGCCTGAGGACTAGAAGACAGTGTCACTCCAGCTTTCAAAAAGGGCAAAACACAGGGCTGAGGAAACTGTAGGACAGTCAGCTTCACCTCCAACCCCGGCGCTGGAAAGGTAAGAGAACATCTCATTCTAGATGTCATGTCTAGGCACGTGGAGGAAAAGGTTGTTATTGGGAGTGGTCAGCACTGATTCACCATGGGGAAATCATGCCTGACCACTCTGATCAGCCTTCTGCGATGGCATGACTGGCTGGGTAAAGGAGGGTAGAGCAGTGGATGTTGTCTACCTCACTGTTAGCAAGGCTTCATAGGTAAGCTTAGGTAGCGTGGGTTAGATGAGCGAACAGCAAGGTGGATTAGGAACTGGCTGAATGGCACAGCTCAGAGGTCTGTGATATGCAGTGCAGAGTCCATTTCAAGGCCTCTAGCTAGCAGCATTTCCCAGGGGACAGCACTTGGTCCGGTCTTGTTCAGCTTTTTCATCAGTGACCTGGACGAGGGGACAGGGTGTACTCAGCAAGGCTGCTGCTGATACAAAACCAGGAGGAGTGGCTGATACACCAGAAGGATGCGCTGCCATTCTGCGAGACCTGACAGGATAGACAGTTGGGCAGAGAGGAACCTAATGAAGTTTAATAAAGGCCAAGGTAGGCTCCTTCACCTAGAGAGGCACAACCCCAGGCACCAGCACAGCTTAGGGCTTGACCTGCTGGGAAGCAGCACTGCAAAGGAGGACATGGGAGTCCTAGTGAACAAAAAGTTAAGCCCAGGCCAGCAATGTGCCCTTGTGGACAAGGCGGTCAATGGTATCCCAGGGTATACGAAGAAGAACGTGGTCAGCAGGCTAAGGGAGAGTCTGGTGAGCCCACATCTGGAGTACTGCGTCCTGTTCTGGGCTCCCTGGTTCAAGGCAGACAAGGAAATACTGGAGAGAGTCCAGCGGGGGGCTACAAGAATGATTAGGGATGGGAGCATATTTCATATGAGGAAAAACTGAGCGAACTGGGTCTGTTTAGTCTGGAGAAGAGAAGACTGAGAAGGGATCTTATCAATACTTACAAAAATGCAGATGTCAAGAGGATGGGGCCAGACTCTCTTCAGCAATGCCCAGCGCTAGGACAATGGGCAACAGGTACAAAATGGAATACAGGAGTTTCATCCCAACATCAGGAAAAACTACTCCACTCTGAGGGTGACAGAGCACTGGGACAGGCTGCCCGAGCACTGGGACAGGCTGCCCAGAGAGGTTGTGGAGTCTCCCTCTCTGAAGATATTCAAAACCTAACTGGACATGATCCTATGCAACCTGCTCTAGGTGATCCTGCTTTAGTGGGAAAGGGTGGGAGTGGTTTGACTAGATCTCCAGAGGTCCCTTCCAACTCCTACCAGTCTGTGATTCATTGATGGAAATAACATGAAGCCTCCTCAGTGTTGAAATGTTTATTTCATCACTATTTAGCTCCTTCAGAGGCTCAAACATTAGAAGCTGTACAAACATGACTACATTCCCAACAGCCTTTTATTTTGCAGTGGCAGTGCTGTTTGGAAGATCCTCAGATAGTGCCTACTTTGGTTTCATAAACAGTTTTGGTGTGTGTGAACTGGATAGAAATCAGAGACAACTAAAACTGAAGCTCTGTTCCAGGCACACATCAAATGCACACCAATTCCTAATAGAGAAATAAAGAAGTGAACAGAATATGACTCCTTTGCATAACATAAGATCATATATATGCAGAGGAATGTTTGGTTCAATAGACCAGAATAAATCTAGTCAAAATGTTAAACAGTCAAATTACATACAGCATTTACGAAGCGGTTGCAGCATCAACAACTGTCTACCTATAATCAGGTCTTAGGACCTTAAGGATCACCTGGCCCAAACTTCCTTTTGCCAAGAACGGTTGGACCAGATGATCCTTGAGGTCCCCTCCAACATGGTATTCCATGGAATAACCTAAAATACTCCACCTGTGAAGTACAGATCTACTTTTTCCAGACCAGCCTTCAAAGGCTTTCTAGAGTTCAGTGGTTCACAAAGAAACATTAGCAACTATATTAAGTATAAAAGAAAGTGAATTAATGATTTCTTCCACAAGTTCCCAGTCTTTCAGATAAAAGAAGTCTGACATGAAACACCATAAACAGTTAATTAACAAAAAGCGACGCTAATTCAGTTCTCACAGTCAGAAAAGGGACAGACCTCAGACCTCTTAAAGGCACACAGATCTGAACTGATGGAGCCATATGGAGAGGAATCATTTCTGAATAAGTACACAGTAAATTGATTCTGCTTTGAGAAAACACAGCACGCGGTTTTAGGCAGCTGGTCTTGAACACATTCCCAGCCCGGGGGGGGGGGGGGGGGGAGGGAAGTAAAAGCTTTTCCTGGGTAGAAACATTTAACTTGGAACCTTCTTTAAATGGCAAACACTGGATTTTGAATCTTATTTCTAGGATGATAGGAAATGAGAACATAACGACAGTACAACTAAATTTGTTGAATTGTTGTATGTTAAGTGTGAAGGCCAACCTTAAAGTCAAATTAGAAACATATTTAGCTAATTAAAACAACAAAGTAAAACAGGTTTTGTAAGAGTAATTAGAAGGCACACTATTTCCAACTAAAATGGCTTATAAAGGATTAATTGTGGAACAACTAGTAGGATCTCATTAGCATGTTACACAACTGCTGAAACCTCTGGTATTACAAATCCTAACATGAGCACACACAGTAGTACCCACACTTATTTCATTTGGTGAAGTATGTGCGTGGGGCTTCTCAAGAATCACAGCCAAAGTATACTTATTAAAACTTTTCTGTCAAAACCATCTACTAACTCAAACCAAAATTAATTCAATGTTAAGAAAAAATTGGATTAACTCAATTTATTACAAGGTCTTTTGGAGAGTGTCCCATCTATTCCTTCCCCCCCACACCTCAAAACACTACTGCAGAAAATTCCATTCTTTGGAACCTCCCATAACAGTGATCAGAAGGTCCAAATTCCCTCTGCAAAGAGAATTACAAAATAGTTGAGTTTTTTCTCTTCTTCATCTGTAAAAAATGCTGTTGACTGTAGATCTATAGCACACTATTTGCTTTCTCATATGAGAGTATACCCATGCTTCCTTAGATAGGTCCCTCCTCTAAGTAACTAGGCTCACATATCTATTAAAACGGTTACACATTAACAGACTCACAACCACACAGCCAAACCTGACCCATCAGATACTGGCTGAGGAAGACAGCCTTAAAAGTTGTCCTCCAAATGAAAGCTTCCATAGACAGAATAATTTGGTTTTACTCAACCGATCTACAAGCTGATGAAGCCTGGGAAATCCCTCTACCCCCCAAAAAAACCCCACATCTATGGTTGCAGGCCTTTTGTACAAGTACTCTGCATGCTAATCTCCACAAGCACCTCTATGATAATTATAACACACAGGCAAAAGAAAGATTTCACAAAAGTACATATATATCCAATGTGCTAATGTAAACCACTCAGAGGTTGCTATACTTGGTCAGATCTAAGAATTACCTAGATTTTTACCTCTGGCCTCTCTAAAGTCCCAAAGCTCCTTCCTCATCAGGATTACTGAGCAGCATAATCAGGAAAAGACTGAAATATTAGTGTTTAACCATGCCCTAACTAGTAAACACAACATTGTCATTTGTACTCCTAAAACAAACACAGATGATTAATAAAATATTAAACAATCTCATTCTCCACGCTTATCCAATCGAGGGAAATAAAGCATTAACTTCCTAAGTCCTCAGCACAGGGCACTGCATTTCCTAACAACTTAATTAAAAGCTTTTTACTGTGCTTTTTCTTTCTGCCTGTCCCTTTTCTAGGACTTCTCTGGGATTCACCTCTTCACTGATTAGCAGTAACCCTCAACGTAAAGCTCTCATCATCCTCTCCACTGACATACTTCTCTCATTCAGCAAAGAAACACTGAAATCTCTTGCCATAAAAACTAAAACCACTTTCAGGAACTTTATATGTACATTTTTGGTTGATGCAAAATCCAGATCAATAACAAAGTCTTACTGTGTACCAAGGGATTTCTTGCTGATCAGATAAACAACTATGTCCCATAAGACTTCCATGAAACAAACCCTAACCTGAAAAGAGACAGGAGCAAGTCTTATCCTACATGCTCATTCACTCTTTTAAAGTCTATAATGCAACTAAGACCACCTTCTTCTGTGGAAGAGAAAACATTGCTTTTCATTTGTGTGCACAAGATGCACCTTCCAGTTCTTGAAGAGCAGAAAAACAATTTCATTTTGTACCACACTGGCAAGAAAGTGTTCAGCACAGATACAATATAGAAACCTTCAATCATAATGTCTAGCTCCACTGAAATGATATAGCCTAGGTTACAAAAGTATCACTACTCTTAAAGACAATGCCTTTGTCCTCAAAATACAGCTGCTTTGGATCAAACCCAAGGCATGAACTAACTATGACGAATTAGCATCTTCTATAGTAAAGTTTTTCTTTCTCAGCAGGTTGGTGTTACTTGGTTATGTTGCTTTTGACATATATAGCATTTCTAGTAAGAGCTTAAGAGCTTTGGTATGATGGCCTGAATCCTTTAACACATCACAAATTTAGTATTAAATGTTTCCATCTCTTAAAAGCGATGTAGCCATAAGAATAAGTCTCATGGAGGCTTACTGCCATAAGATCAGACGCTGAAATAGGTATTCTGTCACTCTAGCAAGGAAAGCTCTTGTTCTCTCAAGTTACATTTGTTGCTTCATGGCTTATTCCTGTTCACCTGAGAATTGACACCCACCTATACTGAGGAAAGTCTAATTAATTACACCAATAATAAAAAATAAAAAAGATGGAAAAAAAAGCCTTGTTTTCCCACAGTGAGACAGGAGGTCTGATGCAGGACACACTGCTATGTTCAATGTCAGGACTTCTTTCTGGTACAAAATAATTCAAGTCTATCAATAGGTTAAGGTCTAAGATGAACAGTCTTGCACTTGTAGATCCTCAAAGACAATATGCTACAACACAAACATACATTCAGATATCTCTTCCCTCTCCTCAGTCTAAAGTAAGTATTGGTTATCTGGTACACCATTCCACTAAAACCCAGATGATTAATCAGTCAATTTCATGACTCCTTTAAGGAAAAACTGCATGTGAGCCATACCACGCTGCATTTTAAAAAGGTAGGATTTGCTTATATACGTTTTTTTTTTTTTTTTTTAAACCAAAGAGCTACTATGGAAGAACCAGATCCTGTACAAAGTACCTGAAGAAAAAAATTCTTCTCTGAATGGTGATAGTTCATGTGCTGACTTGCTTTAATCTCAGAAACAAGTGGCAAAGATGACCAGAAGAAATGTGTGGCCCCATATTACTTGGAATCTACATCAACATATAATTAGAAGACCATCTGTTCTCAAATTTTAACAGGCCAAGGTAGCTGGTACCTGATGATCTGACGAGAAGGATCAAAAAAACATAAATTTCAATGTCAAGCATACTTCGTCCCATAAAAGGCCTGTATTTGTGAAACTTGCAGGTGGCAAAATATTTGATGAAGTACCTACTCCTCAGTACTGCTGCTCATAAGAACATGATGATAATAGAGTATGTATTGGCCAGAAAAAATGCAGCCATACTTAGCATCGATACAGATACCATTGAGGCTTAGTTCATTTCAGACTACCACTTACTACTTTTTTGTTTTCCAAACCCTGTTTCTCTCCCCAGACAAGTAGGAAAGGGACCGTGAAGGGGCAGGGAAAGGGAAGAAGCAAGAAACATACCACTGTAGAGACAAAAATGTGCAGCAACACACTACAGACCCTGATAGCAATGCAGATAGATATACAGCAACAGGCATCAAATAAAGCACCTTTGAAAATATAGGATTCTCCATCTCTCTGCTATATTTGCAAAGCATTGAAAAATAAATATTTTATGGACAGCTGATCTCTATCCCCTTCTAATGCATGAGATCAGAAAAGCCATCACCCTTATGTCCTGGTCATATTGTGTGTGCTTGCAGTGACCTGCCCAAGACTGTTAGGCAACTACATAGTGCCTTTAAATTTCTTTTGATGTTGTGGAGCCAAATTCTGGAAGAATCTAACTGCCTCCAAACAATTCTTCAGCCTTGTTGCCTTGTAGTATTTATTTTCCAAAATGGCAACAATAATAATTAGATGTTAAAAGCAATCCACACAGGAACTGATGGCAGCACAGAGGAGCAAGTACCAAATCATTTTTCTCTTTGTTTCAAGGGGATCCTGGACCAGTAGCCCCTAGCCAGGGAAGAGCAAAAGCAGCCCAACTGCACACTCACTCAAGTCACTTAAATAACAGTAAGAAAAAAGCAGTAGTACATGAATAAAACATTAAAAGCTTGTCTATAGATGAATAAACACTTTAAATGCAACAGCCATCAAAATCTTCGGTTTACCGATGACAGCACATTACATGGCATTCCTGTTTACAAATGAAGTTGCTAAAATTAAACTGAAGAAGCCAGTCACATGGGACTTATTCCTGTAACTGCTCTACATAAGTTTAACTCTTCCAATTTCTAATGCAACGATCACTAGAAGCATTGCTTAATGCTAATCGATGCCAGCACTTTGGCATCTGATCATGCTCATTTCAGTGAGCACACATGCAAGAAGACTATTTCATGCTTTTGGGTTTTTTTGGCTTAGTTTTCTTGCTTGTTTGCTTTATTGGGAGTGGTGGTGTGGTTGGTTTTTTGTTTGTTTTTAAAAGAATCCAGTCCCTTCCCAGGGTTAATGCATAAGAAGACTTTCCTACTGGAGGTCAACTGACAAAAACTCAAATCATCATAAGATCTCTTCAAATACTGATCTAGATGTTGATAATGAAGTCTTCTATAGATTCTTACTTTTCTTTATGCGTTAAATGTAAATACTGACTTTGCAATTGAAAAACATGATCTATATTGGTATGCCTCTGTTTCTCCCTATCAGTACAGAACTTTTTGGTGTTTACTCTGTTAGAAACAGGGTGCGGGGAGGAAGGGGGAAATACAGTTCCCTCAGGATAAAGAGCAAAATAGATTATTTAATATTCTTTGGAAGGAAAAGTGACTGTAAAAAATATGATTTAATACACAGTGCATGACTGAGTTAAAGCATCTCAACAGTAAAAAGAATGGTCACTAAATCAAGAGGATTTTTTGTGATTTACTATGATCTCTACATTAGAATGGAGCTTTACAAAACCTGATCACTGCTACCTGCTTCTCAAGGCTGCTATTATAACAAAACCCCCACATTTCTGCTTTATAGTCCAAGACACTACTACTCCAAGCACTACACAAATCACTTCTAACAACTGGTATCAACACTGAAGGAAACAAACCACACCATGTCCTTTTATTTGTTTCCACTACAAAAGGTGACTGTGGTCTGAGAGGACAATACAAATTTCCAAATGCTATGTAAAAATATACTTATGTAGACCTTGTTGGTTCTGAAATTAAGTTTTACTGAACAGACTTTCTTTTCAATTTCTTCAGAGAAAACACAGTTCTAATCCACCATAGTGTTTTCCCCTCTGCTCATCAGATTATACCAAAAACTATACAGAAAAGTTACAAAGGATATTTATGTATGGAAAAAAAAAAAGTAAACCCAAATAGTTACACTTACCTGCTGACAAACCATCTGATTTTGTGGAGGAGCTTGAGTTGCTTCAAATCACTATTACAAAAAACACTGGTATCCTGTTGTGTTCACTAAACACAAGTGCACATACAAAATTAATTCAAAATTGTTGTACGCTGGAATATCTAGAACACTACCAAGTTTCTTCTCTTTTTCCCCTTCTGACAGCTGAGGCTAAAGTGGCATTTCACAGTATCTCTTTCTTCAAATGCTAATTCAGATAGCTGGCCTGATTAATCTTGATAACTTATCCACTGCTGTAATCACTTTCACTCTACAGCCATGTCTACACAAAACGCTTTCGGACCCTAGCTCTTGTCTCAGATTATACATGTATATGTATATATTTCTTAAGTATGAAAAGTTTCTCTTACTGATATGTTAAGCATTATATAGACTGTTAACATGATCTTAGATACCTACTTTGCTGAAAAGAAAAAAATTAAATTATCATCTGACAGTTTAGTCATGGCAGCCCACTCTGCTCTATCATCTTCAAGTCTAGAAGGCTCTCTAGCATCACCAAATTGAAGAGAGTTTAAAAAAAAAAAAGCCTATTTCAGTTTTTGGCCCTGGAGGCATGCACAAGGACTGGCATACATGTTGTTAGTACCACTTCAATCCTCCTTCCATGGACTGACTGGCAGCTCCATCAAAAGTTCTCCTCTCCTTTCTATATAAATCAAGGGAGTTAGACTGACACATGAGAATACTAGATTTGGTATTAGAAAGCTACAATATCAGCACAAAGACCTCTGCTAAAACATGTGAGTACCTCCATGCTAACATCTATCACTGTTCAACTGTTCACTGCCCAAACCAGAGCATTACGCAGTTCCAAGCTACTTCCTAAAGTATGAACTAAGAACACTTAAGGAAAAAAGCCAGCAACTCAAAAGCCAGAATTATGCTAATGCCAAAGGAGACAATGGCTTCTCCAGAAATACAGTAACACTGACAAGGCTTTTCAGGCATATAATACTGAATGGTAAAATAATACACTGCAACCATAGTTAGGAGTGCGCCGTTGAACAGGTTCGATACATAGCAGACAAAAAAATATAGCAGAGTCGACTATTTCAAGTTCTGAGGAATTTACAGTGCTTCCTCCCCAGCTTAATAGCAAAAAGCACAGTTAAACAAAGTTCCAATAGTCCCACTGACACCACCCGTTTCATCTCAAGCTGCTTTTAAGTTGGTAGTATTCCCTTTGTATGTTTAATGGATCAAGTAAAGATTGTCTGCTCAGCCTACGTTACAGTTCAAAACAATTCCAGGTATTAGATTCTACCTCAGTAGGAAACATGGGAAGAAATGAGCATTGGGGAGCCTAGATAAGCACAGAAAGTCTAATTTTATTTCCTTAGTTGCAAAAAGACAGAACACAGAAGCCAGCCTCTTGGGCAACTGCATGACAATTTTTGAAGTCACTAAAAAGTGTTGCAACTTGATAAACGCCTCAGATATCAAGCACTCATGAGATATTACTCTTTTAGAATAACTTTAAACTAAGTTATAATTCCATGCTGCAACTGGGGAAAAACAGAGGGAACCTTCAAGCTGGCAGCATTCTACAGAGCTGACAGACATCTGCCTCTGAAAGAATTATTTAAGTGTAACATAGGATACAGATAATGCCTTTAGGCAAGGACTATGGAACCACATATTGCACAATTTAACATCCATAACAGGAGAAAGCCTAGCTTTCAATCAATTAACAGCCATCTCAGGAATGGTGCTAATATTAGAATGACACAGTGCTAAGATAAAAAAACAAAATTTATTTTTAAAATCACAAAAAAAATTTGCATCAACAGAGAAGTAAGAATTAATTTGATTTTCAGAGGAAGAAAATACTCACTACAAGCTCAACCAGTCTCACCACAGCAGCACCCAGCACATTTAAGAAGCTAACACATGGACAACTGCATTTTTAAAAGTGAGAGGCTCGCTCCATGCTACTATGAAAGGGAGAGTACTTCTGACTGGGAGGATGCAATTACAGAAATCTGGAGAAGAACGCTGATGAACGTTGCAGCACACCCATCAGACTTCTCCGTCACAACAAAACAGAATGCTCTTCAAGCGCTTACCCCAAGCAAGGTGAAATTCCTTTCAGAAATGTTTTCTTGGTTAAACTCTCTCACTCAGATATCCAAGGCCTCTAGCCACAAAAAGACCACAGAAATACATCAAAGCAAAAAGATGTTTTCAGCAGTACCACGTTATTCCAGCTGCAACATAAATCAGATCTTAAACGCAGACCAGTCAAATGTGGAAAATCTCAATGCAGGGCGTCAGACATCAAATTTACATTGCATTACTTATTTTAAGGGTCAAACACACCTTGTTATAAGCAAGTTTCAATTGTTCCTTTGTTCTTGAGTTCCACATAGTCCATCATGGTGGATTATTTCTATCAAAGTGCAAAAAATACTCACTGTCTTTCCTTCCCTCTTCTGGCTTCTGATGAAGAGGTTTCCAGGGCAACTTTAAACCACACACACTAGAAAAAATTATTTTTCAACTCAGAAAACCACAGTCCCCATAAAGCATGCTGAGGAGAGCAATACCATGCCAAAAACAAGCTCCTGTTTATTGGATCCATCAATTCCTCCTTGGATACGCACAGGTTTTTTTAACCTTTGAGAAATCACTCTTTTTGGCTTCCTGCAAAGTATAACTGGTTGACTAATGCACATTACACTGAAAACTATTGTATTTTTCCAAGAACCTATGTTAACTACAGGAAAACTTTCTTCAGAATGACACAACAATGACATTTTCCATTTAGGAAAATGAAGGATTTTCTGGATCTTTAAGATCAGTAACAAAGGACGAAAAGAAAGTTCAGCACATGCTACACGCCACAGCTGCAGTGTTTGCTCAGAGTAACTGATGAATATAGCCCTGCTGCACTGCAACCAAGGAAAACACCACATCTGAGCAAGACAAAAGCACTCTCAACCCAAGTGAGAGCTATGTAGGTGCAGGCACATGACATTCTCAATATTATATCCAATATATCCCTGCTACCTATTGCCCTAAGAAAACAACCAGAGATGTGACTACCACAGGACAGATCAATTCTCTCATCTTTACTGAATCCAGAAAATTTCTTGGAAATCAGTAAAAATACATCAAGAATTGCAATTGATTTGCACAAGAAATGTGAAGAAACCCCTCCAAAGACACCATCTAAGTTTTCACAGGAGACTGAGACAGTGATCAACCAGAGCTCATGTTTTCACATATTTTTAACAACTTCTAAAACCAAGAGGCAAGGCAATCATTCAAAGTTGAAGTGACAAGAACAGCAGTAAAAATATGATCAAGGACAATCAAGAGTGCCAAGTGCGTGCCGAGGAATAAAGAGACAAGATCACAGCAAAGAAGTTGAGATGACTATCAGATAATTAATGAATGGCATGAGTCAACAAGCATCTCAGCTCCATGAGTTGAGTCAATTTTCAGCTAAGGCCAAATGCATTGTTAAACTTGATGTAACACACAAGTTCTGCCACGTGAGAAGTTACTACAAGTGATGTGCTGAAATACACACTGAGGTCCAAAACACCAAGTCCTACATATACGCTGGAATTCATTTTGTGAGGGGGGCTGGAGGGGTAATGAAGAGATTTTTGTGGTCCCCCAACACATCAGAGAAATCCCTTTTTCAGTGTCTAAACAGAGAATTCCGTTTAATTACAGTAAATCCTATTAAATTGATCTCACTCATAAATGGCTCAAGTGACCAACTCCAAAAGGCTACAGAAGATATAATGAATTCAGAGTTTAATTAGGACACACTGTTAGCTAACTATAATCTATTAATTAGCATTCTTAGTTTTTGCAGCTCATTGCAATAATACCCTTTTACTTTTAAATTGCACCCTTCTTTTTTTGGACCAAAGTTATACAATTCTACTAGTGTGGTAGTAATTATAGTGATTGCATAGAGAACAGCAGCCTGGAAATATCTGTAAATGTTTAATTAGGGGATAAAGGAAAAACAAGGAGGAAAAAACCCTCAGATAGAGGAATCACTGTTCTCCAACCTATACGTAGTGACTGCTCGATCCACTTAACCCATACATTCACTGCATTTTCCCTGCAAGTTTCCACAGAATCCTTTAATGTCAAAACTGATTTCAGAAAAAAAAATATTATATTCTAATACATTCTCTTCAGCATGAAAACAGAACTTAAAAAATAGAAGAACTTAAGAATAAAAATACTTACCTGCAGCTGAAATACAAAGAACATCAGAGAGTTGAGTGAATGGTATTCCATGTACTCATTATATTAGTACTGTACCACTATAACTAAATTTTTCACTGGATTACTCCCTCTAAGGAGTTTGTAATAAATCTTATTTTTGTAATAAAAATTATTTAACTCCATGTTTTCTTCATCCAAAGAGACATACGAAAATGAATAAAAAATACTGCACAGGTTTACAAGTCCCATGTTGTGATATTTAACATCTGGTAAAAATATAGCTACTAAACTTCATGACTAATTCATCAAATTATTTCATGCTAAATCAGGAAAAGTAACTTACTTTCTTCAGCTCACTTCTTCAAAAAGTAAAAAGAAAATCTCAGACTTCAGTGCAGCAGATTATCACTAACCCAAAGGAATCATCTCAAAGTAGTGCATAACATGTGGATTACTACCAGCACTACTTCTTCCCTCCAGTGGTTTCCCTCTCTCCACCACCATCTAAAGCAAATCTCAAAAAAAAAAAGTGTGCTGCCAAAAATAGCAAGTCTACCTTAAGGGTAGCAAGAACACGATCACACTTGAATTATGGAAACTATTTCAGTAAACTTTTACATATTTTAAAACCTCAATAGGAAAATTAATTTTGTCATGGTGAAAGCTGACTTACATTTCAGAAAGTTTTTGGAGTTGGATGCCGGGCCTGTTTTCCGTAAGAGTGGTGAGGTTTCTTACTGGAAAACTCACATTTGGCCAGAAACAAATAAACACAAGGACGCTACCTCAATGACAAGTAGTTACTTCAGGATTAAGCTAGCAAGAAGGCCTAGGTGGGAAAACTTTAAAACAGTTTTTAATAAGTAGAGCTGACTACAGAGAGACTGCAATTTTAATCAACCTCTCAGCTTTATTCTAATTTAGGGACGCTTTTGAGAGGGACAAGACAAAAGAATGAGACACCCAAGATTCTCTGTTGTTCTGTGTATTCTCTAACTAGCCATGCTACTATTACAAAAACCCACACAACTTGTAGGGTGCTTTATGATGGTAGCTCAGCAAGAGATGCACAGTTTATGACAAAAGAACAGATGAGCAGGTATTAAACAGTGTTACTTAAATGTGGCCAAGAACACAATTTATATCTGTTTGTGAAAACTGCAGATCTGGAGGTTTTAACTGGAGCTCTAAAACAAGACCAGTGTAACATGAACTTTGTTTTACTGGCAATCTGTCAACATTCAGCAACAGCTCAGTTGTATCTGGGGTCAGCAGTTAGTACATTCTGCACCTCAGAGAATGCTTCAAATGGTAAGTGAAATTAATTATGAACAGAGTAGAAATATTAATTATGAACAGGCTAAAATACTCCCAAAAGGAAACAGTCTGAGGAAAAACACGACGAGACATGAGGAGAAATAAGGACTCAAGAGGTGGTTTTAAAAAGAAGTTTGCAAGTTGAAAAAATATTTTATTCTTACCAATTACCTGGGGAAAGCACCGATATCATTCAGCTGCTCTGACTGTGACATGCAATTTTTTTAAACTCATTTAATCATGCTACTGTGCAAACAGAACAGTGACATTAGATGACAAACCTGGTTTTCTTCTTGCAAAACTCTATATTGTTCCTTCCAAATGGTGATTTTTGAAGCTTCATCCTTCCTCAGAGCTCGTTCCTTTTTTAGCTCAGGACTCCAGAAGGTCTTGATACTATTCATGGAAGAACTCAGCTTGCTTTCTTTCACCTCCACATCCTTGCGAAGCAGATCGTTTTCCCTTAGTACTTCTTTGAGCTGCGTCTGCAGATCCATTATTGTGTTATCCCTGGCCTGGCGCAGTGAGTGAGGCACAGTGGATGCCATACTCACTGGAGGGAGATGGTGCTCTCCAAATGCAATAGTATCACTGGCAACTCCACTACTGGCAATGTTAGGGCTGCTACCCATTGCAGTCATCCTAACACCGTAAGGCAGCCGCCCCCCAGATCGGCCCAAAGTCATGGTGCTTTTTGGGGTGTCTGCACCCACGTTCTCATGGTCACTCAGATACATTGGGCCAGACGTAGCATAGGCGGCATTTAAGGACTGAATATTTTCCATAGAAAGGGTTTTCCCACTGCCACCCCCAGTACTACTCCCAGAACTGCCTCCTGTGCTGTTGGTTCGACGATGGCCCAATCGTGGTGACCGTGGCAGCCTTGGTGAACGCCCTGGACTCTGGTTGCTTGGCTCAACCTTACCAACTGACCGAGCACTTCCATACATGGTTAAGCTGGTGGTGTGAGGCAATTAGATAGGCATAAATTGGGAATGAGAGAAATCCTGTTAAGTTCTTCAATGGTTGTAAGTCAGCTTAAGGCCAATCACAATTTATAACAGACCCAGTTGTCCATCTTTGAAGTCACGTGCTCACGATGTTCAGGATCACATCTGTATCAATAAAAATAACACATTAAATACCTAGTTTATCACAAAATATTTTATCCCACATTAGAATAAAATGTATTCTACTACTTTTACACCTCTCCAGCACCCTTTCAATTCCCACTCACAAAAAGCCAATCTGTTCTTTAACCTATAATATTTAAACTCAAAAAGGATCTCATATTCTTGCTTTACTGATCCTACATTATCACAGTAAAGAGAGATGAAATAAAGAACCCACCAATTTTCAAGCCACAATTTTGGTCATGATCTGAATCTACAAAAGAAGTCTAGACTATTTTCCTATTTCTAACTGGCCCTAAGTCTTTACCCATTACTTTTCCTAGTAAGACAGACAATCAAAACATAAAGCCCATTCACTAGTAGGGTTGGGTTTTTTCCTTCAAGCACTGCTAGCTTCTGCAGGACACAATTTCTAAACTCTGTTTCTGTGAAAATAGTCCTGCAAATAGGAAGATAGGATGGAACAAAACAATTCTGATCATGATCTCCCTTCGGTGTTGCCAGTCCTCCTTCAAACTCAGAAGACAGAACCAAAACTAAGAAGAATCATTAAAACATTGCTGACCACAAAGCTTAAGCAAGTAGAGATACAAGTTCAAAAGAACAGCAATCACACAGCAATGGGACCAATGATGTCAAAAGGAATAAGATAATCACATCTGCACTGAAAACTGGTTACAGCCTTTATTTTCTCTTGAAAAAGGATTCAACCCTAAACATGACATAAATCTGTGTTCAGATTAAGCAAAGATTTCAATTTAAATATAGTTCTCATTAGCCACAACATATTAATTCTGTTAAATAACATCACTCCAACAGCAGGGACCTCTTAAAATACAGAACAGTACAACATCATCATAACGCATCATACTCCTCCTCCCCTCTACGGTTTCTTTAAACATGGACTCTGGTAGCCTGTGCAATAAAACGCCGCATTTTTGCACTGCAACACTGGGTTCAACAAATGCCAGCAGGTAGCTCTCTACAACAGGGACACAAGGCTGAGACCACTAGTATTAGTCAAGATCCATTGGAGGAGAAAGAAATGCAGATAAAATCCACTCTTGAGACTGAACTACCGTGTGGTAGATCTATTCCTACTATACAATTGTCACTACTTTTTCTTTTTTTCCCCCCCCTCTATTTTTTGTGAAATATTCCTGGTCTAATCTCTCCCCATAAGATGAAAACATACCAGACAGTACCCAAAGAACAGCAGCATCTTACATATCCCAAAATCGTTCTTTTCAAATCAGCTTTCATCTAGCCTCACCTTCTGCTCAAAAGTTAGGTTTGCCAGATATTAGGAATCGATTTTTCAAAACTCTATGGCATGTTTGTGACTTAACAACTGGGCAAGCAGATGAAAAATTAGGCTTAAAAGAATATACTTACTATTTCTATTGTTTCTTTTGTAAAAGTGGGTGGAATGGAAGATAATATTGAAAAACACACTGGAAAAAGAGGGGGGAGGAGGGGGAAAGTAAAAGTCTAATAAAATAAAATAAAATAAAATAAAGACATTCATTTTCCTTTCAGAAAAAAGTTAGGAAAAGTTTAGGAAAAGTATAGGAAAAGACACCACAAGAAATAGTTCAAGATCTTCAAGTCACCCCTAAGTTTTAAACTGAAAACAAGATCAGATTTTTTTTATTTTTCATACTATTTCATAGAAGATACAATAGCACAATCAAGTAATTTTATAAAGCTTATGGAAGCTGATACTGTTTTGTGAGCAGTCCTCAACTGCTCCCTCTGTCTTTCTGTCACTTTCTCTCTATTTAAATGACAACCAAAACTGGCAACAGAATTTTTAAAAACACATATGTAAAGGAAAATAGGCCAGGGAAAGAGTCAGCGGCATTAATAAAAGTTAGCTACCACAAAACCACCTATAGATCTATTCTTTTTTATTAAATACAAGTTACAGATAAGACATTTCTTCTACTGCAGCTACATATCCTTGTGTAAAGCAGTAAAGAAACATAAACTATGTAACAAAGTCTACAGTGTTCCACTGGAGTTGCTTCAATAAGCAAGACTGTGTGCCCCAGATCTGGAAGAAAAACACTTCTTCCAAACAGAAAAGCTATTTCAGAGAAATCTCACTGTTTGAGATATCAAAACGCTAAAATGCTGCTGTGACATCAGTTGAGCACTCAAAACAAGCCAGATATGAGTTCTTAGACACTACATAAAGTACATTAAACTGAGGGCTAGCATTCATAAGGATTCTCTTAAAAATTAGTCTAAATCACAGCACTTAATTCATTTGCTAGAAAATCACCATGGTAAATCAGTGCAAACTCATTCACTTAACAGATTTAAATTATTTTAACTTGCACCGAAAGATCAGACATGTTTCATTCTGTGCATTTTAGCTAAAACATTTTCACTCAGAAACATTAAGTTTAAATGTTGCTACAAGTACATTACTGCTGCACGCCAAAGTATCACCTAGTAAAGTCCTAGTAACATTCAAGAACTCCACAAAAGATTTCCGTTCACTGCTAATGAGTTAATCACCCCCAAAATGGAAAAGTGCCATTTAACTCACAGAACTGCTTTCTCCTTGCTTTAGCTTGATATTCGTCAAGCTGTTAAAAGATTTTCAGAGAACAAAAGTGACTGATGTCGGTGACAGACAAGTAGCTTCCCAGGCAGATGAAAGGAGCAAGTGCCATGCCACAGCCACCTCCTCATGTACCACACAGGCAGGTGAGCTCTCAGCCGCCCAAAGTGGAAACACCAGCCCTGTGCTAATGCATCTCCAAGCTTTATGACACAGGTAATATTCTTGAATATTCCAAATATTAACTAAATATACCCTTCTAGCCAGGCAGCCAGCTTTAGTATTTTCACTGACACAGAGATCTGTCATGGTTCAAGAGGAAAAAAATACAAGTGAAACTTTTTTTCCTAGTAGCATTTATCACTGATGATTTCACTTTGTTGCTATTAGGAATCCATAGGCAGAAGCTGACATTATGACAATTCACACTAGAAAAAAAAACAGCAAAACTTTCATCCTGGAAACAGCAAATTGAAGAAAGTGACAGAAATATGTAATGCCACTTAATTGGGAAGATGAAAGTTCTAGTTTTCTTCCAGGAGTCCAAGCAAAATTACATGGAAGATTTCCTTCAGATAGCAACATAACTGGAAAAGTTAAAGGTTTTCTTTCAATATTCTGAACCACGCTAGCCTTTTACTAGGAGCATCAGAAGTACAATCTCTTGTAGAATCATTAAGGTTGGAAAAGACCCTTAAGATTGAGTCTAACCACAAACCTAGGGCTGCCAAGCCTACCACTAAAACATGTCCCCAGGCACCACATCTACAAGTCTTTTAAACAACCCCAGGCATGGTGACTCAACCACTTCCCTGGGCAGCCTGCTCCAGTGCTTGACAGCCCTTTCAAGTCAAGAAATTTTCCTTAATATATAATCTAAACCTCCCTTGTCACAACTCGAGGCCATTTTCTCTTGCCCTATTGCTTGTCACTTGAGAGAACAGACCAAACATCCACCTGGCTACAACCTCCTTTCAGACAGCTGTAGATACCGTCTCTCCTCAGCCTCCTTTTCTCAAGGATAAACAATACCAGTTCCCTCAGCCACACTTCATAAGAGCCTCATAAGGCTTTCTAGACCCTTCACCAGCTTTGTTGCCCTTCTTTGGACATGTTCCAGCACCCCTACGACTTTCTTGAAGTGAGGTGCCTCAAACTGAATACAGAACTCAAGATGCAGCCTCACCAGAACAAAGTACAGGTGGGAAATCACTTCCCCAGTCATGCTGGCCACACCATTTTCGGTACAAATCAGGATGCTGGTGGTCGTCTTGGCCCCCAGGGCACACCACTGGCTCATATTCAACCAGCTGTTGACCAGCATCCCCAGGTCCTTTTCCACTGAGCAGCTTTCCACCCACTCTTACACAAGCCCACAGGGTTGCACAGGGTTGTTGTGATCCAAGTGCAGGACCCAACACTGAACCGTGCTGAACCTTCATACAATTGCTGTCAGCCCATCAATCCAGCCTCTCCAGGTCCTTCTCCAGAGCCTTTGTACCCTCAAGCAGATCAACACTCCCGCCCAACTTGGTGTCACCTGCAAACTTACTGAGGGTAAAGGTGATCCCTCCATCCAGATCATTGATAGAGATACTAAATAGAACTGGCCCCAGTACTGAGCCCTGAGGAATACCACTTGTGACCATCCACCAACTGGATGTAACTCTGTTCACCACAACTCTTTGCACGCAGCTGTCGAGCCAGTTTTTTACGCAGTGAAGCGTATGAGCATCCAACCCACCAGCAGACAGCTTCTCCAGGAGAATGCTGTGGGAAAAGGTGTCAAATGCTGTACTGAATTTCAGGTAGACAACATCCATGGCCTTTCCCTCATCCACTAAGCAGGTCACCTTGACACAGAAGGAGATCAGGTTAGTCAAGCAGGATCTTCCTTTCATAAACATATGCTGATTGGGCCTGATCACCTGTTTGTCCTGTACATGCCATGTGATAGCACTCAATATGTCCTACTCTATAACCTATCCTGGCACCAAGGTCAGACTGACAGGCCTGTAATTCCCCCGATCACCCTTCTGGGGAACCTGCCCTATCTGCCATGAAGCCAAAATGCAGCGCTGTTTCTTTTTTCCTACTCTACCGTGACCACAAATTTAGTCACAAATAAATTATCCCTTAACCTTACTTAGAGGATCGCGGTAACCACAAGGAACGCTGTCCAACTGTGACAGGAATGTAGTGACCATTTTTTCTTTTGCAAATTCTCCTGTAGGTTTCAAAAACCTCCAGTCCTTTCTGCCAATACAGGAAGCCCTACCTAAGATTACAAAGAAAGAGACTATAAACTGCAAGCGTTTAAAAAACAAAACCACTGCAGCCAATGCTAAGGCATTTTTCCTCAAGGTAGCTTGCATACCTTTACACATGTGAAACAAAACTCTTGTTCACTGCTCACTAAGAGAGCAAAAAATTCCAAAGAACACCCTATCTGCAAACCAAGCAAAATTTTGTTTGAAAAAATTAACATCAGCCCAAATAAAAACTTCATATAGATACCTAGAGACTGGCGTAGCAGCTTTGCAAGTAGAGATACACAGTTCACCTGGTTTAGTATTAGTTAAAACCACTATCTAGTAATTACGAAAAAGCTTGAAAGAAGGACTATCAGAAGCATAAAAATGATAGAAAAAATACAAAACACTGTATTTCGAAAATTTTTGAAAAAATGATAGTTGACAGTTCTGAACACATTTTCAATATGGGAAGTGTATAGATATCAGTACATTCTGCCTGAAGTGCCAACTAAGAAAAATGTCTTCTGAGTCCCCAGAGAACTGTCCAAAACCACAGAGACAGATACCATGAACTGGGAATAAAGTTCATCATCTGACAGTAACATTTAAATGCACTGCAATGCAACTTGGGGCAAATAAAACAAATCTGTTTCATTACAATAGCCTACTCACAGCCAGTGAAAAGCAATGGAGCATCAAGCCTCCTTCAAAACAGCAAAGCAGCCACCACTCCAAGGAGTACAGTGATACAGAGAACCAGACATCAAAGAAACTGGTAATTCAAAGCAGCGTGAAACCTGGCAACTCCTGCATCAGAATCTGCATGCTGAAAGAAGAGTAAAATGCAACCTGCACAACTTCATGCAGGTTTCCTTGTAAGGCAGTTACAAAATGAGGGACGGCAGGAATAGGTACACTACCCTTGTCAAGTATCTGGTGGTTTTCAATGAGCATTGTATTCAGGCACTCATTCAAGAAATTCTGGTGGGATCAGATTAACATCAACTTCAGGATAAAGAACCCAATAACATGAGATGTGTTTACCAATGCTGTCACTCTCAGCCCCTATATCTAGTATTTTATAGGAACCAATGGCCCTGAAAGCAAACATTCCTGGCTACAGCTGACAGAAAACAGAAGATTCATTAACACAAACCTCTGGAGGATCAGCCTGTCGTATAAATACATGATGCATTTCATATTTTCCCATACTCCAGGACAAATACAAATACCACAGTAACTACTTCTAGGTAAGTAAGCAAACCAAACACAGAAAAACCCAGTGCAGAAATATATCCCTGCTTACATTTGTTAAAGCAAAACGAAGTCAGGAATAACTTCTGCAGCCTTCAGCAAGCAACATTTCCACTGCACTTCTTTGCTGCGGGTTCTGTTCAGGACTGACACCAGCTGACAAGACAACAGAGTCAGCTCTGTAACACCATCACTGCCTGATAGTCAGGACCAAACTTTCTTATAGCACCAATACCTGTCTGCATAAGGAAAGCTTGGAATGTCAGTTCTGGAACTGCAACAGAAAAATCCTCCTCCTTTGCAAGAGGTGTCTTTATCCGACACAGCAGCGTGGCAGACACATCAGACTTCACTAACAGAGGTAGCAATTGTTCCCATTTTCATAATTCACACCTTCATGGTTCACCATAAATAAGAATGACTAAATTATACTGTCTGGATGTGGACTCCAGAATAGAGCAAAAGGGGAAACAAGAAAAGATGGAATTCAAAACCAGGAAAAGCTCATATTCCAGTAAAACCCTGACAAATGTCTTTCCCTGGAAGTCAAATAGCAGGTATGACAACAGAATAGACAAGATTCACAACAACTTAGAGGTGTGCCAACCAAGATGAAGATAAATTTAATTTCTGTTACTTTCTGTGACACACCAGAATTACAAAAGCTATGGATGCTATGTTACTTTATATAAAAAGAATTGAAGTATCTATCTTTGGACTGCAATATGTATTTTTCAGGTCTGACTATTACTAGAAGGTAAGAAAGCTTACTATTTTTCATGCTAAATTAATGACTATTACACAAGAAAATGACAGAAAAAAGTTTACTTTGGAATTGTTTGCAAGCCAACCAGTGCTGAACACAAGGCACTGAACCCACAGAACACAGGTCTGTTCCATGTAAAAATATTCTTATCCTCATGGCTTTGACAGCAAGAAAGGAAAAGTAATGAATGAAATTAAGATAGAAACAAGACAAAAAGAAGAAACATTCATATTGTAATTGATTCTCATTCCTAGATAGCTTGTGAATAGATGCCCAAGCACCAACATCTGTGTGTGTCCAACCCTCTTTAAAGGTAGGTTGTTTTGGTTTTAAAGTTCACTGACTTGCACATCTGCCAAGTTCACTGAAAGTAACAAGAGCCCTTGTTCTGTCTCACTGAACACAGGAAGGAAAGATTGATACCTTCTCCTCCCTACACACAGAGAAATCTTCCCCGGAAAATCTCTCAAAAATCCCTGATAACCTTTAGGTGACTTTGACACACTGAAAAAACATGTTTTCTAAAAGGTAGGCCATCAATCCTAACATTTTGAGGAAAAGCAGCAGCCACTTGTCAAAGTAGTGTTTTGTTTCTGAACACAAATTGACACTCCTGTTCCTTTTTAAATATGAGAAGTTAATGTGAATGGTACGCACTCACTTCATGTCACCACAGAACATGGGAACATGGTGATGAACGTTTTGGACACCATTCTGTTTTTCATTCTTCTCTCCCATTTCTGAAAGATATCCCTCCCAGAATACACTACCAGTGAATATATCTAAACAAGAGACAGAAATACTCATCAGCTTCCTAGTTAACTTGTGTCCCACAAACACACATTTCCTTTCATAAGATGTCCATAAAGACATGAATAAAACAAGAGAACATGCCCTGGTCTATGGTAGCTTCTTTGCAAATGCAGTTTTAATTGATGTAAGTCTTGATATGAGCAAACAGGGTATACATTAACCACCACACCTTCACTCCTTTATGACTTCTTTTCCCCAAAAGATGACAAAACTAAAAAGGCTCCCTATTTTTATAAAAATGCATGTACATCAGTGAAATAATTATTTACTCATATTTATATACTCTTTATGATTCACCATTTGATCATAAGGATTATTTCCCAAAAGCTGTGGAGGACAGCCTCAACTCAAGGCAGAACATGAGGTGCTACTGACACCTCTAGCAGCTTTACGTCATCTCACTTGTCAGACTAAAATGGTTCTACTCACAGTAGTACTAAGGGTTAACCTGGTCACTAAATATGGGTGTATGAGCAAGGTTTTTGTTAGGTTGTTATGTATCAATAGAAATTTTCCTTTCTCCAGAGACTGGGGCTCATATTTCTTAACACTGTCTGGACATAATGCTTCAAGGTTTCCCAGGTATGGCAGAAGTTTTGTATACTGTTCCAGCACCTTTTCTCTCCAGTAGCTTTAAGACTGGATGATCAGCACATGGTGAGGCATATTATGGACCATTCTCAACTCCTGGCTCTTGCCTGGGTTTACCAGGGATTGCACTGAATGACCCACATGGTTTCTCCCTTTTCTTATGTTCTTGATACTGACTTGTGTAGGTGGGTTAGGAAGATGCATCTGGATTTGTTTTGCACAACAAATGAGAGCTGTCTAGAAATGTCTACAATTAGAGCAGACAGGAGATATACAGCAAAAATGATCCATGTGCTTTTTTCCTTTTTAAAAAAGTCCAAAACACAGAAAGCAATAGTCATCAGAACACACACACATAAGATTTCTAGTGATGAAATGATTAAAATAACTCTCATTCTTCCAATTACCTAGGAGACAGAAGACCTGTGGACATTAATTTACTGTCATTGTATGGCTAAAGAGTTTATAGCCTGACTTTAAGAATATACAGTCAGTAAATACTATGCATTTGCTTGTTTCTCTGTCCCCTCACAGGTGGCATGTGACCAACAACCAACTAACCAACAGTGGGACACAATGCCAAAAGCAATAAAGATACCTCAAAAGCCCAGAAGTACCTGGTAAGCCCATGTAGACTGCTAGCCTGAAGTCACCCTGGGTAACATCACTGTGCAAAGCACACTCCCTCTACAGAATTTCCATCACAACTTTGACGTGACAACAAAGCTGTGCTAACGGTATCGACACAACCCACATACTAGAAAACACCACTTTTCCTACACCAGCACTGGATTTTCTAGGCTCTCATGCTCTCCCACTGCCATACAGCTGCTTACTGCATGCCACGGAGTTAAACTCTCAGCTTAGGCAGCAATTGATAGAATCCTCATCGCCCAGAGTGCTCTTAGGCAGGGTAGCCAGCAAAGTTCAGTACTGCACATTATTGCTTCTTAATTCTAGCAATCAGCCTGAATATTTAAAAAGCTTCCTGCATGCATGCATCCATGCATTTCTGAGCACACCATACTCAGATCAAACAAAGCAGACCTTCTAAACATGCTAGTGGTTTAGCCAGGTAACTGTTGTAGCAAACCTCACACAAAAGAGGCTTTTGAGGGAATAGGCTTAAAAATAGGGATGGGGTGAGGGAAGGAGGGATAACAATGGGAGAGTATCCTGCTTCACAAAATAAGGAATAACAGCAAGGAACTTGTACAGTGGGCACAATAACAGTGATATATTTCTATTCATACTGCAACACAGATAACTGAGAAAGTGGCACAACCAGTAAAAAACACCAGGTTTCTTTCAGGACCAAGATTTGCAATTCAATAAAAAAACTAAGTACAGGCCATGTAAATACCAAACCTGCTTTTATGCCAGTCAGGCCATTAGCCAGATGTTTGAGATGAAAAGTTATGCAAACAGAATCTCATAAAAGTGTGTGACAGGATCAAAGAGACAATGCTAAGACTTATGAAAACCACGATCCTTTAATATAGCCCAGATAACAGGTTTTCTACAGTTTGGGCTTCTGTTAACATCCTTACAGTGATTTGATTACAGCTAATTTAGTTTATGAAGAAAGCTCAAAATAGATCAAATATTTTGATCCACTCTTGTGCTTCCCAGCAGAACCCAAACTTTTTCTAGCTGCAGCCCCTTCTGCAGCTTGGTAGATTCAGACAATTTCAAATTTCTGGATGATACAGTAAAGTCACATACTTGACTACTCTGGGAACTGCTGTTCTGTGATAAAGTTCTGAACTGTGCTTCCAAAACTGAACCACACTCAGTAAGTACAGCTACCTCAGTTATTTAATAACTGGCAGTTTAGTTCAAAGACGCAAACACTGACAAACATAAATTATTGTACTACCAACACTGCTCATACCAGCATAGGTAAGGTAGTGTTTTTTCTCTTTTAATATTACTTGATATGGCTGTAAGGGTACTGATTCATAAGTGACCCTGAATTGGGGCACGCATCTGAGCTGATGCCATTTTTGTCACAACATACCGAAATGCACTTTACAGTAATATGTCAGGCTGAAGACTGCAATACCTCACTCAGGAGGAGACGTATGTTCAGCCACCTACTGCTACAGATGCAGTAACCTCCGGGAGAAAAGGAGGGCAGGCGGCTGTAGAGGTTACTGCCATAGAAATCCTAGCGGATTTGGCCATTGTTTAGGAATCACACCCCTGCAGTCAAACCAGGCAACTTTTTTTAGGTACAACCTGTTGGATCTGAGGTCTCATATACACCTACAACCACCCCACATAAATCAATTTGCCTTCAAAATGAGCTTGGACACAGCCTTAAACACACATCGTTCTTCAGACCCAATTCTATTTGCATCCATTCACTTTCATTCTCTTGGCTCCTATCCTGCTTTTCCCCCATACTACCTCTGAGGACGTTTCTTTATATCTTTTCTTCATACCTCCTAATCTCTCCCATTTTCATTGGGGTTTCCCTTTAAACCACTTCACACCACACTGACACGAACCTTAAGGTGAAATTCCAGCAGGCATGCAACATTCCAGGTAAAACAAATGATGTGCCTCAGAACTAAGATTTACAGTCCGCGTTAGAAACGAGACAGAGGTGGAAAGACAGCGATCCCTGACACACGCTTCAGGACGGCAGCAGGTTCAGAAACAAAGCATCAGGCCAGCTGACGCTTACTTTGTAGCAGATGCAATAAAACAACTGAAACGCGACCACTCGGCGTTCACAGGGGAAAATAAAACGAACGCAACGCCGCAAGGTTTAGGTAGACACCGGTCCCCATTACCTCAGATGGTGCCACTAAGCCAACAAGCGTGCGCTTCCCAAGGGCAGAGGGAAGAAGTAGCGGCGGAAAAACACGACATGGAACGTGAATGGGAAGAGCACGAAGGACCTACTGTGGGAGGCAAAACCCAACCCCACCCGGCGCTCAACAGCCCGCCTCGGCGCACCACCACCATGAGCAATGCCCGGCAGGACGCGGGCCCGCTTGCCTGCCGCCGAGGAGGCGGTGGGCAGGGTGATGTGGCCGGCCCCGCCGCCGTCCCCGCTGACCGGCCGGCTGGGGCCAGGGGAGGCCTGCCGCCGCCCAGACCCCGGGCGGTGACAGCGTGCGCGGGGCCCGGCAGGGGCGAGGCCCCGCACCCCCCACCGGCCGCCTCCCCCGGCCGCGCCCGGGCGCCCCCTTCCTCCGGTCGGCCGACAGGCCACGCAGCCTTCGGGAAAGCCGCCGCCGCCACCGGACGCGGACCCACCTGAGCGGCAGCTCCCCGCCGACAGGCCCCGCCGCCGCCTGCCCCCTACCCCGCCGCCGCCGCAGCCCCTGCCCAACCCGGCGACTGCCCGCAGCTCCCGGCTCCCGCAGGCCCCGCCCCATCCTGACTCCCCCCGCGGCCGGTAAGAAATGCTCACACACACACCCCCCGGCCCGACCCCCCGCGCCGAGCGAGGCCCCCCCCCACCTGCCTGTCAGCCCGCGGGGACGGCGACCGCGACGGCGGGAGCGGGCGGCGGCGGCGCCCCGGTGAGGTCGGGTCGGGTCGGGTCGGCTCCGCGCCCGCCGCTCTCCACCGCCTCCGCCTCTCGCGCGCGCGAGCTCCGCCGCTCCCTCCCGCGCCCCCGGCGCGAGACTCACAAGCTCCACCCTCTGCCGCCGCCGCCGGAGCGCGGCTCCCCGCAGCCCCGCCCGCCTACGGCCGCACGGCACCCCGCCCACAAGCGGGGCTTCCCTCTCCCTGCCCCCGGGGGCGGGCTGTTCCTAGCGCCGCGCCGCCTTCCCGAGGGTGGGCACGGCCTCCGGCAGCCTCGGCGCTGCGTCATCGCCTGGCGCGGCCGTAGGAAGTTTGACTCCTCTCCCGTGCCGTAGCCGTCGTTCTGGGCGTCCCTCCCGCCTCTCCCCTCTCCTCCCTGCCCCGGCGGGAACCGCGAACTGCTGCTGGAGGACGGAGGCGGCCCCCTCGGCCCAGGTACTGCGGCCGGCGGCAGGAAGCGTTTCCCTCCTTCCCCTTCCTCCGGTGGCGGCGGGGCCGGCGTTCGGTCCCGGCCGCGGACCCACCCGGTGGGCGAAGGACGCGCGAGGCACGGCCGTTAACGGTCGCTCAGGGCTGGGCTGGGCTGGGTGTTCCCTCGGGAAGCTGTTGGCGGCGCCGGCCGGCGGGAGGCGCCTCCTGGCGTGGAGCTTGTCGCGCCAGCGGCGGGGCCGCCTCGTCTCGGGGGCGCGAAGGCAGCAGTTCTCCTGCCGCCCGCTCAGCTCCGCTCCGCTCCGCAGGAGAGCCCTCCCCGGCCTCCCGCCGCCCAGGGTCGAGGTCTTCCTGGCCGCGGAACGCCGGTGGGTCGATGTTTCGGGCCCCGTCCGGATGACCGTGAGGTGGCTGGGGCTGCGGGAGCCAGCGCGATGCTCCTCGGATAGGAATTCTGTTATCCTGTGGGAGTCCCGCGAAGGGGATGCTAAAGCAGCCCCGCCTCGGGACACCTAGGCAGACCTCTCTTGTGCAAACCTCGGTTTCCCTGATAAATGTTCCCTCCTTGGAAGAGTTCCAGGCAGACAGAGCAAATGACCTGCTTAGGAATCTTTCTAGTTCGACTTTTTGTGATTTCAGGGTATAAGGAGCCAAAACCAATACTGACCTAGCCGTTAGTCCCAGGGGACGCTAAAGCGAGAAGTTATATTGAATTTGGTAAATCTGTAAAACTGCACAAGGAATGACAGAATGTGGTGGTTTGGCCCTGGCTGAAGGCCAGATGCCCACCGAAGTCACTCTATCACTCCCCATTTTCAGCTGCACAGGGCAGAAAATATATATTGAGAGGCTTAGGAGTCAAGGTAAGGACAGGGAGAGATCATTCCACAATCAGCATTATGAGGGAAACAGACTCAACACAGAATAAAGGACAGAAACTCTTAATTGATTACACTGCACTGCACACCCAGTGACACCAGAGTCAGGTAATGAGAAGTGTGACCAGATCTTAAAGTGCCTCCCCCAACCCCTCCCTTCGTAGCAGACTGCACTTCAGTCATGATTTCGCTCCCTTCTTCCCCCGCCCCCCCCACTGTGGCACAGGGAGGGGCAGGGACTGGGGGTTTCGGTCAGTTCCTCAGGAGTTGTTTTCCTTCTTAGCTGGGAAGGGACGGACACAGATGACAACACGCATGACACGGGGCTTCAGCTCTTCATCAACTGTCCCAGTGTGGGTCACTTCTATGGGGTGCAGTCATAGAATCAGAGAATGTCTCTCAGTCTCTCAAGCCCAGACTGCTCCAGCCTGGTCCTCCATAGGGTCTCAAGTTCCCCCCAGCAAACCCGCTCCAGCATTGATCTCCTGCTCATCTGTGTGTGTGTGTGTGTGTTTCTCTGCTGGCTGCAAGTGCTGGCAGGGGCTTGCTCCAACACAGGTCACAGTGTCATCTGTATGTCTCCACCTGCTTCAGTTTGGGGCCTCTCCATGGGCTGCAGGTGGGGTCTTATCCTTTTCCATGGGTTGCAGGGGGACACCCACTCCACCATGGGTTTCTCCACTGGCTGCAGGGGCATCTTTCTCTCCAGCACCGTGGGCATCTCCTCTTCCCCCTCTACAGTGACCTTGGTGTCTGCACAGTTTCTTACATCTTCTCACTCCCTTCTCTGGTGACAAAAAAGCAGCTGCTTACTTTTTTTTGTCTCCTAAATGTGATTCCCAGAGGTGCTGTGCCTGTCACTGATGGGCTCAGCCTTGGTCAAATATGAGTCTGGCCTTGAGTCAGCTGGTGTTTATTCTCAGGCCTTTAGAAAGCTTCTAGCTGCTTCTTGAAGAAGTCATCCCTGCAGCCCCCACCTCTTCCACCAGACCCCTCACGTACAAAACTACAACAGAGTTATTGACATATAAAATCTCACTAAATTAGTATCTTGTTACAACACAGTAATCCACACCTCTCACAATTACAATAGTTGACATGTATTGAATTCCCAACAATCTGAACTTCCTTTACAGCTGTAGAAGCACAGAATCCTTTTAAAATTAATTTCTGAAGAATAACAGTAGTGCAGGTAGGCACGTGCCATGATCTACAAACCCTTCTACGGTATCCCAAAAAAGGGATGCTTTACACTGTTGTCCAAGGAAGCAATTACAATTTCAAACGTAAATGATTTTCCATTTAAAAATAAACAGTGCCAGCCTGGTGCAAAGTAGAAAAACAAAGATCTTGAGAGCTTTAGATTTTTTGGGGCAACTTGATTAATGTGTCAACTTAGCGTGGTCTTGCTGCCAAAAGTGTCACCCGTGTCTGTAATCAGTGGTTTTTATGATGAGCAGTTTGACAAATCTCCCGCAGCTCTTACAGAGTTCAGATGTTTTATATTCTGGCCTGGATTAACTTCTTGTCTAGTAATTGCATTTGGCAAAACTACAGCCTTCCCACAATTACAACTGGACAGACTGCTTTTCCCTTTAATTCCCAAACCGTTACTCCTGAGTTAAAAGGCCTGCTGTCTTTTCCTTGCAATGACTAAAGTGGCTTATATATAAATGATGTGGTTATAAATCAATCCGACAGGCTTTTAGGAAGAAGTACTCACATAAATAATTTACAATATTTGAGTAATACTTCTGCCAGGTCTTGCTTCCAGAACAAGCTCCTCGGCTTTATAAATGGGAAAATAGTTGTTCAAGAGTAGACTGTTCACTTTTTGGTTTTGTAACTGAGAGGTGTTACTGTTTCACACCTGGAAAAGAACTCCTACCACAAACAAGTTGATTCCCTCTTCCTGCAGTTTTATCCTGCAGTGCAATAAAGCAGAGCACCTCTAACTGCAAACCTAGCTCCTTGTCTGTTGTTACAGCGTTGGGGGTTTTGGGGGGCTTTTTTTTGTTGGTTTTTTTTTTTTTTTATATATATAACATCTTTGAAAGATTATTTGTGAAGAAGTACCAGTCAATTCCTTTAATGAAGCGTTTTCTAGGTGGAATTGTGGATTCATGCAAACAAATGAAGCAATGCAAAAAATTAAGTAGTATTTATGTTCCTAGAAGACAAATATACCTAAAATTTAGAATTTTTTAGAATTATCTGTTTTATAATTGCTATTAATGGATTTTTAACTGAGGAAACTTTGTGGAGCCTTTGTGAGGCCAAAGTGACAATGGGTGCTGAATTTTAAAGCAATGAACAAAATTGTGTAGGAGAGAAGTAAGTTGCCGATGACACTGCTGTTAAGGAACATGTTTGGAGAAGTAACCAGCAAAATTTGAAGATTCTACAGTCTAAAACACAGCAACACATGTATTTAACACATCTGGATGGGAATTATATTTGCAGTTGCTGGGGAAGTAGGATCCTAAACCACCTTTCAATAGATACAGTGATGTTCAATTGATTCCTAACAAGAGTGTAAAGGGTGTTCTGACAGAAAACCTGGCATAATGAGCAAGGGGATGAGTTTCTCATCCTGGGTCCCAATGCAGGAACTGATCAGATAGGCCTCCTTTCAGATGTTGGATGTATTCGAACATTCTAGATAAAAATACTCTCTCTCAAATGCACTATGTTATTCTGTTAAGCTGGCATAAAGTTAGAGAAGAAAGAGCTGTACACTTTGTTCATTAACACGATAGAAAAAAGCATAACCAGAATTAGTGTTTTCTGTTCGTCATCATCAACCTGGATTCAGCAGAGTGCTGCCTGATAAATCTAAGGGCTAAATTTTGATTTTGGAGCCACACGTATAGATTCCACTGAAATAAGTGGGATGTTTCAAGAGATATTGAATCTGAAATGAGCTGTAACTGAGGAGAAATTGGTGTGCCTTGAAAGCAAATGTATTTATACTACTACAGATAGATCAAACTTTCTGTGTTACACCTTTTTATTCGCTTGCTGGGGTGATTTCACTACAGACTGGGGCCTGAATCAACACAGCATTGGCAAGCATCAGAGGCCACCTTTAGTCTACAACAGACTTCCAGTCTCATCACCTCCCTGTGCATTTCATTGTTTAGCCGATAAAACACCAACTGTCTTTTTCTTCTGTTGAAGTTAGCAGAACATTACCTCACTTCTCTCAAGTCATCAGGGTTGTTTGCCTAGAGAGATTATCAGAAGTCAAACCCAAAGAGTTACATTGTATACAATTTTCCCACAGCAATTTTGTAATCTGTTTTCCACTCTCTTTAAACTGTGCTATATGGTATAGGCTGGTCTTCCTTAGGAACACCTTGTACTCAAAAGATACACACCTCAGTTCAGTGTTGGATAAAGCATGCTTTGTGTAACAGGCTTGTTGACGTGCAGTTGGGAGTTCCCAGAGGTGAGAATACCCCACAGAATAAACAATTTGTGAAGTTTTTTGTAATTTTTGTGAACCTTAGGTTAAATATGTAGTATTATCTTTACTGCTTTGTAAATCACTTGTTGCTACACGCGTAGCTGTTTGTTCTTGGTCTTCTCAGTAGAATTGCTTTCATTGAAAGAATGTTAAAAGACTTTTTGCTCAGCCAACTAAAACTTTGCTGTGAAGGAAACTTACCATATGGAGAAGGATGAGGTTGAAACAAAAGATGTCTAAAATTGCACAGTATGTTCAAGTCCTATATTATAGATGCTGTGATACTACAGTTAATTTCTTGAAACAGACGCATTCTAGCTGAGGGCTCCCTGAGATGTGATACTTCTGTAATTCGTGCCATGCAAACCATTTCAAAGTGACACAAACCGGCCTGCTTCTGCCTTACATGTGAAGGGAACTGGGAACTGACACTCCTAGCACAGGATTAAGGCACAGTGCATGGTTCAAAACCCTAGTTTGGCAAGACAGAGGGGATCTAGGAAGAGAATAGATGATTTAGGACCAAAAGCTTTTTTATTTTTTTTTTGAATAATGGGCAGTAGGGTGGACAGGTGTGTGAGGATGTGTTTGTTCAGAAAATTAAAAGGTTTGTGTTCATGGAAGTTGAAGGTATTGCTGACATAACCTACAGTAGTGTGCAGATTAAATTCAGGATTATCTGTTCTAGAAGATTGGTGTATTTCCCACGTGGGAATTTGTGTACACATCCAGATTTTTCTCAGCAGCTGCTCAGTTCACTGCCACCATAGAAATAAATACCTACTTCTAGAGCGTTGTTGAAAGTGAGTATTTCAAAACCAGCCATTTTTCTGATTTCATACCTAATCTGTTCAAAATCTAAACGTTTGTATTATCAACTTTTGAAAAAACCTAAAAACCATAAAATCAAAATATGGTAGTGGTAAAAGCTGTTAGGATTCTTTGCTTGTTCTAGTCTATTGAGGTGATATTTTGGAGCTCAGAGCAACACCTGTAGCCTTATAAGTGTTTTTTTTTTCTCAGTGATAAGAAAACTTTCTGAGAACATTAACCAACAAAACTGAAAATAATTCCCAGTAAATAATAAACAGTGGCCATAGTGACAGAGGTATTAAATTCTAATTCCTAGGTTTTTTTATGTGATGATAAACTGCTTTTATCATCCTGCATGCAGAGCAAGTCTATTTCAACTTCAACTTTTAATATTTAAAGATGGTTTGAAAATACAGCTTTTTTAATGCTGGTTTATGAGTCAGGCAGCCTCCTAGCACTATCCTGTCCTGGAGGGTGTTTGAGGCTCTTTTATATGCCAGTCAACAGCTTATTATCTGCTTGAGTATTAATGTTTCATGTGAGTTAAAGCATTGGGGGGCGGGAGGGTGAGGGAATAATACTCTACTGGAAAATGGAAGCGCCTTGCCCTACCTCGCTCCTGGCTCTGGTGTTGAGGTAGATTTATAACTTTGCTTGCAGAATTAACTTTTCTCTCTTCCAAACTCCTACTCTAGTAATTTTGAAATTGAAGTTCTGTCACTTGAGAATGCTGTGACAATAGCTTTGAGGCTTTGCTGTGCTGCACTTCACCGCATTGGAAAAAATTGCCGTGTTGCTCTAACAGAGAGTTTGGTTTAAGCCAGGCTCGCAACTGAAGCAAACCATTCCTACAGGCAAAGCCTGGAACTAAACTGGCATCATCTGTCCCACTCACACAAGCCAGAGAGTAATACATAATTTGAATACAAACCACTGACATGTTTTCTAAACTGTTTATTGCAAAGTAGTACATTGCTGGTATTCTCTAGCAGCATCTGGTCTGTTGGATTAAAATCATATGATGTGGAGCTGTTTTCAGCAGAACTATGTACTTCCTCCTCCTCATTTGGAATCAGTTTCTACATCTTATTCAGATCTTCATTAAAGGTTCATTCTCTTTAGAGAATTTAGACTGGCAATGATACACACCATATAAAAACTTCAAGGACTTAATACTGTCTTCATGATTATTAAAGCCTTTTTGCTTCAAAATGCCACCCACCTATTGTGTATAAAAATTTGTGGCAAACAAAATAGGGCAATGTAAGCAAAGACACGCAGCTCGTGCACTGCTTTCTCCCAGGAGCTTTATAATAATGAAGGTCTGGTTTAGGCTGCTTAGAGTGAGGAAAAAAGTGCGTAGCATTGTTCAAACTTTGATTCCCTCTGCCACTCATCACAGATACTATTTTTTCTCTCTAATTGTCTCCCTCAGGATGCAGTGGACTCTTTGCTTAATGGAGAACATCCTGCTTAATCACAAATGTATCTCTCAGTAATATAAATTTCTGTATGCTCTCTTCCAACACCAAATGCATTTACGACAAGTTGCATCAAACTTTTGGTGGAAACACATTCAAATGTAGAAGGACTGTACAATTACACAAGTTTTTGACCTGACATTAATAATTACTGAAAACCAAACTTAAGGAGAATTTTAGCTACACCTAGCATAATTACCAGTGCTTATACTTGCCAACAAAACAAGTAGTGTCCTTTTTCTGAAAGTTGTTTGCCAAGTTCTCAGTAAACTTTGGCCTCCTTGTTTAGAGACTGGAAAAACAGCTTGGTTTAAAAAGTGCTGAACCTGGAGTACAGTAGAAGAACGTGAGCAAGGTATTGACTGACTGTCAGATAACACTATTATCTACTGAGGATTTTAGACTCTCAAACTGTCTTGACATCTCCAGCTGTCTTGTATGTACATGGATTTCTCTTCTAGTTGCATTCCATATAAAAGCCTTAGTGACAGACTGCCGGTGGCACTCGGCATTTGTGCAAACACAAGGGAAGATTGCCTCCATGGGCTCATGTGGACGTGGTGCTGCAGCTCCTTTGCACCCCCCTTGTGTAGACTCGGCAAGCCGACTCTCCAGGGCTGAGTGGCAACGCAGTACTGGGCAGCTGCTGGATACTGGCTTGGAAAAGGGTGCCATCTACTGAATTATCGGCACAGCTTCTCAGAATTCTCACAGGTTCTGTACGCTTTTCAGTTCTGCCTAGTTTGTATCATACCGTCATATGAACAGATAGCAGGATGACAGACAAAACAGTAATTAAAATAAAGACTGACAAGTTGGGGTGTAGGCAAGTAAAGTTTTAGAAATTTGCCTCTGCTTCTTATTGGAGTCTAGGTATTAATGGATCCTTGATTTGATCTAGGCAGACAGTGCTGAAGACTCTGAAAGAGGGAATTTGGTTTTCCTTACCTCGAATGTGTGCATTCACATTTACCTAAAAGCACGGGGGAATTGTTACCAGCTCAGCATTTAGAATAAGGACTCAGGACATGATTAATTTCTTGTTCCAGTCTCTGATCTTATGCAGGATCCAGGTGCTGTTAAATTTATTTTTTTATACTAGCAAGAATAATTTATTTGTTCTTTAGATAAAATAATTTTTTCACTGTTGTCATATAGTTTAAGATCACCCTTACTGATTTTGTGGATTGAAGACCAGAACAGTGCTTCTGCCTCTAGGATGAAACTAGCCATTTCCACCTACGTAGTATAGCCTGTCTTAAACAGTTTTAACTGTTCTGAAACAATATCAGAAAACAAATTTCCAGCTGTGGCTGCCGCAGTTTCACGAAGTGAGAAGTATTACTGTAATGCCCAACACATCTATTACAGAATATTGTTATACTCACTGGATGGTGGACCTCAACAGCTTTTTGGCATGTTAGTTCTGTTGTCTTCAGTGTTTATATTTTCTCTTATCTTTAGGGATGCCTGAAAGTCAAGGGAAAGACAGTGAAGGCCACATCAGCAGCAGCAGTTCCAGCACCAGCAGTTCAGTTGCTTGCTTCGGACAGGTCAGTAACTTTTTCCCAGGAGGGAAATACAAGTTTTATGCTTGTGCTTCTGGAAATCTGCTCTGCATATTTACCCATTTTAAACTTGGGTACAGTAAGGCTGGAGTCGTAATCATTGCCCTGGCTATGCTATAACCTAATTGTACATTGCATTTGCCTCCATGATAGCCTGGCATGCCTCAGGTTGTTATAAATTGCTCTGGAATCTTCACAAAAGGGTTTAATTTTGTTCCTTAAAAATTTGGCTCATTTTATTGTGTCCTATTCCCAGATAGTCTGGATCATGCTTACATATATTCTCCATACTGGTTCAGAAAAGTCAACTACTTTCAGCTATTAAAAAATAATTTTTAAATATTTAAAAATAATTTGGAAGGAAGAAAACTGGGCTGGATTTGGTGGTGAATTCTCTGTGATAGGCATATACACATCGTTCCTGAACATGGCATAGGCGTGCGCACTCTCCCTTTTTCTTTTTGCTTTTTACTTACAGGCTGGCATTCCCATGTCAGAAAAAAGGAAAGTTAGTCCTTTGAGTTTAAATAGAACCAAATACAAATCAGGGAGGTTTTGCAGGTGGTGGAACTCATGTTCCAACTCACAGCACACGCTCTGTCAGATTCTATGTTCTGCTGAATGGTAGGGCAGCCAACATGCGTACACAGCACTTAGGATTTAGGTGGGGAAATCTCTGTTCTGTCCCACATCAGAGCATAGCAACACAAGCCTTTTAGTGCTTGAATACTTAAACAAGCATTTAGGCTTCTTGAGCCTTTGCAGACTGTAAATTGTATTGCTACTAAGACAAGGAGGAAATATTACAACACTTTAGGCTTCCAGTGATGCTGGTGGTGTCTAACACCACCAGTGATTTTGGGGTTGTTGAAAGGACCTTCCCTGAATGAAGGGAATTTGCTGAACACTCCTCAAGAAATTCCTGTTTTGACTGCTTACCTAAGCTGCCCTCCTCCCTGCCCTGATGGCAAATGGTGTTTTTTAAATATTATTTCCTAAATATGCTTTTCCTGTTGTCATAGAGATATTTTATTTTCTTTTTGAGAGGTAAAATATAAGCTCATATATGTGTTCCTGTCAGCCTTGACTAGAATTGTGGCTACATTAAGATTTCAATAGAATACTAATAGGCCTGGCTCATCCCAGTTTTTCTATTGTGAGAAGTGAAAAATGATTGCTCCAGCTCAGTAATTAATGCTTGTATACATTTGCTTCAAGAGAAGAAAGCCCAGTGTAATACACAAATGCAATGTGCACACACACCCTGAGGTCTTCCCTTGTTCATTATATCCCAATTCTAAAAATGGATCACGCACCTCTTAGAAGTACCATACATGGAAAAATGAGATAAAGATGTGATATTAGAAGAGGGGGAGCTAAAACAGGGAGGGTGAGATTTGTCTTACTTTTTTTTGGTCAAGTATCAATACACAGCAAGTGAATATCAAGCTATCCAGCATGCTCTGCGTCAGAGACTGGGTCCAGAGTACATCAGCAGTCGGCAAGCTGGAGGAGGACAAAAGGTATGTACAAACATACACAGATGTTTCAACTCATGTCTTTTTCCAGGAAAACTAGGGTAAAAAAAAAAAAAAAAAAAGTTTACACTAACCCTTGCTTTTCTTGAAGTTTCTTTTCCACTAGCAGTTTAGGATGCAGATAGGAAAGCAAAGTCAGTGTAACATAAATTCTGGCTTTTACTGAGGCACAGGTTCCTTTTACACTTTAAAAAAACAAACCCAAAACACTTAACTTTTCAGTGCTTCATCCATTACAACAGAATATTTATCTACTTAGGGAACATTTAGATGCTTTTCTTATTTTTCCCAGAACTGGAATATATGAAGCATTGCACAATGTTGGCTACATTTTACCCTCTTTAGTGCCTGCGAGCTCTGCCTTCCCCTGATTAAGTCATATTTATTATCATGTAACACCTCCTCTCACCCCCTCCATCCCAGTTGCTGTTAGAAGGTGAACCAAAAGCTGCACCATTGCCCTTTTATTCCCATTATCTGAACCTGGAACTTAGCTGAGTTTAAGTGTAAGATGTGTGCAACACTTCTTTAAAATAAAGCATGTATATGTGTGCACATGCACATATATATATTTATATATTTATGTATATGTGCTTTTCAGGTCTGTTACATTGAGGGTCACAAGGTAATCAGTCTGGCCAATGAGATGTTTGGCTTCAATGGCTGGGCTCATTCAGTCACTCAGCAGAATGTTGGTAAGTATCTCTTAAGGATAAAGAAGTCTTTCTTCTTTTCTCTCTGTGAGGCCCTGAAGATAAGAATAAGATAAGGACCAGGGTATCTGTCCTAGACCTTGATCACTTCAAAGAACCCACAGAGAGGCAGGTAGAACTTTGGGATGTCTTAGCATTCAGTAAGAATGAGAGAAAATAAAGAACAATGGAGTTTCTGTTTTCTTTTTAGATCTTGCACTGGAATATGTCATAGTCATTATTCTAATGACTATGTTTATTATTATTCTTGAGTATTCTAATCAAGTTTTCTGATCTCTGTGGGAACACTCAGTCAAGAGTAATTACAGTTAAACTATTTAACACCCAGCAGCCCTGAGCCAACTTTCATACCCACCTGCAATTTTTATATTCTAACAAGTTAATATGCTCAGTTAATATTCTCCATATCTTTAGGGACCCATCTTTTTCTGCAGATTCTTCTTCTAGCCAATACCTGGTTCTGAGATTTTTACAGTAGAAAGGAGTGGAAAAATTCTTCTAGAAAATGGTATTCAAGTGATCTTAAAGCTTAATATTTTTCCATGTCAATAGCTGAAGTAGTACCTACTAGAGGATTATTCTCCTTGGTGTAGAAGAACTGCTATGCTTAGACTAAAGACTGGTTGTTGAAGGAGTTCAATGAAGCTGCAGAAATGTACCTCCTTCTTTTCCTCCCCACCTACAGAAGTATTTTCTTACCTCAGCCTGGTAGATTCTTGACATAAAACAAGCTACTTCATTGGTTTCCATTCATTCAGTACCACTTCCCCCTCAACCCCACCGCCCTTTCCAGTCAAGAAAGGACTGACACTCTTCAAGCTTCTATCTTCTTCAAATAATGCTACAGCAAGTCACTCTCTAGAAATTCAGAGGCAGAAGATTCCGTTATGTTTTGGTTTAAATTCCTGGGTAGAAAAAGGGCTTGTACCTCTGGCAGGTTTACAAAACAGTTGGGCAAATAGACCAGATGAGAACTGAAGAACTTTTGGACCCCAGAGTGCAATAACTTGAACTTCAAATTATTTCTTTTCAGAGGTGTGCCATGTTCCTCTCAGACCTGCAAGACAGCTAACTAGAATGCCCTACGGATCTTGTGCAGCATTGCTTTTGGTGTAAAACAGGCAGATTAGAGATTCTGGGTTGAGAGCTGTATTGCAACTTTTTAAGCTGTTCAAGAACTCTGTCCTGGATAAAACCTTCTGCAAAATTTTGCAAACTGGAGACTTGTAGCATATTATAGGAAAGAAATTACTTTTATAGACAACAGTTTCTTTTCAGCTGCTGTTTTTATAAATGGATAATTTAAACCTTTCCCTCCAGCTGAGAAAATTGTTATGTTTTGAACATTCAGGTTATACAGCTCAATGAGAAGTAATGTTTACAACTCTTCTTTCTTTCACGTTTAAGTGCAAACATGTAGTAGCAAGTTGTGTTTAGCAGGTTTAGCCACTGATAACCAGAAAGTATCACGTAACATGCCCAGAGCATATATGCAAGTCATCATTCTCAGACTACAGTTAATGTTTTATAAATGGTGCTCAATTTTATAGAAGGTGATACAGTATCTTGGGCACATTCAGCAAGGATGCTACGGGTTTATGAATGTCCTCAAAGGACAAAATGAGATCTAAATATGGATCAGAAATCCCTTGTATTATTTAGGGTGTTACTGTTCTCTCCCCCAGACTTTGTTGACCTCAACAATGGCAGGTTCTATGTGGGGGTCTGTGCATTTGTGAAAGTTCAGCTTAAGGTAAGTGGATTTTTTTTGTCGTTGTTGTTCTGTCTACAGAGAGAAGGACTGTTGGGGGGTGTGGTGGTCAGGAGCTGTCTCAGGCAGAGTGACCACGAAATGGTGGAGTTCTGTATTCCTGGTGAAGTCAGGAGGAGGGTCAGTGTTGTAGTTTTGCTTGGCCGGATTCTGGTGGAAGAGGGGGGGCTGCAGGGGTGGCTTCTGCAAAAAAACAGCTAGAGGCTTTCCCTAGGCCCAACCGAGTAAACACCAGCTGGGTGCAAGACCAGACTCATTGTTGACCAAGGCTGAGCCGATTGGCGACAGTCACAGCGCCTCTGGGAATCACATTTAAGAGGAAAAAATCACAAGCAAGTCATCCTGAGGACAATCACAGAGCATGTATGTGACAGCCAGGGGATCAGGCCCAGACAGCATGGGTTCATGAAAGGCAAGTCCTGCCCGACCAAACTCATCTCCTTCTATGACCAGGTGACCTGCCTGGTGGGCAAGGGAAAGACTGTTGACTCTTTATTCTGGAGAAGAGGAGGCTCAGGAGAGACCTTTTTGTTCTCCACAACTACCTGAAAGGAAGTTGTGGTGAGCTGGGGTTGAGCCTCTTCTCACTGATAACTGGCGATAGGACAAGAGGGAATGGCTGCAAGTTGTACCAGGGGAGGTTCAGGTTAGAAATTAGGATAAACTTCTCAGAAAGAGTGGTTAGGCATTGGAACGGTTTGCTCAGGGAGGTGGTGGAGTCACCATCCCTCGGGGTGTTTAGGGAAGGGTTGGATAATGTACTTAAGGACATGGTTTAGTGAGTAATATGGGTTGCAGGGGAAGTAGGGGAACAGTTGTACTCACTGATCTTGGAGGTCTTTTCCAACCTTAATGATTCTGTGAATGCATAGGTCAGACTGTGGCTCTCTAGAACTGTTACATGCCAGAGAACCTTGTGGTATCTAAAACACTGACCTTGGTATAGAACAACCAGCTAAGAGCAGGTAACCAGGTTTAAGCAAGCCCATCATCTAGCAAAAAGTCCTGTATGTGCAAAAATTACCTTATACTTACTATTAGTTTTTAAAATTTTACCACAGGATGGGTCATACCATGAAGATGTGGGATATGGAGTCAGTGAAGGCCTAAAGTCAAAGGCCTTGTCCCTAGAAAAGGCAAGAAAGGAGGCAGTAACAGATGGATTGAAAAGGGCACTCAAGTAAGTGAAGATGACCACTTGTACATTTTCAGAAGTTAAGTGAGAGTTACATGTTATTTTCAGTCACAGCGAGCTCTCTTGTTCCTCAGGTGCTTTGGGAATGCCCTTGGAAACTGCATCCTAGACAAAGACTATCTACGAGCCGTGAATAAGCTTCCGCGCCAGGTGCAGTACACGGGCCCTTAGAGCAGGGACGGCGGGAGGCCCACTGCTCCTGGGCCTTCATGCCACAGATTATAAATAGCGATCCGAATGCGTCTCATCCCTGAGAGCTTCCAGCTGTCAGACCAACAGCCTTTGCCCACTAGTTTGTGTGAGCTGTTTGCCACAGAGTTCTTCCCTTACATTTTACCTCAACTACTCAAAATTTTGACTAGCTGCAGTAGGCGAGATTCCTATGGTGAAGGAGCAGTATCCTACTCAAGGTCTCCTGTGGCATTTCTGGCCACGTTAGACCTACCTCTCTCTGTTCGGTGCCAGTAACACATACATCTGTGTTCATCCCAGGGTAAACGTTACCACAGGAAGCTCTGAACTTTCAACTTCCTGGTTCTAGGTGCCATTTTCTCCATGTTCTTTAGACTCTTTGATGGAACAACTCAGTTCATTGCTGTCATCTAGCCACCTCAGCAATGACAGCGGTGTCAAATATATTCTTCAGGCAGGTGAAATGGAAGTCTTTGGGAGAACAGAGTCTGTTGAGGCCACATGCATGTTCTTTACGGGATACTTTTGCCCTGTGTGAGGCAAAAAACCAGAATACATGTCTCACTTCGGTCTGTCAGTGGTAGCACAATCACAATCCGGTTTGTTATTATGAATTTTAAGAATCAAACTCACTTGTCATGTTCCTCTCACTACTGTACTTCTTCAGGAATAATTTACAAAAAACAAAGGTGGGAAATAGCAGCAAACAGGGACACTGTTTCCAACTGCTGCAAGAGGTCATAAAACCAGCAGCTACAGGCAGGGCAGAAGAGTACACGCAGTACATCTGTTATCGCTGTCACCCACCCTAAAGCAGGTACAGCTCCTCTGTGCACTGCTGCAAAGTCAGGACTACTGCATTCAGTCCCGAAGCGTTCGTTAGACGTTAGGAAGCTCTGGCAGAAAATAGGGGTTTTTTCCATGAGAAAGACTGCCTCCTTCAAATAAAGCTTTTAATATGCATAGACCAGGATATCCTAGAAACAATACCAGGTGGGTCACATACCTAAGCTGCTTGTTTTAATTGGAACTTTCACTTAATTTTAAACAAAATCCATGCAGTAGCAATGTCAATATATGATTTGATGGTTCCTTTGTCTTGTTACCAGCTGCTATTGAAGCCTATCAGGTCCTGATACACATCACAGCTAGACAGAACATACGCTCCCCATGGCACTTGCATGTACAATTTGCAGTGTGCCTGTATTTCACCCCTCTCTGTTCTTGCTGGAATAGCTAACAAACAGTTACTCTGTAACAGCAGGCAAAGGTGGTTTTAACTTTCAGTTAGCCAAATTCAATCCTTCCCAACAGAACACTGCAAACTATTAGGTGTTTCCATGATATAAAGGGTAAAGCAAACTGTTAGATGTTTAGCTGTTGCCAGTCACTTCGAAGCCTTACTGTGGATAGCAAAGCAGGCAGCATGATTTTGTTTTGCTTCCTGAAGAGCGTAGAACCAGCCCTGCAAATGTCCTCTGCTTGACTTCAGAAACGTCTCGGTACCTGAGTTGTGGGAGCAGGATATGCTAGACTTGGCTGGAGAATGACATTAGGAAGATCTACACTCCAAGTTATTTGTTTTAAATATCAACATCATGCTACTGGCAGACCACGGCTCTTGAATGTGGGAAGAATTAGCATGTACAACTGCCACGTACCCAAACGCTCACTTTCCCTGCTATAACATGGTTCTATCCGTACTGAAGAGTAAGAAGCCATGTTACATCTCATTTTGCTTTTCAGGCTCCTTACCTCATCAGCTTTCAGTTTGCAAGGGAAGAGCTGCAGTACTAGGTCAAGCAGTGAACCTTCTGAGGTAACCAACACTGCGGAGAAGTGCCTCTAGGAGGTCTTTGGTCTAGAGAAGGACAAGAAATTGTGATGTGCATCTTCATCAGTGACAAAAGAACTCTAACGCTGTTCATTCAGAGCCATCACAATTTATTTATAACTATGCTGTAATGTCTTGGCTGCTACTGAGGTGCTACCTCAGTAACCAACATTAATCTGCTTAGCTCCTGCCTCATACCAGGTGGGGGCAGCAGGCTTCTAGGCGGTAACCCACCTCTTTCACTGAGGAAAACGCAAGCCTTTTGTAACTGCTGATCCATAGAGTTTCCTAGCCTTCATCCCAGTAAGACTGACCAAACCACTAGCCAGCCTGGAGCTCTGAGATGGTTCTTTCTTGCTAGCTCAGCCTGGAGGAGCAGATCCAAAGTGCCACCTCACCAAGTGAAGGCAGCACAGATCTCTGGTTTGCCAGGGCCATTGTCTGTTGGTAGCGTTGCCAAATCACAGAGCCACACTATCTGGTCATTAATACAGATGAGAACAGCGTACCTTCTTCACCGACCTCCTGACAGCAGGGCTGAGCAAGGCTCTACAGTGCCCGTTAATACAAGTGTGAAAACAGAACCGTCAAAGCTGACAGCTGCCCTGTGAGACTGTCTGGGAAGCTGTAGGATTCCGCATCCATCATCTGCATCTGCTCTGGTCTGCAGGGACCACAGTACAGGGAGACATGGGATATCTGCCCTGAAACACGAACACACCATTGCATGAATTCAGTGATCAACTAACTGAATGACTGCTGAAAATGCATTTCAATTTCCAAACTTGCTGTTGCACTTGGAGCAAACAAGCTTAAGTTTTTCATCAGTACTGGACAGAAAAGCCTGTGCATGTTCCACTGAGTCAGTGAAGGAATTGTCTGGATGTGTCTTCTTTCCATTCCTGAACATGTTTTCTTTTCATTCCTTTTACCAGATACCCCCTGAGTTAGATTTGGTCAAGGCTAAGAGGCAGGACTATGAGCCTGAAATAGAGAAAGCAAGATACAGTAGCTGTTTGGAAAGGCAGAACGCAGGAGGGGGACAACATTGTGAGGTGGCATCAGCTTGTGAGCTTGGTCAGAGGGAGGCCACACTGGTGACAGGAGATGTGAAACAGCTGAATACTCCCAGGTGAGGCTGCGATTACAAATTCATTTCATAAGCTTGATGAGAAGTTATTGTACCTTTTAAAACACAGAGGCCCACTTTGGAAGGTGCCATAAAATGCTACTGTAATGGGTTTTCCGTCACGTTGGTTTTTTCCTTCATAAAATGTAACTGCTGAAATCCTCTCTAACACTGTGCTTGCGTGGGGGGAGGGGCAGAGATACAGGCCCCCTGGCTACTGACCGTGATGCCACTTACCAGCGGAAATTGCGACAAAAGCAGCTACAGCAGCAGTTCCGGGAACAGATGGAGAAAAAGCGTCAGGCTCCAGTAGTTTCTCCTTGCAGGAAACAGGGTAAGGCTTGGCATTAGAAATCACTGAGTCACCATCCCTGGGTGTGTTTAAAAAGAGGGTAGATGAGGCACTTAGGGATATGGTTTAGCTTAGGATAGAAATGGGTGGACTCGATGATCTTAAAGGTCTTTTCCAACCTTGTGATTCTGTGACAGCTGTAATGAGAGCTGCTGGCAGACGTGTTCCTCTCTGTGATGGAGCCCGACTGCTTTCGTTCGCTTTTGCCCTGTGCTGTTGGCACACACACCTTCAGGACCAAAGGAAGGAGGATTTTCACACTCTTCCACCCTTCCGTGTTCTTATAGCGGCAGCTCTAAAGAAACCCTGCAGCTTTCCAGCCACTCCAAAACTCTGCAGCACAGTGGCTGTTGGTGTCGTTAACTTGCTGTGCCCAAGCTGAGGCTGCAGCACTTCACCAAGGCGATTGCAGGCAAATAGAACATTGCATTAGCTACTGGTACGCTGGTCTTTTGTCATGGGGAAGTCTGGACAGCTGTGGGGTAAGCAGGGACTCGGGGGTGGGGTAAGCAGGCTAAAAAACAGTTTGAAGCAGCACAGTTGCTTTTATCAGCCATCATCAGGTACAGAGGCTCACCATTCCAAAACATAAACGGTGCTAGGAATAAAGAGGGTACGTGGTGGCAGCTGCCACTTACCTTTGCAGACTCGTGCTCTGTTACAAAGCAGCAAAGGTGGTTCTGTGTTCCTAATGCTCATCTTCTGTTACCTCCACCCAGCAGCAGCTGATCCTTCTGTAAAGCACAGCACGCCAGCAACAGCACAACAGGAGCTACTGATAGAGGAGGAGTTCTTCGCAGGTCAGCCAGAAGGCGATGAGTAGTACCTGTTCAGTCATTAGCTTTTAAGTCAGCTCTTCAGAGTACAGCGTCAGGGTAAAACTCCTGAAGAGGTCAGAACAACAGAAGCTCAAATACAGGTCGGAATACAAACCTCGCTGCAGTGGCAGGGAAATGGTGCCCAGCTCTACAAGAGCTCACACACCATGCTTTTCAGTCAATGCTGCACAGAACCAGAACATTTGTGGGGGTGGGGGGTGTGTCATCACCATGGCTGTTTGGGTCACACTGACACCACAGTGCCTGGACATTAAGTGCAGAAGGGGTAGTACCGTTTCCCTGCGCTGTGGGGACGCAAGTGCTGCTTTACAGTTTTGCAGGGGCCACCACTTGTTGGAAAAGAGCGGGCTGGTCCTGGGGATATCTCCATTCCTGTAATACAATACTGACATCCTTGGTTCAATCACCTTTTTGTTCACTCTAGATGATCCTGAACTTTGGGACATTTCCTTGGAGTCTATTGATCTGAAGACAATGGGTCAGAAAATGACAGACACAGCAGCTGGACACCGGACACCTGAAACACCCCATAGATGTCATCAAATGACGACTCGTACCAGGACACCTCACAGAATGATACATCACAAAACCTCTGCGAGACTTGCACAGCTGCAGCCACCTGCTACAGTCACGAGCAGCAGCAGCTGTGCCAGCCACCATAACCTAGGTACGTGCTGCCAGAGAGCAGCTCTGGGCTTTGGAAGCAGTGCTGTCAGATTACGAGTTGGAGCTGCGCCTTAGCGGGCTAGGAGAACTCTGTGGGTTTTCCACCCAGTTGTCCTAGCAAGGAAGAGCTTGCAGGGGGGAAGGAATTGAGGGGCACTTTTAGAAGCAGAAAAAGCACTTTTAAAACCCTCCTATTTCTCATTCTCTCCCTGTTTGGCAGTGTGCAGCCCCCGCGGGAGAAGCCAAAGCTTGAAGAAGAGGCGGCTAGAAACGACGTAGGCCACCTGCTGGTATCAGCACTTCCATACCCCGTTACAGCAGGAGAACACCATCGGCTGCTCAAGTCATGTGAGGAAGCCTAATGCCTCGCTGGGTTTTCCTGTGCATTAAGGCAAAGCACCACAGAAGAGTTTAACAGCACCAGTGAGAACTGTTAGGTTATTGCATGTTTGAGATGCCTTCTACAAACAAGCAATCAGGCAGCCTTCTGCCATGCTGGACTTGTGGCTGTCACAAGCTGATGCTGGGCACAATTTGCCTGAAACCATAACAATCTGTGAAACAAGGCTCCGTTCACAGCCTTTTTTTCCTCCTTCAGCATTGGGTTTCAGCATAGAGAAAAGAGATTTGCAGTCAAACGGGGCGAGGGCAGGGTACGGCCCGACAGCAAAGCCTGCAGCACAAGCCACGGGTATGAACCTGGGGCAGCATCTGCCCCCCTTCCCAATGCACAGCACAACCAGGGTGGGGGTGTGGTGCTACGCCTCACCTTGTTCCTCAGCCTTGGGAGACTCCTTCAGCTGTGCCTGCATTACAGGGTGGTGCCGGGGTGCACTGGCACTGCTGCCAGGGAGCTGCACCTAGCACCTCCTGCAGCATCTGCTTGGACCATTTATAAAATGAATGGGAGCTGCACTCTGTTTTTAAATAAGCTTTCAACCCCTTTTCAATATAAAAATAAAATGAAATTTGAAAAACAAACCACACTTGTAGCTGTTCCTGTGTCTCTTTCAACATGTTACACCTCATTGCTTGTTTAGCAAGCTCAAAGAAGTTAACACACTCTGACAGTAGGAAGATGAAGAGACGACCGCCACGTCCCTACAGCCTTGCACAGCAACTGCCGCTCCTTCTTGTTACAAGGTGAAAGGAAGACTTTTTAAGCAGGGTTTCAAGGTGGGTACAGGGGTGCTGGAGCCAAGGAGGATGATGATACTGCCTGGCTGGAGGACCAGGAACATTCACACAAACTCTGATTAATGTAACCTTGAAATCAGGGTCAGCCTTGCAAGCAGGGCCTTGCGCCTGCGCTTTGAGCTGATGAAGCAGTGATAGCAACACTCACAGCTGCCTGAACAGAAGTAAGTTTGGCATATTCCTGTCCCTCCTACGTCACTGCTTTTTTCCTTAAAAGATCCTCTATTCCTCCTTACCCCCTCCAGCAGGGCAAAGAGCAAGGACCGATTTCATCCTGGAAAAATAGGACAAACTTTAATTACCTGTAACAGATCACATCTAGAAAATAAGTTTCACATTTCACTGTACGAATTTCTCCCCAGCGCTGCCTCAGAACAGCTCAGGGAAGAAATACATGCCACAGACATGAGTCACACACTCCCTGCTGAGATCAGGTACCTGCGAGGAAATGTGCAGAAATTCGCGGTCAGAGCTGCTCCAGGCTTGTACAGCAAAAGAACTTGTGGTCCTGTACAAACACAACTGCACCGGCGTCCCCAACTCCACAGAAACAGTGTGAATACTGTCACGGCTTCACTCACAGAAGGCACTGCAACAAACCTAAGCCAAACTTAAACTTGGAGCTTTTATGGTTGTTTCCTTTAAGGCTTCATGACTCATAACAGCGGTTCTTAAAATGGAAAGAAATGCAGCAGCAATTAGTGTTTAGAAATACCAAGTAATTCCTGTGAGTCCACAGCTCTTCGGGTATGACCCTGTAAAGCAGCTCCACTCCAGACCAGTACCATAACCAACTTGGGGATGGAATTCCTATTACACATCCACACAAATGTCTTCTCTGCAGGCAGGCAGGTGCATGGCCCCACTCCCCTCTGCCCCAGAGAGGCAGGGGCAGACCTGAGAGCTGCTTCTTCCCACCAGGGTGGAGCTTCCCCAGCCCTTGCAGCACACCCAGCTCCATCGTTGCACCATGATGGGTGAGCTCCAGCAAGCCCAGCTCTTGCCCATCACAGCTGAGCGCCTTCCTCTGCTACTCTGTAACTTCTCAACCATCTCAGCCATAAAAGCCATGGTCATGCTCCTACCTTGGCCTCCATCTGTCACCCTCCCCCCTTTCCCTTGGGCCCCTCCTCTCAGAGGAGATCCACTCTTAGGGTCATGCCCTCGAGTACCTCACTCATCCTGGCCTACTAAAAGGCCAAGGGCTCATTCCTGACTCCTGCTTTTGACACATTAAGGGTCTCATTAAAATGGGTTTCTTGTACCTCCCTGCAATACCAGGAAACAGTCAAGAGGACGGAGAGGTTGGAACCTGCTGTTCAACACGAAAACCCACAGCTCAACAAAAGCAGGTTTGGTTTATTTGAATGACTTCATGAAATAGTCTACAAAGGTAACAAACAGCGGCACAAAGCGCAGTCGTACAAGCGGCGCAGTGCCTGGGTTTAGTGCAAAACATACAACTAACTACGGCCAGGGAAGCCCAAAGTTTCAATTCATTTTATTTTTTTTATTTTTTAATTTTTTTTTTTACAGTGTACATTGTTAAATAATGTAAAGAAAACGCTTGTAATTCAGAAACAGATTTTATGTGGAAAAAGATACTCAAAGTGTAATATTAAACAAAATAATTTAACAGTTCAGTAGCATTAGTTTATTCCTCTAGACTTCAGTTATTCATCCACAGGAGGAAGGGGGGGGAGGGAGGGGATCAATGGTAAATAAAACCAGTTCTTGCATAACAATAAGTGAAAACACGACCTCAAACTTAGTAGATCAAAATTAAATAACCACGTGCTGCATTCAGCTGATTGGTTCCCCTGCCACGAACATTCCCCTCCTTTCATGACTGCCTCGGGTTTGTCACCGCTCCCCTGCCCAGAGCTCGCCTTCCCCCCTTGCGTGGCTGCATTCGGGAAACTCCTCCGCGCCCACTTGGTCGGAAGAGCAGAGGTTCTCCTTTCACTTCCGCCTGGGGGCGGTGAGGAGAACCCCTGCTTCCCCCCGCTTCCACCACACGCATGCCACCGGCCTCCTCTCATCCTGTAGCTCTGTCTGCGCTCCGGTTACAAAGAACAGCCCCCGGATGGAAGGAACTCGGAGCCCAGCCGCCTCGCCACTACCTCCCACCCCCAGCCCACACCTGCCCTTGCTGCCAAAACTGCTGTTAAACAAACAAACAAACAAACAAACAAACAAAAAAGGTGGCAGGAAAGGAACGGATCTTTGTAAAAATAAAAGAGCGAGAACATCCATTGACGGAAAAACTCCCTGTTAAGGCTCCACGGGGAAATAGCGCTCCCAGAAAATAAAAAATAATAATTAAAAATAAAAATCCTCAGGCAAGTAACACCTCCGTGGTGCAGCAGCTTCCAGGATAGCGGTGAGCTCCTCCCAGGGATGAGGAAGCAGCCCCTGCACCCTTCACAGCTCTTTGCAGCACTACATAAATACTGGCTGGTATTATTTTTACTTTGAAGAGGAAACCAGTATTTTTTAAATATGAAAAGGGAGAGTGACCAAAGCAGAAGGTACAGTCTAGTTACTAAGAGGTGACAGTTACAGTCCTGGTACCAGCTTGAAATTTATTACAGAGTGAGCAAAATCATGAGTCCTCCAAAGAAGACAGAGGAGAAAGTTCTTGACGCCGGCAGTTTCAAGTGCATCCATTGCCGGCAATGGACGTTGCACCAGGACAGACTATTCCTGGCTTCAATGGATTTTACCAACAAAAATGAAGAAAAAGGTAAGAAAAGCAACCACAGCAGACCAGCCCGTGCCAACGAGCGATGGCACCTCTCCCTCAAGTCACATCCCAAACAAACAACTTTGCCACTTCACAGGTGGAGTCAAACTACATCTTCAGTTGGGCCTTTCCCAAAGACACACGTTCCCTCCCTCCTCTCTCTGTCTCCGATCCAGACCTCCTGCCTCCACAGACGCTACTGGTTAGTCTTGGTTTAGCCTCGCCCACAGCTCTCTGTCCCAGCCCCACCCGGCCCCTGTCACACCAGCAACTTCGGATCTTCCCACCTGGACAAGTTTCCCTGACAGGCGGGAGGCTGTTCCGACCCGCCACCTCGATGCCTTCCCCCTCCACGCACCTGCTCTGAACAGTAACGGTATCACTAAGCGAACCCACTGGGTACCAGCCATCCTCCTCTGAGCTCGCCCTCTCTCCACCCGGGGGTCTGCTGGGAAGACGGTGCTAACTGCAGAAGCAAGAGAAGTCCAAGGCACTAAAATATCCAGCAAGCATACTGGGAGAACAGACAAGTATTCAAGTACATTAATTTATACAATTTTACATTCACATTTATTTATCTAATACAATGAAAATACAAAGGAAAAAGTTAAAGTGTCTCCAATAAGTATAAGGATATAGCTAGCTTTTTTTCCCGTTTTTTTTTTCTTCTTTTTAACCCTCTATATTCCACTCATTTTTAAACTACTGTTGTCCAACAACATTTATATATCACAGTGTTTCCACATCAAAACTGATGGTAAGTACATGTCCGCAGGGAACTTTTAAAATTTTTTTAACAATTTAAATTGCTCTAATGCTGCAGTCAAAGCTGTTAATATCTTACTTAAAGCAGTAATGACCTATCAAGCACGGGCTGCACTGCAAGTCCATTCGTGTGCCCCATCATTTCAGAGCCAGATACAGTTGACGGGGAAGAGGGAGAGGAGGGGGGATTTGGACACCTTTTCTCCTGGTCTTGGTTCTTCAGGGAGAGACGAGAAGCGTGCTAAAGCCTCATGCTAGGATTCAGCTCTCCCACCTCAACATGGCTGGATTCAGCCTCAAACCAGACAGACATTTTACAGCAAGACTGCATTAACTGACCCCATGGCTTCTCTTCGCAGCTCTCGTCCCAAACGAGAGCAGAACCCCTTGGTCAAAAGCACTGTCCCATCGTAAGGATGCTGATCATCCTCCTCCCCCTTGAAAGCATGTGGGGAAACCCCCTTTACAGAGAGTTGACAGCAACGGTTGGAAAAGAGAAATTCATTCCCAGTCTGGCAAGCTACCAGTTCACTGCAGCACTAGGAGTTGACACAGGGCCCCATCTCCCTCCCCATGTCCTGTCCCGAGGTCATGCCAGCGCGGGCTCCGAGCACGGCTAAGTGGTCCGCAGGTTGGAGCCTGGAGGGTTGCTGATCGACTTCTGCAAGTTGCTGATGTTGAAGCCTTGCAAAGAGGCGGCACCTACGGGCTGGAACTGGCCGAGCGGTGGCTGCGCAGGACCACCCGCCCCACTCCACGGCGCGGCAAAAGATGCTGCTGGATAACCGTACTGCTGTGGAGGGCACATGGCCTTTGTGAAGGGACCTAAAGAGGTAGCTGATGCTGCAGAGATGGGCGTAGCACCCAGGGAAGATGTCATAGAGATACAGAGCTGACCCGGTGCCGAGAATTTTCTTGCCATTCCAGGGCCCTGAAAGAAACCCCAACCCGCAAGAGAAGTTACACAGCTGCACATAAACCCCACAGGCTGGGCCTTTGCTCCACAGGCTGCATCCAACGGCTGTGGTGTTCTTCCCTGTGATCCCCTCCTCTTTAGCAGTCCCCTCCCCTCCCCTTGCAGGCAACACAATCCTGCATGTCAAAGATGGAACCAATAGTTGTCTAGAACAGTTGTCAGAGCTACACAGCAACTGTCCTCTAGCCATCTTTGTCACCCCAGTGAGACGGCAATGACACCGACAGTTTCCAGCCGTAAATGCTCACGGGTTAAGCTCACCTCATAGTTGATATGCCCTTTGCCAACTTTCTTGCCGGACAGGTTCATGGCATCTCGGGCCCAGTTATCTACCAACTTGTGCAGGTCATCTGTGAAAGTCCCTTTCCGGCTTGAGGCCATGGCGGTGGGCTGCGCCTGCGGTGCCTGGCTGTTCACCGTAGCCCCGACTGTGTTAGTGCTGCTGGTCCCTACAAACATAAACAACCAGGAATCACAACTCAGGTGAAAGACCACCTTTCTCTTGCAAATTTAAGACTCGTGGTAATGGTACATCAATATAAAGCCAGTTAAAGTGCCATGCGGGTTAATTCTAGGTTTCAGTCCCAGGACACGCTGAAGTGGGAACTACAAGGACTCCTGCAGGTATTTTCAGATACGCTCACTTTTCAAGAAGTGCTGCAAGTGGTCATCTTAAGGGGGGAAAGGCAGCAGCCTACAGGGCTTCATAAAGGAAAAAGGAGATTAGATTTCAGCACTGAATGACAGTATGGCTCCGTCATCCTCTCATCCTACAGCTTTTAATTAGCAGCAACTGGTATGGACACAGGTCAGCTCCACCTTGGAAGACAATGCTGGATGCTGAGTAAGGAGCAGTACAATCAGCATCTCCAGCTTCTCTGTAGCAAGTTATCTCCACTTTGTAAAACGAGGAGAAAAAAAAAAATGACCCAGATCACACCAAAAAAGCCACAGTGAGAAACAGTCACTGTTGTTTCCAACAGCTGCCATACTTGTGTTCTTGAGGGTAACCAGACGGGACTGTCTTCGTCCCCCAAACAGCCAGTACCAGCAGGGGAAGTCAGCACTGCACTGAGATTTGCTTTTTGCCTATGAAAGTGTTCTTTTGCTACAACGTTCAGATTTCCTACGTCAGAAGAACAAGCATTTCAGATTCAAGCAACTAATACGGCTGCAAGGAGGCAGAAACGACAGCAGGTCCTCAGACATGCTTTGACAAGTTTTTCTATTCATTGGGATGATTACAAGACAACAAGAAACCCTTCACATAAATACCAGGCTTCGGTTCTGTGAGAAAGCTTGCTGGACATGATCCTGTTGGAAGGAAAAAAAATAACCTAGCAGCTTTGCCTTAGACAGCCTCACCGCCACCCTCACTCTTAGAGACATCTAACTGCACTCAAATTTAAGCTTTTCAAAGGCAGACCTCATAGGAGGAACCAAAGTTGTTATCTATTATCAAGTAAGCTTCGTAAAGTCTCATCAGTATTGCAAAGTGTCCTTGTTTACCAGTGTAGAAACAATGGTTAATCACTCAGGCAACAGACTTCTTCTGAAGGACCTGGGAAAGGTGGAGAGAATCTGGATTTTTACAAATCCATTTCTCTCAAAACCAATGGAATCCAACAAAATAACTATCTGGCCACAGCTGTGCTAAACCCAGCGCTAAACCTTACAAACTCCCATCCCCACCTACTCGTTTCTCAAAGTTACTCAGGTGTTTCTAACTTGCTCACTCTGAGGACTCCAGCTGAGAAATCCAAGAAACCTTGAGTTCATGGCAGACATTTCCGAAGAAAACCGATTAAAAATGTAACACTGAAAACACCAGTGACAAAAGCATCTCCCTCTCGCAAAGGCCAAGTGACAGAGCTGCTGCCTCTTCTCTGACAGCTACTTCACCTGTTCCCCGTCCCTGTCTCCGGGCCACACTCCTTGTAGCCACGGTGTCGAAGAACAAACTGGCTCCAAACCCCCGCAGGAATGTTTCGCATCGAGGAGTGAATTAGGAAGGTGACGTACTTACTACGCGGGGCAAATAAGCCAAGTGTTACTGCCTCTAGTAGTGCTGAGGAGGGAAGGATACGTATCCCTCCCGCCAGTTCAAGCTCAAGCATGGAAGTGGGTCCCGGTCCGGGTGCCCAGAGGTGGGGCAGCAGCTGTTAGAGGGAGGCAGGCACATGCAACAGTGCCCCCGGAAAGGCACAAGTAAGGTTCCCTGCCAGGGTGCGCGGCTGCAGCTGAGATGAAGGGTGAGTAATAGGAACACACTGTAAGGCAGCAAGGAGAATCTACAGTGAAGTAACATGAACCACATGCATGCATCATGTGGAAAGGGCTCCGAATACAACCATTTAATAAAAGCAATGGTGTCAAAGGTGCAATTAATGACAAATGAGGCAAAAGCAAGACAGAATTACTCAAAGGGAGCTGCCAAACCCAGTCAGAATCACATTCCACCGTGAGGGTTCATGCAGGGATTGACACACTTGCTCTCATCCCCTTCATAGAGGCCAGTATCTGCTCATGGCATTTTGCATTTCTACTTGAATCAGTAAGCACACTGGATCCCAGGCCTACACTAGAGGGCTTCCTTCTCCACAGAGGAGAGAGAATTCCTACAGCACATTCAGCCAAAGACAATAAAGATCATTTAGGAAAGTTTAAGTGTTTTGGAAAAGCCGGGATTGGTTCAGGGCCTGAGAGGTGGGAGGTTGCAAGAGCTTTGTCTCCAAAAGTGGTTTTGTCAGGGAGCGCCCACCTCAAGTTGCAGGCCTGCCTACACCATCACAGATGAGCTGTACAATTACTAAAGCTCCCACCTATTGTCAATTTAAAAACAACTTTTCAGGAGTTTCCCACTTTAGCTCTGACGTGGTCACAGCCAGCAGACACCGCCATCCAGAAGGGTCTGAAAAGGAAGTGCTTCAACTTGTAGCATTCAATGGAAACGACCCCCCACATTCCTGCTTGGTCACAGCAGCCGTCCCCAGTTCTGCTCTGCCATGAAGGACCTGAAGTGGAAACAGGCTTCTCTCTCTCCAGCCCGCTACCTTATAACACCTTCATTCTTTCTGTTTGTTTTCCCCCATAAACCAGCAGTCAACAGACACCTTTAAAAAAGTCTTAAATGACATGAGCACACCCAGGCTTTTCTAAACACCTCTTGCTTCAGGAGACACAGTGGGTATCTCTGATGGCTTACTCTTACTCTCTTAAAATGTTGAAGGAGTGTCTGCAATGGGATCCATCACTGAGGTGACAAGCCCTGTCAGGTCTGTAAACAAACCAGCTGCTCAAAGATTCATCTCTAGCACATTACAGCGAGCAACTGACCCTGATGCTCGAGCCACCCTCTTTAGTGATGAGCAAAGAGGTCCACAGTGAAGGTGAGGTTCTGCCTGCTTCCACTTGTCTGCAAGAGTAATAGCCTGACTATTCAATATACTAATGACAAAGTACACATTAGAGGGCACAGACAGACAGATGCTGTGCTGGAGACAGAGTCACGGAGGTAAGGCTTCAGTGACCAGAAAAAGCTGATGAATAGCTTTACAATCCAGAATCAGAGATAACAGAAATAAGATAATTACTACAGAGCTGGTTGCAAGGACAGACTTTTTTCACCATCTTCCCTGAAGCACAAAGAGAGAGCAATTTGTTAAAGATAAGAGAAACAGTGAGAAATGTTTAGTATCAGCAAACAGTACAAAAAGCTTGGTGAGAAACAGAGGACACGGCACAGCAGGGCTTATGTGGTCCCTACTGGGACATTCTAGGAAAAACTCAAAGGCTGGTCTGACAGTTTAATGAGTTCCACCTTCAGAAAGAGGCCCAGCCTCTCACATTTAATCTTCAGGACTCCCAAACAGCAGTGAAGAACGTCAGGAGACACTGCTGTCACAACTGGCTGTTATCACAAAAGGGAAAAAGCAAGTGCATCTTCCGTTTCCATCAGGACATCAGAGGCATTTTACAACTATCAAGTTCAACCAGCTTACATCTTGACAAAGATTTGACAGGTCAAGTGCTTTTAGGTTGTCACCCTATTTGCTGAGACCTGCGGGACAGTTCAGCCATTCCCTGCCAAGCTGTACCACTCTGTTTCTCCAGCTGCACGCAGTTAAAAGCATCAATCACTGCACTGTTTTCTCAACACCGCTGATTCTAACCCAGCATCTTCTCCTGTGGTCACTCTCCACAGCAGTCTGCAAGAGCATTTCAAGGACAAGACTCCAGGAAGCAAGCAACCAGCAATAAATAAGCCAAGTGCCAAGCCAAAGCGGTGTCATGCCAAGTATCACCTGCTTTTACAGGACAGCTACAACACGCTTTTGAAAAGGAATCCATTTCCCACAAGTGAGATACATACATGCCCAAGTGCTCTGGTAGTCAATTTGCAGCAAGCCAAGGTCTTGTAAGTAAATGATACTCTCATGTTCAGTTCAGGGTCAATGCTAGAAACAGAATGGCTGTTCTTTATACTCCCTTTCCCAGAAAAGGAATGGCCAGACCACAGATCATTTCAAAGAGAGTTAGCTTTGGTAAAAATTACATTCTTCCAAGAAAGGAGCCATAAATCTTGAGATTGCAGATGTCAGTTAGTGCACACCTACACATGACTATACCTAGCAAAAACCACTCAGAGTGGCTCAATTTGAAAAAATAGATACCATCAGTACTTACATCCCCAAAGCCAATGAAGGGGGCTAGAGGTATCACTGCAAAACAGAACAGCCAGGAAAAAGTGCCCCCTCCCTCTGACTCACAGAATCATGAAGCTGGAAAAGACCTTTACGATCATTGAGTCCAACCGTTCCTGACCTATGCTAAACCATATCCCGAAGTACCTTGTCTACCCTTTTTTTAAATACATAAAAAGGGGATATGGTGGCTCCCTTCTCAGAGCATGGAGCTGGTTGCATTGCAGCTGTCTCTGCAGAAGGCCAGGCCTCACTCCTGCACACCACTCTCCAGCTCAGCTATGCTACTGCCAACCAACTGCACCAAGACAAATGCTACAGATGTGTGGCACTGTCATGCAGTGCAGCTGCTGAAGGTCTCTTTTAAAGCACTTAAAGCTTTCTCATATCAAGTCATTCCAGAGGGTGGGAAACAAGCCTTGGACATTTAAGGGGTCCAACCTGCAGAAGCAGCACAGGAGATGTTGCAGCCCTCCGAATAAAAGCATCACATCAGCAGCCTCAGCTCAAGCATACCATTATTTCAATCACATCAGAAGTTTGAGGGTCTCTCGTAAATCTGGCCTCACATAAGTACAAACAAAAGGATTCTGTAAAGGGTCGCAAGGAAACTTGTGAGGGGTTAACAGGATGTCTGAAGATGTCATTTACCCACCTTGACTCCTATTTATTGCACATTTAGTGTATCTCCAATTCACAGTAAAATCTTCTAGACTTGGGCCCATTAGTAGGTAAGGATCTTTTGAGTTTGCCTGAAAATATTCTCTAAGTATTTTTAAAACCCTCAAGACACTAATCTGTAGCTCTCCATCTGCTAATGAATTTAAGAAGCCAATATTAACTGCCTACAGGTGGCATCAATGCTCTGCACTGTCATCAGCACTAGTGCTGAGAACATGCAAAACCACATCCAACTTGCACAACAAACGTACTGCTGGAGGAAGTCAACATATCCCCCACCACCACCAGTTACAGCACTGCCCCAGAAGGCAGTAATTTGGAGGACAAATCTTCCTCGCTGCTCCAGTACAAAGGCTACCTCCCCTCAAAGTCTCACATCAGCTAACATATGCTGATGTGTAATCATTAAGGCAGGTGACAAGAAAATGCCCACACCCCACTTACTAACTCTCCTCAGTTGCTGCCATTTCTGCAAAACACTTAGGGACAGTGAGTGCTTGCTACCATGAGTTTAACAGCAGAGAGTACCTAACACGAGAACCCAAACTTCTAAAGGTGTGCTAAGAGCAGCTCAGCTGAGCCATGGGATGGGAGGGAACACAAGGCGGAAGATGAGAGTGGGCTGCATGAAACAGATCCAAGCAGCAGAAAAAACCCAGAACCAACAAAAAGACAAAACAAAAAACAGACAAGGAAGGAGTAAAGGTGTTACACACAAAGAGCCAAGCAGGGCGTACTCAGAAATCGGGTCCTCCTGCCACCAGGCTTGAACGTCACTCTCTCAGATGCACAGTTAAACTTCGCACAGCCTGTGAGAAAACAAAAACAGGAAGAACAGAGAAAGGAGAGGAGAAGAGACAGAACACCACTACAAGATGTTAGCAACTTGAGGTTGGAAGGGTGAAATGCATTAACGTGACACACAAGAATAAGCTTCGAAGTGCAGACCAGAGAGTGTGTAGACAGTATACAGAGTGAAGAGACTCCCTCCAATACCTCCAGACTTAAGGTCAAGTTTGCAGTGTTACTCTCCAGCATGTAACTCAACAATAAGGTTGCAATCTATAGGAAAGCCAGATCTTGGCAAAGGACTGAGTTATAAAATGGTACTTCGCAATTCTACATACAGGGAGATGATTCAAGTGACTCCAAAATACTTGAAACAATTAAAACACCTCTGTAGAAAATTCTTCCAAAAAGTCTGTTTCCACCTCCTGGCTGTACTTCTCCAATTTCAGCAAAAACACGCGTTTGAATTGATTTATTCAATCAGTCTGCAGCAAAGCTCTTCAAAAAGATGTTCAAGGGTAAAAAAACCTGGTCAGCTACGTTCAGATAAGTAAAGGAATCAAGGTATCATCCCCTTAATGACTGGCAAGCAAAAAAACCCTCCTTATCCAATAAATCAGTGCTGTGACTGAGAGATTATTTGATAACATACTAACAAGCAATCCACAACTTGAGTAACTTGAGTAGGTGAACAATTTATTACTCCTACCATTCCATCCTCCTACACTAAAACTCTTCCTTCCAGGATAATTCTTTAACTCACAGTTGCAGCACAAGAGCCTTTTTTTAACTTCTATTGTTAAAAATTGTGTTGACAGAAACAGCCAAAGCACTTTGGAAGTCTAAAAGGACTTTGAGTCTTCAGAATTTTCCTATCATTTCAATTCTTTGTTAACACCAAAGCTGGCTTGCCCCTTCCTTAGGCTCACTGCACATTTTCAATCCCCAGTCCATCTCCTCATCCCTTCAGCCAAGACTTTCCCTCCAGATCAGCAGAACATTGCTGGCCACCACCATACTGCACTCTTGTAGTCTCCCTCGTGCTTTCATCACCTCTTACTTCACCGATGTGAGAAGGTAGAAATTTACTTCCAAAAAGCTGACCCATAACAGCCTCCACACATAGGTTGGAGGCTACCAATCTGCTTTATGCTATGTATTAAAAATCAAGGGTCATCAAGTTGATTGTTGGTTCACCAGTAACAAAGGTGCAAGACTTAACTCTAACTCCATTTAAACTCTTACCTTGGCCTGGCGCCGAAAGGCTTGGTACCGAAAGGGCACCATCACTGGTAAAGGCAGAGTAGAGATTTTCACTAGAAGGTGAAGGTTTGAGGGGCTGTAACAAATGGTTCTGCCCAGTCTCTGGCACACTACCAGGAGGATGAAGAGTCTGCTGCGGGGGCAAGACTGATGGTGCACTTTGAGCTGACAGGTTCCCTAGAGGAAGAAGGAAGACAAGAAGTTGTTCAACATTTCACTTTCCCCATGTAATTTTTGAAGCTTTTGTCATTGTTTCCAAGGGCAGATTAGAAAAGTTCTTATCTACAGAAGTTAAGGCAACTCTGTGCTAGCTCACTGTCACATGGTCATGCACAGCAGCCCTACCAGGTAACAACACAGAAGTGAGCTGCCAGGAGGACTGGGTACAGAAACTGTGTCACGACATGGGGTTACCAGTCTGAACGTGCAGGAAGCAGTAACAAACATCTCTGCTCTCAGTGCTGGCCCACCAGTAACTGTTTACTCAGGGCTCCAGCATTTGAGAGACATCTACAATTACTCAGCAAACATCTGACATTCATGCCATTGAAACAGTAAACAGAACTACTAAGACTTCTGTCTATTATAAAATCTGATTTAGTAAGAAAGGAAGCCTTGACAGTTGAAAATGTTTCTCAATTTCGAAGTACAAAAATACTGCAACTCCATTTTAAAAAAGAAAGTCACTAATGTCCCTCGACTGTGACCATTTCTGATGTGTAAAGACACCGGTAATACCATGCTTAAGTGCTACTAAAGTAGAAAAAAGAATAATTCTCTGAAGATGACTGATGAAAGCAGCCCCATTCTGCAAAATCAGTTATCTTAAAACAAATGAAGTCTTCCTCCATGCTGTAAATATACACTTTTCTTCCTAGTCAGAGCCCTGTGGCTAATCTCAAAAAAAAAACCCAAAAACAAACAAACAACAAAAAAAAAAAAACACCCAAAACCAAACCACTCAACTTTTAAAACTGCTCTTACAGAACAATGCAACAGTATCTTTCAGCAGACTGCAAAAGTCACATGGAAGACTTACGAAAAAGCAAAGGCAATTACAAAAATAACCTAGTAATCCAGGCAAGCAGTGGAGGAGCTGGGACTCACATACACACCCCACCCCACCCCCAAAAGACAAGACACAGACATAGATCTAAGAATGAGAGATGGTACCTTGCCCGTTTCATCTACTCATAAAACTAAAGACAGACTTACCTGATAGCTGAGGGCTCTTATTTCCCTGGGAGCTGCTACGACTGGACTTGCTGCTTTTTCCTTTAGTAGGTCGCCTCCTCCTTCCTGACAGGGGGGCAGCTGGGGGAATAATTACTGCAGGCGGGGCCTTTCCTAGTTTCATGTATAGTGACTCAATCTCCTGCTTCTGGCGACTCTGCAGCTCCTGGATCTCTTTAAGGTGCCTGACAAGTTACAAGAGAGTATGACTTATAAATATTGTATGTATATACATGCACACACAGATACAATCCATCCCCCTTCCAGTCAAAACCTGACCATCTTCTTCGGTCAAACTCCCATTAACATTTAAGAAAGGGGAAAATAAAACCTTTTCCATGAATAACCACTGAACACACGTTGCAGAACGCTTGCCATTTTCTGTTGTGCCCTGACCCTGGCTAGAATTCCAACGCAAAGTTCCCAACATTGTAATCAGAAGCCCAGGATAAATGGAAGCACAAACAAGAACATACACCTACTGTAGAAGGTCAAATCAATCAGCATTAAAATGCTACAGGAATAAGGTAGGTCTACTCATTTTGCAAGATATATATGGCTGTGGAGACCTCTATATTTCTATTGCCCCGGGTATTTTTTTCAGAGCAGTTGTATACACAAGATGTAAAATTGCCAGCTGCCCCCCCAAGAAGTTCAAATTTCAATCTAAACAAATTAGTAGGTCACACTGCCTGACTTATCAAGTTTTTCTAATCCAAAAAGGGTTCTTCAGGAAAAGAAGAACCATTAGAAGTGCCAGAAATGCAAATTGGAAATGCAAAGAATTGTGTGTCATTTTCAAATGAGACACCACTGTTGCCACTAAATACTAAGCTGCAGCGATACACAAAAGCTTCTATACATTTGCAATCTTACCCACAGCGCAGCAATTAATCTACACACACAAGGTTACAGCTTAGAAAACAAAGCACAGCAAACAGCTATATGGCTTTTTTGTTACAACTGTGTACTGCTTTCCCAGTAAAGAATCTTACTGCCCACAAACACTGACACCGGGCAAAGGTTGTTGGCTGTTTGCTTTTGTTCTTTGTGAAAAAAGTAAAGTACAGATGAAATCGTATTAGCCCTGTTACATCTATTTCATACACACCCACACAAGGAAAAAAGCCTTACTTCTCCCGTAACCGACGGAGTTCCAATTTCAAGTCTTCATCTTCAATATCCGACTCGTTGTCACTGCTCATGTAGGAAGAGTTGAATGAGTTGCTAAGGCTCTGAACAGGGAGGCTGATCTTTGAACCCAGGAGCTGGAGGGAGTCTGGGCTCCCTGAGCCGTCATCCAAATCCTTAGCCATCCCGCTCAAAAAGGCAGCCTCCGGTTCAGAGGACGGACCATTCATGTGTGGGGACTGACTTGACTCCAACTCCTTCTTCGGAGCTGCAGCTGAAGAAGCAACTTGTTCCAAGTCCACAGATAGAGGAAGAGTCATTGGCTCTTTCTCTGCACAGGTGACCTCATCCTGAGTCTTTGACACGGAAAAGCGCCCCACTTGATCCGTCGTTGTTGTTACCTGAAAGCGCCCGACTTTAGTAGGCTGACCGACATCTACTGGTAATTGCAGCACAGGAACTGTCTGAGGAATATCATCTATCACATCCAAGGAAGCGTCAGCGACAGCCTCACTTTTCCAAGTGCCAGCCTGCTTTACCAGGGTACTCTCTGGGCTACTGCCAGAAAGAGATGAAGAATCAGTGGAGGTGGTTTCAAATTGCACTGGCTTAGTTCCAGGTTTGTCACCCTCTTTTAGCACATCATCCACTGCCACAGACACCTAGAATAGAAATGCAATCATGGACACTTAGTTCTTCCTTAGCATGATGTTTGTATTTACCTTAATAGCAAGATGCATCTGAGGGGGAAAACAAGACATTTCTTTGATACACCACAAAGCAAGCTACTGCTTCCCTTCAAGTTACACACCACCACACAAAACAGCACTTCCAAGCAACACAGCAGACTGAGACAGGACTTCATTCACAAACAGGATATAATAGAGTGAACATCCAAGCACTGTTAGCCAAAAAAGCAGCTACCATTAAAGACCAAAGCCAACAGTTACTCAGCTAAGGCTTGACACACTGAAACGCTGCATTCACAATTCTAGACCTGCATACTCTACCCTGAATGAAAACAGCATCTGCACAAAGCACTGCATTCGCAAGCTCAACACGAGCATTTTCTGCCACCATGGGGCACACTGAGTGGGCACTACACAGGAGCTGGTCAACAAAGACCCTCTATCAACAACCAGATCAATTTAACATCTCCTACCTGAAACCGTCCCATCTTAAGAACCCCAGCTCCTGCTGTAGTAGCCATAGCACTGCTCTCTGCACCACATGATGCTGAAGCTAAAGAAGAATGGGATTAAGAAGAAAATTAGTAACGAACTATTTGAATGCCAAACATTTCTTTTTATCGGCATTGAACTCAGCTATCACTTAATTCCTAGCAGGCCTCTGGATTCATGGAACCTGATGTCTTTTTTTCAGCTTACCAGGTAGAACAAACTGCAATACTGAAGTGAAGTGTTTTTCTCTGAAGTTTCCCTGCACAGTATACTTGCTAAAAGTGCTTTCAGATAGCAGTGAATACACCACACTGATTTCAAACATGGGTTTGAAATAACCAAAGATTAAAAAAAACAGAACTGAAATTTATTTTAAAAAACAGCTTATCTTAATTCAATACCCAGTGCTGACTACTTATATTTCACAAACACAGAGGACTATTTATTAAAAGTGGTAAGTAGATGAAATGCTATTAAGTCATATTTACTTAAAGCCGCATCTGAAGCTTTCAAAGCTGGATTCTTAGGTGTCAGCTCCTAATTTTGTTGCTGCATGCACTGGCAGTGTAAGGTTACAAAGCTGAGAAATAACATTCTATTTTTAAATGAGTTCTATTGGACTTCTTGCTGTGTTTATTAAGCAGTTTCCCAGTTTGTTTACTTTTACCTTCTAAACTTTAGCAGGCAAAAAACTCATTTTCCAGCAGTTCTATGGTATAGTTCAATACTGATGCACCAAAACAGGGCTGCTTTCCTACAGGTCTTATCAGCTTTTGAAGATTTAGCATTGAACTTCAGAGGCACGTGCAAGGTACATAATGTTTACTAGATAGTTAAGAAATAATCTTAGTACCACATGCACAGTTTCTTTTTAAAAAGCAAGGGTTTTTTAGAAGTAAAAGAAATAGAGGAATACAGACAGGAAAGTCTCAAACTATGTGGGACAATGTTGGGTTTCCTTCTTCCACCCCAACAGAACTCATTTAGATTTGAAAGTCATTGATCATTCAGACTTCAACTGTTAACCTTCCGTTGTTCTAAATCAGCCAGAAGGGAGGCTGGTTCTCCTACTACCTTTCTTAAATGTTCAGTAGTTTAGCCTTCATTGCCCTACTTCAACAGAAAAGAAACACTCTTTTAGGTTAGGAAGAGGTTTCCTACACACAGAACGATGGCACAAAATGAGAAGTCTTACTGTTGTTGCCAAGAACACCAGACAGAAAATCATTCTCCAAATACTGAAGCTGTACCTTAGCCACATACCACAGATTATTTGTGAGTATTAATTGAGCATTTTGAAAAGTTTTAAATCCTAAATGAGTTACTATAACATGCATACATCATTCCCTTCTCCTGGCCCACAACGGAAACTTTCAGTCTAGTTACTCGAAACTAACACGATCCTTAAGGAATTGCCATTGTATGACTTACTAAGAGAGGCTACTATATTCTCCTGACTTGTTAGTCTGCTCAACTTGGGATTCTATCACCATGCTGAGAAGCCACCTAAAATAATCAAGGTTGTCTTACCATCCTTCAGAGACTGCGTTGCTGTGGACACCAGCCCAGTAACCGCTGTAGATGCTGCTGAGGGCACAGACTGCAGGTTCAAGGGGGAAAATGAAACAAAATTAAATTAAAAGAATCAGACATTTGATTGAATGCCAATAAATCCACCAGACTGCACATTACATTAATAACCTTTAATTTCTGCCAGGGTCAAAGTATGACCCACAACAAGATGAATGCAAGAGTTTTTAACCTCCAAAGCAAGCAGCATGAGCAAGATATCTTGCATGCAGCATCCCTTTAGCTTTGCGGAGGTGATGCCTACGCAGCCAGTCGGAGATCAGTGTCAATCATTATCGTCACTTTATACTTAAGTTTATTATTATAGTCTTTAAAATTTCAGATCTATACTTTAAATATCCCTCCAAATTATGACTGACACATCACATACTACTGCTTGTTTTGTGCTCTTTCCTTTATTCCCCAGTCATGTTGCCTTCTAGTTTGGTGACATCAATGACATCACCAAAAATGCTGGATTAAGAGCTAATACCAAAACCAGACTCAGGAAACACATAATCTATTGCAACATACATATTTTTCCTATTTTAGCTGACTCAGTCCGACAAACTAGATGATGACTCTTCATTTTTATTTTTAAAAGTCTAAAGACTGGTGTAGTCATGTTAAAGGCAGTGGTGACCCAAGAACACAAACTTAAGAAAACACCGAAGTTTTTCAAGACTACTAACTGCCAACATGGCAAACATACACAGGCAGGAGCAGATGTCACTGGAACAGTCTCTGGACTAAGGGTCCTTCTCAGTTTAGCATCCAGATCTTCCAGTGGCTGTTGGGACTGAGAAAGGAAACAGTAAATAGCTGTCCAAACTCAGGAGAAACACATCACATTTGAGAAGCAGCCACCATATTTAATACTAAAATAATTTAAAGCAGTCAGTACAGCTTTCTATCAAGTTCCCTTCCTACACATTTACATTTAACATGTATAGCACCATAAGACTGGAATCAATTTATGCAATGCATTTGGTAAAACACAGAAAAGCAGCATTAACTGGAATTTCTGTTTTCCCTGAAGCTAGCATGAAGCTTGCATTTCCACACACTTAAGAACCGAGCAAAGATGCTGCGAACCTTCAAGTTCTACGTTTTTCAGTGGAAGGACTCCCCTCAGGAGCTATCTGGATGGACTGACTTTTGTCACCAAATTGCAATTCTGACCCTATGGATTAAAAAATTCCATCTACCATTCCACTCCATAATTTCCATTTAGCATCATTAATCTTTCCAAGTCTTTTATATTAAAAAGCTAACTCTGGTTTTAGAGCTGAAGCTGAGGTCACGGCAACATAGAGACATTACCTTCTACTTTCAAGAAACTGAAAGTTAGAGGCACAGAACAGCATAAAGATGCTTTCAACAGGTTGCCAGGATGACATCCTTCTTGAATTGTGGATTTCAAAACATAATCAAAAAAACTAAGAACAATAAACCCCCTATCAATTCCATCCAAATTTAAAAAAAAAGGCACAAGATGATGATTTCTGTGACTCCATTCAAAAATCCAATTGCTTAGCAGACAAGCTGTTTTAATTCAATAACACTGCAAAATAGAGAGGATATTTCACCTGAAATACTGTATAACTCTCCTAATTTATGCTCACAAGTATTTATTTGCTTCAAGTAAACAAAAAGTTGAGATATCAGCATGATTAGGAAATAAAGATTTCTTTATGAAACAAGGGTACCAAAATGAACCTAGAAAAATTAATCTAAATACACTTTAAAAATCAAAGAATAAAAAGAACAGGTATGTCAAAATAAGGAACAAACTGTTCAAAACTGGTCTTGAGATGACACATACTTTGTCTGCAAATTCAGAGTCTAGTAATTAATGAAAGAAAAAAAATAGCTGTGTAATGAGCTACCGAGAGAAGCTGTAAGGAAGACAAGTCTATCTACTTTAAGACAAGCCAGTAATTTTCCAGATAGCTGCAAATGCTCTTAACAGTCAATTAGATTTGATCCAGTTGGTCTCCAATTTTGACTTACTCCTAGACAGGCTTTAGAGTTCAAATGAGAAGTGAAATTAGGTAAGCTATTTGCAAAGCACAAGAAGCAATGGCTCTGTATTTATGCCTCTTCCATAGCACAAATCCTGCCAGTAAGACCTATGACAAACAGGAAGAAGCCTTTTGCAGTGGTACAGTGGCTTGAGTCACATAAGTGGCTACAAGTGCTTTGAGTTTTGGGGGATAAATATTACTCATATACACAGTTCCAAGTCATGACAATAACAATACCAAGAACTATGAACTTAGTGTGACTGATTTTAATCAGTTGCACCAGATCCATTTGCTACCCTTGCTCATGGCAAGAATGCAGACAGGAATTATCACCAAACTATTGTCAGCTCCTCTTCAGCAAAATCATGCTTCAAAAAGAACTGGCTGAAAGGCATAAACCAGCTTTTGCCTCCAGAAGCTGGAAGAAAAAACTAAGTGCTGCTTGCTAACACTACCATCTTATAGCTCTGTTCAAGACAATAGGCATCTTGCTCAGTTTGGAGGCAGAAGATACATGCCCTCATTCTGCCTGCTAGACAGAAGCTGCATAAAAACCAAACCATCAGCACTCCTTTCTATGACAGGTTTGAAGAGCCATACATTCACCTTTATAGTTTTCCTACATAAAGAACACAGATTTCTGGAAATACTATTTAACAGTATTCAAACAGCAGCTTTGAAAATCGGTTCCCCAATACCTGCAATCGCTTTTTCATTTTAGCTGTAGCATAATATGACAGCTCATTAACCAAAGTTTAAATTTACAATTTTCCAACACTATTCCTTTGTATGGCAGTCAGCTTAGATCCTTTCAGATAGAAGTTCTCATCAAGCCACTGTGAAACGCAACAAAGGAACAGCTTGCAAAGAACTAAAATGAACCTTTTAAGTATGGTACAAATCGTCACACTGTAGTTATTTTATCTTAAGACTGAAATGAGCAATTACTTTCTACAGGACAGACTCCCAGTGTAGGTTTTGGACACATACTCCAAGACTATTTGCTGTGGACTCCAGCCACATGGTAGTAGTAGTAAATACTGTAAGCACATGTATACAGGAAACACTAAGAGAAATTTACTCTGAGCCTTAGGTGGGCACCACTAGGCACTCACGTGAATTATATCTTCTTGAGAGGCTTGAATACCAAATTGGACCAATAATTCTATGCTAAATGTACTTTTAATATCATTCTACAAAAAAACATCTCCATCTTTATCCACAAACTTCTTTCAAAATGAGTATAACTCAATTTCATGGGTTTTGTTCAGTTATTTTTTCAGCTTTCCTTTGCATACTGAAGACGCTATGTCCCATTACATAGCATTTAGAAGACCCATGAAACAGTTTTGTCTTGATACAGTTCTTTCCATTAAATGAGTGTTTTTTTCTATTTTTTAAACAAAAGTGAAGACAGATTTAATCTTCGTGGTCTTGGTGCTAAACACCTGTCCAATTTACATATAAAATATCCAAGCTAACTATGGCACACAAGGGCAGAAGTAGAGCAAGGGAAGACACTATTTATATTTCAACTCATGTTTATGACCAGGAGCTTCAAAGACCTCTTGCAAATCTGAAAGCTAGTGAAATCAAAGGATAGTAATAACTGGAGAAAAAAGCAAACAGGAATTCACAAAGCCAACATCTTTGCATTTTCATTAACATTTAATTGCAGTATATACTGCTTCCCTAAAAAGCTATCATTGTGCAACCATATCCTTTTTGGGAAGAAAAGAGGTTGAAATTTTTTGCACACACTTACCTGTGTTATGTCTTAAAACAATCCTCTAAAGTTCCAACTAACACACTAAAACCCCTCAAGACTGTTCCCATAATTCAGTCACTGAATACAGCATCCCAAAGGGAAAGCTATGTACCCAGTGCTGAAGGGACTCTGGCTACTGCTACCATTATATAAAAGGGGTTACTCAGACAAAAGAAAAGAAAAACAAAGGCATTAATAACATGCAATGGAGAGTTTAATCAAAACATGCTCTTTGAAAGGAAAAGCAGACAGAAGTCTGCTGAGTCATGTAGCACCTGAGTTAGTGAAGGTCCCGGAAAAGGTGGCAGTGGCTCACTGGATGGAGTGCCAGCCGGAAGTTCAGAACCTACTGGTAGCACCTACGGATAATGAAGAGGAAACGCGAGTCCATCAGACACGGAAAAACAGAAGGATCAGATACCAAGCTACAGTCAGTCATGTTGTACAACCAAGTCTCAACAGACTTCCTTCCTGGACAGTTAGCATAGAGGATTTGGGGATTTTTGCAAAGCTGGGAGAAGTTGGTGGTTTGATTTTGCTTTTTAATCCAGATTATCTTTGGTCACAATTTCCAGTTTAAACAAGATGCTGCGTTCAGGAGCAAAGTATTTTGGGAATATTATTTTCAAGTCTGCAAGAAATGCTACAGCAATTCTTCCAAAAGCAATTACATTTCCAAGAAGCTTAATTTACAAAAGGGCATAAGAATACACTCAATCTCCTTACAACAGGTCTATATAACTGCCCAATAGCAACAGCAACCTACGTGCTTCTGGCAAACTGTTCCAAGCAACATGACTTGAGAACTGGAATTGTCATACCTCAAGAAGCAGATTTATAGACCTCTCACACCAACCTCTTAAGCTATCACTCTGGTCTTTTGAACCTGAAGGTTGTTGATGACCCACCAATGATGACCAGGCCATGCAACTGGGTAGGGAGAAGTCATCCAGGTTATGTGAAAGAGGTTAGAGAGACTGGAAAGGTTAGAAGGAGGCATCAAAGCCTCTCCGCCAGGTCAGATAGCACATTCCAGTTAGTTATTTCCATTGTTAGGGAAGTGGGAAGCTCTAGCAATTAAGTGATCCATTACACAATTTTCAATTCTTGTTCCCAGCTGTAATCTTGAGGTTTGACCATGGCTTTGAAGTCTGTGAAACACATGCTAGCCTTTGGAGTCATAGCACTGGTCAGCTGGTTTCCCCTGTGCAACGCACAGCAAGCACTGCTGGGACAGGGGTAATTGGCCCAAAGTCTAGACCAGTCCTCCACAGGCAGAACCAGTTCTTGCTGGCAGTCATGTTACCACAGCTTACATAATGGTTCAAACTGCAGTAATAACCGCCTCCTGAAGATACACTTCACAATTATCTATCCTCACAACAAAGTTTCAGCAGGAACTACACCAAGTTCCATTACCTCAGTGATTTTGTGCACTAGAATGTATACATCGATGTTACCTGTTCTGAGGTATGTTGAATTGTTAAGTTGTGGTAAGATTATAAATAAGAGGCAAAACATTTTAAATTAATTCATAGGACAAGTCAAAACACATTTAACTGTCTAGGTTAACAGGCTGGCTGTAAACAAAAAAATACACAGTTTAAAAAAAACCACAGAAAATTAAGGCAATAAGGTCCTTAAAGCTCAGAAACAACACAAAGTGAAATTAAAATTAAGCCTTTGAAAAACCCAAACTCATTTATAAGTTTAGCATGTAGCAATAAGACAAAGGGGTAATAATTTTAAACTAGAAAAGGGGAGATTTAGGTTGGATATTAGAAAACAATTCTTCAATATGAGGGTAGTAGATAACCAGAACAGGTTGCCCAGAGACATAATGGAGGCCCCAGCCCTGGAGATATTCATGGTCAGGCTTGATGGGGCTCAGAGATCTTATCTAGTGAGAAGATGTCCCTGTTCACCACAGGGGGGTTGGACTAGATGACCTTTAATGGTCCTTTCCAACCTAACGCATTCTATGATTCTATAAATAAAAACTTCAAAGAGTTAGTTTTCTCACAACTGAGACCAAAACCCCCAATCATTTATTATATTTAAACCCAGGCCTCTGTAATTTCAGGTTTACTGTTAGCAGGTTTCTAACTGCTCCAACCGTTCCTGAATCAGTACCAGTATCTATTATTTTTTAATTGCCAAGTTCATTCTGATACAAATGAATGCTGCTGTGTCTAGATTTTCTTCTCAACTTCCTTAGCAGAAATTTTCTATCCTATGTGAATACAAAGGGTACAAGGGAAAGGCTACTAATGAATGGAAATGGTAGGAGCATTAGCTCAATTACGAACAGCCTGGAACTGCTAAACAGCAGGGCTGGCTAAAGACAACCAAAGTGCTGGTGAGTGGAAAAGAACATTACAGTAACAAAAAAAAGAGCTGGCCTTAGGGTTTGTTGTTTGTTAAACACCTGAGAGTTTTTTCAGCCTTGACAAGAAAAGGGCTACCAATAGTTTAAAATACTGAAATGCACTGTCTCCCAGCACATGGAGCCATTTGAAAGAAAACAGTCAGTCTAGTTTCACATCCTGGTACTTTTGGTTATTGAGCATGTAATAACACATCTTAATTTTTTACTGTAAGTCATAGCTCTCTCTATGGCAGAGTGTTTGTTTGAAGAGCAAGATTCAATAAACAAACAAGTTTGTTCTCAGATATCAGATATCTCAACATTCTACTTTCACATATGTAACTTCTGGAAGGCAAAGAGCATCCAGGCACCACTTAAGTAGCAGAGGACTTAGAAAAAACCTTTCAGTTGAGGTCATCCTTACTTAAAAGAACAGGCTAATGCTAAGGAACAAAGCTGAGCTATCCTGACTAATTCGTGAGACATACAACCACCCAGTCTCATCCTAGTGATCATGTACAAGATTAAAAGATACTTAAAGCGAGTCTTCCAAATTCTACTTGGAAAAAAAAAACAAACCTGAAAAAACTCTAACAAGGCAACCCACCAAAAAAACAAACCACAGTTGCTTCACTCTTTGTAGCTCAGGAGTAGAAAAAAATTAACAGCAAGACTAGAGAGCTCTCAGAGGCACAATATAGAACTGGACTTCTCCCTCCTCCTCTCCTCCCCGCAATATGGGCAAAATAAAAGACCTCTTAGGACACACATAAATAACCAGAGCCTAGAACTTTCAATATGACAGTAATAGGGAACACTGCTGCTTGAATACATTATTTTGCTTTATAAAAGGGATTTTGCTCAAGAAGGCTGTTTCCCACAATACTTGAACATTTACACAAATGTTTCAATTCTTACCGGTACCCTGCTAAGAGGGGGCTTTGAAGGAGAGGTCCCTGGTTTCACTACCGCTGTTGCAATGCTGCTCGGTGCCGAAATATAGCTGACGGGGGTGATCACTTGCCCAGGAGTGACAACTGGTGTCAGCACTGGCAAGCCAGTCGGTCCAAGGGGCAAACTGCTCGGAGGTATACAAGTGCTAATGGATGTCAGGGGTTTAGTTGGTGCAACAGCAGTTGTTGGTATCCCAGGAATAACTGTGGTTTCCATCACCAATGATGTCTCCAGAGATACTGATGGATGCGCTGTTCCCACGTTACCATGTTCACTGAACAGAGACCGTAGCTTTTCTTCTAGGGTCTTAATATCATCAATACCAGGAGCTTTAGACTGAGCATCAGCATCAGCCTCCAGACAGTGAGTATGAGGCTGATTGGGCAACGGAGCTGGTTGAGGCTGGCTGTGTATCAAAGTTTGCTGTACTGCAGGCAAGTTAGTAACTGGCTGTGGTAGGACAGCAGGTAAGGGAACCTGGGGCAACATGGGTGTTGCACCTGGAATCTGGGGTAAGACAGGTGTTGATGAAATTCCTGATGGGACAAGTACGGGATGTATCGCTGGCAGAGTGACCGAACCACATATGCTTGTTGCTACAGAGGATGATAAAGGTGCAGAGATTGGAAGAGATAAGCCTGCTGCACTGCAGAGCTGTGATGTATCCAGAGACTGTCCACTCTCAGGTAGGGACTGTGGAGCACTTACAACTGTTGTTTCTGCCAGACTGGAGACAGAGCCACTGATGCTAAGGTTAGGAAGCTGCAAAGCCACATTCTGAGGCAGGGACAGGGCAACAGATGTTTGCGGTGCTGCCATACTGCTTACAATCTGAGGAGTAGACTGAGATGTCACAGATGGTGCAACACCACCAAGACTGGTGACACCAGGAACCTGGGTAGCTGTCAGTGCCAAAGAGGACGGTGTGCTGATACTGGGGACAACATCTCCCGTTACTGGTTGAGTAGGCTGGGATGTGGTAGGTAAGGAGAAAGAAGCAGGGGAGCTCACACTGGAAGCAACACCAGTCGACTGCTGTCCAGATTGTGAGGCTGGAGGTGGAGAAATGGAGCTTGGCACACTTGCACTTGGTGCAACACCAACAGCGGCACTTTCTGAAGGCAAAGTAACAGATCCTGGCAGAGAAACACCTGTGCTGGAGGGAACAGGTATGGAAGAAGCTGCCACAGATGCAGGAGGTGCACCGCTACCCGCCATGGTAGAAAGCGCAGGTGGGAATGGTGGCATTGTTTGATTGAACACCGGAGGAGCCGTACTAGGTCCTTCTGTCATCTGAGCATGTCCCATCTCAGAGAAAGCTTGCTGCAAGCTCAGCGATGATGCCGAGTGCGAGAGATTCATTCCAGGACCGTGTAGTGGAGGTGCAGCAACTGGAAGAACAGAAAACAGTTAGGCCACATGGAAAAGTCCATTATGGTACTATTGTCTATTGCTAGACTTAGATCACATTTGCCAGCATAATAAAAAAAAAAAATTAAAATAAAATCCAGGCTTACATTAAAAATACAGAATTAAGGTTTCAGAGTCTTGCAAACAGTCCACCAATGTGTTTTTCCCTGAGAATCCTACATGGTATCAGCCAAACTATAATCACTTCTTACCACCATGGACAATTTCTTGTTTCCCAAAGAACTTTAAGAGGTGTTTAGGAACAATTTAATTTAACTAGCTTCACAGTTCTATTGAACATGTCCTAGTCATCCTTAAGAGTTTAGGTAACCTACCCATATCTGCAGCTTCATTTCCTCCAGGAACAGCAGATGCAAAAAAGCCCTGTTCTTTTAACCGACTCTCAGGGACAGGGCTGACAATAAACCGTCTTCCTGCGGAATGGACAACCTGGGTAAAGGAGCTAGGAGGGACCCCTAAACAGAAAGAAGGTACATGTTTAGCGATACATGGTTGTAACTAAGTACGTAACCTGCAACATGGAATGTGCACTCCATCATACAAAATAAAAACTTGGCTGCACCCATCCGCTGAAACAGAAAAGGGTAACTGTTGGAAAAAAAAAAAATCACGAAAGACTTACCTATTCTTTGTGGCATGGAAGATGTGGGATCTGGCTGTTTGAACTCTAATTTCTGTAAAGTAAGATAAAATTTAAAGTTCTATTCTGAAACAGAAACCCACAAGATAGTTCTTAAAATGCTAGCTTTCTGAAACGTGGGCATTTAAGGTAAGCAGAACCTTCGACCCAAGCACCATTAGCAAACTAGTGAAATTCTGCCCAGATAAGTGTCAGCTACAGTGCTTTTATACAGCTTCCCAGCTCATGGACTGTCGAGATAACAAATCCATCTAAATGCTCCTGTGAACTGCCAGTCCAACCAATTTCCTCAAATTCCTCAGATAAACGGATGTTTCAAATGAGTTCTGGGTGGAAATTAGGCAGAGATTCAAGAGATGTCACCCCTTCTTATTCCCAGCAAGCATTTTTAAGACCTGTGTTTTCTAACAGAGCCATCCAAACTCTTAGTAGCTCAGTGTGTAAATTGCCTGAGTCCAAGGTCTCAGGGTTGTGAGCAGCACAGGGCTGGTAGCTTTAGCATCCTGCCTCACAATAACATCAAAAGCAGGAAGCCTCTGCATTTAAAGCTGAGTAGTGGACTGCCAGGAGATTCAGCAGGTTCAGAGGCATGAGGACACATCAAAAAAGCAAGAGGTCCACCTTACTTGGCTTTCTAAATTAATTTTAACCTCTCATCCTGATATGAAGCTTTCTCTCTTAGTCTTTTGATTTAATTAAGCTTTGATATTTCTCATTAAAAACTAGCTTGACTCATAAGGCGTACCACCCAAAATGGAAAAGACAAATAGCTAATGCAATCTGTCCTTCACATACCTGCGAGCCCGGAAAGAAGCCATCATCTTTTGTTCGCATACTCTCCAAACCCTGATCGCCTTCTGGCTCCACACTTACATCCTCACTTAGCATTTCATCCGCCTTCTCAATAATCTCTCGTACCTGTTCTACAAATGACTCTCTCTCACTTGATAAAATAAACTCATTTTGCACCTGTAAAGAGAACAAAACAACAATCATATTCCACAAAGTATTTCAAAGTTACATACTGAATAACCATCATTTACTTTTGGTGTTACTGTTTGTCCTCCCTTCGCTGTTCTGGCGCACCAGAAAGATGGTGAGACCCTTGAGAAAAACAACTGTCTCTAAAATTGATCTCCAGCAGGGAAGCATCTGACCAGGTTTACTCTTCACTACTGAATAACGTTCAAATTCACTTCTTCAAACTGTCACCTCAATCTTTGCTTGGTACAGTGAAAAAGGGGGTGTATCTATTCCATGTAACACACTACTCTCGTTTCAACATATCTCTACATCATACACTGACTTTTTCTTTGAGAAAGTCAAAAGCAGCATCAGTCATGACTGACTTTCAGAAACCAGGATGTGACTCCTTAACCTTACTTTAAGGGCAGAACCTTGCAGTTTCACTTGAGAGCAACAGCTACACATTCAAAGCTTAAGCCTAACTTTTATATATCTAGCAATGTTTGGTTTTACAAAACCACACCAGATTTTGTTTAACCTGACGCTTTCAAAAAGTTGTTTGCAGTTTTTCAAAATATTGTATGACAAAAAAATCAGAGGCAGATTTAAATGAAAAAACAGCAATTCTAAGGTAAATTTTTCACAAATTTTTCACACAACCCGAGCATGCAATAACAACTCTCAGTTGAATGTGCAACTAGAGTCTCTAGTTGTGCTTTCATGCCAATAAAGTGAGCACAAGCCATGCTATATGAAAGAACAATTCCAAAACACCAATGAGAAAATAAAGACTGTTGATATGACTACTGTGATTAAGACTGGAGTCAATTCTTCTTCTCTAATATATATCTTACCATAATGGAAGCTATTTCCTCAGGGTTGTCACCATCCAAATCAAATTTGAAAGTGACCATTTTCCGATTGTGTGTCTCTAGCTGGCATTCCACAACTCGATCACCTTTATTTGAAACCTAAAGCAAAGGAAACAGCAGTTTAAACCAAAAGCACAAGAATGTAACACCTGTGCTTTGAAGATCACAGAAACAGATCAATGGTACTGGTCTAATACAAACGCATCCTCTCTTTCCAGTCTCATGAATGGTGCCATCTACAGCAACATTTTTTTCTAAAAAAATGCCAATTACTCAACCCTCCAATTCACCTGGTCCACAGTTTACTCTAGAACTCCTGATGCTCCTTTGTTTCTTCCTAGCTTACTGGTCAGGTCACTGGCCCACCTTTACTAGTAAGACTAACCCAAAATATTCTGGAATAGTCTGTGGAATCACTCATGGTTAAGCAAGCCAATTTTGCCATATCTATGACACCAAACATCTCTCAACAGATGACATTTGGAATGCTGACTCCAGAGCAGAAGAAATAGACTAGATCACTTGTGTGCTCAGAGATGGTAGTGGGGGAAATAAGACCACAGAAGACACATTCCTCAAAAGAAGATTAAAAACTTGAAGCTCCAAAAAGGCATCATCACTGCTAAATAATCATTATGAAGATACTCACATTTAGAATTCTCAGTTTGGGCCTAGCAGTCTTCTCGTGGCGAGAGCGACTTCGGACAGACCTCCGCATGTGACGTTTAGTAGTCCTCCCTTCGTGCCTCCCACTAGAAACTGGAACATTCTCGTTGCCGTCACTCAATCCTGAAGCAACATCGGAATGCGCGCTAAAAAACCCAACAATGTTACATTAGTATCCATGCACTCCATACCTGCAACACAAACGGTAGGGTCTTCTGGATACTAGTAGATGCCTGTTACCACCAAGCAGGGTAACCCATTAGGGTGCCTGAAAAGCAGTTCTAATAAATGGTAACTATTTAGCTATGTTTGTACAACTCTGCAAGAGGTATATATCTTCTGAGTATGTTTTCAGGCCATTTGGAGTTTGACTTCTGTTTAAATGCCAAAAGGGCAGAAAAACATCCCTTAATGATCCATTTGATGGGACAAAACCCAGTAAAGTTACAAATCACTGTATGCGATCTTATTTACTCCCTCCGTACCCTACAGTACATCAAAACTTACTCCAACTCCCATAACCCTATTTTTCCTCCAGGACATTTATTTCCTCAAATCCTCAAGAACACCCTCAATGAAAAAATACCCCAGGCAAAAAAAGACACCTAGAGATCACCAAAGGAAGAATAATCTAACAAGTGACATTGACATTCAGTTCGGCAAAAAAAAAAACCCCAATGCTTACCTATCCATAGAGGAAGCCAAAGCGGTAGACTGCGCAGGCTGCGTTGCTGGAAGAGTCTCTGAAGGAGCAGTCTGTGAGACTCCCTGAGTACCCTATGGATAGAAACCTACATCAAGAACCCCCCCAAAGAATACTGTTCCTTCTCAAGTAATGCAGTAGTCTTCAATGTTTCCTCCCAAATGAGTTGTAAAGCTAAAAGCACTGCCTTTTTAGAACTTTAAACAGCTGGCATCGAGACAGCTCTGATTTACAAAAAATTTTAGAGCAAAATGCAGTGAAGCAAAATCATCATCTGGGGAGGGGTGGGGAGAGGGAATCAGCCATCCTTTCTACTGCTGCGTGTCACTACTGTTTGCCATGCAGCCACGGTCTTACTAACAGAATGTGCAAAAGGCAAGCCAATGCAGAGAAGAAATTCAACTCCTCCCTAGCAAGAACAACACTGCAGGGAATAGGCATAAAGACAGATTTTCAAAGGCTATCAGTTGCAGTTTGCCTTTGATATGGCAAAAATGTTCTACAGTACTAGCAAGAAGTGAAGTGTTAACAGGTTTTGCCTGCAGGATGCACACTCACTTCCCAACAGAACAACCAGTGGCAACAAGGTCCCCACATTGGCATGACATTCTGCTGTAAGAAAAAGGTCATTTGAAAGATTAATTTCCAACTGAAGACACGCAAGGAAGGGATTAGTTCCCCACACACATACACTCTGCATTATTCAAATGCCCTAAATGTATCATTACATTATATTCAACATATTTACCTCCAGAACTGCCTGCTGCGAGGAGGCAGATGAGGCCTGTTGCGCTAAACTCACTGCAGGCTGGGGCACTTGAACCTGTCCTCCTAGGCCGCCCATGGGAACCAAAACGTTCTGCTCTACATACGGCTGCACAACAGGAGCAAGATAGCCCGGCTGAGCCATCGCATCTGTGGGTAAGGGAGGGGACAGCACGGCAGAGGGAATGCTAACAGAGGGCACAGCAGAGGAAGGTGCAACGTTCGAGTCGCCTTGATACTGAGGCGGCAGCCGAGATGGGAAGCCCTGTAACAGAAATGAGGGAGTCAAGTTAGTGAGGGTCAGAGCTCATCAGGAAGCAAGAAAAAAAGTAATTGTTTCAGGGGCACGTTCCAATCTTCTGTACTTGTTCAGGCACTCCCAAATAGTTCAAGCACTCACAAATACTGTCTTCCTAGAGAAGCAGAACAAGCTGTTCGCATAACCAAATCTCAGCTTGTGAGTCACCATGCTTGAATAAGCAAATTCCCAAACCAAGTTCCAAGTCTTAGACAAAGCAATCTTCATCTCCCAACTCTTGCAGTTGTATATTTGACTTACTATTTTAAGGGCTAAGACTTGAGATGAGCTTGAAGAATTTTCAGGCTGAACAACTACTGCTCACAAGATGTTATACAACTGCTGCTAACTCTTGAGACTAATAGCAAACAAGCTGTCATGTTCTTCCTGTCCTCCCATGAAGAGCTGACCTAGGAACACTCCTACATGCTGTTTGTGTCCTGCAGCACTCCTTAACCTTGGTGCAGATATTTCCACAACTACACATTTTTTTGGAGAACAATCGCATGCTGACTCATTATTTTAGTCATTGCCATTTTTACAGTGACTGGACAAAGTGGCCAAAGCAGCCTGTGCCCAACAACCTAGAATTTCACAACTAACATCAGGTACTTACGTCAGGTTCAAGATCCACGCCATCTGACTTACTTCTAGAAAATCCACGTCGCCCCTCCCCACCTCCCTTCCCCCTTCCCAGATTTGGAACAAAAATACTGACAATGCTGAATAAGCTGCCATTGATTTTCTTTCCAACACACATCCCCCATTTTTAAAATCACTTTTCCCACCCCCCAACTGAAAAATCTCTTAAGACTTGTAGCTGTCCTCTTTCACACAGTAACTGACCAAATTCCTGCACTATGGTTGTCATTTTAGGTATGTTCCATTACCAAATATGAAAAACTCAAAACATCAGGGTGTCCCAGGACTTTTCCCCCCTCCCCCACATTAAATGGTCCTTCACCACCCAACAGGATTCATCTTCGTGGTTTAACGGCTCTCTTATGAGAAGTGAGTTGGCCAGGGTGCACAGTTCAGATCTGGTACTTTGGAGGAACAGGTAAAAACGTGGAGAAGAGCTCTGCTGGCTTGCAACTATACCTGGTAAAGAGCATCTCCAGCAGGAAGTGAAGCTTCAGCAGCTTGTCCAATGCTGACTGGTAATCCCACGGACTGGACAGCTGGCTGTAGGAGCTGTGGGAGAACCTGACTGGGCAACTGAGCCACAGGCTGCATCAGAGTGGGAAGCTGGCTAGGGCCAACGGTTGATCCTACAGGGACGGCTGTTGCGGCAGCAGATGTTGCCAGTGTGAGCAATGGCTGATTCACACCAGCTGCCATTGAGATGGGGAGCGACTGGAAACCTGGCTGAGCCACTGACACGTGAGGAGCTGCTACGGGCAACTGAGACACTGAGAACTGGGGAACCATGGAAGTTGGCAAGGGCTGTCCCATGGGTAGAAAATGAGAGCCAATGGGGACTGATGGGGCAACTGAAGGCTGAGGGAGAGAAGGTGCTGCAACAGGTAATTGAGGCTCGCCTTGGATGATCGACACTGGTTGGGAAACAGGAAGCTGGGGAGGTAAAGAAAATAGAGATAGATTTTTTTTTTTTAAAGCAGGGTTGCAGAAAGCAGAATTTTTATGCATTAGTCAAAGAAAGAATTATTCAAGTTACAGCACTCTGTTAAAGTGGGTGGGGAGCACAGTTGGCAGAGTGGCTGGGAAGTTGGCTGGAGTTCCAAAAGGTCCTCACTTTGCAACACTTCCCTTGAAGAACTCAACAGGCTCTTCAAACAGACACCCACAGAGGGTGAAAGAGCAATGTTTGAATACCCTGAAGCACTGACTTGTGCATAAACAGAATTGAATTCCCCTCAACTCTGTCCCCAGAGCCAAACCTGCCTTCTTACAGGAAAGAAGTGCAAATCTTCCAACAAATCTGTCAGCTTTGGGTATGGGGACTGAAGCAACGGAGAATGAAAAGCCACTGTGCCAGCATTTAGAGAATGGCAGGAGATATGTCAATTAAAGCCAGCGAACAATGCATCTGGAAAGGCAGTTTAGATGAACAAGCAACAAAACAACAATTTTAAAAACAAAAATCAAGGCTCACATGTTCAAGAGATATGAGCCACAATGATATAATACTCAATAACAGAAGCTTCTTGACCAGGGAGTAAAGGAGAAGAGCTGAATAAGAAAGATGACAGAGTGGAGAAGGCAGTCCTTATGGTTCACTACCTAAATAAGTGAACATGTTTTACACACGTAACAGTGCAGAAGATAGACAGTGATGGCAAGAGCAGAGAAATGACAAGTTCCTGAAAATCCATTCAAAATATACCATTCATCAATATGCCTCATGATATTTTTGACAATTTAAAGATCTTTATGCATGGAAGTGCTATCCCTCCCTCAAATTACGCATAACTGCCATGTGTGAAAGAAAGGGTTTCCAACACATGTTCCAGCTAATTGACAGTTGCAGTACACCAAGAATACTGTTATCTGGATGAATGTTTTGGAACTATTAGAAAAGATGACAAAAGTGAAAGGAGCAGCATGTTGAATTTGCCAGCTGTGAAGAAGAAAAAAAGTCTTCTGCTACAAAGAAGAATTTTGTTTACCTGTGTCCCAGCTGCTGCCTGAGGCATTGGCATAATCTGTGAAGTTTGAGTTTGAGAGACAGTTTGTGTGGGAGTGGCACCAGCAGAAACTGATGGCTGCTGCAGCTGGTACTGTCCAGGCTGTTGGGAAGAGGCTGACTGCTGTGCATTCTGTAGTAGGGAGAAGAGGCAGAAGCTATTTTTTTTCCCCACATTGAAGTTTGTAAAGCATATCCTATTTAAATTCTACTTCGTACTCCCTCATAAGTGACATCAGTGGTTCTTCTGAACATGCTGAGTCACTTAAGCTTTAGCAATTGCTAATTAGCATCACTACTACAACTACATTACCAGCACCAAATCTTGCAACAGAATTATTTCACCTGTGAAAACAAGAATGAAGATTCTACAAAGAAAGAAAGGTCAGTTAAGAGAAGAGGATGCTGCAGAAGATAGCATTTCCAGTTACAAGAAATCATAAGAATGATTTCTAGACAGTCTAACCTGCAAATCCTTACAAGCTCAGGTGGAAGTTGGGGAAGACAGACACATGAAAACAAGCATTAACATGATTCTAAAAACAAATTTCAGAAAGTCAGTGAATTTAATCTCTGTCAGACTGGGTGAGAACCAGAGGATTCCTTTGCTTCTGGCCACAACTACAGGCTGAAGGGAGGACAGAGGTAGTCAACTGTTCTTTAAGAGCCATCAAAATTTCACACTAAAAGGGATTTTAGTCCTGGGCTTAGGGACTGTGATCTTACCTGCTGAGCATGTTGGGTGGGCTGGGATGGCACCGATGCACTGCTTGAGGTGGACTGGCCTTGCACCTGTGTCTGGAGGAGAAAAAGGGAAGAGAATCAGTTTTTTGAAATCATATAGTTTCTTCAGCAGGCAGTTAAAATAATTTCTGCCTGAAATGATCAAGTTGGAATAGGTTTCTAGCAATCCTTTTGGACAACCAGTACTTTTGGGCAAACTTCATTACAACCACCAGAACAAAGCAAAGCAATCTGGAAAAGTGTGAAACTCCATTTTAAGTCTTCCAATACACACAGTCTTTGCAACCCACATGCCCCTGTACATGAGACAGATCAGCCTACCATCATCTTCCACCGACGATGCTTTAAAAGCAGGATGCCTTAGTATGATAACTGGAAATAGAGATGTTATATTCTACCTTTACTTGTGTTCTAAACATAACTACGTCAAGGGATAGAAGGAGGTTAAAAGGAATTAAAATTACCTGTTAAAAAACAATATACAGAATTCTAGACCAATAACAAAGTACTCGGTACAAGTACATGAGTTCCCTTTGAGAGGCATGTCAAAATACAAGCTAGAAATAATTTCAAGAATAATATTCAAAGGCTATCAAGCATTGAATATTAAGAATCCAGGTGCCTTACATTATAGCTAAGAGGGTTTTTTGCATCATTAAGCAAAAATAAAAAAATAAAATAAAAAATCATCAAAACCAATTAGGTGGCATAACAAATGAATGTGGAAGATGTAGAGGAAAATGGAATGAATCTTCATTATTATTTTCTGTATGACATTTTTTATCAGATCCCCAAATTTTCATTATTCTTTTTTGTGGCAATTATATTTAACTTAGACAGAGACCTCCAGGTGAGTTCCCTGAGCATGCACCACTTTGGTGAACTGCCTTTATAAGGAACTTATCTGGTGCTTATGTATCAATGTATCATACCAAAAATATTTACTGTAATTCCTTCAGGCTGTGGTCATTTAGCTCGTAGAAGCTTATTAGAAACAAATTCATTAAAATTGCATACTACTATAGTTACAGAAACTTGGGGAAAGCAGACAGCCAATGAAAAGAATAGTTAATTTCTTTGCTGTTTTAGAAGCCTGAGGCTCTTACTGGCTAAGATCAAAACATGTGCTATGTCCCACGTTGACTCTGTGCTTCAAATTCTGATCTTTTAATGAATTAGATAAAAGATCAAAGAATTTCTATTCTGTAAAATAGCTGAGACCCCTTATTGTGTTTTCCAGATGTATTTTACATCCATCACAAGTCACTTCCAGAAGTTTAACAAAAGGTGGATTAAGGAGAAACAATCCCCAAGTAATTTTAGTTTTGTGTAGCAGCTTCACTCCACAAGTTCTCCTACACCACAAGCATATCTATTAGACTAGTTATTAAAGCTGTTTCAGCTTTCATAAACCACCTTCATTATCCCCTACAGGAAGCCTGAAATACCATAAAAAAGCAAAGATTCTCCAGTTCCTTCACACAAATCCAAAAGTTGCTAATCCTCCAATAACTAAAACGTCAGAGTGCCCCTAATTCCAACAACAGGAGTAAGGGAAGACTCTAATGAAAGTAAACCCTCTCTTTCCCCCAAAAAATATCTTATGAAACGTTTCAGACTACAAGTGCGGACACAATGTAGATACACATACACCTCAGTCACAGTGTACAAATGTATTACTATTGCAAATGCAAATACCATATATGCTGACAGAACATGTACCTCCACACTAAGCTTCAGGCCCAGAATTTTGCCTTTTAAAAGGATACCGTATTCTAGGCTTATAAGGAAGTAATACTTATTAGCAACTGTTGTTTGTGCTGCTAATTTACTACTCAGATTCTTTAGCTTCTTTAATGATCCTACATGTACATTTTCAGAACTCCATACACATACATAATACAGCTCCTTCCATTCCCCTTGCCTCGAAAAAAAAGCTCTTGCATTTTGGATAGTCACCAAATCAACCTTAGTGTTGTCTAATAACACAATTCATACAAGAGTTCAACTTCAAACAACACATTCTTGTAAATGGCAAAGGAACAGAACAAAAACACAAAGCAAGTTTTACTATCACTCCTGATTCAAACTGCAGAGAAAATACATTTCATTAAACCCACTGTTCAGAAGCTCATTTGGTACTCCAGCTATCTCTTGCCACCAAAAAAACCATAAGACCAAGGGGAACACTGACCATTTGTTACCCTTCACACAAAAGCCCTTACCAGCATTTCGGCCGAAGCCGAACACAGACCAAGCAGCTGCCAGTGCCTCATTATTTCACTGCAACCTGGCAAATTAAAGAGATCCCGGTATGCCACTGACTCAGTGGGAAGCCAACCCCATAAATGCTAATACTTAGAACCCCATGGAGCAAGTCTAAGAACAAGGGTCCCCTTTTAAGTGCAAGGTATGACTTATAAAAAGCAGAGACATGCTAGAAGGGTTGCTCCTGTAACCTGAGGATAGAGTGAAGGTGGTCCTGATGAAAGCGAGGTGGACATGGCCTGCTGAGTCGAGGCTCCCTGGGGAAAGCAGATGAAGAGCTGCGACTCTTGCAATACCTTCTGAGGCAGCTGAACAATGGGGAATGAGAAGTCTGAACCAAAAGCAGAAGATGACCCCCCTGTAGGGGGAGGAGACTGGAAATCGCCAGTGTCAGAGGAAGTCAGCTGTGAGGAATCACTGGAGTATTCTGGGCTTCCTTCCAGCCAGCTCCGCCTGGCAGAGCCCCCTCTGGGACCTGCTAACTCAGGACCAAGATAGTTACACTGCTCCTCTGTCACAGGCTGAAGCCGACCATGCGACCCTATGCCTTGAGTGGACTCCTCTTGACTGGTCTCCATAGAGCCCCGGTGACTTCTGTAGACCCGCTGGGGTAAAACCGCCCCTTCTGCTGGAGCAGAAGTTGGTGTGTGCACATGGAACTCAAAGACACAGCTCGCTCTGCCATCACCACTGTGAGAGAGCACAGCCGGGGCAGAGTGTGGAACAAATACCTGGTGGAATGTCATCTGAGCAGGATCTGCACTCAGAGGAGCTGAAACACTGGATAATGGAGAAAGGGGACCCATCCCAGAATCCAGCCTCAGGTTCTGCACATGTCTTGCCAGGTATGTTTGCCCCGATTGGAAGTCGAACACAGAGCTTTGTGGAGGACCACCTTGCCCATGGTTTGACTCAGAGACCTGCTTCAAATGTTGTTCAGTTGCATGAGAGTTATAAGCTACTTGATCATACTGCTCCGATACCTGTGATGGATAGTGCATGCCCACCAAATATACAGCTTCTGGATGCATTCTGTAGTGACCATCCTCTGGAGGTGTTGGTCCAGATCTATAGTCACTGTGGACAGGAGCTGGCTCAAACACAGGATTAACTTGCACATGCAGAGGCTCTCCAGCGACTCTCTGAGCTGCTGTGCCCAGCATAACGAACGCCTCTGGTGTCCAATTGGTGGGACTACCACCAGGTGGAACTAAACTCTGGCCAGTCTTCAGCAATGGCTGGAAGTGGCAAGTTTGGGCTTCCAAAAATGAAGTGCTCTTGCGCCGCTGAGCAACTGCCACCTTCGGCGGGCAGACAGGAGGTGGTGAGAAAGACACCGGCCGTTCATGAACGGTTGGGAAAAATATCTGTGAATCTGGGAACGTTGGTGTTCCCCCACGCGGATGCTGAGGCTGTATTGACATGAACAAGACAAGTAATTCATACATTAAAAGTGAAAGCACATGAACACGCACAGTTCACTAGGCAGTTCTGTGAAGTAACTTTATAGAATGACTAGTCAATTCATGGTCAAAAACATACAATACTTAGGAAATTTAGGTGAGTTGTAAATATCCATTAAATACATCCATGACAGGCATAGCTACAACTGGAAACATTTGCTTGGGTTAGAGCTGCTTTTCCAGTCCAATTCCAGTAATTCACAACAATGAACCACTTTTTCTCCTGACGATGCAATGAGATTCACTGTCACTGATCAGTGCTTGAAAACCAATCAAAGCCCTAAGGTTACTGCCATGTGGGGAACATGAAAACCCAGAACTTGATATCTACAACAAGGCAGAGCCTCTGGTTTGCATTTAGAAAATAAGATGGTATTAAATCTTAATATCATCCAATGCAAAACCCACAGTGCTAGTGTCCTATCAGGATTGTGTTCTGTATGCAATCCTGGGAGCCAAAAAGAAACCTTTTATGAGACAAAAACTAAACCATTCCATCCCATGGATGAAAGTTTTTATGCTAAAAATGCAGAGCCTTTTGATTCTGCCCAATTTGATCATCACTTTTAATCCCTTTGATCATACCTTTTCACATAAGAAATTGGAGCTCACTGAAAAACTTAACTCTTGCCGGGACAATAAAACATTCACAGGTTTAGCAGCAGCAGAGCCTGCAGGCAATTCCTCTGCATCTGATGTACTACTGATGAGGCTCATCTTATTTAACATTTGTAGGGAAATTTTCAGTAAAGAGAGTTCTGTGTAAGAACACCAATCAACTTTGTAACTCTCCATTTTTTTTTTGTGTCTGCCCACAAAATGCTGAGAGACAACATCTTATCGCCCCTCTAAAGGGAAAAAACAGTATTCAAGACTGAATAGCAAATATGCTTTCTTCAAGACAGCTGTTTATGACTTCTAAGTTGCTGTTTCCACGTTGCTCTGTTTCTCCCCAGCCTCTTTTTTTCCTGGAAAAGCAGCAGCAAATTTCCATATTGACCAACACTAATAAGAAGGTCCAACAGGATGAAGAACTCTTCCTATGTCCTGAAAACTAGTTCCACATAATTCTGTGAAAGAAGCATTTCTCAAAGTTTATTTCATGTCAACTGAATCCCAACACTAAAAGCAGACTACATCCTGTCCTGCAAGCTATTTTGCATCTAACCTTCTGAGAAACGTGAAACAATGGCTTCTTCCCATGAAGCAGCAGCCAAAGTGGCATTGCTAATTAAAAGCCACAGAAAAATCCTCAAAAGTATTCATATTCTGAATTTCTAGTATCCCCACCACAGCTAGCCAAACCTTTAGAATAACTAGCCACAGCAGACAAGCTTTAAAAGTGGTTTTGTGCAGGGCTTAATTAAAATTCAACGCTTGCTTAGAATTTGGAAAACAAAACGCTGGTCTTCTGATATAAGGGTATAAAAACTAATCTTCCCTTTACCTTCAGTGGTAAATCTGTCCAATTCACACCTATAATGCCCCAAAATACTAGAAAAATAATTTTTAAAAAAGAATGTCAGATGCCGTTTGATAATGTTTACATGTACTGCTTGCAAAGAAAGATCAGTATTCCTGCAGTGCAGTATAAAGAATAAGGAATCAGCTCTTCATTTTGTCATTTTAGAAATGCCTGAAGCCCAGGATGTATTTAATGACAACTTATCTTACTGTGCCAGGAGGCAAATGGTAACACATACAGGACTGACAGAGAGGGAGGGCAGGCTGGAGCGTCGATGCTTGCGTGGAGAGGCAGAGTGCATGGGCAGGACACTTTCCAGGGCTTTAGAAAGCTTTTCTGCAAAGGTTTCTTCAGGGACAGTCCGAAGGTAGAAAGGAGAAAGAGGTGCAGACAGCGCTGGTGGTGGGGTGCAAGGAGCACTGAGAGGGATGCAGGACATAGAGGGAAGAGCAGGAAGGTGGGGGACACAAACTGACATGCTACGACCACGTTGAGGCTAAAGGAGGAAAACAAAAGTCAAAAATTGAACACTTCAAAAAGATGAAAAACAAAACCAGAAAAAAACATAATGAGGTAGAAAAGAAACGCAGACACACAATGAGAGGCCCAATACTGACTACTATGTGTGCAAGAAGATAAGAGAAATGCTGAATGAACGTCAACACACACTGGAAACAGACTACGTGCACCTCTGAGGACCCAAGTTTGCCTGAGGTAGCTGAGCAGTGTGAGAAGTTCCCCAGTACCTTCACAAGAAGCATGTGGAAGGCAGAGCAGACACAAGAGAATATTTTCTCCGAGGCCACTGCTGTGGCCTATGCTGTGTGTAGTCACAGCATCTGTTGTCTGACAACTAAAAAAACCTGATGAGCTCTCAAACATTCATTCTTAGTTTAGCGAGAGGATGTGCGGTTATACATAACACCTCTTTAGTCTCTCTGCTTGCACATCTCCCTGCCTGAATTAAGAGGACTCACTGTATGTAGTTGGCTGTTTATTAACTACAACATTACCCTAAAAAAATTAAAACATTGCACATTCTACAACATCAATTATGGGAAAAAAAATTGGTTCAATGTGTGGAAAAAGTTGGTAAAACTAGCCTTAGACAAGCATTTTCCAGACACTGGGCCAATAAAAGCATTAAGATTTTGTAATCTTGCCACAATCCAGGAGGCCATAGGTCAAAATCCAACCAAACTGGAAGAATCAGAATTAGGTTTTGGGGATTTTGATTGTTTTGGGGTTTTTTTATTGCTTTGCTTTTTTTGGTGTGGTAAGTTTTTTGGGGTTTGTTGGTTTTTGTTTTGCTGGTTTTTTAAAAGTGAATGGAAAGATGAAGTTTTAAAGAGGCAGTCTTCAACTGCAAGCTTTTCTTCTCTGGTGATATATGCCTCTTATGGATGGAACCCACAATTTCTTAAACAGAACTGAAATAAAATACAGATCTCGAGGGGAAAACACCTCATAATATCCAGTGGAGATCTGATTTTAAAGATTTATATGTGAGAAGTCTTGCTAGAACGCTCAAAAATTTGGGAGAGGCACAAGGGGTTAAATAAAGGGTTAAACAAATGCTTTACCCATAATCTTCACCTGCTCCAAGGCAGGACCAGTTATCTATGTCACTCCTGACTCCGATTTATCTAAACTGTTCAGAAATAACCCAGCAACGGAGACTGCAATACTTAACTGTCCTTGAAGGTTACGAAAATAACCAAATGTTCCCAAACAATAATTCCATGCTGCAATTTAGGTTTATTATTTCTTATTCTATCTGACTTCAGTGATTAGCTACCTCCTATTTTACAGCAGCCTTTACAACTTTCTCTCTCTTCAAGCTCATTTTTCATAGGCTCAGCATCACTATTTCAGCCTTCCCATATCAGCCATGCTCTATTTCTGGTGGGCTTTTTTTTTTTGTCACTCTCCTCTGAATTCTCTCCCAATCCACCCTCAAGCAGGGTGTCCAGGACAGATTTATGACTGGCAAAAAGCAGAACTACTTCACATAACACGATGCTTGCCTTTTCCACAACAGCATGATGTTTTTGACCATGTCCAGGTGGCGGTCCAATGTAATCCCTGACTTTTTTTTTTTTTTTCAGATTTGCTGCCTAATCACTTGTTGCTCAACCTGTACTTGTGTAGCAGATTATTCCTGGTTAAGAAGGAGCCTTGTTTGTCCTGATCAAATTATGTACTATTTCTTTTTAAGGCCATCTCTCCTGTTGTCAGCATCATTCTGACATTTCATTCCATCTTCTCAACAAGCTGTTATTAGTTTCTCTGGTATTCTATTCCATTCTGTAAAGCTCCTGGTACCACTGTCGTCATGATAGAGCATGAGCATGTTTTAGTGTTGAACTAAGTAGCTTGACTATACCTCTATCATATGCTGCCTGTCCTATCCCCTCTCAAAAGATTATGATCTTTCAACCTGGAAGCTAGCCATATCCCAAGACAATGGCATGGCTTCTGGTACAATATATACCCACATACCAAAATATGGCTTAACCAAAACACAATCTTATTTAGAGGGATTAAAAACTCATTTGACCAAGAACTGGCAGTAGCACACGTTTCAGGTTAAATGTCTTTGAAAAAGATGGAGACGCTTTGCTTGTGAGAGAAACCAGCATTGATTCCGTAATAATGATTCCATAATAAAGCCTGCAACTACAGGCACCAAGAAAAATGAGGACCCTCAGTCTCTATGTGTCCCATCTTCTCCCTTATGGTATTACTACATTATATCATAACGTTTCTGCCTCAGGCTTAGATTTTCATTTGTGTAAAAAACAAGTGACAAGGGAACCACTGAAGACAATATAACAATAGCAGAAGTTCTACTCCAGAGTTAGAATAGATTTCTGCATACTCTCATACTCAGACCTAAAAACATACCAAGGAAAACAACATACCAAAATAAAAGGGCAACACAAATGAACATAGTAGGAAAAGTATTTGTGCCCAGTGCAGACTTTCCAGGGAAAAGGAATACGCATGGCAACTGATGAGCAAATCAACATAAGCTAGAAATAAAACTGGGAAGAAGGGTGTGGGGTCTTTTCAATCTGGAGTTCTCACATGCAGCATTCTATAACAGTTAAAAAAATCTTACCTGCAGAATCTGTAATCAAAGCCTCACAGAACATGCACAGCAATTTCATACTTAAACAGTAGCTCAAGTTATCCTAATCCCTTTTTCAAATCAAACCATCAACTTGATCCCTGGTAACATCATATACACATACACACACCACTTTCCCATGTGAGATTAAATGCTTTCTTTCAAGAGACAGTCTTGTTCTGAGGATATTACTTCCATCCATACAAGACCTAATCCATCATTCTGCTTAAGTGCCTTCAAAATTAAGTAAAGCTCTAAAGACAATTACATCCTTGCACACACCCACCTCTCAGACTAAGTCACCTTGTAAAAACAGCCCCTTGACTACCCACACACAGAATTTTTATCACATGCAAAACCAGACAAAACCCAAACCATCCACGTAAGGGTGCCTGGCAGACTTTTTTCCCCACTTGAAGAGAAATACAAAATAAAATAACTTCATGCATTTGCAATACTACAAATTCTGGCTTACCGCTGCAGGTGGCTGGTATCCTCCATGCTGCTGCGACTGCACTTGGCCGACTGAAGCTGCATAGCCCTGGACCGGAGCTGTTGAGATTGACTGGTCATGCTGGGAACCGTACGACACAGTCTGTTGACTGCTCACACATGATTCGGTATAAACAGATGACCCCTGGCCACTGTCAACTGTCCCATCAGCTGCAAAAGTTAAAGATAAAAATCTGCATTTCAAGAACTGCAGTGTGGATTCACAACTTCAAAGATATTATAATCAATCAAGAATTAGATTGATCTTTGGCTGTATCACATGGACCTTATCAGCAATTTACCTCTTGCAATATTTAAGCTTGTTAAAAAATATTTTTTCCTCCTCAATACAATAATTCCTTACCAACCATCTTCCCCTAAAAAAGCAACGGTAATTTCAGATGTTCTTTGGGAAAATACTTAAAAGTAAACTGTTCTTCCTATAAAAAGCTGGACTAGAATTAGAAAGTTAAATTTCATACTGTTATAAGTAATCTTTCAGGGTTTTTCAATTATTTTTTAAATTCTTTTACACAGACATAAAAAACAAGTCTGTTGTGCTGGCTGGCAGACGTACCTGATATAGGCAGACCAGAGAAGTTAAAATCCCTACTACCTAACTAAAGAGCAGATAGCAATTTGCTTTCTAACTTCACCATTCTAATACAGAAGTTCTCCTCTACCATCATTATTCAGATATTGATTTCAAATGTTGGGATGGCAGAAGAGGAAAAGTTAGGAGTGTTAATTCATCTTTTCAGGCGTGGTCTGTAAAGTTAAAAAAACCCTCTTTTTTCAGAAAGCAAATTATGAGCTGAACTGCTTGTATACATTGATCTCATTTCTACCTTAAACATAAGTTGGCATGTATCAAATAAACGTTTCCAATAGCTCTAACTGCATCAATGCAAGACCACACAGGCTTCTGCAGGGCCAGAATATACTGTGCCTATAAGAGGGCACCAAAAAATAGGACGTGTTCATGCTTCAAGTGCCCCGGGTCATTTTGTGTATTAACTTGAAATAAAGGAAAATTATTTTGTGCTAATACATGGTACTGCGAATTGTGCCAAGTCTTAGCTCAGCTAAAGCACAGGAACTCATCTTTGCTGTGCTTTCTAGTGGGCTAGTGTTCTTCAGCAGACAGCAATGGCAGACAGCAACATCTTAAAGAGATTTACTGCTACACCCACCAAAAGTTTAAGACTCTAAGGAGGGGAACTGTGTAAGTGCAAGAGTTCCTAAATAAACCGACACACTTACAAAGAATAGATATACTGGGTTGCTGGAACTGCAGTTGTTGGTGTTGATCAGCTTCTGGTTCTTCAGGCTCCACTTGAGTAGAAACCGACGCTGAAGTAGTGGGGACAGGAGTAGTACCAGTGACAGATAAGGTATGCTTTGACCCTGCATGGGAAGCACTTGATGGTTGCTGTTGCTCCAGCTGCTGCTTCTGACTACCTTCTTCCTGAAGCTTCTTCTCCTGTTCTTCTCGCACCAACTGACGCTGCTCTCGCTTTCGCTTAATCAAAGATACCCTGTCCTTGATAGCTTTCGCCATTGTCTTGTGATCCCCTTCACAGACATAGCCAGATTCCACCTGAAGGAGGATATATTCACAGAATTCAGACTGTCAGAGACAGCCACTGTTGCAGTGCTACAACATAAGCTACCGCTCTCAGTACTAACTTCAGTCACAAGCTTCTGAAGCCGTTTTACTTCTAGATGGAAACAATTCTGACAAACTACCTTTCACTGTCAGGGAACATCAGTACTTCCGATGCTTTGCAAGACCACCAAGACTTACCATTTCCTGTGCTACATCCTCTGGGACATCTCTCTCCAAGTCAAAGGAAAACTCTATTGCCTCATTATCTTTATATTTGCCCTTGAGTTTTTTGATGTCTTCAATTCGCAGCCAGAGTTTAATGGCAATTTTTTCCCCATCATCTTCCTCTGCTAGTTCTACCCGCACTCCAGTCTCTTCTTGGAAGAAAGCATGATTCAAAAGGTCCTTAATAGCATATCTACCATATTGGGAAAGAATATAAAAAAAGCACACACAATTATGAGCTTTTATAAAGTAGTATGGAATATCCTTGCCTGGTGATCCCCTGAAATTATCCTCTACATTTCACAGCTCTCCCAGGAATTATCTAACAATCCATCATTTGATTTTCTGTTTAAAGGCACGATGGAGAAACAAAGCACAACAATGCTACAGATATACAAAAGAAAAGGATTATCACACACTAGTCAGCAGAAGTACCAAGAGATTTAAGCCAACTGAACAGGATATATATGAACAAAAATAATAAGAAACCTTTTAGAAATACTTTTGTTTTACAGGACACTAAGATCCAACATATAACTCTTATTCACTAAATCAATACCATAATCCAAATATGTATTTCAGCCTATTTCAAGGTATTATCAAAAGCCTCATCTAGTAAATTCCACAGTAGATAAGTGCCACATGATTCCTTTTATACCATTTTGAACCATTTCAACTTGCATTTTATTTGGCACAATAAGCAGCTTTGTCTTGAAGGTACAAAAAACATCTACGGTCATATATACACAGTATTAACAGTCAAAGAGTTAACTGCTTTAAGTAATATATGATGTTCAACCACAAAATTCACTTGAAACAGGGAAAAACTGAATTGTTTACAAAATAGAACAAAAATTAAAAATACACAGCAACACCATCTTAACTTCTAGAGTTAATAAAAAAAACATGGTCAAAGCCATCCATAAACTGACGAAACTAGCTCTGAACAGAATAGCAGGAGGCTAGAGAAGGGCCAAATGTTGAAGCATACTTTAACAGAACATTCAGTTAGAAACAACTAGGTAAAAGCAGAAAACAAAACAAAATCCCACAGATAAGCCAGAGCACTCACAGATTTCCTGTAATAGTATAAATTAATCATTTCAAGTAGAAGTCATCTTGCAGAAAGAGGGGATAAAGAGAGCAACAAGAAATTATAAAACAAAAAGAGCCCTCAAAATAATCAGCCATGAAATGCCAAACAAATCAAAAGGGACAGGAAAAACAAAGGATTACAGAGTAACAAACCAACCAAGCAATCCAAATACCTGGGAGCTGGAAAGGACTGTCCTCCACTACATTGCTAACTAGGTCAAAGTTTTATTAAAAGCATATTCTCTGTATAAACCGACATGAACGGTTACTGTAGCATTTACACATTTCCTGACAGTTCTCCAAAATAATCATTAAGAACCTACCAAATAACAGAAGCTGCAGAAGTAATACTAGCTGCCCAACTTTCATTAGAACACAGACAACCCAAGGAGCTAACTGGATCTGGTATCATCACAGGCAAGAAGCCTCTCTAAAAAGGAAGTACTTACCTTTCGCCTTTGTTTTGCCGTATGCATCCCTCAATAATCTCCTTCACTTCAGGGATTGCTACTTTATCAAAGCTGGCTGGTTTAACACCCTGGAACACACAATTAACAACAGAGAAACTGAAAGGCCTACTTAGATTTAAGTTTTGATTGTGATTACAGAACAAGTATTTTTACTTGATAGATTTTCACACTAGTGGAGCTTATAGAGGAATCTGACCCCAATCTTACTGTTCATCTGTTTGCTAGTGACTTTTGCAAACAATTCTCCCCCTATTTCTCAGCTATACTTTCACAACAAAAGGCCTTTGGTTCTCTGTTACAAGAGAGCTGTTCAATTTCCACAAAAGTTGTGCTGGTTAGAGGTGAGTACACAGACCGGATTGAAAATTCTGTTTCTTCTATAACACTAATGCACAGACTCATACAATTTAAGCATCCTCAAAGCATTGCCAGAATTTTTCTCATATGCCATTATATGAAGCAGTATTGGCACAGATTGATTTTACAGGGAAAACCTTAACCAGTCAGATCATCCTGGGCTAATTAAATAACTTGTCCAGTGTTTAAAAACAAACAAAACCAAACAAAACAAAAAAAAGAGCACACACAAAAACACCACCACCAAAATATTTAAAAGAAACCCCCCAACAAATCAAACCACAAACCCCAAAAAACAACTTAACTTTATCTTCACTCTCCCCAGAAAACCTACTAACACCCAAACAACACTCTTGCACTGTTGCTAAGTCCAGGAAAATAAGCTTGGCAATAAAGACCTTTACAATAGCCCTTCAATAGCACACAACAATTCTTTCTTGAAATACGTGTGAAAGTCATTTAGAGAGAGCAACCCAAAATCTAAACACGACCAGCTACTCAAATCTGTAAAGCACACAAGTCAAGAGACATGACCACCTGGGAATTCTGCAAAACAGTGCAGGCAGAGAGCCAGGCTTCATCACTTAATCATGGCCAGAAGATCTATTTCGAGGGAAATTGTCCACAACAGCAAAATTGGCACTCTATTTTACTTGATTCCACCTTTAGCTTCAAATGCTGTATTTAAGACAGCAGAATGAGAGAGGGTTGAAGACATACTGTTCAAATTCTGTTATGCAAAGAGCCCACATTTTCAAGCCAAACAACCCTGAAGTCATACACTTGATACGTCTGACCCTGTTTCACTGGGAAATCACTGAAGAAAAAATGAGAACCATACAGTCTGAAGCACAGAAATAAATGACAAGCATCACAATTCATGTCCTAACCAGAAAGTACTCCTAATATCCTATACAATACTGCTTTCTACCAAATGAGGCCCTACTCCATTTCACTATCACCAGTAGGAAGCAAGTCTTGAAACAGGAAGGTTCAAGTCTCTAAATCAAAGTCTTTGCAGCCACAGACTTTCATTTAACTGAAATGGAGAGGTAATAAGATAATAATTTCCATCTACATTTAGATGCTTCTCCCCCCCCCCCTTGGTCAGACATGGCAGTGCACTCTCTTCGTATATTTGCTACCTAAAATACTCTCTACCACACTCTTCCAGGAGAGGGCACAGTCATCATCAGCTTTAACAGATGCAAACACAAGACTGGGAGAAGCACAAGAGTCATCTTTCAGTGGAAAACAGTGGTATTAGTCACTACGTTTCACAAAGATGCTCTGTCTCAAATTTTTGAAAGGACAAAAAAAACCCCACCCCTACAGACACATTTTTTCTTGATAAAATCTTTCTGTTACAGCAGCATTCTGGTTATCTATTTCTTTGCTCTAAAATTTGCTCCTGTGAAAGTCTAGCAATTGGAATTCAGAGAACTGAAGAGTATATTGTGACTAGAATAAGCCCCAAAACTTAATCTGTCAGTGAACATTAAGTTAGTGTGTTTAGAAGATTCACTGAACATTAAGACTTTTGTAGATGGATGGCTCAGCAGGTAAGACCAGGTTTGGTCAGGTAACTTCAGTCCTGTAACCAAGCCTTATCATAAATCTCCAGCTTCCTAACAGGACATCACAGAGCTATGGACTTTATAGAGATTTATAGAACTAGTTTCAGTGTTTAGTGTCAGCATCAAGTACCTGCTTGCATGTGTGTCTGCTCATAGAGCAGACTAGTTAGAGATACTCATGTTTAATTATGACAAAGCTTAAAATGGTAACAGAAGTTCAAGTTCACATAAATAAACTAAACTAAAACTAAAGCTCTCCTATACACACACACACTTAACCTATGCAATAATTGTTCAACTGCTTGTTGTATAGATTTTCTAAGTTGCCAACATTTCACACATCTAAGTCTCAGACATAGCAGCAGCCTGCACATATGTTCATTTACACTGTGGCAGCAGAAGGAAGATGCCAGATCTGTGACAATCTCATTTCAGAAAAAATAAAAGCTGTGTAAACTAAAAGATGACTAAAACAGCTGGTACAGCAAAATATTAAAATAATGAAGCCAGAACATGAATTTTCTTGCTAACTACTTTACAACATGCTCTGTTCTTGCACGAGTCTGCGTGGTTCAAATGAACCTGAAATGGTAAAGCTAAAAACAGATTTTGAAATCAGTCATTGACTCAGCTACACTGCGTTTCTCTCTCTCAAAATAAATGAAACGCCCAAAATCTACAAGCCCTGCAATCAGGACCATTTTACAATACCTCATTTTGTGAATTCCAAACCCCGAAAGCTTCTATGTTCATAAGCACATCTCAGAAAATCTGGGAGAACCTTACAGTAGGGCCTAAACCCAACAAAGGATTCTGCATTCAAGCAGCACATTCTTCCACAGTCCATGAGAAGGTTTGCCTAAGCCAAGTCTACAGCGCTGGGTATGCACCTCTTACACTGAAGTTCAGGGCACAAAGTACCATCAGCTTTTTAAAACTGTAAAGCAGTATCAAGCTATTTTATATAACAATACAGAGAGTACTAGGAGTGATAAAAATCAATAAATTAGTGAATCCTTTTCTACCAGGGCTGCCTATACACCTTAATCAGCCAGAGAAACCAAAGGGAGGCCAGGTGCTGCAATTCTCATAACCTTCATGTGTCCTTAAGAGCACACGAACTGTGCAGCTAAGCATACGCTCATTAGTTTCTAAACCCAAAGGCACTCAAGTACCTACTAAGTCATTCAGTATTTCCTCATTTTCACCACACTTGCTGCAAGATGGTCATATTCTTATATACCTCTACTGATCCCCAAACTCCTTAGAAGAATCACAACTCAAATCTTTTAATCTACTAGTCCTTTTCCCCAGCGGCAGTTTAATGAGAAGCCAAATCACACTAGCACTTCGTCTGAGTTCGGTAAGAAATAGAAGGGAGAGCTCTTGCAGATGAAAAATCCAAAGCATAGATAGGTATAACAGGCACACATGAATATCAATGTTTTCTCAAGCTGCTATCTGAAGCAGCATGAACTGGCAGTGCTGCCAAAAGCAAGAGTCTCCATCTCCCATTCCCACAGCAGTGTCGGTTCCTCCCTTTTGCCGGCACATGCCTTTATACAGCTGCATTGTGAACCCAATCATGGTGTTTGTCAGACTTGAAATAAATCCAGCCAAAAAAGCAGGTGAGATGAAGCTCCCCAATCTGCTTCCCTACACTGCTGCACCAAATCTCAAGCTTACATACGGAAAGTGACAGTGTTATAGTTAAGAAGGGCAAAACTGCTTCTTTTGAAGGAAGTGCCAATTTAAAATAAAACCCAACGGACACATTTTGAGAGCACCTCTCAGTTACAGTCGTATATATAAGTAGCCCAAAGCACAATTGATGCAAACCTAAATAGTTCTTTCCCAGTCTTCACGTTAAACATATGAAATACTTCATATTTAACTTCTTTTTGATGTGGCAAAGTTTGTGATTTTATCAATTTTAACCAGGTGGAAAAAGTGTGTTCCAAAATTCAACATCCACATTTTCATAGTTATTTGATCCAAAGGCAAGTTAGGTTCTCTTAACCCCCTAGATTTTCAAGATACTTTAAACACCAACGTATACACTACCCAGAACTCCTCCTCACAATTTTTGCCTAGAAACACGTATCGTTTTGCATTAGTTACATCACCAGATTACCGGGTCAGCAGTTTAGCACCTTGTTCTAATAAAAGAAATACTAAAAACGTCATTCACCTCATAAGAGAAAGTACAATCAGTGCTGTGTAACTTTTATAGAAAACTACAATGAAAACAGAAGTGTTACATATCCTTACCAATCCTAAATTAGAAAAATAGTTAGATATGGGGTAACACCATAGATAGAAAACAGCAGAAGCAGTAAGTGTTCCAGCCTCACTGTTAATCTTTTCTCTAATTTTTAAAATCTGTATGAAAGAACTACAGTCAACTTTAAAAGCTGAAGACCCAATCTATGCCAATATAAAGCAGTTCAGTAGATTTACCAAGAATTCCGGTTCACCCCCAAAATCCTTTCCTGTGGCTACACACAGTTATTCCATAGAGCTGAAACTCTTACCTACCTCTTTACAGCAGTCCTTGTGAGAGCAGCAGCAGTGGGATTTAACAATTACAAATATGGGACAGATCTCTCTTCTTGTAAAATCCATCAGGAAGAGAGACACGCACACACCAAAGAACTAGTTCTGTGCTGGTTTCCAATGGGAATCCACAAGGCTGTGGACTTAACGCACAGCGGAAGGAAAGCAGACATCAAAGTTAGAAGGAAGCATCGTTTCCTCTTTGACACCTCTTGTACTTTTCCAAGTCCAGTACATGAGGCTGCAGAAATTTGAGCTTAATATCTGCTTTTGCCACTCAACCACAGAATAGAAAGAATCAATGCAAGCAAGAGGCAACCGTGTCCTTTTCTGCCTGCCCAGCTAGCTGTAAGGAGGAGGAAGAGGAGGCAGTGTAGGGATCCTTTACTTCCTGCATGTCCCCGCCCCGCCGCTTGGCAGCTCTGCCTATACCCCACCCAGGTTTTCCGCGATAGTTCTGGCTGCATGTAGGATCATCACCCAGTTCACTCCTGCTGCTGCAGAAATACACTTTTAAACGGGGGTATGGTGTGTTGTTCCAACCCAAGGTTGCTGGTGTGAGTTTTGTACAGGTGGATGAAGGCAGCTGCTCTTTCTCCCCTTCTTTTTGCGGAGCTCCAGAAGCACACATACATCTGACTACAGTTTAATCCTAACAAAACAGAAGTCAGAATAATATATTCTGCATCCCTCCCGTCCTGACAATCATAGTCTGCTACCACTGGCAACATCATCTGCTTTCCTTTCTACCGGGTGCTTAATGTAAAGGAATAGCACCTCACAGGCGACTTTCAAACTGCTCGACAAAGCTAGAAAGCAGCATTGCTGCTTGTTTTATGCCACATGCACACAAATAATCCACAGTTATATTTTTAATGCCTCTTGCTAGACTCCAAACTTAAACCTGAAGTCTGACATATATATTCCCCCTTGTTCCCTAGTGTCAAACAGCCATCATAAAACTTGATAGTAATAAAATGAATTTTCCACAGCTTCAGGGATTTGGGTTGGGTTTTTGGGAAAGACATTAAGAGCAATGCTAAGAAAAAAAATCACATATGCTATTTTAAAGCATTAATTAAGCAAATTAATTTTGACCACCTAGTGATGATAAACTGTAATAAAATTCAATTTTAAATTCCAAAGATTACTGTTTACCCCAAAACAGCTTAATTCCTCAAGTACACCACAACCACACCAGTGCTGTTACACCCTACAACCCAAATGTTGCACAAGCAACACCTTTTCAACCTTTACTAGCCATTTTAGAAATCCTCTCCACCAGCTGCTGTGAAACTTTAGAGGGCCCAAGGGAAGAGGGACCATTAAGGACCCTGCTATTGTGATTGGCCTTACAACAGCTTAGCTAGATGTTTTATAACATACTCCCCACAAAAAAAAACCCAAACAAAAAAATCAACTGTTGATTATCATCTTCACTTTAACAGTGCTTACTGGTATCATGAATGGTGGAATTTCATTTTCCATTGCTTGTAAAATTTTTTGTCATCACAAGTGCACTCAAACCTAACATTCTGCAGTCAAAGCAAATCCACTTCACTGGAATAGAAATCTAACGTTTTGCACACCTAATTAAGGCTACACTTTTCTGGGGTACACTACGTGACCTGCAAGGTACATTACATGTTTCAGCTTTTAACAAGCACAGAGTCTACTTGTCCCAGTATAACCACAATTCTTGCTTGGCTCTTTTCACAGGTGCTATGAAAAAGAACTTGAAAAGAATTCTACCGTAACGGATTAATCTTCTCAAACAAAATGTTCTAACTTTGCAGTCCAGAGGCTAACAGAATCAGTAGCAAAGTCAAATCACACAAACAAAGTAATTAAAGTCTCTATATTTTCATTTTGCTAAGTTGTTACCATTCTAGTTTGAGCCAGTCCCAGGCTGCCACAAACCATTAATTCCAGGAATTTACAAGGAGCATATGATTCCAGTGGAAAACAAGCCAATGATCCTACCTCCTCCCCCGTACTCTCACAGCAGCCCCCAGGCCACGGTATATATGGTATTTAAATGGGTTTATCCCATGATCTTCTAAATTTCTCCACTTGCTATTAGTTACTCACCCTTTCCAAACCTACATGTTTAACTATTTCACCACCTTTCCCATCTCTAATCCTTCAGCTTAATCCTGTTGTCTGCTCTAGAAACAGTCTTTCAGATTTAATTCTTTCCTTATTTCACACAAGGTACACCCGTAACTGTTTGATATTTCTCATCCCACTCCAGTAGAATACCTACTGTGAAAAGGAAGATTTAAGAATTATTCAGTTGAAGGGAGATATGGGTTGCCTACAGAAAATGGATTTTATTGTTCCTTTTAAAAAAGCAAGCAAGAGTAGTTGAGACTGGGGCAGGGGGGGTGGTGGTGGTGGTGGTGTGTGTGATTAAAACAATGTAACGCATTTAACAGAAGTGAAAGTTTAGCTGCTCTGATTTCAGTATTTTCTTAGCAATTAATTCTGGACAATCAATAATTCTGCCAAGAATTAAATCAGTAAATCCTGCAGAATAAGCTCCTCACTAGATCAGTATCCTAACAGAATAAATAGCATTACTGCAGTACAAGCAGTAGGACCACATAAAAGAATCCAATGAGCTAGAATCAGCTCATGAGGCGCTATTTAGATTAGGACAGTATGGGTGCCCTTCTCTTCAGATCAAGAGCAACCATTGCACACTTTGAACCCGACGCCTTTTGAACCTGACTGATCTACCATAATCCAGATCAAAATTCGTATCTCAGCTATTTGAGACCTCTGTGTCACTGAAATAGCTTAACCATTTGGTCTTCATGCTCTGTGATGCAGGTGTGTGAGTAATCTAAGTGCCATGATTCTTAAATTTCTCCAGACCAGCTGTTCTTTGTAACTTGCTACAGTAGCAATGTCCACCCAGATTTCACACACAGAACCTAAAGACAATCAAGGCACTGCAGCACTTACACAGGCTTGCTTGCTGCACCCTGACCATTGACATTTTAGAAACCCTTTTCCTCTTTTATTTACTACTTCAACAATTTTTGAGATATTAATAGAAAAAGGCCAGACACAACAGTAAGAAAAAAAGTTTCCCTAAGATACTTGACAAAAGTTGTTATACACACAAGGTATATGTCTATTTTGATTGACACACACATAATAACTGCTTATTCTTGAAGTTTGTGAGGTTGCTTGAAAGAAGCACCCAGTCATCTGTACGAGATAATCCTCCGTGAAAAATATAAAATAGAGTCCTCATTTGACTAATCACTGCTGCTTGCTATCACCTCCCACCTGTATTCTTCAACTGATCCCCAGGAGGTGCAGGGCACTGACGCTGCCTGTTTAACCAGCTTCTCTGACAGTATCTCAACACTGTGTTTTTACTTATCAAACCCACAGATTTAACAGCATTAAAAGCCTTACAAGACCAGTGTAATAGGCTACAGTCCTGTTGCTTTGTTTCCACACAATTAAGATTGAACATGAAATAGTCATAACTCCTCCTAGAAACTGTTGGCTGCAATCCTTTCCAGCACTCAAGTAAAAGGCTACAAGTAGTAAAAACCCCACTGTATTTATGATAATACTGAAACACAACTTATGCTATACAGTACTGCTGAATATACACTCTACCTTACAACTACCCCATTGACTAATTATCTAACCCAGTACACAAGCCATTTTTAAGATTTTACTTTAGACATTAGAGTCCACTATAATTCAGCATCTCCAGGTAAATATAAACATCAACCTATTTCAAAAGTCCTAGGGGTCTGGAGCCCTTATGACTAGCTAAGTAGAAGGTTTTAGTTAAAAAGTAGATTAATTAATCACAGCACCTACTGTAATAGAAGCAATTCTAATGAACAGAAGAAATTACTCATGTTCTAGAACATGAGGCGATTTTGTAACTACAAAGCAGGACACTGTTCCTCAGTGTGGAAAACTCTGCTAGCAAACAATTAGGATATTGGTGCATGTAACAGTGAAAAGGGCCTTGTTTAAAAAACCCAGTATGAGCATAGAAGCTCTTCCGAAGCAACAGTAAAGTCTGATGGGACCAGTGAACCAGGCACTAACTTTTTGGGTTTTATTCTTGCACAAGAGTGTAAAGGTAAGATCAGTATAATCTATTGTGCACAGTTCTTTAATCTCACACTTAGGTGCAAGGACACCGACTTTATCATCTGAATTAGAATACACAGTGGTGAACATCTTCAGCTGGCTGAATGACCTTTTTCTTTATGGGACTTCAGCTTGGAAATGGCTTTCAGAAAAAAGCAGAACAAAAAAAATCCCAGACATGCCTAGACACACATTTCAGTACTGTAAATTTAGAAATGTTGCAGTGTCTACTAATAGTGTCTCTCTATTTTCAGTATGGAAAATACATTTTTGAAAAATCAAATTATCTTAGTTGCATTCTCTCCTTTAATCAGCTACCATTCAGACAGATAAACATCAACTGCTATTCATTTTTAAATTCAAGTACAGAAACAGTAATTCAAAAGCCAGAGATAAGTTACAGTGGGCTTTGAACTGAATTAAAAACAACGATCCAACATGGTGCACATTTGGTACCAGAACTAGCCCTTAGAAGAACATACCTACTGAAAGGCTTAGGATAACATTGCAAACACCAGAAATAGTGCACAATTCAGACAATGCACTAAAAAGTCACTGTCCCTTTTATTTTATGACTTGTTCTAATAGGAATGAAGGACCTCTATTTATGTACCAAAAGTTTCAACAGTTACCGAGGGTGGTCCTAAAAAGCATCCCTGACATGCAGAGAACTTAATGATGATGTCAACAGGTGGTAAGGTAGAAGTTTAAGGAATAAGTTTACCTTAAAACAAAGTCATGAGCTCATATTGTTAGGAAGCTTCTAAATACTTACACTGGGCAAAGAATATAACAGCCTTTTTTTCTCTTCAGCATAAAAACATCTGCACAATAAACAAGACTTTCTTTTTTTATATATATACACACACACACACACACACACAATCTGTGTGTATATATATATATACACACATTGTAGCCTGCTATGTGTCTCTATTTTGGGGAATATACTGTATCTACAAAAACCACATTCAAGTTTGGTGACCTTCACCTTTCTAATACAGGAGCAAACAAAAGCATTTAAACAGGCATATATACACTCATGTTACTGCCTGCTCTGGCAACAGCTCTGAGTATTCTGGAGGTAACTATAAAGAGTTTAAGTAAAAATTTGGTGGAGTTCTGGCCTATGAATCACATAATAATATCAAAATAACTTAGCATTACTCAACACCCCTGTAAGCTTCCACAAGACTAAAACTTTCCTGGACTTATCACATTCCTACCCCTGTGCAACTACAGCAGCACACTCGGCAGGACAAGTAGTAGTAGCCCATTCTTAATGTCAGTATTTTTGTCTAGTGGCCCTATATTGACAAATAGCATTGAGCTATTGGTCTCCCTGCCACAGTGCTTCAAGTGATTCATTAATGGTTCTCATCAGACCACAAAGCCTGGCATTTTAAAAACACTTACCACCTCCCTATGCCTAAGAGAAGCCACCTTCCTATCTCTTGTTAAATTAACCTCAGTTAAGGTAAGAGCTAAATAGATGTCAGTACAGGACAGAATATTAAATGTTAGTATCACAGTTTTAACAAGCCTGATCCATACGAGAGAATGAACTTTTCAATTTTTAAACATACATTCTCTACTCAGTACTCTGGAAATCTAAATCATTTCAGAAACACATATTTGGAAACTCTACAATACAACCAAACTTTAGAATTTTGGACTTTAAAAATGCATTAGATCTTGATTTATGCAAACTCAACCAAACCTCAAGTCCCTCTCCCCCTTTTAATTCCTGATCATTTTAAAGTCATATCCAATTAAAAATTGCTCAGACATTCCAGGCACAGCAGTGAAAAATAGAAATAAGAAATACCTCCTTTCACTGCAAGCCAAGTTGGTTTTATAACACCAATATCGACAAAATCATTTCAATTGTAATCTAGAAGCTTTTGATACTGAAGAGTACAAATGCCTCTAAGACGAACTCATAAAAATGAGCTACTTTTAGAAAGGAATTCAGCTGAATGAGCCTTTTTCCTTCCAACTTCAGGTATCATCTTTCCTAGCTGCGCAAACCATATAGTATGTTACATCTCAGCGTTCAAGCTGATTCCTGTTTCTCCTTAGATCACTGTCATTTCATAAACAGGAGTTCTAATCTAGCATGCAAAATTTCATAAAAGTTACTATCTCAAAACCTTGCATTCCCATCTTTCATATATCTATATGACTATATATTTCTGAATTTATGAGTCAGTGAATGACTTGCCACCCAGAAAGATTCTTCACTCTTAAAGATGTTCCAGCAAAATGCCTGCAACTGAGCTGAACAGCTACAAAAGGCCAAGTGGTAAAGTATTTTTTACTTCATAAGCCTGATGAAGAATTGCATCTGATGTGCAATTTTTTCCATTTGATAGTTAAGTACCCAAAGTTTCTTCTCTTAATGAACACAACTACAATTAATCTTGTTACTGTGTTTCAACCTTGGCTGAGGGTTCATGGCCTTTCACTGTCTGCTTTAACAAAAGACTACCTGCTCTGTTTGAGTGTTACCTCCCCCCTACTCTTCCACACTGATTGTTTTCAAATGTTTTTTCCAATGGGAAGTTTGATAGGAGACCTGTCTCCATAAATATCTCAACCAGGCCAAGAAACAAAGTTAATCTAGATAACAAAACAAGAGTTTTATGTACGCCTAAAACAAGTCACATATTGCTTCCCGAAAGCAAAAGAGGATGTTCATCAACATTCATTAAACTCTAGTAGTAAAATTAATCCTAAGTCTAAAAGTTTATTTTTATTTTTACTTTGATTTGCTGCATAGGAACCCTCAGGAAGAAAAAGAAAAAAAAAGCTAGGATATTTTGCCTATTGCATCCCTAGTGAAAATGAAGTAGTTAATTACTCCAGACAATTATGATGCCTAACTTTTAAGACACTAAAGGAGTCATTAATTTCATCTCAACTGACCAAACCACAGTGCTTTGTAACTGCCTGGCTTCCAGCCAAGAGAATGACCTTCACTCTAACCAGTCAGCTTCAGTTCCCACCAGTTAGGGAAATTAAGAATTTTTAAACCAGTTAGACACTGCCTGGTCAGGTTACTTATTATGTACCTTGTTCCCTTGGGCCTTTTTTTAAGCTCTGTAAAACAGAGAAGAAAAATGTTGTACCTGTTCTGTGGAACATTTCAGTACAGAACTTTTTTTTTTTTTTTAATCAAAATGCAAAATATTTTTTCCCCTCCTTCTCATCTTAAGGCCAGCTCAGAAGGCACATATTTGTTTAGAGAGAAGAGGCTAGACTTTTGGTGAAAGCAAGGACAAGTGCAAAACTTCGCTTTGACACAGTAAGAGTGGAGAAAATTAAGTATAGAGCACAAGGCCATCAAGAGAACTTAAAAGGTAAGTTTATATAATGGGAGGGGGCAAAAGAAAGAAGTTTTCTGCTCATACTCAGCTGATGAGTACATTTGAAACTGAGGCTGGTCTTATAAACTTTCTTACAATTAATACGTTTGGATTTCTATGTTAGCAGTAGATATGCAAGAATGAGACAAATCTGCACAATAAACCCATTAAATGCTCTTTTCACTAGTGCTAGAACTAGTCAGTCGCCTAGAAAATTTTAGACTTGGGACATCCAAGCATTGGATTGAGTAACCAGTACTTCTGTGCACTTATAAAAATACTGGCTATGCTGCAAGCAGAAAACATGAATGAAATATAATGTAGAAATACTCAAAGTCTATACAACATCTGTGAGTGGTACTTGCAACATGAGCAGGAAGAAAAACAAGCTTAGCTTTTGAGGTAACTTCATGGGTTACATCTGTCTTACCAGAGGCTGAGGCAAAGCAGTTGAAGGTCCTGTAGTTAGTCATGCCTTCACTGCATTGCTTCCCAGACTAAATTAAGAAATCATACTTAAAATGTCTGTTCTATAAATAGCTCTGTTTTCATTTAAATGCACATGTAGCCCATTTCAAGTATCTCCTGTGACAAATATGCATGGAACAGGTCAAAGAAATAATACCCATCTCCAGAGAGGAACAAAGACATGGAAACCTTTCTAAATACTACCAAGATAATACATTGGGTTTTTTTGCAAGTGAGTATGTAACAGAATTAAGTGTCTTGATCACAATTTGTATGGGAACTGTCTGTATTGCTTTGGTATGGTGCAGAATTGAAAAGAAAGAAAAAAAAAAGCAGGGGATGGACCCATGCCCTAATCTAGTAGTATATCATCGTCATGTCTGCACAGGAATGCAAGGGAGGGAAAAATTAAATCACAGCTAAGACTACCTTAATAGTGTGGCTTATTTTCAATTAATTACAGGCTTAGATGGTGTTTTTTCTGATGCCAAGTAGCAATAAGTGCCGACTGGATGCATTCAGTCCCAGATGAAGAGGCACACTGCGCAAACCTCAAAGGAGATTCCCCACATACACCACTCTCCCCCAGTAAGGAAAAAGTCCCAGGAGTTGCATTTTAAGTACTAACTACTGATTTACTTGAAACCTTCTTCAAAGAACAGCAGGGAACTGCTTCAATAAAGAAAACAGAAGGGTTTTTTGGAAACAAAATTGCAACACTGATTTAATGAAAACAAAGAGAAAGGCTCAGTTCCTTTATGCTGGAGTGACAAGACATGCAGACCTCATGTTCCTTTCTAAAGGACTGGGTGTGCTAGGGATGCAAGTACAGAGGTCAATACTCATGTCAAACTCCTGTCAACTTCTTTAATAGAACTGTAAAACAAAATTCAGCATAACACCTTGAGCCCTACAATTTGTCAAGAGTTGTGTCTGGTTTTGGGTTTTTTTAAGCCATGCATTTATCCAAATTATCCTAATGAAAGAATTCTTGCAGCTAGAGTGAGCCAAAAAAGCAATGAAATTGCTACTCTTGTTTCTTGGGCCAGGGAAACTTGGGAACTTGACCCTAGAACTGATATACAGAAAAACCAGGAACTTTCCAGTGAGACAATGTAGACAAGCACTTTGCAAACAGCAGACTCATGCAGCAGTGCTGTTATCCAAGATGTGAAACAACAGTAACTATCTGGGCCAAAAAGTATCTCATCTCTAGGAGGAACTTCATTAGATCTTTGCTTATCTAACTGTATTACTGTCCCAGTTTCAGCTGGCCAGGGCTAAACCACAACAATTATTTATTCAGAAAATTGCTTCTAACCGTGAAGGAAGACCCTGAACAGAAGAGCTGGAACACAAAACCAAGTACTCCAAGCACTCCTGGCAAATGCCCCAACCCAACACCCAGTATCCAGGCATCAGCTTGTAGAATCCCTATCACAAAAGGTTAACGTTAAAACACAATGTGTCTGAAGGCTATCCTAAAGATAAAAAAAAAAAGGGAAAAAAGAGACCAGCAAACAGCCATAATAGGAGAAAAGAATGTAATCTAGTAGTACCAAGTCCAGTCCTGAGAGGACATCCTGGGCATTATGACACCTTTTACAGGCTTCTGTCCTAAGCAATGGCAAGGATTTAACTTAATGGAGCAACTCTTCTTTTTACTAACCGTAAGAGTTACTGCAAAAGGGGTGAGGGAAATAAATTAATTCAAATACATATCAACTGCACTGAGACAGTGGCACATTTTCAACTTATGGTCCTTGGGGTTTCAGCAGCTTGCAAGCTCCCACATGGCATGATATTTTCGCAACTAACAACACACACCGATATTATTGTCTTTCCCTCTGGTGTCTGTGTAAGCATCTAGATAAATATCCTTTCATTTAAGGCACAGGAAAGTAGCAAACTAAGGGGTTGAAATGGAAATGTTAAACATCTTCCACAAACCACATTCACCTTCCAACATACACCGGAAGAAAAATGTGTTGGTAAGTACCAAGTACCTATACAGAAGTTTGACTCCACTGTAATGGTTCACACACTGTTCTTTTAAGTATTCAATTTCTCAACTGGTTTACCCCTCACTACAGATGTTGTCCAAACATCCAAAGTCTCCTTTGAAATTAAGGAAAATTTTACTTTCTTTAACAGGGAGCAAAGAACAAGGACAGAAAACTATATGGCTCTTCCCAATGATTCACAGAGCTTTCAGTGTGTTGAAAAGAACACAGAGTATTTTATTTCACTTTAACGCAGTTCCGCTTTCCACATTATAGAAGAAACACTGAATCCTCCATTATTAGTTAAGGCAGGTTTATACTTCATTTTCAGATAATACTGTCTTCACTTCATTGAAAGATTTTCCATTCAACTTTTGTTTGTGGTTGGTTTATTTTGGTTTGTTTGGGGGTAGTTGATATACAAACTACTTTGCTACTACAATGAAATAAACAAACCCCAATATACCAAAGCACACAGCCTTTCATTCTCTGCCTAGAAGCATGCAAACATACATTTCATTGCATTTACCTTCCTGTCCTTTGCTCCTTCTGAAAGAAAACAAGATTTCCTTCATTTTATATCAAAGTATATTTTAGAGCTCTCAAGCAATAGACAGAACAGCAAAAAAAAATTCCAACAATTCAATTAAATCTGTGAACCAGCAGCAGCAGAGGAGGTTGTGTCGGACAGACCAAAAAATTATCAGTGTTTCTCACGCACTTTAGATGTTCAAAAGTCAGCCAAAAACAGTGGGGAGAAAAAAGCATCAAGCACAATAAACAAATGGTAAGTTGAACCCTGGTACATCTCAAGTTTGCCTGCTACAAGCCACTAAAAGACTTTCCAACTGTTAAGTATTTCGCAGACGAGGAAAAAACAGCTAAGACCTGAGGATTTCCAAGCCTGAGATTGTCTCATAAGCTGATTCTCAGCACAACTCAGTTCCTAGCACTTGCTTCACAAAGGGGCAGTGAAGTTACATCAGGTACCTCTTCTGAGAAAAAACACCCATCCAAGTTACGCTGCTTTGGCTCTTGGCAAGACATATATAAGCACAGCCAAAGGTATTGCTAAGACTGTTTTGGTAAAATACGTAAGTTTTCTTTCACTGATCCAAAGAGCTTGCAGATTATGCTGTTGGCACGGTAAAGGCTAGACATTATCCTTGTGTTTCCTCTCCATTTAGAAAGTTACAGGTAAGTCCACCTACATGCATCAAAAAGCTCACTGTCTCTGTGTGTAAGTGCGCGTATGTATATAAACACACTTCTTTTAACAACTGTTCAAAAAACAAGAACTATTTATTCTTTCTCCTTCCTTCTGTGGCTCTCCAATATTCCCATTCAAATAAGGGATAGTCTTTTATTTGACTGAACCTTTCATCAGGATGCACTACTGACACGAAGACCCTCCATCCACATGTGTATGTCAGTAATTACATCTGCCTCTTACAGCATGAGGCACCAGGAATAAGAGCACTTTATTTTTCCAAAGCTAAGTTGTTTATTAAATTCTCAAATTATTCAAGATAATATACACAAAAAGATTAACCAGAATTCATTCACCTGTCTACAGATCAGATAGGTTTTTTTACCCTCCCTTTTTACATCACACTGGTTTTCTGAGAAATCCAACACAAGTGTCTACTTCCCCACATGGCCACCTCAACTATTCTTTCTGAATGCTTAGAACAGAAAGTTGAGCATATGTTTTACTGCACTGGTATAGTCTTCAGGACACTTTTAGAGATCACAAAGTAAATCTAGCCACTACCATTCTGATTATTTCTAGTGCTACAGTTCTGCTTCCTATATTTAAGGTCTGTAGATTCCCCTTCATCTAGTTGTAGGCAAATTCAAATCTCTTGCTTGCCTTCTCGGTCTTACTTGGTTTCACTTGCAAAGGCTTCCATCACCACTACACTTACCAGCACTTTTCAAGGTGGATGTACCTTCCTGCTATTTATCATGTATTTCCACTGCATAACTGAAGAAGTGCACCTGACACACAGTGACTAAGGGACAGTTAGAATGCACTACAGTTAAGAATTTATGATTTGCCTTGGCCAGTACCTAAGACAAAGTGCTCTGAATTTGTAGTCCAGCTTTATTTCCAAGAACTAAGTCGCCAGAGAGCCTTCAAGTCTGAAATACTTCCACCATCCCCTCAGTGGTTTCCAAAGTAACCTGCTATTACTGTAATGTGTTTTGTCATTTGGTTTTTGTTTTTAAACCCTATGCAATACCTTCTTATATACTGAGTGGGAGAGTATGAACATATGCAAAATTTCTTTTCCATTCACATATTTCACAGGCTTCTGACTGACTGATGAGTTCAACTATCCTATACCTTTCCACCCATGCCCCAAAAACTTCCTGTCAGCTTCTCTGTCCTCCCCACACACATACTTGCACAGTATCATACTACCCAGATGTACCCCCTTTGCTGCTAGTAGTGGTAACTTTAGAATCAGTAGTTAGGAGAGACTTACACTGGTCACTCGACGGTAGATCTGCGCAGCATTTTGGCACTCGGAATAAGGATACTCAGACGTAGCCATCTCTAGCATACACATCCCAAAAGCATATACATCAACGGATTCATCATATTTCTCCTCATACATCTCGGGGGCCATGAACTCTGGGGTACCTTAAATTAAAAGAACGATTCAGACTCTAAATGTCTCAAAGCGAGCAGAGGCTGCTGGCGTTACTCACCGCAGGAGGAAGTGGATGTGCAGACCTGTGAGACAAGAGAAAGTGGAGGCAAAAAGAGAGGGAGGAAACCCTTAGTCACTCTGTTGCATCAATATACTTTGTGAGTCTTTCATTGCAAGGCCTTTATGGAATAAGAACGGCATGAAAGGACCGATGCAATTCCTGGTTTGTCTATGTTAGTTGTTAAAAGTACCAAAACAGACTGCATGATGCAGATGGAGGTTTGACTCCTGAGGCTGGAGTCAAATGGAGGGGAGGGGATAAGAGGGGAAAACTATAGACTAGCCATAGGCTGCAAACCAAATACTAAGGAGAGTTAGGACACTTACCTTTTCTCCCTATAAGAAAGGAGGCACATTAAGTCTTGTTTCAAAAATTACCCGACTGCCCTCTGCTGCAAAAGAAGTAGTACTGGTAAGAGCCCACAGCTAGTCTCTGATCTGGTGCTCTCCATCTACTTTTTCAAGTAGAATGGTTTGGGAAAGGCCTTGCAATGAAAAACTCTGTGACAAACATAAATCTTCATGGAGAAAGGATAAAAAATAATTTTCTGCAAAGGCCACTCACCAGAGCCCTTTTCTTCATATACTTACCTTCCCACCTGCAGTATATTTATAGGCCTACTGCAGATACAGGCATTAGTGAGGAACATCCTACAGTCAAAAATACTCAGAAATACAGAGAGATTGAGTTACAGGCATAGAGCGTGAGATTCAACAAGTCCCATTTAAATAGTGCGCAGAAAATTATTGCCCAGTAAAGCGTCACAGCGTCCCCTCTGTAAGCAAAGGGACTGCGTTGTATGATCAGATTTACTTTAAGCCAGAGATGCAAGTTTGCTTTTAGTAAATTTAAGCAGAGAATTATTTCCTGCAGACACCAGATTCAAGAAGGTTTACAGATCATTTTATAGTCACATTCCTTGTCTTCACCATGCTAAACACAAAAAAGGATGTAGTTTGCAGCCATTTATCCAAGGGCTAACTGTCAACAGCCAAATATAAAGCGGGAATTTTCCAATGATAAATTTGAGGGTGAGTATGCTTAAGAAAATACAATTTTTTGACACTGTATGCTTTTCTTCCCTATTAATACTTTGACCTGGTTAAGAAGCAGGAAATATTTCAGCAACAGCTCGCAAGACAATTTACAGGTATACACCAGTGATCCCATCTAGGAATCTAGTATAGGACTGTTGAGTAATACTGCATTTTAGCAAGCATTTTACTGAGAGTGAGAACAACTTCATTGCCCCCAGTCTATTCACCCAACTATAAAAACAAAGCTGATAAAACCAATTCTTTAGAGAATTCACAAGGAAGACTATTCTAGTCTCGTCAAACCAATTTCTGAAAAGGGTTATCAGTGGACACAAAAGAGCAGAGCACGTACAAGGCAATACTTCCGCAATGCATCCTCCTAGCTTACATAAATTCACATTCTATAGACTCCCTGAGTAAGGCGTTATACCACATTTTGACTGTGATATAATATATTTACTTTCTTTGATATACCTTAGTTTCTGATTACTCAAAAGTGTAAGAGATTTAATATTAACCCCAGTGACAAAAAAGCTTGTCTAAACTAATGCTAGACTAAATATCAAAATGCTGTTTGGTCACCAAAATGCATTTGTACATGTCCTAAAGCATCATATTAATTTATACGTAGTAAGAGTGGTTTTATCAACAATGTTACACTGAACTGTTGGGCAGGGCAACAAATCTATAAACCAAAATACTTAATATCAACATACGTTTATCAAAAGCACAACCAATGTTTCAACATGTAATCTCATCAGGAACAAAGAATGACCTGAGCCACCAAGAAACAAAGCCTGTATGTTTTCAGGCTTTGACCATGTACCTTTGAAACCATACTTTTAAGGAAAGCTCTTAAAAGACTTAAGTTTCCAAATAGGTTGACTGGCTCACCAGCCTCCAGAAGAGGAGAGGCTTACCTATCACACTCTTGGCAAAAGAAGCTCGTTTCAGGGTTGCCAGACCAAGGTCTCCAATCTTGACTGATCCAGTGGGGCCAGTAATGAAGATGTTGTCACATTTTAAATCTCTATGAATAATGGGTGGAGTGCGCGTGTGTAGAAACTGTAAGCCTTTCAGTATCTGACGGCACCAGCTTCGCAGTACTTTAATTTTCATCACCTTAAATCTTTTCAAATACCTAATGAAAAAATTAACAGTAGGTTAAACAGGTTCTGCTAACAATAGATTACAGTGTCTCATTTGCTGTTCTGAAGTCTGTAAGCAATAGCTACAGAGAGATATACAAATTTCAACTTCACCATGCTAAAACCTACTTGGGCATTTCAAGATTTCAGAGGAGCTGAAGATTATCTCCCATCCTAAAACTTAATCTGCCCTATTCAGACTTTCCTACTCACTTTCTTTTAGCCAGGGGACTATAGAGCTGAAAGATAAATGTGAAATGCCTGATCCATAGCTAGTAACTCATTTGCATACAAAGTCACCCTATGGTAATTAGACAGTTGGCTTGCTGAATTTCAAGGCACCACTTCCCTGAGAAAGAGTTAAAAGCTTATGCATGACAACAATTCTCTATCCATTTCATTTAAGAGGTATTTTGGTTTGTGTAGTTTTTTCCTACTGTTTATTTTGAAACTTTTTTAATCGTCATACACTTTGTTGATGAAATGGAACAGGGAGGGAGGGAGGGAGGGAGGGAGGGAGGGAGGGAGGGAGGGAGGGAGGGAGGGAGGGAGGGAGGGAGGGAGGGAGGGAGGGAGGGAGGGAGGGAGGGAGGGAGGGAGGGAGGGAGGGAGGGAGGGAGGGAGGGAGGGAGGGAGGGAGGGAGGGAGGGAGGGAGGGAGGGAGGGAGGGAGGGAGGGAGGGAGGGAGGGAGGGAGGGAGGGCCACTAGAGCCAAAACACTACCCACCAAGTATGTACAGAGCGGTTGCAAACCGTGGGAGAGCTCTGAAGTTGTTATACCTTAATCACACGTACTAGGCCAAGCACTCCGGTCAAGGATTCCAGGTTACAATTTAAACCTGCTTCAAATTTACTTGTGGAGTTGTCAAGCACGTTAGAAATTCTTAGAGATCACTTCCCTGGTGCAGGATGGGGTTCAATGATCTGAGTCTGACTGCTACTGCTCACTACTTCAGAAGTATGGGCAGATACAGACATGGCAGAGAAGTGTTCCTAAAAGCTCTGGCAAGTAACTGAATGAGTTCATACGTAAAGTCAGTGTCCCTTTGCAGGTAGGATGTGATCCAAGCTTAATTATTCTAACATCGCCACTTTTTAAAATCTTATGTCAAGAAGAGTCAAACGTCATACAAAAAATATTTTCCAATGTTTATGACCCAAGACTATGATCTTATTCTACTCTAACTTCAGATCCCATAAGGTGAATAATGTGTCACAGTATTCAAGTGCCTTCCAGCAGTGTATTCTCACAAACCCTCTTTAGGTAAAACAACGCAAAGTGAAGGATTGTTGTGTTGTTGTCTTCCTTTTGAAAAAGGGCTGAAATATATTTAGAGAAAGGAACTAGCCTGCTGTGTGGAGCAAGGACTATATTCTTATTCAGCCAATGTCACTCAGTCAAAGACTCAGTTAAAGACCAGTTTCACACTACTGTGAGATTGGTAGTAAATTCTGTGACCAGCATGGAGTCTAGCAACTACAATTTCAAAATAAAACAAGTCAAGTTCAACTATTCCCTGGTAGCATTAAGTGTCTTCTGTATATCCACTTAATCAGGAGGGGAAGTCTTGATGAAATCACATGAATGAATGCCAACATAAAAATACAGTATATTAATCCTTTCTAGGTTCTCCAGTTGAAAAGAAAATCTGGGAAAAGCAAGCTGCTAGCAATAATCCTGCTGTGAAAACAGATCTGTAAAAGCCATCAGGACCCAGTTTCAGAAAGAAATCAAGTCTCAAAACAGAATTGAGAGACAGGCACACAAAAAGCCAAGCCAAGGAAGGAGACAAACTGAAGGGGAGGTTCTGGATCACATCAGCTACCACTTGAATTCTCGCTATTGACACAACCCTCATTCATCTCCCTTGAGCCTGTTCCAAAGATCACATGGTAGGGGCACTTCAGTTCAGCATCTGGAATCCCTAATTACATTCTTGGTTTCAAATATGCTAGGCTACTGCCAGCTTCTCACTGTTAAAGGACCTGGGTCCAACCATCACCCAGTATCCTGCAGTGTTGCTGTCATTTTTCCACAACACTGTCATGAACTAAGTCATATGTCACTTAGGGCAGAAACCATTTTAAAGTGGAAACATATATAAATATAGAAAAACATAGAGAACTCTACTAGCTAGCATGCTTTTAATTTTCCTAGTATCATTGGATAACTCAAGCTTGAAGAGACCTCAGGAGGTTTCTAAGTCTTAAGTTTCTGCTTAAGGTAGGGCCATCAAAGTCAGACATGGTAAACCTGGGCTGTATCTCGTCAGAATGCTACTATCTCCAAGGACAAAGCACACTCATCATCTTGGGGCAACCTGTTCCAATGTCTGACCACCACCCATGAAAGAGCTTCTCCTTTTGTCAGCTTGAACCTCTTTTGTTTCAATTTATGACTGTTGACTCTAATCCTCCCACTATGCACCACTGTGAAAAGCCTGACTCGCTTATATATTCTGGAAAGCAGCTGTTAGGTCTTCCTTAAATGATCCTCCTTCTTCAGGAGGATCAAAATCAGTTCCCTCAGTCCCTCCTCACCAAGCAGGTACCCCAGCACCTGACCACGTTGGTGGGCCTCTACTGAACTTGTTCCTGCTTAATCAATGCTATTCTTATCTCTTTCATGTCATAGTCATCCACTTCAAAAAGATACTTGATCTTTGCACAGATTACAAGAAAACATGAGGCTTTATTAATAGTTTGCTTTAATAAATAGAGAGAAACAGGAACTATCTTTGCTTTCTGTCCCAAGGTTGGTTTCTTGGGTTTCTAAGCAGGAAGGACATTGACCAATAGTATCTCAGCTCAAGGAGCTAGAGAAAACACTAAGTTTTCTTAGAGGTCAATATGTAGGTATGTGTCCAACCAGATAGCTGACACACTCAAAGTGATTAGGAGATGTCCTGGTTCTGGCCAGGACAGAGTCAACCTCCCTAAGCAGCCAGCCCAGGTGAACTGAGTTAACCCCAGCTGTTTTCCACACCACCTTATATCCCTCCACCATAAAAGGCCTGGCCAGAACCAGGACAGCAACACACACTCCAACAGCCTTAGATAAAACTAGGCCAGATTAAAAATGGCTGTGTTCATTAATAGTATAATTAAGACTTAAAATAGACAAATCACTTTTTTCCCCAAACATTTTAATCCCATGATGGCATGCAATACCAGAAAGCAGTTTAACTCTTTACAACAATTGAGTTGTAGAACTTTCCCACTGGTTTGCAGAAGTAGACACTCTTCTTCATGCAAAATTAGAAACTTGCCCAGACAGCATTTCAAAAGAATGAGTCCACAATATTTTCACATTATTTATGTGTGTTTATATATAAATGTATACAAATACCAAAAAAAAGGAAAATTGAGCTTAAGATGTCAATACACTTTTGTTTACTTTTTCACATCAAGTGACAACAATGTCCCAAGTCTCAAAACAAAGTAGGTATCACTTGCATTAAATATAGGCAATGTAAACAAACTGGAAAAGAGATATGGAAGTAATAGTAAAATATCATAAGCAAACACAAGTGTGCAGTGTACATCTAGGAATATGACACAGACACATGAAATAATGATATTCAAAGTATCTGACATGTATCATATCATAACATCTTAAATTTCCCATACAGTTCACCTGTCAAGTCTCAAGTGAAGTGGACAAGAATAAACTAAATCACAGTTTTAACAGAAACTATGTAAGTGGGGAAAAATACCCAGAAGTCTACTGTTTAAAACATCTTCAATTAAAGTCTTAGTTCTTTCTGGGTAAAGCAAAAGTATGTTCTTACTTCAGAGTACAAAATAATCCTATAGCCAGCAAATCTGAGATACATCTTCCTGCCAACAACCTACGGTATAAATGTCTATTATTACTTTATCATCTTGCTTATGCCTTCACATAAGATACCCATCTAAGTTAAAATCTGTGAGAGGGAGAAAGGAGTAAGAAAGGGAGAAAAAAGTTAAATCTAACTATATATTCTAGAATGAAAATAGGTAACTTCATTTAAAGGCATCTGTAGGGTGCTGCAAAGCTTTTACTTTACTACTGCTGTGAAAACAGCACATGAAGCAACAGATCTATTATTTTATCTGAAATACCTTAAACAAGCTCAGAAAAGTCTTCCCTGAACATATGGCTAAAAAAAGTTGCAGTATCTTTAGCCCTCCAGTACTACTTTCAAGAGACAAACACTTCCCTATAATTGCAATCCAGACTCCCAAAGAGCCATTTTTTCCTTCTTTAGCTATGCCCATTTGTGGCTATCAATAAGCATCGTAAAAACACAAGACGTCCACGGGCTATTTTAACCAAATAGATTGCAAATTGTTTCCAGCTCCTGCAGCCTGCTTACACATTTTGGATCTGAATGCCTCTCCAAGACTTAAATAGGCATTGAATTAAGACAACGACTCGCAATCCCTGAACTGCAAATGCTGGCAGTTTTATTTCCAGTAGATTAATGGTGACTGGATGCTCACAAACAAGCTCAGCTCTCCAAGTTTCTACAGTGTGAGGCAAAGGCGTTATTTCAGCGAAGGCCTCGGGGCTCCACGTGCCACCAGAGGGCCCTCGCACTGGTGTCTACTTTTAACTCTGGCTTGGAAACAGGCCGAGTTTTCACTCCACTGCTTCACGGGGTGAAACTGCTCTCATAGGCACACCTTCAGATTTCTCTTAGGTAGTACTTCTAAAGGATGCTCCATCATAACCTGCAGTGCCAGTAAGACTCTTGTTAAGTAAGTATTTCCTTATGCAAGGTTAGCCCTCTGGAAAGTTCTTATTTTATCTGAAATACCTATTTCTAGAGCTCTGGTTTTATGCTAATGATTCTTACATGCTTTTGACATGCCTTAATTTACTTACGTTTTCAATGTTCCAGATGTCATGAGTTCCGTCACAAGAACAATACACTTTTTTCCTTTGACTGTAGATTCCCAGGAATCATAGAACCTGACAATATTGGGATGCTGAAGCCCTTTCAGCATCCCAGCTTCCTCTTTAAATCTTTGTCTCTCTGACTTGGACAGCTTCCGATCCTAATGAAAAAGAAAAAGGTATGTCAGAAAGCTTTGCTTTATTTCTCACTCAGAAAAGCAGCAACTTGAAAAACAACTGGGTACAGTCAGTGAACAAGTAAGAATCAGCAGTTTTAAATGCTATTTTTGTCTGAAACTACCCCTAAATAGTCTATTTGGAAGACACTATTATAGTCTTTTTTTATCATATGTTTTTCCTTAAAGTCTGGTTGCTCTCAGAGGTAAGAATTGAGAGTCTGCAGATTATCTCCCCTTCCTGTTTCCTCCTCCCCTGCTCTAATGTAATTGCCTGACTCAAGATGGAAGGGGGGGGGGGGGGGGTGGTGGGGATGGGATATAACATCCTCAAATATTCAACTGCTCAAGAGTAGACAAAACTGGATCATTTAAAGCACCTCTCACGTTGTACATAATAGTCTTTAGGTATTCCTATGTGTTTGAAAATCAGACCACTGGTAACAATTGGCTCAACCCTCCATATAGGTGTAAAGCATCATACCTCTCTGACATACAGTATGTATTTATAACTGTAGAAGAATAAGGAAGTGAGTTGGATTTACTTTGATTAAAAGCATGACCTCATGATTAAGCAAGTTTCCTGTAATTTAGCATCAAGGAAAACAAAAAACATAACTCACACTAGAGACACAAAGCAATCTGGCCAGAGACATATCACAAAAAAGCATTCCTAAACACTAGTGCTGTATTACCCAACAACAGGATATCAAGACTGAGCAGCTACTACCAGAATAAGCTGTGTATCTCAAAAGAAAACAGTCACCTTGTGTCTGTCATACAGTGTTGTAAACTTCTATTGATCACACTAGTCAGATGACTGAATGACAAAAATTAGATCCATATGCAGCTTGTATTAAAAAAACCCAAACACAAAACAAACCCACAACAATTTCAGAATAAACTTCAAGACCAGAATTTTAGAATCACTGTTTCTAACAATTATTGAGGAACAACCAGTGACTTCGTCAAGCCTGAGTAATCATTTTAAACCACCTCATTCCTTATTTCCTTTTCAATTAAAAGGAGGTAGTAAAAATACCCAGGGTTTACTTATACTGCTTATAGCCTCCTATTGTCCTCCAGGCAATAGTTCTTCCTCCTTTGTTTACAGGTAATGTTTTCTCAATACCATTCAGCATGCTAATATCTAAACCATCATAAACCCTTCCAAACTTCATTTCCTGATGAAGCTCCAGTTTTCAGAAGTGAAGAAGCCCTCCAGAAAAAGTTTAAAAACACTTCAAGGACGAGTAACTTCTCAGCACATTATACTTGCTTAGGAAGATGCTGAATTCCGATGTCTCACAAATTTAGCCTACAGACATCAAAACCGTTTAATCCTGCAACTATTTCCCTCTGCAGAAATTTGCACTACCATCTCTTTTCCCTCCTGCAAAAGCACACTTGCACAAAAAAGTTTCAAAGTAACATGTTTGCAGAACCACAAACATTTAAGTATTCATGAATTCTGCTTAGGTGTTGGGTGTTTTTTTTTACCACAGAAACAGCACTTCCACTTGAGCTATCTTACCCAGTTTTCCTATCATTGTAATAATGCAATACAGGTCCTGTTCAAAGCCAGTTAATTACGACTACTACGAAGATCTGCGATACAGAAAAGGAGCTGCAATAGGTGTATCAGTCAGCAGACCACACATACCTGTTTCTAAGGAACACTCTGCTTCAAGGAATACAAAATTACAATAATATAATAATTCTTACAGTTAAATGAAACAGTCTTCTCAGCCTCTACACTTGATCCACATAACCCACATTTCAAATATAATGAATAGCTGTGTTCTGTATTTCCAAAAATAAGGCTACAACAATTACTTTTATGTCACTTAAATTCAGCTACATAATATGAACTCTTGCACTTTTTGTCCAAAAACTAGATTTCAGATCTACATTTGGATTACATTTACTTTGTTATGTGTATTCTACCTAGTTATCTACCACAAACACTACCAACCACTTTTAGACTACACTTGTCGTTAAATTCTTATCTTAATCTATGTAAACCTAATCTCCCTTAAGGGTCTTACTCAGTTTTGCCTACCACTGTACTACTCGCCCCAAATAGAAACTAACAAGTGGTAATCACTCTTATCAATGACCAGACTCGTAACAGGCATGCATATTTTGACTCATTTCTCTCTCTGGCCACATCAATGTAGCATCATGTTCCTACAAACGTATCCGTGACGTTTAAAATGGACACTCAACACTTCAGTGCTGGTACTGGAAATATCAACAAGACCGTGACAATATAAGAAGTAATTCAACACTTCTTTGAAAGAGTGCCCTAATGATCTGGGACAAGTTTGGGCACAAACACCAGCCAACAAATTTCACCCTGGGAAGGCAGCAATGTTTTTGCAACCAAGGAAACATTGCATCCTTCAGTAGCATACTGCAGCAGCAAAAGTGAACATTAAACAGAACTGTAAGAGAAAGACAGAGGCACCACTTGTCTCATGAGACTAGCAATGCATACTACCTTTAACCACCCTCATTTCCTTGGATACACAACCCATACACTCATCCATAACAGCTGTTTATATTCCTTCCTTAAAGGAATACTAACGCTAGGCAACCAAAAAGGGTGAATATACTTTTAAAAAAACATAGTTTTCAGCAAAATATTAGATCTCACAAGCAATTACATCAACAAAATGAATCTGTATAGACAATGGCTCATTACATACAGTATATACAAACTACATTCTAATGCAACCTGCAATGTTGGCTGCATGCTAACACGCAATTTAAAAGTTACAAGTACACCTTTAAAACTTGGTATTTCCCTATACCAGAACCTTACATCATACTAAATCTGCAGAGCTATAGCAGAGAAAAAGAACCCACCATCACTTAATGAGAATTTAAGAGACCATTTTTCCAAAATTTGAAAGGTAGCAGCTTTCACAATCCTCAGTTATAACTGCACACTCCAAGAGACTCAAAAGTCCAGATGTGTTTTTCAAATGAGACAGTATTTGGATTCCATTGTGGCCTTTGAGCAGGAGTTTGCAGGAATGCAAGACCCTCTGCTCCATCTCCACATCTAAAGAGGACCATTTCTGCATATATTTGCTGAATTCATCTGGAAGCAAAAATTGAGGATTTGCAACTTAACATTCCAGTATCACAAATTATAAGGTCGATTACAGAAATTTAATGTTTTCTTCTATTTTTAAATCAGATAGAAACTAAACAAAATAGAAAGATGCATAAGATGCTTTTCCATAAAGCTGTAGAAATTGTATAATTTTATAAAGAAACTACAGCTTTAACAACAGTTATTAATAGATGGCTTGATATCCTAGCCTTCAAAGACCAATTTGTTTTGGAATTCCTAATATTAAAATTTTAAAAATGGATACCCTTCCTCCCATCTCAGTCCTTTTTTTTTTTTACCATAATGAAGCAACCATAAGCAGACAAGGCAGTGTCCTCAGTCTACAAAGTTAGCAAATCACATTCTTGTATCACAGTTGGCCCATGCTGAACAGATATAGTCCAAACATTTAAAAATATACAAAGCTGTCTAACTGTAGGAGAGCTTGCTTCCTAAAATGAATTTAACTATTTCATAAAATGGCCAGCATTGTTCTTCCTGAACTGATAGCTTCCCTGGAGGCCTTAAGTGTCACATCCCAATCACTAGCTTGCCCTTCAAACAAACTGAAACAGATGCATCAAGCCCACTCTGTTCATTTCATTCATGCCTTTCCACCTACATTAAATTGTTTTGACAAGCCAGGACAAACAGCAAGGCTTCCCAGCACGTGACCCCGGGTTCTGCAGTGCCAGGGGCCTGAACAGAAACAGTCAGCAAGTGAAACAATCGTTCGGCTCAGAACAACTCAATAGGCTTTTCTTGGCTGTTTCCATTTATCCTGAGTACCTCCCCTCTGATTTCTTTTGGTCAGGAAAGAGCTATCAGAGATGTTTACATTATTTCTTGCAATAATCCCCCAAGATTAGCTATTGTACCAATGGTTATATTCCTCTGGTGATGTTTTTCAGACACGGCTTAATATCTATTCAGGAAAGAAAATAGATTTCTGGCACCTAAATTAATCTTAAATTTCAAGTGGATTGCTCACATAACTGTTAAATCTGAGTAATTTCTCATCTATTTTCCTTTCTCTTTCCACAGCCCTTATAAGTTCTGTTGGAACATGGTGACAAGACACCACACATCTGCAAAGCACATGTCACAAGCAGTTGGAGAGCCTGGCTCGGACACTTGACCCACCTTAGCAAGGCATCATATTTTGCTCAGGCCATTTGAGTCTGTTCTTTGTCCAGCCTAAGCTCAATTAAGGATCTTGCCTCCACTGTCCATTTTTACTGACACCAATGGCCTGAGCTAAATTCTAGGACAATTCAGCTGACAACATTATACCTAATATAAATATGCAGAAGAGACACACCGCACTTCACTCTCAAACACATGCTGTAGGATACCAAGCAAGTGGATAACGAAATACTACATGTAAGAAACTAATCTGCTAACTCACTCTGTACATCCTCAAAGTTGACTTTGTTTCTTAATATCAAGTAAAATTAACATAATCAAAGGGCCAGGGCAAACCTGAGCTAGAAATCTTCCCACAATCTCTATCTTCTACAAATTAGCAGACTCAGAGGTGGCATCAACTTTAAACTGGATTTTTTTTTTTTTTTTTTTAAAGCACAACATAGACAGCTGCTCCCTCTTCCACAATGTTAGGAGGATAAGCAATAAAGAGGAAATGGGGAAAGACTGGACACTTTACGTACTACAGACAGATTTTACTACCCTTCTGCATATCCTACAACTAGATCCACAAATTCTATGTAGTTGTATTGCAGGGACAGTTAATGGGTAGTTATTACTGGGTTTGTTTTTAAACTACAGTAGAGCAACGCTACTGTAGCTTTTGTCCAAAGAGGTGCACTAAAAAGCACACTAGAAAACTCAGTAGCAATGAAATGCCTTCAAATGGTATAGTCTCAAAATAAACAGCCATGAAAGACTTCAAAACGCTGCTGCTGAATTACAGATAGTCAGAACCACAACCAAGGTAAATCACCTATCTGTGCTGAGGTTACACCAAGCAGCATTTTATCAAACATTCAAAATATCTAAAAATTTGAGAGGAAGACACTACTGTTCCAAGCCTATTATTCAGAGGAAGAAGTAGTATACAGAAGAGACAAATGTCCTTCTGTGTGCATTTCTGCTGCATGTGAGAAAGGCTTTGCAAGCCTTTTAGGCAAGGTTAATGAGGGGTCATCAGAGGAGAAGCTAGCAAGACAGCGCCGATACTCAGCGCTGTTAATGGAACTGAGCCTTTGTGGGCTGCAGTGTTCTCATCCTGAAAAAATCTAGCAGCTAAGAGGAAAAATGAGCACAGTGACCATTGAGCTAGACTAACAAAATATCAACAAAGAACCCACTCATCTTAAAAATCATCCAACATCACGTAGTTGGTACCTAGAAATGGACGTCTAAGTGCACAAGAGCCACATCTATGTTTCTGTGTCAACAGACAAACCACTTCAGACATTTCAGTGTTAAAGACTAGGTAGAAAAAAGGAAAGGAGGCAGAAGAGACTGTTCAAAATGCATCCCTGCACAGCAAGAGACATGAATTTAAATCAAGGATCTCCACAGATACTTCCACCAGTATACCTTTCTACAAACCACTGAACACGAAAAAACTATTAAATGGAGTTAAACAGTTGCTGTTCCAAAAGTATGTATGCAAAGGTTTGGTTTTTTTTTCCATTTGACAGTAGTGTTTCTGAAAAAGAGCATTTCAAGCACCCTGCTTTAGAGCTTAATTGTATAATGTAATTTTTGTAGATTTACATAAACTTTTAGCAAACCACAGACTTGGGAATCAGGTCTGCACACCTAATGGAAGAAGTTCAGTCTGCAGACAGCTCTTGATTCATGCATACTTCCTGCTACAGCTCTCTTACCTTCCAAGAGTCCAACCTTTCATGGGCAGGTCTCTATAGCCTCTACACAAAATTGTAAGGTCTGAATAGAAAATTTGCACTTGATAAACTGGGGACTTGGAGACTCCCAGCATACTGGGGAACACCATCAGCTGCCAAGATTGCCAGCTGCTCAATAAAGAGTTTAGAAAGGCAATACATTAAAACTGCAGCTACTGAGGATAATAAATGCCAGATTAGGATACCCTTTGTACCACTTTGTACATGAAAAGCCACTACGTCAAGATTCGCCAGAACACAGCCGACAATGCTCCAAGGCTGCACTCAACACATGTATGGAGTAAACTATTAAAACTGATCACCTTACTATGCACTATTGTTCTTTAGTTAAATCAAGTATTTTTTCTCCCTCCCAAAACATATGCATTAGCCAAAGATAAGCTTTTTTAAAAAGGGGGGGCAGGGGCAGGTGGTAGAACAGGATGACAAGACATCAAACCAAAGGGAAAAACAAAAGAAGACCTGGGCTTCCATTGCTTTCAGAAGGCTAGGTATCACACCACACAAACTCCTTAACCTTCCCTCCCAGGTCATACATCCCCAAAAACAGCTCTGCAAAAGCTTCTAAGAAGATTTTAAGAAGAAAGGGTTTTCTTGCTTGTTACTCCAGTGTTGCTTCCTTATCCATATTTATCAAATTCAGAAATCAAAATCAATCTCTGCAGCTGCATGAATTCACATGGTTTGGGGGACAGGAAGAACAATGCATGCTCTCTTTCTTGGCATTATGCTTGAGAGTCCCAAAACAACCACCTGTAATGGAAATAAAGCTGCTAATCCCATCAATACAGAAGAAATATAGAGAGACAATTTGAGGACCTCTGTATTTCTGCTTTCCAGATGTTGGTAACCAGTACTGTTCAGTCCCCTTCCTCTGTCTTAGTTTGAAGATGGAAGACAAAGTTCATGAGGATGCATAGTGGAATGAAACACAATGCCAAGTTAACATTTACTTACTGAAGCACAATTTCACACTGCTGTTTGGCAAGCCTCCATGAGAAGAATCAGTTTTACATAAGCTACAGACAGGCTTTGTGGAGTATGCAAACCACCTTAAGATAACACTAAAGTATAACATATATCTAACACGGTAGAAAAGAGGAGACCTAAAATAGTTACCTATTATACCTTTTAAAGTTCCTGAGTAATGGTAAATATTTTTGTAGACTTCCTTTTACACAAGGTATTCAATATGTTTTAAGTTTCAGCAAAGTACACAAGTAGTAAACCCAAGTGAAAGGTTGGCAGATTATTCACATTAGTTGTTCCGTTTCCTGGTGAAAAGAATCTGTGCACTGTCTTCTGTATTTTCATTTCTGGCATTTCAATGCACAACCTGAGTAGCATGGCAAAAAATTCTTTAGAAGATGCTGTTAGTTCATAAAAAAGACTTGCCTGAAAATTAAGTTGCTTCTTGTCCTTTGCCTTACCATTGAAACAGGTATGCAATATGGCAAACATATGCAAGTTTATCGCTGCTACTTGAAGGTTACAATTAAAGAAACAAGTTACATACATCTTGACAGAAATGATACTTGGGGAAACTGATGGTGGGAGGAAGGAGGGAAATGGAACTCTGTGATCAAACAGAAGCCTTCAGTAGTCAGGATTTAGTCTGAAGAAGTCAGTTATACATATGCTAGAAGAGTCAATACTTGAGCAAGCTTCAGAAAAAAAGCAACAGAACTTTGCCTTCCCTGAAAAGACAGCATTTACAACCAAAACCTAAGTATGCTACTGAAAGATACTACCACTGTTCTCCATTTTATCCCACAATTGTTTGCCAGTTTTGATGAAGCTATGATTGATGGCCACAGGGGAAGGGTGAGAAGACCACCACTAATTACATTCCTCAGATGTAGTCAATTTTGCATACACAGGATCACCTGTGCAAGCAGCAGTAGTAACAGCATCTAGGACACCTGGTGGCAGCAGTGTTATAGACTGAACCTATGCTTGAAGAGACTTCTTCAGAGTCTCCTTGTAAAAGAAAAGGCACAAGAAGTTGAGTCTGTGCCTGCTTGCACCAATTTCTAGCATAGTTAAACACAACAGACCTGTAACAGTCACAATTATAGAGTCCTTACAGGTCTTCAACTGTAAATCCTCAAGTTTTGAAGATCCCATACATCCACAAGAACATCCATAACAAGTCTACTAATATTGCTATTGCTGTACAGGAACCTGGCAGTAAGGAACAACTGAAGCATGCCAGAACAAAGATGCTGTAAAGGGAGAAACTCAGGAACACTGAATCAAAGATGAACCCACTAACATGGTGAGATCTGAAGCCATTCTGTCTTGCTTCCTCACATCAAACAAATGGCAGAAGTGAGATCAGAAGTGTAAGGAGGGCGCAAAGACAAAATGAATCACGAATGGAGCAGCAGAACAACACTTCTGTTTCTCTGCAGGTCAACAGTAGATCAGCATGTTTCCTCTTTATCTAAGGTCACACGAAATCTTGAAAGTGTGAATCCCAATAACAAAATGCATCTTCTGTTTCAGTAGCACTGTGGGATTTTTTTTATTCTCAGCAATGCCAAGAATTCCTACACGGCTACACTCATGCACTTCAGTATTATGTGCAATACCAAACGGAAGGCTCATACCCCGCACGCACCAGACACAGAGACTGGGGCAGCCACCGATACCTCAAGTCTTTCTTGGAAAGGTAACAATAGACAAAACCCGGACACCTCCATGGGGGCTAGAACAGTCTGCCTTACTGACAGGCTTTCAAGGAATTCACCCAGTGAATTTTTAGGTTTCCACTTAAATTTTAAGGATGAATATGATGCAACTGGTAGTAAAGCACCTCAGTTTTCCCTGGAAAATCAAACATCAGCAAAATCATACCAAATGTGAACCTCTATCAGATTACTAGCTTGTTTTCCAGAACTGTGTTGTGTGTAAATGCGCACATTAAAACAAGTCCATACTACTATTCACCCCACTCTCTCACATGAGCACACACATTCATAAGCAAAGCAAGTAGGCCAAACTGAGGAACTAAACCAAATTCCACTTTGGCAGAAAGCAATTATTAAGACTAATCAGTATATTGCCTAATCTCAGCTTCCCTTGGGAAATTCGCACTTTTTAGAACACAGCTTCAGAGTAAATTAAGAACTATACTCACACTTTATCATATCAATTTTATATTTTCCTTTGGTCTCCACACAACCAGCAAGAGAAAAAAATTAAAACGTAGATATGAAACCTATGGCTTAGGCATGACCTCTTCCGGAATCTCTTGGGTCCTTGGGAATCTGGTCTAGGAATGGCAAGCAACTGTGTAGGCTTCAGTCATTTCTATTCTAGGGTTGCTCTAGGCAGCATTTGTGCTTCTTTACACAGAAGTCCAGAAAAAGAGATGGCTAAAAGTTTTGTTCAATCTATTCATCCTGAAAGGCTGAACATAAGGGACAGTAATCAAAGTGCTGTGCAATACAAAAATAATTAGTATTAGAAGAGAGAGGTCATCTACTTATTTTCACTTTAAAATTGCTATTTAATCCACAGAAGAGAAACGGGTAAGTTTGCTATCTGATATGAGTTCACAACAAGGCTTATGTTTGTTACACATGTCTTATTACAGAATTGAAGTGTTAGCTGAACTGAATTCTTGATGAGCTATTAACCAGCTGGACCATCTTGTCACTTGGCTCAGATGCCTCATTAAAAGTTTTGAAGCTCACATCAATTCTCATTTTGCACTGGATTGATTGCTTTGTCAGTGAGAGGGAAGGTACATCTAATCATCTCAGTTTATTCTTACTAAGAAAATCCAATTCTCCATTCAGGTCTGACAATACTGCAAGAAAAAAAGCCTCTTCCACAACCCATTCTGGTTATCTCACAGATTTATGGACTCACTGCATCAAAAGAGCAACTGTAGCTCATTTCACATTTCTGCATGACTGCAAGAGTCCTTCTACGAGTAGATACATGTCTAGAACATTAGGGTGAACCCTTAACCAATTCTGCTAAAGACAAATCAATTTAGAGAATCAAAAATATACAATTCTTCATCAATGTACTTCACAAAGCTAATGGCAAAGGGAAAGAATTAGCTATATCCACTTTTCAGATAGCTGAGATAGCATCAGTTGCAATGGTTAGAAACCATGCAGTAATGTCCAGATGACTCCAAAGATTCAGTAATACCAAATACTAGAGCTCCATGCCAGACATCCTTCATTGAAAGGTATCTCTCACTCAGGGATCCTTCAGGGATTCATCAAACACCTCAAATAACTGCCAGGTGTTCTATATGTTTCCAAGATAGACAAAAATCAAAAAGGCATCTCATGTAGAGAAAGACTGAGTTCCAGAAAGAGCAAGTTTCATGGGGTGACCAAAATTTCCATTCTAGATGAAGGCTCAGGAATACCTTGCATAAATAGCATTTCACAAATATGAAAGTCCTAAAACACTGGAGGAGCACTTTATTTTTTCTAAGCCTCACTAAATCAATGATGCAGTCTTCCTGTGACCTATCAGAATACCCATCTTCATTTCAGGCTTCTCAAAGTGAAGCAGTAATAATTTTTCCATGTCTTACCTGATGGACTGACTTAGGAGATCACATTCTTGCATCACTCGCACACTTACTGTAGCCTTTCACAATGATACCATGTACATTAGAGACTCCTATGTTTATAGCACAGCACATGCATCTTCCTTTGCAAAACCCATATAAAATATAGTTTTAAAAAGCTACCTGCAAAGTCAGAACTATTTCAGACACCATTAAATGTACCACTAGTATGCAAATTAAAATATGCACATTATCTTTCACAGAGCAAGGAAATTGAGCATAGTTGAGTGAGGAGAAAGAAAATGGTCAAATATTTAACAGCTGGTGAGTGGTAAACTGAACAACCAAAAATATTGGCATGATGAAGCAAAGTCTGCATCTAGAAGCATAACTGGCTTTCCAGTTCAACCCTGAAAATTTTAAAAATGAGTTAAAATATAAAACATAGTGTAGCTGAAATGTATATGGAGGAACCAGGCCTACTATCTAAAGCAACACAGGGCATGGTAAAACAAGGTACTACTATGCACGCCTTGAACATATAAGGACTATCTTTATACAACTTGAAAAAAATCTCAAACCCTGAAGTGCTGGATTACCCTGCAAAAAAATGGCAGCTAAAATTTAGTGTTGTAAAACAGGTGAGATGAAAGATTATCAACAGAGTAATCTCCACACTGATTCAAAGTGGACTGCTAGGGATAAGCAGAAGTAGTTTAAGATTAATATTCAGCATCTTTTTCTTGGAATTTGGGGATTATATGTATGAGATTATTGCCATTGCCAAAACTATTCTGTATTAGACTGAATTTTTTTTTTCCTGAAGACTACTGCTGGGAACATCTGGCACTGCCAGAAGACCAACCATGACCTAGATGACCTCAGATAACCACCACAACCTGTCTATGAATTAGCAATTAAAATAAATAGTTTATCCAAAAAATCTGTTTCTCATTACATCGTGGTTTAGTCATATACCTTGATGAGGTACCACTTTTTCAAATGTCTTAACAGCAACACTGGAGGCATCTCTTGAAGACAAACTAAAATGCCTGAGAATGTCATGGTCCAAAGGACCTACCTGATATGGGTCACCACAGCCAGAAATATTTTTTTCAAAATCACGTATTCTTTCCAGTGAAATATCTGATAGTCTGTGCCTCATACACCAAAATTAGCAATGATGTTTATCTTTGAAATGTTTCCTTAGCCATTTTTAGCCCCATGAGTCCATCTGAAACACACTCCTCTCTTATGTGTTCAGCAAGTTTGCATACACAGGAAGCCATAGAATCTGGAATTCAAATAGAAGTGGCTTGTCAGAAAAGCTGCACAAGTGTGTTCTGGTACTGCATCACTTGCTTCAGTGGAAATAACTACATTTCTGTGGGGAAAAGAGTGAGTAAATAGATTTGAAACATCCTGTATTTTTCTGTATTTTTTTCTCTGTATTTTCTCTGTATTTTTTTTGCTGTATCACAAAACCCCAAACAACATTCTGGTAAAACAATTAATTAAGCTAAAGACAACATTGTAAAGATAACAGACATTCAGCCCTGGTTTTAGTCTCAAATCCACTAGTTGCTACCTTAAGTAGTACATAGGCTTACTCCTACTAGAAGGATCAACCAGGAATTCTTTCCTCACCCTTGAAACAACTAAGGCTACAAAAGGCCCCTTTTTCACAAGCAGAGACTGGACCCATATAGATCTCTGGACAGATATCAAATAGAAGAGCCATATTCATTTTCAGAAAAAGAGCCTTCTGACTAACTACCAGGCAACAGGATGTGAGAAGCAGCAAGACAAAGTCCATAGAAGCACCTGAGAATCAGTTTCTTTGCCGATCATCTGTTGCCACTCCCACATTTTCTTCAATTAACTTGAGAAGCAACTCAAGTGCCAAGACAAACTTTCCAATCAAAATTCTAATGTTTGAATTCTCAGTATCTAAAGATATTGCTGAGAACCTCACCAATTGCTTCCAAAGGAAGCTCTGTAATTTTTTCCCCCTTAAGACTCTACCACTACAATATAAAACTATTTTTCCACACCACGGCTATGATCCAAATAGATACCTCCGTACTTTCAATGAACAGCTGTGTGAAATAGTCTCTGGGGAGTCCACTTCTGAGACCTCTTTTGCATCAAAAGGTGGAACTGTAATTATATATCTTCAAAGCACATGAAAATTCTGAATACAGTTTTCTTGTTACAACCACAGGGCCTTGTGGTTAGAACTTCAAGTTTCTTAGTTTTGCACACAAATCTAAATTGTCACAAAAGAAGCAAAAAGGGAAGAGAAGTACTTTATCCACTCCTCATTTTCTAAATATTTACAAAAATGAAGGCCAAGTGTAAGTAAGCACCTGCTGCTGTAGCACCTCCGAGGGTTTGGAAACAGGCTTCAGTAGCCAGCAAGAACATTAGAGTACAGACCAACAAGTTTTAAAAATCAAAATTCATGACTAACTGCATCAGCATTAATACTTAACAGCCTGCAACCGTAAAAGTGGGATGAGACCAACAGGATGTCCAATAAGCAGGAGCCGGACAGATGAATCAGTCTCAGAGTTAACAGCCCTATCTTCAAAGCTGTTAGCAGACAAAAAAAAAAATTATGAACAGGCTTCTTCAGAATGAGTTGCAACATATCTGCCCATCAAAACCAGACATTTCCCCTTGTGATTTCACTTTGCAAGTAATAAAATCCAGACTGCATCACAAACAAAGAACTGCAGTTCTTCACACACACACACACTTGCTCTTGCCCTGAGCACTCTTGGCTGCAAGGGCTGCTAGCTTTTTAATGCTATTTTGTTTTCTCCTATGCTTCCAACACACGTTTAATCCACCAGAAAGTTTCTTGTAATTTCTTATTTCAAAGTATAGTTTCTCAGATAGACTCAGTCCATACTTAAGTTACCTCCTGTTGAAGGTTCACATAACCAATCTGTTTCGCTCTCCATCTGCAGGGCAAATTAATGCTCGACACAAACCAAACAGAGATAGCCTGAGCACTTTCAACACACTAAATTGCTGACTCAGTCCAAACGACTCCATTTCAGAATTAGTCACACACATAAGACTGTAATGCAGAAACTGAAATTTGTGCCACTATGAACCCTTCTTATCTCAACTGACTTCCGTACAATTGCATCTAAATAAGGACTTCACAAGAGGTCTATTGGCAGTAATCAGCTTTGTAGAAGTAGGATATACCTTTCTCTGAAATTCAGGTTCTTTTCACAGATAGAATGGGATGGTATCATGAGAACATGGTGAAATCTGGAGAACCGTAGAGGAGACTATGACCACAAGTATCTAGAAGTTCATTTTTAAAAATGAAGGGAATAATTTCCAGGTAACCCAAGGAATAGTGTCAGAGTAAGTGCAGAGGAGGGCCACCAAGATGATCATTGGGCTGGAACACCTCTCCTATGAGGGCAGGTTGAGAAGAGTTGGGCTTGTTCAGCCTGGAGGCTTGGGGAGAGCTGAAAGGAGCCTACAAGAAAGCTGGAGAAGGACTTTTTGCACAGGCACGTGACAATAGGATGATGTTAATGGCCTTAAACTGAAGGATGGCAGATACAAGGAAAAAATTGTTCATTCTGAAGACAGTGAGACACTAACACAGAGAAGTTGTGTCTGCCCCCACCCTGGCAGTGTTTAAGGCCAGGCTGGATGGGGCTTTGGGCAACCTGGTCTAGTAGAGGGTGTCCCTGCCCATAGCAAAGAGTTTGGAGCTAGATGATCTGTAAGGTCCATTCCAACCCAAACCACTCTCTCATTCTATGATTACTGCCTTTTCCTGCCAACCCTTCCTTTCAAAGTACTTTCAAGTTTCCACTTCCCAGGAGGGACAAACAACATTAGACACAGCGCAGACCTGGCTCTGAGCTAATTAAAAAGGAATTTCAATACAATGTGCTAGATACTAAACACTAACAAAACTAATAGTCAAGCACTACTCTGTAGCTATGTTTAGACTGTTTAGATTTTTTTCTACTTGTTTCATTTACATAAGTGTCTTTGGACTTTTATTTTTTTCCTCCTTCCACACAATCATGACTACTACCTTTAAAAAACCTCACAGACATTCTGGTAACTCTTCAGTCTACATAAGACCACCAGCATGCACTGTCACTATCTCGCTTAAACCTCAAATGACAAGATGTGAAAAATCCAGAAGGTATTTAAAAGGCCAAACTATAAACATACAAGCTCCTGTACTTTAAAATATCTTTATCCTTGACTGTCTTACATATTTGCTAAATCTAGTATATATACATATTCCGTTCCATCCTTATCAATTTCCCTCTAGGCTTGTGAGAAAGACAGATTTTTGACACAGGCATTTGCTTTTAAAATAATTAAGAATTTCATTTTGCAAATTTACTACACTTAAAGCCATGTGAGCAGTGTATTTTCACAGATGCTTGTGTCAGACTAACTATAGCATACCAGAACCAAGGTCTCTATCACCTGCAAAGTCTGCTGCTTCTCAAAAAGTAAATACTGCTGTTCCACAAAAGGTTTTCTAGCTGAAAACTTCAGAATTTTCTCTGGAGGAATTGGAGTGGCTCCAATGAAGCAAACCATTTCTGAGGATATTAAACTTTAGTAGCTAAACCAACTGCAACACAAACTGAAGGGAACTGAATTATATCATACAGCTTTCCAACCTGCATTTTCCCCCAACATAGGGGTTTGACTTGCATATGGCATATAGAAGTAGCCCCACAACGTATGTTGGCTTTATGTTTTACAAATTTAAGTTGAAGAAATTCTTTCATATGGCATTTTTAGAGTTTAAAAAAAGACACAGTTTCCAAGTTTCATTTTAAAAGTGTTCCTTGTTTTAAAGTTTTATTGTCTGAAAACTATTTACTTTGAAATACATCTTCACTGTGAAGGCAACCCACCTGTGTCAAGACCACTTTTAGGTCCCTGCTTCACAACTCTGACATAGAAAAGCTTAAGGCACCAATGGATGCAACAAAGCAAGCACATCTCTCTGAAGCATCTGCACCATCTTAGCTAAGTTTATTAAACAGCTGAGCTCAGGAGAGACACTTGGTTTCAAAAATTGCAGCCCAGTTGGTTAAGGTACACACCAAATGGGCAACTGAAAGCAGGAATCAGATTCAAGTGGTAGTACCTAATATACTAAGCATGATATGTAAAGAATTTAGAAGTCTGTGACCACATTTCTTCCAAAGACAACTTGCAAAATTACAGACCATTACAGATCCAAACTCCAGGAAAGTTACATACTTAATGCTACAGAGCTGACTTCTCAATCTGCTCAACTGACTGCACTCCAGAAAGTGTAGTAACTGAGCTCAGTAAGCAGCTTCCTAACATTGGATGAGTGAACCATATTCATGCTGTCAAGAGGAAAAAACACCTGCTTAACATTCATGTTAAACACACACATCACCCACACTGCACCAACTCAAGTATTACAGTGATATATACAACTGATTTCTCAGCTCTGGACTGTCAGACAAAGACTCTTCAGTACAGGTTAAAACCAAAAGGTTTCATGGCATTAGACACAGTTTACTTCAAGAGTATTTCCAGTGACTGACAAGGATAAAGCTCATCTGGAAGAGATACATGTTCCCGAGAGTAAGGTCAGCAGTTCTACTGCAGGAATCCATACCATCATTGACATGAAAGACAAATATGCAAATTTTCATACTTTCAGGAGCAAGATTGGTATCAACTTGCACATTATGATAACTGATGGACGGTAATGCAAAGAAATTCTGTTATATTCTGCTTAATAACAATTTTAATCATCATTTTAGACATTGCCACAAAGGTCTTGTACCAAACATTCAAACACTGAACTGCTGCAGTAGGATTTTTGCCAACAAAGCCTGGAGGGGCCTCAAAAGTAAGCAAGAGGTCTCTTCATGTCACTTCATCCAAAGAAGTCCTCAAAACATCACACTGCTACAATAATGCTTGGATTTTTAGTTACTTAGCATAAGAACATACTCCAATGCTTTTAGAACTGCAAATGAAAAGAGCTAACAGCAACTATTGTTCCATTTGAGCACCCTTTTCTGAATAAAGTCAGAAACCTATTAATGCTCTACAAGCTGTGTTTTCTGAAGTGCAACACATGATGCTCATCCTTTGAGCTTCAGCTTAGTAACTCCAGAACGTGTTTTCTATCAAAAGGTCCACAGCTGTGATATCCAAATTATATCCACAAGTACTCCAGTGGTTAAGTCCATTCTTAGGAGAAGGCAAGAGGAACCAGCGAGATAAGGGACTAAACAATATACATCATCCATCGACTTGACCCTCAGGAACAAAGAACACCAGACCTGAAAACCACAACAAGGCAAAACAGCCTAGTATTGCCCCACATTACCACAATGGCAAGTGGCTGCAATGCCTCTCAAGTCTACTGCTAAGTCTCATTCTGACCTTAAGTTTCCTCTGTGTCAGTTCTTTCAGGGAAAGTGGCATACTTGTCATAGAATAACTGGGTCCCTACAGTTAGCTTACACAACACCATTAGTGCTAGTCATACATTGAATTAGAAGCCAAGATATAAGACAGATGAAACCAAGACTCCACATTCAATCAAACTTTTTTCCATAGACATTATAGCAGGAATCCACCAGAAACACTGGAGAAAAAAATCACGGCAAGTATTTCAATAGGAACAGGAAAAAAACACCAAAACACCTATTATTATTTGGAATGTCTAAGCTATAGAGTAACTCATCATAGTCCTGAATACTCCGGGATAAGGTGGGGCATATGGCTAGCCAGGAGTAGCCTCTGGATGTCACTATTCAGGAAGAACTAAAAACTAAACAATGCAATAGCCACAGATGCTTACAAAAAAAAAAAAAGTGAAACTAAGCTGATGAAGAGGCAAATTAATTCAGCTCAGTTTCCCCAGTAAGACAGTGGACCCTCCTTATCTTTGATGAATATGTCCCAAGATGCAACAAAGTGCATAGCACCACAACCCTTGATCTCTGCTTGACAGAAGTTGTCATTCAAGGATCAAAATACTGTTATCCTGCCATGTCCATGAGACTGTTCAAAACCCACAACAGACAGCCAGGCTAACTGCTATACTTGCTGTTTCCAAGAGCACACGCTGGTGACTTCCAGACACTCCAACTGCAAAACTGACACAAAACTAGAAAATGACCACTCAGATGAGGTTCCAGATGAAAGAACTACTGGTGTTTTGACACAAAAGCAAGAGATCACACACCATTACAGCTGGAAAAATGCCAATATCTATGAAAATATGACCTATCCCAGACAGAGAGAATTTAAGTCCGTGATTCTGAAGCAAGGAAGTTGCAGACATTAAAAAAATTACACAACCATACACACCATCCATATGTCAATGAAAAGGAAACTAAGAACACATGTCATCTAGACCAGACACATGGATTGAAACGTAACAGAAATTTTTACTGAAGGACACTCAGAATTCAAAGGACACAAAATTCTCATTAAAGGACTCCAGAACATCTTCAGCCTCCCTAGCTCCCACTAGACTCCCCAAACCTAGAGCATTGCAAATCACCTGCTTTGTATTAGAAGCCCTTGCAACCAACACACGGGCACCGCATCGGCAAATTCTACAACCCAGAAGTAAGAATAAGTTTCTGAAACACAATGTACCTGGAAGCGAAAAAGTGAGATCTATGCAGACAAAGCAACTCAACTAGACACTTTAGGGTTTTCAGGAAGGGGGGACGTTGGTTTGGGGTTCTTTGAGGCCCACAGATACCAGGAACTAACAGTGTTGTCAATCGCATTTATTGTTCCACTGCACAGAAGTGTTGGGCATTGACATTAAAGTCTTAAGTCCCCCTTAGAACTAGAAAGCTTTGCAGAGCAACAAGAACAACTCCTCTCAAGGTTTGAGAAGCACATGGTTAAATTAAAACATCAGTTCCCCTGAGTTGCTTTTTTGTTTATTTTGAGATGGGCTTTTTAGCACAAGTCTATATTAATTGTAGATTTTTGTTTTATTTCTAATTCCCTTTCAGTCCTATACAGTGCAGTCATCACTAGACAAGAACTACAACCTCACTTTATATGAGTTTTGTAAGGGAAGCTATTTTAAGTTAATGACCATGCCTGTTCTCTCATTAAAGTGTTTTTTCAGTCATGTACTTAGCACACTTTTTTTTTTACAGCACTTTGTTTCACATTATGCTCAGCAGTCCATGCAACACATTGCATTTAGCAACCAAGTAGCCAGTGGTCACTGGCAGACTTCCACCCCAGCCCCCTTTCTCAGTATTAGTGGAATAAATCAAGACTCATTTGCACACGGATGGCAGCAAAACTCCTCCACAACCTGCAAAGTCAAGTTAACCCCCTTAATTATCAGTGTCAAATAGATTTATTATGAATCTCATTACACTTGATTCATTGTTAGCTAGGATCACATCAGGTACCTCAGCTTTTTTGCTAGAAAACCATATTGAAACACAGATTGAGGATTAAAATTGGCCAGAAAACCACTGGGTAATAGTCTAGATAAATACTTTTGCCTAATAAAGCTACAAAAGGAAAAGGAGACAATTACATCTCAAGGCAATCTTTTTTGCTACTTTAGTAACAGTATCACTAAAATCTGGTATCAGTGGCTGAAACATTGTAATCAGAATAACACTGGAACACTCCACCTGAAAAAGGAATTTGCATCTAAAGCACTTCACCTTCATTTTTTCTTTCAATAAGCCTAAAACTGTTTCTTACAGTTTCACAGTACAGCTTTACACAAAGTTACAGTAAAGCTTACAGCCCTTTAAACAAACAATTCGGTCACCAACTTGTGATTCCAGTGACTCCTGATCAACTCACAGCTGTTGCACTGAATATTTATACATGAAACAACAGACATATTTCCATCTGGTCTTCATGACAAGAGGATGACTATATAGAATGGCAAATCACTACTGCTTCCAAACAAAACTCAGGGAAGAGGAAAGGGAAACTGCTGAGTTGGACTGCCCTTGACCCACGACACAAACAGACACTCAGCTGTCACTTATGTTTTGGTCATTTGAGAAGCAGCAGAAAATACATCTGAAATGAGATACCCTATTCAGCCTAAAGCTCAATCCAGTCCATGGATTTTTTTCCCTTCCTGGAAAGAGATTTGGCTTGAGAAGGGGGAAGGAGGAAGACAAGAGTATACAGCAAATTCTCAAGAGAATTCTACGAACATTTCCATGGATAAAAGATTGATTTACCAGCTGGAAACACCTAAGTTTGGAAGAAGGCAGCTTCAGGAGTAACGATTTAGATCCAGGTCTTAACCACAGTCCTTATTCTTTTACATAGGGTAGCCAAACACAGACATAAATACAGTATCTGCTTCATTACAGAGGGCAAAGGGCTGGGGGGTGGAATCCTTGTTTTGCCAGATGGCTTATGCAGGGACCAGAGGAGGATTCAGGAAGGCCAAAGTTAGAGAATAAAGCTAAAAAGCAACACTGGCAATGACTTACACAGCGTTTTGTTGAAGGGGAGGAATAAAAATACTTCCTGAACAGGTACCAAGCAAGAACAATTGCCATTCCCACACAGGAACAAGAAAAACAAAAGATACCATTTCCCCACATATTATTGCCAGAGAAGATAAGGACAGAAGTCAAAGAGAAAGTGGAAAATAGTTTCCTACATCATCAACCAACTCATTCTTTCCATTCTAATTCCAATGCCAACTTCCTCAGATTTCATACTCTTCTTAAGTGACAAAACGCACTTAAAACATCACTATGCTTACAGCCTGTTGCTTTTTAACTGCACTCATCCACACCAATGTAATTAACATGCATAGTGATTGTGTCATTACCGGGTATTTATCAGTTATTTTTAGATACAGTAGTGGCACTCCTTCGAATTTTACAAGTTTAGCTAAACTGTGTGTGGTTTGCTGCAAAAAGTTATCAAGATCCAAAGTCGAGCAACATCTACTCTTGGATGTGATACAACAGTAAAATCACACGATACAAGCATACTTCAGAAATTCAATATCATCTTATAAGCTGCCACATTAGAAGCCACAACTGTTTTCTGACAGAGGTCAAACTGCTGATGAACTGTAGTGGAGCAAACCTTCAGTTAAACAGTTCAGAACACCAACCACCGATTCACAGTAATAGAAAAATAAGAGAGGCTACCACAAAAGAATTTGGGGAATTACTTTGCTGATGCTAGAAGTGCAGCTGGCTGCTTTAGCACAGCTGACCCTGGCATACTTTCCTTCCTTTGGTTAGTTCAACCTAATCTACAGATGCATAAGATTTCTTCACAAAACTGAACTATTTCTTTGCTTCACTATTTCAGATAATTACTGTTTGCACTAGTGTTAGTTTTCATGTCAAAAGAGAACTATCAGAGCTCTTGCAGATTCTTCTGAATCAGTTTATGAGCAACCTCAGAGTCAAAACCCTACCACTTACATGGTTTTGAATCCAAGAAATCTTTGTCCCAGATCCAGAAAGCCTCCTAGAAAACAGGTAGTCAACTAGCACTAGGCCACAGATGCTGGTTTGGGATAAATCACAGAATTACTTAAGTTGGAAAAGAGCTTTAAGATCATCAAGTCCAACTATAAACTGAACACTGTTTTGGTTTTGGAAAGAAAAAAACCAAACAGCCAAACTTTCAAACACCTAAATTATGGTCACAGAGTTTTACTTTCAAGACAAAATGTGTAGGTTTACAATCTATTACAAAATACTTTAAAAAGCAAACAGCAACAAAACGTTCACCATTACTGGCTGCTGCCCTTATACAGCTCAAAGTCCAAATACATACATAAATGACGCTACATGTTTGTATAAGTTACACAAATATTTAATCCACGAGTCTGTAAAAACCTGAGAAGCTGAGGTATGTCAACACTAGGCAGCTTAATTCAATAAGGTATTACTAAACTAAGAATACAAAGGGAGGTATTTTGGCAAAAAACAGTGAAGAAACACTCAAACTTTAGTACAAGTCTTATATTAATGATACTTTCAGCAGCTAGCCAGTCACAGCAATGGGAATTTTCAGAACCAAATCATTGTTTAAACTTGCCTGGTCCTAAAACTTTAAAATTTGTGCCATGAACATCCCAAGAAACAAGTGGAGGGTTTTTTTGTTATTCCTCATCTTTGTCTTGCAAATGCTCTTCAACTCTCAAAATTCCTTAGAAGAAACCACTTAAGTCAACAATAACAACAGATCTAAGTCTCCAGCGCCAATAAATCATGTTTTCTGAGATTCATCAAAATTTGAGAAAAAATCATATTGGATTAGAGGAACAAATTTTATTTTTTTCTAACCCTAGTCCCAAGACATAGGCAAGACAACTGGCTCGATTTCTTATTTGAAGTAAGCAATATCACATACATTTATTCATGTTCAGTTGAACTGATATGCTGTAATTTGTGCTGTAGTACCGTTATGGCACTTCTTTTTTCCTAACCCTCTCCATATAGACAGTGCCACAAGCCCTATATGCCGTCTGATGAATCTATACAAACACCTGGGAAACCCTATGCTCACCAACTATAAGAAAAGTCACCAGTCTGCATAGTCTAATATAAAAGCAACCAGTATATTATATTAAGCTGTATTAGTCACTCAACTGTAGTATGTTTTGCTTCATAGACATACTACCCAAATAAATCTAGAAACTCTTTTGGACAAAACTGTTTCCATTAATAACACCCAGACAGAAGGGACAAATTAAAACTATAGGACCATTCTTAAATAGCTGTATTACAATCGAAAGCAACTGGAAAGATTTGCTCTCCTACACAGACAGAAAAAAAATGCGATCCCTAAAAATCAGGATGCTCACTACTTTTGTTCCATACATGAACTTAACTTCAAGCACACATCAACTCAAACCAGAATCCCCTGGAATCTTTTCACTTTCCACAAACCCAAGATGACTACAATTTGGGAGGCCAAAATTCCTTGTTGTTCCTCCTCAGATTTCTCACATTTTGGGTTTTTTTTTGTTGTTGCCATAAACACTGAAAAGCATTGAACATTCAAGCAGGTAGTCTACAAAATCGAAGTCCATAGGAAGCACATGCACATTTTGCTAGAGTAAAGTTAAGTATTAAAATTACAATACTTCAGGAATAGACCATGCATAATGTATTATTGTACTACAGTATTTAGTTCTTCACCAGCAACCCAAACCCTCCTCCTCACTGTTTTTTTTTTGGGTTGTTGTTCCTAAGGGCAAATACTGAACCTCTCAGATACGTTGAGGCTTGTATCATGAGATCAGCAAAAGTCATACCATCATCCGAACAGGCTCACAGTTGCCATCAAGAGGCAAAACCAAAAAAATGAAATTGAAATGCCCTTTGCAATTTCCTCCACGCCCCCTTCCCCTCCCCCCTCCCACCAGGTACAGACAACCTGAAATGCATTCTGCTTCTGAGATGCTGGTCTGCAGAAATAAGATCAAGCTGCATGCAAAGGAAGTAAAGAAAGCCACAGGAAAAAAAAAAAACCTAAAACGAAACTTAGAAGTCTTATTTCTGTATCAGGCATTTCTGCAGTTTCTTCATTTTCAGCATACTCTTCCTGGTAAACCTAACAACTCACTAAGCCCCAAACCACAATAAATACAGATAAAAACCATGCCCTCAAAAGGCCACGGACACACAGTCCATCTCTACTTAACCACATTCAGAAAGGACAGCATAAAAAAAAATTTCAACCACTTCTTGGATAGTATTTCTCACTGTAGGATACTGGCCTGGATAGATTGCTTCAAGAATTCTCCTATTTAAATTTCATCCAAATTATATTATTAGTTTTTGTATAGGGAAGACTCAAAGGCTCTAAATCAGGTAGAGCAAAACAAAGCACACACTAAGTTAGCATCTTTCATTTTTATATAGATACACAAACTACATTTCCCAAATGAAAGCACAGGATAAACAGCTGCATAAAGAAAGATAAACCAAAAATAGTTTTCCGATGGAAAATATCTCTAAGAATAAAAACCTCACTTTAAAGAAGCAGATTTGAAAATAGACATGGTAACATTTTGCAACATTTAAGCAAAACCTGCTAACACTTCAGAAATTGCCATTAACAGATGCATTATTACATAAGTGTACACAGATTTGCAGATCCTTAAGATAATCAGCCTGGGTTGCTGAAGCTTTTAATAGCAATATTTATGGGTTATTGTTTGTATGTCATCAGTAGTCTTTGCCAGTATAGAAGCAGCCAAAATACGTTCAGATTGGGGTCATAAACTTGCCAGCAACAGTCAGCAAAGCAGAAAAAAATCACAGGGTTACTCTAAGAGAAGAAAATGTCCCAGAAAAACTGGGTAACACCATCAGTTGAATAGTCTTAAACTATATTAATTGTCCAAAACCAGATAAATGCACATAATTGTTGGTATTAGCTTTGTACTATCTTCCAGTTAGCTCAGCATTCCTACATAGTTATTTCAGATTTACCCCAGAAATCCTATTCTTTTCAAATTCTTCTAAATAGTGGCAATAAACTCTCAATCACTTAAATGAATTTTTCCATTTGTGAGTTTTTGCTTTCTGTTGCTAACCCCAAACCTGCCACCAGAACCCACTATCTTCAACTACAGACACAATTACATGGCTAAAATTATCCAGATGAAAAAGCATCCAGAACAGCAAAACAGAAACAACCAAGCTTCTCCCTCCCTCATATAAGGGGTTTAATAAAACTTATTTTCCACATCATCCACTCTCCTAAAGTGGAATAGCTGTTCAGTGGTTAACTATTGAAAGTTTCTATCACGGACTGCTCATTACCAGAGGCAACAGGATCAGAACCATACAACATCCACATCACAAGTTAGCAGAGTTGCCAAAGCTTCCTTTCTGTTTTAATCTTAAAAGGAGTCCTGCTAACCACTCACAAAATAAGAAGACTTAAAATGCACCATAATGATCCTGTTCTGAAACCAGACACTCCAGAGAATCGCTGTCCAGACTATGGCCAATGAATCAGATGACTTCAGAATCACGTTCTTGAGCATGCAGTATAAAAAGAAATGGCATTCCCTACACTAAAACGTAAAGTCCTTGGCAAAGTGATAGCTCCAGTGTCACTGACACATCACTTAAAAGCTCATATGTATTTTAGTCACAATACGGATGGCCATTAAGTAAAACCACACTTTTTCTAGTATTTCTAAACTAGGAATGCAGGTAGCAATCCCAAATATTCTCAAACCTAAAATGATAAATCCAAGCGTGGCAAGCTTGCCTCTGAGAGATTTAGAACATGTTATCCTTGTAAAAATTGCTTATTGCTTTACACAGGTATTAATACTTTTAAAAGTTTCTGGAAGACAAAAAAAAAATTACTTTTTAGCAGGCTGCAGTTTTCTTTGTTGAAAAATAAACTAAGAGCATGTTAGATTGCTTGTGAGCCGCACAAAGTAACATAAAATGCTACTAGGAATTACCCAGGCAAATCTGGAAGTGCTTTAAAACAATCTGGGTACGTGCAATGCACCTGTCATTACCAGATGAAGAGTTCAGACTATGTCTGAGAACCAAATCAGAATACCATATTCCATCCCACTTACTTCATTCTGGCTTATTAGAAAAAAGGATGACTTTGCAACTGGGTCTTCACAGATGTTGCCAGGATCTTCTTTCGGTTTAAGAGGAAAGTATCACATAACATAGAACATATTAACACAACATTTATCCTTGGTTGCATGGAGTTAAAGAGTATTCTGTAGGTTGTGCCCATAAGACAAAAACTAAGCAAGCTCCCTTTCTCAAGGATGATCTCTGCTGAGCCACAGGTTCAATCCTAGTCACCTCTTCACATGGCAACCAAAACCAAACATTTAGAAGTGATGGTATGAGCAATTTCTAAATACAAGGAGGAAGCTGGAAGTAAGGTAGAAAGGCAGCTATCTGTAGTATCTTGACCAGAGACCTTAAAACACTGGTCATGTTTCAATACATAGCCTGAATCATTCTCAAAATAAGCTAGAATAAAGTGACAGGAACTATAAGCACCTTCCACAAAAATATTTATGAAGCCAGTATAAGAAGTTGAGTTTTTGTTAGGACATGAATTTTAACACCATATTTGAAAAGATTTTCACATGCCTCATGTTAAATAAAAGCCTTCAACTACTCCAAGAAATTGATTTTCAAGTGTTACTACAAATCCAGCTGTTTAGAACAGAAATGATGTCAAGTATTCTGGAAGAGTGGTTTACCAGACATCATGATCAAGTTAAAACCATGAAATCATTATCTAAAGTTTTAAGAGTCAAAATCAGTAACTTTGTCATCTGCTACTAAAAAACCCCACACATGCTCTGCCAAGTCTTATGCCCAGCTGCAGACACACTGCAAACTTGCATAATATTTATTCTTTCTCTTATAACCCAAATGTTACAGCCATTATGTCTGCATTTCCATTTCTCATAAGTTAGCAACTCTAAAAACTAAGACAAGCTTGAAAATGTGAACTTAAAGATTGAAACAGATAGACACACTCAACTTTTACTTCAACCATGATTTGGAGGAACCAATTAGTGATCTCCAAAGAAAGAAAAGGTTGCTTGCTAAACTCTACAGGAAGCAAAAGCTTTTGAAGAGATGCATGACAGGAAGCATCAAGGCTGCCACTGCTTAGCAAAAGCTTTGTCACATGCAATATGGAGAACCAGGGTGACAGTCAGAGCTGTGCTGTTGAACAAGCTCCTGGTACGAACCAAAACCAATGATAAAATAAAAAAAAGATCATGTGGCCTGGATGACTGCTAACTGAAAGGTACTGAATCTAGACTGCACCATACACTGCATCTATGGAGACTACCACAGATCCATTACTGCTTGTTTTATTTATTACTCTGCCAGACAGCTCTCAAAGGACTCTATACAGGATGTCTCCAGGGAGTTTTATCAGGTGGGTGGTTTTTTCCTCTTTCAAAGAAAGATTATAGCCCTAATACTTTTCTGTAGCCCTCAGAAGTTTAGTTATGAAGCTAAGCGTTTTTATTTTAAATCACAACAGCCCAAAACAAATCTCATTTAAGAGATTTAATTCTGCAGCTCTCAAACCCACCAAAACTGACAAATAAGAAAGAACCTGTTTATTTCCATAAGGAATGCTGCATTTTCAGAACGTACTTATCCGATTATATTTATTGCCTCGCAACCAGCCAGTTAGAAATTGAACCACAGCCATCTCCAAAAGCAATATCCCTTTGAGGTAAGATTATTTTCCTAAGTAGAGGTCTCCTAACAGCTGCACCTCTAGAATGTACTTTAAAGCTCCCTTCTCTCTTTCAGGGTCACCTTTGTGAAGTCTGAGGGAGCCTGACCACTGTTTATACTTCTGCAGGTAATTAGTCTGGCTCCTTTCCCATGTCATTTATCAAGATGTCAATTGTATCAATTACAGCACAAACACTCAGGAATATGGCTGGGTTTCATTCTTTAGCCAAAATAAAAAAATTCATATCAGAGATTCAAAGCCAACAAGTACCAGTAACTTGTTCTACCCTATGACAGGGAAAAATCAACAGAAAATTTTAGACTTCACTGCACGAAGTGTCAAGCTCCCTAGGCACACACACTTAAAGACTCCTAGAAATACAGTGTAGCCTGAAAGCATTCTAAATGATTACACACCTACCCTTTTACAGCTTTTTGCTTTCAGTATTTGGGAATTTGCAGAGCTGAGAATAGAAAAAGAGCTAAGGACAGAACAATGTTCAGAGATTGTGACATACCTTTAATAACGCACACCTGTGACAATTACACATCTGACCCTGAAGTCAGTGGTTCTGAACAGAAAGCACACTGCTGCTGTTACAGCAGCTGTAGCCACATGTAGTTATACTCCTGGACTCGCAGAGTTAAACACTGATGTGAGGTACAGGGTAGGCGTGGGAGTCACCACACTGGATTAGACTTGAGCTTGATCTGTTTCAGTAGAAGTCTTATAAAACATATTTTAAAATATTTAGAATTAAACCGCTGTTGGAGCTTTCAAAGAATGTAAACTTGTTTAACAGTGTTGACTCTTCCACTGAAACCAGCAGAATGTAATAATTTTCCAACAGCACTTCACAGACAGATGAATTCTAGGTCCATGTTCCTCAGCTTCCTCTCACTGTACAAAGGCTTTCATCTGATTTTACATTTTTCTTTAACATAGCTATGTGATTGTGCATCTTTGCAGTTAGGCCTCGTAGTGAGCAATGCAACCAGCTTTAACAAAAAAAAAAAAAAAAAGACTACAGGATGCCACAGTTGTGTTTCAAGGCCTTTTTTGGTTGTCAGACTTGAATGTGCAGCTTCTGAAACATTCCCAGCTCAGCCAGTCCAGAAAGCAGAGATTTTTAAGACTTATGCTTTGACTTTAGTAAGCTGACACTTACCATGCTGAGCCTGCAGTGGAGTCTATACTCCAGAGACTAGAAACTGCCTTCTACTGTTGTCTATTAACCTAAAAATCAGTACTAAATATTAAGCTTTATGTCAAAGAGATAATGATACAGTTAGATAACTAAAAGTGAAGATATACAACATGTTCAAGCAGCTTCCTGTATTGTGAGTTTTAATATAACTTCTATACATTTACACTCAGGAAAAAATCTGATATATGGAAATGTTTTTTAGCACCTCGTGACTTCCTGTAATAAAGTGACAACCAGTTGTGTTATCACTTTTACCAGCAAGCTCTACAGAATCTCATAGTTCACATTTGGTTATGGCATTATGTTTGTTCTCAACCGTTTTTTCACTGCTACTGCCTATGTAAAGAAAAATCCACTTGTAAGTTGGAGTATTTGTACACTACACTTGGTCTATTAGTTAACAATCTGCAACAGAATTGCATACATGTAAGCTACACTCAGAAGATTTGTATCTAAAGGTAACCAAATCCACATTTGGCTTCCCCTCAAAGTAGTAATAAGTACAACTTACTCTTCCTGCACCACTTTCACCTCTTGAACCCATTTCTTATCCCCAGAAGTTCTATCTGGCTTAGAGACAACGTCCTTTTCCCCGTCAGCAGCTGACACGTAAAGCACAATGACCTAACACTGCACTGAAGCCAGAGTAAGAATGACAAAGTGACATATCAGCAAGAAGATGCATTCAGTAACTGTTAACTGCTGACTGACCAACCTACCCTTTCTGTCAAAGAAATACAAAGGACACAAGTGATATAGCACATACCAGACAAGCAGTGCAGTTCTCCCAACGCAGAGTTTAACCCAAATTGCATTTTTGACTTATATAAGTATCTTTCTAATAAGTTTATAAATCATGCTTCCCCTAAAAAGAAGACACTATCCAAATGAAAGATGTTTTCCAACGTTGGACAAAATCACAGTTCAAAAAAGGAACCTTCCAGATCAACTACACCTCCATATTCGTACTTACTAATTTGAATGACAGAACCCATAACAGTAAAACCCTAGACACAGGAGTCTGCAGCCCAGCAAGTGACTGCACCACCTGTACTGTTCTGTAAACTAGAAGCTAATTGACAGTCTTGATTTAAAACCAACTCAAATTGAAACAAGGACTCAGAAGACACTTTGGGATAGGAGTATTTGCTACCTTTGGGATAGGAGTATTACTTCACATAGATAAACTTAATGCAACAGGAAAACACATCACATTTTAGCCACAATGTTACCTGAACTGTACAGAGGTGACCAAAGACTCACTGCTCAGAAACGTAATTTAAAAAGATTAAGGAGTAACACAATCGTAGAGGAAGAGTTACTTTAAATTAATATATAAAACAGCAGCAATAACCACATTTGCCAACTTCTACCTACTTAAAGAACATTAAAAGTAGTAAACCTAACTACTACTTCACTCAAGAGATGTGCTAATGACAACAGTAGGAGGCACACTTGACTCAGAATAGCTAGAGTTGAAACAAATATACACAATGGGAATAAAAGTATTTGAACACTCACACTACACTAAATTTCCTTGGAGTAACTGAAGCTGAGCACAGGAGCTAAGCAGTTGCTGCTCAACTCTTCGTACCTCCACTATGCTCAAAGCGAGCAGATATTTCACATTTCAATACCTGCATCCAGTATTTAAACTAGATTCAGTTACAGTTTCCTTCATACAGACAGGCCACAAAGTAAACTAGGGCAGTCCATTGGGCACACCTTTGTTAGGATCTTGTTACACATCTATAAGCAACCTCAATTCTTTCAAATAAAATCTTCACATTTTCCACAGATCGTGAAAAACTAGTCTTGGCCAGGACCTCCCTTGCTGGAGATACTAAGAACACTATTAGGTCACCGTATAATTTTATCTCTTTCTGCTTCTACTTCCTCCACAGTCCACCATGAGGGGGATTACAACACAGTTCAAGAGCCTTCTTAAAGATGTGGAGCAATATTCTCCAGAGTATCAATCAGCTACTTGGGTGCCCAAGCTACATTTGATAATCAGCACCTAAACTCCCTTTGGAAAGGGCACATACTGGTATTTTCAGTTTTACACTTTATCACTGCAGACCACATACATAAAAATCAGGTATAGTTAACAAATTCTGCCAGAGACCATCACAAAGTCTTCTGTGCTGTCTTTAATCCACATGATTACTACTACAGAATTTCCTCCAATATTTAAATACAGTAGTTTTAACTGAGATGAAAGCTTGCTCCCTTCCAAACAACAGAGAATTTGAAGCAACAGAAACATTCAAGGTACAATTGAAAAGCCTTGGAAGAACATACTCCCAGAGACTCTGCAAAAATACAAACTGTTCTCACCCCATTCTGTTACACATCTTGCAATCAAGACCTGTGATACACCTTTATCAACTTTGCACAAGCCATGAGAAGAAGAGATCAGTCTGCACAATCATGCTGAGCAGTATCATTCCCGCAGCATTACAGTACCACTGTTGAGAAAGACTCTAGAGAGGTTGGACACCGAAGATGCCAATGCTTCCTAGCATAAATACAGTGAGGCAAAGCTCTTCTATTGCTAAGAAACATCATTTCATGACAATTAAGAGTAAACACCAGTTAGTTACAGTTGGTGCAATATAGCATGGAAGAAAAATCATTCGCATAGCCTGAATAAAGGAATTACACTTTGAAGGTTCACCAATCTTCAAATCATGGCATTCTGGGAAACCAATGACATCTATGTTTCACTTCATCATCAGGAATCCAGATTGCATTTTGATACAAGTCCCACATAACAAGTATCACTAACCTGTCAACAATTGTATTTTCCTAGATCAAGAAGAGGATGTACCTATCACAACAACAAAGACTTCCTCCTTTGATTTCTAAATGTAAACAGTAAAACAGGACTTAATCTGAAACTATTTTACTAGCTGTAGTCATTCTTGCTTTTTGCACTCTGCCATTTTAACTACTACTCATTAAATTCTTCAATCAATTGAAAGCTTAGCATGTGCCCTTCATAAATTAGTTGCTTTATGAAATCACTTCAAAGAAGGTACTTCTTTAGACAGTTTGTCCACATGGTACCAATGATAGTTAAGATACCTCAGAGACCATGTTAGCAGAAAGTGACTGATGTCTAGCTGACGTTAGTTTCTGATAAGTAAAGCATAAAGATCAGAACAGATTTCACAGGTTAAAGTCAAGGAACTCTAAAATTGCAAAGATTAATATTTCAAATAAAAATCATATAGTTTTGGTAGATTATTAATCTCCTCACAGTTCAAACTGCATGTGAAAATCTAGAGCAGAACCCAACACTGGATAATATCAGTTTTTTAATTTACAAATCATTGCTCAAAAGACCACCACAGCAAGTGCATAGCTAGCATGGAGTAGTGGGGCACGTTTAAGGGTCACAAAGAAAATCAGAAGCTTACTTCCACAGTCAGTAAATGTAGAATAATAGCAATAACATATTCCAAACTGATGCTTGAGCAATCATCCGGAAACAAACACAAATAGAAATCAAGAGATCTCTTAATTCTTGCCATTTGACCAGAATATATAAAAAACGCTTTTGAGGGAAAGCAAGCTTTGGTAGTTACTGCAATCAACCATTTGTGAGTAGCTGTTTAAAATCACCTCAAAGACTTCTCAGATTTTAACTCAATGCTCTTTTATCTGCCCTAAATTGGACGGGAACACACACAATAATAAAGCTATAGTACATGAACTGCTCTGAGGATTGCACCAAAACCCAACACTAAAAACCAAGTACTATCCTTTTAACTTAATGTTGAGGCTTTGCAAATAAACTAATAGCCCAGATATTCATTCCTAGTAGTCCAAGCTCTTCCCAGTTCTTTTAAGGTTGCTGCACAGCAACCTGCATCTTGGGTTATACAAGCTCCAACTCGACTCATGTGGAACTAAAGCTTCTGTAGAACTCTGGCTCAGCTCAGGCCAGAAACTTGGTAGAGGAGATGCGTCTTAGTCCAGTTTAATCCAGCAATCATTTGGAAAGATTAAACTCTCAGAAGTTTTGGGGGGGTTTTTAAAGCTTCAGAAAGGAGACAATTACTTCCTTCCTTTCCTTGTGCCTGTATGAAGTGTGAACACTAGAACTTAGAATGAAAGAAATGAGCTTTGCAAAACAAAACAGTATGATGCACTACATGACTGTGTATATTCTAGCTACCTCCTACAAGAATCCACTGCCACAAACATATGAAACAACTGTGAAGCTAACATTTTATATTTTTTTCAAAAAAAACCCCACCTAAACAGATTTTGAAAGATTAAGACTAGCTCAAGTTTGCATTCACTTACACATTTTCCCTCAGCCTCACTGAAACTGCATGTGAAGCTATACTTTTACAATCCTCCAAGCTACCTTTTGGAGGCATAAAAAGCAAGAGGCTGTAAGAAACAGAACTATAGAACATTTTCTGGTGATAAAACTAAAAAATTCTTGAGAGAGCATAATATTTGAAAGTATTAAAAGGCAAACTGACTCCAGGGAAAGGATGCATCTTTCATCCAAAGGAGTGAATAAGGTCTTCAGTTTCCTGTCTGAATAAAGCAGACCTCAGGCTGATGGATTTTAACTCCTTCAAGCACACAGCCTAGCACCTGGGAGAGTGACTGTGCTTTGGTAACTCACAACTTGTATTTATTTTACCTGTAGCTCACACCAGGCAACTTCCACAGTGGTATCCGTATCCAGTCCTTTATACACAGTTTTGAAAGAGCCTCTTCCAATCTCGATGTCAAACTTCAGGAAGCGGCCATCTGGGGAGATGCCCACTGCCTTAGTCTCAAGCTCTTCGATGTCTTCCTGCTGTGCTCTCCGCTCCTCAAAGTCCCGGCTGGCAGCTGTCGCACTGCCAGCAGCACTGGTAGGGGGTAGCGCACTTGCTTCGTCCTCCTCCTTGGGCAGCAGCAGGGCGGCATCCTTCGCGGCAGGGGGCTCCTGAGCAGACTGTCCTTCGAGGGGAAGCGGGGCAGGCGGCGGCGGCTGCTGCAGCAGCGAGGGGGCTTGGGCGGCGCTGACAGCGATGCAAGAAGTCCGGCTGACACACTCGGGAGGAGAGACCAACGGAATGGCGCTGCCTCCAGAGACAGGGGCCGAGGGCGCTGCGGGCTGCAAGCTGGGTAGCTCTAAGGCCGTAGCGTTGGAGTCGCAGATCACACTACGGCGGAAGAAGCGGTGCTCGGTGGCTGCCGCCCCTCGGCTGTCCTTGTCCATGGTGTGGCGGCGGCGGCGGTACTCCTCACTACGGCCTCCGGTCCCTGCTCCGCCGCCTGTTCCACCAGCCCCGGAAACTCCGTGGTCGGCGGCTCCCAGTTTCTCCCCGATGGAGCTGTCCGAGCTGGAACCGTTCTTGGGCGGCGGTGGCGGGGGAGCCAGGAAGCGAGGGGCCGAGGTGCCGCTGTCTGCGGCGCCCCCCGACATCATGCACCGGGGGAGCGCTGCTGGGGCGAGGCGGCGGCGAGGTGGGGGGGGAGGCGAGGGAAAGGACCGGTCACAGCGCGCCTGTCCGCGGCTGCCGTTGCAGCTGCAACAGAGGAGGGTCCCAAGGGCTCCTTACGGCGGAGCTGGGAGGCGGCTGCTGGGGAGGCTGGGCCGGCGGGGTGGGTCCCCGGTTAGTGTCTGCATCCATCCTGCAGCGGGGCAGACATGGAGCACCAAGAAGCGAAGACGGGGCGCGGGGACAGGGGTGGTGAGGGGTAGAAAAACCCCAAGCACCGGGCCCGGACGGGGAGGGAGGCGCCCCGAGGCAGGGCCCCGACCGGGGAGGAGCCGGTGCCTCACCCGGCGGCTTTAAGGCGAGAGGAGAGCGCTGCGATTATTCCCCAGCGACGGAAAGAAAGCGGGGCAGGTCCGAGTGCGCCCCCGGAGCGAGGGGCCTGCGGGAAGGGGAAAGGGCTGGGAGGCGAGGCAGGGAGCCGGGAGCAGGCCCCGCACGCCGGCCGCGGAGGAAGCTGTCGCGCTCAGTCACTCGCACCGGACGGGAGAGGCCTGGGCAGGCCCAGCGCCTTCACCCCGGCGAGGGGGCAGGGAAAGGGAGCCCGGGGGCTCAGCCCCGCCTCACAGGGGCACCCATGGCGGCCGCGGCCTCCACCTCCCGGCAGGCAGCCACCGCCCGCGCGCGGCCGGGCCGCGCTCCCTCCAACAGCGGCCGCCGCCTCGCACGGAGCCGGAAACCCTCCTCCTGCCCCCCGCCCGCGGCTCGCAGCCTCTCCTCACCGGGGGCCGCCCGCCACCGCCGCCACAGGTGAGCCGAGTCCGGGTGGCGCGCCGCGGCGGAGAGGAGAGAGCGGGAGCCGCCGCGGCCGCCCCGGGGACGTCTCCGCGCTAAATGGCGACGGGAGCCCGAAACCGACACACAGGAGCGGGAGGGGAGGGCGGAGGGGGAAGGGCCGGCGCCGCCGGCCACGCCCCCTTCCGCGCCCGCCCTGCGCGCGCACGCCGGCCCGCCCGCGCTGGAGGAGCGGCTCGCGCCCTGCCCCCTCCTCAGCTTGGGAGAGGTGGCAGCTCCCGTCGTGCACCGCGCCGCGCGCGGGGCCCAGCGGGAGTTGTCGTTTCCGCCGGTGACTGGGCAGCTCGCGGGCTGGGCCGCGGGGAGCTGCCAGCGGCTCCCCCCCCCCACCCCCTCCCACCCCGGACGGGAGGAGGGAGGTTCCCAGCGTGCCCAGTAGCGCCCGGGGCACCGACCTGGTGTGGGGAAACAGAGGCTGTCTCCCAACGCCTGCTCTTTCCAAATCGGGGCGGTGGCGGGGCGCGCAACCGCCCCCTCCTGCTCCCGCCCGGCCCTCAGGGCAGCCTGGGCGGGAGCGGGCGACCGGGGCGGGATAGGCCGCAGGAGATTGAAAAGGCGCTGAGTCTGCTCCCGTTGCTTGTTTCTTCAAGCCCTGTGTTACGCCTATTTCGTGTATTAAATATTTAATTTATTGTTGTCTTAACCGTCGTGGGCCACGACAGCCCCGTATATGCGAGCACTGTATGAACAAGAGGAGTGGGGGTTTTCCTCAGCTCAGGTCATCTGAAGGGGCGCTAATTGGCCGGGCAGCCTAAAATGCAAATAACAGCCGTGCAAAATGTGTCCATTATTGGAAAGAAACAGAATTTGCAGCCTTTGTCCTTAAGGTGACCATTATCTTACATCTGTTTCAGTCATGACTCTGGCTGCAGCAGCTGAATCAAGGCTGCACAGCAGCAAGAGCCCATGCGGACACTGACGCAAATCGGGAACTTTCAGGTTAACAAAGCATTGGCACACAGTAGTCATCTAGTTTATTTATATCGTGTTCCTCTTTTGTATTAATAAACCCAAACCAAGCACTTTCCTTCTTACAAGAGCAGTCTTTTGAAGTCAACAGGAACATACTGAAGGAGTGAATGATTTGGTACCGTGCCTTTAAGGCATGTACAATTCAAAAATTATGTTAAGGAAAAAAAAAAAATCAGGAAGTATCCCTATGCGAATAATACATTCCCAGCACTGGAATACATTACAACACACTGGCATTTTAAATGCTTTTTAAAAAAATAATTTTGAACTAGCGGTTTAGAGGAAGTTGCACATTGCTGATGTGAGGCCTTAACTCCTTCTGCACAACGTAACACAACCGATCCTTTCAGAACTCCACAGCCCCCTGCCGCAAAATACCCCTACTTGTATTCCTCATGTATGAAATTTAATACCAGGTGGTAATCGGAATACCATTGTTTTCTGCTCATCAACTACTTCTCTGTAACAACAAAGTAAAGATACAGTCTTCACAAAAGGGGCAAAATGTACTTTGTTGTACAACTCATCAGCAAAGACTTCTGCCTTAAGCCTTCTAGGGCTTCACTGCAAAACTGAATTTAATTAGTATAATCATTAGCATGCCACTTGAACTGTGTTGGCACAAGAGTTGACACTCTCCAAAACAGCTCTGAGCTGAACAGAGTAATTTGATTAGCACTGAAGACTGACTGGATCAAAACTAATCAACTCAGAATTGAAGCTCCCACATCCTCGCTGCACTGCCAGGACCAATGGCACCAGCAATTGACACCAAGCAGGCTTCAGCTTCACTCAACATTTGGCTACAGGTATTTGTGCATCTCTCTAGACACTAGAGTGAAGATTAATTTGTAGTGTCAGCAGACGTATCCATACTGATAAGAGTAGTAGGACGTAGTAGCAGAGCTCCAACAAGGGCTGGCAACCAAGGCCCCACTACCTACGCAAGTCTGTGCCACTCCACCTTCACCACTGCTGTTGCCTTCTGGAGCTACATCAAAGCAAAGATCTGCTTTCCTCCACTGCCCGCTGCATTTTTACTAACCCTTTGGATAGATTAAGTAGGAGTAGATAGCCAACCTTGCTCCAGTTTGATGCCTGATGTAACTTTATGAGCATATACCTAAAATAATACAGTGATAAATCATTCCTTGTGGTGTAAGCCTAGAGCTGTTAGGTGAATTCCACTTGCATCATCAGTAGCCTTTGGCAGGGCAGCTCCCAGGTCTGCACCCAGCCACGTACCACATCATCTACTGCAAAAGGTAGATGGGCTGTAGCTGGGGAACCACACCCTGTGGTCTACACATGTGGTTTAAATGAGACCTTGCGTGCAGCCCCTCTCTTACTCAAGTGCCTTTCACCCATTGTTCTTAAACATATTTTCCCTTAATTAAGCAAAAGCTTTGAGAAAGAAACCTGCAGCCCAACAGGGCATAGCCACAGGGGCGCTGAGGCAGTCTTCTACTACAAAATTGTGGTAATTATGTAAAAAAGCACCTCCCCACTGTCTGATCTAGCACATTCCTTAGTACACTTCAAATTCAAGAAGGGTAGTCCTCTTTAGGCTAACCGTGTTAGGTGCCAGGTCCCTGACACCCAGCTCTTCTCACTGGCTCCTCTTCTGGGCAGAGGTAGGCATAGCAGTTATCTCTGTGGGGGACAGGAAAAAAAAAAAAAAAAGCAAAACCAAAAAAAAAAACTGAGCAGCTGACCTGGAGGTGGGAATGATGGATTTTGTCTTCTTTGGCTCTGAAAAATGAAGTGGAATGATATTGGCAATTATATTTTATGTGGGTGCTGGTTTAATTTTGTCATTCTAAAAAAAGACGAATGTAATAAAGACTGTGGGCTTGCTTTCCCTTCAATTTTATTTCTTTTAATCTCTAAAACTGTGTTTAGGCTAAATGGAAAATTTCAGTATTGCAGCAAGACTTAATAAAGCATTAAAGTAAATTCTATATGTATTCTATGTTTAGAAACAAGTAATTAAAATAGTTTTGATGCCACAGTTCCACAGCCAATTAAAAATATTTCTTTTGCCCATTGCTGTAAGAAAAATCCAGAGAAATAAGGAGCCTGGCTATACTTGAGAAATTACAGGCAAAGAGACTTAAATGATCTTTTGATTAAATCCAAAGGGCTGACACTTGACATAGTTAAAATATCCTCCTTCTGTCAAGCCTCTTCTTTTAGTTACAGTCATCTTGTTTGGAACAGTAATAGTTTAAAACATTTACTCTGAATGAAGTGTGATTGTGAAGTTGACTGAATCAGAAACTTTTTCTGTTTTCCTTTCTCCAGTGAAATTTCATTCACTGTTGGCATTCATGACCTGCCCATGTGACAAAGTATTAATGTGAAACAGCTATTCTCTATTTTCTCTTATGCAATACATTATGCAATACAGAAGGCTATGCCATAATTTTGATGCATGTGATTTTATTCCATAACCTAAGTGCTTTTCAAGGCAAACTGTTCGTCTCAGTTTTATTGCACATTACCAGGTTGCAGCTACCATGCCATATAATAATAGTGACAATCTAGATTTTTCTACCACAGTTTCTTCTTTTTCCTTGATGTTTCTCAACTCTAGGCTTCTGCCACAGTGTTCACTTTTGGGTAATGCTGAAAGCAAGTGAAACAAAGAAGAGAAATGAAAGTATTTAACTTTCCAGATATTCTGTTTTGGTTTGGTTTTCCACCCAGCAAATCAACTTCAATTTTAAGAATTACATTTATTTTATCTTTAGTGGGATTTTGTACTTGCAAGTAGCTCTGGAGGTCAGGTTGATGGTGAAAACATTGTGAACACTTCTACAATGTATGACCAGTTTAAGTCTTCAGATTCTGTAGTAGGTGATGGTGATGGATGGCAAGTCCTGCCAAAACCTCTCTCCACAAGCAGGGACCTTGGGAACTGAAAAAGAGCAAGAACCAAGTATTATAGGGCTCACAACTAATTGTCCCTCCTTGCTCTCTGCTGGCTTACAGCATGTGCTAGTTCTGCAGGAAGACAGGTCCACACTACAGGCAAGACACCCAAGCAAAGCATGAGCTCTAACTAAAGCACTAGCGAAAGAGGCAGCCAGACTGTGAGAAAGACTGAATTCAGAGAGGGTGAATTTATATGACATTTCTTATTTATTGCTTGAGAAAATGTCAACAACCCCGCACCATAAAACTGGAGCATAACATGTGCTTTTTCATCAGAGTGAAACCTACATTTCCCTTTCACCCACCCATCCACCCCCATCCAACTACTAGAATAGAAAGCATAACTCTTTTTCTTTCCCTTTGTTCGCCATTCTCTTACGCTACATTAACAAATGTATTCCAGCCATGTGAAAGTAAACCAGTGAGAGAAACAGTAGAAGGACATGTTGCTGGTTTGTCACCTGTGTTTTTTAATGACCAAAGTACGGTTTTCAGTTAAATTAGTAACCATTTTCAGTCTAGAGCTCATTGCAGGCTGTGCTGCTGGCTCCATGTTGTTTGCATCTAATCAGATATTGCATTTATCATGAGCATATCTATTTATGTGCATTCTCCAAACATAGCCCATTTGGATAAAGTCAAACAACAGGAACATGATCAAAGGACATTTAAAATAAACACTGAATTCTATCATGGATGAGATTCAGTTAGTGTCCATGCATTATTTCAAACTGTATCAAGCCATAACGGCAGGCGCTGTGGCCAAATTCAATATCACTCCTACTGGGGACAGAGGAAAATCGTTGTTCACTTCACTCTTTAGGTCATCTTCATAGCTATTCTTGCAGTGTTTCTTTACACAACAAGTTTGTGAGTTGTGGAAGCATGGACATTTGCTGAAATCAGCACTGTGTTCTTCCTTTTTCTGTGCCTTTAGTCATTGCCCAGGATGCCTCATTTATCTTTTTTCTCTGTAAGGCTTTAGGGAATTCTGTGCTTCACAGCAGTGTCATAACACTTCTAAAGCAAGCACAGAAGCAGGGGCACTGCTTTAATGAAGAGGAGCTGTTTGATGAGTGGAGGGAAGTGTGAAAAAAGATGGTGATGCTGTGTTTGTGACTGAATCTGTTAGTGATGCTGTGCAGCAGCCAACCTGCCCTGCTTGCTGCTCACCACTCACAAGCTGATGAAAATCAATCAGGCTCACAGCAGGTCCAGTCCTGCTCCTATCTACATCAAAGTACAAAAATAAATACTATTCACTTCAGTCAAAGCAGGAGCAGGTTTATAGTCCAGCATAAAGAACTTCCTCATGTCCTTCAAAAGCACAGTCTGGCCCAAATGCAAAGCAGTAGTCTGTTCCGGTATGGTTTATCCCAGCTCCAGTACTGGAAGGTGCTTGTCATTTCTGAAAGATGTTGAGCATTCCTGAAGGATAATGAGTCCTCTCCATGGCCACCAACAGCAGGGAAAGTGAGAGCACTCAGCCCCTGACAAGCGGGGCTCAGCACCTTAAAGAATCAAGCCCTTCACAATGCAGGAGTCCTAAAGAAAATAGGAACATAGGCTGAAAGGAGCAATGTAAATCTGGAGTCACATTGTCATATCACTTCTCTGCATGCAAAATACTTAGCACAAGGAGTGATTGGCATGTCATACATGTTGCAGAGCTCTCTGCTTGCAGATTCAGTCAGCTGGCTCCTCTTGCACTCTGTGGGGACCAAGAGTGAAGGCACAAAGTTGAAACATAACACATTTCGGCAATCCACAGCAGACCCATGGCCTGCCGCAATGGTTTGTCAGTAGTGAAAGTGCTCATTGATTATATGAGCATGCTGGTATTAAAAGTGACTTACAACAAAGCTTCTTACCTGAACAATCTCTGCTACACATGTGCAGAGTTTTCACACTCATGTAGTGTCAGTGGTGTAATTACAATCTAATGAGAAAATACCCAGTGTAAACAAGCTCTTGGGGACCACTGCCAGATGACACAGGTCAGAGCAGCTCTCATGTTGCTCAAATCTGTATCCAAGGCTGAGCAGAGAATCAGGGAGCTCTAGCTGCCTGAGAGTTAGATCTTTTGTGGCACTTAATCTTAAGTGAAAGGTTACAGGGAATCTACTACATGATTATCAGAGATCCCAGGAGGCTGATGAGTGTCATAAAGCTCCAGGTGAGAAGGGAGATCTCTCTGGATTTGAAAACTAATAAAAACTAGAAAAGGTCACAGTTTCCTTTGTATCTGTGTGATAATACCTAAATACTAGGCTGATTAGAGGTCTGGAGAACAGGTCTTATCAGGAGAGGCTGAGGGAACTGGGGCTGCTCAGCCTGGAGAAGAGGAGGCTGAAGGAAAACCTTAATCATGCTCTACAGCTACCTGAAAAGGAGGTTGTAGTGAGGTGGGGGTTGGCCTCTTCTCCCTAGTGACTAGCAATAGGACAAGAAAAAATGGTCTCAAGTTGGATCAGGAGAGGTTCAGATTGGATATTAGGAAAAATCTCTTAATCAAAAGAGTGGTGAAGCATTGGAATAGGCTGCCCAGGGAGGTGCTGGAGTTGCTATCCCTGGGTGAGCGGGGTGGGGGGTGTTTAAAAAACAGGTAGACAAGGCACTTCAAGAGATAGCTTAGTGGTTATGGTGTTGTAGGGCTAATGATTGGACTTGATCTTGAAGGTCTTTTCCAACCTTGATGATTCTGTGATTCTGTTCTATGAAATGCCCATATAGTCACATATAGTTGATGACTGACTAACTCTGTAGCAAAACACCAGCTTCTTCAAACTATCGAGGTACACATGCACCCATCAAGTATCCTCAAATAAAGCAGAATGAAAGTTCATAGTTCAACAACCTTTGATGTGATAAAAATGGTTTTAGAAGTATTTCATATATATATATTTATATATATTAGAGTTCTGTTTTAATGTCTTCCTCTGAGAAGCAGCTTGCCCAATTCACCTACTTCTGAAACTGACACAGTGGAACTGCTGTTTCAGTCCCAAAGCACCAATATTTTGAGATATTTCTGTTTCATATTCTTGTTCTCTGAAAAGAACTTCCTCTTCTTACACATCCTTCCACAAATTATTAACTGCTAGCAGTAACTGGATAGCAAAGATGTTGCCTTGTGGGGACACAAACAATATCACACTGAAGACTAGACTATGAACTTGTAGTTTTGCGTGGGGGGGGGTTCTGGTGGAGAAGGTGGGGGGGTTCAGGGATGGCTGCTGCAAGAAGCACCTAGAAGCTCTCTGAAGGCCTGACAGAGAAAACAACAGATGGCTCAAGGCCAGACACGACACTGACCAAGGCCGAGCCCATTGGCAATGGTCACAGTGCCTCTGGGAATCACATTTAAGAGGAAAAAAATGGCCACTTTTTGCCACCAGAGCAGGGAGTGAGAAGATGTAAGAAACTGTGCAGACATCAAGGTCAGTGAAGAAAAGGGGGAAGTGGCGGTCCAGGTGCCTGAGAGAGACCCCACGTACAGCCCATGGAGAGGGCCCACAATGGAACAGGTGGAGACATACAGAAGACACTGTGACCCCCATTGGCACAAGCTCCTGGCAGGACCAGCCCACACTGGAGCAGATTTGCTGGGGGAGCTTGTGACTCCATGGGGGACCAGGCTGGAGCAGCCTGGGACTGAGAGACTGAGAGATATTCTATGATTCTGACTGCACCACATAGGAGTGACCCACGCTGAGGCAGCTGGTGAAGAGCTGAAGCCCCATGGGAAAGGACTCACATTGGAGAAGTTTGGGGAGGACTGTCTCCTGTGGGTGGGACCCCACACTGGAGCATGGGAAGAGTGTGAGGAATGCCCCCTACCCACCATCCAGCTAAGAAGGAAAACAACTTGTGAGGAATTGACCAAAAACCCCATTCTGCTCACCTTCCCCTGCCCCGTGCCACCCTAAGCGGGGAAAGGGAGTGAAATCATGACTGAAGTGAAGTCTGCTAAGAAGGGAGGGATGGGGGGAGGCATTTTAAGATCTGGTCACACTTCTCATTACCCGACTCTGGTGTCACTGGGTGTGCAGTGCAGTGTAATCAGAGAGTTTTCTGTCCTTTATTCTGTGTTGAGTCTGTTTTGCTCATAATGCTGATTGCAGAATGATCTCTCCCTGTCCTTGTCTCGACTCCTGAGCCTCTCAATACATATTTTCTTCCCTGTCCAGCTGAAAAGGGGAGTGATAGAGCAGCTTTGGTGGGCATCTGGCCTCCAGCCAGGGTCAGACCACCACAGAAGTATAGTAGGAGAGATGTCTTCCTGCTCAGACAATTCAGCTGCCTTAGGTAGATACAACAAAGCCTCAGGAAACAGGTATGTTTGGATACAGTCACGGCTTCAAAACTTTCGGCTAGGCAAAGATTAAGTTGACATATTGTCTACAGCAATACCATATACATATATAGTATACTTAAGGGACTAATTATTAAATTTTTTTGATAAGTCAAATTCATTTCCCATACAGTGCTTAACTTTTCCTAGTGCTTTTCCAACCTGAACTGTCAGGTCTTTACTCCCAGCCCCTTGCACTCCCATCAGTAGCCTCTCCATTGTGGCTGGAGACAGGCACACAGATGTGCATTGTCAGGACCCAGATCTGCAAACACTTCAGCTGGGAAACAGTACTTCAGCTCATGAACAGTCCCATTGACATTTCACAGCACACACAGTAGTGTCCAAAGGATCTGGCTCTTAGTGATTATGTGATTACAGGTACAGCAGTTAAGATTAAAAACAATGCAGGTCCTGGAAATGCATATCGTTCTGGTCTCTCCTAAAGTACTGAAAATCCCCAAATCAAATACCAGTACCTAAAATTAGATCCACAATCAAGTGACAAAGATTATGTAACATTCATTACAAGGTTTGCCAGGATTTTCAAGCAGAAAAGACCCAGAAGGAAATATAGATCCACTCATTAGGACTTCTGGTATCACAGTGAGTAAATTACTTTTTAAAAACATCTTGTATTACAGGGAATATATAATCTCAGGGGAACCAGTCTCTGAGCAGCTTACACTTCTGGCAGCAGCCCAAGACACCATGAGGCACAAATCACACAAATGCCTGAGTTTGTGTAAATCCTGTGCTAAACATCTGCATGAGCTTTCTTCCTAACTGTAAAAAAAATCCTAGCTGATGCTTTGTTTCTTTGCCCAAAATTCAAACATCATATATATGATAGAGAGTTGGGCCAATGCAAACTTCATGAAGTTCAGTAATGCCAAATGCAAGGTCCTGCACTTGGTTTGCGACACGTCCTCATTCCCACTACAGACTGTGGGATGATGTGATAGAGAGCAGCCCTGGGAGAGGGACTTGGGGGTTCTGATGGACAAAAAACTGGACATGAGCCAACAGTGTGCACTTGCAGTCCAAAAGGCCAACTGCATCCTGGGTTGCATCAAAACAAGTGTGGCCACCAGATCAATGGAGGTGATTCTCCTCCTCTGGTAAGACCCCTGCTCTGATGTACTCTGCTCTGGTGAGACCTCACCAGGAGTACTGTGTCCAGCTCCGGAGCCCTCAGCAGAAGAAGGACATGGACCTCTTGGAGCAGGTCCAGAGAAGGGACACAAAAATGATCAGAGGGCTGGAGCACCTCTCCTATGAAGACAGGCTGAGACTTGGGATTGTTCAGCCTGCAAAAGAGAAGCTTCTGGGGAGACCTTACAGTGGTCCTCCAGTACCTGAAGGGCACCTACAGGAAAGCTGGGGAGGGACTGTTTGTAAGGGCATGTAGCGATAGGATGAGTTGGAATGGTTTTAAATGAGAACAGGGTAGGTTCAGATTAGACATTAGGAAGAAGTTCTTCACTATGGTGGTGGTGAGACACTGGAACAGGTTGCTCAGAGAGGTAGGGGAGGTCCTAGCCCTATAGAAATTCAAGGTCAGGCTTGATGAAGCTCTGAGCAACCTGATCTTGTTAAAGGTGTCCCTGCTCACTTCAGGGAGGCTTGGACTAGATGACCTTTAAAGGTTCCTTCAGATCTAACACATTCTGTGATTCTGTATTATCAAACACATCAGACAAATTATAGGTATTCCGTGAATCTGAATCTTTTGTGTCCCTTCACTCTACCAGATATATAACATTGCACGTGACAGATCATATGTTGGCAGTCATTTGCAACATAAACCCAACAAAATGGAGGGCAGTTACAGTGCTGTGGTGATTTCCTCTTCTTGAAGCCATTATTTACCTCCATAAAGGGTCTGTTAAAATTCAGGTATTATTTACCATACAGTTAACATCAAGAACTAGAACAGTCTGTAAATGCTTAAAGCATTAAACCCCAGAGTGGGTTAGTGTAATACAGGAGAGTTACATTAGAACTACTAGGGTGAACTGTGGAATGGAAATATGGAAAAGTTTGAATGTGGAATAGTCTCCCCATAGGACAGAGCTGATACTGCATTACATGACATTGTTTCAGTGACAGTCCCAAAAGAGTATTCAAAAACTACTGCGATAAAACATGTAAGATGAGAGGCACATTAGAACATGAAACTGATTACTTGCCCAAACTGCCATAAACAGAGTCCATCACCCTGATACTAAGAGTAAGGAGTGCATCATTGTCAGTAAATCATATAGTTGGAAGTATTTGGTTGAGAAAAAAAAAAAACACCTTGGTTGACAGCTCTTCATTTTCACACCCTGAGTATGGACCCTTTCTTGGTCATCCACTCCTCCTGTTTCAAAACCAAGACATCTTTAGTGCCTGTAAAACTGGTAACACCTGTAACACCATTCCAGGATATTAAGCTGTTCCTATCATTTTATCAATGCTGTTGAGATCTTTGTACAGGAGACAGAAGTAACCAGCACTGTGGTTTCTGACCTGCTTGTTAGCAGCTCAGCTAACTCAGCTGGCTGGTTCAGAGCCTTTAAAAATGCAAGCTGACAACCACATGCTCTAAATGTTGGACTAAGCAATTTCAGAGTGCATTTTTAGCTTACTGTCTTGATGCCTTTTACTTTCAAGTTTGCTTGTTAAGAGTGAAATATTTTGCCTTTAAAAAGCTGATCCTAGCCAGCCAGAGAGCATTTATATAAGCCTGTAGTAGACAATGAAGGCTCTGCTTGTGCAGGGGATGATCTTAGCCTGGACACATGATATTTGGAATACTAGAATCCTAACGTAATCCTGACTACTTTTTGCTTGAGTTGCATTAAGCCCTCCCAAAGTAAGCTGAAAATTATTTACAGGAGGTTTCCACATTTCTCTCTCTGTTATCACTCAGAAATTTACTCTCTGGATTTTGAGAATATTCTACTTTCTCAGGATCTGTGGATGTCTCATATCCCTAAATACTTCCCTCCAGAGGGTACTTCTGTACATCCAGGATTTTGAGAGGACCAACACAAAGCCCTTGAGAGAGAGGTACAGTGTTCTAGGTGCTATAGCAGGAGATGAGTAGAAAGTTCAAATGTGTCTGCCCAAGAGAAAAGTAGGAGAAAGGAAGCTCTCAAATTTCTGGGGCATTTTGAGTTCAGGAGGAGGATGAAATACTGAGGCAGCAGGTGGGAAAAAGCCTTTTAAAAAGAGGTTATTGAAACCCTTGAAAAAGGTTTTGTATTTTTTTCTATTTAGAGAATGCGGTTTGCACAGTAGAAATAAGCATCACCACTGACGCTACACTGTGGGTGAGATCTCTGTTAGGAGGAGAGAGGATTTCTATGCATTTTCGTGATGTCATGAGAAAGGAACAAGAAGCGCTGAGCTGAGCACAAGTAACCCACATTTCCTCCAGCAGTGTCAGTTTTTAGCTTCCAGTCTAAAAGCTTTTTTTTTGTTGTTGTTCTTCACACTTAGCAGTGTGAAGCTGTCCCCCTAACCCATTCAGCCCTGTCACTTCTTTGCAGTCCTCAAGCAGTTCACATCTTAGATTTTTGAGACACCCGGTACCTCTCTACTAGCCATCTTTGGATTGTTTTCCAACCTGAATCCTGGATTGCACAATGGGTATGATTGCTACTTACCTAATGTTTGCTATAAAACCTGTGACAGCATTTTTTCCTTGCTGCTCTACAAGAGGAAATAGCATTTTATTTGAAATGCTGTGCTGAGTGTCAACATGAGAGGTGTTTTAAAAGAGCTGAGAAGTATGCTGTCAGGAAAATGTTTCTAGGCCTACCTTTCCTCCCACATCCAACTGTGTTGAAATAATCAAACGCTATACCACTTGTACTTGGGAAGAGGATGACTAACAGCAGCTAATTACTGCTCAATCTGTTGCCCTCGGCAGCTATTTGTCTGCACTGTGGCGTGGAGGGGCACAGTTTGTGTTGTGGTGCTCTGGAGGCAACTTAATTTTCAGGGTCTCCTTTGGGAGACAGCAACTGGGACAAGGACTTCACATTACTAAGATCCTATCACATAGGCTGCTGCTGTGTGTCTGACTCAGCAGATGGCCTGAACACTCTGGCTCTGAGCCTCTCTGGGTCACCCCTGTCCTGGGCTCCCTGGACCAGTTCGTGTCACACCACATGGAAAGAAGGTGGTCACTGATTTCTTGTGGAGACTGAACCTAGCTCAGTGGTACTGGATATTAGTTTCTACTCTCCTCCCAGTTTGCTGCTGCAGTAGCAAAGAGTTGGCAGAGGGCCTTCTGTATCATATTTGATCTGTTGACACTTGCAGCAGTGCTGGACTCTTAACACTGTAGGAGTTTCCGGCTGGAGAAATATGGTAGCCCTTCCTGCCTCCTCATTCCACTCCCTACGGAAAACCTCCCTCTTGTTTTCCCAAATTCTGAGCCAAATAAAATATTCCAAAATAACACTGGAGACAGAGAAGGAATCTCTTGCCTCAAACTTGGCCTTGGAGCAATACATGCAGCCATTACTCTTCTCACAAGTGAAGTTATGTGGGTGGAATCAGGCAGGGTTTCATCAGCAGGGACTGCAGGTTCAGCCTGGCCGCTGTGAAAACAGATATCCCCCTTGTTTGTGGCAACCAGAATGACCACTTTTGTCTGTTTCCACACTATGTTGAGCTCATGCGAGTCTAGGCATTATACTCTTCAGCTGGCTAACTTACAACTTTCTAGGAAAGAAAGGGCCAGAAGATCTTGAACCATGTTGGTGTAGCTGCCTGCTGACCAATGTGCTGTCACATTTCACTATTGCATGGAGAAGAGACAGGAAAGCAATATTTTTATCAAAGTTGTTAAGAGATCCTGCTTCACCCTTGAAGCTTTTCGTTACTTCAGAGATGTTCTCCTGAGTAATCACATAATCCTGCCGCACTCGTATAATGTGTTCAACACCTGACATGTGAGCCAGAGGGTGGCTTTCTATAGCATAACCCATCCCGCCTCAAAGCACCTATTATTATCCCATTTATGCAGATTAGAGCTCTGTTAATAGGAAGCCTCTTGCATGTGGGGCAACAGGGTCCTGCAGAGAGATACCACAGAGCATTCTTACTTACAGTTCCAGGCTGTAGCAGTGTCATGCCAGACTCAAGACATTACATCATCTCACCATCAAAGAATCTGGGATTTGGCCCAGAGGTGATGATGTAGTATGGTACTGTTCTTTACTTAGAAGTAAGATAAGCATTATTATCAAGCTTCTGTCATCACTATCTCACCTGGGGCCTGGTGCACAGTTAGATTAGTGGCGCAGACCCTTTAAGATGGAGGGAAGGGGGAGGGGTAGTTCTCTAAAATGCAGCTTCTCTGGTTCTGCTGAGGTGTGTTTGAAAAGCATCTTTCTAAGTAAAAACCTGTTTAATTTACCCTATTTTCATTCCTGTGTTCAGTCAGTGTCAAGACACTATGGTGATAATGAATAGCCACATACAGTGTGTCGTAACTTCAGCTCTTTTTAGGGATTTTTAATCTCTTCCAATTTCTGTCTGCCTCCTAACAAAGGCCATATGGCTCTTCAGAGCCACCTGTACACCGGCTGGGTGGGATGCGAGTGTTTGAAGCAGCACCATTCTTCTGAGGAATCTTCCATTTCGGGTATAGGCTGCAGATGGGGTTACTGACTGGTTGTGGACACATGAAGGCTAAAAGGGACTGTTACCACAATCTGCCTGGACACCCTATTTAACACGAGCTGTGGAATGACACTTGTTCTTTCACTCCCATGTGATAGGTCTAACTGGTTGAACCACATTGGAATCCTAGAGGTGTTCAGTATCTACACAAAGTCCTGAGGATGTCTTTCTGCAATTTGTCTCCAGCCCTCCATGGGTATTGTCAAGTCAGCTAGCACAGGCAGCAAGCTACTTCATGCCAGGTGAAATGCTAAGCCTCCATTTTCTCCTCTTTTCCCTTACCCCCTTATCAAGTACTGGTCTACTGTTTTCAGTAGATGCAAAGTGCTTGTAAAAATGTATATATCGAATATGTTATCTTAGAAAGAAGTTCTCCCTGATGGTCTAGCAGCCTCTCAGTGGCAGCATCATTTGGCAGATGTCCAGGAAAGAACTTGGTGTCACTAGCTAGGCTTTCACATTTGACTGTGATGCGCTCTCACCTTTATATGGAAAGTTAGGTGCTGATCATGAGACCCTTACTTGTGAATGTATCGGTTACAACCACCACCTCACAGCAATTCATGCAGCGTGCTCCGGGTATCAACATAGACTTCAAGGTAACAACTACCTGAATGTTCATAAGATCATTGGTTCAGCAACAAGAAGAATGATTTTTTAAAATGAAATAATAAAATGCTCAGGGAATCCAGCACTAATTCACCTTTTACTGCTACACAAGTCCTCCTCTCACCTAACTTCTTCCTGTGTGAACTCCGTGTTTCCTCAACTAATAAACAGCATTGTTCTGGCTTTTGTATTCTAAGCCCCACATTCTTTGGTTTTTTCCTATCAATGCTATGGTTGAGATTTTTTTACTTTTTTCTTCTTTGTATCACATTCCCTTGCCCTTATACTCAGCTCCTCCTCGTTAACCTCTGCCTGCCTCTCCATCCTGCCATCCCACCGTGGGAGTCATCGCCACCTGCCCTCTCCTCTCAGCCCGCAAAGCCTCCATCAATGGAGACTTTTAAGAACAGATTAGATACACACTTACCAGAAATAGCGTAAGTACAGTTCATTCTGCCTTTGGGCAGGAAACCAATTAAAGGACTTACTGAGGCCTCTTCCAGACCTGAATCTTTTTTGATTCTATTATCCTTTGCATTAGTGGGAGAGCAGTAATGGAGCCACATTTCTTGGCACAAATGTTTCCACGCAATTGTTATGTTGGACTCTTGGGCTTGTAGCTGGAGCTCCCCTTTTGGCCATCTGCAGGGTAGCAGAGGCTGCTGCTAGTGCCAGGGCTCAGGCTTGCCAGATCGGCTTCAGTGATGACTTCAACATCTGAGATTCTTCTCTCCACATTTATCAAATTACTTTCATTTTCAGCCATTCTATGTTTTCCAATGACTGTAGAAACTTCTTATTATAATAGGGGTCTTTCCCTTGAACTTCCCTGTTAGTCATCAGCTATTTTCTTCCACTTTTATTTTAGATCTTTTGAGGCACGCATCACTCTTGTGCAGTAAAACCGTGCAACCCCCACAGAGATAATTTGGACTGCGGATATGTAACTGAGAATAGTTTCATTCTTTTTGTCATGTTGCGTGGGGTTGGGATTCTGATTGTCATGCTGTTCTGATTGTATTTGTCTTTTCAGGTAATTCTGCAGGTAGCATAGGTAGCGTACAACACTCCACAGTACATCCTGGAACCATTTTGAGTATAACTACTCTTCCAATCAGCAGGTGAATTTGCTGTCAAGTATGCAGGTAGGATATGCCAGTTAAGGAATACAGTCCTTCCAAAATTACTAATTTTCTCCTGTATTAAATTCCTTGGTAAATATGTTTTTAAGGAGTAAAACAATTGTAAAGCCATTCAAGAATGAAAATCCCATTATACTCATCCAGCTGCAAATTGATGTTATCTGTTCAGAACAATTAGCCTATTATACATCTCCTTAAAACCTGATACCAGCCCATCCTCTTGGAGCCAGAAGTATAAAGCCAGCCATTAACTTCCTTATACATTGGATCAGCCTAGAAAAACAGCTTAGTGTTCCAGCATCCTTCGCAATAGGGTTGCTCATTATCAGCTATCAGCTTTTGTGCTAACAGTTCCACACTGAGTACAAAATAGAAGCCAAAGGGTTTGCCTGCGGTTTTCTATTATTTTAAGCACTCTGGACTGAACTTACATCAATATTGTTATTGGTGTACTTAAAATAATAGTCAAAAGAATAGATGACTGGAAAAAGGTGAGGTGGTTTGGGGAGGAGGAGGAAATGCCGATGCTGCTGGAAAAACATTTTTTTTTAAAAAAACACAACCCAGTGTTTCAGAGAGGCAGATTTTACAACAAGCACCGCTGGCTTCAATGGAGTTGCTCCAAAATTGTACTTAAAGAGCTGAGGAGAGACTAGAAATGTTATAGAGTTAGCAAACAGCTGAAGTATATAAACATTTTCAAACAAAATTAATATTTGAAACAATTAGGAGCTGTTTGCAGAACTCTGGTATAGACAGTCCAAAGCTCAAGAGGCTTTCAGGCTTGTGTAACCCTCTGAAGTAAATCTATGTAGCTCACTGGGCAGAGAACTCACAAAATGCATTTTCAAAACCAAAGGTCTTACTGCTGTACAGCTTCATTTGAAAATTAGGTTGTCCCTGTACTGTTGGCCAGCTTTTATTCACCTAGTGCAACTTGATAGGTACTTGTGGGTTACAGCAATTAATTTCTTTTCTCTTTGACTATTCCTTGAAAGCACTTCAGGCTAGCCTTTTAGTCTGAGAGGGAATTTTTAAGTGTAAAATAAGATTTGGACTTTTTTTTAGTTGTACTCTATTTGATTATGTACCTTTTCTGTGGTTCAGTTTTCTAATTGTTTCTATTACAGGAGAATGCAGGACCACCTCAGATAGACAGATACATTTAGGCAGGACAAAAAGAACCAGCCTGAGAATAAAATCTTGTGATGTAAATAGAATTTCTCTTTTTCTCCCCATCACTTCCAAAGAAAAGCTAATTGTTATCACAGCCTGCTCCACAGGAGAGACAGTACACAGCAAGCTGCCCATACCAACAAAGATGCTCCTCCATCTCCCAGTACTGCTGGTACCACCATCCTTCTCTGGGCATGAAGTCCCCCTTCATGGCTACTTTAGGGCTACTGAAGGGTAAATCACAACTTTCTCCCTTAGGTAGGGACTGTCCTTCTCCCCTTTGCTGCTGCTCTCAGACAGGCATACTGGCCCTCTAAGAAGACAGCAGAAGCAGCTGGTCCAGCTCCATAATGAAAAATGCTCAGGTGCTGGGAATTCACCCAAGGGCATGGGTCCCAGAGGAGAGATGCAAATAGGTAGGAGTAGATGTGATGTTCGGAAGGGGACGGGCACAGAAACCAGTCCAAGGGTTCAACACAAAGGCAGCCCTTCCCCTGGGCTGAAGCATGACAGGGATTTTTCCTATTTGATGAGTTGACTTGCTCCTTTCCTTTGATTCATTATGGGGGAAAAAGCTCAAATTTCAGGCGAGTGTCCATGGTTTCCATTATCGTAAGCTGGCAGGAAGCAAGACTGTCCTGTGATGGTAAAGAGCAGAAACCTTCCTCCATCAGCATCTCTCCATCCAAGCTGCTTGTAAAGCTATTCTGCTTTCTTCCCTCCCTTTTCGTCTTCTTCAATACCAACAGCCTTCAGCAATGAGGGAAAACATCTGCCTGTGATGTTTCAAATCAGGGAACAGGTAGTGAAGGCTCAGAGCCTCTGTCTGATGGTGACTGGGATAAAATACCATTTTCTAAGGGTGCCGTTTTTGTTTGGGTTGCTGGTGATGTCCGACAGGAAAAAATCTAAACCAAGGAAGAACTTGGCTCCTGAAACAGTAATTCTACTATAAAAAAGAGGGAGAAAAAGAGGTGGAGTTTGGTAGTTATAAATAATGGATTTTGGAAGTCCTGTTTCAGGCACCTATAAGCAAGATGGTTCCCTTATCATACCAACTCATAATAATATGCTTTGTGTTTGCTGTGGATTATATACTGGGAAAAAACTATGATCTTCCTGTGCCTGTTTAGGTCACGGTGTCCTTGTAACTCCTACACAATGGGCAGTCACAGATGCCTGATACAATCAGGTATCATGGTCAGCATTTCCACAAGATTGGTGATGTTTGTGAGAGATGCTTTTATTATCATATTTCTTGGCTCACACAGCCCAGGCTTTTTTGGAAAAACAAAACAAAACAAAGCAAAACACTGCCTTCCTCCCTTCCCCTCCCCCTTATTAGTTAATGGGCATTTGAAAAAATAAAACTATTTTCCTTTGGGAGCAATTTTTTTTCTAGCACAATGACAAATTTCACTAGGAAAGAAATTCTATTTATTCCAAAACAAACTGTTAGCATTCTAAATAATTTCTGTGGGTTTCTATCTTTTATAATCTAAGCAGAACTATTTTTAGACAGCACTGATCTCTGAGACAATTTGAGACTCCTAGTTGAGTTTCTGCTAGAGAAGCGTATCATAAAAAGCACCATCACAAATTTGTCCCTTTGTTACAGAGGCTGGCAGACAGATCAAGGACTTAGAGGGGCTGCCATTTGAAGTCTCTTCAGTTTGAAGATGTACTGTCAGGGATCAGTATGGAGAAGGCTTTTGTTCTGCTGCTGGAGTAAGTGTTTGTAGATGAAAGGAGAACTCCTGTGCCTGGGCCATCAACCTGACACTTCAAGACACGAAATTCACTTAGAACTAAGCATGGGATGGTGGACTGAAAAATAACATATATTTATTTTCCCTTTGCTTACTACCTTGAGGAGCATCCCAGTCATTTTGTAAAGGAATGCCGACACATAATTAACCTACTGGAATGGAGGATTTACAGCATAAAGAGCAAACACTTGAAATTGCACAAGCATGGTAGCAGAATGAAAAGTTCTGGGGCTACACTAGGGATGTTTCCATTACCTTCAGTCTGTTTCAATCAAGTCCTTAAGATTTCTGGAGCACAGGTATTCTGGAGTGATGGGTATAGTCACCTGTCACTAAATTCCATGTCACAGAATCAGCACCCTAGGAGACTTTTTTAAGCATGAACATAGGTACAATGTTGTGTCTTATTCTTCGGACAATCCCTTCACATCCCAGAGGAAATACACGGGGTAAAAGAGTGGAAAGGGGAAGTATTTTTAAAGGCACAGAGATTATTTATTTTTCAATGTCTTTGATGCCTTTTACTTATGCAATAGAAAATTCTTTTAAATGCACTTTCTTTTGTAACACTGGAAAATTAGGTATGAAATGAGGAGAAAGGAGGGCTTACCGCTTACGTTGTTAGATTTTTGACACTCCTGGCCTTCTCACTTTACCTATCGACCAGAGACTACATGTACTCCTGCCAAGGAGTGACTGACTTTATATGCTGTATCCTCTGCCCAGAGATCTCCAAGCAACTAACAACAGTCACCACTCGACTATTTACTCTATAGACAAAGAACGTTTTGCTCAGCATTGCCATTCAGCCACCTTAAGATGAAAGACAGCGTTTCAGGCACAGACCATATGTTACCTGAGGGATCTAAGCATAAAGTGCTGAATATACTGTTCTTAATAAAACTAAGGGGGAATATTAGACAGAAATTAATTAATTGCCCATCAAGGATGTTATCTGGATAAGAGAGATTTACACAGAAAGTGATACGGTATTTTAATTGATTCAATTAGTTAAGTCCCTGGTTTTATTTCTGAGCTGAAAGCCACCACCATATAAAATACTCTGACTGCTAAATAACATGTTGGAGATTGGCTCAGGAGAAAGTACTGCCAACACTATTTTCTAGAAAAATTTGTGCCTGGAGAAACATACATAATTAAATGACCACTCTGGTGTAATCCCACTGGTAGGTGTCTGCCACAGGATCGCTGCTTTCTACCAGAGAATCTGAGTCAGTTACAGATTCACAGGAAGCAAGGCTGGTATCAAGGGTAGCACCTTTTTCCCCTCTCTTTTGTTTTGACAGATCCCTACTTCATGGATCCACTGGGACAGATACACTCACTCAGAAATACCTATATTTTTATTCATGCATATGCATGGAAAGGTTCAATCTTGCTCCTATTGCTTGATTTCAGTGTGATTTACTGGGTGCAGCAGAAAGTAGATCTCACTGAAGTAGATTCTGGCATCACTTTTTAATTTGAGGCAAGTTTCTGCTATCAAGATCACCTCCAAATATACTGCAGCATAAATGAGAACAAAACATGACTCTAAAGTACTAAATTTACTGTTGCTGCCTGCATGACTGTCAATGCATTAAGAAGGGTTTCAAAACATTTATCATCCCAAAAGACTAATTTAGCAACAGCTCACCCTTACAAACTCAAAATTAATTTCTGATGGGATACAGAGTAGATTGTTGATGCTCTCTGGTTGTTTTGGGTTTTTTTTTCCCATTCGTTCACTTATTTTACCTGCAGCCAGGTCTTTAGTGTCAATAGTGAATGACTGACTTCGAGATGGAAGAAAACAATTCCCTGTAACTTCCATATCAGGGAAGGCACCGCAGACCTTTTGAGCAGGTGACTTTGTGAGTAGCTTGCTATAGCCTGGCTACAGTAGCCAGGTCTCAAGCTGAAGCACAAAATAGTGGTAATTACACAAAGCCTTGGCTTCCCTGTTCACACAGGGCTTAGCTGTGAAGGTTTAAGAGCAGATGCGTTGTTGGCCACATTACTCATTCAACTAAAGCTCAGTACTTTGTTCAATGCTCTGCAGATTTGAACCTGTTCTTCCTACCATATCAAAGGAATCCAGATTGTGGGGCAAATTTGGATCTCCCACCAGTTTTAATGGGTGTAAACTATGTGATGACTGGTATGAACTATCTGTAATAACTACACTACTTAAGATCTCCAAGTACCTAATATGAGCCCTGACCTAGCCTGCAGTGTAAGAGCAACAAAGCCCAAAATACTTTGAAACCAGTAAGTAATATAGTGATTGAATATTATAAAAGTGATTTGGAACACAGAATTTGTACAGAAGCTGTGGCCTATGTTGTATCAGTCATTATACAAGCTAATAGTGAGTATAGCACAGTGATCCTGTTAAGGAGCAACTGTAACAAAAGTACTTATTCTAGGAAGAACTTCATTTCCAAACAGTAATCAGAAACAGGTCTGTAAAAATAATTGCAGTTATGCCAGTGTAAAAGCCTAGGATTCAGACTGTGGGATCAGAAGATCATGTGTTGTTTAGTGATTTTTCTTTTTTTTTTTCTTTTTTTTCTTTTTTTTTTTTGCTATATTCCCTCATCTCACAAGCACATCTGGTGTTTTAGGAACATTGTATTCAACAGTGGTAAAAGGACACTATGGCCAAGAATAACAAATGAAAAATGAAAACACTGGGGCCTAATGCTGATCTCATATGGGTGTAAATCAGAGGGATTCCAGCAAAGCCTTTGGAAACACACCAGTGAAATACTTGTGTCTGATTCAGAACCAAAACTGTAGAGACTAGTGATTTTCATCAAGTAAGACTCACTGTCGGGCCTGAAATTCTCCCATCCCCCTGGGAAATTTTGCTGCAAAAAGATCTCTAAAAGGGCTTCTCACAAATATCAGGAATGCTGAGGGAGTGACAGAGCTAAAGCAAAAATGCTTTAGCCTATCTCCAGTCTGCACCACATAACATAAAATACCCATCAAAACAGATTAAGCAGAGATTTCTGATTTGTAATTTGCAGCACAAAAAGGGAGTTTGACAGCAAATAAATATCTATTTTGCACGTAGTTACTGGATTAGTACGCGGTTGCTCTTAAGCCCGTTAGAGACAAAGTCTATCCCTGACCTCATGGTGGGTTGTCCTCAGTAACATGACCTTCTGAATAATATGCATTAATGCACTCTGTGTTTCTGGTCTTGACCTGAGGCACTGCCATATCCACAGTACTTGTAACACTTGGCAATTTAACTAAATAGACTGCCTTTAAAAATGTAAACAGATGTCAGCTGCTTGTTGACAAAATTGTTTGAAGACACCAGACATTAAAACCTCTTAGTCCCCATGTGTTGTAGGGAGATCCTAGCAGGAAGGAACAACATATTCATAAATGTCTGTACAGAAACCACTTTTGAGCCTGAAAATTCTGTTTTCCCTTGGAACCCTGCAGCAAGAAAGCAAAAGAACATTCAAGACACACATCCAATAACTGCATTACATTTCCTAATCCCACCTTCCACCATAAAAATCAATTATTTTGCCTTGTTCCTGAACAGTTCTCAGAACTAAATCAGTTCAAATTAGAACTCTCGTAATAAAAATGGGTCTTACTCTCCCAGAGACATGATGCCAAAACATCAGTAAATTTTGTATGATTGTCAGGTGCTGCTGTTTTAATTTAATCCCATTGTGCCTGTATTTTTACCTCCTTAAATAACTTCCCTCCTCCTCTCCTGTTTCAGGTATTGGTGGAATCTCCCCCTCCCCTGCTGTCTCCCTCCAGGGCTGCTGTAAAGCTAACTGTAGACAAGAGGACTTTCTGTGGATTTAAAGGGGCTTTGTAGGATGTACTGACTTTATCTATCCCCCAGATGCTTTCCTTTTGAAACATTTCTTTGCAAATTATGTCTTTCACTGTCTTGCAGTCATCACTGCCTGAGCTGTCTGCAGTTCATCAATATCGGGGGCGGGGGGGGAAACAACACGACAAAAGCAGCTGACTGAGAACAACACATCAGGTCCTGCCATACAAAATCTCTCCCTATTTTTCTCCATTGTCCTTTAGGTGAAGATGCCCTTTTAATGTCCAGTTTGCTAGAAGTCAGTATGCTGCTTGCTTTGTAAACAGAGAAATAACCTATTTGGGCTTGCCCCTTGTTTGACTTGGTATTCAATGAACATCAAGCCAAACAGCCACTAGAATGCCTGACCTTAAAGACTGAAGTTCAGAAAGAAACACTAAGATCTTGAGGCAAAGGGTTTCACATTACTGGCTCCCCTGTCTTTCATTGATTAGAGGTTTTACAACTGATAGCAGGTTTCAAGGTTTATTTGGAAACTTTGTGAGGAGGGCAGGAATGGAGGAAGGGAAAGAGTAAGTGAGGCTGAGGGTCCCTTTTATATTTAGCATGTGGCATTAAGATAAACAAAGGTGGCAGAAGGGAATGCCATTAACATACAATTTCCAGATCAACTCCTCAGCTTATCGTTGGGTCAGTAGATGGGGAGATGGGTTGGATGCTGGAAGGAGGTAGGGCACAAGAGAGGGAATTTGGGAGTTGTTCATTGTAAAGGATTGGTGCACTTTCTGCAAAATTTACACAACTCCAGCTGAAGCGAATGGGAGTGATCTGAATATTCTGAATTAGTCTGTATGAGTAATCCACGACTGTCTTCGAGCTTCAAATTCTAGGTCCTTGGGAAAACCTCACACAGGAGAAATACCACATAGGGAGCTTTGCAGCATTTGTTCACAGCATGCAAAATCTGCCCATGACAAGATTTACTGCCAGGGTCAGATTCAGGAAGGACTCAGTTCAAGCAGTGAGGAATACCAAGAAAAGTATCAATCCAGAAAGGGGCAAGAAGGGGAGATCTTATTTTGCACAGTTACCAGGGGCCAGATTCAGAGGAGGCTTCTAAAAGAAAAACAAAGGAACATGTAAGAGGGAGTCTTAATGGGATGAGCTTTACAAGCTTTACCCTGCAAAACAGCTTTGAAAGCTGCCAGGCTCAGCAAGGCTGGGAAACACAGCTGAGGCCAAAGTCAGATATAGACCAAGGCCGTCATCACTGAAGTCAGTAGAAATAGTCACAAGGAAATTCAGATAGCAGGGAGTTTTAGGTATCACAGAAGATGTTTTGGTAGTCATTGGAGGACTCAGGAAAAAAGTATGTATTATGACTCTCTAAAAGACCTTGCAGTGTTAACAGCAATCATGCAGTGGGGGTGTGCCGATGTTTGTGTGTGCGTGTGGGCACGCATGTGCGTGCCTCCTGACCCAGTGGTGTTGAACAAGCTTCAAGTATCAGTCTGTCTTGAGCTAATGAGACGAAAAGAGAGCATGAAGCAACCTGTAATTTCTGTAGGCTGTGGCTGAGGTGTTAGAGGGGGTGTATACTGGAATGCACATAACCCTTTTCTAACCTCTCACACCTTCCCGTGTAAAAGATAAGGATTGTCACGGGAGTTATTTGTCCACTCAAGCTGTCAAAGCACTTAAAAAACTGCCAGTCAGGCTGTAGTCAGACAGAGCTCTCTGTTTCCTAAGTGATATCTTCTCCTGCCAGGCCTGTGGTTAATTAATGTTCTTAATCTACCTTTCCAGAGCAAGTTTTTGACTAAGGAAGACAAAATCCACCTGTCTAGCACCCAGGAAAGAGCATTCAAGCTCTGAGACAAAGCAACTCTGGGCTGCTAGGATTTCTGAGAATTGTCAACAGCCAGTAATGTGAGCTTCAGGAGGTGACCTTGGACTTTCTACAGCCTGATCCACCTTTACTCTATTCTCACTCTAACTGTGGCTTACCACAACATTTTTAAAAGTTGAAGAGTGCTTAAAGAATCTTTCTTGTCTACCATCCATCCTGGCCTTCTAGTGGGAAGTAGTGATTTTTTTCTCAAGGACAGACAGAAAACTTGCACTTAGTCAGACCCCACAAAAATTACATTCTGTACTTTAGACTCCCATTGTCAATCCCAATATGCAGAAGATACTGTTTCTCTATTATTTCTCTCACTTGCACCCTCACAACCATTTTCACCTGTGCTAATGCAGACTGCCAACAGTTCAACACTCTCCAATGATTCAACAGAAAAGAGTTCAGAGAGCAACAGGAGCACTCAGAGATCCATGAAATATAACCCATGAGGACACCGCAAAGGAATTTTTGTTTTCTTAAACATAAGGAAGACTGAACAGAGACATGATAACAGTCCTCAAAAATGTAAACGACTGCAGCGAAGAGGAAGGAAATAATCTCTCCCGTGTGGAGAGGATAAGAATAACAGGCTAAAGTTGCAGCAGGGACATTTTTTGATTAGATATTAGCAAACCCATTTCTAGCTGTTAGAACGGTGTTACTGAAGCACTATGATAGCCTGTCTTGGAAATCTCCACATTTCGAAGCAGGCTGGAGCAACCTCTGTGCTAACAGGACAGGTACCACTGATTCATTGGATATGTATACGTTTGTTTATGGGCCTCTGTGAGAATTTTAGAAGCATCACTTGCATCTTTGTGTTGTCTCCAGAGCCTTCCTTAAGATTATTGCTCTGCCAAACACTGGGCTGTGCTCTGTGGTTCTCTCATATAAAAGATGAAACTACTCCTGCCAACCAGGACCTCTAACCCTACCATTCATTGAAAGACAATAAGACTAATGCACCTAAAGAAATTACAAAAACCAAGCCTTTGGCTACATAGTCACTTGCCTTCACATTTCAGCAGCATGCACTCCAGCATTGCTGAGATTCACTTTTCAAAGAACCACCAGTGAAACACAGAAAATGAATGGTTAGTAGGGTCAGGCTCTGGCTGTCACAGGCAGCTGTATCAGGTAATCCTTCTGATAAACTCAGCAAACTGCATCTCCAAACCAGTTCAGTTGTGTGCCCTTGCTGCTCTTACTGGCTGGCTTCTCCAGAACATCAGCACTTAGGCCGCCAAGAAACTTCCTCTAATTTCTAACCTAGCATTTTTTCTTGGCCTGTTTGTTAATTAGTTCCAGTGCTAATGTTGCATTTCCTTCTCCCTAGAGTTTTCCAGTTTAGAGGATTTATAGCTGGCATCAGTATCCCGTTTGGGTTTAATTCTGTAAGGCTAGACAGGTCAAGTTCCTTTCATATTCTCTCAGAGAATCAGGGGAGTGCACCCATAATATATCAGTAGCACACTTCTTTCATGATACAGTGACGAGATGGCCCAAAATTATGGGGTGGAAAAAGGGTGTATCAAAACCAAACCCAGGTGGTTACCTTTGTAACACAAAATCAAAGCCTGGGAAGGGTAAGAAGTGGAGGTGCCCTGTTATTTGCTCTGTTAGAAGTGTAGTTGTCCTACAGTACTCTTACAGTCTTGGTCACAATTCTCTCTTGAGTATCACAACAAATCTGAGAGTGGTGGGGAAAAGCAATTCTCTCATCAAACAGCATGGCCTACTTTCAGCTGCCAGCAGTCTCTGCTGGCTAGTGCTGAAGCCCAAGAATTGCAGCTCTTCTTCCTATGTCCCCTTTGCAGAGGCCAGCCCCGCTGGTGGCACCAACACTGCAAGGCTGTGGTTACACATTGAGCAGCAATGCTGCTTGAACCGGCTTGTCCCCACCCTTCTCCACTCCCAGCTGCTTTTTCCATTTCCCGCCGGGTGCCCTCATTGCTGCCAGCATAAGTGTTTGTGCAGTTATGTGCAGAACCAAGTCAGGCATCTAATCCCAGCCAAAAAAATAGCCTGCAAATGTGTTTGGTGGCTTGTTGGGTTTGGTTTTGTTGTTTTGGGTTTTTTTTTTTCCCAGCTGGAAGAAGTTCTCCGGTCTGGTTTCTTGGGTGGCTGCACAAGCACTTTGCCTGGCATAAGGGAGGGATGAGGATGGGGGTGGAAATAAGTAACTTCGCCATGCATGCTCCTCCCAAGGGAATGTTGCTGATCTACGGAGCCGCCCCTCCACTCAGCTAGCGTGGGCTGATCTTGCAAGGAAAATCACGTACTTGTTCCTTGTCATGCCCCAGATGCTCCCCACCCTCCTTTCAAGGAAGACTGCTCTTTCCCCATGTCTCTAGTATGCCTTACCAGAAAGACCTTTTAATCAATCAACATCCATTAGAACAGCCAGGTTTTGGAGGTCTCCAGCTTGTCTTGTGTTGTAAAAACAGACTGGAAGAGTTACGGGGGCTGTTGAATCTAAAACCTGTGAATGCTGCTACTCATGTCCCACAATGCCTTTTAGAAGTCAGGCTGCGTTTTTTATGCCTTAATCTTTGGACCATTACAGTGGTGCATTCTTGCATCATAATCACCAGTTAGTAGAAAGATAGTTTGAAAAATGTAGCTCTTTGTAATTGCACTTAGTAACAAGTTCTAACTGTGTTCATTGAGGCATTCCTTCCTTGGGCAGCTATTACAATTCAGGTTAAAATAAACCCACTCCCCTCTCTTCTCATGTATTCTGGCTCTGAACAATGCTATTAATGACATAGACAAATAATTTCTAAGAGAAATTATTATTTGAAGTTTTCTCATTCTAACATGCTTGGCTCCAGACACTTCAGGAGTGGCTGATACAACCCTTACTGCTGATACGCTTTGCAGAAAGACTCTTTCATGTTACCCTGGAAGAGGGCATTGGGAACCTGGTTTGATTGAAGTATCTACAAGGACACAAGGGTTACTGTAAGTTTTAACTTATTTCTGTAGGTATTTCAAGGACATAGTGCAAGGGTATTACTCTTTGCAATACCTCTCTGGAGGCTGTGTTTAAAAATAAAAAGCCCCTAGCATAGCATTTAGATACACTAAGAAAAAATAGTTTTCAAAAGACACATTGCTATATATCACGCAGTCTTGTCTGAAATTTATGCACTGGTATTTGTTTATCTACTAAATGTAATAGATATTTCATTCCTGTCTGACCACTAGAAGATATTTTGGACTTGTTTTTGTGCTTATGGCACATATAGGAACTCAAATAACTTTGACCAGACTTCACAAGTCGTTTGCTGGAAGCTCATTCACAAAGGACCTGCACAACATGAAGTCCTTTTAACTCCCAGGAGTGCCTCAAAAAACACAGTGGACACTCATCCAGTGTAAATTGCCTGTTAATAAACGATATTTATTTATAAACCGATCAACCATAGCATCTTTTTATAGACTACACTGAAAAAAGTAAATTAAACCAGATAAATATCTATATTAACATCTGTGCAATGGTATTCTTAGAGGGAGTTTTTAGTTAATGTGCAGATTCCCATCAGGGGAGCAAGCCAACAGCAGCAGCAGATGACTGCATTTTGGGTTAAATGCTCTTTACATTAAAAAAAAAAAAAAACCCAAAAGCCAACAGGTGTTGAAGAGCAGCAATGAGTAGCATCTTTCCCCTCACCTCCATTTCCCTGTAGGATTCAAACAATCCCTTCAGTGATAACAAGATACAGGGATCTTCATTTTTATTTGGATGTAGGAACCACAAGGGTGGCTTTTGATTGTAGAATCAGCCTCATGGTTCCTGGGGGCATTTCAGCCTCAGGCCAAGCCCTAAAGGATGAAATGAGTTGTATCCTACCCCTGCTTTCCTGTGTGACACTAGTCCTGTCTCTAAACACATCTCACTGCTTCAGCTCGTACATCTGTAAGTTTAAAAAAAAAAAACAGTAAAGAGAAAAAAAAAAAAAAAGCTGTTTGTGAGGAATGCAGAGCGGTTAAATTCATCAGTACTTTGAAATGAACTTGCAGTTCTAAGCTCTGGTATTTTCATTGCAAAATGAGGCCTTTTGCTGGGAAACATCAATACAACAGGATCGTCTACTGACAGGCTTGTCAGCACTTTTAGTCAGGCTGGAGCACCAGGACATGCATTTGGCTAAACTGTTCAAACAGAATACATTACTTACAATTAATTTTCTATGCTGCTGGAACGACAGAAATTGTCCTTCAAAAGCTGAACATGCCTACCTGATCTGCAGGTAGCACAGAGTAACAGAGTCTCTCTACAATCTAGAGAATTACCCTGATTTTTCTGCCTGAGGATTCCACCTAATAACAACATATTTCTGTGCACTGTGACTTGACTCTGGCTGCGTACATTTCCATTCCAGTGGCACTCATAGCTGCTTTTAACTTAAGCAAAAAGCAAGATCTGATTTCAGCCATGGCCAGACATATCAAATTCAACTAAAAACAAGTGTTGGGGAGGGGAAAGGAAGGGCATTTTGGCTACGGAGGAAAATGAGAAGGTCCTATAAAGAGACGAAAGTGCAAGTTTTATCTGAGAGGTAACAGTATCTCTGTGGCAGCAGCCGCAGCCAGCAGGCACAGCTTTCTGGACCTCCTCTCCTCAGCCGTTGCTAGCTTCTCACCCACACACTCTGCTGTGCGAGAGGGAGAGATCGGGACTGCTGCTGGGGCTGCACAGCCCATGCCAGGAACCTCTTGGTACACTGGCTGCATCACCATGTCCCAGCCCAAGTGAGCTCATGAGGCTCAGCTGGCCTCGGAGAGGTAGCACAGGCACGTAATGAACACGACTGTCATGGAAAGTCTAAGAGGGACGCTTGTTCCATGGGCTGCCCAGACAATGAAGAATTGGCGTGCCACCCCCTCTCTCGCCCCCCAGCTGATGCCAAGGCAGGCGGCCGGCCGCCGACAGATGAATAGCAGGTCTGTTCCAGCAGCTCTGCATCCCGGTCCAGCGAAGAGAGAGTCTCTGGGAGCACGGAGCGCACCGCTCTGTGCGCAGTCTGCAGAGGAAGGAACCTGGGGGGAAAAGGATGGCCTCGGAAGGGGAAAGCATCAATCTGCAAGTGAGTCCATCTCAGGGAAATGCCCGTGGGAGGGAAAAGCGGGAGGAAAGATCCCTGGTTTGGAGGAAATAGTCATTGCTCCTATCGTTCACCCCTTAGCTTTGCCAGCCAATTTCCCTTGAAAACTTGGTGCTGTTTTTATCCCCCTCCCGGTCTCCTTTGGAGAAAAGCTAATGGTAGGATCTCTGCCCTGTTCTGCCAAGAGCTGCTATGAGCCTTTTTCCAAAAGCGTGAGGGTAAGAAGGAGGGTACTACTAAAAAGAACTGCTTTTTGGGGAAGGAGGGGCAGTAGGGGCAGAAGGTAGCCTTTAACTCTCAGAGGAGGTAGCACATACTTTACAAGCTGCAAAAATCTGAGCTGTTCCTCATCTCACAAAGCCTTTCTCTGTTTGGCAGAAAATGCTCCCAATCTGGAGATGAGGAAAAGAAATAAATACAGTAAATGCTGAGGGAGCACAGAGCCCAGGGTTTCCTATGTAGGGTTTATAGAGAAACAAAACTTCTTGCTAAAGCTCTTTCAGTTCTCTGTGTTCTTTTTCTCAGTGTTTGTGTTTTTTAAGAAGGGTGTTTCTTGTGCTCAGTGTGTGTTCTAGGAAAGGGCAACTACCCAAGGGTTTGGAAAAAGAAACTATAAGAGATGAAATGGAATCAAAACCCCAGATCACAAACACCCATCAAATTTCAGAAGTTCAAGTCTAGATCTGCACTTCAGACAACTCTGGAGCAGGGGAGACTACAGAGTACTGCCCCAGCATGCAGTTTCCAGCCCTGTGAGGGTCAGCAGCAGGGTCCAAATTTTGCAGTTGATTTTTCTGTCTGTAATGATCTTAACCATCCTCAGACCTGTAAATTGGGAAGTCCATCTGGGATCTCAATTCTTATTCATTTGGTCGAAGAAACTTCAACAGAAAGGCTTTAGCCCTTGAAAATAGTCAGGACAATTATCTTTAACTAGAAAGAAGGAGCAAGACTCCCTGATCCTGCAGAACATAACTCCACTGAGGTATGAGGTGCAGAACAGTTTTTTAAGATCTGGGAGCAGTTAATGTCACATAAGAGATGAGGTAACTGAGGAAGATACTCAGGTAGCTGTGACAGTTGGTGAAAATGTACTCTATTTAGGACTGTGGATTAGGTTAGGCTTTCTTAACTAGGTAATAAGGGAGAAAATACAGAAATCAGTAAGCCAGGAACTGGGGGCAAAGAGCAAAGGGGACAAGAATATTATGTTAAGTCAAATTGATTCCTTGCATATTAATTCGTTCCACCCAATGGAAAGTTTCAGTTCTATTGTGGATTTAAAGCCTGGGTTTCATAGATGAAAAAATCAGCTTCAGTGATGAAAATGCTCATAAACATCTGAAAAAACTGGTGCTTAGATTTTTGTCTTTCAACCCATCTTGAGGCTAAGTGAAGATTCAAAAGTGCTACTCAGTATCTCCAGCCTTTGCAATACACAAATAATTAAGCCCCGAAAGTCAAAAGCTCCTTGAGTTACAAAACTGAAAAGAGAATACCTGTATGTTTCTAGAGCAGGAAGGTGTGGAGTGTTTCCATCCACTTCTACTCAGGCTGCCACAAGATAAATCACGCTACTGAGATTTTCTTTGTGACACTTTAACAGGATTTCATTAAGACAAAATACAGGTGAATTGCTCGCAGGTTCCTACTTGGTTATGATCAGGAAATATACAGTGCTAGCAGGCAAGGGAAAGAGTGTTACATACAATCACACAGCTGAGACAAGCAGAAGGTCCTGGCAATGGCGTGAGTTGACATGTGTGAGGTAAGGAAAGAAGTGATCAGTGGTGGAGGAGAAAAAAGAAGTCTTTCAGTTGAAAGTACATTTTAAAGCCTCTTTTGAGTCCCTGCTCTGTGCATCAAACGCAGAGCAGGTGTCTTCTTGGAAGTTTCTATACGTGGGTTTATGAAGACCTTGTGGGAATATGCACTGCGTGTTCTGGGGTGGTAACGCATGACTCATTTCTCCTCAAAAAGCTCCCACATGGAGTATCAGGAACAGTCATGAAAGTTAAGTGTGGCACAATACAGAAGTAGGAAGCTTTATTTACAGAGAGAGGGTCCTGTACCCGAAGCATTTCTGATACAACTTCTACATACCAGGCTTGACAGGTAACAAGAGAATGCAAACATTTGTGGCCTACCACAGGAGAGACCTAGAAGAGGCAGTCAAGATTTAAGAAGACTCTAAGGGCAACTGATCACCCCCAACAATTTTGCTCATCCTAATGCATGGGAACGGGAGCTCACTCAGCAAAATTAAAAGTCTCCATAACAGAAAACACTGCCTCACCCAATGTGTCATCTGCTTGCGGAATTTGCCATCTCCTGGAGCCAGTCAAAAGGTCAAGTATTGGAGCAAGCATTGAGAGGTCGGGATGTCCAGTAACAATATTTACAGTTATGCAAGCTAAAAAAGGTACTTGCAAACCCCATAAGCCAATAGCAAGATAAAAATAAATAGCCCTTTCGGTTCCCCATGGGCAATGGCATAATTGCAGACCAGCCTGAAAGTGGTATCTTGTGTTAGAGAAGTCACATACCAGGTGTCCATAAGTGAGACCCAGGACTGCTTTTTAACAGCAAGAAGTATCTCCCATTAATCCACTTTCTCCCTCACAAAAATCCTCTTGTTCTCTGTTTCAAAGGAGTCTGTTTTCCAGTTCTGACTTCTAGGAAGACTAACAAAACCTCTGACTGTACACAGAGGGATGCTAAAAGGAAATAGTACTGCAATGAAAATAAAACCAAAAAACAGCCACAAGGCTGTAGAGCAGCTTCACCAGGTCTATGCCAGCCAGCCAGCCAAGTATAAAGACAAGAGGTGCAACTTGAACTGAAATATTTTAATTAAAAAGATTAATTTGAATGATTTTTTTTTTCCCCATGGACATCTCCATTTGTGGCTTCCAAGTGAAACTTTCACTTTCCCCTATTAAGCATCTGCTATTCACAGGAAACTGGGAAGGCAGACCAGCAGCCCAATGAGATATAACAGTATATCCTGAGATAGCTGGAATCAGAAAAACACATTTGGGATAGAAACAAATAAAACAACCCAACACAGTCACATTACCAATTTCTTTTTACTTCAGGAAACAAAGGTTTATAAATTACAAGTATGGCTTTGATAGTCACACTCTGGCTGATTTATCTCTGCTTCTTTATGCTATTATTCTCCGTGACTCGAACCTCCAACCCTCCCATAGAGATCTGCAGGAGTGGAAAGAGGGGGAGGGAGACATAAGGGACGGTTCTTTTCAGCAGCAAAAGACCCATTAAATCTGTTTAGTTGTGTACCTCGGCTGCTGCAATCCCCGATCTGGCATCATAACACAACCCTGTTTCATCAGTGATTTAAGCTAAAGCACCAGGCTTTGAATGGGAGTGAGTGAGACAACATCCACTCCAGCACTCCCACCACAGCGGTAGTAACCAGGGGAAATCTGTGGACAGCTGAAATCAGTAACACTCACACATTATTGCCACAGCTACGTCTGTCAGAGCCCCAGATGAATATTGCAGAATGGAGCAAAGATTCAGGCTCCAGACTTTTATTTGGCTTATATTTTTATATTTTCTTATTCATGACAGGTGTTATGTTTGGTAAAAACGTGTTTCAGGGATGTGCACTGGATGAATGTCATCCGTGTTCGTGTTGCAAAAGGGGACATATATTGTATGTTGTGTCTGTCTTTTTATAGTTTCGCACTCTTCAGTTTTAAAAAAATTACAATCCTCTGGGACAAGAAGCAGAAATAATATTCACCATTTAGGGAATCATCCATACATCAAAAGCAAAAAAGAGTAAACAGATAAAATATCATTCTAGAAAACAGAGCCTACACTGAAATTTTTTGGCAGGAGCTGTTTGGTGAATACTTTGAATGTAAAACACATCTGCGGAAATAAGGACAAGCTTACAAGCAACTTGTGAGGAAAAAAGATTTTAAATACTTGGATGATTTACTTCCAGTGCTCAGTTTTTGACCAGCCCTCCAGCAGGAAGAATTCAGGCAGGCAGATAAATAGAATTAGCTGTAGGCATGACAGTGCGGACTTTTCCAAAATGCCCACGAAACAAATGGAAAGTCCCACTTAGTGCTGTAAATCCCATCTCCCACACACCACTTTCAGTCTAGGCCTGATGAGGAGATGCAGGGACTGTGTTCACAAGTGGGTTGAACTTTTGGGTTTGTGTTTTTCTGTCACTCTGATGTGTATCATGAGGCTGCAATATGCTTACGAATTCTCAGTTTGGACACATACTTGCAGACTTCTGCAGCAACAGGCAGCTTGTGCTTCCTAGTGCCATCTAGGATCTTTACTCTCCTTCCATAATTTCCTAGAGTGGTGGCAATGTAATGTCACCATCTGAGCAGTGTTCCTACCCCACCAGACTTCAGTAGCATTATTTGGGTTCTCTAATTTAGGTTTGGGCAATGACAGTCTGCATTGAGAAAGAAAACTGCAAGCGCTTCAGAAAGAGCCATCCCTGTGCATTTCAGCCATCGAGAGTTTGAGGAATTATCTGTCTTTAACTCAACTAACTCAATTACTACTACCCCTCAAACAGGCTCCCGCTCCCCACTTCCAGGGGTGCACTCCACCACCTGTGCCATTCATTTGATCCTGGGAAAGTTGTTTCAGAGTGCTAAACTCAGAGCAAAGCTAAACCACTTTTTGGCAGGGTGAGTGTTCTGGTTTACTTCCCTGTCCAGGACAGGATCCCAGGAGAATCAAACAAATGCCAGCACCCAAGAGGGATAGGACTGCATGACCAGAAGAGTGGCAACTACTCCTCACTTCAGATAACCAGCTGAAGGTCCAAGTCTAAGTGTAGCCAACAGTAGAAGCAGGGAAGGCCCAAATAGTAGCAATAATTGGTCACTAGTGGATATCACTCCGTCAAACCACAAGATTTAGGACTGCTACTTGAGACTAAAGCCTTTATAAGGCTAAGTAGGGGATTAGGCAAAGATTTGCCATGCCTTTGTTAAACAAAAGACAGGTGTGAAATAGGATCCCACTGTGCAGCATTAACTATTCTGGTCCAGGAAAACAGTAACACGCAAACTAGAAGACAGACAGCATGATGACAGCACACTGAGAAGAAGGAGATTTTTTCTAACAGTCAGTACTAATTTGTCCTTTGTTCCACATAGGATGTAGCATTTCTCCTCTCCCCTATACATTCCTCCTGCTTGCCCTACCCAGACACTCAGGGTGAATGTCCATTCATACCCTTCCCAAATATGGAGGTGGTATTTCCTTGTCTTGAGAAACTGATCCCCAGGTTTTAGGGTATGTGAGAAAAATGAGGCAAATGTGGAGTCAAATATATCCGTGGAGTTACCTCATTGAAATCAACAGCATTATACCAGAGGCTGATCTGGTCTGTTGCACTCCATTTTGTTGAGGAATAGTGCTGTGCACTGGGCAGGCCCTGTCAATCCTGAAATCATCCACGTGAAGGCAGAGAAGAGAAAGGAGACAAAGGGGCTGTTGACAGAGAGCATATCGAACAGCGAATCAGCCTGACTGACCTCTGCTTGGAGCCCAGGCCCACTGTGGTGGAGGGCAAAGCTGCCATACCTCTTTGGCCTCACAGGGTTGAGGGATTCCCAGGTCTCCCTGGGCTCCATGAGAGGCTCTGCCTGCAGTTGCTCATAGGTCCACAGTGACAACAAATGCCTGTCTACAACATGTGGCCCTAGGAATATGAGTTTCACTCAGAGCTGAGGCTGCTCCCACTGCCTTGTAGTCTTGGTTTGTTGCAGACCAGAGTACACAGAATCTTGCCTCCATGTCTGATAAGCACAGCTGAGCTGAAGCTGAGGTCACAGCTAGAAATGGCCAAAGTTGTGAGGGAGGGGAAATGGGCTGTGTAAAAGTAATCAGAGGAAGCCCAGACATTTCTGAAGAGGATACTGGAGGGAAGGATGCTTTTGAATTAGGGGATGCTGCCACCTCCCCTGAGGTAAGGGGAGAAGACCCCAGGGTTGGCAGCTCCAAAAGTTTAATAATATTAACAAGATTACCATGCTTACTTTATAAAGCTCATACACCTGAAGCAGGGGGAGCAGGGAGGGAGCAAGGCTCTGGCAGCATGGGGTCTCTCTGTGAGGGGTGGGAAGGGGATGAAGCAGCACAGGATGTGAGGTGACAAGATGGTGCCTGTGCAGCACCAGAGGCCAAGGAGACACGCTCAGGGCTTTGCATGGTAGGGACCCTGTGCCCTACTGAGAGCAGCAGCAAGTCAGTGTGGCTACACCCCATACAGAGGATGAGCCAGCTGCTGCACCAAACCAGCCAGTGACAACCCTCCCATTGCCTCCTGTGCTGCATCACCAGCCCAGCCTGGCCTGCTTACAATGCCATCAGCAAGATCCCTTTCCTCTCTTTTCACCATCTTTTCCTTAGCCACAGCCTTTAGGGGCACCATCTCTCACCGTGTATCTGTTTCACACACTGAGATATACATAGATCTCACCCATGCTCGCACCTTGCAGTTGTGAGCACCCAAGGAGTGGGCTTTATTTAGTGAGTAGTCATAAACTCTGTTATGGTAGTGGCAACACATGGTTCTCCTTGCTGGTCAACAGCAAAACCTCCTACTGAGACATATTTGCAGGTGTGGATCCTCTTCAAGAAGAAATACCTATGAAATTGCAGCCAAATCATTTTTCATGTCTTTTGTCTAACGTTGCGTTCCTCAGCTTCATACTAACTCATGACTGAGAGCTGAACCATGCACTTGCTTCTCTGTTAACTCTCAGTCAACAAACAGGTACAGCATCTCTGCTCATTTAAGAACAAAAAATGGAAGCTTTTAGCCAAAGTTACAATTTCTCAGCCCTTCCTGAAAAATATGTATTCATTTGTTTTGTTTCTCTTCCAAGAACCAAGAATGGGCAGCACTACATGCATACAATAGCCACGGAGAGAAACGTGAGCTTCTCCAAGTACAAAGGGGTGCATGGGCATTTTCACTGCTGTTCCCCCTCCCTGGCTTGTGAATCAAATGTTTATAAAACTCTCACTGAGAAAAAGCAGTACAAGAATACTGTAATCTAGAGTGCCTCAGGTATGTAAACACATAACAAAAACATTTGAATTGAACACCAGAATGATAGAAGAACCCATGTGCAGATGCTGCAAGATTCACATCACCAGTTACCATACACCTTGACACACTCATTTGAACCAGGCAAGTTATAATTCCTTGTCAAATTACATGAATCAGATGTGTGGCTCTATAATTACAGCTGTGAAAACCATTATACTCAAGATCTTAGAACTTTCCAAAATAACCCTTGGGGAAGAAATTTCTTACAAAGCTGCTTGGGTCAAGGTTCAGCAAGTGCTGGAAATTCTGGGGGAATCCTGTCAGCAGGTTTAGAGAAATGAGAACAAGAAAATGAAATTATGTACTGGTTAGTGGGTTTTTCAGCCTCTGTTTTTTCCTTTAGTTTTGAATTTTTTGCAAATATTTATGCATATTAGCAGGAGTTTTCTCTTTGCATTCACACAACTCCAAATGATATTTTGGAGGTTAATAAACACAAACCCTTAATTCACCACAAATCTTAGTTACATGAGAAAAACAATGGCTCCTATCAATCTTACCAAACAAAAGCCAAGGGACAACCAACCATTCTTCTGCAACCTGTGTTTTACCAAAGGATTGTTTCTCTAGAATATAACAATAGAGCAATACTCTGTGCCCTCACAGGACTTATGTGAGAACCAACTCCTGTTGTCCCTGGTTGTCCAAGCATTTGAAAAGAGCAGTGAGTTTAATTTCACAGTCCCCATGTGGAACAAGAGGTATTTCCCTGCCTGTTTTATAGATACTAAGTCAAGGCAGAGATGGCTAAATGACCACTGATATACCCAAGGACACACAAGTAGAAAGTGACAGAAGCAGGAGGGGAAGACTCACCATCTCTGTGTGGATGGATTGCCATGCACTACTTCTCACTAGTTAAATTCTTCATCTCTGCTATTTTTTGAAGACATTGTTAAAGACTGTTTTATTTAGTTATCAGAGACTCTGCTACTTCATACAATGTAAAGTAAAACATTAATAGGAGTTGTCAATAAGAGACCACAGTTCCCTGCTGTATGTAACTTCAATATCAGTTGGAAGCACATTTCGTTGACACACTTTTAAAAGCCCAGGCACACAGCTGTGTTTGCACCTCTGTCTTGGAGGAGTCATGTTCAACCGTGTTGGTGGAGGAAACAAACCCCAAAGCCAAAGTGAAGCAAGCTAAGTTATATTAAACATAAATTCTGACTCAGAATGACCATACAGGTTCTTGATGCAACTATTCTACTTTAAATTTGCACCTGTTTTTAGCTAATTCAAGGTGAAATGTTCCTGCATGTCCCTGTGTGACTCCAGGCTGTAGCCATGTATTTTTTGCTGACTAAAGCTGAAGGGGGAAGGTTCATCCTCACCACCACCACCAATTATTATTTCTCAAGGCAACTGCTCAAAGTAATCACTTTATCAAGACTGCCTGGGCTAGGAAACTTCAATTACTAAATATCTAATCTAACTTAGATCATTGTGAAAGAAGTTGTTTGGGGAATATGCAATTATGTCTTCTAAGGAAGAATTAAGTGCCCTGTCCTCACAAGTCTGGACAGAGACAGAAATAGCAGGTCCTTTAGATGGGCTGTCATCTGTCTTACTGCAACAGGATAATTTATTGCATTCTTGGATATTTCTTGGCTGGTCGTGTTATCTGGGATGATCAGAAGATCATAAGATGTACAATCTGGGCTTTTCTTAACTCAGAGGTAAAGAATAAGGAAAGCAGATACAAACACAAATATAACAAAATATATTCCTGTATAACACGAACAACTGGGGTTTTTTTCATCTTGCCCATGATCAGAGGGACAGTCAGCAAATGATTAATATGCTACAAGAAAATATAATATGTCACTGCTTTCTTCCCTTTAAACAAAACCAGATTTGAACTCCATCTTCATGTGCTAGATTCTTGAGAGCTGATTCTGGACCAATTCCTTCGCCCCCTTTTTTGACATGTGGCTATGAAAAAGTTGCCAGAGGGAGTTGTGTCAGAGGACTTTTACTCTTAATGGCTCCTCATACGGTCTGAAGGAATCTGAAGTGCTCACGAAATGTGGTTTCCCCTCTGGTGTTTGCTGTTCAGCTGGCTCAGCAGCTCAACCATTTAAAACCATTGTGAGTGGATTTAGCACTTGTGAAATAATGCTGGCCTATTCAGATCCAGAGATGGATGGGCAAAGTCCACCAGCACAATACAAGCCCCTCTTCCCTCCTCCTCCTCAGATGAGGAGCCAGAGTGTGATGGAGTTTGAGGGAGAAAACTATTCATATACAGATGCAGTTACATAGGTTTAGGGAGAAAGAGATATGGGCTTCCCTAAATAAAGAAGCTAACACACAGTCAGAAGAGGCAATATTTAAATTAAAAAGAGAGAGAGAGAGAAAGAGAGCAGGAGAGAGAATGAGAGAAAGTGAAGGAGAGCAAAAGAATGAAAGAAAGAGAGAAAGAGAGAGAAAGGGAGGAAGGGGAGAAAGGAAGGGAGAGAGATAAAGAGTGAGAGAGTGAAAGAGAGAGAGAGAGAGAGAGAGAGAAAGAACAAGAGGGGAGAAAGGGAGAGAGAAAGAGAGGGGAGAGGGAGGAAAAAAATCCCAAACATAGAAAAAACTGTGCTACTTAAGTACAGGAAGCAAATAATGAAGAAGAGGGTTGGGGGGGAAAAAGGAGGAGTGCAGCCCCAGAAGAGAGCTCCTGTGGGGTGTCATCCACAAAATGACAGATCACAGAGTAAGCCAAACAGGGGAAAGAGATACAGAAAACTGGGAGTCCTGGACGTGTCTCTCCCCAGAAACCAGAGAAGACGGAGCTCCCTGTTTCATCCTGGGCTGAGCTACTAAGTATAGCAAGAGGTGTGTTTCATCTCTGGGCTGATCTGATGCTCAGTTATTCTGCTGAGACCATGAAAAAAAAAAAAAAGATAACTAAAGCCGTCTCTGATGTGGACAGTGTTGCAGGCATGCTGCAGATCTCTATCTTTATGCAGAGATTTGAACTCAGGACCAGGCTCAGACAGGCAACTCGAAAGCAGATGGCAACAGGCCTCCGTGTCTACTAATTAGGTTAACTTTTGGGTAGCAACGCTCAGCTCAGTAGCCCTCTAATTCATGTCCAACCCCCTCCATGCTACCTGCAGCCACAAGCCTCCAGGCATCATTCTAGGTTGACCTAGGTCGGTCTTAATGGTGTTCACTCTTTTTGGGCCTTGGCAAAATGGCTCAGCTCTGCAGGTGGGGGAGTGGGCTCAGGGTTCGGATGCGGGCCAGCGTAGTGGTGAACTCAGGTGTTTAAAGCCAAGGTGGAGCAGGGGCGTTTTAAAGCTCTTCCTGTTGCCTCACTTGCACAATGTACAAACAGGGACATTATATCTCCTCTGGGAGCAACTGACTCAGATGCTTGGCCAGCTGCAGGGAAAGGTGTCCCTGTAGCTGCCAAGAGCAAAGAATAGCTAAAAACCGAAAAGATGCATCACTCTGGCTGCAAAAGATAACAATTCTTTCCTCTTTATTCTGATCCAAACCCACTTTTTTTTTCTTCCATTGTTCCCCTCCCTGTTTTTTCCTATCTGATGAGAACTTGTTTCTCAGCTAGGAGCCCAAACTGTCTGTTATTGGTGTGCCTGCCTAATGTAATTTTTTTATATTCCTTCCATTTTTTTTATTTTACATATTATCAAATGACTTATGAAAAGGCAAGTTCAGCCAACTAAACCTCAAAGGAGTTATGCAAGAGCAAGTTGCACTGAGCTGTACTATAGGCCCTGTACAATTAACCACGTATGTCCCTGGACTCGATAAATTTGTTTGTGAAGCATGTTGTGGGTATATACTGTTGCAAGTCTGGCTGGAGCAGTCTGAAGTGATACCATTCCCAGTACCTATCCGTGGAATTCGTGACCTCTCCAAGAAGTAAGGGACAGACAGTATATGGCTGAGTAACTCCTCTACCTGTATCAGGCATTTCCATACACATGGCACATCTGTAGACTGCAGAGGATGGTACGTCCTACAGCCTACACCTGTAGTTCTTCTTCATTTGGTATCACCTGCTCAGTGGGCATAATTGCTAAGGCTGATTCAGCAGAAATGAGAGCAACACTTGTGGGAAGTTTGTCTTAGGACCAGCAAAATACACAGGCTAAGCAAAGGCTGTGATTTACTGATCACAATCTTTGCATGGAAATATCTATGCCCTCTGCAGGCCCTTGTCTCCTCCCAATGCATTGTGAAGGGGAGGTAGGACTCCTCTTGGTTGTGCTATAGAAAATATCCTGTGGGCCCAAAACTGTGGGAATATTGTAACTGTTACCAAGCAGAATTCACTCTGCCTTTTGCCCAAGGCACCTGCATTATGTACACAATCAACACTAACATGTCCATACCTGTGAGCAGAGGGAAATTCACATTCTGTACTCAAATGCTGCAGGAGCTGAGGTAGTAGGAGGATATATAAAATTACAGTAGGGAGGACAGGGAAGGAGAGGAAAGACTTTGCAGCAACATTAAAATGTAATAGGTGTAGCTGAGTGAAGACCTTCGAGATGGAAGATCGAAGAGTTATCCTTTGAGGTAGTGTTTCTTCAGAAGGTAGATTACAAAGCAAAACATCTTCAAAAGGTGTTCAAAAAATTGAAACAAGACTATTTGGTGCCAAGGTCAAGAACTGAGGTGAACAAATGTAATGATTTCATTAAATATTTATCTTCCTGGCAGGCAAGGTAAAACACAGATTAAGTCACTGGTCATGATAATCATGTTAATAGGTGGAAAGAAGTTTATTTTACTCATCTTCTCTGCTTATGTCAGCATCCACAGCAGCAAACAGAGTATGAGGGTGCCCAAATAGGATACAAAAAACTGTGAATAAAGAAGGGGCAGACTGGCATTTGTTTGTTTTGGATTTTGTTTTTTTTTTTTTTTTTAAATTTAAAAAGACTAGTGAGTGCATAGAAAGGCACTGCAAAACCCTTTGCAGGGCTGCTACACAGCATGCTGACATTGAAGTTGAGCTAGTCCCATGATAGTGAGCTCTCCTGGGAGAGGCAGAAACCAGAAAATGAAGAGTGTGATCAAAAGTGAATAAACTACAGGGATAAACTCCTCCCTCACTTTGTTCTAGGTATGTGTGTTTCAATGCACAACTAAAATTGGAAGCTTAGTATGAGCTACTTCTCTGAGCCCACGCCAATTAATGACCACCACAACTTTCCAAACACAGACATCCAGTGCCTACTCTGCTCCTCCTGGTCCAGGGTTGGGTTTTTTTCCCTCCTTTTCTATCCATGCTCAAACATTTAGGAGTTTATTTGGACATAACATTTTGGCTACCCCTTTATAGGAATCCAGCTCCAGCACAAAACACATGCTGAGTAAACCCCATTTGAAACCCAGAGCCTTTGTTCTTCATCAGCGGTTCCCACTTTTTTTTTTCCCTCAGCCATCTTTAAGTGAGAAACTACCAGGTAAACACCAGATACGGTGACAAAGGAATCACAAGAAAACTTCAGTCCCTGCAAAATTTTGTTTCCCGCTCCAGAAACTTACATGCCCGTGGCTGAATGTGAATGTGTTTCAGAGTAGGAGTGCATTTGCAGATTTGGGGTATTCAATTGTCAGAGAAATGGTTATTCTGCTTTAATCTCCTCCCTTTTCCTATTCTGGCCCAGAGGCATTTGCTTCCCCAGTGCAGTCTCCTAGCAAGGCCTCATTTGCTATACCCCTTCCCAAAGGTCTCTCAAAGCAACATCTACCCAGGAGATCTCCGAAAAACACAATTGTCACTAAGGGGATTTGGGCCTCCCTTTAATTTCTGCCATGCTGTACTACAGCTCCTCATTATAAAGTTAGCTCTTAAAGGTTCTTTGTCTCTGCAGGGTTGAAAGTTGCTGACTGAATGTCTGGGTCCAATTTTCCACCAGTCTTCCTTTAACTGGCCATTCTCAGCAATGCAGAGTGTTTGTGTAATGCTACAAGATCGTTCACATCAATCTTACTTAACATTTTGAACCTGTTTTGCAAAGGGGTTGATGAGAAAACAAAACACAACCTGAATAATAAGTCACCAGAAAAAAGTACTAGCCTAATCTTTTAATATAGAGCCTGGACAGCAGTTCTTTTCACAGAGGGAAGGGGACTGACATTTTTCCTAATCTGAGAACGTAATTCCCAGGGATGATATATGAGAAAACAGCAGTAATCTACAGAACACCCAGAAACAGTTGTTGAAAGATTCCCAGGGTGTTACTTTTGGCAGGACATTGGGTTCCAATAAAACCCACCGAAACCACTAGACTAACAACAACAATAATAATATTTTATGCAGATGAAGTGTCTTTCATCTAAGGGTCACAAAAGACTTCGGCAAATGATGAACGAGCTCCTTGAGGAGGGGTAAATGAAATTGATGCTCCATAGATGTTGCCACTGATTCACTGATCTAGAAGATAGGTTATTGTGTGCAGAAAGAAAAGAGTTAACATGTATAGGCAAGCTTAGGAGCATTCTATAGTGAACTTGCATAGACACAGTAACCTATTTTTTAATGCTTTCGGTAAATCAATTGCTGACATTCCACAGACACAGTTTGAGCACCTGTACACAAATCAGGTAACCGAAGATCACCTTGTGCAAATACACAAAGTACTGGGTGAGTTCATGAGCAGCTACTTGGCTCTAATGTGAAATCCTATATACTATGCTTGCAATTCCTGCTTGGCACACTCTTGTGTGATTTCTGAGACTTGAAATGTATATATATATATATATATATATTTATCTAAACATACACAAGAATATAAAAAGTTAGGGATTGAAATCAGCAGTTGGTGTAGGCTCCTTGTGAACTGCTACAAGTTTTGGATCCAAACTCACACTTTGCACTGTTGGCCTATCTCCGTGGGGGAATCACTCCACAGTGTGGCTACCTTTCACTAAACCCAAGATGTGGCTTCACTCTGGGCCATATATAAATTTCAGCCTATGCTTCTTATACTATACTGTGAAGATGTTGCCAGTGGTGTTACAGTGGCAAAACGTCCAGTGAAAATACAGATTCTACTGTATCATTAACAGTTTTTATGGCTTCATTGGATCGCTTAGGGCTTTTTAGCACAAGAAAAACATCAACTGTTGATGCACTGACCTGGTCAGTGTTGCTACACCAGTCTAAGTGACCATAAGAGGACAACATGCGTTGAGATAAGTGGTTCCTTTCCTCAGGGTCTCTCAGTGTATGTTTCACATGTGGATTACATCTTGCTCTTAGTAGCTGTTTCCAGAGTCAACACAACCCTTATGTCCCAGCCCAGCACTCTCATCAGACAGCAAACTGTTGAGAAGTCATTGTCTGCCTCAAGCACACAGAGACATGAAATTCCTACTCACTGTTTACATGAAGGAAATTATGCGAAACAAGTCATGTTTCCTCTGTGTCATAAGGGTTGCAACAATAGCAACGAAGGTTTTGTTATGACACCCCCAGTCTAAGGTAATGCCTGACAAACAGAAAGATTAGATATCAAGATGATCTAACAGTGTGCACCTCCTATAAGGGGGACATCCTGCTCCTCTTCACCCCACCACCCTTTGCTCTCCCTTTGTCTCCTGCCCCCAGAGACACATGCCACTTTGCCCTTGTGCTGGCATTTGCCAAACCCTTCTCACATGCAAGTCAGCTCATTAAAGTTAGAGAAAATGGTTTGTTTTTCTTGTCTTTTTTTTTTTTTTTTAATTTAGCTTGGCTTTATGAGCTGAACTGGCTCAGAACAGGCTCTTATGAAAGCAAGAGTGCAAAAGAGCACAAGAATCATAGCAGGAGCATTTGCTTTGGACTCTTAGATCACCATAGCTACAAGGTGTAGCCCCATGCATGTAAATAACTGACCCTCAGATCTATGCAGAAGACACTCTCTTGCTGGCATCTTCACTTCTTTGTATAGATGACCATAGCTACTTTCTGAGATGATTTTTTCAAGTTAGAAAGGGGATTAGCAAAATAATTGCTGTAATTCAGGAGTTGTATTCAGCCACAAATACAGAATGGAGAATAATTCCGGCCTCTTAGAGCTGTACCATACGTTACCACAAAGGAATGAAGACAGGCAATTAGAACTGATGACATACAACTGGAGTAGCTTTTATGGGTTGAACATACCATGGTGGCAAGGCATCACCACCACCAAGAGCTGTGTAATGCCTTACTCACTGTTAGATATTCCCACGTCTCCCCTGTGGCTTGAAGCAGTAGCTGTCACTAGACTAAAACACACAGAAACACACCAAGTGTCATGAGTCACTGCAGAATTCAAGTCCATTTCTCTGTTAGGTTTTGCTTGCCTTGGACCTGCATGACACCTCATCAGAATCCTTAAAGCGGCTTCAACCCCTCCCCCTGCCCCACCTCCCCACAAACACATGTGTGTTCATTCCTTTGGGCACTCAGTCTGAGCGCAGAGGTGGCAGAGGTCCTTGTGTAACTGCTATTGTCTGGACACCAGCTGGAAGTCTACAAATTTGTCTTAGTGGCTCTGTATTTGGAAGCTGAGTTCTGAGAAAGTGAACTGTTCTTGTCTCTCCAGATTTTGGTTTTGAAGAACCCCATAGTTATGGTCAGAGATTAGAGAGATTCTTGTGGCGTTAAAAGAATGGTTTGAAATTTCTGGTCCAGCCATCTGCCCTCAAAACTTAACAGATGACTCACTACCACTCACCTCCATTTATTACTGAGCTGAAATTTTTTATCTCCTCAGCTTCTTGTAAAGTTCCACTCTGTATCTCTTCAGAAGCAGAGCCTGTACTAATATGAAAGAACAAACAACGTGGGAAGCGCAACTCAGAATTTAAGTTTTTAAAAGCACTCAAGTTAAAATCCCGGCTGAGCTGACATGCACGTATGCACAGAGGCATTTGCACGCATAAATCACAGCTTGCTTACATCTGGCACACGCAAAGAGCACACTGCTTGGCACACTGTTTAAATGTGCTTCAGCTACTGGACTGCATTCAGGTCTGCAGACAGTTTTGAAACAGTTTCTTCGTAGTTAGGAGATGCAAAATCTGATGGAGTATTTTGCAGACATTTTGAGGTATCAAAGGTGCTCACTGTTGCCTGTCATTTCCTAACAAAGTTTCTGCAACCTTACATCCACAGGATTGTATAGATAAGTGCTTTTCATCCTCCATTGGGAAGTAAAAACAAAAGCTATTTCCATATCCCAGAAGTTAGAAGCAATGCCTATAAGCAATCACAGTTCCTAAGCTAATTGCATAGCTTGACCAATCCCCACTTCCAAGTAAAGCACCTATATATTATGTATTCAGCCCCAACTATAGAAGATATGGCCAGACAAGTCCAAGATAAAAATACCTAACTTGTATTGCACCACCTTGTACCAGATTAAATGCACATCAAGTGAATTTTCCAGAGTGGTTTGTGAAAACCCATTAGTCAGTACAGAATCAGTCACAGCTCTTTAAACTCTACTTGTTTTCCCCTGCAAGTGGGTCAGGGTTCTTCTGGGCCCTAAATGATAGCTTTTGAGAAGGGAATATTTATTTTAACCTGGAAATGTACAATCTGCTCAGAACTGCTTTTGGGTTATGCAAGTCCAGATCTGTACTTCTTTCATAATTTTCTACCATGGTAACGAATAGGACAGCGCCATGTCTGGTCCCTCAAGCTCTGTACTTGTGCCAAAGATAACCAGTTATACTGGCATAATTAATTAAGTTTGATGCATTAATAACACAAAAGTTTTTGTCTTTACCAGCCAGCATATTTGCCAATAAGATTTGGCAAACATATTTTAGCAAAGTCCTTTCTTCTGTTAAGAGGGAGAACAATGTCTCGGTTTAAAGAACAGGGGAGGAATCCTCATTTAGGAATTAATCATCACTTTAACACTCCTGAAAGTTTCACACTCCAGGCTCTGATTTAGTTATACACAACAACTGTGGCTTACTAATTAAGAACAACATGGGTATTAGCCTTTCTTCTTTTCGTTTCTGAAGTTGCTGATTTAAAACTCCTCCTTTAGAGAAGTGTGAGAAGCATTTCTAAATTTGCTGTCACAGTGTCCTGGGACTGTTACAGGAGACAGAGCAAGAAGTACTCCAAAGACATGTGAAGCTCACACTTATAAAGTCTTTCTGAACTCCTTTGAAATCTTGTCTTGGTCTTTCACTTGCGTACCTAAGATGCATGTTTTCCCAAAGATCCTGAGATTCTGTATTTAAGGTGAACTGAGATGAAAGGAAAGTATTTTCTCCATCTTATTTAAGAAAGAAAAAAACAGATTTCAGTTTTGTATTCCCAAGTATATTGCAATTCATCCTATTTATTTATCAGTCTTAACAAAGCCACACTTATGGTAGAAAGAAGGTAATTTACAAGAGTCAGTCCACCACATCTGCTGGATATTGGTCTGGTCCTTTACAAGTGGAGTCTGATAGTGCTTCTGAATGGCTGAGGTCATAGGATGATAGCTCGTATTAGCTTGATAAGACACCATTTCTTCTGATCATGTATTATTAAGAAAGATGTGATTAGCTTTAGCCTCAGTACTTTGTAGAAATCTTTTATTTTCCTGATTCCTTTAAGCCAGAACTGGATTTGATAGCAGTTTTCAGTTATGAAATTTGATGCCAACTTTGATTCAATTGTATCAATAGTCTTGACATTTCCTCCCCCAATCTTTCACTTAGTTTACTCCTTTATGCTACCAAGACTTGGTAGTCCCTACTGCAGAATTTATTTCTTTCTTAAAAAAAAAAAAAAAAAAAAGATTTAAAGCAGGCAAGATCCCTTGCTGTACCAAGTCAAAACTTCCAAGAATACATGGAAAAGGTGTGGACATGTGAGTAAGAGGAGATGAATGGCAACCCAGGAGGGAACAGTAGAATGCAGCATATGCAGGGAAGCACAACAGCAGGGGCAGGCCTGGAGGTAGACATTAGGCAAATCAGCCATGTTCAACCATGTCCCGATCATGAGGGGTTCCACAGTGAACCACGTCACCCTTTTCCTATTGACTTTGATGAAGGGATTCTGACAGGAGATAGTTAAGTCATTTCAGCTGGGGAATCTTCTGGAACGGTCTGCTCCCTCTGTTTCCTCAGTGTCAAGAAGCGAAAGAAGGTTGACTGAAAACCCTATCTAAAGATGATTGTGGTATGTAGGGATGACGGGGGGGAATGGTGGTGGGGCAGAATCTATACTGTATCACTCAGTGACCTTCAAATACATTTGCAAGGCAAGAACATTACATGGCCCCATAACACAGATGGGGCAGCAGAAACAGGTGGGGGGGGGGGGGGGGGGGTGTCTTTGTGATGGAAACAAGTGAACAGAATGAAAATCATTGATACTGGATACTAGTGTTAGATTTCATTATGGTCTTTCTTTCTGTGGGATCATGGATTCCCAGAGGAAAAGAATTGCCAGGAAGGTTCTTTCTCTGTATTTTCCAGTTAGCTGCAATAATTTCTTTCATATGGAGATGTCATTTCCACAATGCAGTGATTTCTCAGTCAATTCAAGGATATATTCCGGAGAGTACAGACTTGCAATCTGTCCAGAAACACTAGGTAGTCCAAATGGGGCTGCTTGTTCATTTAACTGTCAAACATATAGCTGCTTTAAGAAGCGCTTTCTCCATTTTCCTCTCCATTTCTAGATGTACTCCAAGGGATTAAAGACAGACTTAAAAGCACTTGTGATCTGTTTGCAGTAGTAGCCATCTCTTCCACTAACTGTAACTGTAAAATCTCAGACCCACTGCAGTGATTTTTCTAACATTCCAGTGACCTGACTGTTCACAGGGACGGGGTATTTTTGATAGCAAGCCCTTAATTCCTCATCCTTGTAGACCCAGCTGGTCCACAGAGGCTGACATCATTTGACCACAAAATATGAGATACTGACCACTTGAGCTTTTGTCAGAGTAGAATTTGATAGCTGAGCACCAATTAAAATTTCTTTTGGAACCAGTGTCCACTATATATGCTATTATTCACCCGTGGCACGCATTCAATGTCTCTCTGCAATCAGCCAGTAAGGTTTTTTTCTCTATGGATATGTTTGCCAAGATGAAAAACCAGAAAAAAATTAAACCATTTCCAATGTGATTCCAACTGCTGAACTATGTTTTCTGAACCACATTGTTGAGTCATGATCTAAACTTAATGAATATTCTCCTGGGCAGCTGCTATTCAAACAGCGATTCTCCGTTTTCTTTTTCAATTACGATCGGTAAATCACTGAATATTAACATTATCAAGTGGGGCTACACATATGCACAATCCAGGTTCATTACAAAGCAAGTTATGGACAGCTATTTCTTCCTCTCCATGTTTAAAAATCTAGTCTGGAATGATACTAGATTCTTCTCTGGAACAAAGAATACTCTTGAGACAAAAAATGTCCATCTTTCCAAGTATATGCTGGTGTTGATATTGCTGGTTTGACAACTGTGACATATGCCTATTTCACAGGAAAGTTTTGGTTTGGGTTTTTTGTTTACCACCACCACCACCGGCCCCAGGCAGTTCAGTGTTCTGAAAGAGCTGATGATGAAATATTGGACAAGCATTGTTAACATTTACTTGAAACAATATAACAGTTTAACCATAAGTTTTAGTCAGAGGAAAAAAAAAAAATCTTGATATAGAATTGTTTTCCACTGGAAAGAAAAACTTCTAATAAATCTTTTCAAAATTGTGCTGATTACATGAAAATATGTGAAAGCTTTCCACCTAAATGTTTCAGAATGAAACAATTCCTCTTTTTACTTTGAAATAGCTCTTGATTTTGGATTTGATTGTCCTGCTATTTTATGTTCCAAAACACTTAAAATATTGTTGGATTAATTAAAACAATATAGATTAAAATCAATATGAAACTTTTTTCCCCCCTTGACTTTCCCTTCACAGACAATTTTGAAACAGTTAGCACCATCCTTCCAGATCAGAACAAAATAAACTGGACGTAACCAAGTAATGAGTGCATATTACGCACTCTGCTCTGGATCTGAGCCACGCAAGATCTGGATCAGTTACAGCTTTCTGCTGAAAAGCTTGGCTCTTCACCTCAGGCTGCAGGGACTCTCATGCTCAGCTCTGGACGTTCTTTAGTTAAGACTTCAGTGTCAAAGCATTGGCTATCACAACAGTATCTATACTTGCTGGATTCTGTAATCCTAGTGCTGTAAAACCCACTGAGTGTGTGGTCTTAGTAAACACAGAGCAAATTCCAAACTCTGTAGCAAGATATCTTGAACAAACACTTCGTACTTATAATACACTGATTAATCAAATAGGAGGTTTCAGGTTTTACAGGACTGTTGCATGGAGAACTGAGATTTTTCTGCATTAAATGTTTCCCTTTCTTGATCTTGGAAACAAAGGAAGAACAGAAAGCAGTTACCTGCTATGTATTTATTGATTATTTGTAACGATTGGTTGAGATACAAATTTTCTCCAGCTGAATACAGCGATCTTAAGTACACTACAGGAAATTCAATCATGGCTGCGAGCACATGTAATTGGGGCTGTTACGGGTAAACCCTGGGAAGAGTTGGAAGTTTACCAGCCAAAACCAGCTGGTACTCACACTGTTCCAGCATATACTGAGAATCAACCCCTTTCAAATCTATTCTCAAAAGGTTAACCTGTTCATGCATTACTTCAGGTGGCTTTGGTGTAGAAGAGCAAAGTGGAAGATTGCTTTGCTCATTATATAAAATACTATGTTCACAGAGCCACACACATGACATCCCATTGTATTCACATACTTGGCAGATCCTGCATAAGTTCACGGAATGCTGAGGCCAAGTGCTGTGGATCTAACCACACCTTCAGGTGCTGTTCCATAGCTTTGTTCCATCAAAGTAGTAGAAAGACAAACCAAGAAGATCTTTCAGATGGAGAATCCTTCAATACCCACCCCTCCTGTCACACAACCGCAGCCTTTTCAAGGGACGTAAATCTATTTAAGCCTTGCATAAACCTACCAAGCAACCATTTACATCTTCAGGATTTCATTAGAGCTAGGTGAATCAATTCAGTAAAAGAAACATTTGATGCCAGAGCATAGCCAAATCCAAACGATACACAGCCTTCACTGACCATTTAAGTCTGCAGTTGTCTTTTCAAGTCATGCTAGGTTATTTATAGAGAGGAAAATAATGAGAGAGACAGATATATATGTGAGAGATTTTAGAAAGCGTGCTATTCTCTGCCAGGAAGCTAAGCTAAAGCAGAGAGGTAATTTCAAGGCAAAAGCAGTTTCCTTAAAAAAATAAAATTCAGTAGTAAGAGAAATGTTCTGTATTGACATCACACCGCAAGGTCCTTATGAGCACCCTTGAGTTTGGTATTGCTTAAACTTACACTTTTTAGCATGAACACCCTGATCTCACAGAGCCATCTGGACAAAGATGTTACACAGGTTACTTGACTAAACTAAAGAATAGACGAAGTCTAACTTTATCCCCAGTGCAATGGATTGATAGGATAACAGCGATATCAGCACCAAGCCTGATTCGAGTTTACCAGTGTATAGCTATACACTTCAAAAGTTTAGGAAGAGTAATAGATACTCATGAGTCCTTGGGGATCACCAAATTATTCAGTGTCACCTTCGGTGTGAGGCTGATACTGTATCACTTTGCTACTCCTGTACTGAGTCCAGTAACTGGTATGTGACTAGAGCATATAAGGTGTCACATCTCGATTTGAAGGTTTCAGGAGCTGGAGAATTCACTCCCTCTCTTGGCAAGATATCTCACTGCCTTCGTTCCTATTTTAAACTTAGCTAATTCAGCTTCCCATTACAGGATTTTTCATATGCTTTTTCCAGCAATAATACAAAGTTGGTTTATTACCAGCTAGACTCTATATTACTTATTATGTCTGAATCTAGTCTTCAGGGTGGCTGGACCTCTTTCAGTTTCTCATTGGAAGGCATTTTTTAATGTCCTCATAATTTGTATGGCTCTCTTCTTGTGCAGTCTCCAGATTTTATGGGTTTCTCAGCTGTGAGAGAGTTTCTCATGTTATTCTGATATTAAACTAATGAATCTTATGAACACAGCCCTGCTCTTGTCATCACTGTAGAACTGCCATGTCCCACAGCAAGCTCATGTTCAGCTCTATTTCTATTAGGACCCTTAAATCCGTTTCCAAGTTGTATGCTCATAAACTGTACTTCACTTGTACCTAGCAATTAATAAAAAGACTATATATGAAACTGATTATAGTTACCTTTATCTATTATTTCATCCCAAATCAATGCAAATTGGCCCAACAAAACTACCTGGCATATGACCATGTAGATTAGAGTCAAGTTACCTGTACTGGTTCAGCTGAGGCAGGTTTCTCTTTGTGACACGCAAAGTTAAATGATCTCTTCTTGCCTTCCCTATCTCCACAAATAAAGATGACTTGATTTTTGTTTTAAAAAAAAAATTAGTCTTACATGCTCCCTTAGCCTTATTTATAGCCTCATTGCCCACATGCCTTCCATCACAGGCTACTTGTCACATAGTCTATTCCACAGGCGTGCAAGGGTGTTTTATAACACCCTTTTTAAGACAGCTTTGGGGTCAAGAAACAACATAGATAAAAACCACTGAACTATCTCAGTCAACACTTTGTTCCCTGTTTGGATGGTTCAAGCTCTAGCACTCAATATCTGTCTGAAATCCAGCTATAGCACCAACTAATCCCAGCCACCAGACCACATCACTGGGGCTGATAAAGGGCTGCAAATGTCAATAAATCTGGCAGGGTATCATATAACACAATGGATGTTTTTTAAAAATATTTTCTGAAATCAAAAATAATGTCAAAAATTCCAAGCCTCACTTTATACCAGGCACAATATGGTATATCCCATTTCCTCTAGTTGAATCCCATATTAAGTTTTCTCAATATTTGCTTTCAACTGTCAAACAAGCTGGGCCAGGATTATCCAGGTTGTCTTGCTTTGCCTTTCTTTAACTCTCCTCTAGACTCCTTATTGCTCAAATACCTACTACAAGTTAGCAAGAGAAGGCTGTGCATCTCACACAATTCTCTTGCTTACCTGGTGCTAGCTAGCCATGCTGAGTTTTATTTTTGAATTCTTCATGGTTGCTGTTTATCATCTTTCATAGTTATTTGTGAGGGCTGGAAAGTACTTTTGCATTCTCATGACGCACGATTACATCATCCTGCTTCATTCTAAACACAAAAGAGAACTATTGAGTATTACTGCCTTCATGAATCATTAAGACTTTCACCAACTGCTAGCAAGCAAGCTATACTGTTGTTAGGAACTATTTTATTGCTATTATCCTTTAAAATGCTTAACTGTCCTTAGGCTTCAAGGTAGAGGTTTGTCTTGCTCCCGCGCAAGTCTTTCCCCTCTTTATATTTCCACAGTCTCTAATTTACACAATTGCTACCTCCTTCCTCTTTATTCTCCTCTTCTCCGTTTATTTGATATATTTTTAATAACTGCCTTTACTTTATCACTTAATAAGGAGGTACCACTAGCCAAAGATGTCCTTGTTCACAATTATGAAATTGTGGGGTTTAAACAGCTAGTAAATTTTCCTAGAACAATTTCCGGTTTTCATTCACATGTTCCTGTCTAAGTGTTACTATTTCTGTCCAAGTTTCTCTTCCCAACCACTTTTTTCATCATTTTCCTGGTTGCTTTGGAGTACAAAAACCATGGCTAAACAGAGATATAGTAAACAGAGCAGAAAGTAAGTGTTGTGTCTTTGCTTAATTGGGTTAGAAGCATTCCAGAAAGCTCTTGGTTTAATATCTGAACAAGAAAAAAGGAGATTATTTTCTATTTTGCTTCAGAATATGCTGGGACTAGGGTTCAGTTCCTCTTCTAGTTTAGTCTAATTACTTAGTCATTAGCAGGAGTTACTAGCCTTGCCTGGGCAGCCTCTTTTCTAGGAACTAACCAGCTCTACCCAGTTTGAAAATTATTGGAAAGCTGTTAGGTATTATTACCAAAGAAATTAGAGGCTATTGCAAAAATTAGATTAAAAAGGCTAGAAGCTCAAAGAAGCACTAAAATACTGAGTACTTACTCCTTACAGAAGCTTGTGCTTTATTAACAGTAATGATGATTCAATGTGCTGTTGGACTGGGAAGTCCTGGGGGAGCATTGGTTTGCTAGATTTTTTTTTATTTTACTTTAGCACATTGGTGATATCAAAAAAACTAAGAACAGGTGAATGAAGTTGTCTAGTTGATGCTTTTCCTTCCTATTAAATGCAGGTTAAAATGTCTGGCAGCAGGGAAAAAATAATTATATAGCAAGAAGAAACCAGGGTTTTGAGGTATACAGAAGTCAGGGGTCTGTCAAAGAGAATTATAATTGTTGACCTTAAGAAAAGACTGATTAACCCCAGGCATGTCTGCAGTTATACTGTTACTTCAGTATATAAGTAATATAACCGATGCAAGGGCTGAATTGTGTCTTTTATTTATAGTATCAGAGAGGAAGCAATTCCAGTAGAGCAATAAAAAAAGCAGATTTTTCCACACCAAAAATCAGGCTCCTCATTTAGCTCATTTTTAAGTTTAAAATCTAGGATAAGAAAAGGTTCAGAAATTTCTGATTTTGTTGGCTTCCTTAGCTGGCAAAAATTCACATAAAGAATTAGTGTCCACTTGCCAGGCTAAAATAAACCACATAGCGTTCTATATCCACTGGAGTTCAATTTACTTATCTTGAAAACACAATGATGAAATAATACTGTAGCTATTTCTCAGTCATGGTGAAACCAGGAAAGTTTTATCAAAAACAAACAAAACAAAAAACCCCACACGGAAAAAAATGTTTAACTGGGGCAGAGAACAGAACTAGCTACTAAATATTTTACTACAGGAAAAGATCTGGAACATACATGGTTTGGTGCAGCAAATTTAGTTTTCCATGCTATTGGAAAACTATTCTTTTCTAAAAGTAAGGGTTTGTTTGGTTTCAATGTTTTAAGAAACAACAGTGAGCAGCATATGTGGAGATTATATACAAATTCTATTTCAAATTCTACATACATTTCTTTTCAACATAGAGCAGAAGATTTGTCAAATTGGAGCAGCCATGTTCAGTCTTATGTCTACATTTCTCTGTAGTCGAATGCTAAGTTAGAGCCAGCACAATGTCATCATTCTCTAAGACACTCTTGCTTGGTGCTTCCCACCTTCCCCCATCCCGCCGCCACTATTGCTTTATACATTCCTTCAAATCATAGGAAAATTTATTGTCAACATAGGTGTTTGATTTCTATTTTGCTGGAAAAGGGTCTCTTCTGCTTTAGAAACATATCTTGTAAATATAAAAAAAAAACCAAACAAAACCAAGGTACTTTAGATGATTATACAACACTGTATCTCTATCTAGACTAATATAGATTTATCCTTACTTAACCTTTGACATCCAATGTTAAAAGACACCTTTGAATCCTTTAAGAAGAAAAGAAAAGGAAGCCTCTATGATTGCAGTGTAACATTGCAATGGGCTGCTCAGGGGTTTTGGCCACTCCATTCATTTAACGCTTTAGACCCTGAGCAACCTCATGTATCTTAAAAAACTGGCCTGGCTTTGAGCAGAGAGTGGGATTTACTTCTCTAATAGTGGCAGCAAATAATGATACGATGCTTCTTTAGTACCAGGAACAGCACAATATCTCATCTGGATTTGAGTCCCACCGGCAAACTCAAAGCAGCAGCCTCTCAGTGCTGGGATCCAGCACTCCGGACCCGCTGGTGCTGATGTCTGGAGCAACAGTGAAGCTTGGCAAGGTCAGGACTAACAGCAAAGTGCAATGAGAGCTCATGTGGAAGGCAGTGCTGATGGTGCTGATGCTGAAAGCGTCAAATATGCATGCTGTTGCTTTGAGTGGAGGATTGTTCTTCCATAAGACTGGCCACAAAAGCATCTTCCCCTTGACAGAAATGCTGTTCTTCAGTATGTAAAATAATTATGAGATGAATATGAATTGAAAGTGCACTTCCTCTTGACCTACTTCCCAGGCAGGGAAGCACAGCTTGATGCCCTCCTGTTCGGAAAGGTAAAATTATCTCTCCGCATTCCCTAGGCTCTGCATAAGCCTCTATTGTTTGGTACCAACCACATGGCTAATTATCATACCTACTATGCAGTCTCTTTTAATGATTTCCTTCCATCTCTTGTCAACACCCATGCTGACTAACCAAACTGGTTCCTTTGGAGAGAAGTGTACCTGTTTACCCTGTCAATAAATACACCTCTTTTTTGTTTGTACTGTGAAGGTAGAGAGTCAAAATGGTAGTGTAAGCTGGTTTTGGGAAAGTGGCTGATCATTTTGAGGTGCTCCAGGACTACATGTGCCTGAATCCTGCCTCATTAACTGAATAGACCTTTATTCACAAGGTTGCAGGATGCATCTTTTTACTTCACCACAAAATCAATTACATGTTCCATTAATGCTGACAGTTTGGCTGGGGCTCTCAGCCTTCGCCTATATGTCCCACTGCAGCTCAAAGCTTAGAGCAGGACAGTAATGCCACTTTGGTGACAACCTCCTTGCATTTATAACGTAAGCTCCAGAACTAGTGCTTTTGATACCTTGACCTTCCTGTCCCTTCACGAAGGTCTGTGGCTCTCATTCTGGTGTCTGTAAGAAAAAAAAGAGGATACCCCAGCACAGCTCTTACCAGCATTTCAAAGCCACCAGTTGTGCTGGCACTAATGAAAACTGAGGCCTTCTTGGGTTTGGCCCTTGCATTGACAGGCAATGATTATCGGAGGCCATTTCCTCCTCCTGTGGAATCAAAAGTAACTACTTGAAGAGCTGTTGGGATTTTCTGACCTGGATAGGCTTCCCACAGGGAGAAAGAAAAAAGAAAAAAGAAAAAAAAAAAAAAGGAAAGTATAAAGAAAAAGAGGACACAGAAAATAAATCTGTTTGATGATACATTCAATTTGTCCTTTTCTAGGTAGCTGTTACAACTGATGTTTTGCTGTAATAGGGCATTACTGTATCCAGGCTGTGAGAGCAAGCACCAAAAGTATAAAGGAGAAAAGAAAGCTCTGCAAACAGCAGACAGCAGGCTCTGGAGATTCATAAGTTAGCACTGAGCCAAGCCAGTAAGTCTTTGCAGCCCCATGTAACATGATGCAGCTGTACCAAGCTGGATTGGAACCAGTAGAGAGCAGGGTGTTGCTAAATGATTGTTCAGTTAATCCGTAACTTGAATAAACTACCCAGAGATAAGATGATGGTGTGTAAGTTGCTAGAGCAAAATCTTGATTCTAACTTCACAGGTGTAAGTCTGCAAATCACGGCGAAGAAAGTTTATGCTAGCAAAGAATCTGAGCACAAGAGGTGTTTTTCCCCCCTATATACACCAAAGATAAAGCCTTTTGTTGCAAACTTCACCCAGGATGAATTGTGAATCAGTGTATATGAATCACCTACCAAACCCTCAAGTGCGTCAGCGATAAGAGAATATAAATTCAAAAGTGCAGGTGCCATATCAGCAGCTGGAGCAGAGCTGACAGCACAGCTAGAGACAATGACCATTCCTGAATTTCTTCTTGGCTATGGTTTGCATTTTTCATCTCACTTTCTGTGTTAAGATATGATGCATCTCAGTGATGTAACCTTGATGACAAGTCTGGATGTCCATCTGAGTTGTCTTGGCTTGTCAGCGATGCTAATGTCATTCTCTGTTTAAGCATCCGTAATAGCTGCTAGAATCTTATAAGTCACTAACTAAACTTCCCATAACTACCAGGTGTGTCCAGTGACCAAGTTACGCTTCTAGATTTGTTTAGTCTCATGGGACTCAGGGTTTTGTTTGGGTTGGAGTTTTGGTTTTTAGGGGGTTTTTTTGGGGGGCGGGGGTGTTTGGGGTTTTTTTTTAAACGTACTGATGTAACACTTCCAGCCAGATGAGGGTTCTGTTGTCAGCAAGGATACTTTACAGAGAAAATCTTTGATGAGATTGAAACAGTTTCCTGTGAATTAAAGTAATTGTTTTGGTTGTGAAAGCAAGCACATCTTCCATTGAATTGGGCTCTGATTTTCTTAATTTATTTCTGCAGCCTAATTAAATGCATTTTAATTAATTAATTATACTGGAGAAGACACCCTAGCACAGCCCACTGAATACCTGCGCCTGTTTTCCCTGGCAGTGAAAGCTTCCCCCCACCTCCCCAGTTTTCAACTGAAACACAGCTGGCCATCAAGTCAGGTACATGTCAAACAGGTCCCTGGCTGAAGACAGGTCCCTGGCTGAAGGGTGGTTTCAGTCAAAAGGCCATTCCACAGCCATTTGCTTAAATGTTGCTTTGAGTTCCCTGATGCAAAATACTTCCTGTGACACTTTAGATAAACTCTGAGCTTCATTATGATGGTGTATTTCCTTCCACCTCCTTTCAAGTTATTAGAAAGACTGCAGACCATGTAATTTTCAGAGAGCGGTATTTTGCTCTTCTGCTGCCTGAGCAAAGTATTATGGCTGAGAAATTCCCACTGGTTATACTGGAAGTTCCAGCCCTGTTTGGCTTGTTAAAAGGAACAGCACTTAGCTTAATGGTAGGAGAGACCACTATTAATTTTGAAGCCGAAGATTTACAAATCAGTTATTGCTTGTCTGAGACAGAATGTTGGACTGGATGGGTAACAACAACAAGGTCTGATGCACCCCACCGCTGTGATGAGAGATAAACCCATTCGGGACACCTTGTCTCCACTAGCTAGGCAGGAATCAGCTCTCACAAGCACAGCTTTAGCCACATGAGCTTTCTTGGTAACCCGTGAATGCTTACTAACTCCTTTCTATTCCATTATCCAAGCTCTGGCCTCTGGAAGCGCCAAACCCTATGCTCTGTGATGCTCAAACAATCTCTTTTTGAGATACTCTTCCCTAAACCTTGTCTGTCTAAGGGTAGGAAAGCGATGGTGCACATTCCTTCTCCTGCCAGATTTCAGACAGGTAGACCACCACTTAAGGATATACAGGAACACTCCCTTCAGAGCATGGTTGCTCTACATCACTGTTTTAAAAACTGAAACAGGAGAACGAAGTCTGTGCTTGCTTGCATTCTGTGCACTATCAGTAAGTGTGGTTGCATGGGATTTAGGTCAAGGCCAATTTTATTTCTGAAACGCCATCAAATCTGACCTTTAGTACTGCTTTTACATAAAGCTGAACAGCCACAGCAACAGCTATGCAAGGAACTGAGCCCAAAACATAATACTTCTTGAACTCTGCTGCAGTGTCCTTCCTGTGGTGCAAGGAAATTTAAGGCTTCAGGAGGCTACTATTGACATTCACAGTGTTAAAGCAGGAGAGGCAATTTTAACTGAGGAGAAATTTTATTGGAAGAGTGTGTGTCAGGTGGTTGGTATTCAATATTCCAAAGAATAGAGTCCAGGGCTACAGCAACCATTAAAAACCTACATCAAATTTAATAAGAGGTAGTTTTACATGCATGACCAACTTCTTAAGTAGCTCTTTTTACCGAGCTCCCCTCCCGAGCTTTGTTGTAAACATTACTCACTATGATCTTCCAGTCACAATTTAGTCCAGGGTCTGTCTTGTGCGTTATCTTAACACAACATAAAAGCACAAAAGAGAACTCTAAACCTGATGATTAATAGAGGGGAAAGGAAGGTGAGTGCACTCTACAGTTGCTGCACATGTCTTTTATTGTGTGGATTCTTGCAGCACTGTATTGTAAGTAAGCTATATCAGGCATCTACTCAAGCAATTATGGTTCCTGAACTCTTTGAACTTAGACTTCAGTCCCTAATTTGCAGCTGGTCAGAGGCATTTCCAAATTATACAACACACTTTTGCAATACTCCATAACCTAAGACTCCATCTAGGTAGCATACAACCCCAATCAGTCCTCATCATTATGTTTAAATTCATAATCTATGGGAAACAACACTAGAGTATGAACAGAAACACAGGATAACCAAGCTCACTGCAAAAATTCTTGCTACCATCTTAAGAGTGGAGGAACACTTCGCATTTACAACAGAGCACCACCTGCTGGTTACCTCACCTAATCCAGCTATTGCTCCTGGCACCCTCCTCCCAGTAAATCCTGGGAGCACAACCTAGATGTTGGGAAGACTGCACCGATGTAGAGGTTACAGCTGGGTGCTGTGACACAGGACCTGAGACTTCCCAGCCGAGCTGCTGAACTCCCCAAAAGGAGAAGGTGGAGGCAGCTGTGAGGCCACCGGTGGGGCACCCACCAGAGGGAGACAAAACTCTGCAGCCCCCTGACGCGGAGGGCAGCGGGGCCATACCCCTCCCCGCTGGGTTGACTTCCTACTCAGTCTCAGAGACCAGCAAAAAGCAAACAACACCCAAATAAAAAGCAAAAGCAGAAGTCTTTTCTCCTTTTCTGTTGAATTCCTGCATGCTTCATCCTCCTCGTTTTAACTGACTTCTTAACCTCTCCAGTATCCCCTAGCAATGGAATACAAGTTGCTGACTTTCTCACCTAGTTCCTCTGTTGTGACAGTGACCTGATGATCTGAGTTTAACATTAACTACTTAACCCAGTTTGCCAAGAACAGGCCTGTTACTTGTCATCATGAAAAAAATATATAAATATATATTTCTGATCCTAGCACTTCAATTCTGCCACTTCACTCTTATAAAGTATTTTAATGGAGACGCTTTCATAACCACACTATTGGAGTATAATTTAATTTAACATTATGAAATTAAGATGAGACAGCCAAAGATAAGTGTTTTAATTGTTTAACTTTCATTGAACTCACCGTAAGCTGGACAGAGAAAGCCCAGTACCATTTTTCAGAAATGCAAGATATTACTGACCACCAGCTGTTCACTTCTGATCAGCAGTAACTCACAGTTTATGTCTAACATACTGATCTACCAATGGCCATTTTTCTAGCCCATTATATCACTGCCCTGAACTTAGCATGGCTAGCTGTTGCAGCACCATCAAGCTGCACTGAAGGATGGAAAGGAAAAGGAAAAACAACCTCATCCTATGAAGCCTTCTGTCAACACAGCAAGCTATAAATCCAAACAACAGGATCACCCCACCCTTGAAATTCCTCCAGGAAGACAAGGGAAAGCCAAACCTAATATTTCTAATTACCAAGGAAAACCTTCCACTCTATAACCACATTAAACCCCTTCCCTGAGCTTTACTGTACCTTCTTAAGGCAGGGCCTTGGCCCAGCTTTCAATTAAATTATTAATAGGAACAATAGAGTCAAAGTTTTCCCAACTCAGATGCCTTAAGTTGTTAAACCCATCTAAAGCAACATGACACCAGATATACCGATTTCAGATTTTCCCCCCATACCCAGGGTTTTGTAAGGATGTTGTGTTGGATCTTTCCTTTGCTCAGACTTCAGAAGGGCTCCCTTGACAAGCCAGTTAGCTGTGTACCTTGGCCCTTGTCCTCTCTAGTGACAACAACTTGGTTGGGAATGCTGGGTCACCTGCAAGAGCTGAGCCTCTATGGGGACTTGGACCTTGTGTGACATACTTCAAAATCTCATTAGGTCTGTAGGGTTTGGGGAAATATGCCCCAGGAAAAAAAAAAAAAAAGTATAATTGCTCCTTGTGATCCTTGCAATCTTTTTGCTGTCCCCAGCTCCTTCATAGTTTCCCACTGTCAGGGTCAGACTGCTGAAGGAGCTGCCTCCACTGGAGTTGTATGGGACATAAGAATATCTCACAGAACCTGGTGCTGCTGCCTTTCTGCAAGGAGACTCACCATGCAGGCTGGTATGCAGGTTTCAGTGAGGGAGCTGGGTCTTGCACAGAACTAATTTCTTCCAGAAGAAAGTTCCACAAACACTAATTGCAGCAGCTGACATAACTGCTTAGCTTGTTTGCGTCCAGAGAAAGTAAGTTGCTTACTCCAGTAAAAAGGTCATGGCTGGGAGACACATCCCCACTTGGGGATGGTCTGGGAAGACAACTGCCCATTTGCCCCGTGCCAGTTGTTTTTCCCTTGGCCATCAGAAGGCTCTAGAAGAGTGGGAAGAGCACCCACCATGGGACTAGGCAGGGGAAAGGGCAAGTAACTTGGCAAGCATCAGTGAGAAGACTGGCTGGAAGCCTTTAAGGAGACCAGCAGGCTTATACACACCACATAGTGGAAGTTGCTGGCACAGAAACCAAGACTGAAGGAATAGACTCGCCATACAAAAGACACTTTGTTTTAAAAGTCAGTATGTCTCACCCAACAATTTCCCTAATTAAAGAATTAAGAATTACTCCTTTTTTAGCTTAATAGAGTGCACTCATAACTCCAGTTTTACATACTAGAGGCTATTATTTTATTTTTTTTTTTGCTTTTTGATGTGAAATGACTCTACTTTGAGGTTCCGGCGGCTTCAGGTTTCTGTCACATATGGCCAAGAAAACAGGTTCTGGCACAAAACTCGTGCTGACCCCATCTGGATTTTCCTGTTGGTTCAGATTCATGTAACTTCATCTAACAGCAGCAAGACTGCAGAGAAACCTGAGCATTTTCTTTGCAGTATCGTCCTCAAAACAATGACAGAATCTCCCCAAATGACACTAGATGTGCCCAGAAAAGAGGAAAATTGCAGAAGAGCAAAAGGGTGGGATTACTTGGTTTCAGCAGTGGTCAAGGACTCAGCAAGCTGCAGTCTGAAGAAAGGGAGGCAATGGTGCCTCTGTCAGAAAAGTAGATCAGATTCTGGGTTACTTCTATTACAGGCTGCCTGTGCACTCCTAAGCAAGTTTATTTGTGGCTGTTGTAACAGGACACCCACGTGTGATGAGGTGTCTGGGTGCCGCTTGAATCAGAAAATAATAGCATCCCCTCTTCGTAGGATAGTTCCCCTGCTCCTGCAATTGAGGTGTCTCCTTCCTGACTTGAACTACAGTGGCAATTTTTTTCTTCCAGAAAATGAGTGGAACAAAGTGCTGTTGTATTCAACACCTTGCCTACTTGCGGGTTTCAGAGGGGCAAAAAAGTAACCATAGTTGCTTAGAAGATAATAATACCTCTAGGCCTCTCTAAAGCATTTCACTGAGTGTTTTCCACTGCTTTAAAATTCTGAACTTGTAAATGTTTCCCAACAGAGTGGCAGATCACTTCAGAGCTGTGCAAGACACCTCTTGAACATACAAGTTCATTTTCTTAGCTGCCTTTTCAGGATGCCTAAGCAACAAACATCTCCAATGGTGAAAAACAGCTCTCTTCACTAGTGAGAATTTGTTTCAAGTACCTTCTTGATTCAGTCTTGCTTCATACTGACCCTTTCTGAAGCAAGGTGTACTTAACAATTGCTTCATATTGCCACTCAAATGAAAAATTAAGTTTAAGCCAGTGAATCCATATTCAATTAAGAAGCTTGAATGTACACCTTGAAGGGCTGAGGTAGCATGTGTAAGAGAAAGGAAGGCCCCTTCTTGGGAACTTTAGAAATCATCTATGTTCGTATCTTGTCATGAAAAAGTAGTGTTTCTAGCTGTTGGTAGCTATCTGCTGTCAGGTAGGTGAATCATAGAACAGTTTGGATTGGAAGGGACCCCAAAGATCATCTAGTTCCAGCCCTCCTGCCATGGGCAGGAACGCCTCTCACTAGATCAGGCTGCCCAAGGCCCCATCCCACCTGGCCTTGAACATTGCCAGGGAGGGGGCATCCACTGATTCCCTGGGCAACCTGTGCCAGGGCCTCACCACCCTTAGAGTGAAGAATCTCTTTTAATATCCAATCTAAATCTACTCCCAATTGAAAGCCACTCCCCCTCATCCTATCACTCCATGCCCTTCTAAAAAGTCCCTCCCCACCTTTCCCGCAGGCCCCCTTTAGGTACTGGAAGGCAACTAGAAGATCTCCCTGGATCCTTCTCTTCTCAAGGCTGAACAAGCCCAACTGTCTCAGCCTGTCTTTGTACTGAAAGCAAAAGACTAAGAGGCAGGACACCGGTCTCACTCTGTACTCTGCCACCCTTTACTGATCACGCCTTTTGGCTCCTCAGCTGGTTCACTTACTAAAACATGAGTAATAGTTACGTGTGAAAGTGCTCTGCACAAGCTAACAATCAATCTTATTAAAATTGAGTCTAAAATTTAAGGAACTTTCTACCTTTTTATCTCTAATATAATTCAGATAAGAGGTTCTGACTGAGACCAGAGCTCCATTGTGCTAGTTACTGCACACACACACAAAAAGGAGGCATTTTCTTGTGCTGGAAAGCTCTTAAAAAATAAGAATAGAAATAGCTTATCCCCATTTTTACCAAGAATCCAAAATAGAAATTGCACAACAGCTCAGAGGCAAGCTCAGACCTCTCCAACTCCTAGAAGTGTCTTCATCCACACAGTCCCAGTCTTGTCTATTTTAGCCACAGCAGCAGTGACACCCTCTAAAGCATAGCTCAACGACTTGCCATAATTGATCCACGAACAGGAGCCATAGCCTCAGTCAGAGAGCAACCAAACCACAAGCAGAAATAATAATGCATTCACCCCACACAAAGCAATACTAAACCCATGGCAAGCAAACGTGACAGTTCTTCAGCCAGGCTGAGAGAGATGCCATGGATGTGCTCAGCGGTACTAGGAGCTGCTCCTACGCACGGTCTTTTCAAGTGTGGCCCCTTGTCTCCTCTCCAGGTTACCCACCACACCAGCCTTGGCCAGACAGTAGCCGCCTTCCTTGGCACAGCGGGTTCCCAAGCAAGAGGCAAACCTGTGAGCCAGAGCTTAATGGAAGGGTGTTAACGCTAATTGAATCTGAACAGCCATAGCCATGCATCACTTTGCATCTTCTCATGTTAAAACGCAAGAGCCATTTGTTGGAGCACTCTAATGTGTTTAAAAACCTTCCCAGGGAAGGCTGATGTTGTTTCTAAGCTGACATTCCCAAGCAGCCTGGCACAGACTTGAGATACCACTCTGCAGACTACCCTGAAGTCCAGTGCTAACTGCAAGGGCCTGACCCCGTAACCCTGGTTACTGCCTCACTAGTGTCTATATTCAATACCTAGCTGAGCCAGCCTTGGGAAGAAAGAAAGAAAAACCCCAAACCAACAAGAAACAATACAAAAAGATTGTGTTTAAGATTTTATGAAAGTTGAGATCAGCAACAGCACCTTTTTTTTTTTTTTTAAACATCTGATGGCATGAGGCCAACTGTGATGTGACACAGCTCAGAGTGTGTCAGCCCAGGACAAAACCAGCAGATTTAGCCTTTTTAAAACCAGAGGCCAGTTGAATTTCCTGGCAGAGAAGGACACTAAGCCTGGCAGTTTTTTAAGAAAGAGAATATGATGCACCCAGGTGATACTAAGCCAGCAGGGTCTGTTTTGAGGTGCTGGTCAGCATGGCAACAGGAGACAGACGCTGACCCACAGGACAAAGACAATGGTAGCACAAATGAAACTGGAAAAAAAGCTCTGTGGCTGAAAGACCTTATCAATAATAGAGGGACCAAAACCCCTGAGTTTCACTGTTTCTGTATATGATTTCATCAGCTCTGCCTCTGTTGAAACCCTCAGTTGTGTTCTCCCCTTTTTCCACCTGGATTTTCACAGTTTCCTTCCTGTTGAGAGCTCCGAGCACTCAGAGAGCGACCAGGGGCACATACACATCAGAATCAGCAGATGAACCTTAACTCCCTGCCTGGAGTGATGTTTAGCTGGGAAATACTGCAAGAGGCAAAGCCTCCTGGGAACAAGAAAATCACCTACCTGATTTCATCAGCTTCAGTGCATGATGAATTCAGCCCACATGTATTATGTGCCCAACACAGGTACATACCACATGTCTACTGTGGATCTTGGCCATCTCTCTGCTTTCACATAAGCTACATGAGCGTTCTCATTCTTTCACAGATGGGGAAACTGAGATCCAAGGAGGGGAAGTAGGCTTCCCTAAGTCACACAGCAAATGACAAATTAGCCTTGGGCTTCCTCATGTGAAAAGCAACATCGGACCGGGGCTGGGATGGTTCTGTGTACAGAGTTGCAGGTCACTATGTGAACAGACCACAAGGGACAATTGCAATATGCTTGTCCCATTCTAAGATTTTATTATTTATACCCTACACAGCTGTACAAGCCATAGGCAGAGGAGAGCTGGACCTTTGGTCTGATCCAGTACAGCTATTAATGTGTTCCCTTGATTTTGGAAATCAACCTGACTCCTCAGCATTTAGATGCAAACACCCTTGGACTTGGAAGAAGTTCAGATTTAGGACCTTGCTTTAGGAATGTTTTGTATTAAAGTGATTTATATGAACACATTTGCTCTTTGGATCTGGCAGCAGCTGCGATCAGGCCCAGCTTTTCTTAATATTTTGGGCCATAAGCCATCCAGCTTGGGGATTTATTCATCTTAACGTGTTTAGCTTTGTAAGCACAATGCAGTAGTTACTGTTGTGCCTCCCGGCTGCTCTTCCATTTTTTATAAACTCATTTTCTCTGCTAACCTACTTTTAATTTTTTCCTGTAAAGCTGTTTTTAGTCCTTCCTTGCTTCCCTGCTCCCCACCCCCTCTCCCTCCCCCTCCCACAAACACTGGGATAAAACTGCTCTAGGTGCTAAACACTAGTGACTTGAATAGGCTCCAGCTTCTATATCCTGGCTTTGGAAATAATTGTTCCCACTAATCCTTTTGAGTGCACTCCCAATTCCATACATTCAAAGAGCTGTGTCCCCCTCCCTCCCCCAATTGCTTCTGTTCAACAAGCAGAGATCATGCATCAGCACATTGTAATTGCTGGTGCAAAGCAGTTCTTGAGCCCCCAGACTCACTGTTACTGAGCTATGGATAGAGGCTCCTCCACCAGCACCACTGCCCTTCCCACCTTATCCTCATCCCAGCTACCTGGAAAAGAAAAATTATCTTCTATTCCAGCTCAGGCCTGCAGCGTGCCAGTCGATTCCTGGATCCCTTCAGTTCGGTATCATAAATACGCTTAACGAGGGAGTTTAATATAGATTTGGCAAGGCAGTTATTTGAACAATACATAATTTATGTTGCCCTGTAGCATGGGAAGCTGTGAGTGGCATCTGAGAGTGAACAGATTCAAGAAACTCACCATACAGCAGTGCAAAGTGCTGAGGGGGAAAAGAAGGGAGGGAAGGGGGAAAGGGGGAAAAAGGAGACAGCAACCCGAGGAAGGTGTGCATGAAGGAACAGAAGAGCTTCACAGCAGGAAAAAGCATGAAAGAAAGACAAGGTGAAAGGCACAGGGTGAAGAGTGGAGAAGGAGAGAAGAGGGTGAAAGGAGAGAGGAGTAGCTGAATAGAAGATGCAGACAAGGGCAGAGAGGGTCTGCAGGATGAGGCAGAGATGAGAAGCAGCATGGAAAGGGAGAAATGGAGGGCAGAGCACGCACGCTTGCTGTGACAAGCAGGTCTCTGCAGGCTGCAAGCACTACAGCCAGCCGGCAAGTGGAACCAACTGCTATGCCAGCCGCAGGGCAAGCGCGAGGAGAGGCACCCCGGCTCTCCTGGGGCTCTGCTACCTCGTGACTCACCCCCACTCCTCTGCTCCCTCTGCCAGCCGCAGCCAGGGGGCTGCTCTGCTTCCCTGCCCGCTTCCAACCCTTCAGCTCTGTGCAGTGTTAGGTTTGGCTGTTATGTCTCCTGCGCAGCTTGGACTTGGGGAGTTGCAGTGAGAATTTGAGGCCAGCACTTCAGCTGGGGAACCAAGCGAGGCTCTACTGGCAGTCTCACCTGACTGCAACTTTCATCCCTCTATCAGTAACACCCCCTAGTTCAAGGACGAAGGTCCCAAGTGCTGCACCACAGTGACATCTCCACCCAAGACAGCTCACCAAATTTGCCTGTGTGAGATGAGACACACAGGAGGTGGATGAAGCAAGTGGAGAGTGGGAATTTGGCAAGACTGAAGAACACACAGTGCTTAGCAAGCACACAGGAGCTGTGCATGCCCTTTGCTTGGGCTTCTATTTCTGAGACGTTCTAGCCCTTGGTTCTTGGAAGTTACTTTTCAGTTGTAGAGCTCTCATGCAAACCGTTGGTGTCAGCAAACCCTTTGTTACCCATCACAGAAATGGAGGAACACCTCATAGAAATGCCCACATCAGGACCACTCCCATGCACAGGGAGAGCCCGAGTTACCAGGAGAGAATCCCTGATTTATTTTCTGGGGTTTACCCAACATGAATTGAAGGCAACACAAGCACTTGGCTCTCTACAGGACCCCTGGCGAGCAGAACAGATGGCTATATTAAAAGGAAAAAGCCCTAAGCACAACAACTGGACTAACTTCCACAGAGTCCGAAGAGGGGGGCTGGCCCTGAACACTCAGTTTTCTTTTTGCCTGCAACATCCATGGCAAGGTTTACTATTACTTTTGCTCATGAAATGCTGCCAAGGCGCTTGCTGTTGTGCCAAGCAGGAGAGAGCCAGCCTTTGCCTTGCAGAGCTCCTAACATAGTTGGTATTGACTGAAGCGTTCCCTGGGTGTCCCTTCTCTTGCACGCGTGTGGCTGTGCACAAACAGGCTTCCTCACCTGCAAGCTGAGGCGTAGAGCTCTGTGAGGGACATCTGACCTGCGGGTGGGCAGGTAATTGCTGCCGCTCCCGGTGCCGCCACGGCCACCATCTGCGCCCAGGCATGACACGTAGGCCAAAAGTATTGAAACTGGCTCAGTTCATCCCAAGAGAAATGGTCAGGAGCTGCAAGGACCAAGCTTCTTGTGAAAAGCAGGGCAGCCAATAACCAGGCACTCCAAGCGTTGATGGAGAGCGGGGCCTTTAATCTCTCCGCTTCCTGTCTGCGGGAAGGAAACCGTGCTCCTCTCCTACCCTGCAAGATGACGACTCTGCGTGCTTAAACCTTCATCAACTGATGTTTACAAAGTACTTCTAAAGCTGCCAACTGGCAAATCCTGTGGAAAAACACACCAGATTTTCCCTGGTGCCTGATGCTGTGTGTGTGTGTGTGTGTGCGCGCGCGCGTGTGTGTGTGCACGCACGTGCCTGTGTAGCTGGCTGTTTCTCCTCTGAGATCCCCCTATCAGGCATCTCCACACCTACCCTCCCCGTGCACAGCCTGCATTCATGTCTGTTTTCTTTGGCGTCCTCTGGCATTTCCCTCGGAACTAAATGGCCAATAATACAGTGTCTCCCCAGATATCCCCCACTGCCAGAGTGCTCCCATGAAGAGGATTATCATTCCCATACTTGGGAGCCTCAAGCTCTTCCATTATGTCTTTCAGGCTGTTCTCCCCTGGGGATAGGGCTACAAAACCCACAAAGCACACAGATTTGCAATTAGATCCTTGCTGTAGGTTTTTGGGGTGATTTTTTAAATAATTATTTTTTGGCCCTAAAAAATACAAGAAGAGAAACCAAAGTTGCCCAAGTAGCTTTAAGAAAGCTCTGTGCTCCCCTTGGCCCAAAGCCTGAAAGCTTTAGAAAGAAGCATTCAGACAAACCTCCTCCAGAAGTTTTCAGAAGAAAGTAGCTATTTCTTGTAAAAATAAAAGCAAAGAATTTCCCATGAAAACTAATTTCAGTGGAAATTTTTCAGGTAGCCCCAGTGAGCTATGGATCTCAGGATGCCCTCTGGTGCCAGAGATAAGTTTCACAGACCCTGGGACCTGCCAGCTCCCTACAGCAAAACTAGAGATTAAGTTTTAAAAGAAAAAAAAAACAACACACACACAAAACCAAACCAAAATAACCCCCAAAACAAAATACAAACAAAACCAAACAAACCCCATACCACAGGGGAAAAAACCCAGACACCACCCTACTTCTGCTGATATTCATGCATCCTTCTATAAGCATTCCAACAATTAAAAATATCAATAGAAGTGAAAGTTAAATATTTGTGTGAGAGCTTTGAGCACGAATAAAGCCTCTGGTTTACAAGACATCGACGGGTGCCTCACTCAGCCTCTGTAGCTATCTGTGTTGCTGTGCCACGTTTACACAAAAGGAAGCAGAAAGGGGATTTGCAAAGACTCTCTGCTGGCTTCAGCCTGACCTCAAGCAAGGAAAGAGGCTGCGTCATATGGAAAACCAAAACATCTGGAAATCAGAATCGGGAGCCAAGCTTCAGCACCAGTTCAAGCCAGCGCTATCGTGCGACTGGACTGTACTTTCTCAAGTCCTAATTTCCCTACCCTTAAGAAGTGGGCAATAAGGACATAGCCCCATATTTGGGAAGTGCTGCATACTGGTAAGTCCTTTTTTTCCCAGCGGATGTGCTGGCTCCCCAACAACGTTTACAAGATAAACTTGATGTCTGACTGCCAAATCCAGGTTTCTTCTCCTTGGCCAGCGGGGAAAAGAAAAAGCAGCAATCCCGACTCTCAGAAGGGGAGCGCTTTCAAAGTAATGAGAAAGACACCAGCTCCCGCCTGGTGACATAAATCCTCCTGATGACCTTTGACATACGCCCTGTAACTTGACTTAGGGCTCTGTTCACCGAGCGGGAGTAATTTGATCTCCCCAGTGATCCTCTGTAACTGCCCACAGCTGACTGGGCAATCCTACTGCAAAGAAACCTGCGTGGCTTCGGAATCGGCTCCTAAACCACAGCAGTTTATGGGGCTGAACTTTAAGGGAAAAGCAGAAACTTTTTGAAAGACTGGAAATGCATTGTGACAGCTTGAAAACGCACAAGGATGGCTGCATCGTAAGGACTTGGAAACAGGAATTACTTTTCTTTTATTGCTCAGTGCAAGGGTTTCCCAGATCCCCTGACTCCACATCAGAGAACTGTGGTGGTGGCTACCTCTGGCACCAGAGCAGGGAACGTGCCATTGCGCTTATCCCCAGGACAGGCACCCATACAAAAGCCTTCTGTTTTCACCGGGACACAGAGCTCAGCACGTTGCAACTCTGCCCCCTTTCACGCCCCACTAGAGAGGGGTGTGGGGTCAGCTCAGAAGGAGGATGTGTTTGTGTTCAGCGAGGGCGCCTCCCGACGTGCTTTATTTGTCTCCACACTAGGACAGGGAACAGATGTCTCCGCCTCCTTGTACCAGCCACTCATTTAACAAAAGCTCTGCCTTGTTTGTGCTGTGCCCTTGTTCCCCCACCCTTAACTCATCATTACGCAGCGATAAACTGTGAATGCCCAGCCTTGGGAGGCTGCAGGGTGGAGGGATGACTCTTCAGGAATAAAGATGTAAGGACAAGAAAGGGGTCAAACATTGCACCACTTGGTATGGGTGTACTCTGTTGCAACCGGATCACGGGCGCTTAAGCCAGCTGAGCAGGGGAAATACCTAAATCTAGGTTTTTAAGACACATGCCCAGCACCAGACCTTTTGCTGGCCTCCTTTCCCCCAGACACAAGACCTCTGTCAGAGTCCTTACCAGCTTTCGAGACATCTACTTTTATCTTCTTCCAGTATCTTTTAACTTCTACAGCAAGAAATACAGGCTTTGCAAAGGAGCCTCTTAACCACAGTAACTTTACTGTTAGAAACCACAAGAATTATGTACTTTAAGCTATCCCAAAAAAAAAGCCCCAAAGCACTTTCTTACGCCAAGCTGGCCCTTTCCTAGGGATCCCAATTCACCAATACTTCACACTGGACACAGCCATTCCTGCCACACACAAGGGGGATCACAGGCACAGGCCACAACCCCCTTGCAAAGCGCAGCCCCAATTTCAGCATCAGACACACAGCAGCATCCAGCGAGCACTCCCCCAGCATCAGTGGCCTTGCTCACACTCCCACCCCTGCTCAGAAAAAAGGGGTGCACAAGGACCAGAGACAGGTTACAGCTAGTTCTTGGAGCGGCTTCCTCACACAACACCCAGAGCACAGAGGAAAGATTACATTGGTACTTTATCCAGTAGAAAAAGACCAAAAAGAAAGGACTTACTATTTGATGCCAGCTCAGCCCTATCTCCAGCATGCACAAGGAGAAATCTCTTCTACCACTCTGAGCAAACAATGTCACCTTAGCCTCACAGCCAGCCCTTGCCTCCAGATTTAAAGGGTTGTCCATCAGATACCGCTGAGGGCAAGGCTGCCAGCCTTCACTACAGCAGACAGGAGTCTGAATAGCCAGAATTGAAGGCTGACTTCCACATGGAAGTGTTGTTGTTCTTTCTTTCTAAGAAAAATAATCACAGCTGGCTGCAGATATATCCAAATCTTTGGTAATTGTTGCCTTTGCTAGTGGTTTATTACCAGCTGATGACATTCTGGGTGAATTGTAAACTATCATCCCCTTTTCTACCTTTATTTTTTTCCTCCCATCATTTGGGTCAAGATAGCTGACAGAGGACCTCACTTAACAAGAAAGAGAGAGAAAAAGTGGATGGCTAATAGCAGCCAGATGACCCACAGCTTGTAATTAGGTTAAGAGCAACCAGGTGACTTACCCCTTGTAAATACCTGTTTCTTTCTGCTGACAAAAAACTTGCTTCAATGAGTGGTTAAGGTTAGGTGTGATGGACCCTGTGCCTTGTCTCAGAGTGTTTCAGTGCCTGGCATTCTGAAGAAATAGTGGCCCTTGTTTCAGAAACAAAAAAGTGGATTATTCTATCTGCTCCCACCTCTTGTCTCAGAGAGTAGTATCCAGGAATAAGTGTTTGGAGGAGACATTGACAGTCCTTCGAACACTCAACCTGAAGAGCTCTCTCAATCCCCTGTAAATTTAAGGCTTGTCTGTGCCCTGAAGGAAGAGAATTTAATATTCCTTGAAAAAGCCCTGGCTGGGGGTAATCTACATTATTGGAACTCTGGTCCAGCTTTGCTTTCCACAAAAACACCCAGTATTTTTTTAACCTTGCTGAGCTCTTGATCCCTGCAAGTATCCTGTGCCTAATAATATCATGAGGCGGCTGTGAGGGGAAGCTAAGTGCTCTCAACACATTTAAAACACGCAACTTTGACCCTTTCTCAGCCTTTCTGGATAAACCCTGTGGGGAGGCAGCAGCCCATTTGACACGGATGGGTCTGTTGGCTTAGCAATTATACCAGTTCAGGCTGTCTCTCCTGTCTCCCCAGGGCGTGAATCCTCGGCTCCATATTAACGGGCCCATGAACATCAACCACTACGCGACGAAGAAGAGCGTGGCAGAGAGCATGCTGGACGTGGCACTGTTCATGGCGAACGTCACACAGCTCAAAGCAGTGCTGGAGCAGGGGACATCCTTCCAGTACTACACCACCCTCATTGTACTCATCAGCATCTCCCTCTTCTTCCAGGTGATGATCGGGATTCTCCTCATCATCACTGGTAAGGAGTCCACTGAGACATACGCATGCTTGCAGCAGGGGTTGTACTCCCCATGACTTGGCTGGCAGAGGGGTGGGAAGGGAGGAACCTCTTCCCCCAAATCATTCCCCCTGGCACCAACTAGAGCTGGGGGAGGGTTGAAGACAGCTTGACATGGGTGGTAGGGAGGTCTGTGTTGCTGCTTTTCAAAGTGGGGAGTGAGTTGTTGTGGGTTTTTTCTTGCACCACAGCTCTGAGCACTAGTGTTCCTTCACTTCCCCACTGCTGAATCACTGTCATAGGGAGAGCACTGGGATTTGGGCTTCCTGCAGCCCATCCTGTACCATGCCCCTTCTTGCAGCTCCTGCAGATACCACATTTTAGCTGTATCTTTCACCTCATTCAAGCTGGGACCTAACCAAACAATTTAGGCAGAAGTATTCCCTGTATTAACCTCGCATTTAACCAATCCCACAGTTCTATTGCCACACAGGCAGTACATTGACGTCAGCATTTCAGGCAGGCTTGCCTGGTGCTACAATAGATACAGGACTTGCTATGTTTCAGCCTGCAAACTTGCCCAGCATTAAAAGTCTGCGGAATGCTGCGTTTTCCTGCATATCCTACATGAGGTTTTATGTGGAACATGGGATCTGAGGCTATGGGAAACCCTGTGGCACGTTTCTTCCCCTGCCCCATGTGGCACAGCCCTTCCCAGCGGCAGACGTGGTGGCTGGAGCCAACTGTAAGGAGAAGGGGGACAGGGGTCCCCAGTAACCAGAGCATTCCCAAGTCTGGACTTATAAATGCTCATCAGCTAGGGCTGATCTCATTCATGTACCCAGATATCTCTTGGTCTGCAGGCAAAGAGGGGGTTGATAGTTGTGTCAGCACATGCATGAGATTTGTGTGTTAAGGAGGAACTGGCCTCCCAACCCCTGTATAATGTTGCTGACCTTGTCCCCTGTGTCACCCAGGCTTCCCTTGCCATGTCCAGTGGCCATGCAGTGCGTGGGGGGACACATGGCACATGCCTGGCCAGCATACAGTAGTAATTCAGTTATTTAGGTTTGGTCCACTGGAGGGTCATGGCATCCCCATGGCAAAACAAACACAAACATACACAGCATAATTTTTAAAAAAAAGATATTTGTCTTTTTATCTGTCCTCCCATTTCATACTAAGGCAAGCTGTGGCCATTGTAAAGTTCCTGGGACTGTCCCTCCAGCTCTGGCTATAGAGCCCAGGGGCACCATGGACATTTGCCAGGCAGGGAAGGCTTGCAGGGGGACTTGGAGTCAAGCTACAAATCTCCCTTTCTTTATGTATTGTGTCACACAGCTCGTTTGAACCTGAATGATGTTGCAAAGCAACCCCGCCTGAATATACTCAACAACGCTGCCACAGCCCTCATCTTCATCACGGTCATCCTCAACATTTTCATCACTGCCTTTGGGGTTCAGAAGACTGGCCTCTACCCTACCAGGAATTTTCGACCTTACTAAGTCATGGGACAATGGAGTCAGCTAAGAAAAGGGTGAGTTCCCATCATTGCCAGCCCCTGGCAGGGGTCTCTGCCTCACAGGACATCACTGCGAGGTGGAAAAAGCAAAGCTGCACAAATTAACTCCGGCTTTCCAGAGCCGCGTTGCTGTCCCATCGGCATCCAGAACCACTGGACAAAATCACCCTAGAGGAAGATGATTTCCTTGCTTGGTCTTTTAAAGTAAGAACACCAAACATCCCTACTGCTGTGATTCAGCAGCAGCAAGTGTTTTTCAGAAGAGTGCAAACCTGATGCTAGATAGGGATAGCAGTTGTGCATGGGAGCTACATTTGGGCAAGAAAACTAGGTGCCTTCTGGGAAGTATCCAAAGATGGAAGGGTTATCTGGGCAGGAGAACTGGAAGGTGCTGGGGAGGTGGGGGTGAAAGAGGTCTTCACAACAGCCAGTGTGGTCTGGCAGGGGCTGTTTTAAGATTTTAACTCTCATTTTCAAGACAACCAAATAGTTGTGCTCCCATTTCAGGTGAGATGAGGGAATGACATGGTCTTTAGGTCAAAAGTGCTTGAAGTCAAGAAGCAAAGTTCACACCTCTTGCTAACATGACCTGCACCACGTAAACATAGTTTAAATGCAACATAATGGGACAACGGCCAGCAAGAAAACTTGACAGACACATGATGCAAAGGTCAAAAGCCTCTTTAAAAACACTGTGGCCTAGCACTCCAGATGGATGCAGGTGCTGAAGAGCAGCACCCCATACCCACAGGGGTGGCCATGGTGCCAAGTGACCTGTTACACCATGACGGCTACTCTCCGCCCGTGCAGCGCAGAGGAGCCTGCTGCAACCTCATTTGCATTTCTTGTCTTCCCTGCAGGGTCTTTTCCCAGTGCAACGAGCAAGGAAAGCTCTCCTCTGCATTTATACCGGCCAAAGCAGCAGCTCATTGACGAATCCAGAGAACTAGTTGAACTTTGCGTGCATTTCATGGTGCGCCAGCCCCTTACTGTAACGCTTCTGTAGTTCTGAAAGGGTGAAATCTGCCTTTGCCTTCTGAAGCTCCAGCAAACTTTGGTACAGAAAGCTGCAGGAACAGCAGCAGGTACACAATTTCAAAGTGCTGTTCTGTAAATCCCATCTCTTATCTTAGTTGCCTGCTTCATATATTTGAGATTGGCTCACGTTGTAGAAAAGACCAAATGATTTACTTTGTAAGCTAAATAAATAAACAAACAAAAAAGTTCAGCTTGTGTGTCTCAAGCATGACTTGCTATACTTAAAGCAATGCTGTCTAGTGATTTATCTTCCAAATGTTGGAATGGATTTCTCAAACAAAACAGAACAAAACCAAAAAAAAAAAAGAGGGGGAAAAAGACATTCTTGTGGGAGGATAGTAAAGTGTATGTATCTCAACGTAGCTAAAACCACTTTGAATGTTTTCCTAGTTGTTTAAAAATGAAATTAAGTGTGAAACAGTTAAGAAAACAATCTGGTATTTCCAACATTAAGAAAATTAACAATGACAGAAAATAGGTATTATGGTCTGATATCATCACCAGGGACCAATCAACCAGGAACGGTACGAGAGTACTCTGACAATGGGTAGGAGAAAATGAAGAAACATTATATATAAGGAGACACCTTAAGCTTATTGCCACAATGAGAAATGGCAGATGCATCATGTATTACTTTATTTTTAAAAATCACCATTATAATTTAAGGTGTTATCATTAACATAAACGTTTTTTTAAATAATGTAATTTTTACATTGACAATGCTGGGAACTCTCATGTACTAAAATAATTTGTTTCCTTTCAAAAAAAGTCTTTGAATTAATGATTTTTCAGACTTTTTTGGAAAGAGTAAAGATTTTGGAGATTAAACTTTGTAACCCTGTAGTCACACTAAAAAATGTATGTAACCCTACTTAAACAATTACATGTTTTTCTGATTATTAAGTGATTTTTTCATTGTACAGCAGAATCAGAGTTCAATATGGATTTTTCACTCTGCATACATTTCCCAACACTGAGAAAGAAATGTCATGGAGCTATCCACCTATTTGTCTTCAGTAGCTGCTGGGAGTGACTGACACTTCAGAAACCAGATACGGGCAGATCTGATTAGCGCTCCCTGACTTTACAGACCTGAATTTCTGTCTGAGTCACAGGGGGTGTTAGTCCTGGAGAGCACGTGAGTGAGCTTGCCTGTGATGGCTGGTGAGGCAGGACTACGGGTCAGCACCAGCTGGTCCCCACAAGTGACAGTGGCTTTTTTGCAGCTGAATGAAAGCTATGTAGAAAGAGTAGGGTGGAAAATGCCAGTTACATATTTACCGGAATATGAATTCACAAAGCTCAATGCAGCTGTTTGGTGAAGCAGGTAAAGACTTGTTCCCCCTCACTTTCTGTGGGGAAAGGCAGGTCTGGAGTGACACTGCTGCTATCTCTGTCCTCAGTCTCTCCTGAGATGGACAGCAAAGAGGGGTGACTGGGAAGCCTCTGCTACCCAGCTCTCCTCTAGCAAAAGGCTTCACTTGTAGAGGCAGCAAAACTAGTTCCAGCCAACACAGACCCACCAGTGAAGGGCTTTCAGCCACTGCTGGCTCGCTGGGTTCATGAAAAGGTAAAGCATCATGCATCCCGCATGCAGATCCCAAATCCGGGATTCATTACTTCACAGAGCAGGAGGCAAAGCCATTAGCACTGATGGCTGAATGTAAAGAGAGAGGGAAAATTAAGTAAAGGTACAGCTGGGAAAGCAGCAGCGAGGGGAATTTCATTACCAGGTCTTAACTACAGCATCATCAACTCGGAATGCTGCCAGGTCAGGTACGGCAGCATAGGAGGCCTGCCTAAGTGGAGAGAGCTTCCCATCACCCAGCCCCAGCGAGCAGAAGACCAGCAGCATGCTTTTCCCCTGTCACCTTTAATAATTGGTTCTCGTTATAATGGAACTAGCCTTATTAGCAACCTTGGCTGCCTTTTTCCTTTCTCCATGTCTGACTCCCATTCCTGCCAAACTTTTTATACTCAAAGGAGGCAGAGTTGAAGGGAAAAGGGGCCAAGTTTGAATCTAAATGAGCAGCTGCCACAAAAGAGCTGCCCCTCTCACCCCCCCACCCCCATTTGTGTAGGCTGTGCCAAGCACCAAGCTCTGGTCTAGGCTTTCACCTGTGGTCTTCTCCAGGTTTTCTCCCCACTGCTTGTGAGAGGGACTGCTTCACTCTTTGCATTCTTTCTCCAAGATCACGTAACCTTTCTGCTTTCCTGGAATGGATATTTGCCCAATGTTTCTACCTTGTTTCACATGATAAACCCAGGAAGACATGAGACAAACTGGTTTCTTGCCATCCCACTTTCTACAGCCCTAAAGGGGACCAAAACAGGTCTTGCTCCTGGCTAACTGCGCTTGCTGCATCGCCGGCCCACCTCTTTCTGCAGAGGTCTCTCTGGCTTGGGCAGAGAGGACCCATCTCTCTGGTATTGACTACGCCTTCCGTTAAGTGATGCCACAGGAGAAACATCTGGTTTTTAATCCCCACTGCATGGTGATGCAGTGGAGAGTAACACAGAGACAGAATCAAGCTCTCGTAGGAAGATGATGTATTTATAAAACATATATCCCCCAGCTCTAACAGAGTGGCAGCCCAGGAGTGGTCTTGAAGGCACAGAGCCACTTTAAGGCAGATAATTCAAAGGTACAACTGAGATTTTTAACACAAGGCATCAGTATCTAAAAAACAATCAACTTCAGACATTTGTAGGCAACAAGAATAGGTGAGATGTTCATACTGGGCAAACCTTAAAGACAATGACAAAACAAATCACATAAGAATTTTCACACAATGCATTTATCAGCAAAAAAGCCAGCCCTTCTTCATTCTCTTCACTGGTTCAAAAAACAAGCCTCAGCCCCACAGTTCACGGTCCTGAGGACGGAACTGGCATCTGTGGGTAGAGCCACCTTGCTGTGCACCCCATGCTCGGAGGCCCAGGGTCCCTGGCCTGGCCACATCCTGCCACACGGAAGGTCTCTTCTGCAGCATGGCCCATCACCTCCCCAGCTGCCCACTGCCAGAGAGCTGCTGGAGCAGCTCGCTCCTGCCTACCTGGTACGTGGCAAATCCCGTGCAACTGACTTCCTCCTGCCATCGAGGCAGGACACAGCCAGGATGCACAAGGCCAAAAACACAGGGTAAACGTCACCACAAACCCAGGCACAACTTCCTAAAAATTCCCTTGTGACAAATGAGTTTAACTGGCAGGGCAGTCACCTTCGCAGCCATGGTGAAGTCAAATTCCCTCCTGGTCTCCGTGAGCTGTGCTGGACCCAGAGATGAGCCCTCCTTGCAGTGGCAGTGCATGCCATGCAACACTAGTGATGGGGTGAACCAACTGCTGATCAGGGGCTGTGGTGGCCTGGCCACTGCCCTGGATGGCCACACGCTTTCACTGCATGGCTGTGGGGCCTCCTGCTCCTGCTATGCTCCCTGCTCTCCCTCTCTTCATGGCTCTGGGGAAAAACACTGCAGGTTGCTTTGGAAGAGGGGCAACAGCCTCAGAGCAAAGCTTGGTGTTGCTCCTGCAAGATCTGCTGCTGTCAGGTAAGCCTAGGGTCATGTAGCCCCCTTCTCTCCCTACAACCCACAGAGGTCTCTTGAGTGGGTGGGCTGGAAGACAGCTTTTGTCCCCAGGGGTTCTCTCCAAGCTCCTCCATGGAGGCTGCTAATTAGCACTAATTAGCACCAATTAGTACTAATCAATCATGCTTATACCACAGTGCTTAAATACCAAGTAAGAATCTCCACTGGGCTAAAAAGGGAGGAACATTTGCGATGGCAGCTTTGACAGTGGGGATACTGGCCATCGGGAAACTGGACTGGAACCCACTAACTCCTTACATCTCCACCAAGGAGTCCTCACAATCTGAACAGTTCTGCTTGCTGCTGGCCTGGTTACAAGGCATGAAGGAAGGAGCAGAGTCACAGCTGATGCATGGGCGCAAAGTCCTCAAATTCTGCTGGCAGTGCTAGAGTGAGGGCTGCACCCTACTTTCCAGCCCACTGTTTGCTGACTGTCTTCTCTGGTGAGGAAGCAGAGTTACCCATATTGCTTAAGCCAAGTGAGTTACCTTCTGGATGCACCTGATTCTTACCAGTGACTGCAGATGAACTCCAGCTGCTAACGTTAGGTGCTGCAGACCACAGCTAGCACCCTTCCTCCCTGTGCCTGACATAAGGGCTGCCACCAAATCCATCCGCTCTCCATCTGCCAAATGGGCATCATGCCATTCTCTGCCTGATGGGGCCAAATAACTGGGTCCTGCTCACACCTCTCCACATCCCAGGGCTCAACCCTTCCCACCAGCCTCTCCCCATTCCACAGGGATTGCGTGACAGAGCCAGCCTGGACAGGCCAGAAAGTCCTGGAGCCTGAAGAGCAGTTCACCTGCACACTTGCAGGGTTGTGCCTGTGTTTGAGTGTAGCACATGCTCCGACATGCACCAAGAGCATGACTGACACTGCACATTCCAGGCAGAAACAGAGATTACTACAACACTGCATCACAGGGCTCTGGCCTCCTAAACTCCTGTAATACATTTTTTAAAAAGTAATAGTGTTGACTGTTGTCGGCTTCTTCACTCCCACCCCAGCTGCTGTGTTTAATTTCTTTGTCTCTACATGGGTAAAGTACTTTCCCTCAATAAAGAGACCGATCTGGCCTGGGAAGAAGGCTAAGGCTGCCTCTTCTGAGAGATTCAGTGCCTGCATTCTGGGAAAGGCTCTGTGAACTCAGAGACACAGCCATCTCTTGTCTGCTTCCCACCCTAGCTGCACACTGCACTGTGACACTTTCTGAAATCTGGCTGACTTTTTTTGACTCCATCAGTGACAAGACCTGGGCTGAGGCAAGCAGATGATCTGACAAGATTCCTACCTCGCCTTCCAGAACTTGCATGTTCAGTTTTCTACTGCAATAGTGGAACTTGACTCGTCAAGCACCACAGAATTAATAATAGATGAATGCCTATTCTAAATTGGCATCTGCTCCATCAGCATAAAAAGTGAACAGCTCTAGCACCATGTCAGCACTGTGTGTGTGTCCTGCCTACCTCCATTACTCGCTTCTCAACAGCTCCCACAGAGCTGGGCACCGTAAGCAGCATCCTGCATCACACTCCTCCCTGAAGCCTGAAACCAGCAGCAGCCTTTGCAGCACCATATGGGGACAATGAAGCTTCAGTGTAGAGCACCAAACGTGCTGGGGTTTCTGGTTATAGGGGTAAAAAATCTTTAATGGGAGTTTTAGGGGATGAGATTTCCCTGTAGCATCAGGACAGCTGTAGATGGAGATTCTTTCCACAGTTCTTGGATCAATGCCCACATGGGTCTGCCCATCCTTTCATTCGCTCAACACTCTTCTGTCCTCACTGTTCTTTGTGCACAGTGTGCATGCCAGGGCCTGAGGCCACCTCCTCCATACTGGGCTGGAGCTCCCAGGACTGTTGCAGAGATGAAGCACCAACAGCTGGTTCTTCAACCAAGAAGCTGGTTCTTTACATTAAACTCAAACTATGACAAGACATAACTGTGAGGCCATAACTTATTAAATTAACCTTTAGATGCTGCATAAATGTACAGGATTTAGAGAGCAGAATACTCTGTCTCCTCTTTTTCTGACAAAATCACAATATTTTGACTAATAAAATATTGCCACTTCTTCCCTGCTAGGGTTTCCCTGATATCATTAGGACAAACACACATGTCTGTCAGATAAGGCTGCAAAGTTCCTCCTGAGATGCCCTCCTAGCTTCTCTGTATAACCCCTCCACTATCCTCAGGCAGTGGATTGATCACCCCCTGCCACCCTGCCCAGCTGCAGGCAAATGTGGCTCTCATAAGGGAAGTGTACTTGCATCTCCTTCCATGTCCCATAATTTGCTGAATATGAACAGTTTTTCATAATGGCTAAAGTCAAAAAAACAGAGAAACATCTAAGCACCAGCAGCCTGAAGTGCCTATCAGCTCCTCTGCATCCAGATTCCTTGGACCAGCATACCATGGGCATGTAGACACAATACACTTCTGAGAACTTACTTTGGTCCCCAGTCCAAAAGCAAGGATATTGGAGTGATGGGGAAGGAAGGAAAATAGGCAGGGTTGGGGGTGGGAGGGGGGCGGGGTGTGTTTGTTTGTTTTCATTCAAGTATTGAACAAGAATCTGCATTACTCTAAATAAACCATTCTGGGCTTCACTGGGATGTGTGTTTGTTTGGTTTGCACTGTGCAAGACTCGAGGAGCAATATGGCACCTCTCCCACTGTACCGTCCGCCAGACTGCATGGCAGGATATCGAGTATTTCAGTTGTCGACAGCTCCCCCAGGCACCTTCCCAGCAAGACACAGATCCCACATCCTGGATACAATGACTCACAAAGGAAGCTCCCGCACCCCTAGTGTGACCATCCCTTCCTTGGCTCTACCATCCCACTGGAAGGTCTTGGAGACAGAGGAAGAGTTTGTGTGCTCGGCTGCGTGCCGCAATAAAGTGCACATCGAGATGGTGGACAGGGCTGCTGAGCAGCTTCGGGGTTGAAGGCTACAGTGTTTTCAGCTGGCGCCGGTTCCACATGCCCCGCTTCGAGTGAAACCAGTGGAAGAAGTTTCTCAGGGAGAGACGCTCCACTTCCAGCCCGGCCTGCAAGATCCTAATGGAAAAGAGAAGAGTACATTCAGAAAGGAGAAACCTTGATCGCAAAGGTACTGGGGCAGGGGGGTGGAGGGGTCAGCTCATTTCCATAAACAGGCATCTAATGACCCTGAGTGCTTATGCATCCTTGAGATGGCCAGGAGCAGCCTGCACACACCAGGCTAGGAGGAAAGACAGCTGTCAACATGGGACTGCTCAGGATGTTAGTCCTTCTGCAGTCATCTGACACAGAAAAGACAGAACAGGCCCCAAACCTAGAACTACAAACCTAAAGGCAGAGACCTCTCATCATGAACAAAAAGGTAATTGTAACTGTACTTCATGATCTTTAAATGTCTCTCTGACAGTTGCTCTTCTGGGTAATTGCTATATGTGGTAAGGGAAGTCTGAGGGACCCAAACTGAACCCACTCTGCACTGCATTCCATTGCTTGAAGAGAACAAAGTCCTCATGATCATCAGTGCATGATCTGCCCATGGCAAATCTGCAGCGTGGCTGGGATATGGCTCCTCTCTACTTTTATCAGTGACTGTAGTTGGGCATTTTGGGTCTACTTGCCTGCTAGGTTTGAGGTCAGGATATGGTCAAAGCCTCTCCCGCTCTGACTAAGCTTACAGTGGCATTAGTCACCTCAATCTCCTCAGATCCCCACTCCCCTAGTCATTGGTCCTCCAGGATGTAGTGGGTCTTCCCTCCTGAGCACAACAATGATGGAATAGATGTCTACCTGTCCAGGAGTTCCCAGTCCTCTCCTCCCCAGCGGTCCCGAAACTCTTTGGTGTTCATGCCTCCAATCTTGTCCAGGTCAGACTTGTATATGCCCAGAAGGCCAAACCCATTCACTTCCCAGTAGCCTGAGGACAGCACAAAAGAGACATAGGTATGTTGGTGCTTTGAACCAATGATGACTCCAGCAGCCCTGCTGGAATGAGGTTCAAGCTACTTTTAGCACAACGCTGACACCAGAGAGCCAACTCAGGATGAGCCAACCCTCTTAAAGCTTCGGGAAGTGAGAAAGGCTTGTGGACAGACAGCAAGGGCTGTCCTGTGAACCAGCTAGCAGAGCCTCTCACATCTCCTGTCTGGCAGCATAGTACCTAAGGTACCTGGACCGTTCCAGCTTCAAAATGTCCTGTGCTCAGAAAGCCACCACTCTCTAAAGGAAATCTTATGCTCAGATGATCTGTGCCAATTTCCTCTCCCTGACTTAGGTTAGTTTCCCTCACTCCTGGGCTACCAGGTCTCCTCAGGACAGGCTGTGCTCCCTAGGAAAAGAGAGGAATGGACAGAAAGGAATAAAAGATGGGCTTTCCAAGTTCTTCAAATCCATAAAGAGCCCTAGGAGATGAACAGGAGAGACATCATCTAAAGGGCTCTGCTGCCTCTTTGATCGCAGATTCCAGGTACCTGACACTGTTAAACCCCATCCTGTGTCTAATGCACTCTTGCCTACTGGCCCTGTAAGTAACTTCAGGTCCAGACCTTGACAGCACCAGAGGAACAAATGTAGAGGTGCCACACACCCTGCCTTCTTTCCCCATTCCCCAAGGTCTGAGCCAAAGTGGCTCCACTCCCTCTTACCGTCAGGCCGCTGTGGGGACATGCCACAGTGCAGCCTCATGACCATGGGTGCAAAGGCCATCTTTCCTTCCACACAGTGCTTCCGGATTGAATCAATGACTCCAGCTGGGAAGTGGATGTGGAGGTCACACAGGAAAATGATACTGTGTGGGTCCTGGAACCGACCACACCGGTTGGGGGAAAAAAAAAATAGGTTGACTTTAAGTCTTTCTTGAGGGGCAGGAAGACAGAGACAGGGGAGTGAATTAGAGTGCCATTTGTTGCTATATCAGAAACAGAGATCTTAGAGGCTGGAAAAATGGGCACTGAGTGGCTGTTCAATGATGGGTGTGAAATACTATGACTATGACCTGGCAGAGCCAGTATCACAAAGCTCCTACTACTGATTTCCCTCCTGATAGTCCCAGCAGGCAGACCAAGGACTGCAGACTCCTTAGAATGGAGGGTGAGACCCTTACCCTGGAAGGACAGAAAGCACACCTACATTTGATCCTTCTGCTTGGCTATCCCTTCCCTAAAGAACAGTGTGTTCAGTGTAAAAGGCAGAGGTAGCGCCAGACACTTACTAGAAACTTCCCTGTCCACCCTGAGGCCCTCCCAGGCTTACCTTCACGAGGTCTATCCCCGCCTGCAGCCCAGCAGAACGCTCAAAATTCCCTGTCAGCTTCAAGTACTGATGGCTGGGGGTCAGACAGGAAAGAGATGTTCAGTGCATGCACACCAGAGAGCATAGAAAGCACTGCTACAGTGGTATATGCTGTGGAGCTGCCCTTGCCCCCATGCACCCTCTCAAGGAGCAGGAAAGCCTTTGCTGTGTGCATTTACCAGCTCAGGACTGCTCCAGGACCCAGGGTGCCCTGAGGGTCTTCCCCCTTGCACAGCCGGGATAGGGCAGGTCCTAGTAAAAGTCTTTTCAGGTCTAGCCCAGCTCTATCCTAGGACCAGACCTCTTACTGGTAACCCCGGCACGTAAATGAAATTACAAGCCAAGGCTGGTTCAGATCAGAGCCAGACAGTTATTCCAGCAAGTGGGGTCCCCCAGAGGTTTCCACACTCTCAGTCCCACTTCACACAGCCTTTTTGTCATCTCAGTCTCCCCCTGCCCCATCACTGCAAGACCTGCTTTCTCTTCTTTCTTGCAAACTTGACCAAAAGCCAGGAGAAAAGAGATGCATCTGGCTGGACAATATTGCCTGGCAGCTTTGTGACACTACTACATGCAGTGTGCATGTATGTACATGCTAACAATACATTCATGTACATGTGCAAGGTCTGGATGGATGTTCTCTTTGGGTTTCCAGCAGCAGGAGGCCGTGGCTGGTCAATACACAGATATTGGCAGGTATGCTGTGTTTGTTGACATATACATGTGCACAGGGTTTTATGACCGAACGGCACTCTCACCGGTGCAAGGTAGACCTTTCTAGAGCCTTCTCTACATCCATGTCATCACTGCTGTAGTCTGTGATGATGACGTTGAAGTACGGATCCTTAGTGACTCGGAACAGCTCTTCCATGTCGGAGATGAACTGCAGCACCCAGCGTGCCTGGTTTTTCACTGGTTGTATCGCAATAGGGAGAGAACCAAAGCAAAACTGATTGCAAAGACTGTGTGACTTCACAACAGGCGAAGCTTCTTGCCTCCCCTCCCACCCAGCTAACATTGCAGCGATGCTGAAATAGGCCCAGGCTGAAAACCTGGACCAATGAGACTGCAAATAGGTGTGGGTTCTTCCCCAGTGTGTGATGGGAGTTTTCTTTGATCTTACAAACCACGGGAGTTTGGGTCCTATCATATTTCTGAGGGGGGTTTAACTAGTAGAGGGCAGAAATTAGAAGTGTCACAAATAAGACAAGAGGAGATGGCATCAAGTTGTGCCAGGGGAGGTTTAGATTGGATATTAGGAAAAAATCCTTCACCAAAAGGGTTGTGGTGGAGTCACCGTCCCTGGAGGTGTTAAAAAAATGTGTAGATCTGGCACTTTGGGACATGGTTTAGTATGTATGGTGGTGAGTTGGTGGCTGGACTTGATGATCTTAGAGTTTTTTTGCAATCTTAAAGATTCTAAGAAGGTTGAGCTGGCCCAGACCCGCTGTTCAGGACAGCCCTTGCAGGACTCCCCACCCCAGGGAGCCAGGTCCTCCTTACCTGGCACCACGAAGTGAACCATGGCACGGTGGTTCCAGGAAAAGCCCTGGGGCCAGCACAGCTCTGGCTCATTTGCCACAGCCATCAGGTGCCGCCGGCGACCCCATGCCAGGTTCCTCATCTTGCTCTCCTCATCATCGTCACTGCCAACGCCATGCCAGCCCCGCGCAAAGATGTACTCGGAGACGCGAACCAGGCGCCCTCCCTGCTCCAGCAGCTCCAGCTCCAGCAGGTAGCGGCTGCCCCGCATCCGGTCCTGGCGCTTCTCCACATTCACAACACGCTGCAGCTGGAACCTCCTGTGGGAGACACAGCTGGGGTGGACATGGCCCCCGTACATCATCCCCTCTCCCACATCCAGCCCATTCAGCTCTGCCAGGCTCTTTCCTCCTGGCTAGCACAAACCTTTTTTGTCCCCAGCTTCCCCTGCTCTTTGCTGCACTGCTTCCAAAGTCCCCTGGGAAGGTTTAGCACCTGTTTCCTAAATCCACAAGCATGTGGGATTAGATCTGGGACTCCAGCCAAGAGAAAATAGTTGGCAAGGGAAATGAAATAAAGGTGACACAGAAAACAACAAATGTGTCTGAATGATTGTAGGGCTGGTAATAGTGTGTGTATTCAACACCTCCTACAACGAACTTGGCACAAGGAATATGTTTGGGCTAGTGAAACTGGCTGATGACAGCTTATCAGCCAATAACATGGAGCAGGACTGAGCAAGCATACAGCAAAAACTGGGGTGAGCTGTACATTCAGAATGGTCAAAACAGGATGAAATGCCAGGTCACGTCCTTTCAGATCATAACAAGGATTTTCTGCTGTAAAACGGACACTCATCAGTTAAAAATGATGAGAAAAACTTGCTTGTATGCATCCGTTAGACCATGACTGTGACTGATGTGGCCATGAAAAAACAAAAGATATCTTAAGATGTAGCATGACAGCTACTTCCTGCATGGATTGGTAACTAGTAACAGCCATTCTATAAAACATTGAGGATATGGGTCATTTATGTACAGGAAAATTAACTCAAACTAAAGCCAGGACAGAGGAGGACATACAGGAAAGTTACAGAAATAGAGGCCATCTCATCCAAAGCATCAGGAGTTAGATTGTTTGGCTTATAGAGAGTCAGAGGAGGTATTGCAAAGGTATCTTTGCAACAAAGGCAATCAACATGGTATATCTTTAGAAGAAAAAGAACCATATGAAGACCATGTAAAAACAGAGTACCAGCAAAAGCTGATCTCCAGTGGGTCATCAAAGAAGTGAGGAGCTGAAGCATCTTCCCACATTGGTACTAGGATCTAGAAACGTAGCTATTTTTAAGATGGAGGTGCACACACTGAGATAACAGTGTAGGGTTCCTGCTTGTCCCTGAGGTCAGTGTACTGATCCACATTATCTGACAGGTCCCTTCTGGTTCTATAATCCTAAGTGATTTACAAGCTGAGATGTGGCAGACATCAAACCACAAGCACAAGGAGTTTCATTCCTGCAGGGTTTCTTAATCTTCAGCAGGTCAAACACTCCTACGTGCTCTCAATGCCAACACTGCACAAGGAGGGAGCCAGTGAAAGGCCAGTGACAGCAGCTGGATGGAAACCTCCAATCTTCCATGTTTACTACCACCAGCTGTTGGAGGGTGATATTTAACCTCCCAGTCATGGTCTGGTGACCAATAATTTCCATTTCTCAGCCAGAAGACATATTTAAAGCCCAGGTTTTTACACTGATTCCTTGCCTGAAGTTTTATTTCCCACATCTAGTTTATACTCTTATTCCCACTAGCTCCTCACAGTGTGGCACACCACCTCCAGGGACACTGCCCATCGGTTTTTACACTGTGCCTTACCCTTTACTCCTCTGGTTGAGCTTCTTCAGGAAGACACGTGTGACTTCCAGGGCCTCCCTTTCTCTTAGCAGCAAGTTCCCTGACGTGTTGCACTTCAGGTCAATCCAGTCTGTGCGCAGCATATGGAAGTCCAGGTTGCTTGCGCTGAAAGTCTGCTGCCAGTTCACCACCTGGTCAAACACTGGTACATAATCAAAATCTTCCTCATCTTCATCCTCTGGCTCCCCATCTGCCTCTTCCTCTTCTGCTGCCACAGGTCCAGACTCGCCCTTCACAGGAGATGCCACCTGCGCCTCTCCTTCACCCATGTCCCTGCCGTTGGCCACCTTCTGCTCAGCAATGTAGGACTCCACTTTATTCAGCCACTGTGACAGCCCAGGCTGCTGGCTGGGGCTGGCAGCACTCACGGCGTGCCTGCCAGCTTTGCCAGAGACTGGGATTCCTTTCCCAGCTGGCACAGTGGCACTAAGGTCTCCTCGAGCTCTCACCCCTGAGTCCCTGGGGTCGCTAAGAGTCTTCTCCCTTTGAGACGTGGTCTTAGAATGAGGGTTCATCATTTTGACACGCACTTTCCCCTGGACAGCCCTAGTGTGCTGTGGAGGGCTCCTGGAGTTGTCTTTGACACCAGCTTTTAAACGGGGTCTCTTCGTTACTGGGCTCCTCTCTAGGCCACCCTGGCTGAGGCTTTGGTTGGCAGAGGCCTGCATGGCTGATTTGTCACCAGACCTCTTTGTCCCTCTCCTCTGTAGGCCCTCTTCTATGTCACCACCTCTCACCAACAGCAGACGACGACGCTCGCGGAAGGAATAGTTCTCGTGAACATTATTGTTGCCCACCATGCTGCTGGGAGCTTTGCCTGCCAGCTCTGCCCTCCCCATGCCAGGGTGCTCTGAGGGGCTGGTACTCTCCACCTCCTGCTCCATGTACTGCAGGTCCTCCAGGTTCCCCTCCTGGGAGCCTGTGGGAGTAATCACAGTTAGACCGCTGGCATCACCGTGCTGCCTTCCCTGCTCTCAGCCAGTCACACCTCCAGGGGCAGCTACTTCTCTCTTATCTCAGCATTGTCTCTCCTGCTCTGAGGGACATGGATGCTCCCACACACAGAAGCAGTGCTCTTGCTGGTACCAACCTCCTCAACACGCATCAGCCAGCATTGCCAAAGGCTGTGGAGGGATTTTTTCTTTAGCTGTTGGTCTGACCACAGCTTTGCAGGGCAGACGTGAGCGTAGGCTGCCACGCTGCACACCTTTGGTGCTGTTCTGCCTATGTTTTTGCTGGAATTTGGCACCTCAGCTAAGCTGCAGGCCTGAGAGTTAGCTGTCACATTGTCCACTACATTCCACTGCTTGGTGACCTCACAACCTGCCCTTAAGAGAAACGAAAGTGGCAGCGAAAATCTTTTCCCAGCCACAGCTCTCTGGCAGGGAAGGGCCATGAATTTCTGGGCATGGAAAGTCAGTAGCTTCTTTTAGCTGGAGTTGGAAGATCACACACACAAAAATGACAAAAACAAAGGACTCTCCAGGTTCTGTGTTAGGGTCCCTACCTGGCTGCTCTGTCTTTTCTCCAGAGTCCAGGTTCTTCTCTGGCCGGTCTACTTTCATGTACTTGTAGAATCCAAATCTGCAGAGCAAAGGGCAAAACACAAGTTTGATGACCTTCATCAACATCTTTCATATCTTTGGGCAATCAGATCTTACTCTGCACTGTCAGAGATGTCAAATTTCCTCACTTACCATCCCAGTTTCTCAGGTATTTCTCATAAGCACGGGAGAAAATCCCAATATAAGTACCATGAAACAATTCTTCAGCCTCCCTTAAACTGTTCCTTAATACTCACTTACAATGTACTGCTCACAAATGCAAGTCATTGTGCTGCCAATGTGGCTCAGGCAGACAAGTGCAATGATCTCCCTATCTCTCCTCTCATACCACTACTGTCTGTCTGCTGTCCTTGTATGCCTGTGCTTCAAGCTTTTGGGAGGGATCTCCAGGACTGTGTCCCCTCCATGTGTGCTTGGTGCATATCAACACAGGCCCCCATTTCCCAAATTCTGTTACAGTACAAAAGAACTGACAAAGCACTAAACCTGGGTGACACATTCCAGCCTTCACTATGAACCCAGGAGTTCCCTCCCAAACCTGCGATATGATCTGTTGTTCCAGCCTTCAAAATAGTCCCCTAGGGAGGAAAAAGATCCTGAGCCCGGGGAGGATATCAGTCATCCTGCTGGAAAAGTGACTCTCCTTCTTCTGCAAAAAAGTCCTGCTGAATGGAGGGAAGTCCTCAGGCAAGGTGCCTGCCTCCTGCAAAGGGGCAGTGTGTGTGTGAGTGGCAGCTCCCTGGTGGGGCCACCACTGGGAGCTGGACCCCGGTGAAGATGCACAACACACATCTCTTCCCCTAGAGAGTTGTCTGGCAGAGAGCACAGCTTGGCTTTCACAGCGACAGCCGTCAGGAGGCTCCAGCTGCCAGCAGGCAAAGATTGCTGGGAATACACTCCTGATGTAGTGGAACAAACACGCTCTGACCCAGCTACTGGGTTAATAGAGCAAGAAAAGCAGCGGCAGTTCCCCCTTAAGACCTACACATATTTTCACTTAAAGGGAGCGTAAGTTATCGAAGGAAACTATAAAGGCTTTAATGTTCTGCAAAGCTTAGGGGATCTTTAAGAATTAAGAGTTCTGCAGAAGTGAGTATGCAGTCCTCCCCAATTCCAGGCTGCAAATCATCTCCCCCACTCCCTGTGAGTAAACCTGCGCTTGCAGCACCCTACCTTTCCAGGTAGTAAGGGTTTTCCTGATAGAAGCATTTGTTGTCTTTCTCCATGTGCGTTAGGCGGCTGTAATCATTTGGGTAAACAAAGGACAAATGAACCTGGGAAGAAGGGAGGAAAATAAAGCAAGACCCTCATAAATGCCAGGTATTGATCACAAGGTGGCCCAGACACGGCTGCAAGGTGACCCGCCCGTTTGAGAGGGAGCAGGGATTGCTCAGTATGTGCCCCTTCGAGGCACCCAGTAGCAGGCTGTGAGAACAGAAAACAGAGGGGTGTGTGCGCCCTTTTCTCTCTCTATCAGCATCTGCCCATGTCCATTAACTGTTCACTTAAGTCCTGTAACAAAGAAAGAACTAGCTGGGAGAGAAGTAGGCAAGTCCTCCTGAAGAGATGCAGGGGATCATAGGAGGCCAGAAAGCATGTGGGAAGACCTCCCAAGGCTGAGGGAGCTGGGACTGCCCAGGATGCAAGTCCCTCTGGGAGTGTGAGTTTGCACTGACATCCAGAGAGGGCAAACCGTGCTGGAGACCTGACCCCAGCAGACCTCAGAATCTGCTCTGCTCTGAAGGGGATTAATCCCTGCTATACTGCATGTCTCACAAATGTGAGCTCCTCCTCAAGACCAGTTTTAAGCCAGTCAGGGGCCTTAATCCACACAGTTCACCCCATGGAGAACAAAATCCTTGGCCATTATGCGGCTCAGGAGTTGGTTTGAGGTTCGAGGGGCTCTGTAAGACACACACACAAACGTGTACATAGGTGACACCCGTGAGCAGCTGTGTAGTACACATCTCCCTTCTCTTGGTGTTGCCCTTTGGCACATACTGAGATGCTCAGATCTGAAGAGTAGATGGTCAAATCTGCTCAGCAGCTTCAGATCAGTGGAGAGGCGCCTCTCTCCTTGTGTTCCCCTGGGTAAGTACCTGCTCAAGGCATAACACTTACAAACTGGAGTCCCTGGTAGCGCTGCAGAGGAAATCCATTCACCAGGTAGCTGGGCTTGTACGGGCAGTCTGGCAAGGCCCAGTGCACACGAGACTTGCTGAGCAGAGGCACTGAGAACAAGAAACAGGTAGGCAAGAGTTACTAGAGGAGCCCTGCTGCAACCCATGCACCAGCTTAGTTACTTCTGTGCCTGGTTCCCATTTATCCAAGTGAAATAACAACAGATACATAAAGCAAACTATCTGGCACAGCTCACCTCTTTACACTGCTCTACAGCACTGTCATGCTAAAATATTATGCCTGGAGACACAGTGCGAGCTGGAGCTGGGTTTAGCCTGTGCTTTGTCTCCTACAGTGACTGGTACTGCATGCTGACCCACCCCCCCGCCTTCTGCAGGAGAAAAAAGTGTGGCCTTTGATAACCGCGGCGCAGGAGGACAGTCTGTCTCAGCCGTGCCCCTGCACGTGCTGTGACAGGCTGCAGCCACCTCCTCAACCGCTTCGCAAGCCTCACCTTTGTAAAGGGTGTCCCGCGGGTCAGGCTTCAACATGTCGGCTGGGTGCGCCTCGCTGCCTGGGCTGTCCGTAGGCCGCTGCCTGTGACTGGCCAGTGTCTGCGGGATGTGGCTGACCTCATCCATCTTTAAAAGCGTCTCGTCTGGAAACCAGAGAGAGAACAGATGGGGATGGAAGGGTTATTTCTCCCCTTGGCTCAAAGAGCACCCTCCCCCAGTGTCAGCCCTTTCTAAATGGCCTTGCATCCAGGGCACTAATGCTGTTTCTGGCACAGAGATGCCCAAACGGTGCTGATCAGGAGCTTCACTGCAAAGACACCATGGGAAGGAAAGGCTTTGACTCAGAAAGCTGGGAATACAGATGCTGTAGGGTAGGAACATGGCTATCACTGAAAGCAAAGAAACACCGTGATGAGCAACAGGAAAAGGATCTCCTGCCTGGACACTCCAGAAGTGGTGTGCTGAAAAAGCCCCACTCTGGCAGGAATTACTGGATGCTTCTGAATTACTAGTATTAAATTTCTTTTAAAAGGAGATAGGAAAGATGAACCTGAGGAGCAGGGCTTTCTCCTGTGCTGGAAAAGGAGCAGGATCCTGGGGTGAGGCCTTCAGTGGCCGAGGAAGATGGTGCTCCAGCAGGGAAATGGAGATCCACAGCAAGACAGGAGCAATGGGAAGCTTAAACTCAACACTGGGTATTGGTTATGTTTTTTTTCTTGGGTGCCTCTTCCAGAGGACTTCATATCTCCTGGGATTTTACACTGAGTTGAGGGGAACTGAATCAAGATCCAGGAGGGAAAGACAACATGCTGCCAAGAGCACTGGGGTTTGTGTTAGCAACTATTGAACAATGTAGAAACCCAGAAGGAACGTGTGATACAGCCAAAGGCTCATAGGTAAGAGGGAAACACTTTATGGGCAGAAGGTGCCAGCTAAAGATGAGACTGCAGCACTGCGTCCAACCATGAAGACATGGGTTGTGAGTCTTCCCTGTAACAGGGAATCTGTAAGAAGGAAAGAGCAGAAGGAAAAAAGGATGGGGATGGAAAACCTAACTGAAAGCCGAGCCCTGGCCAAATATGACAGCAGATTGCAATCCAAGACACCACAAACGTATCTTGATTACATCAGGGAGTCTTCCATGGGCAAAAGTGTTTGTATGGAATAAAGCCCAGAGATGTTGGAAGGAAACAGTCGTAGATACGGAAAGGGGGAATGCTGGCAGAGGAAAATGATGCTGACAAAACTAATTAAAAGTAAACAGGACTAAGGAGCTCCTTTACTGATAAAGTCATCACTTGATGTGCTAAGAAGGGCTTACAAAACAGGAGGGACCAGGCTGATATACTTGCCGCAATCTCATGGCAACTTGAAGAGACTTGAGACTGATATAGAAGAAAGCAACCCCCAATATCACTGGTGTATCCCACTGTATCCAGCACACAAAGTAGAATCTCCTGGAAGTGCTACGGCAGCTCCTTCCCCCTGGTCATGTTCAGCTGTCAGCACACCTGAAATGGCTCCCATGTCATGGAACCTATATTCCCCTCTATTGCTCTGCACAGTGGGTGGGCAACCTCCATCCTATGTTACTCCTACATCTCAAACAGTTTCCCTCACCCTTGCAGACCCTCTTCTCTGTCCTTCCTTGCTGACTCTAGATTTCCCCCAAATCATGTTCTAATCCTACTTCAAATTCTCCAATGTGTAATAATGAGTCACACTCTTGTCCAAAGGTCTCCACTTCTTTCTTGTAGTCACCTGCACACATGGTATTTGCCTGGCTAGACTATGATTCATGGTGAAACACCAATGATATGTTTTGGAAGATTGGGGAGGTGCTCCGGGAAACCTGTGGTGAAGATACTTACTAGCAAAAAGGGAGAGGTATTGGGAGTCAATGACTTTGAACTTCGCTTCTGGGTCATTCAGTCTCCACTGGAACAGAGAAACACATTACAATGAAGTGTTTATGGAGTTAAGCAAGCCTGAACAAAAAGAACAGCCACAAGATGTATTTTTTTCACCAGGTGATCTTGCAGCTTCCTCTTTCTCCTTACTGTGACCAAGTTTACCTAGCAGCAAAAGACTGGAAATGAGCTGAGATTTCCCCTGGACACATCCAAAGGAAGAAAGGACAATGCGCTGCAATAGAGACCAGAGAAAGCAGAACTATCCCAAGCAAGCAGAGGAAAATGTCCCAACACGTGGCCAGGACTATCCCACATAGAAGTGGGTAAGGGGTCCAGAAGGGGCTGGGTGCATCTCATGCAAAGAGGAGCTGGGACCTAGGAAAGGAGGGAAGTCATTACAAACAGCATTCCCAGGCTCTGCGGGGACACATATACAGCGCAGCCACTTGCACAGACTCACTGCTACTTCCACGTGGTCTGTTCCTCTGTCGTCCTGCTTGTGCAGCACCTCAAAATAGTACCTGCCTGCTGCTGACAATCTGTGAAGAACAAGGTGTCTGTCACCAAGAGCATTAAGGAACATTTCGTAGCTTGTCAGCAGACAATGAGTGGAGAGCAACCGCACCCACAAAACAACCTAATTCTCAGGGTAAACAGGGTTAGGACTGCCAAGAAAATCCAGATGCTGACAGCAGATAGGTAGCTTCCCTTGTACACCTGGAGCACTCTAGACCCTTCTCAGTTAACTCTGAGTAACTCCCTTTCAGTCTTGCCTGCTGGGTTTTGGCCTCTGGGAAATCTGGCCAGTTCCAAGGCAGGAAGCTTGGGATACAGTTCATATAGAGAGTCTGGATTTGCTGGTGGCTGCTTCCTCCAGGGAGGACAAATTCAGTGCTGGATTCCTGCAGTAAATCAGTAAAGCAACTAGAACAAGTGTGGGTATGTCACTTCACCTTTGGCTATACCCCAGAGTAATCCCTTTCTCTATATTGCTAAACGCCTCAGAACAAATCTGGGTTCTTTTTCTTTGTCCTTCTGATTTCCTGGTCATATACAGAGGTGGCTGGGAGCAAGGGGCTCTGCTCACTCACCTCACCATCTTTGACTTCTGACTCTGAAACTTCCCGAACTCCCCCGGCGCAGTCCACTCCTTCCCAGTCTGTGAAGAGACAGAAAATACTCTAGTTAAGATGAGCTTCTTGCCCGTTACTGTGTTGAAGCAATGGAGAGAAAAAAATTGAGCTGCTACTCCTAGTAAAAATCAGCCTGGGGCTCTCAACACCAGTGCCAACAAGTAACTGGCTTAGGGTTTGCTGTGTGGTACCTGTTCGGCATCTGTGGTGCTGGTGGTTGTTGTGTCTGTGGTTGGGCAGAAGAAACTAAGCTAGTCCAAGGAATTATGTGAAACGGGAAGGTCTCCATCCACACACAGACATTAAAGCCTTGATGGAAGAAGCCATGCAGCATGCACTGTACCTTGCCTACACTGGCCAGCAGCTGGAGACCAGAGGTTTTTTCATCTGGACTCAGCCAGAACTCAGCATTGTCATCCGCAGCAATGGCAAACTGAAACTCCCCTGTTGAGAGATGGAAGGGGTAAGTAGTGCCCTGGGGTAGTAAGGGTTTGTGCACAGAACAGATTCTGACCCTCTTAAATGTTGCCTTCATGCTTTTTCCTGGTGAGACCATACATTCGCTTTTGATACTATGCCCCCCTCCTCCATCCATTTCAACCTCTCTGAATTGTCTAACTCTGCTATGTCTGAAACCAAAACATTACAAATGCAACCGGTTCACTATCCCTCCTGGACTGGCCTCACCTAACATCTACCCTGGAAAGCCAAGAAGTCCATGCAAAGTCTCCCTGCCTCCCCCTTTTGTTTCCAGAGCAAATCTTTGTGTGAAAAGCCCTGTTTAGATGGAGAACGTGCACGTGGAGCCACAAAAGGAGACAGAGGTGCTTGAGTCTTGCTGTTGTGGCTGGTGTAATAGGGATGGCAGTCAAGGGCCTGGGGACGAGGAGATGTGGGTGAGCACTAGCAGGCTGCTCCAGGCAGCAGCATGCAGCTGGCAATACAGCTGTCAGCTGCTGTCAGACAGTATTCATGCACACAGGGACCAGCAGAAACATAAATGATGTCATGTACAGTCCTGTACATGGGAAGAAAAGCTCAGGGATCGCTCGTGCCCACGTACACACCATGGGGCTGTACATTCACACCACCACTGGTTTTTGTCTAGCACTTCCCATTTGTTTGCTGCTCTGCTTTTCCTTCCCACCCTACGGGGAGGCAGACGTGTTTCACCCATGCCAAGGCCACGGCCAGGCACATGCAGTTTGCTGAGCCGCCCACGTGAAGGATCTCATGTTGGGCTTGCTGGGAGGAGGGTACCAGTGGTTCAGCAGCAGGAGGGGAGGGTGGGGCTGGTGGGAAATGACGCAATCAGTGGCACAGCCATCTCAGAGCTCTCACCATTGGTGAAAGGATGCAGGTAGCCAAATATCCGGAGACCATAGTTGGTCCATTTTGGGGACACAGCCAGCTTCTTCACTGTAGTTCGTGTCTGAAGTAAAAGATAAAAATAATAAAAAACAATGGACAAGGAACAGGAAAAATGGGGGGATACAAAAACCCTGGGACAGGTGGGCAGAAGGAACCACAAGGTTTGATTTGGGAGAAAGATGGGGCATGATGTATGATAGAGGCAGTGGGAAAGAGCAGGTGAGATGAGACACAGATTGAAGCAAATGATGCTGAACAGAAGGGAAAGCTCCTGGGAGGATGCTGGTGGGATGTTGGGAATAGGATATGACATTTGCTAGCCATTTGGAGGGACAGCACCACACACAGGGCTCCTTCACCCCATGTCCGAGGCCTGGCAGACCAGCATGAGTAAATGAGCCTCCTACCCACAGTGGAACAGTTGCCACCATTGAACCCTTGCAAAAGCTTTCCTGCTCCAGGAGCAGGAGGACAGAGAAGATGATGGAGAGGGATAGGGATGCACATGGGAGGCAAGGGTGACCCATCTGGGAAGCATGGGACAGAGGGCATCAAGGTCTTACTTACGTGAGGAAAGAGGGGGAAGTGGAGGTTTTTCCTCAGCTGCTCAGTGGAGCTGCCGCACCAGTCCTCAAACACATGTAGATTGGCCTGGCCCTGGAACTGGGGGGCAAAAGTAGGACACCATGAATTGCTGCATCCCTCCCCTGCAACCCTCCCTATCCTGCTGACCTCAACCATGGACCCTGGCACTCGAAAGTTTCTGAAACCAAAGGAAATTGCCACTGCCATGAGTGGCTGGTCTCTGGGAGACCTGTGTTCAGACCTGCATCTCATCAGCTGAGGGTTTGGAGCTGAGCCAGGTGAGAGTCTGAATGGCACCAGGGACGTGTGATAACACCCAGGACAGCTCAGTTAGGTGGCTGGGGTTCACTCCATTTTGCTTCATCAAGGAGAATTTTAACAATAGGGCTGTGCTTTGAGGCCATGGTGTGGGACATGCTATGGGGTGACAGCAGCTCCCCCCGCCCAATCCAGCAAAGAGAGCATAGAGTCTTAAGTCGTTCAAGAGGGTATTTTGGGCTCTCCTACCATTTCAGGGCTGTTTTCCTGACCTCAGGAAGAAGGGACACCCTAGGAAGGGGGAGATGGCAGATCCCTTTCTTAAGGCATGTCTGCAAGGCAAAGCTCACGGAGGATGGCAACAGGGAGACTGGGGAGCAGCAGCACAGGTGAGTCAGTGTGGCAGAGTGGCCTCCGCATGCCCACAGAGACACAGAAACACTGGGGGTTGTTGAGATTGGGGGTCTTGTCCCAGACAGCATAGGAGGGTGTGCAGTGTGGTTATGGGTGGCTGTCTGCAGTACCCATCCAGCCCCACCAGGAGAGGCTGTTTGATGCCCAGCAGAGACCTGGAACACAACTTTGCTGGGAAAAGCGTGCTGGCCACAGTGGGATTGCAGTGACACACACCTCCAAGGACAGACTTTCTTTCTGTCGGAGCCATTCAGAAGGGGGAGTTGGCCGCCCCCTGCAAAGTCCAAGCTCTCTGCCCACAGCCAGTGGAGCTGGATGCTGAAACCCTCCTCGCAGGGCCAGCGGAGAATGAATAATCTGGAGACAGTAGAAGCTACCTTAGATGGGGAAATGCTGAAATAAAGGAATAGTTTGCGTTGGGATCGGGGAGGCTTTGCCACGGCTGTCTTTCCTATATAAGGGCTGTGCGAGCAGGGCTGAGCAGCACCCAAATGTCTACAGGTGGCAGCAAATTCCTAGTTTTTGCTGGGGAGTCTCCAGCAGGGCTGAAGCGAGGGGCTGGAGGAGGGCACAACCCCTCCGCGCGCTCCGGGCAGAGAAAGTTTCGTGGAGTTACTTTACCCAGGATAGCGGGTTGGGGGGTTGTTTTGTAATAAACCGTGGCATGAAGGAGAGACGCGGGGCGGGCTCGGCCCGGCACCAGCTTATGCAGGAGTTACTGCTCCTTGCGAGCTGCGCGCTTTAGTCACGCAGGTGAAAAGCTATCTGTGTGCCAGGCAAAACGCATTCACAACCACAGCTGCTCTTGAATGGTCTCTCACCAGCCCTCTCTCGCTGGTGTCTGCACTGCCAGGGCCTGGCTGATGCCTGCAAGCCTGTGTTGTCCCCCATGACTATCTCCTTTCCTCCTCTGCTGACATCCCTCAGACTGGATTCTGTCCATCAGGCAAGAGAAAATGCAGCAAGACAAAGTGGATGCAGTTCCCCAGAGTGATGCTGCACAGAGGGCTCAGGGTGATGATGCAGCCAAGAGAAACCCAGGACTCCACAGGGACTTGTGACACACAAATAAATCACTGCAAATGTGACAAACACTGACCTGTACAAAATTACTGGGCAGTCCCAGGCTCCAGCCAAATCCAGGTTCACACCCAAGGGTCTTACACTGCTTTTCTCCGCCAAATCAAATAGTGAAAAATTAATGATATTCCATGAGTGCCGCTGGTTTTCCTTCTTGGAGAATTGTTTGCACACTGCAGACAGCAGGATCTCTATCAAATGTAGCACAATACTCCCACACTGTGGAGAGGCTGGTACTGCAGTCCCCTCCTGGCAGAGACAGACTGCGGGGATGCTCCCGAGGCTTGGGACTGCAAGGGCAGACTTTGGCATTGGATAACCCAAATGCCAAAACAGATCTTTATGGGAGTCTAGCCAAAAGAGTGGCTAGACTTGCTCAAATGTTTGAGCAAGAAGAAACTCGGACCAATTCCATTCTAATACAATATTTTACTGTAAAGTTTGGAAGTTTTTAGGGGGAGGGCAGCCTACTGAAAAATAAGGCAGACATGACTGTACTAGGATCTCCATCAGTGCTGCAAGAGACAGTCCCTGAGATTTCTAGCCCAACACCCCTGTCTCCAAAGTCTTTACAAAGCCACCTGAGAGGAGATTCCGGCAGAAGCTAATGAGACCACTCCACTTTCTTGTGCTCACAGCTATTAGAAGTAACTAACTGGTAAATAAGAAGCATTTCTTGAATATGGTTTCCGAGTCTTCTCTAAAGCAACAAATTTTCTCCTGAGCTACAGCAGCCTGACTTACTCTGTGCTTCCTCTGAAAGAGAAAATAAGAGCATTATTGATAGATAAGGGCTGGCTGCCCAAAGTGCTGCTCTGGGACTGAAAACTGAACTGGGTTTTAATTTTAGGCCCCCAGAAGTCATCAGGGCAGCAGCTGTTTTGAAACTCTATCACCTCTGTCCCTCCGACTCAGCTCACGGCTGCCCATTTCAGGCAGCTGACAAATTCCTCTGCTTGCTATTTGGGTCTCTTCTGCAACATGCAGTAAAAATCTCCTGCTTGGGGCTTTAGCAGAGCACAGCAATAGATAAACGGCACCATCATTCCCAAATCATGCATATGGCTCTTAAGAAATGTCAGTGGAATTTCTAGAACAAAATCTCTTGAGTTTGACTTCCCATCTTGGAACTACCTGGCCCTGGTTTTCAAAAGGCTGGAAATTTAGGACTTTGTAAGCAACAAGTTAAGTTCCCCTTTTCCCTTTAAAATACCTGTTTTGAAAATTTTGGATAGACTGATTTGGCCAAAATCAGGACTAGAATCCAAGAGTCTAGGCTTTCAATGGCAACTGGTATCACATGGTCTGTGCCTTCCCATTCAAAGGGCTCCTCCTGCCCCTCAGCTTCCTCCCTGTCCCAACCCCACCTCGCCATTGCCTATCTCCACCTTACCCACACAGGATCCAAAGCGGGCACAGGTCATGCACCAAGGGCACGATCAGCACAGTGCGAGTATGCCTTGGAGCATGTGCACAAGAGCTGTTCTTCCCAAGGAGGTCTAGGCAGGCTGGTACCCTCCTGAGCATACATACCACCATGAGCACAAAGCGAATGAAGGGAAAGCCTGAACCTTACTAAGTGCAGAGGCAAGAGCTGGGACAGGCCCTTGCTTCTCTGCAGCTTTGGGAGTACAGCAGGGCTCCGAGCCCCAGCACCAACCCTTCGCGCTGAGGGTGCTGAATTAATGCCCACCTACAGCCCTGCTTTTGTATGAAGAGAGTTTGGTATTTCTGCTTCCTTCCAGTGAGGAATTTCAGATTATCAGCCCCTGGACTGTAAAGGAGGATCAGACACACAGACAGCACAGATGTCCCTTCTGAACCCAAATCCTATCGTGTGTCACCACACACACAGCAACTCCTGGTGAGCAAGGAGTCCCAGGGAAGAAAGGCGAAGCAGCAGCAGAAGCCGGGCCAAGCAGCAAAGCTGGGAGATTGAGGCAGTGGAGACGTGACCTCATGCACTGTAACTGGAGCAGGATGGACAAGAAGGGTCTTTCCTAATTTAATCCCTGGCGGCTGTGGCATCACAGAGGCAAATCAGCTGCATAGCTGCGTGCAGCCCAGGGAACGCGCAGCACCGGGAATGATAAACAGGGCACAGAGAGGGCCTGAGCCAGGGAAGAAAGGCGACATTGTGCTGCCAACTGGAAACTCCCAAGTTCATAAGACTCTTCTGTCTCCACAGAGCAGCCGCGGCCCCTCCTCCTGCCTGGCCCAGCTCCCCTAACTGGGTGACACTCAGCAGCCAGCAGCTGGGCTTCGCTGCAAGCTCTGCAGTGCCTGGCACTTGTGGGAATCCATCAAGACAAGTTAGCAACAAACCCCCCCCCCCGTCCCACTGAGCCCTGACAGGCATGAGCAGGCGAGCACAGGACATGGGCAGGGACAGACAGAGTGGCAATAACTTTGTCTTTTAGACCTCTAAGGAATGGGTGCTTCTTCATAGGGCAAGTTTTGTAGCAGGCCATCCTAGAACAATGCTGTGGTTTCATGCAGCACCTATGCACCTATGCACTTACGCAGGCACTGCCTGCAAGGAGCTGTGCCCCTGGACATTCCTCACACCTCCTTCCAGTAAGAAAAAAGTCCTATGCTTGTGCAGACGTTAAGGGGAACACACCCATTTTAAATGCCCCCAGTTCTGCCCAGACTCTTCTCCCTTCAGAGCTGAACAGAGGCTTTTGCAGATGTAAATGAGAAAGATCAGGATATCTGGGCATATTTCTGAAAATCCTCCCCTCACACCTACAGCAGTGCTAAATGGTGACACTCACAGTTCCACAGCACAGGCTTGCATGGCGATAGCCTGCCACCTTTTTGAATTAATGAAACAAAACAGCCCACATCTCTACAGTTTGAGTGGGCAGTGGGTGATGCTGGAGATGGAAGACTTTGCTCTGGTACCTGGAAGGCACAGTGAGAGTAGAGATCATGTGCACGGTCACCTTGAGGAACCCAGGAGTGAGGCTGAACCTTGCTTTCCCCCATACATGGGGTGTTAACTTCATTAGGGATTTCCTACACGCACACGTTCCCACCAAGTTATACAAGGCTGAAGACTTAAGCCACCGAAACTGAAAGAGGAAAATTGAAACCTGTCTTCTTTTTTTTTAGCCATACTGGCTGCCAGCTCACCCTGCAACCCTGTTAATTATGTATGTTTGTCAGGAATATACCTCTCTATTCAAACAAAGCCCAGCTCCCCCTCCTGCCGGAGGCAACCTGCCACCCCTTGCCCCAGGAATCAGGCAGCAATTAAGTTCTTAGAGATGCTGTAGGGAGGGCACAATGGGATCATAGATCCTGGGTAATTAATTTGGGCAGAGTTACAGAAAAACTTAATCCCCAGACCAGGAGAAATTTCAGATGGTGGTTAAGAGGACAGAGCTATGCCTGCGGGTCCATGTCCCTCTCCTGTAGCTGGTGACAACCGGCCTCTGCCTGACCCTCAGGGTACAGACAGTGCTACAGCAAGCGCAAGGAAACTTTGCCTTATAGAGACAAAATGAAAACTGGCCTTGACCAGAAGACCTCTCTACTCACTCATCCCTGCCTTGGCAGGGTCACACAGGGGGCAAGGGGAACAGGTTTGCAGGCTGGTGGGTGCCCTGCCCACTGCCACAGCACACAAGGTCATGAAGTCGCCCCACCAGCAAAGCAGAGGGCTTTGCAGACAGGCCCCATGCTAAACGTGTACCTTCACCCAAGCTGCAGCACGTACCCCGCCAGCTGCATTTCAAACCCAGTGAAGGCTCCTTGGGCACCACAGCCCGCAGGTTTGAAGACTAACATGTCACCAGGAAGAGTATCAGAGAGGCTGGGCAAAGCCTCGGGGAAGCTGGGGGGTCACCACACAAAGCCGGCATTGTGGGGTGCCGTGGGAGAGGGGCATCTCCACCGACACCAGCAGTCTTGGCCCTGACATCCCACTGGCTCTTCGCCAGGAGCTGTTCATCTGGGAGGCAGCCCTGCCCACATGCTGCCTGCAAGGCCCTGCGGCTGGAGAAAGCCCGCAGGCTCCAGCTGGGACTGGCACTGGCCAGAGCTGATGCAGCAGAACAGGTGTGGTCTGGCTGCGAGCACTGGAGAGTGGCTGGGGCTGGCTGCTCCCAGGAAACCTTCAGCTTATGCTGCAGGGACCTAAACTGCTCGGTGCAATGGCCAGAGGGAGGTAACTTCCCTTGCTGGTAATCAACTCCTGCCCCAGACTCAGGGATAGCAGCCTGCTCCCTCCCCAGGGGAGCCACAGAGGCCCTCCTAATTTGTGCAGGTCTCTAATCACCTTGAGGAATTTAGTGAGCTGACTCCATTAGCTAAATGCCTCCTGGCTGGTGTCCCTCATTATCAGCAGGCCACATTGCTCCCTTATCTAAAGAGGAATGGCAAGATAAGGGAACATGGGAGGAAAGAATAAACGAGGCATGAAGGAAACAAAGAGAATGTTTACCCCGGTCTTCAAGGGTCACCAGAGAAGGTCTCTGTTCATCAGAAGTGTCAGTGAAGTGGAGAAATCTCTAGTATGACACACAGGGTTTGGAAAGCAAACAAATGCCAGAGAAAAAGTAGAGTGCGTGCCCCAGTCATGTATTTGCTTGTTGAATACTTGGCCCTACACACTCCTAGTCCTGAATAAACTTCACCTTTCCAGAAGGTAGCAGGCTGCCTGCTCTCAGGGAATTGTGGGTGAGTACTTGGTGTCTTGAAGGCTGGTGGAGACGCCAAATTATCAGGAATCTGGATACTCTTGCCTTTCCAGATGATTACTTAGGTCTGTAAGTGTCATTAAGCCAGGAGGGAGTGATAAGGAATAGACTTGTAGTGAAGCAAATGGGTGTCCAGGCAGAGGTCCTTTCCTTCCATTCTTGATGCACGGGTCCCTAGCTACAGCACCCTAATGCAAAGCAATGGAGAAAGGCACCCACCTCTGGCCTCCATGGGACAGGCTTGTCCACAGCTGCATAACTCGATTTATTCCTCCCACCTCTTTGCAGGTCTTGGTTCTGAAATACAAGTAGAGGAAAGTCAAAACAACCTGACAAATGACCTGGCACCAACGCCTACACAAGAGGGCTCAAGTCTGGTCACAAGAACATGTGAGAAAAAAGTTCCCAAGCTCCTCTTCCAAAGGACAGGCCAACTATCATGGCCATAGTGGGGAAAATGCTCCCTGCTTTTTTTGACAGCAAATTTCCACGGTGAGCTACCGAGGGGACAGAACACTAGCACTTTACAACTGTTTGCTAGCAGAGAGTTAAAATTTAGGTCATTCTCCCTTATTTATTCCCCATCCTTGGTTCAAACAGGTCCAAGCAATAGCTCTCCGAACAGTTTATTTGGGCAACAGTACTGAGATGTGCTCCAGTAGAGAGCTACAAACTCTCTCCTGACCTTTCATTTCTGCTTCCATCTTGCCTAGCGCTACCTTCCTGTGCCGCCTACCCAGCCAGCTTCAGCCCATCGCTGCAGCTTAGTGCATCTGAAATAACTTAGATGACTACAGTGGAGTCATTGTACATTCACACTGCTGTAAGTCAGCTCAGGTTTTGCCTTGTGGCATGCTCTCTCTCCTGTGAGAAGAGAGAATGCTGTCTCTTTGGGCCAGCATCAGAAAGGGAAGCCTGCCCTTCTGAACATTCAGAAGACATCCCAAGGCTCCTCACCCAGTGTCCCAGCTTCTGTGGGTAATAAAACTGAAGGTTTCGGTCCCCGTTTGGGACATTTGTGTCTGCCAGAGCCTTAGCCAGCTCCCTCCAGCTTTCGTATCCTGTGCAGAGGAAAAAGAAAGAGATGTCAGAGTACAGGCTAAAAAAAGAAGCCGCAGCAGTTACCAGAATAAACTGGTCTTTTACAAGGCTGAGAGACCTCTAACACTCTGGAACAGTCCAGCAGAGACCAGGAGTTGTTTACATTCCTCAGAGTTGGCAGACTAGCACAGAAAAAGAAATTGTCTTCCTTAAAAGCTCTTCCCTACTTCTTATTAATTTGTTACATTAAAGATTCATCATGCTTCTAAAGTACATGTCAGAGATTTCATTAATCACCATAGAACTGGGAACCTCTTTGTAGATCCTTCAGATAATCCCATTGGTCAAACTAAAGAACATCAATCATTTAATTAGCAATCCAAAATAAAATAAGCAAGACAATAACCAGATTAATAACTGGTTTAACCATGAAAAGAATATTATTCTGTATATGCACTTATTTGCACAATAAAAGCTTCAATGTTGAAGGAAATAATAGCAAAAAATGCACCTGATGTGATGTTCAGCCGTAATGCCTAAAAAGCTAGCAGTGATGCAGTTAAGGATGTTGCTATTTAAGTAAAGTCAGCTTCCAGTTTCAAAGCAACCTCATTTGACAACCCCTCCCAGCCTGCTTGATCCACGAGCCAGGATCAATTCTGGTTTCCTTCTGCAACTCTGTTGACCTCCTTAGGAGGTTTCGGAAGGACAAAAACGAGCAGATGCAGCTTAACCTTGTGCCCCTGGCACCCAGGCGGCATTGCTGGTGAGGAACGCTCAGGCCTCCCAGCAGTGTCACAGCGGCTCGCACCGTGTGGTTTTCAGATCTGCTAAACATTCTGGCAACTAACCCAGCTGCCAGCAGCTCAGCGCTGTGCCCGCGCCACACGGTAGCTTAATTGTGAAATGGGCAAGTGCCAAAATCTCCACAAGCACCTGCTTCTCCCAGGCTGGTGGAGGGCCAGCTCAATATCCACGTACCAAGGAGTGGAGCCAGGCCCTCTGTCCGTTTTCTTTAAAAATAGAAATCATTCCCAAAGCTCTAGGAAGTCCAGAGAAGTTGGCTTCCTTTGTATATAAAGGGAACCACCCTGCCAGTTTAAAGTCTGAACATTTGAGACGAAGGGTCAGAGCCCTCTGCTCTGCTCCTGCCACCAGAAGTGGCAGGGATGTCCTCTGAGGGGGCAGCAGAACCCACCACTGGGGAAACCTCTGCTGTTTTGGAGCCAGCAGACCTGTCTTCACTCTGCCCACCCATCTCAGCAGCCTGGGAGTGGCTTAAGTAGGAGCACGCTCCATCAGTTTGCTTTGGATGGGGCATTTACAAACCACATGACTTAGATGAGCTTCAAAACATCTCTGAGGCCAAGGCAAATCCAAATCAACACCAGTAATTAGAATTCACAACCAACACGTTTACAGATCCCCCTCCCTGACTGTGCTAAGCTCTTGGCCTATTATTGCACCTACAAACAGGGTTACAAAACTGCCTCTACTTGCTCCAGAACCTGTGTGCTGCAGGCTCTGGCAGAGGCAAGCAGAAAGCAAACTCTCATGATGTGGTGAAAAAAAGGCACAAATAATGAAATTAATTAAAAGAAAGTGCAAGAATTGTGGAAAGTGTGAAAGTAAGTAGATATGTAAATGAGAGAGAAGACTCAGAGGCAACTATGGTGTTGCCTGACATGAGTGTTGGCTTACATGTGTGTTCAGGCCCTGTTAGATGCTGAAGAGCCACAAATTTCTGAACTAGGTCTTTCCACTCCCAGATTCTGATCTCAAGCTACAGGTTTAAGCCTATGACTAAAAATATCAACATCAATATTTATCTTCTGCAGAAGATTTTGCAGTCAGACCCTCTGGGTGAGCAATCTACTGATGAATGCAGCTAAGGGTATCTCAATCTTCAGGGACTGTCATGGGAAAGGAGGAGAAATTCTTTCACATAACATCTAAATGGTGAGCTTCCACCTTGTCCAGAACTGTAAGAGAGGAACAACTGTTTCTGAATGTCCTGAAGCTGGACCCATGGCCTCACTGGCAATGGGGCTGAAACAGACTTTGTAGTAAGTGCTGAATTTCATGTGTACTACATCAATCATTGTACTACTAGGAGAGGGAACCTCAGTTTTTTCAGAGGAGAGGCCCAGAAGAATGGGACTGGCTAAATTAGAGAGGAATCAAGTAAAATAGGAATAAATTTTTTTAAGTGCAACAGAAGTCAGTTCAAGTCCTGAACACTCACAGAGAGAGGCCACCAAAAAAAAGCTTTTTTTTTTTTTCCTTCTTTTGTGAAGTAAAAAGAGACATTGATTGTTTTCATTGTTGAACTCAGAACTTCACTGCTCTGCAGAAAAAGCTCAGAGTGAAGTGTCAGGAACCTGCCTCTCCTGGGAAGAGGATGCTGGCCACTACAGCCAGACGCTCCAGCGTGGCGACTCCTGAGCTTGCCTGTGCTCTGGTTCCTATGCAGGGCTGGCACGGAGCCTGCCTTGCAGCAAACACAGAAGCCCGGCTGCACACAAGTGCCAACAGCTGACATTTCTCTGACCCTTGGAAAAGAGAAGAAAGGGGGGTGATTCTGTGCGTTGTACAAATATTTACCTAACACTCACATCAGCCAAACTGGGAAGAGACAAAGCAGCGAGGAATTAATCTGGAGGTATTGATTTTCTTGTTGGGTAATTTGTACTATGCCAAGATAATCCCCCAGAGAGGTAGGAAATGCCTTTCAGAAAATAACAGGATAAACACTCTCCTGGCGCTCCAGTTCCTTCTCAAACGACTGGCTTGTCTCTGGGGATCTCCATGGGGCACCCTTGGAGAAGGACCTGGCTCTGCCCATTCTTTCCTCACCAAGAGCTACAGAAATGAGACGTAGCTCCTGCAGCCAGAAGACCTGCCGAGGCCAACAGCTGACCAAGGTTTTTTCCCCAGCACAGGCCACAGGATTTGACACTGCCTTGCCAGGTATCCCTTCTACTGTTCTGTCTCAAGAACACCAGAGTGTGGTGGTCTATCACAGGTGCAGCCTGTCCTCGAGTTCCCCAGTGAGCACTTTCTGGATGGCTATTTAAAGTCAACAGGAATACGCCTGGAAAAAAGCAGTAGGCAGGAACTAAATACCTCAGCAAACGCTTCAGTATTACTAAGACGTCCTGCCAGAACTATTAGTTTTGATGGTTTTGCTCCAGACCCTCTACAAAACTGGTGCTGGCTAGGATGGGAAAAGGAAAAAAACATTTAAGGCAGAAATCAAAGGATTGGGAAGAGCTTGTCCCACAGCCAGGTGAATAGCTGAAGATTTTGAGCCAGCTTTTGTTGCCATTAGCCCGTCAGACACACAGACTAGCCAGCTCCTGGCCTTTCTCTTTTCTGGGCATCACTTCCCAAAGCACACTGGTTATTTTTCCAAGGCTATTTTCCAAACACCTCCAAGGAAGGCAACCCCGATGCAGGCATAGTTTTTCCAGAAACAGCAGCCAACCTTGCTCCACATACTCCCCCTCCTTGGCATCAGGACCAGCCTTCCCACAGCCACAAGGGATGGTTCAGGGCAGTGATTCACCCAAAATCCAGCCTAGAGAAAAGAAAGGCACACAGCTTTCAGGTGGGCCAACTTACCCAACCAAGTTGGCTGGTAGCCATGCAGCAGACCCCAGGGAGGGGGCTACCACTGTAGCGAGGGTAGAACAGCATCCACACTGCAGTAGCCTGCAGTCACATGATAACGCATAGTGTGACATCAGAGCTGCCCCTTCAACCATCCCTGCCTGTGATGTTGTAGTTGGCACCAGAGCATGGTGGATGGAGAGATTTACAGAGTTTTTTGCTGAAAGGGACAAGGAGATGTTCTCAAAGGCACTGCAGAGAAGCAGAAGGGCAGACAGATTCATGGCAATGAAAGGGTTTTGCACAGAGCACACCCAAACTGCACTTTCTATTCTCACTCCAACCTTCAGAACATTATCCCCGCGTCTACAACCTCCTTCTATAAGCAGAGATCCACCTTTTTGTGCACCGGTGGTCCAAGGTTCAAGCTTCACAGGGATCAGCCACTGCCTAGAAACACGATGTTGGCTCTTCTTCAGAGAAAGTGGTCCTTTTTCTCCCTGTTCCCATCAGACAAGCTGGCAGCTGCCTACTGAGGACTCCAGAAGCCCTCAGGACTTGTGCTTGCTTCTGGAAATAGAGTCAGGTGGATACAAAGCAAAGGAAAAGAGGCTCAAGAGGAGGCTGAGACACATGCCGCATCCTCCAGCAGAAACCCTCCCAAAAGGCAGGTCTGGAGCCAGCTGCCTGCAGAGCCAGTGAAACAGTCATTAAGGGACAGAAAAGCTGTAACAAGCGGAAATAAGATGAAGATGTTTCTTGCCTTAGGTCCAGTCAGGGCCCAGGGCCATGTCTGCCTCTTCTCAGCTATGCTTATTACAGCTCTGGGGTTAAGTCAGTGGAGGAAGATGCAGGAACAGCAAGGGGAGATGAGATCACATCCAACAGTCATGATTCTGTCAGAGCATTGCATTTGAAGTCCAGCTCAAGAGTTAAAAAATAACAAAATTGAAAAGCAGAAAGTCGAAGCCAGAGGTAACAGATAGCAGTACCAGGGGAGCTATCAGGCCCCAGGGCAGGAGCGTGGCCAGAGCTGCTGTGTTTGGAGATTAGATTCATCAGGCCACTGTCATGCCCCTGGCCCCAGCCAGCACTCCATGTTTCAATTAGCCTGTGAAGGTACCTCACCATGGTGCAAGGCGGAAATCCCAGACCCACTCAGGTGATCAGCTTCCCCTCTGAAGGATGAGATTTGATTACTCTGCTGTTGTTACTGCTGCTTGCATAGCTGTAAATGCTATTAATGCCCACATGCGATCCAGCCCTCTTGTAACCCTGCTAAATGATTTTGCTCAGCAGCCCTGGAAACAGCAGCTCCACAGGCTGCTTTGCACAAACCCCTTTTTTCTTCTGGTCCGAGACTCTCTTCTTCCTCTTCTGTTACAGGGACAGAGCAAGAAAAAAACCTGGCAAGTGCAAAGCGGGGGTCTTCTGCAGTACCCAATACCCCTAAATATTCCCATCAGGTGCCTTGCAAACATACTGGTCCAAAAGAAGCTGGGGAAGGTTGCTTGAAACTGAACATGACATAAGAGCTCAACTCAGGGAGCTATCTGCAGTTTCTCACACACATACGCATCAAGCCTCCTGCCCTGAACATGCAACTCCATCTCCTGAGCCGGTTATTGTCATTTAGATTAAACCATACACACACAGGCTGAGCACTGGGAGCACCTTCACCCAGCCACATGATGCTGGGAATCATGGGCAATGAGGCTGTGGTCCAGTGACCAAATCCTTCTGCTGAGATCATGGGGACAAGCTGGCATGCTGTACTGTGCACCCCAGGCACCATGGTCTCATGGTCTCATGGCTGCAGCCTGGTAGTGCCATCTCCTTGTCACATGGCCAAGACAGCACTGCATCAGGCTCTGGGGAAGAGGGTATTCAGAGAGTTTAACATACCTTTAGCACACCCTGGCCAGAGCAAAGCCCTGATGCTAGTGTCCTGCTGCAGGAGAAGTAACACCCACCTTCTTGTCCTCCAGCTGTTCACACATATATGCAGCCCCAAAACACAAAGCCTACAAAGCATAAAGATTAGGTATAAAGTGACCTCCTAAAAACAGAGATGTGGAGGAAGGATAAAGTGAAAGGGAACAGCCAGTGGTTTCTGGCTGTAGGGGTGAGTGAAGGTCAGGTCAGGTCATGAATCACAGACAGAGGGCCAGAGAAACTACCAAAAAAAATTCATTCAAGGGTAGAGACAGGCCAAGAGAGTCTCTCTGGTTACTTATTAAGTCAATAAAAGGCACAGGTGGAAAAGAGTGAACTCCTTGCCCTCAGATCAGGATCAGAACAACATTCTTGGAGTTAAAAGGATTCAAGAAGTTATGAAACCTGATATCACAGTGGGAGCCCTAAAACCCTTTTGCTTTCTGGTTAGCACAAACCCCTGCAAATACGATTTCTCCCTTCCTCCAGAGATAAATCACAAGTTGGAGACCATGTGTGCAGACATAAATCACACCATTCTTCCTCCGGTTACAACTCTGATTCGCTGCTTTGTGAAACTGCATGTCTGCGAGTCTGCAGAACAATACAAAATACATCAAGTGTGATGGAGGAAAAGGCAGACTGCTCCACTCACAAATGAAAGGAAAATGAGCAGACGTAGCTACTCAGAGCACTCAGGCAGCCTCACTTCCAGGCTTACTCACCAAATACTACCTGGCTGCTCTTGCCCTCTAAGTACAGGAAATGTATTTCACATAGGAAGGCTGGGGCACCAACCTGCTTTGTGGAAGAGAAAATTCAAATCTTGCTTCTGCCACTAAAATTTTCTATTGCCCTACTTAAATAATGAAATCCACCTATGCCACGAGATTATCTGGCAAATACTGCCTCCCTGCTGAAAGCTCTCAAGGATATGCATTGTTGCATCTGTGTGAGGAAGGGCATGATGTTGCTGCCAGTTGCACTATCTATGCAATCAAAATTACAGGGCTGAGCCCATAAATCAGCTCCAGAAATGCCTCTGTTTCAACCTGGCATGTGCTAGAGCAAAACAGTTTCAAACTCTTGCTTACATGCACATGCCAAGCTGAAGGCAGAGGAGGTTCAGGCGCTAGTGCCAGTGTGGAAGGATGGCAATGACCTGCAACCAGCTGAGGTGTGAGGCCACAGAGGCCCGGCTTTGGCTTCACAGCTGTAACTCCCTGCCTGGGGCAATGACAGCCAGTAAGGGCCCTGAGCAGCAGAGACAAGTCCTCTTCTGCCTGTCCCTCACAGCTCCAACCATGTGGCTTAATCCCTCCTCAGCCTCCTCTCTGCCTCTGCATAGCTGCACTAAGGAGGCCTTAAGGATTAGCTTGGGGGAAGGGAAAGAGAAGGGCATCTTGTTTTTCAGGGGAAGGAGACAATGTTGACCTACATGAAGCCTGAGAGGAAGAGCACCTACTGCCGCTGTTCAGAACACATGATACAGACCATGACTTGGGCACTGCTAACTTCCACAGCAAAGCGGGGAGAACTGCTTCCTATTCTGCCACTCTTTCTCAATAATCAGCGGGTCACCACCGCACAAAGCACATGTAGAAGCTTTCAAATAATAAAGTAACTTTCCAGCAGCACGACTGTAATCGCTGTGCAGTTAAAATCATTAACTGCTGGCAAGTTCAAGACTTTAATTTACAGACAGCGCAGCAGCTGCCCTGCGGTCACAGCGTGCTTTTCCCCAAGCCGCTGTGCTGCACACGGGCTGGCTCTGTACCTGCCTCCTTGTAAGGTACGGCCACCAGAAGCAAACAGGCTCTCTCTTCTTACATTCTTCATGCACAGCAATGGATCTCTTAAAGCAGCCACAGCCGGTGGTGTTAGGAAAAGCTTCTTCCAGTCATACCAAGATTTAAGGTTTTTGAGTTATTCACAGAATGGTATGGCACTTACCACACCAGGCTTTTGCCATTCATTGCCTCTAAAACCTGGGGTTTGCATCAAACCCTTTACTGATGGGAGAACAAGATGTCTGGCTTACAATACTTACAGCAACTGGAAAAATTGGCAGGCTGACAGAAGAGCGAAGAATCAGGTGTTTCGATACAAGTCTAAGTTTTTATTTTTATTCATGCTTTGAAGATCGAAATAATGTGCTACTTCATCGACTCCAGCTTCATGCTTGTCCTTTTTTCCCCTATTTTTTTCCAGTAAACGGTAACATCTGACATTATTTTTGGAAGTAAAACACCTTTAATCCTGGAACATCTATGTGAGTTTCTACCAACACGCTCCCAGTGACCGCATCCCCAGCTGCTGACTCACACTCTGCAGCTCTGCATATAATCTGCCTTTTTTTCGTTTTAATAAAAATAGTAACAACAATTTAAATTCCTATCTGGCCCTTAATGTGACTTTCATAAGCTCGAAAAGCAGATGTTCCACCTGGTTATGATCACTTAAAGTGGTATTCCTGGCACTCTCCCCTTTGTCTGGAGGCACCAGCGAAGAGGTGCCCTTAGAAACTCAAAGGACGTTAAAGGCCTGTTCTACTGTGGTAGCAGGTACCTGGTAACAGGTAACAGTAGCTGTTAATGTTTGCCTCCATCCATCACCATGATTTGCAGTGCAGCAAATCATGTGCACAGACCCAGGAGAGGCTTCCTGCCCGCGTCTGTTCACACGCACAGCATAATCAATAACAGCAGTAGAGGCTTCTGGCAAAAAGAAGCACACATCTAAATGCATTTCTGAATGCAACATCTGCTGCTCCGGAGCACACGGTACCTGAAGAAATGCAGTTAACAAGAGGCAGCGTGTGCATGCAGCTTCCCTTCCCTGAGCACAGAGAGGTAGAAGTAAGTACCAAAACCGGCAATTTTACGCTCAGCAGTCTTTGCCATCTGTTTTTCTTTTTGCAACAAGACCGTGCCCGGGAAAGTTCAGTAAGGTTATCCATGCAGCTCTTGAAAAGCTTTGCTAAGTGCATTTTTCCCAACTGATCCAAACACTGCAGCGCACAGACTGCTCAAACAGCTTTCCAAGAGAATTTCCTTTTTTTTCATATACAGGAGCTCTCTAGGATGTGAAGCTCCATCAACTGTTCAATAGACTTTCAAGTCCGAATTTGTTACTAGTTTACCAAACAGAGCTAACACATTATTTCTTTTATCTCAGATGGGGATTTTCTTAAAAGACTCAACAGCTTGCCACGTCCACACAGACGCAGCATTCTCAAAATATCTGCCTGCAGCTTGATTCTCCGTCAAGTTCTATGGAACTTTGTGCTGTAGAAAATGTCATCCACCGCTTCCATGACAAAAAAAAAATCCCACACCTTATTTATTTCTTTACTTGCCATTTCTATTTGCCATTTTGGTGGAAGCTGCCATGGTGGCCATTTTCTTCCCCTGAATTCACCCAAAGGCAATAATCCACCCCTGCTGAAATGGATTACATTGCCATGGTCTCTGTGAGCATCAGGACAAACTTATTATCCTACATGAACAGTTTCAGCAGTGACTGGAGGCAGCCTAGGGATGAGACAAGAGCAATTAAGATAAAGAACAGGCTGGACAAACAGCTGCCAGAAATGGTGCAGGTAGGGCTGACCCAACCTTGAGGCAAGGAAACAAGCTAAACTGACGCTCTTGAAAGCCACTCTAGAAATAACTTATGATTTGTTTTGAATTATTTTCATTTGTTTATGTTCTTGAGAGTAGTAGAATGATTGATCTTCCTAGGGCTCTGTCCTGCTGTGCCAGGAGCAAAGGCCTGAAGACAAGGACACCCCTGAATGTGGGACGACACAAGGGTTACCTGACAGCTACACTGAGGGGCATACAAAAGCAGGCATGCTGATAAATATCAACACCAGGGGCATATAACAAGTCTTCAAAATAGCAAAAGAGGAATGAACAGTGCAGTGGCTGAGGTACAGCTTTGGAATTACTTTCTAGGTACATCAAATTAGAAACAATGTGATGACTGAACTTTGAGTCACATTAAGTCCTTCTTAATGGGGTTTGAATGAAGCTCTAAAACTACTCCAAGAATTTTAGGAACTTGGATGCAATCCCTGTGTACAAGTTTACTTCTACAAGTCTGATTCAAAACTACAGCTTCTGGTTCAGGTTTACACTGGATCAAATTATTAAAATGGTAGCAAAAATTTTCTCATCAGATACCGACAACAACAAATCTAAGCCCAAAGCTTCACTTGGACTTTAACCCTAAATGCCAGCCCTCATCCCTCTTTGCGGAGGACCTGTATGCGCACCTCTCAACCAAACACCACCACCTCTATTTAGCAAAAGTGCCATCTGTAACACTGATTCCCTCTGAATCATCATCAATTACCAACTGCTAGTCAGGGCAGACAAACATGTGTGAAGGACTAACAGTTTGGTATGTTATGGAAAAATCCTACATATCTGCATCTTAAAAACCTTATCAAGCCTCAGAGTACTAAGGGGACAAGAACACGCTGGAGCTCCTCCACAACACAGGCTCAAAATTCACATGGGCAGAACCAGCCCCAAATCTTCCCTCCAGGCATCCTGCCTATGAGCAAATGTACAGCATGCAGTGGGAAGGGCTGCAAAGCATAGGCTCTTGCTTCTATGCTGACTTTATTTACACAACATGGGTTGCTATGGGGAAGAATTAGGGTTGTGCAAATTCTCTTTATAGAGCTCTTACCCAATGACATAATTCCAAAATACCAACTTCTGAAACAGTGTTTCTCCTCCTTCTTGACTAATCCCACGTCAATGTCCCACTTTGGGCCTCAAACCGGCCTGTACAACACGCTTGACAAAAATCACGAAGAAAGCAGGAACCAGGAGGAATTCACAGAAACCACTCCACCCCAAAGAGAACAAACCTGGAACCACTCACAAACTAAGACACAGATCAACTTTTCAAAGCCTAGGCTGCCGGGGCCAACCAAACGCTGCTGTGGGGCCCCCATTCTCCACAAGCAAAGCTTGCCACCAGCAGGCATTCCTCAGGGCTGCCGGGAGGCGATCCTTCACCCAGGAGACAGCCGGGTTAGTCACCTTGGAGCTGGGCCAGCATGCCTGACAGAGCTCTCCTGTTTCAGTGGAATATTTAGCTGTGCTACAGCCTTCTACCACAGCATTAAAATCGTCCTGCCAACTGCTTAAAGTGGCTTGTGAGGACTGATCACAACATTTTCTTTCCAATGTGTTGGAAATTTCTGTAAGTCAGGAACAAGAGGGTCCTACTTCCCAGCAGTCATCCTGCAAGTGCCTAATGAACTCAGGGTAAACGAAACCCTAACAACTGCCCAGTCCACCTCTTGTGTAATTCAGTACAGGAAACTCACACAGTAATTCCTGCACTTGCTCCAGAATAAATATCCAATGAAAACGCCATCTGATGTTGGTTATTTACATGCTGATCTGAGATTTCATGCAAACTTTCTTCTCAGTTTCTTTGCTAAATTTTACTGACCTTTTCCACAGGCTCCTGGTGTGATTCCTACAGAGCTCTAACTGACTGTTCAATTTCATTCCCTTTCCATGATGGTATGAGTGTACTGCCTTATACAACTTAACCACATATATCAAAATACCTGCTTTTAGTATGTTCTGCCAAAACTGAAGGCAAATGGAAACAGCTGGCCTCTCTACTGCATTTTGCCAGAGGACTGGTTGCTCATTGTCTGTCCTTTGTATGCTTCTGACCCCAGTAACCCACAGAGCTCCACGTTCTACATAGCTAGAAGAGCATCAGACCTCAGCTCTGGTGCCCTGAAACTCTACAGTACAGTTTATATGTTACACACTAGTTTATGGGAAAAGTTCCTGACATGGTATCTCTTGGGATGGAGATGAGGACCATGTGTGCCTTCCCAAACTCTACAAACAGCCCAGGGCAGTCCATTCTTGATTACTCTTTTAATCTATTTTTTCTGCATGCTAATAGAAAGTCACAGAATTGCTGATGTTGGAAGGCACCTCTGGAAATCATCAGGTCCAAACTCCTGCTCAGAGCACAGCTACCATCACCTACAACAGGTTGTGGAAGACCACATCCAGTCAGATGTTGAATGCCTCCAAGGACAAAGACTCCACAACTTCTTTGAGCAATCTGTTCCAATGTCTGACCACCTCTAGAATAAAAGAAAAAATAAAATTCTTATGTTTAATCAGATGTCCTGTCTGATGGCTGGGATAGATTTCATTTTCACAAGAAGCTGGGAGGGGACACAGCTGGGACAGGTGACCCAGACTAACCAAAGGGATATTCCATTCCAGTCCTTTTCGGTGCCGAATGTGGGGCCGAAGGGCTGAGATAGTGACATCTGACCAGTGTGTGTTGAAACAAAGTTGTTATATACATTTATTATTTTAGTTGAATAGTCACTGATCTCAATGGCGTTTTGTTTGTTCACATGGCTGTGGTATGCAAACCCTCATTTGCTGTACATATGCTCTGCAGCATTGTTTATCACTTCTGGAGAGGGATCAGGGTTCTCATTTTCCTATACTGTGTAGTATCGGCTTATGATATGATAACATCAACAGCCATGATGTTAAGTTGGCATTTGCATGTACCATTGCTGTCATGCCTGTACCTTGGACAACATCTCTCAGAATTGATTAATAAATCACACCTAATGTATGGGGAAGACAGCTGGAGAAGGTATCCTCCCTTCTTTCCCCTCCCTTTTCCCTTCAGGCTGGTTACAACAGCCTTTAAGAATTCTGAATCCCCTTGGGATGTTCAAGCCATTGGCTCTCTTATTGCTGTGTCTCCTGAATGTGTTCCAGGTCTTGCTTATGGTTACAAACAAGGGTATGAAGAATACCACCCAGAGATCTGCCTGAGGCTGGACAGCCACGGGTGGCAATGGCACACTGGAGAACACCGGGCAGGTGTATCGAGAGAACTTCTCGCCTCCGACCGACGGTTGGGAACGTCAACGCCAAACCACTACAGGACCCTAATAAAGTGATAGGATATCTGAACAGAAAATGCCATGGCTATTCCAAAGAGGCAAAACTTGCTGCCCTGTGCTGTCCCCTGGCCAGTATCTGCCAAATTCTGCTCCGTGTCAGGCAGCACCCTCAGGGGGAAGAGGAGGAAAACAGACCCATAGGCACTGCAGCTACTCAAACCCCAGTGGTGGGTACTGCAGCTAAACCAAAAATCTTATCAGTTGCCCTTGTACAGAAGAAGAAATACACATAAAAATCAGTCTGTTTGGTAAGGGAGGGTGATGAACCAGGACCATTGCCAGACAAGGAAGGGAAAGGCAGAACCAGAGGTCATCACTCAAACCCTGTCCCTTGAGTGAGCTGCGAGATATGCAAAAAGATTTCAGCCACCATCCAGTTGACCCCACTGTAATTTGGCTTCTCCAATGCTGTGATAATGGGGCCATTAGCCTGGAGTTAAGAGGGTAAGATGCCACATGGCTGGGATCCCTGTCTAGTGAAGGGGGCATTGACAAGGTGATTGAAAAAAGGAAATGAGCCCTTGGCTCTGGAGGCAATGCCTGTAAGGCATGAGGGAAAAGTACCTCTTCAGTGATGATGATGATGATGATGATGTGTGTCACCCATGCAAGTGGATCACTATGGAGATACCTAGTACCTGCAGGAATTAGCTGTGCAAGAGATAGTTTATTATGACATAGATAACAAGCGATCTTGATGAAGTCCAATGTACCCAACCCAGAGGGTGAAAGGGTGAAAGTTTGTACAGAGTGCACCATCATCATACACCAACTCACTGGAAGTAATGGACTGGAAAGGTGTGAAGAGGTGGATGAAGTGTTCGACCAGCTCCATCAATATGGAGAAAGTCTCTCTTCCTCCCTTGTCTCAGCTGTGGAGAAACTGTCCCAGAAGGTTTAGCAACTCAATGAGAATATATCCTATTCTCCACCAGTACAGACCAGTACCTCTGCTATTAGGAGCAAGCATTCCTGTTCTCAAGAGAGAGGAAGTAGAGGGTACACACCACAAGGCACACTGGGATTTTACCTACATGACCACAAAGAAGACATGAGGAAGTTGAATGGAAATCCTACAGGCATGAGAACATGAGTTGCAAGGAAAAACAGTCACAAAAAGGGATTCTTCCAGGAAAAATTCTGCTCCACTTTCCAGCGGACAGTTCCTCAGACCTGACTGCACTTGTGATCCTATTGAGGGGTCTTCTAAGTAATTTTTACAAGAAGTGAGTAACAAATACTATAATCAGGATTAGAGGGGCCCTGCCTCCAGGTGGAAGAGGGGGACAACTGGGCTTATTGGATTGTGTGGATTCGATGGCCAGGTGTATCAGATCCACACGAGTACAAGGCTCTAGTAGACACCACTGCACAGTGTACCCTAATGCCACCAAGCTATAAAGGGGCAGAACACATCTATATTTCTGGACTGACAGAGGGTTCCCAAAAGGTAACTGTACCCGAGGCTGAAGTGAGCCTAACTGGGAATGAGTGGCAAAAGCACCCCATCGCATCTGGCTCAGAGGCTCCATGTATCCTTGAATCCTGACTACCTCAGGAGAGGGTATTTCAAGGACAAAGGAGCCAGTGAGTAGCTGCGTGGTGCTTAGATGCCAGCTGGAGCTAAAACACAACAACAGAATTTCCTCTGGCTTGGTTTGTGGCTATTGCCACCGAGAAGCGTCTGCTTCCTTATTTCTTACTCCATCCCATCAGATACTTATACACATGGATAAGATCTCCCTGAGCTCTCTCCCCAGGCTGAGCAGTCCCAGCTCTCTCAGTCTCTTCCTGTACGTCAGGTGTTCCAGTAATCTTCACAACCCTCAGCAGGACCCCACTCCAGCATGTCCCTGTCTCTCATCTGCAGAGTCCAGAACTGGACAGAGCTCTACAGAAGTGCCACATGTGCTAAGCAGAGTCTCCCTCGATCTGAGCCCACACAGCCCAGGAGGCTGTCGGCCTTTGCTGCACGGGCACATCGCTGCCTCTTGTTCAACTTGTTGTCCCCCTGGATCACAAAGTCCTTTCTTGCCAAGCTGCCTTGGCACAGGCTGTTCTTCTGCTGTCTCCCATGTGATCCTTTGCAGCAGGGCCCTGAATGTGGCAAAGCCTGCTCTCCTGAAGTTTAGGGCTGTTACTTGCTTTGTTCCAATTTAACTCCAGTCTGTTTACCACATGAGGCAAAAAAAAGATTTGTGAAAGTAGTTTTAAACCAGCCATCTAAGTGCACTGATCACTCTGAAGCCCGTAACGCTCCAACTTTGTTGCTTTCAAAAGATATCCCTGTAAGTATCTTTAAAGCAGAAGTCCCAAGGGAAAGTGCTGGGATGTGAGCCAGACCACACATGTGCCTTCCACAGAGCCCAACCTAAAATGGTAATACAATTTACTACTTCAGAGTTAGCAAAATCACTGTGAGCCTTCCTCTGCCTCTCCGTGCTCTTTCTCCCATTAGAAATCCACCTTCTTACCAGCGAGTTTCAAGTCTGTAATCAGAAATCTTTGTGACCCTGAAAAATGAGAACGGAGGGACAGAAGAGATTGAATGCTAGAAAGAAGAAAGAGAGGTCTTGTAAGCCAAGTTTATTATTCTTGTCCTACTACATTAACATGATACCTTTTTTCTTTTTTCATTCAAATAAAGCAACCACAGAGCAATATCCAGGCTACCACATCAGCCTTTCACAGGGCTTACAAAATTTGGAGCAGAACGTAAATCCTGTTTGGTGCAGGATGTTAGGGCTTTGTCTATTATATTTTATAATCACATAACTGCCACCATTAGACACACTCTTCTACATGGAAAATCGATGCCAAAATGATGCAATGGGATTGTCAGCAGACTATTGTCTGTGAGCTTACCCTACTTTTTGGATACCCTTATCCAAAAAGGTCCTGCTGTAGATGCAATACGTTAACAGGTAAACTGGCAAACAAACAAAACCACTCACTTATGCTAGGTTAATTTCTTGGCTGCTCTGCCCTCGGTCTCAGCAAGAGTTAAGCCAGGAAGAAGACCTGGCATAGCGCAGGAAATGGAGACAACACCATTTCAAAATGGCCCAACAAGACTCCTGGATGCTGGCACGCTATTCTTGGCTGCTTTTTGGTCACCATTTGATAGTGAGAGTAATGCAAATACATTTGCTTACCAGGAGTACTGGGGGCTTTATTATTTCAGTTTATAAACCACCAAAAATGACAAGAATTTTCAGGGTCTGTGCACTCAGGCTCACATGGACTTCTTACAGAAATGCTGCTGGTCTCTTCTGAAAAATTAGGCCCCCAGGCACTCTGATCCTCATTAGAAATATGAAAAAAAAAAAAAAAGCTTTCCAGTGAGAAAAAGAAATCATCTCATCCAGGAACCTCTGCATCTCTCCAGCTCTGAAGCTGGCAGCATAAGCCTCACTAGATTTAGGTCCAAATGCTTATATCTTTGCATAATTAGGAAATGGCTGAGTAACATCTTTTATGCATCTTTGCATATGATCAAAAGCACGACTGTCACAAAGTCAGATGAGACACACAGCATGTCCCAGACCCTTGGTGAAATTTGGTCGCTGCAGCATTCAGCTGCTGTAAGCGGCCGTTGCAGAGGGACATTCTTTATGAGCATCTCTATTTTGGGCCATCTCAAATGAAGGAAGTGTTGAATCAGCATCTCGCTACAAACTGTTAGAGAAAGTTACAAGAAACATGTAGAGCATGCATAATTTTCCACCAAGCTCTATGGAAATTTTTAGGATGTTTCTAAATTTGAGCTCCACAGCTAGCCCTAGTAACTCCTGTGGGTCATCTTCACAAAGCCTGAGTTCTCTTGTGTGAGCAACATGGTAGGGTCTCTGTATAGATAAACTCTCATTGAGCAACAGCTCAAATGACAGGAAGAGACACCCCAGGCATAACTCTTATCTTAAAATTATTAGCAAACAGGAAACATCACAGAAGAGGGGCAAATAAATAAATAAATGGGTTTTTTTCTACCAACTCTGCAATAACAAGATGACTGTCCAGTTTCTCCTGTAACTTCTCAGTCGGTCTCCCCATGCTTTTTACTTTTTTCTTTTTTTTTTTTTTTCCCCTCGTCATTCTGTTGCCCTCTCAGACTTTTCCAGCCTCTGACAGCTTTTGGGCAGCACCCAGACCTTCCCTTCTCTCAGTGACTCTCCTGAGACTCCTCAAAGTTCTCTCGTGTTTCTTGATGAGCTCCATCTCCTCTTTCATCAGCTGCCTGCAAGTTCTGCCCCAGTCTTACAGCACTGGAAAGAAACACAACCCAACAGCATTAATAAATGATAGCTAGTCTCTTCTCTCCCTTTCATCTCCTCTTCTCTGGCCGTAAACAATTCACCTTGCTGCTGAGGCAATGAGGAAGCACCCACCCGTGCCAGGCTGCAGTGCTATCACATTGAGCCCCAGAGCTGATTCCAGGTCAGGATGCCATCTGAGGAGGTTGGTGAGCAAGCTAAGTCATTATTCTTCTCACCTGCCCCAGCATCCTGCTGGCATCTTGAGTGGACAGGGCTTGATGGATCCAGCTTAAGGGACAACAAGGGCTCCCATCCAGCCCGGGGCCCCCTGGGTGATACATCCACCAAAGGGGCTTCCTCAGCAGCCTGCCACACCATTAGAGCTTGAGGCACCACCACATTTTGTCTGGAGGCCATGGACAGCTTGAGCCTCTATTACATCCCTCAAGAAATCAGCTGCCACTCCCTGGTCCTTCCCTGTTTGGTGCCCAAGGCTCTTCTCATGAAAACCCATTAGATTCCTGACTCATCATCCTTCACCTGAGGATAAAGCTAAGAAAACAAGCAATGACAAGACAAAGAGTAATTGTCATATGAGAAAAATTTATAAGCTATTCATCCTGCCCAGGACTTCCCCATCCCAGAGATGAGAAAAGCACCAAGGAAACCATTCCAGCAGAATCCCAGAGACCCAGCAAGGGCTGGGTGCGACGGACGCCTAACTGCCCTGCTGATTCCTGGCCAGGGGGAACCCTTAATGCTACTGCCTTTATAGTGTGTGGTCACATTAGTTACAGCAAAGGAAGCTCTTTTCCCACCCCAGTCTGACAAGACATAGCAATAATCTCGAGTGGATTGGTGGGAGTAGGATGTGGGGAGACCCCAGTACTTGTGGATCTGTGACTAAATCCCTTGCGAAGTCCTGACTGCTTCAACACCATGAGCAAGACAAGAACTGCAGTAGAGTGCAGTTGCTCAGCGACCCGATGTGCAGGCTTTAATCACGACCCATGAGACACCAAAATGCAATCACAGTCAAAGAGGGGATACAGCACAGCATCTCAGTATCCCGTAATTTCTCTCTTTTAGCAGCTTGCTCCAGTTTGCTCAGTTTTTAAATCAAAAGGATGGTTTTTAACCGATGGTACTGCAAGCCACAAGCTGAACAAACAAGCCAGGTTATTTTTTGCCCTTTAAAAAAACCACCACCCACCAAGGATCTTGCCCAATGGTCAAAACTGCCCAGCTGCTCCTTTGTGTACAGAGCTGTACACAATTTGTATGGAGCTGCACGGCTACAGGCATGGAGGGAACAGAGCGAAAACAACTCGCCACAACCAACAACGTTAAAAAGACTCTTCTTACCACTCCTCTTCCCAGTAATTAAGGTAGCTTTCTCCCAGTTTTCTGGGCCATCGAACCACCACCCTGGAAGAATCAACCCCAACCTATTTTCAGCTGGTGGTTTTTGTTTGCTCAGAGAGGGCCAATTTTAAGTTCACTTCTTGCAAACATTCATAACAAGGGGGGGATGACGGGGGCGGAAGCAATGCCCATATAACGAGCTGTTGCTACACAACATCAAATACATGTGAGGAGATTTTGATCTGCTCCTGGAAGTTCCAAGAGCAAACATACAAAGTGAAATAAATATGGTAGATTATTTATTGCAATTTCTTCCCTCGACTCTAAGAGCTTCTGCCAGAAATACAGTTCCCGTGCATGGAACCGAAACCACAGAGGCCCGCCTAGGGCTACTCAGCATGCAGATGCGGTCCAAACTTAGTGAAGGCTGCTGGTTTCAATTAGGGACAAGAGCTGGTGCTTTAATACCATCTTTTTTTTTTAAAAAAAAAGGTCTCTCTGAAAAGGCAGAGCATATGCACAGTACCTCCCTGTGCAGGAAATAAAAGCCTTACGTAGGAATTTAGTAATTAGAAGATCAGACCATTGGTTCATCCCATCAGATAATCTACCTTTGACCAGTGGCCAACATCTCATGTTTAAAAGGCAGAAGAAAACAACCTTCAAAAGTACCTTTAGTACTTTAGAGAGGAGGAAAATAAAAAGTCCTCATGACCTATGCAAACAGCTTATGCCCTGCAGCACAAATTGTGATTACTCTTCTCTTACCATGCATAGTTGAAAGTGTTACTATTAGTCAAAATTATCCAACCCTTAAAAAAATAAAAATTAAAAACCCAGACACACTACTGGCATCATCGGCTCCTGCAGCACTGAACTAACTACGCTGAAATTACCCAGCACATACACAACAGACATATGTTACATAAAATGCTTTTTAATTTAATGGTGTAACTTCCTTATACTATGGGGCTGAAGGAAGCCAAGAAACCGATTTCATTTCTAGATCCACTTTGACTTCTACTGTAGGACCAGTTTTAACCCTTCTGTCTTCACAGGTGAAAAAAAGAAAGGTAGATCTAGGTATGCTACACAAGTAAATCATGTCACAAATAAAACTCTTTTGCGTCAGTCACCTTTCCTGTTCCAACCCCTTGGTCCTTCTCAGACTTCTCGATATCCCTGAGCACTGAGGCACACAGAGCTAGCTCCTCTGCTCCATAAGGAGAAGTGTCTGGGTTCAAGTGAACATCAGAGCTCAGTCGTGCCAGTTTGTGTCATCTTCTCTTTTTAAAATAAAGCTGCTCTGGACCACACTGGTTTACAACCCACTGGGTCATGTGGGCTTAGATCCAGCCCTTGGCCTCCATTCTACTTACATTTTGATTAGTTGCAGCAAGCAAGGCAAAGAGCTTTGTTGCTTAGCCAGTTTTTACCATGCAGCCTAGTGAGTAACTCCTGGGTCGCTTGCCCTCTTGAGCAGGGCCCAGCATGACAATTTTTCAAAGAGGTTTGCTTGGATTTTTCAATTTCAGGTAAACGGTGTCTGGTTTCTGTGTGGCCTTTCCAGAGAACTCGAGTAACTCAAGAGGGATCCGGTTATGCAGATGAAGGATGTAATGGTTTGACTGTACCAAATCTCATACTAGACTGGGTTTAACTTATGGCCTGGTTTTGAACTCAGAAATGCTGTGGTAAATCTGGAGTAACTCCCCTGAGGAGCAGAGTTTTGAGAACAGCGTTTGGACCCTGCAGTTAAGTTCTGACCCTGTTTTACACTCCTGCAAAGACTCATCAGTAAACAGCCATGTGGGCAGCTCTGGGCAAAACCAGATTTCCACGGCCCAGCTTTCAAACACAGGTGCCCCCAAACCAGCAAGGCTGTCCATGTCAAGCAGAGCACTTCTTGCAGCCGGGACCTTGTTGTGGCATCCCATGCTCCCCTCTCACAGGAACTCTTGGGAACAAGACCAGTTTGTCTAAAGGCTGGATACACCCCAGTGTTTCAGTCTGGCTTGACAACAGCACAAAGGACAGGAGGGGTAAAAGGGTGTCCTGCTGAGAGTAGCTGAAGCTGGGTGTTCCTCCTGCCACATTCAGTTCAGTGCTAGCCCATACATGAGGATCTCAGCAGAGGTTCATCTCCTCAAGTCAGAGCTGTGCTTGGCCCACAGCCTTACAGGATCCATGAACAGCTCCCTGCTCCTTCATGTCCTTGCAGCACACAACGCTGCCAAATGCTGCTGCTGCATGCACGTCTTCCTGCCACTCCAGTGGACAACCTCCTGCCCCTCCAGTGCTGTCTTCATGTAGATACCCAAACAGTGTGGGCTGCTTTACTGTTACCAAGTTCTTGTGCACCACAAATAGCCTGGCTTATGCACAGGTCTGCAGAAGGTCTGGAAACTACATGAGGTTCTTGGAAGCAACCGATAGCATTTGGCTACTCATATGGGAAATACACTTGTACAAACATGCTTGCAGACAGTTCCTCACCAGCTCCCGAACCCAAAAGAGATGCCAGGGGTTAGTTCATCCACCTCGGGGATGATGTTGACCTGCTGGCTTTGACTGTCTCCCCACCCAGCTGCCCCAGTCCTAGTCTTTTCCATTTCCTTTTATGAGGAAAGGCTGAGTGAGCTGGGACTGTTCAGCCTAGAGAAAAGAAGACTACGGGGGGACTTTATTAATGTTTATAAATATCTTAAATATTGGATGCAGGGGGAAATGGGCAGCCCCTTTTCAGTGGTCTGTGGGGACAGGACAAGGGGCAATGGCTGCAAGTTGGAGCACAGGAAGTTCCACACCAACACATGGAAGAACTTTTTCACAGTGAGGGTGACAGCCCTGGAATAGGCTGCCCAGGGAGGTTGTGGAGTCTCCATCTCTGGAGATATTCAAGACCTGTCTGGACACCTCTCTGTGCAATATGAGCTAGGGAGCTGCTTTGGCAGGGGGGTTGGACCCGATGATCTCTCGAGGTCCCTTCCAACCCCTAGGGTTCCATGATTACCTACTAATCCTGACCAATCTGCGGTTGTTTCCTTGGATGCTTAACCATAAACCTAATCCTAGCTCATGCCATAGCAATTTCCAATTGATCCCTGGCCTTCCTGTGTCTTGCTCCCTTTGCAACCCTTCTAGGAGACACAGTCTGTGCATGGCAGCCTTCTCTCTGACTTCCCTAGCAGCACTCCTAGCCCTTTCACTTGTTTGAGACCTGCATCACCTACAGCCCTTTCCCCCAAACCACACAACTCCAACAGTGTCATACTGAAACACAGGTTTCATTCAAAGTAACCAGCACTGAAATGCTCCTACTAGGCCGCCATGGTGGACAGGCATAACTTTTGCAGGTCTGATGTTCTGTGCTAGCAGCAGCCAAGGGTCCTGCGGGGGAAGAAGAGATCTCCATTTTGCTTTAACAGCCACCTCCCCCTCACACAAGGCACTGAAGAATCAGCTGCAGTAAGCTGCATCTTGCTGTACTCGAGGTCAGTAGGATTTTTGCCACTGATGCCCAAAGAAAAAGCATTTAGCTTCTACCTTTTTGCAGAAGGATACATATAGGTGCCTGGAAATGCATGAATATTATTATTTATGCTGGCACTCAAGTCCAGCTGTAACCCTTTCTCACACCATAGTATCGCTGTCTATATTTGAGTCCTTCATTACCCAGTTTCTTACTCAGCTGTTGCCAGACCCCCAAGCACAACACATACAATTATTACCTGAGTTCCAGCAGGCCTTTTCACAGCTGTGTTGGGGCACAGGCAATGATTTTCTCAGACCAGGTACATAGTGGGGTACATCTGAGTTATTGTTGCTTACTGCCATCAGTAGCCCATAGCTTCTAAGAGTCACCAAGAAGCCCAGAATATGTGATAGAGCCAGCATCTGCCCTCCAGCTGATTAGATGGATAAAAGCAACCACATGAGCATGACCACAAGGAAGCATCCTAAATTATGGCGCTGCCCACGTGACTGTTATTTGCAACAGGAGTAGCTCAAGTCCATGTGCATCTAGCACAGGAGGCAGCTCTGTCCAAGACAAGTTGGGTGGGAACAGTGGGAGAAAAACTGGGGACTGGATAAGAGCAGATGACAGTGGTCTTTTGGTAACAGGGTCTATCATCCACTTGTACTTCTCTCAGGTCATTAAAAGACCTAGGTAGGTGCCCAGAGACCAGCAGCGCCCTGTGATGGGGGTTTGGCAGGGGTCTGGATTCATCCCCCTAATTTCCCCATTTCCACCCACTTCACATGCAGTTCCTTTGGGCATGACCTCTCAGCCTCCTCTCTGCACCACCTCCAGCAGCACAAGGAAAGGCAGAGGGGTTTTGACATCATGCAATTTTACAGATTTATTATCACCCCTACTTTTTTTTTATCCTCAGTTCCTAAAGCTAAATTTCTCAGGTGAGGCAGAGAAGGCTAAAGCCAGGAGAAGGCAGAAAGGCTCCTTGTGACACCCTACTCTTGGAAGCTGGTACAGCCTTCCCTGGTGTGTGGAGAGGCAGCACTCAGTAACTGATGCCAAGTCTCAGAAGACACCTTCACACCAAAGCCTTCCTGCAGGAGAGCTACCAAGTCAGGCACTGACAGGCTGCACCAGGACAGGAGATCTGGCAACCACCAGAGAGCACACAGGCTGCCAAGGAGACCCTCTGCACGAGTTCCCTTCAGGTGCCACGGAGGGAGATTTGGACCAATCCTGTGCATCACTCAGGCAGGATGCAATTCTGTTGTGAAATTTTATATAGAAACAGGAAAAATTTGTTACAGGGTTGAAATTTTAAGATCCCTACAGACTGCCTTGGTGATGCTGTACCCTGTTAACCTTGAAGAAAGTCCTGCAGTGACTGGACAACTAGTAATAATATCTGTTATCTTGGATAATTGAGATCACAAACAAGATTTATGAGAATTTTAGACTATATTTTGGCAACAATATTCTTTGCATCTTTAGTAATCTACAAGTGACAACCTTTTGCTCCAAGATCTCTGCCTGCTTTGATATAATAGTTCCTTTGTATTTTCTTTATGAAGATGTCCAGCACCTTCAGGTAGCTGCATACCTGCCAGCATTTGATAACTAAAGAAATATCTGGGGAGGAGAGAACCAGGAAGATCCTGCAGCTTTTATTAAGCAAAATGAGATTAAGCAAACCTCTGTAAAGCAAATGAAGAACAGGATGCTAAAAAAGAACATGAATATACTCCCTGATTGACTATAGGCTCTAAATACAGTTATGTCTCCAGGTATATTTTGGTCTGCAGAGGCACATACATGGTGCAGAAAGCAAGGTGGGAAGAGCAAGGAATGCTGCAGGCCAAGGTGAGGAAAATCCATGTGAAAACTCTGAGTGAGCTGCACCGAGTAGTTGAGAGGGACCTCAAAAAATGGCAAATGACTTGTATGCTGCCAATATGTTGCTTGAATTCTGCTGTGCTTTCCTTAGAGGCCCTTTTCCAGCTCTGCTCCTTCAGTCCAGTTAGCTCACTGCAGCCAAAACACATGCTGAGGTTACCCCATGCAGCACTACAGGCTTGGGGAACACTGGCTGGAGAGCTGCCAGGCAGAGAAAGGACCATGGGGTGTTGGTTGACTGCCGACTGAGTATGAGTCAGCAGTGTGCCCAGGCAGCCAGGAAAGCCAATGGCATTCTGGCTTGTATCAAAAACAGTGTGGCCAGTAGGTCTAGGGAGGTGATTGTGCCCCTGTACTCGGCATTGGTGAGGCCACACCTTGAGTACTGTGTGCAGTTCTGGGCTCCTCACCATAAGAAGGGCATGGAGGTCCTTGAGTGAGTCCAGAGAAGGGAAACCAGACTGGTGAAGGGGCTGGAGGGCAAATCATACGAGGAGCAGCTGATGGAGCTGGGGATGTTTAGCCTGGAGAAGAGGAGGTTGAGGGGAGACCTTATCACCGCCTACAATTACCTTAAGGGAGGTTGTAGAGAGGTGGGCGATGGTCTTTTCAGCCAAGTAACAGGAGACAGGACATGGGGAAATGGCACAAAGCTGTGCCAGGGCAGGGTCAGACTAGATGTTAGGAAAAAATTCTTCACTGAAATAGTAGTCAGGGCCTGGAACAGGCTGCCCAGGGAGGGGGTTGAGTCACCTTCCTCGGGTGTGTTTAAAAAAAGGGTAGATGAGGTACTTAGGGATATGGTTTAGCATAGGACAGAAACAGTTGGAATCAATGACCTTAAAGGTCTTTTCCAACCTTGTGATTCTGTGAGGTGCAAGCAGGCACATGCATTAGTAGCCAGAGACATTGGTGGGAAAGGGCAGTGCTGGATTGAGGGGCCTGTATGGATGAGGAGGAGAGGGGACAGGTGTGCAACAACAGAAGGGACCACCACTTGCACTAGTGGAGCAGTGCTGGGAGAGGATAGTGTTCCCCTCAGTGGCAGACAGAACAAGTCAGAGAGGATCTGGTGTTGAATGGTGTCCAAATTTGAAATGGAAATGCACAGTTGCAACCCTAGAAAGGAAACTTGGAATTGCCATTGCCATGTCATGTCTTATTTATTCCAGGATCTGACCTACCACGTTTGTGAACATTGCTCTCCACCTTAAAGGAATACAGAAGGGAAAAACAGTGTAATATATAGCAAGCTGTGCAGTCCCAGGAGCTTGGCAGGAGACACCAAGGTTTTCAAGGTCATGAGAACATGCAGGGGAACACTGTGAAAGAGCACTAAGTAAGTGAGGTCAGCAACATGTGGGTACCCACATGCTGGGGTGGACAGGTATGTATGAAGAGAAGTGAATATGTAGGAAGCACATCTAGACTCCTGGAGAGCAGACACAAGTGTGCAGCTGTGAGATGAGGCGAATGGACAGCCTTGGGGATGAAGGGATGGAGCCTTTCTGCAGGAGGACAGATGTTTTGCAGGGAAAAGCAGGGTAATACGGGGCTTTGGGAGCATCTCCATGCTGGTGTGGGTGGGGAAGGCAGAAGGTGAAGGAACACTGGTGCAGTAGCAAAGAAGAGTGAGGATATGCTGCAAGTACTGACACACATACTGGGGTTATCCAGGCGCTAGCGACCTCCCTTGGGCAGGCAGCAGGTACAGAAATGGCAGCCCACACCCGTGACACGCCTGTGTATGCACAATGGTTCCTTAGGACACTTGTGTGTGGGAGACAGCAGCACCTAACCTGTTGTCCCCTCTGGTTGACAGCAAGTGCATAACACAGCTGGCATCACTCAGGGTGTTTTAACACACCATCCGAGCCTGTGATGTCACAAATCCCAAGCTGGGTCTTAGCAGTTACCTGAACACTAAAACACTGGGGTAAAGCGTAATAGTCACCCTGTGCCCCAGCTCTGTACAAATGAAACCACTGCAGCCCACAATCCTGTTATGCAGAACAATAATGCTACATGGCAGATGTGCCTCTGGTCTACAAAACAATGCAGCAAGCATTGTCAGCAGGTCCTTTAAGAGCAGCAGCACACTACTGAGCTGCTAAAACCCTCACCTTCACTTCACAGCATGGTTACCTCAGGCTCAGAGGGAGGAGGGAAGAGCTGCAACTAGGTGATCAATACAGATCAGCTCCACCTTGGGTCAAGGAAGTGTGTGTAAAACTGCCCTGGCATCAGCCCAGCTGTCTGCCATGCAATAGAACTCAGCATCGAATTCCCTGGCCACCCAAAACAACCCGAAGTGAAGTGCAGGTGCTGCAGTTCTGCTGCAGTGAAATAATCAGTCTCAACCGGGAGCAGACAGGTTTGGTTAGATGTGCTCAGCAAACATGAGGTGCCATCAGAGCACAGGACACTCAAAAGGCACTATTGTGAGGTGCTACCTTAGCACATGATTCAAGGTTAAGTCAGACCTTTGTATTCTTGAGAGATTTGATTGCTAGTTCGTGGACTCCGGGCTAATTTGTCAGCACTCAGAGCACACAGAGAACCTCTGTATGTAGAAAATGCTACACATGGAAATGCCTTTAGAACCCAAGACACACAGATCTGAAGAGAGCAAAGTTACAGCCACTTCTTTACAAAGCTGCAGATCCAGATAGTACCATCACATACATTTCAAATAATAATAATAATAAAAAAGGAATTATTTAAAAGAAAGAATGGAAAGAAACACTCATGGGGATTTGTATGGTTTCACTTAAGCCATATAGTGAGATGACAAATCCCAAGCACCCAAACCAGACATAGCCAGTAAATCCAAAAACGGGAAAGAAGAATCATAGCCTACACACCTGAAACTGTATAAATGTATCTGCTACATTCATGAGAAAAAATAGCAACGCCTTATGCCTCTGCCTTGCCCACAGAGCCGCTCTGCTGGAACTGCCAAGGTGGCCAGGGATGGGCAAGGGTCTTTCTGAGCATTTGCTACCAGCACAAGAGGTGGCTCGAGTACTTTTCTCCTTGCTATCACGGCTTTCTCTATCAGCTGGGTTTTTTCGCTCTTTTACTTGAACATGCTTGCTCTAGGAGACCCCTCCAAGCACTGCTCAGTTCAAGGACCATTCATTCACCTAAGCTGTTCTCTCCCAGGACCCTCAAACCTGGCTCAGCAGTGTGAGAAGCTGCGTTCTCCTGAAAACCAAAACAACTTTCCAGTAACTAAAACCTTAAGCTGCCTTTGCACTGCATCAGTCAGAAATGGAGAAACACACCCACATACACCACCATACAGGGGTTCTGCTCAGCCAGGTAACCAACCAAGCAGGGGAAGGAGTGGCAGGTCAGCCCACTTGACCCGTTCCACCAGTTTCAGGGGCTGAGAAGAATTACAAGCAGTCTGCAGATCCGCAGAGCCCAAGAAAGGCACCTCTCTGGATGTTAGCAGCTTGACTTTGAGGTCTCAGCAGAGCTTGCAAATACCCAGGTCTGCAGATGAGAGGCAACAGAATATCTCAATGGCACACTTTAAACAGGCTGGCTGCAAAAATAAATGCGGCACAGGAACATGGGGGCACGCCCCAAGTCATACTCCAGCCCTCCTTCCTTTGCCAGAGTACTGCCAATGTGCGATGTTCTGGCTTCAGAGGACTGTCAGTCTCTTCCCAATGCCTGTTCTAGGGTTGTGGGGGAACCCTCCCTGTTGCTTAGCACCTACAGCACTTACTGTCATGTAGCATCTTCCCAGCAGCTCTGCAGGGCCTCAGGCAGGGATTCTGACAGCCTGCATGGCAGCGCTGCAGCTAGGACTCTTCCTGGATAGCCTCAGACAGCAAAGGCAGGCCATTTCGAGTGGCTGGCTGGTTAGAAATCAGTATTTTTGCCAGCAGTCAACGTCAGAACCAAGTTCAGAGAAGGGAACACTGAAGAACAATTTCCCCCCACCCTCAGTAAGTGATGATTATTAAGAACAAGGAGGTCCCTCTCATTGTTATCAACAAGTGCAGGAAAAAGCCACTTGCCCATCACAGAGCAGCATTCCAAAGGGAAGACAAGTCCATCCTTGCAGGCTTGTGACCTGAAGTGACACAACTGCCTTAAGCCCCCAGCCACATCTGCTGGCCCTGATGGATCACTCTAGCCCCAGCCCTTGTGTGGTCCCGGTGCCAGCAGTGCCATCCAGGAGCTGCAGAAGTGTGGGCTGCCAGCACCAGGAAGAGATCTTGTACTAGAGGATTCATCAGATTTGTGTGAAGGGTCAAAACCAGGACACAGCCACCTTCTCACCCAGCCTCCCAGTAAGTCTGCAGCTGGCGGTGCTTCCTTCAGCTTTCTGGTTTTCAGGCAAATAAACCCTTCCCAGTGAAAACAGCAGCCCTGAACTGGCCTGACATGGAGTGCCATTCCTCTCGCAGCTGCAGGAGGCATGTTTTCCCATACGTTTTACATTTTGCCTTTCTTTACTCACGCTAAAAATACCTTGGTGTCCTTCAACATAGACACTCCTTATTCTACCTCCGGCAGGAAAAAGGAAAGGGAAGCCAAGGACTCGCTTGAAAAGTTTTATTTCCTTTACTTCACCGGAATGAAACCGCAGAGCCGTATTCCCAGGAGGGAGGCACCTGTGCCTGGAGCCGAGACAAGAGAAAGGACGGGCCCTGCCAGTACTGCATCCCCTCCAGTTCCTGGAGCTCTCCCCTTCCTGTACACCTAACGTAATGGAGACCTGGCAGTGGACTAGCACATATCCTCCGTACACACCTCCAGACACAGAGAGACCGCTTTCCAAGTTAGCTGGTTGAGTGCCTGACACGGTACGGCCATCCCAGAGGCAACTTTCACCCCTCTTCCAGCAGAAACAGTTGTCAGGCAGACAGACTATGAACATGCCTTCTGGGTTTGGTTTTTCCTTCTTCCTGCAGTTGGCCCAGCTTTCCCCATGCGTAGTGCACACAAATCCTTGCCGAAAAAACATAAATCCCAATGCAGACTTGGTTTACGTTTACTCTGTCCTTTATTAGGCTATCAAGGGTTGCTCATTTTGCTCCATCACACCCATGGTGTCCCTCAGACTGCCTCATCCTGAACTGTCAGGACTGATAACATCAAAAATCCATGTCTGTGCTCCCTGCAATGGTCACAGTTTGCCATTGTGCTGCCCCTGCACTTACTGCAAACGGGTCTTTTCAAAGGCCAAGGATAAAAGGAACAGGGTTTAAGGACCAAGTCCCCACCTCAGCTGCATCCTTCCACACATTTCTTGCCCTGAGCTGTGAAATTCAGGTAACTGCAAGATGAAGGGGGAAGGTCAGAGGTGAGACCTGTACTCTAGAGATCCAGATGAGTTCCTGCCACTGCGTTACACACACTAACAATGTTAGTTCTTGAAAGAGAGAGTAGCGGCATGCCTGGGGCAGCCAGACCAGCAGGACTGTACCAGCAGGGTAGGCTGGGTCCCACAGAATAGTCAATAATGAAATAACAGGCTTTCCCCTTGCACTGAAGTCATTTGGAGCCAAATTAATGCTCTTCCTTTCACAGACATTAAGTATTTCAAAAGGATGAATAACAATTATCATCACCATCTTTGCTGTAGAGGCTAATTGAGGCACAGGCTGCTGAAGCAGCTGATCCTGAAGCCTCGGCTGCTCAGCAGCACAGACAGGCATGGCACACATCCCCCTTGACCCAGATTCGTGCTGTAATCACTAGACCTCAGCCCCTCCTGGAGCCCTCCCTGTAATCAAAAGTGAAGAAGGGCTCATTTAGGGTGGGCAGCTACTGGGGGCAGCTAAATCTTGTTCTAGCAGGGTTGGAGCCATGAATACACTCTGGTCTTCTAAGGGCAGCCAAACCCACATTTGCCCAGAAAACCCCTCCCTAAACTGGGAAACGCCTGCAGCTCTGAAGACATCCAGGAGCAAGAACTGGCCTCCCTCATTGTTTGTACGATATTCAAAAGGAGACTGAGAAGGAAACAAAGCTCTGAGAACCAGGATTTCCTACTGTGTCCTGAGACCATCCTGGCAATGCCCTCGTCTTCTCACGGCTTCAGCATCCTTCCCCCTCCCAGCACACCCCAGTGGGGCATCCCCAACCCTCACAACAAGACCCCAAAAAGCCATCAGGCATGTTGGGTGCTCTGCATGGAGAGATTTAAGGCCATTTTCCTCTCCCTCTTGCCAGGCTCAGCTGGGTCAGACACAGCATTTGGCAAGAGAAGAGCTCCCTGCTAATTTTAGCCTCCAGCTCTCCACCCAGGCAGCAGCAACTCAACCGCTATGGAAAGCTGGGCAGCAGGGAGGTGAGGGCCAGGAGATGCTGCCTTCAAACAGCCCACATGCCTGCATGCTGCCAGCTAAATATAAACTGGTGGCGGGCAACGGGGGAAACCACACTGGCTCTGGCTGAAGCAAATCCCTCCCCACTGCCCAGAGACACAGCAAGGGGACCCACTCCCAGGACCCAGGCAGCGCTCACTGGGCTCGCTTTCTGCACAGAGGGATAATTTAGGCTGCAAACTCAGAATAGGATACCATGTTTTTTACATATTTTCAGACAGATCTGGAGCTGGTGCATCTTGTACCCCAGCATAGCCACGCCAAGCATGCATCACTTCACAGACACTTGGTCCAGCTCCTTCCCATAATGGTCCCTTCTTCACCACGCTGCCTACTAAAGAACGGTTATCTGGAGTCAAGATGCCATTGCTTTTGAGGCTGAAAGCTGTAACATCATCACAGCTTTTGCTGTGGGAGTCAGAGCTTGGAGTGGGAGTCAAGTGGGGAGAGTTTTCACTTGTGCCTGGATGCAAATTTGCTCTGGTTCCAGCAACACCTGTCCCTTCACGTAGAAGAAAAAGCCCAAAAGGGCATAGAAAGACACACAGAAGGGGAGCCCCAAGAATTAGGAAAGAAGCAGAGGTAGCATGAACCTCAGCAAGCCCAAAGAGCTTCTGCATTAATGCTGCCTGACCAGGGACCATAGGATTACACAAAAAACAAGCATCTTTGCTTTTTCACTGTCCCTAACGAAAAGAGACTTCACCTTCCTCATAAAGAAAGACAGACACGTGACAAATTCCTGACTACATTATCAGATCCTTCTTCTACAGAAACAGCCAGCAAAGTGCTGGGCACTTGCGAGACACACAGGACAGAACAGGTATCCATGCTCTGCAGAGCAGCTGCAGGCCTTAGTGCAACGCTCTACACAGGGAAACCAGACGTCTTTGCAGACACCAGCTACAGTAAAAAGCCACTATAGTTCTAATTTTCAAGGCACCAAACACATTCTTAACCACCTCAGTAGAGCTGCTTATGGTCCCCACCTGCTTCTGTAATTATTATTGCTGCACTTTCCTCCACCCATTGTAAAACTCTTAGTGGCTTGCTCTGTGTGCTCTGACTCCTTTCTGTATCGCCTCTCCTTTTGATCTCAGCGCCTAAGACTGTCAATTCCAACCTCTGCTCCACTAAAATCCCAAGTATTCACTTCTAATTTTGCCTTTAGCTCCCCCCCCCCCCAACTTTTTAGTGGTCACTGTTGTCTTCTGATCACTCTGCTCCAACACTCACCTCACTATGCCCTATTTTTGGCTGCTTCTTACTTTTGTTAAATAATCCCAGTTATTTGTATTCCCAAATCCTGCCTCTTCTCTCCTGCTTGCCTTGTCTTACACTTTTCTTTTTTCCCCCTGCTTCTCCAGGAGCTGCAAGCCTTGCTAAAGTAGTTCTCGCCCCTCCTTGATGTACCTATGTAAGAAACCTAATTCTAACAGAAAGTTACAAGAAAAGGGTGAAAATGGAATTTACAAAGGATCTAAGCTTTGGGACAAAGCGCTTGAGAGAGTACTAGCAGGCCCAGAGTTAATTGGCAAAGCAATTACAATTTGCAAAGCAAAGGAAATCAGCCGTACTGCTGGAGCTAATGGAATGCAGACAGCAATCAGACAGTACAGACAAACTGAAATAATACTAGCCAGACTGGGGCAGGAGGACAGTAGGAGTTCAGAGCGGCTGCGCATCCTCCCCTGCCCCACCTGGACACACAGAAGACCCTCTTCCCCACTGCATCAAGTGGTAAGTCAGTGAGACGTACCTGGGAGAGGCAGGGACAAAGACCAGGACTCAATGAGAGAGTAAAGGAACATGAAAGGCAAAGGCATTTATTAGCTGGAGACAAGGTGCCTGTGAGCAGCACCATGCTGGCAACAGAGAAACTGCCAATGGATGAAAAGGCACTGGCAGGAGAAGCAAATTAAATTCAGGATGATTGGCCATGTTCTTAGGTCCAATACTGGAGCAGGTGAATACCATGGACTTAGTAAATACAGACGATCAGCTACAGACAGTAACTTCAGTGGAAAGGAAAACACCCATTATCAAGGTTAAAGTCTATCAAACGATGGTCTCAAAAAGTGTGTCCAATTTCCTGAACAGATAGCAGATCAAAGCAGCAGACACAGAATTAGAATACCTCTATCCAACTATAAGTAAGTTCCCAACATTGCACAACCCAGAGCAGTACAACTGTTCTTCAACTCATACACCTTACAAAGCTCTTCCTGCCCTAAGGAAGCAACTGCAAACAGTCCCGGGGATCAGTGAATGAGCTGGAGTAGCCCAGGAGCCTCAGCAAAAAGAAATGAAGCAACCCCTGCCACACTCCTCCTCCCACAAACCTGATAGCTTAGGCCCTGGAAAATTAAACAACTTTTTAAAAGAGCGTTTCCTCCCCCTCTCTGAGGGAAGAGAAGAATGATGGTTGATACCACACCAGTTTTGGTGCTTGAGGTGCTCACAGCTGGTGGGGACAAACCAAGCGCCAACTTGGCAAAACCTTTTTCCACAGACCACCATTCAGGCTGTGATGGGACTGAAGCTCTTTCCAGGACCAATGTGAACTTAGATCCATGCAGATGTTTACTTGGGGCAGGGGGACTGTCTTGGAGGATCATCACCCAAAGAACTGGTAAGAGCTAGACATGCTAGGTTTAAGCAAAAGGTTCTACATAACCCATTTGTATAAAAAAAAATAAATTGTAAAGTGAAGTGATTTGCAACAGTAATGCTGAGGCTGCTGTCAGGATACCCTGTCAAAATCAGTGAGAAGGGACACAACAAGTTTTGGAACAATGAATCATATAAATGCTTGAAAAAAGCCCGTCAGAGTTAGAACATCCTACTGGCACAGGGTTTGAGTTTCAGCTGAGAAACTGAAAAAAGAAAATTACGCAGGTTTAGCGTTTTGAGAATAAGCAGCAATTCAGTGATCCACAGCTGATACATTGGTTGGTTTTGCTGCACAAGCCTGTTTAAGAACTGAACATAAACCAAGTAGAGAGGCATCCACAGCAGACACTTGCTAGCACAGGCCACAAAAACATAGAGAAACAAAGAGCAGCACCATATTACGGCATAGCTGGCCTCGTAAACTCATGGGATGGTTTGAGTGGGAAGGGTCCTTTAAAGATCATCTAGTCCAAACCCCCTGCCATGGGCAGGGACATCTTTCACTAGATCGAGTTGCTCTAAGTCCCATAAAATGTATCCTTGAATGTTTCCAGGATTGGACCACATACAACCTCTGGGGACAAGCTGTTCCGGTGCCTCACCACCCGAGTACAGAAGCAGTTCCCTCAGCCTGCCCTGGCGTGCCCAGCCCCTCGCCTCCCAGGTGCCCACACCCCTGGCCTGGTGGCCAGGCATGGAGGCTAGGCCTCCCAGCTAATGCTGAGTGCAGAGGCCAGGCTAATGGTAGGGTGCTGGCCAGGCACTCCCGTGACACCGCTGCCATGACATCATGGAGGGGAGCTCTTACATGGTGTAACAATGCCAGGTGAGCCATGCTGGAGGTGGATTCACTCCCATTAGTTCTTCTTGAACACAAGCAATTGCCATCACTACCCTGACGGTGCCTCAGACACCACTGAGCCCTCTCCTTCTGCCTGTCTGCCTTCCCAGCCACTCACCTTGCTGCTGTGGGACCTCTTTTTTCCAATTGTCCTTGAAACCAGAGGGCCTTGAAGCTCAGGAAATCATGGGCCAGCAGCCAGGGTCCCTTTATGTGTAGAAGAAGGCAGTGAGGTGGCTTGTAGTGTCAGGAGGCCACTGCGGTGGTGATGTACATGGCCAAAGATGGCTGCTCTGGGAGCTGAGTGGCCTGAATGATGCCCTACTGTGGGAGAAGGAGGAGGGTCAGGGTAGGAGTGGGCCTTTTCCTGTCACTGGGCACCTTGAGAAGAGTCTAGCCACGTCCTTTAGACATCAGTCTCTTAGATATTTATAAGCACTGATAAGATCCCCTTTCAGTCTTCTCCATGCTAACAAGACCCAGCTCTCACAGCCTTTCCTCATACAAGAGGTGCTCCGGTCCCCTCATCTTTGTAGCCCTCCCCTGGACACTCTTCAGTAGTTCTCTGTCCTTTTCAAACTGAGGACCCCAGACCTGGACACAATACTTCAGATGTGGTGTCACCTCAACCAGCTGGACAGTCTTCTTAACACATCCCAAGATACCATTGGCCTTCTTGGCCATGAGGGCATACTACTGGCTCACAGAGAGCTTGTCTGCCCTCAGGAACTTCCCTCTCCAACCCAGATCCCTGCCAGCGACTCAGCCCCTCATGCTCAACAGTTGCTGCAGGGGATGAAGCATCCAGACATCTCGCTGGTGGGAAGGGAGGCACAGCCAACCTGCATAAGGTCTCCCAGGACTCCATAAAGTCATTGCTGACTGGGAAGTGTTGCATGGACCCTTCTTTCGCATCCCCTGGCCCTGCCACCAGAGTGCGGAGGAGCGCCATTTCCTCCATGTGGAGCCCCCAGGGAGAGCAAAGGGGAGGACCCTGTGTCCTTTGGGCCCGTGTGCTGGCACAATGCAAGCAGTCTGTCAGAGGCCATTTGGGGAGGTCTGTGGGGCCTGGACGTGTCTCCTGGTTCCAGCCAGGACAGAATTAACTTCCCCAAGTAGCCAGCACAGGCGAGACAAGTTGTCCTGGGCTGTTTTCCACACCACGGGACATCATGCCCCCATAAAAGGGGCTGGCTGGGGAGGGGTCTGGGACTGTGTGAGCGCGGAGAGGCATCTGGTCGGTCATGGCATCAATCACTGCTCTGTGCTGTCACCTCAATGGGTCAGTATAGGACCCTGTGTTATCACCATGTGAGTGTATTCTGTCACAGGCTCTGCTGCCACTCCTCTTGCACAGTGCTGTGTCAGTAACCTGACCTTATCCCAACCCACGGGGCTCTGTTCCTCCTCCAGTGGAGGGGTGAGAGAGCGGTGCATGGCATGGCAGGATTTCTTTCCACTCCAAGATTCACCATTTCTCTATTCTCTAGGTTTAATGACAAACCTTCTCACTGCTTTTTAATTTTTTTTTCCTAATAAGAAAGGGGCAACACATGACCTTGGAAAGACTTGAATATTGTATTAATCCTTAATACCTTGGCTGGGGTGTTATTTCGAATCCTAGGCAGATGCAACTACATGCTCCTATTGCTGTGAGGCTATGGGTCATGACTGCCGTTCACAAAGTTTCCTCTGAGGTAGGCATGCATTGATGTTTTTAAAACATGGCAATTGGCAGAATGAGTCATCTTTACTCCTGTTAGGCAGACAATGCATTTCCAAGGTACACCTCTGGAAATTACAGTTCGGTCGGGTTTGATAGATTTTGGCAGATAGCATGTTTGCTTTGCATTTCTGATTTTAAAACAAATAAACCCCTCCCAATCTGTCTGCTTACAACAAAACACAGACTGTGGCAGATAACGCTGAGTGAGCTGCTGCAGCAGGTAATTGAGACTATTAGTACAGGGTGGTCTGGACAAGATACTCTCTGCCCATTATGAATTTTGTTCTGCTGCTTAGATGGGGTTAATAGCACCTAGACATGACTACTGCAGTTTTACAGAAAATAACATTACAAGATCTAAATAAAACTAATTTAGGAATTGAAGTATTTATGAGAAGGGCTGGAGAGATTTTAACTAGAGTCGAATGAACGGCAGCACTGAGGAAGCTGGCAGAGTTGCCAACACCAAATATACGGGCCAAGTCAAACAGCCCACGCTAATGGCATGGAAATAAGTGGCCTCTTGAAGCAAGGCAGAAACAGATTTATTTAGAATGGCAGGAAAAAATACACATATCATTAGTGTAGATTATCCTCACTTCAAGAGAGCTCTACTAGGCAATTCTGCAGTGTAACAGGTGGTGATGCAGATGAAGAAGTTTTTTACGATAAATGGGATATAACAGTATCTGACAATTAACTACTGTCTAATGTGCAGGAATTTACACAATTTCAGTGAAACACAGGCCTCCATATAAGCCTACTAGTTCCTCATACTCACAGTCCAGAGGGCTAGTGGAAAAAGAAAGTCAAAAAGATAAACCATGCCTGTTACAGAAGGCCCCATAATCAAGTCTTTGATCCGAGTTCACTGTTTTTACATTACCAAGTAGCACTGGCTGTCAATTGCTCATACTTGGCTCAACTGGAAAAAAAACCCCAAGAATATTTAGACTGCTTGAAATCAACATCAAGGTCATAGAGACGGAAACCAGGAAGGAGGAAAACCCCCACAGATGATGCAAAGGCCTGGAACTTTGGATTTGCGTATCTGGTGGAAACCAGTGACACAGAATAGCAAAAATAACACAAGATGAGATACCCTTATGTGGCAAAAGTATCAAATAGACATACAATGTGAAGCAATAGGTTACAGCTTTTCCAACTTCTAAAAACAAGGGGGATGAGAAGCCACATTAACCTCTTTTCCCTTCAAAACAATCTCAAATGAGAGACAGTCACAGAATGCTGAAATAACTAGGCTTAGAAAGTTATAAAATCTGACTTTGTGGCCTTTTGAGAGAGCCACTGATGCTTCAGGGGGACTCACAGGTCTACCCAGCAATCTTTGAATTGTCTGAAATGATCCAACATCTCAAAGACTAATTGTAACTGAATCTCACTATTCTGTGTAGTTGATTTTAAATTCTTTATTATGCCAACATGAATTATTGTTCTGAGGTGGTTTTGGAGAAGGATGGCCCCAGACCATCTTAGCATCTTAAAGTGTAGTGGACTCTCTCCAGATCAAGAATATCAAAGCCTTTGTGCTTTGGCACGTGAAATTCTCCTCAGGAAAGCAGAAGTACAGAGGAGCTCTATTCAGGATTCCAGTATATTTTGGTCTGGCTGAGTGCAAACACAGACTTTCTAACATCATGAAAAGCATGATGTATCTGAAGACCAGCTTCACATCTGTTTCCACCCAAGGCACTATATGGATTTTTCTTAAATATCACACTACATCTAAATAAGACAACTTATTTCCTTTTCTGGAAAGCCCTGCTCAGCTACCACTGCAAGCCTGAAAAAAAATCAATTGAATTGGGAAGTGACTGGAAAAGGGAACATCAATAAACAGTGAGAGCAATTGGGTAAAGGGAACAAAATACAACATATATATATATAACCCCACCAATTCTTGAGACTACAGTTGTAAACACTGGAGAAAGAACACCATCATCACTCCATTCCCCACTGCCATGACCTATAGGGCAGCCTTTGTCTTCTGGGAAGGCTCCTGCCCTTTACCGTATTGCTGACATTGGTAATTCCAAACCACCTGATGAAAGACAGTGTCTGTGATCTCTCCCAGCACCACACTTCTGTCACAATTGCCTGAGCTTGGAGGCAACAGAAGGCAGAACCTTCACATTACTACACCGTATGCAGATGTGCACCTCCAGAATGCAACAGCATTTCTCTGCCAACCTCACTGCACGGAGGAGATGCACAGGAGAGCACCGCTCTGTGACATCCAGGTCACCCTAATCCAGTCCCCAAACAGGAAGGTGTGGTGTGGGAATACATGCTGTATTCACTATACAAATCCATCACAGGTAACGTGCATAAAGGGATGGAGCAAGAGTTTTATTTATAATGGTAATATTTAATCTTTGCAAATTATTTTGGGATCTTCTTGGGGCCAGACAAACTGTGGGCCAGGTTCCAAGGAAACACACACTTGCCACTCTCACTCAGTGCAGAGACCCAGGCACCCAGTGCTGCTCCACAAAAAAACCCCACCAAACACGTTATTTAAGAAACAGATCCCTATGTAACTTCAAGTCAAGAGGTGAAAAAAAGACAGGTTGGCCAACTACCTGCAGCATATTCCCAGCAGCAGTGAAAGGGTACTGGCCCAAACAATTACAGCACAGCTAACATGAGGTCCAGGCATCCTCTGGCTGCTCTATCAGTGAACCTCATAACCAAGTTAGAGTACGATCCAAAATGCTCTCAGTGGCACTGGCTTCTCTACAGTCTGTGCTGTGAGCATGGGTCTGAGGGTGCTGACTCACGTAGCTATACCAGCACAGAGCAAGATGTGACAGCACTTCTGGTCATCCTGCAGGGAGACTGAACTGACCGCCCAGAAGCAACAAATCTGCCCCACCTGCAGTGCCCATCCTTCCCCCCCACAGCTGCAGCATTCCCGTGAACAGGTCCCTGTGAACAAGGGTCTCGCTGCCATCTTCAAGAGCACAGATATATCACATGCAGCATTCACAGTATGAATGTCCCCCTGCTGCCAACACTTCTTCAGTCAGGACAAGGTGCTTTGAGGGCCTGGTTTATTTTTTCCTCTCCGTTAACAGTTTCCAGAGAGAAGAAATAGATCCTTCAGCCACCCCTGAGAGACACGTGGTCCAGTCTCTCCTCACGGGCACTCAGTAACCTCCTGTGCAATTAGCTATGCAAAAGAGCGATGCCGTGCACGTTCAGGCAGGTAACCCGGTGTGTGTGTGAGCGGCTGCAGAAGCCATCCCGCATGCACGTACACGGACTGGCATGTGTAGGTGTACTCACCCCGATGCATAGCTGCTGCTGAGGCTGCCTGGGCAGGGAGGCTGGAGAAGTCGTCCGTGCACTGTGTTAAATGAGCAACTTGGCTTTCTGCCAGCTGCTTTTCTCTCTCTCACACACACACACACACACACACACACGTGCTACCTGCCCATTTGCACCAACACTTGGGTCAGTTTTTGAGCAACTCATGCTGCTTGGTAGTAGCCTTGATGTCTGAAGTTTAGAGATCCCCACCATGGTGGGGGAGCAAGAAGCCAGTTTTCTGAGGAAGGAAAAGGGCAGGGTGTACATACTGGGGGGATGGAAATCTTGGCATAACAACTTTTTTATTCATGCATCGCTATGGTTTCATCTGAACCCCTCCTACTTCTCATTTCAGAGAGTGGGACTGAGTTAGAAAAGCAGCAGTCTGAGATGCTAGAAGTGAGGCAGAAACCACTTGTCACAGTCCTAGATAGGAAGAAAACACACTCATGGTTTTACTTGCACACACCAATAAAATGTGGAGGAACAGGGGGTAGGTTGAAACTACTGGGAGGGGTGGGTTAAAGAAGGAACTCCCTATCACTTGTTCCTACAAGCTGCACCTCCCCACAATCTAATCTACTCCTGCACATCCTGCTTGTACCTGGCTCAGTGTGACACTCACACCTGCGATGAAAGCAATTATTGTTAAGTGATTTATAGGCTCCTGAGAGACCATGGTCTTTGCAGCAGGAAAAACAGCGTCTGCACAGCAATGGTTAAGAATGACCTCACCTCCAAGTACCTTCAGGGATCGGGATTTGCTTTTACTATGTTGACACAAGGTTTTAAAGTAAAGGGGGATTGTTGCACATCCTTATTGCCTACAAAAACAGCTCGCTGACACCAGCCTTGCTCCCTCAGAGTCATACCTCTCTTTATGGGAGGACAAGACAAGAAACAAAAGAGAAAAACAGGTAGGATCACCTTCCTGACCCACCAGCCTTTCCATCGAAACAGAGCATTGCAGCAGCTCTGGGAAGAGGCGGTGTCTTAGGGTAGGCTTCTTTCTGGAGGAAGACCCATCCTTGCCCCTTCCAGCCATGCTGCCAAGCCAGCAGCATTACAGCAATCACAGAATCACAGAACGTTAGGAGTTGGAAGAGACCTCAAAAGATCATCTAGTCCAACCCCCCTGCCAAGGCAGGATCACTTATACTAAATCACACAGGAACGCATCCATGTGGGTCTTGAATGTCTCCAGAGAAGGAGACTCCACAACCTTTCTGGGCAGCCTGTGCCAGTGCTCTGTCACCCTCACAGTGAAAAAGTTCCTCCTTATATTCACATGGAACTTCCTATGCTCCAGCTTGCACCCGTTGCCCCTTGTGCTATCACTGGCCATCACCCACCAGTAAAGGCAGGGTGCAAGACTCACTCTCCAGACTTGTCTGCACTGTGCTGTACTAGTATTTTCTCCCTCCCCAACACCTCATCCTTACTTCTTTGAAACAAGAAAGTTTCCCAATCTCCAGCATTCACATGTGGGAGCAAAGTGTGCCAGGTAGCACCTTCTAGACAAGACAAACATTGCTGCTAGAGAGCACACTTGACAGAGGTTGGTACCCATCAGCCCCAGAAGTAAACAGATTGTCTCCAACTCCTCAAGTTTCTCGGTAGGGAGGCAGTGTCCTGCCTGTTACAACTTGTTTTAGATGACAACAGGGCACATTTAACATGAGAAGAGTTGTAGCTGTACCCATCTACAACTCACATCAGCCTTTACAGCTTAGCTGTAAACATGTTTAAGATTCTTACAAATACCTACAGGGCAGCAGGGAGGGTGGGGAAGAAGAGGGGGAAAAGAAAGAAAGGAGGGAAGAAGAGGGGGGGGTGGTAGAAAGAAAGAGGCACAACAGAAACAGAAACACAGAAACATCCTCCTGCCTGTGAGAGAGCAGTCCTGCCAGCAAGGCTCCCTGGGAAGAACATGTAGGAATGCCTTCATGCAGTCACAACACAAGAAAAAAGAAAGTTTCTTTACCAGATCAACTGCTGATTTCAGCATCCCCTTCAAAGGAAAGCCCGTGTTATCATCCATCCCTGTCTAGGCCATCCCAAACCTCCCAGACAGCTAGAAAAAGGCCCAGATCAACACAGGAATGCATGACCCCCACAGTACCCATGGGGTGTACCAAGTACAAATTCTGCACCTCAGGCTGGTCCCTCAACCTTCAACTTGAGCATAGCAGCAAATTGGACCTCATGTCCAGAGCTTCTCCCAGCACATGGTGACAGAGCACCACGGAAGCCAGCGGGTACCAATGATTACAGCATATTCTCCTGGGCCCTTTATTGTCTTACATCCAAACTAATTTATATGCTTAACTTTGTTGCATAATAGAGCTGCATATACGTCAAAGGAGGACCGTCAGGGCCTTGATTTTTAAGCATCTCTTACTCATACACCCACACCCAGGCCATCTGATGTTTGTTTCCTCAACCACGCACTGATCTGTTGGGAAAAGAGGAAGAGGAGAGCTTAAAGCGGGGGAGGATCCATTGTGTCTGAAAACTTGCTCTACGGCGTTGATCCATGAGCAGGGGTGGCATGGGGGCAACCCAGCGGCTTGTGCTCCATCCCACGTGTGGCTGAGAGGAAAGGGAGCATTTTCTGTGACTCCTTACAGCCTTGCAAGAAGAGGGCTCGCTTCTGTGGAAAGAGAAAGCCAACTTGGCTTTCCATACACAGGCTGTCCAGCAGTGCCTTTCAGGGGATAAGAAGAAAGTCTGTTACAGACATCGGAGGTGGAAAGAGCGATTGCCTGTAGGTCTCCTTCCAAGCCCAGCAGCTCTTCAGCTCTCTGGTCCCAGTGGAGGAACCCTCTCGGCCTTCCGCCCAGAAAAATTACCCAATAAACAGCCTTTGTAACAGCAGTAACTGGGGAGATTGTTGCATCAGAAAAGTTGAGGTGGAAGCTCTGGGCTGGTCCCAGGTGTGACTTACCGTAGGGTGCCCACCTGGGACACAAAACTTAAAGCAATGCAGAGAATGAGAGTGCAAAAGTCTTAATTGCTCCAAGCATCAGTCCCTCCTACACCAGCTCCCTGGGATCTCTGGAAAGAGTCACCACATGGAGTCACAAATGCTCCAGTCCCCAGAGAAGGAAGCATTACTTAGTTTTAACAGCCAAGAGAAAACAAATACTATTTGTCTTTCACTCCAACTTCTGATTTCACTTAAAACCAAACAGGGTTTTAGAGGTACAGGGGCAAGAGGAAGGGTGAGGAGGGTCACAGGTTAAACTTCCTCCTGTTTGTTAGCAGGTTCCAGGATCCTGGCCACGAAGCCAGGAAAACATGACGTGCCCAGCACACCCACAGAGCCTTAGCTCTCCAGGCACGGCTGTTTTCCCTCCATGATGCTGCAGAGCCTGCAAAGAAGTGCCGACCAGAGTGCTTCACCCTACCCAGCAGCATTTAAATACCTTCCATGTGCAATGAGTGGCAACATCTCTGGTGGATTTGGGAGAATCTTGACATTTATGTAACTGAACCTTAATATAAAGTCATTCTTTTCCTCATCTTGTTTTAGTTTGTAGTGACCACATTCACATCACCATTTTCAGTTTCAATCTTAAACCAGAATGACTTATAACAAAGAAGTAAAAATAACCCCGTCTAAAAGTGAAACGGAAGAACCCAGCTCATCAGAAGAGCTGTTCGCTCCCGCGCATCTCTTCCACCCTCGTGCTCCCTGCCTGTTTCTCCCAGCCCCTTGCTCTCCCTTCACGTGGCTGCTGGCAGCAAAAGGACCGTCAGCTGCAGGGCTCCAAACACCTGACTTGGCCCCTCTCTCCTTATAAACACTACTTTAAATACCTCCGAGTGGTTGGTTTCCTCCCTTGTTGCACCACACAAGTCCTCTGCAGCCTTCTCTAAGGATCTTTGGGGGTACTTGGCAAAGCAGCATACGGTGAGAAGCTTGGCTAGATCGGTGAAAGGTGCAACCTAGACTCCTACTGCAACCCATCTTCTCATATCCCAACTAATCCCCCCAGGCATAAAAAGCAGATTATAACCACAGGATTTATCCTAGCCAAAGAAATCAGATCTCTCCCACTGTTGGGACAATAAATATGTGGGTTTAGTCTTAGTGTTACATATAATACAGGACAAGCTGAAGTCCTGTAATGGACTCTGTGGGAGTACATATTCACAGAGCTCCTTGAGCATCCGCAGTGTAAAGCTCCAAGACCAAAGCCAAGCCTGCACCATGTGAGTAAGAATGAGGGGGCTTACAACGTGTAATGAAGGGACCAAGATGCTGTAAAATATTAATAGTTAGATGCTCATACGCATCCGGAAAACTGCTACTCAGTTACACTGTCACTAAGCTCAGATGCTATTTTTAAAAGAGCAACAGCTTTTTTAAAACCTTGGGCCATTCAAAACTTTCTTATAACTGTAAGAAAGAAGCACAAAGCCCCACATGACACGGACGGAAAGAACTGGTGTGCCCTTCGCAGGGAAGCAAGCAGGCAGCTGCACCCCGTGTCTGCCCTGCCGTACTCTCAGCTGGAAGTTCGCACCGAACGAGCCCATTACCAGGCGAGCAGGGCGCATCTCCAGGGTACGCATTCCCTCCTCCTTTGCATGCGCTTCTCTCATCAAAGCGACATTCAAAGCATCCCTGCTGCCTTCCAGGTTAGCGCCTGAGCACCGAGAGCAAGACGCACCTCAAAGCCGTGACTCCGGGCGCTGCACTCCCAGCAAGGTCACGTTTTGACAGCTCTCCTGGGAGAGAGGAGGGCGGCAGCCGACAGGCCGAAGGCGGAAAAGCGAACACCCCCATCCCAAACGCCCGTTTTCCCGGGGGGCAGAACCCACCTCCGTCCCCGAGAGCTCCCCAGGGAGCGGGCTGCGCTCACCCCCTCTTCCCCGGGCGGCCTGGGACCGGGGCACCGCACCAGGCTCCCGAGCGGGACGGAGCGCTCGGCACAGCACCGCACCGCGCCGGCCTGCGCGGGACGGTGCGGGAGTCCCCCGCCCTGCCTTGCCCTCCCCTACCGCCCCGCGGGGTAACTCACTGCCGTCCAAGGGAGCCCCGCCGCCGGCCGCCGCGGCCACCAGCTCCAGGTAGGCGGCCCAGAGCCCCAGGGCCAGCGCGCCCAGGGCCAGCAGCAACCGCAGCAGCCGCCGCCGCCGCCGCACCCGCGCCAGCAGCCAGCCCCGCATGGCGCCGCTCAGGGCGCTCAGCCGCCGCCCCAGGGCATGCTCCCGCCGCCGCGCCGCACCGGCACGGCACGGCGCCGCTGACTCGGTACCCCCCCCCTCCTCCTCCTCCTCCGCGGGGCGGGTCCAGGTGCGGGGCGGCGCCGCGCCCCCGCGGGGGCAGCTCCCGGGCGGGCTCTGCCGCCGGGCCCTGCACCTGCCTCCGCCCCGCGGGGGGCCGAGCCGGGGGCTCCGGGGCTGACGCCGACGCCGTTGTCCCCTCCGGCCGCTCTAGGGGCTGGCGGGCGCCGGGACGGGAACCCCGAGCCGTGCCCGCCCGGGCCGCGGGTCGATGGATCCCTCCAGTGCGAGGATGGGAGGTAACTCCTCGGCGCGGAGGGAAGCGGGGTGAGAGCCGGCCGATTCGCACCCGCAGGTACACGCAGCTGAATCCATTTTGAAGTGGCCTTTACCTAGTGCAAGTCGCACGTTTACTTCAAAGTGCTTTGCTCAGTCTGGAGCAACGGGGCTCAAAGTCTCCAAATCTGCTTTCTGAAGCAGCCGACCAGGTGCATGTTACACTACTCCTGCTCACTTAGGGGAGGATGCTGGAGGCCCTTCAGGTCTGAGTTGGAGAGATTTCTCTTTTCATGAAAGCACATTCAGAGGGTTTTATACCTCATTGCAGAGGTGAAAAGACATGTCATTTCTCCAGATGGAAACAAATCCTGCTGAGGGGGAGGCTGGTCAGCAGCTCTGCCCCTGGGTTCCCCTGCCTCCCCAGGAGGGACAAGGCCCATGCTGCAGCTTTTGAGGACACAAAGATCATGTTCCTCCTTCCTACCCTGCTGAAGAAGCTGCAGATGCATGTGGCACCAGCGCAAGTCTGAATCACAGTGCTGCAACGGGTGCTTTCGGTACAAACTGAAAGGGCTGCCAATACACACCACCCCCCTGTATCCATACAACTAAAAAACTTGAAGCCATGTGCAGGTTTAATCATTGCAAGGTGCAAGTCTCACATGAGGGCATGACACTGCTGAGGTCTGTTGTGTGTTGGTTTGGTTTTCTGGCATAAGAGAAACAAACCACGATTTTCAAATTTGTTTAAAAAAAGAAAAAGAGAGAAAATACACTTTTTTATTTCCTAGTATTAATTATGGATCTAAGTTAATTTACCACTTCAAGAATGAGAACTGAATGATGTATTCTTAGCAGAAGGCTGCATTTCTTAAACGATCAACCTTAAATTTGAAAAATGGCAACCTCACTTTGTTGAAACTTTGTTGCATATTAAAAGAAACAACCATGTTTTTCTCACCTGAACATGACACTAAAATGGAGGGGAAAGTGAAATTATAGGCTAAAACTAGTGGTGTTGACTTGCAAAGAAATATTTTTCCTGACAGAACTGTGCTATAATTAAGTTACAGAAAATCTTGTCTCTGGAGAAAGAGCTCATGTCTGTCTGTTACAAGATAGCTACAATGGAACAATATTAAGGAACAAAACTAATCTGAATGTGCAATAAACAACAAGGAATTTTAATATCCCTACACTGTACTTAAAGTACTTTTGCACCACGTATCAGAGAAAGGACAGATGCCCAGAGGTAAGATCATAACTTTCAGCGTTGCCTTAAAAACACCTCACATAGATGTCTTTATCCCAAGTCTACCAGCAGCCCTGTATTCCTGATGTCTCAAGCATCCCAAGTCACACAAGTGCCTGCCCAGACCTCCACATCTCATCTTCACTGGGTGCAGTACAGTAGTGGTGGAAACCCCACAGCTCAGGATAACCCCATACGCTGGGGAAAGAAGCTGCAAGTGAGCTGGAAGCCAGTGATACAGGAGTAGGGGCTGTGGTGTATTTGGATAACAGATGAGGAGCTGACGCTGCTGATTGCCCTGACCAATTGTCCTTGAACACGGACAGATCGCTGCTCCCTTCAGGATATACCTCTCCCGGCCTGGATACTCACTTCAAAGAAACTGATGATTTGCCAGATGAGCCAACTGGAGTAGTTTTTGCTTTGTTTGGGCTTTTTCTGTTTGTTTTCTATTTTGGCTATGTTTCCTCAGGATAAATGCAGCCTTTGATACAAGTGGGGCACTTAACAACACGCATCTCCTGTCCCTCCCGGCTCCCCTCTCCAGCTCCGTCTCTGTGCATCCCTGCCTCTTCTTGTTATGCTTTTGCTTCTAGTTCTCTAACAACAGTTTCTCTGTTCTGTAAATTACTTTTAGATCTGTGCCAACATCCTTTCTCTGTAGAGTCCCCAAAGGTTCAATTATCTGACACTTACTCCTTTCCCTTTTTTCTTCTTGTGTAATTTTCATTTTAACACTAATTACACACCCCACACCGAGGATACCCAACTGTCCCTAGTTTTCACCACTCCGGTGGCTCCATGCCCCTCTTCCTGACCTCAGCCATGTTCTTGAAACACAAACAATGACTTCGTCACAACAGTCATAATCAAAAGGGCTCGAAGGCAGAAATGTTTCTAAGAGGAAAAGGCAGTCTCTGAAGACACAGTTCCCCACTGTTTACCTTTTTGGCTCCTCAGGATCAGATAGGGCTCTAAAAGGCGCTACTGGTGCAACTACCCCAGTAAAATCTCCATCGACACTGCAGTTTCACATCACAGTAAGGGAAGTGTCACAGTCTCACAGTTAACGAACCACAGGCAGAAGGACCTTCTTGCCCAGCTAAGCTGTACTGATACGGCAGGTTTTGCTAGCACAGTTATAGTGATCAGCCACATGATTTTTACCAATAGCTACACTACCAACATTTGCATGAACCAGCCTGACCCCGGGTTTGAGACTTCCTCTCACTTCTACTGTTCCTGTGGCTATGCTCCCTCGGTTCTGACTTTGGCAGCCATATCACAGTCACACTGCTGCTCTCCTACAACTTGCCTGTCGGCGTGGAATGCCTCACTCATGCTTTTGTCTGTTCACCTCCTAATTCATCACAGACCTCAAGCCCTACCTGTTGAGATCACAGTATGTGGAAGTGGCCTGCCCTTCCATTTCAGCTGTGAAGAGGACATGTTTTTACATGAACTTCACCCAGCACCTCCAGGAGCACCTCCTTATCGCAGGTCCTGCTTCATGAATTGGCCTGAATTACTTTCCACACATGAGAACAATCTCTCACTATCTAGAGCAGGCATTTTACTTCAATTATCTAAAAGCACTTCATTTTTCCCCTGGAAGTGGAGAATTTTCAAAAAACTTTTCAGAGTTTGGACATTTACCATAATGTCATATGTGTATCTCCATCCTCATTTTGGAAATCCACATTTTCAAATCTGACTCAAGTCCTGCCAAAATTTCCTCCACCATCTTAAAAGTACCAGTACTTGTTTTATCTTTTAAGCAAGTATGCTCATCATCCTTATGTTTCTGGAAGTTCCAGAGATGTGTCACAGCCATTTCATTAGGGATGTTACAGAACACAAAGCTGAGGGGCTTTTCCCTATGACGACACCGGACAGACTTCTATCCACCCAAACTAGCACTAAAGAGGGAAGAAAAAAGCAAACGGTTTTACTGGACGCTGAGGAGTGACTCACTTCTGATATAAACGTTACACTGAAAGAAAAGCAATTTCATCTCTGAATCAATGAATTTGGCACATCCTGGACATGTTTCACCAGGGTAAATCCAGGGGTTTTTATTCAAATCACACCCATATTGACAATGCCTTCATGCCTGCGTAGTTAATCATTTGTTTTGCTTTAACATGAAAACACTTCTGTGTTGAAAGCCTCTTTGGGTTTTCTAAATAAACCCAAATAATCTGTATTTACAGATTTCTAATTTGTCACACTATCCAACAGCAATTCTTAAAATATGCTGTTTAGCCAGTGTAAGTGAATAATCAACCCACTGAGGGCTCTGTTTATAAAGCTTTATTTTTGGAGCTTACTTGAAGTGCAGCCACTCTAACCCAGTGAAAGATGCCCTTTCTCCAAACAGTTCCTATGGTGCTAAATGGGAAATATGACAAGTCCACCCCGCTATTCTCAAATACTTCAGCCATAGCATCAAAGTTTCCTGCCAGTGAGTTAAATTCCACTTACCTACAATCGTCTGTTTTAGAAACTCCTGAACTTTTGATGCACCATTAAGAATTGAAACAACCCTTGTTCTTTGTGTGTAAACCCTGTGAACACAGCAGCCAAAAGGAATTATCACAGCTTTCACCTCTCACAACTTCTACTCCGTATTCAGGTGCGTTTTGGACCATAACCCCAGTCCAAACACTAAAAACCATGTATAATTCTACAGCTAGACTTGTAAATTTAAGAATAACTGTTTAGGGGCTAAGGAGGATATTTCTTCCTTGGGAATATAAAAGGAAAAAGTTGGAGAAAAGTTAGAAAGAAAAATCTTCAAGCATCCCTCACAAACGAGCCATGATGCTGCTTTGGGGACAAATTAGACATCATTATTAGGATTTTGACTGAGCAGGCACAAGTACATTTGAGTGTAGCAGAATTAAATGTCTTTGGGAGCCGTAATTAAAAGTCTGAACAACGTAGCTTTTCACAAAGACGAAGACATCTACCAGAACCAAGTACACAGGGACATTGCCCCCAGCTGGTCTCAAAAAAAGTATCTGATTATCAGACAATTACTTCCTGCCAACATCCAGACATTGCAATTCCAGAATATTAGGCTGCCCACAGAGTCTATCCATACTGGAAAAAACATGCATGTTTCTGAACTGATACTGCTTACATAAGCAATTTAAGGACAGCCCTTGCATATAGGTACATACTGTACTTACATTTATTCTGGCAGATCTCAGAACCGTGACTGCTGTTAAACTGTCTTTCTAAGCACAGTCACAGCATCAATTAATTTGGGAATTACTGCAAGTTGTACTACAGGAAGATCATGGGGTGGGGTGTTTTTTTTTAATTTGCTTTGGTTTTTTTACCTCATGTAACCTTGCTGTGTAGGGTGAGCTGACACAGCATATATTCCTATAATGAAGACAACTGCATGAGTGCTGTAAAACTCCTACAAATATTGCATAAAAATAAGTCTTAGGTTTAAAGCCAGAAGGAACCATTAAATGATTTCCTGTTAGTTCATGTCATTATATTTCATTAAGTTGGAATGTGTTAAACCCAGTAACTTATTAAAACATGCTACCTTCTCCAGAGGTGCAATCATTTTTTGATTTGAAGACAGAGACTTTGTTACCTCCACAAACAGTTTATTATAATGAGGGGGAAATTGCAATCTTCCTGTCAAAAATGTGTGCCTTTTTAAAAGTTAGCTTCAGATTCAGACTACTTGTTTTTGCTCAGCTTTTCTTTGCTGGGAGAGAAGTGCCTTTGGTAGTCTTTAATCTTCAAGATACAGGTATATTAATAAGTCCTCTTAATGTAATACAAGTTCTTGCACAACCTTTTCTCTTCTGCTGAATCATCTGTGGTTCTGTGCCTAACCCAGTATTTCAACATCCTTTGTAAAATGTATTCACTCCATTACCTAAATAGGGCTACACAACAATGAAGTTTTCCTCTACTTCTCAAGTTTCTCCTATTTATGCAAGGAACATTTTAGCATTTTGGCTTACAATAAGAACATTTGTCCAGTTCTAACCTTTAATCCTCTGTAGGATAGTCTCCAGATTCCTAGAATCAGCCATTTTGGAGGTCTTTCAAGTTCTGTGCTCCTACATACATAACCTGTATCAAAATGACACAAGTCACATATTACTAACTTAAATTAGGAAAAGCAAGCTAATCATTCTTCGGAGTAAATGCTGGTTTTAGTTTTCTGCCCAAAAATTGTGGAAGAAAATTGACTAACACAGGTTTTGGAATAAAAGCCTTTTGGAAATACCAGTACTTCTTCACTGATATTTTGAAGGGTAGTTGTCAGTGGCAGAACACACTTGGCTTTTTAAAGCAGTTCTTGGCTTGAAGAGTCACATGTTTTGACAACATAAAGCATTTCACATGATCTCATGTCATCTCACAGAAAAAACAGGTACAATACTTTTTACTTCCTGCCCTTGGACAAATATTCAAGCTTCCAAATAGAATGGATTTACAGATCAGCACTACTGTAATTTCCTCCCCACACCTCCCCCATCTCAGATAGGAAGGGTTCATAGCCTAGTGGCAAATTAAGAATCAAGTCCAATCTGCACTTACACTCGCTCCCAGTCTTATAAACCTGAATGTCAAAGCCTACAGTCTTTATCCAGACACGCTTCATTGCTTTCAAGTGAGGAAGATGTAATTCCTTTGGCAATTCTTCAGCTTGGAAGAGTTGAAAATAATTAGAAAACTATTTATTTCTGTAAGTTCAAGAGTCCTTTTTGCTAGTTTCCCATCAGCTGAATTTAAGTGTTACATGCACCAAATGCCACTCACAGCCAGCATGCTGAATCAGTGGTGAATGCTTCATTACACATAGCAATTTTCAGCAGCAGCCTTGGAGGACCTGTGATAGCTTTGATATCTTATCTTCAAGCCAGTAGCATGTTATTTCACATACAAACTCACTTTAATTAACTAGACTTACCTGAGACAGTACTAGTCAATGAAGAAAGAGTGAGACTGTATGATGGATAGCATTATTTAATAACCTTCCTCAACTGCCCACATAGAAAGAGCACCCAAATTGTCCATGAATCACTTTTGGAACCAACTCAGCATTTTCAGCTAACCTAATCAGTGGAACATACAAGACAGCCTCTTGCAAGCTGAAGTAGTAGTTGAGCATCTAGGTACAGGCTGTCAGCCACCCACACTAAAGTCTGGTCTGTGATGAATTTGACCTCAAGAACACATACAAAATAAGTCTGTAGAGGACCATAAGGGACAGCAGCTTGTCACAAAAAGGATACACAACTGAAGTGGGCCTTATCTAAAGGGAATTCACGCCCCCACACACACACTGATTTAGCTAGTGCTATAAAAACAAGTCTTTCTCCAAGTCTTGAATGCACACAAACATCTTCTGCATATTTACCTCTCCCAAACACTGAACGAGCAATTCCATGGCCACAACCATGTCCAAAATAAACTGCTTTAACACATTAAGTACTTTTCAACAAGACAGGAAACACTGGTAGCTTAGGTGTATACTTCAGAAAGATACCATTTTTTTTTCCTGTTGCATTTAGTAAGGTAGTAAAGGTACAGTAGGAAACAGAAAACTAGATCCTTCCATGATTATTAGTTACAAACACGGTTTATAAAATATTCCAAATAAAGCTGAAGACCAGTATACTGACTTCTATCACAGATATGAAGGTACAATGAAGTCATAATCATTCTTGATGTATCAGTTATCATCTGCTTTCTATGTCAGTCTTATTGGGTGCCTCAGCTGAAAGAGCAATATAATCTGGCACGTTTGGAATGGCTCATCTGTGACTTAACATCATAACATTGTAGATTTTCAAGACTTCTGTCTCTGGACACCAAGAAACAGACAGGAACTCATAGACTATTCCAGCCTAGCAATGTCCCAATTCCTAGAACTAGGATGCCAGCTAATACCTAGGTTTCAGCAGACTCGTAGTTCATTCTCTAAACAATAGATTTTTGCTTTTAAGTTTTTTAGTTCTCCTTCAATTTTACGGGTTAGTCTGTTTCCTTGGCGAACCTCGTGTAGAATTGCAAGATCCTGATCTGGTCCAATATTCAGAGTCACCTAAAAAGGAAAAGAAAACATATTAAGAAAATCAAAGTTGTACAGAGTACAATTTAGAGTGTATTATGATGAGGATATGAAGGAAAGAATTTTAAAGGAAACCCTTTGTTGCTAAGCAAAGATGTTGCCTAAGCTAATGTCACTAAACTAATGCCTATCACCAAAGGTGCTCCAGAACCAAAGATCAAACCTTTCATACATTATGGTGTTATATCACTGGTGAGGAAGAAATCTGGATAAAATATAGCCAAGTTTACCCAAAACCTGTTGACTTCTTTCTACTCCCTGTGTCAGACACACAAAAAAGGGAATTTGAAATATCTACCACTTTTTATCTAATTCTAAGTACCTCATCTGATATGATGACATCTTGTCATCTTTTACTACTAGAACTAGAGGCGATTTAACTGCTGTGACCAACCCACTGCCTTCTGAACTGCATGCCATTCAAGAGCAGTTCAAGTATGACACTTCATCTCAGGCCATATCGTATGGCTCATACCAAGCTGAACAAAGGCTCCTGGATAATCAGAATTCCTGATAGCAAGCTAGCCAGGGCTGCATTTCCTCTCACCCCAGAACCAGACAGCATGCCAGCCCAGTCACTTCCAACAGAAGAGCAGCACAGCCTTGGAAGCTGCTCACAAAAGCTCCTTTTTTCTCCATCTTTAGGCTGTCATCACGTAGTTCTTGGTCAAAGATTTTAATATGCAATTCAGGAAATTTAGTCATCCATAGTCACTTTGACTTCAAGTGACAGAAGGATTTAAAAGATCATGCTGGGGACTTCCAGCAAGTATTTTGTTTCTCTGCCCTCTTGTGGTTGAGAGCGTAAAGAATCTAGGAATACAAATAAGAGCACACCCACAGCAACAAAACATACATGCCTGCAATAAAACTATCATATGCAAGTTTTCCCCCATTCACATGCTGTTTAATCCTTAAAGAATAAAGTTTAAAAACTTACAGCCTTCCCCAAAAATAAAAATCAAACCCCTTAGTGAACACAGTCCATTAGTTTAAGTAAACTGAACTGTGTGCCCAAATTACAGAACACAAGTGGCACTCCTGAAAGTCAGCTGGACAAAAGCTACACCTGGATCATCCTCTCAAATACACTTTAAATAAATATCTCATCTTAAACTCCATGCAACATCAAGTCTGTGGTTTCCCTACTAAGCAGATGTGGAAGCTACTACAGAATATACTATAGAAGGCACAGCTTCAACTTTCAGCCATTGTTTCTGCAGTGATTTTTGCAGAGTTAAAAATTACATACTGACAAAGGAATAAATTCACAATATTTAAGTCAATTATCTACCTCTTACTTGAACAAAACCAAACACTATGGCCCCCAGAGAGAAAACCAATCATCATTTTCTTTGCAGGATACACTTCTGAAACAAGCTACTTAACTGTCTGAAAATTTTAAGGCAGTGAAGTGAGCTACAGGTATCAGATAACTTTTAGAGCTGTAACAAAAATACCAGCTAAGTTATAATCAGGACAGCTCCTGGCAAGCTTGATGCTTAAGACAAATCTTTTTTGCTACATAAAATACATGAGGGGAAGTTTTGACCAATATTATCTAAAGGAACCCTTAGGAAAGAAATTATTTCCTTAAACACTGTATTTCCCTGGAGTTAAGCACTGAGAATACACCTCTACAGAGGGTAAGCCCCTAACAGTCTGTCTCAGAAATGCTCAGCCATTACCATAAAAAGCTGCTTCTCTACATCTTTCAGCTTCTGACGAAGCTGTTTGATGTCATTCTTGAAGCCTTCCACTTCCATGCGATGACGTTTTTCCAGGGCCTCGTATCGCTGAGTTACCAGCTTCAGGCGCTTTCCCATTTTTTCTGAGCGTTCCTATGGAGATGAAAACTCAATAGTGTATACAAAATAGAGGCTGCAAGATCATCACACATAGCTAGCAGATGATTACAGATTTAATTACCTTAAAGAGTTCTCTGCGAGCATCTCCCTCCTCACGAGTCCTAGCCAGCTCACCTTCCAGAGTGACACACTGCTCTCTATACATGTTTGATAGGTGCTGTTCCTGCATTAGCTGTTCTTGCAGTGACTAGGACATAGGAGAAGCAGAAAGTCAGTGCTCACAAAATTTCCCCTGCTCTGAAAAATAAAGTGTGATAGACCAACAGTATAACAGGCAAATAAAAATTAACAACTGGAGAGATAGCTAATGAAATACATAGGTAAGGACAATATTCTATCATCACTTTCATTACCCAAAACTTTGAATTAGGTTATCAGTTCTGCATGACTGCTCATCAGTTAAAGCATTGTCTCCTCTTCCCTTTAAAAATAATATTCAGCTAATGCTGTAATTCCCCTTTTCACAGCTGCTTGCTCAGTACTGCATTTCAGAAGCATCTGCACTCAGTAGTAGATTAAAACAATTCTTTATTGCCTGTTTACCTACTTCAGATCTCCCAGCTTCTCACTGGAAACATACAAGCAGCAGAAGAAAAATCCTGACTGCTGTAGAAGAGCTGGGGGCCAGCAACTGAAAGGACTTCATCTCCCCTGACAGCAGTAAGGAATACAAAGACAGTGAATTCCAAGTCTGTTACTGAGAACATTTACACTAAGAGAAAGGCATGTGCAACAAGCAGGTCAAGAACTGTTGGCCCACACATCACATGGCTTGCAGGAGTCAGGATTTGTTCCGGGCATAAAAACCTGACAGTGAAGCACTACCACAGATCTACCACTCATTTTATCTGAAATTTGCAAGCGATGCTCATTTTGAGGCAGGTGTGGTTTTTTTACATTAATGCCAACAGCAACTTAACTTACAGCAAGCCAATACAGCTTTGATGTAGCTGCTAGCTACTGCCTATCTTGGCAAAACCCAGATGCTTGCAATTTTCTAGTCAAAAAGCTGTTAAAACGTCTCCTTCTAGGCCAAAACCCCCCTACCTTTATTTCTCTGCTGTGGGGTTTCCAAGTTCCATCATCTGCTCGAACCATCTTCTTGGTATCTCTCTGCTTCTTCGCTCTTCCTGGCTCTCCACTGATAGGCTGATTCAGATCTTTGTCAAGTTTCCTTAGCAGACGGTCCTTCTCTGCCATCCATGCTTTCTCGTTGGCACGGGCATCAGACTTGAGCTGGAGAAAGTCACGAGTACTCTCATATAAGAGATTTTGGGTCTTGTGGAGTCTGCAAAAAGGGATCCCAATTAATTTCTTCCCTAGTTCCTACCTTAATTTCATCAGTCATCACCACATGTGGGAAGAAGCAGGGAAAAGATAGGTGCTTTCCTAATGAGTTTAGCTCTTCTCATCTAATGAAAAAAGTTACATTCTTCCAAAGTGAAATAGGAATTTTAGTATGTAGATTACTCCATTCATCTTCTTCCACACACACTACCAAACAGATGGCTGCATAATTTGTTTTACTGCCTGCTGCAGGAAGCAACATACTGAAAGCTAAAATATTTCTGTTGTTGCCCTCTCTTCTGACTACATCACAGTCATTCTCTTGCACTCACTTATCTGTTATAGTTTTGATCTTCTCCTGGTCTCTCTGATGCTGAACCTGGGCTTCCTCCATGTGAATCCGTCTGTCCTCTAGCAGTGCCTCAACCTGTTCCTTGGATAATCGTGTCTGTTCTTCTATCTGAGCTTGCAGTGCCTCCACCTGATTAAGCAAAGACATTTTTGAATAAGATTGCACAGCAGCTCTACTCCTGTCCTAACAAGTCTCTCAAATTCAAAGATTGAGATCAAAGACTCTGCCAATAATGCCTTTTAGAGTTCTAATTTCTCTATTTTTTATTTTGTTTCAATGTTAACTATGACAAACAACTAAAACAATTTAAGAAAAAAATCATGCCATAAGCAAGACAGGCATATTACAAGCAGCAACAACAGATCAAAGATATTGTAAAGATTTAAATTGCACACAGGATGTGTGACAAATCCTGTGGAATATACAGAGACAATTCTGTCTCTATGCTACCATCTCCCAGTGAAACAGTGATATAAAAATACCTAAATTCTAGGAAGGCAGCAAGTCCACATACCTTGAACAAAATAAATTACTCAACCAAATGACTCATTAAATGTAAACATGATAATGACTGAAGGAGGGATGCAAAGAATCTTGACCTAGAGCAGAGTCAGAAAGACAAATTGGAGCACGTAACTGCAAAACATGCACCTGGCCTATACATAAGAAACTATCTGAAAAAACTTGTCAGGTATTTAGATCACTTATTTTTATCACAATTTTGTGTTATGCTTTTGCTCCAAAATAACTGACCACTAGGTTAGTCACCACTGCCCTTGAACAACAACAACTTTTAAAAACAAACCTATCTGCTGTATGAATTTGCTTTTCTTGACTCATCCTTCCTCCTGCTTTACATGCAGCTTCTGTTACGTTCCCTAATTCATGATTCTGTACATTTTCTCCTTCACTCTTTCAAGCTATCTACGTCCTGTCTTTCAGTAAAGCCTAGCAAAGGGAACATTTCATTGTGCTAGTGAATCGTATCAGGGCCGCCTAATTCTGCCTCAGACTTCCACAAAATGACCAACTCCGCAGATCTTTTGTGTGTTTAATGTAAATTCATATTCAAATTCTGGAAGAGAATATCAATTACACATTCTATATTTAAGGGTAACACATTCCAGTTTACATGACAGAACATCTGCTTATGTAAAGCTTCCAAAATCAGACCCAAGTTCTTAAATCTAAGCCTATGCTCATCTCAAAGCAGCAGTTAAACTGCTAGGAAATTGGAATCTGTAGTAAGATGTGGGGACTGATAAAATTGGTACGTCTACATCTTATCTAAGGAGATAAATTTGTCTATCAATTTCCTGGACAGCCAAGATTAGCAAGTGCCTTTACCTGAAGTAGAAGCATTTGATTATCTCTCTGATCTCCCTCAGGACCTTCTGGTTTCTCCCCTTTTGCCGCTGATTTTGAAGTGCTCCTCTTCGTGCCTACTGCAGAAATTCAACAAAAGCAGAAAAGGGTTTTTCTATCTACCTGCAATACTTTTGGAAGCATGAAATAGCCTATATTCTGGCAGGTCAGCAAGAACAGGAAGAAGCCTGCCACTGTTAGACTCAAGAACTTCTAGGAGGGGTAGCTGGAAGAAAAGGTTTTTAGGATTTATCGATGGCGTAACTTTATCCTACTCTATTGCACCACAATATGTAGACAACCTACTAATTTTCTTGGTTACAAAGCAATTTTCTTAAATAAATGATGAATAAGCAGATAACAGAGCTGCATGGGTATCACGCCTTGAATGACTTCTGAGCTTCTTTGCTAAATTTCTGTCTATTTGAAAGAAGCAGTTCTTTCAAAGCAGAAAATCAGTATATAGGCATACAGACCGACACTACTGCCTACGCTAACGGCAGGCAGAGCCTCACACCCTGGAGCAGCAGTGGCTAAGGGTGTAAATTGTCCAGTTGGCACTCGCATAGTTTCACAGCAGCCATTCCACAGTCATGCCAGCCAATTCCTTAGCTGAGCAGGTCACGGACATGAGAGCCAGCCCAGGTTATTTTCAGAGACTCTGAAGGAAAGCCGGGAGTACTGCGTGTGTCTGTGTGGATACACAGATGGATGCACACAGGGAAGTTCATGGAGGTATACTGGAGTATTAAACAGTAAGGAATTATTTCAGTATACTTAACACAAACACTCAAAGAAACACGTATCAATAGCTGAGCTGCTGTTAATCAGCTCAGTGTGGTACCTGTTCTAGAAGTATCATCCCGTTCATGTGACTCTCTGGCTTTAGCTGGCCTTTGCAGAATAGTAACCTATGGAAATAAGATCAAATATCTGCATTGAGCATCTGGCTTGTCTGGAGTTGTAACGGTCAGGAACAAATCTTAGAGCAAAATGATACATCCAAGAGAACAGCATTACCTGACTTCTATCACAAGACAAGACATTCACAAGTGTAATGTCCATGTTGAGAAGTTTCCTTTACCATGGCTGAGTTTTGCCATTTCTGACACTTTTTTTTTCCACTGAAACAACTGAAAAGTAATCCTGCCTTTGCTGGCCTCATTAGGATGAAAATCAGCAGCCTCAGCAGGAAAAGGAGCATTTTCAGGACAGAGAGGAGAGGAATGTGAATATGTTATTTCATTCTTTCACATTCCTTCTTGTCTTGGCAAGACAGAGAAACACGAGTCTTGATTTATCAACACATTCACTTAAGGTACTGAACAAGCCTGGGATAAAAGCTAACTGATAAAACTACTGAAACAACTGTTCAACTGAAGCCCACTTAAAAACAGGAGGCCATGAGGGAGCAGTTTACAGCCCCAATGTTTATCTTGGTGTTGTAACTACATAATAGCCCTAATTTTAGAACTACCCTGTATGAGGGAATTTTAACACTTCTGTGAGATTTTTGAACTGCTTGAGCAGTGCAGAGCAACAACAAACAATGCAGCTTATTCCAAGATAAAACATGTATCCATCATAGTCTCTGCATGTCCAAATCATTTATGATACATGACTTCACCTAAGTTCACCTACCCTGCCCTTCATATGCACTGCCATTTGACAATGTTTCTGAAATATGCAATACAACATTGCCCTGAGGGGAGGGCTTTTCTGCAGTTTCCTGCTGCAGCAACTTCAACACTACTTTATTCTTAACTGAGGCCCAAAGAGAGAGGCACTCTGAGACAGCTGACCTTCAAACACCACACCTGGTAATTTTCTGCACTGCCTTTTTCTCTCTCAGGTGCTCTCTCCAACTTCTCAATGATCACTTGCCAGATGGCTTCAAACTCCTATATGACATTTAGGAGGCTGATCTTCAGGTGTGTTTTGAAGGTAGGAAGGGACTGATGCTAAGCAGACCTACACCCCAGTGTGCTTGTTCCTACTTACCTGTCAGCAGTTATACTAAAGCTTAATATTCTAGCTACAGAGCTGCCAATCCCATCTGCTTTGGGCTCATTTAGCAGCTTTTGACTTGCTGGACAGATCGGGTTGGTGGTCAGACTTTCACCTTCTAATCAAAAGGAGAGTTCTACAGAAGAATGGAACTTGCCTTCTGCGGAGGCTCCTTGTGAAAATATGTGACTTCTCCTTTGTCTGTTCCCAGTAAAGTCAGGAGATGCTGAATTTTTTTTCTATCCTCCAATTCCCTGGAATTCAAAGAAAGCAGTCAGTACATTGCTATTTTTAAGTACATCAAAACATTTTGACACAATCTGCTAGCTTATTGTTAATGCTTACAAATTTCCCAAACCATTGCAGTTCTTGAGAACGCCACTTTAAAAACAAACTCCTAAAGATATCACTGATGTTGCTGATATAAGACCACCATGCTGGCTTTGGGGAGCTTTCCTCTTTTCAAACATTGCAACACTACATAGGCTGATACAGCATTAGCACATGGTGGTAAAGAATGTGCATTCCAGATTTATAATCTACCAAAATCCTTTCAAGATACTTAATTCAACAGATTTTAAGTTTCCACTGTTTTTAAAGCAAACTACATTAAGGTCTGTATTGGAAATTTTGTCACATTCTTAAATGCCAAAGGAGACTAATGCACATTAAGTTCTTAAAACTTTAACAGAAAAAGATATTGTTACCCACAAGTGTTCTGAAGGAGGTTGGAAACTCCTTTGCCACTGGCAGCTGGTCTGGTACAGCAGTTTCTATTCCAGTTCACCAGCTAAATAGCATTAAAAAGGAGTGGCTGCCAACATGATTTCAGAGTGAGGGGAAGCTATTCGCTTTGGTCTGTCTCTATCTCAGTTGAAATATTTTTAAGACTGAGGAAGTTTTGACAGGCAGGTGCAAGGTTCATGTATTTGCTTTGCAAAATACATGGTGTATTTTTTGTGGTGGTGATGGGGAGGAGCTACAGGGGTGGCTGGCTTCTGTGACAAGATGACAGAAGCTTCCCCTATGTCCAAGACAGCCAATGCCAGCTGGCTCCAGGACTGACCCCAGCTGGCCAAGGTCGTGCCTGTCAGCAATGGTAGTAGCACCTCAGAGAAAAAAAACCTGGACAACACCAGCAGCACCTGGAGAGGAGTGAGAATATGGGAAAGGAACAACTGCAGTCACCAAGGTCCATGAAGGAGGGAGAGGTGGTGCTCCAGGCATCAGAGCAGATACTGTGGTGGCTTGACCCTGGCTGGAGGCCAGAGGCCCAAAGTCACCCTATCACTCCCTTTTTTGTCTGCACACAGCAGAAAACATATATTGAGAGGCTCAGGAGTCAAGGTAAGGACAGGGAGAGATCATTCCACAATCAGCATCACAGGTAAGACAGACTTAACACAGAATGAAGGACAGAAAACTCTCTAATTTATTACACTGCACACCCAGTGACCTCCTTGTCTATCATTTACCTTGACCATGAGCCTTTCATCACATTTCTTTTTCCCCTGTCCAGCTGGGGAAGGGAGTGATAGAGGGGCTTTTGGGGGCACCTGGTGTCCAGCCATCACAGTCTGCTTAAATCAGAACCTCCACATTCGAACTGGCAATTCACGATTCAAATCTGAATTTATGTTCAATTTTTACTACCAGAATAGGAGGAATAATAAGCATAAGGTTATTTAGTAGCCCAACAGATTGCATTCCACCTCCCAGATCAATGATTTCATAGGAGCCCTCCCTGGGCAGCGTGGCATAGTTTCTTCTCTGCAGACCCCAGATCTGAATCAGAACCAGGCGATAACGCATGCACAGTTGCTACTACCAGTGACCCAGCCCAGCACCTACGAGAGCACACCTGATCTTCAGCCGGTCATTCTCTGAGTAAAGACGAAGGACATGTTCCCTCTCCTGGAAGAGGTAGACTTGCATGTCACTCAAAGCCTTTTGCAGCTCCGCGATCTCCTCTTCTCGCTGATGTACTTCCCACTGCAGTTTGTGCTGGGCAGACAAAATGAGGTACTAGAAATCATGCAGAGCATGCATTGGGCAACCCTTACAAGCTTTGAACTTCTTTTGCCCTGAGCCTGGAAGCAGTATAGAACAACTGCCAGTTCGAGGAAATTTTTATCTTTACAAAATTTGACCAGATGAGGGCAGTATTTGAAAAACTAAAAAAAAAAAAGTTTTGACAGGTAACTCAAGACCTCTAAGGCTTATTGAAACAGTCAAATAAATTCTACACTAGAGTCTCCAGTTTGGCAGAGTGGTGCAGTAAGACTAGCCAGTAAGACAGCTATGCTGTCAGGCACACCAGAACACCAAAGTTACCTGCATTCTCTAAGATTTTTTCCTGTTAAAAGACCAAGACTGAAGTTTCAGAGGGATTTTTTTTAATTCACATTTATTTGCAAATAATGCCTACTTACTGCTTAACAGCCTATGTCCAAACTTATGAATTCTATTGTAGTACACACAAACTATATATGTATCTCAAAGCTCATTAAATTCAGACAGAAGAGCCCTAGTTTTTCATGATAAGAAACAAGGGAAATAAGTTGGACAACATAGGAACTGAGCATCTAAACTCAGACTTTTAATTTTGAAAAAACTCAGCAACCCAGAAACAACCTACTGTGAAGCCATAACCAAGCTATAATAAATTAATAGAAGAATATCCTACAGGCATGTTTCCCTCTGCTTTGACAGAAGACAGACAGCTAGATTTCACAATCAAACCCCCAAATCTTATTTCTTCTTAGCACAGCTATACTACATTATCAATAAATCTTACTACCATCTGTGCTTAGTTTTTGACTGAAGGAAAGTATTAAAATTAAATTTGTGTAAGGATACATGTCCATCATCCCTTTTCCCCCCCCCCAACCTGCTCATCATATGTTTCTTTGTATCTCTCCAGTCTTTTTGCCAAATCCTCGTGTTCTTCATCAAAGTCAGCAATCTTCTTGCGGTAGTAATCCAGCAGCTCCCGGGAGGGACGGAGCACGGCCAAGCGCTCACTGACTGAAGGGAGAGGTGTAAAGTCCTCCTGACTTGGAGACTGAGATTTAGCATGTCTGGATGAGACATGGGGGGTTGCCAGCCTGCACAGAAACAGTCTCTAATTACAGGTAAGCTTCAGACACAAAAAAACCCTTTCTGAAATAGCTTAAAAAAATTTCCATTTTAACAGAGATTAGTTTATCTGAGTGTTAACAGGAGATGGCAACATTTAGGAGAACAAAAGCTTTGTTGCAGAACAGCTTGCGGGCTTACTATACTGTGGAAATGGGCCCAAGTTATGGAAAAGGGATAAGAACAGTCCCATCGGTTACTTGAGGCGGCAGACAGTTGGAGGAAGAGGAGGCAAAAGAGAACAAAGGAGACAAAAACTCCATTGTTGTGCAATTAGAAGTACCAGCCACTGTAAAATACACAGGAAGGCATGATCTGTGACAAAATCACCATCGGATACCCATAAAGAAAAACTCTTTCTAGATAAAAGCTTTTGAACAAAGACAATAATTCAGTTCAGCTGATATACCAGCCACCATAATTTAAGGTGTTGGTCTAGGAATCTACCTACGTGCTTTTCTTTCTGACATACTTGATGTTACTATCCACGTAGTTTGTCCACCCTTAATAGTGAAATAAAAGCTTGCAAGTTCTTGAATCTTGCGTTGAGGTAAAGGGAAAGCATCTCAGGGTGACATAAATCAAATCAATGTATGGGTGACCACTTAACTTATTTTTATTTTAAGCGATGTTAACTCCATTCAGACACTCAGTCTGCTCAAACGGGGACCAAATTCACTCACAGAGCTACACACAGAATTCAAAATTCTCTTTGAAGGTGTTCTTTTTATGTTTATCTGAAAAACATCTTTTTTTATATATAAAAATGGCTAATTGATAACAGATTTAAAGCTAAGAAGCCTCTTCAGTAAAGCTTTGCTTAACAAAAATACAGTCTAGAATCTAATTCTGGAGCCAGTGCCAGAACTTTGACCATAAATTGATCCAGCAGGTGACAGTGAGGCAGCACCTTTATGGTGACCTTTGGCAGCTCACCAAAGCCAGCTAGATGATATTCCTGATGTGCTACATCCACGAAAACGTGCTAATCTCCTTAACTACTAGCACTACAGGTAAGTATTAAATATGCAGGAAGATGATTGTTTCATGTAGGTGCTTTCCCACCGGCCATGCCTAGAAACGGCTTAAACAACACACCTGGAAAAGTAAATAGCAGCACCAGAAGAAAAATAGGCAACATGGGCACAAGGTGAGTACTTTATTAGCGATCTAAGAAAACAGTAGAAAGGGAAACGCGTAAGGATAAGGAAGCAGAGCATGTACAAGAAAGGACTAAACGGTGCCCTCGCCTTACACTAAGGCTGGCTACCGGGCAGAAAGACAAGAGCTATAGGGCAGAGGCCGCAGAGCTGTTTCGGCGTGGAGTGACTACAGACGCAGCCCCCCACACTACCTTCTGGAGCGAGGGGAGGTCCCCGGAGAGCAGTCCGCCGCGCTCATGGCGCTCCTGCTGAAGGCCCGGGCTCACCGCGGGCAGGGGACGGAAGCTTCGAGCCGGGGCTCAGGCGACCCACCTGTGGCCCCGGGTACCGCGGGGGCGCGTTGCAGGCCCAAGCCGCGCGGAAGAACTCCTGCGGGGAAGCAACAGCCAAAGAAGCCCCAGAGGAGCGGGAAGGGACCGGGGCCACGCGACCACGACTACCGCCGCCTCAGGCAGCTCAACCGCGAAAGGACCCAACGGCAAAATAACCGCCACGGCTTGCTCTCCATAATTTAAAGAACGAAGTAACCTGCCGCCCCTGCCCCCTCCAATCACAGGCAGCCTTCTGTGCGAGGCCGAGCGTTTCCACCAATCAACCCTCGCCACGCGAGTGGGCGGAGTCCTGCGCAGGCGCATCTGGGAGTTGTAGTCCTTTGCACCGACGGCGAAGGGGGGAGGAGGTGGCGCGGTGATGGCGTTACGCATGCGCGCCCAGCAGGGTGGGCGGGGCGGGCAGTAGGGGCGGGGGCGGGGGCGGGGGCGGAGGCGGCCGTGGCCGTGGGTGGGTGGGCGGGCGGTGCCTCGGGGCGAGGCGGGTGGTTCTTTTTTGGGAGGATCAGGGGTTCTGCGCCTGGTGGCTGCCCTGACGGCGGCGGGGCTTGGGGAGGTACGCGGACGAAACGCAGCCTGCAGCGGGGGCTCATTTCATCACCAGCGGCAAAGCAGCCTGTCCTGGTTTCGGTCAGGATGGAGTTCACTTCCTTTGTAGCAGCGGATGGAATGCTGTGTTTGGGAGTTAGAATGAAAGCAGTGCTGATAACACCCTGATGTTTCTAGTTGCTGTCAGACAGTCAAGGACTTTCTGAGCTCTCCATGAGAAAGGAGGGGCGAGGCCAGGACAGGTGCCCAAACTGGCCAAGGAGAGTATTCCACGCCAGTTACGTCCTGCCCAGGAGATCGGGGGCTGACGGGAGGAAGGCCTAGGGCGGCTCTGGGACGCGCAGTTCTTGGGGGGACGGTCGGGTTCCGGGACGGCTCTGGGTGGCACGGCCTGAGTTGTGGGTTTGGTGAGAAACTGCATTGTGTATCAACAGCTTCATATATTTTTGCTCTAAAGTCCTGTTAGCATTGTTATATTGTATCTTTCTGTTACCTTAGTAAACTATCCTTATCCCAACCCACGGGCCTCTTAGTTTCTTGGTTTTGGGGTTATTTGCCCCTTCCTTTTCCCTTCCCTTGCCTCTCACACGCTCCCCACCCCCCCTTCCCTCTTCCCCTGCTCTTTTCCTTTAAGGAGCAGGCAGCTGCGTGGATCTCGGCTCTCAGCCGGGGTGAAACCACGACAGTCTTTTTGGCGCCCAACGTGGGGCCCGACAGGTTGGGATAACAGTAGATCTGACCCTGACCTGATTGTGATTAAGACAAAGTTGTTGGTTTAGTCAGTCTCTGGTCACGATGCTCTGGTATTTATACACAAGGCTGTGCTCACAGCTGTGGCAGCAAAAGCACTGTATACTGTATGCAATCCTGGCAAGATTTTTTACCATCTCAGGGCTGCGGCTCCTGTTTTCGTTCCCGTACCTCATTTTGGTGTACTTTATGGCAACAGTCTATGATGCAGTGATATCGATGATCGTGAACTTGTGCTGGTATTTGTATGAGATTTTGCTGCCCTGTCTATTCTTTGGACAGGGAGGGGTTAACAAAGGCAGCTGGTATGATGGGAGTACAGAAAGAAATATCTACACTGCTTTCTTTTCCTTTGGGCTTCTTTTCCTCGGCTCTCAGCCGGGGTAAAACCACGACACAGCCCCAAAGCGCAGCAGCCCCAGGTACCCACTGGTGTCTGGGAGTCTGCTGGAGGAAGCACAGGGGTGCAAGGCCAGCACAAGTTCGGGTTCCAGCGGAGGTCCTCGCTGGGTTGTCTTGAGTCCCCTCAATGCTTTTGGCCCACTTGGTTTACCTTCCCGTGCCCAGCAGTGCTTACTTCTCATGCGTTATGCCGTATGCCATTCCCTAACTTAGTGGCCAAGCATGGTGGAAAAGAACCCCGGTGCGAGAGGGAGCCAGCCTTTCCCTCAACCGTTTCTTTAAACAAACAGACTTGCTGTAATAAAATAATCTAGGCTCACTTAGAAAAAAATACAAGCTGCTTCTTCAAATAAATTTTCTCAATAAATGGAGAAAAAAAGGGGGTAAATAATTTTCTGGGCAAAGTCCAGAGAAAGGCAGTTGGTTAGACTCACTTTCTCCGCTTCTCCACAAAGCAATAGAATCATAGAATCAGAGAGTGGTCTGAGTTGGAAGGAGCTCCAAGGATCAGAGAGTTCCAACCCCCCTGACACAGGCAAGGGGGACACCAATCTCCAGCCTGGATCTACACAAGGTTGCCCAGGGCCCCATCCAACCAGGCCTTGAACAACCCCAGGGACGGGGCATCCACCACCTCTCTGGGCAGCCTGTTTCAGCACCTCACCACTCTCTCTGTAAAGAGCTTCTCCCTAATATCTAATCTAAACCTTCCCTTCTTTAGCTTCAATCCATTCCCCTTGTCCTGCCATTGACTACCCTTTTAAAAAGTTGATTCCCCTCCTGTTTATATGCTCCCCTGAAGTACAAAGAGGCTGCAAGGACGTCCGCCCCGCAGCCTTATCTTCTCTAGGCTGAACGAGCCCAGCTCCCCCAGCTTCTCTTCATAGGGGAGGTGCTCCAGCCCTCTTATCATCTTTGTGGCTCTCCTCTGAACCCTGTCCAACAGCTCTACATCTTTCTTGTATTGCTGGCCCCAGACTTGGACACAGGACTCCAGATGGGGCCTCACAAGGGAAAAGTAGAGAGGGACAATCACCTCCCTGTCCCTGCTGGCCACCCCTCTTCTGATGGAGCCCAGGATACCATTGGCCTTGCGAGCTGCAAGAGCACACTGCTGGCTCATGTTGTTTCTCACACACCAACCCCCCCAGGTCCTTCTCAGCAGGGCTAGTCTCAAGGAGCTCTTCTCCCAGTCTGTATATATGTCTGGCATTCCTCTGGTCCAAGTGCAAGACTTGACAGTGTTTAACCTCATGAGGTTGACCCAGTCCCACCTTTCCAGCCTGTGAAGATCCCTCTGGATCTTCCTTTCCTTCTATTGTGTCAACCGCAAATATATTGTACAAGGGGTTGAAATCTCTCAGGGAAGTGATAAATATTTCCAGATGGCCAACTAGAACGAAGATCAACGTGGGGTACACAAATTCCAGCATGGAATGGAGGGGCTGAGAAAAGCATACAATTCTGCTGTACCTTTCAGAATTCATGGGGGGCTGGGGTGGGGAGAGAAGATGTCCCTTACAGAGTATTTGGTATTTCTGGATTTGTACACTGTTAGGAAGCATTGCCCCCTTCTCAGCAACACCCTCCAGAGTTGTCCACTAGCTCAAACATATTAACGTACAACCAAAACAACTTTGAATGGTTTAGAAGGAAATCAGCAAAAGACTAGTTCTCAAAACAAAGCTTTCATATGAATTAGGTGCTTTCTAGCATGGAGTTTCCCCCCCCTAGTATTCCTGGCTAAATCACTGCTTGTCTTGGAAGCTGGGTAACATTGCTGATTCTGCTGTTGGGAATACAATACACATTTCCTCAAAAGAATGGCTCATCTGAAGAGAGACACGACCAAATAATATTAATAATACAAAACTAACAGCAGGAGTACATAGAAATATAGTTTCTAGATACCGGTAAGGGAACATCTGCACTCCACATGTTTTTACAGTCATAAAAATATCAGGCATCCGTGCCAGGAGCCCTTTGGAAAATGTAAGACGACACTGCGAAGACACAATAACCACCGACTTAGAAGATGACTTTGCTCTTATCTATAGCTTTTGGCAATGTTACCCATTTGCATTAGAGACATTTCTTTCCTGTACGTAAGTATGTGGGAGACGCCTTTTTGCTCTGGCAGGGAACCAATGCAGGTATTCTGTACTGGCCACTCTAAAGCAGTTCTTACAAGCCTTGGGGTAACGGCAGGAGGAAGTGAACTTCTTGAGACTGAAATAGAACACACACAAGGGCCAAGGCTGGAATAAGCAGTAACAGAGTGAGCTGTGGAGCACCCCGAACTAAAATCCCCAGGCGCGCAGTTCTTTGTTGAAGGCCACGCCGTAACGATAGGGAGCTGCCTGGCGAGCGCTTGACTTTGGAAATAAAACGTTCTGTAGGGGGTGGGGTGAGGGGGGAGGGGCGAGGGTCAGCAGAGCACCCTTATACAACACGCGGAGGCCGAGAGTCGGCGGGAGAACGCTTCGTGCGAGCTGGACGCCAGCTACGGACCCGCGCGGGAGGCTCCGGGCCGGAGATGGCGGGGCTGCACAGGGAAGCGCACGTTGCCTGGCGCTTGCGCCGGCTGATTGAACTCGGCTAACCGGGCTCACGCCGCAGAGCGGGCCGCGCCGCCGCCTCGCCGGGTGGCGAGTGCAGGCCTTGACGGGAGGCGCCCGGCAGGCGCCGCCACCGGCTCCTTTTCGGCGGGGCTTAAAAGCCGGCAGACAGAGACGCCTCGGCAGTGGGGGCCGGTAAGCACGGCCCGCGGCCTCGGGGCACCGTTCGCAGCCCGCTCAGCTTCCCGGCGCCCCGGGAACGGCAGGCAAGCCCACTCGAGGCCGATGGCCGCGGCGGACGGGGCCAGCCCGAGGGGGGCGGAGCTCCTGACCCTCTCCCTGACGTCCGGCTCAGACAATGGGCGAAATGGTCCCTCAACACAGGAAGCGAATGTCTCGAGTTTCGTCGCACATTCCTCCGCGGCGGAAGTAGAAGCGACCCCGCCCTCCTCGACCCTCCCTCGACCGCCCCCCCCACCTCTCCCCCCGGCCTCCTTTCTTCCCCAGCCGCTCCGTAGGGTGTCCTGGGGGGCAGCGGGTGGAGTAGCTTCGCTCTCGGACTTGCCAAAGGAGCGTCTCCCGGAGTGGGGGGCTCGGAAGACGGCCGGCTCCTCGGCGCTAAGAGTCGCCTCACTGCGAGAGTGGCAGAGGGACTAATTTTTGGATCGGAAGGCAACAACGTCTCCTGTTTCCGGGGGAGGGCCCAAAGCTGGCCGCGTAACTTCCGGCGAGCTGGAACGCGAGCGAGAGGGGCTCGGTGCGGGGGGGAGGCAGCCCCGGGGGACGGGACAACAACATTCGGCAGGAGCCGCCCCCACCGCCCCGCACGGCGGCCCCGCGCCCCGCTCCGCGCGCCCCCTCCCCCGCACCCGCGGTCGTCCTGCCCGGTAGCCGCCGCCGGAGGATGCGCCTCGGCCACCGGCCCAGCCCCGCCGGCCGTCTCTGAGGGGGGCCCCCCGCCGCCGACCCCGGCCGCCCCTCTCCGCCGTGATCCGCGGCGGCCGTCGGTGCGCTTCCCCACGCCCCTTGCCCCTCGTCGACGCCCTCCCCCCCCCCCCGCGACCATGTCGGGGGGCGGTGGGTCGCGCTATGCGGCCGAGTTCGTGCCCCCGCCCGAGTGCCCGGTGTTTGAGCCCAGCTGGGAGGAGTTCAGCGACCCGCTCGGCTTCATCGGCCGCATCCGCGGCCTGGCTGAGAAAACCGGTATCTGCAAGATCCGGCCCCCCAAGGTACCGCCCGTCGGGAGCCTGGGGTGGGGGCAGGGCGGGGGGCCGGGAGGGGCTCACGTATGCCTCGGTCTCTCCGGCGTGCGCCCGGAGGTCTGGGCTGGCCAGGGGGTCTTGGTGGCGGAGCGGTGGACGTGGACACCAGGGGAGCCCCATCCCCCACAGCCGGTCCTCGCTTGGGGTTTCGTGTGTCGCTTTCCGCAGGCCTCCGTGTCCGTGCCAGGGACACCAAGGAACCTGTGTAGTCTTTGACCTCAAAAGCTGGCTTTTGTAGAGGTTGCTTTGGAGCAGGTGAGAAGCAAGTAGCGCAGGGCGGTGTCCAGGGCTTCACGCTCTTTTTAATTTTAAAAAAAACCCAACAAACCACCCCGGGAGTCTACTGGTGAAAACTGCGGAGGCATTGTAGGTGAGATTAGGCGTTTGCTCGGAGGTGGGGGGAAAAGGAAGGGTATCTCTTTTTAACGAGTATTGTTAATAAACATGATCTTCAGACTGTTAATAAAAGTACCACCAACCTGTTTGTGCAGGGGAATTGTGTTCGTGTGTAGCTGATGGGAAGGTAGAAACTTGATCTCTCCAATTACTTGAGTATTTTTTTATGGTGATCTGCACTGTTGACCTGGTAAATCGCTTGGGCGAAACCATCAGGCAGTTTGGCAAAAAGGCAGTTCGATCGCTTATTAAAGTACAAATAGACTCAAAATATAGCTGTGAGATAAGAGTGGAAAATCCTGAGAGAGAGAGAGAAGAAAACCTGAAAAGAAAGCATGTAACTGAGAACAACTTGGAGATGGGTAGCTGATTGGATTTCACGATCCTCTGCTTCTGACCTGTCTGGGTTGCTGGAATTTGTTTAGTTGGTTTAATGACATGGTGAAAACTTGACCTCCAAGGGGCTGCCCTTTCTAAAATAAGCAGAATGGCTTAGGTTGAGAGGCCCCAAAGAAACTGATCCAGACCCTGTTCATTGAGAACAGCTAGAACTTTCCTGGCCACTGAACGCGTTTGTATTTCTCTCTGACTGCCTAGCTGTTTGCACTGCAGGCGTTTTTGCAGGGTCCATGCGTCAGGTTGATTTGCAGCCTCCACAGAGGACTAAATCAGACACTTTATACTAACCTTACTGATTTATTGTTCTTTTCTGTTATTAGAAGCTGTAAATATTTTACGATTGTGCTTGAGGCCTTGATATGGTGCAGCAGGGCAAATAATAAATATTTAGCATGGCCTGGCCACCTGGAACGGGCTGTCCTTACTCTGTTGTGTTTACTGCCAGGTAGACAATTTATTATAATTTAAACTTTCGTAAAAAGTGCTAAAAGACTGGCTTATACTTGTTTGGATGTTGTAACAGAGTTCTCTGAGATGGGGCTGGGAGGCGCTTGTGGTTGAACCGAGTGCTGGCTGTTGAGAAAGTTGTTATTTAAGGCTGTGTTTCTGTTAAAGAATCAGACTCCCGGCTGGTGGTGGTCTGATATTTACTGATATGAATGTAGGCAAACATGAAAAAAAGTTAGGTGCATAATAATGTGGGCTGTATTTGGTATTCGCTGTTGATGGTGAGAGTTTTGCAATGTGCAGGATATATGTAATTTTTAAAACAGTAAATAACCAAGAAGCTACAGTGTATCTCTCATATTTAAACTCTGTATGAGGTAATGCATACTCAGATGCTTTGATGTTTATTTTCTTTCACGTTTTTAATTCTGTGAGGATTTCCTTCTTTGAACTAAAATGTTGTGGGAAGAACAGTATTTTAAAAACACAAGAATGTCATAAAATTAGAAGATGATATCACCAGTTGTACTGAGAAACTCATTTACTGTTGTGAGCTTGTTTACTCAGACATTGTTAGGGTCCTCTGTTTTGTGCATTGTTTTAGAAGTTTCTTGAAGCAATAAAATGTCTTTCTGTCTCTGTTTAGGATTGGCAGCCTCCATTTGCATGTGAAGTACAGAATTTTCGTTTCACTCCACGAATTCAGCGCCTGAATGAGCTGGAGGTGAGCTTTTCCACTCTTCATGTAGTTTTGTATTTGCACTGAAAGCTGTAGGTCTCCTTGCTTGAGATTTGCATCTTGGCTGGATGGGGGAGACTTTAGAAACCCATAGACCACACCAGTGTTTATACTTGGCAGTGGCAGAGATCATATAAAACAACTCTCCACTGCTTTGAGAAAAGTCTGGTTTCTATTTTATTACCCAAAATAACCACAAGAGTTTTTCACGTTCAACTGGAAATGTCTAAAATGAATGCCAAGTACCATGTTGTGTAGTAAGAGCAGCCAGTGTCTAGCCTTTGGAGCTCCATAGGCAGGAATTTTTTTCTTAATATTTACTACTGTCCTGAAGCCTCTGGTTACCTTATACTGCCTTGATAATGTGTTTTACGCCCCAAAATGAACTGATTTTTTTATGGGCTGCTTATAGTTGTTTCAGTTTACGATTCAGAAATGTATGGGAGCTTTTCTTGAAAGCAGCATGAGTTCCATTCAGTCCTGTTTTTTCCTTTTCTCTACACCATTTCTCAAAGCCTTTCTCTGTTCATATACTGTTGTATCATTTGGCTTGTAAATGGGTGTCCTTGTGGAAAGTGACTTGAGTACTCTAAAAATTCTTGGGGACATGGTTAAGGCATATATAAAAACTGCTTGTAACTCTCCCCATCCCCCCTGCAATGTCTATTTTAATAATTGCTCAAGTGTTTTTTTTTTCTCCTGGAATGCTGATTTTCTCAGTATGCGTTTTGTTTTCAATCCAAGAAATTGTTAGGTAGGATTTGTAGTTTCTAGGATCTTAAACACAGAGAGAAAAGCACATTCAATTTTCTGTTTGTAAAGATCTTTATTAGTACTTCTATTTCTAGGGATTTTTTAATTTTATTTTTTTTTACATAACTGAAAAATACCTGCCTTGCCAATTTGTACTTTTAAAATGAAATACTATAAAAACTTGCCATGTTTTTTCTCAGGACTGCAAGGTATTGCCACGTTTGCGTTGGGACATACATGTTTGTCTTCCTTGATTGATTGCAGGCAATGACAAGAGTGAAGCTGGACTTCTTGGATCAGTTGGCAAAATTTTGGGAACTCCAGGGATCCAATTTAAAAATCCCCGTGGTGGAAAGAAAAATACTGGATCTGTATGGTCTGAGCAAGGTGAGTAAGCAATTGTAGGCCTTGGTCAGACAGGGACCTCGGTTTTCATTCAAGCACAAGAAGAAGCCAAGTGACAGGGAGGGCCTCTTTTAAAGCATTAATCTTGTTAATACAGAGATTAAATGAGAGTACGGGGAGGGAAAAACACAGTGAAAGAAAATTCCTAAACTGAGTGGTTACAGCAGACATGTCAAGCACAGTTAGACCAGCTATCTCTGGTTGAGTTCTGTGCAGCATGTATCGGTTGCCATGTAGAGAGCTGGAACATCCTGATGTAAGCTGGCCACTTGCACTTTAGTCCTCTTTGCAGTTCAGCTCCTGGCCTAGCAATTCTGTAAAGAATTGCTGTAGCAATTGCTCCCTCCTCTCTCCCGGTAGAGATTCTCCACAGGACATGAACATGCCTCTCTGCAAATTTATAATGTCAACTCCTGGAATAATTATTTTACTTTCCAAAACAGGCTAGGCGTAAAGCTGGCTAGAAATTTGTGCTACGGTAGTTCCTTGGTGTGTTGCTTTTCAAAATTTGCACACAAATTAAATCTCTGTTGGAATTTGCTTCTGCACTTGCACAAGATATGGGCTGTTTACAAACTTAGCAGCTAAGGATGGTTCATTAATGAGTAGATTTCTTCTTCAAAGCTGAGGAATTAAGATACAATAGTTCAAGTGCTTCTAGGTTAGGCCATCAGTTTACATTCCTCATAAAGATTTCTTTCTCTTAGGTAAGTAAAAATGGAAACATCTGAATAGATTTTATTTTTAAGGAAAGAAGCCATAGTCTTCTCGAGAGTCAGGAATTTCTGATACAATGTCTTTGAATACTTGGTGGTTTTTTTCTTTTCATGTCTGTGGTGGTTTGCTGGGATATGCAGAATATCATAGTGGTACTGGGAAATATCTGGGTCACTGTTGAGCTGGAACTCTTTAGTTGACTACAGATATGCAGGTCTAAGCTTTAGTTAGTAAGTGGCTTCTCTAGCCATTGATCATGTACAGATAGTTTTAGGAATAATTTTTTATGGACATTTGGAAGATAAGATGGACTTTAGGAATAATTTAATTTAAAATGGCTTTTCTAGTACTTTGCTGTAAATACGAGGAAAAATAATGATCAATAGTACTTTTTTATCTAAGTGTAGCTATCTCTGATTGTAGGTGGAATTAGAATTAACTAAATAATTTGTCATGTAGGTGGAATTAGAATTAACTAAATAATTTGTCACTGTCCCATTAGACTTTTGAATTTACCTTAGCCTTAAAAGTAAACCATAAATTTCACTCCAGTAACAACACGTTTTTGCGTTGAGGTGCCCAGGAGTCTGTGACACATTAAGTGTGAAATTTGATCCTCATATGTAAAGAAACATAATGCGAAGCTACACAGTTGTAGAAATGCTTATTAGCCTTACAGTAATATAAATGAAGTTACAATCCATCTGGGCTTTAAGCTGCTTGGCAATGAAACTGTAAAGGGAACAGAGGCAGTGGTAATGTGGCGGGTGTTTCTGAGGAAGCAACTGGTATGCTGTTAGGATCATTGTTTGGAGGCAAACGGTCTGTAATTTTTCATTCTGTGTGCATATTCGGTTACACCTAAGTGGTGACAGTTTTGCATGTGAATGACAACTCAAACCAGTTGACATCAGGTGTAGAAGCTGGACTGAGCTAATTGGAAGATAAACTCAGGTTTTCCACTCTTTACAGTCGTGTCTTCCATTCAGCATCTTGTGAGAGTTTCTGTAACTCTGAAGTTGTGAGCTCCAGTGCTCCTTTCTACCTGGGATCTGTTAGAATGGGCTTCGTTTCTGGCCAGAGTTGTGTTTTGCATCAGAGTACAAGTCTGGCGAGAGTTAACTTCTCAGTTAGTTCTCATGGTGGGGTTTGTGTTCTTTCCAAGGTGTCATAAATCTTGACTATTGGACTCCTGCTGTCCAGGACAGTATGCAATTTACATTTACTAGGAAAATTGTCACCTTAAGTGTACTAAATAATGACGCTAAGTAAGTGCTTAGTTGTTAGAGTACTAGTCCTTCAGGAAACAAAAACTGAATTCAGGATTTTGTCACTTTTTAATAGAACCTTCTAGCATTTCGGTTGGTTAGTTGATTGTTAGCTTATGCAGTGTGGTGAGAGCTTCTTGAAACCCTTAACTTTTTTATTTATGCATTTCAGATTGTTGCCAACAAAGGAGGCTTTGAAGTAGTCACTAAAGAGAAGAAGTGGTCTAAAGTGGCAAGTCGGCTTGGCTACCTGCCAGGAAAAGGCACAGGGTCGTTACTCAAGTCTCATTACGAACGGATCTTATACCCCTATGAGCTCTTCCAGTCTGGGGTCAGCCTTATGGTGAGACACTTCTCTTTCACAAAACCAAGAGGGAACCCACGCTGCACGGAGTATGCTATTTGTTGCATATGAAACTAGGACATAGGGTCTATGCTTTTAGAAGCTGTAGTTGTGTAAACAAACCTAGAATTAACCTCATACCTACTGGTGATGGAATGGCGCTAGGAGTTGTAATGTGTGACCTTGTGTAGTTATTTTCTGATAGCCATTTCTTTATAAGACTGAGGCCAACCCTGTGGGGAAGGTAAACAGGGCAAAGGATTATGATTAATTGGAAAGATGTCTTTTTCTCTTGATAAAGCTGGCAGCTGAGATTCAATTTCCTTATCTGAAGGGTGTGTGGATTAATTGGCCTCTTGTCCAAATGGCATGTGTAATGCTATGTGATTTTACTTATGCTCTCTCTTAGCAAACAGAATGATTCACAGACCATAAAATGATTAGCACTGCCTGATCAATCACCCTGGTGTTTTGTGCTCTGATCCTCTAGGGCATCCAAAAGCCAAACTTGGACCTTAAGGAAAAAGTGGAGGCTGAAGACCTCAGCTCAGATGCACAAGCTTCCCCAAAGCAGGCTTCAAGAATGAACGCTGTGCTGAAGAGAAGCAGGCGTGTCAAATCCCAGGTACTCCTGTTAATTAGTTCTTACGGACAGAGAATGCTTATTCCTTCGTCCAGTGCCGCAGCATTGGCAGTGGAACAGCCTTTGTCCAGCTGCAGGAGCATGCTCCAGAGCACCACCAGGAAGCAGTTTTTGTTTAAAAATAAAAAAAAAAATCCAGAAAAGGATGTATCTCCGGGGCCTGGTTTGCTTATGGTAGATGCACCATGTGTCTGAAAACTTTTAAAAACTGCTTTTTGTCTATTGAGAAGTGGTGTAGGCTTGAGAACTAGACAGAAAAAAAAGCCATTTGGGAAATGATGTTGAAGCTGCTGCTTGTGCCACAGTTTTTCAGAACTTTTTAAAATGTGCCCTTCAGTTACAGGAACGCAAATATGTGTCAGTAAGTCTTTGTTAATTGTGGAAATTTCAATCAGGACTAATTATCTCAAGCTGGACAGGCTGTTTTTCTTGTTTTAAAACAAGTATATGGGGAGATGCTCAGTGATTGCTGTAACTGTATAGGCTTTACACAGTTCCTCTACTGAAAAGCAGTTTTTCTTCCGGATTAGTGATGTTACACAAACTTCTCTTATTCTACTAGGTGACATTAAAGCCTGTGAGTACCCCCAGTAAATGAGAATTCAAACTGAATTACCACCATTTTAAATGCAAATCATTAGAAGCAGTCTTGAGGGCTTGGAGCCCAGTGGCTCCATGGCTTCTATTGCACTGTTTAAAGCAGGCCTTCACCGTTTGACAGAGGTTTCTGTAGCAGGGGGTGTCCTAAGGGTCTTCACCCTAAGGTAGGTCTGGTTACCTGTTTGCCAGTCAGTGGAACATGGGCAAAAGCTGGATTTACATGCCACGAACTTACTACTTGCTTGATGCCACTTGCAGTGGTTTAGCCTTGACTGGATGCCAGGTGACCACCAAGCCAATCTGTCACTCCTCTACTCGGTAGGACAAGAAAGGGAGAAAAATAAGATGGAAAAAACAACCCCAAAGTTATGGATCAAGATAGAGGAAGTTTAATACAGCAAAAGGCAGTGCGCAGAATCAAGGCAAAAGGTTATTCTCCGCTTCCCATCCGCAGGCTATGTCTGGCCACTTACCAGGAAGCAGGGCTTCAGCACACATAGTGGTTGCTCTAGAAAACAAATGTTTTTTAAAAAAAACACCCCAAAATCCAAACACCAAACTCTAACCCCAAAACCTGAATGTGCATGATTTTCTCTTGTTACATCTCGGCATCTTACTGCTCAGCAGGCATCATGAGGTATGGAATACCATGTTGGTTACTTTGGGTCAGCTATCCTAGCTGTGTGTCCTCCCAGGATCTTGCTCAGCTTACTGCTGAGGTGGGAAGACATATTGGGGAGGCAGCCTTGTTGTGTGCCAGCACTGCCAGTAACAGCCAAATCACTGGTGGGTTACCAACACCTTGCTGCCTACCAATGCACAGTGCAGTGAGGGCTGCTGTGGGGAAAATGAACTTCATCTCAGCCAGACCCAGTGTGCCATTCTTCACCTGCTGTAAACATGGCAGAGTTTTTCCAAATGTCCTTAGCTTGCTTTTTTTTTTTTTTTTTCCAAATGCATCTTTCTTGTCACTGAGATATTTGAGTATCCTTTATAAACTTCCATCTTGTTCTCTGATATCATGATTGATTTAGACTAAATTGTCTTTTTTCATCTGTTTTCTCAACTTAGTGAGGGTGACTTGATGTTATTTATCGTAGCTATATAACAGTGCATCACACAAGCAGTCCCAGGCTGTGATCTTACCAGATCTCTTGAATTGTGTATTGTTAGTGGGCCAGCCAGAAAAACTGAGAATAAATGCTGCAGGAACTGAACCAGTTGTTCATTATGTGGAATTCTGCAGTGGGATAATGCGAGTATGACCTTTTTCTCATACATGGTATGAAAATGTCACTATGTCATTAAGATCCTGGGAGATATTTTCTCCTGCTCGTTTCACTAGACTAGTGGTCTCATTTCTTCTTGCTGGGAAAAATGATTCTGTGGTGATCCTGGCACGGTATAGCAGCTTAATTTCATTTAAAGAGGCTGCATTGCAGAAATGAGAGAGGTGTTTTTTTCTTGGATCATCTGCAGAAAGTAAATACATTTATGCCTTTTATTAGGACTTTAGCCATGCTGTCTTGTAAGTATTGTTATTATTAAAATGGGTGAAATGAGTTCTGAAACACAGGAAGAAACGAACCTACTTGCATGGCTGGGATGTCTTTTGGCTCTGATAAAAGCTACGTATAACTTTTAAGTTGCCTCTGGGACAGACCTTCCAGAAGTTGAGACAGATTTCTCCTCAGTAGCCCCAAACAGTAAAAGTGTAAATACCTGGAGAGTGTGAGAAATTGTTTGGGATTTCACTGTACTTCCTTATTGTAGACAGGACTCTTATTTATTTCAAGTCCTTACATGGAATTGTACCAGAGATTGTCTAGATAGTCTTCAGAGAGCAGGTAGTATGAAAGTAATGTAAAAACCTGCTAAATAAATAGCATTTTGCTCTAGCTAAAACAGCTGAATGTTTTGTGTGTAGTGTACAGAGTAGTCCAGTGCCTGGGTAGGGAGCACGGATGACTACACTGACCTTTGCATCACAGTAGATATCTTCCAGGTGCTAAAAGTACTTTCCAAAAATGATCTGCATAATTTTTACAGGTAACTTATCAAACAATGGGTGATGAGTAAGAAATCATAAAGATAGTAATCAGAAATTACTGAAAGAAACAAAGATCCTTAGCAGTAGAAGGGAGTGGCAGACTTTCAAAAAGAGGGGGTTTTTGGTGTGGTGTTTTCTGGGTTGTTTTTTTTTTTATAAAAATATATTTAGAGAATGAAAAATGAAAGAAAATAGAGAATGAGAATTTGTCTTTGTGAATGAGTTGGGAATCTTTGGGCACTACAGTCAAGTGTCAGTTGAATACATTGTCTCTGAATAGGAACAGGATGGTTTGGAGATGAGAGATTCTGCTCAAAAATAAACTTAATGCTTCATCCTCTTTCCCTTTTCAATGAAGAAAGCTATTGCAGATGAAAACCCGAGAAGGGCAACTGAATTACTAAAGGTTTGAAAAAAAAAAAGACAACAAAAAGTAGAAGGAATTGAGATCAGGAAAAAAGAGTATCCTTAAGGAAAGGCTAAATTAAGTAGAACACTTTTCTCAGGGAAGTGTAGGTGATCTGTTAGGGTATATTTTAACTGGTGAAGGATTTGTGAGGTTATATCATCATGATTTCTGATAGAGAAATGCATCACTGAGGAAAAAAAATGAAGTGTTGTGATTTTAAAGGATACTAACGTCCAATTCTAAGTAGTGTATCTGTTTTCAGAGTTTTTTTTACGAATTTGGTTGAATGCAGAGTAACAGAATTAAGAAGCTGCTTTTTTTTTTTAATTTGAAAGATGTCCTTCCCTGAGAATAATTGGTGAAACAAAAGAACTCTGGGAGATGCTGACAAATGCTGAAAACATGTAAATATTTTGATTTTAGGTTGTAACTATTCTGCTTTTGTGCAGAGGAGAACAATGTAAATGTTTCAAAGTTGGGGAGGGTAGGAAAACAGAAAATGATAGTATGTGAATCCAGTATAACTGGATGATGTTACCAGGAATTGCCCATATACAAGGTCTTTGGGAGCTGTACATTGAGAAAGTAAAAGGAACTAAAACACGTCTGCATCCTTCAAAAAAATTGAGCAGCTGAGAATAGCATCACTGTTTAATGAAGTTTGTCTTGCTTACATGAGAAAAATATAGTGCAAAAATTAAATGGAATTTCGTGGTTTTGGCAATGAAATGCAGAATTTCTGCTTCGGTACCTTCACAGTTTTGAGTTGGGTGTTCTTATGCAGTCTTCCAGTACATTGCAGAAAGATTACTTCTGGGGTTTTGTGAATGCATTGGGTGTTCTCACCTGAAACTGTCAACATACAGTTAACAGTTGACTCCCCCAGGAAATGGGGGAGTAAATCCCACCCACTGTAAGGGCAGAGCAAGTCCGAGACCGCCTCGTGAGGCTGAATGTCTACAAGTCTATGGGGCCGGATGACATGCATCCCAGGGGCCTGAAGGAGCTGCTGATGTGGTTGCCGAGCCGCTCTCCATCATATTTGAAAAGTCGTGGCTCTCAGGAGAGGTCCCTGGGGACTTGAAAAAAGGTCACGTCACTCCCATTTATAAGAAAGGGAGCAAGGAAGACCCAGGGAATTACAGGCCGGGGAGCCTCACCTCTGTGCCTGGGAAGATCATGGAACAGATCCTCCTGGATGACATATTGAAGCACATGAGGGATGAGCAGGTGATCCGGGACAGCCAGCACGGCTTCACCAAGGGAAGGTCATGCCTCACCAACCTGGTGACTTTCTATGATGGAGTGACAGCATCGGTAGATAAAGGGAAGGCAACAATGCCCTCTACCTGGACTTGTGCCCTTCAACACATCCTTATCTCTAAATTGGAGAGATGTGGATTTGATGGGTGGACCATCCAGTGGATAAGAAACTGGTTGACAGAACGTAGACAAAGGGTGGTGGTCAATGGGTCTATGTCCAGGTGGAGGCTGGTGACAAGTGGGGTCCCTCAGGGGTCTGTCTTGGGACTGGTGCTCTTTAACATCTTTATCAATGACATGGATGATGGAATTGAGAGCACCCTCAGCATGTTTGTGGATGACACCAAGCTGAGTGGTGTGGTTGACACAATAGAAGGAAAGGAAGCCATCCTGGGGGATCTTGACAGGCTGGAAAGGTGAGCCCGGGTGAACCTAATGAGGTTCAACACTGTGACATGTAAGGTGTTGCACTTGGGCTGGAAGAATCCCAGACACAGATACAGACTGGGAGAAGAGCTCCTTGAGACTAGCCCTGCTGAGAAGAACTTTGGGATTCTGGTAGATGAGAAACTTAACATGAGCCAGCAGTGTGCTCTTGCAGCTCGCAAGGCCAATGGTGTTCTGGGCTCCATCAGAAGAGGGGTGGCCAGCAGGGACAGGGAGGTGATTGTCCCTCTCTACTCTTCCCTTGTGAGGCCCCATCTGGAGTCCTGTGTCCAGGTCTGGGGCCAGCAATACAAGAAAGATGTAGAGCTGTTGGACAGGGTTCAGAGGAGGCCATGAAGATGATTAGAGGGCTGGAGCACCTCCCTTACGAAGAGAGGCTGGGGGAGCTGGGCTAGTTCAGCCTGGAGAAGATAAGGCTGCGGGGGACCTCATTGCAGCCTTCTTGTACCTCAGGGGAGCATATAAACAGGAGGGGAATCAACTTTTTAAAAGGGTAGACAATGGCAGGACAAGGGGAATGGATTGAAGCTAAAGGAGGGAAGGTTTAGATTAGGTATTAGGGGGAAGCTCTTTACAGAGAGAGTGGTGAGGTGCTGAAACAGGCTGCCCAGAGAGGTGGTGGATTCCCCGTCTCTGGGGTGTTCAAGGCCTGGTTGGATGGTGCCCTGGGCAACCTTGTGCAGATCCAGGCCTGGAGGTTGGTGTCCCCCCTGCCTGTGGCAGGGCGGTTGGAGTGCTATGATCCTTGGAGTCCCTTCCAACCCATGCCATTCTATGATTCTATGGTTCTGTACTGCTGGTGTTCATATGGTTGTATTGAAGTCTGATTTTAAGGAAATGTTTCCATTTCAATAGGCAACCTGTTCTTTCGGAAAATGTAGAGCTTTTTCCACCTGAGCATGGAAGGATTGCATCTACTTAGGCTTACTGGAATCCAAGTAAATCTGGGCGATCGAGTTACGAAAATACATTAAGGCAATGCATTTTTAGACCAAGCTTTAGAACTAAAAAAAGTTGCTACGTGTTAATTATTTATTTTTAATAAATGTGATAGTAAAATTATTGTTCAGGTATTGTTGAGAAAATTATCTTAGGTCACGATGGCAGGAAAGAGAAATTGCGGGGATCATTCATAAGTGTTGCTGAAATTATGGAAAATTGTACTGTGCAGTGTAATGTGGGCTGATTCTGTCAGGTTCTATTAGTTGACAGAATGGATGGACTGTTAATGAATTTCAAATGGGAGCTAGGGGACTATGAAGTCTCCAGGTGGTAGGCATTCCTGTACAACAAAGTCAGCGCTTCCTTATGGCTTGTTTGCAAAAAAAAAAAAAAAGAGGATTTTATGAGGAAAATTTGCCACTTAGCATGCCGTTTCAGAGTGGACTTACAAAGTTGCTAACATATATCTAAAGTCAAAGTAATTTGATAACATAGGATTCATAGATGTTCGAAATGAGAGTATCAGCGATAACCAACTTAGAAAGATGCTGGTTAGCATACTGCATGCGCAGTTCAGTGGGAACAGGGACTCTAAATATCACCAAAAATTCCTGAGAGTAATAATTCCTAGGAAATGATATCTCATCTAACGTATTCCAGAAGCAAGACTTATTCCAGGCGTAGACTGAATAAATTGAAATTATCATATTCTAGCTTTATTGCAAGTGCATTTTAACTTAGTTTGTTTTGTATGTTTGTTTATTGATTAAAACCTGAATGCATGTCATCCCAAGGGAGCTTATTGAATGCACAATGTATCGGGCCATAAATCTGTGGGAAAGAACAGGGAATTCAATTTGCTGAGATCTTTTAAGATGAGTGAATTTCAGGAAGGAGATTGCAAATGATGAGAATTTAGTGGCCTTCTATACCAGCTTAGAAAAGTTCTGTAGAATATAAGGAGACAATGTAAAAAAACCCCAAGATGATTGCATTGCAGAGAAATCAGAATATAGAGGTTCTTTTTGCTCTTAGGTTAATGATAGTGATGTGGGAAAATGAGGTAGGGGAGTAACGGGAAACGGGAAGAAGTTCATTTGAACTGAAAGCTTCAGGAAACAGCACTGACAGGGGCATGGAGTTGTTTCCTGATAGGTGGTCTTGTGTTTTATTCTGAGGTTGTGAGGGTACGGTGAGTAGCTGTGTACTCACAGCGTTTCATCACAAACACAGAAGCAGCCAAACTTGAGGAAGCACAGAGTAGGTTGGGACTCATTAGTGTCATGTGTATGTGTCTACTCAAGGAAGCTGGTAAAAAAATACTGTTGAAGCTGTAGTGTTAACATCCAAGCACTTGACTGAATCATGCTGATTTTTGGAAAACAATGCTTTGGCATTCTTCTAATTTAATTTTTGCTAAATGTTAAACCTAGTTCTTTTATTTACAGTATATGTGACTTTCTGTAGTTGATCTGTAGTTCTAAATAGGAAATAATTTGGAGAGTTGGGACAAAAATGTTTTTATTGCATTTGCATTTGTTAATTGGTTTTAGGAACAGAAGATTGTGTCTTTTCATGCCTATTTCCTTTCTTTTGATGACCTGATGTTGTGAGAAAGTGGAATATTAAAAAAAAAATTACAAAGATACCTGGAGGGGAAATATTGACACTCTGTGCTGATGTGGCTTGTTTTTTATTTTTAGGCAGAGGGAGGAGAAATGAGTAGAAATACTGAACTGAAGAAGCTGCAGATCTTTGGAGCTGGACCCAAGATGATGGGACTGGCATTGGGAGCAAAGGATAAAGAGGGTAATTAAATCTTGGGCTTATCTCTTTGTAATGTAGAGAGGCTGTTACATCTTTATGCGCGTCTCTAGAGACAACATCAAGAAGTAAGAAAATCACTGTTACTGGGAAAAGAAAGCTAAGTAATCTAGGGCTTCATTCATGAGAGATTTACAGGGTGCTTCATGTAACTTGGCATACTTTCAGCTCTTTCTGTATTATATAGTAACAATAACAATTAAGCAGCTGTTGTATGAACTGAGTGACTGGAAGGGAAAACAGAATTAGAGAATACTGAAACCGATCCTGCCAGCTAAGTGCAGAAGTTAGTGTAATTCGCTCTTGTTTTGTGAAGGAGTTGGGATCACCTGTGAGGTTAACCAAAGTAAGTCTTCCTAATCCCTGTTTATTTTACATGAGCCAGGTATTTTTCTTTCTTCAGACCGTTGGGTAGTTTCTGATACAGAAGGTAGGATACCAGGCTGGACATCTATGTTGCTTTTGCAAGTTACGTCTATCTTGATGTGGTATTAATAGCACTTAATTTTGTTGTACTTAAAGATGAGGTGACGCGAAGACGGAAGGGAACCAGATCAGAAGCATTCGGGATGCAGATGAGGCAACGCAAAGGAACTCTTTCTGTCAACTTCGTAAGTTTGATTCCTTGGATTTATTTCTCATAATAAGAAATTAATTGATTTACTAAGATATTTTTTTTAATACACCCCTCCACTCACGCACAAATAGATGAATGTATGGACACTGCAACTGTTAGGGGAAGAATGAACAGTATTTTGAAAAATTAATTGATGCTCTAGGTTTCTGGTTTAATCTTTTGTACAGGAAGATGTTGCAACATGTAGGTACTTGCCGGTCCTGGGTTTGAGGACTTGCTTAGCTACACAATTCTGCTACGTGCCTTCAGTAGCTCACTTTCTGTTTAAGCTCCACTTTATAGAATATATAATGCTATTAGTCTTCCTTAAATGGTATTTGGATGTGCTCCATTACTTCAGGAGTTTGCTTTTTTGCAATTCCAACTTCAATGTATATCTTCTGTTTTGAGTTTCAGCTAGCCATTTGTCCTGGTTTTGGTCAGGATGGAGTTAACTTCTTTTGTAGCAGCGGATGGAATGCTGTGTTTGGGAGTTAAAATGGGAGCAGTGCTGATAACACCCTGATGTTTTTAATTGTGTCAAGCAGTCAAGGACTTTCATATTTCTTCATATTTCCCTATTAATGAGAAAGGAGGAGACGAAGCCAGGACAAGTGACCCAAACTGGCCAAACGGGGCATTCCATGCCAATTATGTCATGCTCAGTATAAAGGGGGGCTGATGGGAGGAGGAGCAAGCGGCTCTGGGACGCGCGGTTCTTGGGGGACGGTCGGGTTCCGGGACTGCTCTGGGTGGCACGGCCTGAGCTGTGTGGTTCAGTGAGAAACTGCATTGTGTATCAACAGCTTCATGTATTTTTTTGCTTTAAAGTCCTGTTAGCATTGTTATATTTTATCTTTCTGCTATTCTAGTAAACTATCCTTATCCCAACTCACGGGTTTTTGGTTTCTTGGTTTTGGGTTATTTTCCCCTTCCTTTTCCCTTCCCTGACCACCCCCCGCCCCACTTCTCCCCCTCCTCCTTTCCTTTAAAGAGTAGGAAGCTGCGTGGATCTCGACCATGACACCGTTACACAAGTCTATACAAGTGAAGCCCCTAAGGGGAAAAATGAAATGATTGGTGCTCTGATGTTTGACTGTGAAAAAGCAGTGTATAGTTCTTAATGTCTTTCATAGCACATGACTTTACTTTTAAAATGTCCTAATGTAGCATGTGTACCCAATCATAAATGAAGATGCATGCTTTTAATGTCTTAAGAGTGGGACTCCTCACTAGTAATTGAGCTGTTCTTTTTTTTTTCTTTGTCTGAAAACACTTGCAAGAGCTTATTTTAAATTTTAACCATAGAAAGTCAAGGCAGATGAAAGTCTCTAGTAATCATATTTTTATATGTGGAAATGCCTCCTGGGGGAAAAAAATGTGGGAGAAGTTGGATATTTAAAAAACACATCATTGTGCTCTGGCAGGGGGGTTGGACCCAATGATCTCTCAAGGTCCCTTCCAACCCCTATGACTCTGATTCTGTGCTGTTGTAGTTAAGTTAGAATTGGCATGCTCTGAATTTTTTATATTGTACTTCTACTGAGTATACGGTGTTCTTAGGCTGTGTGAGTGTTGTGACCATTTTGTTCAAATATGATTTAATTTAAATAAATATTTTCCTTAATAACTGAGTTTTTTTATAGAAAGCTGTATTTGTTTACTCTTTTAATTTACTCCTATTTATAAGAAAAAATGAAAATGCTGTAGCAGCAGAACTGTGCAGTTTTGTAACTGTGATCTTGTGAAATTCTGTGGCTTGGTACCTTTTGGTTCCACATTTGTTTTTTATAAGTGAGTAAGAGATCTTCAAGTCTGTGAAGTGCACAGGTGATACATCAGCCATATATAATTTTTCTTCACAAAATATGTGCTGCAGTGTTTCCACTTCTCCCTCATTTATTGTTTTATGAAATGCTAACTGAAAACTTTTTTTATATGTAAATGCTAACTGTGAAATAAAATGTAGCTTTTTCTTTTTACCTCCCCATCTGATAACACAGTAAGGCTATGGTGATATATATTTTTGTTAAATGGCTGGGAGGCTTGTTTGTGGTTATTGTGTAATCACGGATCTACTTGTAGTGAATAGGTGTTTCAGTGCAGCCCTTGATTTGACAAATCATTGTTTGGGCTGGGAAAAGAGATTACTGAATGCCAAAATAAGAATTTTGAGAGAAGAAGGTATTATCAGTGATAGGTAACTTGTGAATATCACAGAATAGCCTCCTCTTACAAGCGCCCTTTTAATGTATTTTTAAGTTTTGGGAAGACCACCTGGAAATGTCTACTAAGGTAACTTCCCTCCACTTTTATATACTTGCAACAAAAGCAACTAGTTTGGTGTTTTAGACAAACGTAATAGTCAATGAGGTTGAGTGTGTGGATTTTTTTAAAAGGCGGAAATTATATGGCTTTATTAAAACTGCATTATTTTTGAAAACTGTTTCTTAAGAAACCTGACCAATCTTCTTAAGTGTGTTATTGCATAGCTAGGAAGTTGTATACTGAACTAGCCTTGTGTAACCAAGATGGGGTTGACATCAAGTATTTAATGCAACTGCGTGAACCTGGTCAGCTGAAAAGCACATTTTTTTTGGTGACATCTTGATTAAAATACCAGACCCCAAAAGTAACCCCACCATTTCTGGTGCTATTTCAAGGTGTGTGAAGGAAATAGGCCCCTCCTGAGTAGTCCCATGACTGATGGGAACTGTAGCAGAATTTGGAGCAAGTGTTACCCATTAAATTCATGTTGTTGTTAAACTTCTATATGTGAGATATTTTTTAGCTGTGATAAAGTAATAGGCAGTTTCTTCATTTAGATTATGTTACAGATCTATTATTTTAAGTGTTTATATTACAGTTAAGGTCTTTGGACAATACAGGAAGCAACAACAAAAAAATTTGAAACTTGTTGATGCTGTTTTCTCTTTGGTCCCTGAGAATATCTGCCAGTGGGTGGTGTTGAGAGATAATCTTGGGCAGTCATCTGTGAAAACTGTTTGCTGTTGTATTGGGAGTAATACTTGTTTCTTATCATTTGGAGTTTTTATCCTTTATTTTGGAGAAAATGAGAAAATAGTTTGTACTTTTACATATAGTTTCATTCCCTTCCCCTTGGACTTTTAGATTGAAATCTGTAGGTTTGCGGGCTTTGTTACCTCTTACTTTCCACTGGGAAGGTAATTGCTGTACTGTTGCAAGTGGTGGTGTCTGTGCCTCTGAAATAGTTTTGGCGATGTTCCTCAGCCACGTGCTCTTTGTAGGGATTTACTTTGAATTGTTTTCTGTGAGAGGGGCCCAGAGAGAGGGAGAGCATGAAGTTCTAAAAAGTGTAACCCGCTCTTTTTTTTGCCTTAGAATAATGTAAAAGAGATGCTCCTTGGAGTTTCATAGAAAACAGTTGTCGAGCTGAACTGGATAGTTATTTTGCATCACCCCAAGTCCCCCTGCTGCCCACGTGTTCCTTCTTTGGGAAAGTGAAACATGATCATTCATTACTGGTGTTTCTTATGAACTGGAGGAGACTGTTGATGTTTGTTCGCATTTCAGACTGTAGGATTACATCCTTTGTTTAAGGAATGCAGGTTGGATACAGAAACTTTTTGTTACATCTCCTTTTTTTTTTCTCTTTTTTTTTTTTTTCTTTCTCTCCACAGGTTGATCTTTATGTTTGCTTATTCTGTGGCAGAGGAAATAATGAGGACAAACTGCTACTGTGTGATGGATGTGATGACAGCTATCACACTTTTTGCTTGATTCCTCCTTTACCTGATGTACCCAAAGGTGACTGGAGGTGTCCAAAGTGCGTTGCCGAGGTACAGTTCAAGAGCTACTCAAGCTTTTTATATGTACTTATATTCCTGGAAAGATCAGAAGAGCAGCAGTTCAACTCAGTCCGGTTCCATGTGGGTGGAAGCCAGGGTTTTGTTTGGAATATTGTCAGGATGAGCTGTGGATCTCTAGATATTATTGATTTGATGAGCTGTGAGGAGAGAGAAATGTTCCTTCTAGGGCTTGGGCACAACCTTTGTTTATTGTCCAGCTGTGTGACAGCTAAAACTTTGGTCTTTGTACGCCAAGAACTGAAACTCAATTCGGTAAGCTGGTAGTGGGAAATTAGGGTGAGAAGTAGAGTAGTGCTAGGTGTTTCAGAGCAACAGTGAGACGTTTTGTAAACTGTGAAGTAACTAAAGTATGTGATTTATGCATATTGAGAAGTCATTATGGCATTGTTCAGAATAGCTTGTATCAGAAAGTGAAAGAACTGATTCAAAAATTGGTAGGTGTTTTTTAGTCTAAACCAAATCTAAAAGGGAACTGTTGAGGCTCTGAAAGTGGAAGCCGGTTGAATTTCATTGTTTGAAAAAGAAGAGCTACCACATTGCAAGAGATGACTGATCAACAGCTTAAAGGCAGCAAACGTGATTTGGCTGGCTTGGTATTTGTCTTAAGAAAACTAATTTCAAAAGCTCAGGAAGTTGGTAGATGTAGGTTTCAGAGGAAGAAAGCTTACTGTTTCTAAATCTAATTTTGTGACTGGCTTTAACTTTTTAAACTCTGTTAAGGGGTAGTTGTGTGCACACACATGTATATACCCATATCCCCCCCACGCCCTTCCTGCTGTGGGCTTCTGCTCTTTTCTTTATGGTGGTGTATGAGTAGTTATGCAGTCACGAAATGAGGTGGATCAGCTCGTGGCTTTCTAACCTTTCACCAAGAGAGATTCTTGTCAGATGAACTGAGGCAAAAGCTGTTGTGAGAGGTGGAAATTTATAGTTACAGTCAAGGGGAGAGATGTAACTAACCCTTTGGGCTGCTGCTCACAGAGTGGATTAAGCTACTTGTTTATTGTTCCCTTGAGAGAAGAATAAAGGAGTATGAGCAAACTATAGCAATCCAATGTGGAGGTAATTTAGCTAATATAATAGTGACTACAGTGGTTGAACGATAGGGCAACTCTCAAGAAATTTCAGTACTACTACTAGTAAAACCAGGGATATGTTATTCCCAAGGGAAAAATGTACTTGTAGGGGAAAAAATAAGCATGTCGGGACCCAGTTGAGAATGTTAAGGTGCCAAATTTAAGTCATTACTAGCAAATAAAAGTCCTTGAAAAATACTGGAAATACATAGAAAGTAAGAGGAAAAAGGGAGAAAGCATAGGTATGTGATGTAATGGAGAACAAACAAAAGCAGAAAGATGTTTGAAATGCTCAGTAGTGCTTTTTGCCTCTGTTTTTACTTCAAATGTTAATTGTGCGCAGATGCTTAATATAATGTTAACAGCAGGGTGCCAGAACAGAAGCTAGGAAGAACAGGGTAAGGAGATACATATATATTCAGGTCAACATTGACAGTGTTTATGGATGTTGTAGATTCTCTGTTGCAGGCTCCATTTAAGAACTACTTAGGTAAATGTTGGGCATAGTCAAAGGATAGTTCCTCATGAAGAAAAAGAAACTACTGATCTCCTGAATTCTTTTCTGGTCCTGTTTCTTAATGGCCATCAGATAATTATGTCATTATGTTGGATACACGGGCTGAAAAAGACACTGTAGAAATGGGTGGGGAGGGTGTCTGAAGTGTGAACTAGTATTTTTGCACTCTTGGGATCAGTGGGGATAGAACAGTGGAAGACTTGAAGGTTTTCTGCCAGATGGACCATGTCTGGTTAACTGTGTTGCGTTGCTTTTAGTTCCTTCTTCCTCTTCTGTATACTTTGGTGGTGACAAATGGTTGATGATTTGCTGACTTGATAAGACTGAAGCACTTGCAGGGTTTGTTCCTGTGCAGTTATTCTGCAGGTGCTTGAATCCAGCGTGTGGAAGAAATGCCTGAAGGCCATCTAACCTCCTTGTGCACTGTCTCGCTCGGTGTTTGGCACAAGTAGATGATGAAATTTAGTGTTGGACAGGAAAGCAGAAGTATGTAGCGCTGGGGTTTACCGTGTTAGATTAGCTTCTGTACAATAAATTCTGTTCTGTTTCCGTTGTGGTAGGACTTCCTCAGCTGAGACAAGCATTCAAACCCCATAGCTAACTGTGTTTGGTAAGGACTCCGATGGACACTTAGGGCTTTTTGCTAAAAATGTAACTGTGTCATTATCTGCTGCAGGGCACAACATTTTTTATATTCTGTCTCCTAGGAATGCAACAAACCCCGTGAGGCCTTTGGATTTGAACAAGCTGTCAGGGAATATACTCTCCAGAGCTTTGGTGAAATGGCTGATAACTTCAAGTCTGATTATTTCAACATGCCGGTCCATGTGAGTTTCAACTTCTGCTGTGATTCCTTGCAGGGGAAGAGTTTTCAGCTGATCCTGAATTTTTGCTGAGGCATCTTAGCTTTGTTTAAAGAGGCACCGTAAGCTTCTAATGTGTAAACAAGTGATCTAGCTTTCTGATATCCGATCTCATTTTGACTTTATTTCACCATTTTCCTGCAACGGATAGATGGCTTTATTGCTTGTTAGGGTATACCTTACTGGCCATACTCTAGGTTAAAGTTCTTGCCCTTTATGATCAATTGAACCAAGTAACTTGTTCTTGCTTGGCAAAGGAATCTTTCTCCTGCCCTTCCCGTGGCTTTTGTTTTGGTTCATTTTGTTCAGAGGATAAATCGTTTTCCTCCCTTTTACAGTCTACAGTCTTTTCTTGTAGACAAATCAACAGAGTGAGTCTGTCTGATAATCAGGGTGGGTTGTTTTGGGTTTTTTTTTTTTTTTTTTTGTTCTGTATCTCAGCAGCACTGTTAAAACTGGTATTTCTGCTTTGGCACACTTGGACGATTCCATTATCCTGTAGACTGCATGCAGCACCAAACTCCTTCTCTCAGGATTCTTTGGTAATTTATGGGCATTCTTGCCAAAGCTTCTACCTTTTAAGGACTCGGATTTATTATACAACTTTGGGACATGGACCAAAGCAAGGAATGAAGCTTATTTGTAAAATAAGCTTCATAAATAAATGCATGTAAGTATGAATATGAAGACTACACTTTTGAGCACCACTCTTTGAATTTCCCTACTCAAAAGTTTTGGTTATTATCCTCTGAAATAGCTTGGACTTTGCATGCTGCTTAGTTTCTTATGGCTGTGTCCTGTCCTTTGTAGCTATGCTTCTGGCAACCTCTTCTTTTTAGTTTGTTCCATCCCTTATGGTATGGCATCGTATTTCTGTTACAGCCACTGCTAAGGAATACAGACCAAACTGTATGGCTTTGAAGAGGTAAAACAGAGGGAGTGGCTTTGGTGTTTGAACATTCGGGGGGGTTTAGTAGTGATCTATTGCTTGAATCAGAATTTTTGTGTTGGGTCTTACACCCTAACATCTTTCCTGCTTTCAGATGGTTCCCACTGAGCTTGTAGAAAAAGAATTCTGGCGATTGGTGAGCAGCATAGAAGAAGATGTCATTGTGGAATACGGAGCTGATATCTCTTCCAAAGACTTTGGAAGTGGCTTCCCAGTGAAGGATGGCCGACGAAAGCTGATGCCAGAGGAGGAGGTGAGGAACAGGGCATGCAGACTGGCTCCATTCTGTACACTGCATAAGGTTTTACATTAAGAATGTAGGCCAAAAACCAGCGTGCATTTTTTTTAATGAAGAAATCGCTTAAGGCTTTTGTATACACTTCCTCATTTTGAGCAGGGTATTAATCTGGTATTTTAGGTTCTTTTACAGATCTGGTTGCTGATAGCTAAGGTGCTCTTTGTGATTTAAGTGTCACCTGGTTTGTATCACTTAATTGTAGCAGGCAAAGATGTGTAAGTTGTTACAGTATGTCAGAATATGGGGAGATTGATATTTTTTTTTCTTTATTTATTGTTCTGAACCTTTTTGTTACAGTGTTAGCTACAGAAACATGATTCTAACCTCCTTAGGAGGTTCCAAGTAGGTAAAATAAACGCATTTGATCTAACTGGTTTCTGATTGTTCATACTGTAAGAATGAAAAGATGTAGATAAAGCATCTTGTTACAGCAAGTTTTATAAAGAGCATATGCTTACCTGTTTTCCCTCATACTAAACTGTGTCTGATGTTTTCTCACTGCTTCTGTGTTTAAATTCAGAGGTGTGGTTTAGTGATTACAAAGCCTAAAATCAATTTATCTGCTCACTGGAAGAGGTAATCCTGCCCACTATTGTCTTCCTCCCATACCTGCACCTTCCTACCTGTACCTTTGTTGGCTAAGCAGTAATTGAGTAGCTGCTTGGTGAGTCAGAACTCCCTGGTTATCTGTTTGCATGAAGTAGTAATTAAAATAATAATTCTAGCCATATCACTTAAATCTGACTCACTGTGTTGTCTTTATTTTGTCAGAACAAAGGAAACAGCAGGAACGTGTGTCTGAGCTGAGGCTGTGACCAGTCTTTTCAGCAACTATGGGATGTGCCTAAAATGACTGTAAATCTGTGCTAACAGCTTATTTTAAGGTGGAAACTAGATTAATGCACAGTAGTGAGCTTTTGAAGCAGTCTCTTCTGATTTTTCTTTTTTTTTTTTTTGTACAAAACACTTGTATTTGAAATTAATGGTGGGATAGCTTAACTGGTGATGCTCTCCTCTCAGAAATGAGTGTAGGAATTTCTTTTGAGACAACTTTCTGAAGTAATACGTAAAGATCAAGATAAACTGCAGTGCAGCAAAGCAGATGTTAAGGCAGAAATAATGCAAGTTTCACTGCGTTGTTTACAATTTTAAGTAATCCTATGTTATTGAAGACCTCTATCTTTTGTTGTTCTACTAGTGCTGCTTGTACTTTACTCCACCAGAAAATCGTGAAACCTATAAACTTGGGTGAAAAAAATGAAAATCTAAGTATATGAACCTTGATGTACAGGAGATGGTCTGTGTATACTAAGGTACTAGGACTAGCTTTAAATCTTAGTCAGATTAATAGCTGACTAAGGTATTCAAGGAATTAATTTCTAATTTTGATGCTTCATTGATGCAGAATATTGCCCACTATCAGCCATAGAAGTAGGCTGATTTCATTCTTTGTACTTTTTTTCTGGTGTTGATGTCCTTATATTCTTCTGCTTTATTGAGAATTTTCTCCTATTTTTGCAGGATTATGCGCTTTCTGGTTGGAACTTGAATAACATGCCAATTCTAGAGCAGTCAGTCCTTGCTCACATCAACGCAGATATCTCTGGCATGAAGGTACCGTGGCTGTACGTGGGCATGTGCTTCTCCTCGTTCTGCTGGCATATTGAAGATCACTGGAGCTATTCCATCAACTACCTGCACTGGTATGAGCTTTGTGCATGTACCTTACGCTGCCCAGTTGGCTGTCAGCAAATTTGTAGTTCTGCTTGGAAACGCTGGCGATATTTTTAACCAAAAAGCTGACTGTGATGAGCTGCCCATATTGGTACCTGAGGCTGGGTAAAAGCAAGTTTTAAGAACTTCAGTGGTTTTCATTAACCGATTAAATACTCTGGTGCTGCCAAAAATCCAGTGTCCCTATAAAATCATGCTTTACAGGCTCACATCTTTTCTCAGAGAGTGCTTGGTTTTGAATTTAGTTCACTGGTTCCCTGCTCGTGATTTCAAGTTGGTATGCCTCCCCCTGCCCGTGCTGCACATCGAGGCAGCCTCGTGGCTCACACAGGCATCACAGCTGACTGTGTACACGGATCTGCTGAACACAGAAAGAGAATAGAAGTTTGAAAATCATTCTGACTTTGAGAACAGCCTTACAAGTATTCAGTAGTGATACTGGTTCCAGTATTCAGCTTTTGTGTTTGAAAAGCAGAATCGTGATTAACTACTTGTATTGCAGTCTTCTCAGTTCATTAGGCTCAGTCACAGTGGATGGAGCAGGGGGGAAGGAGGGGAAAGCTGTGGGAAGCACCTCATCAGAGTAGAAAGTTTGTCGTACCTTTGGTAAGGATGAGTTGACATTCTTTAGACTGACTGCACGCTTCTGGAGAAGCATCTTTTTGCTAGTAGGAACTGACCTGCAGGCTCAGGAGGGGGATAAATTTTGAACTCGGTTGCTGTCTCGGCGTGTTGTTAACTAGGTCAGCCTGGGAGGGCTTTGTGTCAGGCGGCCGGCTGGCGCAGCACAGGGACAGAGGAGCCGTTCCGTGCCGGCGTTGCCGCCCGCGCTCCACCAGCAGGTGTCAGCGAAGCCCGTAGCAAGTGCCTGTGGGAACCGCTGTGCCTGCCTGGCTTGGGGTGCTTGGCGCCCAGGCTACCGATGTGGTTAAATAGTGCTGCGTAAACAGATCCTGATACTTCGGCAGACTGCTGCTTGTACGGCTGAAGAAAACTGATAAACCTCAGCACTATAGGTACTGGGTCATTCCAGTGTATTTTGGTTAAGACAGGACCAGGAGGACTGGAATAATACGTTCTCAAGTAACTCTATGTTTAGCTTTGGTCTTGTTAACCTCTTTCTTCCCCCATGCTTAACTAGTTCATGTTATTAGGCTTTTGTATTTTAGCGGTCAGTGGACCAGTGGTTTTCATTAACTGGCTATGTCTATTAGAAGGATTGCTTATATTCATTGCACTGTTTGGTGTTTTATTCTTTCCACTTCTGCTTAGCTGGTATACTATCCCTTGGTTTCAGAAACAGGACTGCTCTCAGCCTGAGTGGAGAAGTACCATGATTCTCTTAAACATTAGCCATGATGGCCAAGGATTTTTGTAAACTTAATTTTCTAAAGGAAAACGATCCTCCGTTTTTCTCCTCTAGTGTGTGGTAAATTACAATTATCTTCCACATTAGGCTTGTCATGGTAAATCTGTTGTTAGGTGTGTTGAGAATTGTGTTGTACTGTAGTTTTTTTTTCAGGTTTGAATGGTGCAGCTTGAAGATGATTGGTAATGAAATATGTTTTCAGGTGTCTGTATGCAAAACATTTGGGTGTGTGTGGACAGTGGTGCTAGATTTTAGGCATACCTGGCAGTTGGGTGGCACCATTACTTCAAGTAATGTGTTTGTTTATTGCTGTGTTTGTGTTTTGTTAGGGGAGAGCCGAAGACTTGGTATGGTGTGCCATCTCATGCAGCAGAGCAGCTAGAGGATGTGATGAAGGAACTGGCTCCTGAGCTGTTTGAATCTCAGCCTGATCTCCTGCATCAGCTGGTCACTATTATGAACCCCAATGTGTTGATGGAACACGGCGTACCAGTGAGTAGTACATGTGCATTTTTTACATAACTACTCCTATACGCTCCCTCTTAGACATTCTCTGCCAGATTTGTGTAACAATGGTTTGGCATAACTGGAGAATTTTTATAGTGGATGTTTTTGTATTCTATTCATTAGTTTGGGGATTTTTTAAAAAATCTATTTTTCTAGAGTCTTCTTTAGGCTTACCATGAAATGCAAGTTATTTTATATCAGAAGCGTGCCAAACTTCTTACATAAAAGAACGCACAGAACAAGTTTATGTTATGTCACAAAGCTTACCCTGCCATAGCACTAAGTTTGTGTGTGACATGCTTTTAATATCTTTTGACAATAAAATACTTGTCTCATGTTCAGTAGAAATCTCAGCATTACATAATGCTTTCTTGACCAAACAAAATTGACTGCAGATGTTTAAGTGGCAGTCACAATCATTTGCTTTTGTCTTGGGATAAATTGCTTCCCTGGCAAATACCCCAACAAAGTAAACCATAAACTCTTTCCAGAAGCTTTTGCACTTTGTGGTACGATGGATTAAATGATGATAGAGAAATATCCCTTCTGGGACTCATAAAGAGAATTTTCAACTGTTGCCTTATATATTCAGCTTTTTTGAGTAAGGCTATAAATTGAAGATTCTCTTTAAGGCAGAACCAATCCTTAGACACTTTGGAGTAGCTACATTGTGTGTGGTGTCCTATGGGTAAATAAAATGATGTTCAAACATTTTGTAATTATGTGTCTTAAATTAAACTTGCAACAGAGTTTATATTTTTTCTTTATCCTCCCTTGCACTAGGTGTACAGGACCAATCAGTGTGCTGGCGAGTTTGTTGTGACCTTTCCTCGTGCTTATCACTCTGGATTTAACCAGGGATATAACTTTGCTGAAGCTGTGAACTTCTGCACTGCTGACTGGGTCTGTTCTTTTGTATATGTTATGGCTATGTCTCTGCTAGGTCACCTTTGCAAGGAGAGTGTTCGTACCTTTCCTATCTGAAGAGTAGTCTTTTATGTTACATGGGGTGTTTTATGTTTATATCTCCTAGTACAAGAATTGAAGACTGATGTGAGTTTTCATTATGGAAAATCATTGTGATGAGCACATAATTTTAAGCAGTTTTGAACTGAAACTCTGTCTTGTAGTCTTCCTTTTTAAATATTGATCTAATAGTCCACATCTCATGGTGTCCTTAGTATTTTTTGATGCTGCTTTTGGAATTTGATACAGATTAATGTACCGTCTTGAGCAGCTGTTGTGAGTTGAATGTTGGAAATAGGCATGTAAGAGTCTTTGCTTTTCTTTTGTGACAGCTCATTGCACCTTTAAATCTTATTGGTGCTTGTAAGTATAGCCAGGCCACACCAGAGCATAGTTTATGTGGATTCTTCAGTCATTTGTCAAAATTGTGTCCTATCACTATCCATGGTTTACAGTTGGAAGTTATGCTATCATCTGTAGTAACTTCTCTGTTACACTCAAATAGGAATTTTAGCCCTTAATCAGAGAATTTTCTCTGATTATTTCTCAGAGGAGCTCTTTGCAGGATTGACAGTGAGTGTGGTTTGTTTTTCTCCTGTGTTCATGATACAACCTTTGTATCACCTCTGAAAAACTGCTAAACTCACACCAGTCATGTGAAATGTCCTTCGCATATGCAAAATGTAACCGGAAATCTGTGTAGCAAATTCATCTAGTGTTTTGGTTTGTGGGGTTTTTTTTTATTTATGAGGGTTTTTACTTTAAAAGGCACAAAATTATACCAATCTTGGTTAACTAGGCATCTTGTGTTAAACGTCCATGTCCAAACATACTAATATCCAGAGGACAATGCATTCACGTTAGCATAGACCAGATGACTTCTTCTTTGTGCAAGTTTTTCCACTGGAAGTAAATTAAAGAGCTTAGGGCAACTCTTAAAATTGTGTCTGACAGTTAGGCACGGAAGGTTATGACAGATGCCCCTTTTAATATGGATATCTTCTTCGTGTCATTTAAGTTTATAACTGGCACTGTCCCATAGGATACAACTATCTTAGTCTTGTTCCAGGTTTCGTCAAAGGAAAGCAAGGGGGAAGCTAAGAAATAATCTTAAAATGTCTTTTCCCAAAATAATAGCTGGCTGTTGTTTTTTTTGTAGCTTCCCATTGGACGTCAGTGTGTGAGTCATTACCGAAGGCTGGGACGTCACTGTGTTTTCTCCCATGAAGAGCTGATCTTCAAGATGGCGGCAGATCCAGAGTGCTTGGACGTTGGGCTGGCGGCCATGGTCTGCAAGGAGATGACTCTAATGATAGAGGAAGAGACACGGCTAAGGGAGTCTGTCGTACAGATGGTAATAAAAGACAACTCATACTTTGCTTGAAAAAGAACTTTTGCTTCCCCCTCTCCCCCGCCTGGTTTAGAGTTTTTAGCAAGTATCTAATTTTTTTTGTTAGGGAGTGTTGATGTCTGAAGAAGAGGTGTTTGAACTGGTTCCAGATGATGAGCGTCAGTGCACAGCTTGCAGAACCACGTGCTTCTTGTCAGCTCTTACATGTTCCTGTAATCCTGAGCGTCTGGTATGCTTATACCATCCATCTGACTTATGTCCGTGTCCCATGCAGAAGAAGTGTCTGAGGTACACAGGATTTTTTTTTTCCCTCTCCCACTTTTCTGCCATATCCAATAGTTTGCTGGAGACTAGTGACCAAATACAACATTTGACCACACTTATCTCTTCCATTATTCAAGGAATACTTTTTATTCTCTTTGCTCGTTTCTTGGTTCCAAGGCAGGAGGTTTTATATATGTCTTTCTGGCCTTGCTGTAGCTGGAAGAACTCAACAAAAGCAATATCCTGGCTTTTGGATGGGCATTAATATTCTTTCTGTCTTTTCCTTCTGTATCTCCAGGTATCGGTACCCACTAGAAGACCTCCCTTCTTTGCTGTATGGAGTGAAAGTTAGAGCACAGTCTTATGACACTTGGGTCAGTAGAGTTACGGAGGCTCTGTCTGCCAATCTCAACCACAAGAAAGGTCAGACTTCTGTTGTTCATAGTAGGATGTCCTGAAAATCCTGCATTTGTTATGTTCTCATTTAATGAAACATTGTGTATTGTTTAGTTAAAAAAATAAAAGGTAATTGAGAGTGTAATGCGCTCATCACTGTGCATTTCAAATTGAACTAGCCTGTTGGAACCTTGATCAGAGACCTTAGAAGCAGTCTAAAATCTCTTTTGGTTTTGCATACAAATTATTTATGTATTGTCATTACAGATGTGATTGAGCTGAGAGTAATGTTGGAGGATGCTGAAGACAGGAAATACCCAGAGAACGATCTTTTCCGCAGGCTCAGAGATGCTGTGAAAGAAGCAGAGACCTGTGCTTCAGTAGCACAGCTGCTACTGAGCAAAAAGCAAAAACACAGGTAGGACTGGCACTTCTTTTCAACAGCTTCCACCTGTCTGTTTTGTTACTTGGTTGGACCTGGAAATACAAGAACCATGGGGTGTCACAGCCTACTAACTTTTTTCAGTTCTTCCTGCTCTTGGTGATACAGTGAGAGGTAGGGGAAGCAGTTAGAGTGACACAGAGGGCCAAGGAAATAGACTTGGCTGGAATGTGTTAAATGTTCTCCTTTGGAGAAGTTGTTTATTTGATCAGGTATTTCTCTGAATGTCTGGGAGGGTTGTAGGGAAAGACAACTAGAGGAAAAAAATGTAATGAAAGTCTTGCCTTGAATGTTTTTGTTAGGTAGTATGGCTAAATACATAGCTTAAAGTTACAGAAGGAGAATCTGCCTTGGACTGCAAAGTGAAATGTTTGAAAAGTAGACAATACCAATTCTGGTTGGTGAGGCAAGCATAGTTCTATCTTCCATTACATTTCTCAAAAATATTTATAAGTTTGGTAGCATTTCTCAAGTTGCAAGAATATGTTTTGGTGCTGCTGGAGTTACCAGAAATGTGTTTTGCCAGCATTGACTAGGACAAAAGGATCTTGGGGAGCAGAGCAGTACAGAGAGAGCAAAACCAATCTATAATTTGAGCCACTCTCTTACTTTTTGGGAAGGACCACGAGAGGGAGTGATGAGTGGCTGCAGAGTAGTGGCTTGCCTCAATGACATTGGGCAGTTCAGACTCCCGTAGTTCTGTGTGCTGCCTGCCTTACCTTTGGCCACCACAGTTTACTGTGCCCTTGGCCCTGCTCAGCAATCTGCTGGATGTGTCCCCTTGTTCTGCAGTCACGAGCCTTCAGTGACATGTTCCTTATCAGCTTTCTGTTCTGTGTGATGAGTAAAAGTCCCATAGAAAATAATTCGACCAGGTGACTGTAACTCCTGTGCCAGCTGTGCAACTTGGGCAGCTTACATTTCCTCTGTTGAGTATGTTTGGCTTTGCAATTTCATGGGGGTTTTTGCTTGTGTAGTCTTTGTGTATAACTTTTGACATCTCAAGGCAGGGAGTAAAAAGTAAATAATCTGTTAGTTACTGTTCTGGTGCTGGTTCTGGCCAGGACAGAATCAACATCCCCAAGCAGCCAGCCCAGGTGAGCTGAGTCAGTGTCCTGGTTTTGGTCAGGATGGAGTTAATTTCATTTGTAGCAGCGGATGGAATGCTGTGTTTGAGAGTTAAAATGGGAGTAGTGCTGATAACACCCTGATATTGTTAATTGCTGTCAGAAAGTCAAGGACTTTCTCAGCTCTCCATGAGAAAGGAGGGGAGAAGCCAGCATTATCCCAAGAAACACAAGGGGTAGAAAGATTTTACAGTTTCTTATGATGCATCTGATCTAAAGCTGACAGGAATTCCACGGGGCAAATAAAAGGGCTTGTATATATGTCTGAGGGCTGTTGTATGCTAAATAGCAATATGTGACGAAATTGATGTTTGAGAGAAATTTATTTATTTCAAACCTCATAGAACAGTGCTAGGAAATCTAAATGGAGAGGTCACATTCATCTGTATATTTAATAGATTGAGAAGGACCACATTTGCACAAAGGATAAGGTTATTAATAAAGCAAATTAAAAATGAGGGCTCAAACAGAACAATTTGACAGGGATTAAAACAGTAATAAACTCATGGTCAAATGTAGCAAAAAAAATCTTTCCCTTACAAATTATTTCTATACATACCTGAAAAATAGGTGATGTAGCTGTGAAAATGTGTCTGATATTCCAATACTGTGCTGCTCCCCACTGTTGAAAGGTGTGAGGTTTCCACAGGCAGGAATATTCTCATGCAGCATCTCATGCTGTGGCAGCCCATGATTGGAACTAGGGGCAGAATGTCTGTGCGAGGTTTGGGAGAGTGTTAGGGTTTGCTCTTGTGCAGGAGGAGTGGAGGCACAGCAAGTCCAGTTCGGCCACCTCTCTTCACTGTGGTAGCTAGGCAAAGCCTGTGGGGTTCTTTTGAGTCTTACGTACAGTGTAATTACGTTTGATCATTAACCTGAATTTTACTTTTGGAATTAAATTTGAGTCCATAGGTTGAAAGATTGAAATTTGGTTTTAATGTTTTTATAGTAATAAATAGATTAATTAGTGGAAATCAGCTCTTCAGGGTTTAAAATCTGCCCTGCTTGTGAAATTGTTCAACCTGTCAGTGATACGTGCAGCGTGTCTTACTGCATTCAGCAGGCTTGTGATATTTGCTACAGATGGTATGTAGTGGAAATGTCTTTGCAGAACGCGCCCTACTCATTAGCATAGACTCATAGAGTATCTGGAACAAAAGGACGCATAAGGATCATCAAGTCCAACTCCTGGTTCCACACAGGGCCAGCCAAATCAGAGCATGTGACTGAGGCCATCCTCCAGATGCTTCTTGTACTCAGTCAAGCCCGGTTCTGTAACCACTTCCCTGGGAAGCCTGTTGAGGGAGCAGCCTTACCCTGTTGCAAGCCCAGTTTCAGCAGTTCTCTGTCTACAAGAGAGCTGTCTAGAAAATAAGACTTCTTTTCAGAGCTTGTTGCTATTACATACCTGAGAATTGTCCGTGCCTGTCATGGCAGTCAACTTCTTGAGCTGCCTAAAGCTTTTTTGGGGCTGTGTTCTTTTACATATTTGGAACAAGAAGAGTTTGGAAGTCATCTAGACATTTCTACCTCTGAAGAGCAGAGTTAATTCTCTTGAAGATGCTTAGAGAAATTACATTAAATTCAGTTTCAAAGATGTTGGAATTCTTTAGGAGTTTGTTGTGGATTTTTGAGTTCTCGAGTGATGGATTGTTTGATTTTGTTTTAACTTCTCAATAGTTTTGATACCATTCTGTCACTGGGAGCAAATCCAGGGATTATTGTATTTTCTCTCTTAATGTTTCTTAACTGTGTCCATCCATGCAGCCGACAGAGCCAGGATAGTGGAAGGACACGGACCAAGCTAACCATGGAGGAGCTTAAAGCATTTGTACAGCAGTTGTTTAGCCTGCCCTGTGTTATCAGCCAGGCCCGACAAGTAAAGGTAAGCTTGCATCGGTACCTTGGATGTATCTTAAGTGTTGTGCTTCTTGGGGTTTGTTTTGTTCTGCTTTGTTTGTGGTGGGGTCTTTTATTTGGTTGGATTTTTCTTTTGGGTTTTTTGTTTGGTTTAATGGGTGGTATTTGCTGATGTAAAGGAGTAAAGGCTTTTTTTGGTTTTCCTAGAAGAATCAAACCTGTATTAGCAGAGGTGGAGTGAATGGGGTGTTTCATTTCTAACTTCTAGTATTAAGCAAGTAGCTGCTTTCTGATGGTATCTGTAGCCTCAGGAAAGGAAGTGAAATACTGTGGTTACATCCAGCTGTGTCTCCCTGCTTTACTGGGTGATCTTTCTGTTGTCATTGAAGTTTTGCTGATGGCTTGTTGCTGTCTGCCCACAATGAAATGATACTATGTATTTCCTGCTCCTTTGCAAGCATGTTTCTCAGCAGGCAACCATGGCATTTGTACTTCTATGCTAGTGTAGCCATAGCAGCTTGAATACATATGGCTCAATTTGGTAGCCTTACCATGGATATCTAGTGAAGTGCTCTGAAGCATCCTGCCTGGCCTCCATAGCCATTCTGGAAGAATACCTTGGTACTCTTGTGTGGCATCTCAGACCGTGTGGGGTGTTGCACATGGTGGTCAGTGCTCAAGCAGCAAACGGGAGCACTTGACTATGGGTACACCTTTTAAGGTGCCTGTAGCAGTGGGCATGGTCAGCTGTGGTAATCTCACTGTAGTTATATCAACAGAAAAGACTTTCCTCACATGTTACTGCCCAGGTGGCCCAGTGGTATCACTCTGAACCAGTTACTCTTGTTCCAGCATCTTTAATGATATCTGTAGCGGTAGGATTTCCAGCTAAACTTTATCCTTTTTATGTTTTGGTAGAAATTTATACTGGTGAAGCCTCTTCAGGGGAGAGGGAAAGCAGTACCACATTGACAGTTGTTCAGTAAATCCCTCTCAGCCTTGTTTTCCAGGTTACAGCCCCCTTAATCTGTATGCATGGCTGCATTTCTTGTACTTCATATATATCTTTGCACCTGTCTTTGAATGAATCTAGACTAATAAGTAATCCAGACCATACTGATTCCCCTGGCTGCTATTACCGTTTATCACTCTGGCAGTCTGTATCATAGCAAGTGTTTTCAGCAGTAATTTTAATTTGTTTCTCTGTCACTGATGATGAAATGTTGGATAGCGTTTCGCCTACTAACCAACTTCTGGAAAACTCCTTCAAGAAACATGGTAATAAATAAAGATTTTTTTTTCACCTTGAGAAATGGTTCTTATGGTGTATGTTAACCATTTATTGACCTGCATATTCTCTACTGATACAGTTTAAATAAGAATGTTGTATAGTGCTAGACTGAGATCCTGACATTCTAAACCTTACCGTACGTACGCACAGTACTCCTGTGTAATCAAACAGAACAGTGACTGTTGTTTGAGAAGGCCTCTTTCCCATAAGTGTTTCCTAGTGTGGGTTATGCCCTCCTTCATTCATGAGTTCTGTATTAACTTTTCATGGTAGCTCATTGTTGATATCATGGAGAAACTTGATATTGGACTTCCATCTTGTCTTTGTTGATGTGTTGTTGCTGAAAACGGGCACCTTCGGAACACTATGCAGCTCCAGGGTACGCATTTTCCAAGCCTCTTGACTGATTTTTGTCCTCAGAGATGTTCTTTAGTATGTTTCCCAACATATAATGGAGCTTATCTGCATATGATAGGAATATTTTGCTACACTTCATTCCAAAGACAAGACACAAATATTTACTAATACTTATTCATTAAATTTTATGATCATCTGTTTAATAGACCTATAAGGCTGTTCTCAAAGGAGTTTTCCGTTTCTAGTGTATTTAAAACGTGCTTCTAATGAAGACATAATTTGTGGATGACAGAGCCAAGGGTGTACAATAAATTTAACAGTTTTAATTTGTGTTTTCATCTATTTCATCTAAACATTTAAACCCAGCTAATCTCTTCTCCTCTCTTCCAGCCTTAGAAATTGATTCTTTCAAAGTACTGTATGCATATGTGTGTTCATCAAGCTGCAACATAATCACTAACCAATAAAATAAATATTATCATTTTGCTGGTTATGAACTATAGTCTTTTCATTTCTGAATGAAGTCAGATAATGATCATTTGTGCCTAACCACTCACTAACTTACAGCATGACATTTGAATGCAATTACCCATCATAATGAATTGCAAAATAATTGTCATGTTGGATGATGAGTATTTTCTAACACAAAAGGCATTATAATTATTAAACTGTAATAATTTACTGTTGTCACTGTGAAGCATTCAGCATATGTTTCCCTAAATCAAAATCCTTATAATGTGAATCTTGCTCTTTTTTTGTAATTGCCTTTTGGTTTCCAAACAGTCAGGAAAAGCAACATCAGACAAAAAGGGTGGTAAGCGAAGGGTTAGGAAATGCAGGTTTTGCTCCTCATTGTGCTATTGACTTGCTATCAGAAATGCCTGTCTTTTTGTAAGAGACTTGGGAATGAATCGATTGAGTATACTGGTTGAATGTCCTTGAATTAATCTCCTGCAGAGATTCTTTTATGTCTGTTTGTTTTCTTTGATTTTTTTTTTTTCATTGCAGTGCCAAAACGTGAGGATGAGGACAACTGCAGCAGTGCAGTTGGATTTCTGTGAAATTGTCTGCTTTCATTAGAGGGTTTTGCAATTTTATTTCTTTTCTTTTTGAGATAAATCCCTGATGTGTTTTAAGTAGTGGTCCTGCTTTAGGAAATAGTACGGTTGTTATTTTGATGATCTTTTGGTATTCATGTCCTCATACAACTCTGGCTTGTTTGTTTTCCACAGCATGTTGTTTTCCATTGTGTATTGCTGTCATAACCGTAGTGCCCCTGATGCTAGATTGAATGGGACAGTGTGTTTGCAGAAGTCCCCTTTCCCCCCACTATTTCAAAATTGATGTTGATCAGACAGTGCTTAATATTCTGTTGGTTGGCAGCTGTGGTTAGTTGCGGTTGTGCTATTTTAGGTGCAGAGTTTCATCTACATAGTACACACAGTGTATGAAGCATTACGCCAAATGAGTTTAGATGGTCTGTTACTTAGTATGTGTCAGACTTGATGGCTTGTGACAAACTACTTGGCAGTGTGTGTCAAAGCTCTGACTGATGATGTGATGATCCCGTACAGATTTGCAGCTGACTGATCCCTCAGTCAACTTTCCCTTTTGATTCTGTGGGCGTTATTTTCCTAATTGACTTGTGCTGCCTGTTACTTCAGAACCTGCTCGATGACGTGGAAGAATTTCATGAGCGTGCTCAAGAAGCAATGATGGATGAGATCCCAGACTCTTCCAAGCTACAGGAGTTGATAGACATGGGTTCTGGCCTTTATGTAGAACTTCCTGAACTGCCAAGGCTGAAGCAAGAACTGCAGCAGGCACGGTGGCTGGATGAGGTGAGGTCCACCCTCTTGGATCCCCAGAGAGTGACCCTAGATGTGATGAAGAAGCTGATTGACTCGGGTGTGGGCCTGGCACCGCACCATGCTGTAGAGAAAGCCATGGCTGAGCTGCAGGAGCTGCTTACAGTCTCAGAGAGGTGGGAGGAGAAGGCCAAGGTCTGCCTGCAGGCCAGGTGAGTATTCCTTTGCAAGCTGTTCTTAAAGGTCATTTGCTTCAGAGATTCTCAGCCTTTATTGAGGTGCCGAGAAGGGAATTTGAAGCTGTTAGTACTGTTTTGGGGTTGCTTTTTTTTCAATCTCCCAGCAATTTGATTGCTTAAGAGTTGATTTTGAGGTTGTTGATGAATTGTAGAAGACTTAATTCCCTTAATGCATAATGGCAGGGGGGCTGTGAATTGCCGCTGTCTTTGCTATTCAGCCCCCTCAACAATAATCACTGAATATGCTTCAGTTGAAGCTTTCTTGTTGTTTAGGAGTTCTGATTATCTCCCCTCTTGGACTGGATTGTGCGAAGTCCATCAACTTTCTCTACTCCCCTGTTGTTTGATAACCAGTAGCACCCTCCAAGAATAGATCCGTGGTAGCCTACACCGCAGTGTAGTGATGAAGTTGCATCACCAGTCTGTCAAATCTATGACCTTGGTTGCCTGGCATTTTGAGAAAAGGCTGGAATTGAGTTTTTCTTACTCTAGACCACGCCAAAGTATGATGGCTCTGGAGGGCATCGTGAATGAAGCAAAGAACATCCCTGCTTACCTGCCCAACGTGCTGGCACTGAAAGAAGCCCTGCAGCGGGCTAGAGACTGGACAGCCAAAGTGGAAGCTATTCAGGTAGGGGTTACAGGAGGGATTGGAATCTTCTGCTTGCATCCTTTTATTTGTACACCTTTATTCCTAGTACCTCTAACCACAAAGGTGACCCAAAAGGAAACCTTACTGTAGGTGTTAAATGTGTTTACCATCGCTTGTGTGCTTGAATTTGTTTCCTGTTGTGCTGCTGTTTACCCATTAGCTATCTGACTTCTCTTTCCCTTCCTTTTGTGCATCTCTTAGTGGATGTAAAAGCTGGCAGATTCATTATGATACAAATGTAACTCTCAAAGGGCCTTACTTGGTATTGAAACTGTTCTGCATGCTGTCACTGGAAATATTTAACTTCAACAGAAGATGTCCAGATTTGGAACTGGCTGTGGAAATGGGGGGGTTGGTTTGTGGTGGGGAGGTTTTTTCCTCCCTTAAATAGTGTGTAATCTAATGGTGCTGATGACTGAAATTTTTTAGTTCAGTGGTCCCTCCTTCTATTGCTGTACCTACATAACTTAATCCTAAAGGGATGCATGGCTTCTGTGATGTTTCTAGGTGATGATCTCTGTGCTGCAGCTGCTGTTTTTGCATCAGGTGTTTTTGCGGAACCGAAGTGAGAATCACAACTGATTTCACATCAGACCCTGTACAACTCGGATATTGTAGCTTGCTGATAAGCAGGCAGCATATAAGACAACCATCTAAAATGAAATGTTAACTTACTTCATAAGCCAGCTGGCCATTTCAGAAGGGCTGTGAAAATAAAAACTGAGAGTTTTTTTTTTACTATCAGTAGGAATGAAATCCTGTCCTCCTTTCCTTTCCTATAGAACTCTCCTTTAGTCAGTGACAAAATAGTGTATGGCTTGAAATTAAGCTGGCCATTGATACAGTGGTGGAGTTGTTGGCTTAGAAAATTTTCTTTTACCAGAATGGGAGCAACTATGCCTACCTGGAGCAACTGGAGAACTTGTCTGCCAAAGGCCGCCCCATACCAGTGCGTCTTGATGCTCTGCCACAGCTGGAGTCACAGGTAGCTGCAGCACGTGCCTGGAGAGAGCGCACAGGAAGGACCTTCCTGAAGAAGAACTCTAGCTACAGTCTGTTGCAGGTGAGCAACAGACACTTCTCTTTCAGCCTTTGGAAACTGATCTTGATGGCACTTTGTGGTCTGGAGGAAGCAACCGGTTCAATTACAGAGGATTACAGGCCCTCTTGTGAATAGCATAGCATAGAAAAAACTGTTCTCGAGTGGAAAGAGTGAAAAACAGCAAAAAGTCTGTTTGGCTAGTCTTGTTATATTTATGGGCAACCTCAGCTGTTACTTTTGTGCAGATTAAAACTCTCCTTTTTGGGAGGGAAAGAAAAGAGTTTCTCTTGTTGTGTAAGTGTAGAAATATACACCTGAAATGGACGCAGAATATTTTATCTTGTTTCACTTAAATGCTTAAATTCGAAGAAAATAGCTTATATATTTTACAAGATGTTTAACTGTAAGAAAAATGAAGTCAGCTACTGTTTGTTTCACTTCAATGAATGTAGTCAGTATCTTTGTTTAAATAAAAATCATTCATGTGTTTGAAGATTTATCATTATCAACTTGAGAGGCTTCCCTTTTCTAGGGAAAACAATTCCAGTTCTTTCCAGGGCTTTCTTGTAGGCTGTGTTTTTCATGCAGGCTGTGTTTTTCTTGCTCTTCTCGCTATTATCTCTGGCTTCACAGAGAATAGCAATTCGCTTTTAGTGTGATGTCCAAAACCAGGCAGAATCTTCTCGGTATGGCTTCCCTCATGCCTTATGAAAAAGCAATAATTACATCTGGTGTCTCAAAGAGAATACTGCTCTTTACTGTTTCCCAATGAGACTTGCCTCTGTTGCAGCATTGCACTGATTTCTGTTCAGCTAACAATGCACCATAGGTGAATTTTTTTTCAGTATTTTTCTGCCAAACTGGTTATTTACTATGTTCTGGTTTTGCCTTTGACTCTCTTCCGTTTGAACTTTTCTACATTGAATTTAATTTGCTAGATTTTGTATTTAGGTATGCCTTCCAACTAGTCAAGATTAATTAAAATGTAATTCTTGTCCTCAGCAGTTCTTTGCAGCCTCTCATGCCTTATATCAAAAGGCTTATGGTATATTTTTTAGTTTTGTTTCAGCCAACAAATTGCTGATGTAAACATGAATTCATGACAGATCTTTAAGACTTGCGTTGATGAAAGCATTTGAACAATGCATTAAACCATTGATACCTAACTGCATAGAGTTGCAGTTTGCTAGATGCACAGTAGCATAATCTGAATAGATTTTGTAATTTAATTGTGAAAACTCAGTTGTCTTCAAGTTGACCTGACACGTCCCTGTGGTGCTGACTGCATTCAAATTCCATACATATGAAATACTTGTATCCTATTCTGTTTATTTCTCCTTTTCCTAGCATTAGCTGACAGATAGCAAAGGCGTTAGAAAGCTGACTCTGTTGTAAAACCTTTGTTAGATGTTCTCTTATGTGTTCCTGCTATCATAATGTTATAGGTGAGAACTTCATTCTGTTCTTGGCATCCTTGGCTCTGACATGTGAGTTTCCTTGGTGGTTACAGGTTCTGAGCCCTCGGACTGATATTGGTGTTTATGGGAGCAGTAAGAACAGGCGGAAGAGGGCAAAAGAGTTAATGGAGAAGGAAAAGGAGAAAGATCTTGACTTGGAATCACTAAGTGAACTGGAGGATGGGCTGGAGGAAGCCAGGGACACTGCAGCTGTGGTAAGGGGCATTGAAAGGTGGATTTAATCTGTCACTACTCTGTACAAGAAATTTTATGGAAGAACTGATAAATTAATTGCATTGAAAGAAATAGAATATGATGTTTGGAAATATATAGTTCAGCCTTAATTGCAGTGAAAGTAGAGGGAAGCACAGTTCAGAGCATAAGTAATGTATTTAATATATTTTGGGCTATATCTAAGACTCAAATGCATATTATTTAATGAACAACATCAGATCAAAATGTGGAATGAGGTGCAGCTCTACCTTAAACAGTACTGAGACATGTTTGCTTAGGCTCATTTTGAGGGCAGTCTGTACATGCTTGATCATAGAAGCTAGACTGGGGGGAATGCTATATTTGATTCTTCCTTGATGGGACAATATCGATGCAGTTTATCAGAGGAATTTGCTGTCATCTGACTGTCCTTTCTCCAGGAGCAAACAAAATATATGCAAGCTCATTAATGTGGCTTTTACACAGTCCATTTTACCTTAGTATGCTTTGTAATACTTGAAAAGAGATCCTGAGGAAATAAGAGTTGCTTCACAAAGATATTTAGTCACTCAGGCACTCCTGGTGCTGAGTATTGAAGCAATGCTGAGCTGTGTTGTCTTAGACAAATGGATGGAACCAATTCTGACTTGTTCCTGGAATCAAAAATCTGTTCCTCTGACGGATTTAATGTGATCTTCACAAACTTTGTAGATATGGAGATGGTTATCTAATGTTTACATAGAATTTCTGTCAGAAGGATTTAGGGGAGTAATGAGTAATTGTGGAGGAGCTAAAGCTTTAATTGGGTCACACAATTCTTAAATTTTGTGCTAGTTTAACTAGGCAGATACCTTGTTGGGTTGGGTTTTTTTTCCTATACTGCTAGTAAAATGTGATTTCTTACCTGTGAGGGTAATGAACTGTTTCTGGTTTTGGGCAGGTGGCTATATTCAAGGAACGGGAGCAGAAGGAGGTTGAAGCAATGCACGCTCTCAGGGCAGCGAACCTGGCCAAGATGACTATGGTGGATCGGATTGAAGAAGTCAAGTTCTGCATCTGCCGCAAAACAGCGAGTGGATTCATGCTGCAGTGTGAGCTGTGCAAAGACTGGTTTCATAGTGGCTGCGTGCCCCTCCCCAAAACAAGCTCGCAGAAGAAGGGCTCTAGCTGGCAGGCCAAAGAAGTGAAGTTTCTGTGTCCGCTTTGCATGCGTTCTCGAAGGCCGAGGCTCGAGACAATACTGTCCCTGCTGGTGTCCTTGCAGAAGCTGCCGGTGCGGCTGCCGGAAGGGGAGGCCTTGCAGTGCCTGACGGAACGTGCCATGAGCTGGCAGGACCGAGCGCGGCAGGCCTTGGCCACTGACGAGTTGTCCTCTGCTTTGGCCAAGCTTTCTGTGCTCAGCCAGCGAATGGTGGAGCAGGCAGCACGGGAGAAGACAGAGAAAATAATCAGTGCAGAGCTACAGAAAGCAGCAGCTAACCCAGACCTGCAGGTAGGGATGTGGATATCTTGCTTCTTACAGCGCTTGTCCGTCAGTGTGTTGAAATGCCTTATCTTTCTTGGAGGGGCCTGGGGGAGAGGGAAGGGCAGTTAAAAGCTGAGAATTACACATATCAAATTTATCTAATTCAGTGTTCCTCAGTCTCATGCTCTGGCTGGCTTCGGTCGGTTACATGCTGTTCCAGGAACAGGTCTGTTCACTTGTACTCTCTGCCAACAGCAGCTGCTGAAGGTGGTTGTAAGACATGCTGGTTCACACATAACAGGTAGCAAATGGCCTGAAGATGTGTAAAGCTGTGGCTGATTTGCTGTCCAAACACCCTTTCCCTCTTGACACAATTGAAGGTCTCAGTATTAATAATTTGGATGGTCATTCTGAGGCATTGGGTGTCTTGTTAGTAAACGTCAGGGAGGACTGTAGGCAAACACTTTTAGGTACTTTTAGGGCTGTCTTCATCTTGAGATTGAGATCAGTGATCAGATGAAGCAGTGGTGAAAAAGTTCGTGCAGCCATAGGCTATAACTTCCCAGCACAGAGCAGCAGTATCTAGATGTTTGTAAGCACTGTCATTCATTCAGAAACATGGAAATAAAAATCTAGTTGAACCTTTTCCTTGGATGTTTCCCTATCTTTCTTCTGGGGCAACTGGGCTTTTTTTGTGACTGTCCAGGCAATTATCCTTAGGCCAAAACAAGCCCCATGCTATTTGTTAGTAGCTCAGCTTCTTTTAGATTCCTGTGGAAATGTTATTGTCTCATTCCCATTCCATTTTTCTTTTAGGGACACTTGACTAATTTCCAGCAATCAGCCTTCAATAGAGCGATAGGGAGCGTGTCCTCATCCCCACGGCAGACTTTGGATTATGATGATGAAGAGACAGACTCTGACGAAGACATCAGGGAGACATATGGCTACGATATAAAGGTGTGTAATTCAGTCTGGCTTGTCTGAACAGAATTAATCCAGAAAACCTTGGTTTTATTCAGTTTATTTCAGAATATTTTTTGTGTCTTAAGCTCTCTGTATCTTCTGCCCAGGCTCCTGTTGCAGAAGAGGTGTTTCTTGATCTTTGGGTGTCTCAGCTCTGGACTGTTGGAAAGTTTTGTAATGTATTTATTCAGAATTTCCAAATGTCCTCTGATTGAGTTTCTGAAGGGGCTTTTCAGTGCTAAGGGGATTTGTATTTATAATACCTTGGAGAATGAGCATTGTCTTTATGTATCGGAGATACCATGAATAGTAAATAGGGGAGCTCTTCAACAGTTTTTGCTGGAGCAAGTGAGTCTTTGAAAACTGCATGCCCAGTAAGCAGTCTCCAATTGCCAGAGCTTCTCTCATCTTTTCATACCTTTCTAATCCTTCAACCCTCCTATAAAGGAGATGTGCAGTTTTGGATGTATGGTAATACTAAGGGCTAGATGTCTAGCTTCAGTTTGGAAACTTTAAATGTAGTTAGATTTTAGAAACATCTTAACTAGAGGAGAAATGCCTTGAGAAAAGGCAGTTGTATTTAGTGAAGTGTTTTCAGTGTGATGTAGTTCATTTCAGAGGTTCTGAAGCGTGCTTTTGATGCATGTAGGCACAAAAGCAATGCTGCTGTTTTTTGTGCCGTGGTTTCTTTTTAGTGATGTGGCATATCTAACTTGAGATGCTAACTTAAAAGATTGTGTGGTCATGTAAATTCTTCTAAGGTGGGATTTCTGGTTTATAAAGAGACAGCAAATTTCCCATATGTGGTTTGCCTCGATCTCATATTTTTAGTCTTTTATTTCCAAGTAGCTTTATACAACTACGCATTTGTTTTACAGTACCATGTGAAATGCTGACAAGTTTACATCATGATGGGATGTCACAGCTTTTAATTAAATTAGTTTGATTTAAAAAGAATAAAATCCAAACTGTTCTTTACATCAGGAGTCATAATAAGGTATTTCTGAACGATGTGGCATTTTCTGAGGCTGTGATAAAGCATATGTCAAGAAAGATGGCATATGCTTCTCCAGATCTGAGTTTTTTTACAGGAGTGTAATTTAATTTGTTTAATGATTCTGTTGTCATGATTTCAAGATCTGTTAGTTACTCTTTTGATTTGAATGTCCATCATCATATGTAGTTGTAAAAAATATGTCAAAGCAAAGCTGATAGAGACCAGAAGTGTTTTTTATTAGGTCAACTAGTGTGGTTGGACTAGAAGGCAAATTTCCAAGAAAGGAAATTCTTCAGGTCTAAACTAGAAGCAGCAGAGTTCAAAAGATACACAAAGTTGCTTGGAGTTCAATTATATTTATATTCTTATTTTTCAGTGGTTGAGGTGGGGTTTTTTAATTTATGCTTCATAACCATTTTCCAATTATGTGCTTAAGGAAAATAAAATTAGGATATATTGGAATTTGCTCTTAATAACCTCTTGTGGGCCCTGTAGAAGTAGTCCTTGGACACCTAAGAATCTGTAGACTATTTTTCAAGAGCCACTGTTTCAGATAACTACAACAGTGGCTACGAAAACAGATGTAAAAAGGCCTCTTTGATTATATTGTGCCTCTTCTAATTAAAACATTCTTGCCAGCAAATGCTTCATTATGAATGCAATAGCTAGACTTGTTTTAAGACTTGCTTCAAGCAGTCAGACTGATTCACTGGCCAGATTTACTGTAAATTTTCTTCACCTTCAGTTGTGTTCATTTTTGTCTCTCTCTTTTTTTTCTTGTTCAGTTGCACCTGTGTGGTTTATGGGCCACCAAATGGAGATATCTTTGTATTATTTCCCTGTTGGCCCTGATCTTTCTTTTATCTAGTATAATATATTCAGAACAAGGTACTCTACAAGATACATTTACTATGGAGGGAGAAATACATTCCTCTTTCAGAATATATTTATATTGCCTTTTCGTCTAAGCAATTTAAATCTGAGTTTCCCACTTCTAGTTCTGTACTGAAATCATTAGTATGCACTTCACTTCCTTTTAAACGTGTGACTGAAATCTAGAGAAAGATTACCATTCTTAAATTCCCTTTTTATGTCATGAAATGACAGTGTCTGGGTGGTTCAATTTCCTGAGTTGGCCATTTTGGGACCCACACACCTAATCTTCAGGTAAATATTGTCACTAATTGCGCTACAGCCTTTCTCTTCTTTTAAGCCAGCTTCTTGTTCATTATTTTTCTGAACGATTTCAGTCTTCTGTGGCATGAGAAGTATTTTTAACCTGTTGGCAGTTTTATCACAAATATGATGGAGTAGATAAGTTCTGGAAAGTGATAAGGATTCTGTGTCGACATTAGTCTTGCCTGAAGGGGTGAGGAGGAAGAGGGGAGACATGAGTACTAGTAGACATCAGGGAATGTACTCAGATGGGTTTGTGCCTTCTCTGGATTCTCTACCTAATGTAATGCCAAGTCAAACAGACTTTCTTCTGCTGCCATGAGATTCCTTCTCTCTCTCCTTTTATTGGATCCATCAGCATTTGAAGGTGTGCGTCCCATTTCAGCATGGTGCATCTGAAAATCAGCTGTCCTACTCAACACATGGAATGCCAGCCAGTGCCATCACTAATATGTCCACAGAAATATTCACAACAGTTTGAAGTATTACAGCCTTCCTCCTTTTGGTGTTTGTCCTATCTTAAAACGTTTCGTGACTGTCATGAAAGTCCTGATCACAGGGCAACATTTGATTGTTTGCCATTACATGATCATTTCTCTGTTTATAACTGTTGCTGTGTGGAACTCACCCTGTTTCTTCCTCACCTGCAAGGTCTTTAATTTCTTTCTGTGGTAACTATTCATTATTTACTCAACATATTTATGAAATATCTTTAATAAGCATACCACTCTTTCTGGTCTTGAAGTCACATTTTTAAGCAAAAAAAAACCCCCATAGGCTGAGTCAGCTTCTTGTCATTTTTACTTCTGAGGACCATGCTTGAATGACTGCTTACTGAGGAAACCTGTCAAGTGTTTCTCTCAAACTGGCTAAAAATCTATTGGCCCTGTCTCTATAGAGACATTCACTACTTAAGTGGGCATGCAGTTTCTACCTTGGTGTCTGGTGGTGTACTTCAAAATAGGATTTTAGAAACAGCAAGCTGGCTGATTTTAGTAGAATGTACTTTGAAGTAGGTACTTTCTGGATCCAGATGCTGCATGTTTTCTGTGGGTCTTTTCTAGGACAATGCCAGTGTAAAATCTTCTAGCAGCTTGGAGCCCAACTTGTTTTGCGATGAGGAAATCCCCATTAAATCAGAGGAAGTGGTGACACACATGTGGACTGCTCCCTCCTTCTGTGCTGAACATGCATATTCGTCTGCTTCTAAAAGCTGCTCTCAAGGTATTTCCTTCTGAAATAAAATTCTGAGATAAAATTTAATAGATAGCTGGGACGAGCAGTCAGTGAGGAGGGGAACTGCTGAACCTGTGCTAGTTATGAAGGTTATGTCATCTGCAAGAAGGTATGGTAGAGTTACATTGCAATGATTTGCTCGTGTCCAATAAATCAACCTGTGTCAATGGCTTTGACTTGAGATTGTCTCCCTCCTCAGAGTGTTATGGCAAAAAGTATGTAATTTCTTTTTGGGTCTGATTGCTTCCTTTTATCCTTATTTGACTTGCCTCCTGTGTGAAAGGTTCTAGCACTCCAAGGAAGCAGCCTCGGAAGAGTCCGCTGGTACCTCGCAGTCTGGAGCCCCCGGTGTTAGAGCTGTCACCTGGAGCAAAAGCTCAGCTGGAAGACCTCATGATGGTCGGAGATCTGCTAGAGGTGTCACTGGATGAGACTCAGCACATCTGGCGGATTTTACAGGCTACTCATCCACCTTCTGAGGATAGGTTCCTTCATGTCATGGAGGTATGGAACTTGAAGAAATACTCTGGTATAGGGGAAAATCCTCCACGTTATTTTGGTGGGCTTTTTAAAAACATATGATCTTGGGTAGTCAAGCGCTTAGTTACTTTGACATGTTTGGATTTCAACCAGGCAATACTAGATTCCAGAAAATAACAGAATAAGAGATCCAGAAATTCAGTTCTTGATCACTTGTGCTGTTGCATTGTCCCCCACAACTAACCATATCTAGAACGGTTTCTGGGGCAGTTTCATGTGCAAACATGAAAATATTAGGGAAGGAAATACTGTTCTTGATTATGCTTGGAATCAGAACTGATCTGCAAAAGAAATACAGGAAACATTTAGGAAGATGGAAAGCCTATGCTTGGCTTATGTAACTTTATACTTGTATGTTGTAACCTTTTTTAGTAAAACACTGTTTGGTAATGCAGGTAGTAAGACTCCTTCCTCAGAACAACATCATGTAGCAATTTTTATAATTAGTATTTGGTGAAGATGTGCTGGTCTCTCTGTTCAGCTGACAGTGTGGCAGGCTTATCCGCTGACTCTGAGGTCTAGTCCAAATCACTTGGCCTCATTCATGCAGTGGCTAAGTGGTGTGTGTGTGCTGGAATAGAAGGTAGACTCTGGAACCTGTCCTTCATCGTCTGTCAGCTGAAGATAGGGGTCAGTTTGACCATGTGTAGTTAGAGTGTTACAATTGCTTTTTGTGTTACTGAGCTGCACTAAAAATGTATTGCAGGTAGTTCTTTATTGACTTTTCAAGTAAGATAGGTGAATGGAAGGTTACACGCTGTGAACAGCAAGGTTAGATGTGCCTGTGAATCCAATCCCCTCATTTTCTGAGTTGTGTGTCACGTATGATGCATGACTTAATGTGTTGCCAAACTGCCATCGGTTAGAACAGTAGTACAAAGCAGACCCTGCCTCCAAGGAAGTACTGCTTTACCGTGCTTTGACCCCAGTACGTCATAAGCATAATGCTCTTCTAATGTAATGGTTTTGGCATGGAATTGGTGAAAAACAGTTTGAATGCCAGCAGATGTAATTTATAAACAGTATGCCAGGCGGTTAGATTAATAGCTAAGCACAGCCTTTTTTGGCAGGGCAGGGGGAGGTGTGTTACAACATTTTGTGGTTAATCCTTATGAATGCTTGCTTTACCACTGCTGCTAATTTGGAATTGAGTACCTTTCTATGTCTCTTTATGTGCAAAATAGGTAGACCTCTGTAAAATAATCTTCAGAGGATTTGGTTTTGGGTGGAGTAGCTATATTAGGTGATATAGCTTACATATATATATAGTCTTTCTCTACTGGTTCATAGTGTCCCCTTAATATAGTAATAATTATTAAGGTTAAAGTATATAGCCTAACTGAAATGGAGTCAGCTTGTATAAAAGAGCTATACATATGAGTCTTTCAAATATGCATAGGACCTGTCACTGTGGATGCTGCCTGCAGTGACAGGGTTTGCCAGTGGTAAGCCTCAATTCTGAACTGTGCCTGCTATTTAACAGTTAATGACACCAGGATATTAATGATGTGTGCCAGTTTGGGAGCTGTTCAAATAATGGATCTGCTACTTTCTTCTCTTGCTTGAGTTGGTGAAACATTGTAAGAATTCACAAATTGCTCCTTCTTAATCTCCAGAATAGCAATTGCTTTCTCTCAAAAATAATTACAGGCAAGACTGACCTAGGATGAAAAATAAGCAAGAACATCTAACAAATGATTAATCTTCTCAACTTTTATTAAGGAAATGTTGGGAAGGGAATTGTAATTATTGCTTATTCTGCCTTCTTACCCTTGCTGATGATTTACTTTTTCCACTGGACATTATTGATTCACTATACTTTGATGCAGCTGGTACCACTTACGATGTGTTTTCAGTATGGTGAAAATCAAGTTGAGACCTTTTTTGTTTAGAGTTTGTAGCAGTGTGTTGCTGAATAGGTTTCTTCATCCCTTGTCAGGGTAATGGTGGAGGTAAATGGATTCTTCAAACAACAGGTTTGAAGTATATGGAAATTTGCATCTGAAAAAATCTCTTTTCACCCTTTCTGTGAAGGATGACAGCATGGATGAGAAGCCACTGAAAATGAGAGGGAGAGACTCTTCTGAGAGGAAACGGAAACGAAAGCTGGAGAGAGCTGAGCAGTTCTTTGGAGATATGAAACAAAAATCTAAAGAGCTAAAAAAACTGGAAAAACCCAAGAAGAAGAAGCTAAAGCTCACCATGGATAAGACAAAGGAGCTGAATAAGCTGGCAAAGAAACTGGCTAAGGAAGAGGAGCGGAAGAAAAAGCGAGAGAAGGCAGTTGTGGCAAAGGTGGAACTAACAAAGGACAGCACAGAGAAGAAGAGAGAGAAGAAGGTTCTAGATATTCCCTCCAAGTATGACTGGTCGGGAGCAGAGGAGTCGGATGATGAGAATGCTATATGTGCTGCGCAGAACTGCCAGAGGCCCTGCAAGGACAAAGTGAGTTTCAGCGTAGTTCTGCCCTAGGCAGAGCTCTGTGAAGTGACGTGCGCGCGCACACGCAGAGTGCAGTTTAGTAATTGGGTTGAACAGCATAAATGGGCAAGGTGGTGTGATTGGAAATGAGAGAGGATTGAGTAGCACATGGGCAGGTATGCAGCTGCAATAGATTAAAGCTATAGAACTTCCTTATTCTCTTAGGGTACTTCAAAGCAGGAGAAGATAGAAAATAAGAATCTTAGGAAAGGCCTTGTTAGGGACATTTAACCTCTTCAAGCTGTGTAATGTTTTTACCATCTATGCAGCATGTGTTGTCTGATTCGGAGAATTAGTGCTGTGACTCAGCTAGAAGTGTTCCTGACTTCAGTGTTTCTGAGCAGAAATGGGCAATGTTTGGTGCTTCTAAATGAAGTCAGTTGTTCATATTTCTTGCACGCAGTCTGTGAGCAGTGGTGTGGCTGAGATACCTACTTGATCTACCTTTGTCTGTGGTACTGCCTGTTTGGATTGTCGTATTTTAACATGGACTAATTGATGGCCAAAAAATTGTCATTATCCTGCTGATACGAGTTTCTGCCCAGTGACTCAAATTAACATATTTTTTTACTCAGGGAGTTACAGAAATCTAATAATTAATTTTTTTTTCCTCAAGTTTTCCTTTACATTTCATGCATTTCCAAGTTCAGAGTATTTTCCCTTAAATGTTCTGACCTTTTGAAGGTACAATCTGTATCCATTTTTTTTTTTTTGGCATTTGGTGGCCAGCTGTATGCCTGATGTCTGGCTGGTAGAAAAGTATTACAGCTGCTGATGTCATGTGGCCTTTTGTGCATGCAAAAGCCATAAAAAGTAATTTTGTTTTCTGTAACTTCAGTTGCTGAAGCTTGATGATGCAGTCTAAGGGGATATATGTGATTTTGGATGTGTATTTGTAGAAGCTCATCTGTGCTGAAGTAACTGTCCCTGAACAGGCTCCTATTTTAAATGTGTTGTAGTCTACCTGTCTTTCATTTGAGGATAGCCAGGTGCTGTATTCCTCATCTGTACTGCGATGGCCTAAGGATGGGCAAGGCTTCTTGGAAGAGTGTTAGACTGAAGCAACTCATTAAACCAAGCTTTACAGGGCATTAATTTGTACCCAGAAGCTTTAGTGTTCTAGGTATATCAAGTGGGTTTAGTAGAAGATATTTTTTTCATAGAAACTATGCCCATCTGTCTTCCCTTCTAATGTGATATGTGCTGCTGATCTCATCTCTTGCAGGTAGACTGGGTGCAGTGTGATGGTGGCTGTGACGAGTGGTTTCATCAGGTTTGTGTTGGTGTCTCTCCAGAAATGGCTGAGAATGAGGATTACATCTGTATAAACTGTGCAAAGAAGCCAATGCAGGGACCAAGTAGCCCTGCCCATGCACCACCTCCTCCTTTCTTATTGAGCTACAAACTACCAATGGAAGATCTTAAGGAGACGAGTTAGCAACCGCTCGATGCCTGGAACTTATTGGGAAATGGACCACTGAAACCCTACAGAAAGAGAGGGTTTGAAGCTAATGTAGCCACCGAGCTTCACTTCCAAGGATGTACAGACCTGCAGTAGAGTTGGTCCCTTCCTTACAGCTGGCTTCCTTCATACAACGGGGACGTCAAGGCACAGTGGTACCAACTCATCTATGCAGACACCGCCTGATTAGGAGCTCCAGCCAGTGTTTTTTGACTTGAATATTTCCATCTTTGAGTGTGGCTGTTGCTCTTAGAGACTGAGCAAACCTGAGTCTGTTAGACTAGACGCTTCAGGGTGTTAGAAGTACATGTTGGCAGTGGAGCTGGCCTGGAAGTGGTGGGAGTAGGCTGGAGCTCTTAGGCCTACCAAGTTACCCTCAGGAGGTGACTTTGGAAGTTATCTTTTGCCTCCCCAGTGAGTAGGGCAATGTCTTAGGAGAGTTAAGTTGCCTACATACCCAGGCAGCTAACACTACACTATAAGGGTGGGAGCAAGTGGATGAGTGTATTTTCATTTCTCTCTTGTAGCTTAAGGGCAGAGGAGCTCACGATCTCGGAAATCAGCAAAGGTTCTGTTTACCAAAAAAAAAACCCAACTCTATTCCACTAGGCAGTATATTTTTCCTTAGTGGGGAACAGCTGATCTTCCTGTCCTGAGGAGGGCCGGAAAACGTGGAAGATGATGTCTAGCTAGAGCAGAGCTTGGGAAAAGCAGAGTGCTTCCCTCTCCACAGGGGTGCCCTTTCCTGTTCTAGGCTTTGCTTAGAATTCTGCACTCCTGCACGTTAAAGTTGTCTCACGCAGGGTGGAGCTGGCAAGGAGGTACAGCACCCAGGGCACCAGCTTCTGTGATCTGTACCCAGGGATGGGAAGGAAAGAAGACAGCCCACTTACCTCAGAGGTTACACTGACTTGTGCTTCTGTGAAAAGTTTCACTCACAACTATTTCCAGTATCACCAGGCTACGGGCATGGCCTCAAGCGATACGAGCAAGCAGTCTGCAGATCCTGTTGGCAGCGCAGATCCCCCTCCCTGCTGGCTTTGCTGGATGTGTACCAGCGTACAATCAGCAACAGTTCTTGTTTGAAGTTGCCCCTGGCTTTGCCAGAGGACCAGAGGGCTTGGGGTCATCCTGGGTGACAGTTGTTTTAGTAAATCCATTTTTAAAGAAGGACTTGTTTTTACTTTTTTCTAAATGTCTCAGACTACTGACTTGTTCTATAAATAGATTATTTTTCTTTGAGTTTTTTATACTTACCACTGTTAACCAGCAGCACAGACAGAGGTTCACAAAGCAAAAACCTGCCCGTGGGCTTGGGTTTTTTTTACTCCATTCCTTCCTTGTAGTACAAGGAATTAGCAGTTACCTTCCCCATTCTAGCCTGACCAGCTGCCTGTGTTTAAATAGGTAAATACATTTCAAGTGCTACCTTTGTGTTTGGGTTTGTTCCTATTAGTGGGGCATCTGGGCCTTAAGGACTCCAGTGGATGCTGGCTTTGTGTATGTGAATGTCTGAAGCCAGCCCCTGGGCTGTCTCGTCCCCCCTCTCCACTCGCTCCCTATTGTGTTTCCATTCTTCTGCAGTTCTAGGAGTGTTGTAAGTAGTGTCCAGTCTTACTAGGAGCTGGATTGGGATTTAAAGAAATATTGACAAAAACAAAAGTGTTCTGTCTTGGCTGTTCCGTGTCACTTCTTTTGTTCTCTAATGTTTGGAAGTTTATTTATCTGCCAGAGTTATCCATCCAAAAAAAAAAAAAATCACCTCAGGTAGATGAACTTTATCAGTTTGTTATTTGTGCCTGCTACCTGGGAAGAGGAAGTTGTGCAAAAGAAAAAGAGCTGAGATGGAGGGCAGAAGGTAGAGGGGTCTTGAGAGCTTTTGAGTACGGATTGGGCACAGACTTCTAATTCCTACTCCTTAAAGACTAACATGGTGTTAAAAGCAAGCTGTGGTTAAGCATGAGGTTGAATGGGCACCCTATCAAACTTAAGAGTATTATTTGTTTACTTATTTATGAAGGAGTCTATGCTGTAGCTAGACATACCCTCTTTTTGCTTCCATTTACACTTTTTTTCCCTTCTCAATGTATGCTTAGTTTTGGTAAACTGGTTTAAACGGACGTTACTTTCCTTCGAGCTTTAACTGATGGTACTACATAAATGTTTCCCTATATGGAGTGGATAGACTACTATCTGTCACAGATGTTTAATCGTTCCAGAAGTAGACTAGTACAAGATTTCTTTAAGAATCCCAGTGTTCTGTATTCTTTCCTGACTCCTAGAATCCGTGGCGCAACAGGGACGATATGGTTAGCGTATCCTGTTAACCCACTGAGCATATCCTCTTAACCATTCCTGCATTCTCTGTCACGGTAAAAATCATTGTTATATGTAACTACCATCAACTGGAAAAAAGAGATCTTTTAGTAAATCTGCATTGAATGTTCCTGTTTCTCTCAGTAGAAGGTGTGGTGGAGAATGTTAACAGTAGCTGTAGTTATGATGAGATGGAAACAAACAGCTACATGTGCAGTGGTCAGTTGTTCCGTTTGTAACCAGCATAGAAAAGAGTAAACAGCAGAATGAAATGAGCAAATACTGTGCAAAAGGTCACACTTTCAGTAGCTATTTTTCATATTATCACATGGAGAGGCTTTTATTACGCTGTTGAAAAGAAGGTTGCCACACTTTTTCTAGTTATGGATCGCTCATCTGCTTTCGGGTAAGGTGTTCATAAACTGAAGACCATTATTAGCTTTACATCTATTGTTTAAGCTTATTTTTTAAGAGCATAATTCCTCTCAAAGGATTGCTGATAGTATGAACTTATGAATAAATGTTAACTTTTGGAAAAATCTGTAGATATGTATGTAGTTAGTGGGTTGAAAAAAACCCCTAAAGGTACAGCTGTGGTATTATCCCCAGAACTTAGGGGGTTGAAGTTTTATAAAAACATATGCAAAGCAGCTAGCTGAAGTTAAGCTAAGGAAGTAACTTTCATACGTGTCTGCTACAGCTGTAGGAAAAATCTGTCATGCTTTTGGGACAGAAATCTCAGTATACACAAAATCTTAGCTCATACAACTAGAAAGGTATGTGTCTTAATGCTGTAGTCTACAAAGGGTATCAGCCACTGTCCGTGTTATTTCTCTAAATGTGTCTGACACAAAAGGTCAAAAGAAACGACCCAAGCTGTTGTGAGGAACTGAAAAACGGCCAGGACTTCAGTGGTATATATTATCCAAACCATATGTTTTCAAGCTTTTTTTTTTTTTTTTTTAAGAACCAGGGCCTGGAATTGAGCAGCTTTATTTGCAGAGAAAAAAGTCAGCCCTGAACTTCAGAACCATTACTTGTAGGATTTCTGCTTTTGTCACGCCATCTGTACCCAGATGCTTCTACAAGCCTGGGCTATTGGATAATGAAGGCTTAAGGTAAAATTGGTGATAGCATGAAAATTACCTTAAGGGACTGGAATATGGTCACAGAGCGTAAGGTAAAGAGATATCTGTGTCTTTGTCAGCCATGCTGTGAAACTGGCATTAATCTTCTTAGTTTTTAGAATAGAAGAGTAATTTTGTTTGGGGGGACATCTGAAGGCCATCTGGGTTAACCTTCTGACAAAAGCAGGGCTGACTTTGAAAGGAGGTCAAGTTTTTCAGGGCTGTGTCCAGTCATGTTTTGGTATTTTCAGAGCCGGGCATTTGACAGCCTTCTGGCTTCCTCCTGGGCCTGGATGTGGCTTTAAGGAGGATTTGTTCTCTGATCTTCCCAGGGACCAGTGAGACTGGCTACCCTACAGTTGCCTACATCCTCCTCCTTTCTTCTTCTTCATAGAATGGGTGTGTTGTGCAGAAGGGCTCATCGCAGTCCATCAAGAAAACAGTCCTCCATACAGACATTTTCCTAGGCTTCGTTCATCATAGTGGCACCTAAGATTCAAAGAAAAAACCAATAACCTATTTGAATTGCTGTTTGTAAGGTGCATGGAAAACCCAAAATGGCAGAACCAAGCATCTTCCTACCTAAGCTCCACGTGGGGACGTCAGTCCCATCCATCTAGATACCAAGTCCTAGCTGGCCTGGCTCAAGTCAGTGTTTTTGACACTCCGTCTTCTAAGACGTTCCTCACACTGGAAGAAAGGTGTCATGTGAACAAGTGTCAATGGATGGGGTCATCTCCTCTTCAAGGAGAAAAGCAGCAGTCTACAGCCTTGTGCATTCATCAGTGGGCTGTTTGCTGGGCAGCTCTCTGAGGACAGCTGTCACCTTCTGTGTTGTGTTCTAACAAGTTACTAGAATAAGAGTAACATAGAGTCGTAGCAAAGTAAAGCAAAAAGTATTCAGATAGTCATCAGTTGCTTACCAGACATGCCTTACTGTCAGTCTAGGTACATGTTACATACCTTTAATGACTGATTGAAAGAGCTACTGTAAACTGTCATTTTGTGTGTTGGAAACGAAAGAAAAAGGGCAGAAAAAGTTAAAAAGATTCTCCCTGCAAGTCTGAGAACCGTGGTCTGCTAAAAGTAAGCTTTGAGGCATCCTTGAGTTAGAGGAAAATGAAAAGTAGGGAACTCCTCCTCCAAATCCCTTCCAGCTGCAGTCACTAAGAATGTGTTTGGTCAGCCTGCCTGGGCCAAACAGGAACTCTGCTTGGAGCACTGAGTTGTAGGGGAGATGCAATAAATCCAGCCCTTATCGGAATTGTAGCCGTGCTGGCTTGGGGAGAGTGATAAATGCACAGGACAGCTGGAAACTGCAGGGCAAGACATCCAGAGCGCTGAGCTCTTGTAATGGGATGACTCGCTACTAACGCACATGAAGTTGCCAGGTAAAGGCAGTGGAAGCGGGAAGGGTTTGCCGAGGAACAAACAGCTGTAAGGAGACGTGCTCTGAATGCCCTTGAAACAGCAGCCCTGCTGCAGTGAATGAATAGTTTTAATCCTAGAAAAGGCATTGTGTCTAAACCGGAGGCTTTTCAGAAGCTGAGCTTTGGCAGTGTCTCACCCCCACCCCCTTCAAAAAGTGTCATTTAAAGGAAGTGCTGTGGGTACTACCACCCGAGGAGAGGAGCTGCTGCTGCTGAGCCTGCAGGTCCCGGACAGCTGATGTCACCAGCCAGCCCTGCATCAGGTTTTGATGGATCTGCCGGGGATGAGGTTGATGCTGTTCCCACTCCCTCCCTCCCTCGCAGCAACTCGGTCGCCCACCAGGCACCGGGAGCACTGTGTTCCTTCCCAGAGGAGCGAGGTGTCGGCTGCCGCTGTTGTACGATCGCAGCAGCGGAGCCTACGCAAATCCAGATGAGGAGTCTGAGGAACAGCTCAGATTGCAGTGGGGAATAGGAGATGAGTAAGCACATTGTTTATTTCGGTCATCTAATGGTTTAACTCTTCCCTTTCATACAGCTGGAAACATTGTTAGCCAGGCCCCACGCCTGTCCCTGCAGTGGCATCATCGCAGCAGAATACTGTAAAGATGTAACACTGCATCCCACTATTTCCTTGCCAGCTTTCCTGATAGTCTCTTGGGAGGGAAGGAGGCAGGAGATAGATGCTGTAGCTTTGCCTGGAAACATTCTCATTTCTGTTGTTGCACACCAGTGCCTGAAACCACCTGGTGAGAAAGTGGGATCATCTGGTAGCAACCCCACCAAATGCCGATAAACCCCTAGGTGAGTGCCTGGTGCTTCTGCTCTTCACACGATGCTAGAAGGTGGTGATCTACTGCTGCAGTTGCAAACCATTATCCAGGTTTGTATCCATACTGGTAAGGTTTAAAGACAGCTGCAGTGCTTGATTTCTGGGCATTCCCTCAGGCTGTGGCCTTTTGTATGGTTTCTATGTATGTCAGTCCTGGTCCTTCTTTTCACCATTACTGTTGTATGAAAGGAAACCCTGGAGTAACTTGTCAGAGGGAAACCAAAGTCTTTGTCCTGAGGGAGGGTAATGAATGTACCTGGAGTGCCCGCTGATTCAGGATGAGGGGAAGAAGCTGACCTACTCCAACACTGATGCCCTAAGCCCTGGACTACCGCTTGCTGCGTCTGCAGGGAATGCAGAAGCTGAAGAAAGTGAATTATAAGTGGTTTTCAGAAGAAGTAAGGGCTTCAGGACAGTGCTTCCCATGAAGGTTTGATGGTTTAGCACCCTTTCCTATCTCCAGTGTGCAGCAAGCTGCATTTGTCAGAAGGGAAGGGTTGACAGGTTATGAATTGGTAAGGATACAATGCTCCATGCTGAGAGGGTCCCGTGCTGTTCCTGGATGTGCCTGTGTGCGCTGGGACTTAAAGGCTGGGGCACTGATTTCCCTGGCTTCTTGTAGGAATGCACTGGTAATGATCACAAGATTTAGGGGTGTTAGAAAATACACAAAATGGAATAAATAATGAAAGAGAGCACACAGCAACAGAAAAGCTAGTCACAACTTGAAGGTGGTTTGTTTGGGGTTTTTTTGCTGAGTGAGGCAATTCTGGGATGCTGATGGGTCAGGTTCCTGTTTGGAGCAGAAAATAGAAACTTTTTTTTAACACCTATTTACAGAGTGTGCAGAGAGCGCTTCTGGATGAGCAACACCTGAGACAGAAACAAACAGAAACTTGCTTCCCTTCGTGCTAAAAAGCAGCTGTTCCAAGTGCCCCTTTCTCTCTCAGCCCTGATGATCTCAGAGAAACATAGTTGCCTTCTGTGCTTTTTGCTTTCCTCCCTCCAGCCTTCCTATTACACCTTGGGAAGTCCCTGCTTCCAGGGGAGTGGGGCAGAAGGAAATTGGGTCAGATTCCCTTCTCTTCTGCAGGTTGTTTTTGCTGCTCCCCAGCTGCTTTCCCTTCCCAGCAGGGGAGATCTCACCTCCCACTCTTCTAGAAGTCCCTGTCAACTTCCAGAGAAGCTGTGAGACTGCAAACTGCCTCTCCAGAGCTTTTCCTACTTTGCAGCTCAATACTTCCTCACCCCACTGTGGGTGAAGTGTGCGGATGCCATTCTCCACCTCCAAGCTGGACCATCCTCGATGCAGGTTAGTGCCTTGCTGATGTCCTGGCAGAAGCCTCCAGCTTCTCCACCACCTGGGTGCTAGAAGTGGAACCGCTCTGCAACTCAGCCCTTCCAGGCAGCCCTGGGCTGAGCTTGGGAACGCAGAGAGGCTTCTGTGTCTTCTGACGACTTTTGACAGTGGCCATGAGGTATTACCTGTGCTGTCACAGTCAGCAGGCTGCATGGGGCATCACTTGAGTTCCTCACTGTGGCTCTGTGGTCAAAGTCTGACTTCAACTCTCCAGTCAGTTGCTCCCTCCTGAAGTCCCGCTACCACCCTCTGTCCTCAGAGCTACATGCGTGTCACTCGGTATCATGGGGATCAGATTTATACTGCAATAAAAAGGGGCTGTTTCCAGTTTGCTCTGGTCTAAATCCACAGCTCCTGCCCTAGCTGTTGTGTATATGCCAGTACTGCTACACAGTTCAAACACTGCTCTAGGAAACTCACAAATAAGACCAGTCTCATTTTTCTTGTTCTGGTGAAATTATAGGATTAATTTGCTCCCTATTTTTAATTTGCCCTTGTCTGGACACATCACCATTGCATTATTTTTTTTTCCTCTCATTGCTGTGAAAACTTCACATCTTGGGAGTGACAATGAAACCACGTTTCCAGCACTTGTCAGGTGATTGGTAAGTGATACTGGACCCCTCTACCTTAGCCTGTAGCGGCCAGGAAGTGTCTTCTATCAAAAAGAGCAGTGGTGCTCTGAGCCTGTCTGGCCGAGGGAAAGTAATTAATGTTCATGATGGAAAGGCCTTGTGTTCATGGGTGTTTATCCCTCTGACCTCTTGGTCAGGTCAGCCCCTGTGTTGTTATTTCAAGTAGGCATCAGTATTTGAATTCATGGTGGCAAGAGGGTAATGTGGCTTTGGATCTAGTCAAAAACTGACAGAGTGAAGCACATGAGCAGCAGCACCCCTCTTGTTTCTCGTTTGCTCCCAAGCAGCGCCAAGAAGCTGCCTTCTCCGTTTGGCATGTGTGTGGTGGAATGACCCAGCCAGACCCAAGGTGTTTGGCTTTGCTAATACTTCCGTAGCTCCTGGGCACCCACTGCCTGCACCACTGCTGTTCTTCCGCTTGACCAGAAGGGTAGACATTCTTCAGACACCAGCTGGATCTAATTTGAAGCTTAGCACTTTCCTCTCTGGCACTTGTCAATAGGAAAATGAGATTGCCTGAAGTTAATCAAAACTCACAAATTACTCTTTACCTACATTTTTGAGGAAAAAAAGGTCTTAAGTACACAGAGACTTAGTGCTATGATATGTCACAACTGACCACCAGAACAGGAATGACTTGTAGACAGGAAATCAGCTGTGCTGTGAAGCTTGCTTCAGGCAGAATCACGTCTCTCTGGGAAGATGTCTAAAGGCTCTAGGTCTTGCTCATGTTACATCTCAAATCCCCACCAAGCCCAGAGCCAGCTCAGTGGGCGAGTGGTAGGGAGCATGTTTCCTCTGTGCGAGCTCCCTTTTCTCCTGCTCTGCAGGACTATCTGCACTCGGTGTCTGCATAGACTGCCTTGTAGGATCTCAGCAGGATGGCCAAGGAGGTGGTCAGAGACAGCACAGGTCCCTCAGCTCCCTCCTTCCCTGCCTTGGGCTGGCAGCCACCGCAGAACCAAAAGGAGATACAGGAACTGCTTCTGATGAGCAACAGCCAAGAGCTAACCTGCTCGGCAGCGATCGCAGGGAAGCCCTGCAGAGCCTTGTGGGGTGCCAGTGACCCAGCACCGTTCCTGTGGGTGGGATCTGGACTCCCAGCAGTGCTTCTCTAAGCACAGCATCCCTGTGTACTGCACTTGCCCAGGAGCTCAGCTGGGGCACTCAGCTCCTTGTGCTGAGATGTTTTGAAGAGGTAATGCCTGCTGGCAGTGAGGGGCTTTCTAAAAATCTGCTCTATGTCTGATTTTTTTGAAGCTGGATAAACTGAGCATGACTTTTATTTCTTAATGACCTTTTTTGAAATGCCAAAATTTTTTGCTTTGTTACTCTTTACTTAATTTATTTCTGTCAGTCTGTCCACCAATGGCTATCTATTGGATTTTCTCACCCAGTGGAGACTGTATTCAAGTCACCATCCCAGCAGGTCTCTTGAATTCAAATCTCCTTTCTTTGTTTTTTAGAGTATGTAAATGTGTATGAACAGATGCTCTGAGGACCCTGCCCAGACCTTGCCTGTTTAAAACCAGGTTATGGGTTTGTCATGTGCAAATCAGTTAAGTGGGAGCCGCCTTGTCTCACCTCTGAGGAAAAACTTCTTTGTCCTGCCAGAACATCCCCCTTCCAGGCCACAGGGCCTGGGTGTATCTAAAATCCCAGTTCTGTCAGTGGCTTTGATTCTATTCTTCTGAAGACAGTCTGTTTAAGGCTTCTAATCTTCGCTGCAGAGGAGTAAGGTGTGCGGAGAATAAGGAAAGACCCTCATCCTGATGGTCCAAATATACAGCTCTCTGTCTGCTTCCCAATCTACACCGTACCTAATCAATCTGCCGATCTCACGCGCTTCTCACTTCTGGGTGAAAGCAGCAATGCCACTACCATTGCTAGCCTGAAATTCAGATTTCCTTTGGTATGTGGTTCTTGATACGAAAAAATCTCTCTAATGTGCTCCTTGGCAGGAAGAACATGCTGGTGTGTTTTATTTTCCTGATGCAAACTACCAATTTTCACATCAGGTCAATGACTATTCTTCGGAAGAGCGGTGATTCCTGCTCCTTCCCTAAAATGTGCTCAAGCTCTGTTCCTGCAGTTACTCTGCCAGAGTTTTTTCAGGCTGCTCAGTCGATGCCCATGTGGAACTAGGGCCCTGAGGAGCTGGTGCAAACTGATGGAGTTGTGAGGAAAGTAGAAGATGCTAAAAAGATTAAAGTTTAGGCTCAAGAGTCTTTGGCCACTCAACTCTTCCTTACCCACATATATGCTTATAACGTATCTTATGTGCTTGTAACTGAGTAGCCTTGCAGTGTTTTCACTTCTGCCCATGAGTTAAAGTGGGCGATTTTGAAGTCTGAGCAGAAAAAAGCTGTTTCTTGCTCGTGCGTGCAAAGGGCTGGAGTGTTTAACAGAGACAGGCTACTCAGCAGAAGCCAAAGCACAGGTAAGATGTGAGGCGCCCGCAGCTCTGCCTGCCCGGGCACTCCGGCTGCGTCTGTGCATGCGGTACAAACGCCTGCACGTTCCTGCCGTAGGGAGGGACTCGCCAGCGGGCTGCCACCCTGGGCACCGAGCGCAGTGCAAGCATCTCCCTTCGCTTTTGTACAGCAAGGAGCAGAGGGTACAGCAGCAGCAGCAGGAGAGGGTCCTCCAGCACCGTAAGTGAGCTGGCCCCTGAGCTCTGTATAGCGCAGGGGAGTCATCTGTTTATCTCCTGTCTGCAGAGCACGGTGTCCACAGGCACGTGTATCTCACACCCCAAACAGTCTGGGCACAAAAGTGAGGCCTCTGACACCCTGCAGTCATCCAGTGGAGGCTGGGTTTATCGTGCCTCTGGAGTCTGGTCTTGGGTCGTTATTCAGAGGGGAAGCTGCCTCTGAATGAGGCTGTCCAAAGGGCTGCAGTAGGATCTGCTGCTGCTGCAGGAACTGCAAGCTCTTGCAATGGCTTTTGGCTTCTGCTGCTGTAGTATCAAAATAAATGTGCCTTTGTGGGAGGGAGTGTAGTGGCTCAAGGAGTTGTCGATCCTTTGTGCTTGCTTTGGCTGCGTTCTCTGCTGAGCAGACTCTGGGTTCCTGTAATGTGCCAGCCAGTGTCAGCCTCTATTTATCCTCTTTCCAGGCGTATTTGTGACAATTTTGCTTGCAACAGCCATGGTCACTTAAGCTGAATAACATTTTCAGGCTGAAAGGGCTAGTAGCAGGGTGGTTATCAGATCAAGGAAATGCATCGTATTTGCTCTGGCCTTTGGTTCCCAGATAATACAACGGCAAATTGTGTTCCTGGAAGCTGGGAGGTGGTTTTTGAGATTACACAGTCCTGAAAGGCGTGGAGGTAGCTTGTCACGTGTGACACAGGAGTAGAGGGGGAGGTGGAAGTGGGGAACATAGTTGCTCTCGTGCTCAGCAGAAGTTGGATGTTGCTCTTGGCTTCTTCACATCGGGAATGCTGCAGCGGCAGCAGCAACCATCCCCTGACCATGCTCTTTAAATTAGTCTTTTGGTGGGTTAGAAGCATAAGTTCATTTAAAAGTCAACTCCTGCAGAGCAGTGATGTCTCCTAGTAACTGTTTCCCTCTCTTTTTTTCCCTCATCATTCCTCTAAGCTGGTGCCTTTTAAGTCCCTTCTCCTTTTAGGTTTGAGCTGCTTCTGAAGGTGGCTGAGTACTTGGGGTGGCTCAGTTGTTTGTAGATGTGAAGCAAGGGCAGACCTGGGAGTAGGTCCTGTGGTTCCTACTACAGCATGCAGGGGCATGATGAGGTGGGCTGGGGGCAGTACTTGTGCACATCTGGCCCAGAAAATGTGGAAGGACCTTGTTACCACAAGAGGAAGCTCAATCTGGGCTTGCTTTGTTCACTTCCCTGGGACCACATCCTCAGCTGCTGGAGGAAGTCTGGGACCATGCTGCATCACTCACACCCTGTGCATCAGCTGTTCTGCACCAGCAAAGGTAGCTTGGCAGCCTGCCTGGACCTGGAAGCTGCTGCAGGACCTGCTCATGAAGGATCGCTCCAGTGTGCCAATAAATGGCAGGTGGGTCGTGGCACAGCTGCCTGGGACATGGCTGGGAGGAGTGTGGCTACTCCCACTGGCAGTCTTCAGCCCTGTGCTCTGGAAGGGGGGGGAGGAGGGGGTTATGAAGCAGGCAGGGTCCCATTTTGTACCTCTGGCAGGGGGGAGGTCACCCAGAAAATAACCCCCTTGTGCCATCCTGGGGGTTGGCATGAGAGCAGTGCACATGAGATGGGCACCAGCATCGTTGCTGCCACCTGTCAGCACTTGTAGCATTGGAAGGAAGATGCTCTGCAGCACCTGGTGAGGTTCAGCTTACACATTACTGCTGCAGAAGCCTTTCCCTGGTGGTGTTCTCCTCATATGTACAAATAAAGTACTTGTATGTATATCTAAACATTTTTAAATGGCACCATCTCAGGAAGAAATAGTTTTCCTGTTACTACAGTGTGCATCAGTGTGCATTTAAGCTTGTTCCTTTTTTTTTTTCCCCTTTAAAGGTTCACGTTATTCCATATCTCTTACTTGTTTCTTGGAAATCTGTTTCTTTCCTAAGGTTTTGTTTCTGATGGTCCTTGTTCTTCCTCTCAGCTTAGATATGGTTACAGACCCAAAATCTTAGCCTTTGAGATTTCACCCTTTAGATTTTCACTGCCTTGGACAGGGCAGTTCAGGTCTCTCCCAGAAAACATTCTTTTTTATAGTCTTAACTGATCATTTGTGATATTTGCTGGTTCTCTTCCCATCTTGAGTACAAAGAAGTTTTTAATATTTTTTTCATTATTCTCTGAAGTAACATCTCCTGAAAACAGATGGACTCTTTCTTGTTTCACCCCAGAAGATGTGCAAAGTGATGTTTAAACATGCTTCACTTGGGATTTTCCAGCTTGCTTTTGCACCAGTAGATTTAACGTTCCCCCTCGCTGCTTATGCTTACACTGAACATTTGTTTTCATTTCCAACTTATTTTCGTGTTCAGCATGATCTTATCTCACCAGGTGGAAGCCAAATAGTTTGTTATTGATTACACAGTTTCCTATCATGCTCTATTAGTTCCTGCCAATTAGCTTGTCATATTGTTGATAAGTTTATTGCCATCAGTGTGCTGTAGTGATTACGGCTATCCAGGGATATTTGAAGAGCAGCACTGATGCACACAAAATAGTTTTGAGAATCTCTGGAAAAGCTTCCTTATTCAATCTCTTCTCTCCTTATGCCAGCCTGTTGCATGAAGCAAGGTATAATTTGACTTTGCTGTTGTTTTTCAATGCCAGTATCTTTAATTATGTAACAACTCCGCTAGTCACAGTAAGATGATTGCTGCACAGGGTTTTCTCTACTTCTCACCATCCTGCATAAGTCCTCCTCTGGAACACCTTCCCTAGTTTCCAGTGATCTGTGAGTTGAGGACTGGAGCTGACTGTTCAAATAAGGACCCAAAGAAGGTCCGTCCTGTTTAATCACTGCTGCTGCAGAGTAGCCCAGTGTGAATTTTTCTAGTTCCTTTATGAACTATATTCTGTGACAAAGGGACCACATGTTTAATTATGCACAGTGTGAGGAAAAACTGTTTCCTCTTAGTTTAAATCTGAGTATTTCATTGGATGTCATTAGTTCCTGCGCTATGAGAGCAACGTATTCATCTTCTCTGTCTTTTTCTTGTTCTCTAGACCTCTGTTGTCACCCTCTCTTTATCCTAGGCATCTCTTTCCTAGGCATCCAGGAACTGCCACATATTTGGTCACTCCTTGGTTGACTCCACCAAGCCATCTTAGCCCTGCCCATCTCTCTTCCCTTTCCCTGTTTCTCCTGTAGGAAGTCTGGTGGTGCTGTGTGGGTCCACCACAGATTACTGCAATGACACCACAGCATTTGCTGCTTTGTTCCTGTTGTTCTTCCACTACCTTCTCAAATGCATCTCAGGTTTTGCTGCTGCTTTACAGGCCTGACAGAAAGCCATTGAACCCCAAAACATGATTTTCTTGCTCTCTCTTACCACAGATATTCATCAGCAGACATAATAAAAATATTTTAAAACCTAGCATCCTTTGGACCATCACAGCTGTAACACATCTGCCACGAACAGTATCCCATTGCTTTGCCTTTTTTATGGCTTCAGGTCACAGAGATGAGGTCATCAGGTAACGAACTACCTGCAGTAATCCCAAAACCTCCTTCCCAAGGAGCCACAGTTCATTTTGCAGCCACGTGTTGGGTATGCATAACTGGGGCTGGGTTTTGACCTGCTACGTGACTTTTTTTCATCTGTTGCTTGATCACCTGAACCCATTGAGGCTTCTGGAGTGATGTCCTGGCATTGTGGCAGTGCTGCTCCTGGGAAAGACCTGTGGAAAAGATCCCTGTGAGGGAAGGAAGAGAGTTTGCAAACCTGATGAATCTCTGGATGAGGCTGGTTTGAGCCCTTAGTAAGAAGCAGCAGCGAGTTTAGCAGTTTATTTTCAGCTCAGAGCTCTGCTGCCCACTGCTGATCCTGGCCATGGCACAGCCCAGCTGCTCCCTGTGCACTGTGGGTCAGGCTGCAATTCAGGACCTTACGCTGTGCCCCTGTCCTCCCTGCCAAGGAGAGATCCTGTGATGGGAATTCACTGTGAATTAATATTTGGTCTCTTACATTTTCCCTAGCAGGACTTGGGGCTTTGGCTCCCGCGAGCAGGGCTGCGAGAGCACCAGCGTGGGGTGGTCTCCCATGCTTCCAGGGACAGCGCTGGGCAGAGAGATGTTGGAGAACGGGAGCCAAGCGGTCTCCGGCCCAGGAGGCAGAGCACCGGCAGGGGCGATGTGAGCCCTTTTCTCAGGCGGGGGGGAACGAGCCCCTTTGCACTGGCCATGAAATCAGTCATGTGTAGGGTTTTGTCCAGCCCTGGGGGGTGGGGGAAGGAATGTGGGTTGGGCGAAGTCTAAGATTACACCACCGCTGAGTTTTTCTTTCCACACTTTAAATAGCCAGCACCTTTCAGTCTTGCCTTCGTGTCTCCCGTCGGCTCGCGCCCTGACAGCGCCATCCGTAAGGTAACACCTCTGTCCCCATTTTCTTCTGCCCTGCTCCCCCCCGCGCCCCACACCCACCCGGGTCTGCCGTGGATGAGAGGTCACTGCATGCTTTCTGCCTGTTTAATCATTTTCTAGCATGGAGGGGTCCTCCCAGTCCTTCCTTCCAGTCGCTGTCAAACGTCTGCCAGTGTTTCTTCCTCCTCTTCATGGCTCAAAGTGTTTTATAGGGGACTCTGCAGGGAGAGGGGAGATGTTGAAAGTACCTCTCTGCCTTTTTTTTTCCTGTTGTTTGTTTGTTTGTTGGTTTGTTTTCTCTCTCCCTGGCTGGGGGAGAGTGTCATTTGCTGCCAGTGCCTTTTCCTGCTCTCCTGGCAAGGTATTTGCAGGTGGGAATGAATGGCAGCATTAGGTTGGCTCTGGACACAAGTAGGCCTGAGGGTTGGCACTGCGCAAAGGAAGGTGCCATCCTTGGCACGATGCCTGCAGTGATGCCAGCACCTGGAGTTGGTGGGAACCACAGTCCTCACCCTTTGCCCTGCAGGGCTTAGCAGCTGGGGGAGCATTCTGCCCCATGAGGAACAAGCTTGAGCACCCCTGAGCCTCCTAAATGGCTGCAGCAGAGCTGGTGATACCCGTACCTATCTCCTTGCTGTCCTCTGAGGCACCAGCTGTGCAGCAACAGTCACTGAAGCCATGGCTTTTCTGGGAGGAGAGGTGTCCCTCAGAGGTTTTCGGTGGAAGGTGGAACAGCAGGAGGAGTGCCCACCTACGCTGCACTCATCTTGTACTTCTCTTAGCAGAGATCTGTTTAGAAACAGGAGAGCTTTTGTGGTGCCAGAACTCCCTGTGAGCAGTACCGTGGGGAGCCTCTGTGGGCAATGGGATAATGTTTGGAGGGGCAAGCCTCAGGAGAGGAGAGATCCCAGATGGCCATGGCATCTACACCCTTTCATTTCCTGCTACTAGAAAGGACAGCACCATCTTAAAAAAAAAAAATTGCCTTTTCTCACAACTTGCTAGATTGCCAGCACCAGCTGTCACCACTGAAAGCAGAAACTTACTTCCCTCTTACTTTAGCTTGTCCTCTTCCTGCATCTAAGACTTCTGCATGTGTTTGTCGCTGCAAAACTAGACCTTGGTAAGCAACAAGAGGGCAGAAGAGAAACCCTCATAAAAAATATCCGGTCAAGTATTTGATCCGGGTCTTGTCCCCCTCCAGCTCAAAGTCTGTTTCCTGTGTCTGCTGCAGTGGGAGCTCTGGCCTGGCTGAGCCATTGGGTCTTCTGTGTAATGCTGTGCCGAGAGGATGGGCTTCGAGAACCAGTAGTGTTTTGAGATGAGTCAATTAAAATAATGAAAGTGATAGTAGCTTTTAAGGACTGGTTTTGTACTAAGCAGTGAAAACGTATCTGTGCTCTTAGTGCCTTGCTGCCATGAGGAGCAAAAGAGAAATGATTCAGCACGTGCGCTCGTGTGCACTCTCCCCTCTCTTGCCTCCTGTAGCCCAAATTTCTGCCTCATTGCATGGCTTGTGCTGGACATAATGAAGGAAACTCCTTCTGAAGGTGGGATGGATTACAGAGTCCCTGGAGCTGTCAGCAATGGTGAAATGGTGCCTGCACACCCCAGCGTGGAAAAGGAGGATGACCAGACGCTGGAGCGAGGTCAGTGGAACAACAAGCTGGAATATGTGCTGTCCGTGGCTGGGGAGATCATCGGCCTGGGAAATGTCTGGCGCTTCCCCTACCTCTGCTACAAGAATGGCGGAGGTAAGTGCAGCCTGTGCCCTGTCCAGCCCCAGGGATGCCTGGTCACTGTTGTCCCTCCACTCTCCCTCCCTGTGGCATCTGTGCCTGACCCTACTTGCTGCTAGCAGCAGCCTCTCGGCAGCGCCCAAGTCATGAGTCCGAAGAGAGAGTGCCAACCTGCCAGTGTGGTGCCGCCGGCTGGGCCATGTGCAGGGGCTATTTTGACATGGTGGGACATGGGTAACCAAGCGGTGATGTCCCAGTGTTTCTGGTGGCCTTGTTTCACCGAGGTATGCGGAGCCCTGGTCCTGCTGGCGAGGTGGGTGGCCATCGGTAGGAGGAGCTGGGTGGGGGCCTCAGCTCTCTGAGCAGCCTGCCTCACCCCAGGTATCCTTGGGGAGTGCTGGGTGCCCTCTGCAAACAAGGTGTCAGGTTCTGGTGATGCAGCAGGGAGCAGAGCAGGAGGCTGCAGGGCACTGTAGTCCTCATGGATGCTGCAAAGAGCTGCACCATTTCCTGAAAGCTCAGGTAGTTTCTAGGGGCTCTTGACCACAGGTCACAGAGGGGTGTCCCTTAGGCACCAGTGTTGAAGCCAGGCCACAGGGACCAGGCAGAGTGAGAGGATTTTCCTTGCTTTGGTACAGAAGCACAGCACCCCTCCTGCATGCTGCAGGGCCCTCGCAGCACCTGCTGGAGCTGCAAGCCCATGGGAGGGGACACGTGTGCCTCTGCCTCATGACAAAGCTGCAAGGTGTGCAGATGGATGTGCTTGATGGAGAGAGAGAGAACAGGCCATGGCTGCTACTGGCCCTGTTTCCAGCAAGGTGCTGCCAGGTTGGTGCTGCTCAGGCCCTGCCCAGTCGTGCCCAGTGGCTGATCCCCCCCGTGAGGCCGGGGCTCTGAGCTGCACGGTGTCAGGGCTGGGCTTGCTTTTGCAGGTGGAGGCTTGCCATGGGCTTTTACGGGTGTTTGTGCCTGCTTTTAGTTTGCAGATGCCTTTTAAGAGAGAAAGCTATTCACAGAATGAAAGCCTAAAGCTCTTCTCGAGTTTGGTTCAGTGGCACATGGAGAAGAGGGAGTTGCTCTCCCTGTTTGCTGATTAATTCCTAATTGAGCTCTCTGGAAGGGCAGGGGAGAGGGAAGTGGTGCTTGGCTGGGAGCTGGCAGGGAACGAGCACTGGGGACCTGGGGCTGAAATCCCCTGGCTTCAGCTTGGGGTAGTCTCATGGGCCTCACTAAACTGCTTTCATCCCAGTGGCATAAAGAGGATTAACTGCTGTTTAGCTACTTTCACGCCATGCTCTGCTCAGCACTTGGTTCTTTTCACCAGGTGGTCGGGCATTTTCTTTCCCTGTTGAAAAAAGGAGGATTTTTCATGTTTTCCTTTTCCACAGGGAACACTTCTTGGCTGCTTGCTGGGCTGTGTCTGCTCCCACTGCTTCACCTTCCTGGCGCTATCCTGACCGAGGGGAGCAGGCTGTGGGACCATGTCCTGGCACCCCTTTCAGTGCTGTTCCCCTCCCCCTAGCCATGCTTTGGGAGGGCTTTGGGGAAAGGGGGAGGCATAGTGTATGGTTGGATAGCAGAGGCAAGATGCAAAGTGATTTCTCAGCTTTTTCTTCCCTGGAGAAATGTGCTTGAGGGAAAGCCCTGTGAAGTGGCATTGGCAATGAGGAGTTTGAATTCTCAGGCAAATTTTTCATCTCCAGCCCCTTTCCTGTGAGGTTGGAGCAAGGATGGGGCACGAGCATTTCCTCTGTGGCTTTTCCTGGGGCAGGGCAGTGTGATGATGCTGTGCAGGACTTGAGGCTGGCTCCTTCCTGCACTGTGGAGTGCAGCCTGCCCTGGCTGGTACTTTCTCAAATCCCTTGATTTGATTAAACGCTTCAAGATTAAATTTAAAAGCTGCTGGAGGGTGTGTCCCATACTCCTTCAGGAAGTCTGGTCTAGGTACATGCTTCTCTTGGTACCTCAATAAAGGTGAGGGACCTTTATTTAATTTCCAGCTCGAGGTCAGTCACGGACACCTTGCAACCAGTTGCTTTTGTGCCAGCATTACCATCTGGCTGAAATGCACCACTGGCTGGCTTTCCCCACCCCCCCCCCCCCAAAATTGTGTTGGCAGTAGTGATAACTACTCTCAGCTCTTGTTTTGCTGCCCTAAATAGGTCAGGCTCTTTGCAAAAGAGGTATCTGCAAAATCTGAGCTCTGCAAAGAGGGGCAGTTGGTCATTTCTCTCTTTAGAAATATTTCCACATAAGACAGAAAGAAAGGGTAGTCGCGTACGTATTTAGTGTTCAGTGTCTGATGCCCACATCCGACATGGCAGGGGGGTGAACACGTTCTTTTTGCCCATGTTCACTTTTGCTTTTGCCTCCCATGGCAGGGTCAGGCTGTCCCTGTGCAGGCTAGCCCCCCTGATTGGGAAATTCTGGGGAAGCCTGTGCTGCTGGTGCCATACCCCAACCCAGGTGCTTCCCAAACCTTCCGGTTGCAAGGCCCTGCCACTGCCACCGTGTCTCTGCGCATATGGAGGGGAAGGGGTCATAGTGGAGGGGGCACTTGCAGCAGTGCTTCTTCCTTCCCCTTCATGAGAGAGAAACTCTGCCAAACACTGAGGTTCCCCTGTGGGAAGGGTGGATGGGGCTTGGAGGGACATCAACCAGCACTGGGGGGCTACTTAGGTGGGCTGTTGGACACCCATCTATGCTGCAGCCACCTGCCATGGGCTGCCCTTCCTGCTGCCCCCCAGGCCAGAGCGGTTGTGCAGGGTGGCTCTGCTAGGTGCCTCTCCTCGGCTTTTCATCCTTGCAGTCCCTGCCCAAAGGCCATCCTGCCTGTCTTCCTTTTCTGCCCATGTGGGCAAGCAGCAGCCAGTAGAAATGGCATAGGGGGTGGTAACAGGTCCGGTGTCCCCAAAGCCCCCTCTCCCTGTCCCTCCATGCTAGCTAAGCTTCTTAATGAAATCTCTTGGGGTTTGAGTTTACTGGTGCACCAGGATTGCTATTCCCCATACACTTCCGCTGACCCAGAGCCAGTAGCATCTTGGTGATGCAGAGCAGGATGATGCATGGGAACTGTGGTTAGTGACTGGCTGGTTTTGTCACCTCTGATGCTGCATGCCCCTGTGAGCCTGCCATAGCTTGGCTTCTGCTCTCTGCTCAGGGCAACCCTTTTCCATGCTAGCTCCTCATGTCCCTGTCTCTACAGCAGAGCTTGAGCAGCTTTGGTGGTGCTTCTTCTCAGTGAGCAAACAACTGAGTAGGACCTCTCAGACTTGGTGAAGCTGTCGTTTTCTATGTGCCATCCCATCACGGGCTTGTCTGCCACAGGCATGCAGAATAGTCAGCGTGAAACAAGTCACCAACCTGACTGAAAGTCGCAATGTTTTTATAGCAGGGCATTCTCTTGCATTCATACCTACCTATCAAGAACCGGTTTCACTCTCTTCTGCACAAAAATCAGGCCTATAAGCTTTCTTTTCCTCTCCATCTTCATTAAATTTTGAGTTCCTCATCCAATTGTCTCGCTCTAGGGAAAGAAATGTGAGGAAAATCTTTCTCCTGGGAAGGCCGCAGACAGGGGCCCCAGCCCCATAGTCCCCATCTCTCCTGGGCTGGCATCCCCTGGGAGGGAACTGTGTGCTGCCAGGTCTGGTTTGACCCCAGCCAGCACATGGGGCTTATTTCTCCTATCTACTACTTGAATCTGCCAGGTGCCTTCTTCATCCCCTACCTTATCTTCCTCTTCACCTGTGGGATCCCTGTCTTCTTCCTGGAGACGGCGTTGGGGCAGTACACCAGCCAGGGTGGGGTGACAGCCTGGCGCAGGATCTGCCCTCTCTTTGAAGGTGAGTGGGGTGAGCCCGGGAGGGCACAGTGAGGTGGGGGGACTGCAGACCCCTGGGGCGATGAGTGATGATGCCTCTCCTCACAGCCTGGATCGTTACGTACTCCGTGCATCCGCTGCCCACCCTGGGGATCCCAGTCTGGGCAGTCCACTGGCTGGCCCCTTGACAAAATCATGCTGGAAAAATTGATCACCTGTCTCACCAAACAGTTCTCATCATGATGCTATGTCCCAGCTTTCCCTTTTATGGTCATGGCTCAGCCAGGACCTTTGGACACAATCAAGGTTGTCCTCCAAGAGCTGAATGAAGGAAATGCTGCTGGTGGTTATAAGGAACCTAAAACACAGTAAAATCTTTTTAAGTCAATGTTGTGTCATTTTCCTGAGTTTGCAGATGTCTCAATTAGTGGTGAGAGGTGTCTCCTGTCTTAATAAATTGCTAGCTGTCAGATCCACTTCTGGTATGATTTCAGCACAGTCATCCAGTCTTAAGCCACTTGCTGTGATTTCTCTGGAAGTCTCAATTTTTTTCCTCTCGACATACCAAAATCTTCAGATATTCCTCAGGCACCTCCTAGAGAGGGTGCAGGGTGTTAATAGAAAAGCTTCCCAAATAAAAGTGAAAGAGGATGAGTGAACAAAATAAAAGGTCAATTGTGGCAGAAAAGGTGTTACTCAGGAGGTAGAGCACCATCATATGTTTCTGTCCCTTTAGGTGGCTTTTCAACCATAATCTGCCTGTCTGCTGCCCAGACTCCCTCCCATTGCTAACCTTTCACCAGGGAAGGCTGTGGTGGGGTGGTAGGAAGCTGGGGGGGTGTCCCTGATGCCCATGTTTGGACCCCCACTGGTACAGCATGGGGTGCTTCGGGGAGGAAATGATGGCTCTGGTGGGTTCTCTGCTGGCATTCATCTGTCAGTGAGGCCAAAATGCAGAGCAGTAGATGAAAATGTTGGGTGAGTACCTCCCAAGGGAAGTGCTGTTCCCAGTGTGTGGGTCACCAGCCTTTGGGGCTTGCTTTCTGCAGGAATTGGCTATGCCTCACAGGTCATCGTCATACTACTGAACTTCTACTACATCATTGTCCTGGCCTGGGCCTTGTTTTATCTCTTCAGTTCATTCACTATCGACCTCCCCTGGGGCAGCTGCAACCACGAGTGGAATACAGGTGGGTGTGGAACCCCCTTGCCAATCCTCTGCTGGATCCTGGCTGAGGGGAACCTGCTGCTGCCCAGGGCCAAACCTCGGGAGAGCAGCTTGCAGGGGTGGGACCGCTGGTCGTAGGTGTGGGGAGTGCCAGGTCACTGCAGTGCTGCTGGCACTTTTTGGGGAAGAAGCTCAGCTGATCTTGGTCTCTGCTAGAGAGTACCACTGCTGGCACTGCCCAACCACTTGCAGCACCCAGCCAGTGCTGTGCAGCAGTGACTTGCCCAGTGCCTCCTGCTCTTGGCTCCAGCCACTGTGGACACCTTCCTCCTTGGCATCTCCCAGTCATCCTGTGCCATAGGTGCAGTGCTGTTCAGGAGTGCTCACCATGCCTACTGGAAAGAAAAATGAACTGCCACAGTCTCATTTGTCCCAAGTTTCTTGCCAGCCTTACCCTGGAGGGGACTCCTTTCACGTGCCTCTGGGACTACGCCGTTTGTCTGAGAGTCAATGTCACTGCGTGTTGACACTGTGGGTGGAAAGGGAGGGGTTTTTCAGCTCCTCTGATACTGCAGCCACTGCTACTTACACTGCCTCTCTCCCTGGGCCTCTCCTGCAGGGAACTGCATGGAGCTTCAGAAAGCGAACTCGACATTCAACGTGACCAGTGAAAACGCCACCTCCCCTGTCATCGAGTTCTGGGAGTAAGTAGTGGAAAGGCCTGTACCCCCTTTCCTCCAGGACATACCTTCACGGGGCAAGGAACAAACCCTCAGTGGCATGTCCTATTAACCCATCCTTGCCAGAAAAGGAACAAGAGGAAGCTGGGCAGGTCAGAGCAAAGACTCTCGGGTGCAGCACCATCCATTAAGGGTAACATCACTGGGCTCGTGGTAATTGTCTAGTGCTGTGCTGGCATACCTCAGAGCTGTCTGACTGTCCTTCTCTGATACTGTATTCCTGTCCATCTGGACCTTTTGGGCTTCTTGGTCTCACTGACCTCAGTGACGACTAGCTGATTGTGCAAGACCTTACCTCACTAAGCTTTGCCTCATCCAGTTCTTGTCTGCATCTTTTGCAAGTTGTAGCATGTTCTGCTGTTGAAGAGGATACCTTAAAGCCCTGTGGTGTACTTATGATGATGCAGTAGATGATCTTTCCTTTAAATCCATGCTACTGTGTCATACCGGTACATTCCCAGGAGGCTTTGGAATGATGGAAGGTGACTTGTATGTGGGCTAGTCTTCATCTTAAAAATAGCAAAAAGGTGATGTTTTTACTTCAGAGTGACTAATACAAAAGTCATCCTGAAGAAATAAGGTCACCAAAATCAAAATGAAGTACTGAGGTCAGCTTGCTTAATGGTTAAAATTTGCTCCCTCATTTTCATTGTTGTGTTCCTGTGTTACCCTGTGATACAGCATAGCTTTACTTCTGTCCTGGGTCTCTGATGATCCTCAACATCTGGGAGAACAGGCACAGTTCAGTGCTGAGCCCTGGCTAAGAGGCTGTGCAGCAACCCCTCTGCTGCGCCCATGGATTCCCCTTGTGTGTTTAGATAGACGGAGGGCTGCGCCCTTGGCAGCGCTGCTGTGAGCTGTCAGCACACAGAGCGTGCAGTACCTCCATGGCACCCCTGGCTCAGCACAGGGATGCTGGCTTTAAATATTAAAGGCTTTAAACTTTGTCTCCCTTGTGCTTCCTGAGCCTGCCCTCTTCCTTTGCCTGCTGCTCACACGTGACCTGCCTTAGCCAGCCTCAGGGAAAGCAGTCTGCTGGAAAAGTTGATGTTCCCATCACTGCTGTGGCCATCCTTGTGTTACTGGGGAATCAGCACACGAGACTGGAATTTTCCACTGTCCCTTGCTTCCTATGCAGCATCTGTTCCTGTCCTGCCTGGGCGGGGAAGTAGAAGGCCACTGTTTCCCTGAGGAGCACTGACCTGCCAGTGGGCTGACAGCACTCTTCTGAGGCTTCTTCTGGCCGTGGTACAGTGCCCAGTTGTGCTCTGCAGGCACCCTTTCCCCGCTGGTTACAGAGTCCATGTCCTCAGAAGCAGAGAAAGAACAGTGCCATGAAATGGATCTGGTGGAGCAAAGTCATTTTTTCTGACCCTTCTCTCACCCTCTCAATCTTCTGCGAGGCTGTGGGGCAGGAAGGGAGGCAGTGTGACTTAGACTGGAGCTCTCCAGGAGCTCACCCATTATTTTAGGATAACTGCTGTCTTTGCAGCAGGGTGATCATCACTGCTGGGCTCCAGGGTAAAGCATGTCCCTCTCTGTCTGTCTCAGGCTTGGGGTTTTGGGACTACACTGTGGTGCAGTGTAGATGGAGGAGGGTGAGTGCTTACTTCTGTAAGTGGTGAGGAAGATTTGACATAGACGTGACTTGGAAAGCTACTATATGGCCAAGGTGAGACTGCAAGACCTTAGTTGAACCAAAGTCCATCTAGCCCAGGAATCCTACCTCCACACTGGCTGAAGAGGATGCCCAAGGCAGCCTTTTCTAGTTGTACATGGAGATTATTGTGGTTCTGGCTGACTCCTTGTCATGGCATGGGATGCTCTGCTGCTCAGGGTGCTGAAGTGAAATACATAGCTGCTCCTAAAGACAGAAAAGTGCTATGGAGAAGGGTTTAGTGACCCTTGCTCCTTGAGTGGTCCTGATTAATTCAAGTGTTAAGTGCAATGTATCATTCATCTTGAGGCTTGAAGCGTGTCAGCAACGTAGGTGACCTTTGTAAATTGCATGAAAGAAGGCCCAGGGAAGCTTGTGTGCACAGCATATGCTGCATATTCTTGCAGAGAGAGGGCTCTTTCCCCAGAAAGGACAAGAGAGATGAAGGGTGGGAGGAGGATAGGAGGAGAAAGGTTTTGGTCCAACAGTCCAGCACTGGAGTGAGCTTAGAAGTGTGTATCTGTGTGTGATCCAGCAGGTTGGTAGTACTTCTAAGAGGAGGGAGTATTGCTTGATTCCTCGGAGGAATCCTTTCAGCTCAGACCTCCTTTTTCCCCAAAGCCCTGAGGCACTGTGAAGGTGTGTGGAGAACCAATGTGGTCTTGGGAACATTGGTGATAACCAGCAACACTAGATGCTCCTTTGCTTCCCCCCAACACAGGAGAAGAGTCCTAAAGATATCTGATGGCATCCAGCATTTGGGCAGCCTGCGCTGGGAGCTGGCTCTGTGTCTCCTGCTGGCATGGATCATCTGTTACTTCTGCATCTGGAAAGGGGTCAAGTCCACTGGCAAGGTAAGTCCTTGCTTTAGATCAAGCCTCTTCCCTTGATCACGACTGGAGTGCTTTATCTACTCACTGTTCGTAGGTTAAGAGAGGTCCTAGGGATCCCCTGGGACCCCCTGTCTGAGCTGGCAGGAACTTGTGGGGCTCATCTTGCAGCAGCAGTGTTTTGGGTAGTAAAGGGATGGGAGATGTCTCAGAGTGTTAACTTCCAAGATGTTTACCTGTCACTACCCAACCTGGATAACTCAGGGAGCTGTAGTGGTTTCATAATTCCATCAGGCCAAATTAAGGTGAAACGGCACCAAATGATTTTATTTGTGATAGAAGCAACCTGACCTGGGAGAGTGCACCTGGGATAGGTGGTGTAGCCTCTTATTGAAACCTATATAAGAAGAGGAAAGAGGGAGAAGACGGACAGGTATCACCACACTTGGATTCCTCAATGTGGATGACTGATGCAGCAATCCTCTGGTGATGGGCGTGCACCTCTTAATCTTATGCCCCTTGACATGCATGGGTCATATAATCAGAATTTATATGTTTCTGATTCCAGAAAGTTCTTGGTCTTCTGCCAAGGAGTGTTTTGGGTGGTCATGAGCCCTTTCCTCAAACGAACTCTGCAGAACTTCCAGCCGTATATGGTGATCAGAACATAAATCCAAGCATTCTCTGACATGCTTCCTCGAGCCACCCAAACCCTACCCTGAGGTTTCCCATTGCTATACAGATTATAGTTGTTTCCTGCCACAATGTTTGAGACATCAACTCCCATTAACCCTTTTAGTCTCTCACACTATCCCCATCTGGTCTCTCTCCATCCACAGGCACAGGAGACCCCACAGTCTTCCTATTTATAGGGTGCTGCGTGCTTCCCTCCCACCAGTGTGAGCAAGCAGCATGTTTTTGCCTCTGTTAGCAAATGCAGCTGGAAGATCTTCAGATTAATTAGATAGTAATGAAGGTAACTGATGGTATTAAAGCTTTCTCTGTCTCACCACTACAGGGATCTTCTTTGTTCTTTTTGTTCATCCCAACTCTTCCTACGTTTGCTGGTGTTCCCCAGTAATAAAGGTGGTCTCTTTTTTTTTTTTTTTTTTTTTTTGTTGTCCCCCACACTGGTCACAGCAGAGGTATTTCTCTGAACGCTTCTGGAAAAGGTTGGTGTGACTCTCCAGCTCCATCTTATGCTTTCTCTGTTGCAGAGTGTGCCGCTGTCATTTGCACTGTCCCTATTACTTCATTTCTGCTACTGCCTCCTGACCCATTCCCAGACAGCTTTGTCTGGGGCCAGCAAGAACAGATGGAAATGAAAAGGTTTAGCATGTTCTCCAAATGGTGTCTTCTCTGCATGTTTTGAACAAGACATCATGGATGTAGCTAAAATTTACACCCTATCACACATTTCCGTAAGGTTGATGGCATGGATGCTGGCGGTTTCTCCTGCTCCCAGAATGGCCTGAGATTACAAAACATGATGGGGAAACCAAGCAGCTTGCAGAAATGATGTTTTCTGGTTTCCATGGAGTAAAATTAGAAGAAAAGAGCAACTGCTTGCTGTGGTGGCCTGGTAAAAGAAAGCAGAGGCAGTATAATAACAGCAAATATGATACTAAGATACAGCAAACAGTGTGGGAAGTGCTGAGAACAAATTCAATCTATTTTAGATGCAAGTTCTAGGTTAAAAGCAAGTTCTTTTTAGCAAAAAGGACTAGTGGTGGTGAGATCTTATCATCCTGAACACAGAAACCTTGTTTCAGTAAAGCAACAGTGTCCCTAGGCTTACCAACCCTCTGCATATCCATCTAAAATGATGTCTGTGAGAATGCAATCCTGTTGGGGAAAAGATATACCTTTAGTCCTGGGGATTTCCCTATGGAGGGGCAAATTCTGTGGGCTGGAATTGCCCTCCTCAGACCAGCAGCAGCAGTTCGCGTTCCTGCCTGTCTCCACGGAGCGCTTGCAGATGCAGGAGGTTGTCACAGATGGAACCACTTTGCCGAGGCATGTGGATCAGGTTCAAATAAAACCCTGGATGTTGTTGACCAGCATGTGACAGAATGATCACACTGATCCCGGCAAGGTTCCTAGCGATGTAGTTATTGCTAACAATGCCTGAGAAATAAAAAGGTTGGGCCTGAGCCAAGCATTGAGTAATATCTTATTAGATCCAGATGTTCCTGTTGTTAGATAGAATATTGGAACCTTCACCCAGCAAAATGCTGTCCAAATTCAGGCCTCTGGTCTCAGTGCAGATGAGAGTGGCTGTTGAGTGAAAAGCACACAGGGCATTATCAAAATGTAAATCCAAATAATATGCCACACAACTACTGGTTTGTGTTCTGAGCTCTGACGTTATTTAGTTATCCAGCAACCTGGCATCCTTTAAGAGCAGGCACTAGGGTGCAGAGGCAATGGGTTGTTTTCATGATTTTTTTGTTTGCTTGTTTTTAACCTTCCTTTCATGAGCTGAGAAAGATTACACTTGCATCCTATCATTTCCTGAAGAAAGAATTTGGTTGTGTGGTAAATACAACGATGATTGTTAAACTCACAGGACCTGCAGTTTTGATTAACTGTCACTGAAAAGCATTAAATCAGAGACTCCTTGAAATTTTGAGAATGAAATGAATAATGGTGTTTGCCTGTGTTGAAGGACACTGTCCCTGGGTTCCTTCAGCGTGCAGGGTGCAGATTTGGAGGGACAGGGATGGATCTGCTCATGCAGACATCTCAGACAAATATGTGACCCAGCAAGGAGATGTGTTTCACCGCCCTCTGTGGTATTACCCAACACTGCTGTGACATGGGGAGCACGGCACATGAAATGCAGAGAAAACCTGGAGCTGCAGGCAGAGGTGATAATCTAGTAGTGTGGTTTTTCATGGATGGGATCTCTCTCAAATCCTTCTGTCCTTCCATGGTACAAAAGGAGCGTGCATCTTGACTTAGAGGAGGACTTGTAAAGCAGTGTCATGTGCTTTGGTTGTTGCTTTGTTCAGATGGAGTACACTGGAGTGAATCCAGAAAGCATCCTTTTTTGAATCACTACTGCGATCATAAGAATTACCCAGTGTCAGAGCAAAAGTGGGCGTATTGTCCAGAGAAATCATGTTTGTTCTTTGTAGGACCTTCTTTTAATGCAGAAACTGCTATAGCTGTGGCAGAGCCTGTGACCCCTCCTCGCGGATGGTGGGTTTTAGGTGGAGTTTGAAACAACTCACTTCTAGTGGATGGGCAGGTGTGAAAACCAGATAATTTCACATCATTACATTTTCCATTTCCTCCAGGGATGATCTTTAGCTCTCTGGTGCGTAATTGCTAAAGCTGAGAAAAGAGCCATTAGCACGTGAAGCGTGCTGATGCAAATCCTTGCTCAGCACATTCACAAGGGGAGGGGAAGAAGCAGCATTTCTTTTTTGGCCTAGGGTGGTACAAGAGGCTGAACAACTGTTTTTCAAGGTGGTCAATAAGTCTTGAAGGCACGAGAGCAAAGAGATTAATGACACTGCTTGAGTTGCTGGGGATGCTGCATGAGCCCTTGATGTCAGTTTGTGTGGGAAGCACAGACTACAACATGTTGTTGTTGTTGTTGTGGCACGCTACAGCAATTAGCATGAGCAGTCCTGAAAGTACCCTGGTAATCCTCAAATTGAATGTTATATTTAGCAGAAGTGGAGTCCCTGAAAGGATTAGCTGATACGGGCCTGCAGCATTCCCCCAAGGGATGTGGCTGCTTTGCTAGAAGAAGGGATTTCAGTTGGGCCTGAGTATGTCTGCCTTGCTCCTGGGGCTGGAAGGGCAAAAAGCAAGAGGCCACTGGCTAAAGGTCCTGTTTGGCTTTGACTCCTTGGTGGTGAGTCTGAGACATGCTGTCCTGCTCTGCCTGAAGTGACTGTGTTGGGGCAGCCCGAGGCAGTGGCTGCTGGTCACTGCAGTGGGGAGCAGTGGGACATAAGCCAGTTGCCAGCACCAGCCCTGGAGCAGGGGAGCCCCAGCGTTGTACCTGGTGGTCCTTCAGTAGCAGCCACATTCCAAGGTGTATCTCTTATGTGCACGCCCCTTCATCCTTGCCACTAATTGCTGAGAAGAAAAGACTCTCTGTGTGTGACTTTGACCTCTATTTGGGGTAAGGATGTGCAGATGGATACTGAGGGCGGCTCCTCTGATGCCCATGGATATTACACTGCTGGCTTCAGTAGAGCTATTCTGACTGGTGACAACCCAGCTCAGGGTCTGCATTGCTTTTAGGACTAGAGAGGTTTTCTCTGGCTCCAGACATGCTACAGCACATGACAGACTTCCTGGCCACATTTTAAAATGCTTTTGTTTCTACTGCAGGCCACAGCAAGGTGCTCGGCGAGGCGGCCCGACCCATCTTCTGCCATTGCTCAACTCCCCCAGCCTGGGGGTCAGTGCTGTGCTGTGCTGCCAGCTGGTGCTGTGTGCTGTGGTCTATGCTGCTTGCTCACGCTTGTTCCTTCATCATCCTCTCAGGTGGTGTATTTCACGGCCACATTCCCATACCTGATGCTGGTTGTTCTGCTGATCAGGGGAGTCTCCCTGCCCGGGGCAGCCCAGGGAATCCTGTTTTACCTTTATCCAGACCTCAGTCGCCTCGGGGACCCCCAGGTAAGGTGGGGAGGGGACTGGATGGCTGAGCTGTGCTTGCATGGATGCTCGTGGCTGTCCTTTTCCCCTCCTTCAATTTTTCTCACTCTCTTTCCTCCAGTTTCTTCTTTCTGTCTCTTTCCTCTCTGCCGGCAAACCTCAGGGCTGGGATATCAGCACGTACTTGGGTGGTCCCTGTGCCCTCTTGCCCTTGCATTAAGTATTTTCCTGTGGCATTAAGTATTCAGACCCAGTTGGGTCTGAATTACCCGTGGTGCATTTAAGCACTCCCAGCTGCCCCCTTTACTGGGGACACTTCTGTGCTGTGAAGGCAGCTGGTACACAGGGTGCTGCTCTGCACTGTCTGGCAGCCTGTAGGGACAAGCCCTGTTCCTGGCGTGCTCTCTCCAGCTCCACTGGGAAGTGTGCTGGGTGCATTGATGGTGAGGGCCCATAGCATGCTGCAGCAGCAGTCCCAGGGACCTAGCTGTACTCACCTCCCCATCCCCAGTGAGAAATTCCTGCCAGTCTGACAGGAGGGGCAGTGCCTGACTGCTGCTTTTAATCTCTTTGGGACAAGTTCTTCCACGTTAAATCCTGGCTCCAGCTGAGCTGCTGTACCAGCCTTTGTGTGAAGGTGTTTCCAAAGGAGATTAAAGGGTGCCTGCCTGGAAAATAGGCCAGCAAAACCCTTTGTAACCCCATTAACTCTTTGTGGTCTAGCCCCAGTGCTGCCTTGGTTATTCATTTTGCAAATGGGGGGGCATTAGTGCTGGGGGAGGAATGGCTCTGGTTGATCCTGCCCTCCCTGATGGGAGAGAGATGATCCCTGTGAGTGCGGGTAGTAGAGTGTCAGGGGCTGCTTGGTGGCATCCCTGTGTCCTGCCCATGCCACTGGTGCAGTCAATTTGAGTTACAGCTTCCGATCTGGGGAGCTAATGATGAGCATCCGGTTTCCAGTGACAGGCGGTCTGGTTTTTATCATGGGAAGGAGTCAGAGTTCCTGCTCAGCTTTCTGGAAGTTGCTGTCTGGTCAAGGCTGTGCCTGAGTGGGGGTTGAAAAGCCTCGGTTTATGGTGCCGGCTGTTCTTTTGTCTCTGTTTGCCAGTGGACAAGCGGTGGGCAGGACAGCTGCTCTTCAGTGTGAAGGTGCAGCAAGGTTTGGGGGAGGGTGAGGACAGGTCTGTGTTTGCAGTGTCTGTGGCTCCGTTCAAGACCTCTGAAATGAAAGAATGTTTTCAAACAGTGTTCATTCACTTATGAAAAGTCCTGTTCTTACTGTGTCTGTGTCACCTAGGGGACTGAATTAAGTTACTTCAAGCATGGCAAGGTTTTGCTGGTACTGGCTGTGTCCTCATTAGGTCCATCCTGGCAAACTTTCCAGTTACAGCCTGAGTTTTAGAAGCACAGCTTCCTTCCAGCCTGGAAAATGCTAATGTGCTCGTGGAAAGCCAGAGTAACCCTTCAGACCACAAGAAAAAAGGTCTTGTCCTTAACTGGGGGAGGAAAACTCACTCCTCTGGGGTTTCCCAATGAATGCTTTCACTTATGCAGGAGAAAATCAGGAGTCGGTAGCAGCATTTGCCTTCCTCCGGTGTGCTTTAACCATCTTCCCAGGCCAGGCAGAAGGGTTTGTCGTTTCTCCTGTGTTTTCCCCTTAGAGAGGGAAGGGGTTAGCGCCCCAAGCCCCATGTGCATGCTCTCTGTGCAGGGACAGCGTGAGTCCTGCCAGCCCATCGGGGCTAAGTCAATTAGAATTGATTTGCACTCAGAGAACGGTAAGCTGTAATTGTTTACCCGCAATTCCATGCTGCCCAGAAAAATGCAAGGTTCTTTAGTGCCTGGGAAGGGATTCTGGAAATAATAATAATAATAAAATACCCTCTTCAATCCAAGCCTCATGATAAGCCATCTCAAAGGGAGGTTTAAATGAAGGGCAAACAACGTATACAAGAGGACAAAGTCAAAGCTCCTCTAAAGTATATGAAAAATCTAGATGAAGAGAGGGGATAAATTATTTAGTAGATTCTACCAGGGGAGCAACAGCAGCCGAGATGTGATTAAGTGTCAGAATATCAGACTGGTGTGTGGAAATCATTGCTTTTCACCTGCCAAATGACCTTGGACAGAATGGGGAAGTCCTGCCTGTGAAAGCTCAGGCTTGCTGATTGATGGTGGCGTCTTCTAGCCATGAAGTCTGCAATGCCCTAAATCTTCCTTCCCCTTCATTTTCTAGTTCTATGAAAGGCTTATAATTAAAATGGTGAAGAAAATACATTTGATAGGTAGATCAGACTACACAGAGAAACTGCCAAACAAAAGGTTTGAATAACGAAGTCCAATTTTGCTCAAATGCAAGCAGATGACAGCAAAACCACCGAAGGGATCGTCTATTTTGAAGTGTGTGCCCCAAACTAAAAAATTTAAAAAGAAACCGCATAGTTTGTTTTGTATTTGTATAATACTTGGTATTATCATGTTAGCATGCCATCTATTACTGCACCCAAATATTTTTTGCTCGTCCCTGTTCGTTTATTCTGTGCTCCAGAAGGTTCCTACTTACTTCATGGTGCAGGTTGTGTTCTAACAACCCGGGGGGGGGGGGGGGGGGGTGGTGTGTCTCAGAGTTGTTCAACGCTTCCACTTTTGATCAATCTGCCCTCTGCGATTAACTCTGTGGTAATTTTATCAGTTGTTTATTTAAGTAGATAACAATGGGGATTTACGGGTGAGATTAAGGGATGTGCAGTGTGATCCACTAGTGGCAAGCTGAAATGAGAGGAATTTGGAGTAGAAATAAGGTTTAAGTGTGGGAAACTTGTCAGTAGAAGAACTCTTCTCAGGCACTGGTGGACTCTCCATTGCTTGATGCTTTCATTCCATGACTAGACATCATCTTAATAGACTGATTTAAAGTGGAGACTGATGGGCTTGGTGCAGAAAGTGCCAGCAGTCCCCTTTCACTCTGGTATAAAATTTTGAGTGACTTTAGCTAAATTTCATTAGGTTTAGTGAATAAGAATAAAGTAAATTCAGCAGCCTCTGAGCATTTTCCCCTCTGGAAAAGCAGCAAATGTTTCTCAAAACCTCCCACTCTTGTTTTCCTCTTGAAATTTCCAGAAAGCCCACCACCTTGCTGTATGTGTTTTTACTTTATTCAGTCTTTATATAAAGGAAGAACTTTCCGCAGTGGGCTATTTTGATCTGGCCCAGATGTGCTGGTGGGAGGCTGTGCCCCTGGCTGTGGGGACAGGGAAGCACTGGTGGTGCTGGGGCCATGCAGAGGACCTGCAGTTCTCCAGATACCTTCTAAGCAGTCCCCACCATGGCAATGGACATCCTACCCTGCGCAGCGCCATGCCGAGATGCCCTGACTTGCTCTGTATAGATACACTCAGAGCATTATCTTCATCCAACCTCTGCTTTTAATTGTCTCTCTGTCTCTCATCTGCAACCTTCCCTATGTCCCTCTCATTTCTTTCACCCATTTTTGCTGGTGGCTGCTTTCTGGGGCAGGCTCCTGCTTCCTAATGGATGTGGCAGGAGGGGGAGGGCAAGAGATGAAGATGCCCCCAGCTTTTCGGGGGGCTTGCCCACTGTGGCTGGAGATGGAGGCTACCGGGGTCTGGCTCACGGTTTGCACCAAAGCGGCTCTTGCTGCTGAGGCTGTGCTGAGGATAAGTAAGCCCCTTGGGCCACCACCTGAGGACAGGAGGCTCGTGCATCTTGCAGGGCTGTGACCTACTGCTGGGTTAACCTGAAGCCCCCAGATCCTCTCCAAATTCAGGCCCCTCATGCTGCTGCTTCATGGCCAGCAAGAGCTGCTGCTTCCCAGCAAGAGGGGAGGGCAACTGTGGGCCTGCTAAATATTATTTGTTCCCCTTGTTTATTTTTTTCCCAGCAAGCCTTTAACTTGACCCCATGTGCTCAGTTTGTGTTGTTGCCGGCCTCCTGCTTCCCCTTCTGAAGGCGAGCGTGTTTGTTTTCGTGCTGGAGGGTGACCTGCTGTGCCTGTGCGTGGATGCATGCGCCTGTGAGCTGCCACTGGCATGCTCTACTCTCTCCTGCCACATGCCCTCATGCCCCAGCCCAGAGCCCCCCACACCTCCAGACCTGGTAGAGGGTCTGAAGAGGGTTCGCAAGCCCAGGCTCTGCTGCTATCTGAGGGCAGGTACTGGGCAGCAGGGAGGGAGTGCTGGAAGCTCCCACGGCGTGCTGGAGGGGGTTGGGGCTGGCGTCCTCTCCTTTGCCTTGCTGGAGCAATGCATCCATGTGGGGTGAACCACAGCTGTATTTATTTTGTGGGGCTTCCTCTTCCTCCTCTTCCCATGCCTCTCATCAGCTCTGCTGGCGTGGGACCCAGGTGGCCGGCCAGCCAAGGCCGTGCAGCCCTGCTGAGCCTGATCTCAGCGCTGACATAGCAGGAAGGAATAAAACTGTCTGTCTGTCCGCCCACAAGTAGTGGGGCAAGGGGGGACTGTAAACCCTGGCTTCCTGGGCAGCAAGGAGCATCCCTCCGAGCATCCCGTGGCCCTCTGCACTGTCCTGGGGCGGCCAGCTGTGTTCTTTGGGATGAACAAGAAACCTGTTTATTTTCTTGTGGTGTTTAAAGAAACCCAGCAGTAGAGGGGCTCCCTGGGTGTAAACCATCCCATGGGTCTTCAGGTGCTCCAAGGTGTGGGTATTACAGGAGGTCAGTGCTTACTGCTGGGGGACATCGCAGGGGCCTCAAGTGGGAGGTTAGCGGGGCAGCAAAGCCCCATTCCTGATTCCTAAGGAGCCTGAGAATATATTTTCCAAACTGCTCAGGGCTTGGGATGGGGAACATGATGCTTGGTTGGGCATAGGGTGGTCAGAAGGGCCAGGAACACTCTATGGAAACATCAATGGCATGTTCCCTGCCTCCCCTCTCCTGGGGTGAATGAGAAAACAGGAAAGTGTTGGCTTGGGCTGTATGGTGCAGTGATGGATTCTTTGCAGCAGGGCCCCAGGGCCTCACCACCCAAAGCTGTTGGAGCACTGCAGGATATGAACTGGGTCTTGGGCCTGGGGCCTGTGGGCCAGCCCTGAATGGAGAAGGGCAATAATTTGGAAATGGTGCCCTGGGCATCTTGAGGTGGACTGTTAGGAATCAGGATCTCTTCTAAGGCTGGAATGAAGCAATGTGTTTGCATGGTGCAGTGGGCGGCTAGTTGGCAGTGCTGGTGCCATGAGCTGAGCTGTGACGCTGGATGCAAAAGAAATACAGGTTAAACTGGGTGGTTTTTGCTCTCTGCTCTGAATTACGCTGAGCGTGACTCTCCATGCAGTGTGTACCGCTCTGTGTTGTATCATCTCTGTTTGCTGATGGGGGACCATTCAGTGCTGCTCAGCATGGTACATGTATTTGATGTAAGATGTGCACTGGGGTTCAATAACACTTTGCTTGAAAATAGTCCTTACTGTTATTCATAAGTGCTTTGAAATCTTCCTAAGGAAGGATCTGTTTCAGTACAGGGGGCTATTAAATTCCAGTACTTGTAATAAAGTGATTATTGCTGAGAAAATTAAGGGGTGAAGGAATATGTCCTCCTATAGGCCATAACCATCTTGGATAACTGCAGCTCAGGTGTGAGGGCTTTGGCTAAAAACAGAGAGTAGAAGGTTATTATAAACTGGAGTAAACAACACATTCAGGGAAATTGAATTATGACTTAAACTGAATAGCCTAGAAAACTGCAGAAAGCAATCAAATCAAAATACCCAGGCTCCCAATGTGCTCTCGAAATCTGAACAGGATAAACTTTACCCACCTCTTTGGGAGCAGCGGGTAGAGAACAGCAGCATGCTTTTATATGTAGAGGAAAGAGAGCCCTGCCTGACCCCAGCAAGCCCCTTTAGTGCGGAGTGGAAATATTAAAATAATGAGAGGCTGTTGATCAACAGCTATGGGGGAGTGGGGGGTGTCTTGGAAAAGCTAAAAACCTGTTTTTTGGAGAAACTGCTGGGAGAGAAATGAGCACAGGCAGCAGCTTGGAGAGGCAACACTTCAGGTTTTGTTTCCTGAAACAAGCGGTCTGTGTAGCCCCTGTGAGACCATTGGGCTGGGTGGGCAATGGTGCTTCTCCTGAGGAGCCTGGGAAGAAGGCTGGGCCACAGACAGGTGGCCTCTTCCAGCCCCAGTGATCCTGCAGTCTTGGAACTTGCTGTTGCTGCTTGGCCCCATCACAAGTGAGTATCAGCCTTGATCCCTTGAGTTCCATTTGGGAACTGTCAGTAGGCTGGGCGGGTGCAAAGGTGGCTTGGTCTTTGGCCCAAGAGCTGCAGTAACCTTTAAAAAAAGTGAAATAAAGTGTGTGCAACCTGAGCTAATGCTCACAATTATGTTGACGAAGCAGCATCATAAATTCTGCAAGCCAAGTTTAGCTTTATTTGCACTGTTTCAGCCACAGGCTGTCTTGCTTCAAGTAGGAGCACATGCAAATGCAGGTCCTGTGTTCCCCAAAGACATCCTTCTGGGGCTGAGCTTCCGTGTAACCCCATGTGCACCTTATAGGTGTTGTGTTGGGCAGAGCAAGCAGGGGAAGGAGGGCCCACAGATCCTGCACTGGTCTTTGCTACACAGTCAAGGGTATTATTGAATGTTAGAAATGAGCCACAGCACTAATGAAGCTTGGTGCCTTGATATTTGGCTTCTGCCATGGCTGGTAAAGCACCAGTTTTTTCCTGCCCTGGGAATATTTCTCGTGTCTCTTTGGCTGTGTGATTTATCTGATATTTTACACTGGTTGACTGTTCCTCCCTGTAGCTTTCCGCTCAGTGGCGAAGCTGAGTTCCTGTCTTTTTCCTGTTCCCTGGCTCTTGTGAAGTTCATAGCTAGTTGGTATCTTTGAGGTTTCTACCAACTGTTAAATCTGGTTGGAACTCACCCACCAGCTCCAATGTTATGGCAGGAGTGGAGTAGGTGGTTTGGTGGCAAAAGTCTTGTATCTTGACAAATCAAACTACAAGGGCTCCAAAACCCATGAGGGCTGGTTTTGAGTTTGAATTTGATGTAAAACCAGAGCTCTAGCAATGAACAGCAAAGCAAAAAGAAAACTTAACAAAACCTTCTACCCCTGATCAGCGCAAAGATGCGTGAATTATTTATACAGAGGTGTTGGCTGGTTCAGGTCCCCTCAGGGCTTTGTTGTGCCCAAAAAGCATCTGAACAGTGAAGGCTGTGCCCTGACTGCCCACAAGCACAGTGGTGCTTAAGGAATCAATTGTAAAAAAAAAAAAAAGGGCCGTTGATTTATTCCAATCTTTTTGAAATGCAAAAACGAACTAAACCCCTTGCCCTCTAAACCTGCCTTTATAAACCCCTTAGGAAGAAAGATCTTAGAAACCAGAGGGGTTAATTAATATTCCCTGTTACTGCTTCATTACCGTGGTTGGTTCCTGCTTCTGCTGCTCTCTGTAGAAGGCAGTGGCAGTGGTTGCACTGGTGACTGCACACAGCTAGGCTTTCAGATCAGATTTGGCATTGACAAATGTCAGCCTCGGAGCACCGGGACCTCTTATTGACAGTGAGAGCGAAGCAGAGTTCAGAGGCGCCTCATGAGACTAGCAGCATTCTTGTATTTTTTTTTAGGAGCTGTCTTTTTCAAACAACTCTGTTTGTTTATTACTGGTACTTCCCTTCTCACCAGTAATTTTCTTCTAAGTTTTGGAGCTGTTAAATTAGGCCTTGGAGAGAAGGGCCACCGCCAGAAGATCTATGCACCCATGCCACCCAATGGGAGACCACGCTTGCCTGAATCAGGTATCCCTCCTCTACTAGAAGAGGGCTCCTTCAGCTCTCCTGGGAAGTGGTCACTTGGGCTCTTGATGTTCAGATGCTCTGGAGAGGCACAGCGTTCTGCAGATTTGGAAGAGATGATGATAAGGAGCTACACATGCTGTGGGTTTGCAAGGCTCCTGGTGCATCCTTTCCCTTTGGCGCTCTTAGCACCTGCTGGGTGCCTCCCAGTGCTGTAACTCCTGGTGCTGTATAACAAAGAGCTTGTCTTAAATGCTGGGTATGGCTGACCTCATGATCATTGGCCTTTCTGCTGACTACAGCAGCCTCTGGGGCTCTGCCTCTCTGCATCCATGCAGTGTCTGTGCTGGCCTTGTCTTCTCACCTGTGTTTGCATGTCCCTTGCAGGTCTGGATGGACGCTGGCACTCAAATCTTCTTTTCATATGCAATTTGTCTGGGATGCCTGACAGCTCTGGGCAGCTATAACAAATACCATAACAACTGCTACAGGTAACTGGAGCACAGCTCTGCTGCATAGAGCCTTCCCCTCCCTGAACATCAGTGCACATAGGACGGTGAACTGCTGGAGGCTGCTAGCTTTTTGAAGTGGTGTGCTTTCTGTTTATACTCAAGGTGTAAGAAAATTCCTTCCAGGTGTTTTCTCCCCAAATCCAGTGCTCTGTGCTTTCTACACAAGGGAACTTTTCTATCTGTGGCATGGATGGCAAATCCTCTCTCCCCCATCATCTGAGAGCCAGCAAAGTCAGATCCTCTTCACTACCTTTGTGACTTCAGCCCACACCACAACCTATGAGTAGTCATAGGGGAAGCTAAGCTGTGAAATCTAATGGCTGTAGACTGGAGTCCTTTCACCTTGTTATTTATCCTTCCTGGGTTCCTTTGGCCCTAGTGTCTTGCACGGTTGTCAGTGCTCTGGGTTCCTGTGTGCTATCTGTGCCTGCGTATAAGCCTGCAGATATGACTTCTATTTCTTGCCTTCTCCCTTGAACAGAGATGGGCCAGGCTGTGAAATAGAATTAGGCTGTCAAGTTGAAGTGGTCAGGTGAAAACAAACTCATTTTGCTGGGTATGTGTGCAGCATCTGGAGCTGCATCCCTAGGGGTAAAACGCTAGTGTGAGTGAAGAGACCACCTCTAGGTAAAACTGCCCACCTCCTTTCCCACCCTTTCTCTGATGAGACCCTGTTGCTCCTGGCACTGGATTCTCCCCTTTCTTTTAAATTCAGAACTGTGTCTGTTGCTATCGAAGGTCCAGGCAGACTGCTGGCAGTGTGGTCCTTGCTTGGACTTTTTCTCTCTAGTCATGTTAGGACAAGTTCACTTGTGCTGTAGGGATGCCTGTCCAACAGGTGGGCTGGGACTCCTCTTCCTTTTCATGTCCCTTCTCCCAGATGCAGTTCTGAGAGAAAAAGCTGTAGGAAAAGAGATAATGGATGTGTTTGTGGCCTGGTGCATGTCCTTGGCGATTAGCCCTTTGCATCTTCAGTCTAGATGTGTAGCATGGAGATATCCTGGTGTGGGCTTCCCACTGGGTTAGCTGAGCTTGGTGGAGCATGACCCTCTGGCTCCACCGAGCCATGAGTTAATAGATCTAGTTAACATGCAGGGAGGAGCACAAAGCTCCCAAAATGCTAGATACCTAAAGACTGATACATAAAATCACACTGGATTTGCAGAGTAGCATTTAATAAAGTCAGACCGGGCCATGAAATGCCAGAAGGGGTGCATTCAGTCTGGTTCAGAATATCTCAGAAAAATGCTGCAAATGTTATTGTTGTCCCCAGGGTTGCAGTCACAGGACAACTAGGGAGACTGGAGCATGAAAAGGAATTGGATAGATAAGAGATGTTTAGTTTAAATAGTAGATGGATGAGAATGAGATGAAACAGAGACAAAAGGGAATAGATCAGAGAAAATAAATTGGATGGCTCTGTTCATCTTTTTCTCATCATGTGAGGACCAGGAGATATCTGGTCGTGCTGAGAACCAAGAAGATTGTAACAGGTCTGAGAAATCTATTAAGGAAAAATAACCCCATGCCCCCTTCTCACACAAAAACAATCTCTGGTACTCTCTGCTACAGGAGGGACCAGGGAAGAGCAAGGAAAAAAATGAAAAAAAATCAGGCATTTAGATGTGTAACAAGACTTTCTCATTGAGTGAGCAGCTTAGGTGAGGAATGGATCTTTACACTGTCCTTGGAAAAACCTTTCTCTGTAGGGGCTGCTGCTGTGTTTTCCACCCTGGGTCATCCTCCCGGTGTCAGGCCAAGCCATGGGGGAGCTGGGAAGCAAGGCCTTGCTGCGTGTGTAGTGCATGGGGTGGGAAGACAGGTGTTGTCCTAGGTGGCTGCCATGGGGTGTGGGTTGTATCTGGACCCCCACCTGGCTGATGCTGTGTCTCCTTCTCCCAGGGACTGCGTGGCCCTTTGCTTCCTCAACAGCGGCACCAGCTTCGTGGCTGGCTTTGCCATCTTCTCCATCTTGGGCTTCATGGCAGGGGAGCAGGGCGTGCCCATTGCTGAGGTGGCTGAGTCAGGTAAGTGGGGCTGTGGTGGGATGGGGCCATGAGGGTGCTGCCATTTGTCCCCCCTCAACAAGAGGAGCATGCCCTGCAGAAAACAATGTTGCTGCAGGTTCCCATCCTAGGAGGCGGTTCTGCTTTCTGCCTCCAGAAAACAGGGAGAAACACATGCATGCTCATGAAATACTAAGATGCAATGGCTCAAGGGTCAATATAAGCTGCCTGTTGGGGTGTTAGAATCATAGAATCATAGGCAGTGGTTCTCTCTTAGGAGGGGTGGGGGTGAGGTGCGTGCATGGTGTATGCCCAGGCTTGTGCTGTGCTCCTCTGGGCTCAGAGTTTTTTCCTGGCTCCCAGCCTTTGCGATGGCAGTGCAGCTGGAGCTTACTGTCTCCCCTTTTCCTGCCTTCCTGTTGGCTCCTCCAACCCTTGAGTAGCCTGGGTTTCATGCTCAGGGCTTGTATAACTGGAGAAAGAGGCTGTACCTTGGCCAGGTAGCTGCCTTGGGCAGGTCTGCACCAGCCATGCCGCTGCCATGCCAGCATCCACTCTGTATGTCCTTCTCCCTGCAGGACCTGGCCTGGCATTCATCGCCTACCCTCGGGCTGTGGTCATGCTGCCCTTTTCCCCTCTCTGGGCATGCTTCTTCTTCCTGATGGTTGTTTTGCTGGGACTGGACAGCCAGGTAAAAGACAATTCCCTGCCAGACAAAAGCCACTATCCATTTGGGACAGGCTTTTAAAGTGGCAGAGGTGGGGGCAGTGGGGCTGGGGACCCAGTCAGGACAGGCTGATGGAGGTGTGATCTCTGCTCTTTGCAGTTTGTCTGCGTGGAGAGCCTCGTCACAGCTCTTGTGGACATGTACCCCACCATCTTCCGCAAGAAGAACCGCCGGGAGACTCTCATCCTTCTGGTTTCCGTCCTCTCCTATCTGGTTGGGTTGGTGATGCTCACAGAGGTATTTTGGGCTCAGACTGGTCTGAGTGCCCCCCTGGCAGAGTGGGACCTGGCGGGTGGTGGGGTCTGTGCTGCGGCTGAGAGCTTGCTGGTGAGCCCCACCCTGCTGCACAGTGCCTGGGGGAGGCTGCCCTTCCCTCCTCCCTTGGCGTTCGTGTTTTCCCTTACAGCCTTCTCACCCCTTGTACCAGCCACACTCCTCCTGCCAAGACCGATGACTGGAGCTCTGGGCAGCTCATGTTTTGGTGACAGATTTATCTTTGCATGAGCTAAGCCTTTACAGCTGTAGCCTGTGGCATGGTGAAGGGAGCACCTTTCTCCTTCACTTCTCTCCTGTATGGGGCTACATGAGCGCTTGATGTAAGGGGATGTGGTGGGCCTGAGTGTGCCCCAAATCTATTACACCGGTTTTCTGTATATTCCCCTTGTTGTGATTAATGGCCTGAGAGTTAAACTGTTCTGGTTTAAAACCTTTAACTCCTCCTAGCAGTATGAGCGTGGGGGCTGATGCTGCCATGACAGTTTTTGCATCTTCATTTGGGCATAACTTTGAAAAAGCTGCTGCCCCTGCAGCTCTGAGCCTGGACTTACCTGCAGGCCCATTCTGTAGACAGCCTTGCAGGCCTGGGCAGTAAAGCTGCCAGCTGCCGGGCCTACAGCAACAGGTACTTGCAAGACTGCATGCACTGCATTCTCTGGGCAAATTAGGAGGCTGAATTAAATCTGATGCATTGTGCCTCTGAAAGGGTTTTTTTCACCCTCACTTCCAGACACAGGAGTTGCTTTAGTTCTGTCTTGTCTTAACACATCCTCACGATCCCTATCAGTCACTTGCCCTCCTCAGCCCTGCCCTGGACTTGAAGGGTTACAGGGACTCCCAAGAGCAGTGCTGCTGCCTGTCTCCATCAGGCCTGGACGTGGCCTTAGCTGTTGGCTAAAACCTTAATTAGGAAGGTGCCTCCAGCTCTGGGTTGAGTTTGTTTCCTGCTCTGGCTGGAGCTCTTTGCCTGTGCCTGATTTCTCTTCCATCTCTCCTTCCCCACCTTGCCTTGCTGCCTGCTTGGCCCTTCCCAGGGTGGGATGTATGTCTTCCAGCTCTTTGATTACTATGCTGCCAGTGGCATGTGCCTGCTCTTTGTGGCCATCTTCGAGACTCTCTGCATCGCCTGGGTCTATGGTGAGTATGAACTTGGGAGGTACCCCAGCTCTGGTCTCTCAGGCTCTTGCTTGTTCCCATCCTAAAATTGCTGATCAGTAGCTTCTCTTGGCAATTGCTTCATAGTGCAAGGCAGACCTCTAAGCCCTCGCTTCAGTGCCCAGAGGCTAGCAGGGGCTTTCTCACAGCAATGCCTTGGGGCATCTGCTTGGTAGATATCCTCAGCATGTGCCTATGTGTCCCTGCTTTTGAGGCCCTCCATTCTTGAGGACTTGGAGCTGGCTGGGAAATCTTTTCCCAACCTGTGTAAAGAGGAGTACGAGACACTCAACGTTTTTAAGAGCCCTCTCTCAGCCTTGATGTCCACAAGGGATGGGTAATACCTGGCTTTAGGTCCAGGCCTGAGAGATGCCAGCTGAGGGGCTGGCCTCGCTGACCCACCAGACTCTTCTGGTGGGAGGGGGGCAAAAGGTCCAGGACAGAGACTTGAAGCCATCCACACTCCTGGTGAGCTCCCTGACTGGGCTGTTGGCTATGCTGAAGTTACTGCCCCCTCTTCTGGGGAGCACCCAAACAGCGGTGAAGCAGCCCTCCTCCCCTTGTACATGCAGACCCCGTGTCTTCCCTCGCTGTTAGCAGTGAGGCATCCTTCCCCTCTTCCGCAGGTGCCGAGCGCTTCTATGATAACATTGAAGATATGATCGGGTACCGGCCGTGGCCCATCATCAAATACTGCTGGCTTTTCATCACCCCAGCCGTTTGCATGGTGAGAGCCCACAGGAAGAGGAGCTGTGGGGAGGGAGGAGGGCATATCTGTGTGCCTCTGAGATACAGATACCTACCTATACATAGAGGGATGTGTGTATCTGTAGGGGGTTATCTGGCCTGTACTTTGGGAGCTGTGCTGTCCTAGACAGACACATGGGGGCTGTCCTAGCAAAGCTGGTCTGGTATCTCCTCTGTTGCTGTCCTGGGGAGTTCTTTGTTACTGTGAAACTCTGTGTAGGTGTGGGCTCACCAAGAAGATCTTTCTTAATTAATGTTGTTGATTTTCTTGCTCTTTCTCTTGGTCTTTTCCACCTTGCTAGGCAACCTTCCTGTTCTCTCTGATCAAATACACCCCACTGACCTACAACAAGAAGTATGTGTACCCATGGTGGGGAGACACCCTGGGCTGGCTGCTGGCCCTCTCCTCCATGGTGTGCATCCCTCTCTGGATTGTCTACAAACTCTCCACCATCAAAGGCTCCCTCAGAGAGGTGAGGCTGCTGCTCTGGGATCAGGGCATGGGCTGTGCTTCTGTGTTGAATTTGAGACTCAAAGGGGGATCGTTTCTGTGTTGCAGGTTAATTAGCAGGGAGCCTAGAATAAATCGATTGGATGAGTCCATTGCTATAACTGTCTGTTGATTTTATTAAATTCTGCCTGGCTGGAGGGCTGCTCCAAGCTGGCTGTTGCCTCTTGGTGCCCTTTGTTTATTGCTTCTGTCTCTTTGCAAGCACCATTAGGAAAAAGTTCATTAGATGGAGAGGATAAAGATGATCTCCAACACCTTGTATCAGTTTGGAGACTGCCCTTGACTGAAGCCTGGGGACTTACTCTGAGAAAGCTCCAGATCCTGTGAGCGTTGTGGGCAGCTGAGTGTCAGTGGCCCGGGCCTGCCTGGCTCCCAGAGCTGCTGGGACCCATTGCTGGCTGCCCTGAGCATGCCTTGAGACCTGGCATAGCAGACCTTGCTCCAAACAGGCATCCTGTCCCTGCCACTGGAGGCTTTACAGACATCCCAATGCCCAGGGCTCGGGAATGGGTTGTGACAGCAATGGGCCCCCCAGGATGGACAAGGAAGAGAGGGCACAGCTGCAGGAGCACAGCAAGGGCCACAGCTCATGACGTAGAGGGTACCCTGTTGTGTACTTGCTGTCTCAGTTAAAGCCAAGTGTGTGTGTGTAGGGTCTCCCCTTGCAGTCTGTGCTGACGAAGGGCATAACCTGGAGCTACTTGGGGACTGACTTTTCTTTGAATTGTTTTCTAGCCCTGGCCTGGAGCAAATGGAGGACATGGCTTTCCTTCTGTGTCTCGGGTCTCTCATGTGCTCAGTGCTTGTTTTGGGACAGGTGGCTCAAAGATGAGTTTATCCCCTTGGTTTCTGAAGGGTTGACTGTCCTTATGTGGGACATCTCTGGCATTTAAGGACCAGACCTGCAGCGCTGGCTGGCTGAATGATACCCACAAGTGGGATAGGAGAACCCTTGCAGCTGTGTTCAGTGCCTGTCTTTGCCTTCCAGAGGCTCCGCCAACTCACCTGCCCACTTGAGGACTTGCCTTCCAGGCCCAGCACGGGACAGCCCCTTCCCTCCACCAGAGCTGGCCTCCTGATGCTGACAGAGCTTGAATCTCATTGCTAGGATTGGTGTGGCTCTTCTTTCCTCCCCCCCAGGACGGTTTCTATACAGCCTTTATCACCTCTTGGACAACACAAGGATTCTTCACTCACTAAGGTGAGAGGGATTTCTGTGCTGAGCTCCCTTCCCTGGAAGATTTGAAGAGGTGAGGAAGAGGCTGCTGTGGAGATAGTCTGCGTGGAGTTAGCAATGCACCTTAATCCTCTGTCTGGAGAGGGCACTGAGGGGGCAGACCAAGAACCTGTGTTCCTGAGCATCCCCAGCCTTCTGGTGGTCAGAAAGGAAGGACTGATCCTGAAGTGGAGAGTGTCATTGAGTCTCAGAGGTGTGGCTCCAGCGTGGACTTTGGGAGCTTCTCCATTCATTCCATTAAACCCTTGATTTTCCCCTCTAGATCCGCTCTGTCTCAGTTTTGTCTCACCAGCGTGCCTTGCTTGTGGCGCATCAGGCGGGGTACGCGTTAGCAGAGCTGTGCTGGGCGCTCAGGTCTGGATCTACGTCACTGGCACATCCATGTGGGATGGTGGCCAGAGGAGAGGCAGCTCGGTTAGGGCGGGAAGGAAAACAGGGAACAGACACCCCTGTGAGTGTCAGGCCTCGGTGAAGTAGAGAGCGCAACGCCACCTTCTGCTGGAGCCATTGCCAGCTCCCAGCCAGAAGGGCTGCCTGGCTGATGGGTCACTGGGCTGGCCCTTCTCAGGGTCTGAGGGAAGCGTGTGGGGTTGCCTTTCCTTTCCTGTGGGTGATGGATCCCAGGAGCCTCTCCCTCCTCCCTGCAGGTCTTTTTCCCTCTGCTGACTGCCTTCCAGGTGCTCCCAAGCCGGTTTTCCCGCAGGCGGAAGAGGGGCTGCCGGCTTGAAGCGGGATCTGGGTGCTGTGGCAGCAGACAGGGCCCCTGTTTACGGGCTGTTCGGGTTGAAAGGAAATAAACCCAAGCCACTTGCGTGTGAAGCGCTGCAGCCCCAGCCGCCGGGGAGGGCAGCCAGAGGACACGCAGCCCCGGGACGCTGGACGGTTCCCAGGAAACCCTGAGGAAGCCGGAGCCCGGGCAGCGCCGAGCGAGCTGCCGGGGGCCCTCGGCTTCCCGAAACGCGGGTGGGCGCCGGTGGGCACCGCGCTGCGTGCGAGGCCGGCGGTGCGGCGGGGGGGGGGCGGCCGCCAAGGCAGCTGTCCCCGCCACTAGCCACAAGGGGGCCCCAGGGCTTCACCCGCCGCCGCGGCGCGGGGCCGGGGTCCCGGCGGGGCGGGCCGGGGGCAGCGGGCACCCTCGCAGAGGGACCGAAGATCCTCCGAGCTGGGTGGCTTTGCTAGTACGGTCGGTGGCTGCCTGCTCACCAGCCGTAGGGCCGGGGAGAAGATTTCGCCTGGGTCACGGTTAAGCGGCCGCTTCCCCGGCGCTGAGCTGCCCTGCGCAGGCCGCAGCCTCCCGCGGGGGGCCCTGGCCTGGTTTGTGGCACACGCTGGTTTAGATATCCAGGCGATGCCAAGCTCTTGGGCTTGGATTCGCTTGACTCGTTTTCCCCCAGTTTGGTGTTGTTGGAACCTGGTGGCCTGAGGTGGGAAACAGACCCATGATCAGTTCATGAACTGAACGCCTCTGACAATGCCTGGAGAGCACCAAGCACAGAGGGGATTGCTGCTGGGAGGGCTGTGAACACGCAGATTTAAGCTCCGGGGGTGGAGATCCTGCTGATCTGTGGTCCTCTGGGGCTTCATTTGCTCTGTTCCGGAGAGGCTGTGGAAACCTCATCTCATTTCCAGACCGTTTTCGCTTTTCCCAGCCTATTTTCCATAGAGGCTCTGGGGCAGATGGGTACCTTTGCTAGGCTGCATGTGCAAGCAGGGGTCATCCTTGCACTTCCTTTAAAATTTCAGCCCCTGGATTCTGCACACTTCCCTCCCTGCTTCTGGAGAAGGCTGCGAGTGCTGAAAACACAGGGCTGGGGAGCTGGAGGTCAGGGCTGAACCGTCTGTCACTGTTTTCCTGGACAGCCTCAGAGTCTCGGAGGTCTCCATTCCCCAGCTACTGCAGCACTTCTTGGTGCTCCTCTGTGAGCTGAGGGCAGGAAAGAGCTTACAAACCCAGGAGAAGTCCCTCTTAGGAGAGAACCACTGTGCGATGGAGGATGGAGCCATCCAGCTGCTCTGCCACTTGGATACTGGCTGGTAGAAATTACTTCTAGAAATGAGCAGAGAATCCAATACAGAAGGGGTTTTTTGTTGGCTTCTTGCATCAATTGTATTAGAAGCTCCAGCAACAGACAGTCCTGTAATTCTAATCCTAAACAGAATTATACTTTCATTTTCCTGTCATATCTATTAGAGGTTTGGCCTATGGAGAAGATATTTTAACCCTAATAAAAATAATAGTAATTGCCTATGTGCAGCTGAGCAGACTTCCTGCACCACACGTATTTTGGAGATAGTTGTGGGCAAAGTGGGACTCTGCTGAAAGGTTTGTGATTTGCTTTGTTTCAGAATACTCTGGTGTCCAGTGCTTTGGCCATGTGGTTTATTGATTTGGTTATATATGAGCCAGGAAACCTCACAAGCCTGTGTTCCTGCATGACCCAATTGCTGTAAAGCTTTGGGTGAGATAGGCAGTTCTGATAAGCAAGAAAACCAAAGGTTTTGCTGGTCATTCTTAAATAAATGTCATTTTTTTTTTTATTTATTTTCTGATAGGACTTTAAGACAAAGTATTGAAACCTGTGATGCCTGGCTTGAAATAAGAATCAAGTATATTCTGTATTGCTCATTGAGAAGGCTGATGGACTAAATCTGAACTGAATATATTTGAAACTTCCAGGCATGGCATTTTTCACAGGACTTTTTAGTAAAGACCCCGTGGTTAGAAGGGAAGCTTTGTAAAATGCAGAATATGGTGATTGTGGAATATAGTGATTTTTCAGTATTTGGAATATGGTGAATGAGATTTTCTTTTCATTACATTCAAGATCAGCCCAGTAGTCCACTTCTTGCAGTCTGTGGAATTTACCCCTGCTCATACTTTCTCCAGCTGGGGAGATGCCGATGTCTCTTTAGACAGGAGATATGTGGTTGTTGGAAACCTCCCGCCTTCAGAATCCCAAATCTGCAATTTAGCCTGAGATTTCAACCCATTACTTCTCAGAAAATGGGGATGAGATTCAAGACCCAGGTTTTATGGTTGTTTTTTTTAGGGTTTCTGTTGGGTTTTTTGGGTTCTTTTTGGTTGGTGGTTGGTTTTTATTTTAATTTCAAATGAGAAGTTCACATAAAAAAAAAAAAAGTCCCTGAGATTCTACCACAGATTTTTAGTGCTTGGAAAGAGTGACTCGCCTTTCCATCTGTCTGTCCACAAAAAAACAGGCTTTGCTCTCCCCATACTGTTGTGCTTGCATCTGTGTTGCCTGGGGAAGAGTCTCAGCTTCCTCCTCCATGAATGGAGATGCCTCACACAAGGCAGGGAAGAGATTTCAGATCTTGGGGACAGACCCATGGACCTGTGGAGCAGGATGCATCTGCTCTGGTGGGGAGCATCCTGAACTGTGTGGCTCCCAATGTAGTCAAACAGATGCCTTGAGAGGTGCTTCTTGCTTTGCCACTAGTGATATACAAGGCAGTTTTCTGTGGCTATTGATGGATCCTGTTGTATGAACTGTGCTGCACGTTTTGGTGACAATGAAGGTGTATGTGTTGGGAGAAGACAGGCCCTTGTCCACAAATGGAGAGAACAGAGTAAGGGTAACATCTTACTGTGTGGGATACATTATCCTGCGAAACAGGGGTCCCCAAATAATCTGTTATATGTGTCCTGCAGGGTGTTCAGCTGAGCCCTTGTCTGCTAATGTGGTCAGCAGCCTGCAGGATGGAGATCTGCATGGCATAGGTAAGGGAGGTGTGTGTAGAGGAGTGCTTAAATGGATTTGGGAAGTCATAACTTCGGAGAAGTGACTTGGCCCATCTGACCTGTCCAGAGTCACAACCTTGGGTAGTAACATGCACTTCTCTCTTCCCCCAGAACAACCTTGTCCTTTGCATCCTCATGTATTGTTTCACTGGAGGTGTTTGCCATCACAACACGTGTTCCCACAGCAACAAGCTCAGCTGCCCTGAGGAAGCAGGGAGGGAGAGCAGGAGCAAATGTACCCATGTGTCATCTGTCTGCTCTTCTTCTGTGGTCCTCCTTGGTCTCTGATCAACAGCCAATGCAGCTTTTAGAGAGACTGTTAGACCATAGATGTCTCCCCAGCATCACTAATCCTCCCCCCAACTACTTTTATTGTTGACATTGGGCTCCTAAACTGTTTGCTCTTGCCTCATGCTCTCCCCAGCTGGGGAGGCTGTGAAATAGGAATGTCTCACACCATCCATACTTGTAAAGATGAAGGCTCCCAACAGCCTCCTCTTCCCTGGGAGCCCAGCGCAGAAGCAGTGCTGCTGCCGCCAGAGCCCATCATGGTTCTGTAGGGCCTCGTTAGCTCTTGTTACTTTGGTTATGTTCACTTCTGATTTAGTTACAGTGAAGCTGTTGCAGGAAGTCACAGGCACACTTAAGCAGGAATTAGCCGTAAACGTAAAAAATGAATGATGTGAGTGCCTGGGGGAAGCTCCTCTGCAGGCACAGCACTGTCAGCTGGGCACGTTCCAAGCGAAGGAGCAGCGGCGCTGTGCCTGTGGGGACACCAGTGTTTCTCCCATTTTGTTAGCACAGGTTCAAAAGGTGGGGTGTCTGGACAAGCGAGGACTGTGGTGGGTTCTCCTACAGGTGTCCTGGCAAGGGGGGCAGCCAGGGGTGCAGGCTCCTATGTCTCCAACACCAAAGCCAGTGCCCACCTCCCCCAGCCTCTAACTTTTAGAAAGCAGGAGTGTGTTTTGGATGCACCCGTAAGGTGTCATGGTGAAAGACTCCCAGCAGCTGGGGCGGGTGGAAAGGGACTCGTTCTGGATTGAGGCCTTGCCTCTTGCTGGCTCGTGGAGGGAGGAAGCATCATGGGGAGTCCTGGGGCTCACTGCTGCCGGGGAGCGTGGTCCTAGTGCAGGCTGATGTTGGCAGCCTGCTGCTCCAGCCTGGCACTTCAGCAGGCGTGTCAGAGCTGGGTGAAAGGGAGGAAGTGGTGGGGAGACAGCAATGATAGGAAGAACCAACATGTCCTCCGAGGAAAGAAAAGGGGACACAAAATGCGAGGCAAAGGGTGTACTGTCAGCTGGTGAGTGGTGTGGTGAGGAGGAGACCTTTCTGAAGCTGCAGGGTGTCTCCAAGGTTGGGGTTAGCTATCCATCAGGGAAAAGGCTGGTCCAGCAAGCTAAGTCCAGGTCTCCAGTCTCTCTGGGCCTGGCATAGGGTCACTTTGAGGAGCATTTTCCTCTCTGCTGACAGGAAGGGATGGAAACTCATGTGGCAGGCTCTGAGCTGGCAGCTGCAGAGGGAGTAGGACCCTCTGTGTGGTGGGACAGCAGCGCCTTTCCCTTCCTCCTATGCATGCAGTGTGTAAGTGGGGCAGCCCCACCCAGACCTGCTGACCTGAGGTGGCTCCCCAGGGAGCTCAGCGGTGTGGGGAACTCAGATCCTTGGGGCAGTGGGTTCAAAATGGCTGAGAATGGCAGGGCATCCAAACCTCAGTCACTGGGCAGGGTAGGCTGTGGGGTGAACCCACTGACTCCTAGACAGGGAAGCATCCTACAGCTTGAAAGACCTACTGGGGAGAAGGCTGCTGCCCCTTGGGCACAGCAATGGAGCTACCTCTTGTCTTGGGTTTCCTGCTGGCGAAATTGGATGCTGCCATCCTTTCCTTTGCTAAGTGCCAAACACAGTGGGGACATCCCAGCTCTGGGGAGGGGCTGCAAAGGAGGGGTGAATGTTTCCAGAATTCTTTACAAGCGGTGTTTCCCTTTTGGGGATGGAGTGTTCAAGAGCAGCCTGACCCATGTTCTTACCATCCCTGCTGCCAGAAGGGCTCTGCTACTTCTCCCCTCCAGCTTCCTCTGCGTACCTGTGTCAAGGCACCTTTCCTGGGGTTTCCTGGGGACCCCTGCCAGAAGCTTCCATGGTTCATTCCTGATGGTGTCTGTCCCTTGTGTCAGCCAAACCTTGGCTGTGGCTCCTCTTGTTGGGCTTGCTGGGAAATTTGAGTCTTGCCACTGTATCCCTCTGCTAGCCCCTGTGGCAGAGGAGAGGAGCCTGTGCCATGGGAAGACCTGCAGCCAAGCTCTCTCTGCCAGAAAAGGTGGCCATTAGTGGTCAGGAAGTGTGTCACCCTCTCCTGGGATGGGGCTGAGCACAGTCTGCACCCCCATAGCTAAGCTGGTTGGGAGGCACCGTGGCACCAGTGCAATCCCTCCTATGGAGGCTGCCCTGAGGGGATGAAGGTGCCCTGTGCCCACAGCAGGATTTAAAAACACAGTGAATTATTGCCGGGTGGGAAATTCTGAAGCCTGGGTGTAACTTCTGGTACCCTGTGGGCTGGAGAGCAGGAACAGTAGCCTTTTTTTTCCTGCCAGAGAATGATTTTCACGCATTGCTGGATAAAGTTTTCATTTAGGTTGACTTTCTTCTTGTTTTACCTTAATGTCACAGGTCATTTCTCATCTACGGGTTTGGAACTAACCCTGTGATGTTCCTGTGAAACACTTCAGTATGGATAAATCAAGTTTTTAGGTCATCTCTGCTTACCTAGGCTTATCTCAATGCCCTTTTCGTATCTGGATAACCTCTATTGCGCTTTTTCCCCTCTCTGTGCTGGGCCATACCAGTCCTCCCTGGCAGGACATGCAGTAGCACCGTCCCCCACTGGCAGGGCCAGAGGCAGCGCAGTGCCTGCACTGTGTAACCAGCACATGATGTTCCCCTCAGAGTCTTTCAGGACTTCAGCTATAGCCCCCAAAAGGCAGATGATGGAGCCTGGCCCCTCTGACATTGATCCCAGTCCGTGCTAGGGAAGATTCAGCCTGTATTTCTTTGGGGATGGGATCAATCCAGTTAGCTACCCCAAATGGTAGGTGAAAGCCAGGGCTTTGAAAAATGGCACACTTGGACAATTTAATCCTGGAAACAGGATGCTGTGTGTTGTCTTTGGCTGCCTGTGAAGAGGCAATGCCTGCTCCAGCTGCCACCCCAGCCCATGGCCCCGTTGCCCAACTGGGACCTCTGGGGCAGCACTGTGCTGGCTTTGAGCTCCCCAGCCCCGGGGATGTCCCCCAGTGCTCACGCTGAGCTGCTCTGCCCCTTCTTCGCACTGCCCAGAAGCGTGGGCTCTCTCACAGTGTCAACTGAGGTAGTAAACACCCCCAAAGTAGGAGATGTTTTTTCCTACTGCCTCCAGTGCTTTGTCCTGAGCATCCTGCCAGGACAGAGGTGGTTCCCTTCATGCACGTCCCCAGCATTGCTTGTCCCCAGGGCACTCTGGCATGCTCTAATGTGATCTGATTCACCACCTTCTGGCACCCATGGAGGAGTTTTTTGAGACAGCGTTACAAATGACCTCAATATAGTGTGCAGGCACGTAAACCTACCGCTTCCCCACTCTGTGGTGATGAGGGCTTTTGTCAGCTCCCAGGTTTTCCACTGAGGGTGCCAGGGGATGCTCATCCTGTGAGCTCTGACACAGGCGGGCGAACTGGAGCATGTGCTGGATGTGTCCTACCTTCCCTCTCACGTGCTGCTGTGGCTTGACCACGTGGGTTTGTGAAAAGGTCAGTCGGGATTTGGCAGGCACATTACCCAACAAAGCAAAAGACAAAACAGCCCTAGCATTAAACCTAACATTAAAAAAAGAAAAAAAGGAGCTGAAGGACATAACCAGAATGCCTGCTGCTGGCACTGGTCAGGAGAAGCCCTGGAACTGAGGTGGATACAAAGAGCTGCCAGGACAGAGGCAAAGTGGGATTGCTCACTTCCAAGCAAGCACAGGCACTGTAACAATAAACACTCCAGCAGTATCTCTGTGGGCTGACAGAGCTCTCCCCTGAGCTGTATTGGTGCTTGCAGTGTGTGGCACAGGCATGGAGGGGTCTGTGTGAGCCCACAACAAACACCCCCCTCCCTCCCCACCCACTTTCTGCCTTTTGCACTGTCTGCCTGATGGTGTTGGTGAGCTTCAGGCCTGGGCCCTGAAGCAGGTTTAATGGAATGGTCCCTGGAGATGGAGACAACTTATTCTGTACATTTGCAGGAGGATTTTAAGGGATGCTATTCTCCCACTAAATTGTTACAGCCCCAGACCAACACCCCAGAGTCAGGGTGTGTTGCAGCCATCCTGGGCTGGGCAGCAGGCTTGGCAAGGGATGAGCTCTCTCTTCCTGAGGTTGAGAGGACCTGGCTTGACCGTGGCTGCTTTCTTTTCTCACTTTGCTGTCAGGGCTGCAGTTCAAGGTCTGGAGAGGTGTATGTTGTAAGGGAGCTGGGGAGAAAGTTCTCCCGCCCAATGCACCTCCCTTCCTGCCGTCCCACCACCCACATGTGAGCTGAGTGATAGTTTGGTGGGGAGAGCTGGTGGAGGAGGAGGGACGGGAGGAGGAGAGAGGAGAATCTTTGCTTTAATTCTTCTTGTGTCTCTTTGGCACTCAGTGCGTTCCCTGCCTTGGACTCCAGTGGGACAGGACCGGACAGGCTTGCCTGGAGGAGACCCGTGCCGGGTTCAGGTGAGTTGGGTGTTTGCTTGTTGAGCTGAACTAGCTGCATGTGCACATCACACCGGGTGTGATGGTGTCTCTGGTCCGTCTGTAGCCAGCTGCGGTACGCCAGCTGCCTGCTGTGCTCTGGGGTGTGGGCCAGCAAATCTGCAAGGGGAAAAGCTTCCCAACATCAAGCAAAGGAAGAGAGTGCTGGAGGATGGGGGGTAAATAATGTTTTGGTCAGCCCAATGAAGAGGTTTTTCTTTCAATGGCTCTTACAAGAGAGGGCAGACAGCGATGATGCTGGGGGCCTGCCAGGAAGCTGCAGAGCAAAGGGTTGCCTGAAGGATGGGTACTGAAGGTTGCAGCACCAGGGAGAGAAAGAAAAGGACTAAGCAGAAAGACTGAGAAGATGAGAGTGGGCCGGATCAGGATGGGGATGAACGGTGGTGATTACTTAGTAATAACAAGTACAGGAAATGTGTTAGGAGTGAGGTAGGCTGTAGGTGTTTCAGCTCCTGCAAACACGAGGGAGTGACTCCCTCCTCCTGTGCTGGCCTGCAGAGGTGCTGTCCCTGGCGCACTGACTTTGTGGGCTGCAGCTCTAAAAGGTGTGCCTAGGTGCATGTTCCTCCTTCTTCTTGTCTCAGAAGCGTCATCAAACTTGTTCCAGCGTATGGGTGAGGCAAGGAGGCAGCACAGTCTGTGCATGTGCTAAAGTGGGCATCTGTGGGCATATTTGTGAACAAAGCCAGGCAGAATGCATGGGGGTTTCATAACACCTGATCTGTGTCTCCTTAAATCAACAGCACTTTTAAAGTAATCACTACTAACCAGGGCTTTCATCCAACGCCACTGGAAATGCTATTGCCCCAGTTTTTCCTCTGTGACAGCTGCTGATATGAGAGGCTGAACCTTGGACCTGCCCTTTGCAGCTCTGCAACAGCCCAACCTTTCTGGATTTATGGGCACAGATGTCCTTGCAGAGGGCAAGCTAACAAGCCCCGTGCCACATCTCCTACCTGCCCATGCTCCTGGGCAGGGTAATAGGAAAATTTTGGTGCCCCAGGTGGGAGTGCAGATACCCTGCCTCTTGGAGGGTGCGGGCATGATGTAGAGCTATTGCGTTGCAATTCAGTGTCACAGCAGGCGCTGCTAGGAAGGGGTTACGTGCTGCTAGAGTCATAGTCTGCACGTGCCCCTGCCTGTCCCAATCTCACCTGACATGCCTTGTCCTGTGCACCAACTCAAGAGGGCTGAGCCTGCCCAGGGTATGCCAAGTAGATCTCCATCCTGCACCTGAGCGGGATGCAGAGTGCTGGGCTTCCTGTGCAGGGCTCAACAGGGAGCTTGGTGTGGGTGTGATCAATGTGGGCAGCCTACCCAGTGCTGCACTGCAGTGGCCACACACGCATCTGTGCTGAAGCACTGGGCTCCGCCAAATAAGCGGCTCCCCTCATCCTCCTTGCTGGGAGGCATAAGGTAAAGTGTTATGTCATAACCTCACCTGCCTTTTGGGAGAGTTTTGCTTGAGTTGTCTTCTCCCATACTCCCAGCTTCTCACCACACTGAGAGCAAGTGCCCCCAGGCTGCGCTTTAGGGAGTTTAGGGGGTGTTTCTGCCTGGGGGGAGTTTAGCTAGAGTTGCCTAGAACAGTGCTGTGCCAGATCCCCCATGCTGCTCTCCTGCATTCAAACCACAGGCTTTTGGAGACATTGAACACTAGCTGTGATGGCTCCTCTGCTCCCCTGCTCCAAGGCAGCAGCCCCTGGGAAGTGACTGCAAGGTTCAGATTTTAAGCACTGCAGAGGTTAGGCTTTTTGTGCAAGCACACATGTACCTGCAGAGGGGTAGCTGCTTTGCTGCCCACCCCTCCCTAACCCCTTGGCTCCCAGCCTCAGGCTGACCTGCCTCAGCAGCAGGTGGCTGAGCTGCAGGGCTGGGGGCTGTCAGCCTCCCTCCCCAGCTCCACCTGCCCTCCCCAGGACTGTCGTGTAGCATGCCTTGCACCGTGCCTTTGCTTCCCTGGTGAAGTGGAAGCCCTGTAGCCACTGTGTCTCCTCCTTTGGACTCTGTCCTATCCCTGTAGGACACCTCCAGGCTGCACTGCAGGTCACTGCCCTGCCATGCCCCTGCTGCGCCTTGTTTGCAGCGTGGTTTCACCCTCTGTGCCATTCACCCACGGTGCTCCTCCAGCCAGTGCCAGGAGCCACACTGTCCCCACGCCTTGGCTGTGCGCAAGGACCTCTGAGCAGCTGCCTGGTGGGATGGATGGCTTTAGGGGCTCTGCTGGGGCCAGCCTGTCTCTGCACCCGTGGGAGACCTGTTGCTGTGGACAGAAAGGTAGGTCTGCCGTCGCTGTTGTGTGCTACTGGACCTCCTGCTCTGTGGCAGTGGGTACAACCAGACTGCGAGCCCTTGAGAGCATCTGGTTGGTGCAAAGGCTGGTTTCTGATCATATTTATGGCCCATTTATGGACTTCATCAGTTAGTCTTGTTTTTTTTTCCTAGGCTGAAGTAAGAAACCTCCTCTGTGTCTCTGTAATTCAGAGCAGCGATGGATGCCAACAGAGACCGAGCTGGCACCGAGAACAGCAGCCTGCACTGTTTTTAGCAAGGGATTTGCCTCTGATCCTCAGGAAAGTCCACCCACTGTTAGATACTGGGGAGGCTCTCCTGTCCTGACAGCAGAGGACAGGGCAAGAGCCATTTGGTCCTCTCCTGAGCTGGGGCTGTGTGCTCTGAAAGATGATGCTCTGTAATCCTGGCAGCTTGTTTCACAGATGCACATGTCATTAGTAAACTCACGGGAGTTTCTTATCTCACTCTTGCTGGTGTCAGTAAGTGGCAAACTCAGTGATTGCAGAAGCAGTGCTCCACGTTGGAGAAAATGTAAGCAGGATCTGATCCCTGTGACAGCCTCCTGTGCCCCATGAACCTTGCTGAACAGATGCTTTGGGAATGCCCCGCAGCCCATACAACCTGGAAGTTAATTAGAAGGTGTAAGAAGCCAACTAGCTTTCAAGAGCTTGAAAGGAAAGGCATTTTAATTTTGACTGCTGTCCTGGAGTTGATCAGTTTTTCTCTTGCTACATCTTTCCTTGCCTCTCTCCTTTTTGCGGCTGGAGTGAGCCATTCTCCAGCAGCATTCAGGTTTGGAGGCTGCTGTGGCTGAAGCAGCCATCCCCACTCACGTAGCTGCTCTTAGGCAGGCTGGAAAGCACTTATTTCTACTGCTAATATTTTCCTGTCCACCGTGCAGATACCTATTCCAGTAGCAGCCCCCACGCACCAATCTCAGCGGGTTTGTTCCTTAAGCCGTACCTCGGCTTTGCTTTTCCTCACTGAGCCCTCATTTTCTGCCTCTGCTCCTACAGCCACCCCCCCTCCTGCAATCAAAATGCAACACAGGATTTCAGCTGCTGACTAACTCCTGGCTCGCGTTGTGCAACCAGAGAATGTTCTGTGTCCTCTTGTAACACAGCCCAGCCTGCCGGCTTTCAGATTCCTCCCTCCCCACCTGAAACTACAGTTTGCGTGCTCGGCTGCTGCTTGTTTCAAAATGAAACCAAGAAATATAAATGCAGTGCAGCTGCCTGCAGTGTCACCTGCGACTGCCTTCTGTGGCTCAGGCAGCACTTACAAGCATCTAAAGGTGCTTTAACGCTGTGCTTCCTCCAATTCCTGTTATCAGCTGCTTTATAATGACATCTCTGCTCGCTCTGTTTCACTGTTTGCTCTTGAGAGTGTCCTCCTCTCATTTGCCTTAAGATAAAACAGCAGAAGAGGTCAGACAGAGGATGTTAACTTCCCAGCAGTAGGAGCTCTTGTGTGATGGCAGTCGGGAACAGGCAGTAAATTTGAGTGAAAAAAAGGTTTAGAAAAATCTCTAAAATCTCTCAGGCACCTCTGGTGCCTGAACTCCAGGTGGCTTCTCTCCCCTCTCTCTTATCTCTCTTGTTCCTTGTCTCACCTGAGAAGCCCCAAATAAGCCTTTTTTTCCCCTGGGAGGGGCTGAGGATGCCACCATGTTTTGCCTTCAAAGGATGCTTTATTTAATTCTCTTATTTTTCTGACTCCTGCCCGCCCCTCCCAAGTCAAAGCTTGTCCCCAAATAAAACCAACAAATGTTCTTCTCCTGCATCTCGGCAGCCTGTGTTTGACACATCAGACCCAACTGGTGGTGGGTCTTCACACGCTTCAGAGGTGTCCTTGGCTTTTCTTGCTTTTTGTGGCCATACCTAAAGGATCCCGTGCTGGTAGGTGTGGGACAAACAGCCCAAAATTTGTGACCAAAGGGACTGGGCTATCTCATTCAAATACTGAAGAAGGGAATTTGTTGGTGTGGTCTGTGTTTGTGTTATGTGGTCTGCCTGCATATTTCCTGCTTTGTTTCCAGTGCTTGGGGGAATCCAGGTGTATTCTTATTTTCCCAGTATAATAAATCCTTTGGGGAAAGAAGTGCCTGCCTCTGTGCACCAAGCCCAGTACCATTTCACATGGAGCTGACATTGCACTGGGAACAGAGGTAGCCCTCTCCTCTCCATGGGAAGATGACATCTGCAAAGGGTACTCCAGGCCTGGAAGAAGGCACCTTCTCAGTGCTGAGGGGTGAAACTGGAGCAAGGGAACCTCTAGAAGAGTCTGGTGAGGTCAGAGGGCAGGGTTAGATTGTAGACTGTGCCAGGTTGTGTCTTAACAGCTGAAAAAACCCTTTGTGACAGTGGGAAAAAAGAGGCTGGGAATGAAGGAGTTAGAAGATTTTTCTCTGAGCTTCGGTGTAGGAACAGCACAAAAAGTGCAGGCAGGCAGTGAGGGCCAAAGTCTTTTCTCCAAACTTGTGTGTTAAGGAGAGGGGAATCCAAAGGGAGAAGAAAACGTCTGCCTGTTGGGGAGGATGTAACACAGTGGGATGCTGTGGCTGCTGTGGGAGAGCCAAATTGTTCCTAGCTGGAAACAAGAAGTTATTTGAGTCCCCATCTGGCCTGAGAACATATAGGGCAGGGGCACAGTAGGATTAGATGTTCAGGAAAAGAGCCAGGAGGTGAGTGAATAGGCTTTCTCATAGAAACAGCAGGGAGAGCGGAGAGGGAAGTGGTGGGGATGGGTAAGGCTCTCTGTCTGGGAAGGAGAAGCTGAAGCTTGTGCCACAAAAGGCCAAAACTTTGTACACCTGTTTAATCTACCACCTGCTCCCAGTTGAAAAGGTTTGATTCCATAACTAGGGTGCTTTCCTTATTTATTTTAAAAAGGTGGAAAATGAAGCCTCAAGTACTGTATCCCCCCCCGCTTGCTTGTATTTGTCCCAGCCCTGTTCCCCATTGCAGCGTCACAGCTTCTACCCTTTCAGTTGTCCTATTCAGGAGTCAGAGGGCAGATGCAGAGTCAGGTGTTCCTGGGTGGAGGCTGGTGACAGGGATGAGGCTGTGGGCTGGCACTCAGAGCATTCCCCTCCTGGGGTTAGGTGAGGGGAGGTGACTCCCTGATGTGATCTTCCCGAGCTTCCATGTGTGAAACAGGGCTAACACAAGAACAGGTAAAACACAAATATTAGTAGGAATAGGCTGGCTCTTGGAGCCACTTTGCATTAAAAAAATAAAATCAAGGAATTAGCTAAGCTCTCTCCTGTCAGCTTCTCATGACATCCCCAATAAGCCCAGACTTAAGCGTCATTGTACTTGATAATGTGCCCTGGACTGCAGCAAATTGGAACGTGCCAAGGACTGTGACAGATCAAACAGGTTTCATTAAGTATGTGTTATTTTTTCTCTCACATTTGACTGCGTGGAGCTCTGCTCCTCTCGGAGATGAGGAGGCTGTGCTGCAGCATCTGAATGAACTGATTAGCCAGCTGGCAGGCCTTGCTGCGAGCAGGCAGTGGGGAAAAGGGCCTTGCCTGGGCTTCAGGACCTGAGAAAAGACTAGCAGGAGGACCTGATGTTTCCATCTCCTGATCCAACCCAGCAGGAGAGCTAAGTGAGGGGGACCAAGCCAGGACTGAAAGGTCCTCTGTGTTGGTGAGCTGTTGGTGAGCTCCAGAGCTGCTAGCTCTGTACCAGGCAGCATTTGATGCTGTGCCTTGATTTCTGGGTTGCAGCACCTTCTTTAAATGTTGGGTTAGAGGTTTGTATGAGCTGTTAGAAGACTGCTTCAGTTCACACTCCTTTGTACATCCACATGTGCCTCACTTCTCTATTGGTTTGGGGCACGGATTCACAGAATTGTAGGGGTTGGGAAGGGACCTCCAGAGATCATCAAGTCCAACCCCCCTGCCAAAGCAATGTGATCCATAAAAGAATAAAGCAGTAAATAGGTGTTTTCCAGCATATGGACTATATAGGGCAGGGGCTGGCGGGGCAGGGGGGTGGGAGAAGGGAGAATGCTTCCTTGGTGCTCTGGTGCATCTGCATTTGACACTGAAACTGGTTGTGCCCACTGTGGTGCTGTGATACCTTGAACACTGCCCATATATAAGCCCTTGCTGGAAATAATTCTAAAAAACTCTCAAGGGGATCAGAATCTTTTCTGCAAAGTTTGCGAAGAGGCAGCTAGATAACCTGGAAGATGGTCTTCACTGATCCCTGACTGCCCTCCTCTGCTGTTTATGCTCCCCTCTTCTTGCTGCAGCTACTCTTACTAAAGGCAGTGTTAATGCTTTGCATGGGACTCATCCCTCTGCAGCATCCATGGAAATCTGCTTATTTCCAAGGGAATCGGATGGACCCTTCAGCATAAAGGCAGATGGGGGCGGGGTGGGATGACAAAGATTGTTGTTGCCCAGGGCATTTAGAGAGCAATTGGTGCAATTGTGAGACCTGTTTTCCTTTCTTTACTTGAATGACAGAGGGAGAAAACATGCCTTGTGCCAAAAAACTGGCTTGCTTTGCTATAAACATTCAGGACAAGTTGTCTTTTCATATGCAAGCATCTTTCTTTGCCCCAGGCCCTGGTATATCCAGGGGGTTAGTATTTAGGAAATCATTTCGTTTGCACTGGGTGATTTACAGAAGCAAATGAGACACCATGATCGTGATGCTGTCTTGTGGGGAGTAAGTGCAAACATAGCCAACCAGGTCCCGCACCTGTTTCCTCCCTGCCTCATTGAAAACCACACCAAAACAAGTGCCATGTTATTTCTAGTCCGTTGGACTACACTTCTCTTATTCTCAGTTATATCAGACTGTCCTGGTATTCCCTGCTCTCCATGAGATGGCTCATACCCTCATGCTAGACTAGAGGGAGACTAGGCACAAGGAGGGAGGGAAGTTTGTCATCATGGTCCTCGTGCACCATCATGGTGCAAAAGGTCAATGGGTAGGTTTGGTGGCCCTGTAATCAAGGGTGATGAGGTCTTGCTCACCACCAACTGGCTGACTGGGAGAGGTCCCTGGCCTGAGCTGCCTCCAGAACCATGCTGAGACTTTGCCTGGGAGTGAGCAAGCTGAAGTGGTGCAGGGCAGATGTGGATGCTGCGGAAAAGTAGTATGGGTGATAGATTGATGTCCTGGCTGCTCCCTGGACATGGGGATGCCACCTTAAGAGGCATGGGAGAAATCATAGATGTGCTCTTCAAGGAACCTAATAAACCACCAGCGAACCTAATCTGTAGATGAATGTGAATGAACAAAGCCCTGATTTCTTAGCACTCTCAGCTGGTGGGAGTGGAAGCAGAGATGCTGGTGCTTTGGAGAGGCTTGTTTCCAGTGTAGTTTCCTACACTCAGTGTGGAGATGTGTATCCCTTGCTGATACCGGTCACCTCTTCAAAGGCTAACTTCTGCTCAGTCACACCACCAGTGAGATCTTGCTTGAGTTAGGACTTCCCTGGATTAGTTCATCAGCCGCCCTGCTTGTGTTAGGTCTGTGCTTTCTGGCTGGACTTGCATCTGCATCCCTACCTCAGGTAACTCATTAGAGCAAAGATTTGAGGAGAATTCTCTCAGCTAAGTTAAAGGGAGCTTTCTTTCTCTCTTCACACTTCATTTTTTTTCTCATAATGAAAATGTTGCTAAAAAGTTTCATTCTAATTTGTGTGAATTTTGGTTGGATTTGAATTAGCCTGCTAATTAAATGACTTCGCTCCTGTGCCCTGCTTCAGCTCCAGGTCCTTCTTTCTTCCTCTGAACAGCTGTTTCCAAGGTCTGGTCCAAGTTTCCAGCAACAATGGAGATGCAGAACATTTAGCCAGGGCATGGAAGGGTGGATGGAGATACACTAAAGCTGGTGGTCTGGGAAGGACAAGAACAGGGGCTGTGGGAAAGAAGGGTGAATTCGGGGGTGAACTCGGTGAAGGGGTGGTGCAGATGGTCCCATCTCACCTGAGCAGTGACCTCTCCTCTGTCCCTTCAGCATAGACTTTCTGTTCCACAGGCGTAACCTGGGGAAAAACGCTTTGTGCTGACGCTAAAGGAGACATTTCCCGTCAGGCGAGAAAACCTCACGGCGATACTAAAACCCATCCATTGTGGTGACTGGTCCCCTTCCTCCTCTTCCCATCAGCGTGTCATGCAGAAGCTTCCTACGTCCTGTGATCTTTTCTTCCTCTGTCCCACAGAGCCATGACAAGACCCGTGGCCAAGGAAGAAGAGCCCAATGGGGCCATGGCGGTTCCCGAAGAAATAAAAAAGGAAGAAATGGAAGAGAGAGGAGAGTGGAGTAGCAAAATGGAGTTTGTGCTGTCTGTGGCTGGGGAGATCATTGGTCTGGGTAATGTGTGGAGGTTCCCCTACCTTTGCTACAAGAATGGTGGTGGTAAGTTCACAGCATGTACAAGTCGACCTAGGTCTCTAGGCATGACAAGAGACACGTGTGTGCCTGGATACATTTTTGCTACACCTCATGTGCCCCCATGTGCACTTCCTTATTGATTCTACCAGCAAGTTAGCTCCTGCCAAAACCAGGAAGAATAAACACTGAGCTGTGAATCCAGCTCCCCAGAAAGTACAGCTTCTCAAAGCAGCTCTCCCAAGTTTGGATGCTGAATTGAACTTTAGTAACTCTTAAAGGCTCTTGGACATCTTGAGAAACAGGTGGTCTTGAGAAACCATCAAACCCTGTGAGTGATCAGAAAGCCATCAGCAACCTCGTCCTATATAATTCCCTTTTCCCAATGTCAGTGTCACCTCTCTCAGGCCCTTGTTACAGAGGAGGAAAGGCTTTGATGGTGCTGGTATCCTTGCCAAGACCTGATACCTCCTAGAAGGACATTGCTATCACTTCCCCATGAACACTTCTCCCAGTGGTCAACCCACTGCTAAGGAAACCCATCCCCAGGAAGAGTTCGTTCCCATCCCCTTTTGTTTCCTGCATGACTCTCCTTTTCCAATGACACTGCAACAAGATCATTACGTGATTAAAAATTAAACTTTCTCATAACAATAAAACGAAACTGGGAAAGAGGAAGGGAATAATTGACTGTCACTAACTTTTCTTGGTGAATCAAAATCTAACTTTATAAAAGAAAAGGAGGAATATTAAATTACATGTCAAACACAGCAATAACACCTCTTTTGTTCTTGTTCTCTAGAGACGCCTTGAAATAACACTCTGAGACTTGCATTTTCCCCCCCTTTATCCCCCAATTTAAACTTCCTTTCTCTGCACAAAGGCCTTTATTTCACAAGGTGCTGTGAGCTTTTAACAATGAATGAGTGATTCAGCTGTAGTGCACCCCCAGATTACCAAATTCTTGTCCCCTGTGCTGTTACTGAAGTTTATCCAAATCAAGCTGGAGTCAGTAGACTCTCTCATCTGAACCAAAAGGGGGTTGGATAATAGGACAGTTAAAGAAAATGGAGCTGAATTTTTCTTGAACCTGGGATGGTTTTTAGCAGATTCCCCAGTCTCTTTTTCTGAGGTTTTGATGGTTGGCACTGGAGGCACCAAAAGCAAGTCAGACCAGCACGGGTTGGTAAACACCACGGTGTGTCTGATTGAACAGCTCATTCTGCAGCGACGCTCTGATAGAGAAGCCATGGTGTTTGCATGGAGAATTTCTTCCTGACCTCGGATGATATCTTTGCATAATTTATGCCTGTGGTACCCGGTTCAGTAGGCCTTGCAATTTGTATGCTAATTTGTGTAAGTGAAAAGACTACTTTGGTTCATTTTAGGTATCTATTGAATAACTTTGTGTGTGTGTGTGTTACATTTAACTACTATGGATTACCTATGGCTGTGATTTAGAGGCCAAAAAGGCTAGGCTTGGGAAAGATTAGGATGGGAGTGTCCTTCCTTCACAGCTTGTGCACCTTTGCAGGAAGTATGCTGCTACTGTAGAAGGTACATTTCTCTATCTAGGGCTCTAGGGAACCAGATGACTGACTAGTATGGGACAAGGCACTTTCATTCCTGTGACACTCAAATAGACTCTCAACATTGGAAAAGCTCCTGAAATTGCAAAAAATACATTTTCCACCTATAAATCCTGTGTCCCTGTCCTGCCTCCCTACTCCTCCAAACTAGAGACATCTGTCCTCTCACCTTTCTTCACCTTGGGATGTAGTGAGACGGTTAGGAAACTGTAAGGACAGATGTCATAGAGACAATTGTTCCAACTTGCTGTAAAGTGACCAAGTATAAACTTAGCACTTTCAAATTTGATCTAATTGCTTAGCATCCTCAACTTGTTATTGGCTCATAAGGAAAGAGGGTATATTTCTGGGGGGACCTTCTCAGGGATGAGTCTCCTCCAGTGGAACATCAAACCAAGGGAGGAGAACTTAACTGGAGTTTCAGCTGGTAACTTGCTCTGGGATGGTTAAGCGAGACAATACAATCGAGGCGTCAGAAAGGCCTCATTACTCAGAGATCACAGTTGAACAACCTCTGGGACAAATGGTATCAGAAGACAGTGTCTGAGACCTGCTGAAAGGCTCATCTCTGTGTGGGATAATAAAACTGCCTTGCAGATGTGGCGTACAGGTAGATGCCTCACAGCACCGAAAGCAGCAGCTGCCTCTTGCTCAACACACGCAGTTCCCATTCCCTGCTCTGCAAACTTGGACCAATCCTGCGAGCCCACCTCCTTCCCTCAGGCCCCAGGTCCCCACAGCTACAGCACAGCTGTGTTTAGGGGAAATTTGGATGTTGCTTGTTGTTCCAACATTGTTGGCTTGACAAAAAGGGGTAGTGTTCCTAGTTGCTAACTGTCATACGAAGGAATTTCAGTGTGAATGCCTGTGCTGGCAGGGAAGGATAAGGCCTGGGGGACAGGGTTTGGCTTGGGTGAGAAGGGGGCCTCATTTTGGTTGCAAGCAGCAGAGATGCTCTCCAGGCACTGGTGGCAAGACCTTGGCAGCTGTTCCAGCTAGGAATGCATTGGCCTTGACCTATTTGGAGGGGAGCAAAAGTGTGAAAGCCTATGCTAAGGATGGTGAGGAAGGCTGTGAGGTGATAGAAGAAAGGTCAGCAGTGAAAATGAGATCTCAGGAACAGTTTTGAGCAGAACAGCAAAAATATTGGGTTTGGCAGCAGAACCAAAAAGAAGGAAAAAGGGTTCAGACAGCTGAACAGGACATTTTTTTTGTTTGTCTTTTCTGATGCTTTGTTTTTGTTGGTCATTGCATCTGGAAAAAAACCCCACCCCTTCTGTCTCTCCCCTTCCCCTTCCTTTTTTCAGGGGTTAATCTGAGTACTATTTTAGACTGATTTCTCTTAAGACATTTATCTGTATTTTTAATGAAAAATTGAATTTGAAGAGAGAAGTTAAACTTTTAGATTTTGAAAATGCTGGAAATATACTCTGTTGCCCCTCCCCTATTACTGTTCTTTTGGTGGAAACGGTTTCCCAAATTTGATGTGAAATAAGTCTCAAGCAAATTTATAACCTGGAAAATGTATTACTTACCAAGAAATGTCAGCAGCCTCCAGGTTTGTATCTTCTGGGCAAGTGGGAGTTTTGCTGTGACTCCAGGGAAAGGCAGAACAAATGTGGTTATGCGGAAAAAGGGCTCCTTTTGCTTCGCCTGGCTCCTGCTGAAAGCTAGAAGGGGTTCAGGAGAGTGATGCAGAGAGACCCTCTCCGATGCTCTCCTTATTTTAATCCCCTTTCCTGGCTACTCCTCACCTCTAGTTTTTGGCTGAGACAAAGGCAGAAGTACTGAAGCAGCATGAGACAGATCCTGTTTGTTTGTTTTGGTTTTTTTTTTCTGAGAAATGATGGTGTTGGAGACCTTGCTTTTCTGGCAGAGATTGCACAGTTAATTCTGAGAAATATTTGTATTTATCTAGCCAATTCTAGCTGTGGCTCCAGGTACCTGACAAGGGGTGGTGGGGATAAAGTTCTTAAGAGGTTTCTGAGGCAACATCTTACCCCTCTCTGCAGGAGCCTTCCTCATTCCTTACCTCATCTTTCTCTTCACCTGCGGGATCCCCTTGTTCTTCCTGGAGACAGCACTGGGGCAGTACACCAGCCAAGGAGGGGTCACTGCTTGGAGGAAGATCTGTCCCATCTTTGAAGGTCTGTCAAATCATGAAAATTGCTGCCAGCACTTTCTAACCATTAGTGACTCAGAGACGTTTTTGGAAATGTTATTCCATTTTTCCTTTCTCCTTTATTCTCCCTCCCTTCCTCTCTCTCTCCCAGTCTTGTTATCCCTCCTGGTGACTGCTATGTGGCAGGAGCAGCGTCCCAATCCCACGTAGATGTCTGAGGGTGCATAGTGTTGGCCTGGGGCTGTACTGGTCCAGCTGAGCCACAATCTCTGCTTTGAGATGCTCAGAGCCTGGAAGGAAGGAGAAACATCATGGTCACCAAGCAGGAGGAGAAGGATGGAAGTGTCAATACATGAACACCTGTGGACTGGACAAATACTGAAGTGAAGAGAGGATGAGGAAGGCTGCCTGGCTTACGGCACTTTTCCTGCCCATCATCATGCCCAGGGTTGCTGTGGCAGGCTGGTGTCCTGCAGACCTGGGGAATCACACTGCACGCACTGGTCTCGTGGCCTGGTGATGGGCTGGGGTTGTGGCTAAGGCCTAGGTATAAGAACCAGGATTCCTGGGGCCCTGGGGAAGATTGTTTAATGGTATTAATATTTAATAAATCTTATGTCTGCAGTTCTCCTGTCCAGAGGAGAGCTTATTGCCCACACTGTGCTCAGGCCGATGAAAAGCCTGGTTAGTTGGCTCATGCATGGGTGTGCAGTGCTATTTGAAACCCCCCGAGGGGTCTGGGACTTCCCACTCTGGCACGTGGCCTGGAGGTAGACAGAAGTGGCATCTCACAGGACACTGACAACCAGTGTTAAATCAACAAATTGGGGATTTCTGATCTCATTACCTGATCATTCAGTGAGCAATAGGTACATGCAAGACCCAAGACCAGAGTTCAGCTCCTAAGTCCATACTATTACCCCAGCACTATGTTTTATACACAATGTATATCAGCAGTGAGAGCCCTTTTTGCCTGAGTCTTTGCAGGAGGAACTCACCTGTGTGTCTTGTCTTTAAAAGCTAGAGCTGGCTTTCCTGCAGGAGAGGCAGTGCGATGCAGCAGCATGGTACTGGTCAGAAAAAAAGATTTCCCATCAGCAAAAGGCTTTCTCTCTGTTCCACCACAGACCTAGCTAGAGATAATAACAGTGCTTCCTGTCTGCATGCACAGTCAGAAAATCCTTTCTCTTTCCCTGAGGTAGGTCTTGTCCTATTCTGCAGTGAGCCATGTGGTCAGTGTGGCACGCTTCTTTCCATGGCACGCTCTGTATCTTTCTTTGGGGTTATGCCCGATGCACTGGGAGTTGGTTGGCAGCCCCATCGTTACCTTCTTTTCTTTCCTTCACAGGAATTGGATATGCCTCACAAGTCATTGAAGGCTATCTGAATATCTACTACATCATCATCTTGTCCTGGGCACTCTTCTATCTGTTCAGCTCCTTCACTGCAGTCCTACCATGGGCCACCTGCAATAACCCCTGGAATTCAGGTATACCTTCCCTGGGTTGGCTCCTAGCTCCTTCCCAATTCCCAGAAATTATTTGAGTTTTGTAGAAAATAATTTTTATTCAGATAAATAACTCTCATGGGTTGTAGTGTGGCTAGTGACTCCCTCCAAAGAGAGGTCTTCGTGGCACATGTCAGTAAGAGTGAGTGCCATGGCCCTGTGGCTAGCAGCAGGGGACAGTAAAACTACTTCCACATGGAGATGGTTTGGGTGCTGAGATTTCTCTGAAAAATCTGTGTTTTCTGCCAAGTGGGAGATGTAGGTGTGTTGGGAGAGTTTTCAAGCCAATCTAGAGTCCTCCTCATGTGGTAGGACCTTTTCATTAGCTCTGGTACAACAATTTATCTTATAGTTCCCTTACTCTGCCCCTTCAGAGTTACAGGGACAGTTGCTGCCACAACTTTCTTCCATGCATTCAGGTTTTGGCTAAATCAGGCTGAGCCCTCACTGGTAGTACAGGTAGTAGTACAGGTCAGTTCAAGTCCCCAGTGCAGCAATCAGCAACACAAAACAGTTTTCCTGGTCTAATCACACCCATACAAGTCCCTGTACCATTATATTGGCCAGGGGTCCCACCTCCTCGTGCCTGCAATTCACACAACTGTGCCCAGCAGAGGAGACCTGGCTTTGGTTTTATTCGAGGCACTTTGGGCTGTGCCCAAGAAGATGGGTTAGATGTGAGGTAATCCTCATACATCTGATGTCCTTGACAGGCTTTTTGACCATGTTGAACAGGTGGTTTTTCTTTCAGTGGTAAGCCAGGCTGGAGAGAGCTTTGGCAGCAGCTAGGTTTCCTCCCTTTTTCTCTTGTGCCATGTGATTAATTTCTGTGATGTGAAAATTTCTCCACTCTATGGGCCATTCACTCACAGCTTCCTCTGCCCCTTCAACCCGGCGGAGGCAACTAGGCTTTTAAAGAGTGGATCTGATTGCTTCAGCTCCCTCAGCATGGGCTTGTTTGCAAGGAAAGCCACAGATGTTCTCTTAACAGGCAGAAGCTTCCCAGCCAGAGCTGGGCTTCCTCAGTTTTCCCGTGGATTGTCTTTTGCTTGCCAAATGAAGCTGAAGTGCATTGCTTGGATGTGTGGCATCTCCACTGTTTTTAGGAATGTCACGCTATGTGACAGGGTCGGGGATGGCAGAGCAGAGCATGAAGGCATATGTGGCGTGTGTGAACATATGCATGCATGTGTGGACAGGGAATGCTGCGTGGTGTGGGAGGAGGATGGGATTTTCTATCCTGACCACTCAAACTGGCTCTATAATCTATCCCTCAATAATCTATATATTACAGGCATCTGGTTTCCATTTGGCAGGGGATTACTCTCTTCTTTCCTGCTCCCCTTCTCGATGCCCTATGGCTACTGCACAGTTTAATGAGAAGCTTAATGAGATGCAAGAGTTTAATGAGATGCCCTATAGCACTGGGAAAAGGGTGTGTATGCTTCCAGAGTGAAGGTTAGGGTACAGAGGGGAAGGGGCATCCCTTGCAGAGGAGCCTTGGAGAATTTATCTGGCTCATTAGCTTCCTTTTCTTTTGGTAGATCTCTGTGTGGACATTCTGAATAGCTCCAGCCTGGACAACAGGACCTTGCCTGCGAATGCCACCTCCCCAATGATTGAGTTTTGGGAGTACGTGATTGCTTTCCCTCTGTTCAGGCTCTTCCCTCATCCAAATGCCGCAGCTGTAGGATTGTCCGGGTGGAGGGAACGCGCATCTCTGTGGGACCGAGTGAGGTGCCGTATGTCAGACTCAGGGAGCACAATGAGCTGAGCTGCCAAGGGGCTCGGCGCGGAGCCCAGGCTCGCAATGTGCCTGCCCAGGAGTGCTCATGTGCACACATCCACAGGCAGGTCCCCTTTCTGGAACTGAGGTGCCTGGGTGAGCGTGGCCACAGAAAGAGACACCGAAAGAAGATGAGGGCTTGCTGTAAGCTGGAGGTGGTTGTGTTGGATGTTGAGGGTACTGTTGGCATGCAAACATGAGAGGTGAGGGAAGAGTGAACAGTCCTCTTTGGTGGAACAGAAAGGGACAAAGCTGCCATTTCCCTTCCTCTGACCACATCTTGCTTGGCACCTAAGGGAAGTGGTCCGTTAGGCTGCTCAGGTTTATCTCTGGAGGGCAGGGAGCTGGGGACCATATGTGAGATGCCAGAGAGGGGCTCGAGAAGGCTTGGACATAGGGCTGGAGACTACAAAACACCTCTGAGGGAGGGGTCCTACAACAGAACAGACAATATCCCAGAGAGGGTCTTCACTGCAACCTAGAGAGGCTGAAATGGCTGCCAAGGCCACACTACCTCTCCATACTCAACTGAGGAAGAACTCATAAAGAAGAGGTGTGCCAGGGGTTCAGCTTCAGCCTTTTTTTTCCCCCCATTTATGGCTCCTAAACTGTCTCTGAGAGGTTGAGTGTCCTTTGTCCCTTGCAGCCACCACAGTGCACATAGAAATGATATGCATCCATGGGTGTGCAGAAAGAGTCTGCACAGTACTGGACCCTGTCTCCTGCCATATTCTCTCTACATAGTGTTTAGCAAGAGCTGTGACCCTTCTGAAATATATGTTCAGGTTTTCTGCAGAGGTTGCAAAGGCAAGGGGTCCCTGAGGGGACTGGTTTGGAGAAGGGTGTGCAGAGGAATCTTAGGTGTAGAGTTGGGCTTCCGGAGACCGCATGAACTTCAGTGCTGAACTCTCATGGTGAGTCTTCAAGGAATGAGGCCGAAGGAAGGACATGGTAATAATAAACAGTATTTATGCATATTTATAGGTTGTCCATAGTACAGAGGGAGAGTGGTGGCCATCGGATGATGATGGCATTGGTGGCCTGCTTTGGATTGAGCAGTGTCTGTTGGGTAGCTGCCAGGGTGGGGAAGAAATGTGGGACAGGTGGTGATTTTGTGCTGCAGGGCTCCATGGGCATGGGGACTGGGAGGACTTGGGCTAGCTGCAGGGCACAGTGGAGCAGCATCAGTGGGAATGACAGAGAGGGGAGCCCTAGGCAAAGCTGGGGTGACTGACATGGCTGGGAGCATTGGGCGGATGCTTTGTGGATAGTCTGTTAAGTCTTTGGATGGGGTAATATGGGAAAAGTCTGTACGGATGAGTGGGGTCTGGGTGTTAATGCTTCTCTCCCTGTCCCTGGACACTGGCAGGAAGCGAGTCCTGGGGCTCACGGATGGTATTCACAAACTGGGCACTGTGCGCTGGGAGCTGGCTCTGTGTCTCCTGCTGGCGTGGATCATCTGCTACTTCTGCATCTGGAAAGGGGTCAAGTCCACGGGCAAAGTAGGAATGGAGATTGTCCTCCTGGTCCATAAGCCTCCTCATCTTGCATTTCTTTCCCAGTCTCTTTTCCCTCTTTATGAAGTAGAGGCGGGAGACACACAGCACAAAGTCAAACCTAAGCCTCTGGTGGGACCATACAGGTTCACACCAGTTGTGTTCTACCCGTAAGAGGAACTAAAAAAAGAGTAGGTCAAACAGGGGAGGGAGGACAGGGGAAGGCCTGGGAACTGAGGGGAGTCTTGAGTGACCTTTTCCCTTGCAGATACCCACAGTGGCTGATGGAAGCTCCCCAGGTGCCCTTGGGAATCATCCACTCACCAGTGTGTTGTCTCACTGTGGCTTGCTGGTGTTTTTAACAAGATCCTCTGCAGTGGCAAACTTCCTATCCCTGGCAATAATTGAACTCTTCAGCAAAACAGACAAGCTGCTACCTGTAACCAGCTCAGTGAATAGATAATGAATCTCTTGTGCAAAATACTCGGTGTGGGAGAGGTGTCTTTGGGCTCTCCTTTATACCCTCACTGGCTCTGCATTTTTTGGCTCAGCAGTTCAGTTTCTGCATTTGGCTAGTGAGGCTGGAGTCAGTGCTCCCTCTTGATGTTGATCCCCTAGATCAGGTAGGCAGGTTATCCACTGGGGTGAATGAGTGTGTGATACCTTGGGGTGGGCGTTAGGGATGCTGCTCTGGCCTTGGCTTATTCAGGACATGTTTCCTTCCTAGAGCTGCAATGAGATGGGCAGGTCATTAATGATGGTTGGGTTTTGTGGGCATGCAGGGGATGTCCCAGTAGCAAAGACAGAGGATCCAATTTCTGCAACAGACTTCTTCCTTCAAATCACTACCCCTAGTATTGGCAGGTGTTCCCTGTAGTACTGGACACCCATGTTTCAGTGTCAAATCCCATCTCCCACCTTGAAATGGCACTGGGCACCCATTTTAACAGAACAAGACTATAACTTGCTCTGATTGCTAGGTTTCTCCCAAACTTTTATGATGACTGGCTCTCACTGTTGCTGACCTGCTGCCAGACACCGCATTTACAGGGAGAGGGGATGCTCTGCATTTTAAATCTTAAATTTTATATCTCTGATGCTCCCAGCTTTGAATCCTGCAGTTCCATCTTTGTGAAAGGTATCATTCTGATCTCAGGAGATTGGGTCCAAGAGGCTGTTTGATCCTCATGGAAGTCATCACAGGTTACCTTCAGCTGTCAGCACTTTCCACTGACTCTCTCCTATCCCTGGTACTGCCCTGGTGTGCAGAGCTTGCCTGCACAAGGACAAAGCTAAAGAAGTTCTGCCAGGATGGTTGGGCCAATTCGGTTTGGCAAAGTCAGACCAGAAAGTGAGAGGGAACAGTGAGTGCAGGTAGTAACTGGGATGGGATTCCTGGGACCACAGAAGATTTTCCCATCACAAGTTTTAGCCTACAGGGCTTACTTTTTACCAGCCAGATGCTACGGACATGGTGCAACAAGGTAGGGTGGGTTTCTCTCTCTCCCAAGGAATACCACAGGTCAGACAGGCCTGTTGTTTTTTCTGCAGGTTGTCATTTTGAGTTCTGCAGGGGCACTGGCAAAAAAAATCAGCTCCCTCCTCCTTCTTCCTCACTGACTATGCATCAGGATAAACTGTAGGGAGATCCCAGGAATTCTGAGTAGGTGCATAATTTTGTTTAACAGCTGCAGACTAAACAGGATGTTGTGCTTGGCTGAGAGGCTGCTTTAATTGGTTAACCCTGCCGGACTCTTGGGCTTGTGCTTCTGTGATTTAAGGTGTCCAAACTTAACGAAACAATAGCGACCTCAGAAAAATAATTTCGAATTACTCCGTGAAGACTCGTTTTCTTTAAAAGCCTTTTTCTTTTATTCATCTTGCCCACTCTTGTGCTATTTCCATGTTTCCTTTCCTTATGCATTCAGCTGATGTGTATAAGTGTTCCCCAGAAGTGATTTCTGAAGATAGATTTTAGTACTTGTGCTAGAAGTGCTTGCATTCTCATTTGATCAGGGAACAGCAGAAGTGTCCTGTACTGTGACTTATTTGACCAATTATCACTAAGCAGAAAAACCATAATTTTAGGCCCCTCGCTATGAATCTATAGAGTAAGCAAGCCTTCACATATTTGGATGAATTTTAATAATGAATGAATGTTAGGAAGTTGCAACTTGCTCATGGATATTTTTGCAGTAAAAAAAAACTTACATTATGCAAAGGGTTAGAGATGATTAACTCTAATTAATATTTATTTACATCATACACAAGAAGAAGTGAAAAGAAGGTTTTGCAAAAATAGCAGTCTGCATTTTCTATAAAGGCTTTGAGGTTTCCCCTATTTTTCACCTGTGAGCTCAGAGGCACTGAAGGGATGACAGCGCCACATGAGCACCCTCTGGAAATGAGACCCCTCAGAGGTGTCTCAAATTGGGCAGCAGAAGTTGTGATTTAATTTGGAAAACTCTTGCTGGGAATAGGACCATTTTAATAAGTCCTCATTAAAACTCAGTGACAGAAAGAGATCTGGGTTTCTTCTGCAGCTCTGGAAAGATGAAGGGAACAGCTGGAGAGCAGGGAAATTACACTGACTGGAAAAGGAAAATAAAGCAGAGCAACCAGTGGCAGAGCCTTGGGTTAGGAACAAAATGCAGATTAACTAAATCACTGGTGAGATGTCACCTTGATTAATTTCTTCCCCACCCCTCCTCTATGCTACCAGTAGCAGCTATAGCCAACAGCAGAGTCCAGGGATGTTTGGTGGGGTGGGGGCCTGCAGATGAGACAAGACGAGAGGATGCCTGTACCCCCTCCCCACTGACCCTCTCTCCTCTTGTTTTCCTGCACCCACAGGTTGTTTACTTCACTGCCACCTTCCCTTACGTGATGCTAATCATTCTGCTGGTGCGAGGAGTGACGTTGCCGGGTGCTGCTGAGGGGATCATCTTCTACCTGAAGCCGGACGTTTCCAGGCTGGCAGACCCCCAGGTGGGTGGCACTCACCAGGCAAGTGCTGGACACAGGAAGGTTTCCAGCACTCTGGTCCTTGGAGCTGCTGCTAGCTGAGGATCTCGCTGTCTTCTCTGAAAAGAAGCTGGCAAACCACTGAGACTTCCTTAGAAGAGCTGAGAGGGGTCCAGTCCCCCTGTGCAGCACAGCCTTTTTGCTCGTGCATCTGTAGCATATGGGCATATTAGGTCATCTCCACTCATGGGCTCAGCAAATCCAGAAGAGTATATGAAATATTCAGCACATAACAGATGGTTTTGCTGGGTGTTAAATGCAAATAATTAAGGAAGGAGGAGAGGAAATAATCTACTGCCTGCCTTTTTTTTTTTTTGGTTGGCCTGGTTAGCACTTTGTTTGGCTTCAACAGGGCCCTCCCAGGAAGCACAGGGCCCCTGTGCTGTCAGAGACCAAATGCACACAGGTAACACGGGCTGTGCCCTGCTGGTTGGGCAGCAGGTTCCTCTCACCTGTCCCCGGATCTGGTCCCACCTGCTTGGCTCAGGAGCTGGCCAAAGGGTCAGCCCCTGCCACCACTCATCTGAGCTCATGGAAGCTCCCCGCAGTGGGGGCAATGCTGTGTACCCAAGGGAGGGCAAGTCCAGGTTAGGGCAGAGGGTGCAGCCAAACCCAGGACCTGCAAGGTAGTGGGCAGCACCCTTGGGGGCTGCACAGAGCAAGCAGCAGCATGCTCCCCCCCCACTCCTGCTGGAGGATTCCCCAGGTGTCTGCTCAGGCATGTTTTTGTAGCAGCAGGTTGCTTCCCCTCCTCACGCGGGCTCAGCAACGCTGTGCACGCTGCCTCTGCCAGCCAGGGAGACATTAATGCAGACCCTTCCCTGCCCCAAAAGAGCGTTTAAATGACACTGCTGGTAATTATTCCACCACTGAATCTTTTCATGGAGGCAGCCAAGCAATATGCTTAGCCCACAGTCTCAGCTTACCTCCCGCATCTTCCCAGATGGCCAAAGCCCCAACTGCTCCCAAACCAGCTGCCAAATACACTGTCTCCCCCCACATGGCTTTCAGATGCAATTATGTGTTGTCAATACAAAATCTGTGGTGCACTGAATGCAAAGAGCCAGCTGAAAGTAGATGGCATTTTAATATCAAAATAAATAACAAGGGGGTGACTGGAGCTGAGTGTGCTTTATTCCTGGTCAGAGCTTATTCGCTGAAAACCTTGCTGTCTTTCACAGCCTAACTAAAGCTGACGTGGTCTTTCCAGGCTGCTGCAACCCAGCATAGCAGGAGAGAGAGATCCTGCTACTGAGTTTAGGCAGAATGTGGGCCTTTGGTGTAAAGTGGGATGTGTGGCCGTGCCTGAAGGGCTCCCGTGTCCGTGCCTATTTGTGTGAATTTAAGGAGCAGTGGCCAGGCCGGGATTGTTTTGAAGGCCGACACAGTGCAGCTGCCTGTATGTTCCCATCTGGGGGCTGCATAGAGGAAAAAGAGTGAGTGGGGATGCACAGACAAACAGAGAGGTGGGCTGCTTTCTGCCTGCCTGTGAACTCGCAGCTCAGGGCTTTCCCTGGGAGGGTGTGAGAGTGGTGCTGCACTTCAGCCCGCAACACACCAGGTGAACAAGGCACTCCTGATGGGGAGAGGGCTTAAGGCCCACTCAGCCTTTCCCATGCAGTGCTAGAGCAAAGAGGAAGCTGGGTCTGCAACACCCCATTGACCTGGTCTCAGCCCAGCAATCTTCCCCTTTTCACCCTGTGCTGTGGCCTCAGAGATGTGGGAAACCGGATTTCGGAGCTGGGGGGGGGAGTATATTGATCATGCAAAGGACTCGCTGGCTGTGTCTTGGTACAACTCACCAGTGACTGAGACACATAGGGACCAGACACCTGCAGTGCCAACTTCAGCCAGAGCCACGCTACCAGGGGTGCTGCCCTCACCCAGGAAGCAAAAGCGAGGGATGGAGGAGCAGTGTCAGGCATCAATCACAGGCACAAGTGCCCTGTGTTGCTTTGAGTGGGATGTGAAAAATACAGTGCCTGCAGGAGCCTTTTCCTAGAGGACCTTCCATCCTATGCCTCAGTTTTCCCAGAGAGGTGTCCCAGTTTCTGCATTCACTGAGCCCCTCCCTGTCTCCTACAGTTTGTGCTGCATGGATGGAGGGGTTGTTGCTACACAGTGCACAGCTATTTGTTTATTTTGTTGCCAGATCTGAAGACCGCTGACCTTCTCTGTTCCAGGTCTGGATGGATGCAGGCACTCAGATCCTCTTCTCTTATGCCATTTGCCAGGGGTGTCTGACAGCTCTGGGCAGCTACAACAAATATACCAACAACTGTTACAGGTAAGAGGAGCCTGGGCCTCTGGCATCCTTCTGGAAATTTGCTCAGAGACAAACAGCACAAAGCTGTCTCTGAGGCAGTTTGTCCCCAGGGGAGACCTTGAGTCGTGCTGCTTTGACTAACAAGCTCTTCAGAGTGTAGAAGTTACATACAGATGGAGAGTGGCTGAGGGAACACAGGGGCTCCAGAAAATGGCTTTAGCAGTGCTCTCCTGCATGACGCAGCTTGGAAGAAGGATATATTGGAGGAGGGGGAGCAATAAAAATGGAGAGTGTCTCCAACCACTGTGGAGACCCCATGGGCTGTTTTGACAGGGTGGGTGAGCAGGGGTGGTATGGTGAGGTCTACTGTCACTTGCTAGGCAGGGGAGATGGTACAAAGAAGGTGGTTTGGTCCCCTGTCTTCAGTGTTTAGCTGCCATTGGGATAATGTAATGCCACTGGCATTTTGGTCCTATCAAGGCGATTAATCAAGTCTGTCTGGCCTCCTCCTTGCCCTTGGATTACAGATCTATTTTATCCATGGCCTGACATGGAACTCAGTAAAGTCATCAGGACCATTTCTGACACCTTCCACAGAGCCATGAGGAGTGGGGGCTTTGTTATTCCAACATATATTGCTCTGTCATCGACAGGAAAATGTAATGGTACTCAAGAGACATCAATCTTCTCTCCTCTTCTGTTCTCAAATAGATGCTGCCACAGCTGTTGGTCAGGATATTAATACTTTTCCCTGGCGCTCTCGATCCGTATCTGTCACCAGTGGAGCCAGTGCCATCCTCTGATACCTCAGGTGCCTTGGTCTGGGAGGCCCAAATGTGCTGGGTCTCCACACCGTCCCACAGCAGCTGATCAGGCAGGACTCCAGCGTGTGGGGTTTACAGCCCAGCCAGCTCAGACTGGTACCCCATTTTCACAGACAGCAAGTGCACAGATGATTCAGGACAAGCAGCATAGTTCAGTCTCCATCTGAGCACAGTTAGTAAAGACAATGTAGATAAACTCTTGTCAGGTGGGGATTTTTGTTAACCCATTAGTCCTTGTTTTACCAGACCTGCTGAACCCCTGTGTGTTTATGTCTTCAGACGTTCCTTTTTCTTGACTATGTTTACTTTTCCAACCGCTTCCCTTTTCTAATTTGCTATTTTCCTCATTTTCTCTGTTGTTTTTCTTATTCTCTTGACTCCTGTCAACATTTTTCTGTCATTTCCCTATGTCTATGATTGTGGCATCTTATTCACAAGCCTGTGGTGGTGCCCTATGTCTCTCTTTGTGCCACATATGTTCCTATAACTCTTGAAGAGTGTGGTACAAGGTAGGTAGGCTGATTTTCAGCCCTGTTCTGAGCTTTGTACTTCTACAGGAGTTCAAGAGCATTTCTGTTCCCTGGTCCATGCTGTCCAACTGGGGGAGCTGAGTGGGGACATGATCCCAAGTGGATCCATTCTGCAGTGGGAAACACTGATTTCTCTCTTGTCTCCCTCCTGCAGGGACTGCATCATGCTCTGTTTCCTGAACAGTGCCACCAGCTTTGTTGCTGGCTTTGCCATTTTCTCAGTGCTGGGCTTCATGGCTCAAGAGCAGGGTGTACCCATTGCAGAAGTGGCTGAATCAGGTAGGTTTTTCTGGAGGACTTCAGAGCCAAGGCAAAACAGAAAGCCTGAAGGGGAGGGAACTTTTCTAACAAGTGAAGCCCAGGAGGTCATCTGCACTATGGGTGTCTGCAGTGAGGTCTGCAGTGCTCCCCATCACAGCTTTCAGCCTGGTGTGGGCAGGGAGCCATGATGAGATGAGCCCTGAAGTGTTATGTGAGCTCACTCCATGCTGCAGGCTGGTGGCGGCAGGCACCTTGTGTCACTATGATGTGGGGGGCACATGTGGTCATCCTGTGGTCTGTTGGCAGGTCCTGGCTTGGCTTTTATAGCATATCCAACAGCAGTAACTATGATGCCTGTGTCTCAACTCTGGTCCTGCCTCTTCTTCCTCATGCTGATCTTCTTGGGACTGGACAGCCAGGTATGCCAAATGTCCCCTCCCAGGCGCCTGTCCCCATCCTGAGAACTCCCCAAGGCCATGGGAAAGGATAAGGTGGTTCTCTACTTTGTAAGGTGGTTATGTACCAGGTGTGGTACCTCAAATACATTCTCCACATTGTCCACAGCACTTTCTGAATGTGGGAGCTCAGAGCCAGGGATGATAGGAGGCCAGTGGTTATGTGTGCTGGCATCTGTTTGGCATCCCTTTCCCGGTGTGTACATGAGGGTGTCCCAGATGCATCCCCTACCACCTCTGTGCCAGCACCAAAACCTTGCACACTGTGAAGGGGAATGGGGCTGTTTTCTCATAGCTGCATCTCACTAGAGCGATCCTTGTGTGCTCTCCTCACTGGTGTGCCCATCTCTTACTTTCCCACACCCCTGGTATGCCAGAAGCAAACCCCAGCAGAGCATCTGCAGTGTGCAACCTACATGTGATGGCATGAGAGGATCAGGAGATGTCCTGGCATGTCAGCCAAACAAGGTGTCTGTTCAGGCTCTGCTTTGTAGCATCTGAGCCACAACCCCTGGACAATGAGGTCTCTTTCCTCTATTTCCCTGGGCTAAGGTCCCATCCTGCTTCATTTCACTTATGCCTGTGCTTCATGCTGGCTGGGCCCTCCTAGCAGGGGCTGATGTTTTCCTGTGCACCCCATGGATGATGTGCTCTATGGGATCGAGAGCCACACAGTGATCAGCAAGCATCCTGCCCCATGGTCAGCCCCAAAAGCCAGAAATCAATGTTTGGAACCCCTGGCCAGTTTCTTCTGGGTTGTCCCAGGCAATCATGGCATATTTTACAGGCAGTCCTGCTGTACGAGGGGTGTGCTTGATGTTAGGGCTGAGCTGTGCCCCCACAGTCACCTGGCTCCCTGTAGCTTTACAGTGGCAGTGGAGCTCTTCTCTGTCACAAGGGTTCCTTGTGCCATCTTCACTGAGAAAAGAGCTATGTTAGCATCCCTAGAAGTTGCAGCTGGTCCTTGGCTGGAAGCAAGACAGACAAAAAGAGAAAATAGAAAAGTAAGGATTTTGGTGACTAGAGGGAAAAAGGCCAGTGAGAGGGAATGTGTGCTAGGGGAAGGGGAGATGCTAGTTTTTCTTACCTGTCTTCTTCTGCAGTTTGTCTGTGTGGAAAGCATGGTGACAGCTCTTATTGACATGTTCCCGGGAGCGTTTCGGAGGAAGGGACGTCGGGAGCTGCTGATCCTGGCCATTGCGGTCATATGCTACCTGCTGGGCTTGTTGCTGGTCACTGAGGTAAGTCAGGAGTAGCTGGGGTACAGCTGAGCATCAGAGACCCTGCTAGACTGCTCTGGAGGAGTGGGGAGAGACAGCAAGTTCATACTTGATGCTGGTAATTATCTTTCATTTCGAATGCATTAGCTGGTGTGTCTCACAGCCGCTGCTGCTTTTACTGTGTGACGCTGGCGTACTCACCGCATAACTGAGCCTTCCAGAGAGACAGTCACGAGGCCCAGAGAGGCTGCCTGACATACAGATGTGTGCAAATACCAGGCATGGTGGCTAAAAGAAGCCCAGCTGCACAGGCAGAAGCTCTTCTCAGTGCAATGACCATTTTCTGGCTGCCTTCTACAAGAAGCAGAGCAGTGACCAGGAAGGCCAGGGGTAATGGCTGCACCATAAGCCTGCCCGAGCCAGTGGGGAGCCTGTGATCCTGGGAACCAGACACAGTAGAGCTGTGCTGGTGTAGTGCTATGTGCACAGTCTTTGCCCTTTTGAGCTTTGAGTGAACCTGTGGTAAGGGTTCCCATGGCTTTCGCATGTCCCTTACGTGGGAGAATCTACTCCTATCATTGCAGGATGTCACCTCATACGTGGTGGAATGAAAGGGTAACCGCTCTGCTACTCTGGCAGTGTCTAGAGCCCTTCAGCAATATTTGAAAGCACCTGCTTGACTTTTATTAGAGGGGCTGCTTCGCTGAGAAAACAGATAAAAGTATAAGAGAGGAATCATCCACTGACCTGCAGAGGTAGCTGATGGCGACTGTGTCAGGCTCACCTGGAAGGCAGGGGCAGTAGCAGAGCTACATGCCTCTGCTGTCACAGGACTCAGACCTTGACTGATTTATAAAGATGGATGGAGCTAAAATGAGGTATTTGAATGTCCTGATCCTCAGGATCCTGATTTCTTGGGTGCGGAGTTCTGCACTGCTACATGCTGGCTTGAAATCACACTGGAAACTTGCTAACTGATTTCAGTCAAACAAACTGGCTCCTGCTCCTGTGAACATAGACACCCACTAGCCCAGCACTGTCATAAAATGGATATGAAATTTTCTCCTGCCACCAGGCCTGACTGTCATTTGGGGACAGAGTGTGAGTAGCCCTAAGAGAAGGCTCTTCTCCTTCTCCCACCTGCTCTAGATGTAGTGTTTCTGCTGCTATTCTTCTACTTGCCTCAGTGACTTTTTCCCTCACATGGAATAGTCTGGCCATGACTCTCTCTTCTCTACCTCTTCAACAGGGTGGGATGTACATCTTCCAGCTCTTTGACTACTACGCTGCTAGCGGCACGTGCCTGCTCTTCCTGGCCATTTTTGAAGTCATATGTGTTGGATGGGTGTATGGTAAGTGGAAGACAAAACCCTGTGTTGCTCTTTCTCAAGGCAAGGATAACAAGTTGAGAAGTGGGAATGGGAAGAAAAGATCCTTAGGTGGCAAAGAAATGTTGTAATTAGCTTCTTTCTTGTCTGGTTCCCACTGTTTACTCACCATGTTTCTTAATTGCTCTATATCTAGAGTAGGAATGTTTTTTTCCTCTCTGAAGTTTCCTCATGTTGAACTACCTTGCTGCTCTTCCCATCTGCCTTTTGAGTAACAAAATCAGCTGTAGAGGAGAGACTGCTCTTCTTTGGTCTCTCTTACTGTCTGCTTACATTCTGCCTTTGGATTAGTCCTGTCAGTTAATTTAATGGAACATGCTGGGATGCAGACTTGCTGTATGTTACTTCTCTGATGATACTCCTGTTTGCGCAGGCTGTTGTGACACTCTTCAAAGAAATGGGAGGGACTGCTTAGGTTTTTAGTAAAGTCTGTAACTAAACTACTGAGAGGCAGGATTAAACTGAACTCCACAAATCATGAGAAGGAAACCAATTGCTTGTTAGCCTGTGCACTAGGAAGAATGTTGCATGATATCCTACAGGAGATATCTTAGCTGCTGAAAGGTGCCTGAGTGCATAGGAAGCAGTTTATCCCCTTGAAGCTCATGTGGAGGCTGATGGTTTTTAGGCAAAGGGTCTATTTTTGTGTGATGCACAGCAGCTGCTCTCTTTCCTTACTGTCATGGAGCGCAGTACCTGTAACTGTCATGCAAAGCTATAGTAGATGCCAGCTTAGACCAGAACCTCAACATCCCACAATCAGCACCTGCCGGCTCCTAGCTACACCAAACAGCATGCCCATCCTAACTGAAGGAAGAGATTGCAGCCATGAGCATCATGTTGTGTCTCTTTCAGTGGCCGGAAGTGGATGCTCAGGAAAGTTTATAATAGCAGTCAAAATTAGCAATGATACTTCCTGTAAATATTCTTCCAGCTTCTGACAACTTATTATGGTGTTGGCGATGATTGTCAGTGATGAAAAACACAGAGAGAAGGGTTTGGTTTTGGAGCAGCTTCTTCTCTGTGGTTCTTTTTTTTCTTTTTTTTCTTTTTCTTTCTTTTTTTTGTTTACACTCTCTCACAGTGCTCCTTTTATTCTCTCCTTTTACAAAAACAACCCTGCCAGGGGTCGCCGACCAGGGTTCACGAGATCCTCGCCACTTTGATGTTTATGTTCTCACACGTTCTCTCCATTCTCGTGACCTCCCACGTGCGTACAGCCAAGCCCTGTTCTGCTGTAAATACACATTCTTTCAAACATCAAAAGGCATTATCCCAGGACTTAGAATACTCCCTTTGAATCCTAATCAGCAGGATGACTGGCTCCACTCATTCCTACATTATGGAACCATAGAATGGTTTGGGTGGGAAGGGACATTTAAAGATCCTCTAGCCCACTCCCCCAGCTGTGCGCACAGACACCTTCCACTAGACCAGGTTGCTCAAAGCCCTGTACAAGCTGACCTTGGATGCTTCCAGTGATGTTGTCCAGTTTCTCTGGGCAATCTGTTCCAGTGTTTCACCACCACAACAGTAATTAATTTCTTCTTAACATCTAAATCTACCCTCTTTCAGTTAGAAGTGTTACCCCTTGTCCTGTCACTACAAGTCCTGGTAAAGATCCTCTCTCTCTCTTTCTTTCATACAAGGTCCCTTTATATATCCAAAGGCCACAACAAGGTCTCTCTGGAGCCTTCTCTTCTGCAGGCTGAACAAGCCCAATTCTTTCAGCCTGTCTTCACAGGAGAGGTGAAGAACTCTGATCATCTTTGTGGTCCTCCTCTGGAACCACTCTAACAAGTCACAGAATCACAGAATCGTTTGGGTTGGAAAAGACCTTGAAGATCATTGATTCCAACCATTAACCTAGCACTGCCAAGTCCACCACTAAACCATGTCACCAACACCAAATCTACCCCTCCAGGGATGATGTCTCCACCACTTCCCTGGACAGCCTCTTCCAGTGGTTGACAACTCTTTGGGGGAAGACATTCTGTGTCCCTCTCTCCTGTCTGTTCTCCTCCTAGGGAGAACTCAACACCCTGCCTGAGGTTCTATTGATTCTTCATCTCTTTCTCTAAAGAAATTGGGCTCTTTACAGCTAAGCTAAAATCAGAAGAGGCACTGGGGGAGGCTGTAGGGACTGTCTGCTCCCACCCATCCCAATACAATAACTGCAAAAGAAACCAGCAGGGCCCAGTATGCTTGAAGTAAGGAGGGGTGTGTGGAAGTTAGTTCTTCATTTTGTGGGTGATAGACCTGTGGAGCTCTTGTGCACAATTTTCCATGTCTTCAAGGACAAACTGACAAAGTGCTTGTGATGGATTGTCTCTGGGTTGCTGAGTAGATTGGTTTTGCTCAAGAAGTACCTGATCTGACAGCAGTGAGAAGCTGGGGGAAGACCTGGGAGGAGGAATTGTAGTTACTTGCTGTTTTCATCTTTGGTGGAGTTGGGTGTTTGATTTTTGTAATATTGGATTATCTAAGATCCAGCTGTGAGCCAGTGAGCAGCCATGCATCTGAACAAAACTCCAAAGAGTGTTTCCTTCCACTCTTTGGAGTGGTCCAGTCTTTTGAAGTGATCCACTCTTTGGAGTAGGTCCATGTCCTACTTGTGCTGGAGTCCTGGGCTCAGATGCAATACTCAGCTTGTTGCTCAGGGATTTACAGAAACAGAAGGAAAATCTGTTTATTTCTCTTCTGTTAATTTTTCCAGTTGACCCAGGTAAGCATTTATCATCCACAAAACCCTGCAGCAAGGAGCTTCATGGCTTGGTCAGTTATTGTGTAGGAAGTCACTCTCTTTTTCTTGTTTGGAATCTGCCACCTGTTCATTTCCTTTGGTGCCACCTTTGTCTTATTTGAGGCAGCAGTGACCCTGTGGGGTCTCCTTGGTGCATGCAGTTTTACAGAGGTTGCGTTGTCTGTAGCACAGTGCCTGATGAAGGGGTTGCCAGTTTCCCCAAGCACCTCACGTAGGAGCCAACCGCGAGTGTGGGTGGACTCCCCTCTTACTGATATGGGAGCAAGCCCAGCTGCTTGAGCTTGACCACGGGGGAATACAAGAGAAGAAGATCTGCAAGACAGATTTATTCTAGATAGATGTCCTGCTTGGGGAGCTCACCTGGGAGCTTGCAATACCAAATCTTGGCCAGGTTTTAATTTTCATCACCATGCTCAGTTACATTAAGCTGTATTACTCTCTAATCCATAGAACGCCCTCCCTACCAGTTTTACAGTCACATATATATATATAGATATTCTGATGACCCATGGAGAAGAACAATGGCAGACAATGAGCAGCAGAAGAGGTGATGCTGCCACAGCAACCTGGAAAGAGAGATGGAGCAGCTGGGGACTGAGAAATGACCGTTTCCTCCACTGCTGTGGGTTCATTTGCCCACTCCGTGGGATCTTACCCTCTTGATGATCTGCTCTGCATCCATGGACTGATTCTGGGCTGAAATCTACTCAGAGGGCCAAGGTGTGGCATCTTAGTGGAAAAAAAAGTACCTGGTGCCAATCGATTTGCTTTTTTTCCAGCCTCAGAATTGGCAGGGCTGAGCCTCTTGCTTACACTGTGAAGAATTACAGCATTTTTGCTAACACAAATATGCGTTCTGAGTTTCCCCTCTCCCAGCACATACGCCAACCACCCACCACTTGGCAGCTTCCCTCCGCTGCCAGGCATCTGCTCCTGCACAGATCTGAGAATTTCCTTGCGTACCCCTCCCTGCCTGTGAAAGGATCGCTCAGCATCGGGCCTGCTGGTCACGTTCCGTAGAGGGTAGTGCTTGGAGGGCTTTTGGGGTTTTTCTGACCCCTTCTCCTCTCATCCAACAGGGATAGGCAGCCCTCATATAAACAGACATGGGGTTTTGAGCACTGGGATTCACAACATGATGCCACCAAAACGTGCTGCAGGGAGGATATTTTCCAGGCAGTCACAGCGTGCACATTAGGATTAGCTATTCCAGGAGAAAGCAAGCGCCTCCATCGCTGCAGGAGAGCCAGAGCTGAAACCATTAGGACTGTTTACAAAGCTAAAGCAAACTGATGCCAGTGGGTACCTGTGGGTGGCCCCAGGGTGAATCCATGTTGCGCTGGTGTAAGTCTTTCTTTTGCTCCCTTGCTCACATGCAGTGTGACTCCTTCTGCAGCCTCCTCCTTCCTAGATCCTGCCTGTTGGGCTTGCTCTGGCTGCATGTGCTTTATTTTCTTGGATGCACCGGCTACAAGCAATCTTACACACTTATTTATGGGCCATAAGGGGGCCGACTCTGTGCAGCTGGTACCCAAAGGGTACAGCTGGTGCAGGTGTTGATACCTGAGGTTTCAGAGAGCCAAGGAGTGGATACAAAATTAGCGCTACGGCATAGAGCCAAAGTCCTGACTTATTAAAGTTCCATGGATGAAATTTGGTAAGGATGAATGGAAATACATGCAGCTTGGGAGAAAGCAGTTAAAAGAGGGGGCTTTTTCATAGATTCCTAACTAGCATATCTGCGAAACTCACTGGGTGTTGTAAATATAGTCTTTGTCCTTTTCAGTTTGTTTAGGTGTCGCTTGCAGTTGTTACAAGCTGCATAAACTGAGAAGGGGTCCATAAGAACAAGGCATAAGGAAGTAAGCAAACCTCTGTTTGGGTTCATGTGAAATTTACTCCCATGAATGTATGTAGCAAAAGTAATTTCTTTGTCGGAAAAGGGGTTTGAAGGTATACGGGACTGGTTAGCACAAGCAACGTGGTACCAGCACACATGGATAACTGCCCCGTGTGTGCAAACCATTCTTCCTTGTCTTGGGATAATGGGAAAAATAGCAAACAACTTTCTTTGTTACAAAACCAAATATCTTTGGGGAAATCGTTATGGTTTATGTAATCCTTCTAAAGTGCTCGGAAGGAAGGGGGACTGCACTCATCCTCCAGCTTCTAATTTGCTCCAAAAGCCAACAGTGAGTGACTGGACTGATGGCTTCTTAAGCTTGATTACTTTTTCATCTGCCTGCAAAACATGGCACATGTAAAAACCTCCTGTTTGTATACTCCATGAGGATGTTCATGTCGGTCCCCATTGCATTTCATCCCATATCCTACTGCCTGCTGCAGTGGCTGTGGAAACGCAGGACCTGGATGTTGTACAACAGAGAACACACTGTACTGTAGAGGCACACCATAACTAAGAAAAGCTTGGGGTTTTTTTTCTCAGTGGAGGATGGATGACTGTTGTCTTTGTTTGGCATCTTTGTATTTCTTTAACTGTTATGTCTATTCCACTGGATTCAGGATCCAAATTTGCAGTGAAGCTTTGACTTCCACAGAGTTTTATTATGAATGAATTTATCCATGCCTAACATCATGGTGTGTTTCTGTGGAAACACTGTGTGCTATAAGAGACTGCGATATGCTCATATTCTAAACTGAAAGTTGCATGACTTATGTCTCTCTCCTTTTCTTTACCCTGTGGAAGATTTTGGCTTTTTGGTAAGATAAATTTTTACACCATCTCCCTTTCATCCCCAGTATGTTTTCAGAACTTCTGTCTGAAGCCTCATAGTATTTACAGCTTGGAAGTTTCAGGGTTCTGTTCTCTGCTGTAGGCTGGGCTCCCACACAAGACTGTGTGTGTCCCCTGATGTGCCACAGCTTGTTGTCTTTGCTTGAGGCTACTTATTAACTTGCCAACTCAGGATGGAAACCATGAGGTGTTCAAAGAACCTGCCCTCCCCAGCCTGAACACTTCAAAAAGCTGAGTTTAAAAGAGGTTTCCTGTAAACATTAGTCATGGGATATAGAAAATAATGCAGAGAATTACAAAACAGAAAAGTACATGCCATGTGCTTTTCTAGAATCCATATATTTAAAGGAAACATAATACGGCAATTTAATTCTAAGACATAAAAAGCACAAACCAAAATAAAACTCATCAAACCCCAAACACCTGCAAGTGTGGCCAGTCCTCTAGGATACATGAATACATTTTGCCCCACTCAGCCTTCTGGTGTTAAGATGCAAAGAAGCAAGGTCTTATCATGCTTGCAGGTGGGAACTGTGGCATGACCTTCAGTTCTCAGCAGGATAAACATTCCTAAAGGCAGAGCCCTTCTTTGTTAGCTGTGCACTGTTATTAAACTACAAGAAGGCAAATATGGTATGATTTAATCCCTGAGGTGCTATGGACATTAATATCTTAGATATGTACAGTCTAGCTCAAATTTTTTTGTCTAATATTGTTGTTTCATTGTACCTAGAAAATACCTCTGGTTGGGAAGAAGTTAATGCTTCTCATGAATTCTTCATTTTACATCTCTTTTTGGCCAACATTAGGCTGTTGTTCCTTTAGGACATCTTGGAGCATACTACTTGGTCTGCTGATGTCCATAGGCTTTACACCTTTTCTTCTGTACACCAGTGCATGCATTTCCTCTTTGTTCTTTGGGTTGGGATGAGACAACGGATAGGCTCTGGCCAGTGGCAGGACTTTTAGATGCTCTTCAGAGGTATATCCTACTCTGGCGCACCATGAGATTCAGGTGGGTCCTACATATTGTGAACAACATAATCTAATAAGTGAGACTAATGACCTAAGATCATCAGGCATCCCCAGAACAGCTCCCATTGGACAGTACAGCAGCACTTGCAGATGGAAGATTTGGTCTCCAGCAGATTTTGGATTGTCAGGTGTTCTATGTTTATGCCAAAAATAAAATATTCCATGGAAACCAGGCTCTTCATGACAGGAAATTCCCATCTTAGTGAGGATTCTTGATATGATTTCCCTGGTGTGCCAATCTGGTTGCAAAGAGAGTGTTTTGTTTGGTGTCCCCCACTCCCTTTATCCTTTTAGCACTCTGGGCTCACACAATGCCAAGTGTTCAACCCGCAAGAGCTTTCTCTTGCTGACCTATAAACTAGGCATCCTTCCTTGCCTTCTGTTGGACCATATCAGTGCTTAGTGGGTGGCACATGGACTGCACCCTCTCACTTACAGCTGCTGCCTCTCTTGTCCGAGGGACAGAGCGTTTCTTCTATGACAAGCTTTCTGATAACTTTTGGCTGAAGTTAAAAACCTCCATCTGTCTTTAGCCAGATATGGGTCTTTTCAGTGTCAGAAAAGCCTGTTACCTGCTGCTATATTATTAGGATAGCTGTGGTCTTGCCAGGAATAATCACTAAGGATAAAGGAAGTGAGATCTGATGTGTGTAGTGGTTGAAGGAAACAGTGATCTGACCTCTGACGTTGTCTCTGTGCTGGCTGATGGCCAAGGTGCCAACCGCTTCTACGACAACATTGAAGACATGATTGGTTTCCGGCCGTGGCCCTTGATCAAGATATGCTGGCTGGTGTTCACGCCGGGTCTGTGCTTGGTAAGTGGAGTTACAACAACATGGCATATTGCTCTGGGTCCCTGGGTTCTCAGTAGAAAAGGTTGATTTGTCTTCAAGGTGCTACTGTAATTTTTTTCCAAAGGCTGTGGAGAAGCAGAAGGTTGCCCACAGGTGAGACGACGATTTATTTCTTTTATAGAGCCTTATATTTACCTGGAAAATTAATTGAGCCTGAAAAGCCACTTGTTTACTGTGAAGACAAAGGCTGTGTCTCTGTTTTCTGCTCCTCAGGCTGTCTTCTTGTTTTCCCTGATCAAGTACAAGCCCTTGAAATACAACAATTCCTACATCTACCCGCCCTGGGGCTACGTGGTGGGCTGGTTGATGGCACTCTCCTCCATGGTCTGCATTCCTCTTTACGCCATCTTCATCCTTCTGAAAACCAAAGGATCACTGAAGCAGGTACTGAGATTGTGGTCACTGGGTGGGTTGCTGCTGCTTCCCCCAGATGGCTCATGGGAAGGTCCCCAGGGAAGATGCACATAGCACATTTCTCTTCTGAGAAGGCAAGGGAGGGTGAAGTTGGCCCTTCCTCAGAATGCCACATAGCTCTTGTTGCAATTTGGAGGGCTGGGAGTGTCCCAGCACAACTCCCAGTGTAATCACCCAATGTCCAGAATATTCTGTGACCACCATGTTTGGTGCAATATTTAGACATATGCAGTATGTCTCAAACACGGCTCATTGAATGGCAGAGGACCCCCTCAGTGAGGGCTACTCAAGGCCACAGGGTGGTTGGTATGGTTGATGGTTCAGGTGGTCCTGCTGGTCATGTACATAAAGAAGGCATGCCACCACCTTTGCCTCCTCTTCTGTTACTGACTAGTGTCAGTGCAAACCAGGTGCAAAACCAGGATCTGTTTTGCCTTTACTTCCTGTCTTTGCCCCTACTCTCCTTTTAGTTCTGGGTCAGGACCATGTTATTTTCTCTGAACAAATTATCCATGGTTACTAAAGAGGGCATGCTCACAGAGCTGTTAAGGGCTACCCTGTGCCATGCCTAAGCCTGTCTTCTTTCAGTGTTGTAGACACCTTGTCCTAGTCCTAGAAAGAACTGTGTCTAGGAAGATAGTGTTATGGAGATGACACCCTACTTGACCCAGAAGAAGGAACTGAGTAATGCACAATTTGCATATAAAGTTCTGTACAATTTTCCTGCTGGTCCTTCACCATCCTGTCTGGCCGCAGGCTCATCTGCAGCTGGTTGGGGAGGGGAGCAGGTGAACAGGGGATGGGATCATCCCTGTGGCTGTGGTGTACATGTAACAGCCACACTGTGGGGTCATGGGGAAGAGGTCCCTGCATTGCCAACACAGCCAGGGATGGGCTGGGAGCAGGATGTCCTCATTGGCCAATGAAGAAATGACAAGGTTAGGAGGGTGCTGGGAGCTGCACACCTCTCAATATGAGGAGCTCCAGGTGAATCTTGTGCCAAAGTGCTGTGGTATGATTTACACCAAGGTCAGATCTTGTGTCCTGCCTCCTATGGCCCTCTCTGTGCTCCAGGCCATTTAGCAGTAGCACATCTGTCCTCTCCCACGGCTGGTTTGAAGAGTTTGACTGGGTGGCTAACGACAAGTCTGTTGTCACACAGTTCAGAGGTTTCATATGTCTAAATGAGGACTTGGAACTGTCAGTGAAGTAATTGCCCAAATGTTCCACCTGCCAAACAAGCACTTTCTCACCTGTTGCAAAGTGCTTGGAGCCCTTGAACTGAAATGCTGCTGCTGTGAGTAGTGTTACTGCTTATTTTGCAGCACATCCTAGCAATAGATTTGGCCAATTTCAGATGGAGGATTTTTCTGTTTGCCCTGGTTTAAATTATATTAGTTACAATTCCCAGGGATTTCTCAGTTATACCTGTATGATGAAACTTCCAAGGATGTGGTTTAGGCAAGGAGGAAGGAATCGGCTGCTAACCCTGGGTTGATTCAGGGGACAATCAAAGCCAACCACACTATACCATCTGGAGTAGTTGCACCTGTTTGAAAAACAGATTTTCTCAAAATATACCTGTCCTGGTTTCAGCTAGGATAGTTAGCTTGCTTTCTGGCAGCTGGTGGAATGCCGTGTTTGGGAGTCAGGATGGGGAGCAGTGCTGATAACACACGGATGTCTTAATTGTTGCCAGGCAGTCAAGGTATTTTCAGTTGTTCATAATGCCTGGCTAATGAGGTCACCCAGGAAGCTGGGAGGGGACACAGCTGGGACAGTGGCCCAAACTGGCCAAAGAGGGTATTCTGTGCCAATTATGTCATGCTCAACATAAAGGAGGGCTGGTGGCAGGAGGAGCTCACAGCACCAGGACACTCAGTTTTTGGGATACTCCAGTTTCAGGATGTCTCTGAGTTGTATGGCCTGAGTTGTGTGGTTCAGTGAGAAACTGCATTGTGTGTCACCAGTTTTGTGTATTTTGCTATAAAAGTCCTATTATTGTTATTTCTCTCTATGCTGTCCCAGTAAACTGTCCTTATCCCAATCCACGAGGTTTGCTTTTTGGGTTTCCTTTTCCCCTTCCCTCTTTTTTCCCCTAGAGAAAGTGGCTGTGTGGTGCTCAGCTCCTGGCTGGGGGCAAAACCACGATAATACCTCTTCCCTTTTTTCCAGCCATATCCCAGAAATGTAGTGAATTAATTTCCGGACACAGATGCTTCTAGGAACAGTGCCTTTCAACTGAATATTGCAACCATTCACTGAAAGCAAGTTTGTAATTGGTAATTATGATCAGTCACTGTAACAAACTGATTCCCCTTGTTACACTTGACTAACAAAGAAACACAAATGTTGCTTCCTAATGCATCTGATTAAGACAACTCAAGCTCCAAAGACTGAAAACTCGCAATGAACTGCTTACAGAGCAGCTGCAGGCCAAGGCTGATTTCAGAAATCATGGGGCAAACAGTTCTGAATAAATGAGCAAAATCCAGGATTCTGGCAGGCACTTCACAAGAAGTGGAAGGATTGAAATTAATCCAAGAAGTCATGGATGAACTGCCTGCTTTGCAAGGGAGGAGCGTGTACTGTCCAAAACAGCTTGAGATGGAAAAAGTAATTGTGAAAGTCAGTATTCAGCAGGGAAGTGATACACTGGCCCATGGACCTGGGCAGGTGGCTGCAGGACAGTGCATGTTACTTAGCTTCCAGAGGAGCCTAGGTGCTCAGGAAGGTGTGCGGTACCATAAGGGCTTTAAAAATGAGATGAGAAATGCCAGAAATTGAGAGCAGCTGCCTTGGTGGGCCAGCACCTTTTGCAAAAAAGCTCCAAGTTGTTTGCATTTTATTTTAAAGATAAATGTTCCCAAAGCTGAGACAACACTAGCATACATGTGTGGAACAGCCTGTGGCACCATCCACATTGCTTGGGGCTGTCTGGCTATGAGAGGGGAGCTGGGATGTTTTTGGGACAGGAATCAATCTGCAGAGGGACTGATTTACTAGAGAAGTGCCCCCTGAGGTAGCATCTGCCATCCTGTTTTGCACCACAACAGGAGATGCTTAGCCCTTTTTGGTGTTCAGACCATTTGGAAGGCTCCATGGCTCTCACCAAAGTCAACAAGAAGCACAGCTGCCTGGTATATGAAAAAAAACCCAAGGGGGCTTTATGGTGTTTTTTCCCATGGCCACAAAAAATGTCTGTGGGGCAAATCACTAGCATCCTTCATAGAATCATAGAATGGGTGGGTTGGGAAGTGACCTTTAAATGCTATCTAGTCCAACCCCTCGGCAGTAAGCAGGGACAACTTCACTAGATCAGGTCGCTCAGAGCCTGACCTTGAATATCTCCAGGGATGGGCTCTTTGCTACCTCTCTGGGTAACCTGTTCCAGTGATCTACCACTCTCATATTGAAGAATTTTTTCCTTATATCCAACCTAAATCTACTTTTTTTCTAGTTTAAAACCATTACCCCTCATCCTATTGCTACATGCCTTTGTGAACAGTTCCTCCCCACCTTTCTTATAGGCACCTTTCAGGTACTGGAAGGCCGCTGTAAGGCCCCCCAGAGCCTTCTCTTCTTCAGGCTGTGAGGAGCCCTGTACATTGGGTTGTCAGTCCACAGCCCAGGTTTGAGCCCAGAGGTGAAATGATTATCATGGAGAGCAGCTCAAGTGAGCCTGCTCTCCTTCCTCTCCCTTTCACAGCCATTCGGCAGGAGAGGAGTGGGTAGCCGGGAGCATTAGCTCTCTAGATGCCTTTGCCCCCAGCAATGGTTGTGGATCACTATTGGGTGTCTGTTTATCAGCTTAATTAACAGAGACTTCCTCTCCGCAGCGGCTCACACAGCTGATTTCCCCAGCAGAGGATCTGCCGCAGCCGAAGAAGCACATGGCGGGTCTGTCTGAACTGAAGCACAAGGGATGGTCCCCCCCAGTTCAGGAGGTGCTCAGCATCACAGAGAGAGAAACCCACTTCTAAGGCACTTGGGGATGTCTTCTGCATACCATGGACTGATTTGCTTTCTCTTTACAAAGTGGTTTGTGTTCTCTCCTGGGCTCTTCCCTTCTCTCCTTTATGTTTGAGACATAAGCATCTGGGACACGCTCTCCTTCCAGCCAGCTGGTTGCATCTGCCAGGGACAACGTTTCTTTTGACACCCTAGGGATAGCTCTCTTTTGTTAGAAGCATGCTCCAGTACTGACACTGGTGGGGAAGAGAAAAACAATGTATTAACAGAAACAGAAAAGGAGGTTAAAAAAAAAAAAGAAAAGAAAGAGAAGTGGCTGTGTGGGAAACCACAGTGATAACAGAGCAGGTAATCAGGGTGTGCAGGAGCAAAGTTAGGGATGTAAAAGCACAAAACGATGGGGCAGGGAATAAGTAAGTTGTACATAAGAAGCTGCAGGATGACAAGGAAAGTGCATTGCTAGGTCACCTATGTAGGAGGGAGAGGGAGCCAGGCAATGTTAAAAAGAGGTTGTAGTGTTAGTAGTTATGGCTTCAGCTGTCGCTCAAAGGGGCACCTGATGCAATCATAGTTATTAATGATGGATCTCAAAGTAGTGTCAGGATGGAAAAGGGGTGAGAAAAAGTTATCTAGAGGAGTCGCGCTTGGTCAAAACTACACGACCCAGTGAAAACACATCCGAGAGCAAAACAGCTGAATATTTGACAGTTCTTTCATAAAATTCATGGAGTGCAGGAAAAGTCCCAGAGCAGTTGATAAAAAAAAATGAGCTGCAACAGAGCAGGGAAAAATGAGACCCGGGGGGCTGCACGCCCACGAATTTGATGGTGCTGCAGGGGCATTTTGTAGGGGAATTAATGAAGGAGTCGATGGACCTGATTCCATGCTGCAGAGCAGCTTTGAGACAAGGGTGGGAGAAGGATTGCACTACCTCAATATTGCTACAGATGACTGCTTGGGGGACAGGGAAGACATAATCGGGTGCAATAATCATAAGCTCATGCAAGATAAAGTGATAATTAATAGGTATGATGGGTTCATTGGAAGCAGATTGTGTTGAATTAAAGGCCTCTAGTCATGAATGTGAGGAGATGACTGAGAGGGATTGCGCTCGGATGCAGCATTTGGTGCGATGCCACACAGCTCTGTCCTGCGGAGGCTGGGGCTGTAAAACTCCCTGCCAAAACCTGCTTGAATGCCTATCAGAATTTCATGGTTAAAACCACAGGAGAAGACAGCAGCAGGATCCCCGTGGGAGCTTTGCTGTGGTTGAGGGCGTACACGCCAGTGCATGGCTGTATGGGAAAAGCGGCGCATCATCCAGGCCAGAGAATGGCCATTAAAAAGAATCAGAGATGCCACAGGCTCCTTTCCCTTGTTCCTCGTTCCAAGTAATTGCTTTTCCCTGTGCTATGTGGAGATAAACCACCACTGCTGAAAGTAAGTGGGAAAATCAGGCCTCATCTGTGCAGTGCGGTATCTATTCCAATTGCTATGGGAACCTTATCTTTTGCAGTTTCCTGTGAGTTTAACTGGTGAATTAGCATAGGACAATCTTTTCCCCATTTAATTTCCTTTCCTTTACAAACTAAAAACTAAAAGCTGTTGGTGAAATGAACACTGGAAGTCAAGTATCAAAAATTTGTACCTCTCAGGGACATTATCATTTGATTTGAGATGATTTACTGTAAAAGGCAGAGATAGCTGGCAAGCCTCATTCTTGTTCCCTCCCTGCACAGGACTGCAACGCCACAGAAGACATTTACTTTATTTTTACTTCTGAAAGAGCTAAATGTCACGTTGCAGCAATAATCCTACAAAGTGCTTAGCATCTAGAGGCTTGCAGTCAGGCCTCGGGGTAAGTATTTTAGTGGGGTTTTTTTCCTCTCCCTCCCAGCAGTGCTGTTCACAAGTGGGGGCTGCTCCCTGCAGCGGGTCTCATTGCAGCTGGAGCTTGGCTGCCACCAAGGAGCAGGAGTGCCAGGTGGCACAGCCCAGTCTTGCGGAGAGATCACCTGTGTTGGGTATCTGCTGGGTGCTTGTTCTGTGGCTGCTTCCCTGCGCTCGGGGCGGTGGTGAGGCCCGTGCACCAGAGATTCAATTCCGATCAAACAGAATCAATTTGATTCGATTTGAAAGGCCGCAGCTACCTTGTCAGCACTTGTATTGGTTTAGCAAAGAAACCTGGTCTCTCTTCCAGCAACAGAAAGGGAAGTTAAAGCACTGAGACTTGGGGTTCAGAGTCAGTCTTACCCCCCCACTAGCATGGGTTTCTTGTACAACCTTTGTGACGACATTTAGCCCTCTTGTTTCTACCACCATGCCTTTGAAACATTGTGGAGATGTGTTCACTCCTTTTTCTCAAGTAGTCAGGCAACACTGCAAAAATTCCAGATAGAAATAAATCACTTTTCAGTTTTGAGGAGAAACGTTATTGAAAATAAATACTGCATGAACCGGTTCCTCCACTGCTCATGTATAATCCAATAGTAGCATTCCACCTCTGCCAGGAAGCAGCATATTTTAATAAAGTCAAAAGAGGTGTTGCTGTCCCTGTTGAAAGCAGTTATGAAATTCCTAGGATGATAAAACTAATCCTGATTCTTTGGATGGGACTGGCAGAGTCTCAAGAAGTGGAAGGGTAAACTCAGTGACCCAGGTACACCCCGCTGAGAGAACAAGAGAAAATGCCACCAGTGGTTGTTCTTTCCTACAGGACCCCAGAATGTTATAGTTAGGGACCAAGTAGTGATTTACTAAACTTACACAAACACCTCAGGCATTGCTGCAGAGATAGGACAGATGTGATGTCTCCATCAGGCCCTGGAAGTGGTCATTTCTGGAGACCTCTGAGCCTGATGGAAAGCTGCTTCTTTCCTGCACACCATCAGGGTGTAAATACAGTATTGAAGCAATGGTATGGGGAGGAGGGTGAGGTTTTGTTCCCTTGTAATTGTTGATAACATGCCAAGATTTCATGTATTTGATGCTGAAGTCCAGGGGAAGTTAGAGGTAGCTATACTGTGCTGATCTTCCTGGTTGGAGGAAAACCAATGCTGTATGTAGAAGAAAGGACAGGTAACTGTTAAGCACCTAATTACAACTTCTGTGTTTTCAGGGTTGTTGTCATTAAAAAGGCCAATTCACTCCTTTCTCCAGAAAGGAAATACAAGATTATAGTTTGTCAAAGAAGAAATCAAGCTTAAAAGGTCTTGTACTTTCCTTCTCTGTTTTTGATTCTGTTTCTTTCCTTCCCAATTTTGCTAATCCTTCCCACTCAGCCTTCCCTACCTTGTTCCATTGACAGTTGCAAAAGGAAATAATAACTGAAAACTTGTCCTGTACAAAATTTGAAGAAAGAAAGAGAAAACAAATGACAAACCAAACAAGTTGTTGAGTTTTCTTGCTCCACTCCCAGCCAGAGAGGTTGTGTCCAAACAACCCCCTTCCCTTGCTTTTCTGGCAAGTTTCTTTTTCCCAAAGAGAAATGTGTCATTCCTGAGCCTCCTCCCTTAGATCTTTGTCTGAATTAAGGTGATTCCTGGTCTGGTCGGACTGCCATCCCCTAGACTTGGTCAGGTAGGGAGACACCATAGTGTCTCTTGACATGGATGGCCCCTGGGCCTCAGCCAGCTGGGGATCCACTTCCATACTGGTCCTGGAGGGTGCATTCAGGGTCTGGAGGACTCATAGCAATTCTCGCACTTCTATCTCTTTCCAGCATGAAGTAATAAGTACTTTTTCTCATTTTCAGGATATCTTCAATTTTCATGACTCCAATCCTCAAGATAGCTTTTTGTAGGGAGGAGAATTGCAGTGGTGTTTCATTTTGATTGGAGCTCAGCTCTCAAGCCTTTCTCCTGCCCCAGGTGACTGTGGTAGTCTTCAGGAAAAGGACAGTATTTGCTGTAGCTCCCAATGAGCTAAAGGTGGAGCTGTGCCCTCCCTCCAGTTCCATCTGAACTTTTTGGGATGAGAGCAGCTGTGCCCACAATAGCCCCAGCGCAGGGGTTAGCTGCCAAGGAATGGAGTCACAGCTCCATCCTGAGCAAAGCCCTGGGTTTTCCTTCAATCCTGTGCATGTACTGCACCTTGCCAAGGGCCAGGAGAGGACAAGGGGCAGTAGAGATTGAGCTGGAGGAAACAGGGCATCTTCATTTGTGGAAATCTTTACAAGCACAGGGGAGAGTGGTTTCTCAGATCTTACATCACATTTCTGTTGTGTGGGTTCCAGGTGCTCTGCAGAGACTGTGTGGTTTGTGCTTCCACCTGGGGACTTCCATAAGCTTTTGCTTGCCTGGTGTGTAGCAGAAGGGTGAGGAGAGGTGAGGTGTTTTCAAAGTCCTGAAGGGAAGTGGGCCTTGCCTCGGTAGAAATAAGAGACGGTAGCCCAGTGACTTGGGCGCATGGCAAATGAGAGCCAGGAAGAGGCATTCTGCAGTCACGAGTCCATAGAGAGCATCAGGATGTCTTGCTGTTCTTTGCTTTATTGGTTTACATGTGCTTATGTACAATAACCACTTATTAATTAGCTAAGTTGGACTTGAACAGGGTAAGAGGAGAAGACAAAATAATACAAGCTTTCAAAAAGTAAGGATGTAAATTTAAGCCCTGAGAGGTGGAGGAAGTGTGTGTATGCTGCTACCCAGTTCCCTCTGCAGGGAAGGACTGGGATATTAAAGTCAAAGACTTTGTTCCTGCATCTCTTGCTGGGGCCAAGGGAAAAAGATGAAAGGTGTCTGACAGCACCTGGGGGGAGCAGGGTGGACTTTGTTTTGCTTTGTTTTGTTTTTAAACCCAGAATGAGCCCTGGCCCTGTGACTGCTCTTGGAGCTGGATCCTCACTCTGTTTTGAATCCCTGATCCATGTCTCTGCAAAGGAGGACATGTATTTTTGGAGCTGTCTGTTCTGGTTTGTCAAGCCTGTGCTTGGACGGCTGTGAAAGGAAAGAGAGTCCCAGCAAGAAATGCTTTCAATGGTCATGCAAAGCCAGTTGTGGGCACCTCTGTCCTGTCTTGCTTTTGGTGACATGCCAAGACCATGCTGTGAAATGGCCACTGGATTGGTTTTTTCCCTCCATTTTTCTTCTAGGCTGTAGAATGTTTTCCTGCCCAGCCTGGGTTGCAGCCAGGACAGGGAGCTTTACCCCACTAGCTATCTAGGATGTCTGCTCTGGACCAGAGGCATGGTCACGCTCGTTTGTTACTTGCCAGTGGCCACTAGACTTTTCCAAAATATGCTTTATCGAGTGCAAGGCTTTTGTTGTGCCATGGTATAGGTACTAGTCTCTGAAGAAGGATTATTACAGCCAGCCTGGTGCCTTTCTTGACTTCGTGTTTCAATATGAAACAACGATATTTTTCTCACAGAGGAATAAACCCATCCCACCCCCAAAAAAGAAAGCAACCTGTCACTTTCCCCATATCCCAGAGAAGGGCCACTGCCACACTGAAGTGGAGATGACCTGGGAGCTGGACCCTGGAGTTTCTTGACCAGGCTCTCCAGGAGCAGACAGCTTTGTCCTGGGATGCTGCAAGCAGCAAATGGGTGGACCCAGGAGCTGAAGAGAAATCCCACCAGGGACAAGGCACAGTGTTGTAAATCAGAAACCCTGGTTTAGCCTCTTCTGGATGGCAGGAGGCAACCTGGCAACGGGAACCTTCCCAGTGCTGAGGCTTCCTCTCAGAACTGTGGGGAAAACGTACCCAGGCAGTGTCAGCTTTCTGTGTTGCGGTTTTGGATGAGGTATGAATTTCCCAGACAGGCTGGGAGACTGTGGCTCCCACTGGCACCAGTGGGATGAGTATATCAGTCGTGTAACAGTGAGATGGCGGTGGAGTCCTCTCTCCCACGGCCCATGCAGTCCTGTCCCATGGGTGTCTGTCCCATCACCAACTCCAAGTTCTCCCATTCCTGTCTACTTTTGTAGGGCTTATCCTTATTCCTGCTACTTAGCTAAAGCATAAGCCACTGGCTAATTAAAACTGGAGCCTAGGGCAGCCCCTTTTTGTCCTGTCCCATAAACCTCCTTGTCCAGGAGCCAAAGTATAGGAGTGCACATCTCCACATGAGTCAGTGGTGTGATCAGGCACAGTTTGGTTTTTTTCAGTGCCTGTGGTGGAGGATATCTGAATGCGTAAAAAAAGATACTGATTTTACAGTGACAAGTTGGGAAAATGGCAGGAATTAATTTCCTTTTTCTTTTTTTCATGAATTACCTGCCCTAGACAGCAGCTAAAAGATCCACCTTTTAAAAAGTTACTCGGTGCCTAAAATTTTACTTAATATAATTTTCAGTATGACCCCCACCCCGGCCTCTTTTTCAGTTCAAGACAGGGGTGGCATTTCCCTTGTGTTTGGGAGTGGTCAATCTCAGCCCCACTTTGCTGCTTCCCTGGTCTCCAGGCAGTTGGAGTTGGGCTTTATTAGGGCAGGGGGCTTCTGACTTGTGCGGGTATTTCTTGGGGTGGTGTCTCTGAGTGTGGTCAGGGGAGGCAGCAGCAAAATCTTTGCTGTTTGGTCCTCGGGGTCCTGAGAGGCTTCATGTGAAGAGGAGAAAGGCGAAAGGGGGACAGTCCCTTTTAAAAAGTTAGAGATGCTGATCTGAGATGTTGCTCCTCTCCACGTGAATGTGTGTGTGTGTGTCAGGGCATCTGGGGGAGAACTGTGCTTTGGGATTTTTTTGTGTCTTAACCAAATGAGTGATATCCATGTTGCGACAGATACTGGTGAGTAAAGTACATTGCTGCTGGTGTTTCAGGTTTGTGAGCCTTTAGACCTCAACTATAAGTAGGAGTAATTTGTAATCTTGGTAAAACTGTCCAAATTTCTTCCTTCTCTGGAAGGAAGGGAAGGGTGTTTTACTGACCCTGGGCAGAGGTCTCAGCAGCACCTTCTGGTTGTTCTGGCGAAAGTCCCTTGGACAGGCTGACGCACAGCACATCGAATGATGGCCAAAGCAATTTCCCACCGTCCGATTCTATCAATAGAGGCAAATCCCCTGGGGGGTGAAACGCAATTGCTGCAAACAAGGGCTTGTTTTGGTGGTGTGCATCACATGGACAAGCAGCAGCAAAGCTGCAGGCTGGAGACATTTTCCCTTGTGGTACAGGCACCATCCCTTCCTACATGGAGATAAATGAGACTGCACCCAAGTGGCACTTTGCAGAGGAGGTCTTCCTCCTCTCTCTTGTCCCCAAGGCCCACATACTTCTTGTGATGGTGCACCTGTGGTGGGCTGTGGTTACACTGCCTCTGTTGTTAAGTTGCCCTCACTTGCCTCTCATACCCAAATCTGTCCTCTTTTTTCCTCCACGTCTATCACATTTTCCCCACACCCATGTGCTTTTGAGGTCAGACACAGCCACGCAATAAGGCTACTTCTCCCTGTGGGAGAGCATTGCCATGCAGTTGTACTGGGAAGTGGCATAAGCTCTATCATTATAACTGTTCTTATGCCTATTTAAAACATATACCGTGGAGCTTTTTATCAGCACAAGCCTCTTAATAAAGAGGGAAAAAAACCATATGCTCTCCTGGCAGAGCTATACCGATGATGTAACTAGACCTAAGGGCACATTTACTTTAAAGTGAGGTTGGTTTAACACAGTATGCGATTTCAGTTAAATCTTCCAAAGTATGTGAGGACACTTCTATTTATGTTCCATTCGCACTAATTTTAATTTATATTAAGTCCACCAGGATCAAGTTTAAGCTGAGTTGAATTTAGTGTTACTTTTCACACTGCTTTGGATGGATTAGAAGTAATAGAGCTAAATCATCGCAGTCCCTTGTGAGAGCATGGGATAGAAAGATGCTCAGGTTTTTTGAACTACATTTAGCTACATTTAACTACATTTATCAAAACAGCCTGCAGACACAGGCACACTTTCATCAGTGCAGCTTTGTCCACCTATCACTCAAATGGTCTTTAAACTGGAATAATCGTGCTTGCAAATGGGCTCCTCCAGTTTAATTTATCCAAATTGGTTTTGATTTAGATAGAGCAACACTGGTCGCTTATGTGTGGACAAGACCTGAGAGAGGGCTGTGCAGTGGGTAGGTACCATAACACTGCTGTTACACAAGTCCTGCCAGAAGTCCTTCTCCCAGTGGAAATCCTGTGGCTGGCATCTGTGAGAGCTCTTGCTTCTGGTTCCTGAGGGCTCGTGTGCCTTTTTGGTGTGCTGGCCAGGAGGTGCACGTCACAGGGACATCCAGTTTCACTCAGGTATCCTCACAGCAGGAGAGATAGCCAGGAAGATGAGGGGAAGGGGAGACTCCGGTGCTCTGAGTCTGCTCCCAAAGCCTATCATAGACAATAGTGGCACGTGACCTCTGGGGCTCCCTGGGAACACTAGTGGCCATGTGTCACCTGGACCCCAGGCAAGCTTGCACTCTGAGGACTCCAGTCTTTGGAGCACCTCTGGAGAAAGCTGAAAGCCTAAGGGCAGGTGCTGTACCCTTGCCAGCGCTCAGACACTAACCAGCAGTCAGCTCAAGAGCTTTCTGGCAGCTTTTGGGAGGCAGGTGCTAGAAATGAAACCTCACTCTTTGGAAGGGCAACTCGGGTCTGGCTTTGCCCAGCAGAAACTGAATCTGTGTTGCAATGAGGTGCTGCAGCTGTCAGCACCATCAGAGGAACAAGCAGGGCTACCCATGGCTATGGAACATCCTCAGGCGCTATTGCCAGCTCTGCTGCAGCGGGGGAAGGACTCATCGTGGCTCTAGCTGTTAACAAAAGCCACAGGCATGCTACCCTGCATGGTTGTGTGTTTCTCTCCTCTAAGAAACTTCCATATATACAGCTCTCTTTATTTCAATCAAATGGAAAAATTGGTCACACACCTAGAAGTACTCTACCCAAACAAACTGGAAGTGAAGGCTCTTTATTGAACGAGAGAGTAGGGAAAGTGGCACTTCTTTAAATGCATGAATTTTATTGTAGTGGCCTTTTTCTTCTCTTCTATCTAATATTCCCCCTCTTCCCAGGACTTACCAGATTGATCTTTTTCATTTTGTGCTGGTGGAGTCTTGTACCTTCAGGTGCCACTTGCTGACCAAAAGCTCAGTGCTGATAAACCTTTAGCAGAGGAAGCTTTTCTCCCAGGTTTTTCTCAACCACATGAGCTAAGGTGAAGTGCACAGGGCAAACAACAGAAAATACACTGAGCTTAACAGAACTTATCTGTTACACAGATGATGAAGTCTTAATGCCGGTACCTCCAGTGACTATCTTATGAGTTCGCCCTGTCTCCAGAGTATTCCAAGGGAAAAAAAATAATAAAAGGATTGGTGAGTCCCAAACAAAACTCAATCTATTTTTCTTTTGCAGATCACCTTTAGTCTCCTCCAGGGAGGAAGTTCCTTTTCTTTTCTTGTACTTATTTTCAATTTAGTTCTTACTATATTTCTTTTACATTTTTTGTTCCTTCACCATGTTCTGCTTTGTTTCTGCTGCTGGCAGTGAAAGTGATTTAAAAATTCCCAGTCTTTGAAACAAGGGATCTCCAGATGAAATTGCTCCCAAGGGCTCCTAGCAGCTGCAGGGGCAAGTGGCATAAATGTAGATTTAAGACCAGCAGGTGAAAGCAACTGTAAATAAAAGTGCTAGCTGTGGAAAGCATTGGACAGGTTTCCAGGGAAGAAAAGGAAGACGTGTATCCTGGGAGCATGTCTGGCAGCTTGTGGAGAACTGTAAGTGTGTGGGGCAAGATGTCTCTCTGTGGTGTAGAACTGGTTTGTCTCACCTTGACTAGAAGTAATTGCACAAGGTGCCCAGGATTGGGAGGACCCCCAGTTCTGGGAACTTTATTGGGGAGAAGAGGCTGGTGAGGCTGGGAGATGATTATGTTGCTGGGTATTAACAGCCCAGTCACTGCTGACAAAGCAATCCTAGACCCCACCAAGGGAGTTTTCAACAAGTCATCTGATTTGGGAGTCCTGTATAGCACCTGTGGGTGCAAGCTGGGAGGACTAGAGCATGGGAAATGTCCTTCCTTACCTACCCTGGTCTTAAACATTTTCTGACTATACCCCCACCATTTGGGGAATGATCACTGATTCATCGAATCAGTGAATGTATTACGTTGGAAGGGACCTTTAAAGGTCATCTAGTCCAACACCCCTGCAGTAAGCAGGGACACCTTTAACTAGACCAGATTGCTCTGAGCTTCATCAAATCTGACACTGAATGCCTCCAGAGATGGGGCCTCCGTTACCTCACTGGGCAACGTGTTCCAGTGCCTCACCACTCACATAGTGAAGAACGTCATAATGTCTAACCTAAAGCTACCCTGCCTTAGTTTAAAATCACTGCCCCTCGATGCCTTGGGTGGCAGGAGTCAGACCAGATGTTTTAGTTTTGTGTGGCTGGGTTCTGGTGGAGGAGGGGGGCTGCAGGGGTGGCTTCTGCAAGAAGCAGCCAGAAGCTCTCTGCAGGCCTGAGAGAGCAAACACCAGCTGAGCTCAAGGCCGGACCTGACGCTGACCAAGGCCGAGTCCATCAGCAATGGTCAGAGTGCCCTTGGGAATCACATTTAGGAGAAAAAAAAACCCCACAAGCAGACACTTTTTGCCACCAGAGAAGGGAGTGAGAAGATGTAAGAAACTGTGCAGACACCAAGGTCAGTGAAGGCGCGGGGCAGGGGGGATGAGGCGCACCAGGTACCAGAGAGATTCCCCTGCAGCTCATGGAGAAGACCATGGCAAAGCAGGCTGTCCCCCTGCAGCCCATGGATGATGACGGGGAGCAGAGATCCCATCTACAGCCCACAGAGGACCCCACACCAGACCAGATGGAGACACCTGAAGGAGACTGTGACCCCGTGGGAAGCCCATGTTGGATCAACCTCTGGGCAGTGAAACCTGCAGCCCATGGATAGACCGACTGACGCTGGAGCAGGTTTGCTGGGGGACTTATGAATCCTTGGGGGATCAGACTGGAGCAGTCTGGGCCTGAAGGTCAGCACCCCATGGAAGTGACCCACACTGGGGCAGTTGGTGAGGAGGTGAAGCCCCGTGGGCAATGACTGACAGAGAAGTTCATGGAGGACTGCCTCCTGTGGGTGGGACCCCACAGTGGAGCAAGGGAAGGGTGTGAGGAATGCCCCCCCCCCCGCCCCCCCCCAGCTAAGAAGGATAGCAACTCGTGAGTAACTGACCAAAACCCCCATTCCACCATCCCCACCCTTCCCTGTGCCACAATGGGGGGGAAGAAGGGAGTGAAATCATGACTAAAGGGACCTCTGCTACAAAGGGAGGGATGGGGGGAGATGCTTTAAGATCTGGTCACACTTCTCATTGTCTGACTCTGGTTTCACTGCGGAGGAGTGGAGGGGGGGTGTAGTGTAATAAATCAGATGCTTTTTTTTCTTTTTACTCTGGTGAGTTTGTTTTGCCCATGACTGATTGCAGAATGATCTCTCCCTGTCCTTATCTCAACTCCTAAGCCTCTCAATATATATTTTCTCCCCTGTCCAGCTGAAAAGGGGAGTGATAGAGTGGCTTTGGTGGGCATCAGGCCTCCAGCCAGAGCCAAACCACCACACCAGACCTGAGCTCTGAGCCTGCACAGGGAGAAAGGAGGCAAGCCAGCTTGGTCCCCACCACAGGTTGGCAGGATCGCTGAGGTTGTGGAGAAGACCATGCCTTAGTCTGGGCTCAAAAAAGCAAGGCCTGCCAGATCTGCTGTGCTGGCCAGCTTTGCTTCCCTTTGGGGGTGGTGGAATTGGTGGGCTCAGTCAGAGCCAGGCAGCCTCACAGCTAGTAGCAGCTCTTTTCTGTGAGTGCAGCCCTATTCCTCTTTGCAAATTATCCCCGAGTGATTATACTTCTGCTTATTTTATAATGATTGTGCTAATGATTTCTGCAAATGAATTTTAAACCAAGAGATGGCTAGCCTGATTATTTGGCTGCTTTTATTGCTGTCATCGCATCCAATAGCTGTTATTCAGAAAACACTCTTTGCACTTGTGTTTACTCACCTAGATTATATGGTGGGGTTGGGCTCTTTAGCTGGATACTTTCCCAAGCCACCAAAAGCTTTGGAGGTGGCAGCCCAAACGCTTCAAATGCAAATATTCAAGCCAGTGAGTATTTGCCTGAGTATCTGCCAAGTTCCCATTTTCTGGGAACACACTGGTGAATCAAAATTTATTCTCATGAATGTTTATGGACAACAACCAAGAGAACAGCTCCAAATCCCACCCTTCCAAACAAATTCTGCTTCTCTCCTAAGGCATGTTCCCAAATTCATTTAGGCTTACCAGTCCGGGTCTAGTTCTAGCCAAGTATGAAATATCCATGCACTCTCTTCTTTTCTTGGTCCAGCTTTCCTTTCTTGTGGGAAAGGAAGGGATTGTTCAGACTGATGCTGAGAGGTATTCTTGCTCCCCAGTGCCCTTGACACTCCCTGCCTGTTTCTTCTGCTTTTAACTTGCACAACTAATGCTATACCGAAAACACATGTTGGTTTCAAATTCAGGGTTTTTTGGGGGGGTTGTTTTTATCACTTCAGTGAGAATGGCAGCTTTCTGGCCTGCTTTCTCTCCAGCCCAGCAGTGCATGAGGTGGGGAGGTGTTTTGCCATGTTTCCAGTGAAATAAGTAAATTTCTTTGCCTTCAACGACTGGTGTTTCCAGTCAACCGCTGCAGTTCTCAGGTGTTCCTCAGCCAGAACGGTGTGGGGAGCTGTGAAAACACATAACTGGCTGATCCTCTCAGGTCTGGGATCTGCACCTACCCTGCAAGAAAACTGCTGCTGTCTCTCTCTGTCTTTTTATTTTAGGAGGTGTCACATCAGCAATGGGGCTTGGGGAGAGATTGAAGACCAAGAGGGAACAGTGATAGACAGGCTAATGCCAGGCACAGCATGCTGAGGAAAGGATGAGTTATGATATCTTGGCAGTGGAAGTTTCATTCCTTTTGACAAAAAGAGACCAGGGGCTTTGCTGCTGGCTCCCAGCTGAAACTACTGTCTGCAGGTACCTGCTCTAATTCAGTTTGTTTGGCCAAAGCAAATCTGACCATCCAAAGAGCCCTTTCCCAGCTTGGGCCCTGTGGCAGCTGCAAAGCGAGCCTGGCAGATGAGACAGAGCTGGGCCTCCTACGTGGCCCAGCACATCCAGGGCTGTGTGCCTGTGTTCCCCAGGAGATGGGGGAAGAGCACCTCTGGCAGCCCAGCTTTCACCAAGAGCTGAAACACCGTGAGCCTTGGCTCACCAGGCAGGGACTGGGTGTTGCTTACGCAGCACTCGGCTGGCAGCAGTTCCTGCAGAGCTCCATGGCCCGAGGGGCAGTAATGGTTCCCCTGTTCTGAACTACGTCCTCCCTGTCCTCGCAGGTCTGGCCTGCACAGTCTGTGTATGTGCAGAATGGGTTTTCTAGGGAGTGAAGGCATGACAACATTTTCACTGGCTGGTTTTTTATCCCAGGGGAATCTAACGGAAAGGTTTCTGACACAGATGTAGTTTACCTCTCTCTTAACTTCATTAGCTGCTGAATAAGAGGTACTTAAGCGCACAGAGCAGTATGGGGAACATGGGCTCCCTAGCAGAGGAGAAGGATCAGGGTGTTCTGTCAGATCCACAGCTCACTCTCAGAAGGGATTCCCACTCACAACATTTGCTTCAGCTCAGAGAGGGTGCCTTTTTGTTGGGATGCCTCCAGTCTGCATGCAGTCCTCCCACTCATCTCTCAACTCCTCCTGGATTTATGCAGCAAAAATAATTTTGGTTCTCTGTTTTCCCTCTCACCAGCCTTGCCGCCCCTCCTGACACCATCTTTCTCCTTTGATGGATGAAAAAGGCTGGTGGGGATCCTACTGTCTTCTCCATGCTCCTCTAGTGCCTGCTTACCCAGAAACATGACCTTTCAATGGAGCCCATTGCCAGGATATTAGCACAGATGTAGATGGGACCACAAGCAGTACCCTCAGCAGAGATGTAAGGACGTAAGGCAGTGTGTTTTCCCTCCTGTCCATTTGGGCTAAGGGCTTTGGCAGGTGAGCTCTGTTGGGTTTGGCTGCAGTGGGTTATAGGTATGATTGCCCGCTCTAAAGAGACGAGGGACCTTTAAAGAAGGTGAGTTTTGCTAATGAGGAATAAAAATTGTGGGATTGTCGAGGTACACCTGAGGACCTGGGGAGCTAGTGTGGGGTGAAGCAAGCCCTTGTGTACTTGCTGGGGGACATGGGGGTAGGGGGATCCACATTCCTAGTCAAATAGTTTCCACAGTGCTGAAAGCCACTAAGTGTACTTTTGTCACTAAGTTAAGCATACCTAGCTCTGCTTTCACACACACAGAGGAGCTGCTAAGTGAGAAGATGCCATTTTGCCAGCCAATCTCTGGGCAGAATTATATTTTAATTTACTTGGGCTCCTTCCCCACTGCTCATGGCGTGCTGGTCCTCTGCACAGCTGCAGCCAGCCCTACTCATCGAGAGGATGGAGACCACTGTCCAGCTGCAAATATGGAGGGCAAGGGGTGTGCACAGTGCCTTTAGCACAGCCTCTTATCTACTGCTGCAGCCATCCTTGCAGGAACTGCTGCAGCAACATGCACACAATCGACCCCATGCAGCACACTCACCTGCTGCCTCCCCCATTTTTTGCCAGCAGGCCCTTTGCCCGCACTCCCGCCCTCACTCCTGCCCATGCCCTTGGAGCCTCTTCTCTCCAAGCAACGTGTGATTTTCCAGTGGCTCTGAGTACCCCCCCGCCCCACACCCACGACATGCAGGGTGTTGATTTGAGTGGACGTGAGCTCAAAGCTCATTAAGGGCTCATCAATACAGGCAATGAGGAGCTGCTTGGGGTGAGGCAGGGGAGAGAAGCCCTGCAGCAGGAGGGGCTCATAGCTCCCCTCTGAGGGTGGGAGCAGGTCAGTATGTGCCTCCCTGAGCTGGTGTCTCCATGAGCAGCTCTGCACACCCCAAGGACGTGTAACTGGCCGGCACTGTGAGGTAGGTACATCCACTGGGATGTCTGGTCTTGGGGACGTGAGCACTGGGTTAGGAGAAGGGAGCGTTGCAGCAGTGGTGGGGAAGAGCCACCTGGGGAAGGGCTGCTGCAGGTGCTGAGCACCTGGGTTGGATGTGGGGACTGATGAGGGGCTCAGCACCTTGAGGACAAGGCAGGATGAAAGAGGTTTCTGCCTCCCAAAAGATGAAGGAGAGGTCAGCAAATGAGGGCAGAGCTGCTTGCTTGATGCTCAGCTGGGGCAATGTGGGGCAGGCATGCTGCCCAAAGCAGGAGAAGTTGCCTGTACTTTACAGTCATCTGCACCACTGCTATGCCTATATTTTTTCTGCTGAAGCGTTTCAGGGATGTCTATGTCCTTCTTTCCTATCTACCTCCAAGGGACCCTGAAGGAGGTGTCTCAGTCCCTTGGTTTTCTCTGTCCCTCCTCTGTCTCCACAGCACTGGGGAACTGGCCAAATTCATCTGCCCACTGCCTCCCCTCCTACCTTCTCCCAGTTCCCTACCACCTTGCTTGGAGGAAGAGACAACTACAGATGGGCTACCAAAGGCACCTCAGTTCAGTGGTGACTTTGCTGTGGCTATCTCCACAGCCTGTCTGGTGGAGACCTCTGGAACATTAAATTTCAATTCTCCTCTCTCTGAAAGAATCTCTGCCACAGTTCGGGGTTTTGTGCTGAGAACACAAATCAGGCCAAAGACAGGCAGCTGCAAGCATGTTTTCTTCTGAAGAAACTTAAGGGAGGCAAGGAGCAAATGACTGATGTCCTTATGCTGGGGATGGGCATCACCATGGCACTGGGTCCTGTTTGCCAGGGATATAGTATGTGAGAGCTGTGTCTGGCTGCTCTGGAGATCCTTATGTAGATGCTTGTCTGTGCCTGCCCCAGAGGCTCAGGGTCCACACCCTGGTACTGACTGGCTGCGTGAGCTGGGGCTTGGGTCTCCAGTGAAGGCAAGGGGACGACAGCCTTTCCTTCTCCTGCCTTATCTCCTGATATAACAAACCCCGGGGGAAGAGCTGCTCATTCTGTACTCCTGCATAGTGTTTAACACAAGAAGTAAGGAGAGGAGGAGGAAGATAGCGGTAGTAGAGGTAATAATGGCCAGCTAGTTGCAGGCTGATCCTAGGTGACTGGGGGTGATGCCCTTACTGGGTAATGAGCCTGTTTTCTGGGTTATTTCAAGGAAAACCTCAGCCAAGAGGCTGCTGGCTAACAATGCTCATGTGTGGTTCCTGTGGAGGGAGCTGGATCTGCCATTCCCTATTTTCCACCCCAAAAAAGCATATGAACAAAGTAGCAGCAGCCTCAGTGCTCTGGGGCATGATTATCTCTCTGTTTTCATGGAGAAGGAGCACAAAGAGTTTGGCATCTGAAAATGGGACACAGATTTCCTCTCTGGCTTGGCTGTGTGGCAGTAGGAAAAGAATGTTGTCCTCTGCATGGTGAGGCTCTGGTCTTTCTCAGAGCTGAATATGTGTGCCGGAGAGGTGCCAGGCAGTTTCACAGGCACCCTGTTTTGGATGAGCTCTTGAGGACTTGATGTTCAGAGGCTGCTGTGACCCTGCCCAGAAGGAGCAGGGGGAAAGCCTGCATTTTTGTCTCCTCTGTCTCCCAACTATCTTTCCCTTTTTGCTTTCAGCTGAACAAAGTAGCAGAGAGTTTTGAGACAGTGCAGGGGTCTTACCTGCTTGTCTCACTCCAAAAGCAGCAGGTGCTGGCTGGCATGGAGCAAGGTGGACTTCTTGATGCCCTGAGATGGGCTGTGTCCCTAGCTGTGAGCTTCCCAACCACAGGGGACATGCACAGTGGCCAGACCTGCTCCTCTGCCACACAAGTTGAGGAGAGATCACTTCCCTGCCACGCTGGACACTTCAGGGTAGTATTGGGATCATTATCATGCTAGTTTCTGCTCTTTCCTTGTATTTTTTTTTTCATTTTTTCACCTTTCTTTATTAAATTCTGGCAAAAATGTCCAAGGTGACATTCTCAGGTTAAGGTTATCATTTTCTATTGCAAGACCAGATTCACCCAATTTGCTCTGTTCAGTGACTTCATTAAAAAAAAAAACTAAACCCAAAACATATTAAGCCCAATACAGCAAATAACCACTCTAAACCCAAAACATATCAAGCCCAATACAGCAAATAACCACTGGCTTTACTTGCGGTGTCTCTGGCATCAAATCCAGGTCTACACATATGAAGTTGTTATTTCCCCCCTTTACACACAACACAGCTGTGGTTTAACCTGGCAGGCAGCTAAAACAACTCCCCCTGCCTTGGTGGGATGGGGGTGGGGAGAGTGGGGGACAGCAGGAGGAGAATTGGAAAATAAAAGGGTAAAACTCATGGGTTGAGATAAAGAGAGTTTACATGATCATCATCAACATCATCATCATCATCATCTTCAAAACAAGTGATGCACAGCACAACTGCTCACCACCACAGACCACCAATGACCAGGTAGTTCCTGAGCTGCTGTGCAAACCCCCAGCCAGCTTCCCCCCAGTTATATACTGAGCGTGATGTCATATAGTATGGGATATCCCCTTGGCCAGCTTGGGTCAGCCAACCTGGCCATGTCCCCTCCCAGCTTCTTGGGAACCCCCAGCCTGCTCACTGGCAGGGCAGTGTAAGAAGCTGGAAAGTCCTTGACTTGGTGTAAACATTGCCTAGCAACATCCAAAATATCACTGTGTTATCAACTTTATTCTCATCTCACATTCAATACCCATCACTACACCAGCTGCTAGAAAGAAAGTTAACTCTATCCCAGCTGAAACCAGGACAACAGAATTTGTGGCTCCTGGCAAGGTGGGGAAATACAACTCTGTGCAGGCCATGGTCCCACTGGGGATGTTGCTGCAGCTCAGGGTTTGAGCTAAAATCTTATCTCAGAGGTGCAGTTTTGGAAAGGTAGTGGCTGGTGGGAGCAGCAACTCATGCTGCACCAGCTGAACTGTGACACCACAGCCTCTCTGGGGGAAAGAGGGAAGGGTCCAGTGCAGATGCCTGCCCACACTGTGGTGGCAGCAGGACGTATAAAGCAAGTGAGAAATTCCAGCTCAAAGTGCCCTCTGTGCTTGTTTTAGGCACTTTTGCCCCAGTGAGGTTCTTGCTGATGTCTCTGGAAGGTTTTTTTACATTAGTCTCCCTGGAGTGGGATTGTTCCTTAGCAAAGAAGACGACAGGCAGAAGAGACCAGTGAATGCTATTCCTAGGCTGTGCATACAAAAAAAAAAAAAAAAAAAAAAAAAAAAAAAAAAGTGGAGAAATATGTGCAAACCAGCAGCTTCTTTCCTACAGGACAAACAGTGAGTTGGGTTGGGTTGTTTTTTGGGTTTTTTTGCTGAGCAGAAGTAATGGTTCCTGCTTTCTTCCATAAGGGTTTGGAGCACAAGTCCTGTGATGAGCAGCTGAAGGAGCTGCTGAAGGTTATCTAGCCTGGAGAAGAGGAGGCTGAGGGGACGGAGACCTTATCACTCTCTACGACTACCTGAAAGGAGGTTGTAGTGAGGTGGAGCTTGTTCTCCCAAGTAACTAGAAATAGGATGAGAGAAGATGGTCTCAAGTTGTGTCAGGGGAGGTTTAGATTGGATATTAAGAAAAATTTCTTCACTGAAAGAGGGGTCAGGCGCTTGTGGAGTCATCATCCCTGGAGGTGTTCAAAAAATGTGTAGGTGTGGCACTCCAGGACATGTTTTATTTGACACAATGGTGTTGGCCTGATGGTTGGACTTGATGATCTTAGAAATTCTATGATAATATTCTTTGGCTCTCCACCTCTCATGGCAGGTCCCTTATGGGAGTTGTCCACACCACTCCATCCTCAGTGCTCCTGCTCGTCTCCCATGTCTCCAGGCTGCCTCCTAGGAGCTGCCTCCCTCCTCCCTGGCACATGGTGCACAACGGGGCACTCTTGGGGTCACCCCACAGCCCTTCCTCAGGAGAAGCACTAATCTGAGTCTCTACCCTCTCTCCCTTTCCTACTTCTCAAGGAATTGGATGTCCTTGAGGCCTGTGCTCTTTTTTCAAGTCTGAGTGAAACTCATCAGCGAGCTCAGAAAGTCTCTGGGGCTGGGAATAAGCAGGTCTTTGTACAGGAAAGCTGGGCTAAAAAATGTCTGTATTGCTTCAGGCACGGCAAAAGAATAATGTAGCAGAGATGTATAAACTACTAGTGTCACGAAACTGGCATCCCAGCATGCCAGCTTGCACCGTGTAAGAAAAGGAAAACACTTCTTTCTTTAATCAGCACATTTAAAACAGGCAGAAATAGGCCTTTAATCTTTTTAATGTGGTGGTTTTGCTGCACAGGATGGAGACAGGGATGCCTTTAAGCCACTTGTCTGTCTTCTCCAGTCTCCAAGCTGGCAGGGACTCAGGGAGCGGCCTGCGCTCCGCTCGGAGGCGGCCACGGGGGAGCTGAGTGTGGCTTTGCTTTGATCCTCACACTGCCGAGGTTGCTTGGGCAGGGTCTGGGTGCCCAGTGGAAGCTGAGTCAGAGCCCTGCCAGCTCTCTGCCCCACGGGGAAGTTTCTCAGGTGCCAGGATGAGATTTAAACTGCCAAAATGGCTCAGGGGGCTGCATTATTCGCATCATTCAAAAAAGGCCACTTTCCTTAGAGGTGACTTGAGGTGGCCCCAGAGACCAAGGAGAGAGCAGTAGTGGTGGGTGAAGCATGGTGTGTAACCAGGAGCGGGATCTGACCCCGCTTTCCCCTGAAGGATGAAAAGCCAGTGGAGATTCAATTCTGAATCCGGAGCCAGGGAGGGTGTTATGATAGCTGACCTGAGTGGTCCTGCTTGGGTGATGCAAAAATTGAGGTGGCACTTGGCAAAGTGACCATGAGGTAGGTAGGCTGCAGCCAGTGCTAACAGCTCGGCAGTTCTTCACTTGTTATTTTCAGGGCCATGAGGGACTGCCACAGCTCTCAGGATCACGGCCTGGACTGTGAGATGTGTTCTGTCCTCATGTGGATGTCTTGTTCATTTAATGGTTTACAAAACATGGCCCATGCCTGCTTTGCCCCCTCTACTCATCTGGATAGGGTTGCGGTGCCAACCTCACCTGACATGTTATTGGGAGTGACATGGGTTGGCTGGAGCTGCTGGCAGTGGAGGGATGTTGGGCAAAAGCCACCAGTCAAACCTGGCAATCAACAACCCAAATCTCATGGGGGGACGGGCGGGAGGATGTGCAGGTGGAGGCCACCTGGCATTTCCTTCACCCAGAAGACCTGTTTGATACTTCTTCTCCGGTCCTCTCTAAGCACTGATTTCTCCTGTAATCAAGCAATCACCTCTCTTCAGGGGAAGGGAGGTGAAAGGTTGGGTGGCTGCGGTGGTTGCCTCTTGGGCAGTACACGGAGAGGGCTGTGAAGCACAAGCTCCTCTGTTCTCCAGACCCAAGTCAGTGGCGCCTCAGAGTGCATTCCACACGGGGCCAATGCCCGACCAGCATCCTCAAGCTCCTGTGCAGGGGTTTTTCCCCCAGCTCCTCTGGCTTTACCAAAGCAGGAAGCTCAAGCATATGCTGCTGCTGCAGCAAGCAGAGAATTGTACGAGTGTCTGCTGTGCCCTGATCAGCCAGTCACTGTTCCAAGCAAGATGCATGAGCCTTGGGGCTACTTGGCTGTCATTAAAATGGTATGGATGGAAGGAAAAGTCTAATTGACTGAACAACAGCCTGAGCTGTGTAATTAAACTAATTGTGGCTCTACCTGCATGGGTCAGAAGTGATTTGTGTGGCTGTTAAAGCACTGACAAGTAAGAGGTGGGGAGGTGTGAAAGTATTTCTTACATGCCTTTCCACAGGTAATTTTGCTATTTCATCTCAGGTAATTTTATGCCCTTGAAATTTTTGGTTTGTGTCAAATTCGAGGAGACTGTTACTATTTCACACTGAAGCCAGGGAAAGCAAAAAAGGTCACGGTCGTTAGCAGTTTCAGGCAACAGCGTTTCAAGTCAAGGTAACACTTTTCCAGGGCTATTTTCTTATTTGAAGTGAAATTCTTCAAAAAGAAACAAAAAAAGGAGGGGAAGGGCTGCTTACAAGAACGCTTTTCAGCCTGGCTCTGCACCCACTGAGGACTACACAATTGTTTTTATTGACTTGAGCAGCAGCAGACCAGGCCTGCTGCAGGCCTCTGTGAAACTAAGGTTACTACTTACTGCCAGGGATTTATAACCCTAGCTTTTAGTGGTTGTTTGGAAAGTCCTGATTTCAGAATATGATGAATTTAGAAGAATCTAAATGAGAAACCCGCTATAGCGTCATGTTTAAACTCTTTGACCTTGTTTTCAAGTCCTTGTGACGCAGAACCCACCTCCAGCTTGTAGCTCTGCTCTTATTGATTATCATTTCGAGTCCTTTGGGTGTTTTGCTGTGCCCAAAGCACTGTGTGCTTTTCAGAACTGATAATGTGACATGACAGAGAGCTGCTGAACCGACTCTGTTCTCTCTAGGCTGTCAGTGCAGAGCTGGAGGAGGCCCATGTGGATAAGGGGAGGGGCTGGTGCATTTTGTCCCGGTAGGACCACTTGCCCAGCATGTAAGCTGATGTCTGAACACAGGAGTCAAACACTTAGCCAGGAGCAACTGAGGCCTGTATTTTTCCTGGTCAGAACTGTGTGTTTGGGGCATGACATGGCACGACTGGGCTGGAGGACATGTGTGAACCCTTCTGCCCTAATCATCCATCACTGTGGGAGACAGGACAGTAGGTGGGATGAACTGTCAGTGGCTCCTCTTGAGTTTTTCTATTCCTTGGCTGTGGAGAAACCTCTGTAAATCTAGTTTGTTCTTTGTGAGCTGGAGATGGAGGACTTCACTTCTCAGTTAAGAAGAAGCCACTAGTATGGTCAGCTGCTCCTCTATTATCCTACCCCATGTATGTAGACGATGAAGTATGATCATCTGGCTGCTGTAGAGCTCCAGAACTGTGGCAGCAAAAATAGGGGAAAGAGCACAAGGGAGAGCAGGATATATACATACTTTTTAAGATAGCAGCTTACCTACTGTTTTTGTCTTGGGGAAAAAAATTAAAAGTGAGTCAAAATGGCTTCTGCTGAGCCTAATTTGTTATGTCTCCAGGCATAGCTAATTATCCTGACTTTGCCGGGCTCTGAATTCTTCCCAGGGGTTTTGGTGCTATTTCTTCTGTTTTGATTTATAAATTGTCTTTATTTTACTTTCCTCCTACACATTCTGTATAATCTTTTTTCTCCCTGCCGTACTGAGGAGCCAGGAGCTGGTGTGACAGTGCTATCACAAGGTGTAAGACAGAAGTGGATCTGTTAGCCAAAGCCTTTGCTTTGGACGTCCTGCAGTGCTTTCTTCTGGCATCTGCTGCGTGGCTCATGTGAAACAGTCTCCTCAGAATGCTTTTTTTGTGCTGCCTCAACTTCTGGGCTTACCTGCAACCATCCTTGGGCTAGAGGAGCTGTGAGGCTCAGGGCTGGCCCCATAGCTCAGAGGGCTTTAGTTACAGCCCTCATACTGCAGCAAGGAGTTTTGTGGCTTCTCCGCTGACGTACCAGAATGAATTACAGTTATTTTCTGGTTCAGCTATTCCCTTCACAGTTGACACAGTTTTTCTAACCTCAGTGACAAATTCTGTGAGGGAAGGAAATCCATCTGCTGTAATCATGGGGTGTCAGTTGTAGTAAGCAGGAGCTGTTGAGCCTGGGCTTGGGAGACCATCACTGTTCAGGATGCTTTAGAAACCCTAGCTAACAAGTCCCCATGGGGCAAATGGGTAGGGTTTGCTTAGGAGACAAGGTTGCCAAGAGTAAGCAGCTCAAGCAAGGCCAGCTTTAACTGCTGGAGTACACCAGCTGTAACTGCTGGAGTACGCGATCTCGTCGTAGCATCATTTTGTTTCTTGACATGCTCACTCAGTTGAGAGTTTTTTTCTTGTTGGTTGGGTTTTTTTAGATTTTATTTATGTGTGCATCTGGGAATGTTTTTGTCAACAGACTTCTCTGGGAGATTGTGGCACTGGTCACCCTTACGTCCCTGGTAGAGGCTTAAATTTGACTCTGTAAAATGGGATGAGAACCATGTAAGAGCAAACATCATGCCAGTCCCAGACCCTGTCTTCTGCACTGGCCATGGGTGGATGTTGAAGGGAGAGGATAAAACCAGGAAAAGTAGCGTCATGCTTACTTGGAAGAGTCCCTCAACCTTCAACAACTTAAAGGTCAGGGATTTTCTGAACTGCAGTGGTAGCTTCTGGTGGATTTTCCTTACATTATGTTTCCTCTTAATTTCCTGTTTTGAAGTCACATAAACTCTTAGCATCCAGCATGTTCTGGGGTGGAGATTCTCACTCCATAGCTGTGCATTTTATGGAGCGTCACCTTTTGCTCTTTTTGAACCTACCACCTGCTGTCTTGACTCAGTCCCCCGTAGTTCTTGTGCTAGAAATGGTGAATACCCCTATTTTGTGACACTGATACATTATAGGCCCCGGTCAGTCACCTCATCCACAGGATGATGGATTGTAGTTCGTTTAGCCTTTCCTCACATGGAAGATGTTTCACACTTTTGAATACCCTTTTGGCTCTCTTCCATGCCTTTTTCTGCCTTTTTTTGCAATAGTCTCTGTAAGAGGAAGGGGGAACTGAACTACTTTTTCAAGACATGGGTACAATATTGCTTTAGTGTTACAGCATAACCTGTTCTCATTTTCTTTCTGAAATGTTTTGGTGTGCTGGTTATATACTTCTCAGGGACTAAAATCAATGGAAATGTTCATTAGATTTTTAGTCAGACTCATCCAATTAATCCTCAGGACTTTGGAGTCCTGACTTAGTGGGATTTCACAGGCTGGCTATAGTCACTATGAGCATCATCTGAATAAAGCTGGCAATTACAATATCATATGAGACATGGTGTACAAGGAGATGGTGAGCAGATCAGTGATTTCCTTGCCAGACAAGATTGCAGATGCACAGCTCTGCTCACAGCTGTGTTGCTGCCATGAAAAGGGATTAAGGCATGGGATTGCAATGTGGCCATGACCGTAGTGGAGGTACCATTGCAAAACTACGCTATCACAGCCATGTGTGATCTCTTAGATGGCCCCATGGCTGGTGTGCTTGGGTTTGGACCCCAGAGCATGCCCATCATGCCCTTCTCCACTGTTGCTCAGCTATACTGGATGTATTTCTCTGCCTGGGCTGCTCTGTGGTGGGTCACAGCCCACAGCCTGTGATTTCACTGCATGCATACTGGTCCTGGAGCTTTTCTTGCAGACCAGGGGTTGGGATGAAGGGGAGAGAAGATGAGAGTCGAGGGGTTTGTAGTGTGCTGATAACAACCAGGTCTGGCCCTGTTAGCAGTCTGCATGACCATGGCTCCTCAGAAAGGTGGCTCTGGAGCAAGGCCATACTGTCCTTTTGCTCTCTGGGGGAAGCAGGGAGGCATGGATAGGCTGCCTGCTGTGCACTGGTCTATGCAGCGGGTCCACCTCAGACCCAGCAAAGCTGCACTAATACAGACACCTTCTTTCTCTACTTTCTCATCAGGGGCTTTGCACAGCGCTTCCCATTTCATCTGTGCTCAGCCAGGCCGAACTGCCTCTCCAACCCCTGAGCAAGAACGCCGTACGTCTGAGTCACAATGGGCAAGATGGATAATACCTCTGTGGAGCTGAGCTCTCCCTCCGAGGTGAAGCAGGCAGCCCTGGAGGACTCAGAGCCCATTGCCCCCGAGGCGGTGAGCACCAAGAAGAAGAAGAAGGAAATCCCAGACAGAGGGTCCTGGAAGGGGAGATTTGACTTCTTGCTGTCCTGTGTGGGCTATGCTATTGGGCTGGGCAATGTCTGGCGCTTCCCATATCTCTGCGGCAAGAACGGAGGAGGTGAGAGACATGCTTGGCACCTGTGCTTATCCCTGAGTGGCCCTAACCCCTGAATGGGTTTTGGTTTGTTGTGAGTCTGGGGAAGCAGCTGGTCCCCTGGCTGAGAGCTCTCCCCACGATATGAGTTATTAAGCTGTCAGGAGACAGATTCCTATGCTCTGTGGGCTTTCCCAGCAAGTCCAGGTTGTGAGGAAGCAGCTCAAAGAAATATAACAGAAGGTTTGAATTTTGTCAAGCTTCTGCCATCCAGATTTTCAGGGCTACAGCAAAGAGCATGTGGGACCTCAAGGTGGGCTATGTACTGGACCATAGCAGGGCCTTGTAGACACATATATATACACGCACACACACAAGCATGCATACACATATGAGTACACAGGCACGCATGAGTGTCATCATCTATAGAAGGAAATGAGCTTTGACTTACTCCAGTGCTGAGAGGAAGATCATGGTTATCGGTTCCACCTTACTGTTTGGAGAGCAGAAGTCACGAGAGAAGGCAGCAGCTGGGCTTGGGGGTCCCTGTGATGCAGCTGGTAGCAGTGACCTCTTCTGTGGACAGCTGATATCAGATTTTTTTATTCTTACTGCCTCACTACATCCTTTCCTCAGCTGAGATTTTGCCACACCATTGCAAGGCTGGAGAAAGGCAGGCAGATGGGGAAACAGTGCCTGGCTAGAAATCAAGAGATCTGGGAGATCAGCTCCCTGTCCACCTACAGGCTTTCTGTTCTTCTTAGGTCAAGTCAGAAAACGCACTCTTCTGCCTCAGCTCTCCTCTATGTAAAATGGTGCTATTTCTTCAACCTTGGCTTTTTTAGAGAGGAGTATGGGCTACTTTGGTGGCAGTAGAGCAGAGGCTCTTTATTCTCCCCACACCCAGCTCTTGCACTGTTTGTGGCTGTTACTTTCCCTCCCCCCATGAAGCGCTGCTCAGCTCCTTGAACCATTACTCAGAGTTCCCACCCAAGTCCAAATAGCTTCACCTCACCTTTGTGGCTGTATATAATAATTTTAGTATTGCCTGCTAGTCTTCCCATGTAGCTCTTTACCTCCCTCTTAGCTCTTCACTGCCCGGAGTACCCTGTTAATTCAAGCTGCTCTCGGGGTCTCTTATCATGCTTCCCTTCCACGCCTTTCTTTTTTTCCTTTTGCTTTGAATTTCCTTTTCACAGCCCACTTTGTCTTTGGCTCTCGTGACTTCTCCTCATATCAGCCCACTGCTGCTGTCCACGCTATAGGTGTCAGATGCTCTTCTCCTCCCACCCTGGGAAAGAGGGGTCTGTCCATGTAGCTCCGCGGCATTTAGAGGGTAACTCAGCCCTTTCTCTGAAGCATGTGGAGCAAGTCCCAGTGGAAGACCAGACACTTAGCCATTTTGACAAGGAGATTTCTAATTCAGTACATTGTTCTGTGCAGAGGCATGAGTCTGCAGCTGAGCTGGGTGAGATGTGTGGGAATCAGACAAGTCTTCCTAGGGGAGCCTGTGCCACCATTGCCGGTGCCGTGGTGCAGGTCTGCCATTTCTATCTAGCCACACTTGGGCACCTAGCTGTGCTAGTCCTCCTTACACAGTATTAGCCTGACAGCTACGTCCCAGCGCTGGTTTTTAGCCCAGCCTTTGCCCTGTGATTGCCATGCTGTCTCAAACACACCGGGTCTGCACTGGCCACGGCTCTGTCTCCTCACACATAAAGGTGGGGATGGTGATACATATAATTAGATGAAGGTTGTTTTGAAGGTAAAATCAATCCTATTTTTAAAGTCAGCTGAGATCCTAGGACGGAGGGTGCTGCTGAGGTCCGGAACACTATCATTATCATCAGAAATGACACACAAGGGGATCTCTGCCCCAGCAGCTGCAGGCACGCAGAGGGATCAGAAGCAAAAACAAAGGCAGGAGTCAGTCCCTGCCTCCTCTAAAACAACACCCCGCTTCACCTGTCAGCTTGTGCCGTTCCTTCCTCTCACCCCTACCTGGCCTGGCTGTTCACAGGCACGGCTGTTCCTGCAGCCAGCAATAACAAGCAGCAAGTGGAGGCTGCTGATTCTGGGGACAGACAGGAGCGCTGACGCACGAAAGCGTCACTGAGAGCCGATGCGGAGTAGCGAGGAAAGGGTCACGCAGCATCTGATTCGCAATCGGGTGGGCACTGTCTTGGCTCTGCCCAGCGGAGGTGCCTCCGGAGCAGAGCAGACTGTGGGTGGGACTCTAATTTTAGCGTCCTGCATGTGCGCTGCTCGGAGCACGGCCGTGTGGGCTGCTTCCATTACGCACAGGCAAATTGAACTGAATGGAAATATTGTCGTCTCACTTACCGCTGTCACATTGTATCAGCTCACGGACCATTTGCTCGGCATTGTAATCGGGTGCATAATTAGGGGATATTCAGCCAGGGTACAGCAGCCCGGCATGAGGCCCGTCCGCTGCAGGGAGCAGGCTTTGCCCAAAGTGATTCCTAGGCTCCCTCCTGGCTCTGCACGCAGCCGAATGTGCCCAGCTATGAGTAACAGGCTCTACGCTGCTGTCTAACCTGATGCAGTCCTTCTGATGTCAACAGAATTTTACCGGACTCTAAATTGACTCTAAATGTGGCTCAGTAGGTGCTAAAAATTGTCTGTGAGATCCTGAGCTTGAATAACTTGAGAGAAGAACATTTCTTTAAATAAGCATCATGCATTTCTCATTTACACATTAAGACTCCAAGCAACAGCATGTAACAGCTTGTAATGCTCAACTTTTGATTTGTGGGCCATGTTTGCCATTTTAAGGATTAAATTATTATTCCTCGCGGTATGGCATTAGGAGCTGGAGACTGCAGGCAGAATTGGGGCTGCACAATGAGTGCCAGGTGCTGGGTGATCCCTCCCATCCCTCCCTCTCTCCCTCCCTTCAATGGCCATGGCCCTGAGCGGGACAGGAACAGCACTGTCTCATCTTTGTCCCAGTCTTTGGAGACAGGTTTGGTCATACACAACCATTTCTAGCAGGTCCAGGAACTGAGCCAGACCTTTCAGCAGCCCATGCGGGGCCAGAGTTTAAAGACTACCCTTTTCTCTCTGTCCCAAGGATGCAGGCACAGGCCCACAAATTTTAGGTACAGATTTCCAAACTGATTTCTTCTCTGGCTGTGTGGCATCTGGGGATGTTATCTGTGCCTGCTCAAGGACCTGAACCTGCAGAGGGGCAATGTCATCGCTAGCAGCCCTCACTTCAAGGCTGTGGGCTGCTTTGCAGGTTTTCCCCTGTTCCAGAAGATTTTAGACAAGTCAGGATAAATGACCTGGGCCCAAAAGTTTGTCCACTTTTCTTTCTCAATCTTTCACCTACAAACCTTCCTGGAGGGCTGTAGATGGAAATGCAGGATCATTAGGGCTGTGGCCGATTTTAATTATCTGCTTGCACAGAAGTGAACCAGGCACTGTCACAGCTGATAAGCTCAGTCTCCAAACTCTACAATGAAACACAGCAGTAGCAAGGCAGCATCCATACCCTTGGAGTAGGGCCTGGCTTCCCACAGGGTTCTTGCAGGGCTGGACCTGTCACAGCCTTGCAGGCTGCGGTGGTTAGTGAGAGTGCTGGGGGGAGGATGCCGAGTGGACAGTGCTCTTCCTGCTGCGATGCTCAAAGCTGTTCACTCCTCCATGCCAGGCTGCTGGTGAAGCTGAGAGCCTGTGCTTCAATGCCAGCTTGCTATTCCAGCTCATGGTCATCAAGCTACTGGCCTGGAGCACATTTTCTCCCTGTCACCCGCTGCCAGCAACTCTTGCATGCTGCCTCCTGCAGACTCCCCTGCCCGGTGCTGGCGCCTGCCTCTCCCAGCTGGGCTCAGCTCCCTGCTTGGCAGGCTGGCATCCCCAGCTGGGTGTCCTCTGAGCCAGCATCCCTGGCTGTGCCTTGCTGCTTCCCTGCCCTTGGAGAGCAGCTGCTGGAGCCTGGCTCTTCCAGGTGCAAGCTGGGCTGCAGCTCTCCAAAGTGACTTTGCTCATTGGCTCCATGTTTTCTTTCCCACTCATATGTGGAGGAGAAGAAGACTCAGACTGACAGCCTAGCCCTTTGGCTACTGCGGAAACCAGTGCCATCCTGCACACAGCCAGCTGCTTCAGAGCAAATGGAGTGTCATAGACTCACAGAATGCTCCGGGTTGGAAGGGACCTCAAAGACCATCTAGCTCCAACCCCTCACCATGATGAGTAGGGACACCCTCCACTAGACCAGGTTGCCCAAAGCCCCATTCAACCTGGCATTCACAACTTCTCTGGGAGACCTGTTCCAGTGCCTCACCACCCCCACAATGAAGAATTTCTTCCTAATATCTGATCTAAATCTATCTTCTCTCAGTTTAAAGACATTAATCCTCATCCTATCACTATGTGCCATTGAAAACAGCCCCTCTCCAGCTTTTCTATACTGGAAGGCTGCTCTAAGTCGTCCCTGGAGCCTTCTCTTCTCCAGGCTGAACAAGCTCAACTCTCTCAGCCTGTCTTCATAGGAGAGGTGCTCCAGCTCTCTGATCACTTCACGGCCCTCCTCTGGACTGGCTCCAACAGCTCAATATTTTTCTTTTACTGGGGACACCAGAGCTGGACACAGTACTCCAGGTGGGGTCTCATGAGAACAGAGAATGGGCAGAATCACCTCCCTTGACTTGGAGGTTCCTTCTGTCTACCCAGACATCATCTTCTGCAAAAGTCTGTCCTCTTCAGGAATGATGGCATGCTCTAGCACATGCACGAGGAAGCTGAAAAATGTGCTTTGTCCCAAGTCCTGGAAGTCAGATGAGCCTTTAAATCACATTAATCTCTTACTGAGTGGCTGCACTACATCATTTCTAGTGATGAGATGATTTCCATAGAGTCCACAGAGAGGAATAATGTTCTCAGCAGTAGTTTTAAGGGTAAAACCTAGGAGAAGGTTGGGAAGATGTATAGGGCTGTTACAAGAGAAAATACAGTCTTAGCTGTGGTTTCTTTAAAAGACTGAAATAGCTGTGAACAAAGCAAGCAGTGGCCAGTGCTAGATATTGCTGTGCTTATTTCCTTCAAGGTGAAGGATTGGGAGCTGCTGCAGGTAAGACAGAAAACATCAACAAGAACAAGTTACCAGTGTCAGTGCCCAGGCTTATGGGTTCATTATCAGATTGCGTTTAGAATTGCCTAAATACCTTACAGCTAAGTGAGACTGGCATGCTATAGCTAGTGATGCCACTACACACATATATACGATACATATATATCCACAGTGGTAGGAACAGATAAGGGGAAGTCAGTGGTGACCTCAGTGGGAGACCTGCTGAACATGCCAATTCCAGTTGCAAAATGCCAGCTCTGAGCCAGTCTGCTCCTCATCACAGAGGTGTTGTGGAGTGAGAAACCACAGCTGGAAGCATTTACTTCTTGGTGAAAGGGGAAGCCATCTGATAACACTGCTCCTTGTTTCAGGGGCCTTCCTCATCCCCTATTTCCTGACACTGGTCTTTGCTGGGATTCCTCTCTTCCTGCTGGAAACTGCTCTGGGCCAATATACTTCTGTCGGTGGACTGGGAGTCTGGAAGCTAGCACCCATGTTTAAAGGTACTGTATTGTAAGTGTGTGAAGGTGATGGCACAAAGGTACAGACAAAAACCCTTTAATGGTTTGGGAAGGAAATCAGGAAATCCCTGGGGACTGGGATCACAGGGCAGGTGAGGGGAGGTTTTTTCCTTCTGGCTTTATCAAGCTGTCCTTGACCCTGATTTCTGCAGTCACCAACACTGCCACGCTCTGTTCAAATGGTCTTGCATAGTGACAAGGCACTTAATGAGCAGCAGAGTCTGTGATGGAGGGGCGCTTGTTGCAGAGGACCTGCCCCAAGCCTCCCTTTGTAGGCTTACTTTAATTGTACATGACACCTGTAGATAGGGGGACGTGAACCTGTTGCTGTGTCTGGAGTAACAGCATTCTGGAAAACAGGGGTGATTTAGAAGCACCTTGGATATGGGAAAAGAGTGATTCTTCCAAGGAAGTGACCAGATCCTGTTTTCATGGAGCTCTGCCCCTGGCATACCTGTAGCATACTGAAAAGGCATACTTCTCAACCAGTGGAAATGGGTGGGTGAGAGGTGTGAGGGAATGAGCCTCCCTTGCTGACAGCTCATGGTGCAGCTGTAACACGTGCTGCGTTGAGCAGCTGATTTGCTTTTTCTGGCTTTGCCACAAAACTTGCTGTGGTGCTCATGAGATCAGTTGGGTACCAGAGACTTGAATGGATGCTGCTCTCTGACTTCATCTGCAGGAGTGGGACTGGCAGCTGTGGTTCTCTCCTTCTGGCTTAACATCTACTATATTGTCATCATCGCCTGGGCTCTCTACTACCTCTTCAACTCTTTCACTGCGGTGAGTTGCAGACATGTCTGCAACATGGCATTGGCTGTGTTCTGGGTCTTTACTCTCTACTTTATGGGGGTTGAGTTGTTTATGCCACAAAACATGCACTAGCTGCTCGTAGTTTGTGTAAAGAGACTTTGTCAGTGCCCTGGTGGACCCTTCCTCAAGAGGTTCATCAGCCCTGGAGGCAGCTGTGTTGTGGTGATGGGTACTGATGCTTGTCCTCCAGAGCGGATGATCCCATCCTCTCTCTGGGAACTGTTCCCCACTCACACCAGTCTTGAAAACTCATTGTGTGTCTCCTGTATTTCTAGAGCTGTGCAAACCTAAGAGCTGCACATTTCCAAAACTGGTTTTGTCATGTCTTCTTATTACCCAGGACTTAGTCCTGATGTTAATAGTCCTCATTTATGCCTGACAAATGAAATCCAGGGCATTTTTTTCTGCTGGGAAAAAGATTCAGAAAGCATTTAGATGTGACTGTCCCTTAGCATTGTGGTTTATACTGAGTTCCTCTCCTATAGCAGGGACTTTTACCAAACAAGGTAAGAACCACACCCCACATCATTAATTTCTCAATAGCTGAATGATTTATTTTATCCCAGCAGCTAAGAAGAGCTCCCTTTGCTTCATTTTCTGAGTAACTTCATTTTCTGAGCAACTTCATTTTCTGAGCAACAGCCTTGAAGATATCAACCCCATGGTTCGAATGGGATCTTTTTTTAATTTCATTTAGATATAGCCTGAAATTCCACTCTGAATGCTGTATATCCAGTTTCACTTTTTGTTTGATCAAAGATTTCAAGCACCTATCAAGACTTTTGCTAAAATATTATGTTTGGCATTGCCACCCATGCTTCTACCAGCAACACCCACTGGGGTCCAAAATCAAGCTTCTAGGTCCAGAGAGAAATTGTTTGCCATGGATCATAAGGTGATAATCCCTCGAGGGCTTCCCAAATTAACAAAAGATACCCCAAAAGAACCCTTCCCAATCACACCCTGGGCAGGATGCATCTTAGGGTGAGGCTTTGCTACACTGAGGTGTCACAGACCTGACAGGCTCACAGCTGCACAGGCAGCAGGTGTTTGGCTCAATGCCTTTTCTTTTACCAGAGGTAATTCAAGGCTCCCCAAAGGATTCAAGATGTGAATAAAAAAGGTTGTTTGATGTCTGTACCCTATCCCTCCTAAATCTGACTACAAGTATTTTGAACCTGAATAGGAGTCCAGCTAGTTTTCTGCAGTTTCTGTCCTCTGAAATTCAGAGGAACTGGAGCAGCAACAAAGCATCCCCCTACCCACTCCTCCTCATGAGAACTGTACGACATCTCTGATGTGCAAACTGCTTGGCTGAAGGGCTGCTGTGCAGGTGATGCTTGAGCAGTTGCATTTGCTTCAATGCAATTAGCAAGTCCACCACGAAATCACTGGGTGGGTACAGAGAGCCTGGGTGGCAACTGGGGTGTCCCCACCTGCCCTTCCTATTGCCCGTCTTCTGCCAAGCCAGCGTGTGCATTAGGAGGTAGCATCCGCTGCAGCGAACTGGTTTAGTTGGGGGGTGAAGGCAGCACTTAAAGGCACTGATGCGACAAAGCACTCAAAACAGATAGTGTTTCTAAAGGGGTCTGTGTTCGTGGGTGAACGGGAATGGACACAAACATCTTCTTAAAGCCGGGTTGAGCTGGAGCCTGAGGCCTTGTCTGCAGAGGGAAATCATCCAGAATAGCCTTTCTGCATTTATCCACATGCACTGTGCTCGGGAAACAAGATTGCTGCACATGGAGACATATCTGAGCTGCTCTTGTTGGGCTGTCTCAGCTGTGGCACTACACAGCCTGTGTGAGTTGCCCTGTGTGCTCGCACAGCCTCTGACAGTGCGTTTTTATCACTAGTGGAACCAGAAATGATGGTATCATATCTGTATCCCTTTCTGCTGCCTATAATCAGGGCAGGGGACAACATGAAATAGTTACTGTGCTTTAAATTTACTCCTGGGCTTATCGCTTTTCAAGTGCTTAAGCTTGGTATAAATGAGAGAGAAGAATCAAATCAGTGTTTATTCTTTGTGCAGTAAATTCCGACCACTTGTTGAGTGAAGCTAGCCAAAAGCTGTAATGATTATAAACACAATATCCCCCAGTAGCTATTTTAATTAGTAGCTATTAATTACCAACAGTTAATTGGAAATGGCTTTATATCTGGGGAATTGCTAGCATTTTATTAAGCCTCAGCATCGCCCTAATCCCGTCATGATATTGTCTCCTGCAAAGTCCATGTCACAATTTACCATTATTTCAGAAAATCATGCTGTGCTTTGGGCTGCGCGTTGGTCTCTGCCCACCCAGAGGAGCCACCCACCCTTTGTGAAAAAACGTTAATAAATGACAGTTTCCGTTTAAAAGAAGACAAATTTCACTTCTTGATGCTGTTCTTGGGAGTTACCACACCAATGATATCCCTGCTGTTGTTGTGCCGGCACAGGACCTGCCATGGCAGAACTGTGGGAACTCGTGGAACACCGACCGCTGCTTCTCCAACTACTCCCTGAGCGACACCACCAACCTCACCAGCGCCGTCACTGAGTTCTGGGAGTACGTCCACAGCCTGCCTACGCCAGGTTTCTCCCCTCCTCCACGGCCACCATGCCTGCTCGCCGGGGCTGCTGCCATGCCCGATGGCACCTTTCCTTGGACAGCCTTGGCAGGAGGGTGTCAGAGCCAGCCAGGTGGTGTGGGCATGGGTGTGGGGTGTGCTGTGCAGCTGCAGGTCAGAGGGATAGAGAGGATAACAGTCTCTCCAGCTCTCTTCTCCTTCATTTATACCATCACGATGAGCCTCAGGTCCCCTTAGGGTTTTGCGGGCCCTCGTGCTTGCACCTGTCCCTTCACCCTCTGGCCAACTCTACAATCCCTTTTCCCTCTGCCCCCAAGGGTCGGACTTTTCCTTAACACAACCTCTCCCATTCCTAGGAGGAACATGCACCAGATGTCCGGGGGCCTGGGGGAGCCCGGCACCGTCCGCTGGCCCCTGGCTGGCACACTGGCCCTGGCCTGGCTGCTGGTCTACTTCTCCATATGGAAAGGCGTGGAATGGACTGGCAAGGTACGGTGTGAGGACTGGGTGTTTTGGTGTTGCCTCTCATTGCTGAGCTTGGGTCTTGGCTGTCGAAATGTCCTCTGGACTCAATTTTGAGTGGCTGTCACTAAGGTTTTGGTGTTTCAAGGCAGAATTGTGGTTGATGCTATTAAATTCATGACATTTACCTTTCACAGTTGTAAAAACTGCTACTGTGTTTATGGTAATTCTCATTCTAAGCCTAGAGAATAGTTTTACCCTGTAAAGCCACGGGTCTCCACCTCTTCAGAAAGAGACTTGGGAAGAGATATTCAGAGATTATTTACATTTCCCACCTCGGGACAGCCCTTTGAGAGAGCAAGGCCTCTTCTCGGCTCCTCCTTTTAAAAATCATGATTTCTTTAAAGTGCTGGTGCTGATGGAAAAAAAAAAACAAACCCTCAGCACCTCTTTTGAAAATTTTCCTGCTGCCCTTTAGGTATTGGTGGGAGACCTTCCGATCAGAAGCATGTTGTTATTCACTGTGTCGCATTTCAGGCAAGCACAGCAGAAAGGTAATTGCCTAGTTTAGTGAAACAGCGATCCTGAGATACCGAGATGTGTTATTTAGAGCACAGCGTGGTGTAGCAGGACAATATTATGAAAGAAATAATCTAGAGGAGAGATCAGATAGAAATACTTCAGGCATAGGTCACCTAAGCTGTTAACTTCCAGACACCTGTCTCAGACAGGTTTTAGCTACGCAGCCACAGCAGAGCCCTGGTGGCTGCCGGCATGGAGCCTGCAATGGGGGATGGCACATACCTGCAAATCCCCAAATCAGTGCTGAAAAGAAAGCAGTGGAGTCAAGACAACTCATGTAGCTTGATGCATTGGACTAGAGAAACAACAGCTTTAGCTCTGCAGAATAAGGATGTGATGACTTAAAGGGATTACTTCTCTGGACTAAATTTATCCCAGTGCAATTCCCTTCTCTTTGGGCAATTCATCCAGACTTTAGCATGCTACTTTTGCGATTAGCGTGTCCTTGCCTGTCATTGGCAAGGAGAAAGCTCAAACAGCCAGAAGCATTACTAGTAGGGCAATGGGAGACAGAAAACACAAGGAAATGCTGCTGAAAGTGGCTGTGCACAGGGAGACAGTGGGACATGCTGGACACAATACTCCTATGGGCAGGAAAGCTCCTGGGCACTGGTGGACTGATGGTGTTTATCCCATGGTGTCTTTCACAGGTGGTGTATTTCTCAGCCACCTACCCCTACTTCATGCTTTTCATCCTCTTCTTCCGTGGAGTCACGCTGCCGGGAGCCAAGGAGGGGATCCTCTTCTACCTCACGCCTGACTTCAGAAAGCTCTCCAACTCCGAGGTCAGCAGCATAGCAAGGAAAGCTCCTACCTCCCAGTTGTCTTCACATTAGTCGTTCACAGGCACTTACCTTGAACAATTGAAGTATTGAACACACCACACACACCTCCCTGCCCCAATAGTTCCCCATTCAAGCAATCATGGCCATCACAGGCTGAGGCAAAGCTGAAGGTCAGGTCCTTCATAGGTGGAAATCTGTGCAGCAGCTCTATTGTACTCAAGCAGTGTTATCCATGGGGCATGGGTGGGGGGTGTGTGCATGCTCAGAAATCACCTCAACGAAGGAGACTCTCCAGGCTGGGCATGTTTCATTTCATGACTGTCTCAGGCCTGGTGATTATTTGGTCTTGACCTGATGGTCCCAGAGAAAGGATGATGTTGTGTAGCCTGCATGGCAGCCTCTGAAGCAGCACAAGCACAACAGTATACACAGCAGCAATTTTTGGAAATGTTGAAATGACAAGTGGTGGCCACTAACATTGCTTTGGTCAGCAGAAGTGCAGAGGGAACCCAGGAAAAGCATGGAGGCATGTAAAGGTGAAGTTTTTCAGGTGACACTGCCCTTTGCAGCAGTGATGCTCCTGTGGCTCCAGAGTCATGTGTCACGTGTGAGCAGGGACAGCTGGATACCCATCATTTTCTAAGGGGTCCCAATGATATTGCAGGACACTTTCTATAACTGTACTGACAGCTGCACTGGTTCTAATGCTCAAAACAGGGCTCTCAAGGCTAGAAGAGTTGTTTATATGTTATACAATTAAGAAACAAACAGTTTCCCCCTTTTTTCTTTTGCCCTTGAGGCTTTAAGGTCTTGAGGCATTGGGTCCAGCTTTGCATGCTGTCCTAGACAGTTCTTTGTACAAGAAACTCCATGTTGGAAAATCAAAGATATGCAAGTGGAAGAGGAATGGAGGGAGTGAGCGTGGGACATGGGTCTCTCAGGGGAGCAGCACCCCTTGGGGGGCAGCTGTGAGAAAGCAAGCACACAGGCACAAATTACGACGATTCATGAGTCCTTCCTGACCTGCACCAGTGGCTGAGGGACACGGTTCGGAAAAAAGGGATGCACAACCCTTCCTCCATCCCCATCCATCCACAAAAGCAGCCTCGAGACACGGGTTTTGGAGGGGTGGAGATGTGCCTCTGGTGCCAGGCTGCACTCTTGACACACAACATGGGAAGGAAGGATGCAGAGGTCCTCTCTTCCTCCTCCTCCTCCTCAGGGAGGCCTCTCTGTCAGGCTCCCTCCTGACACTGCATGCAGGACAGACAGTAGCCTGCGTTACAGGATCCCTGGCAGCCCCATTCCCCTGAGGGAGGACGCAGGGGCCCTGCCGACCCCACATAGCTGCAGGATGAGCAGTGGCTCCAGGAGGCAGAGTCCTTCAGCCACGTCTGAGAAACACAAATGCACACACATCACCACCCAAAAGGCAGAACAGGGCTGTACCATCCACCTCTGCTACTCTCCTCTCTGCACACACTGCTGTCTCTCACCTTGACCTTGCCATGGAGATAGGTGGTCAGAAAGGCAAGGAAAAACGTCTTTTCTTCAGCCTGGTTGGCAGTCACACAGCTACAGTCTCCTAGGTGGCTCCTGTGACATGTCCACGCACTGGCCCAAACATTTCCTTGGATCTCGGGTCAGCAGCCAGCATTGCAGGCACCCGTGGCCCTAGTGACAGGGTGCCCTGGGTCCTGATGACCCCAGTGGGCTATATGACCAAATCCATAGCCCCATGGTTGGGATCTGGACCCCCAGCTAGCCCTGCACTGAGCTGCTGCAGGACACACACCTGCAGCATGGAGAACCTCCCACTGCACTCCTCTCCTGGCTCCTTCTCCGCAGGTCTGGATGGATGCGGCCACACAGATCTTCTTCTCTTATGGCCTGGGGTTGGGGTCCCTGATCGCTCTGGGGAGCTACAACACTTTCCACAACAACGTCTACAGGTCTGTTGGGCTTTCTTCCAGCCTCCTGTGTGGCGGGGTGTGCTTGCGGGTGAGGTGGGGGTCACGGTCAGGCTGGGGTGCCTGATCTCTGATGTCCTCTCATCGGCAGCATGCAGCCCAGAGTGCATGCTGCAGCCACCGTAGAGGGGCTCCCCTGCTACAGGACACTTAACGTCCCCCATGCTACCTCTCCAAGGCATAGGAACTGCTCTCAGCAGGGCTTGGTCATTGGCTACCCCACCCTTTGCTCCTGGCCTCTTAGTAAGGGATCTGCAGGTGGTTTCTTTTTGTTCTTTCTTCCAGAGACTCCATTATTGTCTGCTGTATAAACTCCACCACAAGCATATTTGCCGGATTTGTTATTTTTTCTATTGTTGGCTTCATGTCGCACATCACGAAGAAGACAATCTCAGAACTGGCCTCCTCAGGTAAGCAGAAGCCCAGGTTCGAATGTAACAGCAACCTTTGAGAGCAATTGGTCAGAGATCATGGGATGCTCCCAGGACTTTCCTGACTGGGACCCAGGTCTGCAACCCTCTTTGCACATCTTTCCACCAAGATGGGTCTCAGGCACCTACGGGTGATGCCCATCATGCTTTGGCTGTAAAGGGCCTGCTTTTAATGTTCACCTGCTTTTAACATTCACCTTCTTTCCATGCTGAAGTTTTGTGTGCTTTTGCTGTGGTGAAATATTTAGACCATTTGCTTTCTGAAAGCTTGTTATGGAGAATAAATACTGCTTATGTTTTCAGTAGACATGATTAAAATTTGGAGGCCCTTTTCTATGTGAAATTTTGAAATTGTAATCTCAGAATAATTTTTAACCAAGATGGGACTGTGTCTTTTTGCACAAAAAGACATTTGAAATTGCTGTCTTCCCAGGGAAAGCCTTTATCTCTAGAAACAGCATTTTGTGATGGGGAAAAAAAAAAGAGATATCAGGAAAGTTATAACCAGCTCTGAATATCAGTTTGTTTTTCTGGCAAAGCATTCCAACTTCATTCAGTAACAGTAATCTGTTGGCCTTCCTGCTTGCAGGAAGAGAAAAGGCAAAACATTTCCCCAGTCATTCCTGCCTCCCTATCCTATGCCTGTGCACCCCTCCAAGTTGGTGTGCTGTGGGTGAAGGCTCCTACAATAAATACCTACAATACTTGACTGTAATCATCATCCTCCTGTCCAGCTCTTGCTCTTAGGTCAGACTTCCCATCAAATGCTTCATGAACATGGCTTCATCCCTCTTTTCATTACTGTAGGCCCTGGATTGGCTTTCCTTGCCTACCCGCAGGTCGTCACACAGCTGCCCCTGTCCCCACTCTGGTCGATCCTCTTCTTCTCCATGCTGATGATGCTGGGTCTGGATAGTCAGGTGAGATGACCTGGGGACAATGTGGGGTAAGATACTAAGGTAGCTTCAGATACAATGGTGGTGCTGTCCCCTTCTGCACCTTGAGACAATGACGAGCAAGGTCTTTTCTTACTCTTAAAGATGATAAGGAGCTGCATGAATCAAAGCCCCCTGTGGCCCTTACCTCTAGTCTTTCCCAAGGTGGGCATATACTGCAAACATGGTGGTAGCTGACCACTACCCCATGCACCAGTCCTTGTCTTGCAGCCAATTAAAAATAAGAGTAATGACCAGCTTCCAGCAGCCCAGCAGAACCAGTCAGCCTTATAAGATGATCGCCCCCTTCTCTGTAGGAGCTTTTCTCTGTTCAGAACAATTTTTGGCCTTAGTGGAGTGCTAGTGCTGCTGCGTGTGCACAGCATGTCCCCGTCTTGCTGGGTGACCCTGACAGCTGAGCTCACAGGCTCTAAGTGGAGCTAGTGGGAAGTATACCTGCCAAAACACTTTGGGACAAGGGAAAAAGGAAAAAGATGTCTTTCAAGTGATAACTGATTTGTTCTTGTAAAATGCGATTGTTTTTTTTCTTCCACAAAAAGAGAAGTGAAGGAAGGGAAATCAGTATTGTTTCATTTCATGCTTGTGTGATAATACTTTGTGGTCACTGTGGCTCTCTGGGTATTTTGTGAGAAGCCAAGTCTGAATGCTTTGGATTACCTTACTGTGTCATGGAGCATCTCGACCAAACTGCATTTAGCTGTGAGGCACTGTCAAGAAAATATCATTACTTCGGCTTACTTCCATAGGTTAGGGTAGGAAGTCCCCATCTTCCCTGCTCCTGGGAGCTGGGAGGAGCACCCCTGCACAAGGTACTGGCCTCCAGCCAGCCCACAGTGCCCTGACACAGTATCGACAGGCTGCACTGCAAAAAGCAGTCATGCGGTGTTTGAGTAAGGGCTCTGCCATGGTGTGGGAATGGGGGTTTGGTGCAGTGATTTGGCATTGTTGTTGTTAACAAAACTGGCCCTGAGCAGCGCAGAAGCACCTTGGCCTGGTTTGTAGGTTAGCAGGGATGAATCCTGGCAGAAGGAAGGAGCTGTGCCTTGGGAGAGGTTGATGCCTGGGTACCCTTGCTGCAAGGGGGAAGCAGCCGGATGTAGCAAAAGGCCTCTGTCCTGCCCCCCTCAGAGCCCTCACAAAGCAAAAAATCCCTCATGATCTCTGTATTTTTAAAAGTTCTGATAATTCAGCATAGAAGTAGCTACCCAGGGCAGCAGTGAACTGCAGCATGCCTCCTTTTTGTGTGCATCAAGACCAATGGCTCCTTCAAAAGCCTGTGCTTGGTCTGCCACATCCCCCTGGCCCCATGCCCACGTGCTCTTTCCTTGCAGTGCTGCCAATGAACGGTAAAAGACATCAATACTCTGTTGGATTACAGGTAACGATCATAAACCAAAATTCTAATTCATCATCAGACTCCAGCCCTATCCCTGAAGTGTCATACCTGTTTTCTAGGAAAATGTAATTAACCAAATCCATTTTTCAATTTTGACACACTCCTGTAAACACATGATGAAGCTCACGTCTGCATTGCCACAGACATTATTTGGTGAATAATTTCAAATAACGACTAAGAAGCTACATTTACAGACACATACACACACCCCCCGCACACATTACTCTTCCTGGATTATTCACCCAGTACTAGTAAATAGTTCGAGACATGACAATAAGCCCTCTAAGCATTGTGTGGAATTCATTTGCTGCATTTGCTTCTGAAATACCACTTGAAATTCTCTGAGTTCCTTCTGACAGCTAGTCTCCGAGGGCGGGCAGTCTGTGGGGGGCTATCATTGCCTGGAGGAGGAGGAGGAAGGGGCAGGGAACAAAGCCTCAAAAGGAAAACAAGCTTTTAAAAAATCACGGCTAAATACATGTGACGAAGCTTTCTGTCAGCAGATTGGAGCTCTGATTCCATCAAACACACCATTAGCAGCAGGGCAGCTGATGCACATAGAACACGTAAGGCTTGCTGCAACAAGGGCTGCAATCCCACGTGTGCTCTGAAGCATCCAGTTAAAAAGGAAAAATAAAAACAGAGTTGGCTTTGCTCTGTGCAGGTGAAGTATAGTTTATGGTGTTTGCAGATGTGAGCAGCTGGTTTTGCATTTGGGTCAGCAATCCAGCCCATGAGGCACGGCGGGGCCATAGAGCCTTTCTTGTGCCCCACAGCCCCAGGGCTGCTGGGCTGAGGGTGCCCCTTGTCGCCAGCTGTAGGGGCAGTGGGGATGCTCAGGAACCCAGCCAGCACCGGGAGGTAGGGCTTAGATCTGCGTTTGCAACACAGAGACCAGCCCCAACCCCTTTCTGGTGGTAGGAGTGGGTCCACCCACGCCCAGTAGCTCCAACAGCGAGCCTTCTGCAGATGCAGCACAGCCATGTCTGCCTCCTTCTGCCAGGCCCCTCATTTCCTCTGCAGGGCCTGGAACGGGGTGAATGACCTATATGGACAGACACACACCTCCCTCCCCTGCCCCAGCTTGCCACTCATTTGCCATAACGTTTACTCTGCCTCTGATCCAGCAGGCTTTAGCTCTCTTGTGTCTAGACCTTCTTTCGTAATACGCTAATGCTTTCTTTTAACCTACCAGTTTCCAGGTCAGGCATTTTCTCCCCAAGGGAGCCAGCAGGCCTTGTGACTGCAAGCCTGCGTCTGTCCCCCATGTGAGCCTGCCTCTCACGGGTTATTCATGAGGAACCCAGCTGCCGGCAGCCAGACCCCCTCTCCTGGCTCTCTGCTGCACATCTGACAGTTGTGGAGCCATACTTCCCACAGGCCCATGGGTCCTGGTCAGGTTGCTCTGCGTGGCAGAGGAGGGGCTGGCAAGCTCCTGACACTGGGAGAGGCTCACTCAGACTGGGGTGCTGCCTACGCTGACTCCCAACTTCGGATTGTCAGACCCAGCAGCTTGTGCAAAGGTTAAGCCCCTGAAAGGGAAAAAAGAGCTCAAGACAACAGAGAATGGAAGTAAAATCTTTAGGAGAGAAACAATACCACCACACAAGGCATGAGACAAATCAGTGTATATGCTAAAAGTTGTGGGCAGATACAGTTGGTAAGAACAAGGAAAATTCATGGAAAGCAGACTGATGTGTGCAAGCATTTGTGTGTGTGTGTGTGTGTGTGTGTGTGTGTGTGTGTGTGTGTGTGTGTGTGTCCCATCTGTGTGTGTGTCTCACCTACATGCACAAGTGCACACCTAGGGCAAGGGTGATATGAGGAGGTATGACAATGACTGGATCCTCATGGCTCCTGAAAGCTTTCACTCAGGAGCCTACTTATCTTGGGCAGGCATCGAAGGTTAGGTGTGCAAAACCTGGGAAATGTGGACCCCAGGTCAGCCAGGGAGCCGCAGTCCCCAGCGTCAGAAAGGTACTCACTGAGGCCTGAGGCTGGCATGAGGCAATTCTCAGTAAATGGTATGAAGGGCACTGCTTGTTTTATGGGTTAAAAAAACCCTGTGTACTACTTTTTGGTTCCCCACTTCATCCATTATACACCAGCTTAATGCTGGCAGGAGGTAAAGAGATTTCAGCTCACTTGGTAGCGCTGTTCCTCATCACAGGTCTCCCTGTCTTGCCCTCTGCTTTCCCTGACTTCAGTTCCTCTTCCTGCACCAAAGGGCCGCTCATTTTGCTCCCTCCTTTTCCCTGAGGCATCTTTGCTGCTTCTCTGTTGGACACTCCTCACATCCACCCTCTGCCCTTGGCCACCCCATCCCCCACCTTCGAACCCTTCTTCCTCTCTTCCTTGCCTGGTGCCAGTCCACCTGGCCCTGCCCATGGCTCCAGCAGTGCCAGGACATGCATCCACGTGGAAGGAATAACTTTCGACAGTAGGGTTTTTTGTCACGCCCGCTCTTCACACTGCGGTGCCAGCTCAGACCTGACTCTTCAAGGCAATGAGCAGGGTGGGATGGGTTGAAGAGCTCACTGTCAATGAGTATAAAGGCAGCTTAACCCATGACCAAACAGCAAAAAATGCTTTAATAGCACTTGTGTCCAACATAAAAGGCTTAGCTCATTAAAAATTCAAGTTGAAGCAGTTGAGCTTTGGCACTCTGGGAATACAGGTTTCTGTGCCACATCGTGTGGATACAAAACCCTGGGCCATTTGCCTTCTTGTCTCCCTATTCAAAGCTGAGTGTAAAAAAATGCCAGCACTTTCTGGAGCACTCTCCCAGGGACAGGGAGGTCCCTGACATCCAAGAGCAATGAAACCTCTTTAGTTTTCATTGCGCTGTCTTGTGCGTTTACTGAGGGTGACCAAGGAAACTAAGAGCTTGCTGCCCTCATAAACTTGCCAGTATTTTTGCTAGAGGCATGATGTGCTCACTGAGAGGTCTGTGTTACCACTGGTTTCTAAGAGTAGGCATAAAAGCGAAACTCACAACTTCACAAGAAATAGGAGGAAAGGTTGCGCTTCACAAACATACAGTCCAACTGTCCTCATGCCACAGGGCAGAAGCAGTAGGAAAACTGATTTGAAGGTGACACCCGTGGGGACTTCCCCATGTGTTGTGGTGCAGACAGCACAGACAGGCTGTGCCTGGTCTAGCGCTGCACAAGCCAGCCAGGTGTCCTCAGCTCTGGAAGGACCGCGTGCTGCGAGGACTGAGCGTACTGCCACACTCAGTGTGGTGTGCATGGAAAGGGGGAATGCACTGAAAGGGCCGGGTAGTCAGAGGTGTGCTTGTCCTGGTCACACATGTGGGATGGGGCAGTGGCTAATGCAGCTCCTTAATGAGTGTTTTAGATCACTGAGCAGCACTGGCACTGTTGTAATAAGCTGAGAAGAGTGCACATGGGAAAGGAAGAGCAAGCGAGGTCCTGCACGTGTCCCAGCAGCAGACTCATTGCTGTGACAGAGCCTGGCAGCATCAGGGAAGAGGGCAGTGGCAGGGAGGACCTTAAGACTATGCAGGAAGAAACAGGAGGCTTTCCATTTAGCTCAGCTAATTTTAGGAATTTAACCCTGGTGCTTTTTTAGCACCCTCTATACTCAGTGGAGGGAGAGAGGCATTTTTTGGAAGATGGCTTGGACCTTGGGAAGAAGTGCCTCCTTCTTTTCCAGTGCCTGCAGAGAGCACTTAAAGCAGTGAGGATTTCAACACTGGAGTTAAATGTGATGATGTCAGGCTAAGAAACTTACATATATTTGTCTTTGGTGTATACCTTTTCCTGTAGTTCTGCACTGTGGAAGGGTTCATTACAGCCCTGATGGATGAGTATCCTCATCTCCTGAGAGCCAGGAAGAAGGTCTTCATTGCAGTAGTCTGTTTCATCTCTTATCTCATTGGATTCTCCAACATCACCCAGGTACAGACATCTGCACTTGTACCTCCATTCACAATGCCTTCCCAGTCACTATGGCATAGCACACCAGCCCTGAAAGCTTTGGGAGAGGCATCCCTGGGACCTACACTAATGCTGGTTAAATAGGCTTGCTCATCACTGCCACATCTCAAGTGACTTAGGATGCCTCCATAATTTTTAGCACCATCCTGTTGTCAGTCTGACTTGGGTTTTTTTTTTAAGAGCTAAATCCCACAGAGCCCGAGTTAAGGGAATGCTTAGTGCAAGGAGTTAAGAGAGCACAAAGAAGCCCAATCTGTTGGGGCTTGGAACCTCTGGGGCTGAAGCCAAGGTTCTCATGTGGGGAGGTCAGGGCTCAAGAGTCCAGAGACCATTTGTGGAGTACTGTAGGTTCATGAGGAGGCAAAGCAGCAAAGCTCCTGGGAGAGGCAGAGCAGACTAAACTAAGTGACTCAATTGAAAACAAAGTAGGAAATCCTAGCAGATCCCCTCTTTTCTCCTCACCCTTGGCCATGCCTGAACAGGCTGGCTAATTGTCTGCAAGAGCACATCAGTTTTGCTGCTGGGAGACAAACTCCAGTGGAAACATTGCAACACCAGCTCTACTGTCCAAGGAAATTAACATTAAAGCCAGCAGATGCAGATAGTAGCAACCCAAGCAGCTAACTGATATTGTCAACCATAATCTAGTACTAAACTCCTTGACCCTGGTTTTGTTTCCTCAGGGTGGCATTTATGTCTTCAAGCTGTTTGATTACTACTCGGCCAGTGGCATGTGTCTTCTCTTTCTTGTCTTCTTTGAAACCATCTCAATTTCTTGGTGTTATGGTAAGTGCAGAAGACCTTGTTCCTTTGTTTTCTCCATGGGCACTGTGAGTTATTTCAGAAGCTTCCCACAGTGAAGCCAACGAAAACTGCAACTGAAAATAACTTTGGCTCATAACTCCAGAAAATCAGGAGTGAGAGGCTGTCATTCCACTTCTCCAGGCCACCACAAAGACCTCTGCACAAAATGACAGATACCTGGGGTCCTGCCCTCTGATCCTTTGGGAGGACACCAGGAACATGGAAGCTGCTAGCACAAATCTGCTTTTGTATCCCCATGCCCCATCCCCTCCAGATAATGTTTCTCATGCCACAGTGTCAACATCCTCTTGCTGTGGCTGTCCTGTGCAATGAGAAGAGGTCATGACCATCGTGGTGAGATGGGATTTTTATTTTTTCAGTGCTCATTTTTTCTTGCAGGTGTGAACAGATTTTACAGGAACATTGAAGAAATGATTGGCTACAAACCCTGCATTTGGTGGAAGATCTGCTGGGCTTTCTTCACTCCTCTTGTCTGCCTGGTAAGAACAGAAGCATCTTATCTACATAGGACATCTTAGTTTGTAGAGGAACCACCATGTTTTCAACCTAGTATATGTCTGGTACAAGGTAGTTCTAGTCAAACTTGAGATGGGTAAAGTAATACAGGAGGGTCTTTCACTCTACCTGCTAGAAATCACATGTAAGAAAAGCTCTAGATTATTGTTTTAACTTAAACCATGCCATCAGTTCTTGATTCTTCTTTCTGAAGTGCCAAAAGATAAGCAAAAAATTTAGTGTTTTAAAAAGCCATTGTTGGTTCTCAGCTACTCCAGCTCCAGCCTCAAACCCTGATAGGCTTGTCAGAGCAAAGCATCAGCAAAGGTAGTACAGCTGACTGTGGAGCAATTTAGTCTTTGCTGGGTCCTGCACTTCCAGCAAACATACAGGGAATGGCATGAGAAGGCCAGTGATAGGGTGATGAAAACTCCTGAGGCCAGCTGTGAGGATGCTGTTAACCTGCTTAGGAGCTGGGGGAGGCGGGGGAAGGGCACTGCTTGTTTGAGGAGTCTGGTGAAGAAGGAAATAAGGGCTATTCCAGTTCCAACTTTTTAAGGAGCTGTTAGGTTCCTCTAAGACTCTTGGGAACTAAGAGGACAGTGAAGGAAAGGATGGATGGATGGATGGATGGATGGATGGATGGATGGATGGATGGATGGACCCTGATTTTGCATGCCTTCACCTGCGATGGCTGGTGCTCTTTTCCCAGGGTGTGTTCTTCTTCAGTGTGGTGGAAATGACCCCTCTGACACTGGGAAAATACATCTACCCTGCATGGGGACAAGGCATTGGCTGGCTTATGGCTCTGTCTTCCATGGTACTGATTCCAGGATACATGCTGTACTGTTTCTTCACCTCAACGGGCACTCTCCGGCAGGTATGAACATCTGCACTGCTCCTCTTCTGCTCTCTGCTTAGGGTAAACCCCCCCACTGAACTAAATCTAAGGAGAACCAAGCAGACTCTGCTCTGACAAAGTTGTCAGAGTTCTTCAGGATGGTGCTGCAGGAACTCTGTGCACCCTGTCCTCCAGGAGGGCTCAAATCACCCCCAGCACACAGAACACCCTCCAGTGGCATGGGCTGGATGGAGAGGAGAAGAATTACTAGCAAAACTGAGCACAAACATGTCTAAACCACTGGGCAGCACTCAGCTGTGCCTGGCCAAGCCGATAGACCTTCATGCAGTCTCTCCTTAGGTCAGTCCATTGTTCCTCATTGAGCATCACAAAAGGGGAACCCTTTTTTTCTGAGTATCTCTTTGGTGCAGGGAAGTGGAGCTCTGGAAGAGATTGGCAAGAAATCTTTGAGGTTTCTTGACCCAGAGAAATCCCAATTCCCATCAATCCCTGGCTATGAGCATGGTTACCTGGCATCTTTCATTAGAGAGATCAGCGTCCTCCAAACATGAAGCCTGACATATCTCAGGGCTAGGACCTGCTGGCAGCAAACCTGTGCAGCAGTGATTTTCCATGTGCTTTGTAAAGGACACTGAGTGGATGAGGGGTTAAGAAGCAATGGAGACATTTATGCAGGATCCACAACTCTGATCTTGTTTAAAACCTTTTTTGAATTGGAGCAGGGACTTACGTAGCAGTGAACCATGACTCTCTGTTTGTCATACCTCATAACTGCTGTTAAGGTTTTATTTACAGTGTTGACATTCAACCCAGAGAGCACTGTGCACAAAGTCCCTGGCTTGATGCTGCTGCAAGGCACAGATGTAAGAAGTCACCACAGGAGAGCTGATTTATGGCTTTCCCAGCCCAGCTGCAACAGCAACCAGATGTCTTCTAAATCCCATGAGTTTACTTCATGGATACTGCATTTTGAACAATACTTAATTCAGAAGTGTTTTGGCTGCAGTTGCTAGACTGAGGTTAGCTTTGGGCTCTCTATCCCTGAGGTCAAGTTGCTGGTGAATCTGACTTTCCTCCCTCCCAGTTCTCCGTTTGGATTGGCTCTGGTGGGGAAACTGTGAGTTTGATGTCTCAGAACTGCTTTCAGTCTCTGTTCTCTCCTCTGAGGTCGAGGTTAGGTTCTTGCCATTTTGTCTGGAAGGACAGCAGCAGTTCCAGTCGTAGGTCCTTTCTCAGGTTCGGGGTCCTTTCTCAGCTGTTTCGGGGGCTCCAGATCCCCTCATAATATGAGCTTGACAAGAGAGAAAATGGAAGACTGCAAATACAGATAGAGGTTCAGCCCTTTGCTTAGGCTCAATCCCCTTTCCCCTGGGGCTGGTGAAAGCACATCCTGGCATCCAGGGCAGCTCGGGATAATGTTTCCACCCATCCCCCTGGCACCTTGTGCAATCCAGTGCCACCAGGCAATAGCGTGAGTGGCTGCTGTAAACCCTCTCCGTACCACTCTCCCTCTAACTGCACCCACACACATCAGGGGGACCCAGACCTCCTCCCTATCCTTTATAGACCCAGGAGTGAGCAGCAGATGGCAAGCAGGAAGAAAGTAGGCTTGTGTGTGTGTGCATGTGTGTCCATGTCAGAGAGACAGAGAGAATTTTTGGCCTCTTATATACACAGATCCAGGATTAGTTTGTCATAGAGCTGTAGCTGGAGGGAAATTAGATGCCAATGCTGAATTAAGTGGTTTTGACAGACAGGAAAGATTACAAGCCATTTTGATCCTACTAGTGAATGTGAAGAGAAGAAAGAAAAAAAAACAGCCTATGAATGGCAGCAGCAGCTCAGTGAGAATTCCAAGGACTTCACCCAGAAACAGCCACTTCAGCCATACTGGAGAGCAGGAGCTCATTTCCCTTTGGTGGAAAGAACTTCTTCCTGACTTAGCAGTGTCTATTCCTGCCAGGCTCTGCCTTCTCTGCTGCAGCTTACAGTGCTGGGCCCTCCCTGACAGGCAGAGGCAATTCACTCTTCTCCCTCACTCCCGATGCTCAGTCCACACGCCTCTCGTAACAACGTGCCCGTCCATATTTTCCTGGGTTCCTGCTTCACTTGGCTTTGCAGTTTTCATTCAGCCAGCTCAGGGTGACGGGTTGCTGCTAGTGCAGAGGTGAGCTGCTCTGGTCTGCATCAGCGACACAGGCCGTAGCCCTGACAGCCCACTCTAGCTGGCTAGCGCTACTCTGTGACCAACCCTAGTTGAAAAATTGTGGAAACTGGGAAAACAGGTCTGCTTGGAAGCCCGTGACATCACAGCTGTCAGTCCCCTTTGCAGCTGGTACTGCCTGGTAGCAGTTTGCAGGTGCTGTAAGGGCGATGCGGGTACTTCAAGTAGCAGGAGGAGCTGCTGCGCTGTGGAGGCTCTTAGTGAATGGTGCTGGAGGAGGAATTCCTGCCGCATGAACCCTCTATCTAGGGACATCTCTGAGGCTTGGGGAGGAGGGTCCCAGCCGTCAGCCACTGCCCTGCCCCAGCTGCCCCACCACTGCCGCCCCCCTCGCTAACACATTCTCTCCCTTCATTCCTGGGCAGCGCTTGCAGCAGATGACACAGCCCAAACCAGAGGTGCACACGCAGAACAACGGCCTCCAGCCGAAGACATCCTTGAACGGGAGGGTCTCGGATGCTGCTGTCTAGGAGGAGAGCCTGGACCTCCTCGCCCTGCCCTGTAGCTGCTCGCGCCACGTTGTCCCTCGAGCTCCTCCAGCACAGCTCGCTGTCCCTGGCTCCGTGGTGGCTTTTGCTTGTCGAAGAGAGGACCTGGCAGAGGAACCCTCTTGTGACTCTTCCTCACAGCCCAGATTACCAAGGCTCTGCATGAGCTGCCACCAGGACGTTGTGTGGTGACCATCCTCATCCTGCAACATCCTGGTCCAGGCTCTCACGGAGGAGCAGCCAGTGGCCAGGTCTTCCTCCTCCCAAAGAGAGGTGATGTTTCTAGAGAGCTTAGACTGATCTTTGACCACTTCTCTATTCTTCTTGCCTTGCTAGGTGAATCTCCACAGAGCATCCCATAGCACACAGCCATGCTGTCACCCCAGAGAGCCAGCTAACACCAGGTTTGAACCTCAGATGTTTGTCGATTGATCTAGTATTAACCAACACTAGCAAACACATGACTGGAGGGAATGTGGCAGAATGAGGGATTCCCATGAAGACTCCAGCATGCTGGTAGTTGTAGGATGTCACCCCAAAACTGGAGAAGAGCATCAGGACAGCATGTGCTGCTCACATACATTCTGTTTCAGCCCTGCATGCTCTCCAGCCGTTTTAACTGCATCGCAGCTGGCACAGCGAGCAGGAGCCTGGCAGAGTAGGCAGCCTTTTCCTCCTGGAGCATCCTGCCCTCTGCAGCTGTGCACAGTAGCCACTCCCTGGCCCTAAAATGCAGTTAAGAGGGTAAGTGGAGTGCTCTTTGCTAGAGGTTGTCCCAGTCTCCCACAATGACCATTCTGCTGCAGTCAGCTTTGTGCAGAGGCAAGAGGTTTGCCATGTGATGGGGAGACCTTCCATCATGGTGCAAATCTCCCCCACAGACAGATACGCTTCCTGGTTGCATCCCCCAATGAGAGGCACTAAGATGCAGCATCATGCCCATGAAAAAAGCTTGTACCTTTTTTCTGGAAGTGGCAACACCTAAATCCCAGCCCGTGGAAGGCAAGAGCTCCTAGGGGAACTGGTAGGATGTAGCCACCATGCTAAACCCAGCACTGTGAACCAGTGCCGACTTTCCTCTGTGTGGCCAGCTGCTCGTGCTGGCACCTCCCAACTTTCAGGACACACATCACAGGGGGCTGTGAGCTGTTGTAGGTGGTGCTGGAGGAGTGTAAAACACCTCAGAGAGGGCTGGGAAGTGTTTCAGAGCAGTCCTAAAGCAGCAGCGCTATTTCTTGGTTATAAAGCCTTTGAGAAAGGAGGTGGCTCATCATAGCACCACGTGCAGGTGTGACAGTGATGCTCCTGACTGTGACAGCCTCCCAGTGACCCCATGGGGAGATACTCAGAGTATCTGATGAGCACCCATCAAAGATGTGCACACACAACGTGACAGTGCAAATTAGTCTCTCCCCTCCCTTGGCACTGTGACAGCATCACCAGGTCTGCTCGTGCTCCCAGGTTCAGCTCAGAATCAACAAAGTAAAAAACAAGAAAAGGTATGTGCCACTCACACTTCCTACCAAAGGGTCTGGTCTCAGAGGTGACCTGCTGAAGCCCCCGGGGGGTCCCATTGCAGGTGCCAGCTGAGCAATGAGCCTTTGCACAATTGCCCTGCACTCTGGTATGAGGTGTGAAATGATGCGGATTGGCCCTGTGCTGCCCATCCCTGGAGCCAGCAAGTGCATGGCGGGGCCCACCCACTCTTCTGCTGGTCTCCTCGCCAGAGGGTCCGTAGCATAAAGAGCGAAGGAGTCATCTAGTGAAAGCTGCAGTTGGTCACCTTTGGGGCGGGGTCCTCTGCCAGCTCGTCAGTGCGTCTCAGTTGACGTTGTGCCAGGTGTGTAACCAACTCGTGTTCCTGTAGTGTGGCACGTTGTGTGTCCTGGCCCTTCGTGATGGCAGCTGCCGGGCCTCGACTGCGTGTGTTGTCATCGCCAGTGACACGATCACGCCCTGTCCCGCGTCGAGTCGTGAGGGTGGCTACGTCAAAAAAATCCGCAGCTGCTAAATAGGCATGAGGAAAGGCTGAATTTACAGGCTTGATCTGGTAAAGCCAAAAGCCAGACACTGAAAGCTGCAGGCATAGTTCCTCACAATCAATCCCAGCCAGTCACAGACGTCTCACCCTTCCCTGTTTCTGTAACTGCCCACGCTAATATGGCTGAAATTTTCTATCCCACCTATCTTTATAAACCAGGGGTTAAAGAAAAGCACTCTTTACATATATGCATGTCCTTTGAGTTGTCTCTGTGTTGAAAGGAGATGTTAACCTCTGATCTTTGCAGCGATGACCTGCTTTTCCCTGCACATCCAGGCCACGTAACCTCCCTCCCCTTAAATGCATACTGAGGGCTGTGCAGGTGGGTGACGGGCAAAGGAGTCAATTCTTGAGCGAGGCCCTAAAACCTCGAAGGTCCCGTTTTTTCCAGCTTTATTGGGGCATCCCAGGTCTGTGGTAGAACACATCAGTGTCAGTGGTGTTTTTAGAAACTCTTGGCCAAAAAAAGCTGGGTTTCTGGAAGAGCTGTTCAAAGGGTTGTACCGTCCGGGTCGTTCCTTCAAGGCAGTAGAGAAGGAAGAGTCCAGAAAACAAAGTCCCTTCCCAGGTGGCTGAGGAAATCCCTAAATCTCCAGTTCTTTCTTGCTAGGATTTTAGTCCCAGCATCTCTCTGACATGTGGCCTTGTGTGTGGCAGCTGCAGAACACCACTCCAGGTGCAGCAGCAGGACCCACCACTGCTTGTGGAACAAAAAATTTCAGCTATATTAGCATTTGCAATCACAAGACAGGGAAGGGTGACACGGCTGTGACTGGCTGAGATGAATCATGATGAACTGTGATTGCAGCTTTCATTGTCTGGTGTTCAGCTTTGCAAGTTTGAGGACATTTAACCATTTGTTCAGTTTCCTGCCTGTGACCTCCTCATTTGCTCCCCGTCCTGCCCTGATCCTTTCTGTTCTCTTGCCTCATTTCTTCCCCACTCTCATCCATCCAGTGGGAATCATCTACCTCAGCTTGCTGCTTCTGGCTTTTTTGCTTCCGCTGTTGTCAAATCACAGCCCCCCACCTCTGACTTCTCTTTTCTATCGTTCCTCATTTCCACCTGTCTCTGTTCTCTCCAGCCTCACTGCCCAGCTTCCCTCACGTGCTGGTCTTTCAGCCTCACTACTTACCCCTGCGTGCCCAGGGCTCACTGCGGACATGCTCGCCCCTTCTGCCTGCTGAATGCTGGAGCGCGGGACCTCATGGAGGAGCTCAGCTTCTTGCAGGATCCGGTCCCTAGGAATCCGTTTCCATCCCAATATCAAAACTACAATGAAGTTCCTCTCTGCACCAGAAAGCGGTGTGCCAAGCAACGCGGTATATTACGGGAGAGTCCCACATTCCACCAGTCTCAGCAGAGCCAAAACACTCTGTGGCCTTTCCTCTTTTTTGCACTATTTTGTGTCTGGGTCTGCAAAGTCTGGCTTTCGTAGCCTTGCAGGGAGGAGTTTGCCCTTAGTCAAGCTCTGACTGACTGATCCCCTTCTCCAGCAGTTCAAGCTCACCCCATTCTTAGAGCTAGAAGAGCCTTCCCACCCCCATCACACGTAGGCTTCCCATCTAGTGAGGAGGCAGGGATGGGGACAGCCCCTCATGCTCACCCCAAGCCTCAGAACTGCCTCTACCTGCAGGTCCAGCGAAGCAGTCATATCTGTGCATTGACTCAGTCACTTCAGACCTCAGATACCAGGCTGTGCTCAGTGCCAGCGACTCCTTTTGGGCTGTTCCTACCGTGCATCACTTCTGGCGACCACCCCTCATTTGGCTCGCTTGGCAGAAAGGAGTATGTGCATGGCCGGTGGGGTGCAATGCCTCTCTCTTCCCCCCCAACCCCCATGCTGCCATCCAGAAGCAGATCCCACACCCTGGGCTCATTTACCTTGCTCCTCCCTTCTCTCAACTCCCTCACCCTGCCCCCCAGCACCTGCCGCCTCTCCCTCCTGCCACGGGCAGCTGCTTGAAGTAATCCCCTGTGAAACCTCTTAATTCTAAGGAGCTATTTAGGGAGCTGTGCTCAAATCCCTCTGAAATCCTCTTTATCCCAAGGACTGTGAAAAATAAAATAAATGCCATTGCCCCCACCCTCTCCTGCGGGAGTGGGGACTGAGGGGGGCAATGGGGAAGGCAGGGTGGCCTCGCTGCTGCTGCTCAAGTGCTGCTTCCCCTGGAGATGTGGGTGCGATCCTCTCCCCCCGAGAGTGGGGAGCGCTTCCTGCTGCTGTGCTCCCAGATGTGCTCCAGCAGCTGGCAGCTGGTTGTGAAACACATGTGCAACAGCCACAGCACGGTACTGCTGCCGTGTGGCACTGCAAGGCTTTGGCAAGCCCCCTGCCATGTAGCTTGTAGTCTCTCCACTTCTCTATTAAACGATGTGTTGGGCGCAGTTGTGCTGTGCGTCGGGGGTGCGCTTAAAGCCAGCGTCACTCTGGGTCAGCAGCCTGCCCTTGTCCCGCTCCTGTCCCCCAGGGAGGAAGTGTCTCTTCTGCTTGGGGCACCCATTTGGTGGTGATGACCAAAGAGGGGGAGGTCTGTGCCAGTGAGGGGCGTGGCCGCTGTGGTTTTGTCTGTATCGAGGCCAGTCGCCCCATGGGTAGGAAGAAAAAGCCTTGAAACGCTGCACCCTTTAAGATGACATGTGGGAGCTAGCTCTTAGAAATGAATGCAAGGACCATTCTGATCACTACACCCCTTCAAAGCCCTTGGCAAGGCGAGAGAGGAGATGTCAGGGGAGGGCTGAAAGATGGGGGCTTCTGTGAGGGCTGGCTACCACCTCCCGTCTTGGCCACTGAGGCAGCCCTTGGGTCACTCCCATCGCTCCTTCTCTCCTCTGTTTTGCATCCTCCTGCTCTCCTGTCTCATCCTTTCTGGGTGGAGAGAGGTTTATCTGCCTGCCCAAGCTCTTCTCCTCACCTCATTTCTGCTTGGTACTGGTGACCCCTGAGCTGGACCAGTGTGCCCATGGCTGGGCCAGGGGACTACCAAGGTGGGCAGGCTGGCAACGGGCAGCAGGGTAGACTCTGCACAGAGGCTGGGATGCCAACCCCTCCCCGCTCACCCAGCCACCTCTGCAGGGCCTGTGCCTCCTTCCTTCCCAGGAGCTCCCCATGCCTCCGTTGGCAGCCCTTCTGCCCAGTGCAGGCAGCCAACGCTGTTTCACTGGCACCTAACAGGGCTGTCAGGTGCTTTCCTCTGCCCAGCTGGCAGGCAGCCCTCCGTAGCCCCAAAGGAGGGGTGCAAGGGTGCTGTGAAAGCAAAATCCAGAGCACTGTACACTCCACACATTCTCAGCGGCTTTCTTCCACTTTCTGCACCTGTAATCGTACGTTAAAGTTGTCAGAGGTCCCTGCAGGTGTCGGACACCTTAGAGCTGAGTGATCCTCAGGGGTTTTTCAACCCCATCAGGAGCAATTGCTCAGTCCCTCCCTCCAGTGTGTTGTGCCAGGTGCCCTATGCAGTATAAGTCCCCATGTGTCCCCTCCTGTGCCTCAGTGGTGCATGTGGGGAGGGCTGCGTGTGGGGCTGCTGGCACTTCCCCTGGCTTTAGGGCTTGCCCTGGCACATTGGAGGGGCTGGGACCCGAGTCCAGCTCTCAGACACTGCATAAAGGGTGCTGAGCCCTGGGGCCATGCCCATGGAGGAGCCCCAGGACCACCACAGCTTGGCGATCAACAGGGGGTGAGGGTGGCATCCTGGTGTCCCCACTGCAGCGCTGGCTAAGGCAGCATCGCTGAGTGCAGTGGGACTTCTGCCAAGCACCCATCTATCATCCCTGCAGAGCTGTCAGCTAGGAAGTGTCTGTGTCTGGAGATGCTCGGGAGAGGTTAGTGCTCCTCACGCCGATACCTGACGACCGTGACGCTGATGGAGATGCCTCTTGACAGCCCAGCATGATGCTGCTGCGCTGCCAAGAAAGCAGCACCAGCTTTCGTTGGGTTCCTGGGGAACAATCCCAGCCTCCAGCTCACTGCAGCCTGGCCACAGGGGTAAAACCACAGCCTTTTGGGGGGTGGCACGTGTCCCTGCCAAGGCCCCTGGGGACCAGCAGCCCTCACCCCCATGGCTGCAGGCCTGTGCACAGCAGCCAAGGTGGGGCTCAGTCCTGTTTCACGGCAGCTTTCTCAAAGGCCTCTGGGGGACTCCGGGTGTTTTTGCTTCCAGACAAGAGAACCCAACCCAGCAGAAGGTGTCTGAGTCACTGGTGCAATGACAGAAGGGAGGCACCAGCCACAGAAGGTCCCGTAGCCACAGCAGGGGGCACAGCTGCCTGCGGGCACTCCTGCCCCGACATCACATCTCCTGTGAGCCCAGGCCTGCCCTGGGCACAGCTGCCTGGCTGGTTGTTCTCTCTTTGGATGCTGCCTGGCTCAGAGGAGGCGCTCAGCCCGTTTGCATCGTGCTGACACAAATACCCCCGCACCCACAGGTTTCCTGCTGTGCCAGCTTCAGACAGATCCTGCCACGTGTGTGTCCAGATAGCACAGGTCTTTGGTGTAAGCTCAGCCTTGCCATCAGCCTAGAGAGAGCAGCCTCCTGCTCAGTGGCTCCGAAGCAGTGAACACAGTCTGGGAGGTGCATCAGCCCCAGTGTTGTCCCTGAGGGGCGATGGGCAGGACATGGGGGGCACCTGGGCCTCAGCAGGCAGGCAGTGCTGCCTCCTGCCCTGCTCCCTGCCCATCCCCAAAGAGCCCATGTGCCTTTCTGCCACACCTCACCCTTATCCACACGGCTACCCATCCCCCCTCCCCCTGTGCATCCCCTTCTGCCACATGCCGGCACCAGTGGATGTGCCTGTAAAAATAACTCCCTGGAGATGAGAGACAGAGGTGAGCACTCTTGGAGGAAGGGGCACAGCTCCCCGACGCCACAGCAGGCTGATACCTGCCCAACCCTGTGGTACCAACACTTTGAGGCATGTTTGAAGCATGTTTGGTCCTGCAGGACGAGAGAAAGAGAGCTGTCCCCTCTGTCCCCTCTCTGCGCTTACTGCAAATGAAAGGATTAGGAATTATAATCCAGGATTCTTATTTTAAAGCGGCTTTCGAGCTCTGTGAGGGGAACTTCAGCGTGATGCTCCATGGGGAGCTGGGTGACAGCAGCTGTCACAGCCCCAGCCACTGCAGGTGCTTGGGCAGGGGAAGCTCAGTGGTGCCCCTGGGCTCTGGGAGCAGCTGTGTGGGGTGATGCTTTGGCATGGGGGGAGTGTGCGTGGCTTTGCAGCCCTGGTACAGGGACTGTCACGTGGCTGTGAACCTGCCTTGTCACCACAGAGTGTGTCTGAGCGCTGGGGAGGTGCTGCTGTCAGGCTCAGCTGATGGACTTTCAGGGGCTTCTGGATGCTTTGAGCTTTGAAAAGAGAGAGAAGGCTCTTTCTTTGGGAATGGTAAGCGAGGGTTCATTAGCCATCACTGTTTCACTGGGAGTGTGCTGGGTGGGCAACAGAGCCATGGTCAGAGCTGTGCAGCAGCACAGCACGCCAACAGCATCCCAGTAGGGTGCCACGTGCACCCAGACCCACTGGGGTCCCTCCCGTCACCAGCAGCATCGCAGTCCTCTGGGACACCCCCCTCAGCAGTGGGGACTCCTCTGCAGGGCAGAACCCTGGGGTCTGAGAGAGACTGGCAGCATCTGCCCCTGGGGTGCCAAGCGCCAAACTGCACAAGCTCCAAGTATCCTGTGGCTCTTGGGAAGCTTCTGTCCCTCACTGCTGGGAGCATCTGCCCTGGCAAAGCAATGTGATTGTCCTTCCTTTGCAGCTCTTCCCCCTGCTCCCTCCTCACACTGTGTTCATGGCAAACCCCTGTGAGGTGTTGGCAAACTGCTGGGGTTTTTCACCAGCATCTCTGCCATCTTTCCCTCTGCTAATTATTACAGCAGTGCAAGCTGACAGATGGCCAGGGTTTTATCTTTGAACAAGCTATTTAATAAGGGCTTCTGCTTTTCCCTTGCACATTTCTGCCCTGGCCGCTCATCCTGAGCTGCTGGTTGGGTTGTGCTTTTTACTGGGGATGCCGGAAGATGTGAGCTGAGGCTGGAGGCTGAGGTCAGATCCCAGGGGACAGGATTTTTTCCTTTCCCTTCATAAAGAGAAGATAATTCTGCCCAGGTTCATGTGGCTCTTCCCGAGGAACGCTTTCCTTCCATACAGAGATGTGATGGAGAACCAGTCCCCAAAAGGGAGGTGAGAGGGACTGTGTCAAATGCTGTGTCCTATGAGACACAGCCTAAGCATGCAGAAAGCTGATGTAAGTGCTGAAAGCAACATGCTGCCTGCTTATGTCAGTTGAAACCCAGCTCCCAGGGACCAACCTGCCGTCGTGCTGCCATCAGCTGCATGGCTTCCCTGTGTCACACTAGGCACAAAGGAGGAAAATCCCTTCTGTAGGCAGCGGGTCACAGGCTGGGAAACAGGGATCAGCTGGCCAGCAAGCTGGGCTGCCTTGGATGTGCCAAGGAGCCACTCTGGGACATCTGCTGATGCTGGCTGATGACTGCTCATCTGCCTGGGTCACCGTACCTGAAAGCCACATGGCTGAAGCCTGAGCTGAATTCTCAGCAGGCCACAATGGCTGGGATCTTGTTCTCACCGGGGCAGAAGCAGCCCTTCAGCGCTGGAGAGCTGAGTGGGGCAGGCGGCTCATGCACCTGGCACAGACAGGACAGGCTCACTGCACCCTCCTGCCCTGCTGTGCCTGATGGGTGAACCAGGTTTTGGTGACTTTTCTCACCTTTCCCTTGGATAGTTACACCAGCTGTCCCAGATCGCTCCTATTCCTGACAGGGCTGCTTGTCCTGGGGGGGAAGAGCCCTGCTTGTAGTGTCCCAGAAGGGCTGGTGCCCAGCTAGTTGCTGTCAGAGCCTGGCTGCGAAGGTCTCGCACTGTGCCTGCATCAGGCTTGGCTGTTGTGGGCCGAGCCAGAATATACAGATTTGTGTTTTCTTACTGAGAACACATTGTCCTCTTTCTCCTTTTCTGCCCAAACATTTTTTTCTCCAAGTTTTCTATGAAATATAGTTAATAACTTGTTTCAGAAAAAGCTGTGTGTCATAAAATCATAGAACCATACAATATCCTGAGTTGGAAGGGACCCATAAGGATCATTCCCAGGGACCCCTTCCCTGGGGAGCCTGTTTCAGTGCCTGACCACCCTCTCAGTATAGAGCCTTTTCCTAATATCCAACCTAAACGTTCCCAGTCACAGCTTCATGCCATTCCCTCAGTTTCTATCACTGGGCATCAAAGAGAGGAGATCAGTGCCTGCCCCTTCACTCCCTCTCGTCAGGAAGCCACAGACCACAATGAGGTCTCCCCTCAGTCTCCTTTTCTCCAGGCTGAACAAACAAAGGTACTTCAGCCTCTCCTCATAAGACTTCCCCTCCAGACCCTTCACCATCCTTGTTGCCCTCCTCTAGACACAATCCAATAGTTTTCTGTCCCTCTTGTACCGTGGCACCCAAAACTGCACACAGTGCTTAAGGTGAGGCCACACCAGCACAGTGTAGAGCGGGACAATCCCCTCCCTGGACCAGCTGGTGACACTGTGCTTGATGCACCCCAGGATGCAGTTGGCCCTCCTGGCTGCCTGGCTCACGTTTAAACTTGCTGTTGACCAAGACCCCCAAATCCCTCTCAGCATGGTTGGCCTCCAGCATCTCATCCCCCAGCCAGTATGTGCAGCCAGGGTTGCCCCTTCCCTGGCTGACAAGGAGGACGTTTCCCCAGTTGCAGGGAGAATTAGGAGGCAGAAGTGTGTGGAGCCAGCCACAGCCATGGGGCTGTGGTGTGGGAGTACCAGCAATAAGATGGAGGCTGTGGGAGAAGTGAGCATGCCTGTACCCTTGGGGACACATCCTGTGGAGGACAGCCAGGGCACGCACGGCTGCTGCCAGCACAGAGTCCTGCAGAGCTGGTCACCTTTTCAGTGCACATCACTGTGGACTGAGCCAGCTCCTTCCTGTGCAAACGCGTGACATGGCAATGGGAGGACACGGGTGGCTTTAGTGGTCACCTGCCTGCAGTACAGTGTGGGAAGAGGCTGCCCTGTTGTCTCTGACTTAGTATTAGGCAAATGGCTGTGGCAAAGAGGGGTAGTGTGAGTGTAGCTCAGGGGAATCCTGGGTGTGCAGCTGGGCGAGTGGAGGTGAGGGGCAATTTCCCCTCTTGCTGACGCTGTATGAGTCATATTTGATCAGCAAGTTGATGAGGAGTCAGCATGAGGCTTCTGGGCATCTGAAATGAAGAGCTGAAAAGCACTGAGAAGTCAAGCCTTCCATAATGACAGGGAATAGGAAGGTATGCACAGAGCAACAGGATGGGCGTATTTCACTTGCAGTGTTTCTGCTGCTACAGCCTTGGCAGCAGAATGGAAGATCCTTCCCTATCCCCTTCCATTCCCTGTTGTTTCACCTTTTTTTAATGAACTTAATATAGCTTGGGAGACCCTACACTTGGTGAGGAGGAAGGCTTAGGAAGACTCTCATTTTTAAGAAGTCTCTGATGACTGTCCTGTACTGCCAGACCCCAGGGCTTGAGCATGGGTGTTGCATAATGCAAGTCCCTCCTGAACATGCTTGAGAGCAATCCCAGCTCATGGATGGTACAGATTAAGGCAGAAAACACAGCTCCTCAGTCAGCTTTTAACTGCACTCATTAGCTGCAGGAAAGATGTTCAAAGACCCGTCAAGTGTGACTGGTTAAATCCCACAGCCCATCCCACCAGTCATCCTCATCCTTGAGGCTTGTTTTCAGCCACCTGTCTTAGGTCGGGCAGGACTATGGGCCTGGCTCTGGGTTGCTATACTCAGGATCTGGGCAGTGACTTTACGGAGGGACATCCTCTCCCCAGCAGCTGGCAATGATGGGAAACCTGTATCTGTGGGGAATGGTGGAACCCAACTCTGAGATCTGCTGTTCCCCAGGTACCCCTGAACCACCAGCACAACCCTTCCAAGAGTTCCCAAGACAAAATGGAAAGAGGCCTACTGTGCCCCGCACACAACAGTGACACTGGAGGCACCATCCCCTGGCTGCCTGTGACACGGCAGCTTTGGGTTTGGCGGTGACCTTGCTGCCACTGCACTGTTCCCAAGGGTTCCTCCACTCCTTGCGTTGGCCTTGGAATGGCTACCTGACCCCTGCCAAGCGGGAGACAGTGGGCTGCGTAGTCCTTGTGTTCAGCAGCACGTCTTGCTTTCTGCATCTTGCTCGACAGGGGGTGGCTTGCACCCCGTTACAGCAAAGCACTTGAGGGATGTGCTAAATTTAAAGTCCATCTGAAAAGTTTCAGAGGAAAATTGCCTCCCAAAATTCTCTGTGGAGAAGAGTGGCCTATTTTGATGAACTCTGAATGCACTATATTTATGTTATTGCACATTAGGGATGCTGTATAGGTCTAACATACAATGTGACAGCTGTGGTATGTGCTTTTTGGATTGCAACCTCTTTGTACCAGCACTACCTCTATATATCTGCATCATACCTGTCCCAAAGGGACGTGCCATCTTCGAGTTTATACTGGTGTCTGCACATCAGAGCAAGTTAGGAGTATTTCACATATAGACAATCTGGTTTTATTGCTTTAATCTTTACAGCCAGGTATGTGATCTAAACATTGGGCAAAAAATTCTCCAATAATCTCCTGTTTCAAAACATCTTAGAAAATGACTGGGATGAGCTGATTTGTATCTGTGGCACACACAAACATAAACGGAAGCCTCCGAATCCCTGGGAAATTTCCTGTGTCTCAGGGGGGATTTCTGTCCTCCCAAGTGTTCCACCATGAGCCCAGGGATCTAAGGGATTCTTTGAAGCCAGCAAAGAACTTGCAACCTACAGAGAGGTGTTTTTTTAGCAGGTACAACCTCACCTCAGCGTCTGACTCAGCTGCAGGGACGCAGGCTGCCTTCCCCCCTCCCCTGCAGAGGAGAGCTTGCTTCGCCCACACGTGTTTGTCTCTGATCATCCCTCTCATCCCCGTGCGGAACTTGGTAAAGGTCACCTTCATTAACCTCGGAATTATGTTTTGGGTAAATATGCATGTATGTCTGCTTTGCATGGGAAATGTCACTGTCCTTACGTGTCTCCTATCCAAATGTTAGCCCAGCCTGAGCCCACGTAGCTGCTGAGACGCAGTAACTGCAGCCGGCACAGCTGTCCTGCTCAGGCAGCGTGTGGCGGCGTCCGACGCTGTTTCTGTGTGGCACACTCTGCAGAGGTGCCTACATGTTCCCTGCCACAGAGCCCTGCACGCTGCCAGGTGCTGTGGGCACTAACGTGCATCCCATGCTGATGTCCCTGGGTGCTGGAGCTTCTCTGCAGCTGCTGGTTTCCAACCCAGGCACTGGCTCACAAGGTCGCTCTCCGTGCCACAGCGTGCTGGCGCAGCACTGGGCACCTTGCACAGGCATGAGGGCCTCCTTCCCCAGGGGCACAGAGCCACACAGGTGTGAGGAGGAGGTTTGGGGCTGGCTCTGCTGCGTGCCAGCCAGACAGAAAAGAAGGAGCTGCAGCACAGAAGGGCTTTGCCTTCTCCCCCCCCTCCCCAATTTTCCTCTCTGCCTCACCGCAGGGGTGACTTTCTCACTGAGTTGCCTTCTCTTGGACAAGATTATTTCTTCCTGGTTTCCTCTGGCTCAGATCCTCAGTGAGCCCGAGCCTTGGGCTAGCTGCTGCTGCACTCAACAAAAGACAGGGAGTGGGAGCAGCGGGCTGCCCCCGAGGCCTGCTGAGGGAAGGACGCTCAGCACCCCTCCGGAGCGCAGCCCTGATGTGCCGCCCGTGTGCCCGCGCACACCGCTGGAGCCCAGGGACACGGGGCAGGGGGGCTGAGGCAAAGAAGACATTAGCGCACAAGTGACATATCTCAATGTAATTTCTAAAACTCTATTAATCGAACAGATAAAATACCTCTGATCTATTTTTGTTATTTTGTTACAAAATATTAGCCATTTGGACTCCTTGCTAGGTGTGACCACACCACTTTTCCCCAAGGAAGCTTTTCTCAGTGATATTTACAGCAAGGAAACAGGTACAGACAGACAGGTGCTTTCAAAAGCCTACACACAGGTAACACTTCTCTTGTTAATTTTTTTTTAAAAAGACACATTCAGATGGGGTTGTGATTAGTGTTGAAGAGCTGGGTGACTTCAAAGCTGCTGTCCTGGGCACAGCTGTGAAAGAGCGGGCAGGATGAGGACAGCTCTAGCTCACGAAACAATGCTGGCAGTCCCTGGAGCCCACACTAGCACAGTGAGGCGGGTGGTGGAGCAGGAGATGGGGGAGCTTGCTCAGCAACTCGCATTTCAAAGCAGAGACTCTGCCAGGCAGCAGCTTCCTTGATTTAGGGCTCAGATTTGTCTTGGAAACCTCACAAACACATGCAGGTAGTTGCAGGTTGAGCCTTCTGAAAAACATGTTAACAAAAGTCAAACTCGTACAGCTCAGAGGACCTCAGATGCTGCCACACCTACTGGTACATTTTTGTGAAGAAATTCTGGTTGTGGACCATGCCCACACCTTTTATCTACAAGGAGGACAGAGAACATGACCAGTGGGGTGCTTTGAAGGTGTTGCAGAAAGCACTAAGTGCTGCTACCACAGTGGCCCAGATTATGGCATTAAAAGTACTACAATAGAGGACAAACACTGCATCAAACCCAAATTGTCTGCACTAAGCTTGATTCTCTGGTCACAGTTTTCCAACCCTTTGCTACTGGTGTAAACAGACGAATTTCACTGGCCCTGTACCAGCACAAGTGAGGATCAGGGCAGAGCCTGACAGTGTATGTAACACAGCTCTGCAGACCTCGCAACACCTTGCTCTCTTCCACCTTCCAGCAGAGCCACCTTCTTGTTTAGCCACCAAGTACCTGACACACACTGCAGAACGCTCTTTGCTGGCTTTTCTCTTTTCCCCACCTGCCCCGCCCCCCTTTTATTTTGTTAATATAGGAGGATATGAATTTGGCAGTAAAAAAACCACAGGTTCATTTGGGTCAATCTAATCTCAGCAGCAACCTCCTGCCTGATCCCAACACCTGAGAGATTGTGCTACGTTCACAATCAGAATCGCTGCTGCCAAGAGCTGGTGATTTTTCTTTGGACCGGTCCCTCTGGGTGGTACACATTTTGCCCTTCATTAGGTTGTCACCAACATGCTTTTTCTAGCCTGCACCCTGCCAACGATCAGTCTGTGCACAGGGGTGTCTATTCGCGGTGCTACAGCTACACTGAGTCCGTGTGCCTCGCCTGTGTGAGGGAGGGCTGTGGGAGCAGACAGTACAATAGATCAGATGAGGTGCAGACATGCTTTAAAGTGCTTCTCATCCTCCGAGACCAACCTTCAAAGGAAAAAAACATATTCATCTTTTGAAGCCAAGTCCGAAGGGTTCAGCTACACAGTAGAATTTAGAAGAACCAACCTGTTCCACGACAACCTGGAATAGATGGTTTGGTGTCTCTCTAGCTAAACCTGACAGAAGACGTAGCCAGAAGGCCAGAAGACAGCAAGGGTTATCCACGTTTGTTTCTCAGCCCAGAGCTCCAGGCTGTCAGTAGCCTTTGCAGGGTGGGAGAATGGAGCCAGGTCTCCCTGAGAGACTGCTGTGCCTCAGCACCTCAGTTAACTCACTTCCATCCTTCACCCAGCACAAAGAAGGGAGTCTCGTGGAAGCTTCCTTACTTCTTTATGTTCTTGTAGCCCTCCCAATCAATTATTAAAGCAGCAAAACTCTCTTGTAAGAACTTCATAGACACTGTCATAAATATTTTATCTAAAAATTATTTCATCAAGTACCTTGAGGTTTTTGTTGTTGTCGCTTCGTGTTAAGTGTCAAGTAAAATCTAATTTATTTATTTTAACACGCACTGAGACCCTCAGTGTCTCGCTGCACTCTGGGAAAAGCCACACCAGCGCTGCCATTCCTCTCAGACAGCAAAGTAACTGCTGAGAAGGGAGGGCAGTGACAGTGTCACCAGGTACCACCCGCCTTCCCACAGCAGTAAGATGAAACGGCAGCCATGTGCTACGTTGACCAGACAACGGCAGATGCCACACACGTGCTTTCCCAGGAAGCTAGGGGTAGGTGGGATGAGATCCCAGCAGCAGCAGATCAGGCCAGCTGTGCATCACAGCTGGCTGGAGGGCGCAGGGCTGGGGGTGAGAACCTCTCCCCGGGCTCAGCTTTAAGTGGAGTGTCCTCATTGCCCTCGGAGGCTGTCTGGAAGAAAGATTCTCTGCTCTGGAGGGAGACTGGGCTTCTGTTCAGGGTTTCCTTACGATCTTTTTTGTCTCCTGCTTCCACAGCTCTCCCAGAGGCTATGCCTGCTGGCTCCTGGTCAGTACACCTGCTATTGTTTGTGGAAGTGACCGCCTTGTGCCCTGCCCCAGCCAGCTGAGCAAACGACTTAGACCTGCTGGCACATCTGGGGACATGGGTCAGGCTGAGAAATAAGGGGACCTGGAAGTGAGAAGACTCCTGCCCTTGAGGGCTTCACCCTGCCCCAGCCCACTCCCCTAACTCCAGCTGGGCTTTTTGCCCATACCAAACAGGTGAACTCTTCCATTGGAACCTTCAGCAGACACCTGAGGAGCACTGAAGGGAGCCAGTCCCGATGCACTCTGGTTTTTGTCACTGGGAAAGCTCCAGACGAGCGCTCTGACACCGTCCCTAAGGAAACTGCCACGTGGCTTTTGCCCCACGAGGTAGAAAGTCCCCTGCATCTGCCTTCATCGCTGCTCCTTCCCCGACATTCTGCACATCCCTACCACTGCCAACAACTCCTGTCACTCCTCACTCAACAGCTGTGCCATCAGCTCATGTCTCAGACTTGCTTAGGAAGGCAGAGCGTTTCTTTCTTTCCCTCTTAAAATAAAATAAAGGCCCTAAAAGGCATTCTGTCCTATTTTAAAAGCCTGAAGTTGATCTTCTTAAGCCTTGAAGGGAGATAGAGTGAGTGAGTGAGACCAAAGCCTTTAAGCTAATTAATACCTTCCCCTCCCTACTGCTCAAAGAGATTTTTTTTTCTAAAAATACATCCATAGCCCATTTTTAATGACGTCTTCCTTCACATCAATGTCCCAAATAAAGCAGAGGAGCTGAGCTGTCATCTCTATCTCAGGATCTTCCCCTCCCCTCACTTTGAAGCTGAGATAGAGAGGGAGAGAGGGGAAGTCTTTGAATCTGGTATCTGGGCAGCTATCCTACAGGAAGGGCTGACAGAGGCAAGAGTGTAGCCAGGCAAGAGATACAGATGGGACCTCACATCAGTGGTCTCCAAAAAGCCCCTTCCTTCTAACACAGGAGGAAGAGCCCAAGTTAAGGGACCATCCACCTCAGATGGTGAAAGTTAACACTCAACATTGCTTTCAGAATACAAAAAAAGGTGGGCAGGAAACACAAAACCAGCGAGAAGGAGGAGAGCAGAGGTGGGTCTGTTTTATGCTAGAGAAGACAATCTTCATTGTGTGTGTGTGTGTTGAGGTGCGAGGGCACCTCCTGGTGCCATCTCTTTGGGAAAGTACTGATCCATTCCAGGAAGATCCCTGGGCTTAACCCCTCCCTTCTGCTCCCTCAGAACTGCTTGGTGTTTCCTTTAGTAAGCATGCGCCATACATATGCTACCATACAGGTGTATTTACATGTGATGAGGTCTGCTAGGTCTCAGCAGAGGTCTCTGGTACAATGCTCCAATATAACAACGGAAAGAGTTTTGGTTTTCAGAATGAGGCCATCTTTGTGTTGTACTGCAGCTCAGGACAGCATCTCCTCCACTCAAGCTATCCTTTGCTCGTGCACTCCCTCGTTTGGAACCAGCTGCTGCAAGGAGATAGTATGTGGAGAGCGATGAGGAGAAGGCATGGCAAGAGGTACAAGTTCTCAGCTCCAGCTTAGCAGGCGGCAGCAGTGGCAGCAGGGGAACTCCGTCCCCGAGAGTGCCCCAAGGTCAGTCCTTGGCATGGGCGAGTCCATTTCTCTCTGAGGCTGGCAAAGTTTTGGGGTGGGTACAAACCTATGACCAGGTAAAAGCAAGGCAGGTAAGGAGGTTGAGGAGTAGCAAACAGAAGACACAGCGCCTATGAAGCAGCAGGTCATCAAGCCTCTCAAGGAACAGGGCAGCAAAGTGCTACACGGGGACGGCACGAGCATGGGAAGCCAGCTGGGCTGGCAGGGTGTGAGGATGTGTGAGCATGTAGGTTGGCAGTTTCTATAGATGGCTCCTCACAATTAGCATCACCTTGAGGGGAGACAGGGTAACAGTTAGGTCAGTCAGCTATTTTCTTTTTTTTTTTTCTTTTTTTTTTTTTCTTCTTCTTTTACTAAAAAATAAATCACAAACTAGATCTCTGTAGGCAGAAAGGGTCCGCGGGGGGTGGTGGGGCAAGGAAGCGGGGAAGTCTGTGCTGTTTTGGTGCTGGTGGTGCGGCTACACGAGGCTGCGTGAGCCACTGGAGTACCTGCGCCTCTGAAGCAGAGAGCTGGGGGGACAATACTGATGGGGGTGGTTGTAGGGAGGTGGTGGAGGCGGGAGAGGAGGCTGATGGACCAGCTTCATGGGGGTCCCGGGGAGCCCGCCACCCACACCGCGCCAGGGGGTGGAGGTGCAGGAATCGGAGGTGACGTAGCGTGTCAGTGTCTGGTTGAGGGCCGGCTCCATCCGCGCGAGGCACGGCTTGTCCAAGACAATGACTTTGACAATCTGCTGACACTGTACAAGTGTCCCTGCCGAGGCGGCGTGCGAGGGCACCAGTGCTGTCTCCAGCCGCTCCCGTGGCATGTTAAGACGTGTGCTGGGCTGCATTCCACTCTCGGGCCCCAGGGCGGAGTTGTGCTGGTACGTTTGAAGCCTGTTGTGAATTGACACCTAGTTTAGAAACAGCCAAAGAAGCATTAAATGTTACAAGACTTTTCCCATCTGCTGCCACTGGCTGCCCTGAACCCCCACCACCAGCCGGTCTCGCACGCATTAAGCTCCCCCCACCCCCCACCCCCCACCTCAAAACACCAGAACAGGCACAAATCCCAGTTGCACACCCCTCCCCCCAGCAAAAGCCCCATCATCCCCATCTAGGCCTAAGTGCCCCTGTCCTTTCCATCACATCCAAGGCAGCAGGGCTGGCATTCCCAAATGCAGTGCAACTTAGATTATCCAAATGGCACAGGGAACACAAGTCAACTCTACGAGTGGAGGCGTCCGTGAGTTCTCACGGGAATCAACAGACCTTGAGGCAGGTCATGCCCTCATCCCCACCAGCAGAAAGGGGAGGGGAACCAGACAGCAAGGTTTCAGATAATCGAGGCCGTGCATTTCAGCAAAATGACAATAGCTGAATCTGAGATAGAGAGAGACAGAGAGACTCAAGCCTTTCCCAGCTCCCTGCCTTTCTGAGTAGGAAGGTACACCACATGACTGGCTAATCTGTTTACAAAGGAAAAAGCAGAAATCTGACATACTCCAGCAAAAGGCAGCTCCCTCTGATCCATTTGATGATTTGTCAGTGAAAGGAAATGATTTTCAAAAAAAGAAAGAAAAAAGAAAGAAAAATGCCCGTCTAGCTCATACAATGATAAAAGAAATTCATGATGAAATGGCAGCAGATCAGATAATCTCAAAGAAATGGAAATGCTCCTCTGCTGGCAGAGTATTATTTGGGCAGCTGAAAGGGGGAAGGGAAGCAGGAGGTCATCAGGGTCTCCACATAGAGATGCTGATAACAGAGGCAAAATAAGGGAGCCCACTGAGTACAGCTCAAAAAGGAAGAGCTGGCCTGGAATGGAGGTCCTTAGTGAAGGAAGCACAGCAGGAAAATGGTGCTTCCCAAATGGTGGATGAAGTTACAGTTCCTCCTGGCAAGGACATGGGCGAATGTAGACCCCAAACCAGAGCAAAGCTACTGTCTCAAAACAGAATGTCAAGTCAAGTGACAAACCCTGAGAGGGAAACAAGTGCATGCAGACTGGCATGGCACTTCCAGCTAGGCAGGGGTGCAGATGGGACAGTGGGGGTGCCCTGACGGGCATGTTGGACAGCAGCGCCAGCAAATGGAAAGGAGAAGCCGTGGAGGGGCCAAGCTCCCCACCATGCTGGAACAGGGACGAGTTGTCTATCCCTACTCAAGCATGGAGGTTGCTCAGACTCACCATACAGCAGGACATAATATCGTCCCAATATTTATTCAGGCAGTGGAATATTCCATAGGAAAAACTGGTTGCTGGGCCGGAGGTGTTAATAGCATTACGGTACACGGAAGCCATTCTCCACAAGGAAACACTTCTCCCAAGGGGAACAGGAAATTGGCTGTGAAAGGCCCTTCCCCGGGAAGGAAGCAGCACCCATTTCTCCCCACAGAGAAGCTAAACTCTTCAAGTAAATATAGTATGACAAGGGGAAAGAGTTACCCTGGAAAGGGCAAATTCAGGACAATAGAGATATTCCAGACAGGGAGAGACTAGGAAGCAGTAGATAAGATTTTCAGTGTGAAGATCACATTCTCCTGTTTCCTCACAGGCAGTGGGAGTAGGGGTGTCTGTGAAGAAACAGGCAACCCACTGGATGCTAGACATCCCTGAAAAGATAAGTGTACACAGGATAGCCAAGCTCCCTACCTAGGAAGGTGAAGCTCTAGGGAAAGTCTCTGGTATACAAAGGTCATGCTTAATCCCCTTCAAGGGGGGATGGAGAGACAGAGCTGCAGAGATTGTGCAGGAAAGCTGGGCTGCGGGGAATTTGCATGTGATGCTGCATGGAGTTAGCATGTCAGGGAAGTCTTTAGTGGGGTTCTCAGTCTCCCCATAAGCAGTGGCGTGGGTTAGTCTACAGCGTTTGGGAGCTTGGTCCATGAGGGATGTTACAGTTATAAAAACGGATTGAAAATGCTTTGAAGTTTAGTTTGGATTTGAAAGTTGTATTACCCGTCCTAGCAGTAACTTTTAATTGTATCTCTGGAAATTGGTAAAATTGTCAGTCTGGCTGGGGAGGCATTGATTAAAACCTGAGAAAAGAAACAACAGAGAATGTGAGAAGAGCTGAAGTGAGAGGGAATTACTTACCTCAGCTGTTCTGCACTCTACTTACCTCCACTGTGCTGTCCGAGACCTTCTCCCCCAAATCCTTCTTGCCTTGGAAATAAAACAAAAGATCTCACTTGTGAGGTCTGTACCTCTAGTCAAGAGCTGGACCTCAGACTGTGAACTGTAAAGCTAAGGGAGAAGTACACCACCAAACAAGACTCTTGACTGCAAGAATAAATCCAGTTCCTCTTGCAACCTGGCAGCTGCTTAGCTGGGGGGGTACACGTGCCGTTTAGAGTCCTATCCTTAGGTCCTGGTCTCACTGCCATTCTAGTGAGTTGGAAGTCACTCACCTCTGCACTCAATTTTTGGACACAAAGCCTTTGATACAGTGAAGCTAGTCCAAACTTTTGGTGAAGAGGCTAGGTAAGTAGGTAGTGCTGATACTGTGTTGCATCAGTTCATGGAAGGAAAAGCCGGCCAGGTTCTCCAGCAGTTACCTGTGCTTCATCAGTAACACCTGCTTGCTACATGTTACAGCTACAGCCTGGGTAGTGAGATGGCTTTTCTAGGGTATTTGAAAAATACATCTGTTCTCATATTGCCACTACTTGCCCAAGGCTAAAGGATACAGAACCGAATGTTTCCTTTTGCAGTTATTCTCACAGGAATCAATGAGAATACATTAACAAATGTGTTGCTTGACCAAGAGAAGTTGGGTGTCCTATTACCTGTTGGAGAGCCTTGCTTAGACTGCAGTTCCATCTGTGCTCCGTTGGTCCTTAATGAGAGAGTCTTTGCCCCTTGCTGTTTCTCCAGCTCCCCTGCAAGACAGACATACAGAAGTGAATGAGGAGAGGGATGGAGGGAAGGTCAGACGCATATTGGAGGAGCAATATGGGAAGTCAGGAAGGAGAACTAATGTAAGAAAGTGACAAGAAAGTGTCAAGAAAGGACAGAGAGAGGAACAACCAAGGAAAAAAATCCAAACTGGAGACGAGTTGACATGTGGAGGAAATTCTGTATCTCCACACAACCTTCTATGTATGACCTGCATTTATACAGAGGAGGTTATTGCTGTACAGTAGAGGGCCATTGACGCTGAGCTACTTTGGCTCAGCATCAGTTTATACATGGAAAGGCCATCAAAGGCTGCACGGATATCTAATCTGTGTGAGACGGGCCACAGAAGGACACAGCACAGACGGCTTGTCCCCTAGACATTCCTGTAGTGATTGGAGACCTCTACTAAAGCTAACAGACCTATCTTGTCCTTCCCAGCTATCTACAGATCATATTTGCATTGTCAAATGAGTATGGGATAGAGAAGAGACTTCCAGGTCTGTGTCCTGGTTTCAGCTAGGATAGAGTTAATTTTCTTTTCTAGCAGCCAGGGTAATGCCATGTTTGGGAGTTAGGATGAGAGCAGTGCTGATAACACACTGATGTTCTTAGTTGTTGCCAGGCAGTCAAGGAATTTCCAGTTGTTCATATTGCCCTGCTAATGAGAAGGTGGGGGGCACCCAGCAAGGTGGGAGATGACACAGCCAGGACAGGTGGCCCAAACTAGCCAAAGCGGGTATTCCATGCCAGTTATGTCATGCTCAGCATAACCCCCTTTATGGCTTGTGGGGGAGGAGTACGTGGCTCCAGGACACGCAGTTTTTGGGTCTGGTTTCAGGACAGCTCTGAGCTGTATGGCCTGAGTTGTGTGGTTCAGTGAGAAACTGCACGGTGTATCACCAGTTTTGTGTATTTTGCTATAAAGTCCTGTTATTGACATTGCTCTCTTTCTCTGCTGTCCCAGTAAACTATCCTTATCCCAGCCCTCAAGGATTTTTTTTGTTTTGGGACACAAGAATAATCCTGTGCAGGCTTGTGCTACTCATCCCCTTTCCCCGTTTCTAAAGAACCCGTTCCCTTTATCCTTTCTCCCTCATGGACACACACGGAGTGATGGCACTGGAGTATGAGTTGCATTAGAGTCCCTTACATTCAATTCGTATCTGCTCCAGCTCTGTCACTTCTGCTATTGACTCTTTCAGATCTTCCACAAACTTCTGCATTTCCTCAGCACCCAGAGCACAGAAATGTAGTACCTGCTTCTTCTCTGAGCCAGAAACTGGAGTCACCAGTGTGATGCCATGGGGGTAATCTGTAAAGATGTGTCAAGAGAATAAAAAGGCATTAGGCATTCTTTGGTACCTCTGCAAGACAGAGAGTTTCCAACACGAGTCCAAAGCAATGACACACCTAGACCTTGTCAAACTGTAGGAACCTCCTCCTGCACTGCTCACCTTCTCCACCCTCTTCCTTTGTCAGTCTTTACCAAACAACTCAAAGGACCAACATTCTATTTGCCCTCGGCTTGCCCCATCTGTGTCCCATGCCTCTTCCCACCCTGTGATTCTCTCAGCTGTTCAGATCACAAGCGCTTTAGGACACCCACTTTTCTTTCTCTGTAGGGGATACACAACTGGATGCCTTTGCCAGAAGATCCTCAGGCACTCCCAGGATTGTCACGATACCCCTGAAAGTCGATTCCAGTTCTGAGAGTGCCTCCTGGGGATGCTCAGTTATGAATAACTCTTCTGTACATACAGGGATGTGAAAGCCTCTGCCTGCTACAGAGGGTACTGTGTTGAAAGAGTGACTCATGCTTACAATAGGATAGAGGGAAGATGTAAAAAACTTAGTATAGCCACAGTGCTGCTACAGTCTACCTTCCTTGCAGTGTGTTGTGCAGGTGCTCAAAGAAACCTCAGTAGGCATCAGCCATGCTTGCCTGGGACTGCTGTGCGGGCCCTCTGCCTGAGCCAGCAGGAAGGCTGCCCGTTTCTGGAACTCCTCCACTGCACAACCAGCCTCAATCATGACACATCATGGCTCTATTCCCAGACCATCAAGGTCAGGCTGACTAGGGCTGGCCTCTCGCCACGCTTGGTGGGTGCTGTTCCAAGGGCTCTGCTTTCAGCAAGGCACAGCATGGCATAGTGCGGGGATGCAGCAGCAACTGAGCCTTTTTCAAAATCAAAGGTAGAGGTGGGAGTTGTGACTCTGGGCATGAGGAGGGAGGGGCTAAAGCTGGCAGCAGCTGTTTTGCCAACAAGGTTCTCCACCTACAATTGGCTCCTGAGAGCTCACTGGGATGTATCTGGGGATTGATTCCTTCATCCTCCCCACTAGTGCTTCCTCTGCCACCATGACAAGCCAGATCCTTCAATGAGCTTAGGTTCAGCCCTCTTGCAGGTGCTCAGACCAAGTGAGAGCTACCAGGAACCTCTTCTCATCACACTGCACCTGCACAGTGATCTCAGAACCAAGCCTCAGTTTTTCCCTCCCTCCACTTTTAAACCTGAATCAATCTCTCTTCTAATGCAAACTCACACTTGGTGAGACAACCCCCTCCCCACTTGTCCTTTTCCCTTCCAAACCCCTCCAGACAGCCAAGGGGCAATGGACTTACATTCATTCTCAAAGAGATGGAACTGCATCCCTAGCAGGCCGACCGACTTGCAAAATGTGTATGTTGAGGAGCTCTTCTTCTTGGGGCAAAGCTTGAGGATCTGTTGGAGGAAAAGATGCATCATTGGGCAGAGTGCTGGGCAACAGTGAGGCACAAACAATGCAAACTGCTCTAAGCAAGAAAGCTTTTTGCAAGCTCTGTTAATTGTACATGGGAGTAACACTTGGTGACTGACAGGCTTTGTGCCCAGAAAGCTGCCTGGCATGCTTCACTTGTAACAACACTTCTGAAATTCCATATGCATGGGCCTGGAGCTGACTCAGTTTTCTGTCTCCCAAGGGTGCTGGCTTTTTGATGCCCGCATTTCTGACTTTGCAAGGGTAATTCTTTTCACCAGGAGCTAGATCAAAAGGCAAAGGGAAGCCTGTCAGAAATACCTTAGAGCTGGGGACAAGAGTATATGTGAATGCCACATTGCCCTTGCTCCCTTAACATTAACTCCTACCGATCTGATTTATTCCATGGAGAAGAGGGATAGCAAGTAGCAGACACTCTCCCCAAGCTCACAAGAGTACAAATGGGTGTAGAGGAGTAAGTGGGGAAAGCTCTCTTGTCCTCTGCTCCTACAAAAGGGTTTAGTTTTAGCCTTAGATTTGCAACATCCAAGGTTTCATTTTGCCACTACAGTCAGCAGAATTTTAATCTTGCTTGGCACCTTTCCAGTCTCAGTGTACCTCTGCCCTCTCTTGTACCTGTCTGAATTCAGTTTCAAGGTTGCTGGAGCAGGACACTTCAAAACTTGTTGCATACTGCAGGGCATGCAGGGGTGGCTTCTGCAAGCAGCAGCCAGAAGCTCTCTGCAGGCCCAACAGAGCAAACACCAGCTGAGCTCAAGGCCAGAAACAACATTGGCCAAGGCCGAGCCCATCAGTGATGGTCACAGTGCCTCTGGGAATCACATTTAGGAGAAAAAAAAAACTGCAAGCAGCGGCTTTTTGTCACCAGAGAAGGGAGTGAGAAGATGTAAGGAACTGTGAGGACACCAAGGCCAGTGAAGGGGTGGGGGATGAGGCACTCCAGGTGCTGGAGACAAAGATTTCCCTGCAGCCCCTGGAGAAGACCGTGGTGGAGCAGGTGTGCCCCTGCAGCACATGGAAGATGATGGGGAGCAGAGACCCCACCTGCAGCCCGTGGAGTGGCCCCACTCTGGAACAGTTGGAGACATACAGAAGACACTGTGACCTGCCTTGGAGTAAGCTCCTGGCAGGACCAGCAGCCCATGGAGAGAGAGGCCCGTGCTGGAGCAGGTTTGCTGGGGGAGCTTGTGACTCCATGGGGAACCAGGCTGGAGCAGTCTGGGCCTGAGAGAAACTCTGTGGTTTATGACTGCACCCCATAGAAGTGACCCACGCTGGGGCAGCTGGTGAAGAGATGAAGCCCTGTGGGAAAGGGCTCATGTTGGAGAAGTTCATGGAGGACTGTCTCCTGTGGGTGGGACCCCATGCTGGAGCAGGGGAAGGATGTGAGGAATGCCCCCCCCCCACCCCAGCTAAGAAGGAAAACAACTCATGAGCAACTGACTGAAACCCCTATTTCCTCCCACCCCCACCCCCCCTGCTACCACGCTGTGAGGGAGAAGGGAGAGAAATCATGACTAAAGTTAAGTCTGCTAAGAAGGGAGAGGTGGGGGGAGGTGTGTTAAGATTTATTTGTATTTCTCATCCAACTCTGGTTTCACTGTGTGTGTAGTATAATAATTTTTTTTTAAAATTCCATGTTGAGTCTGTTTTACCCATGACACTAATGGCAGAATGATCTCTCCCTGTCCTTATCTTGACTCCTGAGCCCCTCAATATATTTTCTCCCCTGTCCAGCTGAAAAGGGGAGTGATAGAGTGACTTTGATGGGCATCTGGCCTCCATCCAGGGTCAAACTACCACAGTCCTATACACACTTGGAGCTCCAGTAAGTAATATCTACTCTCTACAGCCTTTGCAGTGTTAGAAGGCAGTGGTTTTAAAGTGTCTGGCAGGAAAGATTTAAAGTGCATGGGAGGGCTCTGTCTACCACAGTACAAACAGACAAAGAAACGAACCTCCCTTTCATGAAATGAACCTCCCTGCTGGTAAAGGCATGAGAGAGAGCAATGACATTGCTTGGATGGCTGTGCAATGTGACAGTTTGTTTTTTCAAGGGTTAGAGGAGCTTTAGATTCGGTAGGTTTTTAACAGTGAGGGATACAGTGCTGTGACTTATGATGTTGATGGACCAGGAGATGGTCTTTCCTTAGGACAGTCAGGAAATGTATGTTGTGGACTGGTTTTAGATCTCTTTATAGAAATCAGGACAAGTTTTCAAGTTTTATCACTGTAGTGACTAATTGCCAGAGCATACTCACCACCAGCAGGTCATTGAAGAGAAAAACTTCCCTCTGGTGAGCTGCCTGCTTCTGCACTTTGTTCACATCAGTCACTTCGTACAAGCGGCTGCAGCAAACCAGCCGGCGGTGGGGCACGGACAGAACCTGTAGAAGGTCCATAAGAGCATGCAGGGGCTGAGGGAGGTGCCCTCCCACCCTCAGCCCACACAACCTTGCCCAGAGACAGTAGCACAAGCCAGTTCTGCTCACTCTGCCCACTCCAATCGTGTCCTCTCCGCCATCACTTTTCCTGCTGGCGCGACAGCAGAGAACCTTGGTGATCTGGATAAATCAGAGGAGTGGGACAGGCTACAGGCAACCCTCCTGCTCACACACCTTATCTTCTTATACCTCTGGCTTCTAGTCACTGGGTGACTATTGATCCTCTCTCCCCCCCCATGAGACATCTGCAGGTTTCCTGAACTTTGAGAAATTATTCTGCTCATTTGGGGTAAACAATATGCATGTTTTTGCATTACAGATCAGTTATTGCTAATGAAGCTGTCTCTGCATTTGAGAGCAATCCTTAGGGAACTCATTGAAACTGTTTTCTGTCACTTTGCCTTCTGCTTCCTACACCCCCACAAGGCCTGGAAGTTTGAAACATTGGTAGGTAGGACCTGCAATGAGGCTCTTGGACAAGCAATGCCCTCACCTGATACTGTACATTCTGGCCACGGAGATGCCCCAAAATTAGGAAAGAATGAGATAGCAAATAACAAGGTGTTTGGAGAAAAAGGAGTGAATCCATCAAGACAAGCAAGGAAAGCATCAAAGAACAGGACTAGGTGCATAAAGGAGAAAGGTAGAAAAGGGGGCCAGTGAGGAAGGTGGGAGTGACAAGGGGAGGGTGGGTGCCAGCGAGGTTATGGGTGCTCACCGTTTTCATTCCAACTATGGACTTCTCCACTTTGGTGACATAAGTCACATGGTCCTCATTGGATTTTAGCTCTTTCTGCTGGATCCTCTCGTAGATCCCCACCACCAGCTCCCGTGGGATGTCAGCACCGTCATCCACCCCTGCCAGACATAGAAAATGTTGGGCAGGGAGAAAAAAGGAAAGGGAAGAACCAGTGGTCCCTGACAGGCAACTACTGTCTCTGTACTGTGCAGTGCTGGGAAGGCTGAAGGGAAAGAGCAATACTTTGCTTTAGGGTGTCTTTTTTCTTGCTTTAATGCCCCATTTGCACCAGGAGGAGAGACTGACATCTCTAAGGCTAAACCAGAACATTTCATTACTTCTTTGCTCTGCATGGTGGCTCCCTTCCATGTGTTCCCTAAGGTTTTATAGCCACAATTTCACATTCATATATCTTGGGCCACTCAGCAGCAATCCCTGCATCGATTTCATATCATCAGAAGAGCTAGATGTGAAGGAAAGCTATGATGGGATCCAGCTGCTCCTCCTGCCAATGCAACCGTCAGCTCTCCTGTTTGCTTGGTGGCCTCCACCCTTTTTTTTATGATGTCTCCCAGGAGTAATACTTTCCTGTTTGTCTGTGATACCTCTGTCTTGGCCTTGTCCCTTTCCTCTCTTATATCTCCTCAGATAACTTTCCATATTTTGCTGTCTGACCCTTGCAGAGCCAGGCAGAAGTTTCCTTTTACCCTTCCCTGAGCCATACACCACAAATTAAACTGTCAGTCTTTCCCGTGAACTGAATTCCTTCAGTCATTTTATATTGATCTTCTCTGCTTTCCCTCCACCCCCATGGTCTGAGATGTACTGCTGTGAGTGATGTGGGTGACAAACTGCTGAGGAAGGGAGAGGCATTGTCATCTCCTGGCTCCATCACCCATGTCTTTGCAAATGTAGCCTGAATACTCTGTCTGTTTTCAAACCCAAGCTGGGGAAGCTGCTGACCCAGGCATTGGCCTGCAGGTGAGTATGGAATGAACTGTCTCCCCTTGTCTAGAATGGGGTGACATTAACCTGCTCTAGTGAGTCGTGGTGTGTTACACACCGGAGGTGAGTGGTCCTCATGTTGGTTGAATTCATTGTCATGTGAACTGGCAGATTTTCAAGCGATTCTTAAGTGCAAGTTAACGTAAAAAATCCCCTTTTGAGTTAGTGTTACCAGCTGTGATACCAAAGGGATGATTGCAGGTATCATCTGCATTCAGTATCTCAGGAAATAACTTGAAAGAGGGCCTCAGTGTCACATAATACCAGTCTGAATTGGATGACAAATTGGGGAAGGTGTGGGAGGCTGAGACGACACTCTGTGAACAGCAGTCAGGACAAAGAAACAAGTGAAAGGAACTCTCAGAAGTTCAAAACCTAGACAGGGATTTACACTGGGAAAACTTTGCTAGAGCTTCATCTGAATTGCAGATGTGCAGTCAGAGACACTTGAAGACAGCTGACCTAGGATGACCTAGGAATGAACATGGCTGGGAAATTAGACAAGAATTTGTCTAGACATGATGTCAAAAAGGCCAAACAATACTAAGCTGCATTAGCAGATCTTAAAATAAGGAGGCAGCAGTGGCACTATATATGTGAGTATGTTGTGACCACATCTGAAAAAGTGCTTTTAGCAACCTATTACTAAGATGGGAAGGACCGACCTTGAAAAACAGAAGAAAATTGTTTTGGGGAACTGATGTATCAGAAATCGCAAAGAGGTAATGTATGCATGAACTCTGTCAGGCCTACAGTTACTATAAGTAATTGCAAGCAATTAAGGGGAAGATTTAGCCTGAATAGAAGGAAAATGTGTTCATATATTCAAAGCAGCAAGGAGGGGAAGGGCTTGTTTAGCACAATCCAGCAGGGTCTAAGAAGGATGCAGCTGAACAACAGAAAAAATTAATACAATGGCCTGCTTCTGAGCAGTGAGATCTATTAAAAGATGAAACCATCTCTCAAGGAAAATGGTTGGTTTCTGAGAAGGTTGGACAGCTTTCTACGTAAGACAAAGCTTAGATTTTCCCCTTACCCAGTATCTTTAGAAGACACCTCAAAGGGCCCTTCATCTCTGGCTCACAGGGAGCAGCAGCAGCCCTGAAGAAAGGCATCTCCACTAGGTTTTTGCTGCATTCCCCTAGGCAGATTTTAGAGCAGTAAGAGGCCAAAAAAGAAATCAAAGCAGGACCCTCACCTCTCAGATTGCGAATGAAGTCCTCCAGCATCATCTTCCTGTCAGGCTTGATGTTGGGGCTGTACATGTCGGTATTGAGGAGGATGATTGCAAAGGCCAAGATGAAGATGGTGTCCGGGTTGTGAAACTGCTGGACCACATCTGGGTTACACATGCAGTACCTCTGGCTGCAGCAGGAGGGATGCACACACTTAACATGGAACACTGGAGTCCTTTGTTCCAAGGTGGCAATGGCTTCATCACAAGTGGATCAAATTTCTCCTTTCACTCCACCTCTCACACAAACGAGAAGGAACTGTTCTCTGAAGGGAAATTTACCCACCAATGCCTGAAGTAGGCCACTGAAACTTCAGCTTTCGAGCCCTCAGGAACCAAAAGAGCAAGGGAGACTAGAGAGACTCAGGCTGGTGTCACTATGCAAGGGCAGTATAAGCCACGTCTACTCCTTTCTGCCTTGCTAAGAGCGAAGCACTTCGGATGTACCAAGGGAGCAACCCAGCATCTCTGCAAGCCCCACTGCTGCCCTTCCTCTGAGTCACCAACTTTGGAAGGGAGGTCCCTGTCCATTCATTCCACTGCTGCTGCATCCTTTCTGCCTGGGATGTGCTCTCTGCTTCCACCTGGTTGAAAGTGACGTTGTGGGGCTCATTTTCTTACCTGAAAGCCTCAATTAGCCGCTCCACCTTCTGTGCCTCCCCCTGCACACGGATATGGGCCTGGAATTTCCGCAGGGCTTCATCCAGTTCCATGCCTGAGAAGTCCATCTCATCCACCACGCAACTGTAGGAGGGGGACACAGCCTTAATCAGCACCTCCTCCCATGGAGGACACCAGACAGGGTCTTTCACTGCAATGCCAAGACTCAATCCCCCAGGGAAATACCATGGGAGAGGCTCTGAGATGTCCCTACAGCGGCCTTAAAATGGGCAGTAACTTTAGACATGTGATTCCTGCATTCCACAGCTGGTGAGCAATTCTTATGCTATATATATATGTGTGTGTGTATATATATATATATGCATGTGTATACACCAAGATATTTATATATATATATGTTGTATCATACCATATACAGCATATACGTTTACATGTACAGAAAAAGTATATGTATATGGATATTTATCTACACAGATACAGATATCTAGACATCTATATTGACATAGACATTTAGACCATTTAGACTCAATACCAACATCAATATAGCCACAGATCCATCCATTTCTGCCTTTCCTATCATCTGTCAGTCTTTCACACGTTGTCCATTCCTCCTTCCCTCGTAGCACATGCACTTGTTCACTACCCACGTACCCATCCCTCTCTTACCTCTGTAAGAGGCTGTTCCTGCACCTGCCCTCTCCTCACCTTCTCCTCATTTGCAACCTGTACTTTCTTCACCAGTCTTCATGCCCACTCAACCACTGCCCTAACAATGTTCATTATGTATTTGAAGACCAAAGCCAGCTCAGGGAAAATAGGAAATGGAAGCTGTTGTACAGAAGTAACATTGCCACACCAGCTGGCTTGTAACATCAAAGCTTGGCAAAACTCTGCCCATGTAGCCAAACACCAGGAGTCACCAACAATTCATTCTGTCCCAACCCTTACTCATTTTATAAATTTCTACCCATTCCACACAATCTTTTCCATTTCCATCATACTTCAGTGTCATGCTTCCCTGTTATCTGCTGGAAATCCTTCGCCTCATACATCTGGTATCCCTTTTCCTTTCACAGCAATGCAATGCATACTCAGAATTCAGAGCTGATTTAGATACCCAAACAATGGGATGCTACCTCGCGTTTCCCACTAAAGTATTCTCATCTTATAAAAGTCCTACTGATAGTCTCCAAAACCTACAACTACAGGTCTTGCTGTGTGTAGTAATCAAATAACCTAGTTCTTGTTCTTATTGAATGATATTTTGATAATTTAAAATTACAACACCTTCACCACATGGCTTCAGCACATTTGGTTAGCATATTTCTACCTTGTGTGTCCAGGTCATTACTGCAAGCATTAATCAAAGTATCAAAGTATCAGGCTCAGAAAACTCTGCTTATAACCTCCCTTAGAGTATGTAGGCACTAATGTCTGCATAAGCCAATTCTCTCCCCCATTTATGATTCCTCTGCTAATTCCTCTCTATTCCATTCTCAACTAACAATTTCTCATGTCAAATTCTTTGCTAGTCTAGAATTACCTTCTGCATGTCCCTTGTCTAGAAAACCAGTTATTTTAACAAAGTCAGACATTGAATTAATCTACTCTCCACTGGCTTTGGTATGCACCATTCACCTTCCTGCCTGCCATTATTCTTTCCCATAAATAAATTCTCAAAGCTAACATTCTACCCGACAGACCAAGAAATTAACAGGTGTCAACATCCCATTTTCTTTAAACTGTCCTTAAATACAAAGTTACTAATTTACTAATCTTTGGTCATAAATCATCACCTTGACATTACTAACTGTATTAAAAATTCAAAGACTCCATATCTTCTGCTTCTATATACCTCAGATGCTAATTCTATCTCTTCCTCCACCCAGCTTTATTTCATCCTCTGTAATGTGTTTGATTTGCTTTCTCATGTTGTAAAGGATAAACTGACCCCAAATTTAAGGTTAGGAGGAAATTTTCCCCATGACAAGTTGTCTGGTACTGTATGAGGAGTTGTTGAGAAAAAACAGAGAGAAAAGGGATTAGGTCTCTTCTGGATCCTTCCATTTCCTAGGATTATCTGGAAATTTTACCAAACAAACCTCTGATAATAAAGACATGCGCTGCCATCACTTTCTTCTTCTTCCTCTCTGTGATAAACTGGAGATGTGTCTCTTGGCCTTTACTACAGTGCTGTGGTTTTCTGCAGGCTGCTGGAAAGCATTTTGTGAGGTAGGCTGTTGAATGCCAGGTGCAGCCTTGCTAGAATAAAAATCTATTGCATGATGTCTCAAATGGGTGAGGGACAAGGTTCAAATGCTCAGAGACATCTCTCTATTCCTCCATTCCCCTACTGATTCAAGAGCTAAGATATCATTGTTTAACTGGAGTGACAGCTACAGAATAACTTACCATGAGCTCTAGCTGAACATATTGTTCAGTGTCTTTTAATATTGGAGTCCTTACAACCTCAACTAGGAAATATGGGCTCTTTCCCCACACAAACTGCGTACAATCAAAACGCAGAAACAACTGGTGAGGAGTGAGGGCAGAGCATCAATGGTGCTGCTCCCATTGGAAACCTTACATTAAATCTCTTTTTTGTCTCCAAGAGGTGGACTGCAGAAACACTCAGAAATGGCTTCTGGTAACAACTTCCTCCACTGTGTCTTTTCTTTGTTATTTTTATTTTTCTCATACTTATATTCACATGTCCCTTGGCTTAACATCAAGGCATTCTGCTTCCTGGAATTTATCTTTGACAGTAAGAAAAGTTTTTATCTGGTTAGTCATTATCGTGTTCACAGCTGCAACCACCTCTGCAATTGGACTTTTGTTATTTTTTAATTCTTCCCAGTGTTTGATGTTTCTCAGCACTGACCCCAGTGATTTTGCTGTTATTGTTTGCTTCCAGACATGTGAAAGCAGAGTCCTTGCACACACCAGTGAGACCTGCTGAGGTCACTCTAGTAACCCCAATCCACCTGTGTTAAATCATTCGCTCCCTCCCTTATTGATCAGTCCTTCCCCCTTCACACAGGTGGCTCTAACACGTCTCCCCATTTGTGTACAAATCTCAAGTAATAAAGTCAATGCCCTTGATACAGAAAACATCAAGACTTTATTAGGACAAGTAGGACAAGGCAGCTGTTTTTTTCAAAGCAGGGGTTTTTTTCAAACTCAAATAGGCATTACTACATGAGTTATGCTCAGCTTCTCCTTTGGGAGTTTCTTTCATGGACTAACAGATGAAGGTTTACTTTCTAAATTCTAACATGAACTCCTGGGACTCCCTTCTATTTGTCTCTATGGCCAAAGAAGGCTGCAAGGGTGCCCCTCAACCCGCTTCCTAAGGAAAGCTGACCAGACAGAAAGGATGGGTTAGGAAGAAAGACTGACTCAGGGAAACTCAGCCTGCACCTGCATTTGATTTATTTGACAAAGCTTATGCCAAAGGTCTGAAGAATAGCTCCTAGAGGAGCCATCAGGCACACTGCTGCTTTCTGCTGCTAGGCAAAGAGAAAGAATGGTGGATCATAGTTGCCTGATATTCTTTTGTGAGCAAATTTGAAACAGCAAACCCTATTCAAAGAGCCTACGAGCCTTGTGCCATGGAGATGCCATGTTCCTGCTCCTCTTCTAGATGGCTACAGGTTTTGTTACCTTGCCTGACTTCAGACTGCTGTACAGACTCCTGTAAACTTTCTGAACTCACTGCACTATGTCAGCACTCCCCTAAAATGCAACATAACTTTCCTCTGTGAAACCAGAGTGAGCAGGTCTTTTCTTTCCAAGGCAGAGACCCTGGAGGCTGACATAGGGTATCTTGTCAAGTGTCCTACAAAAAGTACATCGATCTCACTAGTCTCCAGAGTTGCAATGTAAACGGCAGTGTAACTGCATGCATGAGGAGCATGCTGTTTCTCCCCAGAACTGGATTTGCTGATGTAAAAAGCAAAGGTAAAGCTGAGAGTGGATGGCTCTTGGCATACAAGGAATGAACCAGCAGCTTATGTGCATATGCCGAAACCAGTGGTGGGTTAATTTTTCCACAGACAGCAGAACGCCTGTAAGATGCCTGTTCCAGGACCATCAGGAGGCCTGAAGGATAACACAGGAGAGGCGGAGTAATCACCTTATAAAATCTTTTCCTCTTTCAACTCCTTCCTCTCCATGGACTTGCAACAAGTCAAGTGAATCGAGCTCACAGCACATCCAGAGATGTGTTTAGCCCAGTACTCACAGGGACAGGACTTCAGAGGTGTGGATCATGTTGATGAAGTGAGCAAGAAAAGCGCTGATGCCCTGCCTCATAAACAAGGCCATAGGTGTGCCACCTTGTATACATGGGGAGCTCGGTCTGTCCTGAGGCACCTCACACCTGCAGAGAATTGTACACCAGGGGCTAGGACCAAAGCGTGGGCTCCCAGTTGGACCATTTTGCTCAGCTATTACCCCCTTGGCAGCCATGGTGCCACCTAGCCTGCAGGGCACAGATTCCCTCAAAAAGGGGTCGGACGTAGTTGCATCAGAGCTGCAAGGATTTAGCACACAGCTAAGCACAGCAGAAAAGCCTTGTGGTGAAAGGGTTCAGCGAAGGCAGGCAGCAGCTGTATCGTGTGGGGCTGGGATCTGCTCGCCCAAGCGTAATGACCTATTTTCCAGCTTTTCCGCTCAGGTGACAATGCAGCAGGAGCTGGGCTGCAACTAAAAGTGTCTGTAACGAACCTGAAGCCCATGCTCAGGGAGGGAGCAAGGGAGGAGGCAGCCAGGTGGAAAGTTTAAAACCACAAGGCACAAAGATACTAATAAAAAACATTCCTCTTCTCAGCTTCCCTAACTCTAGAAGCCTTCTGAAGACGAACCAGGCTTAGGGTGGACTGCAGAGGAAGAGCTCAGCTTCCAGTGAGGAGGCTGCCTTGCACATGTTGAGGCTCACAGGAGCAGGAGTGAACTGAAGTCAGTGATCCTGTGCACCACAGGCATACAAAAAGGAGGTCCCAAACCTCTCCTCCATGCCCTCTGTGTACATGGTTGGTCTCTACAACAGAGACTGTGGCCCACACCAGTCCTATTCTGGGGAAAGTTGCACTACATGTATTGACTGATCTTTTTCCTGAGGCTGAGTTATGTCTACTTGCCCTCCCAGGGCTGTTTGTAGCTCACAGGGCTAGTCACCTTGATATTGCTCCTTCCTAAGCAAGAATGGCCTCGTGCACCATGCCCTGCACCAAAGCTACCTCCCACAGTGGAAAGCAGTTCCCGTTTCAGGCATGCTGGCCATGCAAGGGAAGATTCTGCCCAGCCCTCATCTTCCCCTCCAAGGAACATTGGGAACCTTTGTTCCCCAAGGGACAAAGGAAATCACTCTTTTCCAGGGCACCTAGGCAGGTTCAAGCTGCACTTTCAGCCTCTGCAGGTCTGACATGGGAAAGCTGCTCCTGTTCCCAAGTTTGATCTATGCCACAGCTCAGCTCACAGCAGGTCGGAACTGCTTAAAGATTCTTCCCTCTGTCCTGTTTGCACCACACCATTATCTATTGCTCCACATCACAGGCTGCAGCACTGTGCTGCTCAAACCCTCCTGTAATGCAAGTCCATCGTTGATCCCCTGTAATGTCCTCAGTGAGAAAGGGAAGGGAGGCTAGTTTGGGCTAACTTGTCAAGTTCACTCTGCCAGTCCAAGAGGAATCTTGGAGAGCAAGTCTCTTTGCTGGGCTCCCTGCTCTGCACTTATACTCCTAAAAGCAGTTTTTCTCTCCCCAGTCTCCCATGAGAGAAAGAGAAGACAATACCCGCTTGACAGACAGGAGAGCTGCTCACCCACAGGGAGAATGTGTCTTAACAGTCACAATCTAACACCACCCAGTCCCTGACTCAGCACAATGTCTCCTCTGCTTGAATCCCTGCCCCTTTCTCCTCTGACAGCAAACGCACCCAGACAGCCACTTCCCCACTTCCAGGTCCCATGACTGAGCAGCACAGCCGATTCCATTCATGGCATCCTTGGCATTATCTTGTTCATGAATGAACTATAAAAGGAAGCAATTCCTGAGTCAGAAACAGGTGGAGGGGAAGAATGAACTGCAGTGAAGGCAAGTATGAATGAAGCAGGACAAAAGCAAGAAATAAACACAGAATGAAGAGTGTGCAAAACCAAGTAAGCAATACATCTGAGCATGTAATACAAAAGAAAGAAGTAAGCAAGGTTGCAAGAGCAACAATGTGTCTGATTTTAAAAATACGTGTTAATGCATCGGGCCTGACTTTATCCAAGTAACAAAAGTATTTCTCTGCAGTACTTGCCAAGTAGATTTGATAAAAACTGCCCAGTACCAGATCAGTGCTTTAGTGGCCCGGACTACCTCTCTACAGATGTATCCCCTGGAATGGTAGACACAGAAACCTTGGGGTAGGTCCCCAGTGACTTCCCCCAGCTGGCTGCAAGGCAGGTTGTGGGAGAAAATTCCCAGAAAAGGCTGGATCTTTCTGTGGGATGCTGGATCACAGTGAGTGGCTTTTACTGTGGCATGCTCAAAAGTGGTTACAGATGGGATTCGTCCCCTCCAACAAAAACTGCCCAAAAGCTAGATGTCCAGCCTAAATTAGCACATTGAGAGAAGCAACACTCTTGAGGGACCCGTGTCTCTCCATTGACTAAAAGAATTCATGAATTGATAGAAGACACTAAACTTGGTGGTGGCTAACAATAGGTGAGATAAATCCTACTTTTAAAGATTGAAGACTGTTCTGTAAGCGAAAATGACATACTGCATCTCGCTAAACAGACAGGCTTGAGCAGTTTAGTATTATCAAAGGATTTGTGCCAATTATACTCAGCTACTGTTGAAAATCCCCTCCTCTCTCCCTTGTTCCTCTGGCTAGCATGTGTAATTACTTGTGAGTTATCCAGACACCTTTCTGAGTTCCAAGAAAACCAGCTAGAGGTTGAAAGATAGAGTAGGAGGATGGAAGAGAGAATATAATTTCAGGGCTTTTAGGCTCTGGGCGTGCAGGTGTGGGAAGGCAAAATAGCATATCAAAGTGCTCAAGCCTCATACTATGTTTACCCTCGCTCACCCCCCTGACCATGCACATAAAGGACTTTGCAACCAGTACGGCACTTCTCTGGAGTTCTGCATTTACTAGGTGGGCAGTAAAGAGGGATCATCCACCTGCACAGTGCCAAATGGCACTGTGCACTCCTGAGCTCTCTTGGCTGATTCCAGGAAGAGGCAGTGGTTGGCTTGTTTGTCAGCTAGCACAGCTTCAGTAGCTATGGAAGCCAAGAGAAGTTTGCAGACTACAGACTTATGGCTGAACTTAAAGGTGACCCTGGAGTTTGTAACCTAGGCAGCTCTGCCCTGCCTCCAAACGCACAGGGGAGGCTGACATTTCTGCAGATGTTTTAAAAGCTGTCTTATTATTTATTCATGCAGTTGGGTTGGTTCAACCTGGCTGCAATAGAAACAATGCTTACAGTACACAATTCTAACACAAGTTTGCACATTGAGCGAAAGCTAAATTAACACAGCAAGTGGCATCAATAATTGAAAGTGCTTTTGGGAGAGAGGGGATGGGCCAGGAAGGCTCTGGGGCCAGATCTGAGATGTGAAAGAGCACAGATAACTCTGCCCTGCATACAGGCTTGCTCACTGCAGGTGGTCAGTGCCTGTCCAACAACTACTGTCTGCACTGGCTTACTGGCCACCCTGCCTGGGCCTGTTCGCTTGCCAGGACCAGCACCACCCATTCTTCTTCTGCCCACTTGGGCCACAAAAATCACTGTCTCATTGGGAAAATTGTGCAGAAGCTACTGTAGGAGCTCTTCTGCCTGCCACATGCTCTCCAGGTTGTTGATCTGCCTCTTGCTCCCATACAAGCAGATCAGAAGTTGTGACTAGCCCTTAAGCTATAGTGTACTGGAAATGCCAGCATACACTGTCAGCCCTCTTCTTCCTGCAGCATGGACAGGAAAAATATCCAGGATAATAATCCTGGGCCAGAATTTCTTCTGGCAATGCTATGCTTCATGCATGCTACCCTGATGGGTATACAGCTATTGCTCAGCCAGCTCTCATAAGCATTGGACTAAACCAAGCTTGCAAAAGCCACCAACCATTGTTAACCCCAAGCTCAGAGCTGACACAGGAAGAGCATGAAAGTACCTACAAAGGGCACAGCTACCACCAGCTGTTGTTTCCTTCCTGTTTTAGAACAAATTGTGTATATCTTATGTCTACTTTTCTCTTTGCCTTTAAAGAAGATGCCTCCGCAGTTTATTGTGAAGAGAGGATGGCAGCATAGGTTGTTAGTTCAAGAACATCATCTGTTGCCTGGAGAGATCAGACATGGGTTTGAACCCTGAATTCAGACCCAGGTGCTTGATATATGTCCACATACACACAGTCCATCTTCAAGATGTCCATGTACACACAGCCTCAACAGCTCAGTTCCCATCTTTGCTTTCTACATCTGTAAATAGGAGGGCAGGGTCACTCTTTCATAGAACATTTTGAGTTCTACATTGAGAGGTGCCGTGGAAACTAAGAGTAATGAGCATGCTGGAGTAGGGACACCTGCTTTAATGGCCATCCTTCAACATGCAGATGCAAGGAAAGCAACCAAAACGTAGCAGCTTCTGGGCACTGAGGCTGGGAGGCAGACACCAAGCTTTGCAATAGAGACTGTTCCCAGGAGCTGCTGAGCCAGACTTTGTAGTCACATGTGAGGCAGAAGAACATGGTCATTTTCAGGGATAATGCCAAATTTGGGACAACAAGGAAGTGCCAGCCTATTGTTATTGCAGTATTTCCCTGCCTCTGCAAAGGCTAGGTTTGGACTTCAGCAGAGTATCTGTCAGGGGAAGCAGCCCACACATTGCTTGCTGGAGAAAAAGAGGCAATTACTTTTAATTGTAGCTCTCAGTGTGAAAAGACTGGAAAGAACATGTGTCTCATTGCTGGTCAAATCAATACACATACAGTATATTAAAAAAAAAGAGCTGGACCAAAGGTCAGGTACCTACAGCATTAAGCAGCAGCAACTGCAGCAGGAACAAATCTTGACATTTGGGCCTGGATTTGGCTCTTGAACTGGCATCCTCCAGTCTCAAGAGCAGAAGTGTGTGTGTGTATTTAAGGTTTCTGTTTGGCTTGGTTCAAGAGAAACCACTGCAAAATTCACAGGAGATACAGAATGTTTTGGAGAATGAGAGAATAAAAAAGCTGGTGCAAAGGACTTCCTGCCTAATGGAAAGGCATCTCTCACCAAATACTGTGCTTCTGCCTAATAAAAGCAAGACAAAGTTAAGTGCTGACCATCCCCTGAAACAGGTCTCTGAATGAGCCTCTTGTGCCCTGACTAGACAGCTCACATCACCTTGCATGGTAGCCCTCACACTCACACTCTGGTGCAAGCTCACCCTGCTTTCACTGTAGCAGTTCTCAGGGTGGGAGAGGTGGTGTCCCCTGTCCCTCATGTCCGCTTTTTGCCATACAGAGAGCCATGATTTCTCCTTTTTTCCACATCTGAAGTAGATCAAGACCAAGCAGGAAACAAAGGCTCATCTCAGTTCCCCAGGCTTATCTTTGCAGAAAGCCTGCTGTCTTGGACAATGCTCAGAACAACAGGTAAGACACTTTTCTTCTCCCCACTTCAGACCCTGCTCCGGCAATGCTATGGGCTGACAAATTAGCAAAGATTGCAATGTGGAAGGCAGAGCAACATGCCAACACTGAGGCAGTACAAGCATTCACAGGATTTTGCAGCCCAAATTGCACTGCCCAAATCATAGAATCTTTAAGGTTGAAAAAGACCTCTAAAATCATCAAGTCCAACCATCAGTCCAACACCACCATGTCAACTAAACCCTGTCCTGAAGTGCCACAACTACACATTTTTTTAACACCTCCAGGGATGGTGACTCCACCACATCTCTGGGCAACCTATTCCAATGCCTGACCATGCTTTCAGTGAAGAAATTTTTCCTAATACCCAATCTCATCCTCCCCTGATTCAACTTGAGATCATCTCCTCTCATCCTATTGCTAGTTACTTGGGAAAAGAGACCAACCCCTGCCTCACTACAACCTCCTTTCAAGTAGTTGTAGAGAGTGATAAGGTCTCCGTCCCCTCAGCCTCCTCTTCTCCAGGCTGAACAACTCCAGTTCCCTCTGCCACTCCTCATAAGACTTGTTCTCCAAAACCTTCACCAATGTCTGTCTTATAGTGAGGGGCCCAATGCTGAACATGGTACTTGATGTGCAGCCTCATCAGTGCTGAGTACAGGGGTACATCATTTCCCTAGTCCTGCTGGTCACACTATTCCTGGCCACCTGGGCACACTGCTGACCCATGTTCAGATGGCTATCAACCAACACCCCCAGGTCCTTTTCTGCCAGGCAGCTTTCCAGCCACTCTTCCCCAAGTCTGCAGCACTGCCTAGGGTTGTTATCACCAAAGTCCAGGACTCAGCACTTAGCTTTGTTGAACTTCATACAATTGGCCTCAGCCCATTGATCCAGCCTGTTCAGATCCTGGGTGAATGGTGAAGAATAGTGAAGTTCTGGCAGGGTGAGGATGGAGGGGCACAGGGGACGGGGTGCTTGCTAATGTAGCCAAGGGCAGAGTGAGGAGGGGAAGAGGTTTCCACACTTACTCCAGGACGTCCCTGTTGAACTGCTTCTTGCTGTTGCCCAGGAACTCCCCAATCATCTGACGGCTGAGGCCTTTCCGCTGGAGCAGGAAGTGTGCCACCCCAATGGGGGTGTCTGGGATGAAACCTCGGGAGATCAGGAACTGGATCCCTTTGTCTGGGTTTCTGAAAGGGAAGGACAGAGACATGGTGAGATTGCATGATCCCTTTGAGGCATTATTGCCTTTGGCTCCTCTCATGGCTTGCAACAATGCAGTCCTCACTATGCGCATGGGCTCCTATGAGTTATATGTGTGGCAGGGATGCAACTGGTGGGACCAGGGAAAAGTGATTTGGGGGAGTCCCCCCCAGTTGCCACTGAGCACAAAAGGATGCCAAGGGACCTGCTGTGTCACTTGCAGCACCTACTGTCACCTGGCGAACACAAGTGCCATCCCACTGCCATGATGGATGACTCGGTGACTCTCTTCGCCATCCATCTGCTCCAGAGTCAAAAGCTCCTACCCCAGCTTGGCTTATTTGTGGCCCCTGCAAGGACATGATTAGACTGCATTCCATACAGGCAGCACAGGAAATATTAGCATGTTCAGCTGCTCCAGATGCAACCCACAGAGAGCTGTCCCTAAGGACCAGGGGAAACTGGGCTTGGCACATGGCCCTTTGTTTTAGGGGAGTTGGGGTTGCACCATCTGTAGGGCAATCAAAAGCAAAGGGGAAAAAAAGGCTGTGAAGAGACATAGGAGACATTGCTGCTGAAGTCTATGGGCAAATGAGGCTTAGGACACAGAGGAAGATATCCAAATGTGGGTACTTTTACTGTACAAACAGTTCTCTTTTTCATACATTTTTAGCTCTCGGTGTTGAATGACACTTTCTACCTTCTTTACCTGAGCCTGGTGCTGGCTGCCTGAACAGAAATCCCATGCTCAGATTTGCTTATCTCTTCCTCCACTCCCCCCACCTCTAACTGTTGTTCTTCGCTTCTCTATTGATTTACCCCCTCAGGCAGAAATCTCTGTGTGTGGGTGGATAAGAGCACTGCACTTGGAGAATGCCTTGTCAGAGCTGGGAGAGGGCTGCGTGCAGCTCCCAGACAGAGGGTTTTTCTCCCTCTGTGGCTGTGAGTGCTTCTCCAGGAACAGGCCTGGTGCTGAGTGGGCCTTACTGACTGATTGTGGGAGTGATTTTGGGCTTGTTAGTGTGCCAGTGTCTGCGGCCGCATACGCAGCTCTTGGGAGTGGTGTGTCTGTGTCCTCCTGTACATGCAGATTCCTCCTGCACCACTCGTGTTCATCAGAGCTCGTGTGTCTGCATATTTTGGCTTTCTGCTCATATCTCCTGTAGGTATGCATGCTTCAATGTATCTTGGGAATGCCTGAGCCTATGTGATGCTTGTCCCACAGTAGAGACAGGAATGAGCGTGTCTATGTGTACTGTGCAGGAGTCTACCCCACTGAAGGGTGTCTGTCGTGATGTACTCTTGCTGAGGGGAATTAATGAAATGCCACATTCTTTTGGTTCTCTGAGCTGGTGAGTGGGGAGAGATAAGAGGGTAATGTCTTCATGAGAGGATGCCATGCTTCCATGATTAACCCAAATATAGGGACCTTTGTCAAGGCTTAAGGAGTGGGTTTGCTCAGGCAGTGTCCCAGGGCGAGGAAAGGATAGGATGAGATCTGGGAGCACGTGAATGCATGATATGCACAGGCACAGACTGTGACACTGTCAGGTGGTGAAGGATGTGGGTGAGCAACATATGTCTAGCTATAAGGGGAACAGCATTCAGGAGAATGGCCTGCTTCTTACAGGATGGGGATCTTGTATATCCCTCATGGATATACAAAAAGTAGATGGGCTTGAAATAGTTCTGCTTACTCTGTAATGTCACAAAGAAAATATCCTGGACAGTGTGGCATCTCTGGGGAGAGTGTCTGGCAGAACAAGTCAGCCCACTAAATTTGTGAACAAGAGAACTACAAGATCCAATACTGAAAAACCCAAGCTGCCTTCAGGGAAAAGCAACAGTGTGTTATCTGTATTATCACAGAACTGTAGGGGTTGAAGGGCCTCAAGAGATCATCGGGTCCAACCCCCCTGTGAAAGCAGGTTCCCTAGCTCATATTGCACAGGTAGGTGTCCAGATGGGTCTTGAATATCTCCAGAGATATTCCTGGAGACATTCAGTGTTCTGTTCCAGTGCTCTGTCACCCTCACTGTGTAAAAGTTCTTCTGCATATTGGTGCGGAACTTCCTATGCTCCAGCTTGAGGCCACTGCCCCTTGTCCTGTCTCCACAGACCATAGAAAATAGGCTTGTGTCCTACACTTGAGATATATCTATAAACACTATTAAGATCCCCTCTTAGTCTTCTTTTTAATAGACTGAACAGTCCCAGCTCACTCAGCCTTTCCTCGCAGGAGAGATGTTCCAGGCCCTTAATCATCTTCGTAGCCCTTCTCTGGACTCTCTCCAGGAGATCCCTGTCTTGTTTATACCAGGGAGCCCAGAACTGGACACAATACTCCAGGTGGGGCCTGACCAGGGCAGAGTAGAGGGGAAGGATCACCTCCTTTGACCTGCTGGCCATGTTCCTTTTGATGCACCCTAGGATCCCATTGGCTCTCTTAGCCACCAGTGCACACTGCTGCCTCATGGCCAACCTGTCATCAACCAGAACCGCCAGGTCCTTCTCTGCAGAGCTCTTCTCCAGCAGGTCATCCCCCAGCCTGTACTGATACAAGCAGATATTCCTTCTCAGGTGCAAGACTCTACACTTGCTTTTGTTGAATCTCATCTGGTTTCTCCCTGCCCATCTCTCCAGCCTGAATGGCAGCGCAGTGTTCCTGCGTGTCAGCCGCTCCTCCCAGCTTTGTATCATCGGCACTTGCTGAGGGTGGATGCTATTCCCTCATCAAGGTCGTCAATGAAGATATCAAACAGGACTGGACCCAACACCGAGCCTTGGGGAACACAGCTAGTCACAGGTGTCCAGCCAGACTCTGCTCCACTTGATCACCACTCTTTGAGCCCGGCCCGACAGCCAATTCTCAACCCAGCTCACTGTCCTCTCATCTATCCCATACTTTCTCAGCTTTTCTATCAGGATGTCATGGGAGACTATCAAAAGCTTTGCTGAAGTCAAGGTAGATGACATCACATAGATCTCCTGGTTCAGACCTTTGAAGACTGCAGGCAAAGTCATACAGTCAGGATTAAAGTCAAGTTAAGCAACAGACATTCATAAAATGCACCTCCACCTGCACATCTGGCAAGGGACAGTGTGGTGTTCACAGCACACAGATGATGTCAGCTACACTGGTGTGACTCCAAAGCCTCTGGACTAACTGGATTCATTCCAGAGAATCTGGGAGCTGAATAGGGCCAGAAAAAGGCAGCTCACACACTAGCAGAGATATGCAGATTTCAGTAGAGATGGCATATACACTGCAAGAGGATGCAGGATAAAACAGTCCAGCTGTGACAGCCCTCTTGCGCTGCCTAGGCTGTAACTCAAATATACTTACATATGCTGTTCTTCCACTAACAGCAGCCTTTCATCAGTTTTTCCTGGGATTCAATTAATTTTCAATATATCCTGATAGCGTCTCTGAACACCTGCAGATGTATGCCATGTACTGCAGCATGCAGTTTTTACCTAGATGTGCAGCAGACAACTCCACTTCCATCTCTCCTGACCCCAGCCCTGCTATTTTCTTTAGTGTTGCAGGGGTGTTAAGCACAGCCAGCAAATGCTGCGGGATTCCTCACGTCCTGCTGGCTTTCCCTCTGCCCACGCAGCCAGCTGCCCACACACACTGAGTTATTACAGCAGCGCTGCATAATGAAGTGCTCTCCATTCCAGGGATTCCACCCCCTCACTGTGGAGCGGGGATGGGGAAAGTGCCTCAGCAGCACAGCATCGATGTGCTCCCAGGGGGCTGGCTCCGAGTCAGAGCACTGCTTTCTGAAAACACAGTGCAAGGCTGGGTAGACTATGGCAGATGCTGCTAGTGGCTGGAGGCTTTCAGCTCTTTGTCCAGGGGAGCAGTCGGCAGGCAGGATGTGCACACAGGCACACGTGGACTCAGCTCCATGCCCTATGGGTTGCTGCCCACATCTCAAACCCTACAGCGGTAACCTGGTTCCTTGCTAGAAATCGATAAGGAAACCCCAAATGAAATACCACAGAAAGGTGAGTGACCTTCCCAGCCCCTTGGATGGAAGTGCACTGTGGTGTCACAAGGGGGGCCATGTGTCCCTTAGATCCTGCTCTGAGAATAAAAAAAGACTCCCATCCCCAGAGCTGGCAGGTCAGTCCCCTCTCTCCCCATCCTCCAACATTTTGTCAAGAAACCTGAGCCTTACACATTACCACACATCATTTCAACAGCTAGTTTCAAGGGCATGGGGGAGGCCTGCTAGAAAGTTGTGTTTCAGAACTCCACAGTAAGTCTTCTATTCCACGGGGACCTACAAGATGCAGTGAACCCAGGTCACTGAATGAAGGAGGACAGCAGAACTGCTTCCTCAAAACAGACCTTGCCCTGCTAATCTGTCACGTGAATGAGTGCCAGGCAGATTGGGGGAGGAGGAGAGGCTGGGAAAAAGCATTTTCACTCCTGCTTTATCTTCACATCAGTGCTTATGTCAACTATGCAGGAACCAAAGGAAAACACATTGGGTGGTGGGACTCCTGACAAGCACAGCTGAGAATGCTGAAACACTCAGCAGCAGAGACATGAACCCCACATCCCCTCCAGAAGTACTCCTATCCCAATTCAAACACCAGAAAATCTGTGTAGACCTGGAACTCTCTCTCTCATAATCAATCCCAACCTGTGTCTGGTGCCTACCTCCTCTCCTTCCAGCCTCAGGCAAATATGTGTGGGCCCAGTGTCTGACTTTGATATACACACATGGACCCAACTGTTCACAACATGATCTCAGAGCTAGGAAAATGTACTCCTCAGTTCTGTAAGAGTCCCACATCTGTCTGCTCTAACATCAGTTCAGTTCTGAATATGGTTTGAGCCCTAAAACGCCTCTTCCAGGTTCCTGCCTGCTGGGGTCCACAGTCTCCATGCCACACATAAATCCTGTGCATTGGCCCCTTGTCTGTGCAAAACTTCTGCCTAGGGCAGAGTAATCTTTAGTCTTTGCTCTGACCGAAGAGTCCTCATCAATGTGTGGCAAAACATTCTTCCAGTATTGGTGCATCACACTCCTAGAGTCTTCACCTGGCGATTCAAATGGAAACCAAGACAGCATAAGATGAGAGTGTGATGACTGAGCAAAACCCGGTATTTCTCACGGCTTGCTTTGATGAGAAAGGCAACAAGCAAATGTAAAGCTCCTTATAGGAGCTCAGCTGCTCTCTGCAAATCCAAAATAGACTGTGACCCTTCAAGTTAACCTCTTCTGACTGTATTCTCTGGGCTGTTCTGCTTTTGCTTTTGCACCTACAGCTTTTTCATAGGGTATCACTCAGATGTGTGAGAGACTGAGGTGACTAAACCTGGTCTGTCAGGTGAAAATCTACCCAAGTACTACAAGGAAAATGACAGCTAGAGCACTCATAGTGGGCTAGCCAAGCTCAGCTCTACACCCTCTCTCTCTCTTTACTTGGAAATGCCCCATGTTAAGTTATCAGGGCTGGGTATATCCCCAGCTATGCTTGTTCCTATGCAACAGAGTGGAACAGGAGCCTAGATCCCAGATTGAGCTGGTGGATACCAAGTGGACAGCAGCTGGGAATGAAGGTTCTGAATTCAATAGAGTAGAGGCACTACTCATGGGGCACTGGGCTTGTTCCTCTGTTGTGCAGAAGATCAAGACAGCACTTAAGGGATTTTATGGAAAATACTTCTGGGCAGCCTGTGGTCTGTACTGTATAACCAGATAGTCATGCCCTCAAATATGAAAGAGCTTCCCTGGAGACAGATCTAGACGAAGAGCTTGCTATCACCTGTTCCTGGGAGGCATGAAATAGTCTGGTAAATATGAAAGAGGAAGAGTCACTTACATATTAAAGAGGTTCAGCCCAATGCGGTAGAGGCGCTTCCTCATGGTGTCTGTGGAAAGTGTCGGGGACTTGCAGCTAGCTGGGTTCTCACAGTGGTACCTTGGGAGGCTGAGGATCATGGCTTGCAGTGCTTCTTTCGAGGACACCTCAGAGGCTGACTTGGCTGAAGTGGATGTGCTGCTGCTGCTCAGCTGTTCTGAGTTGTCTGCATTCTCAGACTCAGAGCCTTTGCTTTGCCCTGTCTCATTGCTAGCATCAAACTGGAGCTTCTGCACTGCCAACTGCCCGGGCTCAGCGATACTGTCTCCTGTGCCGTTAGTACTGGTGTTCACCTCAGCAAAAGTGTGGCTGTCCGGAAGAGTTCTGGACTCAGGCAGGCTCTCTGGGGCTGCCGGTGGTTCACTAGATCCTCCCTCCCCTTCTCCTGGGCTTTCTTCAGCCTTGGTAGTTTGAGAGAGCCCAGCCTGGGCATTGCTGCTGAGGCAGTTTGCCATGGACACTGAGGTAGACGATGAGACAGAGATGTTCTTGTTGTCGATCTGGACTGTGACATCTCGAAATGCCATCATGAGAGTGCTGCTGCTTTTTGGTAGGGTATCTGGTAGAAGCCCTTCCTCTTTCTCCTTGTCTTGCAACTCAGCTTCTAAGTCTTGGTTTGGCTGCATTGAGCTGGCACTGAAAGTCTCCCTTATCTGGTAGGAGCCCCCATCTTGCAGTGAGCACATGGTCTTCAGGCTCCAGGTGCTGAGGGCATCATCGATGGACTTGGCCAGGGACTGAACTTGCTCTGTGAAGGAGTCTTCCAGCTCGGTCAGAGCCCCGCTGATGGTGGCTGGCAAAGATGGGGACCTCACTAACGGGATGCCCACGAAGTTGTACCCCTCCACCAGGGCTTTCTCAGCAGAGAAGCTCTCCGAGTTCTGGACCCGGACTTTCCTCAGGGAGATGCGGCGTGGCATGCGGCTCTCCAGCAGGGAGTTGCGGATCTTCTCAAAGTTCTTGCTGAGCTGGTACTGACGGAAGGCTGTCTGGATGGTGCAGGCTGCCCGGCGAGACACCAGGTGGCCCCCGTATTTGTGCTCTAACATTTCGATCTGAAAGACATGCAAACAGGAGAGGTTATTTCTTGCTAACTGGCTTCTGATGGCTTTCTGTTACCCCAGTTCCTACACTGATTAGTCTGTTAATGACTGTGAGAGGAACTTCTAACACTGAATTAGCTTTGTCCTACACTGTTGTGCCCCTGATTTCAACTGATTCCCCCCTTTGGGCATGGCTGGCTACAGCATCAGTACTGTGAGCTTCCTCACAGTTGTAACATGATCATGCCTGTTCCTGGAGTGCCAGCCACACAAGCTGGAGCCTGCGGGTGCCTGGAGGTGCCCGGAGGTGCCCTTCCCTTCCAGATCTACTTCTGATAGCCTGTAGGGCAAGCTCAGCACTGCAAGTAAAGTGTTCCAGCAATGTGTCTTCTTGCTCAGCAGTGCCTTGGTAATGTCACGCACCATCCCTGTCTTAGTTTTTACTAATGCTCCTGCCCTCCTTAGTTACCTTAGGAAATACCCTAAGGGGAAAGGAGAAAACCATTCAGTAAAAGGAAAGTTATTTTTTTAAATGCAGAAAATGCTGGCTCGATCATAGGAGCTAGTGAGAAACATCAGCTTCCACAGAAGTTAGTGGACGCTGGTTGTTCAGTGTCTTTTTAAAAGCACTTGGAATCCCAAAGTAAGTGCCTTCCTTTCCACTATCTTCCAGTTGTCAGCCAAAAGTGAAAGGAAAACTACTCAAGAAAAGAAAGACTCTCAGTTTTGAAAGGTAAAAACTTGTGATTTTAAATGTTGAGAGAAGATATTAAGAACAAGTAGGAAAGATTTACTCCTTCCTGAGCTGGTAACAACAAACACACAGAGAAAAACACAGCATCTCAACAGGCTTCAGCAAAACAAGTCTGTATGATAATTTATCTTCCACATTTTAGTATTTATAATTCCTAGCAATGCCCTCACTCTTTCTCTGCAGCTGGGCCTTCACTAACATGCTACAAGAATGAGTGACTGATGGAGGACAAGGGGCAGTGTGAAGGTGATGGTGGAGGATGGGATTGATGAAAAAAAGAAGGATGAACTTCAATTACCTTGACCAAGGTTTTGGCTGAACTATGAGCTAAAATCTACATTGTTGGCACTTCACAGGGCAGAGCGCAGGTGCAGGATGTAGTGTTTGCATGTGTGTGTACATGTGTGTACATGTGTGTGTGCATGTGTGGAAAAGACAAGAAAGGTGAAGTGCAGGACTGCGAGTGCTGTTAACATCAGTCCTGAATTAACAGAGGATACACTACATCATTCATGTGGTGAGTACGAGTTCATTAACAGATCCAAAGGACGAGTTTTGCTGACTGGATCCTTATCTTCAGACAGATACCACTTACCCCCTACCACGCCTTGCTGACCCAGTACTCACAAGATGGAGGACTGAGCTCACAGAAGATCTGAGTTTAAGTGCAAACTGGCTTTGCCATCAAAGCAAGACTGAGGCATGAGCCTCAGCTCATGGAGTCATGTCATGTCATCTGTGTCCTTTTTCTTTTCCTTTTTTTTAACATTAAGTAAGTTGCAGATAAGAGAGAAGATGTGGAATGACAGTTGTGAGATGTGTAAATCACCTCTGGAATCTTTCCAATACTAACTCCTCTGGAAGTAGGGGAAGACAATTATGGCCTCCTGCACATGTCTTCAAAGTTGGAAAGAGACTGAGCTATCCCTTGGCCTTTCCCTTCAAGAGGAAGGCTTATGCAGATAAATGCAAATTAAGCCAATAACCTGCACAGGCCCAATCCAGACAGTTATTACTGACAACTGACCGTAAGCACTTAATATAATGGTCTGGTTAATCAAAATGTAGAGCTAATTGTGTTGGGATGGAAAGAGGAACAAATGGGAGGGACAGGCACAGCCATCTGAGGGACAGAATAATGGTAAAATGCAAAATAAGGCAGAAGCAAGAGCCTTATAATTATCTGAGGTTTTCAAAGAGGTGACAGCCATTCTAAAAACATGGAATTCATATGCTCTGATGTTATTAGAGGCCAAGACAAGATGTCATTGCTGATGTGAAGTAAAAGGCTAGTTCATCTTATGCAAGGACAGCTCCTGAAAAGGCAGACTTTAATAACTACTAAGAAGACGGATCCTTCTAACAGTCTAAAGGAATGGTGCAAGCTGTCAGTACCTTGATAAAACACCACCAGCTTTTTGCAGTCTATTATCTCAGTCTTCCCAAAAGGGTAAGGAATTAAGGAGCAGAACAAGATGTAAAGGAGAGGACTCCCAACCTAGTCTGTTCTCCAGTTCATACCAGGTGTGCAAGGACGGGTTCTGCCTGTGAGCCACTGCCATTCAACACTGCCCAAAGCAAGGGCAGTCCTACAGTGTCTTGCAGCTGGGATAACAAGGTCTGGTCGAAAGAATGTTTGGGAAGTCTGGCAAACCCAAAAGAAGCACCCTCATAGAGAAGTGCCCTCCCCACCCCTTGCTTGGTAGGAGTGGGTCTCTGTCTCTCCTTGATGTAGCCTAACCATTTACTGTTTACTGATCTCTGAGGCATTCACATCTGCTATCAGGTCAAGCTAACGACATCTCCAGAAGAATTACGGATTTCACATAGCTGTTGGCCTGTTTTCTTCCTCTTGAAGGAAGAAAGGGCATCCATTAGCACCACAGCAGGCACAGGTAATGGAGATGTATGTCTGGCTTACCAGAGGAGCCTTCTCATCACATTTGAGAAGCAAGAAAGGCCAGACATGATTGGCCTTCTCTCACTCCTAACAAACCCTATGAATCACAAGTAATTGACTACTTAAAGCTACTCATCTCTGGGGAACGATCGGACAGCCGGCACCAAAGGAAAGTGGGGGATCAGGAGGATTTCAAAGAATAATTAGCTTAATACTTATTTCTGGTCCTCAATACGAACACTCAGCCTGAGAAACTCACTCCTTGTGGCTGAATTAGAAATGGCTGGGAAATATCCATTGCCATGATGGATTGCACATGAAGGGAGCTTTAACAAGGTCAGCCTAAGGCAAGCCAAAGTGCCAGGCCTGAATATGGTCAAACATTCAGGGTACACAACCCATGGCTTTGTGGTCCACAGGCATAAATGCACAAATGTGTCAGGAGAGAACGGGTCTGATCTTATTCTCAGCACTGGTTTTCAACCCAGGTTGCCACTGAGCATGGTGACATGTCACCATGTTAGCAAGAGGAGAGTGAGACTCAGTGACAGAATCTCAGTCACTATAGCTAATGCGTGCATTGTAAAAAATAAAAAAAGACATAAGGAGCATACATGTTCTCTATTCCTAATGCCTCTCCCTCCCTTCCACCAACCTTTCACAATGGTAGGACAGTGCTATAAGGGCTCTGTATTAATGGGACATTTTCCTTCATACATGGGACATCTGCCACCCACCAGCACAGCAAGAGTATGTATGACTAAAAGAATGCTCCTCTCTCCTGTGATCCCATCCGTTTTCTCAACATTACAATTTTAGCAATTGAGTTTCCTTTCCAGCCTCCCAGCATAGTGTACTTCTGCTCTTCATACTGTCAGCATGCTCTGTTTCATGGGGAGCAAGAAGATCCATGACCTCACTCACCAACCCTCTAGTATGATGCTGAGGGGCAATGACTGCTAGATGTTCTGCACCTCCGAACCCTGTAGAAAAGGCTGTATGCTACCCTCCTTCCTTACCAGCACTCAGTCCTCTCCTGACAGCTAGATAGGACTTCAGCTGCACTATGAGACTAAAAATGTCACCTTTCAACTGTTTTTCCTACTGTAAGTTCTATTACTGTATTACAATTTGTGCTGCAACTAGGGAATTACTGGGACAGTGCTGGGAGGGTCTTATCACCCTTATTCCCATTGAAGAGAACTACATGACAAGTAAGCTGATAAGAATACCTATGAAACACATACTACAGTGCAAGACCGGAAGAATTAATACTCTTCACTCCCTGAAAATCTCCCCTTCCAGAGCTGGAGGCAATCCACTAGGGATATCCTTCAGGCTGTAGGAGCACCGACACTGTAAGTCCACTTTGCTATGAGAAAAGTGGTTTCACCTATGAGACAGGCTAGATTCCTGCAAGGTCAGTATTGTGAGGCACCAGAAATTAATGAACAAGCAGCTAATATATCTCTCTGTCTCACATGCATCCAGGGCAGGTCTGGCCTCTGCTGCAAGAACAGTGATAGGACAACATGACCTTAAAGCTAAAATAACACAGGACAGACACTCCCCAGGACAAATCGGAGCAGCTCTAGGACATCGAGGAGGCTAAGTCCTTATATAGCAGCCAAGATCTGGCCCACCCTGAGGATATGCCACATTAGTTTGTGAAGCCATGTAATTAGTTTCTCTTGTGTCTTTTCCTGGTGTGAAGCAAGAGTTGAGTATGCAGTATTTTGATAAAGGCAGAGCTAAAGAGCCAAGGTCTCTTTTCTGCTCAGGATTTTATTGGGCCATTCATCTGACATGTATGTTTAGGGACAGCAGGAATGCCTTAGGGGAAGTAGCACAAAGATGTCCCAGGAGCAGCAGCTTCTTCTGTGGGAACCTCATTAGCTGAGACCCTTCATCTGCGATAGCACAGCTCCCACTGAACATAATCTAGACACTGTCACTAGCGTTTGCTTGTCCTCATCTCACGTACTGCACAGTCTGCATATCAAACAGCCTCTGGTTGAGCTGCCATCCCAGGGAATAGTTGGAAATGTTTCTTTAGGTTTTGTTTTGCACAACAGTTCACCTGGGCTGTAATGTGCAGAGATGCGGGGGCGGGATGTAAAGACACATGCACACAGGCAGAAGGGGACACACATGACACGCTCCACCTCATGGCTTTTGAGTGAGAGGGCCAGATGCTATTAGTCCCTGTCCTGCTATTTCCTGCAGAATTCCACTGGGGACTTGCCCAGTAAGATCCAAGAAGGAAAGATGGCACTTGGAGACCTCTCCCATAAGAGAGGTCTTTTGGGACAATCAGTTGCTGGGAGCCCTACAGGCACTGTGTGCTTGTGAGTAAGGCACTATCTCTGGATGCCACAGCTGCCCACAACCTGTCTCTAAGCCTACAGTCACACCCGCGTTTCTGGGTCCATTGGGGACCACAGAACCCAGGCAACAAGGAGCAGACCCCAGCAGGTTTGGGTGAAAGGGTGTTGCAGCCAGAAGTGGGGAAGCTGCTTCCTCCGTCAGCCCCATGTAACCAGAGGGCCAGGCCTGCTCAGGCAGGGCAAAAACTCAAGGTGAACAAAAGGCTGAAGTATTTGCTGCAAGAAATCCCACCACAGTGCGAATGCAGTCCCAACCACCCCATCCCCTTCTCCCACAGCCTGAGGAGGAAGCCTCTGTACCTGTTTATTCTTTAGGTCAAGGGAGAGCTCATAATCGGAGGCAGCTGCATGGGAACACGAGGCCGTCCCTTTGCTGCGCTGCACTCTCACTGGGGAGCCCGTGTGGTGGAGGCTCGCCTTCTGCACCAGAGGGGAACACCCCGCTGCCTGCTCTTCTTGGAGCTCCGCATGCTGGGCTTTTAGCGTCAGGGTGTCGGACCTGCCTTCCTGGCCACTCTGTCTGCCGGCTTCCTTCGGATCCTCCGTTTCACACCCGGCTTTCTTGCTTGTGGAACCGCTGGGATCGTCACTGTGAACAAAACGCAACGTTTCGCTTTTTTTATTTGTTTTTATTATATTTTATTCATGATTACGCTTATTGCTGTTCACTGTATTAATTCACGGAGCTGCATTTAAAGTCTTTAGAGAGCCTGGGCTGTGAGGGGTCTCTCTCAGTGATGGATCAGGCCTTAAGGTTGATGCAGCCAAAGCTCTGGTCCATCCCTCCCTGAGAGCAGACACTTGTGCTGTACACACTGTATGCATCAGTCCTGTGACTCCTGGAGCTGCCCAGTTGCCTCTGCTCAGGTGCTGCAGGGGAGGCGAGGGGCCAAGGAGGGTGGCCTGGCCAATGGATATCTCTCCTGCTCCCTGGAGCAGCCAGCAGCTGGCAGTCACCCCTGTGCCCTTGCAGCCTATTGCTGAGCATCTCCCTGTGCATCCCAGAGCCCCATCTGGCATGAAGCCTGGATCCCAAGGATCCAGTTTCCCTCTGGGATTTCTAAGGGCATGTAGGAAATAGTGCAGGGGCAGCTCAAGGGTGCAGAGTTTCCAGAGGAACACTCAGAGAGCTGAGGGTATGAAGATGCAACACAGCCATCCAGCCCTAACATCCCGGCTCTTTAAATCATGCATGCAAGCCATAGCAGGCTGCAGAGCCCCATGAAAGAAGCTTGTTTCTTTCTGACCCACAGGACAGATTGCTGTGCCACCGAGATCTTGTGGTGAAAGGTAAACACCCTTTACCCTGTCTGCCACAGCAGTAATTGTGTGAAACCAGGGCCTGACAACAGTGCACTCTAGGAGCTGATATGTGGCCCTGGATGGGATGGGATTAGCATATCTCTGATCCGTTGAAGTGCTGAGGAAGTCTGTTGATAACTGCTCTTGCTGAATATTTTCAAAAAACATCCAATTGCAAACAAGATTTTGGTATTCTGGGGGACTGTTTGAACCATAAGAGTGTTTGTTTGTTGTTACATTAGTCCCTTTCCAGTGGCTACAGAGAAATAATTAACGATTTCCAAGAGTGTGCAGGCCAATCCATATGGACTTTGGGTTCTATTGCACCATGTATATCAGATAGAGCTCCACTGGTTTCCAGGGAGTGCATATTTAGCTGAGAGCAACATCTAGTTTGGAAATAATTACTACAGAACTAGTGCATTTAATTTCATTGAACCCAAGGATCTGTACTGCCTCCTATATTTAAACACCATTAAATTATTTAATTCACTTCTGAATCATATTTCTTTCTCTTGGATTTGCTCCACATACGACCAGTTCTGCTGTCATCTAGATAACAAATCATTTCATGATTGGTGTTGATGTCATAGCAAAATCAGGGAAATTAGATATGATTTTCTGTAGTGCCCAAATTACTTAGAAGCATTTAAGTCTCATTTTCAAAAGTGCTGTAAGCACTTAAGAGCCCAAGTCTTCTAACTGTAAATAGACTTTACCTCCTAAGCCTCGGAGCACTTTTGCATACTTACTAGTACTTTAAAAGGAAGTTTATTCTCTCCAATGGCAGCATTTCTGTTCAGTAGATAAATTTAGAAACATTCCCACAGTTCCTAAAAGGGCTCCAAATCTGATGAGCCAAAGACAGTACCACAATTTCAGAACTAAGAAAGATGCAGCATTTAAAGGTAGAAAGTTTCTCCTTTTATACATATGCATGTAGTCACCAGTTAGATTTAAAAAATAGACGGACAGAATAAACCAGTCTCTTACAGAAATGCTATACAACCAACTTTGTCAAAGCATATTAAAATGACATATCTTCATACTCATCCATCAGGAAACAGCACCATTAAAATGAGGCATAAAAATGTCCTTTTAGGTTGTACACCTTATAAAATCTTTCCTTGTTATATTTCCGATACAACTGAACAACCTTTTTTCTACATTTAAAGATGGACATGTAAGGTATGGACCCATTTTTAATTCTTTCTGTTCTATGTCCATCCACATTGCAGGAAACATTAATAAAAAACTTTTTCCTTGCAGTTCTCACCACAGCATTTTTATTGACAGCCTATGTTCTATCCATTTTCATTTTAACCAGCAGAGCAGTAATTTTTATCCTCAGCTCAAGGGATGACCATGTGAACACAGATTTGATCATGCTTTCATTGAAGTGCATGCCAAAAGCTTCACAAGTATTTCAGTGGGAACTGGACTGTGCCTTACAAAGCGATTTCAGCTAGACACGTAAGCTCTGATTCAGCAAGTCACATATCCCAAACTGCTCTGCTGAGTCAAGGCCACAGTGCACAGTTTGCTATGCAGACTTTCTTTAGGGCAGATCAGGGCCTGAGGCAGTAGACTAGAGAGCTAGCTGACTTCCCTTAGAGCATGAATGGACTCTAAATCCCAGCAGATATTCCCTGACGTGATGGTCCTCTGAACACTTGCACATATGCTGAACTCTATTTTTCTGAGGGCCTCCGCTGGCTGCTCATGGTAGAACGTGAATTGTGTGCGTAAGAGTTTGCAGCACTCGGGCCCATTGCTCTGTACGTCACCTACAGTGTATGTTACCTATTTGGTTTTCTGTCACACACAGTTTAGAGTCTGAGTGAGTAACATTCACAGTGACAGGATATCCTGTGCACACTGCTAATATAGAAGAAAAACAGCAGGCTTTGTAGGCTCACAGAATAATCTAGGATGTGAGGGAAGGCTGGAGGTCTCTACTCCAACTCCCTGCTCATAAGGTTGATCTGGGCCTTCTCCAGTCGACTCTTGAATATCTCCAGACATGAAGATTCCCCAGGCTCCCTGGAAATTCTTGAAAGATACCTTAGTGCACTCACAGAGCTTAATGGCCTGACCAGTATCCCCTGGCGCCTCCACAAATACCCTTTCTTGCACAGTTCCCCCTTTTCAGACCAGCCAGTTCCTGCCCCAGTAACACTGTAAGAGTGTGGGTCTGCAGCTCCACCACAGCCTTCACCTTTCCACAGACATGGACCCACTTGATCTTGACTGACCTGCAGACTGACTCCCCTGCTTGACGTTGAACTTTCCTCATCACCATGGGACCTACCTATTGATCATGGGACTGTGTCTGACCCTAGGTACTCTGACTGGACTAGGTTTTTACCTAAGTCAATGAGGCATTGTACCAACCCAAAGTGCTCAGAAGTCCCTTTTAACATCAACAGGCATTTAGGATATTCCTTAAGACACAAGAGGACCCTAAGACTGCAGGCACTAAGTGCACACATTCAATCACAGTTGTGTGAGAATCATTGTCAAGCTCAGTGCTCCCACTCACAGTGCCTAACTGAAGCCCCTAAAGCCAGTGTTCTAGGATAAGGATATAAGCTAACCACACATACACGTATAACCTTGCCTTCCTCCTCCATGCATGCTGTCAGCTCAGTGAATAGACCCATACAGAATATATTGTGCTTATGCGGAGAATTTTCCGAGGGTCAAAACTCGGTCAAATCAAAATCAGATGCCACTGAAGCACTCAAAGGCATTTTTCAGCTAGATGTTCTGATGCTAAATATAAACTTTTTAACCCCCTGCTGGTCTGGCTGTTGTGCTTCTTGGAAACCAATAGCAAATACTCTTGATGAAATGGGAGTAGTTTCTGTGTCCTTTTGTGGGAAAAAAAAAAACATGGCTAAAAGACTTTTTTACTTGTGGGGAACAAACTATCTCAAAATACCAGACAAACCTACTTCACCTTCGAGCAAGAAAACAGACCTGGGAAATTTCAGCTTAAACTGTTAAACTTCAGTGATTTACAAGCAATGGAAAACAGGGGTAAAGATGGAGTTTGCTCAGCAGCCTGAACATCAGCATTACGGCCCTCAGGTTCCCTGCATTCCTTCCAGGTTTGCTCCCATCTCAAACCTGTTTCTGAGGAAGTGTAGTGGGGAGGCCTAATATCTGTTGTCTGGTAGCAGTGATGGATGAAGTCCCTATATGAGAGACAGAACGCATTGCTAAAGATCAAAACTGATGCTGCAGTGAAAGATAGGCTAAAACCTTAATGATCGTGACATAGTTGATTTGCACTGGTAGAGCATAGTTTTTGTTAATAAGAGAAGTCTCAGAAACTATTGTAAGGATAGTAATAAAGCAAAATAAAATAGTAAGAAAACTAAGTAGGGCAAGGATAGACCCGACAGCATGGAAGATCTCTGGGGGGAAAAAAAGGGAAAAAAAACAACCAGAAGAGAAGTAAATTATGGGGACCGAGTTGCTTTCTGTAGGCCAGTGAGCAATCAACCTCTCTGACTATGGATGAAGGAGGGGAATGGAGCTATTGTACATTTTGTTTCTTGGAGGAGCAAATTTTTGTAACCACTTGTAATAATTAAAAGCCCCACGCCGAGTCTAAGGTGTGAATCCCAATGTCCTGGCCAAACTCCAACTAGGTTAATTCAGTTCTGTATCCCAGCATCACCCCTTTAGTTTCAACTGTAATCAGCGGTCTTCACTTGCTGTCCAAAAGGATCTCATACCACCATCTTCTGCAGTTCTTACAGCTACTCTTGCATGACGAATGAAGCAATTTTCTGCTAGTGATGCAATCAGGTAGGGAAGGTTTGTAATGTCTTTGAATCCTGTTTGATTGAAAATTATAATATTAATGTAAATTACGTGAAATCAGACAAAAAAGGAGGACTACAAATTCTGTTCTGTTCTTCCCATTCTTACGTGACTTTTATGACCCATAGCAACTAGCTTAGTAATTATTACAAATAGATTTCATCTGCTGTAGAGAACATCTCTCATGTTTCAGGCATGTCCTGCTAATTTTGCACTGCTGACTTGTATACTACTGCTGTGGAGAAAGAACAGTTTTGTTAACAAAGATGGTGACTATAGACAACCTGATTCAGGGCTTATATAGCTCGTATAGCCTTTCCAAACTGGTATACTGGGGTTCTGTGTTTGTTTCAAGAAAGCAGGATGGTTAAAAAGTTCTTACTGAGATAATGCAGATGGGTACCATTTTTACTAGCATGGCTAAGTGAGACTTCTGATATTTAGCTTCTAGGTGCAGATTTCTCAGGAAGATTTTCTGTATGGAGTACACTGAGGGGAGGATGTAGGGAGGTTCCAGAAGACAAATGGCATTATGTAGGATTTTTTGGCATTACTTCCTTTTTTCTCCCTTCCTGGTATTTTGGAAACCGAAAGCCCAAATCAGTGATACCAAATTATCAAACCACAGATGCCTATCCATCTATTCCTACAGAGCTGTTATATCACACACTGTCCTGGGAGAAATTTGACTGCTTTTCAGTTCCTGCAGCATCAGGATGGTGCACTTCCTTGCATACTCCTCAATACCACCTTGTTGCTGGAAACACACGGTTCTAGCTTGACAAGGATCTGTGCCTCTAACTGTCAGCTGTGGAGCTGAACCATGGCTACCTGTTGGACCCTGACTGTCAGGATTAAACATTCCTATGCCTGATGACTCGAGAAAGAACATGTAGCCTCTTTCCCCCAAATATTTCAAGATGGTTTCAAGCTAGACTTGTAGGAAGGAACACAGCAGTTGAATTCTCCAGACAGTACATTCCATTGCCCTGCTGTCAAGTGCCAGAATCAGTTCACGGTCTAAGAGTAATTTTCAGAGCTCTCAGAAAGGTGTTTACAGGATGACTGAATGACTAAACAAGGGCCTAGGGCCAGGAGAGCTACTCTTCTCAAGGACAGTAATGTTAGTCCTCTAAGAAAATAGACCTGAGCATTCTCACTGATCCGTCCATAGCTACAGTTTTTGGTTAAGACACAAAATTTGTCTCTTTACTCCTTCTCACCTACAAGAAAAAAAATATTGCTGACAAATAAGAGCAATAACAGTGACAAAAACAGCAATGGCTCTTCTGGACTTGGGCAGTGGTGTAAGAAACAATTCACTCAAGAAGCAATGCTCAGATGCCCTGTTGGCAGGTATAATGGTTATGCAAAATGATCTAGCTAATTGGATAGGAGGAAGTTATGATTATGCTGATCTTGCCTCCTCTTTGTGTCCCCGTGTCACTCCAACAGAAGACATTGCTGTTTCCCATGTATAATTTACCAAATGCTTTCTTCATGGTATTTAAAGTCAGTGTGCAGGATTATTACCTGAAACTGAGGCGAGAACTAGACGGACTAGTGAAAGACCACAAACATTTATGAATCCATTTTACAGAGTTCCTTATGAGGATCGGTTGGCTATTGTATATATGCTGCTCTGAAGTGCTGTAAGCAATTAGCATTACCATGGCATGAGGGCCATATGAGATTTCAAGGCTTCAGAGATGACAGAAACCCCCATATGCCATATGGAGAGTTAGAAGAGATCACTAGCTAACACCAAGAGAATGGAGTCCAGACCCCAAGTCTGCAAGAACCTGTGTTCCATCTTAAGACATTTCACCATTTTCACTGTCCTCTCTCCTCAAACCGCTCAGAAAAAAACCCACCAAAAACTCGCTGAGTTAGCAGGGTCCAAAGTGCCTTTTCATTTTATTTCATTTCAGTGTTCCCTGAGGATACCCATAACATATGGTGAATGGGTTGATCAGAATTCAATGATAAAAATATAGCTGAGACAGGCTTGGTAATAATATGTTATTGGATTTTTTTCAAGGTTCAAAGATTTCTGACATGCTTGAGTTCTAAGTGCTCCTGATTTGCTTTAAAGTTCAAGTTTTAGGGTGACTTGGAGACAGTGCTCTCTGGGAAAATGCTGAAAATGATGGAAGGCAAAAGTCTCTCCTGCCAGAGGAGGGAACTTGGAACTTGATCTTGGCAAATCATCCCCTGCCAGCAGAGCTGCAGCTTCCTCAGTCTTCCCCAACACAGACAAATATAGGAACAAGATTCCGATTTTGTCTACATTCACGTAACACCTTGCAAAGCAGTGGCATCAAGCCATCTTCTCACACTAGTTTCACCCAAGAGGAATTAATTATAATTAGCCAAGATCATTACCCATCCCAAAATATATTACTGTTTCATCAAAAGGCTGGCACACATACCTGTAAAATAGATTTGACAGTAGAATATGGTAAATATATTGGAAATCAACTACATTTAACATCCTTTGGCATAGACTGAACCAGGCAACATCTTTTCAACATCACTTAAAGCAGTCTTGGTGAGATACATGTTAAGAGACAGAAAATGCAATAAAATACTAGTATACCTCATGCCCCACAGAGTCCAATGTGCCAAAGTCAGGGCCTCCACTTTCAGATTTGGTGTTTAAACATGATCCCCATGTGCTGTGTAATTCCCACACTGTAGCGCTGCTGTGCCTTTTACTACAGAACAGCACTACAGGAGTTAAACTTTTCTGATGCACCCTAGGCAGAGCACCCATGTAGTGCAAAGATGGCTGTCCTGGTGTCAGTCTGGGCTGGCTGCCCGCCTGAGGATCAAGCTCTCCCAGACTAACTTCAACCAACTGAGGACTAGGATCTCTGCTTTTTCATGGAGACAGACAGGCTCCTCCTGAGGGTGACTTGGAGCAGCTAAGGCAGCTCCCACTGAATGAGAAGTGGTGTTTATGGTGCAAGGCTGGCTGTGCTGGATGGTGTGGTTGTCACACAGTTTTTTATCTCATAGTTCCTCTTCGTGGTTGGGTCACACCTCAGAATGACACTTTGGCCACCTCCCCAGCCATGCCTCTTGTTTCACCAGCTGCAGGAGTACAAGGCTCAGCCTAGGAAGTACAGCTCCTCTCTCTGTTGCCTGTCACACCTTGGTGCTTTGATGCCCCAGGCTGCTTGCTGTGCTGCCTCTGCAGGTTAGGCTAGGAGGAGGTCTCGAAGCCTGTCACTGCAGAGAGGGTTTCTTGTGGCTGTGTCAGACAGGGCACCTGCGCTTCTCACTGAGGTGTGAAAAGCACTGAGTGGACAGTGAAGGCATAGCAGGGCCCTGCTCTTCAGGGTTTAATTACTTTTACTTTAACCCCAGACCTCTCTTGCCTCTGCAATGTTAGTAAACACGACCTTTCAGAGAAGGAAGAAACAGATGGCATCCTGCATTAGTGTAACTGCCTGCTCAGCACCCCGGGAAAGAGAAACTTGGCTTCTCAGCAGCAGTTTTTCTGCCACTTCGACTCAGATCTCTTGGTTTCTCATCCCTGAGGCAGGTTTGAACATCACCAAATTCGCTGACAAAAGCCTGCCGGTGCAATCATGCAGAAGATAAAATTTCACTGCTAAAATGAGATGAATTCAGGGCTGGGAGGCAGCAGAGCCTCTACAAGGCAAGGAAACCTTGCATATCCCCTCAGCTCTCGTATACCAGCTGCCTGTGACCTGGGTGAGGGACACAACTCTTGGCATTTATAGACCCAGGCAAGGGCTTCTGTGGTCATCTTTCCAACCTGTTGTGGCAGACCCTGGGTTGGACTGCACCTCTGGATTCCTTCCTAAGGGACATGGGTAATTGATTACTGAATGCAGTGACTGAGCAGCTTCACAGAAATACCTTTGTGTAACCCAGATAAATTTTATGTACTAAACTGTTTTAGTTATTCCATCTCCTGTGATTTCTGCATCCCAGGAGAAGGTCACTGCTTGTGTCAAACCAAGGAGAAGGAATCCTGGCCCTCTTCAACACAGAGTAACACAGCTTCAAATCACCATCCTCACTACAGACAGTCCTAATGGCATTCACCGTCTTCAGGAAAGGAGATATGAACCAGATTTTAACTTTGCCAGTGTGTTCGAGGTTTTGCCTTGGCCTATGGCTGAAGACCAAGATAGAAACAGCATGGTTAGCATTCCTTCCTCCTTTCCCCAATCCAGTGAACACCCCCACAGCCTTGTGCAGCAGGCACAAAGCTCTACTTTTCCAAGTTCTAACCTACTTTGTCACTGTTGCTTTACTCACACTCTGATCCACTTCATGTCACTTCTCTTCCTTGAGGCTTTATTCCTTCTTCTATCATTCCCATTTGGAAAACAGGATGACTTAGCAGCTGACACATTTGGTCATACAAGCTCAGATTCTCCTAGGGCCACTTAAACTTTTCTTCACTATGAGGAATGAAAAGTATTGTACTTGGACATGGATCTTTTGGGGCAAGATCATTAAGAAAAATAGGAGTTTGCCTTCACACAACCAGTCTGACTGTGTTGTTAAGAAAAACTCTGGCTGATACTAAATGGCCTCATGCCAGTAGACTCCACCAAATTCAAAGAAGGATATATGTTATATTCGAAGGCAATCTGTAACATGTTTATCAGATCCAGTTGTGCTGTAACAGCACATCATTGCTTTCCACAACACAGTTCTGCACTGTCCATTTTTGTGCGTCCTGACCTACCTATCTCACATCAGTGAATTCTGGGAAATTACAGGCATTTGTTATGCTTCACCAGCCAGCACAGCAGATGTGAGCAAATGAGTACCAGCAATGTGTACATGAGGTAGCCAATCCCCATCTTGTCTCTTTCCCCAAAAGATGGAATAAGACCAACTGCAGTCAACCCAGACACACAGGCAATAATAACAGCACCATAACCTGCTTGAAGAAAAGCAGCAACGTACCAGTGTGGGACATGACAAAGGTGACAAATGGCTGTAGTCACTAGACAAATACAGTTTCCAGTGGGATGATGGTACAATCTGTGTGTGGAAAGAACCAAGGTGCCAAACACAGATGGTTAAAAATTACTAGAACACACTTTTAAATGGTGTGGCCAGAGTTAGGTTCCACAGCCTCAAAAGAAAAATCTCACTGAACTCAGCTCCTGTTCATTTCTTGATGCTTTGCTTCAGAATGATGTTTCCTTGCTAAAGACTGAGTGGTCTCCATCTCTTTGGCAGTTTTTGAACAGTTTGGGTAACAATCCCAGAAATCTCCTAACTTTTTTACACCCTCTTCCTCAGCTATCTAGCTGTTTGTAGAGCCCAAATAGAATGACCTAAGCAGCTGTACAATGTGCTCCTCTTCAGCCTCTCAGATTCTTTCTGGAGTATACAAAAGCGTGCCATGGCCACTTGCAGAAGAAGCAACTCTGGAGCACAGACATGTTTTTCCAAAAGGAGAATTTATTGTATTTAAAGACAGAGCCTGTCCCGTGGGGATGGTCAGAAGATGGACCTGTACAGGAGTGATTTGGTATTGCACAGAGCAGAAAAGACAAAAGGCCTTTAGGCTGGCATCACACTGCAAGAAAATATGTAATAAAAGGCCACAGCCTCACTGCTGTCACTGCCAGAGAACACTGACATTTTCTAGCCAAGGACCTGCTCATTTATATTCTGTTAATATATTCTTATTCCCTCTGGTTTCTTCTTTCATTTATGCTTTTTTTTAACTTCCTGCTCCTTCTTTTCTGTTATCCTCCTTCTCTGTATAGCATGTTTAGCATCCTTACAGTACGTTTTCCTTACAGTAGCACTGTTGTCTTAGTTGGGGTGAGTCTGTCTCCCTTTCTTTCTCATTGGCTGTTCTTCCATCACTTTGCCTTACTTCTCTCTGCCTTGTAAGGCATGAAAAACTGTGTGGACAGAGGGTCAATAGAAAACATCAGTCAAGTTCAATAGAACATAACTTAGTGTGTTTAGTCTGGAATGGCCCAATTTTGGGACTGGGTGCAGCTTGACTGATGCAGATCAGGTCAGATGATAGCAGTAGGGTATTGGAATGAACGGTGTGAGCTCCACCACAGTCCATCTGCTATTACTTTATCAACCGTCTGTGCCCATTTTCCAGTGCTAGATACAAGACTATTTCCAAAGCTGTCATAGCCTCTCCTCATGCATTTCTGAGGCTTTATCACACAGAAAACACAGGATACAGCAGCTGTTTATGTTGCATTCCACTGGTAACAGGAAGTTACCGTGTTACGGGCAGGGACACGGGAGAACAAACATGAGGGTCATCTGCAAGCCATGAGTGAATCACCCAGTATTAAAGCAACTAACTCATCTCAACAGCTGTTGAGAGTGGCTCCCACACAACTTTAAGGTTGGCTATGATCGATTCTCCTTCCCTGACATTACCACTGCTGTGACCCAAGAAATGGCAAGTGCTGTCACAGGTGGGAAAAGAGTATATGAATCCAAGGGCCCACTTAAGCAATAGAAACAACAGGGAAAAAGGAAGCACTGGAAGAACTTGTGGCCAAGAAATGTCTGGGTATAGCTTCAGGTTCTCAGAAAACGTGTGTCTGATGGGTATGTTTGTGGTTTCCTTTAGACAAGTTTTCTTTGGCCTCATTCTCCTGCTGTCTTCCTCCTTCCTGAAGAAGGGTGTGGATGGAGGCAAAGCAAGCAATCAATGTGTCAGGGAGACCTGAGATTCTGTCAGAGAATTTTTTTTTTCCTGTTGAAGAGCCAACTTATTCCTCACTTTACCTCCCCAACCTCATGTTCTCCAAACCTCCCTGAAAGTGGCTGAACTAGCTTAGGGGAGAAGCAGCAGAGAAATGCCTGTGTGGGAGACTGTGCCAGCATGTCCTGGTGGATCTCCTTTACAGGACTGGGACTCCGCATCTGAAACTCACCTCCTGTTTCTTTGGATGTTTCCAGAATAAACCATTCTTCCCAGGTCATAGTACCAGAAAAATTGCCAACTATACCTCCCTGCAAAAGATTCCCAAGGTTGATGGTAACTATGATGTCAAGGATGCTCTCTAGAACATTTTTTGCTTATAATTGTGTTTCCATATTTCCCCTCAATCTACAAACACTGAATACCTCTGTGGTTCCAGACCCAGGCTTCTGCAAAGCAATTAAAACTGCTAATCCTGACTGTACAAAATACCTGTAAAAAGCAAGGAATCTGCTCACTCTCAAGCTTAGGAAGAGTTCAAGTGTAGGTCTAGACATTACTCCTTGTCTGCATCTCTGTGTTGAACTAAAATTCAAAACTCTGATATCTGTGATCCTGGGGAATATTTATATGAACTTTGCTGACCCATCCCTGCATGTTTGCTGCATCCCCACAACCTCTAACTGTAATATCTTGAACAGGATTATTAAGTCTACAGGGAGGAAAGAAGAAGAAGTAGATGAGCTGTTAAGAAGCAGAAGAAATTCTCTCTTCATGCCTGTGACCTCAATAAGGATGAGAAATGAGTAAAGGAGGACAAACAAGATGTGCTAACAAAGCACAAATGTTGCTCAAACTTCTCCCAAGTGTTTTCAAAAACAATGTTATGGAAGACTTTAGCACAAATTAAAGAAGTCAGACTGAAAAGCTTTGTATGTGAAGTTGTTTTTTCTTAGAGCACACAAGGCACACACAATGGGTGTAGAGCCTTGCTTTGCACTGGTGTGTCCAGGTACTGTAAGCCTGATCTGGAGTTTTCTCCATTAAAAACCAGAGGAGAATTCAGCCTCCACAGTCCACTAAGTGTAGGAGCTTGCACTTGACACTGCCAGCTGGGGACCAATTATTTAGAGTTGCTTCCTGTGGTTGGTTATAGCTCTGTGGTTGGTTATAGCTCTGATCTTATACATCTAGAATCATTACCATTTTTCACACCTGGACCTCGGAGATGAAAGGAAGTACTGACCTCCAGATTATACATCCAATATCCTGCCATCCTTCCAGCAATCATAAACCAGAAAGGCTGGTTTCCCATTTCATGAACTGGATTTGCATTCTCTCTGTCAACCTTTTACAAGTTCAGGCAAAATGTTGGGTAGCTCAGTGTTTTTTTTCTGTAATGCTTCAATAGTGATGGGTACTGGTGGAAAAATCATCATTCCCCATCTGTTTTTTATCAAGATGCTTCAGTGGATTCCAAAATGAGAATTGACTTGGAGAGTAGTTTGGTTTTCATCAACCTCATGAGCTTCAGTCTTAAGGGGTACTGCATTCACATCCAAAGTCTTTTAGATTTCTCAGGAGATATAACTGTTAGACCACAAAGAATGACCCAAGAGCAAAGCAAGAGTTGTACTAGAAGAGAGATGCTCCTGGACTACAGTAGCAGGCAGCCAAAGAGGGACATAATGCTGTGACTGTGCAGTGGATAATATTCATGGGTCTCTTGTGCCAATGGCTACCAGTATGACTTCACAGAACAAAGAACAAATGCATGAACAGAGGGTTCAGGTAAAGAGACCTGAAGACTCAGAGAGAGCAGACCTCCAGAAATAAATTAAATCAGATTTTGTTTTTAACCCTGTGCTGCTTAGGATATAGCATACTCATATGCAGCTCAGACAGCTGGGGAAAAAAGGTATTTGAAGGTTTGATTTCAATGAACTGTCCAAAATGAGCCCATCCACTTTTCACCCTCTCACATGCAACAATGAAGCAAAAAGCACAAAGGCCCTCTTCCAGCAAGAACATGTATTTCCAGGTGAGTACTTTGGTAAGCCAGAAGTGGGGCAATGGAGAATTTCACCAGAACTGCAAGGAAGGCTGGCTTGGAGATGTAGCCAATGTCTCCTTACCACTAATGGCTGCTGTGGTGCCAGGCAGTAACCAATCTGTAGCAGTGACTAATCCAGCAGGCACTTCAGAATGAGTACACAGCTGTTTGAAGTCTAAACTATATTGAGTTACAATTTAATTGGTCTGTAATCATGAAGTAAACACTTGCCAGTTGCACTAATTGTGTTTCAACCCTGATCTAAGCAGTAAGTAGTCTCTCTACTGGAAAGTGAGGAAATATTATGGGAAAATATGAGCAGAGCTTGCCCAAATTTTCCACAGATGTTTCCACAGATGTTTCAGACCCTAGCCCTTCTGCTTGGTACACATCCAAGCCCTTCCAGAAGACTATGTTGAGATCCTCAACCTCTCCTCTTCCAGGGAGGACTCTTTGTCTCCTTTGCCTTGAAACCAGGTCAGGTCTCATGCGCACTTCTTCTAGATAGGATGGATCTTCTCTCTCCCACAAACACAGGTGAAACATCCTCCCTTCCCAAAGAGCTATCTAGCATCTGATCCTGCCCTTCACACAAATACCCCCAGACCCCAGTCTACTTTGTGACACAATCTTTCACCCCTCCAGTGCTATACTGACGTTTACTGCCAAAGTGGACCTGCCCCAGGCACTTGAAGTTTTATGTATAACTTTTCCCATCACTGGAGCTGAGGTGATTTTCTGCTGATTTCCTATTCAGCACTGCAGGTGAGCCAGAGGCAGGCTCCGAAAACCCTGTGAAAGGCAACTGAATGAATATACTGTTCCCTCCAATTGTCACTCCATCATTTTCTCTCATTACTCTAATAGAAACAAATTTTTCTCATCTCAGCCCTATTACCTCACACAAAGGAAAATGGTATGTAATCCTGTTAGAGCTGGGCTGCTGCTGGACACATTTTAAGGTCATTGTTCTGGGATGCCAGTCTCCACTGTGTGAGACTGGGAGAAGCGGGAAATGCAATTACTAGGCTATTCAAATCCCTAGAATGAAACCCTACTGCTAACAGACAGAAGCCAGCAAGCAAAAGAGCAGTTGCTTTATGAAATTGTAAGGTTTAGCTAAATCAGAGTCTAATCAGCACCTCAGTAAAGGAGCAGGGTTAGCTCCTACTGCCATCCATGGAGTCTCCTCATTCCCCTCAGCCTGATCTTTGGCATCCCCAGTGGAAGCCCAACCTTGAAGATGGGTTATGGTCATGAAGCCAGTGGTGTACAAGTCCAATTGGGACAATGGTGGTCCACATCCAGGATTTACACTGTCTTTTGAAATGGTGAATCCCTAAGAGTTCAGCAACAGGAATCTGCCTGCTGCTGCCATCACCTCATACTGTAGTTTGGCTCTGAACTTCTTGTGGGCAGATTTTGGGATGAAGTCTGTCACCTAATATGGCCTACAGCACCAGACTTGCTGATTGCTGGTACAACCCAGCTAAGCAGCCAGGTAGGAAATTTGCATTGCTAAACTCATGGAGAGTGTAACACCCCACCAAGCAATTCACATTCTGGAGAAGAGAAGGGGGTGAGCACTGCTTATGACAGGCAGTGAAGCAAAGCAGCACAATACAACTGGGCATGATCACAACCGCCTCATTGAGTTGGCTTCTGTTAAGAGTGAGACACTGACATGTTGGTAATCACTCCAACCCAGCTGAAGGAGGCATCTGTAGCTGGACAAACAGCAAAGGAAGAATCAGAAATCTTGCAGGACAAACATTGGGGAAGACGACACAAGAACAACATGGAACACCATGAACAACAAGCAGAGACAAACTTTCATCCCAGGCTGTTTCTGACTGCCAACCTCGTCCTGTTATGCCCAGTGTTTCCTCCTTCTGCCCCACGCTTGAGCTGTATGGCTGCTCTCACTGGTCTCTCCTGCAGTCAGGCTGTCACTCTTCTTACTGCCTTGATGCCCCTCATTATCTTCACCTTCCCTGCTACACTACCCTCACGCTACCCACATTCCCTTGGTCTTCCAAAGGATTTCTGTCCCACAAGATAAGGCTGGGTTCCTGCTGAAAGCAGGACCATTCTTGCAGGTCCCAGAAGGAAATGATGTGGGCTGAGGTAAGGCTCCTGGTAGAGCAGAAGAAAGCAGCCAATCACCACTGGAGTTTCCAAGTCTCTTGAAGAGACGAGAGTCACTTCCCTGTTTATGCTCTTTATTAGTCCCTATTCTCTTTAATCGGCTTAGACTGATGAGCCAAGGCAGCGGTAGGGATCAGCCGGGCTGTTTAATTAAAGGATTGCAGCTCAGCCCTGCAGTTTGGGGGTTTGTGTAAATGAGCTGCAAGTACATTATTTAATCTGCTGCACAGAGAGGAGTTGGGGCATTAATGAAGCAAACTCTAATTAAAACTAGACGGCTGATGGTTATTAGTGGCATCAGTTCTGACAGGATTTATCTCATTTAGGGAAATGCCTGATCATGGAGGGGGAAAAGAGAGAATAAAACTGAGCGGGTTTATCGAATTCACCACAGCACCACTTGTGACTAGCTGTCCATTCAGCAGGGCTCAGGAGAGCTGCACAGGGAGCCCCTGTGTCCCAGGCTCTCCCACCAGGAACCTTGATGAGCTTATTTAGGGATAGGCCTGGCTCACCCAGGAACTGATTGCCTATTCAGGCAGTCTGACCCACATATTTCAGTCTTGATTGACTCTTGTTCTGGCTTCATTCAAGGGGGAGCCTGTTCATGATTCGAGCAGCGTGACAGGCTCTGAAAATGATCTGATGAGCTTCTCCCAGCAGCATGTTGAGCCATTCCAGAGCAGCATAGCTATGAGCTCCACAATGAGCCTGTGTTTTTCCCTTTCTACAATTTTTTGCCCTCCTCACTGCACTGTATATCTAAATTCAGGTATGAAGAAAGCCCATGGCTGACTGCAGGACCTGGAATAAGGTTATCTTTTGGCTAGCATAAAGGTGACCAGTGAGTTTAATAGTCCTGCATGTGCTCTGCCTTTCTTCTGGCACAGTGTAGGAAGTAAGGACACTCTTCTTGCCTGAGACAGTCACACAGAGAGATAGCATATAAAAGCTGCTCTGTTTCAAAAAGCTTATTTCTCACCTTCAAATAGCCATGGTGGCTTCAACCATTCTGGGTCACACACAGACAAATTTAGGACTGCTATTGGGATCTGGGGTCATTGGAAATAGAGAGGACAAGAGAAAGCTTGGGGAAAAAGGAAAGCAGGAGTCCTGCAGAATGGGGCAAGCTACAAAAGACATAAAGTGGACAAGCATAGATCAGTAAAAGAAGCTCCTTAACTGCAGGCCAAGGTACAACATACTGTAGCTCATTGTCATTCATCCCCACTTCTGACTTTCCTGGCTTAGACTAATCTTTGGATACAACTTGCCAAACCTGTTAAATTACTGAATCAAACTATTGATTCCTCTTCAATTTACTTGTCAAATCCCAGGCAAGAAATGTGGTGGTTCCCAACACAAAGAGGCCAGAAAAATTCAGGCTCAAGGGAAGGGTAGGGCCTTTGGGCATCACTGGGATAAAAGGAAGGCCTGAGGCATAAGCATGACAAAAATGACCCTAGAGCTTATGACACTGTAGGAGTGACAACCTTGTAGGATAAGAAATGCTGGAAACTAAGGGAACTGATCAGAAATAAGATATAGGCTGGGGCAAGAATGGGGCAGGGTTGAGGATGAGTGCATGAAGGTAGAACACTATGGCAAAATTGAACCTCAGTTCAGAAAAAATAGACCACATAACCAAAACTTTTTCTCTCCAGAAATGCAAAGGAGAGGTGGCTGTCCCTACCACAGAAACTCTGCTGTTTCCCTCTCTTCCTTGCCAGAATCTCCCCATCTGTCACAGAGGTGCAGCTGTAGATGTCACACAGGTCTCTCCTTGAAGCTACCAATGCTTCAGAGTCCTTAGCATAGACATCATGGGGCTTAACCCTTCCATTTTCATACACAAATGAGCAGGAGGTGTTCTGCTTCTTTACTCTGTCTCCAAGTGTGGCTGAACCCTACTTTTGTGTACACACACGCTCACACACACACACACACACACACACCACCACCTTGTTCTCTTCACAGTTGTCCAGCACTCACACTTTTCCTTGGAAGGAAATCAGAAACCATTGTCTGCTCCAGTAAGCAGAATGAACAAAAGAAATACCATTTTCAAAATGCTGCAGCCTCACTACTGCAATTCAGCTACCCAATGTTATCCAGAGCCCTCCCTAGCAACTCAGGCTTCTTATACAAGATGCCAGAGGTCAGATGTAAAAGTCTAGCAGTGTGATGAAGGCAATCTTTAAAGAGAAACCTGTCTGCTGTTGACAGAAGGGTGATGAGGTATGAAAAAAGGAGTAGGTCTGTATGATGGAGGTGTAAGAAACTGTGAGAGGAGAAAGAGATGGCAAGAACAGAGAGACAGGGTCAAGCATGGGAGCTATATGCAGTATGTGCACCTCAAGTATTTTTGATGCTCCTTGGACTCCTTGGTCTTGGTACTGATGTCCTTCACTGATGAGGGAGAGCTATGACGATTGCTGGTGTACTCCTCATCTGGCTGCACTGAATACATTTTTTTAAATAGTTAATACCCATCTATGTCCTTCACTGGCAAGCTCAGACCATTTCAGCACATGTAAAATTGTGCCCTCACCCTGTCTCAGGGTGTGAGACAGAACCCTGAATTTTTTGGGTGACTTTTGCTGTTGTTTAAAGATTATGGATCTATGCTGGTATGTGTCCAGGCACCTTATAATGTGGGATAACTAATATGAAGAATGAAGCATGTGTATGTCAGTGTCAAAGTGATACAGAAGGGTAAGAAAGGTGTGGATATGGGTTGATGGAAGTAGATGCTTAAAGAGAGGCTGAAAGTATATTCTTGGAGGTGTGAGTGGAGGTCAGAGGGGTTTATGAGCAATTACACCTCAGCATGAACAGTAATTTCTGCAAGGGAAAAGAGGGCCAGCAGTGCTGGGAGCATGGAATGAGAGAAGATGGAGGAGGATGAGCCTGTGTAGTATGTGAGCTTTTCCTGGGGCAGGAAGATTTGTTTTGGATGATAAGTAGCAGGAGATGGAAAAGAAAAAGTCTTGCTGGCAGTAATTTCCCACCTTGGTGAAGAGTCTGGAGACGAAGGCTTCTGCTCTGCATCAGCTGCTGGGCAACAGAACTGGTGTAAAACAGTTTCATTCCTGTAAGAAAACACAAACCATAGCAGATCAGTGTTCAGTTCATTTGGCAGAAAACTCAAGGGAGAATGTCTTTCTGAGGGCTGTTCCAATGGGACAGGGACTCCCCTGTGATGCTGAAAGAGAAATCCAATTATTACATGTATGTTTTGCACTCTGAGGTGGTGGGGAGCAGAAGACAAGGAGGATGACAATTCTATTCCTGTACCCTACCTGTCCTATTGATGATGTCAAGCTGTACAAAATGGGGCAAAAGCACCCAAATAAAGTTTTCTTTCTATCAGTATCTGTCTCATGATCCCATATGAAAAATGAAAAACGAAAAACAATTTTACCTCTCTCTAACTTCTAGAACCAAAACATTTTCTTAGATGTGTTTTCTTAGATATGTTTCCTATACATTGTAATGTAAAGAAATTGATTTTTTTCTTGACCGTGGTTAAATTAACTCTGCAGACATTTCTCCTGAAACCTCTCTAGAACACAGAAATGGCCCCAGCACATCAGCAGTGGGCATTACCAGCAATAGCAGTAGAAAACTTACAGGGCAAGCACAGGAGAGCTAAGATCATGATGAGAGGCAGATATCACAGCAAAGGAAAGCAAAACCATAAGAAGTAACAAACCTGAGCAAAATGGGAAAATAAAGGGCTAAAAATGTGTTTATTAGATATGAAAAGCAAAAGAATTCACACTAAGGAAGAAATCCCAGGCCAAACTTCCAAACCTGCTCATTAATCTTTAGCGACATATTCTTGAATCCCTTTCCTGGAAACATTTGTAAGGAACCTGTTTTTCAGGGGTGTTGAGCACTTACCACAGCACTGGAACCCAGTAAAAGCTGCTCAGCACCTCTGAAAATGAGATCTTTTTAAGATACCTGCAGGGAGACCCTTGAGGTATCACAGACAGCACAAATCAACAGCCAATTTTGAACACACTGACCTTCATCACTGAAAAGGAGTCACTGAAAAGAGACATGGTGTCAAGGGAGGAAAGTGCCAGGGGAATGGGAAAGAAAATTAAAAGAGGAGAGAAAAGCAAGGGAGATAAAGCAGGCTGAATCCTCTGATGGCATAAAATCACCCTGTCTCCAAGTCAGTGGAACAGCACTTAGAGCTCTGTTCTCTGCTGCTGTGGACAGTGAGGACTCAAATGGGGTCATCTCCTTTTAAAAATATTTTTGCACCTTCTAACCAAGACATAAGCAGTAAAGCTAAATCTCCTGACTTGTCATGGGGTCTCAGATTCTTCCAAAGTCCTTGCCACACTTTCCGTCATTGTCAAATGTGAAGCTTATCATCTTTTTCTTTCTCAAAAGCTGACAGACATGGCCACAAAGACAGCTAAATTACAGGCAGTGATAGTAGTGTTCCCAGAGGCCTACTTCCAGCCTCCCAGCTAGCTTAATGTAACAAACTGGTTAGTTATTCTGCTTCCTTGGCTTCCAATGCATCCTCAAAAGGAATCTTCCCTTACAAACAACAGGATTGGCAGAAGCAACACAGCACAGGGAAAACAAAAGTGTTAGCTTTACCTCACTGACCTGTGCCCATGCACTGACCTGTGCCCTACCTGTGACATGCAAACTTCTGGAAAAGAGGGGACATGTTTGTTGACATATCAAATTCACCTCCTGGTCTTCACCTCCTGCAACTACCTGGCTCAAATCCCTTCCTCCTGCCAATGTGGTTATTGTTGGTTCTCACTATGCTGTTTTTCCTTTAAACTTCTCAGGTGGCAAGTACCTATTCTGACCGGTGTGTCCATAAATGACTTGTGTTGTCTTTTTACTGAAGGAAGTGGTTCGATCACATTTCAGCCAACGTTCAAGCAGGCTCACACAAATACCCCAGCTCCTACATCTTGTTACTCTGCTTCCAGCTAGAATTCATCAGAGTAAAACTTTGGTTTTGTGTAAAAGCACTGTTTTGTAGAATTTAAACTATCTGATAAAAACATCTTTTGACAAAGATTTTTCAAATTACAGAGCTTTGCCTGGATTTCCTGGCAGGCTGGTGGAGCACCAAGACTCCATCTCTCTCGTGCATCTCTAGTGCAGCCTGCCATACAAGTAGCCCCTCAAGAGGGGGGCCATCAGGTTTCCCCACAATTCTCTTCCTAACTCCCAAAGCTTTGCTCTGCAGCAGCTCCTAGCTCTGGGAGCTGGCTGACCCAACAGGCGTGAAGCCCCTGTGCCAAGGCAGGTGGGTCTGCAGAGCAGCCCTGGAGCCGCAGACATCATCAGCTGCAGTGTGGGAATGCACAAGGCTCTCAGCTGATTCAGCAATGCCCAGCATTCATTCTGAGGAGCATGCTTGGTTTCAGAAGTATTATATATTGGCATTTCCTACTGAATTTCATCTCTACAGGAACCACTGGGGAAAAAAAGGCCTACTTCCAGATAAAAGTAACAACATATTTTGAAAGCATAGAATCATAGAACCATTTAAGTTGGAAAAGACCCTTAAAATAATCAAGACCAACAGTAAACAACACTGCCAATTCCACCACTAAACCACGTCCTTATGCACCATGTCTACATGTCTTAAATACCTCTAGTGTTGGTGACCCAACTTCTTCCCTGGGCAGCCTGTTCCAGTGCTTGACAACCCTTTCCATGAAGAAATTTTTCCTAATATCCAATCTAAATCTCCCTTGATGTAACTTGAGGCCATTTCCTTTCATCCTATAACTTGTTAATTGGGAAAAAGACACCAACACACGTCACTACAACCTCCTGCCAGGTAGTTGTAGAGAGCAGTAAAATCTCTCCAGAGCCAGCAAACAACCCCAGTTCACTCAGCCACTCTTCATAGGACTTGTTCTCTGGAACCTTCACCAGCTTCCAAACTGAATATTGAAAAAAGTGGAACCTGAAATTTCAGCCATTTCTAATCTCAAAACTTCCCTAAATGAATGACACTGTTCTCTGCTTTTATTCAAACAGCAAATTCACCACTTCAATTCCTAATTACACATAAAGAAAGCAAACAACAGGGAGGAAAAATCTCAGGAAAAAAGAGGAAGGGACAAGGACAGACAGAAAAACCTGAGAAATAGAAGCCTCTATATGGATAAAATGCTTTGGTAGTTGATTATCAGGACAGAAATACAGAGAAAATTAAAGGGGAATCAGGGAAAGGAATAGTGGTGTGAAGTTACAGGACTTTGCTCTCAGTCTCCTGTGGGCATAGCTCTGGGTCTACTGACATTCTCCTTTTGCAGTGTCCTTCTCTTTCTGTTCCATGCAACCCAGGCATACACCACAGGGACTGTGTTCCACCTTGGGGACTATCCCTGTTCATTCTCCTCTTCCTTTCCAGCTCTTGATCCTGCATATATCTGAGATATAAGGGCAAATCCATGCCCTTGTCTTTGCAGCATAGCACGCATAGCCCAGATGGGAGCTGGGAGAGGAAGAGTTAACTTGCTGTGGAAGAAGTGGACCAGTTCTCCCCCTGAAGAGGCTGTATTAATTGCTGTCTGGACAAAGCAGCTCTTACATGGCCCTAGGACACTGGCAAGTGTCCTAGCCTTGCTATCACTTCTGAGCCTAAAGTAAGTGTTCTCTGAAAGCAGCTGTCTTCTTAACTATTTGAAGTCTTCAGGTAAGATGTTATTTTTATTGCTCTGATAAGAGGGCCTGGGAGGGTTGTAGGGGCTAATGGGTACCTGAAATTCATTCCCCTGTGGTGTTGTCAACCTTCGCTGCTTTAAAGTGAGTCCTGTTTTACCTGGTACCTGTCTGAAGTCAGTGTAAGACTTTTGATGGTGGCCTTTTTTTTTCCCTCCCCGTGCTTTCTTATTTTATTTTTATACAAACTTTACTTTGTAAGTCAGAAAGGTGACAGGAAAATTGAATTTGCAGCTTCTGAGGGGTTAAACACCAGAAAGCATAAAGCTTGTTTTGCCTTTGAAAAAGAGGGAGGAAGGACATGTGTCTTCAATCCAGTGACAGTTGATTCAGCTTCATTACTTCAGGAAACTGTTCTGTGATTTTTTTTTCTTTTTAAACCCTTAATGTTTCTTTTAAAATTTTCTTAAATGTTTCTTTTTAAATGCTTTGGATAGGTGGCAATGGTCTGCCAATTAAAAGGGTAGGTCCCTTTCAAAAAAGGCCTGTCTCTTCCTCACCTTCCTCAGACTTGCAAACCATCGCAGAGACTTGCAGCTAAGCAAACACTGTTGTGGGCAGATGAGGCAGGTGATTTGGAAGAAGATGATTTCTCCTGTCTGTCAGAATATTGTTGAATTGTACTGTTTCCAATTTATTGCTTTAAGAACAAACTATTATCTCCTGGGCCACACTCTGATGAAAGCTTGGAAGGGAAAAGCTACCAAGACAAAAAGGTGTTCTGGGTGAGTGGAGTTGGGTGGTACAAAAGAGGAAGAAGCTAACAGAGAGGTGGAGGCACGCTGAAGGGCTTACTGAGGTAAATGTTGCCAGCAGTGTAAGAGTTCTGTGTGGAGGAGCAGCAGAGGACACCGGCAAGCATAGATGCCAAAGGAGGACTGGAAACAGCCTGAGCCTGTCAGTGCCTTGCTCTGTCTAGCTGGGATGTGTGCTCCAGAGGCAAGGCTTTGACAGTCCAGACCTATCTTAAATCACAGAGAAAGCTGTGCTTAGCCCAGTAATCACCATGCTGTCAATTGAAATGTTAGCCCCCTCTCTTCTAAGAGAAAACAACTGACTGAATTTTATTTAGTTGTCTTTAGCATTGCTCCTGACAAGAGGTATCCTCCAGACAGCTGCCTGCAGCCTCAGCAGGGGTATCTCTGAATTAGCTGTCCGGACACAGCAATTCCAGCTCTGTGATGAACTTTAGAGAAGCCTATGCCAAACCTCCTGGCTAGCACAAGCTGTCTAGTCAGCTCAGGAATTAGCTCTACCTTTCTGACTTCTTAGAAAGTTGGACGGTGCTGCGAAGGGGCTGCCTGATCCATGTAGCCTTGGCCTTTACAGCTATGAATCCCAAAAAGCGAATCATCTTTTCTCTTAAAAACTGGTGTTGTAGAAGGCAAAAATGTTGAGCAATGCAAACTGCAAGTCTCTGTAGCTACCTAGATTACATATCACAGGGCCAAAGGAATGCAGACTTCCTTGAAATTGAGTTAATGCTGTATCTTCCCTTAGGACAAGTGCTTGGGGCTTTATGTTCAGTCAGTGTTGCTGCCCATCCAAAGCATCAGTGCCCACTAGTTTAGCACTGATGACAGCTGTCCTGAAATAGATGCCTGTCTGCTGAGAGCTGTATTACAGTAAACAAGTCTAACCTTGTTTTCTTCTTCTCCTGCCCCCACAAAAGCAAGCCCCCAACCCAGACAGCATATGGACAATGGCGGTGCTCCCTGCTCTCCAGCAGTCAGCTTTAATTAAACAAATATCCAGTGTGACCTGTTCCCATAGATAGAGAACAGCTCTGTATTTTTCTGTATGAATGAGTTTAGAATGCAAGAAATGCCAAAACAAGACAGAATGAAAATCACCGTGACTGCTGCCCTGGTCAGTTATGTAGGGTGGTGGCATGGGCCCTACTGGATTCTCCAACTGCCAAGTACCTGCTCATCCTCTGTAGCCTTGCTCTTGGCCCAGGCACACATCACTTCTTAGAACTATGACAGTGCTAAAAGGCAAATGGTGTTCGATCAGTAAATCACTAGTCCAACTCACGTAGCGTTTTTGGTTTCTCTTTAAAACTCCACCTTTTGAAGAAATGCTAGAGGCTTTGACCAAAAGTCATTGTTTGTAATGCTGGGTATCTCAGCTTTCTTGGAGTCTTTTGCTACTTGTCTGTATCTTGCATCTTTTTGGTTAGCTGCCAAGAGAACAGATGGAGTCACAGAAAATCATGGCCTAGAAGGGGAAGATTAAAGGCAGAAGGAGTCAAAGGAGAACTGAATTCATCTCAAATTAAGTTTTACTGGCTGCTATCTTTTCCTAATATTAAGACTGGAGAACCACAATCAGGAACTATTTATCAGTACTAAGTTTATGAAAGGGCAGTTGCATGGGTTGCCCCCCAAATGTGTAGATCAGTGCTACCTCTACCTACCAATGGAGCTGTGACACACCTAGCTAAGGTTAGCTGCAGGTCTTACTCTTTCTATCATCTCCTCCTGTGCCAAATCTATTTCTGACTCCAGTCAACCTGGAACTGAGGACTGAAGTGAGATCTGACAGAGGCAGTTACCAAAAATGTATCTTCTAGCAACTAGCTGTTTCTCCCCCAGTTCTTCCCTCCAAAATACCCCCATTAAAGCTGTCTAGCTGTCTTAATTACTGATATCAATTCTAGGTCATTAGAATGGTATTTTGGAAGGAGTTCTATAGGAAAACAGTACACAATTAAAAATTAACTCAAGGTAATATTTGGAATTTGATTTCTTTTAACTCCTAAGTCTAACAGCCTCCTTATTTTTATGGGATACTGCTGACAGCAAGAATTTGGGAAGAATCAGAAAGGAACCAGGCATTTTAAAGGTTATCATTTGAGAGTACTTAACGCAGATCTTTCCAAAGCCAATGTATAGGGCTCAAACTTTTCAGCCTAAGAAGGTGACTTTTATGGGAGTCCCACAGCTATCTGTGACTGTTGCTTTTCCCTCTTGAACTGTTGTTGGTGATCTCTGAACAACAACTACACAAAACAGAATCACAAATCTGACTGAGAAAATCCTGTGTTCAAGTGCAACGGTCTTAGTAACCAAGATACTGAAGTGTAGAACTGCAACTAGATTCAAGCTCTCATTTTATTTGACATTCCCAGTAATTATAACAATCCCAACCCGAGTGTCTCTGGAAGCATTTTAGGAATGGACTGATTTAGTAATCTTCTCTAAGTTATCAAAAACTTCTGTATTTAGTCAAAAAATGTGCCAGTATTAATCCCCAAAGAGGAGAACAAGACTGAAGCAATCTGGAGTCAGATTTGCATGGTAGATTGCTGAGGATGAAACTACGACAAAGCAAAGGAAACAACTGAGTAAAAGATGATAGGAAGATGATTTGGAATTTGTGTGTGTTGACTGAGCAAGATCTCACCAAGACCTTTAGGCTACTTTGGTTTTACCTCCCCTTTCTTAACTTCTTAGCCTCTGCCACCACTTCACGCCTTTCAGTTTTATGGCTACAGATTTACTTTGCTCTCAGCAATGCCTTTACTCCCTCATCAGAAACATCCTCTCAAGTGACACTGACTATCCTTAGTCCTTTAGTGATCAGGAGGGTCAGTTGCATATTTGTAAAGAGTTCATATATGTCACTATGAAGGACATGAAGGACCACTTTATATCTGTTCCACCTACTTGCCATTGACTCCTGTTTGTTGCCTATAGGGGCAAATATTCATAATGTATTTATGTGCAGACTGCCAGTTACCTCACCCAGATCGAGGATTTCCTTAACTTATTTCAGACCAGGGACTGTCTAGCTCTGCCTGTAACCCTTCACAGGCATATGTATCTAATTAATTATATGAAAAATACAAAGATGTGTCTAGATGCCAGCATGTAACTGCAAAAACATACTGCTGAAGAAAACCCCTGGCAAGGGGTAATCAGGATGGATGAATGTGTAACATACACATACATGACCAGCCTTGCCAGGATGTATGGTAGCTCTTCTTTCAGTCCACTTGAATGTGTATCATTCCACAGCTCTTTCATTAGCATTCTCAAAGCTAAAGAGCTCATTCTCAAAGCTCCTCCACCCTCCAAAGTCATTCTGGGGCGGCCAAAGAGGGGAGAACTTAACTTAGGACAGGGATCTATTCTCTCTGCTTGCTTGCCACAAATGAAAAATCTAATAAGTTTTGTAGACTGGAACTTGGCCTGCCTTGAATACCTCATCCATGTGGGAGAGAATGTCTTCTTCCATGTTTCTCTATCAAAGTGATGACTGAGAGATCAGAACTCATCCTCTAAAGCATACTTAGCAGCTGCTTAATCTTCATATTGTTTCTTGGTACAAATTAACTTTAAGACAGACATCTTTTGTAAAGTATTACTATATATTTGTTTTTCTAGTGCTAGAGGATGTGATGAAGACAGGATTCCGACTGACAGAGTATTTCCAATTTGTCACCAGAATATGTTGATTTTAGAGACCTTACAGAATCTCTTAAAACAGATTCACCTCGGCAGTATTAAATACCGTGCGCGTACACCACTGCTTGGAAAGTGGAAATTCAGTGTGACACACTGACGCAAACGCGTGTCTTTGAGCTATTGTGGGTTCTTCAGAAAAGCACAGCTTGGAAGGATAAGCACAAGGCATTGTGCTGAGGAAATGGAATTTCCTGTGTTGGAGGAAGAAGATCTGAGCCAATGCTGCTGTGATCTGATCTTTTTTCAGTTAACTAGTTGGGTGACTACAACAGATATGTCAAATATGCCATTCATTTATCACCATCTGTTTCAGGGATGGAGATATTAATGCCGTAATCATCCTGAACAGTTGGTTTCTCAGCTGACTTTAGTCCATATATGTGGCAGGCATTTTTCCTGTAGTTCTTCACTCACACCTTGAAGAAATTCTTGGGGAAAAGTGTGGGCATGACAGGCAAATGAGTGCATGGATTTCAGAAAAAAAAATGGGATGTTTTGTACCAACTTCAGTGTGAAGAACTTCACTGTGTGACCGGTGGACAGTGTCTGTGGATGTGTACTAGAGAGGGTCTGAGCAGGAAGGACTATGTGAGCTGACATTCATGGCCTTAGGGGCAGAGTCAGCAACATGTCTGGGAGATGGTGAAAATGAGCTGTGGCCTCTTGCATTTTGGCCCAGTGGGGTCTGTTCCTCTGCCACAGACCTAGAAACTCTCTTTTCTCTTGTTGGTGACAGGCTGCTTAACAGAAGAGGATATAGGCTCCAGACATCACTAGCAAGAGTGAGGAAGATTGGAAGGATGTCACCTGTGGATTTACTGTATTCAGTGAAAATTGCTGCTGACAACAATTTTGTTTCACAGCAACACTTGAAGGAAATCTAATCCACTCACTAAGCCAATGAGGAGTGGTTAGGCTAACGGCCAGATTTCCCCTACATGCTAGAAATGGGCATGAGCAGAAAAAGGAATGGAAGGAGCACCTAGTATTCATACACACATCAGGAATCAACTGGAAGAGGAGAGTCCACATGGGCTTCTGGTTCCAGTCTGCCAGATCATCTCCTTGTGACAGCCAGAATCAAAGTCTGGGGCCAGGTTTTGGACCCACTTCCATCAGTTTTCATGCTAGGTGGTGCAATTATTCTTTGTACAGTTTTATGGCTCTTGGTGCTTCAGCTACAAAGTGATGAAATAATGTACTTAAGGTGAATTAAGGATGAAACAGTCTCAATTATCTGTGGACTAACTTCATTATAAGAGTCAATCTAGGTGACAGAAATTGTCCACAGGAGGAAAATTAAGACCAAGTATCTACTGTACAAAGAAAGTCTGATCCTTAAAGCAGCAAACATAATGTATCACATACACATGCAGTACATTAATAAAAGGCAGCAGCTTGAAAAGACTTGGAAATAGCACTCAGACAGAACAAAATGCTCAGATTTGGGACACGAGGATGGCCTGGGAGAAGCTAGCATTGCTGAAAGCTCTCTGTAGAGGGGTACCTGTATCTCTGATGTCATTATGCTGGTGTCTCTTATCAAATTACTAGCTGAGGAAATACTCTAGGTTAATGGGGGATGCTTCTTGTACTCTCACATATGCCCAGTAGAAATGATTCACTCAGAAGCTTAGCTCTTCTTGCTATTAATTTTTTTCCTAAGGCACGGCAGGAACAGGGGTGAGGCAAATGATTGTACTTGCTAAGCAATTCCCAGGAAGAAACTTCCTGGATGGAAGAGACTTTGCCACCAGCTGCTGAAGGAGTTGCAGGGAGGCCTGCTTCTCCTGAAATGTCTTCGAATCACATGCCAATGGGGAATCCATTCACTCCATTTAAATTGGCTTTCTCTTTTGTAGAGGAACATCAGCTAATTTGATCTGTGCTTTGTAAGCACCAAGATGAAGAAGGCAAAGCGGCCATGATGGGAGGAGATGCTGTATGTTGGACTATGCAATAGTCCATTTTGCGCCACTGGTCTTATTTAGACCAATGGTGGAAACAGTTGATGACTTACTGTGACAGACAAGTCACATCAATGCTCTGACATGCTAGCAGGGTGCTCAGGAAAAACAGCTACTGCATAAAAGAGCAATCTGATATTCTAAGTGTATGTGCACAGCTAATCATGTGGAAGTGATCCTCTAGTGACACATGCAACACTCACTGGAAGTGAGCAGAGGTTTAATAAGTTGTAGCCAAAGCTATACTTCAGATATCACAACTAGGAAGCTGCTATATAAATCTGAAGCATGTGTGAGGGGGAGTTTGTGTAAGTTCCCGAACTAATTTCCATTACAAAATTACCATAAACAGAAGTTGTATTGATTAATTTCTTAATGGAAAGATGGTATATTCATATACAACTACTTTTCAATACAATATGTGACTCTTTCCAAGACAACATCCTCGCTTCCATCTATCTTAAATATCATCATTTATTTTAAAGGTTGCATATGTAATGGAATAATTACACGTCTACAAATGCATGCTGATAGTGACTTTCTGTAGCTTTGAAACATCTTTTTATACCTCTTCTGTTTTGTGCTATACAAAGGCCCTTTCTTCTTTGTTCAAATAATAGAATTATAACTACATAAAATGGAAATAGCTGGCAAAAGCTCAATTTTAATTATACTGGCGAGCATTCTCCAAATCTCCTTCAGTTCCTCATATAATAATTACAGTTTGTCAGTCTAATACCAGTGAATACGTGGTCGTCCTAAACAGATCCAGAACTAGCACTGTGCCTGAATGATCTGCTAGCAAACACCTTTTTTTCTTCTTTCCTATTTTGGGCTAATACGTATGAACGCTACAAAAAAGCAAAGGCTTGTGTTAGTGGAATTGGCAACCCTTTCTATAATTACTGGGACTGTGAGATATAAACAGAATTTAGGTCTCTTCCTCAGTAAGAATAAAATGGTTTTACTTTTTGAAAAAGTGTCAGAATTGGACTCAGTAAAAGGATTTTTGTTGCAACTGAGTATTAGGTCTGGTTTTAATCAGGCTTAGACTTCCTAGTGGCTTCTTGCTCATGTGGCTCATGTTTAACCCCTTAGTACAGGAAGAATTCACTGGAATTTTCTAGAGGCTAAAATCAAACTGTCCCTCAGCCCTGGAGAACGACACAGAGCTATATGAAGGAGTGCTGTTCAATAATTCAGAATCCCATAAACATGCAAATTAGCTGCATACACAGAAACATCTCACCACTGAGCTCTTCATACACCCTAGCAGCACTGTCTTGTGTCGACTTGCCCCTGCATGGAAATGCACGGCCACGTTTGCTGCATGTATCACAGCAGTTCTGTGCGCTTGCAGGCAGCTCTGTATTCAGTGCTAGATACCAGAGCAGCATGGCAGTGAACTGCACCAGCTATTACAGACAAGCTTGTTACCATCACATTGGGCTGATGCGCTAAATTTAAGTAGCGGTTTTATTCCGTGTATTCATACCAAGATTGTTCCGTGGAGTAAGTACTGCTGCCTAGTACTTAGCTGCACTGACTACTGCACATTGAGGCTTGACATAAAACAGTGGAACAAGAGGATTGCAATTGCATGCAGTGAGCAAGGGCTTGTCTGGCTTGGCTTAGGCTGCTTCAGGCCCTTGGTTTGGGGCTTGCCTATGGAACCCAGTTATAACCAGGCATGCAGGCATCCAGGGCCGTTTCATCCATGACACCTACAATTGAAAGTGGAGTGTTTTCCGAACATGGAAGGACAAGAAGGAGAATTAGGAATGCAGAACCAGACATAGGCTGCTTGGTGGCATACACAAGACTAAATTTTGCTGTTCTCTGATGCTTTAGAGCTGAGATGCTTCTACTGTGAGAAGGGGTAGAGAAGAGGAGGACCAGTTGCAGAGCTGATTCTAATGCCTCAGGTGACAGGAATAGTCACTCTTGATTTGGGGGAAATTTAATTTCCCCATTTCCCTTCCACACATACCTATGTACTTCCACCAGGGGCTTTACATACGGAAAGTAGGCAATGTTGTAGACTGCTTGTGTACACAGCAGCTGGTTGACACCAAGAGCAGCTGAATTTGCATATGTAATTGCCCTGGCAGGAAAGTATCATTTGGCATTAATGCAAGTGTGGAGAGGATGCGCCTTCTACGCTCAGCAATTCATCATGGGTTGTTTTTGGGTAAAGAGATGATGTTAGTTTTGTGAGGCTTGGTAAACTTCTGAACTTGCTAAGACAGCAGAAGAGCAGGTGGAATTAATGACGTATCCTCACATGCAGAAAAAATATTCCCTTTCACCATCTTAACTATTCAATACTTCCTGGCATTTAAAACAAGTACGACATACAATGTACTGTCAAGTCCATTTATCAAGATGACGACAGGTTAAATTAGTCTTAGTTGCAGGAATTGCATTATTTTATACCCTTTGTCTAGTGTGGCAGCACTGGGAAAAAAATGCCACAAAAATATAGAAGGCATCACTTCTTAACCCAATGCCTTGCCTACACTAATTGCTCATCCATGCCTTATCTCAGAACTGAGATTAAAATGTCAGCTTACAGTCATATACATGGTCAAAAGAGTAGTGCTTCAGTCAGTAGTGACTACAGGAATCTATGTAGCCTGCATCTGCAACCACATATAAGGTTTATCTTGAATTAAAAGAGCTGTCTGTGTCTGTCTATACTACTGGATCTCTGTAGTGCCTTACTGCAGCTAGCCTATGCCTTGTGGGGAGTCTTCACTTCCTAAAGCATCTGACTTACAAATCCATTACTGTACTTAATAAAGTTTTGAGTTTCTCACTATATGCTGGAGTCCCTTGTTTCCTTTCCTTTATTTGGAAAAAAAATATCTATATAAGGTGTTCTTATGGAAACATAACCGTAAGAGATTTTCCTGTACTACAGGAGCCTGATTTCTGCAGAGGTATTTCAGGAAAGTTGCAAAAACAATTACTAGAAATCAGAGTCAGGATGTGTGGGACTGATTATGTTTCTGCTCCTGAAGCACGATGGCTGATGCAGACTTTCTGAACCTTGTGGTACTTACAGCTGGGCAATCTCCTCTAGCAACTGAGATTTAACAAGTTTGCTTCAGTACCCTGGTGCCAACAGGGCTGTAGCATAAGCTGACACCATGTGGCTCAGCATAAGCTGGCAGTGCTATTTGTGCTTTCACACTTCAGCTGTGAAGCTACATCAGTGATGGCTCTAGACCCTAGATGCTGGGATGTGACAATACTTCCCATCTTGGGAAGAGGCCACAACAGTAGCAGTATCTGCATCTGTGGTTACTTTAACACTAGGAGCTGTTGAAATCTTGATTCTTGTGATGAACCGATTCTGCCTAGGCTCTAGTTTAGCCTTGGAAGCTGTGTGGTGGGGGAAATTCTACTTTTGGCAGCTGCTATTCTGTAAAAAAACCTGTGTAGTACATGAAAAGATCCCAGAGCAGAAAAGGCCTTGGGAATAGAGAATGAAGCCTCTCATGGGAAAAACAACCTAGTAAAATTAAATTTTAATCAAACAATTGTCAGTGAGAAGCACAGAGATGGAACTTTGGATTAGAAAGGAGAGCTATCATCAGGTATGAATAAGCTAGCACAGGTATGGATAGGCTCGAGCAGTTATCACACTCCTAGGCTAGGAGGGCCAGCCTTGCTTGTAGCTGAAACACAGCCCCCTGCATCCAGGGAGTAGCTACACATAATAGCTGTTCTCAGGGTGACTCCAGAGCAAGCAAATTGTGACCAAGATTGATTAGTCACAGGATTTCTGTCATGGTGGTGGAACAGAGCTCACTTAATGTGCCATGGAGACTAAATACTCTCCCTCCTATGCTAAGAGGGTTACTCTGTCTCCAGGATCTTATAGTTCTATGCTGTATGGGGCTCCACTCCAGTCCTACCATATAGGGAGATATGATTCTTTGTGCCTTGCATCTTGATTCTAGATTGCCAGAATTCCTGTCTTGCCACAGCTGCTACTTACTCTTCTAAAGGATTTGTACAGCAGAGACCAGCATGCTTGCACAGCAGAAATACTCTTGAAATGTATGAAGAAGCAGGAATGCTGTCCTGGGCTCCTGCTTGTGTGCCCATGGGAAAAGCAGAATTTGAATTGCAGCTGCAGACTGCTATTTAGTCTCTACGGGCTGAGACCTCCAAGATATTTCTGGACAGTGATCTGGGGACAGTGATCTGTAGAGTGAAATTCTTGCTAGATGGTCAGGTCACCGGACTAAAATAAATGGAAGGTATGTACCACTGAATAATGTCCATACTTGAAACAAAATGACAAAAAAGTACCTAAATGGGGTGAGAAAGGGTTATCTTATTTATTTTTTAGATAAAAGTTGTTCTTTCTTGCTTGCAAAACCAACGAGTCAGCAATACTGCAAAGCAAATCTACCTTTCATACACTTTCCTTGTATTTTAACTAGAAAGGCATGTCCTCAGGTCTTTCCTTATCCCTGCCTCTGCCCTGGTCATGATGACTTCAGTACAATGGCCAACATCATACCCAGACTAGATGAGAATAATTGTATTAACAACTCAATTTTTCCCAGCTGACCTATCCATCAAATAGCAGATCTGCCAGCTCACTCTAGACTATTATTGTATTTTATCCCTTTTCTCATTGTACCTCTCCTAACAGTTATTTCTCAGTTGACTGTTGATTGTTCTAACCACTACTCCAGTCAGTCCTTACTCAAGCCACATAAACTCGCATTTCATTGATATGTTTGTTTCTACTTCTACCCATATTTTCAAGTTAAGCTTGATGCCAGCAGAATTAATCTCTCTGGTCTGTGTGGCAGCAACTACGCCCTCTGGGATGGGCACAGTGATCCTTGCTGGGATCTGAATCATCATATGCAAGAGAAACTTTGGCAAGAGGACAAAACCAATAGTCACTACAGATTATGTAGTAGGGTGCTATGATAGGCATTTTCTATCATGAAGAACTTTTTGCTTTTGAAAGCAACAGTGCTTTATATGACAATCAGAAAAAAGGGATGCAATTAAAAGTACTGGTGTGTGTCTGCATGTGGTAGAAAGAAGTAGTAGATTGCACTCCTGAAATACAGGCATTTTGTAAAATGTTGAATATGGGCCAGGGATGAGGTTTGGGAAGGTAAGGTGATTCTTGCAAGTCAGAAGTTTTTTTCGTTGATGGCATTTTTTAATTGTGCTGCTGTGGAATTCCCTCTGCTGGTGCCAGGTTACCTCCTTTAAGGAGGCATGGTGGAGTGTGGGGGCTGAGGGCAGGAATTACATAAAAAGTTTTATGTTTGTCTCTGTAAGGAAAGAACAGATTCTAAAGCCTTTTCTCTTGCAAAATTATCCTCTGGTTAACTGTGGTCTCAACTGCTTTGATACTTCATGACTTTAGGCCTGTAAAGGGCAATGTCAAATTTGTCTGTGTTTTACTTACCGTGTTTCTGCTTTAGTCTGTTATTTCAATGCGTCTTCCAAATTCCCATGCCCCAGGTAATTGATGCCACTGTGATTTTCAAGGCATTTGCTTGAGTTTTGCACCTTAGCACAGAACAATTGAATTCTTCTACCCTTTTAGGCACGTTGAAGACCACCATCTCTTTTTTCCAAAGTAGATTAACAGAATAACTGGAATATATAAGACATTTCAGACCCTGTTTCTATATCCTCAGTTACTAGGCTCTTTAATTACTGTACCTCTAGGAACAACCACTACCTTAACAATTTTCTTCTTGTGTACCACTTGTCTCTGCACTATACAGCAGTGAAGATCACTGAAGATCATATTGCTGGAGTTTTGGCCCAGCACAGACAAGGCTCACTTGAAGACCATGTTGGGATGTTCCAGAGGGATTTAATTTGGAACCTTTAAGGTCTTAGAATAGCAATAGTTTTTCTCTTCTTGCCAAAGTAATGCTCTTCAAATAGCTTAAGTGGAAGAGACCATCTTTCTCTTCAGATCTTAGGACAGCAGGACCTGGATTCCATTTCCATGTTGACTTCCAAACAATGACCCATTCTTAGTTGGGTAGAGACAGATTTTCCCATCTTGAAAACCAGGTTGTATTACAGATTGGAATCTCACAGTTAGGCTGCACTTGGAATGGACTAAGCGTTTTTACCATTTATTGAGATTCCATAGTGATTACTGGTATAGGACAGCTCAAGCCCTTTGCAAAACAATGCTGAACTTATAAATATCATCAGTAGAGTAGAAAATAGGGAATTTTTTTTTTCTGCTGCTACAGCCATGAAGTGTAACTGCATGCTGTGATTCAATCAGCTGTTTCAGGTACCTTTGTAAATATGTTGTCTGGAGTAGTCAGTTTTCACTGCTTAGATAGCTGAAAATGCCTACCTGGTTTGTGTGTTTTCGAGACATGAGGCAATTTTTAAAAAATCAATAGTCAAACCCAGGGTGAATTTGTATTACAGTGAAATTAAAGTACCAATGGAAGGCTGTATTTTGTGTAGAAGAATCATCTAAAAGGACACTTGAGCCTAAATACAACCCTACTGTAACTGTACTGGCATCAATGGCATTTGTATAGCCTATGCGGAGATAAATCTGGTTTGGAGACACGTAGCTAATCAAGTTTAATGGGAATGTCAATCCTTGATATCAAGAGAAGCAGGATTGTGTTCTTATATAGTAGCTAGGGAAAGTACATTAACTGAGTAATTAATTTGGTTTTATTCACTCTGTAGTTGTGTGAATAAAATGAATATCAATCAATAATACATTCAGTGAACTTTGTGATATCTCTTACTCTAGAACTAGTTTATCCAGCTGTCTTGGAGAACTTCAGATGTAACATGGTAATGTTTCCATGCAATCCACTTACCAACAGTTCTGAGACAGGATCAGAGATTCTGGCAAAGGTTAACCATACTAGAAGATACCACATAAATAAAACATAAGAAAAACATAAATGTACTAGGAGATTCCCCATAAACAAAAACACTGGAAGGATTCCAGAAGACCGAAAGGTTTCCAGTGATGCACAGGGAGACTTCTGTATAGAATCCAAGGTGCAGAACATAAGGAAGGAGTTTGGAGGCCTCTATGCAATTCGTACTCTTTTCAGAGGAAACATACAAACACTGCTAGCAATATGCTAGCCAGAAAAGGGTAAATAAAGCTTGTAATGTCTTTGACCACCTACTTCCTTGTGTAGGCATCAATTCTACATCTAATCATTCTTTGTCCTTTAAGTTTTCTCAAGGCAGAAGGGGTTTGATTGAAAGAGAATGTATACTGGCTGGCTATATGCAATCCTTTAACATCACATTCTTAAACTCCAATTCTGGTCTTATTAAACTGCTAGCACTTATGGTACAGTGAGACAGAGAATGCCCCTGAACTGCTATAAGACGCCACATAAATACTGTTTCCAAACTTTTTAATCTTTCTCAGCACATACAAAAGAAGCAGCTGGCCAAGAGTAAGGGTTGAAATGGAATCTGATTGTTATTCATCTGGGATCTCCTCCAACTCCCACTAAAACAGTATTTCCACTGAGTTTGTATATGATCTGATTTCAAGTCCCATGCAGTAAATCCTAGCCAATTCACCTCTTAAAGGTTGTCCTGACTCAAATGCTAACTATCAGCATTTAAATGAAGGCTCTTCCTACTTATGAACAGATCTTATTCTTGTGTCTGTTTCATGAGAAATGCCATTTATTGCTATTTCGGAGAATCAGTAAACTATATGGCTTCTCATACAGCAGCCTCCCCTAGCAATGCCTATGGTGTCCTCTCTGTCTTCAATCTTTTTACATTTGTAATTAAACACTTTCAAATGGGAACATTTTTCTGTGGGTAGCAGATTCAACAGCGTGATCACGAGAGCCCCTAATGATCCCATGCTGAATACTTCTTGAACATGGGTTTAAAGAGAGATTATGTGTGCAGTCATGCCATTACAAAAAATCTGTGGCTCACATATATATAATCCAAAACATATGATCCAGCACAAGCCACAAAAAGACTGAAGCAACAGCAAGAGGTGTGAACTGTCCCACTTGTCTGTACAGAGTCTGTGTGCCAGTATTACAAAGTTCTACATGACTTACTGTGTCCCACTAAGTTAATGCTTAGAGCAGGCACAGCTTGCAGTAGAAGGCGGTGCATGCTTCACTTCTAGGGAAAAAAATTCTGTAGTTCTTAGTCGCCCCATCTCACTGAGATCAGTGAACCTCTTGCAGGTGCTAGGCACATAATTTAGGAATGTCTGGAAAGACCTTTGATCCTTGGGCTGAAGACATTTTGAAAGAGCAAAGTGGTGGTTGCTGCAAGGATACTACCCTTGTGCTCCTGCAACGCATCCCTTTAGGTGAAGGGTGACGATGATTTGTTGAGGCACTTGGTGGAAGCCTTAGCTACCACAGCCTGTGCTGTGCTTGTTTTCTAAGGTAAACAGGAAATCTCAGACCTCAGTAACGTCAATTCTGAACTTCTCACCAGGGTTAAATTTCATTTGAAGGGAAAATAGCAGTAGGAATGATCTCTATGTTTAGTTATTTCGTATCTCGTCTTACATTGTCCTCTCACGAGTGTGCCAGAAGGCCACAAGGAGACCTCTGATTGTTGTGTATGACCTGCATAACGGGCTTTTCCAGTTGTTGAAATGGCATGTGGAAGACTGAGCGAGCTGTGTTCCTATTCTACTGAATTCAGAGTGACTGGAGAGGAAAACCTTTGCTCTGAATCTGCAGGGACTTGAACCTATGCCTCTCTCCCCTCCCAAAGGAGTTCTGAACCAAAAAAACTTACCTGCAAAAATTCTAAGCTGGATATGAATTTCAGCCTCCAATTTCTTTTCTTAGTCTTGTTATTGGCAAATTGTACCAATACACTTGGAATGCCACACCCATCTCCAGATTTAATTGTCAAAACATATTTAAATACCAAACATTTTATTAATTTCTGTCAGAGAGTAGCAGAACATTCCCACTGGTTTTTGTTTTCCTTGAGCTTTCCCAGGCAACTCTTGCCTCTTTTCAGGATCCGTCTTCCACTTGTTGAGATCGGAAGTTGTGTTGTCATCCATATGTGTTAATCACTATGCTTGCTTTGAGGTGTTGGAAAAATAGGAATGTGGGTTATAGATTTTGAACTGCCATCCTGAGGGTTCTCCCACCAAGTAATGTTTATAACCTCAAACCACTCTGCCTATCCTGACTCAAAGAGAAAATGGAGCTGTTAAGCATAGTATGTGACTCTGTTCATCAGAGGCTCTCAACAACCATAGCTTGGTGCTGAATCTGGGGCAGAACTAGGAATGTTCTGGTATGGCTGTCTGATTCATCCTCTACTATTTTTGAAGTTGTGGTGCTTTGTATTGTGTCTAAATTAAAATATATTCTTGATTGTGTCTAAATTAAAATATATTCTTGCATTAAAATCATATATAGAATTCAACTTCAAAAGCTGTCTCAGAAACTGTCTCCCCTTTATGACAATAATGCACAGTCCCACTCATTTCTTTGCTCCACAAAGCGCTGTCAAACATGCCCAGTCATCCAGTGCTCGTTGCAGCAAAACTGTTCATCTTTCAAAGGCAGCATTCTCAAAGCTTTTTACAAACCCCACTAGCAGACATCTTGTGCTACTCCCTGCAAGGGAAATGAGTAACCCTCCTCTAGTCGCACAGGGGGATGCTAAAGTAAAGCCAGGCAATACAATTTGCCCAGTGTCACACAGCAAGCTTGTCAGTAGCATGTACCTTTCTAACACCTCAGTCCTGGTTTCTAAACAATAGTCCAAGCTTCCTCTCTATTCATCCACTCAAATTACTGTAAAGGATTAAGTAGGTACTTAACACCATATTGAAAAGGAGCCAAAATTAATTTCACAGGAGAGGAAGAAACCAGCACAAAGAATTCAACAAGTTGGGGGGTGACAAATGTGTGTACTGATTAAGAGACAGAAACAACCTGCACTTAACTGCTAAAGCTTGTAGTTGTCAAATGTAGCCCTCTCACACTGCTCCCCCCTGCCCTGATTTGTGATAATCGGCAGAGCAAAAGGCCTCTTTAAATGAGGCAGAAACCTTCCAGAGAACAGAGTGCACGTCACTTCTGCTCAGTAGCTTATCTGGTCAGGTGCTCGCCTAAAGGCACTCTGAGTTCCTTTACTGGATAGCAGCCCCGAGGAACAGAACTGAGCGCCTCTCCTTGACAAGAATGGCATCTGAAACCTAGTGCTTCTCTACACAGCCTAAACTGTGGTCCCAAAAGAGCATGTCTGTCTTAGAAGAACTATGCTGTGCCTATCTGAATTAAGTATTATCATTGCACCTGCAGAGCTGCAGATGCTATGTAACCTGTCATTGGAACAGCAAAGGAGCTCACATAACCAGAATAAGACTTGAACCTGAGCAGTATAAACCTGGTCCTTCCAGGCTGAGCAAATTAATCCATTCGTTACATGTAGGAAAGGAAACACAAAATGAACTGGAAGGAAATGGTTCACATCACTAATAAACCACAGGAACAGGAATGATGCTGACCCATACTGCTCAGCTGTTACTAACAGGCTAGCTTTACAGGTATTTTCAGCAGTCTCCTCCTCTTCAGAAGAGAACATATAGCCTCAGTAACACACCAAGAACCTCCAGTTATTTGTCAGCACACCAAATACACAAGATCTTTCTGCTGAAATCACCACTAGAGCTCATTAAAGTCTTGCAGCAGTGTACAAATGAGCACAGCAGCACCTGGCTGAACATCTGCTTCTATGTGGAGAGTAGAGAAATGGAGCCCCTGATGTCTTCTTATGGAGAAAGAACCCTCTCCTGCTTGAGCTAGAAGAGGATCTCTGCAAGAATGCGTAGGTGTCAGTGGCATTATTTCCTCCAGACTCCAGGCTTTCTTAAACCAAACATTCTCTATCTCTCCTACTATACCACAAAGATGCACATATGCACAAAGAAAATTAGAGATAAAAGATAGAACTTGGGTCTATTTTATGGGATCATTAAAAATGTTCCCCAAGGCAGACATTAACAATTTACTTGAGTCCTCACACCTTCCTGCTTCCATTGAAGCAGAAGGTGTATCAGGAAGTGGGAAATACAGCATAGGCAAGATACTTAATTTGGGTTGATATAATAATCAGACTGAAAAGCTGCAACGTGCCCAAACAGACAATAATAAATCTCTTGTAATAATTGATTGCCACTAATAGCTACTGCAAGCAAAGGAAAAAAGTAAAATGGAGAGCCAGCAAACTAGAGGCCTCAGCCAGCCAACAAGAATAAATACCAACAAATAAATAGCAACAAACTTTGATATAAGGATTTGAGACATTTTCTCCCTACCAAACAATACAGACAAATGAAATGCAGACCCACATAATGAGGTTTATCCCCTTCTGTGATTGATCCCAACACATATTCCTTTATGCAGAATTTCTAGCACCAGGAAAAAACTCAAAAGAAACAGGCCGTACCACGTACGCAGGATGGAAAACAGCCTTTTTGCCCCTTCCATGATGTTCTAGCATTGTGCCTTGTCTTTGGTTTTAGATTCAATAAGGTTGTTAGCCTTTGCAAATTCTCACAGGCATGAGTTCTTCCACTGAGCCCCTCAGCAGGTAGGCCATATTGCTATAACTGTGCTTACTCATTTGGATGGAATAGTTAGGACTTTTCATCCCACTGCAACTTACATCATAAATCCTGCAACTTAGGTCATCAGTCCTGAACTCCACATCACTGCTGTGCAGGATCCCTCCTCCTGCAGACTAATCTTGCTGCTTGGCATCAATGGAAGAGCTTTCAGAGTTGAGGAGTACTGGCACACTTGAAATTTCAGTTAATTCCCTTTCAAAAGGCATTGTTGCTATTCTTGGAATAATGAGTAGGAAGTTTTAGAGGCAAAATTGTTGAGTTGTTTTCTGACAGCTTGCTCCGACGATGCCATGACCCATATCACTTCTTGTTGAAGCAAAAAGAAGTCAAAGCATCCAAGTTTTTGTCTGAATGACAATTCATTAAACAGCTGGTCAAAAATTGCTAGAGTCCAAACATTGTCTTGACACAAAGTGCTTTTTTGCCCCAGAAGGAACACTTAATATTTTTTAAATGTTGGTTAATTTTTTGTAAAGACCTTCCAATGGAAAATCTAGGAATAAAACCCAGTTTGCTGATTATTAAGTGTCACATTTTATTGAAAGATACAGGTTCTCATGAGACCCTATCATACAATGAAAAAGTGTGGGTGGTTTCTTAGCCAGTTTTGATGTTCATAAATATTCTCAAACAGTGCCAGAGAGAGATTACAAGAACTCCTTATGCTTGTGCTCAGTGGAATGGGCTTCTGGATTCTACCTAATCTGTGTTACTTCTGAAAATAGAGAACCTTGAAGACTAGCCACTAGATGCTGTTATTCTGGTAGCACAGTTCCATCATCGTGGACTAAGAACAGTGGTTTCTCCCTCATTTGGTACCATGATCCATCTCAGCATAGGGTGGCTGAACTTCACCTGAGAAGTGAAGTTTACCTCCCTGTAAAACGGTGTTCGTACAGTGCAAAACTACCTGTGAAGACACACCCACCTCACCTCCTTTTCCCTATCCACTCCATCTACTGGTATTATGATGTCTACTTTCACACTGTCACTGTCAGAAAGACATTACTATGGTATTCATTGATCTGGGCCATATCATGTGCTCTTTCTCAAGCATTAGTGGTGACCTTGAAGACAAATGTGATTTCACTGAAGGGAGGGGAAAATATAAGAAACCTGATTGCTGGAGAAAATGAGAAAGCTATAAGAAAATATTGTCTTGATGCTAAACTTCAGTGTCTTGAGTCCCCAACCTGTGTGAGAAGCATAGCTGGGCAAATATGACAGTGAAGATACCTTGCCCTCTGTGGTACCACTACTATCTTTTGTAAAATCAAGGTATTGCAGGTGTTCGGAGCAAGAATAAGCAACTTTTTAATATTTCATTTAATCCTTTACAGGTTTAGTAAGACAGGTAGAAGGAAGAGAGAAAAAGAGAGTACCACTGATGTCTAACCATGTCTTAGGTGGGATGGGGTAGTCAGTATGCTGCAGAGCTGTCTAAGGAGGAGCTTTGAGCCAGGGACATCTAAATAAACTCTTCCTCTTGCGAAATATACTGGAAGATCATTCAGGGATTCAAGTCTGCCCAGGAGGATCTAGCTGCTCCTTTTGCATGAGAATCTAAGCACTTGAAATCTCTTGACGGCTTTGGAAGACTCAGCCTTTTTAACTTGTTCAGAGCAGATGGAAATGCTGCCATTCAGATTTCAAATTTGAGATTTGCTGCTCCACCGTCAGCTCCTGAGAAGCCAGTTTCTTTGCCTCTGAACTGAACCCCATTTGAAAGTAAGCCATTTTGCATAGGAACTAAGAGCTTTCCTGCTTGACTATAGATTGCAGGAAATCTGAAGATCCCACATATGACTGTGGCATGTCTTGAGAAACAAACATTCCTTGAAAGATGACTGGTTCCCTTAAGCTTATTCTGCTATCCTAGAGCAAATGTACATGCTGGATTATGTAAGTTCCCACAAGAGTATATCATTCTACTGCTTTTAGACCCTCCATAAACTTCTATATGATTATCACTTTGCAATAGTCCTTCTGCATTTGTAACTAAATTGTTGCAGTTGATTTGATTACAAAAAAAAGGGAAATAACCCTTTTGCTTGTGTCTTATAGCAGAAGCGGCAGCATGAGGAGCCTTTATATAAGAAAAAAAACCCAACATGAAAATGCTAAGAACAGGCACAAATAGAGACTCATCTACTTCGAGACTGGCAGTTAGAAATGTTCTAGAAATAAGACTTGGAATTGCTTGTGCTGTATTCTTGCCACCTGCAAGGGTATGTTTATCTCCTTTAGAAAGAACTGGAGTGAGATTCTTCTGTTTAGGACGACAAAATTCATAGCAAAGTCAGATTCAGAGTGACTCCAAAGCAGACAGTGACAAATTCTGCTGCAGTTGCTAGACCTCCTTCACTGAGTTGCAAAAGTCTGTTTAGCAACACTCAGTGGCCTACAGCTATGGTTCCTCAGGCTGCACTCATGTCAGCTATTATAAGCTAAGCAAGTGAGCCTAGGCATGCAGCTGGATTGAAGACTTCCAAGAAAAACTGATGGGGGTGCTGCAGGCAGTGGTAGTATTCCTGCCAAGTCATCACTGCACAAGTGTGGTGACACAGTGCTATAAAGTTCACTGTCCTACATGCAATGCTAAGAATCACTTGAACTCCTAGGAAGATTAAATGGATTTTGTTATTGCTGTTCCATGCTCACCTATCTATACTTGGAGTTGTTACAGTTTTGGGTGGCCGGGTTCTGGTGGTGGAGGGGGGCTGCAGGGGTGGCTTCTGCAAGAAGCAGCCAGAAGCTCTCTGCAGGCCCAACAGAGCAAACACCAGCTGAGATCAAGACCTGACGCTGACCAAGGCCAAGCCCATCAGCGATGGTCACAGTGCCTCTGGTAATCACATTTAAGAGGAAAAAAACACAAGCAGCCGCTTTTTGCCATCAGAGAAGTGACTGAGAAGATGTAAGAAACTGTGCAGACACCAAGGTCTGAGAAGCAGGGGGGATGAGGCGCTCCAGGTGCTGGAGAGATTCCCCTGCAGCCCCTGGAGAAGACCATGGTGGAGTAGGTGTCCCCTTGCAGACCATGGAAGATGATGAGGAGCAGAGACCCCACCTGCAGCCCATGGAGAGCCCCATGCTTGAGCTCCGTGGTGGGGGAAAAAGGGAGTGAAATCATGACTAAAGTGAAGTCTGCTAAGAAGGGAGGGGTGGGGGGAGATGCTTTAAGATCTGGTTGTATTTCTCATTACCTGACTCTGGTTTCAATGGGTATGTGTATGTAGTGTAATAAATCAGAGAGTTTTCTTTCCTTTATTCTGTGTTTAGTCTGTTTTGCCCGTGACGCTAATTGCAGAATGATCTCTCCCTGTCTTATCTCAGCTCCTAAGCCCCTCAATAAATATTTTCTTCCCTGTCCAGATGAAAAGGGAAGTGATAAAGCATCTTTGGTGGGCCTCTGGCCTCCAGCCAGGGTCAAACCACCACAGTAGTCATCTGTCAAATTCCATCTGTTTAACAGAAGTCACTGGGGCTGTAGTGATACGTACCAGCTAATGGCTTGATTTCAACTGGCTAGTGTAATACCCACACAACAGAGTCTGATCACAGGGGACTGCTGTGTTCTGTCCCAGAAGCGATGTGTCTCGGTTCTAAGTCATGGTCAGTTTGAGTGCTCAGACAGAAGGGTTCTGTCAATGGAAATTAATATTCTTCTGCTTTGGAAACAAAGTACACTGTCTCTCAAGGTAAGAAGGGAATTCCAGTCTACAGCCATTATTTGATGGAACTGCTTCCAATTCCGAATCTTCTGAAATCCTTAATTCACAAGCACTTTTTTCCAGGGGAAATAATGCTTCTGAAAAGTCTCATTGAGGCTGTGTTCAGAGGGAAAGGATTTCTTAACTGCTTCGCATAGTGCTTCAGTGCAGAGTATGAACTGCCAAGAACCCCTCTAAAGTTCATGTAACTACTGGAAACTAATAGAAATTTAATTGTACTGCTGTGTAAAAGCCCCAGTGAAGTGCATACCAAAGCCTCTGGCAGACTAGAACAGGGATCATAAAGCAGAAGTGGAATCCATGGGAATGCTCATGAGCACCTTGGGAGCATGCCTGAAATAGAAGGTATAGTGTGGTTGTGTCAAACAGATGCTCTGAAGATGACCTGTGGACTAGGCACAGCTGAGACACACACACAGAAGGGGAGTACATATCAGACCCTCCATGAGAAAACTAATTAGCTGTCCCAGGCCAAAACTAGCCTTCCCAAGCAGCCAGCCCAGGTGAGCTGTTAGCCCAGGTGATCTGAGTTAGCCTGGCCTGTTTCCACACCACCTGACATTACTCATCCATAAAAGGGGCTGGTTGGGGGGCCCCTAAAGGTTGAAGAACTGCAGGTACCAATTGGTACCATGATGGTACAAAGATGACAATACCGCACTGACAGAGGCTCCTTGATTCCCACTGAGAAACTGATTCACCAACTGGAGAGTCAGGGGGTGATTGGTAGAACCTGCTCACCCTTCAGCAGTCCAGTATGGTCAGTGCAGAAGTCCAGTGGAGAGTGGAGGCTGACAGTGGAGTATTGTGACCTGAATGAAGTCATGCTGCCTGTGAGTGCTGCAGTGTCAGACATGCCAGAACTCTAGTATGAACTGAAGTCAAAAGCAGCCAAGTGGTGCACTACAATTGTCACTGCAAATGCTTTCTTCTCAGATCCTTTGGTGGCAGAGTGCAGGACGGAGTTTGCTTTCACTTGGAAGGGAATCCAGTTCACCTTGAATGGACTGCCCCAGGGGTGGAAAAACAGCCCCATCATCTGCCATGCACTGATAAAGACTGCATTAGAACAGGGTGAAGTCCCAGAGTACCTGCAGTATATTGATGACAACACTGTATGGGGCAACACAGCAGAGGAAGTTATTTAGAAAGGGAAGAAAATAATCCAAATTCTGCTAAAAGCTGGTTTTGCTATCAAATGAGATAAGGTCAAGGAACCTGCTCAAGGAATCCAGTTTTTAGGAATTAAATGGCAGGACAGGCATTGTCAGATCCCAATGGATGTTTTACATAAAACAGCAGCTATGTCTCCATCAACCAACAAAAAGGAGACACAAGCTTTCCTAGGCATTGTCGGTTTTTGGTGAAAGCATATCCCAAACTACAGTCTCACTGTGAGCCCTCTCTACCGTGTAACCCAGAAGAATAATTTCCAATGGAGCCCTGAGCAGCCACAAGCCTTTGAACAGATCAAACAGGAGACATTCCATGCAGTAGCCCTTAGGCCCATCTGGACATGGCCAGATGTAAAAAATGTGCTTTACACTGCAGCTGGGGAGAATGGCCCTACCTGGAGTCTCTGGCAGAAAGCACCAGGGGAGACTCAAGGCCGACCGCTGGGGTTTTGGAGTCGGAGCTACAGAGGATCTGAGGCCCAGTACACTCCAACAGAAAAGGAAATACTGGCAGCGTGTGAAGGGGTTCGAGCTGCTTCAGATGAGCCCAGCTCCTCCTGGCACCCTGACTGCCAGTGCTGGGCTGGATGTTCAAAGGGAAGGCCCTGTTCCACACACCATGCCATCGATGCTACGTGGAGCAAGTGGGTTGCACTTATGCAGCGGGCTCGAATAAGAAATCACAATTGCCCAGGAATCCTGGAAGTAATCACAGACTGGCCAGAAGGCAAAGATTTTGGAATATCACCAGAGGAGGAAGTGATGCATGCTGAAGAGGCCCCACTATATAATGAACTACCAGAAAATTAGAAAAAATATGCGCTGTTCACCAATGGGTCCTGTTGCATTGTTGGAAAACATCAGAGGTGGAAGGCTTTCTATGGAGTCCTACATGACAAGTTGCAGAAGCTGCAGCAGGAGAAGGCAAATTCAGGCAGCTTGCAGAGGTAAAAGCCATCCAGCTGGCTTTAAACATTGCCAGACGAGAAAAGTGGCCAAAACTGTACCTCTATAGTGACTCATGGATGGTGGCCAATGCCCTGTGGGGGTGGCTGCAGTAATGGAAACAAAGCAACTGGTAGTGCAGAGGCAAAACGATTTGGGCTGCTCCATTGTGTCAAGCTATTGCTGCCCAGTTAGAGAACCTAACTGTAAAAGTACACCATGTAGATGCCCACATACCCAAGAGCCAAGCCACTGAAGAACATCAAAACAACCAGCAGGTCGAGCAGGCTTCTAAGATTGAAGTGGCTCAAGTAGACCTCAATTGGCAACGTAAAGGCAAAGTATTTATAGCTTGCTTGGTCCATGACACCTCAGGCCATCAAGGAAGAAATACCACATATAGATGGGCTGGTGATCAAGGGGTGGATTTGACCATGGACACTATCTCACATCCATGAATGTGAAACATGTGCCTTGATCAAGCAAGCCAAGTGGTTAAAACCTCTGTGGTATGGAGGACGATGGATGAAATACAAGTATGGAGAGGCTTGGTAAATTGACTACATCACTCTCCCACAGACACCCCAAGGCAAGTGGTATGTGCTCACGATGGTAGAAGCAACCACTGGCTGGCTAGAAACATATCCTGTGCCCCACGCCACCGGCCGGAACACCATCCTGGTGCTTGAGAAGCAAGTCCTCTGGTGACATCGCACTCCAGAAAGAATTAAGTTGGACAATGGAACTCATTTCCAGAATAATCTCATAGACACCTGGGCCAAAGAACACAGCATCAAATGGGTATATACCCTACCATGCACCAGCCTCCAGGAAAATTGAGAGGTACAGTGGACTATTAAAAATTAGGCTAAAAGCAATTGGTGGCAGAACTCTCAAAAAACTGATATGCATTTAGCCAAAGCCATATGACTCATTATGACTCCAGGGGCTCTACCAATGGAGCTGGTCCTGCCCAATCAAAAGTCCCATGTACTGTAGAAGCGGATAAAGTCTCTGTAGTACACATGAAACACCTGTTGGGGAGGACAGTCTGGGTTGTTCCTGCTTCAGGCAAAGGCAAACCCTTTCGCAGGATTGCTTTTGCTCAGGGACCTGGGTGTACTTGGTGGGTGATGCAAAAGAATGGGGAAGTCCAGCTGCTAAATTGTTGCTGTATAACTAATCAGTCCATGGTAGATGGTATAAATAATGAATGAACGATACGTTATGAACCTCCCAAATCAACTGAAAATGCATAATCTGGGCATTATGTAGATGGTGTGGAAAAAGGGGTGGATAATGTCCTGGTTCTCGCTAGGCCAGAGTTAACCTCCCCAAGCAGCTAGTACAGGTGAGCTGAGTTAGCCAGGGCTGTTTTCCACACTACGTGACACCACTCCCCCATAAAAGAGGCTGGTTGGGAAGGGGTGCTCCTGGGTGCCTCCAGGGCAGGCTGAGCGTGGCTGAGGTGACAGGTCAGTCCTCACATTGTGCAGTATTCTCTGTTATCGTCGGATGTGAGTGAAATTTGCTGTGGGCTGTTATTGTTCCCCTTTCACAGTGACTTTGTCAATAAACTGTCCTTATCCCAACCCATGGAGGCTCTGTCTGCTTCTCCTCCAGGAGTGAGTGAGTGGCATGTGGTGCTCAGACACTGCTTGGGGCTGAACCACCACAATAGCAAAGACATTAAGGGATGAGCTGAACATTCACACGTATGTACAGTTCTGCATTATGCTGACTCTGGAAATATGACCGGAAATCTAATGGTGGCTAACTGGAATGGTTATGATACTAAGATTTGCAGGACATTTCCCCAGTATTCTTTGCTCAGCAGTTCAGAGTCATATCCTTACATCTTCCTTCATGATCCTTAAAAGGGGAAAGACAATTATTTGTGTCCTTCCCTGTCACACTCTTGTCCATAAGCCAGAGACAATCTCTTAAACTGCTGTCTGTAACTAGACTTGACTCCTCAACTTTTAGCAGCTAAAACACAGCGGAGGGCAGGAGGTGCAAACAAGACACCAGCAGGAGAGGAGTGATGAGTCCCTAACGGATTGGGTTTTTCCTCCTTTATCTAGTACCCAAAGTTTTGTAGTGTCTGTGCAGACATGAAAGATGCAGGCCATTTTAGTCCAATGAAACAGGTTGGTTTCATGCTAAGTGAGCTGAAAAAAGTTCTGTGAATACCTAAAGTTGTTGTTTTGCGTGGCAAGGTTCTGCTGGAGAAGCGGGGTTTACAGAAAAGGCAGCTAGAAGCTTTCCCTAGGCTAGACAGTGTAAATACCAGCTGGCTCAAGACTTCACTGCTGCTGAAAAGTGAGCCAATCAACAACGGTCACAGCACCTCTGGGAATCATATTTAAGGAAGCTTAAAAAAAAAAAAAAAAGCAAGTGGCCACTTTTTGCCACCACAGAAGGGAGTAAGAAGATGTAAGAAACTGCAGACAAGACGACCAGTGAAGAAGCAGGGGCAGGAGGCACTCCAGAGAGAGAGAGAGAGATTCCCCTGCAGCCCATGGAGAAGACCATGGTGGAGCAGGCTGTCCCCCTGCAGCCCACGGAAGATGATGGGGAGCAGAGACCCCACCTGCAGCTTTGTGTGGTGGGCTTCTGGTGGAGGAGGGGGGCTGCAGGGGTGGCTTCTGCAAGCAGCAGCTCGCAACTCTCTGCGGGCCCAACAGAGTAAACACCAGTTGGCTCAAGGCCGGACCCACCACTGACCAAGGCCAAGACAATCAGCGCTTTGTGAATCATATTTTAGAGAAAAAAAAAAACTAAGTAGCCACTTTTTGCCACCAGAGAAGGGAGTGAGAGGATGTAAGAAACTCTGTAGACACCAGAAGAGGGAGAGGAAACCATACTTAAAAATAGACAGCTTCCTTAATTGTGAGCTCCTGAGGTGTGATGGTTGGGGAGGGAAGAGTTTGATTATGTGTATATAAGTCTGCGCCATTTTCTCACTTTTCCTGGTACAGTTTAAACCCAAAGCAGTTGCCATATTCTTTCATGCCATTCCTCGGCCTATCATTATTTTCTAATTGCTCCTCTCTCTAGCAGATAGAACGGCTTACTTTTTAGCGTCATTGAGCTTGGTTCTAACCCTTACTTCTACAGTAATTAAGACTTGTGTAGTATTATTTCATTTGCTTTCTTTTTGGGACATTTTCTAATTCTGCCTTTTGTTCTTTTGCTTTTTTGATAGAGGCTGCAAGTCTGAAAGCATTTTGCTGCCTGCAGTACACAGAGTAAGTGCTGTGGATTTTTGTTACTTGATACCTACTGCATGGCTCCTTTTGTCTGCAAGCAACTAGGATCAGTGACTTCATAACAGCTAGTACGGAGAACTCCAAGTGTCAGGATGAAATTAGGAGGTGCCTGCACTTCATTCCCCTTCCTCAGCCTTTCTCTTGCTGGTAATAGTGCAGAAAGACTGTGGTAAACTCATCATCTCAAAATGATCAAGGGGATGGCCCTTACATTTATTGTTTGACCTTAGACAAAATAAAAATCCTCTGTCTTTCTGGTTATGTGATATTTTTGACCAATTGAAGATTCACAGGAAGAAAAACCTGCAAGGAACAAGTTAAGAAAAGGAAAGGAGCAGAGTGTGGTGGAAGTACAGGAGGTGAATGTGGAGCATTATCACGGGATTTGGACATCCTAATTCTGCCTTGGTGACTCAAGTTAGGACTTTTACATCGATCCAAGTAGTGCTCCAATGAGATATAAGATGAGGAATTGTTAATACTGGAAGGAAATTGAGAACAGTCAGAAGAAAGATAAAAGAGAAATGTACAACCTTATAGAATTGAAATTCAGGCACATCTGGAGGTTGGTCCTCAAAGACAAATCAGCAGGCCTCTCCACTGATGGGCTCCATATGAAACACAATGATCTGTGAGGTAACTAGAACCTCTGGGAACACACAACACTAGCACATTTGAGAATGGGAAACTTGCCACATCATCTTTAGCTCTCCACAAAACAACAGTGCTGACATCTAAGAATAGACTGCTCAACATGCAACAGCAATAAGGTCATCTGGCCCAGAAGCAGAAACTTTTGATGACCAAACACCATTTGCAGAATATTCTGAGGCTTTGTGAGTCCTGGATGGTATGTGCCCCTGTAGCAGGTTTTACCAGTTGACAGCACTAGCTACTATCTCATCTTCTCCTTCCAGCTATTTGTTGTTTTGTTTAATTAACCCAGCCTTCTGAAGGAGAGACTATGCAGTAGTCACTCTTTTGTTTAACTTCCTTCATAAAAACAGCTGCTGTCAGATAGCATTGAGGTTGGAATGATTACAAGATGTTCTAAATTAATCACTCTCCTGAAAATCATTTGTCTTAAGTTCTTGTATCAATATTGCCTTTACCATCTCTCCTTGGGAAGGCTTGCAGTGTGTCTCAAGATGCTCAGTCTGTTAAAGGAGGAGGCAAAATGAAGGCAACCAATCAAGTAAGTATACTAAAAGCTGTGCAAACATTACAACAGACTGACTGTTGCACTTGTGTGCCCTGGTAAACGCTTTCTGAGGAAACACAAGGCGAATTAAAGTGTCTTACTTTTTGCTTTTTTAGCATTTATAAAGGCTGTCTTCATATGACATTGTATTTTTAATTTCATACCTCCTTTCCTCTCACAGTTTTTATTCTACCTTATCTCCTTTTTCTTTTGTGCCAGATCCTTACTGAAAGGAACATGGGGATTACGGTCTTGATGGTGTGTGTCAGGTAAGAAGTAGGGAATGAGGGATAAAGGTAGGGTAACTTTTATTTCATTTGGAAAGGTTATGATGATGATGATGTTTTTTTTGGTACCTAAATACTGCAATGTAGAAGGAAAGCAGCACTGTCTGTGTTGGCTTCATGTGACATTTCTATTTGCGATTCTCCAACGTCCTTGACTAAATTCAACAAAAAAGAAGGAAATAGGGGAACAAAGACTTCATGCTTTCAGTATGTGGAAAATATAAACCTGTTTGGACTAAAAAAGTCAATTCAATAAAAATGTTTCTTAATGCAGCTTTGTCTCACTCATGATAAAAGCAGCATGGGCATGAACTTTGTGATATGCAGCAGTACACAGAACAGCTGCCGTGGCACTGGGACCCATGCCATGTCCATTACTACAGCCAATTGTTCTCTTATAGACAACAGCCACTGTTGACTACAGTGCTACCCTTCTTCTTGTTTGCTTATTCAAGATATTTTTTTTTTGTTTAGCAATACAGCCTGTATTTCTACCGAGGCTGAAATGGCCTTCCCTATTAGCTGCTCAATCCAGCTACTAAAAGTTTAATTAAATCTGCATCTGTTGCCTGTGGGCCCATTAAAACTCTAAGGGCCTCTGCTCTTTCCTCACTTATGCCTGCTCATGACTGTGCGCTTCCACTGGATTGGTTTCATTGCCTTCAATGGTTACCCTCCATTTGTGCCAAGGTAAACAAAACAGGAATTACATGCTAAGTATCCAGAAGACATTAGGAACAGACAAAATATGTGAGTAATTTTCTTGTTTAGATCTATAGTTCATTCTGTAAAAAATCTGGTTTGGAGACGGTTTTGAATATTGTTTGGGAGAAATTTATCTTTTCTTGAAAACCTCTTCTTATATAATTAATAATTAAAATAGCATCAAACCCCCATTGAGAAAATTGATTTGAGCTCTTTATAGGCAAATTCCCAAACAGCCAATGAAGGCATACCCAGAAATCCTGTGCTGTGGAAATTCCACAAGTCTTTCTACCCAGGAGATTTTCAGCTATCTATAGGATTGTTACTCTTTCTCTACCATCATAATTATGGTTTCATGAGCCATGTGAGGCATCACAAGTTCTCAGGGGTGCACATAATGTGTGCAACACGCAGCTACACAAATGGATGCAAGCATTCTTACTCATGTGCCAGCACTGTGGTGTTAAGACAGCATTCCTGTCTTGCAAAGCAGTCCAGAAATATCCTCAGTGGATGGACTTGCTATTATTAACCAGAATACCTATTAGCAAATTAGGTGATTTCTGGCTTGGTGTTAGTGGAAATCACAAGGCTGGAAGGACAAAGAACAGCCTGAACTATTCAGTGAAAATGAGTTCCCTGAGCAACAGAACTTTACAAAGGACAAGGGAAAGGAAGGGGTCAGCAGCAAGTAATCAACCCACACTTACACTCATCATTGTGATGGGCAGGATAAAATTGAGATGTCACTTTTCCAGATTCATATCAAGTTCTCTTTTATCTAAGTTCATAAACATGAAGCTAAAGAGCCTTTCCTTTCCTGCTGCATTTGGGGAACATTTTTTTCTGAATAATTTGTATGAGTATCAGTGCTTGGGGAAGTGAAAGATTAATAGCAACTGCCTGGTGCCAAGCAGAGTACAGGCAGGATTCCTTTCTGTAGCTCTGTAGCTTATCCTCACCTGCAGCACCTCCACTAGCTTAGTTCTGTGCACCCATACAGCCACCAGTGCACCCAAATCCTGCTACCCTAGACCTGTTCATCCACATAGCTCTACTGCTGATGCAGAAAGCTGTCTGTTATCACTTGTTGTAGTGCTGATTGCTCATGCAGCTCTGCTGATGTCTCATAATCTTGTCTTACTCTTTCCCATGCTATTCAAGCCTTGCCCCTTCACCTGTCTCAGCACGTGCAGCATTTGTGCAATGCTCAGTCTTTGCCCAAGTCCTGCAGTGTCATGTCCTCTGGTTCTCCATGTCTCTTCCTCAAAATGTAGGCCTCTTGCATTCATCTCAGTTCTGCCAGCAACTCCTACCTCACAAATGCCATTCTGGACTTGCACACCAGCTCTGCTGAGCCAACTTGGGTTTATCACTTGGGGAAATACCCACATAAAGGGTAGTCAAAGGTCACTAAACTCACTCTACTTTATCTTAAGTTGGTATGATAGCTGCTCTATGGCCTTCTTCCCTTTAGAACTCTCCCTGCCGAGCAGAAGGTAGTGGTAGTAGACAAAATTCATGGTTTCAGCTTAAACAGGAGCATCCCCTGTTACAGTGTAAGTATCAATAAATACATCTCCAAAGGTTCTGTCACAACAAAGCTGTGACTTCTGATGATCTAACAGCACCTGTCACACTGTCTGCTCTAACAGCTCAGAAATGGAGTGGCAAGAAAGGTTGATACACCTTTTGGTTTCACGGACTGTGGGTCTGACGGTTGATGATGAAGAAGGCTACATGTGATTTTAGTAGCATATGCAAGTATGCCTCTTTGCTTCAAAGTATAGCAGAACTGGGTAACAGGCACACAGTCAGCATTTTGCTCGCCTGCTGAGCACTCCCACCTTTGTTTTTTGCACACTGGCAGAAGTTTCCTAAGCTCAACTTCCTCCTGGCTTGAAACCTCTGCTTAGATTTTTTTTTTTCTTTTTTTTTTCTTACTTAAAGCTTCTTCTAAGCTATCTCTGGATATTTCTTAGTCCCAGTTTCAGAATGTGGTCACTTTTTGAAGCACAAAACACAGGTCAAAAAAGCCAATTTTTTTCCCTGTGGTCGCCATCACACCACTAAACAAAACAATTAAATCTAAGTTGCTTTTAAAAAATAATTGGGAAAATCTTCCCTTCTGTCTTTCCTTGTTGATAATTTCGTTAATTCAGTGAGTTCCAGAAACCCATATAAGTCACGAGGAACAAAAGCTGGATGTAGGTGACATAAAGAACATTTCGCTTAGACTGTTTACCTAGTCAGTTGTGAGTGAATATATATGTGTCATTCACAAGCCATTTCACCTTACCCATTCACTGTTCAGTATGTATAAACATGCTATGCTCCTCAACCTCCTAACTGTGGGGATCCAGCAACGGAAACCTCCATCAAAGTCTTGTTCTCAGCAATGCTGTACGTATGCTGTCATTGTCGTGCAGCTGCAACCTGCACCACTCTCAGCAGAGTTGCTGCTTGGAGGGTTTGGGGGGAAACAGAAGGTCTAAATGCCAGTGAGAAAGTGGAACAAAGTGAGCAAAGTAAGGATGAACAGGACAGGAGGTGATGTCTGAAAAGAGTCAGTGAAGTTTGGAGAGGGGCTCCAACGCTCTTTTCCTGAAGGCAAGTTTCATTCTGCTGATATCCTTGCACTATCAGGAGCCACACAGGTCCTAACTTTTCTTCATGACCTTAATAAAAGGAGTAGCAATAGAGAAATGCCATTAAATTGGTCATATTTTAGCTATTTTTTGTGACTTATCTCCGACTGTTGCCATGCTGGATCCCAAGGGAACAGTTACTAATTGTGCCTCTGGTTAGTGTTCACTTCAGGGAATTCACAACAGCAGCAAATAAAACCAGAATGGAGAAATAAAAAATAGAGCTGGAAGATAAAGGAGAGTGAGGTCAGGATCCTCTGAGGTACTGAATCCTTTCAAATTGAGGAAATCAGTATACTCGTACAGTACAAGCTGACAGGAAAAAGTAACCAACATAATAGCTCCTTGCTGGTAGAGAAAGGAATTCCAGAAACATCCAAGGCACATCCTGAAGACATTCTTGTGTGGAGGGATTCGGTGCAGAGCTGGTTATTAGAGAAGGGACACAGCTGCACAGACCTGCTCGAGATGGCATAAGTAGGGTAAAGGTTGGTTCAAAGTCAGTGTGCCCTTGGGGCCAGCTGAAGGCAGTTACTGTTGTCTTAGAAGGATGTGTTTACCATAACAATGTGCAACAGAATGTAAGCAAAGGCAGGACTGCAACTTATCAGCTGGACCAATGATGAGCTCGGCTTTGCAATATGCAATGAGCTAATTAACTAGCATACTTAAGCCACACTTGTGTGAATAAAGTTGGAGACGGTCCGACGAACCATATGGTGTCCGCGTCGTCCTTCTCCGACATTCTTGCCATTGTTTCAGATCTCCCTTGCTATCTCTGTCATTACTAAATGCAGCCTAGGTCTATACTGAATGCACTTCTTGAATGAAGGATATATATTCAAGTTGTATAAGAATTCCCAGTGCATGACCCCGTTTCATACTTGCACAAGAATGTACCAAGAAGCATCCTTCAGGTTTATAAAACACTAGGGCCTGCCCTAACCCTGAATGAAAAACCAGGCAGGATGGAGGATCCCTATCAAAGCGATGTCCCCAGCTAACAGCTAATCAGTATGAGCTAATGAAACATTGTTACCATCAAGCCCTGTACCACAAACAAGAGGAATGGGGGAATGCAAATGCTCTTGTTGCTGGAAATTAACACCTCATCCCAAAATCCATTAAACCGCACATCTCGGCCATGCAAGAGTTCTCCCTGGGTGAGGCAGGAAAAATCTGACAGAGCAAGGCTTTGAGACTGTCTGCACGACTTGGTGATTGCATGTACTGCTGTGACTGTGTCGGGGGAGGAAGGGCCGGAGGCAGCAGACCTACAGTATGGCTCTGTATTTAACAGAATGGGGGAAGGGAAATGTAGCTGTGGGAAGAAGAAACTGCGTCTTGCTAGGCAGTGGTTTCTGAAGAAAGTACTCTGTCAACTTATTCACATGCACAGATGTGATAATTACTTTCCACTTCCCCAGCTCACAAGCAGTGCCTACCTCTGTGGGAGGCTTCTCCTTTTGCTTCCACAACAGGAATATTTTTGGTGTCTTCCATGTGCTTGCTGAGCTTTCTCCCACCAAACCACACTGAAACAGCAGAGACTACAGACTCTTAACCCACCTTCCCTCACTACTCCCTCCTCATCATTCTGTGCAGCTTGTAAGTGGTTCATTGCTGCAAGAAACAAAACACGCTCCAGCACGTATGTGTGGTTTCTTGCACTTTTTTACTCCAACACATTTTCTTGCTGGACCAGCTGCTGTTGTAAACCTTGCTGCACTTGCATGCAATACACATCCACAGCCCAGCCAACCTAAAACCACGTGTCTCAATTCCTCTTCAAATTCAATATTCAATTTTACCTCCAGCCTCCACTTCTCTCTCTTTCCAGTGTACACAACTGATACCAATCACATATGACCATTAAGTATTTTTGGCCAAGTTATAGATCTTTAATTGGCCAAGACTTCCTGATAACCAACCTGCTTAGGGACTGAATCAGATTTCACAATTTAAAGCAATGTTATTTATGCCACAGAAGTGACCTCCTAACACTTAACACTTCTTCTTCTGTTTGTCTCCTCCTTTCAAGGCACTGTACACTACTTGACAGATCAGAGCCGGGGGACACAGGTTTTACTCTCAGCTGGGTGAACTCAAGCAAATCATTTTCCATGTCTTCATCCCCTTCTGTAAAATAAGAACTACCTTTGTAAGCACTGAAGGGTCTACTGATAGAGAGTAATGAAGAAGAAACAGTATTTATAAAATAGAACATCATCTACATGAGCTATGAGAGTTGACCATAGCAGCCTGCAACGAAGCCTTGTAAAAAACGGCAGCAGGAAAATGGCTCTGATCCCTTATGCTTTATAAGTCTTGTTATCATTTGTGTTTGAGATAGTGGGATGTACATTGTTCAGTGAGGATTTGCTAGCATCTCAAACAAAGGAAAATAATTTCACAAGAGGAAGACAATGAAGAATTGGACCTGTTGTCAATTGAGCAAAACAGTGAGAGGGACACAATGACAAATTTACAATAGCACGTGAACAGGGATATATCTTTGCTCTGCCTGTGTGTATATCCTGAGAAGAGACACAGGTGGTCATGGTACCCAACATCTAATCTGAAAAAGAGGTGCGAGTGTTAGGCAGAGACATCCTGAAAATGATTCTATTTGCCTCTAAGAGACTCCCCAACGAGCTTAAACTGCACTGCTTTATGAGATCTGTTAAACCTCCCATTCCACAGTGATGGGAACTAGTCACATACACTCTAGGCATACAGCAGTGGGCTCCTTCCTCAAACCCAGGAGTTGCCTACCAGAGAGCTGGTTTCAACCATTCTGTATCTGTTAAGGATAATGTTCAGAGTGTGCTGTTTACTATTAATTTCTCCTGAGTAAGAGGCTTCATAAAAATAGAACATAAAACCCTGTCATTCCTTCCCTCCCTGCAGCCACACCAAAGCATGGTTACAATTGCACACATAAATGCACTCAGTATTCAAAAACTTCATAGCCACGACAGGATAAGATTATAGAGCTTCTATAATCTGCAATCTGTAGTTTTCAACTGGGGCCTTTCTCCTTCCCCTTCTAACTCCTCCCCACTGTCTGTCCACTCTTCCACCAACTTGTATCATCCTGCAGAACAATCTCTGCAGAACCCAGAAATACGTCCTATCTTATGACTGCTGCAGCGGCTTTGGAGAGCACGCAGATCCTCACACTGCTGGAAGGTAGTCCTGAGGCAACACTCCAGGCATGTTTTCAGGCTTAGGATTTGAAAATCAGTTAATACAGACCACAGATGCCCCTCGTCCTCTTCTTCCTCTCTTCCCCAGTCACCAGTATTTCCCATCTTCTGCCTATCTGTAAATTAACTTGCTGAAAGCAAACAGAGTTTGTTGGAAGTCTGATCTCTCCTTAAAAACAACTAGATTCTTTCTTCCACCTTTGGAAGGCTAAATGCCAATAAGTGTTTGAGACTGAAACTGCTTGCCAACGCTCTTCATCCTTCAAGAATACAATCTGGTATTCCCTAGCTGCTTGGCTGTGTAAGGGCCACAGTAAACAAGGCGATGAAGGTGGTATAATAGTTCCAGTCTTCATGACTAGTGAAGTCAATATTTATGTATTTAGCTTGAAAAAGATTAGAAACTCACTCTTTTCTTGGCAGAAACAAGCGGACATTGCTGCAGCTAACATGGAGATCAGTAGTTTCCCCAATGGGTAAGAATTCTTGGGGGAAACATTACAGCAGTTGGCTGTGCCATCCCAAGTGATTGCCATGGCAAGTATGCACAGAATCTAATATGCTAATAGCTAAGTCAAACTAACCAGCTCCAGTGGTGGGACAGAAATCAGTTCAAGAAGATCCGTAACCTCAGCAGTTATATATGTCTGTAATCTTGTATCTCTTCAAATTTGAAGCCATTTAGTTAAGTGAGTTCAGCCACTCAGATTTACAGTTAAGTGGTAACAAAAATATGGCTCTTAGACTTACCTGAGTTGTAAAATAGCGCAAATTACTGATCAGAGCCATACAGTCTCTCTACATCAGGAGTCTGACTGGATCTAGATTCACTGGCACAAATATAGAAGAAAACTGCTTGAAGTGAGGTCTTTTGTATGTGAACCACGGAAAGCTCAGAAAAAAGGGAGGAGATTCCTCAGATACTTTGCTTCTTCAGGTGAAAGTTAGTTGTCCAGTGTGCATGGATATCAGCCTTCAGGACAAATCCAGGTAGTTACTATGGTGAAGGAGGCCATGTGAGTACCTAGGCATACACAGGCAATTTACTGGTGTCCTATTGGGAATGGGTTTGCAAATTAAAAACCAGAAAATGAAAACCAAGGACATTTGTGAGGATTCTGAACTGACTACAGAGCTGAAACTTTTCCTGGAACAGCCCAACAGAGGCAGAAATAGTATTCTTCAAGGAAGGGAAAAAGGAAGGAAAGACAGGTTCTGAGCTTGGTTCCATAACTGAAGTAGAAGGAAAGGTAATAATTTCTACAAATCTGGAGAGATACCCTCTCTTTTGGAAAATGCTATCATGTATAAAGTCTGTTAAGAACCACACTGTCCTGAGAGGCAGATCCAAGGATGTTCCACGTAGGCAGTGCCCATGAAGATGTTGGACACTGAGGCTGTAGGAGGTGCTGTCAGAGCAACTCTCCCACTGGAGCAGGGAAGTGTGAACCATTTTGAAGGACTGCCTGGAAATCAACATCACAGAGAGAAACAGACAGCAAGGTCCTGACTTTTAAATGAAAGGTCAAAATTTGAACAAATATCCAAAGTACAGCAAGACCTGAAGAAGATCCCAAGCCTTGTTAAAATCCATAATATTTTCAGTGTCAATTTTCAAATACTTCTGAGAATGAGAGAGATCTTTTAGTGAGTTTCAGCAAATATAAAGTAACATCACTAGTAGTAACTGTCTCAGCAACAAACCATGACCATGCAAATGTTGGCAGGTGGATTAAGATGATCCAATTTTGTATGTAAAGCCAGGAGAAGCCACAAATTCCATTTGTCAATAGTAAGCTTCTATCTCATCTAGGTGGCCCCTAAATTCTTATAGTTATTTCCAATTCTGTGTAACTTCAGTATTCCAAGACTCTGTGAAGAGGCTATTACCGCAGAACAACAGCTCCAAGAAGGGGTTCCTGATTTGGAGTGGACTGTTCAGCCATTTTGATGTACTGGTGAGCTAAATAAAAACAAATTGTATACAACTTGGTCTTTATTACCTGGGTTCCTAAGCAAAATATGCTTTCTGTGGCCATAAAATCTCCTTCTCTTTCCTTCTATGCATGTGCATCTATGTTGGCTTCTGCTTTGTAAATGCAGATGCCACTGTGAGTGTTGTGGTTTTGCGTGGCAGGGTTCTGATGGAGGAGGGGGGTTGCAGGGGTGGCTTCCCCAAAAGGCAGATAGAAGCTTTCCCTAGGCCAGACAGAGTAAACACCAGCTGGCTCAAGACAGGACCCACTGCTGACCAAGGCTGAGCCATTCAGCGATGGTCACAGCACCTCTGGGAATCTTATTTACACAACTGGACAGTTTTTGCTGCCAGAGAAAAGAATGCGAAGATGTAAGAAACTGTGGGGACACCAAGGTCAGTGAGGAAGCAGGGGGAGGAGGCACTCCAGAGAGAGAGATATTCCCCTGCAGCCCATGGAGAAGACCATGGTGAAGCAGGCTGTCCCCCTGCAGCCCATGGAAGATTATGGGGAGCAGAGACCCCACCTGCAGCCCGTGCAGAGGCCCCACGCTGGAGTGTGTGGAGACATACGGAAGACATTGTGACCCATGTTGGAACAAGCTCTTGGCAGGACATGAAGTCCATGGAGAGAGAGGCCTATGCCAGAGATGGTTCACCAGGGGCACTTGTGACTCCATGGGGGATCAGGCTGGAGCAGTCTGGGCCTCAGAGACTGCACCCCATAGCAGTGACCCATGCTGGGGCAGTTGGTGAAGAGCTGAAGCCCTGTGGGAAAGGACTGATGTTGGAGAAGTTTGAGGAGGACTGTCTCCCATGGGTGGAACCCCACTCTGGAGCAGGGGAATATTGTGAGGAATGACACCCCATCTACTCCTCCCTCCCTACCCCTCCCAAAGAGGGAAAACAACTCTTGAGGAACTGACCAAAACCCCTGTTCCCTGTGCCCCCACCGCCCCCGTGTCACAATGCAGGGAAGGAAGGGAAAGAAAACATGAATAAAGTTAAGTTTGTGAAGAAGGGAGGAGTGGAGGGAGGTGTTTTAAGATCTGGTCGCACTTCTCATTACCCTACTCTGATGCCACTGGGTGTGCAGTGCAGTGTAATCAATTAGATGCTTTTTTCCTCCTTTTTGTTGTATGTTGAATCTGTTTTGCCCGTGACACTAATAGCAGAATGATCTCTCCCTGTCCTTATCTCGATTCCTGAGCCTCCCAATACATATTTTCTCCCCTGTCCAGCTGAAAAGGGGAGCAATACAGCAGCTTTGGTGGGCCTCTGGCCTCCAGCCAGGGTCAAACCACCATAGTGAGCTTCAACCAAGTCTGAGTGAGTAACAGTGATCTCAGAGATACTACCTTCTTCCAAGTTCCATGAAAATAGCTGGCAGGGTGTAACAGAGAGAACTTGTGAGGTTCTCTACTGAGGAAAAGATTGCCCAGTGAACTGAAGCCATTACTCCACAAAGAAATCTCCATTTTGGAGAGAGATGTTATAAAAGCCTCAACACCAGAAGATTAGATCAGAACTCAAATCTTGTTAGGCAACAGAAAATTTAACCGTGACACAAATCTTCTGGAAGCCAAGCTTCATTAGTTCTGCAGCTCACAGACCTCCTTGTTTTCAGTTAGAAGAGGGTGGGAAGGATAAGGTTTGCCATTTTTAATTTCTTATGCAAAATCACTTCAATTTCACCAAAATATCCCTCTTAGATATGACTAATTGTGGAAAATATCGATCCCCTTCTATCCTCCTCAGAAAGTGCATCTTCAGAGCACATGAAAATAACAGCTGATCAATGAGCATAATCTTAGCAAAAGCAATAAATATAATACCTGTATGAGAAGCAGACTGAGGGTTCATGCACAGGGTAGAGAAAAGAAAAAACACCATCAAACAGAGCAAACATATCTTAGTAACCCTGCAGCAACAAAGCTCCTACCACCTTATATTAAAATACCTTAAGAAAACATTACAAACCTATTCAATGAAGAATCAGAATGTCGCTTAATGATTTTCTCATTGTTTGCTGTTGTTTCTGTGATGTTGATATCCATTGCTATTGTCAACACTCATTTGTGTTGGTGGATAAAGGAGGAGCATGTGACATCATCTACCTAGACTTGTGCAAAACATTTGACACTGTCCCACACATCACCCTTTTCTCTAAATTGCAGAGACATGGATTCAATGACCAGGTCATTCAGTGGACAAGGAATTGGCTGGATAGTCACACTCAAAGAGCTGTGGTCCAAGCAGAGACCAGTGACAAGCAGCCTTCCTCAGGGGCGGGTATTGGGACCAGCACTGTTTAACATCTTTGTTGGCAACGGACAGTGGGATCAAGTGCACCCTCAGCAAGTTTCCCAGTGACACCAAGCTGCATAGTGACATGCTGGAGGGAAGGCATGACATCCAGAGGGACCTTGACAGGCTTGAGAGGTGGGCCTGTGCAAACTGTATGAAGTTCAACGAAGTCAAGAGCAACATCACTGCATGTGGGTCAGGGCAATCCCAAGCACAACTACAGGCTGGGCAATGAATGGATTGAGAGCAGCCCTGGGGAAAAGGACTTGAGAGTGTTGGTTGATGAAAAGCTCTACATGAGATGGCAATATGAGCTTGCAGCTCAAAAAGCCAATCATATCCTGGGCTGCATCAAAAGAAGTGTGCCCATCAGGTCAGGAGAGGTGATTTTGCCCCTCTACTCTGCTCTAGTGATACCTCACCTGGAGTACTGGGCTCCCCAGTACAAGACACCTGTGGAAGCATGTCCAGAGGAGGGCCACAAAGATGATCAGAGGGCTTGGAGCAACTCTCCTAGGAAGAGACAAGCTGAATGTTGGGATTGTTTGGCCTAGAGAAGAGAAGGCTTGGGGAAGATCTTATTGCGGCCTTCTTGTACCTCAAGGGGGCCTACAAGAAAGCTGGAGAGTGGTTGTTTACAAGGCCATGGAGTGATAGGACAAGCGACAATGACTTTAAGCTGAAGGAGGGTAGATTTAGATTAGATACTAGGAATAAATTCTGTGTTATTAGGGTGGTGAGGGGCTGAAACAGGTCTCCTATAGAAGCTGTGGCTGCCCCCTCCCTGGCAGTGTCCAAGGCCAGGTTGGATGGGGCTTTGGGAAACCTGGTCTAGCAGAGGGTGTCCCTGCCCGTGGCAGGGGGGTTAGAACTACATGGTCTTTGAGGTCATTTCCAACCCAAACCATTCTATGTTTCTGTGATTCAAATTAGTGAATGTATGTGATTTGTGTGTGAGGACAGATACACAAAATCTGGAACAGATCCTCAGGTGATGTAAATTATAGTTTGTATTGACGTCAGGACAGACACAGTCCAGCAGATGATATGCTTTTCTATATGTAAAAAGCACAGAAATTATGTGCTATTTTGACTTCAAACTTAGACACTTATTGTAGACAAATGCTCATGCAAATATATTCTCTCTTCTAAGTGCAAATACACATATTGCCTTGCAGTACTCAGGAGTAATGACAGGAGCTTTATGACACTTCCTATGCTGGAATTTATAAAAAGAATCATTCCCGATCTATCTGCTCACTCTTACCTGTAACAATAGATCTCCAACTGCTTTGCTACAGACCTTAAAATACCCAGTGATAAAAAGGACTGTCCAGCAACACAAGTCTGTTAAAAATACATTTAAGAGCAATTTAACTTTGATCCTAAGACTGTTAGTCCAGTGCTGTAAGAGATCTTAAACAGAAGCATTGGGGTGAACCAATCCTACAGTCAAGACTTATTTTTTCACCTAGGGCTTAGACAAATGAAATTAAAAATTCCAGAATAGATGACTACAAGAATATTACTAGTTTGGTTCAAGATACACCTATTTCGGAGTAAAATGCATACATAATTTTTAAGAAATGCATGAAAAATAAAGGGAAAATGGTCAAATTTCAGGCTTTGTCTTCATAAATGACTTTTTTCCTTATTTGCTCTTATATGGTTCCATGGAATGTGGACCAAGTAACAATCAAAGTCTAGAGGTAACTTTAAAGCAAATGAAATACTTTCCATCTGTTAAACAGAGGAATGTTTCCGGCTTTCAATAATGTTTTCCTAAGGGAGAAACAACAAAAGGTTTCATAACTGAAAATGGAAAAAGATAAATAAACCACTGCTGAACTGGGAAAGAAAGGAGAAAACAAGCAACCTAACAAGACATTGATAGGGAAAAATAACAGGAAAGCAGAAGATGAATAAACCTGATGTACAGAAAGATTAGCGTAGAGAGACAGTAGCCCTTTTTTACCCTTTCTACTTGTATTTCAAGGCAGAAGGGAAAAAATAAAACTGGGAAATTTCTAAAATCTAATACATCTGTTTGTGTAGAGGTATTTCTGCTTGTGGAAGTGTATTTCATCATATGACCTGAACGCTTTTTTTTTTTTTTGAATGAGCAGATAGAAGCCATAGCTAACAGAAGACCAGACTTGTAGCTGACAGTCTGGTCTGGCACCATCTAACTAAGGATTAGAAGACCATCACAAGGCTAGATTTCTCTGGCTTACTCTTGACTAAAAGCACAAATCATTTCAAGTATGATGTAGGTGGGAGTGGGTATAGTCTATGCCTCATAAGTAATCACTTGCTGCATGCATACATTGTATGAACCATGCTTAAATTGTTTATTCCTTGGTGTGCATCATTTCATGTGAGATAGGGAAGTATCAGCTGCTTGTTGCAATCTCAGACAACAGCTGTCCTTCCACACTGTATGTGCTGCAAAGAATGGGATGGCCAGTCCAAGAGTTGCCTGGCACTGAGTGCCCAGCAGGAATTCTCAAGGGTGTTGTTAATACCTATTAACTTGGGACATTCTGCCATTTATACCTCTTCCAAAAAGCCATGTGTGAATTCTTTCAAATGCTAACAGTGTTGCCCTGTGAACCCATTGCTCCTTAAGTCATCTCATAAAGGCTTACCTTGGATCTGCCTAGAAAGTGACATCAAATGGGCCAATATAAAGCATATGGAAGAACAGTACTTTTACACTAGAGAAGAGCAGACTGGCTGCAACACAACATATAGCCAAGTGACATAAAAATATCACCATCCTATCAAAAAAAGAAAAAATGCATTTGCATCCCTCCTCATTTAAGCATTAAAAATTCAACTATTTTGCTGTTGCTTGCAGCCCCTGGCTTCTCTTGTTAAAAGACTAGTATGAATTTTTGTTATGGCAGGCACTGCTTTCACTGGGCTCAGGACACAGATACACAGGATCTGTCCAAAGCACTGCTAGACAGTATTTCACACAGACTCCTTCCTTGTTATTACTTCCTGAGGCTCCCATCCCACCAGTGAGATTTCCCACAAGAGTATTTTCAGACTTCACAGCGTGTTGCTCTGGACAGGACTTTATACAGCATCATATTGAGGTGCTATCCCTGTGGGTGGAATTCCTCATGCTGTCTTTACTGAGCAATTTTATACCTAGATCTTCATCCTGAGACCTTTTTCTTCTCTCACTTCATCTGCTACTTCTTAAATATTGCTGTGAATCATTCATTCCATATTCCTCTAAAGGCCCTGATGTAGATACAATGCAGGTGTGTTTGTGCCATAAAGTATGTCTTAGGCTGATTACAATGTGCATGGAACCAGCATGGATGTATCTCTGAGCTGCAGACACAGAGTCTACTTTCTTTTTTCCTCTCATTATGCTCTTTATTTCAAAGTCATCTAAGCAGGGTTTTTAGCATCTGCGTAGCTATGCCAGTGCAGACCTCTGTCATTTGAAACCAGCTTACAGCACTCTACTCCAACTTTTTATGCTGAAATGGTACATTGCTAGCAGGAATTTCAGAACTCAGGGCAGCACCAATGCAACTATTTCTGGTGTGTGAAAGCTCAAGGGAGCTAAGCCCTGCAATAGGCTGTGGGAAATCTGAATTTGAAAGAATGAAAGCAAAGGGCAAATGTAGCATTCCTTGTGTGCCCTAAGAGGAAGGAATAGGTATCTGGGGTACACAAGCCATTCAGAGATGTTCTGGTGTTTTTTTTCTTTTCTTTTTTTCTTTTTTCTATTTTTTTTTGGTGCTGGTGCAATGCGCAAATATAGCAAAATATGTTAATAGTAAGCAATAATATTTACAGTTATTGTTAGTATTGTTAGTATCCATTGAAATCAGTGGGAATTTGTCTTAATGCCTTTACCCTGGAGATAATCCATAGAATAGAACATTAATGCATAGTTAAAAAGAAAAATTATGGAAAACAGCACCTCTGCATATGCAATATCTTCATTTTAAAGTTACATAATTGAGCTTCTGAAATTAAACAAAAATATAGCAAACAGCCTCAGACCACAGCAGCAACTAAGTGATTCTAACATTGTCTTTGAAAACTTGCCTCTTTACTATGATAAAAATTACTATCTGAAACCAATACAAAATAAAACAGTTTTCAGCCCAATGCAAATCCAAATGAGCTTTAGGACCTCTGGGAAAATGTGATTTTAGAAAATTTCTTTCAAGAGTTCTCAGAGTTGGTTTTGCATGAGCAGATATCTTGTAGAGCAAACACAGGCTAATAATTTAAAGGCCGTATTTAGATTCTTTATGTCATGCTAGAGAAATACTGTTTCCATGCCTTGTTTTCACTGTTGGTGACACAGTTAAAAGAATATTTTAATGAAGAATGTTTGTAAATTGCAGCCATGTCTTTTGATGGAAGGAACTATAACAGATTATTAGCTATTATTGTAACTGTATTTATCAAAGTGAGTTTTCCAGCTAATGTATAGGCTCAAAATCTGAAGTCCGACCACAGGCAGAGATCCTACTGAGAGTTTCACTGATAAAAACCAGCAGGATTTGGGCCATTTAGATTTAATCTGCTAAATTCAACCCCGTGGCATCTCCCTGATACTCAATGAAGGATGCTCAGGAGTGGCAAAGAAGGTAGCATTCTGATAAAGAAGGTAAGGAAAATTTCTACTCATGGGATTTGACGATACTTTGGGATGCTCCCTGAAGACAAGAGGCTGCCTAGTCAGGGTGATCTAAGCTATGCTAATTTAGCAACCTGTATTTTTGAAGCAAAACATTCCATTACGAATGACCTTATTTTTTTTGTTTTTAAAGCTGTGAGGCGCTTATGCAATAGACTCCTAAGGTAGAAAGAGACAGATGCCACGGAATAATAATCAGCCTAATTCTTCCTGAGAATCTCTGCAAAAATCATTCTCCTTGCCTCTCTTTTCATAGGTAAGCTCAGATCTTACCTTTTTCACACAGTGACGTGCAGCAACAATTAATGGGCCTCTGCATAATTCAGAAATTCTTCCATTTCTAGAGATGGGCTTGGGTTTGCTCCCTTTTAAAATGTAGGTTTTTGTTGTGTGGGTTTTTTTTTTCAGAAAGGGCTTTAATAAAAGAAAAATTACCAGTTTTTAAAAAAGTGAACAATGAAAATAAGACTGAACTTTTCTTCAAAATGCTTCAGTTGATTCATATTCCAAAACCCTTATGGAAGACTGCCCCAGTTGACATGAAAAGCCACACATGTCCAAAAGCTCAGGTCTTCACTTCCACCCAGGGCTTGAAGTGAGCTGAGCTGCAAGAAAACCTCAATCCTGACTCAAAATGAGCAAAATCCCTGGGCTGTGTCTGAGGTGAGAAGGGCCACCACAAGTACACTTAAACATGCTGTCAGAAACTCCTGTTTTGCAAGAGGCAGAGGAAATTCCATTACTGGGCAGTGACAGCTGGGCACTGCCTGGATGTTGCTTTAACCCTTGCTTTCAGCCACTGCATCCTGACATTCCAACATATAATTTCTTTTCTGATAAGCGTGGCCATTTTCTGTAGTGAACAGTCAGTTCCTGTGTTCTTGACTAAGAGAAAAAAAAAAAAAGGTAACATTGAATTTCAGGATTTAAAACAAAGGGAAAAACATGTTCAGGTTTGGGGAGCAAGGAAAAGAGTGCAGATAGCTAATCTGTATAGGTATTTTGCTGTCGCACAAAAGCAAAAACGCAGCGCTCAGGTTGGCCAGCTGGATCATAAGGGCTATTGGGCATGCTTTCAATAGGTGGTGAAAGATTCCCCCCTCCATCCAAGTCGCCTTTAAGTTAGATTTTGCAGTCTCTTTGATTTCCTTCTAACAGTCAGAGATGAGGGAGGATGAAACCCAGCATATACAATCAACAGGAAAAAAAAACCTGCAAGAGCGAAAAATGTAGACTGTTTTGTATCTCTCATATTTCCTTTTCTATACAAAGATTTTGGTTTGCCTAAGCTATAGAAGGAAACAGAAGCAGTCTATTTTAATCTCCCTGAGTGAAGAGCACTGCAGAGATTGCTCTGTTATCCCCAGCAGCAGCCCCAACTTTCTACAAAAAGGCTACATCCTTCCATCCATCCCTCTGAAATACAAAGATTATTGTATGATACACCGATGATCAGCTGTGTCCTTAATGTACTTCTCTTTGTGTGTTTTGGTATGAAGAAAAAAAAAAATCTACAATTCTTCCCCCAATGAATCTCCACTCCAAATAAAATAAAAATAAATTTTAAAAAAGCTCAGATAAAGAGGTATTTATACTTATGCATAGAAATTGATTCTTCAGTCTGTGTAATGACGTATGTTAGAAACTCTTTTCAGAAGAAAGGAAAGCCCCTGCCGATGTATGTAACAGAGCCTTCACTGCAGGGATTCACTATTGCAAAAACAATGAGGTTGATTACGTATTTTTGTATGGGTTTCTTACTGTTTTGACTCCGGTGACTTAAACTATGCTATTCTGGCTTTGCACCAATTGGCATGAGTTCAGCATTTGGCCCTACGTCTTTTTAAAACTCCATCTATTCCATGATGAATAAGGGCCAGATCCTGCAAATACTTGCTACCTGTATTAATACTCTGAGTAGCCCACTCACTTCCTTTAAGTTGTGATTGCAAAACCGAGTCTCATGGTGCAGTACTTAGGAAGTGTGAATCTGCCTTTTGAGATTTAAGCATGCCTTGACAGTACATATTCCTTTAACAGTATTTCTGTCAGTAGTCATTTGTCCACTGATTTTCATAGAATCGCGTCATAGAAGCATAGCTTTTATGAAGTGGTGTAACTCTTTATAAAAAACACCACCTGATAATCCAGCTCCATGTTGTAGCTGTGCTTGTGTCTTCAAAGCAAATGTGAGACAAAAGGGAACCTTTTTTTTTAAAGAGTCAAAAGAGACAAGGAAGATGTTTTGGGCTATACAGTGTGCCGTGTGGTTCATTTGTTTTGACATTGCTATAACCAAAACCAGTAAAAGTTGTTCTAGGAAAGAAACTTCTGTTTATTTTTACTACTAGCTTCTTTCTTACATAAAAGAAGCCACATCAGAAACTATGCTCCTTCTCTTCCTAACTTCAGTAACTCTGGCTTTCAACCAGAAAACATTCCCCTGCTTTCAAAGTGCCTAAGCAAATGAAATTATAATAGAGTGCAGCTGTAACTACCAACTGGTGAACCGATGGCATATATATCACCCACAAAAATGTAACTCTTCAATAGTAACCTCTTCCACCACCTATACTGCTGGAATGCTCATCCTTGTTTACTATATATGCATGCACATAGACCATTATCAGTATTCAGTCCTAGTAGTCATGCTTTCTTCCCTGAAGAGGAAAGACCAGCAAAAAATACTTTGTCCTTTTGAAGAGCTGGATCAGTGTCAGGTGCCACTTAGAATAAACCAAACACCCCCCTCCAAAAAAAAAAAAACCAAACCCAAACCAAAAAAAAGAAGACGACCCCCACACAAGTGCATTAAGCATCCTAAATGTCAAACATATGTACAGCATCTGTATCCATATTGAACATAATGCATACCCTAGACCTTTTACATCCATGAGAGCTGTAAAATCCTAGCTCATTCCAAGGATGATGGGGGTTTTTGAACAGATACCAGTGACTTACAGCAAACAGAAGCTGCCTCAATGCTTCTGTCCTTTGTAAAGCTTCTCCCTACCTGGGCTAAACCGCACTCATCTTTGATCAGAGACTTTATGACAGGCGATGAGGGCACGATGCTGTGTGTGAGCACCGCAGGTGTGCAGCCCGAGTGGGTTCAAACGGGCCACGGACACTTGTACATAAAAATGAAAGCAGTGAACTAGAAGACAAATGCCTCTTGGAAACAGCATCCTGGCTCCTCTTTGCACTCTGCCTGCTCTCCCCGAAAATGCATCGAAGGAGGGATTCCCCACCCACCCACACACTGCCTCTCTCCGTGCAAGGCTGCAGGGGGTATAACCCAGTTCCCTCTTGGATCTGGGCCCGGAAAGCGCCCGCTACGCTCCTGTTCCCCCACCGCCACCCCTGCCCGTCCCTCTTCCCACTTCTCACTTACTCCGGTCTCCGGCTCAGGACGCCTTTGCCGATGGCCTGGGGGCTCTTGTGTTGGAGCAGAGCGGCGCAGCAGACCTTCTCCCGGCCGTCCTTCTCCGCGGGGTGCTGGTGGCCGGGAGCCCGGCCGCCGCCGCCGGGGCCCGCCGGTGCCTGCTTGCCTGCCGGCGGCGGCGCCGGCTGCTGCTGCTGCTGCTGCTGCGCCGGGAGCTGTTGGTGGTGCTGGAGCGGGTCGGGGTGGCCCGGCGGCGGCGGGGGCTGCTCGGGCTGGGGGCCCTGGGGCGGCGCGGGGGCCGCCGGCGGCTCGGCGAGGGCCGGCTGCTGCCCGCGGAGGTTGCGGTTCTCGGTGCTCAGCTCGTCCAGCCGCCGCTCCAGCTCGTCGATGCGCTGGCGCTGGGTGTGGATGAGGCTCTGCTGGTTCTGCACGATGGCGGTGAGCTCCTTCAGGTAGAGGACGGCGCGCACCGGGTTCTCCAGCAGGCTCTCCATGCCCCAGCTGCCGGCCCGGGCCCCCCTGCCCGGCCGCCGGCGCTCCGGCGAGAGCGGCGCGGGCTGCGGGGAGGCGCCTCACCGCCCCACGCGCACACACACACACACGCGCGCGCGCGCGCCGGCGCGCACCCGCACGACCAGCGGCCGTTCACTCACACGCCGCGCGCGCGCGCGGGAGGGGATAGGAAGCGAGGCGGCTCGCGCGCCCGCCCCTGCCCCCGCGCGCCACGCACGTCGAGGACGGGGGAAGGGGAGCGGGGCGGGATCCGCCGCAGAGAACCCCGCCCCGCGGCCGGGGCGCGCAGGCGCGGGAGGGGGCCGGGGTCAGCCCGGACGGGGTCTTCTGCAGGCGCTGGGGCCGAGCGGGTCTCTCTGAGGGAGATCTTGCCCGGCCGGCGGTGTCCCTGGTCCGGCGGTGTCCCGCCGCCGGTGCGCCCCCACCCCGTCCTCAGCGAGGCAGCGGGCGCCGCTCCGGCCACGTCCGGGTGGTGCCGCCTCGCTCGGTTGCGGAGCGGCCGGTGCCGAGAGGATCCCGCCGCGGCGGCGGGCAGCGCCCGCGGGGTCCGGCCGTGCTCCTTGCGGAGCCCTTCGCAGGCTCTGCGGCACCCGCGCTTCGCTCCTCCCTGCACGGCGCTCCTGGGTGTTGCTGTTTCCAGGATGACGGGGTGGTTTTATTTCAGAATTTCTCGAGTAGCGGTGGCGGGTTTTGGCCGCCCTGCCGCCGACGGTCCAGTGTTCCACTCTGCCTTGTTAGCCGGCCGAAGGCAGGGCTAAATCCGAACCCGAGGGAAGGAGTTTCCAAGGAAAATGGGCATTAGAGGAGTCTGCTGCTGCCCCGCAAGTCTGTCGCTCCTTTGAGTCTTTGGTGCCCTGTAGGTTCTTAGGAAGGAAACCAGGGCTTGCTGTGGAGGGGCGCCTGGGGGCTGCGGGTGTAGTACTGGAGAAGTGACAGGCAGGGCCTTTCCTATCAGACTCCCTGCAAGGTTTTTTAATTTCTCAAGAAATACGTTCCCTTGCCCTTCCTCATCCACAGCCTTAGGACTTTGCACAATTACCAGCTTGGGTCTGAAACACTATCTGTATGCTTTCTATTACCTTCATCAGTAAGTAACCCGGCTAAGGGTAATAAACTTACTTCAGGGAACTCCTGCGTAGATCTATGAACAATTCTGGTGATTCCAGTAAAGGGTAAAACGGGGCATCCTTTTGAGTTGCTGTAGGCACTGAAGATCTAGGAGGTGTAATGAGCAGTCAGGCTGGGTTTTAGGCAAGCATGTCAGTAGATTCAACCAAGCGTAAGTAAGGTGCAAGGCCACAGAACAAAAAGCAACTGTTCCTAAGAAGGTGATTTTGAGTGTAGAACTGCTCTTGTTTTGCCTTTTCAGACCAGCAAAACCTGCACCACAGCAAGGGCTTCCTGAAGAGAGGAATCGAGCAATGTAAAGGAGGATCTCTGTTTCAGCTGAGCTGAGGCAGTCTTTTTCTGTTCACAGGCAGCCCGGGGAATGTAAACTGATGCAAACAGGATCACCCAGGATTAAAAACTATTCACAGCCTCCTCCTAAAAACAGAAATGCTATTCACAGTCCTCTTGTGAGCACTTAGAGATGGGGATCTGCATCATTGCTGTATGTGCCCTGTGTGTAGGGGAAGACTCCAGAGTGAACTCTTAAGGAATAAGAGCATTCAAGTGCCACACACTTACCATGTTATTGTAAAGTTTTAGGGGAGGCCTTCCTTCATCTCACTGCCTAGTGTGTCATTAATGCCTTGTGACGGGGTTGAGCAAGCAGGAACTGGCATTATTTAGCAAGGGGAGAGATGATTATAGGTGAGTGAGAAAAAAGGCACACAGAGAAAGACAGGGAAGTGAAAACACCTCAGCTATATTTGGGGAAGGGTGGAAGTGACTGTTTGGGAAATTGTGCTGCGATGCTGTCTCCTTTCAGAGACACCACCCAGCAGCATCACTTTGGTCTTGCCTCACAGGAACAGAGTTCGAGGATGCCAGTGGAAATAACGTCGTGTTGGCATTAATACATTCTGGGAAACAGCAAGGGAGGGCTGTGGGTACGTTCACATACGCACGTGCACACACGCACAGAGCTGCCTTGTCCTCGTTAGGAGAGACTTCAGGCAGAGATCGTTTCTCCAGCAGAATAGAGGAGCCTGTTTTAACTCCTAAGGCAAGTGCTGTGCAGAGTTCTGTCTTCACAGTGGACATCATGTTCCTTTGCAGCTCAGCTGTATAAAAGTGATGAAGAAATAAGGATCGTAAACATTGTACTGGCCTATCCAACTATAGTCAGCCAGGTCGTGGCACATGTTCTGAAAGGAATAGTAACAAAAAATTTTTTTAAATCCTCCTGGTTCAGATGATTTGAGATGGGGCAAAACAGCTTGGAAGTCTTGTGTCATGATGCTCGAATGCCTATTAGAAAATGTGACTTACTGCACGGAGTGGACCTGCTGTGTTTGCTTTTTGTGCACCTTTAATTTGCTTGACTGGCCTCATTAGCCTAGTTTCTACTAATAAATCTTTGTCATAAATTAAATGCAGACCTACAGCCATGGCTCAGTAAGACAAAAAGCAAACAGGCTAGGGGAATCGGAAAGAAACCTGTTTTCTTATGCCGTTTTCTTATGACTGGCAAAGAACAGCCCTAAGACCAGCCCCGACCTTTCAGGTTTGTACGGAGAGCATGTGCCAAAGGAAAATGCATCAGAATGCTTTTGTGCCGAACATCAAAGACTATGCAAGGATCTCCTTACAAAACTTCAAGAGGTAATAGAGTTGCATAATCCTCTGTAATAAGAAAATTCAATGAAGACAGGGAATATTCATTCAGGAGGAATCTGCAAGGATATCAGAAGAAAATGAATGTCTTCTTTCACTCAGGAAGCAAGAATCCTGCATAGCTAGGAAACGCCTCCTCTTTTATCCAGATATCATTGTGCCCCTTTGATTACGCTGCCACAATACCTACCGTACATAGAATCACAGAATCACAGAATCATAGGGGTCGGAAGGGACCTCGAGAGATCATCGGGTCCAAGCCCCCTGCCAAAACAGGTTCCCTAGCACATATTGCACAGATAGGCGTCCAGATGGGTCTTGAGTATCTCCAGAGAAGGAGACTCCACCACCTCCCTGGGCAGCCTGTCCCAGGGCTCTGTCACCCTCACTGTGAAGAAGTTCTTCTGCATGTTGGTGCGGAACTTCCTGTGCTCCAACTTGAGGCCATTGCCCCTTGTCCTGTCTCCACAGACCACTGAAAAGGGGGTGGCTGATTCCCCCTGCATATTTATAAACATTAATACGGTGCCCCCTTAGTCTTATTTACTCTAGGCTGAACAGTCCTCAGCCTTTCCACATAGGGGAGATGCTCCAGACCCTTAATCATCTTTGTAGCCCTTCTCTGGACTCTCTCCAGGAGATCCTTGTCTTTTTTATACCAGGGAGCCCAGAACTGGACACAATACTCCAGGTGGGGCCTGACCAGGGCAGAGTAGAGGGGGAGGATCACCTCCTTTGACCTGCTGGCCATGTTCCTTTTGATGCACCCCAGGATCCCATTGGCTCTCTTAGCCACCAGGGCATCCTGCTGCCTCATGGCCAACCTGTCATCAACCAGGACCCCCAGGTCCTTCTCCACAGAGCTCCTCTCCAGCAGGTCATCCCCCAGCCTGTACTGACATAAGCAGATATTCCTTCTCAGGTGCAAGACTCTACACTTGCTTTTGTTGAATCTCATCTGGTTTCTCCCTGCCCAGCTCTCCAGCCTGTCCAGGTCTCTCTGGATGGCAGCGCAGTGTTCCTGCGTATCAGCTGCTCCTCCCAGCTTTCTGCCATCGGGTGCTTGCTGAGGGTGGATGCTATTCCTTCATCAAGGTTGTCAATGAAGATATTAAACAGGACTGGACCCAACACCGAGCCCTGGGGAACACAGTCACAGGTCTCTAGTCAGATTCTGCTCCACTGATCGCCACCCTCTGAGCTCGGTCTGACAGCCAATTCTCAACCCACCTCACTGTCCACTCATCCCATGCTCTCTCAGCCTTGCTATCAGGATGTCATGGGAGACAGTATTGAAAGCCTTGCTGACGTCAAGGTATATGATGTCCACTGCTCTTCCTCCATCTACCCAGCCGGTGATGACATCATAGAAGGCTATGTGATTAGTCAAGCATGATCTCCCCTTGGTGAATCCATGCTGACTACTCCTCATGATCTTCTTCTCTTCCAATTGCTTGGAGATGGCATCCAGAACAAGCTGTTCCATCACCTTTCCAGGGACAAAGTGAGGCTGACTGGCCTATAGTTGCTGGGATCCCACTACTTGCCCTTTTTAAAGGCCAGAGTGACATTGGCTATCTTCCAGTCTTCAGGCACTTCTCCTGTTCTCCAAGACCTGTCAAAGATGATAGAGAGGGCTCAGCAATCACTTCCACCAGCTCCCTCAGGACATGTGGATGCATCGCATCCGGGCCCATGGATTTATGTGTGTTAATCCCTTTGAGACGCTCCTGGAGCACCCCTATCTCTTCATTTCCCAAACATTACCTCTTTCATCCAGTGTCTGTGGGTCCCGGGGGGCCTTTGAAGTGAAGACCGAAGGGAAGGTGGCATTCAGTATCCCCACCTTCTCAGCATCCCCCGTTACCAGGACACCTGCCTGGTTCAGCAAGGGACCCACATTATCCCTGGTCATTCTCTTACTATTCACATATCTAAAAAAACCCTGTTTATTATCCTTTATGTCCCTTGTCAGCTTCATTTCCAGACGGGCTTCAGCCTTCCTAGTCGCATCCCTACAGGCCCTGACAACATTCCTATATTCTTCCCAGGTGCTCAGACCCTTTTTCCACATGTCATAGACCTTCTGCTTCCCTTTGAGTTTACCCATGATCTCCCTGCTCATCCACGCAGGTCTTCTGCCTCTCTTTCCCGATTTCTTGCTCAAAGGGATGCACCGGTCCTGGGCTTGGAAGAAGTGCTGTTTAAATGCTAGCCAGCTCTCACAGGCTCCCTTGCCTTCTAACAGTGTAGCCCATGGGATAGCTCCTGTTAGGTTGCAGAAGAGATCAAAGTTAGCTCTTCTAAAATTCAGGGAAGCTATCCTACTTTTTGCCTTGCTTCCTCACTCTACCATTTCATGGTCACTTTGTCCCAAGCTGACCCCAACCCTCACTTCCCCAATGAGTCCATCCTTGCTGGTGAAAACAAGGTCCAGTACCCGCACTACCCTTGTAGGTTACCATCTATAGCAGGAAATTGTCTTCTACACACTGCAGAAATTGTCTGGACTGCATACGACTGGCCCTGTTGCTTGCCCAACAAACATCTGGGTAATTGAGGTCCCCCATAAGGACCAGTGCCTGGGATCTTGAGGCTGCTTCTAGCTGCTTGTAGAATGCACTATCAACTTGCTCCTCCTGATCAGGGGGCCTGTAGGCTCTGCACACTCAAGAAGTGAGTTTTGCTGTTCCCTGGAAGGTGAACAGTAGGATTGTAGCCATCAGAAATATGGAAATAAGGGCACAGAGTGGTTAAATGCCTTGACCGAGGCCATGCAGGAAACCAGAGAGACAGATCTCTTGATTTCAAACATCTTTGGCATTTAGCCCAACCATCAGGTCATTAAATGCTGGTGCTTCTCTCTTCAGGAGAGACAATATTAGAGGAAAACAATGGTGAAGATAAGGAAAGTAGGAATTCTGTTAAACTCATTTATGCCACAGATAATTTGTTGATATTGTATTTTTGAAAGTCATGATTCTTTTCAGTCCATTCCAGAAAAAAAAAAAAAAGAATAAAAATGGATTAATTATGTTATTATGGAATAAAGTGCTTTCCTTATCCACTTAGCAAGGTGCTTGGGCATTGCACAGACAATTACAAATAAAGTGTAGCAGTAGTAATTAAAATAAGCATGCATTATAAAAACAAAACAAAATGCAAATGAATCAAGCCCCAGGATTTAATGGAAAGGTCTAATACTACATGATTTAATTTTATATTTATTTAGCTCTTTAATTCAGTAAAAGGAGAGTGAATCCATAAATAAGGGTACACTAATAAGTATACATGATATGGAAGGCAGTAACATCTTCAAGTGTTTCATCTAGAGAAAAATTTTCACTGCAGCATTCTTGTAACATTTTCTGAGAGGTCCTAATCCCACTTTAATTTGCAGCAGCTCTGCAAGTTGACACGAACAAATTGCTCCAGCCTTTTGACAGGTAAAGGCTGCCCATGTTTTTTCCATTCGTAATTCTGTAGAAGCCATTTACCTCCTCTCAATTACACGCCAACTCCTTCTCCTGGACAGGACCTCCTCACAGCAAATCCTGGCAGGCTTCTCTCCTTTTCTTGCATTTGACCCCATTCTCCTCCACCTTCCAGGCTCAGGCTTTGCAAGGTAACAATTGTGTTCTGGTAATTCAGTATCCAAAGTGTTACCAGTTTGAGATGCAGGGAATATAGCCTTGGTTTCCAGCTATGATTTTATGGTCTTAGTATTGTGAGCTTACGATAAGGGTTTTTATGCTTGTGTAAGACGTATATATCTATTGTCTTTGGAGAATTATGTACAAACACGCCTGAATACAATAAAGATTATTGGTTTTCAAGGCCAAGTCCTTAGTATTCAAGGAAAGGCAGATTTAATTCACCTGCTTTCTCCCTTCCTTCTTGTCTCTCAAAACCATGGCAGAATGTCAAGTGCAGTCCCCCTATGCAGTCTTTCATACCAGATCCATTCTCATCAAGGTCTTAAGAAGGACGCAAAAGGAAGCATAACACAAATCATATAACAAAGACCTAATTAAAACATGAAAGGAAAGAGAAGTAAGTACCACAGTCTTGAGTCGCCACCTTCCTTTCTGATTTCCTGGGGAAGACAGGGCGTTTCCAGTCCCACCTGGAATTTAGCAGCTGCTTGAGTAGAAATTCTCATAAACTGCTTGCAAAAAGACTACAGATCAAAAAAATTCTCCAGGAATTAGATGAATAATTTCAAAAGAGAGGATAGAATCAAGACAATCACAATGTACTCATGCATAATTCATGGATACAGAAAAAAATCTGCATCTCCTGAATGCTGCTTTCACTCAGCCTTCTTTCACTTGAGGCCTCATCCAAAACTATTCAGATCAATGAGAGATGTTTCACCATCTTGAGTCTAAGCCAAGTCACTATCTGCTTACACCTGTTAAACAGATGGATAAGCTAAGACCAAGGGTGTTGCCCACAATCACATAGGATGCCACTGAGGGTCTGTAATTAAAAAGCATTGGAGTCAATGGCTTCCTCTGCTTCACGTGAACATTAGGAATCTTATGGAATCTTCTACCTCAGGCCAGCATCTAAAAGCCAGGCAGCAGAGTCTGCAGTCCTACTACCTTTTTTTAAGCTGAAATCTGCAAAAAGACCAACTCTCTCTCTCATGTTGGGGCTGTCGATATCACAAAATCAGAAACAACAGGAAAATACCTTGTTCTGTGAATCAAACATAAAGAGCTGAGATGTGGTAAGGACAAATACTTCAGATTATTTCAGTGTTGGTGTGGGTTTTTTTCCCTTCAGTGGAACAAGCTAAGCTGGCATAAATATTTTAAAACAGTTGCTCATCAGGAAAAGGTACAAAGTCTGTATTGTAGCCTTAGCTGAGATGTGTAGTTTTGACACATTTTAAAATCTTGATTGTATTTGAACTGTGCTATTGCAGCCTTGCATTATTTACTACAAATTAAAAGGAATCGAGGTCCCTCTTTAGAATGCTAAATGTTACGTTGTCTCCTGTCTTTTTCATTAAATTAAGCTTTGACCACTTAATTGATTAATTCTGGAGAGCAAAAGCTGCACAGAGACATTTTCTTCAGAGTCAGTCAGGTTTTTGTTTGAACTGAGAGTTATTCAGTCTTTTGTGAATGCTGTGGTAAAATGAAAAAATTGAGTATGAGCTTGATTCTCCACATCTTACCTGTCTAGTCCTGTAGAATTACATGGGGATTTTCAGATGGGGCAAGATTTTGTGATCTGACCTTGGATAAGATACACAGAAAAGAAGGGGGGGGGGGGGGGAAGTTAAGTCTAAACCCATACTCAACAACAAGCTTTTTCTGCGGTGACAGAGATCAAGTGCTGTCAAGAAAACAAACAAACAAAACAACAAAAAACCCCACCCCATGAATGAAGAGTGTACATTTCAGCTGAGGCTACAATATACCATTTCTCTGATGAGCAGCTGTTTAGAATATTTATGTCAGCTTAGCTGTGTTCCACTGAAGGGAGAAAAAACCCAACAACATTGACAGAAACTGAAGCATTTGTCCTTACCACATCTCAGCTCTTCATGTCTGATTTATAGAACAAGGTATTTTCCCTTTGCTTCTGATTTTGTGATATCAGTATGAATTAAAAATTCAGCAGTCCCAACACAGGAGAGAGAGATTTCACCTTGTTGCAGATTTCAGTTTAAAGAAGGTAAGACTGCAGACCATACCACTCAGCTTTTAGGTGCAGGACTAAGGATGAAGATGCCAGGGGATGACTCCTGCCTTTACCCAGCACAGAGGAAGCACTGCTGATGACTCCATTGCTTTCTGGTGACAGACCCTCCCAGGCATCCTGTTTCACCTTGACAGCGTGTTGTGTGTAGGCTGTGCTCCCCTTACGTAACTGGGGTAAGCAGATGCCGACTTCCCTGGGAAATTAAGGCCAGGACAAATCAGTAACACATCTGGCTTGACATGCTACATACCACATAATCTCATGCAGATACTGAACCTGGGACATGAGTTTAAGAACAATGTTTTGCCAGAAATGCCTCTGATGCCCCTGTGAAGATATTAAAAGGTAGACCATTCATCTCATTCCCTCATATTTTGTCACTATAGTTTATCTCTGTCATTGCTGACAAGTTGGAATATTTTTCTCATTTGAATTTATCCTTTTTACTTCCCATCCGTATTTATGCTGTTCTCCACTAAAGAGCTCTTTAGTCCTAAAGCTTTTCTCTCCTTGAAGGTGACTGATCAGACCACCTGATGATATTATTTTTAGCAAGCTAAACAGTTTTTAAATTAAGCATTTTTAAAAAAAACTTCAGGTTTTGGGGGTTTTCTTTTGGCTTTTGAGGTAATGCTTCAGACTTGCTGATAGAGTGGTCCAGCTAGAGGCAGGCCAGATGTTTACTAAAGAGGTCGCTGCTCAGATGTGTTCCTGTCTCTTGTTGCTCATATGTATGAGGTCGGGCTTCTGCTAAGGTTAACCTCCGCCTTCAAATCTGCTTACAGACAGGATCCCCTGTGCTCAGACATGCTGATTTTTGATATGCATTTCTGTGTTCTATGTTGGTGTCTGAAAGAATTTCTAGGAGCGAATGAAGAGACAGAAAGGATCCTGTGACTCAAAACCAAGAGAAGTGGCTCCAGACTCTTCTTTGAGGAACACAGCAGAATTGCTTCAGACAGCTGCCACCACCCCCATTCCTGCCACCAACTCCATACGGTAGGACATCTGTCTACACAGCCTCTTGCAAAGGACACGAAAGACCACTCTGTTTTGTAAAAAGCAGGAGACTGGTCAAATGGTGGCAGATCACAGGTCTAGTTTCTGTCAGTCATCTAAAGTCCTGGTTGCAAGCCATTGTGTCTCACAGATTTCTTCACAGGTTACGGGCTTTTGGCAATGGCTGAAGCCAATCTAGGCAGGCAGCTGAAACCTTACAAGATTTAACTTGGCCAGAGAGAAATTCCCCACTGATTTGCTGGCTACTCTATTTTCCCTTCTCCCAAGTAAAAGCAGCCTGGCAGAACCTTTCTAGGTAGTGAGCAAAAGTATCTTTTCAAACACTATGCTCATTTTTGAAAGGGAAAGAAGAAAAAAATGAAAAGCTCACAGCAGCACTGCTCTTTCTTTCCATCCCATGCAGAGATGACAGATCAGTTACTTCTTCCCTCTGCAGTGCTCACCTTGGGAAAGTAGAGACAGAAATGGCAAAGGATAAGGAGGGAAGACTTAGGAGCCAGAAGCAGTACCAGTGACTGGATGGTGGAGAAAGAAAACCAACGATAATTTGGGAAGCACTGGGAGACCATTGAGAATTGATGGGGCAGGGGACTAAGGATGCATAAGCTGTTCAGTCACTGGGGTGAGCAAAACAGAGGCGGGGAAAGGATGATGTTTGGTCCACAGGCAAGACTCATGTGGAAGCTGTGGAAGAGAAGTGAATGTGCACAAGGAGGCAGAAAAGTGTGAGCGCAGGAGGTATCTGAAGTAAACTGAAGAGAATGGCTGAAAATTTGTTATAAACACATGCAGAGTATTGCTGTAAGGAAAACTCAAAATTTAAAAGTTAGGTTGAAATCCACTGTATATGACTTCAAAAGCTTGAAAAAACCAAAAAACCCCACAGATGCCTAGGAAAGAGAATTACGGTGGGAGCAATACAAAGTGAGACTTTCCCAAAATATGCATCCAACCAGTCTTCCTGGGTCAGAGGTGCTATAAAAAACCCCAGACAAATCCAAAACACAATAGTTTTCTATCAGTTTGAACCTGTCTGAATTTTTAGCAATCACAGCACCCTGTAGCAGGGAGCAACAGATCTTTGCTCCAGCTGTACCTGCCTCTCTTTCTGTGCACTGCTGAGGAACAAGGAGAGCACCACATACCTGAATGAAGGATCAAGGCCACGTGAGCAAAGAGTTCTCTCTCCAAAGATGTCAGCGCACAGGAGGGTGAAGGTACCTGGGCTTTGGTAAAAAGACAATGCCAGTCTTTCCATTTACTCTTTTAGTTTCAGGTCTGGATCCTAAAGCAGCCAGAGTTATTTGCTGATGTCTTAAGTTATGATTTGTTTAAAAGCTTCCCATCTGTTCAGGTTTGTACTCTGTTTCATACACATTTAAATTAATGCTGGATGGATGTGGTAGAGTGATGATTTTGGAAACATTCTCATTGTTTTTTAATTTCTTATGTAGTGTGTTTTTTACAGAGATCAGCACAAAAAGGCAAAACACAACCAACTGTGACAGAATATATAAAACAGCATGAGCTGCCTACAGTTAAATGAAAACAGTCCAAAATAATAGAGACCAATGTGAATCATGACCAATAAGCGTACTTGTGATAATAAACATGTCATCAGTGTCAGATAAACAACTCACAAATATTTGTTAAGATAACAAACAGATTATTAATAGAGAGACATCCCAAATTCAAATCACGTCTTTCAGTCCTAGTAGATACAAATTAGCAGCCAAATCTGACAAAATAAATCTGGCACTCTCATGGAGGTCATAATACCTAATGATTTTTTTTAAGAAAAGGAGAGTACAAAGAAAGAGAAAGCAGACAAGCAATTTTTTCCCCCTTCTATTAGTATGACATAATTTAGAGAGATCAGGCTGTCTTACTGCTACTGAAGATGATATAAGCATGATGATAAGAAAAAACTGGAGGCAGGATTGAGGGAGAGGCTTCCCCTGGTAGCTGCAGTTCTGACCCCAATCCTCTTAAGCTGCTCCAGGAAAACAGGTGCATGAGACCTCATTTTGAAATCAGTGGGTTCAAGCCAAGCACAAAAATCTGTCTAGCTGGAGTATTTAGCCTGCAGTTACGGTTCAAATCCTTTTGCCAGTCTTTCAGATGCAGATAACATTTTGTTCATACAGTATTCAGAAAAAAATGTGACAAGTATTTATTCTTCAACTCTAGTGGTTTCAGAATGAAGCCAGTCAGTTTAAAAGTAAAGCAAAGTTGCTTTTCACGAGGACCTAAATCAAATCAATCTTAATACAAGCCTGGTGCTAGTGCATGATGCGGCTGATGGATGTACAGTCCCGAGCTTTTGGAAATGGAGAAGAGGCTGAGATTGCAGCTGCAATGGAAATCCTTCCACAGTGTACATTCCGTATGTCTTACAGCAAAGCTTTTAGGACATAAACAGCATTATACCAAACTGAACAAAACAGGCCTACCTACCAAATATGGCTGAAACAATACCGGTTTTGGCATTAATTTGTTGTGTTTCCTTCCCTTCTGTGAAGGTAATAGCATGTAACTCAAGGCCAAACTCCTGCTGCCTCCACACTGACATATTCAAAGAAGTAAAGGAGGAACTCATAATGTGACAGCCTGCCTGTCCTGGGATGGTCTCCAAAGAGGAGTAGGAGCTAAAACTACCTCATCACTGCTAGTGCTAGTTCAGGTAAACCCACCAGTTACTGTGATGGGAGTCAAAAACAAAATCATGAGCTCTCAACTGTAAATATCAATCAGCAAAATAAGAAGTAGGTGCTGGCCCTACTCCCCACTCGAACCAGTGCCGTCACTGCCAGGCCAGTCTGAAATTTAAGGAATATTCTTGTAACTGGTTTATATTTTTGTTTGCTTTCTGGTAAGTCCTACGTACTCATTTTGATGTATCATCCCCCCCAAAAAAATCTTCTCTTCCTTTATTCATCTATATTTGGATCCTTTCAGATATTCTTTCCTACCCGTGGCAGTTGGTTCCCGAGTCCTTCGACTCTTTTCCTTACAAGCCAGCCTCTTGTTCCTAACCCTGTTTGACTTGCCTGTCCTGGACATCTCTGTGCTTAGCCTGCTTCCCTGCATGTTGGAAAGGGCAAGTGTCTAAGTCCCCCGCACCATACACAGACACATCCACAACCTCCCACTTTAAAGGCAGGAGTAGCCCAAGGCTTTGCAGGCAGAGGAGACCTGTGCCATCCCTCCATTCTGAGCAGGATGCAGCTTGTCTTTAGCAATTCAGCTCAGCACCTCTCCCTGGCAGCAAAATGGTTCAACAAAAATAGAGAGGCCCCCTCGAACAAACTGAATTGTATTTCTGAGTTCAATCCTGATTCTCTGCATTCAACAAGAAATTAAAATTCTTTGGGTGTCCCAGATGAAGTCATAAGGAGGTAGGGACAGAGGGGAGTCCTACATCATCACCTAGCTTCTATCCTTCTGTTCAGCAGCTCCTGGTCAGGATGTTCACATACACCTTGATAGGATGATGCCATATAACAAAGAGGTGCAGAAATGTCCCATTTCTCAGAGAAGTGGCTTTAACATAGGAGCATAAGATCTACCCCCTTCCTGTTCTCCACTTCATATGAAACTCCCCAAACTTGTGAGTTTTGAGGATAGCTTGTTCATGGGGGTTTTTCTAAGCCTTTTTTCTTCTCCCAAGAACAGGGGAAAAAACTTAAAACTGGAGTAGTTATTTATTGATGCTTTACTATTTTTTTTTTTAAAGAATGAGCAATGCACCTTAGCTAGCACAGAAAGGTACTATTGGAAATATTTATTAAATAAATGCACTGGTTTTATTATGAAACGATGACAAAGTGTTAAAATGGATATTGTGTTGCACAACTATTTTTGCCTGTTCACATCTCTTTAAAATGGAGGGGGAAGAAAAGACTGAGGTGGGAGATGCCTATCCTACTACTTCGTAAATGAAAAGGAAGATTATAGCTGTAGGTCTGAGAAACAGAATTAAGTCGGGACCTGATGTTACAATACAGATACAAAATAAATACATGTTTCTAGAGAAATGTGAAATTAGCATGGCACCTTGTTGCGTTAAAGGTTGAAGTAATTCGGAGTGATTCCCAATTTATCGTTATAAGTCCAGTTGTGTTCAGGGTACAAAACTATCACTGTGCTCAAATAATGTGATAGACCTTCAGTCACGTGCCATGAACTACCACGGCCAGAATTAAACAGTTTGGTCATGTTCAGTGACAACTATCAGAGCTAGATTAATGAAAGTGGAGTTTATTACATCAACAGATAGACAGGTTCTTTTGGATTGCAGGTGTTAAATTCACTGTCTGCAAAGCACGTGCAAATACCGAGAGTGAGTAACGCGGCCTGGCTACAAATGTGTTAAAAGATATAAAGCTACTCTATATAGAGGATGCTTTCTCTGTAGAGATTTGGGGAGGCACTTGGCAGAACCAAGTGTTCAAATATTACCCAAAGGCGTTCCAGTGAGGGGGAAGAGAGGCTTAGCCCGTTGACTGATTCCAGAAGTCAGAACAATACACAACAGTGGTATCTTCCCAAACATCCTCGCTCCCTTAAGCTATTCTATATTTTTTTTCCTTTGAGGTGGAGCTTGAGTGACTCTAGTCATACAGACCTTTGTTACAATTAGTGTAAAATTTTATCACTTTGCTTTAAAGGTACAGGCTAAGAGAAATCCAGAGGCCAAGCTCAGTGAGGGGTGGTAATACCCTTGGAAGCAGGTAGCTTTTGGTATGGAGATGTGTTTTGATATTATAATGATATTATAATGGGAAAAGTTCACCAAAAGGACAGCATTTTGTCAAAAACATGACAGACCGTTGGCCCAGGGTAGAAAATATCCAGCTTATCAGTTTCGTTTTACCGTCAGGTTCCCATATTACCACAGAGCCTGGCCATGTCTCCACTCCGCTCCACCCTCAGTGTACTGTTCTCTGAGTACATCAAGCTCCCCTGAGGCTGCCAACCTCCACAATTGCCTAGGAACTTACTGCAAAAAGGACTTTTGGCATATCAACTGCCCTTGACCATGGAAGTTTCCTGAATGCTGAATGCTTTAAGAAAAAGTGTGAACACAAGTTTAACTTCTGTCACCTCCGGCAATTATTCCACACACCTTTGTATACAGTTATTACAAGGCAGCTAATATGGCATAATTTTAAGGACCACCACGAAATGTAGCCTGCAACACAGAGGAATTCTAGTAGCCTGATATGGTAAGCTTTGAAATTAAATAACTTCATGTGAATACTTAACAGCAATTGAAAGCATCTAAAAGATTATAACGTTAAGAGTAATAACATCACGTTTAACATGTATTTCACTGCTTGTTCAGAAAGAAAATATTTCAGGTAAGAATTTCAAGTTTTCACTAGATTTCCAGTTGAGTAGAAATTGGAAAATCATCTCTGAAGGCAATGCCTAGGCTCTTCTGTGAATCTAGTTCTTTGCTTTTATTGCACTTAACTGGAAAAAAAGTGGCAGAACTAAAGTTGGTCCCAACCAAATAGCAAATAATTTACCCTAAAACTACAGATTTTTTATTATTCCGCTGAAAACTGTTTTGGGGTTGTCTTTGGGAAAAAGCAGAGTTTAATTTTTTGGTTCAACAACTGAATCAAATAATCAATTATTCACACAACCCAGTCATTTGAACACCCACTTAAATCCTAAAATAGGAGCTTGCCATTGACAGCAAAGCATTTGGATGAACTTCTTCTCACAGGGGTGAGTCTCATTCCCAGGGAATATTGATTTCTGAGATTTAGTTTTTATATTTGAAAAGATGAAAAATTGTTTCCAGCTTGAAACTAACTCTGCAGGAACAAGCTTATTAAAGGATCTTATTCAGTGCAAATTTTCTTTACCATGTATTACTTCATTTTCTGAAATATGCTTCTAGGAGACAATGTCAAAAGAACAATTAAATGGTGCGGGACTGAGTCCTAATTGATGGTGACAGTAATTAAAATGAATTATTTCATGAAAGCTTTTTTTTTTGCTTCACCCCTCATTATTCTGTTTGGAAGCAGACTGTCCTAACATGTCCTGAGTGTCCTGCTGTCGCTATTTAGACAAGCATTTGTCAGTAGGTTCTTAATATACACTAATATTTGCAGTAGGCTTTTAATAGAACGTCTTCCTCTCTCCAGTTATATTTAACACTAATCTTTAATGTAGGCTCTTGCATCTCTTTTCATGCATCTCTTTTTATTAACTTTCCAGATATATTCAGAAATCCCCTAATTTGCACCCAGCAATGACTTACTTCTCTAGGCATTAAAATGCACATTTAAAAACATTGAAGCTAATGTATGAAACTGATAAAATACGATTAAAAGTTCCTGGTTTAAATATACGTGATTTGAAAGAATGGATTTTTAAAAGAGTTATATTTTGAAAAGGAAGAAATGTTCTTGAATTCTTTTTCCTTCTCCTAGGAATTAAAAGCCTGGAAGATTTAAAAACAAAACAAAAAAAGAAAAAAAAAGAAAAAAAGAAAAAAAAAAGAAGAGGCATGTCCAAAGCCAAGTAGGAGTGCAGTAAATTTCTATCAGAAAACAAAAAAATATAAAATTTAACTTCAAGTTTTTTGGAAACGAGATCTAATATTTATCACCCATGTTGTTCAAAGGAACTTAAAGGAGGTTGTCAGAATCCAAAGAAGCATGATGTTCACGCTGACATGCTAATATGGTAGCCAGCAGTTGTAGCTGGCTCCTTCACCCTTCAGTTCGTGTCCCCTTCATGCGGCATGGGGGATCATGACAAGGTCTGACGTCATTATAGCAATAGAAGAATGGCCAACAGTGGGGTTCCTGTCTGAAACGGGGTGGAGAAGGTTTGGATAGCAAGATTTTGGGTTGAATATGCAGTGGTAACTGGGATTGCATGGCAAATAGCCAGGTGTCAGAGTGCTGCAGATTTGTGTTGACTTTAAAATTAAATAAGTAATTTGTGCCTGTTAGAAGCATGTCTTGGAATACTTGTTGCTTTTCTCTTACAGCCATGGCTGTTCTTAATATTTCTCCCTTTATTTTTTTTTTTTAAGTCCTGGTATGGGATGTTTGATCTCTTGCCAGGTGGCCTAGCAGGAATACTCTGTTCAGTTATGCAAGAAGCATGGATTTGATCCCTAACCCCTGTTACCATGCTCTTAGGAATACATGGTTACAAAAATAAAAGCATTAGCCTGCAGCCATACCGCTGTGTGCTGCACTCTCGTCAGATCTCATGTGTTCAGTGAGGTCAGCCTTGCTCTTGGACTCATGAGAGCTGGGGGTGCTGTGGGGATGTGGAAAGGAGCCAGACAATAAAAGAATGGGTGTTAAACACTGTCCTCCAGGGAGTTTCCACTCTCTTGTCTATTTTTCATTACCTTTTCTCCCTCATATGTACTGTCATTTCATAAACATGCATTTTTTTCTTTAAGTCTACAAAAGCAGTAATGGGTATGCAGAGCTGTGTGGAAGCAATGCTAAGAATGACACTTTGGAATTCACAGCTAAGGGCCTTCCCAGTGGCACGTAAGATGGAGGGAGACCTGTGCAATCCAGCCCTCCCTTACAGACCATTTCAAGGTGCATTGATATGAGCCGCTTCTTCTGTACAGTGGTACCAAAAAAGGTACCATTTTAACCTATGACAGTAATACACGGGTTGTGCATCAAAGGACTTGCATTATTGTTGTTAACCGCTTTTTTTTCCCAGCACTGCCTGAGAACCAGCCACAACCTGAACCCCATGTGAACCACAGCAGCACCCTGTGCCATGAGGAAATTCGGTCTGATGGGCAGTGTGGGCACAGAAGGGCCCTGGCACTCAAGAAGAGTAAGTAAATTGATGCTGGTGAGTGACATGTAAAGCTGCCAGTCCAGGGCTGAGGAGGGGGCTTGGATGATAAGGAAGAAAGTGTAGAAGCAGAAGGGATTGAGGAGGTACTTTGACAAAGAGTGGTAGAGAAGGCAAAGGGATACAGATATACAGCACTTCTGTCAATTTTCAGCTCTAGTTTGTTCCAAATCACTGCATCTTACCCCAAAGCCCCGTTACCAGGGAAGGAGGAAGGCCACACGTTTCAGGAAAAAATGTCTCCACAAACAGGAGTCAGAAAAAGGTTTGTGCAGAAAGGATAGGTGGCTGTAGTTGGCCCTTGTTTTATCCCCCTGCAAAAAGAACACCTCAGAGGTAACAGAGACATTAATGTTATACTTAAAGCATCTATACCTGTAGGGGGGAAAGAAAGTACTTAGCATATTACTTTAGGTCTCCTTTGGCCCATTGATTAATTATGTCTAGTTTCAACATCCACACTGATAGGCCATGCTAATTGCTCAGAGGAGGTGCTAATTGTCACCAAATGCACAAGGTGGGTCAGATGTTTAAGGAGGATCCTGTCTGTTCTTCTAAGGACACCCTACAAGCAGAAAATTAGTCAGACCTGGAGCAAAACTTGAGGTTCAAACACCTGTAAATAGTAGGTGAACTCAACCCTATGCCCAACTGCAACAGCAAAGCATTCCTCGTACCTGAAAAACTGCAAAACTAGAGGGTTTTCTGCAGTAAAATCTTATCTGTTTTCCAGCCCTCTCCTGAACTTGTGCAAACGTGACTTGGAAGCTCTGCCAGATTGTTTGACAAAGGCTATTCAAGAGACTACAAGTCATTTCCAGCATCTTCAGACAACCACAGCATCAATCTATATTCTCCTTTTCCCTTCAGGTTCTCAGTTTTATGTTATTACATTTTCGTGTAAAACATTATAATAAATAATAAGTAGCAACATTTTTTCATCCTAAAGATATCCAAGATGGAAAAATATTATTGTTTCCATTTTTCTAGTGAGGAAAGCGATGCACTAATTACTTGCCCAAGGTGACTTTGCTCAGAAAAAGACACTGCAGTAAGAAAAAGAGCAAATTAATTTAGTGTTTTAAAGGTTGGGTTTGTTAGTTTGGTTTGTTGTTTGTTTTTTTTTTTACTTGGGAGAAAGCACTCTGGCTGGAAAACACAGTTTCAGAAAAGTGAAAATGAGTTAAAATATAATGTGGATCTAAAAGGTTGGCTCTTGCACATGAATTTGTGGCTGTAACACAACAACAGATGAGTGATGTTTGTGTAGAGATAATTGCAATGAGGCGAGCCTCCAGGAAAAAAAGGTCTTTATGCAAGAGTTCTGGACACAGTGGAAGCGCTTGAATATTGCAGTGATGGAAAAGCTAACAGACAGAATAAGAACTCTAGACAGTTAGCTAGAGAGTTGGATGCAAAAGCACAGAAAACCTGATGTGCCCTGAGCTGCTCTGGATTAGCCAGTCACTCACAGCAAGGATTGTGCTGGCAAGTGAGAGCAAGGCTGAGAGCAGAGCCTCGGCGCAGCCTGTGAGGAGCCCAGTGGAAACACCTGCCTTCAGTCTGTCCAGCCAGCCAAGGGCAAAAGCAGGTTCTGACTGCGGGAGGGTCCAGCTCACCATCACTGCACGGCAAAGTGACTGAAAGCAGCAGTGCCACCAAGCATAACAGGATCTCTCTGCAGCCTCCGCTCCCCCCCTCCCCCGGTGTTCCCCACTGGAATCGACTTGGGCACTGGCTCCAGGAAACCCAGAAGGCATTTTCCAAAACAGCAGTTAGCGCATTTCCTAACTGCAAAGCCTCTACCATGCTGTCATGCACGACTGGGCACACCAGGCGCCGCTTTATGGGCCCTGCGAAAAATCAGGTCTTACTGACAGGGAAGAAGGACCTCTCTCTAAATTTTCCTGTGCCTGGGCACCGCTGGGTTGTAGTTGCTCCCTTTGGCAAGAGCGAATAATACTGTGTGTGGTTTCGTTTCCATCGGTTGGAACTCAACAATGCAAAGCAGCAGCAGGGCCACCTTGGGGGCTGCAGGTGCCAGTCAGTTCTCAGAGAACAGCCCTTAAGTAAGAGAATCCTGTCCTCAGGACCACTGAAAAGGAGCCAAAAAAATACTGTTCCAAATGAAGAAGTAGTTGTGTCTGTGCCTCCACTGGCCAGGATCAGTGTTGCTTGATCTCCATCAGCCAGTTGTGTGGGCTGAGACATGAAGCTGGCCAGAGAGGTCTGAATTAATCACTGCCTTAAGCAGCTGGTCTCCTGATTTGCCTCCAGACTCTTTCTGTGCTGTTATTAACACCTACTTGTGCCCTGTTAGACAGGTCTTGTCTGACATAGGAGAAGGTTACACAGCAGTGCAGTAGGATTTACAGCCTCTCACCCACTACCGGGGTCTTCCCAGCGCTTTGCCCAGTCCACTGCTATCGCGTCTCACATGGGACTGGCTCACTGCTCCATCACCGCCCTGCCCGCCCAGCCTAAGATTCACCGTCTTCCCTTTCTCTGTGTTAGCTCTGTCTTTGGCTTTTAATAGCACATTTTGCAAACCTGCTGGCTCCTCATCCTCAGAGTGGCTGGGAAGGGGATGGGGGAAGGGTGGGTGTCAGTCTTCCATCACCTCTTGCTTTCTCTTGAATTTTATTAACGCATTGAATTGGGTTTTTATCCAAGCAGCAGAAAGCATTTGGAGGGCTTTCCGTCAGCGGTATATAAATAAAAATGGATCAGAATAGATTGGATTGTTGCTTCTTACATCCGCTTCCCTATTTTGTTTTTGACAGGTCCTGACACCCACACACACCCTCCTTGTTCAGACTTGGCTAGATCTGCTTTTTTGTCTGCTTTGAGTTTTTGGCAGATTTTCCACTCCTCATAAACTTCTTCCCATAGAGTTTCAGAAGCTCCTTAGGCCTTCCACCCTTGCATTCTCCATACTGATGGATCTTACCAGACCCACCACTAAACCCTCAGAAACACCGCACCCTTCTGCTGCAGGCTCTGAAAGCGGGAAGCTGCAGCAGGCGACTCCTGATCCCTGTTCCAACTTCACCAGGTGTCACATTTCTCCCCTGCTTCAGCCTGTGCTTCCCGCTGCAAAAGAGTGGGACCAAGCAAAGAATCTGGTACCAGTGATTTACGTAAGGGATTTACCCTGCACAGGTGGGTACTGGTGTCTTCAAGCGCGCCCGCTGTTTGAAGAGGCTGGCCTCTTTGTTTTCCCTTGGGCACCATTTTTAATGCTACGTATCAAACACAAACGTTCCCCATGTGCCTCAAAAGTGGGCATTTGCTATTCAGACAGTGTTTTAAGTGCAACTTGCTAGCGTTAGTCTTGAGGAATTGCTTCTGATCCGAAAGCGGGTAAGCTGTTTTGCGTAGCTCCTCTAGAATGTGGTTTCAGTGTTTACAAACGCACTCCTGGGATTAGTTTCCAATGGACATTTATTCCCCGGGTAACTTGGCTGCTCGAACACGCAGATAAAGGGGACTCTGAAAAGGGCACAAGTGCAAACTTGGGGAACACATTTAAAAGAACCTAAGGAAGCACTAGTCACTATGAAGTTAAGTTTTGAATGGCCCGGCTCTACGGAGCCCTGGAGAGAGAACACGCAAGAGCACCAGTCAGCCGCTCTCCTCTTGCCAGCCGCGCTCTGTACCAGCTGGGCGGGCGCAGAGGAGCCGCCGGGCGCCGGAGCGAGGCTGAGAGCGGCAGCAGAACGGCAGCACCCGCGGGGTTGGCTCTCAAACCAGGGGCTCTGCAACGCGTGGGCAGGCACCGGGCCGAGGGCTGTGCCAACGCCGCCTCTTCGCAGAGGGGTCTGCGCGCAGAGCCGGCGGCGGACAGGCGGGAGAGGTTCACCGCCCCCACGCCAGGCGCCCAGCAGCGCTCTAAGGGCGGCCCGTGCCCCACTACGGGGCTGTCAGGCCGCCAGATTCTGCTGCCCGACCCCCCGGGGCTGGCGGGCGGCGCGACGCCTGGCAGGACAGCGGCGCGCAGCCCGCCTACACACCCCGCCGCCGGGGAGCGCCACACCGCGCATGCGCAGCTGCGGTTCGGCTCCGGGGCGCGAGACGTAGGGCGCCCTAACCGGGCGGAAGTGATGAACAGTTAGGGGCGGAAGTGGCTCTCTACACCTCTTCCTGTCCGGCCGTGGCGGGGGGTGTGCCTGGCTCGCGGCAGGTGAGGGGCGCGCGGCTCAGCAGGGCGCGCGCGCTGGGCTGGGCGCGGCCGCGGAGGGAGGGGCCGGGGCCGGGGCCTCTCCTCCCTGCAGCCCCCTCCCCGCGGTTCTGTGTCCGCCGCCTGGGGCGGGCTCGGCGCCGCCTCACCGGGACGGAGGCCGCCGAGGAGCGGTGGGTGCGCGGGGCCGTGCCCGCAGCGCCGCGAGCGGAGGGGTGGCTCCGGCCGGGCTCGGCGCCGAGAAGCCGGGGCTCGGGGCGGTTCCTCTCCGCTGTGCCTGAGCGGGGCCTGTCACCCACCGGTGAAACGCTGGCGGTGGCGGCCGCAGGCCCTGCCCGGCGGGGCCCCGGCCTGGAGAAAGCGCTGGGTAATGGGAAGCGGGAGCTCGGCGCGCCCGCTTGGGTGGGTAGCGGGGCTGGGAGCCCTCGGTCGCGCTTCAGCTCTGAGCCGCGCACGGGCTGGAAGCCCCGCCAGGCAGGCGCGGGGGCTGCAGACCTCCGCCGGGGCGCTTGAGGCTCGCCGTGGCAGTCTGGGGGCGGGAAGGGCCGTGCGCTTCCTCCCTGTACCTTCGGCGCCCGCTGTAGGTAGGGGGCGAGGTGCTTCGGCCTGAGGGGTGTTGAAGATAAGGGGGTGGAGGGCTCTGGGGTTAAAGGATTTGTGATCGGAAAACTGACAGCTTGTAACGGAGCTGGAGGGGGTTGTACTATTCCAAGTACTGGGGGAGGGGGGGGGTCAGCGTTAACTATCGGCTAACTGAAAGAGCACCGCGGGTTATGTATAGGAAACTTAACGCCCGAGTCCATCAGTGCGTCGGCACAGTTTGCTACCTGGAGTACTGGCAGTTTTAACTTTGCCTCTGAGTTGTGCAAGGGCACATTCCTGGCTCCCAGGCGGCAGCTGTGGTGTTGTAATCATTTGTCAAATAAAAACACAGTGTCAGTGTTTGCAAGTGAAGCCAAGTGCTGTTGTTATAAGTACGTTTATTGTATTAATTTCTTTTTCCGATGTGCAAAATAAAGAACGAATCAGCCAGCTCGAAGACCACAGAGGTACTTAGACCTAGCTGTGTGTGTGAAGAAGGGCTGCTGGTGGACATTATGAACCTGCATGCCGCAGTGCATTGTTAATATTTCACAGACTCACAGAATGTTAGGGGCTGGAAGGGAAGAGTTCTGTTGTAGTGACAGAACTTTCCTCCCCCCACACCCCCTCCTCCCACCCCCCCTTTTTTTTTTAATGGTGTGGCTCAAATGTTGACTGTACCTTGGACAGCACCTGGATATTCCCAAGGCCTCTTTCAGAGGAGGAGGCTTTTCATCCCTGCAGAGCGTAGGCTGATTTTCAGTTCTGCTCTCTTCAACAGTGCAGCTTCCAGCAAGGAGTGTGGGATAATGCCAGCTGTGGTTGTGGCATTTCGTGTGATTCAAGCAAATGTCAGCTAGGAGTTGGCTTGAGATGACCTGTTTATTTCATTTAGGTTATGCAGCGGGTGTTGCTGGCAGTGATTTGCAGACTGGATTGACCTATCCTGGTGTAGATGAGATAGAAGCTAAAACGCTGTATTTGTTGCCAGTTCTGTGAAAAACAGAGCCATCCTTGAGCAGTGGAAGGAGGCAGAGTGCATAGCACTGCCCTTGCCAGGGCAAGCGGTGGAAGAAAAGTGACTATGGCATGTCCTTGTAGAGGTTTTCTGCAATTTGGTTTTCTGGGGAATCAGGTGGTCCATCAATTGTCCCTTGGTTAGACTTCCTTCTAAGAGGTCAACTAAGGGCTGATAAGTTCTCTTGATATTTAATTATGTTTGTCTTGTCTGAGTAGCAAAGCAGGGATGTAAAGGCTTCCAGATACACCTCTGTGTTCCTGGGATGCTTTAGTTGGGGGGAAATAGCCACACCTCCAAAGAGCCCTCAGGCAGAAAAGTGCCTGAGGTACTCCCAGAGCAGCACAAGCTGATAGTTTTAGCATCTGCCCTTCTTCTATCACTCTGGATATTTAAACTGAGTTTTTAATCTTAATTTCTTCAGATGAAAAGTGCTGTTCTCTCAACTCAGGAGTCCATGGGCAAGAAAACTGAAAGCAGATAATCCCTGGGAGCTACTCTGCAGTCTGGCTTCGTGGTTCTGGGTGCGCCAGGTAACTACAGTCACTGCACGTTCAGCCTGAGCAGTAAAAGGGAAGGATAGAAATTGAGGGCTGGGGAAAATAGTACTGAGATAAGCCTGAAAGTAAAGCAGATTTTATATATATATATATATATATATATATATATAACTTTTTTAGATTAAAGATAGTGTGCAGAGGAAGAAGAGGATTATGTCTGAAATTGTGATGTTTCCCATGGCTGTGGTGTATGACCTTGAAGGGTGTATTTTTTATCACTCAAAAGGCAATTTCTGTAGCTAATCATCTCTGCTCAGACCCCTTCAAAGGATAACCTTTGCAAGGAAATAGTCCATCCAGCAATTTATTTAGTGGGTTATCGATTCCCCAGGAGTCATTCTTTGCAACCAACTTATTGTTGGCTCCTGTCATCCAGGCCACCCTGCAGGGATATTCCTTCTAACGTAGTGTGAACACACTTGAAGATACTTCCTTACAGTGAGTGAGTTCCCCTCCTGTTACCTTCAGAAATGCAAGTGTTCCCCCTGCTTTTCAGTCTATAAAATGGGCAGGACCTGATTTGGTTGCCAGTTTGATTTGGATGTTGCCCTCATTAAATATCTGAGGATCTGTTGTAGCAGAGTCTGTGTGGTGTATGGGTGTTGTGAACCTCCAGAACTTTGGAGCTGGAGTACTGAATGTAGAGGAGGAAAGTAGGATGTTGCCAGTTAGGGTTTGTGGTAGCAAAACATGACAGTGGTTACTTTGGCCACTAAGGTCACTCTGCAGGAGGCTGAAACTGATTTTTCATCAGAAAATTAAGAGGGGAAAATTAACTGGAATTTTTTTTCTTTTTAAAAAAGTGCTGGGTTTTTTGGATATATGTATTTCTGTGGTCTGAAGTCTCCACAGCAGTGTTTCAGCTAGCCTGCTTTTGAAACACTCCAGTATTTAAGAGAACTTACTGCAGAGCAACGTCTCTCCAAGGGACTTTTGGCACTGCCAGTGGCCTCTGTGTACTTCCGGCAGAGTGTCCATGTTTAGGTGAAGAGCAGTGTCTGGATGTTTGGCATGGGATTCTCAGTGTTACTTTTGAAGTTTGTGTTGTAGGTGTAGCTAAGGTATTTGCCTAGGCTTTTTATATATACTTATTTTATAATATTATACAATTTTGGTTTATAATAAATAGTGAGAGGAAGGGAAGGCAGGTGATTAACACAGTACTTCTGGTGAATTTTAGATGTCTCCCTTAGAAATCAGATCCATTGTTCATTAGAGCACCTGATTGTCTCCATTAATGATGAAAGCCAAAGGTGATGGTTGCAGAGTGGGTTATCTGATTAATTTCAGGTATCCACAGCAATTGAACTTTCTGTATTCATCTGAAGGAAATAAGTTTCACCCTGAGCTTAGAGGACAGGACTTTCTCAGCAAGGTGATGCAGCCTGCAGCTCGGTGCCTCCTGGCAGTGAGGGATGCTGTCTATACTTTACAAAGCAGAGCTCTGCATTGAGAGGTCTTGAAGACAGTAGTGGCTTAGAAGCCACCTTGGCTTGTCAAGCTAACAGGACATTTAAGTCTCTACCTTTCAGATACTCTTGAAAAAATAATTTAATATCAACTTTGCAGCAGGCAGAGTGCTGTAATTTGTTTTTACACGATTCGTCTTTAAATGTCAGGTACTTAGCATATGGTAACTCTGAAAAGTACCTATTGCGAAGCTGGGATCTGAGCTCTCAAATTTTGATTCTTTCTCTTTAGTCTGAATGGAATAGGGCAGTAGGGTATGTGGCAAACCAAGAAATCCAAGCAGCTGCAAGTCATTTTTTGGGAAAGGGAGGGTCTGCATTTGAGAACAATCACCAAGTCTGTTCAGATGTTGGTTCAGGTCCACACTTATTTGATCCAGTGCTGCTGGGTGGGAAACCAAATCCTTCAGTTCAAGTGCATTTAGTTACCTGTCAATAATGTCTTTGCTTTCGTGTCACATTGCTCACAGATTTAATCTGTCTTTAGTAGTTCTAATAGCTGCTGTTTCTTTCAAAATTATGTGTCTGAGCCAAAGGTGTTAACATGCCCTAGCTTCTTGAGAAGGGGCTGCTTTAAATGCTGGGCTCACACTTTCAGAATTAGATTTTTGACAGGCCAGTGCTGTTCCTTTGGTGGCTCTGAGTGCCCAGGAAAGATCACCTACAGATAGACTTTTATTCTGGAAATAGCAGGGTAGGAGAAACATGTAAGTAGCAACAGGTGTTTGGTCTCTGTCACAGCCTGTGGTCTAGGGAGACACATCCCTGTCAGGTACCCAGTTTACAGAAACTGTGTCAGCAAGCCACTCTTCTGTTGCAAAGCAACTTACTTATTGTATTCCCTATGCACTTCAGGGAATTAACTGTGGACGGAGAAATACTTGGGTTTTGGATGCAAGCTCCATACCAGAACCTCTCTTGCTGTTTCCAAAAGCAAGTATCTTCATAGCCTTACCTTACTACCTTTTTCTAGTGCAATATTGGTAGTCAGTAGGTTGACCAAAACATATATTCCAAATTGAATGGTTCTTGGGTTCTTGTCACGCTCTTCCCAAGATACGTTGGGTCGAATGGAATGACTTTCAGTAGTCCATAGATTCAGCTAACAGAAGGCACCTAGCGTAGCTGCCATCGTGATGCAGCATGATCTTGTGGTACCTGGATGTGTGAGGTACCACACCTGTGGGAATAATGCCACACCATTTGGCAGTGGAGAACTGAGTAGCATTATATCACTGGGTAGTTAGTGTCTGCCTACCAGTGGAGCAGAAAAAGCTTTTCCTATTTCTACAGCTGCTGCTTGGACAGGTGAGGTGAGACTGCTTCAGTGATGGAATCCTCCCTGGCCGTTTCCAGGCAGAACACTGGGCCGCAAGGCCAGGATGTGCGCTGTGTGAAACGTGATGTGAGCCCCTGAGTCCTGCTGAGTGTTGGGTCAGGCTCCTCAGTGCTCTGCTGTTTCTGCAGGGCCATGGTGTGATGTAGGAGGCTGACTCCTTTTGAAGAGTTCTTGGCCATTCAGGCAATCCAGTGTCAGCGAGTGACTTTTGGAAGTATTGACACATAGTAGGCATTGCCTCTGTAGGATTTGTCTATATGGATTTGTTCTGAGGTGTACTGTAAGGGCAGGCTGAAAATAAGGGGTTGATGAGATTGAGTAAGGGTCTTTAATTCTAAAATTGGGCCAGAGGAACAGAAATGGCATTTACAGCTGTGGCTATGTTAACTTTGTGATGTAACCATGATGTACTTCTGCTGCTCTGATGGGGAGGCAGAGCTACAGCTTCTAAAGCTTCTCGCTTTCCCAAACTTGTTGCCTGTCTCTGTACCTGGGGAGCTCTAGCTGCCTAGTTTAATTCACTCATTAAAAGTGGGCAGGGTGGGACAGCTGGGTGGGACAGCTGGAGGGGAGAGTAATTTTGCTCCAGAAATAGTACTGGGAAGTAAACTCCTAACGACTGCCAGGCACTCCAAAGATGGAGAAACCCCACTCTTGATAGCTTTGTCTAAAATAGATACTTGAGATCTTGAGACCCAAAGCAGTAACAACTACAACAGAGTTTGAGGATGCTACTATAAGAGATGTCTAGTAACATGAGCACCCTGGTAGATGGAGTACAGCCTGCTACAGGGCCTAATTATGGTCTTATTAATGCTTTCTTTCATCACTGCCTTCCAGCCTTCACATGGTGATTAGACCTATTTATAGGGGCAGAGATCCTTAATATTCAGCACAGTGCACCTCTTGCCAATCAAATCAGTACCATCTGCATCTTTGATTGCTGCTTAATAACACTGTAGAACATGGTTAATTAAAAAATATAAATAGACTTTTCATCCTCTTAACTTATCAAAGTGCTTCTCTCCTCCTCCCTCCCCCCCCAAAAAAAAAAATGTAATGTTGGCTTAGACAACACAGTTGACTCTGCTGAACCCCTCACCTCACTGCTGGAAATATATCCTGCTCTCCTCTTTACCCAGGGTAGGTACCTCTTGTGTCTAAATTTTGGTTCTTCCAGGGCAGATTAAAATGGGTCTTTGCACTGCTTGTACCACCCCAGTGTAAGCAACTTCTAGTTTTTGTTTCAGTTGTGTGATTAGATCTGTGTGAGTACATGTGCACACACTGCCTTACGTTGTCCTGGAGGACCAGGACCACATGCAATGACATGTTTTGCTTTTCTAGCATTTGAAGTCTCCTTATCTGTGGAGGGCAAAGTGATAAAATTGTCTCCTTCCTCACACGATCCCCCCCACCCTCCCTGGAGGAGTTCATTCTGATATTTTGTTGGAATGACCTGTAGGCAAAACTCTAGGACAACTAAGGTGTGACTTGAATATGCCAGCAGAAACGATCATGATTTGAATTTCGATGGAAAGCCTGTCTGGAAAGTAGATACTGAGAATGCTGTAGATGTAGGATATGGGCCTACAAGGCCAGGATGTGTGGTGTGTGAAACGTGGTGTGAGCCCCCAAGTCCTGCTGAGTATTGGGTCAGGCTTCTCAGTGCTGAGCAGTGCATTAAGCACAGTACTACAGAGCACTGGAGTTTACTGTAGGAGAAGTTTGTGATGAGACAGACAACAGGCATGGGAGCAGCTGGGAGCTTTGTGAGTTCTGGAGGCTGCATTTAGGCATTGCAAGCAGCGTGCTTAGGTAGTATGCTAGCTTGGAGCAGTGGAAAGTGAGATTAACAAAGGTCTGTTATTGTCCCATCCTGGCTGACAATATTAGTCAAGGTAAACATGGTAGAAAGTGTTACGTGTAAGAAATTACTGTCTGTGAGGAACTCCAGTGACTTCTGATGTGAGCCAAGTTATGGATGTGACTGTCCTCTACCAGAGGAGACAGCACCTTGAGTTAAGCTGTGCTGAAAGCCTGTATCTACTCCATCTTTTGTGTGTTTAATCTTGTAGTTAATTTGAGACTTGGTCTGTTCCCTCTGTGGAACAGTCTTGGTGGTAGTGGTGTGGTAGTGTATAGTGAGGGATATGCAAGACTTGGGTTTTACTGCCTGTTTCTGGTCCTTGTGTTCATGCAGGTATTGAATACCTACCTACAAGGTGCTGAACGTTTGTTAGGGTCCTAAAAAGGAGACATGTAGGGTAGAGGTAGCCTGTCACTTCTTGGAGATGTTACTGTGTGTGGGGACTAAAGGCCTTCAGTTCATGCTGCCTTCCCAGTGTAGTGACAGAAGCAGCAGCACAGCAATTGGTGAAGCAGCCCTTGAAGAATATGCACTTTTTTTTTTTCGAAGAATTTAAGCTCTCTTCTCTCCTGAGCCTTCTTTTATTTATTTATTTTTAAATCCCTTGAAGCATGTTAAGGAAGAAAATATTGGTGGCTTGCTTTATTCTCCTATTGTTGTCATAGTAAGCCATGGATCTGATAGGTGCTTGTGTATAGCTTTGTAGTGTCTTGTCTGTATTGAGGACAGACACATTATTGTCTTGATATTGCCTTTGTTTCCATTTTCTTGGAAAATTAAGATACTTTTGAGGGGTTTTGTGTGGTTGGTTGGGGTTTTTGGGTTTCTTTCGTAGATAATCATCTTGGTGATTGCTTCTCCATAGAGCAGTTATTTTGTAAAGAACTTAGAGGAGCATTACTTCTTTTACAGACCTTGTTTGCCCCATAACAGCTTCTCTTCCACTTAGCCTTGACATAAGGAGTTTTATTCTTGAGTCCGGGGGAAGTAACGCAAGAGGTGAGCAAAGTAGGCAGAGTATTTCTCCGCCTGTCTGGAGCGGTGAATGGTGTACTTTGTTCTGTTGGTTCCGAGCTGCACATCTCTACATAACCATCAGAGTAGGAAACCTGAAAACCCTGGAGTGCTCAGCCTGCACCTGTCCTGGTGTAAACCTTTTGTAAAGGTGCGGCAGTCTGGTGGGGGCTGTTGCTTTGCTCAGTTTTTTGCTAGTGTGAATGTTGGAACTGGGAGGGAGAAAGCAGCCTTAGGTGCAGATGGATAACCATCATCCCTGAGCAGCTTTATACCAGCTTGCGTGAGGTTAAAGGCATAGAAAAGTCCAAGTGCAAATCCAGCAGTTGCTAGCTCTAGTCAGAACTTCTGAGCCAGGGTACAGCACTTGTAAGCAGGTGGTGCAGTGAGAAAATGACGTTTTTCTCTTTGTTCGCAATTTAATAAGGCAAATGAGGTTACTAATAAGGCCACAGCACATTTGTCGTGATCATGAAAGTTGACATAGAAAAAATTAAATTGAGTGGCTAGAGCACCTAGATGCTGCAACTCTCTTTGCAGAGCCTTTTGATCACAAAAAAAAAGAGCTGTGTTGCTGTTTGTTCTGCATTGTATGACCCACAAGCAGTCACACCACTAATGCTTCAATCTCTTGGGTGATCTGTTCTTCTGAATCATACTTGCTTTGAGGTTTTATATGGCCATTTCTCACTGTAGCATCTGAGTATTTCATATTGACCATCATGATTCCAGGATATGTGTTCTGCTGAAACATGACAGCTCCTTCTGTACAGTTCTGGGGTGATCCTGGAACCAGTTTGTTGCTTTGTGGAAAGTCATTTCCATGCGTAGGACGTGAGCAGGTTATTTGCACCTTTGGTGTGTATGGTATGTGAAGGCTTGGCGGCCATTGAGCACGGTGGGAGGGAGAACTGAGATCCTTCTAACCTGCAGCACTGTTTTTATGTAATGCCTAGTTCTGATAATGGACTGTGGCAAGGAAATATGCTGCTTCCTTCTCTCAGGACACTGGAGGCTGACAAAAAGGAAGGGTTGATCTCACTGGGTGACATCCAGTCCGCTTCCTGGCTTTTGTTTGGAATATTTTGAATTTTCCCTATTAAAGTCTCCCTTGTTCCTGCAGTCTGTGTCTGTTACAGGAAGCAATTCTGCTTTTATTCTAAGTATATGGACAGGCATTTACCTGAAGTGTTTGTGAAACTGGCTTGTTTCGCCTGTTAGCTTGGTCACAAGAGGTAATAAACAGCAGCTGTAGCATGGGGGTTTGCCCCAGTCCAGTCATTCAGTAGGCTGTTGCTGGTTTTCCTCTTTCTTGCTATAAATCTCTTAATTTGTTACCTTCCACAGAAAGAATTGTCTGTTGTATCTGTCTCTGAAAGCAGTTCCAACAGTCTACCACCTTTCTTGGACGTGTTTTTTTGAGAAAGGTGAGAATCTGGGGCTTGCGTGAGAGGCTGTGTTGAGAACCCGTGAAACTGCCGCTTACTGACAGCTGAACTGCGGCAGTGTGAGCAGGAGCACTCGGGGCTTTCCCGCTTTGCTCCACCGCGGTGTGCTGCTCCTCCCTTGGCAGGGGAGCAGTGGGTCCCGAGGAACAGTCTGCAGCTTCTGAATGCGAGGACAGAGAGAGTTCTGTCGTAGCTAGGGGAGTGCTGCTTCAGTGAGTGAGCTTGTCAGTCTGCAGCTGAACTGATCTTGGCTTTAGAAAGGTCACTGAGAGAACCAGGGTTAGTGAGAGTCTGGGAAATCTTACCAGGATGCGTAATCTCACCTGGCCTTGTGAGGTGAAAAGCTTGGCCGCCTCACCCTGCAGGGAAGGGTTACCCTTACATGGTAAGGTTTTGGATAGCAAAGCAAGGTTACGAAGCCCCTTTCTTGCCACTGCTTCCCACTCTGTTTCACAACTGGGCAATTACAGCTGTTCATCTGGCAGCAGTAAATTGGGTCATTGAACTGATCCAAGTTAAAAATAGACATCCCAACCATCAGTAGCACTGATGCAATAGAAGAGTTGTGACCAGTGTCAGGGAGGATCGTACATTTGTCTTGCTGCCAGAACCAAAGCATTTTGTAACCATGCACTTGCTTTGTTATCTGGTTGCTTTGTTCTTCATTGTCAGTCAGACAGTAGGCTTGAAAGCAAAAGGACTCGAGCTTGTCATGGTCATCAGATCAAAAAAATGCCATCTCAAAATTAGCTGCACTCCTCTCAGATTAACTTGTGTGCTTTACAACTCTAGATAATTTCCTGCCAGCTGAATAGGCCCAGTCAAGAAGACTAATCAGTGTGCAAACATTGCTGCTGAAGAGTGTGGATACAGAGCCTGACTGCCAGTGATGCATGAAGTGAACCGGAATACCTGCCGCAGAGACGGGTCTTCTGGTGGCTGGGCTTGATTTTGCAAATTTGTTATCTGTGGAAAGGCTACCAGGTTTCCTCCTCCTTTTACCTCTGAAATGATTCATTATCAAACACCACCACTCCCTAAAAAAACCAAGAAAACCTAAAGCCAACCCAAAACAATAGCCACGTTGCTTTTACAGAGTCTTTCCCAACCTGCTCTGGGAGGATGAGAAAGGACAAATTGGGAGAGGGTGGACAATGTTCCTTAAATGTACAGGAATGGGATCTGATATCTTTCCATTTGTGAAGCGAGACAGGAAATTTAAAGAATGTGTGAAGACCCCTCTCTTTTTCACCTGTTAAGCTGTTGTTTTATGTTGTAACTGTCTCTTCAAGCTTTTATTAAGTTAATTTCTCCAATATGGGCTGTGTTTCTGTTATTCTCATCCCGCTTTGTTATATGGGCTAGAATACAATTTACACACAGCAGTGCTCCCCTCCAGTAGCTCCTGCAGACCTCCAGGTATCATGGACAGCACATGTTGTGTCCTGAGATACCTGTTATCTGATACCTTACTTTTTATCCTCCTTTGTTTTGCTTCTCTGCAGCTTAATGAATATTTTCTCACATGGTTGTACAGTGGTCTGCGTGACAAAACCCTGTAAATGAGCACCTGTAGGCTGTGGTTTTTTGCAGTCTGAATGAGCCAAGACACACAGAGGAAACAAGTTTGAAGGGAGTTGTTTGGGAATTGCTAAGAGAGAGGTGAGCAAGGCTGGCAAGATGGAAGCATGTGTGACGTGTAGCCTCCTGGCTGAGCTGCAGAGCAGTGGTATTGGCCAAGCTGCATCCAGGAGCGTGTATATGCTGATGCTTGTGTTGAACATGACTGAAAGATTCCAGTGACAATTTAGGTTGTATATGTGAAAGAATCCTGAAAAAAGAGTTGTCTTTCAAGATATTTACTAAGGGAAAAAAGTCCAGTCACCAGAAGCAATGAGCAGCTCCTGGGAGTCTCAGAACTCTCATTAACCTACTTGGAGGAAGGGCATGTGTGCACATGCATGCCCTGTAATTTCATAGCTACTGTTCTTGGAAGGGAGTGGTGGTTGTGTTTCTTGAAGCAGAAGTGTAAGATGAAATACTGCATTTTGCTAATAGAGTTGAGTGACCTGAATATATCCGTCTGGAATATGAGGAGGGAGACAGGGTGATCTCTGATGAGTCTTACTGCCACCCTGAACTGACTTTGCTCCAAAGTGTCTTTGTTTTCAGCACAGTACTGAGCAGAGATTTGTTAAATATCATGCTAGAAATAAAATTACGGCTCCCAAGAGCATTCAGATAGGCAAGAGACTCCCACCTTACTGTAGCTGCCTTTGTTTTATTAAAAGTCCAATATGTCAACCTTACTACTTGTGCCTTTCTATTCAGCTCACCGATTCCGTTGCAAACACTTTCCTAAAATAATCAGGGGAGCAGAGTGGAAGTCCCTGAATAAAAGCTGTGATAAAATGGATGTATGTTTACTGCAGTAACCTATTTGCTCTTTCCTATAGGCACAATGGCTACAGTAGCCCAGAAGCACTTTTTGGAAGGGCAGACGTACTCAGTCCCCCTGATCCAACCGGACTTACGCAGGGAGGAGGCTGTTCAGCAGGTGGCAGATGCACTTCAGTACCTGCAAAAGGTGTCAGGTGATATCTTCAACAGGTATGGTGCTGTCATCATGGGAGCTGGGGACTTAGCACTCAGCAGTAGGTAACAGGGTGCTGTCATCAGGTTGCAGCAGTGAAAGGGCATTGTGTTGGCAAGCAGCTGAAGTTCAGAAAAGGGATAAAGGACCAGATGCACTTCAATAAAAGTTTATTGGATTTGGGTTTGTCAGAGTTAAGCATGATGAAATAGCTGCTGTTAGCCAGAGGTTGGTTGTTACTAATTTTTTATTTAGTGGATACTCTCACAGATTGCATTACTACTTCTGCTGCAGTTATCCTTTATTCTTTCTTGTTCATGTTTTAAATGGGAGACTTTGTTATTTAAGTGTCTTGAGTCAGTGTGCTTGGAGCAGTTACCTCTGGGACTTATGAACTGTTCTCTTCGGACTTCTGGTGTTTCACACTTTTTGTATGTCGAGAGGGCCGAGCTCATGAGTGTGTCTGTTCTCGCCACAGCCTCATAATCCATCTATCTCTGGGGATTTGGTCCAAACTTGCCACCTCTTATCTGCAGTCATCTTTAGGGTTGAGTCTGTAACACTACCTAAGCAGCAAATCAGAGAGATTCTTGGGTTTGCTTGCAAATGAGAGTAGATAAAGTGGTGCCTTTTTTCAACTGGTGTCCCTTGAGATGGTGTGCCATATCACTGGTATAGAAACAGGTCAGCATTTATCTTCTCATAGCCTGATTAGCAAAAGCACTTGTTTTGGTTTCAGTGGGGATCATAACTATGTAGTTTAATTAATTATGGTATAAGTAAGACAATGGCGTTCTTTATTCTCTTGAGTTTGTTGGGTTTTGTTGGGGTTTCTTTTAAGGGCAAATTGAAGTTCATCAGTTTTTGACAGTGATACTTTGAAGAGCAGCCTCTGGGGAAAGGGTAGTCACTGGGGCTGAGCTCAGGTGATTGAGAGAGGTAAAAGGCTTTTCACTGGAATAGTCTTTGCTTGGGCAGGGGATGTATGTAAACTGGATTAGGTTGAACACAAGGTCTCATTCTTCCATGTACTTCTCAGTGTGGGAACCCTTCATGATACAAGTCTGGGAGAAGGCTTCCTAGAGCTGCCAGAAACATGTGGAAAGCACCTCTCAAACTTGAGACTGGTTGGTAGTGCTGTCCCTCTTTTGGGGCAAATAAAGCTATTGATAAAACAGGAGTAGGTTTTTTCTCTCTTTTTTTCTTTCGTTCTTTTTTTTTTCCTTTTTTTTTTTCTCTCTTTTTCTACTCACTGCTTTGTAGTGCAGTACCCTGTAATTTCCCTGGGGAGATGAGCCTGCTGTTTTGTATGCAAGACACTGCTGAATCCTGAACAGTGACTGTGATGCTGTTCCCTCATTCCTTGGTGCACTCATGACTTTTAATTACCAATTTTTTCCAACCACAGAGGAGGCTTCGTTGGGCTCTTTGTTTGCTTTGCCTTTCCTCTGAGGTCTTGGTGCTCTGATATAATTAATAGCGATTTAGTAATTATGCAGGTGTCTGATTAAAAGTTTCATAACCTTGGTTGTTCCACGCCAATCAAGGGGTGGAGCTTTCAAGGTGAGAACTTTGCCACTTAGTGAAGAGTGACCTTTTATCTTCCTTTTCCTGAGATAAGGCAGCTCTATCTTCCACTTCCAGGAAGGAGCTGCCTTATCTGGGGAAGCTGACTGTCCTGCTCTGCAAAACAGTGTGGAGAGGAAATCTGTTCTGTGTGGCAGACTGAGCTGTTCAGTGCGTCAAACCCATTGCTTCAGTGCTACAAGGATGCAGATGTTCTGGGGTTGTTTTGTGGGAGCAGTTGGACTGGAACAGTGCTTTCAAGAGTGGCAAGCTGATTTGTAAATTGTTGAAGGTGGAGTGAAAGAGTCACTCTTTCTCTCTATAGAAAGAGGAATCTTTCCACAACCAATTTTTTTCCCTCCTTGTTAACTGAACAGAGTTTCTACTCTTGAGTTGTTGCTGACATGGCAGCTGAGTATGAATTCTTAAAATAGACGTGTCCATCCATTGTGCAAGCAAGGTGAGCTTTTTCTCTCTTTGTCTGGCAACTGTGGTACTGTTGCAGTTGTAAAAGAAATATTCCCTGGGCCAGTTAGTGGCTGTGCAGAAGCAGCAGTGGTGAAGACTGCCTGTGGATTCAGTCTTCTCCAGGGGACGTGAGAAAGACGCATTTGCATTTGGAGAGTCGAGAGAAAGAAGATAAGCAACTTCCTCCTCTTCCCCACAGTTTGAGGGATCTGGGAAACAACCCATGAGACTTGTCTCTGCCAAGCTGTCGTCTTTCCAGATGCTCTCAAACAAGCTGTTAAGTTTAACTGCAGCAAGGTACATGGTGAATGAGGCTCTTAGCAGAGTGTATTAGCTTAAGACCTAAAGCAGACCCACTGGGAACAGCCTCGGAGAGTAGGGCTGGTAGCAGCACAGAGCAGCTAAACCTCCGCTGTACCTTGGTAACTGCCCCAGGGTTGTCTGGAATCAAGAGCAAGCAGGAGGTAACTCAGCATCCTGTTCTGTCATGTTCCCTTGGGAGCAGGGACCCATCCAGCCCTTTCTGTGCGGAGAGCAGCAAAGCACCACACCCTGCACTGGCCTGGGCAGGCTAGTGGCTGCTGGGCCCTACAGGCTGATGTCTTAGGTCTGCAGTCCCATCCTCTTGGGAAGTCCTCTCTTCTTGCTGCTGCAAGTACCGTGAAAAGATCAAGAGGCTGCCCTTACTTTTCCTGGGTTGTGTTTTGGAATACTGGAAGTTTTAACCTTGTGTTAACTGAATTCATGGAATTAATCTGCTGCTGAAACTGCGGTAAAGATCATTTTAGTCACCTTTGGCTACTGAGATTAATACATGTGATTCCTGCTTAAAACTCACATCTGTGTGAGTTTAACTCCTGCACTTTTAAGGAGGGCTTTTTATATAAGTCACAGAAGGCAGAATGACCAAGTTAAATACTCAGTTAGCCATTAGTCTTTCATCTGTTTGTTTCGTCATTACCAAAATTTTCTGGGTGATAGTTTGTGCTGGAATTGTGCACTGTGGCATTTTTATCAGGAATTCTGTTGCAATCAGTACTTCAGGTAGGTGGTTTAGCTTTCCTGAGATGACCCCTTGGATAGCTAGGCTTGCCTTTTGGGATTTCTCAATTTCTGAGAAGAATTTTTCTTGCCAGGAGATGTTAATGGCCTCTAATATGTCAATTCATTACTCAGAGTGTACACTTTTGTGTAACAGATTTGTGGAGAATTACCTGTGCAATTTATCTCATGGAGTGTTATAGCAGTAAAAAGAAAACAAGTATTTGGAGTTAGAATGTTTTTATCAAAGTCCTGGTAGCCTTTCCCTGTGATCCAACCACAAGTTGTACAGCATAAAAAATTTCTCATTATTACATTTTTTTTTTCAGTTCAAGGAAGGATTTCTGGGTTGACCTTTTAAAGACACCTTATTCAGTGTCTTTTGCTTGTCCAGAATAGTGTTTTGCTCAACAGGCATATCCTTCCTGTTCCTCCTCAGTTGGATTCAAATTTATTTCATTTAAATATCTTGAGGGCTTTAATATTATACAAAATGTATAGTTGAAAGCCACACTTCTGAGAAGTGTGAAACATTGTAAAGATATGGCTCGAGAGTTTCCCAAACTATTGGGAAGACTGGAGGTGTCATATGGGGTCAGATCAGCGGGCCTGGAAGCTTGGTAGCAGATGGCAGTAGCAAGCACCTGATGTCCTCAAAAGAGGCGAAGGGATAGTGACTGTTCTGCAGGAGTCCAGATTACAGCTCACTCTGGATGCTGCTAAAATCCCTGAGATTAAAAATACTGCAGGATCTGAGGGCTGGGCTCAGTTCAGATGCCTTGACAGCCCATGGAGTGGGGCAGTGGGTGGGAAGGGGCACAGATAGGGCTGTCACAGCTTGGAATGAGATGGGAATGGTAGCAAAGAGGAGACTGAATGGTATTAAGTCATTATAAGATTATTCCTTCCAAGTGAAACAAACATAGTGGACAGTTAGCAAGACAGGATTCTTGCTCAGCTCAGAAAAGACTAAAAAGCTCTGTCCTTTGGACATTCAGATACTAAATGTGTACTTTGAAGGAGAGGAACAGGACACTAAATTTGATTCTGCCAGTGAGATGCTCTTCACAGCATTGTCATTGAAATATAGTGGTGGTTACTTAAGCCTTTGCTCCAAGTCTACTAACAGCTTTTCAACATCAGTTTTGTCCACTGGCAGTCTGTTTATCTGGAATCCCACTCCCCCAAAAGGAGGGTGATCAGTCTGTTCTGCATTAAGTGATTGAAAGGCCGGTTTGAACTTGAGAAGAGCGCTGTAATACACCAGCAAGGCCTTCAGTATAGTTTAAAATGAGCAATTTAAAGAAATGATTGAAGTGCTTCACCTTCTATATCCTCCTCCAAGCAGATCTCAGCTATTCACACTAATAGCAGGTCTGCGAATAGAGGTGCATTTTAATGAATAACTGCAAGACTGTGCCAGCATTAATGCAGGATATTTCTCAAACGATAATGTGAGGCTGTGTTGGCTACATAAAATATTCTGTGGGGAGGAAGGGCTCTTAATGCTTGGTTCTACCTCTGAAAAGCAAATGATGGAATATTGTGTCCAGGATGCTGAAATGGCCATCCGGGACCACAAAGGAAATACAAGCTTTCCCCATATCCTCAGTCACTAAAAATAGATTGAGGGGTTTAGGTGCAGTCATGCTAAACTGCTGATGTATCAATTTGCTGCAAGTAGTGAGAAACTAAAGTGTAATGCAGAAGTTACCATAGCGGTGTTCTAACCCGGTATTAGCCTCAAAGATGCTCCGCAAAGCGGGCAGGCAACGATTTTGGGATTTTTAGAGCTCTGAAAGGACTCTTTCTGCTCTTACAGGGCCTTTCATGGTAGTGGAGTGTGTGATACAGGTTGATCAAAACAGAGGGCATGTGCAATAGGAAACGCAAACAGTAGGGAGAAACTTAAGTAATTTTGGTATGTGTGGTCTGTTGGTTTATTTGTTGGGGGTTTTTTTGACCTTGACAAGATTGTTGCAGAAAACTCAATATTGAGTAGTAGCTTTCACGTTACGGTGAGCTAATGTTTTCCCTGGTCCTTAAAGACATGGCAAGACCAACTCCTAGATTAGAAAGCAGGAAGAAGTCTCAGATGCACCTACCTATGGAAGTGCAACTTGGTAGCTAGAAAAATACCTGGCATAATATGCATTGTGGCTTGCCTGAATCTGTTCCTTTCTCTCTGGACAATTTTTATTCCACTTTTTCAGCTCTGGGGAGATCAGATCCATTCTGGATTTGCTACTCCTGAAGGGTAAAGCAATGATACCAAAAGGGAACAGAGAGACTCAGGGTTGCTGTTGCTGTAAAGGAGGGCATTGCTTTAAAGGTATTTTGTTTATTTTTTTCACTCAGTAGTGAGAGAGGGGAAGGCACACCTTAGCTTCTAGAGGATTGGTTATGACAACACCAATCATTTGTTACAGGGATGTTGCTGTCTACAACTGTATGATGTATTCGATTTCCTGAAAAGAGGTATTCCGGAAAAGTCTGTGATGAACCTTACACACTTAATAAAAACAAGTTCTTGATAGCACAGGAACTTGTTGTTATGCAGCCTCTGTTCATGCAGCAGAACTTTGTGTCTTGAAGAAAATCATTAATCAAAAAACCCCAAACATTTGGTCTAATCACATGCAGTTCATAATGGCTGACTTAATTTTCTTTGCTTTTTGTTCGTATTTTTATGTGTCTGTGGGCCAAAATCAATTTACTGTCATCTGTAGACTCCCTGTGGCTCAGCAAAACTTTTCTAAAATATTTCAAGAGCTATGATTTTGACAGGAGAGATGCCACATGTAGTAGCTACCATTGTTTATTATTCACAGGCCATGTTCCAAAGCACATAAAGCCAAATTCAAAGCCATCTATGGAAGTAAAGCCTGTCATAGGAAGAGGCATAGGAAACAAATGTTAGACCTGTTTGTGGAGGTGAGAAGTAATTATCTTGATAAACGTTGCCTTCTTTCACCAATGATTATTTTAAAGCACAATTTGAAGACAGAGCTGTGACTGAGTTGAAGGATGGATCGCTCTGTGTACCCCCAACTGCTATAAATTGCTTTAAACTTTTATGAGCTATCTTGTGACAGAAAGTACAGAGGTATAATTACCCCTGCTTTTAGTGATTTAAGAAGTGGAAGCCCAAGAGGACTTCTCTGCTGTTGACAAGAAATAACTTTTTGCTTACTGAACTGTTTCTGGATGGAAAAAGTAGCGTGTGAATAGTCTGGAGCACGAGCACTATACAGCTGCAGTGAAATAACCTCCTTGGAAGCTGACTGCAGTAGGGTCTGAACCAGCCAATGCTCGTGGAGGTTTATGGACTTAGGAAATACTGCTTGACGCATTAATGCAGTGAGGTTTTAATGGCTCAGAGTTGTAATATCCTAGAGCATGAGAGTAACATATCCAGAAATAATAAGGGTGATGTATCCATAATGGTCTAAAGGTACATGAAAAGAGAAAGCAGGCTTTTCTGTATGGTGAGAGTACTGACAGCCCTTTGAGAAAGAAGGGAAATAATTTGGTAGGGGGTAGAAATGGTGGTGACGTCCTCCTTACCACATGCCAAAAAGACATGTTCCAGAGAGCAAGGCAAGTTTTTACAATGGGACCAAGCTTCCACCTTTGCGTGTTTGTTTTCAGTCAACTCTGAAACCAAAACTGCATGGGCATGTTGACACCTTTTCTAGGCTCATCTCTTGCACGTTCTTTCAGAGATACTATGACACTGCACTATCCAAAGAGGCATTCCTTTCCCCTCAGCCCTTTACCACAAGTATTTCCTCTCTGGAAATACCCAAGGAGAAGCAGATCATAACAGCAAGTCGCAACAGAAGAAATGGTCCCTTTTTTCTAGTTTCTTAGCCTGTAGCAGTGGCAGTAATTTTCAGATTCTCCCACTCTTTTGGACACAATTGCCTTCTCAACCAGCTTCAGACACTGAACTCTAACACGTGTTGGAGTCATTTTCTGTTCCTATGGACAGTATGTCTACTCAGTCAGCCTTGGAGGAAGAGATTCAAGTAAGTCACTTTTTGTTTTATAGGCATAACTTCCATCAGGCATCTAGGGTGGAGAAAACTGTCTGGAAAATAACACTGAGTGGCTTGAAATGTGTATTACAAGCTCCCTTCTGTGTAAGGGGGAGTGTGCACACTCAGTCAGGGGAGTTGCTGGAGAAAACACAAGTACCAAAGGTCTGTTCTTCACACTTCACTGGCAGATTAAATTCTCCTTTCCTGGTCCTTTTTGACTAGCCATGGTGCTGTCACTGGGCTTTTCCAAGTGGGCAAGGGTAGAGTTTGGGTGTAAATGCATCTGACAGGTAAGACAGAGCCGTGCTTTTAGAGACAGCAGAATTGGAGCCTTGCAGAGGCTAATGAAAGAGTTCCTGTTTTTCTAGCATGTAAATCCTCCAGAAAATAATTTTAGTGAGGGAATCCACCATGCTGTGCCATTAGGGAAAGGAGGGGATAAAAATTATTTTTGGAGCCAGGGATGAAAGATTTGGATGGTAAAGTATGTTAAAGAGAAACCCCAGGTGGGTAATTTAATATCTTCTGAGTTCTTCCATTCTTAATTTATCCAAGAATACAATCCTTATTCTGGATTAATGTTCATTTTAAAATGCAAATACCTGGTTTTACTTTATTTCTAGGACTTCCATTTTAGATCCACCATCAAAGCTGAATAAGAAGGATGCTTGATGGGCTTAAGAGGCGTTAACAGGACATTCCTTTGAGAAGAAAAAGTAAAGTGCAGCAGCAATAGCCTTTCTGACTATCTGTTAAATATATATAACATGCCAGTCATTCCAGTAGTCGAGCACCAAGAAACTAGAAAGTTTATGGTCTCCATGGTTCAGTTGTCTCTGTCACCTGGGCCCAGTGACTGGTTTTCTTCCCCTCTGACTTTTTTTCTTTGTCTCCTTTTTTCTCTATCTCTCCCCCCTCCTTTCTTTTTTCCTCTCTCTCCCCCTCCCTCCTTTTTTATTTCTCCACCCTTTCCTTTTTTATCTCTCTCTCTACCCCCCTCCTTTTTTTTTCTCTCTCTCCCTCTCTCCTTTCCCCCTTCAACAGCATTATTATGACAGTGACATCATCAATTTTGTTGATTCCAGAACAAATTCAGACTTCGTATGCCCTGGGAGGGAGGGTGAGAAGCTCCCAACATCCTGTTGGATTACTGAGCAGGCATGGAGTTTTCTTTTTTTCTGTCTAGCACACAGACAATTTAGGGGATAAAAGAAAAAAACCAAATGACAAACACCCCCACAGCCAAAACCATGCCCTTCATTATGTGTCCTGTTTACTTTTGGCTGGGACGGGGGGATTAGCGGCGGCAAAAGGCACTGGTCCGTGAGAGCACTTACTGTGTGCATATGTCATGGGGTGAGTGGTTAGGCCATTAAATTTTATGAATTTCCTGTCCTGGCAGTTTTGGGGGTAGGGGAGGAGATTGGAAAGGCATCCCTGGCCCGGTTCTGGCCAGGCCAGGCCAGAGTTAGCTCCCCGAGCATCCGGCACCGGTGAGCCGAGCTGGCCCGGCTGTTTCCACACCACCTGACCTCAGGCCCTGTAACAGGGGCTGGTGGGGAGGGGCGGGTCCGTGCGGCCCCAGGGCACTCTGAGTGCGGTCAGTAACCTCTCCTTAGCCCAACCCGCGGGGCTCTGTCTGTTCCTCCTCCGGGGGAGGGGGCAGTGAGCCCTGGGGGCAGAGCCACCAGAGTGCTGTACAAATTTGTTCGGCTATTATTGTGAAGCTACTATTTCCATTCTTAACGACTATTCCCTATGTCGGGAAGATGAGTTTTAAGAGGGCAGTGAGGAAAACGAAATAGTAAGTCCAGACCTGCTCTAAAGGTGATGCCTGATCACTGATGTGCCACAGACCATTTCATTGAAATGACAGAGCAGTTCAAGCAGAGAGACATCTGCTCTTTGGTACTGTTAGAAAAATTTCTGCCCGGGGCTCAAAGTTTGTTGCTTTTTTTTTTTTTGAAAAGTAACTAGAAATACTTCAAGAAAGTAAGAAATTGCTGTAATCACTCAGGAAAGGTGTTAGATGGATAACGTGTAATAAAGAGTTTTTCTTATTTGTTGAAGAACCACTTATGCTCAAATTAGCTTGTTGATGGGCATATCATAGAAGGTGCCTTTTGAGATTTGAGGGTGATTGCGATTGATTGTAGGAAAATGGAGAAGTAACACCAAACAACCTCTGTGTTTTTGAAGAACAAATATTTTGAAATTAAAAGTTCCATTTACAAAAAATACAGAAAGAAATCTTCCTGCTAAGAGGAGGAGAAGACCTGTTTTGAAAGAGAAGGATCTGCTGTGAGAATTTCAAATTGGAAACATGCATGGGAAAGCAAAAAGAGATGTAGTTAGTAATGAGGCTTTGTGGTGGTTTGACCCTGGCTGGAGGCCAGATGCCTACCAAAGTTGCTCTATTACTCCCCTTTTCAGCTGGACAGGGAAGAAAATGTATATTGAGGGTCTCAGGAGCCGAAATAAGGACAGGGAGAGAGAATTCTGCAACTAGTGTCACGGGTAAAACAGATTCAACAGAATAAAGGACAGAAAACGCTCTGATTACACTGCAGTGCACACCCAGTGACACCAGAGTTGGGTAATGAGAAGTGCGACCAGATCTTTAAGCACCTTCCCCCACCCCTCCCTTCATAGCAGACTGCACTTTAGTCATGATTTCTCCCCCTTCCTCCCCCCTAGGGTGGCACGGGGAGGGGCCAGGAATGGGGGTTTGTCAGTTCCTCATGAGTTTTTTTCCTTCCTAGCTGGGGGTGTCCTTCCTCACATCCTTCTCCTGCTCCAGCCTGGGGTCCCACCCATGGGAGACAATCCTCCATGAACTTCTCCAACATGAGTCCTTTCTGTTGGGGCTTCAGCTCTTCAACGGCCTCAGTGTGGCTCCCTTACATGTGGTACCAACCTTCAGGCCCAGACCACTCCAGCCTGGTCCCCCACAGAGTCACAAGCCCCCAGCAAGCCTGCTCCAGCATGGGTTGGTCTCTCCAGGGGCTGCAGGTTTCGCTTCCAAGAGCTTGATCTAATGTGGGCTTCCCGTGGGGTCACAGCATCCTTCAGGTGTCACTACCGACTCTGGCATGGAGTCCTCTACAGGCTGCAGGTGGGGTCTCTGCTCTCTGTTATCATCCATGGGCTGCAGAGGGACAGCCTGCTTCACCATGGTCTTCTCCATGGGCTGCAAGGGAATCTCTCTCTTTTACCTGGAGCACCTCATTCCCCCCCCCCCCCCCCTTCTTCCTAGACCTTGGTGTCTGCACTGTTTCTTAGATCTCACTTCTTTCTCTGGTGGCAAAAGGTGGCTTTTTGCAATTTCTTTCCTCTTAAATGTGATTCCCAGAGGCTCTGTGACTGTCACTGATGGGCTTGGCCTTGGTCAGTGTCAGATCCAGCCTTGAGATGGCTGGTGTTTGCTCTCTCGGGCCTGCAGAGAGCTTCTGGCTGCTTCTTGCAGAAGCCACCCCTGCAGCCCCCCTCCTCTACCAGAACACAAAAGTACAACAGGCTTCATAAATAGCAAAAGGCTGATAAACTTTCTCAGAAACAGTTACCTTATGTGGTTGGGCTTGTTTCGGCTGTAGTAAAATTTGGGGAAATCTTGGGAATTGGCACTGCTCCTCACAAGGTGCTGAACAGAAGCTGTGAGTAGCAATGCTCGCATGGGTGGAAGGAGCTAATTGAAAGAAATTTGGTTGAGTTGTAAGCTGTTGTAAGTGCAGTGATTGCTGCAGCAAATACAACAAGCGGAAGCACAGTATTGAGAACTAACCAGAATGACCTGGAAACTGCAAGTCATCCTTCAAAAGCTAGTTAGGTCATTCACCAAGTTTCGGATGACAACCTCTTTAGGTTGGGACAAGGTAAGGAAATACAGCAGAGGCAGATCCTTATTACAGGGTGGAAGTCAGAAACTTGGAGTTACAAGAAGAGATGAAGTGTATTTGTTTTCAAGAGTGTCACAGTAGATGAAACAAGCTATTTATGGTACTAAGTCCTTTTTCTTAGATAGGCTTTCCTTCTCCTGAATATGCAGCTCCAGTTTTGGAGGACAATGTTTTTCCTAGAGACTGATTTTAGTTGGTGACTGTTTTTACTAGCTTGTAAATGTAGTATCTGTTATTGAAAAGGGGACTGAAGGCCTCAAGTTGTGGTGTACAATTCAAATTCTGTGCTATTGCCATCAGCTGCTGGGAAGTGGGGGAAATTTCAAGCCAATACTTTAAAGCCAAACTTTACCTTCACATTTCTGTCTTAAATGTGGGGAGATCATGTATTTTGGATCCAGAGAACAGAAGTGTTGATGGAGAGAATGGTCAGTGTTTTGCATCAGTGCTTACTGGTTGCAGTTTAGTCTTGAGAGCAGCAGTGGGACAGATTTGGCAATGAGAAGGCACTAAAGAGTGTAGAAGTACTCACACAGGTGGTCTTAAACTGCAACTAAAACAATCACTGAAATGCATATGTTAATTCCTGTGAATCAAAGCAAAAATAGTTTAGATTAGTGAATAACAGACTGAAAATCTGTTCTGCTGGGACTGTACTGTGAATTTCCCCAAGTTTACTTTTTCACAGAGGACAAACAATTCCATTCTTGGTGTCACAAGCAACTGAGACTTAATTAACACCTGGAAATTGCTTTGAGGTCTTTGGGTGGAAAGCTATGAAGTTCTAGTGATATTTGATTAAATGCAAAGGAAAGCAATGCCTTTCTCAGAGACTGATTAGAGTCTGAACTTCTATCCCAAGGAGTCATTTTCTGCTCTGGTTGCAGGCGTGTTTTGAGCAGCATTCCTCTCAATGACAGTGACTGTTTTGGTAGTGGAGATAAACAGCCTCAGAGCAGTGTTTGTGCTGCATGTGATGTTCCAGTGATCCACCAGGAGCTCAGCTGACCTGGTCTGTTCAGCCTGACATCAGGGCGAGCCCCGCAGTGCAGCCTTTAGGGATGGTCACTACATCAGTTCTTCTCACATGTGCGCAGCGGCTGCCCCTCACCATGAAACTGTCCTAAAACCATTTGGAAAGCATGGGGGAAAGCTAGGAGTAAAGAGGAACTTCCTGATCTTCTGATACAACCCAGGTCGTCCTCTTGTTCTTCAGCACTGGGTCGATGTGGACTGACTTGCCAGAGGAGAGGAGGGCTCTGCAAATGTCGCTCTTTCTTCCCACGTGATGTGGTGAGGGATCTTTGGCTTGAGTGAGGCATGGGCTAAAAAGTCTGGTCAGGCTGCTCTGGTGTTGCTACCTTCAGGTGAAGCTTAGAAGAAACATCAGTTTTGGCTGGTGGCTCAGGCAGTGCCACCTGGGAGAAGGTACAGATCAGACATTTAAATCCATGCTGACCTGTCTCCTGTGACTACCGCTGATAGGAAATGCTGATGAAGAGTGAACTGAAGTGTTGTTTGTGTAGAATCAGACATGGTGCCAAAATGAAGGTTGGGAAGGAGTTGCTTCTACACTCGGGGACCCAGAGGAATCTCAGACCTTTCTAAAGGTGTTTGCTCTCCCTACTCCCCAGTAACACTCACCATGGGGTCACCTGGGCATTTCCCTGCTACTTAGCTTTCCTGTGCCTCTGTGTGGTGATATGTTTGTTGTTCTGTGGGGACAAGGGTACTCTAAGAAAGGAGCTTTGATGGGAGTAAAGGAAAGCTTAATGCTCATGTACACAGTTGATTAATTTAAGGTTACAAGTGCCAAAACACCTTTTAAGCTGTCTGCCAAATATAATCCATATCATCAGACAACACAGAAATAAAACTTACTTGTGACAGCCTCGTAAAATTCTGTCCAAACAGGATTACTTTTCCTTTCAATAGTTATTTAAAAAAAAAAAAAAAAAGGAAAAACCTAGCACTTACAGCTATTACTATAAAAGATTGAGCTTCAGTGAGTAAATAATTGTGACAATTCTGCAAGGATGAGTGAAGACTATATAGATAACAAACCAGTTACTTGTACTTACAGCACTTGCTGCTGGTTCTCAAGCCTGTTCCTCTGGAAAGCAGCTCCACGGTGTTGGTGACTATCTGCCCCCACAATGCTAGTGGAGGAACTCAAAAGGTCACCTGTGAAACTCCAGCAGTAATGGTAGAAGAACCAGTTTTCCCCCATTACTTCTTTTAGATCATCCTTCCCAAGTTGTTGCAGGGATGGTAGAATCTGTTGTGTTTTATGTCTTAATGCTATTAATGGCAAAGTAGCTTGACTGAAAATAGCCTGTAAAGGTTAAATAGAAGATCTAATTGTGTAACTTACTTACAAACACAGACTTTCTTCTAAAAAAAAAAAAAAAGGGAAGCCTGCCCGCTTTCAGATGAATCAGTGATGAAAGGCAAGAACTTATTTGTGACCTTTTTAAATTTTTTGTTGTTTAAAAGCAGAGGAAAAAAGAAAAATTGCTTTTCTGGGGAGGAGAGAACAAGCTGCAGGGGAAGAGGGAGGAGGATGCTGTGATAATAGGTCAAAATTTTAAGTTTCCAGTTTTACATAAACTTAATTCACAGTAAAGGAAACAACTTGTGAAATGAGAGATTAAAACTCAAATTATTTTTGTGAGAGAACCTGACCTGTAGAGAGTGGTGCATGCCAGATCCTGCTGAGGATAACCTGGCAACCTTGATCACCCTCCGATCTGAAAAGCCGTTCGGCATCATGGGAGTGAGGCGATATGTGAATGCTGAAACACCTGCAAATCAGACTCAAGGAGCAATCAAAGTGTGATAAACATTAATTAGTATAATACCCAAACCCTTAATGGAGGAAGGAATGTTGATTACACTGTCTCACTTGGGATTTCTTTCTGTCAGAGATGGTGTGCGATGACAGTTTCTGATTACACTTACTCAGACACGAAGACTTTTAAAAACTGCTCAAATATGAAGGAGAGAGAAGAGCAGAAAGCAAACAAGTTGATCTTTGAGTGGTTGAATGTATTTGACTTTTTATAAAAGCATCCATTTTTGCTTTCTGCCTTCCAAACTTTGGAGGCAAATTGGCATTGTGAACTTGCTTTGAATGTTTCCCTGGACTGCTGTAAATGGTGGATGTCTGAGCAGCCTTCCCTTTGCTCTCTCCATCTTCATCCTGCGTTGTTGGTACTGTGTGGGAGTGGGGAGAGGAAGGCTCAGGCTTCTCCCAGTGTATTGCACCAGCATTGCTGCTATTCTCTGAGCCAGCCTACCACAGCGTGTAGGAACTTCTGTGTGCTGTAAGGGTGCGTGTAAAGCACACTCTGGTGCCTCCTAAAACAGTATCCTTTGTTACCCAGCCAGAACACACTTAGATAGTTTGGCCTGGCTATCTGGGCCTGCTTCGGTCTAGTAGACTGTGCATCGAAGACTTCAGTTAAGGGTACCTGTGGTGATGTGTTGGTGTTTCCTCATCACTTCAATAGCCTGAAGAGCCATAAAAGCCCATGGCCTTTTCAAGAAGATTCTCAAATTGAAGCTTTGAGTTTGAGATTTTCTTCTTCTCCACAGCATACAAACAGAAGAGAGCAGTGGCTTGCCTCTGGGTCCCAGGAAAGAAGCTGATGAGGAAGTGTCTTGGTAGCCTGAGAAAGTGGACATTTAGCTCCCACCACGTTCTCCTGTTGCTTTCATAATGGGATGATGTCTCCCCTCCACTGGGGGGTAGCATGTCCTGATGTCACCAGTGGTGTTCTCACTTTTGGAAACCCATTGAAACTTGTCCTAGAGGTTTACTGGTATCTCGTTCATCAGCAGAGGTATTGTGCTGGTTTTGGCACTGGTGCTGCTGAAGGATGAATGGCAGCTGGCACTGTTAGCTGCCTTGTTACCAAGCTCCAGTACCAGCTGCTTGGAGAGTCTGGGGTTGTAATAAAACCCAAGAACCATAAACTCCTTCCCTTCTAATTCATGCCTCCTGCAGTAAGGGAGGAATTTAATAAAAGCATGCTTTAAAAAAAAAAAAATTAAAAGGCAGCTTAACTTTTAGGCAGAAAGTCAAGGTTTTATAGAACAAATTTACCATATGTACCCTGAAGTTTAGAACAGCAATGCCAAACATCCCCCTGCTATCTCTCAGGGCTGAAGCTTGGACTGGGAGGAGACCAGGAGCTTGACTGGCTGTGATGTGTGCAATCCTCATTTAAGGAAAAAATCATTTAATACTTTGGCTGCCTTATCCTCCTGTGCAACTTCATTTCTCATTCTGCTCTGTAATGTTCTTTCTCCTTGGTTGATTGCTTACCTTTGTACTTCAGATATGAAATTGAAGTTCTTTGGTATTCTAGAGAGGTTTGTTCCCAGTGTCTCCTGCCTTGCCTTTCTTGTTCATCTTGGTGTGGAGCTTGCCTCTTCTCTCTCCTGCTTCCCAAGTTTTGTTACCCCTGTCACTTGTGGGTGATGTATATGCTCAACAAAACTGTGATGCTTCCTTCAGCTGAGTTTTGTCTTGCTCAGACACCTTTCTGGGCATCTTTCAGGCTGTCTTTAAACCTCTTCTGATTTTAAACCTTTCTCTGATGCTGTATGTTCCCTAGAAAATATAGAAGATAGGAGTCATAGTTCTTTTCTGGCATACTGGAGTGCTTTGAGACCCTCATAGACCTATAGTATTATTGCCAGTGCTGACAACTGACAGGCAGCAGCCAGTGTCCTGGATACCAGGTTCCTAAAGCCTCAAATCTTTTTCCTGTGGGTGTAAGAGAACAACAGTTTTTCCTCATGAGCAGGCACAGACACGGCAGTAGAGGCCTTTCGGTAGCTGCCTGAATATAGATAGGATTTATCGGAGGAGTTGTAACAGGAACCAGTCTGATCTGAGGCTGGAGATGGGATGGGGCCAGCAAAGGAAGCAGCAAGGTGGGAGGAAGTATTCCTGGGACCTGCTGGGTGTGTTGGGGAGAGTTGCCTGTAAAATGGGGAGGAGCTGAAGACTGCAGGGGGCTTTTGGAGAAAGGAAAAACGAGATCTAAGTTGGGGGTGTGGTGCAGGGGGCTTGACTGCAAAAAGATTACAGAGGGACAAGAGAATGTGAAAGTTTGAATCAAAGCAGCTGAAAGATTTGCTTTAATATCTGCTTAGATCAAAAATAAAAGTCTGTGTGGATTAAGAGATAATCCACTAGATAGATTTAATCTGCCACATGTATTACTTCCCCAAAGAAAAGCCCTGGGAGGGGAAGGTTGGTTGGTTCCGTGCCCAGGGTTTGAAAGCAGGTGATACATTCTCTTTTATTCTGTAGGCCCCCTTGTCCCCTTTGTGCCCAAAGGGAGGGGCTGTTGCTGCATGCCTCCTGCTCCTTTGCAACTCCAAAGTCACATTGAATCTGACTAAAGGAGTTTCTCAAGCAGAAAAGAGCACCCAGAGCGAAATAGCACAGCAATGACTAATAGGATAGGCACGGGGTAAGTTGAGAAGCCGATGGTGGGTGGTTTTGACTGTTTGAGCAGGGTTCTGAGGGGCAGTAATGGGCCGTTTTATTAACACTTCCCCCTCCTGTCCCCATTCCAATTGCCTTTCAAGCCAATGCTACTCAGTAGCGTGTTCCTCCTTCAATGGTCTGAACAGCACCTTGCTTCAAACACTGGCCCCTGAAACCCTTGGCAACAGCCCTCTCCGCAACCTCCTGTTTCCTTTCTTTGCAAAAGCCAGGTTGGCTCCTCGCAGTTCAGTTTCCCCAGCAGTAGAAATACCAAAGCTGCTGGAGGACACATGAACATGAGATGCTTTTCCCCATGTGTTTTTTCTGTATCAGTGTGGTGTGCTGTCTCTCTTGACTAACGTGTGCAGCTGCATCTTGAACTGCACGTTCAGTTTACGTGTGAAATATTCCGTCACCTGTAAATGTGATGGAATTTGGATTAGTTGGACTAGGGAGGGGGTGTTATTTTTTTTTCAGTTACCTTGTTCAGCAACAGATAAATTAATTCTGTAGACTGGTGTGGTCCTGCATCTCTGTACCACCTCAGGTGAAGGTTTTTGGAGGATCTAAGTTCGGTCAGTGGGCTTTGGCCTGTCAGATCCTAGAGTAGAAGATCCCAGGAGAAAGTACAGGGTGTCTCTGAAAAGAGCCATCATGGCTTGGAACACCTGAGCTGGCACTGGACAACTTCCCCAGCCTGTGTGCCTGGGACTGTCCTGTTCTGGGTGAATGTAATCTCTCTGTTATATTTGGTGGGCAGAAGGGATGGATGAAGCTATATATAGATGTCTTCTCTCATTCCCTTCTGGATGTATCGTTGCTGTTGCAGCTAGTGCCCAGCAATTGCAGTCTGTTTCTAGGGATGCCTCCTTTTTCAGAGAGGTTCCAGCAAACCTCGAGTGAGAGAGATGTACATGGTGCTGAGAGGTGATTTGCTTTCTGTCCCTCCCCAGGGCTGTCCACCTGCTGCAGGAGGTGTTTGTACTCTGGCACCAAGAAGCACTTTTTAACAGTCAGTGGGCAGCTTGTGTGTAGCAGGAGTTATCGGGTGACTTAGGGGAGGTGTGTTAAATGTGGGAGTGGTTAAGGGTGAAAGATAAGGATAAGTGGGATTCCTCAAAGACTCCTGTGCTGCTTCACGTCTAGAAAAAGAGTGTGGAAAGGGAGAAGAGGTGATAGCTGGTAAGGCAGTGGGGATAATGTGGGACTGGAAAGGGAGTGAGTGGGAGCATTTGACTGCCTCACTCAACCCACTCACCTTCATGGAGTGGGAGGGAAGAGAATGGTTTCCAGGCCTGAGCTTGAATAACACTTCCTTCTGGGAGAGGAACCTGTGCCTGGTCAACCCCTGAGAATTGTTTTTGGGATTCAGCAGGGCATTGGATAAAAGGCAATTGATACCTTGCTTTTATTTGGAGCTTCAGGAAAGCTTTGCTGAGCTCTTGTAGGAGAAAGGTCTACTCACGGGTGAGAGGGAAAATTACATCATTGATTTGAAGGAGAGAGGCAAAGCAGAAATAAAGGACTTTATTTTTTTTTCTTTTTTTTTTTTCTTTCCAGCTTTGAAGGAAGTAAAAATAGTCAGATGCCCCCAGGAGCAGTGCTGGAAATAGTGCCAATTGATACAATTATGAAACCTCTAGAAAAGAGGTGAACTGTGAGGTGGGAGAATATGCTGGGGAGAGCAGACTTAGGTCCTTCAGAGACATCTCACACTTTCACAAAAGAAGGCAATGGGACAGCCCTGTGACACATGAAATTTGCTGCAGACAGGTGCTAGGAAATGCACGCTGAAAGGAACAACGGAAACTACTCTGAGAACCTATCAAGTGTATAAGTGATGTGTACTTACTCCACTGAGACAGAGGGAGGGTGTGGGAAGGAAATCTTGAACAGATTTGTACTTGGTGTTGGTACAAAATACAAGCTGTTAGGCTGTATTTAAAATAAAAGGATGGGGAAATGGAGAATAATTCTGAGGGAGTCTCATGAGGTTCAGTTTTGCTCATCTCCTACTCCAAAAAGAATAAAGTAGAAACAGGCTGTGTGCTCTCCTGCCATATGCATAGGGAGGGATTTTCATGCATCCAGAAACAGAGGAGCATGGCTATAAACAAACAGAAACACTTACAAAATGTTTAGAGAGACAAGTGGGGGGTCTTTCGGGATGATAAAAGGTGAACTGGCTGCTTGTACTCGCTGCTTTTTCACCACTTGCAGTGGGGGGGCTTTAGTGGAGTCCATTTCTCTAATAGGGAATGTACTGCACAGAGTGATAGTACTTGGAAAGACAGGTTTGGTACAGTTTGAAAATGGGAACCATGGATCACTGCTGATGTCAGATTTGTTGCTAAAAGGAATTGTACAGACAGAGTGGAGAAAAAAGCACGGGAGCTCTCTACACAAAAGCAAAGAGGGACTTTTGGTGAAATTTAAAGACAGTTCTTGAGATTGATTTTTACAGGCACAAAATAGAATCATAGAAAAGTTATGGTTGGAAAAGACCTTCAAGGTCAAGTCCAACCATCTATCTAGTCCTACTAGGTCCAACACAAGTACAACATCTACCCTTTATTTAAACACCTCCAGGAATGGTGACTCAACCATCTCCCTGGGCAGCCCATTCCAATATCTGACAACACTCTCAGTAAAGAACTTTTTTTCCTAATATCCAACCTTAACTTCCCCTGAAGCAACTTCCGATCATTTCCCATTGCTCTGTCACTAGCTATGAGGCAGAAGAGACCAACCCTCCCCACCTCACTAGGTGGTTGTAGAGAATAATGAGGTCTCCCCTCAGTGTCCTTTTCTCCAGACTAAACAATCCCAGCTCCTTCAGCTTCTCCTCATAAGATTTGCCTTCCAACCTGTTCACCAGCTTTCTAGCCCTTCTCTGAACATGCTCTACCATCTTGATGTCCTTCTTGTAGTGAGGGGCCCAAAACTGAACACAGTTCTCCAGCTGTGGCCTCACCAGCGCTGAGTACAGGGGAAGGATCGCTTCCCTACTTCCCCACTTCCTGATGCAGGCCAGGATGCCATTGGCCTTTTTGGTTGCCTGGGCATGCTGCTGGCAAATGTTCAGCTGGCTGTTGATCAGTAGCCCCAGGTCTCTCACCTCCTGACAGCTCTTGAGCCACTCCTCGCTAAGCCTGTGGCTTTGCATGGGCTTGTTGTGGCCCAAGTGCTGGACATGGCACTTGGCCTTGTTGAACCTCATGCAGTTGGCCTCAGCCCATCAATCAAGCCTGTCCAGGTCCATCTAGGTTAAGTAGCAGATCAGTGGATCCAGTGGAACTCGTTGCTACAAAATGTCACTGGAGTGCTATCTCTCCTAATGCCATAAATGTTCTTTGCTGTTTTCATTAGGGGGGTGAAGATTTGGAACAATTTTCAGCTGTTGAGCTTGAAGCTAGGAAGAGCTAGTTATGCATGGGAAAGGAAAGTCTCTTCTCAGGAGGTGACTCCACAGTTACTTGTAGCTGAGGCCTGTTCCAGTGTCCTGCCAAGCCTCTGGCTGAAACAGTGTGACAGTTCCTGCAGCATGGTAGCGGCAGTGCATGGAGTGCTCGCAGTTTCAGTCATGGCTGCAAAGCATCTGCAGTGAGCATTGAGAGAAAGGAGTATGTTCATATGGTGAATACAGAGGTGCTCAACCAGTGACTGTTTTCCCCTGCTGCCAGAGGGCTTTTTCACCTCCAGCCCAAAGCATTTGGATGCTGATGCAGTTACTGAACAACTGATGTAGTAGAGGACAGGATGAGCCACCTTGAGTCTTGAGCTCTGCTCATTAGCATTTTTAACAAGTCATTTTTATTAAGAATATGTTGGTAGTTGATACCTGTCTGTGGCTTTCTCATCAGTGGTCCCTGCAGAGGGGAGTAGGGCTCGTGGTGCTCTGTTCTGACAAGAAAGCTGCAGTTCTCCATCTTTCTGCGCTGTGCTTCAGCAGCTGCAGCAGCGCTGTGTCACTGACCGGACCTGCCTTCATGTTGGACTGGGACAAGCGTATCTCAGCCAGCATTGTTTTGCCCTGTGAAACAGTCTAGCCCACAAGGGATTCACATCCTCCCCTGAGGGCCGGGGCACTGGCTATTGCCAAAAAATCTCTGGCTCTGGATTCTTTATGTTAAGAAAGGTGCTTGCCTCCTAGGATCTCTCAGCGGGTGGAGGCCAGTCGGGCACAGCTTCAGGCCATTGGTGAGAGAGTCACACTCGCCCAAGCGAAGATTGAGAAGATCAAGGGCAGCAAGAAGGCTATTAAGGTAGTGACTTAAGTGAAGGTCGCACACCCTCCCTTCTTCCTTCCACCTTCTCTCTTTATTCCTGGTGTAAGCTCTGGAGAAAAGCAGGCGTTCAGCTGCTGTAGCTACTGCCCACTCACCTCTCCAGGGTTGTGATCAGGATCTCCTTCCTCACTCCACCAAGTGATGCTCTTCAGATCTACGGCCCATGCAGCTCCAGGCCTTATGAGGCCTATGTAGGTTGCTGACCCAGCTGCTTCCTGAGAAAGAGAAAAGGCACTTGAAAGTCATAGACACTTGGTCTATGTGAGTGAAAGTTGCTGTTAAAAAAGCCTCTCCTTAATACCGTTAAGCCATGTAAAACTGGTGAAAATCCTTCTTTCCCCCTCCTTCCTCCATTTTACACAGTATTTCCAACTCTCTTCCTGCCTCGTGAGCCTTTTTGCCAATGATGTCCTAGTACTCCCTAGAGGGAGAAGCTCTGGCACTTCATTTCAGACGTGACAGCCCGTGCATGTTTGGGCCTGTGCAACTAGTCCTTGTGAGCATTTTGTCTCTTCAGGCTGTCCATTCTCACTGGCAGCACAGACTGTGTGCTTGCTCCACTCTCCATGTTTCAGCACTGTGGGATTGCCTACTTGTTGGGATTTTTTTAGTCCTTCCTTGTTTCTCCACAGGTATTTTCCAGTGCCAAGTATCCAGCCCCGGAACGGCTGCAGGAGTACAGTTCAATTTTTGCTGGTGCAGAAGACCCAGCTAAACAGAAGTGTCCAAGGCACAAGATTCAGAGCAAACACCGAATGCTGGATGACAAAGCTCTGCAGGTAAGGAGGAGGAGAGCAGACCTTGAGATGAACAAGCAGAGAGAACCTGGGAGGCTGTGAGCCTCTCTGATGAAGTAAACCAGGGCTGGGAGCAGAACATCTTTTCAGCTTGGCCTGTTGGTAGGGGTGCAAGATCATGCCTGGAAGCTTGTGTAGCTGCAAGTTTGAGAGGCCTATGTGAGTACAAGAGCTGCTGGGTGGTTGAGTGCTCAGGGTGTCTGTTGGCTGCCGACTCTCTGGAGCAGTTCCATTTGCTGAAATGCCACTGTTTCCTGCAGTAGTGCTGGTTGGTGCTGCTGGATGACCCTAAGGCTTCAACTGTATGGAGCAAGGCTGTTTGAAAAATAGTTTCTGAAGGCTCTAATATATGTGGTAGTGAGAAGGGAAAGGTAGAAGTGCTCGTGTGTCAGGAGAAAAAGGAGTAGTCAGGGTGTTTTTCTGTCCCAGGAAAGCATAATACCTGGGTATTGTCCCTCCCCGGTTCCCAGCTAAGTTTTATGTCTTGTCGGGGAGGATCATTTTGCTTCTCTACATTTTTTGTTTGTGCTTTGCTTCTCTTTTGCCTTCTGTTCAGCTGTTGTAGGTTGCAAGCCCTTCAGAGGGGCTGAATCCCTCAGGAGCTGGTGCATTTGAGGCTTCCAGGTATGCCTGTGGCTCAGACATCTGTAGCTTGTTGTAGGAAGTCCTGAAGTATCTTGTTCTTTTTTAACCTGTGGATTCAGTGGCAGAGAAGGGCTTCTTGGGGAGTCTGAGAAGCGGTGGTTTTGGTGGGAAATGCTGCAAATGGATTCTCCAACAGTTTGAGTCAACATTGCTAGGTTGGGAGGAGGGGAGGAGGAGTTGCTGTGTTTAAAGTTTGAGAGTTGCTGTGTATGTGCTGTGCCAGGAGTAGCAGATGTGCTGTTGCTGCCAGGTTAGGGATCAACCTGGCAACTTCCCTGCTCCCGACCCCTAAAGAGACTTCCTTCCTCATCCTTGTGTGCCGCAGCCCAAAAATAAAGCTGCAGTTGAATAATTGATCACGCTAAACTTTCCTGAGTTTTAATGGTGCTGAGACCTCACACAGTGAGGTGGCTATGAATATTTCAGCCAGGCCAGGGAAACAAGGCTGCTGTCCGAATGGACAGGTAGCAGGCTTGAGCAGGCTGTGCTTCCTGTGAGCCCTGGCAGTAGCACAGGGCAGAGCGTCGTGGGACCTGCTGCTGGCTGGCATGGGGAGGCTGGTCACAGTTGGGCTGGCTGGCTGGTGGCTCCATCCCTTTAGAGAGCATGGAGGGGCACCAAGGTGGGCAGTGAGTGGGCAGGGAAGATGCTCTCCCTCCCTGAAGGGCTGGTACAAATATACAGCCCTCACACGAGGAGGGGGTTGAGAACAGCATCAGCTGCTAAAAGACAGTGTCCTGCAAAGAGCAAATGGAGTGCCCGTCTGCACGGCCTGCGGGCTCCAGTAGTGCCTGTGTGCCCTTCCCTGCTCCCCTGCCATCTGCCCGCAGTGCCACCCTGTCCCAGGTGGTCTCCGTGCCACTGCCGAGTTCTGCCCTTCGTGCCCAAGGCTGCCATTGCCACGGGGACCTCCGTGGGGTGTGTGCATTTGTTCCTCCCCTCTCGTGACCCATCGCTGTGTCCCCCCGAGGCGTTGCTGGTCTTCCCCGGCTTTTCCCAGACCCCGGCTCGTGCAGCGGTTGTGTTGCTCTTGCCCAGCTCACACACACCAGCTCCTGCAGCTCTTCTGTGGGACGGGGGGAGATGCTGCTGTGCTGGCAAGTGGCTGTCAGCCGATGAGTGACGGAGGATGGAGTGCCAGGAGAAGCTGGAGTGAGGAGTGGGGCTCGATTCAGCTGAGCTCTGACAGTCTTCCAGGGGAACAGGCCCTTCTTGGCCATAGCTGAGCACAGAGCCTGATGTTCCTTGCAGTAATGAAATGTGACAGAGGGAAGTCTAATGTTTGCATTTATGCTCTCCTCAATTATTCAGGGCTTTCAGCAGAGGCTCGCTGCCTGTTTTCACTTCTAATGAGGGCCTCTTTGCTGGGAGCAGTCGCAGTGGCCTTTACAAACTTCACTCACGCATGCACACACGCCCCACCAGAAAAGCAAGCTCCACTTGTGTCAGTTTTAGGGTAGGTTGTGGCAGCCTGTGCTCAGTGCTTAGGATTTGTGCTCTGGGGGTGTCCTGGTTTCAGGAAAAGCAGCTGAGTTGGAAATGTGCATGGTTCTGCAGTTTCATTTAATGCTTCCCTCCTGGGAAACTTTCCTTTCTCCACACCCTGCACAAGTGAGAACTCAGCAGTTGAGAGGACATCCTTCAGGTTGGGAAGGGAAGCACTGATGGATAAGAGTGCCAGGACCTTATGGTAAACCTGCAAAGCAGCTTGCTTTGCATGTTGCTGTGGTAGCACCTAAGCAGGGTTGAACAGTGAGTTGCTGCAGTGCTGTGGGGCTTCACAGGCACTGGGCACTGCTTTTGTGGTGTGACTTAGTGCCCCTCAGGAGGCTGGAAAACAAGGTGGGAGTCATGGTCTGCTTGGGAAGAGGTAAAAGCAGAAGTTTGCTGCTGGAGTAACCTCTCAGGGCTTCATTGTCAAATGCTTTTCCAGCTCCCCTCAGTGTGCCATTAGCATGGGGGGAATGGGGTTTCTGGTGTATCAGCCCATTGCCTTTGTAACAGCCTGTGCTTAATTAAACTTACAAACCAGGGTGACTTTACCTGTAGGCTGTTAAGGACAAAAATGCCTAGAAATGTGGTGTCCCTAGGGGTGTGATCCTGCCAGGGGCCAAGCCCCAGGCTGTGGTGGTTGAGCACTTAAACACTCCAGACCTCAAGGTTGCTGAGCCTTCAGATTGAGGCCTCAGGCTCCCTGTAAGAAAACTCATTTCCAGACGGCAGTTAAGGTGAGGAATCCCCAGCTGCAGGACATTATCGATAGTGGGTGGGTAGCTGCTCTAAATTTCAGAACAGATCTAGGCACTTGAGTGAGACTGGCACTTTGGTGGCACTTCAGTTAAAAGGATTATGTGGAGCCTCATGTTTCAGAGTAACACTCATGCTTAGTGCTTTTATAACTGCCTGAGATGAGACTTAAAAGTAAATGTAGGTAATGGTGGGTTTCTCACTCCGCCCTTAGTGACGCACAGTCCTCCAGTGCTAATTGAAATCTACAAAGAGGGAATTAAAAAAAATATATATATGTATGACTTGAGGGCTAAGTGTGTGTGAGCAGCTCTAGCAAAAACGTCAGTACTCCCTCATGCTTAAAAAATTAAACATCGGGAAATGAGTCTTAATGATAAAAAGAACCTTTATTTCTGAATCTGTTTCTGTGGTCTCTAAATAACAGTTTGTGTATTTTTGCCTACTTGCTGCTCTAAAAATTCCAGATGTTTATTTCAGTGTATTTTTCACAAGTTGGAACATGTTATTGGGGGGGGGAGAGGAAACATTTAAATTAAAACCTCCCAGGTCTTTTCTTACAGCATTTGGTAGACTCAGAGCATAGTACGGATCCTCAGTGGATTAACTGAGCTGTGACTAAGCCATTTCCTAGGATTTCTGGCTACCAAATTTGAGCCTGAAATTTCAGTCTGCAGAAACTGGTAATGTTGTGGAGATGTGGTCTTAAAACTGAACCAGCAGCAGTCTTGGTTTCCTCCACACAAGTGCAAGGAGAGAAGAAGGACACGGAGAATGGGATAGAGCAGGGATGGCAGTAGAAAGCTGTGGACGGTGTTTGAAGTGGTTGTCTTCTGGTGGCAGAAGAAAGCCAAGAGCATGGCCGATTATTTAACCTGACAGACTGTCCTGGTTAGTCCTCTGGTTTCTTCTGGTATGAGCACTCACCACCTCGTAGCTGTGGCTCATCCTAGTTTGTGGAGGAAGAACAGAAGTCATGAAGGGCCTGAGGAAAAGTATGGGAGGGAGCTGGGGGGGAGATTTGTCTGTCCCAGGCTGTCTCTGGGTTCAGGAGTCGATGGATACCTTTCCTCCCTCTACAGCAAAGCGAGCTGTGAGCACGGAGCTGCCACACTACCTGAAACACTGGTCTGAGCTGGGATGGCAGCTCCTGTGCTCTGTAGAAGTCAGGCAGCTCAGATGTAATCAGCCCTTTTCTAAAGGGAGCCCGATATATTATGCATGAAGTTTCAGAACCCAGAGCGGGGAGATTTCAGTTCATTAGAGTTGAAAACTCCTGCAAACCCCTCAGGCTTTGCAAAACCATCTGGCACACATTCCGCCCCGCGCACTCCCTTCTGCCTGGGCTCTTGCCTAGCGCAGGCACTCTGGTTTTTCCTAACCTCTTTTTCTCTTGCCTTCCCTGCACACCCCACCAGTGGGATCACGTCTCCTAAAACATCAGCTGAAAGCAGCAGAGGGGAGGTAATAGAGATGTTTGGGGGACGCTGACTGCATTGAAATGTCAAGTAGTTGGAGACACTGTAACGAATGCCTTTCAGACGGTGGTGCTTGATCCTTGCCTCTGGCTGTAGAGCCTGAGTGGGGTTTTATTTCAGAGGATGCTTGCTACAGCAAGCATCCAGTATGACCCACCCACGGCACCGAAAGCACGGGCTGTAAATCTAAATTGCTGAGATTTGACTTGAGCGTGGGGTTCCAGTGTTGCTCATGTGCTTCCTTGCTCAAAGGGAGGGGGAGAGGGAGCAGTAGGGTTGTCAGACCATGCAGTGGATCCAGCAGTGCAGGATGTGGTGACTGGGGAGGGCTGTCTCTGCAGCTGTGGTTTTAGTCTTTTACCATGTTACCTGTCTTCTTGCAGGAGAAGCTCAAGTACTTCCCTGTGTGCCTGAGCACCAAAATTCACCAGGAGGATGACGCAGAAGAAGGCCTCGGCAGCCTGCCCAGGAACATCAGCTCCCTCAGCTCCCTGCTGCTCTTCAACACCACAGAGAACCTGTGAGAGATGGAGCAGTGCTGTGCTGTTCACCTGCCCCACTTGTCCTCAGAGGAGCCTTCCCTTCCTTGCTTTCCTGGGGCCTTACACATAAGGCTCCTGATAAAGCAGTGTTTGGTGCCTCTGCTGGCTTCCACCTAGCAACTCATTCTTCCCCACTTTCCTTGTTTTGCCTACACCTGATCTTCCACTCACCCTGTCAACCCAGTTCTGCACTTCCCTTCCCCAACGTATTTCTCCCCATCATTTGCCTGTAATTTCTCTCCAGCCTTGAGAGCTGCTGTGACTCCTGCTCCTCTCTGCCCCGTGTGCCCCATGTCTCTCATCAGGTACTGCTCTTGATGATGCCTCACAGCAGTGCTTCACTGCTCTTCTGCTTTAATATCTCCACTGCCTTGCTCTCTGCTGTGCCCTTTCCCACCGGGGTCTCACGGTTCCTCCTTCTGCTCATATCAAAGAGCATCTTTAAGCCTATCTGAAACTTTCAGCTGCTGGAAACTCCTCTTTCTTCTCCTGAGCCAGGGATTATTCCCCCTTTTTGCCTTTCCTCCCAGACCTTGAGTGACATCTCCAGGGGAGACTGGTTTTCTTGCTGCAGGGTGTAGGATGGTTTCAAGCTGGGTGGTGGGAAGAGGTAATCATGGCAGTACAGTGGGGCTTTCCTTTAGGGCAGATGTGGAGGTTGCACTGGCAGGGTGAGGAGCTGATTGTCTCCTAGTTTTGGAGGGGTGAGGCAGGAAAATGGAGCTAAAAGAAGAGAACTGGAATGCTCAATATATTTCACCTTTGTGAGTCAGGAGGTCTTGCCTTCAAGGCCTCTTTGGGTACGCTGTTTATTCTGGCCTTGGCTCTCAAGGCAGCATCACTGAAATACTTGTTCTCTACCCTTAGGTACAAGAAGTATGTTTTCCTGGATCCTCTGGCTGGAGCAGTGACCAAGACCCATGTGGCTCTGGAAACAGAGACAGAAGAGAAGCTGTTTGATGCTCCTCTCTCCATCACCGAAAGGGGACAGCTGGATCGACAGGTGAGATGCAGCTGTGGGGATGCAGCTGCTTCCCTTTCAGAGGATGGCTCTCAATTCTGAGAGGAGAGGGCTTCTGTAGGGTGGAGAGCAGGTAGGAGAATGGTCCCTCGTGGGGCTGCAGAGTATCTCATTTATCAGAAGGACCTTCCTGGGTTTGTGCTTGAAGTCCTAGATGGACGAGACAAAACCTTCAAACTTGGCAGGTGTTTCTCTCTGCTTAAGCCTTTGCTTGAAACCAGGAAGAGTCCCCCACTTCTGTCATCCTGCAGCCTGCCTTTTCTGGCCCTGGTCTGCCTGGAGAAGAGAAGGCTGCAGGGGGACCTCATTGCAGCCTTCCACTACCTGAAGGGAGCTTATAAGCAGGAGGGGATTCAACTTTTTAAAAGAGCAGATAATGGCAGGACAAGGGAGAATGGACTAAAGCTAAAGGAGGGAAGGTTTTGATTAGATATTAGGGGGAAGTTTTTTACAGAAAGAGTGGTGAGGTGCTGGAACAGGCTGCCCAGAGAGGTAGTGGATGCCCCGTCCCTGGAGGTGTTCAAGGCCAGGTTGGATGGGGCCCTGGGCAGCCTTGTGTAGATCCAGGCTGGAGGTTGGTGTCCCTGCCTGTGGCAGGGGGGTTGGAGCTCTATGATTCTTGGTGTCCCTTCCAACCCAGACCATTCTATGATTCTATGCAGGGGTTAGCCTCTGAGCACGGGGAGCTGCCACAGGACAGGAGCACAGAGCTGTAAGGGTAGCTGGTGAGCAGGCACACAGCCCAGCTCTGACTGCCAGCCGGGCTGTGCCTGCAGTGCCCTTGTTTGCTCTAAGGGAAAGCAGCTGCGTAGACACTGCCATACCTCTGTGGTTTGGGTTTCTTTTAGGTAGCTGAAAATTACTTCTACGTGCCAGATCTGGGCCAGGTCCCCGAGATTGATGTGCCATCCTACCTGCCAGACCTGCCTGGCATTGCTGCAGACCTCATGTACAGTGCTGACCTGGGCCCTGGCATCGCACCCTCTGCCCCTGGCACTGCTATTCCGGAGCTGCCCACGTTCAACACTGTGGAGCCTTTGCAACCAGGTACTTCCAGTCGCTGATCCCAGGACCCTCTGAAGGAGGGAGCCAGGGTGGGAGGTGGGAACAAGGCAGAAAGTCCCTTAGTGGAAATTTCAAGCCGGATGTCAGAGAGCTCTGCCCCTCCTCATGGCTGGGGAGGGGGGTGCAACCCTGTGCCCGGCCAGGCCTTGTGGCAGCCTGGTGAGATGCCATTGGGTGAGTGGGATGCAACTGGGAGCGTAGAATAGGGGTATCTCAAACTCTGCTTTGGCCCTGCCTGATGTTAAAGAGATGCTGCCCAGGGTGGGAGTGTTCCACTGCGGGGTGCATGCAGGCGCCTCTGATCTGTTGCCACTGAGGCCTGTGAAACTCTGAGCTGAGCTCTCGGTGTGCTCTCCTAGGGGATGATTTCAGATGCAACTTCTTTCGTCTTTCAGACCTTCAAGACGCTGAGCTATTGCCGCCCCCTCCGCCACCTCCACCTCCCCCCCCACCTCCTGTTATGCCAACTGCTGTGCCTCCCCCACCACCCCTGCCCCAGCCCACAGCCCCCTCTGAGCCAGCGCGGACAGGGAGCGAGGAGAGCAGCAGTGCACTGCCTGCAGGTAAGGGCTCAGCATCTCCATGGCTTCATCTGCAGAAACTGACTCCATGGCTTCTGCCTGTGTCTGTGGTTGGTTCCCTGTGGCTTTCCAGCCTTCTGGCAGAGGAAGGAAGCTGTGGTGGGAGGGGAAGCTGCCTCCACCTGGCTGGGAGCTGGGAGCCTTCAGTTCCTCCTTGATGGGGTTGCTGCTGGCTGGGCTGAGCATAAACCCAAGGCTGAGAGGTGTCTGGGCCTGTCTCTCAGCCCTGGGCCAGGTATTGGAGCTGCCCTTTTCATGGGGAGTAGGCGGGGGCTGTAGCTGCTGTGCTGACACATGACTGCTGCCTGTCATTCCTGTCCCTGCAGCTTCAGTCCAGGGAGCCCCGAAGGAGGTGGTGAACCCCTCTACTGGACGTGCCAGTCTCCTGGAGTCTATCCGCCAGGCCGGCGGCATTGGCAAGGCCAACCTCCGCAGTGTCAAGGAGAGGAAGCTGGAAAAGAAGAAGCAGAAGGAACAAGAACAAGGTGCTGAAGCTTTTTGGCAGAACTGATCTTGCTTGCTCTGGCCGTGCTGTGGGAGTGTAGGTCAAGGGGAGATGGGCAAGCTGGGAGCACAGCGAATGGCAGGGCAGAAAGGGGGTGTCTCTCCTCAGAGGCTGGTGTAGGTCTCTGGTGTTTCGCTTCAGACAAAGCTCTGTAAACTTGTTGGGAAACCCCATCTGTCAGAAGGGCCTTTGCGCTCTTGATGGAGACCTGCTCTGCCTCAGGGCATCTATAGAAGTTTCAGGAGTGCTGCATGGGGGACAGACACACAAAGGAACCCTGGAGCCAAGGGGGGCAGGGCTGAACTGGTGTGAGTGCGGTTGTTTAGGCAGCTGGGGAGGGCATTTGTGCAGCTGGTTTGGCAGACTGAGACTGCACATGTCCAGCCCCTCTTGCCCCTCAAGGAATTGCACTTGGATTTCCCCAGAAGATGCTGTTACCCTGCTATGCCTGGTGTGCTCCTGATCTGAAACTAGCTAGTGGGAGGGGCTAGGGGTCGGTTACAAGAGTGGAAGTTTGGCTTTTTTCCCCTTTAATCCCAGAGCAGTGCTGCAGAAGAACACTGCTGCTGTAGTGCGGGGTTCAGACTGATGCTTATCCTCTGGCTTGCTTTGCTCCCTTGCAGTGAGAGCTACAGGACAAGGCGGAGACCTGATGTCAGACCTGTTCAACAAACTGGTGCTGAGGCGCAAAGGTACTGTCTGGTGGGGTGGGCTGCTCCTTCTCCAGGGTGGCAAGTGCCGGTACCTGCCTTGTGTCAGTCTCAGCCAGACAAAGAGGCACTCCCTGGCAAACGTGGCTGTGTTTAGTGCCAGTGTCACTTCTCCCAGAGGAGGGCACAGACTTGCTCAGGTGGAGCTTTAGTTAAAATGCCCTTGCACAGGGCCGGGGTGGTGTTTCAGCATGTTGGCCCTGCTGGAGACATGTTTTTTACCCCCTCCCCTTTGCAGAGCCTCTGTGTTCTCTAGTCACCAGGTGGTGTTCATTGGTGCTTTTCCTTCCCTCACAGGTATTTCGGGGAAAGGGCCGGGAGCCACTGGCAATCCTGATGCTCCTGGAAGTCCTGCTGGTGCCTTTGCTCGTATGTCGGACTCAATACCTCCCCTCCCACCCCCACAGCAGCCCGTGGGTGAGGAGGATGAGGATGACTGGGACTCATAGAGGGGATCAGCTGAGTGTCAGTGTGATTCCCAGGACTCTTGAACAAAGCACCTTTGCGAGACAGCAACCTGAGGAAGTACCTCTTGGAGGGTGGGCATTGGCATGGCAGGGGCACCCTGTCGTGTCTCTAAAGAAGAGCAGGAGCAACAGGAACTAACAGCTGCTGAGGTCACAGTTGTCAGTGAGGGTTTCTCTTCTGCTTTTTTGCTATTCTCCACCCCACATACTACATTCCCTCTTTAACACTGCTGCTACTCATGTCAGCACAATCAATCCTGCCTTAGCTGGCAGGCAGTGCCTGTGCTCATAGGATCAGAACTAGCATTGCTCCTGATTTAAAAGGCCCTCAGTCTTTCCTAATGTGACTGGTGATGACTGCAACAGCATCTCTTCCAGGCAAACAGCCCTTGCCTCATTTGTCTCCCTGGTGCTTGGCTGCTGAAGCTTCTGGTGGTTGCTGGAAGAGAGAACAAGCGCATTCATGGAGGTTTAATTCCCACTCCATCTGTGTATGGTGGTTTCTTTCCCTACCTGTCTTGCAGTTAAGTCTTTGCCTGTTGCTGTCCGGAAGAAATTCAATAAAGTCAAAGGAAGCAGGTCCTTGCAGCCTTTGCTCAGGCAAGAGAAGCCATTGCTCAGTGAAGTATCTCACAGGAAAGCCCAGTTGTCACTCCTTGGGCAGGGGGCAAGCCTTCCAGCCCAGCACCCCCAGCCATGGGGCTAGAGGGCACCAGCCATTCTTACCGCTGCTGCTTTCACTGGGCTTAAGGCAGAGCTTGTGCCAGACGATGGGCTTTATACATGCAGAAGCCACACCACCAAAGGTTCCCAGAAGCAGCTGGTTTCTTTCCCTGTGGCACTAATTAACATACAGAGAGTGCATACCAACTCTCTGTCTAATTGTAAGTGCTTGCTTTATTGTGAAGAGCCTTGAGAGGTAGCATCCAGCTGCTGAAGCTGGTAAGGAGGCAAAAGAAGCTTCGGGGAAGAGACTTGGTGTTCCAGAGAGAGCTGGGGCTGGCTGGGGAGTTAAGAGAGCTGACCATGTTGTAATCACTGCCCTCCAGCACTGACCCAAGCCCTAGGAAAGAACCTCAGGAAGGTTACACTTAAAAGCCCACAGCAAGCCACCACACTTCACCATTTCCCATAGAAAGTTACTTGGAATTAAAAAAACCTAGGCAGTGAAAAGAACAATCCTGTGCTTAAGCCTGATCAAAGGAGAAGTGCTGTGCTGGATTACAGCTGGATCTTTATTTCCCATGAAAGAATTAAGTGCTGCTTGAATCTCCTGACTGCTTGAAGCAGGGTAGAAAGAAGGGGATAAGCAATGTTACCCACAGCTGCCCTGTCTTACTGGTCTGACTGTAATTCTACTGTGACACAACCTAAGTGCCTGACAGAGCTTTCCAGAAGATGGGTAAACTCTGTTTTCAGGGGCCACCAAGCCCCTTAATCTGGGTGGGTGATGGAAGATGTGTTCAGGCAAAATAATTAGATTTGCCATACTTAGAATCACAGAATGGTCTGGGTTGGAAGGGACACCAAGGATCAGAGTTCCAACCCTCTGCCCCAGGCAGGGACACCAGCCTCCAGCCTGGATCTACACAAGGTTGCCCAGGGCCCCATCCAACCTGGCCTTGAACACCTCCAGGGACGAGGCATCCACCACCTCTCTGGGCAGCCTGTTCCAACACCTCACTACTCTCTCTGTAAAAAACTTCCCCCTAATATCTAATCTAAACCTTCCTTCCTTTAGCTTCAATTCATTCCCCCTTGTCCTGCCAGTGTCTACTCTTTTAAAAAGTTGATTCCCCTCCTGTTTGTATGTTCCCTTCAGGTACTGAAAGGCTGCAAGGAGGTGCCCCTGCAGCCTTCTCTCCTCCAGGCTGAACAAGCCCAGCTCCCCCAGCCTCTCTTCACAGGGGAGGTGCTCCAGCCCTCTTATCATCTTCATGGCCTCCTCTGAACCCTGTCCAACGGTTCTACATCTTTCTTGTACTGGGGCCCCCAGACCTGGACACAGCACTCCAGATGGGGCCTCATGAGGGCAGAGTAAAGAGGGACAATCACGTCCCTGTCCCTGCTGGCCACCCCTCTTCTGATGGAGCCCAGGATACCATTGGCCTTGCAAGCTGCAAGAGCACACTGCTGGCTCATACACCAGAACCCCAAGTTCTTCTCAGCAGGGCTACTCTCAAGGAGCCTCCCAGTCTGTATCTGTGTCTGGGATTCCTCCAGCCCAAGTGCAACACCTTACACATCGCAGTGTGGAACCTCATTAGGTTCACCACTTAAATGTTTGGGTTGAAAATATTTTAATCAATTTAAATAAAACCTTAACAGCTGTAAACAAACAAGAGCCTTCATCATCATAGCACTCAGGTACTGAACAGCAAACACCCTCAATGGCAGAAGATGGAGATTCACAAATGCCTTGGTACAGACAAGCAGGAACTTGTGTTGTTTCAGGTGTTCTTCTGGGGGGTCGTGCACAGAGATGACCTAGAGCCTGTTCTCTGGTCTGCATCACAAGGTGTCCGACTTCCCTCGGTGGAACTAGGAACACACAAAAAACAGTTTGTCACTGGCCTTACTTTGAGGTGAAGGCCTAAATAAAGTACAGATAAGGACAGTGGGGAAGAGTTTTGGCCACAGTATGTAAGGTGCAAGTCCTGACCTTCCTTAACTCTGCAAACGCGGGTCCAAAGGCAGGTTTCACCTGGGTTCTCTCCCTGATCCACTGGGGCAGCTTGTTAAGGATGGCTGGGCAGGCGTACCTGTGGTCCAGGAGCAGGATGCTCGCGAAGTCCTTCTGATGCCGAATGGCTCTGCCTGCGCACAGTGCAGAACCGGATCAGCGCCGCCCACCCAGCCTGTGTTCTCACGCACGGAAACCCACCTTCCCAGCATGTGTACTTGTCCTTTTTTCCCCACCCTCCTGCTTCTGTGCAGCTCCATTTTGTATCTCCCAGCCCCCCCCAAGGTGGGATGAATTACCTATCGACTGGTTTACTGCCTTCATGCACAGGTTTTCAATCAGCACTCTGCTAGGTGCCTGGCCAGCAGCTCTGGGCTGGAAAGGAGAAAAAGGTGAGAATGAACCTAGGCAGATGTAAACCAGACTAGGGACTCTTGATGAAAAAGTGAGGTAAATGCTTTTACCCCTGCAGAGCAAGGGTGGCCAAGCAGACCCCAAGCTAAGAGTAAGGAGGGACAAAAGAAAGACTGCAGTCAGAGAACTATGGTAAGTGTTGGTGAAGTGCCAGCCCAACATCCCCTTGAAGGCAGAAAATGCTGTTCCTGCTGCCCAGGAACGGCATCTACAGTGGGCTATGAGAAAGAACAAGTGTGCCAAGAGGAGAGGTGATCCTGGCAAGCAGCTCCTACCACTGTGCCACCTCCTCTGGGGTGAAGGCACCTTGCTTCCCTTGGAACTCAGCATTCCAGGGAGCCCCAGTGGTGATTCCCTCCACTGAGCTTCTTCCCTATGTTTGTTTAGGACCACCTGTTTGCATGCAGTGTGGAGAAGGTGGTGCTCTTGGTACCACAGTCTGGGAAAGAAGGGCAAGCTCCGAGGAGAAAAATAATCTTTGAAGTCAGCCCTGGGACGTGTGCTGGGAGGAAAGTTAATCCTAAAAAGCTGAAGTGAAAGAGGCAGAGGTGTATGGCTGTGTTACCATTGTTTTGTCAAGCCAAGTCATTTTTTCCTGGAGCTCTGGAGATTTAATGTTGGGGTAAGGCATTCCCACCATAATCACGCACCTGCAAGGGAGGACTGCATTATTATTAATGTCTCATCCTGGAGCACTTTGCCAACAGACTGATAAATTAGAGGTCACCGCACCCCTGAAAGACAGCCAGCTCTGAAATCCAAAGGCAGCAATAAAGCACAGCAGTCTGACAAGCACATTCTAAACAGAAAGCTGCAGCGGGATTCAGGGTGCCAGAACAAGGGATTATCTAGCACAGCAAGCCTAACTGCATTACTCACATCAAAAGTACTCTGGAAAAGCGGGTTTTACGCCACCCAGCAGACTCGGACCTGTGGGTTTAAGGAGCAGTCCAAGCCCTGTGGTCCCCAGGATTTTCTGTCTATGCAAGTACTGCTGCATCCATCCTGCCTGGTGTTTCTGCACCGCAAGCTTGGTGCTCGCCCCCGAGGAGCGGCACTACCTTACCTTCCCAGCTCGTCCTTACCTTCCCAGCTCGTCCTTACCTTCCCAGCTCGTCAGAGAAGTTGATCCCTTCGCTCATTTTGCCTCCGACTACAGAAAGCAGCAGGGCGCCCGTCATCTGTCCTCCTGCCTGGCTGCAACGCTGCAGGAGAGGGACCAGCAGCTTCAGCCAGAGTAGGGATGATTTCTGTGTGTCAGAAATGCTCCCCACCCCTGGGCTAGAGCCCCCTTTCTGTGTTTAAAGCTGCAGCACTGCCATTCACAGCTGGGACCCCGCGCACTCCCCCCCAGCCGGCCAGCTCGGCTTACCTTTATGCACTTGGCATATTCGGCCAGAACCTGCTCCACCTGGTTGGCTCTCTTGGGCTCCTGGAAGATCTGTCACAGGCAGCACATCAATTGTAGCAAATGGTGTAAAGAAAGCAAATTATTTTACTTCCATGCCATTAAACAGCACATGGAATTAAGATCAAGGAAGGGCAAATTGCCTGGAAAACCAACTTAACCAGCACCTTTCCCCTCCACCCTGGAAATGCACTGCGTGCTCTTTTACAGCGCTTTTCAGCTGGGTGGCAAAGGGAGCAGCAGCTCCTCCCCTCCTCCACTCCCCCCCACCCCCAAAACTCCCTTTCAGCTTTGGCAGACTTGTCTAATTCTGTGGGAAACTACAAGTAGTCAGCTGAGAGCTGAAAGGCAGGGAAGCAGCACGCACCTCTTCCATCTATGAATAAAGACCCAGCAGGGTGGGGACACACACAGACCCTCCAGCTGCAAGATCTTGCAGGACGGTAACAGGACCAATCAATTCAAATCATCAATTAATTCCAAGTAATAGCTCCCCTTGCCCAGTGAATAAATCGTTTTCTATGCAAAGCATACATTTCTTTGTTATTCTAGCATGTCTAATTAGTCATGGAAAGCCCCTGCAGGTAATGGAGCGGCATTTTGATAGATGCTGTACCTTGGCCTAAATCACAAGTTGTTTCCCTAGTAAACAGGAGGTGCGACATTTGTCTTTTCTGTGACAGTAAAGAACCCAAAGGATGTGTTTTCTCTTGGTTAGCAAGAAGTACTAGCAGATTTTACCAGTCAGAATCAGGCTTTCGATAGAAAAATAACTGGCAATTACAAATATAAGCCAAGACTATTTAACTTACTAAACAGCAGCTATTTAATCCTCTGATTTAAATTAATTTTCCCTGTGTAATTTATATCTAATCTCAGCGTGATCTCACCACAGCCAACCAAGGCTTTAACCTCCCCCTGCTACGGTATGATCCTGTGTGTGGGCTGCTGAAAGTCACACTCGCTGCACTGGCCCCAAATCGCTTTGCTAACGCGTATCCAACGTGCTGGAGTCTGCAAAGGCCAAACAAGAAAAACTGGAGCTGAAACGTAGAGCGAGCTGCGCTGCTGTGGCACAAAGCCTTGGAGGTGCCAGGCAGGTGGTTGGGACACTGAAAGGACACACCTGAAAGGCACCACGAGCAGTAGCTGTACAAACACACGGAGAAGCTGAAGCATAGTGCTTCCCCCCAGAAACATACAGGCAGAGGCACCTGCCAGAATGTCTGCACCAAGGCTGTGAAATTCCTGGGCCCATGCTCTTCTAATCCACGGGGTAAGTTATTTAGCTTTTATGAAAGCAAAGTCTCAGACAGGGTAGATGTAGTTCTTTCCCTGCTCCCCTAGGCACCCCAATCCAAGACACATACCCCACGCCCTGAGACAGTCGGACTACCTGACTCCTTCAGCTGGAGCCACCGCTGCTCGCCTTCCCACTCCCTGCTCTGCACTTCTTCCAGCGGAACACCCTTTGTCCTGTGAGCTGCAGTCTGGTCCCCTTCTGCCCAGCCCTTAGTTGTGCTGGTCTGTGTTCCCCACAAACTCCCTACAAGAGCTACACCTGAACAACCCCCCAGCCACGTGGGAACAAGCTTCCTGCTTACTGAGCGTGAGGACTGTCTCCCTCCCTGGCTGCCACACAGCCTGTGCACTTAAAGGATCTGCAGCCGCATTTAATCTGACTGAGATCCCAGCTCAGTGATCAGCCGCCCGGGAAGCATCATTTATTCATTACTGGAGGGATTGGCTGGATAAACATCCGCTCTGCTCTGCCATGCGGAGTGTGAGAACAACTTGGAGAGAGGCCTGTAACGCACAGATAATCGTTTGATTTTTGAAGCCTCCATTTAAAGCACCAACTGCCCTCAGCGGCCGCACAATTACCTTCTTCTTAGTTGCCAGGCGGGCCAGCAGCCCCGTCTTCTCCCAGTGTGCGTGCACCTGCTTCTCGTACTCGTAGGAGGGGAAGAAGCACACCACACCCCCTGGGACCACGTTGCACAGGTTGCAGAGGATTCGACCCGTCTCATCCATCTGCAAGAGAGACACAAACATATTGCAGGTGACAGAGGCTCCAGCTAATGCTGCTCTGATTCTGTGCTTAATCCCAGGATCACACCTCCTCTGTGACATGCCTTGGGGAAGGAAAAATGTGGGAAATATGCCACATCTAAGAGAGCTCTCTATAGGGTAGCTGGGAATCGCCAAGCAGCTCTTCACTGCTTGGCCTCTCTTCCTTATCCAGCATTTCTGATACTGCTGTAGAGCAGCAGTCATTCAGGAAAAGGCAGCTTCCACTGTCCATTGTCCCAGTGGACAGGACCTGTCAAACCATGAAAGCCAGTCAGAAATCTTCTGATGTCCAGCACGCAAATGCAGGATCTCAGTACCACCAAACAGAAGCTGCTAGTATTCTTCATCTCCTATCCTACCTACCTCTGAGGAGGCAGCTCAAAACCACTTTTGCTGCTCCCTTCTCTCAATTACTTGGGAACACACCTGCACCTTATCCCATAGACTTCACTTGCCACGGCTTTTGATCAGTACATCTTTCAAATAGAGATCACAGTGTCCTGGGAAGCAAGAAAAGGTACCAGGGAAGGGAACAAAGGAAAGACTGACCATCTGGGGCAGGTCTCGTGTCTGGTAGGTGAACTCCAGCTTCTGGTTGGAAGGACCACTGCAGAGGATTATAGGTAAAATGTTTTCTGGAGGAATCACGTGTCCTAGAAGCAAAAACAAGCAAGCACTGTTGGTACAAACTCCACTAGCTTAAGAGCTTTGCCTGTGTGCAGTGAAGGAGCCGCACATTTGCCCAGCTAAGCTCAAGATCCAGAGTCATTTGGCTGCTCTGCCTTCTGTTCCCTGAGACCCCAGGAAGCACAGCACATGGCCTGCTGGTACTGCCCAAGACCACTGAGGATTGAAAGCTCAGAGTGGATTGGTAGGGAAATAGCACCCTAGAGTGCTGACAAAAGAGCACCCGTGGCAAACTGCAACACCCAGGGCTCAAGGAGACAGATTATGCCCCATCCTTGCCCCCAGGGCATACTCACCACAAGAGAACTCCACCACACGTTCAGGGTCCACACCAGCACAGGACAGCAACTGCTCTCGGAAATCAGCCACCTAAGAGCCACAAGCCAAGGGGAGGTGAAGTACCAGTATCCCGACACTTCATCAGTCCCGCTGCCGCTCCTGGAGCACCAGTGCCCAGGGAGAGCCAGTCAGCTCTGCCCACTGGGTCGCTGGCACAGAGCTGACGGGCTCCTTCCGCGAGAACACGGAGGGCATGGGAACTGGGCTGGGGGGACTCCAGGGCGGCGGGAGGAGGAAAGGCCCCGCCGCCGAGCTGCTGTCCCCGGGCGGCCCCGCCGTGCCCGAGCACAGCGGGCGGGGCCCCGCTCGCTCCCAGGCGCCGCCGCTCGAGGGGCTGCATCGCCCCCTGCCGGCGGCCCGGTGCCGGGCGCCCAGCGCAGCGTCCCCCGCCCCTCACCGGCTGCATGGTGCCGCCGGCGATGATGACGGCACGACACTCCTCCACCACTTTGGCGAAGTGGACAGCTGGGTTCAGCAAGAGGAATTTGAGGCTGCTCTGACCGACGGTGCCTGGGGAAAGAGGAGAAGCAGCATCAGGAACAGCTGTGGCACACGCCTGGGGTGTCAGAGATGCTCCCTCCCGTCCTGGGCGCTGCAGGGAGGTCCCCACCTCTCAAAACAAGGGGTTGCTGCCACTCAACACCGCAAGGGGCAGCAGCAGGTTACGCCAATGCAGAAGTTACCTTCTGCTTCACAGGAGCTGTAGAAGAGGTGCAGGAAATAGCAAGACAAAAATCAACACCCAGAAGGGGAGCAGAGCTCTGCAAACCCTGGCCGCAGGGCCCTGGGTCAAGAATTCCCTTGGGTTCACAGGAGTCCTCACGCACACCAAGCCCAACAGCCACATCACAGACATCACGCGTGTCCCAGCAGAGCTGCAGGCTCTCCCCGGGCTCCAGAGCCCCTCCCTCACTGCCAGTGAAGCACCCCACTTGTGCCTCACGTCACACCCCTCCCCAGCTCACCCATTCCAGTACCTTGGCTGTTGATAATAACCCGTCCATCTTGGTTTGCACTGGTGAGGGCTGAGAGAAACCCTTCGATGTGCATCAGCGGAGAGGCAGCTCGGAGCTGGTCACGCTCAGCCCCCACAGCAGGGCTCTGGAGAGGACCTGCCGGCCAGAAGAAGAAACGAGAAGCAGGCGACTTAAACCACGTTTCTGAAGACAGGGACTAAGCACAAAATACAGATTTTTTCATTTCCTACAGGACATGATACCTGGTCTGCATATGCAGGTAGAGACCAAAGACCCAATAGAGAACCCAAACTCTGTCTTATTGCTGGGGATAAACAAAGCCAGATCTGGCTTTTGTAGCTGGCACCACTACACAGAGCTACCCACGGTAGCTCAGGTCCAACAGCCTCAGCTCACAGTAGGCCAAACCTTGAGTATGGGCAGTGTAAACATGGAATCACATCATTCAGCCTCGTATCTTCTAATCATATGTATAGCCACCTAGGTCATCTAGTCAGATGTATTAAAAACACCTAAGCAGGACAGTAGTCTATAGCTCTTCAAATCTGCCTCTCCTCTTTCCTCTCTTTCCTCTTGCAGACAGATGCATGTTCCATGTCCTCACTTTGTCCACAGATGCATGAGTGGAGGATGTCTGAACTCACCCTCTTTATCGGATCCCTGATGGAGGGTCAGAAGAAAGTTCTGCAAACCAGCCAACTTCTGGTTTTCCGTGTTGGTCTTCACAGCTGTGGCAGGGTCTCTGTATTGCACCATGAACCCAAAAAGCTGCCAAGCAAAAGCCTGTAAGACCACGACTACCAACAGCAAGAATCAGACAAGACAAAAATGGGTTTGCTGGCCTGCCACGGGTAAAGTTCCTCAGAGGTGTTCACAAGCCAGCCCAACCAGAATCCATCAGCCCAGAGTTCCCATTACTTCACTCAATGAATCAAAACCAAGTCTGATGTTCGTTCCCCCTGTGCAGTGCAGCCTTCTGGGCTGGCAGCACAGAATCAGCACCCACTTGAACACTGTGGCATGCCATGTTATGTCCTGCTTTGCCATACAAGCCAAAGGTAAAGTGGTCCCTGCACTGTATGGACAGGTTGTTTGCAGAGCAGGGTGGAGAAGACAGGCTCCCACCCCAGCTGCTGCATCTCCCACTTAAAACTCAATGTGTGAAGCAGTATTTGAACGCTGGTGCTCATCAAGTCACAGGGGCAGTACCTTCCTGCTGATGAGGCTCTTCTGACAGTAACGCTGAACCTGTTGGGAGTAAGACAGAAAAACATTCTGGCATTCAGCATACCCTCTCCCACCCTGCTGTCCTTGATCCCTGTCCAGCGGGCATATCACTTCCTGTTCCTGCTGTGCCCCTGGGGAGGGGTGCACAGTTCTTTTTGAGCGTTGCTTCCCAGACGACAGTTTATTACAAAAGCATTGCTTCCAGAGTGGAAGCACTCAGTGCTGTGCTTGGAGGTTTGAGGGATGGGTTAGGTTATCGGAGCAGTAGTTTCCTCAACCCTCACATACTTAATCACTTGCTTCCCTCCACCCCAAGACCTCCTATCCAGCTTCAATACACTGTCCAGACAGCAGCAAAAGAGATTTAGACCTTGGGGAGAATCTGCCACGTGGGCCTTGGCTCTGCTTCCAGCTCTCACATACCTCCCGATAACCCTGAACAAGTCACCACCACCTGAGCCCTACCAGACAACAACATTTGCATTACCTTGAAGAGATTGATGTTGTCAATCTGGCTCTGAAATAAAAAGTCATTGATGGATTTTAGCACTGTCCCTGAAAGAAAAGGGGGAAAAAGACAAAAAAAGAAAAGTGATTGGCTGTTGGGCCTGCAGCCCTGACTGCCCACAGCAACATTTCTGACTGATGACTTCATAGCCCAGGTGTTCAGTCTCACCTGTTTGGGAAACAGCCTGACAGCCAGGATTTTGGTTCACATTACCTATAAAACACAATTCAAGGAATGCTTACAATGGCTCTGTCTTGAAACCAAGCAAGAGGCTAGTAACTGAGCTGAAGGGACAGTGCACCAGGGCAAACCCCAAGAAATCACTATACATGTGCAAAATGTGGCTATACAGACAAATCAGCGGCTCCTGCTCATTTTCCATTTCCCCTGCAGAGTAGCCCTACCAGGACAAGTGTGCTGCTGCGTCCTGAGAACCACCACCTCCATTCCTCCTGTAGCAGGATGCAGCAGATAGGGGGGATGCATACAAACGCTCTTCCACTACGTAATCATCGCGCTGGGAAAGATGAAGGGACAGGGACTGCAGTGCATCCCTCCCCCCTCCTCAGTGCAGCAGCCTGGAGCTGAGAAGTGTCCAGGAAGAGGGGAAAACCAGAGGACAACTCCACGCCCAGACCTGGCAGCCAGAACAGGATCAACTGCTGCAGCTGACTGCATTTTTTTGTGGGAGTTTAACACCCTCCTCACATCTCACTTTTGCAGCCTCAGTCATGAAGATGTACACAGGCTGCGCTTTCTAATGAAAGCACATAACTGAGTGTGGGGCAGGGAAGACTGGCAGGAAAGGGTAGGAAGAGAAGTGTACATCTGAGAGAAGGGCAGAGAGCACCACCAGGCCCCTGCCCCAAAGAGCTGCATTTTCCCAGGGCCAGGAGGAAGCTCTTTGTGAACTTATGACAGGCTTTCCTCAAGGCATGCTGAGGTCTTGCAAACAGATCTTTAGAAGAGAGCTCTGCAAATGCCACTGGATTTAAAAAATCATAGCAAAATCATGTTTTGTTTTTTTTCAAAGGTGAGACATCATCCAAGGATTCCTTCTGCAGAGGCATGCCTAACACAGGCAGAGGTCAAGCCACCAGATGACCTGGGAGATTTATTCTGTGTATTCCTCCTCACTTAGCACCCTACCTCATCCCCACTCAAATCAGATGTGAAAACCACATAGAAAGAGAGGGAAACGGCCTCTACCAACTTATGATGTCATCTGCTGCTCCTCAGCTAATCAAAGAGAAGGGTTTGGGCAGACACCTGTTGACATCCCCATGTTACAAAACAGCCTGAGAAATAAAATTACTGGAATCTAAACCTATACATGAGCAACACCTCCCCACAGATTCTGCAGAGAGGGAAGGGGGACAGTGCCCTGAGGAAGCAACAGTTAGCCGAGAGTCCACCAGCACCCCTGAATAGATTCACTTACCTCCCAACATGGCCACAAACCGCTCCAGCAGGTACAGGATCTGCTTAATGTACATCAAGTTCTTTGCTTTCAAGCGTTTCCTATGAAAAATGAGACAGGCATTAGGTGGCAAAATATCTTCAGGGACCAACTCACGGCAGCTGAACTGCAGAGACAAGCACCAGAACTCCCCTTCATTTTGAACAAACAGAAATTATTCTTGGTTCCGTCCAAGCTCACTCTGTCCTGGTTTCAGCTGAAACAGAGAGTGTTCTTCCCAGTAGCTGGTGCAGTGCTGTGAAATGGATTTAGGAGGAGACGGCGGAACACTGGTAACACTGTGATGTCTTTAGCTGTTGCTAGGTCATTGTAGTGTCTATGTTAAGTCAAGGACTTTCCAGTTTCCCAGGCCCTGTCAGGTGCACCAAGAAGCTGGGAGAGCACAGCCAGGGCAGCTGGCCCAGGCTGGCCAAAGGGATGGTCCCTACCAGATGATGTCATGCTCTGCATATAACTGGGGAAGCGAGCTGGGAGGCAAATCTGCTGCTTGGAAACAGGCTGGGCATCAAGTTGGATTTTTGGTGGAGGGGGGAATTTTCCTCCCTTCTGTATATGGTGGCCATTGCATTTATGCATCATTTGTGGTAGTGGTGGTGGTGGTTGTTTTTCTCATTGTTTTCTTGCCACGTTGTTCTATTAAACTACCTTCATCTCAACCCATGTGGGTTTTTCCCATTCTCTTTCCCATCTCTTTGGCCAGGGTGGATGAGGGGTGAGCAAGCAGCTACATGGTGCTTAGTTACCAGCTGGGGTTAAACCATCATACACTCCCTATCTGTGACAAGGCACAGACCCCTGGATATCCTGTCCAAGGCCGCCCCAGAGCATTCACCCACGTACCACACGCTGTTCCTACAATCGCCTTTCTCCTCACACATTAATCAGGTTGTCCATCAGAATGGCAGTGATATCCCCAGTGCCTCTTGCAGAAACACTACTCAAACTCAAAGTAATTAGCATAGTAATCAATCACTGCAGGGACAAGATTCCAGACTTGCCCAGAGCCAAAAAACACGTATAGGTTCCTCCTCCTCCAAGCTTACTGCCTCTGCCATAATGCCAGTCAGCACATGACAGACAAAAGTCCAGGAAAGACATGAAAGACTGAATCTTTTGAAACTCTGGATTCCCATGCAGGCGTGATTAGAGGGACATCATAGAATCACAGAATGTTAGGTTGGAAGGTACATTTGAAGGTCATCTAGTCCAATCCCCCTGCAGTAAGTAGGGACATCTTCACTAGATCAAGTTGCTCAGAGCCCCATCAAGTCTGACCCTGAATAGATGTTCTCCATTACATCTCTGGGCAACCTGTTCCAGTCATCTACCACCCTCATATTGAAGAATTTTCCCTAATATCCAACCTAAATCTCCCCTTTTCTAGTTTAAAACCATTACCCCTCATCCTATCGTTACATGCCCTTGTGAACAGTTCCTCCCCAGCTTTCTTACAGGCACCTTTCAGGTACTGGAAGGCCGCTATAACGTCCCCCCCAGAGCCTTCTCTTCTCCAAGCTGAACAAACTCAACTCCCTCACAGCCTATCCAGCAGCTTGTTTTTCAGCAGAATTATCAGCTTGGTTTCACCTGCATTCTCCATGGAGATCACTCCTCTTGATTTTCAAAGTATTTCCTACAAACATGTCGGGAAAGGAACTGAGACTACAAGGGAAAGACAGAATCCTCAGGGTACCCCCTTTCACACTGCTTAATATCAGTCTCTGCAGTCTGGCAGAGATGGATTCTAGACAGACATAACAAAGCAAGTGGTTTTTCATCTGCAGAAGTATTTACACAAATAACCTCACATTGGGGATAAGCAAGAAAGACCACTCAGACAGGAGATAAGCCATAGAGCTGCACTGCCTGCCACTGCTGTGTGGTTTACCTCCCAATCCTCACCTGTATCGCTCCATGTACTGCTGCAGCTGGGAGTGGGCACAGCACAGCTACACAAGCAAAAAAATAAATAAAAAAAAAGGGGAGCTGTTATTACAAAGGAGCCAAGAAAGGGCCTTCTGCTGGATGCAGAGTTCACTCACCATTAACAGGTCAGGCTCTGACTCACCTGAGAGCCACTGACCTCCACGCTGTGGAGGCAGGTGATGGTGTCTATGAGGTTGTGGGCCTCATCAATGATTACAACCTGGTCCTTCAGCTTGATCCCAGCAGCGGTCCTGGTAGGCTCATGCAAGATCATCTGATAGGGCAGCACCACCAGCTAGAGGAAACACATGCTGCACTGATTCTAGCTCTCATCCTTACAAACTTAGGGCACTTCCTACCTGCTCACTGAAGGCCCCTATCAGATGCCCTTACAAAATTCAGTCAAGTTACTTATTCTTAGTAGGAAAAGGTGGAAAAAGAGACAGGAACACATCCTTGAGAGGGGCACTGGGATATAAGCTAAAAAGAAATGATTATGCTACAACTGCACATTAGCTCAGATTGCCTTCCAAATCTCCTCTGAAGCACTGAAAGCATGTCTCCTGACAGAGAACCAACCAAGCAAGAGCGGTGGCAAGAGCTAAGCTTACACCTGCACATCAGTGCTGCCTCAGAGTTATCAAACCTTTCAAGAGTTTCAGAATGTTGAGACATACCCACAGCCTCCCTATTAACTTGAAATGGGAATTCCTATTTTCCTTTGCTTTCCCAGCACAGCTACAGCTGGCAGACACAAAGCCTGTTTACAAACTCCTGCAATACTGAGTACTGGAGGGAGCAGGCAATTGGTTTATTCCTACAGGCCCTGGCATGAATTCCATTAAAAACGTGTACCCCTTACCTGAGCAGCAGGAATGGCATATCGACTCCCATAATAGGGGCAAGCTTTGGTCTCCCTTCCCAAAGCTACCAACTGCTCAATATCCTTCACTTCCACTAGAACTTCACTGCGGAGAAACTGCATCTGCTCATAGGAATAAAACGGGCATACGGCACGACTCACACGTCTCTTCTTCCCTTCCATCTCTTCATCACTCTTCTTGTCTAACAGCCAAGACCAAAAGAAAGCTATGAGCAACACATAGCCTAAAACAACCACTTTTGCAGAGCCTCCTGGATTTCAAAGGAGGCTTTGTCATGTCTACTTTTGACCTACTGTCTATTGAAGTATTATTCAGCATTTAAGTATTATTCAGCATTTTCATCTCCACAGTGAACACTACTCTTGCCAGTTAGATTTAGCTGCATGACGTGTTCCCACTGAGCTATGAAGACAGACATCTTTCTGTTGCAGAAGTCCTTCCCACTTCACACACTCAGAAAGAGCATACAGATCTCAGCATCCCAGCCTGGAGGGTCAGGGAGAGTAAAAGCACTGAGGACCTCTACCTCTGGTCCTCCAGCACGCCATTTTCAAGCTCTTGTTAGAGCCGACTGGCAGTGCACACTGTCTCCAGACTCTCCTATCAGCTTCACCAGCAATTGCTTCCCCGGGCTGGAAGGGTTCCTACCATGTTTGTTCTTTTGCATCTCCATGCAGCGGTCATTGATGAGCTGGAGACACCCCAGGCTTCGCACCTCCTCATTCACACACAGGTTCTTGAACATGCAAAGAGAGGAAGCAGTAGGGGGTCATTAAGCACTGAGCTCCCTCTGGGCACCCTTGCTGTCAAATGAAAGGTTTTTATAAAGCAATCTCAGGCCAGACTCTGAAATGTCTGACCAGACATTGTGCACACTAACTGCTACAAATATGCTTGAAAAACATAAAAACTTAGTGAGGGGAGGGGGTGGCGGGGGGTGGGGAAAGGTGCACTAAGATGGCTCACTGCTGCACAGCAGCTCCTAAAAATGCTGCCAGAAGTAATACTAAGAGGAACGCCTTCCCAGTGAGTCAGGCATCCATATAATTCCACATCAGAAAGGGTAAAACAGATTTTTGTATTTACACCAAAGGGTAAACGGCAAAACGCACATCACAGAAAAAAGTACATCACCCAGACCTGTGTAATGACCCAGATCTGCTTTAATTTTCCAATGGGAGATGCTGTCTGTGGCGCCACGTCCGCACGCCGCCTCACAAAGTCTCTCACATCAACATGTGCTCTGGGTCCCTTGTGAGCAGCACCACATACCTGCCGGGATCCCAAGGAGACCAGGCGCGTGTCTCTGCCAAAAGGACTCTTCTGCACCTCGTGCACAAACTGCGACAGCTGGGAGTGAGTGCGGCTGCAGTAGTAAATCTACGACAAGGAAGAGGAAAGAGAAGACAAGAATATGGAAGCCAGTCCCCTACCTACAACTAATCCCACAAGGAAGCGGCCAAACACACAGTTAATCGTGCTCAAGCTTTAATAAACACAAGGGAAGGCATATGTTTGAGTGTCACCTGACATTTTTTGAGGCCAACAGCCTTATCTTCATTGTCTCCTAATGTGTTTGGCCTTATTTCCATGTACTTTCCAAGGTCCCTATAGAAACAGGGGCCTAAGTGTTTCTCACAGTGTGCTTTCACAGCGAGAAACAGCAAAAAATTCGGCAGCGCTAGCAGAGCGAGCTGCTTAGGCAGCCAGGCAGTGCAGGAGGAGATGAGCACAGCAGAACTGGTTACTGTTATTAAAAAAACAGGTCAGATCTTGGATACTGGTTCCTAAATCCTTCTGCACTGCAACCATAATTCTGCTCACTCCTACACTGTTCTATGAGGTGGCACCATTTCCTTTCCTCATCTCACCTTAGTCACATGCTCTTCTTCCAAATCATCGTCGTCTTCTTCCAGTCTAAGAAAAGAGAAAGTGCAAACAGTTTCCTTTCAGCAGACCCCTGGCTGTTAGAACCAAATGATGCTGCACTACAAAAGAGAGGTCTCAAGAGAAATGGCACTGTCATCTCAGTAAGAGCCTCAGTTCTTAATTCAGGAGATAGGAGAAAAATGGACTTTTCAAGAATCATGTAAATGTGCACAATCAAGTCAGGCCTTGCTCTTTGAAAGATAAATGTCTGTAGGGCTGCGTCTTTAGCAAGTTCAAGAAATATTTTTTTTCTTCTAAATCTGGGGCTTGTGAACCCCAGGCATAAGCTAATCAGCGCTATACTATTCTTTGGTGAGCTTATTTATTTATTTTTGTAAAACCTTCCCTTTAGAGACAATTTACCACCCTGAAGCTATTGCATAAAGAAAAGCTTCGGGAAGATATTTGGCTCCCATATAGTTCCTCAAAGGCAACAGCAGTTTAATGTTTGATAAGCTACATATAAACGAAGCAGTTATGTGTTCTGCAATTTTTAAGGCAGGAAGATCTGTCTAGATACTAATTAGTAAATTTGTATTTTAAATGTATTTGACTTTTCATGCTGAATTATGGCTTCTGGCTTTCTGCATGGAGCAAATGGATGAGAGAGAAAAGTGTGCAAGGGGTCTTCATGCTGAAGCTTGGTCTTCAGGAATGCGAAGATCTCTCCCTTTGGAGTACCAAAAGATGCCAGTGCTCATCTGCAGGACTGGCAGCTGCTTTTGATGCTGAGTTCAGTTCTGTTTTTCTAAAGCAAGGAACTTGGATCTCAAACCACTCACTCGGCATCCAGGGGCATTCTTTGGGAAACCAGGCATGGATAAAGGCAGAGCACTGCCACACATTTTAAGAAAGATGTACTTTCTCAGAACACACTTCAGGTCAGTCTGACCAGTCTAATAAAAGCTTAAACAGCAAAACAAAAACACCACAAAACACCCAACCAACCAATTAAGCAAACCCCCAGAACAATCACTACCTCACACAGCTTGAACAGGGGACAAACTCCATATCTGCACAATCACAGGTGAAATCTCTTTTATCAAGGCAAGAAAAAATTATACAGAAAATGTGCCTTGGCACAGACCGCCCCTGGTCCCTGTCCTTACCCAGATACCACTTTCTTTTCTTCATCACTCTCGTATTCAGCAAGAATCAGATCCTCCTCATTGTGATCCAGCTGCTCCACTCCAGCTCCCTCTGAAAGAATATCCTTGCTGAGCTGAAGAAGGCGCTTTGTCTCATCCTCCTCAGATCTCTGAAAGAAACAGGTGATCGCTTTATTTCTCATACAGAAAGAGAAGTGCCACACACATCACTTTATGCCACGGGCAGGTCAGAAGACAGCACAGTCCCTCACCAGGAATGGCTTGCTCAGTAAACCCACAGCAGGACAAGCAAAGGCACCAAGGGTGTCTGAAGCTGTTCAGCCCCACAGAAAGCAGCTATCACCAACAACCAAAGCCTTGCCCACACAGACACACATAAAGGGGGTTAACATACAGAACCTTCTGTACAGAAGGTGCCCTGAACTGCTAGATCCAAAAATTACAATACCCATGTAATCCAGCATCAGTTGCATAAAGCGGTCTGTAACAGATGTCTGCCTAATAGCACGTAAATAAGCCCAACCATATAAGAACATAACCAAGCACTCTGTCCACGCTTAACTCAAAGCTCAGATAAACTCAGCACCTGTTTTGGAAAGCAGAACACAAGATTTCTCTTGCTGTTTTTTTCTCCTATTAGGCAGTTCTTGTTTAACATAGATCTGCCCCCCTAAAAGACTTCCTTTAAAAACAACAGTTTTCTGATTAACTGTGTTCTGATAAAGAAAATTTCAGAGGGTTTTCATGCTGAAAACAGTATCTTCCAACTCCAATAAGCACGCTTTTACCACAGCATCATGAAGAAATACAGTCAATGAGCACTACAGAAAAGATGAATCAGCTGCTTTTCCAAATCTCCATACTTCTCTCACTTGCTTTCTTGTTTTTTATTGTGCTTCCCATTTCACATGTTCTTCACCTGCTTTTAAGGGACAAAAGTTCCTTGTTCCACCTGGTTTTTATTTGACATTCATCTCTGAACCTTTGCTATTTCTGCCATGTCCTTTAGATGGGAGTTGACCAAAACATAACACTCCACTTGTGACGGAGCACACTAAGAACTAATAGCTTGGCAGCCTAATAAATCTGCCTGTTTCGGGACCTAAAGTGGGTATTTCTGGGAAGCTTGACTCATACCAACAAAAAGCTCTTAAGAGTCAAGAGTACTGAAGTCAGTTCACCTATCTAAATGGCAAGAAAATATATAGGTAGTAAAGATGCATTTCTGAACAATACATTCATGTTTGCTATGAAAACAAACAAATTCAAGTGTTCCCTAGTGGCAAGCAAAGTACAACCAAAGCCTGGCTGGGCTCTTCTGTTCCCACCATCTTAAATTTAATCACAGTTCTAAAGGTTTTTTTCCAGAAATACAACGCATTCACACACGCTCATAAAACAGAGAGCTTTAAAAAAAACCCCCAAACCTCATTAAAAATTCCAAGCATTTAAGCTTTTAAAACAAAAGCAGAGGGCCAGAAAGCCATCAGAACAGACACCCTTTCTATCCCCGCACAAGCACTGTCACAGGAAATTCTCTACACACAACCACATCTATTTACTGTATCTGTACTTTAAAAAGAAAATCTAACAAAAAAAAAATTGACTGCAAATTTACACAACAGTGAGCTCCACAAACAGATGGGTTGGAAAATTCAGCGTGAAGTTGCAGATATTAGCAAGTATTAACAACGCTCAAGGTAACTGAAGCAGAAAGCTCCAATCTCTGTGGGGTAACTCACCTTCCTCTTTGCTGCATACTTTAACTGTACATTATGGCGAATTTTCTCCAGATGATCTTCCCGCTTTTTCCTCCTGATCTGCTCTTCCTGAAACAAAGGGAGGGTGAAGGAATGACAAAGTATATTTAGTTCTAAACCTCAGGTATAGTTAGTTCCCTATTCCCTGGGTATAGAAAAAAATTAACTCTGAAAAAATCTCCCTTTCTCCCGGAGAGTATGCCTGTTATGTTACCACGTTTGGGGCACTACGGCTCCCTTATGCAACTCTCACAGCAATGCCTCATCCCTTGTAACCGAAACAAAGTCTCGTGTAAAACGAAGGCGCTTTGCCACCCACACACCACCCCCAAAGTTTGTCTCGTTTTTCCAATCATCGCCCCCAGGTATCAGCCTTTCTGACCTCACGCCTCATTACATTGGCCGCCCGCCACACAGGAGCATTACCCAACCTTTAGCCTGTCCACCATGTCCCGTTCTTTCTTCTTCTGCACGAATGCCGTAACCCAGTCGGGCTCCCCGGCGGCGTCCCTGCTGCCTGGGGGTCCGGCCCACGCCGAAACCAGCTGCTGCTTCGCCTCCTGGCCGCCATCCCCCAGGGCCAGCAGCCGCGCCTCTTCCTGCTGCTTCTTCTCCTCGAAGTCTCGGAGCCAGGAGAGGGCCCCGCAGATGAGGCTCAGCGACTTTCCCTGCCGCGGAAAACGAACAAGCTGAGGCGCCCGCGGGGCCGACTGGCTCGGCGACAGCCCCTTCCCGGCGGGACCGAGCCCAGACCAGCCCGTTGTGTCTCCCGCCTTCTACCCACAGAGGCCCCCGCCCGGCCGCACTGGCTCACCGTGCCCGTGGGGCTCTCGAAGATCCCGACCCGGCCAGCCTCCAGCGCGCTGTACAGCGCCGCCATGAACTGCTCCTGGATGAGGTACGGCGTGTAGGGGAACGGGAACCGGCCGCCCCCGGGGCCGGGCGCTACCGCCGCCGCTGCCCCGTTCTCCATCCCCGCTTCGAACCGAGCGCCGCAGACACCCCTCCTCCTTCCCGTGACGCTCCGGTGACGAGCGGCGCCGGGCGGAAGGCCCGCACCTCCCCTGAGGCGGCCTGCCTCTCACCTGCTGGGCCGGGCCCGGCCGCGGGGGTGGCGGGCAGTCTAGCGGCAGCGTGCCCGCAGGCCCCGGCCTTTCTCCGGGCCGCGACGCCTTGGTGGCACCGGGAAGAAGCCCGTGTTATTCTGCCCTTGCGGCCTGGCTCATTCCCTTCTCCCCGCCGTAGGTATCGCCGCGCCGCCGCGGGTGGCGCCTCCTGCGTTTCCCCAAACTTTTACCCCCCCCTTCGGCTCCTGCCTGCCCAGCCCCCGGGGGCCGGGAGCCCTTGCCAAGGGGGCCGGTGCGGCTCTGCTCTCCCGGCAGAGCGCCCTTCCCGCGCCCGCCGCCATGTCGCGCCGCGAGCAGACCCCGCCGGCAGCTTCGCTCCCGAATACGCGAGGGCAGAAAACTGGCTTGTGCAGAGGAAGAAAACCCAGAGAGGTTTATTTAGGGTGGGAACACGTAGCTGGTGATAAAACACAGCGGTATAGAGGAGGTTCATGTGGTATACAATGGCACAGTCATAAACGCAAATACAGAAATTCCTGATTTTTAACGCTAAACTTTGTATGTTGATACTTAACACGTGGTAGTGCGCTAAAGACTCTTACAAAAAGGGCTACAAAATCGCAGATGGCCTCTGGACTGCCGATAGGAATGCACCGTGTACCCCATTCTGACTACAACGTTTTGGGGGGGTATTATTTTTTTTTAGTTAAAAAAGGTAAGGCCACATTTTTGCCCACGTTCGTTGATGTCCCGGGTGTAGGTGTTTCAAACCAGCAAGGACGAATTTTGGAGAAGCTGCTGCAGACTAGTAATGGGCAGGTTTCTATCCACAAATACTTGCACATCCATGCTTTCTGGCAACAGCGCGTTAGTTTTGCCTTACTCAGCTGTTGTGTCAACCAGGCTTTGCACAATAGAGGTAGGAATTCATTCTCCCATGTGAGATTTGGAAAGGAGGAAGAAAAGGCAAATAGATCGAGCTTCAGAGTCTCAAAAGATGTGGACACGCCTTGTCAAACACTGGGTAAACTTCCTTACATCCATGAAAAAAAAGGGGAGGTGATAAAAAGAGAGTTCCTAGGACTATTACAGTGTCTAACAAGCCAAAGTTTTAAGTCAGAACCAACCTGGAACTTCTTACTTTGATCTTTTCATTAGTTGAAAATTTACTTTACAAGCCTGATTTTCCCAATTGTTACTCTACCAGATAAGCACAGTCCACATGCTGGTGCCAGTTCCTCAGGCTCTCAGCGCTCTTCCTAAACCACCAGCACTCGGCTCTTGGGACTAATTCCCAGCTTCGAGACCTCATAATGATTTTTGTGCCTCAGGTTAAGCATCCAGCCCTTAGCACCAGAGTTACCATGTCTCCAGTCAGTCTCTTGCTGCCATGGTTCTCATCACTCACCTTTTTCAGGTACCCCAAAACACTGCTTTTGTTTCTTGCTCCAAACACCCGCTCCAGCCCTAGGGCAGAAGTGAGTGGGAAGTGAGTGTTCAGGCCACTGTACATTTGTAAGGTTTCTTGGCCGTGTGGATTTTCAAATGCACTTGAAGTGTGGAGCTTTTCCGGAAGCTTTTCTCACACTCGCCACACTTGTAGGGCTTGGCACCTGCATGGATCCTCAGGTGGGCTCTGAGGGCTGAGCTATGCCTGAACAGTTTACCACACTCCTCGCACTTGTAAGGTCTCTCCCCACGGTGGATCCTCAGGTGCACGTTGAGAGCTGAGCTCCGGCGGAAGCTGTCCCCACACTCCACACAGATGTAGGGCCGTTCCTCGGCATGTGTGGTCTGGTGCTTGCTCAGAGTGGAGCGGTCGCTGCACCTCCGGCCACATTCAGCACACTGGTAGGGGTTGGGCAGGAGGCTGCTGTGGCACATGGGCAAGGCGTTCCCCCCATGGACCCGGCGATGCGTGGTGAGCGCCGAGCTCTGGGTAAAGCCCTTCCCGCACACAGGGCACTTGTAGGGCTTCTCGCCCGTGTGTGTTCGCATGTGGGTCACCAGTGAGGAGCTCTGCCGGAAGGTTTTCCCACACTCCGTGCACTCATAAGGTTTCTCTCCCGTGTGGATCCTCTGATGCCGAATGATGGCAGAGCTGTCCCGGAAACACTTCCCACACTCCTGGCACTTGTGGGGCTTCTCTCCGGTGTGGACTCTCCGGTGGATGATCAAGGAGGAGCGGTCACTGAAGCTTTTCTCACAGCGAGGGCAATTAAAGGGTTTCTCACCCTTGTGGCTTCGCTGGTGGACGATGAGATGAGAGTTCTGGCTGAAGTTCTTCCCACATTCATTGCACTGGTAGTGTCTCTCTCCTGTGTGGGTGCGCTGGTGCCTGATCACATTGGACCTCTGGCTGAATGTCTTCTCACACTTGTTGCACTGGTAGGGCTTCTCGCCAGTGTGGATCCGCTGGTGTTTGATCAGGTCCGAGTTGCGTGTGAAACTCTTCCTGCATTCGGAGCAGCTGAAGGGTTTCTCTGCCAGGTGGATCCTCTGGTGCTGGCTCAGGTACGAGCTCCGGCTGAAGCTCTTCCCACACTTGGGACACTCGTAGGTTTTCTCTCCCATCTGCTGAATCCAAATGGCATCATTCCCACCCATGTGTGGGTCTGGCTTGTCCCCAGCAAGGATAACCTTGCTGATGTGGGCACTGCCATCATCCTCACACTCCCAAACTTCCATCCTACAGGGAGTTATCATTCCCTGTCTCTTTCTAAAAGGTATCTCCATCTCATTTTGTGTCTCCAGCTCCTGCTTGCAGGCCTGTCTTTGATCAGCATCCTGGAGAGCATCACCTGTGAGTTTCCTGGAGGGGACTGGATGCAGTTCAGCTCTCACAGGACTTTCCTTCTGTGTGTCACCCATGGTCCTGTCACCTGCTGGAGTGAAGAGAGGAACTACCAATGAACAATCCCCTCCACTTCTCTGAGGGAGAGGTCCAAACAGGGCAACTGCAGAGACCTGCTGTACATCAGCTGCCATTAGCTAACAGTGTGGGAGCCAAACCCTCAGTATCTTCTTTGGGTAGAGCGAGGGCATGGAGACCAAGGAGCACAGGAAGGGAGTATGACTGGAGAATAGGCAGCCACCGTGACATGGATTTCAAAGACAGTCCTCTGTCATAAAGTCACGGCCTTAAAGGACAAAACCCGTTACTTGTCCTCAAAGTTCCTGTGTCTAGCAGAGTTAGGGGAACATGGTCACTGCTCTCCTCAACAAGCCCCACCATAGCTATTTCTCCTCCCATTGCCTAGGAATCATTGGTCTTCTTCAGCATTCCCACACCCAATCAAGCAAGGGAGCAGCCAACACCACAGAAACATTCACCCTAACAGGTAGATTATTTTCTTCTTTTCCTTAAAAAAGGGCTATTATATAATTACATTCTGCAGCAAACTGTATCGAGATTTTTATTACAGAACAGATAGGCGAGTGGAATGATAAACTGTTTCTTAACCAAGCTGAAAATGAACATTTAGACTTAAAACATTTAGAAGCTAGTGGTTTTTTATTAGTTATACGGAGAACACACCTCAGAAATGGATGCCACAGCTTGAGGTAAGCTGATCAGCTGGATGTCACTGCTTACAGAATTAACATGGGGGAGGGTCAGAATATAAGATGAATACAGCAGGATAAACCCCTCAGGTTTTGTTTTGGATGATCTGCTGATCTTGGAAGACATCACCATACTGGTTATACTGATTGCCAAAGTTGTGGTTGTTTGAGGGGTTTTTTATAATACTTGGGGCTCAGAAACATTGGTAGTACAAATAAAGGTACAGCATTGGCCCAAGACGTGCACTCCATGGCAGGAAAATGACCAATAAAATATTAAAAATATTGTCAGCAGGAAAGGAAGAAAAAGCCACACTTTGGTTAGTTATGCCTTTTAATACTATGAGTAGAATCTCTGCTGAAAAATACAGATTTGATTTCATTTTGGATAGGTTCTTTTGGATAGGTTCTTTTTGAAAGGGTATTAGATTCCCCAAGATCTTTATCCTGAAAGGAACCTTCCTGAAAGCAGAATCTATATAGTATGGGGAGTAGAAGCAGCAGGATGAGTGCAGAGTGTGCAGCAAGATACATGCCAAATTGTCAGCATTCAGCCCTTTTTTTCCCTTCCCAGGCCTGCTCTATTCAATTTCTCACCTTGTGAGCAACCTCCCTACTCTCTCAGTGTTTAACTGCTTCTGGCCACAAAGCTGTTTCTCTTCACTCTCTCCAGGATGTTAAAGCCAAGTCAGGGACTGCAGATCCTGAACAGAGGAAAGAAAACAAATGTAATAAATATCCGTCACAGTTGTGGTGCTGTAGAGTGAGATGACAGAATAAGAATTTAGGAGACAAAAGGACCCAGAGGAAAATGAAAACACGAGTCAGGGTCACCACCTGTTTTGCCACACACACCTTGATTCCACTGGTCAGGTCTAATAACCAGGGCCAGCTCAAGTAGCAAAGACAGGGTCAAGTATACATGCTGCAGAGAGCTGCCTGCCAGCTCGCGGCCTTCTTACCAGTGTCTGGATGCTCCTCCTGCTGCATTTCCAGAACAAAAGTGCCCCCTACTGAGTTCTGTGTAAGAATGTATCAATTCTTCAAACCATTTTCTCTCCGTCCCCTTTCTTCCTAACAGACTGAATAAGAACATAATGTAGTTAATGCAGTTCTGTTCTGCAGGCAGAGGAAAAATGCCACCTTCACAACTGCGTTGCTTTCTGCATCTGTCTGGAGTCTTGTTTATTGCCTTTACCAAAGGAGTATTTTGCTTGGTTGTTCTCTGTGGCTCAGCCACAGGTCAAAGGCAGAATTTCCTGACCTGTGCTCCAGAAAAATGGCAATCTGGCTGCCTCGTTCCAGATGGAGGATACAGGGTTGGCAGAGAGCAGAAAAAAAGTCACACACAATTGTTTATGCATAGAACACTGAGATCATTTAGTCAGCCAACGTTCAATGCCACTTGGTGAGGATCTCTTTTTTTTCAGAGCAGAAGTATTGCTGGGGTCTGTGGGATAAAAAATCAGGTTGCCCATTTAGCTTTAGCTCTTCATTTGTGCAGTGGTATTTGCACAGCGGCATTTGAAGATGCTGAGGGCTCACTGACATCCTAGAAATGTACAGGTTACAGGAACAAACTGCTTTAAAACTGCACATGAGAATGCCAGCTCTGCAACAGCATTGCACCATTTCAGTCACGTGGATTCCCACCAGGAACCAGGGTAAAATTACTCCTGACTGGGTGTTCACAAGAAAAAGAAATGGAAACAAGTATCCTTTCCTTTCAAAATGAGAAATAATCTGAACTGGCAGCTCAGTAGTGTACAAGAGGAGAGTATCACATCAGATGTCAGTTGCCAGACCCTCCTGAGGACAGAGGCCAGAGCTCCCCACCTGCATAACATCAGTGCAATAAAAGAAAGGACCCTGATAAAATGGAGCCATGACATTTTGTAGGCTCTGCCTCAGCCTGGAGTGACATCTTTCCTGCTCCCTGCTGCCTCCTCCATGGTGCGTTTGGTGGGCATCACCGCTTGGGGAGAGGATGTTTCCACTCCTCTGGGCAGCAAGCAGTGGTTGCAAGCTGTGATCCCAGGTCAGGGGCAAGGAAGCCAAGCTGCACCCTAGAATGCTGGGTGAACACCTAGAGAAGGCAGAAGACAGGCTACAGGAGACAGCTGTTGTTGTGCAGAGCCAGCCAGGTTGTGGGACACACTGGAAAAGCACATTGTGCAATGCATAGTAAAGATCTGTCCCTAAACTGACTGGAAACTGAAACGCCACTAAGCCCCAGATGGGGACAAGGGGCCAGTCTCTAGAGCAGCCATGTTTGGAGAAAGCTGAGTCCCCGAGCTGATGAGGTAACCTGGTCTTTCGGAGGCCAGATGAGGAAGGAGGTGACCTGTACCATGGGGAAGCAATGGGGCGCACCGAGCTCCTGTGACAACAGACAGTCGAAGGCCCCAGAGGGGCTGCCCCGTGAAGGACAGAGCTGGCCAGGGGCGAGTGAGCCACCACTGAGACCACAGGCCTCAGGCAGGCAGGAGAGGCAGTAGGCATCAACCAGGGGAAGCCAAACATCCTCTGTGGGGGCTTTCCTGAGTTTGGGCTGCTGCCATGGCACAGGAAGTGAGGACAAGGGAGGTGTGGGACGGTTAGAGAGGCCTTTGTGACACCAGCAGTGTTGCCGCCTCTCCCAGCAGCTCTCCCAGCGCAGTCAGGAAGAGGACGCATGCAGACTGGCAACGTGCAGAGAGAAGGCCCCAGGCTGTAACAAGCACCTCTCACGGTGTGATGTTGACTATGTGGGCTGCGCTGGTTTTCTCTGGTGAGTAGGAAACCTCTCGCCTTCAAGGCAGGTTATGAGGAAGGGCAGCTGACCAGGGTGCTCTTTACCCCTCCTGATCACTCCTTGGCAATTTGGAGGCAAGAGGAAGAGATGGGAGCACCTTCAAACGCCTCAGGTGCAAAGATCTTGGGTGTTTGAAATTTTGCTGGTGTTCACCCAGCAGAACTGGTGTTTTATTCATCTTCATCCACTAGAAATGGCATTTTATTTATCAAGGAGGGCCAGAGTGACCAAGGAACCAGGGAGGAGGACACAGTGAGCACAGGATTAGAGCAGAAGTGAAGACTGCAAACATGACAACAGGGACAGCTGGTCACATAAACCAGACAGGAGTGCAGAGGCAGAGATAAGAGACTCCACCTGCAAGGACAGAAGAGAAGAGCTGGCCACGGAAGTGACAGGGCAGGCAGGACAAAGCTATGGGAGAGAGGACCTTTTGTCTTTAAAAAAACGGGATATAGCTTGAAAACATGGACAGAAAGGCCAGGCTGCTCTGGCCACATGCTAGCAGGAGTGGACCCCAGCCTCCTCCTTCCCCTGCTTTCTGCAAACCTCTAGAGTCACCTGGCAAAGGGGGATGCTCTGGTCTCCTACGACCTCACTGTCCTCTCAGGGGAAAGTTACATGCTTCATTTGACCCCGTGCATCTACTGACACACAGGTGTTAATAAGAAGGCAGAGATGGTAATAGGATACACACCATGAGGAAGTTTTAAAGTTTGCTATTACCAAAATAAAATAAAATAAAAAAAAAGAATCCTTGGTTAAGAGACTATTACAGAGGTTGCAAAGTCAAACTTGGAACATGCCTGAATCAGTCATTTTGTGACACTTTGGATTTATTCCCACTGTGCATGGCCATAGTAACATAGCTCTTTGATCACCCGCTTCACAGTTTAACATGGAGTTTGGCTTCTTTAGTCCCTGGATAGACACTGTCTAATGAGCAGCTATTCAGTGTGTTGTATCACTCTTAGTGTTCAGTGTTTGACTCTCAGATTTATTTACTGATCCCATTTGAACTCTGCTAAAGACAAAATGACTCACTGCCTCACAAACGGTTTCCATGCTCTGTGTGTTAGAGCTTCACAGCTATCAATTGGTTTCTAGTGATTTTTGCAAATGGTAAAGTGAGGGCAGAGAGGGATTAAAGGCAAAAAACATCCACTGCTTTTAGAATCTCAGTTGGAGGTATCAGCCCTGGCCTCTCAGGGTACATATGCTAATGTAGCACTTCACTTGCCACAGGTAACACACCCCATGCACACTCCAGAGCTGCAAGAGAGCTCAGCCTTCTCAGAAACAACAACCTACAAGGTAACACTAGTGTCACACAAGAGCCTCTGTGGTGTAGCCAGGAATAAAACCTACTTCTTGGATGAGGATCCACAAAACTACCCTTGCCCTTCCAGCATCTTCCTGGCTCATTCTTCCATATGCCTTCCAAGCTGTGGGAAATGAGGCTGCTGTCCCAAATATAGTTAAGTGCCTAACCTGGGAAACTGCCTGCCTGCCAGAGCAGGTCCAGTCTCTACACTGAAGGAGCTGCCAAGTCTTTAGGAAAGAAGAGCAGCTTGCTGTGCACTTCAAGAATGTCTAAAAAGCATATGCAAGAAGAGGTGAAATTAAAATTGGACAAGAAGCTTTTATTTGGGTACATTTAACCTCCAAAGGTTTAATTGCACAGGCCTTCATGATGTTCTTTACAGGGAAGAACTGGCTTGAAGTTCTGCATAAGGGTTGGACCATTGTCAGGGGATCTACACCTCCACTGGGGCATGCACTCAAGGCATCCCAACCCACTTACCCACTTACCCAGAGCAAGAGAAGTTGCAGAGGCTAATATGTCTAAAGGAAAGAGTTTCCTTGCTCCAGCCCCAACAAGAGAGTTATGTTCCCAGTTTCAGCCGCTTCCAAGACATTTCTCCCAGTTCAAGATTTGAATCTCCAGCACTTTGGTGAAGGTCCCTCAGCCATGTACTGCCCCCAGAATACTTTCAACATTGGCAGAGCAGGTTTTCCCCAGGTCTAGGACCCTGCCCCCTCCCGTAAGCCTACCACTGCATTTCCCATGTGTTGGATCTTGCGTGCCCAGACAAGGCCACAAGGCTCAGCCCTCCAGCTTTTCTGAGCATCCCATGGTTAGCATTCCCTTCTCCCTCTGACTCCTTGCATTTTGTTTTCCACCAGTGCTCTTGGGTTGGGGCTGCACAGCCGGCTCGTGGGGCGGGAAGACACAGCAGCTGGGAACACCACTCTCTGACGAGGAGTACCGCCAGTTCTTCAGGTCTCTCCGAGCTGCCCACCACGCCAGAGCTGCCTGCCTCCTTCGTGTGCTGTATGGCTGCAAGAACCCTCTGATCCAGAGACTGGACAAGTATGAAAACCATGGAGTTATCCCTGAGGGTAAGGCCAACTATGACTTCCAAGGGCAGGCAGTCCTGCATTGCCATCACTGGGGTAGGGCAGAGGCAGGAGCTGTTTGGGGTGAGGGGTGGCTCAGAATCCTGTGGTGAGAAGAAATCTGCTTGTGAGTATCCTCTCTCCCACTTCACCGCATCCACATGTGTAGCTTGGACCAGCCTCTCTCACACTTTTGGGTCAGGGAGATGACCAAGAAGCAGTGGAGTTTCCCACTGAAGCTCACCCAAATGACATGGAGGTTTTCATGGAGAGATGTCATTCAACAGTGAGGTTATTTCTGAGGGCTAGTGGGAACCAAGCACTGGAGTTTATCACTGAGTCTGTGTCTTTATTTGCCTCTTTCTAGGGCCCATATGCTCTGAACTGCCAGGAACTCCTTCCTTCCCCAACTTCTGCACCTTTTCTTTTTATCGCTGTACTAGGAGAAGGTATTTCATTAAGGTGAGTCATTTGGCTATTTCCAGAAGACCACAGTGTGCTCTAGACAATGATCAGGCAAAAGGGAGAGCTCTGAAATGGCAAAGTGGGAAAACAGGAGGCTAGAAGACAGGGAAGACAGAAGGGGCCACGAGCAGCCACCTTCCAGGGGCATTCACACCAAGATGACTAGTTTACACAGGCAGCATTTGCACCCACTTGCCAAAAAGGGGACTTTGCCGAAGGTGTTTTTCAAGGAAATGAACCTTTGAGGACCACCTCAGCCCTCATTCCCAACCAAGATGAGACAATCTAGGTTACTGCAGGAGAAAGGATGATTGATACAGGCTGCAAGAGGGAGAGTGAAAAGAATGATAACTGGGAGTCCAAGAAGAGACGTGGGGAGACGTCACAAGGAAAAGGAGGGGGTTTCTGTCCTTTCCTAGGATCATCTTTATAGGGAGTGGGAATAATGGGATTATGCAGCAAGTGCTAGTCCCACAGAACAGGGGGTGTGGCTAGGTGCCTGATCCTGAAGCCCACTGCCTCTACAACGGTTTTCTCCTTTACAGAGGACTGCATGCCCAGAAGAGACCACAGCTGGCCTGGGCACCACCCAGGCCTTCAACAACATGACCACGAGCAGTGATGCCATGTTGTCCAGCACCTTCAGTACCCAGGCCCTTTTTCCCACATTTGCCACAACTGTCCAGCCAGCCCACTCCATCCCAGACACAGAGGGAGCTGGGATCCCCACCTCCTTACCTGAGTTGGAGAACACACAACTAAATCCTCCTGACCCACATGCCACAGAGATGACAGCCAGTGGCCAGCAGCAAGGACACCTACCCACCAGTGACATCCAGGACCTCCTCCTGAGGCTACAAGATAAGCAGGTGCAGAGTTTACTGCAGACGCTGGAGTTGAAAATGGAGAAGGCAAGGCCTGAGGAAGAGTTGCAGGTTGCTGCCCTGCAGCTACTCATGGCTCTGAACAATGCAAGTGTCTCAGTGGGCAACCACCACTGATACAGGACACAGAGAGAAGTGAGCAGCAAAGGAGGATCAGCCAGCGTGGATCTTCTACGTGGTGTCAAGTCAGACACTGTGTCTCAGGGACTGTGGGATGATGGAAACAGGAGGAGTCCTCCTTCCTGGGTCTGAGGCATGATCAAGGTTGACAGTGCTTCCCCAGGCCAAAAATGTGGGAAGCAAGTGTAAAAGCCATCTTTTCAAAGTGTCTAATCTTTTTCCAAGATTCAAAGGTTTCAATTAACCTCTTGGTAATAACTGTATTAAAGAGATACTGTTGTCTCCTATGCAAACCGTTCACCTGGAATCATTTCATTTGGGAGATGGTTATTCTTGAACACGGTAAGATGGAAAAGTAATTAATTGTTTTTCCTGCTTGGGATTGTACCACAAACTCTCTGTCCTGGGCAAAGAACTGGGGTTTGTTGTGTCATTAGATGAACGTCATGGGAGACACTAACCTTTCTTCATCAAGTAAATGCGTTTCTGCTCAGAAGGTCTAAGGATAGAATCTTCTTTGGAAGTATGTGTGTCAGTATACAGAGAGAGACACAAGGGGCACTCTGTAAATGTGGGAAGGCCTTACCCTGTGAGGGAACTGCTGAGATGGCATTCTCCCATTCTCCTTATATTGTTGTTTGCACGTGGTTGTCATCTACTTCTGAAAGAGATGCTGTGAAACACACAGCACAAATACTCGTATTAAGAAACTTCTCATCTCTCTCAGAAAATCAGAGGCCAGTTTATGGGAACTTTGGGTACAGTGCTGTTCCTTTGAGAAAAACTGGAAATACCTGTCATTAAAACCATGTTGTCGCGGTTTTGCGTAGCTGGGTGCTGGGAGAGAATGGGGGCTGCAGAAAATGGCTGCTGTGAGGAGCAGACAGGAGCTCTCTGCAGGCCCCAAAGAGTAAACATCATCCCTTTCAATTCCAGAGTTGCTGCTGACCAAGGCCAAACCAATTGGTGATGGTCACAGTGCCTCTGAGAATCACATATAGGAGGAAAAAACCCGCAGGCAGCTGCATTTTGCCACCAGAGGAGGGAGTGAGAAGATGTAAGGAACTGTGCAGACACCAAGGCCAGGGAGAGGTGGGGGGAAGGAGGCGTCCCTGGTGCCAGAGAGGTTTGCACTGGAACAGGTTTGCTGGGGGGAGGCTTGTGACCCCGTGGAGGATTGGGACTGAGAGACACTGTGATTTATGACTGCCCACCATAGCAGTGATCCACGCTGGGGCAACTGGTGAAGAGCTAAAGCCCTGTGGGAAAGAACTCACGTTGGAGAAGTTCATGAAGGACTGGCTCCCATGGATGGGACCCCACTCTGGAGCAGGGGAAGGGTGTGTGGAATGAATGCCTCTCCCCCCAGGCCAAGAAGGAAACCAACTTGCAAGGAACTGACTGAAGCCCCCATTCCCTCAGTCTCTGCCCCTCCTGTGCCACAATGTGGGGGGGGGAAGAAGGGAGTGAAATCATGATTAAAGGGAAGTCTGCTAAGAAGGGAGGAGTGGGGGAAGGTGGTTTAAGATCTGGTCACACTTCTCATTACCCAACTCTGGTTTCACTGTGTATGTGTAGTGTAATAAAGAGTTTTCTTTCCTTCACTCTGTGTTGAGTTTGTTTTACCCATGTTGTTGTTGATGATCTCTCCCTGTCCTTATCTTGAGTCCTAAGCCTCTCAATATATATTTTCTCTCCTGTCCAACTAAAAAGGGGAGTGATAGACCGACTTTGGTGAGCATCTGGCCTCTGGCCAGGCCTAAACCACCACACATGTGAAGCCACCTGGAGCCAGCACTTATTGCTAAAAGCAGAGTGGAAACTCTTCAGGAACCAGCTCCACTTTTCTCTCCACTCAGAGGAAGTTTAGAGCTAGCCCAAACCTACTCTCAACTCCAGTGGTTGGTTTTGGCTTTTAAGAAGCCCCCGTTAAAATGAGAATCCTCTACTCACCCTTCCTCCCACAGGCTTTCTTGCAATGCAATCCACCAAGGGCTACAAGGAGAAAGGAGCCAAAGGCAGCTCTTCCTGGGGATGCCCCACCAAGCACATCCCCACAGAGAGGGATGGGGATGTCTGCCTTCCCTTTACTCTGCCTAAGTGACACAAACACCCATGAGTGAAATACAGGCTCTACCTCTACCTGTTGAAGAAGAGCTCCTTAGAAGACCTCAAAATTTCAGGTCCTCGATCTGTCCTGGGGAGCACAGTCTTTCCTGAGGCTGAAGGCAGGACACAGGCGGGAAACGTGCAAGCCCTTGAACACAAGTGCTCGTTGGCTCTTGTGGACGACTGTCCCACGCATAGCCCTTCCCAGGTGGGATTGCTAACGAAACACAGCCCGCCCTGCCCTCCTCCTGGCACACCTCCTCCTGTGCTTCTCCCTACAAGAGCCCAGAGCTGCAGGAGCTGGAGGCACCTGCGTCCCCTCCCGCTGCCTAGTCCCTGACAGCTCCTCCAGCCCAGGAGGCCGGGGCAGTTCCCGCTGCAGCCTCGCCTGCCACCACCGCCCTCGCATGCTGACCGTCAGCTCACGACCGAACTGCTACATGCCTGGGCTTTCTAGATTTGGCCTCGGGGAGCCCAACGCTGCCCACTTCCCAGTCTGACGGCTCCGGCCAGGCCCTCCACGATGCAACGGCCCCGAGCCGCGGTCCCGCCACGGACGGCGGCAGCAGCGGCGACTGAAGGCCGCGGACAGCCGCTCACCCCCGCACTGACCGCCCGCTCCGCTCCGCACTGGCGCACGCTCCGCGCCGTTCGGGCGCGGCCCCCCGCCACCTGCCCAGCTGCCGGCCCCGGCCGAGTCGCCGCCCGCCCGGCTTCCCCGGCCGCCTCGCAGCCCCCGCGCTCACGGCCCGTTACTTCGTGGGTCTCCGCTCCCTCAGCCCGGCCCTCTCCCACCCGGCGCCGCCCCGCTTTTGTGGCCGCGGGCGCGGAGGAGCCGCGTTTCTCCCGGCGGACTTACCGGGGCCCGGGCCATGTGCGCGGCTGCGGCCGGGGGAGGCGGTGGGAGCGGCGGCGGCGGCGGGGCCGAGGGGAAGCGGGGGGCGGCGACGGCGGGGCCGGGCCGGGCGGTGGCGCTGAGGGGCCGCCGTGCGAGGGGCGGCACAGTACGGCGCGCTCGGCTCGGCACGGTTCGGCTCAGCTCGCTGGTGTTAACCCTTGTCCGTGCCGGGCGCGGCCCCGCCACCCCCGCTGGGGAAGCTGGCTCTCGCCACGGAGCGGGAGGACCCTGGGGGAGCGGAGACCCGACCCCGAGGGAGCTGCGGGGCGCGGCCGGGGCAGCGGGCTCACTGTCAACCTCGGCGCTCCGAGGAGGGGTGGGCTGGGAGAGGCTCTTCCCGAGCAGGGAGGGCCTGGCCAGGCCCGCGAAGGGAGGGGGCTGAGCGCGGCTGGAAGAGGGGTCGCGCCCTGGGTTGCATCCTCTTAGGCACAAGGGGCTTTCCGGAGGTGAGAGCGCTGCCAGCTGCTGTGCTGGGCTCCCATCTCATACCTGTCGAGACCTGTGGCCGTCAGCTGCAAGACACGAGTCCCAGGGAACCCTGTCCCATGACTTTTCCTCCTTGGCCGTGTTTCCCAGCACTGGATTATGGTTCATCATGCCCGCGAGGCCCAGGCAGGTAGAGGAGCACCAGGGCTACAGCTCAACCCCAGAGCTGCTTTCTGTCACAAACTCCTGGTTTCTGTCAGACTCGGGCAGTGTTTTCCTTCCATGGGGATGCTTTTCTTCACGGGACTGGAGGCTCCACTCTGCAACTCTGCCTAAAGGTGTTCTCTGATGCTGGTCACCACGCTGGTCTCTTGCTATTCAGGTACAGCAACATAACATCCTGGGGCATGCACACATACAGCTTATGCCACGGGAAAGGATCCATCAACCACCCCTAGGCAACCGGTTTCTGTGCGTCCTGCAAGTGCTGCTGATGGTGCACAGGCATTTGACCAGAGGGATGAGAGAATGGCTATTCCCTTTGAAGGAGATGCAGCAGTAATTAAGGGGCTGAGGTACATAGCAATGAGCATCTAGCAGTGACTGAAACATTTTCTATAGGCTTTTGCAAAGAGGGGTAGGAAAGTGTTTACGAAGCCCTCCACACATGCAGCTGAAGAAAAAGTTGATCAATTATCAGGGGGCGACTGTCTTCTCATCGGCCCATGGATAATTCTCAGACACCAGCAGGACATCTCCTGATCCTGGGAGATAGAAAATCTCTAATCACAGAGAGGTGGCTAATGGTAGGCCCCAAAAGGGGATTTAGAGAACACTTTTAGGATTCAGGAACTTGGAAAGTCCTGGGCTATTTCCTTCTTTCTAACTGCTCTCAGCTAAAGTAAAGAGGATTTCCATTTCCACTTTCATGTCCTACCCGTGGATAGCAGCTTTTCCAAAGGCAGAGAGAGCAGGGTCATTCCTAAATACAAAGTCTGGCCTGAGCAATGTGTTTGCTGACTCCAGAGGTGTTAGACACGGAGCTTGAGCAAATCTAGAGTTTTGCAGCCTTCGCACGTGCCTTTTCATGAGACATGCCCCAGCTCACTCTTTCTTTTGTGTCTTTCTTTTGAAGAAGACACTCTCCCTTGTAGGATAGGCAAGTAAAAATACCACTGGTAGGTAAAACTGAACCGGTTGCACATCTCAACACCGTTTCCAGCAGCAGTCCCACCGAGGGCATGGAACTGGATTTCCCACCAGAGTGCAGCCCAAAAAATCAGGTTTCAGGACATCTTTATCAATCTTCTGCTGTTCTATCCCCCGTACAGGTAAGAGCTGGTTGCATCAGACGTTCTTCACTTGTGGTTCAAGAGCAGCTACCGTTGTGTTTTCTCCACATGTCATTTATGGAGCCTGAAGTTTCTGTAGGGGTTTAATTATCTCTGCTTTCTCTAACTCCTTCCTCTGCACTGTGAGACACCTGTGGCCAAAAAAAGGAAGAGTACACCATCAGACAGCAGAAAATGGCTTGTCTGAGCCACATTGCCTCTCATCCACATTACATTTATCACAAATCAAGTCTTACATTTTTTTCTCTGAAACTAAGGGCAAGGGCTAGTAATTCCAGATGGAAGTGGATCACACATCAACTTTCACTGATGTTCTGTCTCCCTGAAGGTTGGTAGCAACACCAACTGCATTACACTGTATGGCAGTGGCAAAAAAAGGAAACACTACGCATTCCAATCCAGATGTAAAGGAAGCTGGAGTCGATGAGAAAGGTTAACACGCCTTGCTTTGCTTCTCTGTGACACTGCAAAAATGTCCAAAGCCATCTTCTCAGACTGTATTTCACAGTCTCACCGTCCAAACCCTCACCCTCATATTCTTTTTCATTTCAGTGGTAATCAGGTCACTGTTTTCTTGTTTCCTTGATGCTTATGATCACTGGCAGTCTCTCGCATTCCTTCAGTTACAGACTCATGCCCTTAAAACACATTTTTGTTAAAGAGGTTAAAAACACCCAGTCCCCTATCTATTAGAAAGCAATGACTTCAATAACTCTGAAAACTCAAACATGAAACTGGAACCAACATTTCTCAGCTCACTGAATCAAATTTAATTTTCCTTTTTTTTTGCCAATATTCTCAAACAACTGTTGAAAGCAGACTCAAGTTGAGCCAGTTATTCCAGCTCCCTCTGAAATGAACAACTTTGTGGCTACAGTTGGCTGGAAATCTTAATTACTTGGTTGTCCATCAGGTGCAGCCTTTCCAAGTGTGGAAAATGCTGGGAAATGTTGCTTTTGCAAACTGAAATGGGTTGTCATATTTTTTTATGCTGACTTGTGAAGTGGAGGACTCAGGCTGAGCACATAAATTAAGAGGGAATACTGTTAATATAGTTTTGCTGTTGGTTGTGTTATGGCGAAATCCCTCTCTCAAATAAGGGTTAAAATGTGACTGAAGGAAATAAAAGCTCAACCAACAGGCTTCGACAGTGCTGATTTATACTGGGGCACAAATTGCCACATCAAGGCAAACAGGCAAGACCAGGGGTGGAATTGTCCATTAGTACAAACCTTTTCAGAAGCTACAAAATTAACATGCCCAGTCTGAAACCTGTATGGAGCTTTGACTTCCTTCAGCCCATGGCACATGTCAGTTGCTGAGAAAGTTAAGATAAAGACAACTTCTTGCCAGTAAGCAGTTGTCCCAGACAAAAGGACTCATACTGTGGCAGCACAGAGGGAAGAATGCAGCCAATCAGTGTGATTGATAAAGCAAGCTTCAACTTTATTGCAAGCACACACTTCCTTTTATACTATTCCTACCACGTGTTGTACTTGTATTCTAATTGGCTCTTAACTAAAGGTTGCATTTACATGCTCCACCCATCTGGTAGCCTGGCAATCATGTCTCTTTCTCAGTCCCAGGAACACTGAGTCCTTATCACACCTCCTGCTCCCACATCTTGTGGCCTTGCTACATGATACACAAGAATATGCTGACTGATTGTTGACCCTTCTGTTCTCACCAAGATGGCGTGGGGCCTGGTCTTACTAAGCTACACAGGTGACTGCTTGGACAACTGCTCCATAGGCTCATGGCCTTGCTTCTCAAGCCATTCTGCAACATCATACATTTTAATTTTCTTCACCACTGGAAGCAGGAATCTCCCAGACATGCCATGTGTATTATATTGTCTACTGTTGTGGATGGGGCGCCTTGGTTGAGCCTGTAAAACCCATAGTTAAACAGGGGAAGGAGGTGAAAGGTTCAACCTGAGGAAGACTTTGAGCCTTCATCACTGAGACCCCCAACGACCACTACCACGGGACAAAGCGCAGACGCAATTGGGAGGAGTTTATGGAAACCACCTATTAGAACTCATCTTAATATGAGGCGGGACAGGTGATGAATATGTATAGATGTATGACAGGGATATGGTTTAAAAAGGTGTGTCGGTATGCTTCCCCCATTGCCCCCATGTTTTCCCGACTTTTTCCTGTTTATATGGATTGATTGATAACCATTGGTGCTGATTGTGATTTCTGCATCCGTCTCTCAGTTCAGGAAGACAGATAACAACACAATAGCCAAGGGTTATCTATGCTAATGTGCCCACCAGACACTGGTCAGTGTCCACTGGCATATACAGGTGGTATGTAAATATGACTATGAGCCAACCTTCTTACTCCATAAACAGTGAGCAGTCCAAGAGCCCTTTGAGCTCTCCTGAGATGACAGTGGGCTGCACGTCAGGATCTCCCCTTGAAAGGGACGCCTCTCAAGGTTACTCCTCGAGGTCGAGAGAATCCCTGCTGCAACAGATCTGCAGCAGATCCTCAGTAAGTGAGTTGGGAATAAGTGCACTAACATCTGTGATCTTAGCTAAGAAATAGAAAGGATTGATTGTATATATGATCCTTTAGACATAAACTGTTGACCAAGTCTGGGACTAAGACTGAATCCAGCCGCACCTAGGCTCCTCTCTGAGCAGGAGTTTAGAAAGCAAGGGGATTCTTTCTGAACCTCGTGACTCAATGGGAGGGTCTCCCTGATAGATTCATCTGACCCTGTTCTCTATGCACTAACTAATCAAGATTACCTTACCATCGAATCTTAATCACTGTCGCGTTTATTACCGAACACCGTTACACCCTCTTGTTTTATATCAATAAACATATTATTGCCTCTCTCTTACGAGTGAAGTGCATCCCTCTGATCTATCCCATCTGCGACAAAAGGCTGCAGGCTCTGACCAAGTGTGTGCCTACTTTTTGGGTCACCCGCTCTTGCAAGAATGTATAATAAATTACTGCTTCACTAACGTATCTACCTTGAGTCCTGTTTTTAGGACCTTTGGCATTTCTAACAAAAGCCATCCAGATCTGACTTTGACTTTGTCATTGCAGGTGTATTACTTGAGAGATTTTCAGAAAACCAAGAGATACATGGAACAAGAAGAAACTGGGGGGGGGGGGGTGTTCTGTAGATAACTTTTAAAGAAAAGCATTATAACATTCTGAAACACACAGTAAAAAAGTCTCCTAATGACCTTAATCTGCTCCCAGATCAGTGCTTTACTGAAAGAAAGTCCGGCTTCTTTTCCCATAACCTTCAAATATACAACCTTGTTTTTCCTAGCCTCTATTTGTGTAGCTGGTGAATCTCATTACTTTCACTAGTAATAGCAAAGTAAATCTCTGGCTTGTCTATGAGGCATTCATAATTCTCTGCTTTCATAACATAACATCAGGGACCACGGGTCCATGGGTGTTAGTGGACACCTACAGAGACAGCTCTGAAGTCCTGCAAGTGGGAGCAAACGTCTCTGAAAGGCAACCTGTTGACACAAAAGCAGGAAACCCAAAGACATAGGATTTATAGTCATGTAGAACTGAGACCTGCAAATACAGTATGACACATATGGGCATAGGTTCTTTAGAGAAGATCAGAGAAGCTGATCAAGTCTCACAAGGTTCAATACATAGTCGGCATCCCATTTTTTGACAATAAGAATCCCCATCAAATTCTTTCTGCCCCCCCATCCAGAAAGACTCACCCTTCCTTGCCTGAACATCACCCCTGCGTGACCTCTCTTACTGGTCCGTGAAAGCAGGTATGTGGGAAATGGAGAGGTGGCCCTGGAAAAGAAACAGTTATGCTTGTTGGAGACAAGCTGAAAAAGCAAGAGAAAAAGCAGGAAAGAGAGTCGTGTAGAGATGTAAATTTGTGTGTCATTTAGCAGGGAGGTGGCACGGTTTGCTTCATCGTGTTAAGGAAGGTGCAGACCAAAAGAGTCTTGCACAGCAAGAGTCTCCTCAAGCTGGGATAACCTTTTGTATAGAAATGTTGTGGTTCTAGTATTCACGAAAAGTCCTGAAACGTGACTCGAGGCTGCTGCCTCAGCCATGAGAGGGTATAAAAGTTTGCTCAGTTGTTATTAAAGTTGTCTTTGATCCACCACAGCCGGAATCCCTGCTTTTCAATATGCCACACAGGTACTATCAACAAAGCCACCATTCAGTCACAGCCAAAAGGTGAGACAGCAAAACTCAGGTTAAATTGAAATGTATTCCCAGCATTACAGCAAACAGGCTGTTTACTAAGAGTTTCCTACCCCAATGCCTCACCATAGAAACCCTAACGTTGTTCCTGTTCTTTTACCAAGATGACATGTGTGCTGTGTGCAACCCAACTCAGCTCCTACCTACTTCTTCCAGAGCTTTCCTACCCACCACGTCTTCTTGCTTCAGCATCCCCCAGCAGTGCCTGATCTTTCCAGGAGAGCTGAGTCTGTCCTTTGGGCTGTGTGGGTAGAGATGTTGGAGCCCTGGGGGTAGAGGGGCCAGGGAAGGAAAGAGGAGCCAGAGGGGATGAAAGGAGTGGTGGCAATGGAAATAGAGCCTGGTTGGGATTGGGGGTGGCTGAAAGGTTGGCTAAGCACCCACCACCCTCTTCTGGGCAGGGGAGATCCATGTGGTGTCGGCTTTCCATACAACAAGCAGTAGGAGCAGCCGAGGGTACCCAGAGATCCTAAACCCAAAGGTCTGGGGCATTTGCTTACAAGTGCACATGAGCTCAAGAGCACAGTGAAACTCCAGCTGGAGAAACGGGGCTTAGAGTTGGTCAAGTTTCTGCTGGGACAGACACCTCAGAGTTGTTGTGCTTCACCCAGCAGTGCAGGAGCTCTGGAGAGACAGTGCTAGTGTACTTTTGTCAGCCATAGTGCACTATTGTGGCTTGGGACACGACAGTGCTGCTAACACAGGTGGAAAAATTCAGGCATGTAAACACTTGCAAAGTGACTTTTAGCTGGTCTTTAAATCCTTGAACTACAGCTTAAAATTAAAAAGAAAAAAAAAAGAAAAAAAAAACCAGACCAAGAGCATCCAAACATACAGGTTCAAAATGCCATTTCAGGAAGAGTTTACAATATAGAGAGTTAATACAAGTGTATAACAGAGTAGGCAAGTATAGGTGCTAGAATGGGCCTCTCTTCCCCAGTTTCTCTCAAGTCTGATCCTCTCAGGATAGTCCACATTGATCCTCTTAATAAAAGCATGGGTTACACCCTGCTCTTCCTCTTTTTTTTTCCCTGCTAGAGTTCTTATAAAGAATAAAAAATAAAATTACATTAACTGGTCTAACAGCATGGAAAATATCTTTCAAGGAGCTCCTACTGATCTCTGCTTGATCTCGGTAGACTCTTTCCACATATTTCTTCCCCAGGCTTCATCTCCATCTTCTTCTCACAAAAACCTTGCCTTTCAGGCATTCATATTTGGAAGGAGAAAGGAGCAACCTCCTTGGCAGGCAGAGCATCATGTGTCCACTAAGTCTCAGTTTTGTATGCAGTTTAATACCCTTGTTCCCCATGAACTTTTGCATATCTTAGTCTGTATTTACAAGCACACAGATTAATCCTGTACTAGTAAACCTGGTTCTCAACCACCTCTTAAAGGGAGACCAACTGTCTTAGAGGCAATCTCAAGCTCAACAGCAGAAAAATCTCTTTTAAATCCAGTAACTTTTCAAAGAAAATTCAAGGATCTTGATTCCATTTTTCAGTAGAATTTTCAATACAGGATATCTGGAACTAGATGTTACATGGTCGAATCTCCTTCGTCAACTCTTGGAAATGCTTGAAAATCCTGTACTTTGAACTCATTACTCAGCCCCTTCTGTGGTTCTCTGCCTGGCAAGAGCAGATCCGATGGGTGTTTTCACATGCTCTAATGCTAGATTCCCTGGAGCGCAACCACATGGCAATGCAAACAGCAATCCAATGCTGCAGTGTGGTCTCTGACAGGAAAATACAGTATGAATCTACACTTACTTCAAACCATGGGTATTACGTGTCCTGATCTATCAGCATGAGTTGTATTCTTTTCTAGGTTATTTCAAAGAAATAGCTAATTTAAAACATTTTCTTTCTATCTGAGTTTTTATGAAGCTGCTACATGCACATAGCTTATGGTCCCTATTTACACTTTCTGATAACCATATGTGCCTGCTGAATATCAGGTTTCTATGCACTTTGCTATTCTGCTACCTCTAAAGACCAGGCCATTCTTTACAGCAAAATCCTGTTTGAATTGGTAATGTGAGCTTGCTGTGTAATTCCCGGACTCCTTTACAGTGGCAGCCCTAATGCCTTTTTATAATCTCTCATCTTTTACTGTGCCTCCGCAAATTTATTCCGCATTTCTGAGAGCGAGCAATTCCCTTTTCTCATATTTATGTCCATTGTATTTCTGGGTTCCTTTATCTTATAAAAGTCATATTTTCAAACCCAGGATTGGGTCTTTGTTTTCAGCAGCTGTAATAACCTAAATATTTAACAAAGAGTGTAAGACCAGGGCAAGTGTATCAATCTGTGCCTAACTTGCTTAGATCTGCTCTCAGTGGTCCTCTAAAGAGCTTCTTTAGCCCTTTTAGTCTTTTCATCTCTAGGACTCCAGGAGGAAATTAAGGCTCTTCAAAACTCCCTCCCTCAGCCCCTCTATATACATATATGTTGGATAAAACCCATACTTGCCCCTTTTCTAAAGGCCTTTCTAGGGTGAACTTCAGTATACATCCTTCTGGTCATTACCAATCCAGATCGAGTTTTCCCCAAGTTACAGGGTGCATCTCTAGTCTTCCACAGCTGTTTATAATCTTAAACCATAAGAGAGTAACATCATGGACCCAAGTAAAAAATACCACTGCAGGAGTGCAATGTTCTGATTCTTATTTGTATCTACCAGAGCATTCACATTTTCTTTTCATGGTTATTCAATAGCCTGTCTTCAGGAGTTTACTGCCTTCTGGGTAATGGCTCCTTTCCAATCAATTTTAGATTATTTTTCTCCATATTTACTCGTATCTTCCTTTACAGCCCTTTTAAACCAAAATCAATTTCACTTTTGCCTCTAATAGCCATCCTGGCTGTGCAAGGATAGATTATTGAAATCTGTTTCTGGAATCCCAATTAGAGTCTGCACCGTATCAATGCTGGTCTTAAACAGAGATGCAGACACAGAATCATCTCTTCTGAGACCCTGGCCAAGTGTTGTTGTGGTTTCAGGTGGATGGCAGCTGACACAGCCATTCACTCACTGCCCTGCCCTCCTCCCCACCCCCTGCTTCCCCCTTGCTCCCCCAGCAGGATGGGAAGAGAATTGAGGACAAAAAAATAAAAAGGTAAAAGTATGTTGAGATAAAGACAGTTTAATAGGACAGAAAGGAAGACAATCCTAGTAATAATGATAAACAACTGATGTACAGTACAACTGCTCACCACACAAAGCTGATGCCTAGCTAGTTCCTGAGCTTCCCTGCCTCCCAGCCCATCCCCCAACTTATATATGGAGCGTGACACCATATGGTATGAAATACCCCTTTGGTCAGCTGTCCTGGCTGTGTCCCCTCCCAAATTCTTGGGTGCCCCCACCTTCTCATTTGCAGGCCAGTGTGAGAAGCTGGAAAGCCCTTGAATGCTTTGCAACAATTAAAACCATTGGCATGTTATCAGTTGTCATATTAAATCCAAAACCCAGCACTATACCAGCTACTAGAGAGAAAATGAACTCTATCTAAACCAAAACCCGGGTGCTGAGGCACTTTGTAACCAGCCACAGTGTGGTTCACAACTGCTACGACAGCACAGAGATCCTAATCAGCTTTGGGGGTCAGCTTTGTGTTTCAGCCACCCGAAGTCTGCATTCACACCCAACATGAGAAGTCCATCCCCTGGAGCTCTTCAGTGCTAACAGCCACTCTGGACCCGTTTTTAGCACATGCAGCGCCACGCAGAGCGTTGGTGCAGAGCAGCATCCTGTGATGCTCAGAGCACATCTACTTCCCCTGCTTTTGCATTGCACCGACCAAGAGCGCAGCTTCCATACAGCTTTCAGGTGGCTGGCACTTAGCCCACAGAAAGAAGGCAGTGAAAGGACCATGTCCTTCACTGCTGCTCATCCCGATTTGCATCATCTCCCATCAGCTTGCTGACCATCTGCACTCTGCGACAACAAAACGTCAGGCTGCATCTCTCTGGGTATGGTGATACCCTCACCTTGTGCCTGTGTGGGATCGGTGGCAGGACCCACCCTATTGCCCCTTCCTACCCAAGGGGTACCTGCCATACAGCAAACAAAAATGGGAGGGAAGAGAGGGTGTCAGGCCTGTGGGGAACAGTGCAGGAAGAAGAGGGGTGAATGCACACATATACTGCTGGGTATAAAAGGAACTTACACCAAAAGGCAGGAGCAATCTTTAGCTTGCCATGCTCTGTTTGATGTCTTATGGTGACACTACAGAGGATACTTGTGTCTTCTACAAAAGATCCTGAGTCCTCCATCTCTCACCACAACACCCAACATAGAGACAATCCCACGAGATGTAAGTAAAACGAAACACAGGTTATGGGGAAGGAGTTGACGTGGAGGCATGTGCATGCCACAGTGCTGTGTGTGCCTTCTGGTGGAGGTCCATGTGTGTGTCTATCTTCTGCTGAAGCCCAGAGAAAGGTGGGCTGTTGTAAAGCAATTCCTACCTGTGTTAAGGCATCAGCCATGATCCCTTGTCTCTCCCTGCAGTGCCTGTATCCATCCAGCCATGATGCTGCACAGGATGAGGACATTCAGGCCAGGTGGAATGTTGTGTGAGGACGAGCTGGTTTTCAGCAGCCAGTGGCAGCTGGGAAGACTGGAGTACAGTAAAGCACTGCAGAGCACATGTGGACCTTGGGAGCCCTCAGGGAATCACTGCTTACAGAAACCAAAAGGCAGAGAATATAGATAGTTTGGAAACACCTGCAGAAGTCTGAGGAGCTGGAAATGAGGTCTTCTTGAGCAAAGGCTACCACAACAGCTTGCAGATGGTAGTGGTGAGGAAAAGCAGGCCAAAAGACAGTGGTATGGAAATATGGAAGAGGAGCATGTGCGGTATCTTCACAAGAGCTCTGTGGTTTAGTGTCATTATCCTTTCTTCTCTCCCAAGCCCATGGTGAGAAGAACCACAACACATTTGCAGTGGTACCTCCTGCATGGGCAACCATCTCTGCATTGCACAGAGGCTTCACTGTTATTCACTCCCAGGGCCCATTTCTCCTCCTGGAGGGGAGGGATGGTAAGTTCCCTATTTTCCCACAAAGCAGGCAGGTTTTTGCGTCCACATGAAAAGTCAAATTTATCCCTAAAAAAAAGAGCAACAAATATTATTACAGACCCATTCACACCAAGGCAGCACTTCCAAACGTAATCTGCCTCAAGTCTTCTGTTTTGTACTTAGGGCACTCCCAGTACAAGGCAGTAGATCTACACTAACACAGTCTCCAACTTACCTGTGGACCTCCAGTAGCAGGCCAGGATGTTGTATGACAATGGAGTGAGTTGCATTCCCATACAAGAGCAGTGATTTTTTTTTCTCGAGTGTTCGAGTCCTTAGATGAAGCCGGAGAAAAGAACCTAAAAACCTGGGCTTTAGGTGCTAGGAGTTCCTTCCAAATAAAATCTGCTTTCTAGACATTTATGAGGTAAAATGGTTTGAAGGTGAGAACAGATTTAATGCTGACTTTCCATCCAACCACCTTACCTACCAGCAGGCCAACCTGACAGCCCATAAAACTTGAGAGCTCCTTTTAGGGCTCTTATCTCTCCTGTGAGAGTGTGGATGAACCTCAAAAGTATCCTTAAATGTTTCAGTGCCATAGTATGAATGGGGGGTGATGCTGCAAGAATACTGTGGGTGCGTGCGGATCCCAAAACTTACCCTGGGAGATGCCAGTCTTAAGAAAAACTGGGACCGGTGTCATAATGCCCAGCTGGTTGGGCTGGTGTCTCCCTGGGACAGTGTTTCTCGAGCCTTTTAAATTCATGCCTCCTCTCACTTTTCCTTATAGCTTCACTTGTCTTTAATGTGATCTCCTTAAGAGCTCAAACCATGGCTAGACTTTCAAGATCAGACTGCACATGGTTTGAATATGCCCCTTAACATCACTAAATCAGGATAGTTTCATTTTATCACTTAAGTTTTAAAGATTTTTTTTCCAGTTTTTTAATGAAAGTTTAAAAATAACCTGTGGTAAGAGTGCTTTGCAGAAGAGAAAAGTGTAAGAAAACTTCTTCTCTTAGAAATGTGATGCTGTAATAACTTTGTGTGTGCCATCTCTCTAAAGGGCTGTGCTGTGCTTCTTTAGACATTATCTTTTCAAGTAGCCAGCAGGTTTCCATTAAAAAATAAGTAAGATGTGGGGAGATAAGCCCAGGTTAGTGGTGCTCAGGTGGGTGCCTGTTTGTTTAAGCATCTTTTTATGTTATAGCTCCTCGTGCAGGAAGAGTGGTTATATTTAAGAAAACCTCTTTGAGTGTAATGCCCAGTATGAGAAAAAAAATCCTGTATGAAAACTTTAAATCTGGCTTCTTTGTAGCAGTTTTGAATGGCTGGATGTCATCTTACACCTTAAGAAAAGACAAAGAAAATGGAAAAACAACAACATGGGGACTTTGAGAGGGAAACTGTGCAAGAGGGGAAAAAGGTGGGGAAAAAAGATAAAAGTATTTTAAATAGCAAAACAATATAAAATGGAATCAGACCATGGGTAAAAGAGGAGAACAGGAAGTTCATCGTCCCAGAGCAAAGTTGCAAATATCTTTATAATGCCATTCCATCACCATTAAATGTCTTCAAGTTTGGGGAGGTTCTTGGTGACTGAAAAAAAAAGACAAGTGTCACATTCTTCTGCAAGAAGAGCAGGAAGGATGATCCAGAGACAGAGAAATCAGTCAGTCAGCTCCCAAAACCAGACACAGTGACATTTCAGAGCAAGGAATCAGAAGGAAAGATCCCTGCAAGTGAAGGGTGTCTGTTACTCTGCAGACCTTGATAAAAGGGAAACTAGGGCAAGAAAAGCATCCTAAAAAAGCCTTTTATTTACAGATGCCAGAATGTGGATCAGGACAAATAGAAAATAAATCTGAATTATTTGGTCCTCTCCTTTTATTATTTGCATCAGCTGAAATGGCACCCCAAAGGCCACTGTCACAAACAGCAAGCACCTCAGAGTATAACTGATTAACCCAGGTTTCCCATTCAGTCACATAATTCCTATTCCTTTCTCTTCCCATAAGTTCCTTCTCACCCCTTCATACCTCCTACTGTCCCTCACAGCATTCTTTGCTCCCTGGGCTTCCCTACTATTCTCCTAATCCTTTCCTTCCTTATTTGATGCCCTAGAATGCCCTAGAAACCACATCTGCTGGGGTTGGTTTGAGGTGGCTAATGACTAGCAGCAAAAGGCAAGCCCTTCCCTCACCAGCAGCACTCATTCAGATCTATCAGAAGTATTCTCATTGTCACCCAGTGACACAGCCACCAAAATTTGGCTGGATTTATATTCCCTGCATCACCCTTCCCCCAGTCAAACCTTGTTAGATTGATAAACAAGTTAACAAATGATGAGGGAACAGCTGGTAGAGTGACAGTGAACATGCACAGACAAACACTATGGGCTTGCAGTAGCTTTGCTTCCTTTGGAAACCAGACTTAAACCCACTCAGTGTTGAACACGCTTCCTTTTCTCTGAGAAATTTGCTTTTAGGCAGGGTCTGGCAGACCCTGCAGGATTCCCAGTGCCAGGTTTTAATCAGGACATTGCACCATTTCCCAGCAAAGCCACACAGCACAGCACCGGCTGCAAAACAAAGCCACCCCATCCTGTTTGTGGGTCATATTTGTCCCCATTAACATACCAGTACCCGACATTCTTCTTTTGCACTTTAAAAGTAACAATCTTAAGAAGGTCTTGCCTCTTCATTTCCCAAGAGGTTTCCATTCCCATGCTCCGCAGATTTTTGTCCTCTCAGTTGCTGAGAGCCAAGTGTTGACCCTCATGCCCACAAGTACATGGTACACAGCCCTGTGCCGCTCTTGCCGAGATAAGAGGTGTCTGTTAACTAGAGAGTAAAATGCTCTTGGAAAATATCAGGCCTCTGCACATGGTTAATAAATCATGTTTTATAGGGTGATTTTTTACTGTATATTTGAGAAGTACTATATATTTATAATAGCAATGGTTCTGAGAAAGGTTAAACCTGTCACTGCTAAAGAAAATGTATTACAAACCTGATACTGACGGAAGGGCAAATGCTCTTTTCCAAGAAACCAAAACCAAACCAAGGTCTTGAAAAATGACAGGCAGGAGCAGGGCTCTTACAGCTTTGTCTCTAGATAGCACAAATAAATTTGAAAAGAAACAGAATTACTGTTTCAGATGGGGATGTGCAATGGCAGGATGGGATGGTGAGTTCTCAGACCATCCATCACAGCAGCGGTAGCAGCTCTGTATAAATATGGCTAAGGCAAGCTCTTCAGCTAAGTGAAAAGATGGAAGGCTGAGCTGCTACTACTTACATGCCTCTTTTGAATGTCTCAGAATTATGGTTCCACTAGGATTAAAGAAACCTGCAAATGTATCTTCAAGCAAAATGCTCAAACACCTCATTCACCACTCTGCAACCAACAATTAAGTGAAAGCTGATGTGGCAATGCAATTATTTAATCTAGGATGCAGAAGTGTTTCACAAGCCACAACACATCCATGTAGTGAGAAGTATTATGTCAGCAGCATCTACGTACCAGAGCTAACTGCAGCTCTCACAGAAGAGTATACAGCAGCCTTGAGGGTGGGACTACCTCATACTCCCAGAAGCCTTGGGAAACTATGGGAAGTTGTTTTATTTTTTGTTTGTTTTTGAAAAGGTGCTCTGTCTTTTTAAGAAAAGGGACCATTTGAAAGCATCTAAATCTGAAGGAACCACACAGTAAGTTTATGGAGGGTTGTTCACTGATGACATTTTCACAATGACTGAAAGCACAAACCTGTCACAGAGAATCACTTAGCAGACAAAAGACAAAGTTGAGTTGACCTGTGGTTATTTTTACCCTGAAGGAGTAAAAAGCACTGGTGCCAAACAGCACAATGGTTGCTGTCCCAAAAGAGCTGTCCCTCTAGAAATAGAAGAGGGAGAAGGAAGTTATTATTGCTGAGTTGATTGGAACACATGGAAGGATATTTCCCATGGCTGCAACACTCAGACGTGATGCTTTCCAGAACAAACATGTAACAGGGAGGTTTCCGTCACTCTTCCCAGCAAAGTCAGCACCTGTGTATTCCAACAAAACACCAGATTTGCTTTTCTGGTACAGTTAGTTACACCCTTGGATCTCTTGGGAAGCAAAGGTAATGGAAACACACCAGACCTGGGACTGCAAAACACAGCTTTTCAAAATCTCTTACATGGGTAAAAAGCAGTCATGGCTTTTGTTTAGTCCTGCAGGGATTACTTCTCCAACATGTAACATGTCAGTCCGTAGCTGCTGAGCTAGCCCCGATGAATGATGCACTTGGAGAGAAACTGACCTGAAAGCTTTGGATAGCACTTGGGCATTTCTCGCCATGTGTCAGCCAGTGGACACCACCACATCTCAAAAGCCTTTATATTCCTTGTTCTGCAGATGTTTCCAGAGGGTTCAATTTTCTGAATCCATAAAGAACCACTGCAAAATGCCAGTGTTTGAGGAGCTGTTTACATCACTGTTGCATTGCATAATTGGCCAGGATAATAAAAGCCAATCAGTTTGCTGCCACCGCTTATGACTATCTGCATTATATTCCTGTGAGTAAACACACTACTAGCACCACTTCCCTGCAGTGATTTCAGACCAAAACCAAGACACTTCACTTTTACTTTGGCAAGGTGATGATTGAATTGTGTGCGTGTGTGAAACTGAGAAAACCCTCAGACCAGTAATGCCATTGCAAAAAACTACGGTAATCTTAAACAATCATGTACCTGGATGAGATATTGCTCCTTAACATATGAGAATCTCCATGGTCTAGGGAGGCAGGGCTGTTGTCCTTAGAAAAACTGCCATTTTGGAAGAAGAAGAGGTAGAGACTACTAACTGCTATATTAAACTAGCCATGTAAAACATTGCCAAAGATGATGTAGGTTAACATCTTCAAAACTGTTTTTGGTAAGAGTTCAGTGAACCTGCTATACAGAAGATTTCAAGAAGTCTTATCAGAAGTGCACCTTGCTGCAATGCATGGGGTACTTCTAAGTCTCTCAGAAGAAAAACTGTGAAACATCTAGTCTGCCATAGATGAGAAAGTCTGAAGAAGCTGTGAAGAAAGACAAAGAGCTCTCTTGAGGGTGGAAGAGATGGTTAAATATGTCTTTTCTCATTGTCACACTAAAACGTGTACTAAATCTAAAGCAGCTCTGTTCCAAACAACTCCCAAACAGATTAGGAGAGAGGACAAAAAAACCCTCTATGTGCCGAGGTGCAGGTAATCAAAAAGTTAGCAAAATTTAACATTAGCCCAGTATACCTCCCATTATTTCACCAGCTGCTTTAAGAGAATAGCTTTTATTACTTATGCATTTTATGAGGGTCTTTTTTTTAGCAGACTTGTCAAAAGCATGTTTTCTTTTAAAATGCTGAAGGCTGGTTTGAAATGGCTGCTACTAAATTGTCTACAGCAGAACAAAATATAGCTTTCTCCTGTCAAGGGGCTGAGCAGCTTTAAAAGTGTCATATTTCTCTTAATGCAGCTGGACAGGCTTTCTTTCAGCAGGAATAGACCTTAAAGAGTGTTTGTTGCTATATTATCTGATTTTATACTCAGAGATGGCTTTTCAGAAGATATCAACCAGTAGGCAATACAGAAGGGAAAAAATCTAGGAATCTGGGGTGCAAAAGCATTTAACACCATAGTGGTTCACCCCCAGGCACTGGCCAAGCACCACATGCTGCTCTCTCACCCCTCTAACAGAGGGGAAAACTGACAGAGCCTTGCTGGATCGGGATAAGTACAGGTTACTGACAACACAAAAAAAACCAAACCCAAAAGCCCTGGACAAAATGCACTCACCCAGTGATAACACAGAGCACGCAAGGACCAACTCGAGGCCCCAGCCAAACTCAGTCTATTCCAAAGGCACCCAGGAGCACCCTCTCCTGACCAGCCCCTCTTATGGGGGAGTGATGTCAGGTAGTGTGGAAACAGCCTGGGCTGACTCAGCTCACCTGGGTTGGCTGCTTGTGGAGGTTGACTCTCTCCTGGGCAGAACCAGGACAAACACCAATGCTGGATATTCACAACATTTGCTGTTAGAACCCTTGAAAGCTTCTGGAAGGGAGTGATGCAGGTGGTATTCCCATGAACAGTGACTCTAGTTCCCTTCTATCAAGGGAACAGGTATCATACAGATTGCAGAGCTGGTCACATCTAGTAAAGGCTGTGGTGTGTTAACAAGCAATGTTTTCAATGTTGTCATTGCACATTAAGATCCCAAGATCTGAGAAAAACAGCTAGTGAAAGAGTTCATTGGGATGTCCCACATTAGCTTACCCTTTGGCCGTTTTTTTCCTCCCAGGCAGAAAGCAATTGTCCTTCAGCAGTCTCCATCCCTGTCCTACAGCTCCATAAATGCACCTCTCACATATGGAAACCAATAGCAAACTCGTTTTCTTGTCTTTGATTTGTGCATTAGATGGGACAACACAAAACTTCTAAGATGTGTTTTTTGGTTTTTCCATTTCATACCACAGGAGTAGGTAGCGGGACCAATACTGTTTAACATCTTTGTTAACAACCTTGATGAGGCAGAGGAGTGGATCCTCAGATGATCCAGAATTGAGAGGAGTAGTTGATATGCCGGAGGGTTGAGCTGCCATCAAGAGGGACTTCAATAGGCTGGAAAAATGGTCTGACAGGCATGCCATGATGTTCAGCAAGGAGAAGGGCAAAGTCCTGTGCCTGGAGAGGAACAGCCCCATGCACCAGTACAACCTGGAGGTGAGATGGTTCAGTGGGATCTTACCTATGTGTATAAATACCTGGTAGGAAGGACTAAAGGAGAGGGCGACAAGTTTTTCTCAGTGGTGCCCAGTGGAAAGTTGAGGAGCAATGGGCATAGACCGAAATACAGGAAATTCCACTTAAACATAAGAAAAAGCTTCTTTACTATGAGGATGGTCAGAGATTGGAAGAGGCTGCCCAGAGGAGCTGTAGAGACTCCATCCTTGAAGACGTTCAAAACTTGACTGGACACAGCAGCTCTTGGCAGCTGGTCCTAGGTGTCCCTGTGCTGACAGAAGACCTCCAGAGGTGCCTTCACACCTCAGCAGTTCTGGGATGGTAATGGTCAGCCTAGTCCCAGTCAGCCAGATGCACCAGATTGGCTCTCAGGGCATTTTCTTTCTAAGGCACTTGTGGACACTGGCCTTTTTTAGAGCATTCCTGAGGTGGATGGTAGCCTGGGGCTGAAACCAAGGTTAGCCCCAGAATGGCAAGGACATCTTGGATGGGTCTTTGGTGCAACTCTTTTTGCTCAGATGAGTCAGAGCTAGAAATTTTGTGGAATTCTAGAATTTGATGTCTCTCAAGACCAAAAGAACACTCTGAAGTCTTCGTGATTTCTTTCTGTCCGCCAGTAGAGGGAGGAAAGAGAAAGAAAATAGAAAGATGAGAGTCATTCTTCATTCTCTGAGGCTGAACCGCAATTCTCTTTCATAGTGGCAGCAGAACTTGGCAGCCCTGGGGCCAAACTTGCTCTGTCAGAGCTGTTGTAATGCTTAAAACCACATGAGATTTAGTTATTCTTTTAGATACTGTAACCACATTGAACATCCTTCTGTGTGGCTAATATCAACAACTGAATCCACTTGTGATCTGTCCTGACAGTGACACATCACTGTGGACAACCGGACTCAGCACAGCTTTCCATACACCTACAACTGCATTTGATGCATTAAAGTCTGTGTCTCATTGAAACTTTGTTCCCCTAGCAAGACTGTGAAGTGATCAAATGAGACCGCTCCAGATACAAAGTAAGGAGAAAGCACTCTCAGGTGTTTACCCCCAGCAACCACCCCTGAACTGTGTCCTGGATTGAGAGGACAGAGGACCCCAACTTCCCTATTGCTTTCAACATTTCACTGCTGAGGGAATGATTGCTGTTCTTTCCCCTTCTGTTACCCTATCACTAGGCAAAGTAAGGACTTGATGAGTGTTTTGCTCATGTGTAATACTAAAACAAGTTAACATCTCAAAAGCGAAGGCTGCAGGACCTGCCCCAGCATACTACCACCACTTCTGCGCATTTATACACTGCTTTTTTATATGCAGTAGATTATAAATGATGTATTAATTGTCAAAGGCTATTGATGCAGAAATACAGAAAAATAAGTTATAGTTTGATCTGAAATTAGACCATCCTTGTCTGTGTCAAGTTTCAAATATGATTATTCACTTGGCTCTGACCTGAGTAAGCCCCAAGGCGAAGAGAATCCAGGCTGCACTGCTGCACCAAATTGAATTGAATTGTATGAGCTGCCCCAGACATCTTCATTAGCCCCTCTTCTACTCCAGAACTCCATGTTGACAGTTTGAATAGAGTTCTGCTCTCAAAACAGTATTTCCAGAAATGCTTAAATGGTGTCAAGTACCAAGTGCAATTCTCAGAGCTGAATGTATGGCATGCAAAAGCCAGTCAATCAACCCTCAGTGACACAGATTCTTCGGCATATAATTGACTCATAAACAGCCCTTTGGACAAATTTTGCTCAGGCTTAAGCCTGGCTTTTGATTGAGATGCCTGTGAAACTTCTGTCTGTGCTATATACACTCTCATGCTCTACATAACCTTTTCTAGACTGTGCAGAATGTACACCCTTTGAAAGTGTAGAAAAGTAGAAAAACGGGAAAGAAAAACATGATGGAGATTCTCTGTCCTTGTATTGTTATGTTAGTGTGTCAGATTCCTCCCGGCTGAATTTGACAGCAAACGAAGAAACATATTGTGTACAGTTAAAAACTGTAATACAGTCAAGGATGGACTTTCCTCTCAAAGCTGAATACGAACCTCAGCTGAACTTAGAGACATGTCCACGTGGTGGCAGCAGAGAAGGAAAGTGAGGGAAAAGCTGCAGAAAACCCTAAGACCACCAGTAGAGACCTGCATTTCTTAATTAACCGCATCTTCAAAATTAGGGCTGTGACCCAATGCACCGAGCACCTGTGACTACACAAATCGAGACAGAAGACTGAAGTCTACATACCGTCACAATGACAAGCTTCCTGTCACTTGACACTGTTTGGGAGCAAAGATGCTCTGCAGAGGTGTCGTGGGATAGGAGGGAAAGCAGATATCTAAGCTTAGGGCATGCTGTGCCACCAAACATAGAGAGCCATTTTCCTTCCTGAGCCTCGTAGATTTTCTCTTCTCCCAGCAGCACCTAGGAGTGAGGAGCAGATTTCATCAAACTGGAAGCAGAGCAGTAAAACCAAGTAGAGGGCAGCAAGGACTGGCAGAGATTCCCCCAGAGGTACAAGGCACATCGCGGGGTGCAGCCTGCCATGTATGTTAGCAGTGCAGCATCCCTCCCCCCTGGAAGGAGTGTCTCAGTATTGCTCTGGGAAAGAAAAACCTCAGCTTTAAGGAAACCTGTAGCTCACTTGCCTTTCATCAAGCAGGACAGAAGAGGTGAATTAAAAAAAAGAAAGCTTGGACTCCCAGCCTCACATGGCAACCATGGGAGGAGAGCAGTCTGTGTTGAACCCAAAATATACAGCATCCTTCACACAACAAGCCTGCTCAACCACTATTCCCCAGCTCCTTGCCTTGTGCATGCACACACTCATCTTCCCTCTCTCAGGAAGACTCAGCTGTCATGGGTCAGAAATAAAGAAAAATGAGCTTAATAAAAACAGAGGCAGACAAGAAAAACCCTCAAGCAACTAAATCATGGTCTTCTACTCTGGAAAATACTTGGTATAATTGACTCTGTTGTATCTTTTAAAAAAAAGGCTTGGCTTTGCCTTTTGCAAGCCAGGTGGGTGCATCCTTTCTCCTGCCTACTGCTCTGAAAGATTCTAATAGCTTAACAAGGCACCTGACAGTCTCCTGTCTCTGAACTGGTACTGGTCTGTGCTGGTATTTCCAGGCAGGTCACTTCTGAGCGACGTCCCAGAGTAGGGTACAGCACGTGCTTTTGACAAATTTAATGCATTTGCTTTGCTGGAAAAAATGCCCTGAATTTCAGATGAGCAGTTGAGCAAGGTGCCCCTCTGGTTTTTCACAGGAACTCTGTTTCCTGAGAAACCACTGGGAGAGGAGTGGGACAATTACAAGGCAATTCAACCCATATCGCCCCCCACAGAAGTGTTTGCATTTCCTGATCAGAAAGTGAGAATAGCCTCCTCCCAACCGGTTTCATTTCCAGATGTCCCCAGCCCTGCTGTGCTTGTGGCAGCATAAGCTCCTTTTCTGACCCATACAGTGCCAACAGCAGACCACCAATAAGAGAAGGCCCAAGTCCTGAGTGCTTCCATTTTATCAGGAAGTGGTGTCTGTTGGTGGTACCTTTCCACACAATGGGGAATGTGTCCCCAGGACACAGGACAGCAGGAATGTAATTCTCCTGTCAAGACTGGGGATGACTGATGACATTTAGTACATGTCTGTATCATGAAGATCCAAAACCTAGCTGGAGTGCAATCTGCATTTGCCATTGACTAGGATTCATCTCCATGGATGGGGCAAGAAAAGGAGATAGCAGTGGTTAAGGACTCTGGGACACCTGTCCTTGGTCCTTGGCTGTCTTCATTGACTGCGAGCCTTCAGGATCTAGTTCTACTTTCCAGCCTACTGCCAGGGTTAAAGGGCTCTCACTCCCAAATAAAACCTGTATGCCTCTCCTGGAACATGGTTTCCTGCTTGCAATTCTAAACATAGAGATGGTCATGATTGTAGAGCACAATGTACCTTTGCTGTCATGCCTACATATACAAGTCCCCATTCTCTCCCTCATGCCTCCTCTTTGGGATTATTCGCCATACCTTGTGGTGCCCCAAGTCTCCATTCCCCTCTAAGTACTAAATCTGATATACAAATGCAAGCTAAATATAGTTTAGGGTCCATGCTTGAATAATTTTCCTGAAAACAATGGAGATCAGCACATTGCTTGCCTCAAACCTGACATTACAATTTGCTGTAGTGAGCAGACACCTACTCATAACATGCTGATTTCCAGAAGAAACTCAAAGTGCTTAAATCTATCACAACTCCACCTCACTGGTCAGAGGCAGCAGCAATGTCCTATTGAAACTGACACAGACCGAATCTCCCTTTTACATCAATGGGGGTGATGTAGGCTGATACCCTTTCTGCAAGATGGAAGAGAAAGGAGCTGAAGCTTCAGAAAATGCTTTGGAACCACAGGCAGAGGACAACAAGGCTGGACATAGCTTAGTCCAGGACAAGTCAATTAAGAACTATCACTAAGGGCTGTCAATTTAAAAAGGCATTTTGAACAGAAAAGCAGCAATTCCTCCCAGCTCTGCTGAAGCTCCAGGCTCATTTCCACCTTCCATAATCACCTTTTCCAATAGACTGGATAAAAGTTAGTATTTACTAAGCCAGAGAGAACTATTCTCTTGAAAATCACACACCAAAACTATTTATGCTACCCTTGATACACATGAATTTCAGGACCTGCTAGTCAGCAATAGATTTTTGCAGTTGGTTTTTTTTTTTTAAACAGAAATATGGCATTTAATAGGTCCATTCAGGACTAGCAGCCAAGCAACCGTGAGTTCTTCTTGAGCAGACAGGCCCAGCTAATTTCAAAATGGATTGCTCTGCGAAGTGAGGATGGCACTTCCCAGATCACAGAAATGGTTTACTGGCCTAAGTCTCATATAACATAGTCTCTTAGTGAAGAGCTAAACAGTTTTAAAAGGTGTCAGAGAAACCATTAGGCAATAAAAATTCACAGAGCAATTTTGCAGGGAAAAAGCATAAATAAAAAAGTGCATCGTTTCCCTCCCAGACTTCCTCACAAGTCGGCTGCATTCAAAGAGATGTACCACAGCTAGAGGGGAGCTACAGGCAATTAAACCCCGTTAGCTGTCTTGTGTCAAACTTTCAGCTTGTACTCACACACTTGAATCAGAAAAGCAGCAATTATATAAACTGTGCCACTAAATGATGGGAGAGCAGAGAGTACAGCAAGCATAGATCAAATCCTGTACGTGTCATGAGAAGAAGAATAGCAACTGATCCTTTGCTGGGGGGAGTGGGTGGGTGTGGGGGGTGTGCATGCATTCGATATCCAACAAAAGCTTACAAAGAACTGGCTCTGGGAAGGAAATATAGGTGCTAAAACACAGCCTCCAGACTGCTCAGGCTATTTTGCTTCAAAGATATACTAATCTGCCTTTTAGTTTATAAGTTTTAGTTATATCAAAAGTTACAGATTCTTCTGGAGGTTTTCCAGACCATATACAATTACAACAGGTGACTTAGAGCACTGAAAGGAAGAAATCTGAGACCCAACATCAAGTATGAGCTACTCCGGTAAATGAGTAATCAAAATTTTGTTTGTGGGGTATTTTTTTCTTAAAAACAAAACAAAACAAAACACCAAACCAAACCAACCAAGCAAACAAACAAAACCCCCCTAAAAGTCCTCCAAACATACAGAACATCTCAGCAACAATCTTAAACCTGCACTTGCTAAAATTTAAAACCAAGCCAATAAATAAATAATTATTGATTGTACAACCAGCAGCTAAACTACTTTTAAGCAAAGACAAGAAAAATCCTTGGAGTGAGAACAGTGAACCAGGATAACATCTCCACTGCAATTAAGCAGAACATGCCTCTCGAGTAGGACAATCAGCTCTGTGTGGTACCTGCTAATGGAAGGACGTTTCTGGAAGCACCAGGACAAGTTGTGTTCCTGGCTACTTGATAAATTTTAATGAGAAGCCTATTTGGGATTTCATAGTCCTATTTCTTGTGCCATGGAAAAACTTGCAGAGAATATTCAAGTATATCCATCTGGTGCCAGGCAGGAGCCTCCAGACCCAAGAATGCAAACCCCAGAGCCCCCAGAATGAGAAAGCCAGGTTAGCTTGAACCGCAGGTTGGGCTGATGGAGGAGTTGGTAGTCAGGAGAGCTTCCTCCTGATTTTGAGGAGCAATATAGTCCAATGGCATGGAATAGTCATAACTGGTGGGATATACTCTTGCCTTGTCCGCTGTAAGCAGAAAAATGTCAGTGCTGTGGATTTGTGCATAAGGTATTTCTGAAGGGAGGAAAACCACCCTCCTGGAGAACAGAGCTATTCCCCCAAAAAGCAGTGCACTGTAGACTAATTTATAATCTGCTTTTGCTTCATGTAGGTCTAGAACTAGAGGAAAGAGCTCATTAAGTTTCATGCTTTGGGGAATTATTTACCATGCTCTAAGTATGCAACTCGACTCTCTCCCACCATCTATGCCTCCTCTTCAATATCTCAGTTCCTCTTCCTTGAAAAGATGCAAATAATTCTTGGTTCTGCTGTTCCTTTTCCTTGCGTGAGTATATTTATAATATGAGTACCAGACTTGCTGGTAAAAAGGTACAGAAGGAAAACTTCCCTATACAAAGTGCTGCACCTCACCCTGGGCCACAGAGCTCTCTCCTCTTACTAAATGTCTCCGTGTCAAACAGAAGGTTCAGAAGGAAAGCATGCAGCACATCTTGAGGGATGGCATAAACAGCAGATAATCTACATGTTCATTTCAATTCTAGCTCCGCATTGGAACTCCCAGTTACTCTATAGGGTGACACTTTCCTTACCAGATCAGTAATTACACCCCTTAGTACCTGGCTGCCCATTTCTAGGTCATTAAAGAAAAACACATTCCAGTGAATATTATTTGTTTCTCTTCAGCTTTACCAGCAGCTTTCCAACACTCCCAGTAAAATTTAAGATATAAAATCCCCTGTAGTGGGCCAGGCCTTTCTGTTGCTACCACAGGCATGTCCCAGAGCTGGTCTCACCTGCAGCTCTGCCAGTCTTCCAAGGCATGGGCAGGACCATGCCTGGGATGAGGCTCTCACTTCACTGGGCAGCCCCATCCTCTTTCAGGATGTAAGATGTGGTTCCTGGCATGGCAGCCATGCCAGGAACAGGTTTCCTTTTCCCTAGCTTCCTCCCACCAAGAGTAAGTATGGTGACCTACCTTACCCCCACGCCTTTGAAGGTTTGAGTGAGTAGGCTGTTTGCTGAATGTTGAGCATTTTTTCACAGTAGGAAGCCTCCCTGGTCTGTGATACAGCACTGAGTTACAAAACCCCAAGCTGCTCTATTTGCACAGCTGAAGGCACACTGGGGAAATCACATCTTTGAGCCAAAACCCCAACGCATTTACTGTCACGATGGCAGAGCAGTTTTTTAAAGTTAGTTATAACATGACAAGTCAGTCATCAGCAACAGCAGCCTGACAAAATACTGCAATTTACAGCTCTGCTAGTTCAGGGAAGCCATTATTTTTTTAAAGATTGACTGATGTTTTCTGAATTGCGCTAGAATATTAGCTTTTCTTTCCAGAAGCAGCATGGGATGGGCACAGGAGAGAGAAGGTTTCTTTTAAGCAACATGGATACTAGTATTTGGTAACTCAAAAGAGTTCACAGGAGTGCACAACTTCTGACTTACTAAACTATTGTGTCTGAATGACCTAGTGTAAGGGCAGGATGTAGTTCTTCAGCCATTACGGTAGCAGACAGTTGCTGAATTCTCTTGGCTAGACAACAGCCATTGAATTGTTTCATCCCAAACACTCCTATGTTGGTATTTCCATATTTAAGTGGACTGCACTATACAACAGAAAGATGGAAAAGGTCTTGCTATCTTCTTTTTACAGAGAAGATAGATGCATATGTAGTGCAGAACAGTGCTGAAAATGGAGATGGATGCAAGCAGAGATTTCCTGGCTTGTAACTCACTGATACATGTTGATAGGGCTAAGCATTAAAACACTTCTTCTCAATACACTTCCAAGGCTAGTTTTTAGCTACCAGCTCATAGAAGCTTTAGATAAGTCAGACACCAACTTTCCTTCCCCCGATGAAGTATATTTAAACCCTTTCCTTTCAAACAAAAGAAATAATCCAAGCTTCTTGCAAATGGAATCCTGTCAGCACAGCCTTTCTAATATGAGAGACAAGGCTAAAAGCTCAGCATAGATCAGTCTTTCCAAAACCTGAAGGTGTATTTACAATCATACCATCATACCAAATTCCCGATCGCTTCCTTTTCAGCAAAGGAACACTGCAGCTGAAGCAGTCCATCTTAGCTACCCATGCTGCTGCAGCAGCTACTTCTCTCTGGTAAATCACCTTATCGGAGAGGAACAGGGCATACCAATTTTATTTTGACAGATGAGCACCAGCTGCATAAAGGACTTGACACTAAACGTGTACCCAAACACTGATAGCATTTCCCAGGCACCTTTCAGGAACTGAACTGGTATCAGTGCTGCTGCACCACAAGCTTTGCTGCAGTAAAAAGAGGATTTCTGAAATTGAACTTCCCAAGAGGAGGGGTCTGGGGGAAGGTGACCCGAATCACAAACATTAAGCCAGTATACACCACAGTCTCTTCACTGAGGAAAAATACACAGAAACCTGAAAACTCCTCCTCAAGTTCATCAGACATTTCAGTTTGTGATTGATGCAATCCAGCACCCGCCAGCAGCCACCCTGGAAGATGGAAAAGTGGAAGGGGAGAGAAGGAAGAATCAAGGAATTACCACCCATCGGCAGTGTTAAAAGCACTCACATCCAGGAAGCAAGGGGAGGGCACGGCTTTGGGTGCTGCTCATGTGGAGCACGGCATTCCCACCCTTTTGGTTACATACCCTGCAAAACCCAGCAGCTGTCCTGCAGATGTTGGTCTCTTCAACATTTTGTCACCAGTAGTTCACAGGCCTGGTCAGAGAGGACAGAGATCTTTGCTGCTTGGAGCCTGGCAGCCAGTTCTTCCTCTAGAAAATGTGCTGGAGTCAGGGAGGCTGAAGAGGTATGGCCCCACAACTGCTCCTGGCAGCCATTCAGCGCACTTTGGGGCACAGACCCCAGCCTAGGGATTACTTCCCTTTGTAGGTATGTTATCCAGTACTACACAAAACAGATTTTCATGTGCTTCACAAGTCGTTGTCTCTTTTCAGACAGTCAAACCTTTGCTTTTTGCAGTCAGGGTCCTCTAAATCTGGGAGGTGTGATGTTAGCAGGGGAACCAAGGCCATCAGCCAGAAGCAGTAATAAAGTGATAGTCATGGGTGGGAAGCATGCATGATATATTAAGTACCATAGTCCCTGCAACTCTCCCTTGTCCTTCACAGGGGTCACCAAAAGACCAGAAAGGCAGGTTCCCTAAGAGAGAGCAAGGCGGCACACCACCAAGGATAAAACCTTCTTGCAAGGCACAGATGAGCCCTCACAAACCCTCCTGCAGCAACCCCAAGTCCTTCATCAGGCTACTGCCTTTCCCAGATTAACCTCCAGCCAGGTTGTACCTTGCTCCTATCAGTGCAAGGCTTTGACTAAGGACTGGTCAGATGGGAAACAGAGAAGCTCTGTGCTAGCTGTGGTCAGGCACACACACCCATGTCTCCTGGCAGAGGGCTCAGTGGCTATTTTGAATAACGAGTTGGTACTGATCTTTTCAATTTGAAGATGAGGGGGAGAAGTGTCTCCTCACCAGCCAGCAAACCTTTCCAAGGAGACAGGCACCAGGATGTATCTGGCCATGCTGCTGGGCAGTGGGGGGTGACACAGACCAGAGGTCCCAGGCACTGAGAGTGATCCCATGTCCCTTGAGTTTGTTGCCCATCACTTAGCCTGCACCTTGGCTTTTCCTTTCCAGATGTGGCAGCTTTCTGACAGAAGCATCAGCCTGGTTCCTGTCCAGACAGGATTTCACACACTGCAGGCAACATCTGGGGAGTGTGGGAGACATCTCTGGGCACTGCCCCCAGTCTGAACTGGCACTGCCCTCGGTAGGTTCTTTGGCATTAGCAGAACCCGTACTTACTGCCAGTTCCTGTTTCACCCCATCCTACTGTTAAGCATCTTGCAGCAGTGCTTGTTTTCTCCTTGCTGTCTCATGAGCATGTCATTGCCACAGAACCACCTGCACTGGAAAGCAAATTCCCATCAAAAGCAGGTACAGCTTCCCTGCTCTTACTTCTGTCAGCTTGCCTCCTAACTTACTGCTTCATTTCCCTCTCCTCCAAAATATCCCATAACCAGACTGCAAAACAGATGAGACAGAGCTTTAATAATGTATAGGTTCCCTCACTATGCTCACTGTATGCCTGAGTGCTCTGTTTTAATGAGTCAGACTTGGCTTTTGCCACATACCACTGTCTGAGGCCACAGTACAGTCACACTGAACATCTTTTGAAAGCTGTTTCTAAGATGAGAGAGAAGACACTCCAAAGACACATGGATCCAAGGGGTTGAAGTCATACACTTCCCTTGGGCCATTTTGCCCCAGGATCTCACAACTTGAATGAAGAAGCCTCCTGTCATCAGGGAACCTAATGAGAGAGTTCTTGCAAGGACTGTGGCATTTTCTTTTTGGATAGTCTCAAGAGGACATGGTGAGATCCATATACCTATGTAGGCTCCTAATTAATATGCTCTGTTCTTGTGCTCCACCTCTATTTAGATCATTTTTTCCCACTGCTTAACATTTGTCTTCAGTTCTTCCCCTTTCCTTCCCACAGGTCCTACCCGAAGTTGCACATAACAATCTGGGAGGAGTAACTTCTCTCAGCTTTGCACTTTATTATATAAAATCTAAATTATACACTGCAGCAAAAAATTCTTCTAACAAGAATATTCTTTTGCTTAGACAAAGGATATAGGCAACCTAAAGTTTTAATTCTTTAAATATCAGACCCTGCTATCTCAGACATTACTTTCCATGTAGCACAGCCATTTTAGTGCTGTGCATACCAATCTTTATAGAGAAAAAAAAATAGGAACAGCTCCCTCAGGACACACATGCTTATTTTTGGCTCATTAACTTTAACATTCATAGTACAGCTGTGACAAGTTGTGAAGACAGGTAGAATAGGTGATCTTTGCTATTCTCTAGATCATGTCTAGCCACAACTATACCTTAAAGTCATAGAGAGGTCTGATTGGAGGAACCATATTCAAAGTCTGTTGACAACAGCAGAAGCATTCCTAACTCTCCTGATGTATTTTATCTGGATAACAGGAAGCAAGTCTCCCCAAAGGCTTGCTAGTCATTTCGCTCTTAGTGTGTAAGACATTGTGGTGGTTTGGCCATGGCTGGAGGCCAGACGCCCACCAAAGTTGCTCTATCACTCCCCTTTTCAGCTAGACAGGGGAGAAAATATGTATTGAGAGGCTCAGGAGTCAAGACAGGGAGAGATCATTCTGCAATTAGTGTCATGGGCAAAACAGAGTCAACACAGAATAAAGAAAAAAAAAAAAACCCTCTCTAATTTATTACACTCACTCTCTCCATGGACTGCAGATGTGCTGCTAGAAGCTTACTCCAATGCAGGTCACAGCATCTTCCAAATGTCTTCACCTGGTCCAGTGTGGGGCCTCTGCACAGGCTGCAGGTGGGGTCTCTGCTCCCCATCATCTTCCATGGGCTGCAGGGGGACAGCCTGCTCCACCATGGTCTTCTCCATGGGCTGCAGGGGAATCTCTCTCTCTAGTGCCTGGAATGACTCTCTCCTCCCCTCCCCTCCCCTCCCCTCCCCTCCCCTCCCCTCCCCTCCCCTCCCCTCCCCTCCCCTCCCCTCCCTTCCCTTCCCCTTCTTTCCCCTCTCCCCTTCTTCACTGCCCTTGGTGTCTGCACAGTTTCTTACATATTCTCACTCCCTTTTCTGGTGGCAAAAAGTGGCCTTTTCTCCTAAATGTGATTCCCAGAGGCTAATGGGCTTGGGCTTGGTCAGAGGCAGGTCCAGCCTTCAGCCGGCTGGTGTTTGCTCTGTCAGGCCTGCAGAGAGCTTCTGGCTGCTTCTTGCAGAAGCCACCCCTGCAGCCCCCCTCCTCCATCAGAACCCAGCCACGCAAAACTACAACAGACATACAAATGCCCTCTCACCCTCTTCCCCACATTAAACACCATGCCCCATGTCAGAGTCTTACTCTAAACTCTGACCCCAGCTGACGAGGCTCCAAGCAGTACCTGGTTCACTGGGTTTCTTCAGGTTCAGGTCATTTCTGAAAGGAAACCTGCCACAGCCATAGTGCATGTGCCCAGGTCTCACAAGCATGGGTTGTCATCCTTCCCATTGGGAACAAGTACAGTTTTTTTTTCCTCCAGAACTGATCCATCTGAGCACTGTCCGAAGAAGGAAAACAAATACATTCTTCCATGTAAAGGGCCCCATAGTTCAGCCATCAGAGTCATCATTGTAATTGATTCATTCAGCCATCATTGTAACGTTTGCTGGCAAGCAACGCTCATGCTTCAAGACCTTACATCTCAGGGACACTGCTGCGAATCCCAGTTGAGGTATCAGTGCTTTTTGTGCTGTGCTGATAGAGAACTTTGACTTGTACCTCCGAAGGTTTGCTGCTGTTATAATTAACACAGGGAGTCCAAAGGCAGCTCAGTCGCTTACCTTCTCAGGAACCCAAGTCCAACACAGATGGAGCTTACATCAAAGGGACAGATCTGGGATGTATACTACTTTGATGAAGCATTCAAGACCTATGCTACCATCATGGGTGTCTACATACACCAGAGATGAAGGTTCAACAGAAGCACATGGTACCACAGCCTAATTGAGGGGAGACAGAGATATAATGTGGGCATCAGCTGTTCTTTAGGAGACAAAGGACAGGCTCTCCCAGGACTGCATGCTTACAGTAATTACCAGGTACACATCAAAGGCCTTTGTCCATCTCTACTGCCACCAGTGCTAGCAGCACAGAAAGCTGCACAGGAAGGTTTAAGGTGCTGGAGGGCAGCTCTGGATCTGTGTAGCCATGTGGGAAGCAGTAAGCACTTGCCTGGACTGACAAGATCGCTTCTAAATCATCCTGTCTGGAGGCTAGCAAGCCCTCAATGGTCTGGGGTGAGGTGACATTGCCCACCTGAATTTACAGTGTGCAGCTGTCAAGATCCATTTTTAACTCAATTAGAAAGCCTCCACAGAAGTGTAGACCCTCATACTGCAGGCTGGCCAGCCAGGGCCAGGACACCAGAGTTGACTGTCCACTTGCATCCATCCTGTGCTTTCCGCATGGGTCCACCAGCGATTCTGCACTTGTTGCTCCCTCCAGTACAGGCAATAGATCCACTGTTGAAAATCTGCATTTCTCTGGAATTATTTCTTCATTCTTAGTGAGGATATTTTGGGTTTTTTTTTGTGATGGTTGTTTTGTGGTGGTTTGGGTGGGGGGGTGCTGTTAAAGAAAATTGATCATAAGTGGGTGAACTAATACATTCCAACACCAAACAAGCACCAGACTTGCTCTGTACAGCCATGCCCACCAAAGGTTCCACAATAACCTACTGGTGGGACTGAAGCATCTGTATTGGAGAGAGATGGGAATGCTTTGCTCTGATTTTCGCTTCAAAAGAAGTTGTCCATACATGCTATACCAAAACAGTAAATACTTTAACTAATACTATTTGAGGATGGACTGGAACCTTGATGTCCCAGATGTGTACAAGCTGGCAACATGTCCTGGGTAAGCAACTCTCCATGGATTTTTCAGGAAGTCATATTCTGCAGGTGAGAAGCATTTCCTGACTCTCTTTGATTTTTTACTCAAAACTGACATTTATCAAGTGTTTTTGTTACAGTAAATATCCATTTTCTAAAATCTGTTCACTAAAGTGTTCCAAACTATCTCCAATAACAGCAAATTTAAGTGTTTAAATAATCTGTATCCCACCACCAGCAGCTTTTACTGATCATAAGAGATGTTAATGTAAGAAAGTAAAGAATAAAAACTAGAAGTGAACAGTATTTACTTCCCTCAGAAACTGGTAATAGAGAGGATGAGTCTTGGGAGGGGGGAAGGTTTAACAGAAAATAAGTCCATTAAAAGTCTGTCAATCGTAGAGCTGGTTTGGATAAACCTACTGAGGTTTTCAAGGGCCGAGGTACAACACATTTCCAATTTTCACTCTTTCAGTGGCACTCTGGGTCACTGGGAGCTAACCTCCCTTTTAGAAGGGAGCTCCCTCTATCCCTTCTGTGTGCCCCAGGAAAAGGCACAACCCTCTAGTAAGAGCGGCCAAGCTCTCAAGCAAAAGTTAGCACAGATGGAATAAACTGTTTGGCATTCTTCTTCCTGTTTACAGTGTCAGGTTCCAGACAGTGTTTATTAATTAATCAGAGGTCAGTTACATCCTAAGACCAATCATTTATCCCAGTAAGCATCTTTTTTAAACAAAAACAAGCCAACGCTAAAAGGAGTTTAAATAAACAGTCATTCCTCAGGGAGCCATCTGTATTTGGCTTGGTGAACAGTGAGAACTGCAGAGATATGAGGCCCTACCACCTAGAATTAAGTGCTGGGGGTGAACACTGAGTTGACCTGCAGTTTGGGATACATCAGAGCACAGAAGAATATGTTTAAGTTACCTCAGGCAATAACTTTAGGGCAAACACATTCAGCAAATAAACATTACGAATGTGCCTGCCTGTAGCCCTCAGTGCTACTTTAACAGCAGGATTGCTTTATAGCATAGGCAGGGAAAGACCCAGACCCTTATTCACAGTGGCTGCTCACTTTGTGTTGGCTGCTGATGCAACTCTTCAAGAAGGATTTTGAAGGCTTTGTGTCCAACAGAGTCATCAGTTTTGAAATGCAGTGTCAGGAAGCTGCTGTTAGACAACACACTAAAAGCTATTTTCTGGCTACACAAGTTTGCTGGTGGGGGAAAGAAGAAAATACTGCAGTTGTAACCACTGCCAAGTAGTTTCAGACACAGCAGCAACATTTATTTCCAGGGACAGACTTTTCCATCCAAGGTTTTTGATACTCAGAGTATTAGGGGATGCCAGGATTTCCCTGAGGTCTTTTAGGACATACATCTCTAGTGGTCTATGCAGTATTATTCCCCCTCCAGGCTGAGGAGGTGAAGCAATGCAATGGCCAGATTATTGTCCTGCTCTATATGAGCACATCTCTCATACTTTAGTGAGATGACTTCAATAACCAGTTCTCTAAATGTCTGCATACATGGGAGGAGAAAAGGGGAGACAGTGAGAAAACGAGGAAGGCATGAAGCCATTCCAGTGAACATTTCTGTGCCAAAGATCCTGATGTCCATATGGCACAAGGCACCTTTGGTACTCACAGCAGCATGTGCTTAAACTATTCCAGACACAGAGACAAGTGCCAAGATACAAAAGGGTAAAGGAAAAAAGGTCTTAAAAGAAGAATTGATAGAAGTATCCTCTCAGGTACAGCTATGATGCTGGAAATCAAGAGGTGCTGAGTCTGGGCCACTTCTACAGAAGCAGCCCTGGTTGACAAGAGCTCCTCTCCACAGCTCCCAGGAAGCCTGCTGCTACCTGGCTGAGTCATGCAGGCACTGATCAGTGCAGCCTCAGCTTATTTCCTGAATTAGAATAAATTGTCCAAGTGCAGTTTAGCATGTCAGGATAATCAGGAGATGTTATTTCAGTGGCTCCAACTGGAATTAGATCAAAGCCTGGGCACTCTTAAGAGAAAAAAATACAAAACAATCATATCACAAAGAAAAACCAGTTTCTGTGTGAATTTCCCTAAGGAGGTCTGTTAGTATGGAGAAAGAAGAGATCTCAGTGTCGGGTATAATGTTCTGTAGGTTGGAGTGAACATGTGCATGGCTTCAAAGCACAAGTTCTATGTGCCATTTGCACAAAGAACTGTTCAATTAGGAAAAGGGCTACAGACTACTTGAACTCTGAAGAGTGATCCAGAGGCCAATGAAACCCTACATACAAGATCACTTGGAGTAATCTTTCCTAACCTGCCAAATGCAAACTTAAACATTTGTTAAAATAAGTGTTTACATAGATGTTTCTTTCACTTCACACTTGCAATTGCCACAAAGCTGCCTCGCCTCAGGATCTTTTGTGCAGGACACTTTGCAACACCCATGAGCCTATGGAACATCCACATTCCCTAGGGAATAAGTCATTTGGAGAGTAACTGAGACCTAGCACTGAAGAACCTTACATCCATGAGTACATAAACAGTTTAAATTTCCAGTCTATGCTTTCTCTTCCTGATGCAGAAGACACACAGCTTCATTTCCTCAGCAATATCATACCTAACCAAGCCAATAGCTCCGTAGGGTGAGAAGGTACCTTCTCTGGTACAGCAGGACAGCAGGAAAAACTTCCCTTCCCTTGGTCCCATTGCTTTGACCTGCTACCTTTGGCAAACAGCTTCAGATGCACACAGTAGGTTGTTATGCTGTGAGTTCAAGTCTGGAGAAGAGAAAACCAGGAAGATTCACATTCACAGAATTTCTTCACAGAACTTTCTAGGGGTTGGAAGGGACCTCTAGAGATCATTGGGTCCAACCCCCCCTGCCAAAGCAGGTTCCCTAGGACAGGTCGCACATGGAGGCATCCAGACAGGTCTTGAATATCTCCAGAGAAGGAGACCCCACACCCCCCATGGGCAGCCTGTCCCAGGGCTCTGTCGCCCTCACTGTGAAGAAGTTCTTACACATGTTGGTGCGGAACTTCCTGTGCTCCAACTTGCAGCCATTGCCCCTTGTCCTGTCTCCACAGACAACTGAAAAGAGGCTGGCTATTTCCCCTTGTATGGCACACTTGAGATATTTGTAAACATTAATGAGATCCCCTCTCAGTCTTCTTTTCTCAAGGCTGAACAGCCCCAGCTCAGTCAGCCTTTCCTCATAGGGGAGATGCTCCAGGCCCTTAATCATCTTTGTAGCACTTCGCTGGACAATTCTTTTGAGGCACAGCCGTGCCTCAATTAGGACCTTGCATCCAATATACCTGATTGTGACAGTATTTCTGGGAAGGGAAAGATACTGAGCTAGCTGAAGTAGCTGAAGCGTTATCAGAAATCCCACCTAAAGCATGGAAGTCTGCCATGTGAAACTCCCCGTCTGCCTGCAAAAGATTCTTAGTTCAGCTCCTCTGTTTCTCTCACTCTCTCACCTATTAACTCTCTGGTTAGACCTTCATACACCATCAGCTGGCCATAACAATTAGGCAGATTTCTTTCAGTCCAGAAGTCCAGGACTTCATGCTGAACAATGGATTTGAATGGGGCTACCAATTCTCCAGTGGCAGCTGCAGCACAAAGCAAAGAACAAAGTCACAATGCCAGTGTATTTTACAATTGTCCCTTGGTTCCTAGGGACAGCTATCAAAATGTGAGCAAAGGCAAAAGGGATTGCAATGCCCATTAAAAAGAGAAAAATATCAAAAATGGGTACTGGTCCAAATCTATTTCAGTCATATTATTCATTACCTCTAAAGTTAATGTTTCAAACAGTTTAGAAGCCTATGTTATTGCCACATGAATGGAAAGTTATCCTAACCATGCATGGTAAGGGAGGAAGAAAAGGAAACAGATTCAAGTGCCAACAGAGTTTTAGTGATGTAGTTTAGCATTTCCTGGTTAACCCCTCAGTTACACCATGTTCAGGCTTCTAATATGCTTTGTGATGAGACCTGTGCCCAGAGGTGTCAGTTTTTTCTGCTGCTTGTTGCAAAGAAGGTACTGGTACCCCCCAAGCTTTCCTAACTCTTTGATGAACTTTCCCAGTTTTCCAACATGCTGTGAAATACCTACGGATTCATTAAAAATAAAAAATCACAGTTATTTGCAGATTTTTATAATGGAGTTACAAAATCCAGAAGAGCTTAGGCGTTTATCTGATGGAATTTGCTTATCTCATGGGGTATGCCAGTGACTAGATTGTTCCTTCCCTATGTCTAAGGATGACGTCCATGCCTCTTGCCAACTCTGAGCTCTTCTCCTTGGAACTTTTTTAGGGCATTGTCAGGTTTTCATCCTGGAAAGAATAAGAATATGGAGCATTAAATTCAGCTTTATTAAATTTTAAATGGACTGTCACCAGGGTCTAGGGCAACTCCTATATGACATGTTACCCCAGAGCACAAGCATGGATCATGGGTGAGAGCCAACCTGAAGAGCAGAACCCTGAAATACTCATTTCAAAAGTCCACCTGGAAAATAAGTGTTCAATTAGAGGACAAACCAATCAGGAAATCTGCTACATTGCTATTCTACTAGGTCAGACCTTCTTCATCATAATCCTACAAAACTGAAACTCACTGTACCCCTCTTTCAAGTTTCAACATGTTGCATATCACTCAGCTCTATCCAGGCAAGAGCTTTAGAGAGAGATCTCTGTTTTTCATACACTCAGAGACTGTCTGCATGTAAAGACTCTAGAAAGCCCATAAAGACATCTTGAAAACAAGTACATTCTTGAAGCTTCAATCAAGCAGGTCAGTTCATCTTTAAAGTGGCTGTACAACCTGACTGTAACTTGGAGCCTGAGCATCAAGTAATTCAATGCTGAAAGCAGCAGGGCCAGTGAAGCAGAGCACCGTCCTCAGCACAGGTCCTGGCCTCTGGAGAACCACAGGAGACTACACAGTACTGTATAACACAGCTAGAAGCAAATCCAAGCACGCCATTACCACTGTAAACACATCTTACAAACCACTCTGTGGAAAGGCAGAAAAGTGAGGAACTACTCATGTTTGAGACATGTCCAGTGCTGGTAACATGGCTGCTAGGCAGTCACCTTGTGATGAGGCAGTGGGCAGCACCTCCAGTCCAGGTTCTGCAAGAAGTGCCCTACTGCTGCCATGCAAGGATTTGTTCCATTCATTGCACAGTATCAGCAGCCCAAGCTCTACCTAGAAGGCTAGGCTTTTTGGTTTTTTTTTCTCTTTCCCTTTATCTGTCCTGAAGGGACAGATACTTAAGGGTTCATTCTTGGACTTATATAAAAAATTAGATGGGATGGGGAATTTTTGCCATTACTCCATCTCCACTGATAGGTACTTCCAGTTGTTAAGCACACTAAATTGCTTTCAGGTCACTCTCTGGTGCTGTGAATTTTCCAGCCTTTTTCTCCCCTGTTATACCATCATTCTAAAGTTCTAGCTCATGCTGATGTTAGAACCTATGTTTCATTTTCCTCAGTGAAAGTAATTGGTTAAAAGACAGGCACTCACTGACTTCTGTTGTTCACTGGGTCTAAAGAAGGAGCAGGGAAAAAGAAAACCCCAAAATGAAAACAGGTTGTTTCGATATGTTGGCATATAAATAGACAAAGGAATCTAGTTTAATATACCCAACGTTGAAAAACTGTCAGCTGTAACAAATGCTATTACATAGCAGCCAGGCTGTGTGCTGAAGGACACTCAAGGGAGCTATCTATTAGACTCCTATTCAGGGAAAAGTTTGACTGATGGCCCCATTTCTGATAGTATTTTCCTCTGTCCTGCATATAAATAGTTATGATAGTTAAACTGTTATTCTCAGCTGCAATAGACATTTTTAGATTTTTTTTTGGGTGTGTGCTTTTATAAATAATTTCTTGGAGGAGGGTAGCTGTGGAGTGCTCTGAGAGCTCCTTAGCACTTCCTCTGTCTTCTCCCTCCTCCCCTTGTCCTTCAGATTTGGTGGTAGGGCTGTTGGTTTTTTTCTTAATGAAAAAAAATCCTAGCATGTTCCATCACCCTAAAGGTTTTAATCCAGAAGAATTTCTACTTGGCAACAAAAGGATTCTATTTGGTAACAAAAGGATTTCAGGGAAAAACCCCAACAGATTATTTCCTTTGTATGAGAACTATGATGACCACACATATAGCCCTCATCTACACCCAGACAGAAGTTATACAGGGCCTCCTCCCTATAGCATCAGCCATCACCACTGGTGTGATGTAAGAGAATGAGGGTCTATGCAGACTAGATATTGTACAAAAGGTTTTTTTTTTTCCAGAGGCATCACTTAATTTTTAAAATATTTGTAGAACACATACACTAGAATTTACTCACAGAACTCCCAAAGGCTGATGATGGATTTCTCCACCACACTTTGTCTACCAGGATGCCAGTGTGATACCTACCTGGGAGAAATGCTTCTTCATATCGAATTTATAATCATAGTAAATTAAACCTATACAGAAGCAGAAAAAAAAGGGGAATGAGGGAGAGGAAGAAACAAACACACTGAAGAGCTGGGAGAAGGAACTTCTTCATCGGTCAGAAATCCTTCAGCACACCCAATAAAATCTCTGTAAGATCTAGCATTCATGAGTTTTCCCCCATTCCTTTCCCATTACTTCCACCCTCCCCTTTTACATTTTGTGCCAGCATGTTCCAATCAATTCCTTTTGCTTTCAAGTTGCTGTCTGATGTGTCTACTCCTTTCCTTGCAAAAATTAATGACTGAGGATTCCTTACTTACCTTTCTGTGCCATTGATGATAGCAGTCTATAAAGCCACTGTGTTTTGGGTCCATTGTCTCTTCCAGCCTGTTGAGCCTGTTTAGTTTCTCCCTGCAGTGAGCCAGCCCAACCCCTAGATATCTGTCATGCTCCTCTGCACTTCTAGATCCTTTTCAAAATGACTGTGTGCAGGAGGGGGAAGAATTAAATGGAGAAACTTTGCCTAGTGTTAAAAAAAATGTAGTTCCTCATGTTTGTATGCCAGAGCATGTTTTAGTCTTTACCCCTTTGACATTCACACCTTGCTTTGTATTTTTCATGGGTACGCATCTGCTCCAGTGACAGTGTTTCTCTGACAGCAGCTAAATTAAAGCTCATCACTGGTGTAGATAATGGGCCTCCCTTCTGTCTCAAGACTTCAATACAGTGAAGGTAGAGATTAATTTTCTTTATGTATAAAAACGTTTGTATGCTATGCAGCTTCTACAGAGACAAGAAAGTTGTCATTTGTCTTGCCCTTTCAAACCAGTGTAGGAGTGTACTATTGCCCTGCATCTTCTCTCTTCCACTTTCTCCCCTACTGTTTGTACAGAGCCTTCGATATAGGGAGCAAAAAGCATTTCCCCCATGCATGTTGAAGTGGCCCAACTCACTGGAGTAACCTTGATGTGCTCCTGCTCCCTGCCACGCTGCACTTCAACTAGATTTTACTTCACTGCACAGCAAGTAGTACACAAGGAAACCACACATATGGCTGTGCAGGCTTCCAGAAATCTAAACTTCCCAGTAAAGAGCAATTATAAACTCTCACTGGGTTTTAATTTATCTTTCTTTTAATTCTGTGTATTGTGTTCATCTAGACTAGTATCTCAGTGACCAGATTGCACCTCAGCAGGGTCAGTGTGAGGAAGACCGTAGCCAGGTGATAATACTGGCTTTGGTATAAAAAGCCATGTCCCTCTTTCCCAGACACTAATACTTCAGTGTCACACATTCCACCTCCAAGGAGCAAATAATATGTACCGTCATGGCATCTCACTGCAGTGCCTCAGAAGGCATGGAGGAACGGGGGAGGTGACAGTGAATAACAAATTGCCAATACAAGAAGTTACAGGTCACTTATATAGACAAGTTTCTATAAGGGCTGTCCAAATAGCACAGCTTATTTATATGTAGTTTCTTTCACCATTCTCTAGCATACTAAATTCTGCTTGGTCAATGGTGCATGCTTATGCTGGGACTAAGATCTTCAGGAAGGTTTACAAGCCCAGGCTCTGAAGCTTAAATTAAGGTTGCCACACATTGGAACCGTGAAACTGGAACTGGAAACCCTTTCTGAAACTGGCTCAAGCCAGATTGAGAGATTTCTATGCCTGGCTATCTTCAGCTGGATTGTTTGTGGTTACCTAGCACTTTTCTTCCTCTCTGACTCTCTTCATAAATCCCAAGAAACTCCTCTTGGCAACTCAGTGATGATACTATTGACAGATGCTTTACTATAATCTCTGCCATGCCCTTCAGAGACAGTCAAAGTATCCAAGAGCACTCTGTGCTTCCCATGTATCCTGATGAGGAAGGAGCAGATAAAACCCCCAGGGCTCTTCTAACTCCACTTCTGACGCACATTCTGTGGATAAATGTGCACTTCAGTGATAAAAGCATTAAGAAAAGACAGTAAGGGCTTTCTACAAAATTCTGTCCATGATTGAATATAGTCTAGCAGGTCAATAAACGTAGTGGGAAATGGTTTTCCAATACTTAGTTTCCTTTTGTGTTTTTTTAAAGCTGTTCTTCCCCCTCCCTACCCCAGTATTACTGGACTTGCTAGAAGCCTGATCATCCTGGTATCACTGGCAAAAGCACAGCTACTGCAGCCACTGGGAAGGCTAAAATGAATGAATCTGATAAAAAGTTTTACCCTAAGTAAGGTAGATTATATATATAAAAATAGGTATTTATATTTTATATATTATATACATTGTATAGAATTGATACATAACATATGCTATATTTATATTTAATGCATTATATAATATATAGTTAATACATTATATATATTTTACATATATTATATATACACAAACACAGAAAGACAAAAAAGTCTATTTAAAACCTGCTCCCATCAGTTGCATAATTTCTTGAGCTCCAGTTCACAGGCTGGTATGAACCTGCAGGAGTTCTCCACGTGTGTGGCCACAAGGCAGTCCTGTCCCCTTAAGCCTCAGAGAGATGGGCAGTGGACACAAGCTAGGCAGCATAAAGAAGCAAGCTGCCAGGTCTTAGAGGAAAGCAGACTTGCTTGTAAATTTATTCTGAGCTGGCTTTGAGTCAGTGCTTGGAAAACAGATAAACAGATAGCAACAGAAACCAGGTTGGTCAAGTATCTGGGTTGTCAGGCTCAACCTCAAATGCTCATTTACTACTGAGGAAGAAATGTAATTTATTTTTTTTAAATGATCTTGTGATGAGCTCTTGACAAAGGTTATGCTTTTCTCTATGCACACTTTTTCTTCAGAAACAGGGGAGAAGAGCAGGCTCATCATGCACACACAGTGCAGCCAGATTCAATACTCGTTAAGTAAGAGATCAAATCAACAGGGAAATATTTGGAAGCATCTGAGTGGTTGTAACAGAGCAGGAGGAGAGAAAACAAGTTCACTAATGAGAACTGTATGTCCCTTTAGTACCAAGCATAATAGGGCTGTTTGCCTCTGAAGGCAGCAATTTTTAAAGTCATACCCTCTGTAGAGCAGCTTAAATTCTGTTCTAGCATGCTTCCTCCTACATCAGCATTTATGAGCTTTCTGTTCAGATGGGATGTGGACACCACACTGCGTCTCTACATACCTGGATGGGATGCTGAAAGTGCAGAGGGGGAGAGCTGAGCCCTTCTGCTGGCTAGAAATCTCTCAAATCCAGCAGGGAGATGAGGAACGTTTGTCTGCTGAGGAAGATGCTGCGGTGTGAATGGCACTGCACAGTAACTGTTAGAGGGTGCACGTGGGGAAGCATGACGTGGCTTAACCCACAGTCAAAAAGAGTTTGGCCAAGCTGATTTACCCTTCCTTCAGCAGAACTAACCGTAAAAAAAACCCAACAACCCAGAACCTCTTCAATCACAGTCTGGATTGAAAAGCAACAAGTTAATGAGACAGTTTTGCATAAGGGCAGAGGCTCCTGCATGTAAAAGACAGAGAAGCCCAGCGTTTGCATTGGGTGACAGCAGGGAAAGGCAGTACCGGCGTGGGTACAGCAGCTTCGAGGGGATTAAAGCCAAGCTGAGCCACAAAAACTTGTCTCTAGATTAATTTTAAAAATATTTTTTGCATTGAGGATGATGCTCCAATTCAGGTCAATTACAGCACCATGTACTTGCCATAACTTTGAGCTCACCCACCTCGGGGAAGAGCCTCGTGTGCACTTGCAGCCCCTGTTAACCAGCCCTAGAGCTGCTGCACTAATGATGCTTGCAGAGTCTCTGGCTGTGTTTTCCTGAGGAGAGAAAGCATCCCCACCTCCTGTTGCTTATCAGTCTGGGGGACCTATTTTTATCCCAATGGTGTGATGTCTTGGAGCACCAGAAACCATTTCAGTGGGAAGGGGAGGAAAGCACTCACTGCATGCCCACGCCCTGGCTACAGCACAAACCTGCAAGCAGAGCTGGTGGCACATTCCCTCCCGAACATATTGCTTTTTAAACCCATGAGCAGCAGCATTCTTTGATCTGTTGCCAGAGCTTGTGTCACCTAGCAACTCAGGGGGACTTCAGCCTTTTCATCACTCTTCCACCAACACTGTCACAGCATAAGGTGTAGGCAAACCTTTAAATGCTTAATGGGCAGGAGGAGGCACCACAGCAGGAGAGGGCAGCAAAAGCAGCAAGCTGACAGAGTGCCTCACCCAAGAGCATAACTCTAGGTATGCTAAGTGCATGTGTAAGTAACGGCCTCTGCCCTGAGAAACTCAGTCTAAAACACGGAAGATAATAAAAACTTATACACCACCCCCCAAGAAAAACCCCATCTCATTCCAAGGATGGTGAGGGAGAGATAGAGCAGGTTAAGCAACATACCCCAGTGCACAGGAAACCTGCTACTGGGTCCAGTGCTGCTGGACCCCTGACTCATCCATGCGAGCCCACTGCTTCTAGCTACAACAGAGACTGTTGTAGCAGCACCAGGGCAGGTTCAGATTGGACATTTGAAAAAAAATTTTTCACCAAAAGGGTTATCAGGCATTGGAACAGGCTGTCCAATGTATTTAAAAGATGGGTAGATGAGGTGCTTATGTTTACAGTTTGGTAGAGGACAAGTACGGTTGGACTCAATGATCTCAAAGGTCTTTTCCAACCTAGTGATCCTGTGATTCTGTGAAATATGACCAAACAGTGCTCTTTAGCATTACACATAATTTACTATTCTGCCATAAGATTACTGTATTGAGCAGAACCTGCTGTTTAGCTTGACAGTGCCTCAGTCAGAATTACTATGCTTTTCTTTTACTCAGCTGTTCTTAACCTGCCTGCCTTGTGATTTCAAGATTAGTCAGCTCTTGAACAGTCCCCTGAACATAAGAGTTTTATAAAACCAATAGAAGTCATCAGTTTATCTTGACAAAAGAGTGCCATGAAAAAAAGCAAGCTTCAATAGGAACTGTTTCACTGGGATAAGAGATGTGACTCAGGAAGTACAGATGAAGAACACCCTCTCCACAAGCCTCATGAAAATTACAGTTTAGAGAAAGATTGCTAAACTCAGTGGTCCCACTTTCAAGCAACACCTCCTGTTGCCTGTATCCTCCATCCCAATAGACTGTAGTACTGCCCACTCCAGAGACAGAGAGTTGTGGGAGCTTTTAACCACCACTTGCTCTCCCCTGTCCTCCCCAGTTCCTTCCCCTAGATGAGCCATATGCAGACACCTTCAAAAGTGCTCACCTTTGGTTTTACCTCGCCTGGTAGGAGTCCTGGCCTCCTGCAAAAACAAAAACAGCACAAGGCATGCTGGCTGTGATCCCTCCAGGCTGACTGAAGTAGTAATTTCTCTCACAGATTTCATTCTCAAGTACAGGTACTTGTGTCTGTTGCAACCGCCTAGCTAGAATAAAACATGAGATTGAAATGTATGTTCTGGCAAACATGAAAAATCAGAGACCCACCTTCTTCCATGATTCCCCATCCAGACACAGTGCAGAGAGAAGGATGTCTCTCTACTGTTGGACAGACACTGGCCTCCCAGTAACATACTCCAGGGGGAGTCTGGCTGTATCAGGGCAATGTTGGACCTAGCTCAGTGCGTGGAAGTGGGGACACACCACGATGCTTTTCAACTGCTTCACCTGTGACCAGGGCAGAGGAGTCAGGGGAGAAGGAACAAGTTGCCCTCTAAGCGCATCCTGAAAGCACACTTGTAAAGGAAGGGGCAAAATTCCATGGGCAATGTCCAAGCTCAAAACAAGTCATGAAAAGAAACAAGCAAGGTGCAAGGACTTTGAAGAAAATCCCCCCTTCTCCATTTTTTCAGTTGAGAAGACTGCTGGGATGGATTATGTAGACCTCCTTTGCCTAGAGTGCAGGCTGGCTGCTCTGCTGGGCAAAGACAAGCCACTAAGGTTTTGCAGAATACTCGTGTAAGTCACTTGTGCTTCTTTTTCACATGTATTTCTGCCTCCTTCCCATAGAGTCAGCAAGATTTTTATAGACGGGTATATTGCTTAGCACCAAGAGAGTAAGATGCTGAGGACATTCAGTCATCTCTGTTAGATTTTAAGACTTTTTATTGCTAGCAATAAGAACCAGATATAAAACATACTTCTATAAACTGCAAGTTAGTTAAATGAGACCAGAGTTACTGGATTTCCCTTCTCATTCTTCAACCTATGCTACATAGAAGTAATTTTATCTTGCTGTCAACATCATTTTATCTGTGCATATAGATCTAGTTTGAGAAATATTGTAGGAGCAATTACACCAAAGTCAACATTTTTAATGGCATTGCTTGTTTTTTCCCTGTTCTGTTGACTCTCTTGGGATTCTATCATGGTCTCCTACTGTCATAGTCCAGTGCCAGAGTTTAATGGATCCATATAATGAAAGCATTGGAGCTACTTACAGTCAGCCGTACAGCTTCCTTATTCATCTGTAATACATCCCTTCTGGCTCTTCTCTAATTAGTCACTTATTATCAGAACTGCTGAGCAAGAGCTTCTCACCATGATAAATACGTTGCATCAGTTCTGGCTTCACTACAGCTCTGATAGCAGATAGTCCAATTAACTTTAATGGATCTCCTACAAGCAAGACCAAACTGTTGCCATCTCTAAAATCAGTGATCATGGAGAAAGGGCAGAAGGAAGGTTTTCACAGGGGACAGGAGGCGTGAATATAATTTATAGCTCTCCAGCTGTTTGTGCCCCAGCCTGGAGGAGCAGAGGTGGCCCAGGCATGTGCTGATCACACAGCTGCACATGGTGGGCAGCTGTCAGCAACCACAGAGGGCTGATACAGCCCCATCACTCTGGTAATCTCCCAGGAGCTTCAGGGCAGCGTGCCACTGACAACAATGATGACAGGACGCCTCAGCCCCACTAACACACTTGATCAGCCACAGGAGAGTAACTGCAGAAATGTCATGGATGTCTGCAAGAGAGCCAGAAAACTAGTTATGTGTTCACAGGCAAGTTTCTTGTTTTGCTAGATAACCTCTCACAGTGGATACAAGACAACCAAGAGAGGCCATATTTTTCTGCTTCAGTCCTAAGATGAGCATGTCAGAGGGCAAAGGAGGTTCTGGTGCTGAAAGCAGGTCTCTCCCATCCTCTATTCTGTGTCCCCACTCCCAACAGGAGGACATATCACATGGATGGAAAATGAGAGATAGGGCACCTGCCTATCACTTTTCATCCATGCAAGAAGATCACAAAAGATGACCTGAGGTCAGAAAGCATCAGCCTCACTACATAATCCTCTTCTATGTTAGAAGAATGCTTCTCAGACCAGAGCAGAATTTAATTTACCTAAGGAGACATGCTTCAGAGCCAACCAGTGCAGTAGTTAATCCTGAATCTTCTCTTCCTGTCTTCTCTGCAAGACAGGAAATAAGAGTTAACTCCAACTTGGGTCAAGAGCTCTGGCTTGTTTCTTCAAAAAAAAGTCCCCAATCTGGAAGGGAAAATGTATTCATCCCCTCAAGCAGCAGCTGGCACACATTCACGAAAGTAGAAAGCAACAGTAGCAGACTGGCCCCCAGGATCAAGATTCTTCTCTATAATGAGATTTTTCAAGGAGAACATCAGATTGGCAGAATTAACAAGGCTGCTTATTTGAGGTAACAGAAGTTAGTCATTTCATGTCCCGGTGAGAATAAAACCCACCACCTGAAATCATCTCCCTTATTTAGGGAAGGGAGTTCTGCCACAAGTAACTATTCTGTTTTAAAGTTACCTTGACAGAATGCAGCAGGATTAGCCTAAAAAATAAGATCAGGTGTCTAAAAATAGCTGCAGAAGACACAGACATTGTTAGACACAGCAAGCATCTCTCTGCTAAACTGAATGAGCAAGCTGGGCTTTGAACCCTCTGAAGGTCTTATCCCTATCACTTTCAAAAGGTACGGACTCAGCACTGGTTTGGGAGTTGAGAATCCAGAGATTAGCTGTGGGAGGAGAATACAAGAAGCTGTATTTTTAAGATGAGAAATGTCATCCTGTAAGCATTTGTGGCTTTAGCTAATCTAGGTTTCTAAAATAACCAAAACCCCAGAGTCTTGGTGACTTTCTGATTACAGCAAGAACTTTTTCAGGAGAGGTGCCTGCAAAACAGTGATAATCAGTGATGCCAGTAAGCAATAGCAACTGGAATTAATCTACTACAGTTATACAACAGGTACACAAAAGCAATGCTAATTTTCTCACAGCAGCATTACAAGCAATCTTCAACAGACAGTGTGAATGCCCTTGATTGCACAAAAAAAAGTCCCTCACTTGAGAATTGTATTTGCCATGGTTGAGGGGTACAAGCAGAGTCTCTCTTGAATGGTCTACATGTACTAGTTGAGGACCTAGAGAACAGCTGTTAGACTTTTCTTCCTATTCAGAGCACACAGCTTGCATAGCATCTGGAAGTCCCATAATTGCAGCTGGATAGGAAGCTTGCACTTTATTCCAGAGGAGCTTTCCTATAAAAATATGAATTTCTGATGGCAAAGCTGGAAAGCATCAAGCAAAATGCTCCAGGATGCTGAAAGCTCTCCCCTGAAAGTTTCCAGATCCAAATGTCAGCCACCTTCTCCCCACTTAAAGACTCCTTTCCAATGGAAACCAGATTTCTTTATCAAGGGAGCTGTAGTGTTAAAACTTATCCAGCATTTGCTAAACATGTGCAACTGAACTACTACCACAAAATAGATGGAGGAAAAATAGTTTTTTTGCCAAAGATCACTTGCCAATAGCAAGCCCAGGACAGCTCAAGCCTCTTACCCAGTTTATTTGGTGTAAAGAAAAGTGCATCAGTCCCTCACCATTCTGCTCTGTCTTTTGGTTCATGTACAAGCCTGTAAAGAGACAGAATTCAGTTCAAATATCTTCACTTCTGAGTGCCAGATTGCTTTTCACCTGAAGAATAGATATCAAGTTCTGCTGAAGTGAGTGTGGTGCCTGGAAGCTGTTTTTTAAAAAGACCTGGGATGTTACAACATGCTTTTATTTGGTCCAAGCAGGAGGAACATATGGATGTATAGATGTTTAAAAAAAGGAAGGTAAGAACATTTATTTCACTAAAGATTTTTATATTGATAAAACTGAAGCAGATTTAAAGCAAGGAAATAAAAATATTTCCCTTCAAAAGTACGGGAAAGAGATGCCTCAGATTTACAATTTTTCATTATGAACTGAACTAATTCTGCTGAAATTTCATTAAAGAACTCACATCCATTTCAGTGGAATTAGACAACTGTCAACAATCACCCTTTCGCTCTGCCTTACTGTGAGCATTTGTCATCTTTAGTGACACTTGGAGCAAAGTTGCTCTCACTCCTCCTTGAGTAGAGTGATGCAGAGCAGAGGCCTGAGCCAGCAGCACATGATTGTGTGCTCTGCTGGCTCTGCAACAAAATGAGAGCCACGGTCTTACATCCAGCCCCACAACACCAGATGGCTCTCCATGAGAAAACACAGCCTTGGATCAGGATGCAGGATCTCCCATGCCAACGATGTGCTTGGCCACATCATGATGGGCAAGACAGGTGGGCATACGTCAAGGCTACTGCAGAAGCTCTTACATTGTCCTCCCAATGGTACCAAGTACCATGTTAACAGAGAGAGCGTATTCTTGGTGATAAAATATGCCTGCTTCCACAGGGATTTCTAATTTGAGACTAAACAATTAGTGCTTACCTGACTGGTTTTCTTCATCAATGTAAATAATAACTGCACCATAAGTGCAGCCTGGGATAAGTTCTGCAGCAAAGAGAAAGAGCAAGACAAAGTCATCACGATGGAAACACCTAATCTTCATAACCACAGACTGCACAAAACCTAAATTTCAGAAGAATTTGGGTATGGCTTCCTTTGGGGAGTATGCCACAATTTGAACCAAAGCAGTCTGGGGCACTTTTGGCCTGACTGCTCCCTCCTATGCTGGGTTACAGTCAGGTCTGCTGCCTTAGGCTGGCCTAAGCTTTGCCTTAAGCGTTTCTACTGTTGTCTTTACTGTGACACTCAATGCTTCATACTTCAAAACAGTCAGTGTCCTGTACAGAGTGCCCTTCCAAGAGCTTTTCATTCCAGCACGTAAAGTAGGTGATCTTTCCTTTTGTTTGGTTTGGTTTTAATGCAGACTGCAAGTTCTTGCACCAAAAGGGCAGTGGCAACCCAACCAACAGGTCTGTATACCCTCAAGCATCCCTAGGTTTAGCACTGATTATCCACCCCTTGTCAAGGCAGCAGGGGAAAAGGAATGTTGCTGCTGTGAACAGTAGAAATGGCAACATGACTCATCACGGGCTGGAATGAGCTCGGTGGGATACTTGCCTCATGCAAGCAGTAACAGGCAATAAAAATAAAGATGCTGGTACTGTGGGTGGGAAGTATTATCAGACAGACCATGCACAGTAAGAGTAGACACCTTCGCATGGGGCTAAGGAGTTGCTTGGGAGGTTCTGGCACTGCCTGGAGGAAAAGGCTGACTATATTGTGTGCAACATGCTCTCTACTTTCCCTTTACCCTGAATTTTGTGCTGTACTTCAAGATAAAGCTATCTTGAGGTAGGAGAGACAGGTGCCTACAGCACTTACAACAGTCACAGCCCCTCCATACATGAGTTTGGAGGTGATGTCTAATTGACAAAATATGCCCAGAGGATCAGTGACCTCAGAACCTTACAGTTCATGGTCTTGCTTGTCACGGATGTTTCTGGCAGGATATTATGGAATCACTCCCCTAAACAGTCCTTAGTGCAGTGGTTTAAGTGCATTTTCTCCTTTTATTACCTTTACAACATACTCTGCTGGAGCCTCAATGAGCCGGTGGCACTTTATGTTCATGGGATACAAGCCAGGGTAATTAGCAGTATCAATCTTCCCCTTTTAATAAACCCAAATCAACAACTTGGTTTTAAAGGAACCCAGGCACATTACAGATAGTTATTATTTAAAAGGGGTCAGAAAGGAAAGACATTTCTCCAACATCAGCAAGGCCACCTGCTTCAGAGTCCTTATGGATGGCTATGAAGATGAGCTTAAGTCACAGCCAGCATTGCTCACTTTCAGAAACAAATCTAATGGTGACCTGGCCTGACTCTGGTAGCAGAGAGGCTGGGAAGATGTGCTTGCAGGTTTTACCCGAGGGACACAAAGAGCTGGTGGTAGAGGTGAGCTGAACATACATTTATTCAGGTCAGTCTCACAGTGGTTCATTAGGCTAGATCCCGTTGAGAAGGTCTCGCACTGAATGGAAAGATTATTCAGCTTTCATTACCTAGAAAATATTTAGAGGTGGTACAGAGAAACTGAGGAGATGGGACTTGATCCATAACAGCCACAGGAACAACCAAATATTTCTAGAAGATGAATTGCATGGACTAAGGATTAACATTATCATCAACACATTGCCATTAATGCTAACTGAATATGGAAAGGCAGCCAGTATTTCAAGGAAATGTTTGTTCACTCTTGGTTCAGTATTAAACACACCTTATGTCAGGACAAGAAGCTATGTTTCTTTTTGTCTGGAAAGTTCAGCCTTTGAGCTGTGTCTCCAGTGTGTGTGACACTTACAGGCTCTGCTAACATGTCAGAAACTCATCTGGACGTGCAACAGCTAAGCAAGGCTAAGCACTCTGATTATTCCAGGGTCCACAGGAGTAAAAAAGTTATATTTAGAGATACGGCAGATGAAGCACATAATTACATAGAGCTGAAAGACTTTGAGATGCCCACCACAGCATGCCAGATGCCAGCACAAATATAAACATGTCCCTCAGTCCCTTCTGCCCTGTTCCATCACTCCCTCATAAAATGGGCTGGTCGGGGAGGGGTGCTCCTGGGTGCCTCTAGGGTAGTCTTGAGTGTGGCCAGGGTTGGTCCTGGAGTTGTGGTGCAGTACTCTGTGTTATCACTGGGTGTGAGTGTAATTTGCCACGGGGTGTTATTGTTCCCCTTTCCCAATGATGATTTTGTCAGTAACCTGTCCTTATCCCAACCCAACAGGACTCCGTTTCTCCTCCAAGAGTGAGTGAGTGGTGTGTTGTGCTCAGCCACAGGCTGTTTGTGCCTGAACCACCACAGCATCTATCTGCATGGCTGAGCTTAGTTAACCCTTTTAAGTCCCAGTGCAGACTGGGAGTGTTTGGTTACTATGGCCAAACTAGTTACCTGCTGTCAGGATAATTATCCTCCAAAGCCTGTGGGTACCAAATGCAGCTGCTTTCTCCAAAAAGCAAGATGCTTTGGAAACTGCATTCCCTGCACAAGGAGAAAAAATAAATTGAATGGAATGTACATGCACTATTGGTCAAGGCACACGCTATGGCACTGCAGTGGTTTAAAACAGAAAGTGCTTGCCATCCAGCTGAGAGAAAGCCTCAGGTGAGAGCACACTATTTCTTTCCTGAAGTCCTTAAAAAAAAAAAATCCTGAACTTTCACAACTTGTCCCACCAACCAGCAACACAGTGGGCTCACATTCATTCAGCCTGCCAAGAGCTGATGTGACTATTGCAAGCTTATTTTTTTAACAAAGCACTGCTTTTATGTTGGCCTTATCTTCATCTTCTGTGGGCATTTGGTCTGTGTCAGCCCTGACAGCTCTGCTTTGCAAAGGGTAATGTACCCACTTTCTAACCATGCGACTTCTGCTCCTTGCAGCTACTGTTCCCAATTAAGAGGAACATTCTTAACTGTGCACAGTCCCCCTTTGAAAGCATAATCATTAAGGATCCCTAGCAAAGTGATAATAGGTTGGCTATTAGTTGATACCAGCACCTCAACTTTGATGGCTGTGACAGAAATAGCACCATGTCTTTAATTCGGCACAGAAGAATACAAGTGGTCGGCGGGGAGTCGCTAGACCTGTGCCTAGCTGTGAAAAGCACTTCTGATAAGCCACTAAAACTGCAACACTTAATACAGTGCCTCTCTTCCCATTCACATTCAGAGCTGTATTTCATAGAATGGTTTGGGCTGGAAGGGACCTTAAAGATCATCAAGTTCCAACCCCCCTGCCATGGGTGGGAACACCTCTCACTACACCAGGCTGATCAAGGCCCCATCCAACTTGGCCTTGAACACCTCCAGGGAGGAGGCAGCCACAGCTTCTCTGGGCAACCTGTGCCAGTCCTCACCACCCTTGTAGTGAAGACAGCCCCCCTACTCCACCAGAACCCCACCAAGCAAAGCCACGACACTGATCAATCCCACATACTGCTTGAGGAGCACAGCAACAGCTCAGATCTTGAGCTGGCAGGTGCTCAAAGCAGGCTTTTATTAGAGCAGGGCTGATGCACAGTGCTCGAGGGACATCTTGCTAAGCTGGAAGGTTTAAACTCAGCCAGAAAGAGGGCAGTCTGAGTATCCTCCTTCTTTCCTTCAGAGGATGCAGGGATCATTACAACAGGGCTTCTGAAAGGGGGGACTTTTCTGCTCAAGCCATTGGTTTTGCCATCCCAAGTTAAAAAGTTGATAAACCTTGCTGCTGAAGCAGCTGCAGGAAATTAAAAAGAACTGCTGTTGGTGGAGGCAGAATTAGTAGGGCAGTGTGGGTCCTTAAGTTGCTGAACAGACAGGGAAGAAAAAGTACCTCCCAGTACTCATTCCTACCTGGTGTCATGTGCTGGGCAATTAAGTTCACAAAATGCAGCTACCCAGGAGAAGATACTTGGTGAGCCCTGGGCCGTGGTGCTTCTCTGGAGAGTATCCCATCCTCTGGCACAACCAACCCTGCACAGGACAACATACCAGCCAGAGTCCAGGTGCTGCCAGTCCTTAGATATGCAAGGAAGCCTCTGCCATCACCCTGTCTGAAGCCTGCTGAGGAGGAAAGGTACCATTTATTCCTGTGCCAGCTGTACCCACCTTTGACAGTGTCGCATGACAGGCCAACTTTGCTGCAGAAGCCAACACAACCTTGCTCGCTTCTTTCCAGTCACAGGGGCCTGGCACTATCCCTGTGTATTTAATCTAAAATGCACCAATCTAAGCTCTGTTTCATTCCCCTGATGTGACTTGCAGTTTGGCACACTACCCTTCCCTGTACACAAACCCTTATTTTGCATGAAGGGTGATAAAATTAATGCCATTTCCCCAACATCAGCTGCAGCACTGCTTTGAAAACATTTGGATCAATGACAGAGGGCAGGGATCTTCCCAAGCTACTGCTAAAAAAATATTCATGCAAGCACACCCTGAGGAGACTAGTGACAGCCTGGTCAGCAGCCTTCCCTAGGGCAGGATGTTGTAGTTTTGCATGGCGGGATCCCGGTGGAGAAGGGGGGGCTGCAGGGGTGACTTCTGCAAGAAGCAGCTAGAAGCTTCACCTAGGCCTGACAGAGCAAACACCAGCTGACTCAAGGCCGGAGTTGTTACTGACTGATGACGAGCCCATCAGCAACGGTCACAGCACCTCTGGGAATCACATTTAGGAGAAAAAAACCACTAGTGGTCACTTTTTGCCACCAGCGAAGGGAGTGAGAAGATATAAGAAACTATACAGACACCAAGGTCAATGACGAAGGGTGTGGGAGGGATGAGGCACCCCAGGTGCCAGAGAGATTCCCCTGCAGCTCATGGAGAAGACCGTGGTGAAGCAGGCTGTCCCCCTGCAGCCCACGGATGATGACGGGGAGCAGGGATCCCATCTATAGCCCCTGGAGGACCCCACACTGGAGCGAGTGCCCTCTCTTGGGAAGGCTGCTGAGGAGTGGGGGCAGGCAAGTCTCCTCTACTGTGGATGAGGCCCAAGTCACTGGGGATGTACACATTAAAAGCAACATTCACAGGCATTCCCACCTCCTTTAAAATCTACCAAAACTCAAGCAAGTGCAATTCCTTTGAGAGAATAGTTTTCAGATATCTAGAGGAGAGAGTATAAAAAGTAAGAATTTTACATACAAAGGAACTATTTCCACTTTTGTAACAATTTGGAGGGACAGCTTTGCTTGTGAGAGGCTCCAGTACGCCGTCATGAATATACACAGCAGCACTGTAAACATGCAACCTTCCCCAATGTGCTCCAAGGTCCCATGCTGCAGAAAAATGCTGATCTCCTAAGGCAGGGGCTGGTCCTCTGACAAGCACAGCAGACCTGATGAGCAAAGGGGTATTTGTATTTTCTATCTGGCAGGAGTCACCTTCTCTTATGTTTCTATTTCTAAAAGGAAGTAGCTCCTTTCCCTTATCCATGATCCTTTATTCCTCCAACTGACAGAAGCAGAAGACACTGCCATATGACTCATTCTCAGCCATCTTCCCCCAGCTGCTAGCCAGTGTCCCAGTCTGGAAGTTCTTTATCCTTGTGGGAAAAGTGGATGGGCTGAACATTATCCCCTGCAGAGGAAAGGGTGCACAAATGAGCAAATGAACCCCACGCTTCTGGGAGCATGTCTGATTTCCAGGTACAAATGGCATTGTTCAAGTCGCACTATTCCATTTCTCCCTTTCCCTAAATATAGTCACGTGCAGTTGAATTACACACAGGGCCAATTCAGGAGAGAGATCAGGAAGACTATTAGCTGTCTTTGACCATTAATTTCAGAAAAAGGATAGTTAGGAAGGAGACAAAAGAAGAGGGGGAATTGCATGGCATGGACCAGGAAAAGAAAGCAAGTTGCATCTGTACCATTCTCATCCAGCAAAGAGACCAGACGTTGCCTGGGAAACTCTTCACACCATTCTCCCCAAAGACCAGTGTTGGTCAAATCACAGGAGTTATGCAGGACACAAAAAACTCAGCTCAGTTCAATCCAGACACATACTGATTATTTTTCCTTGATATCACAGTTTTCCTGGCTGCCCAGCCTTCACAGATGGGCGAAGCAAGGAGCCCCATAGGGTTTCCTCAAGGGTTGTCCCTACAGCTCAGATGATACCATCAAGCCCAGTTCACACCTAGAGACATACCTGCTCAGCCACAGAGTACAGGCACACAGGCAGCCCTCAAGCAGCATCCATCATGTTGCCTGCACCAGGATGTCCAAGTATTTCTTATTTCCCTTATTCCTGCCATTATGGGTAAACGGTAAGGCTATTACCATCCACACCAGTGATTTGAGATGTGACAGTGACAAAAGATTATTTTATATTGGCTGATCTGCCATTTGATGGTCATAGACAGTCATGGCCAGTTGGCTGCAACCCATCATAACTCCATACAACTCTGGGAATTGCCTTTGAAAAGCTTAGGAAGTTGGAGCTTCCCTATCTCTGACATCCTAAAATCACCCCCAGAGACTTTTCCTCTCCCTGCAGAAGTACTTGGATCAAGAAGGCTTTAATACAGCTTTCTTCTCGGCAGGCAGGGTCCTTGCAACCCACTGCTAGCTCATTGCCCAGGTCTGTGGCCAAGAGGAAGCTGATGGCTTTCCAGCAGCCAGCTGACAGCTCACATTAGCACCACAGGGTGGAAGGAAACATGCGGGTGCAGTTTGTATGAGGGGAAGACCAAGGCACGCAGGAATCTGGCATACAGAGAAAACACAGATGTATCCAGAGTACAGACCCTGACCAAGGGATTAACTTCCAGGACAATTAATGAAAGCCTAGGGCAAGAACTAACTCAATTGTTTTAATTCAGTAAGAATTAAAGGCATAACTGAAGGGACATTTCTTTACTATAGAGAACAGGAAGGGGAAGGGAAGGTGTTTTTTCTGGATCAGACGAGGATTTTGCCCATGTAAAGCAGCCTCCTGCAGCAGCAGCTCACCCCCCAGCCCTTGGGCTCCCACTTACCATACTGGGCTGGTTGCTGCAGGGCCATGGCACAGTACGTGTTGTGCAGATGTTTGAATGCAGAGTGTGCAATAACACATGAGACAGGAATGCTCTGCTCCTGTCTGTCTCTCCCTATCACCACCACGCTCTTCAGGAGCTTTCTGAGGGGAAAAAAACAACCCCAAAACAGTTCCGGGGTGATGAGGGAAGAGGTTACCACCACAAAGAGCTCCAGCCCTTGGAGCTGGGGGTGGCCTTTGGTAACAGGACTTAAAGAATGGCCGATTTCGCATTAGCAGCAAGGCTGAAGATTCCCTGACCTCCAGCTGGAAAAGCTGAACTTCCTTTATAATGGCTAAACGGGCTTCTTGTTTCATCTGCTACCCACGGCGCATACCTGGGCAACAGAGAGAAGGGGGCTGCTGGCTGGTTTCACTGATGCCACCTTGGTAGAGGGAAAAGTTTATCTTTTGTTTTGGGACTCACAGAATCATTGTGCCAGTTTTGGGCTTGAAACACGAACCTCAGCCCTTGTTACCTGCAGTCTGGGAGATGAAAAGGCACACAAGAAGCCTTAAGAACAACGGGAAGTGATTGCCAAGTCAGTTTGGCCCCTTAAATCTTCCTTTCTAATTCGTTATCAGTGCCTTTTAGAGATGAGCCTGTATCCAAGAGCTTTACAATGATTTTCAGCAGCTACATGTAGTTTAAAATAACACTATAAAAAGCATATGCCCCATTATGTTTTTTCTGCATATTTTATAAGCAATACAATGTCACACGTAAACTTAGAGCAATCCCCTCCAGAAGAGTTGAAATGCCATTCAGTATTCCTGTTACCAACTCGGTCGCTAGCTACGCTATCAGAGCAGCAAAAAATAGACTGGCAGTAGATCCCATTTTTAGCAAACAAGACCTTTAGCAAAGGAGTTTACTCTGCTCTAGAGACCAAGCAAGCACCCTGGGGTGCATGGTGGGACATTTTTACACTCATGGAAGACATGAACTGCAGCCATCGACCTGTCTGGTACCGGGCACTGCCAGAGATGCCTACAGGAGCCCCACAAATTGTCTGAGTTTTGGCTGCCAGTGTTTCCTGTTACCAAATCCCACAGCACAGGGCACAAGGCCGCAGTGACCCCATCTCATGGTCTGTGCAGTGAGGCCTGATTCAGAGGTTTTCCTGAACTACTACTGAAAGAGGACAAAACTAATTCCTGAAGTAATTGCCTTTTCTCTCTAGACTGTGTCCACTTTCTTCGAGTCCAAGAAATGCCAATGCTCAGACAAGAATTTTGAAGCCCATTTATCACTGATTTCTAGTAGGTTTATAGGGTTTTTGGGGGTGGTTTTTTGGTGGATTTCGGGTTTTTTGGTTTTTTTTAAACCCTGCCCTCAATCTCTTCTCTAACCTTTATGGGATTGCACCCCTTCATGGAAGTCTGACTGCTGTGAATTATCACTACCTTATTTCACTCGTGCCACCTTTGGAGGTGACAAGTCCAGGCAGCCTGGCTTGCCAGGGCTGGTAGGCACACGCTGCCTTCCCTGAAGTGTACCAGCCTGAGCACCTTCAATCAACGTACTGGGGGCAGTGTGTGTTCAACCAAGCCTTTGCTTCAGTGCTTTCTAGTAAATTAAGATTATTCCCCACCCCCTCTCATTTTCTAATCACTCCTAGCCATAAATTACAGACCTGCTAATGACACAGCTCAGCTTTAATCTCAGGAGGCTGCTTACTGGAACTGGAACGTTTCTGTACTTCCCAGCAGCGGCTGACACCGGGATTGCCTGGCAGTGCAAACGCTACAGTAATGGGAACACTGGAAGAGCAGCGGCAGCACAACAGCGCAGCATAAAAGCACCGGCAGGTTTCGCGTGGACAAGAGGAATGAGGAGGTGCCTCATTATCAAGGTTAATCTTGCACATTGGAATTTTTACACCACAGCAACTTCGTCATTATTCAACATCAGTCCTCAAAAACTGAGTCTTGCTCAATTTGAGCAAGAAACAGATGTGAAGCTGACCAGTCTGCCGTTACGTTATAAAGAATTATAAAAAAGCTGGCAAAGGGGCCACTTATATCATTGTCCCTGCCCATCAAGAGGTCTGTAGTGTGACCTGTAAAGCTGGTCTTGCATTAAAAGTACAGAAACCAACGTGACTGCTATGAGTAATGGGACAGATGCCAGGGCTGCTTTTACCAGCAAGCTGCAGTGCTTCACCTTCTGCCTCAGAAATTCTTCTCTGGTCTTTGCACTGAACAGAACATTTGAATTGGCTTTGCAGTCTCCCCCATGCAGGAAAGCCCTCTGCCCAGGCTGTAGGGAGAAACATGCAGAGACCCAGGTGGAGCAAGCAGGGTGCTGCTGGGTGGTGCATGAGGCGGTTCCTGCTAAGATGAATTTCTGCTGCAAGAGGTGTCAGGAGTGAAGACATCAGGCTGACCTGCTGTTCCAGACTGACTGTGTAGTGAGCAGCAGTAGTGACAACATTTCCTCAGATCAGACCACCACCACAGGAATGGAAATGGCCCAGTTTGAGGAATGACTTCAAAGAAAGGGTCAGGTACATTTTGAGATGAGGCAACTCCTGTTTCCTCCCAAAATGGGAAATAACAAATATCATCCCAGCCGGGAAAACAACTTCTTTCCTCCCAGTATCAGCATGGGATTCTTGGCAGCCCAGAGGAGTTGTTTCCAGGCTGCGTCTGACACTTAGCAGCTGCTTTTGGCCCCAGTGGTGCACAGAAGGAATGAAAGACCCTGAAGCATCCTGAAACAGGGAGGGAATGGACACCTCACTCTTCTTCCTTACATTCCTGAGTTTCCAGGGCTTGATGCTAGCCAGGGGTCCAGAGAATCCATGTCTCATATGCCATCTCTCCTCCTCCTCTGCCTTCTTGTCCTTCATGCTCCTACCTGCATACATTTTGAAGCCGCTGCACCTGCAGGGACTGGGTTTGGAGAGAAGGAGGTGGCAAATACCATTTGCAAGCATGCAACATGCAAATAGGTGGTGCTTGTCTAAATAGAACCACAGCCTGCTCAGTTGCTCATAAAGCATCATCCTACAGCTATCAGTCTGTGATTTTCCTTACATGCAAGTAAACTTACCTCTGTAGGAGAGACATCCACCCTTCTCATCCCTGCAGTCTCTTTCTACACCATAAAACTGAGCAAGTCCTCTGCTGGTGCATAGCACCAAAGATCTGCAGCTGCAGTAGCTCACACCTTTTAGAGATCTCACCTTGGCTATTAGATCAGCTCATTTCCCCCCAATTTGGGAGAAGAGTCAGCCTAGGAAGCTAGGCAAGAAGGACTTTAGTCTAACTTCCACTCCAGAGGGGCTAGGGTTTGATGACTTGAGGAAGAAAGAGATGCTCCTGCCTCTCCTCTGGGGCACACAAACCTGTCAGTGCTGATCTCTAGGCACCAACTCGAGAGAAGAATCCCAGCAGCAGAGCATCCTCTGAGCTCCTCAGGTGAACGCAACAAATTCCACACACTTCAGGCCTATACAGAAGACAAACAAGAGTGTTTTGCTGTGAGACAACACTCCATATGCTCAGATGCATCACCTCAGGCTCTTCTGGTAGGTAGGGAATTAACAGGACGAATCCTAGGTGTCACAGCTTTCCTAGCTTCAGCATGAGCTCCAAGCTGAAGGCAATTATATAGAGATAAATGAAAACACACAGAAATAATATTCTTGATAAGAAGCTGATGTGTGCAAAGCTGAGGTCTCCTGTGAGGTACTTTCATGATGTGTGTGCAGAGTCATAAAAAAAGCAAATTTATATTTCATCCAGCAGCCTAATTATTCTTGATGAAATGCAAGTGGGACTTACAAAATTAAGTAACAAGTGCAACAGGTTAGATGCCACCAGACTTTATTCAAAGTTTATTATTTTAATGCTTCCATACCTGAAGTGCCCAAGTCATCATGAAACTGAACTGCCCAGCATTGGCCTTGGTCTGAAATACACTGCAAGGAGTCGGAGCTTTCTCATGTGGCTTTTGGCACCAATTCTGCCTTAGGAATATGGAAAATAAGCACAGGCAAAGTTTGATGTCCAGCTAGGAATGCCTAGGTCCGGTCAAGATCTGAATGCTTCCTCAAACCGTGTGCAGTTTGAGGTAAACTTCTGGCAAACCCATTTACATTCTCCAGGAAAACCCCCTTCAGCCCTGACCCAGCAGGAAGCAACGCACATGTTGACAGGCCTGCCAGCCACACGCTGGGTGCAGGAGGAAGGGGTGTGCTGCTCTCCAGGCTCAGCTCCAAAACCTGATCTGCACAGCAAAGATCACACAGGAGGGGTTATCTCAAAATGTGTGGGACACAAAAGGAACCAATTGCAGCTCCTCAGACTGGAGGTCTGCTACTCAAGGCTGGGAGGTTTCAGGAAAGGAGTAGTCATGGAGCTTCTGGCTTCTTTGCTGAGGACAGCAGCTCTTCCTCCACTGGCTTAAGCTACTTCCTTAACCTTCCCATCAGGCTGGCATTAGAAAACCCACCAGTCTTTCACACCACCCTATCCAAGTGGCAGTGAACTGAGGAGCCCTCACCTTTCTCATCTACCGAGGCAGCCAACCACCCCAAAGACAGCAGCAGCAAGTGGGACTCATCCCACAAGGCTGCAGGGATCCTTGCACAACTCCTGCAAGCACTCCTGGCTGTCAATGGCTAATTGAGCTCCTTGCCACCCCATTCAGCCCAGCCTCTTCCTTTTTATTTTTTTTTCCCTTTAATAGCATGTTACCGCGTTCCCAGGACACTCTCTGGCCTCAAAACACTTGGGGAACACTGCAGAAAGCTCAGTCACAAATTCATGCACAATTTTCTAAGCCATTGACCTGGACCAAGCTCTCCCTAGCCCTTGCTGCTCACTAACTCTCCCGTATCTCCCCATATCCAATTATCTCCCAATAAACACCACTGCGGTGATTATTGTTAAAGCAGCAAGCCTACTAGCGAAGTAGAAAATAGACAGACTTCATTAGGGAGTTAAATGATGGAGAAAACACCATTCCCTTAGGTGGGGAGAGAATTAGCGTTGACAACTGCAGAAGAACCAGCATGGTGTTGGAGCAGGGTGGGAGGGATGTGAGTTAGGTGGCTACTCCATCTCATGCCCCAGATGGGCAGATCTTTTTATTACCATTTCCTTCTCTTACCTACAAGCATCCCTAGGAAAGAAATCTTTACATGGGTGGGGGAGCAGGCTAGATAGGGAATTATAAATACATTAGCCACTGTAGTAGCATAAGTAAGAAAGGTTTGAGAACATTGCCCTCCTAGAGGCTTTTCTGACCTGTCTGCCTCAGGGTAGCCAGTTAGCAGACTGAGAAGGACCAAGCAATTTTTCTTTGTTGTGCAGACAAGGCACCTCACCACAGCTGATTGGCTTGCATGAGGAACCACTTATTTGCCACAGCAGCTGTGACAAGCAGCACCTAGAAGGAGGGGGTACAAAAGAATTCCAGTCCCAGCAGAGCTAAGCAAGGGCAGCCCAAAATCACTCACCTGGGGCAAGCACACCAAGATCCTGCACGGTTTATGAAAACTGACTGGCTATATTCGCCTGTTTGGTACTCGTGGTTTAACCCCAGACAGCATCTCAGCCCCACGCAGCCGCTCACTCACTCCCCTACAGCAAGATGGGGGAATCAGAAGAGTGAAAGTGAGAAAATTCATGGACTGAGATAAAGACAGGTAAGGCAAAAGCCGTACAGACAAGCAAAGCAAAACAAGGAATTCATTCCCCACTTCCCATGGGAAGTTCAACCATCACCAGGACAGCAGGGCTCCATCATGCATCCCAGTGACTCAGGAAGAACACCATCGCTGCAGACAAACATCTCCCCTTCATTCTTCCCCCCGCTTCAATATGCTGGGCATGACGTCATATGGTACGGAATATCCCTGTGGTCAGTTGGGGTCAGCTGTCCTGGCTGTGTTGCCTCCCATCTTCTTGCGGGCATCTCCAGCCATCTCACTGGTGAGGTGGGGAGCTGAAAAGTTCTTGGCTCTGTGTGAGCACTGAACAGCAGTAAGGAAAACATCCCCTTGTTACCAACACTGTTTCCAGCACAAATCCAAACACATCCCTATGAATAAAATTAACCAGCAGATAATACCAGCTTTTCATCTGTGAAGCAGTACACAGGATTTACTGAGAGGCTGAAGTAGCTGCTCTAAGGATGAGAATTATGTGACCTTTTTTACAAGGAGAGCTACTACTCACATACTGCAAGAGCAACTAAAGCACAGAGCTGACTTTTCTTCTGGGGCCAGGGACTGCAGAGCCCCCCAGGCGCTGCAGTGCTTCCAGGCACATGGACCCCCAGGGTCTCCCACAGCATAGCAGCCATCTCCACCCCACCTCAGAGCTGCTGAGCAGCCAGGGGGGCAGCACAGCCTGGAGGAGGTGAGCACTGCCCAGTCTGTCCCCTCTTGCCATGTCACTGCCAGTCCCAGCTGGCAGTGGGAAGACCCCTCTCCTGGGATAATAACAATGCCAAAGGCCAAATATATCTGTGGGCAATGGAGGGAAGCAAGACCACCGTGCTGTAGCTTCTGTTCTACTGAAAGGGCAAAAACCTGCACACTGCTCCATGGAGCAGGATCCAGGCTATGACCTGGACGTACATCTTCCATCTCCAACACTACAGCTGAGGACCTGGGCAGAGGGGCACTGGGGAGCAAGCTCCATTAAGAAGCCCAGCACTGTTGGGATCCAGGAGAACTTCAGGGTGTATGGGCTGACTTCAAAGTAAGCATGCAATTCCCTTTCATGCTACAGAGCGTTTTGCACACACCAAGATGGCAGAAAACACTATGGCTTGTATTTGCTTTTCCAGATCCATTTCAGTGGAGGTGTTTATCACCATCATGACCCAAAGTGAACCCAAGCCCTGGGAGCACACAGGAGCATCTAGGACTGTCTGCCAGGGAGAAAAAATTTAGAACAAAATTAGTTTCTTTTTAATTTCTTCTGTTTTTCTCATTGCACTCTGTAGGCTTGACGCATTCATGACCAATGTATAAAGCCTGACATGAAGACCTTATGTCAGTGTAACGTCCAATCATCAAGACCCTGTAACCACCAGCCCTCATCCTTTCTCATGCTTGGGCTCCAAAAAACACCGGCTCCAATATTTTTATACAGCCAGACTCCAATAAATGTGCTGCATAGTGCTCCTACATGACTGATAACTGGGACTTCTTGGGCAGTAAAATGTAAATCAAGTGGAGTAAGAAACTTTGGCCCTTCCACCTCCAGAAGAACTTGTTCATGGTTGGTCGTGAGGATCAGACTGACTCTACAGCCAAGAGAACAAAACCAGACATGACACTTACTTTTCTTACTTTTTATATAAAATAGACATTTACATACATTTTCTTTTGCAGACTTTGAGCATAACTCCTTTATGTGAAATCTAGCCATAAATCCCACAGTGAAAAAAGCAAAGACTTTGCAAATTCCTGTACCACTGACACACACCCATCTGCTACTAAGTGTGATTTGTTTTTTTAAAGATTTATAATCTATGGGCTGTTTTCTTGTTTGGCTTTTTTTGCTTGTTTTTATAAGATATGCACAACTGACTAAAAAGAAAAAGAAAAAACATCCAGAAATCAGACCCATAAGAACAAGAGGCAATGCAAACAACTCCCGCATGAGGAACACGCAGTGTGACATCCACTTCAGGCAAAGATTGCAACATTAATACAGTTTAGAAGCCGTAACTTTTACAGGGGAAATTACTGGGGGTATTTTCTGGAAGAAGAGAGTTCCAGCAAGTCATTACAAACATGGCAATGAACTTTTGCACAAAGCCACTGAGTTTACCTGAAGCAACTTTGCCACGCTGAAATGCTAGTGAATGCAAAGCCCTTTTTTCTTTTTTCCCTTTTTCTTTGCTGCTGGGTTTAAATGTACATGAAAACAAAAAAAGGTGCGTTTTGAAATTGTGAAGTTACTGCAGGAGACTGAAGGTTGGGGAAAGAAAACTCTAAGGGCTAATATTTTTTTTTTTCCAAAGATTGCACACAATTGCATATATGAAAGATAGAAATAGAGCACTTGGTCAAATTCATCACATACGGACTGAGGACACTTAAGCATATACCAACTGTTTCAATGAGCTGGAGGACAAGAGGGAGCAAAAGATCATACAACTATATTCCAAATGGTATAATTAGTGAAATTAGAATGACAATCATCTTCCTTTACCAAATGTTGTCCACTATATTTAGCCTGATTTCCTGTAACTGTTGAAAAGCCTTCCTAGTTTTTAGATATTTTAGGGGTGTCCAGTGTCCCCTGAAAGTTAGGCTCTTTATTTTGGATTGTTTTGACTTAAAACACCCATGTGCATGTGTCACACCCCTCCCTGTCCTCGTGAATATCTCTGGAATGAAGGCAGTTTGCACTTACTGTTTGGACAAAACAAGTTGCCTGCACATCTGTAGGACAATCTAGTCCAACCAGTCCATGAGAGAGAGAAAGTGCCCCCCCACTGCATCATTTATCCCAGGGGATGGAAAAGGAATGTAAGCAAAGAGTGCTGGACTTTAAATAAACAATAAACCAAAATCTATCAGCTGAAAATATTATTCATGGGAAAAGGAACAAGCGACACAATTGTGATGTTTTTCATTTAGGATTAAGATGCACAGCGAGTACATGAGAGTCCTATCTAACCAGCTTTCCATTAATTCTCTGCTCTAATATTGGTGAGCGCTGAGGTTTAGCCAACGCAACTTGCAGAGGGAGTGAACTCTCCCCCACTGCGCAGAGCTTCAGCCATTTATTACTTTGTAATCTCTGCTAATCATGCTGAGCACTGGAGTTGGCAGAAAAGAATGTATTTATAATTCATTATTTTAGAAGCTATGCGAGCTAGAGAAATAGGACACTTCCTATGATTAATTAGGATAATATCCAGTTTATCACGAGGCAAGTCACTCTATTTATCTTCCACAATCGCATTCCCTTTCGGTGGAGGTAACCCTTTTCATATCATACTCCATTCTTCTTCTTCTTTGCCTGCAATAAACCTTTCACAAGATTAATGTCCTGCACAAACATGGCATTTCAGCACGGATGCCGGCGAGCCAAGGAGTCAGCCGCAAACTTCACAAGGCTTTAGCTGCTTTGGCAGCTCAGGGTTTGAACTGTCGTCCAAACACGCTGCCAGTTTGCAGACCCTCATCCTGCAGAGACGGGGTGTAAAGTGCTGGCAGGGGAAAGCAAGGTTCATTACCGAGTCCCTCCTCTCTTTGTAGCTACCATAAACCCACCTCCTCCTCTCTTTGTAGCTACCATAAAAGCCACCTTATATGCCTTTCGGCATATAAACTTAATGCAGTTCAACCAGGATTAAACTCTGCGGGTACATTACCCGCCTAATTCAGGCGGGCGTATGAACATACGCCGTGACTTCCCACCAAACCGCCTCCCTCACTGGGAGAACGGTCTCATCTTTCTATGTTATTCTGCAAGTAAGACAGCGGTGCAAAAATCGTAATCGATCCTTCTCCAGGACCTGGGAGGGGGGCACCCAAATCTATACTATACTTTTACCTCGTGGTCTTAGGAAGTCAAGATGGCTTTGATCAGGTTCTAGGAGAAGAACAATTTCTACCAGATCTCTCAGGAAAGCCAAAGCAAATTTAAGTTAAAAACACAAAATCACATCTTTCCCCTCACAAAGCATTGGTATAAAAAAATACAGCTTCTTCTATATTTGCAAAAATACGTTTCATTGGCCACAATTTAAAGACACGCTGCTGCGCGGCTTGTAGAATATAAAGTCTTTATTTAATATATCTTTATGAGGCAAAATTTATAGCTGATACATGTTTTTAAATGAGACGTATCTCACTCCACCCCTAACCACCACGCTTCAGGTAGCATGCTCTGCCACTGTCTGCTATGCAGGGGCCTTCCCGCAGCACTGCTGCCAAGGGCTGCACCAAACACTGCTCTGCCAGCCCCCAAACTCCCTGCAGCAGCCAGCCTGGGCACATGGGGCTTTGGTGAAAGTGCCCTGAAGGCAGGCTCACCCTGAGAGGAGGCAGAGAGCTTTATGGTTCAGGTATCTCCGAATACCCTGCCACCTGGTAATGAACCACCAACAACTTTGCCATGCACCGAGTGCTCTCAGAGGCCAGAGGCTTTGGTTTCCCCATCCCAGGGGACTCTGCTGGTGCAACCCCACCTCCTCCTGGCCATCCTGGCAGCACCAGGGCTGTGCAAAGCTACTCCATGCATGGCCTCCAGCATAGAACCTGCACTGGGGACCCGCAGAAACATCAGGTCAGCAAGTTCATGGCCATGAAAGTCTTGTGAAAAGACCAGGGTTGCTGACGCAGCAATATAACAAACCTGCCCTCAGCCCCAGAAAGCAAGGTAGGCTGCTTGGGCTGGGGGTGAGAAGGGAAAATCTACCAGCAAAAGACTTGTTTTGGTCCCAGCTGCTGCCTTAGGAAGCTGAAGACACACAGAAATGTGTGTCATCACCTTCTGCTTCCAATGGTCTCCCCCTCCCACCTCCGCCTAGGTGTTGGCTCTGGCCAGTCTCCTTGGCCAGTGGAGACTAGTGCCTCCCAAGTCCAGCCTTACCATGGCTCTAGCAGGTCCACAAGCCCTGGCAGGGCAGACATCTGCACCAGTTTGGATTATCTCTGAGCTCCAAATGCAGTTGGATTTATGTTCATCATCTGTCAGTAATCTGACCACCAGTAGTGGCTGAGATTTTGAATGAAGCCAGTGGAGCCACCAACACCCAGCTGTCCCATCACACTGAGCAAATTTGGAGCTTGACAAGGTGTCATGGCCAGCACCAACTAAACCTAGGTGCCGCAATTTCTGTGGCAGTTTTCTGCTGCTAGAGGGACAAACTGATGACTTACCCTGATGTCCAAACCCAAAGGCGGTGGCACCAAGCACGATCCTGCCACTGCTCTCTCTGAACTGGTATGAACCCTGGTGGAAGCAGCAGAAGTGCTGTTACTGTGGTGGCAGTTTGGTCCAATGTGCTCTGCAGCCATTTGTTTTGGAAACATCCTTGATGCTTGGTGGTGCTGCCTTTTTCTAACTGCAGACAATAAAAGTCACACCAAGCCATGTGGCCAGCTGTGAAGGATACTGTTCATTTCATATAAAACAGAGAAAATATATTAACTATTTGATTATTATAAGTTAAATAAATAAAGCTCAAAAATAAAAGCCCCAATTCTGAAGAGAATTTGGTTTCCCACTTCAGTATTTAAAAATATAGATTTATGACTGACTTATGATAGGTCATTTTCTGCATCTTTTGGGGGAGGGGGTGAGAACACTTTGACAAAGTGTTTTGTCAGCGTTATCACCATGATAAGTGGGCTCTGTCCCTGCACACCCATGAAAAAGCCTCCTTAGTACCTTTTCAACCTATGAAATCTTCCCTAATCTCTGTGTGGCTTTACTTTTCCTCCTTTGGGGTTTTTTTTACTGGGGACTGGACAGGAGGACAAGCAATCCTTGAGTTTCCCATCGCCTTTGGATGATTTCGGTCTTTTCGAAGCAATGATTATTTGGTCTGGAGAGAAGGGGCAAAGGGTAAAGCCATATGATATTTGACAATACTGACATTATGAACCTGAATTATTACAAAATAACTATCATCTTATTAGTAAAACATTCAGCTGAGGTTTTCCCACAAAGGATCTTTGTCCTACTTGTAGAATCATCCTTCTAGGGTGATATTCAGACACTGTTTTCCCTTTCTTTAGAATAATTTACAAGTCACATTTAGAGCTGTACAAGTGGCCATCATTTCGTAAGTATTAACCTTCTGAAACCTTTTTATGTGACCATTATGGCCTTCTTTCCTGGCTCAGAATGACCTGGCAGCACTTGCAATGTAGCTCATCAGTGGTACATTATGTGAACGAGCTAAGCCTGTGCTGAGTAACAGGAAGTGTTACATCACCCCTGCTGCAGTGGACAAGTGGTTTGTCTCCATGGTTTCCCCATGATAACCAAGATATTGAAGGTTCGTGTCCCACCCGCACTCCCGGCATGATTAAAATGGGTTCTGCCTAAATATTACTCTTGATTAAAAGAAGGTTTTCATTCATTCTCCAGCATGTCCTACAGGATCCAAGTGTCTCCTGTAACTTTGGTCAAACATAAGCATGCATTCAAAATTTGCTTTCTGTAATTCTGAGTCCTATCAAAGTTTCTTCAGCACCACCTTGAGCAATAGGCTTCCAGCATACTCTTCTCCAAGGGGCATGAGTTTCTTTCCACTGATAACTGAATGCTATGTTTGATCTTTCTCCTGGACTTCCTGAAACCGTTTCTCCAAGCGATCCAATTTGGCCAGATTCTCCTTCAGCAGCTTGCTGTTTGGAACCAGCTGTAAGGCTTTCTCATAGTAGCCACGGGCCATGACGTAGCTCCCCTACAGAGAAAATGAGTGACAGATCATTCGTATTCCCTCACACAGAAATTTCATTATTTGGAACGGTGAAGACTGTACTACAAAGGAAAAGGTCTATAAAACTTGGTATTGTTAGGTAACTGGAATAATACATCTTCATTATGAAATGGATCACCAAGTGCTGTTAGCCCACATTTGATCAAACACACACGGCAAGAAGTAGACACATATTCTTCCCTTATGTCATACCATAAGAGTTAATTTTACTCAGCAGCAGGATAGCTTGAGGATATCACACAATGTGACTCCTTAAGACCCAAATCATAATGATAAGCTAAAGTATTCAAGAAGATAAGCAACCACAGGACGGGCTATTTCCATAATTTCATGCCAGTGTTCTGCATCTTTATTAAATTAATTAGGTAGAGAGGAATCTTAGAAGTCAACTCATGGTGACATTTTTTTAAGGCAGGTCAACAATTGAAGCAGGAAAACTTTAGAGATGGGCACTTTGTTCCTTGCAGCCTGTCCTCTTAAAATATGGTATTTACATTAGTTCATACGTATTCCCAAGCAACCTGTTTGGGAAATTCCATTTGCGGTGGCAGATTTACCTCCTTTTTGGATAAAATGCACTGTGGACACTCACTGTTTGTGAACCTGCAGCTCTTGGCAGTCCAAAACAAATTTAGTTTTCTGCCCTACGTAAGTGGTCTCTGTGGTTAACAGCTGAAGGAAGAGCAAAATCGACATACCTTGATGTGCTCAATGCCTCCCATATTCATCCAGGCCTGTGCTTGGTCTGGGTTGAGCTCCACAGCCCGTTTATAGCTCTACATAAATATGAAACATTTTTAGGTTAAGAGTCTGAGTCTTCAAAAAAAAAAAGCAGTGCTGGAGGGGAAAGAGAATTAAGTTTCCTCTCCCTCTGAATCCACTTCAACTGTAATTTCGAATTCTTCTCAGATATAATGCATGAGCTGAATTTCAGTTTCTTTACAGATTAACTGCTTAGCTCATCTTAATGGTCTTCCCTGTCCACGGTGCCACATGAAGAGTCACACCAACCCCTGTATCACCAGGGTCTCCTACACTTCAGGGTCATTGTCCTGGCTAGGTGCCTGCCACTCACAAGCCGTGTGATGCTCCTTATCTGCAAGGCTTTAATTTGAAGCTGGCAGTGGATCATGGTACAGCCACCTGTGTGGAAATTTCAAAAGGATCTGAGGGCAGTGCTGTCCTGCCCCACTGCTTCTGCCACTGTGCTTAGAAGCAGAAGCAACACAGGGACCTTCTGAACTCTGCCAAACAGCACCAAATTTACGGTGTCACAACAGGAAAGGACTCAAATCAGAATTAGACATCTCTATGGATATTGAGAATATCTTTATATTGAATATTGATGATATCCTGAGCTATTATTGAACACTAACATAATTTCTAAGCTATTGAGCTTCCTGCTCCACAGGATAAGCCAATCTCTCAGCTATTGGGCAATAATATAACAACATGGTGGATTCTTAGGGGATCTTGAGGTTTGATCTGAATCACCTGGAATTGGAACCAGCAAGAGGGGTTGGACGGACCAAGGGTCTGGGCAGCAGGCTAGATGTAGATGTAGTGAGCTAACTCTATCTTTTAACAAATAAAACTATCCACAGGACTGAGACCAATCATACCTCAAAAGCCTTGTCAAGGAGATTCTGTTCTCTTAGCTGGTTTCCTTTAGTGAAAAAGAGCTCTGATATGACTTTTGGATCCTTTGGGTTTAGCTGAAGAGCTTTTTCTATAGCTTCAAGTGCCTGCAAAAAAAAGTAAGAGGGCATTGTGCTACTCTGTTCTGCGCCTTTCCACTTCTCATGCTCTCCTCAGCACATCTTCCCTCCCAGCATAAAAGACATCTTCCTCCTTCCCTTGTTTGCCCCCCACTGTTAACACATGTAGAAACACATTTTTTAGATGCCTGGGACTGATGGGCAGTGGGGCTGGCAGCAGCAAGAGCAGTAAGTGGTAAGAAGACCACACTGCTTAGCTTCATTTCCAGTACTCAGATAAACAGGTTTTAGTGAAAAAATACATCTACTGAATATGCATTACGGCATGTGACGTAAAGACAGAGTGTGAGCCTTCAGGAAAAGAGTACCCTGTGGCCATGGTACCTTCGAATAATGCTCCTGCTTGCTGTAGATGGCTGACAGAAGGCGGTAACACTCCAGGCACTCCACATCCTCGTTGAGTATATGGTTTGTAATCTTTTCGGCTTCCTTTGTTCTCCCCATCATTGCTAAAACTTGAGCCTATGGAGCCATGTTATAAAGGGTTATGATCTTTAAAAAACTCATCCCTCTTTAATCCATGATGCTACACCCAGCAGCTGGTGCTGGGCTCCTGCTTCTGCTGCTGATGGTGTTAAGAGATACTTTGAGGAAAGGCAGAAGGACTAACCCTGACTAGCAAGCAAGGAGTAGGTCAGATTTTCTCTCTGTTGAGTCCTGCACATCTGAAAGGGGAGTGACCGAGACTTAGGTCTGAGGTTGGGGTGGGTGAGGAGGAACAAGGAGATTGGGATGGATGAGAAGGAAACAAGGAGGACAGGATAGATGGTCACTGGTTAGCTGGCATGGAGGTAGAACCGAGCTCTGAACCTTGGGAAAATTCCCACGACACAGCCATCCCGCTCCAGTGCTGTGGCCCTGCCCTAGCCGAGCTCGCCCCACACTCACCAGCGCCAGTCGGATCTCTTTGTTTGAAGGCTGCAGTGATGCCGCTTCTCTGTAAATGTGCAACGCTTCTTCATACCGCCCCGTGTTGTAATACAGAGCCCCCAGTGGGGACAGGATTTCAGCCTTACGGGATACCTTCAGTGCCCTGGAATTTGGGAAGAAGAGATGCTTCCAGGTGGTGTGAGGATCAAAACTGAAGACTGAGGTGTGGCTTGTGCTGGGACGGAGCAGCGAAGCTCTGCACTCTGCATGGTACATTCATCCCACTCTGGAGAGCACAAATTTAATGTCCTGGGGAGGGATGAATGTGCCCGCAGCAGCAAACCCTGAGAAAGAGAGAGGGCCACCTCCAAAGTGCACATGAGCAGCAGCAGGGATGGGGATGGCTGATGGTGACAGAGCCCAGGCAATCTAAGCACAAATCAGGATGCTAAAGAGGACACACACAAAAAGAGATGGTTCACCCTGCTACACACCAGGAGTTCAGAGCCTGCCTACTGGCCAGGACTTGGCAAGTTCCTGATGGTGCCAAGGTTTTGGTGCTGGGCTGTGCAGCAATTGTGGATGTTATTGGCGATAACAACCTGCCCATCCCACCAAGAAACCTCTGGTTTTGTTGTTAGAGCATCCTCCAGCCAAAAGCAAGCAGTGTGTCCTTCCCGGGGGCTTGAGAACTCAACACCTCCTGAGTCTGTGCTGCCTCTTCAGCCATCCCCCAGAAGAGCCAAATAAGCAAAGGTAAATCTGGTTTCAAAAAGATGAAGAAGAAATGGGGGAAACCCCATACATGCACTGACAGTCATGTATCAGAGGTGCCTTAGAGAAACAAGCTGTATAGGGGGACAAAGGCAATCACTGTGTCCCATCCCAAATTCTTACCGTTTGTACCACACTTCGGCCTCTTTGTTCTGCCCCAAGGACCGGTGAAGCCTGCCCAGGTTCACCATGGCCACATGGTGAGCGGGGCTCAGGTGGATGGCCTGCCTGTAGTGGGACACGGCTTGCTCAGGAGCCCCTGGAGAGGAGAACCACCATTAAAAACTGCTGCCTCGGAAAAATCCCCTCACAAACTCAGCACACAGTAATGGTCTTGGAATTCTTTCAGCTATTGCTCTGTGCGTGGGAATCATTTTAAGATAGAAATCCTACCTCAGCCTTTCTAAAGATAAAAAAACCTGCTGTCCAAATTAAGATTTAAGCTCCAGTATTCAGAGATAATTCTGATAAATAGTTGGGTTGTGCAAATCGAGGGTACTTTCACCAGAAGCAGACTGCTGACTGAAAGTGCCCTCTTGTCACGCTGCAAGGGGAATGCCCCCCACCATGCTAAGGACAGAGCCCACTCCAGAGAGGGGGCTGGGGAGCGTGTCCCACCCTCCTGTAGGAGCATCCTTCCATCCTGGCCCACCAGAGCTGCAAATACTTTCCTCTCTTCCCAGAGACTATTCCCCCCACCTCTGTTGCTCAGCCTCCCTGTGTTGCTCAGCAGGACTAGGAGTAGCTGCCATTGACCAGGGCAATAAATGCCAGAGCAGAGGTGCCCAGAAGCCTCTTTTGGAGTACACAGGCACCACCTCTGTGTTGCAGAGGAGCCATTGGGTGGCACTGCTTTGCTACCAGTGCAAGGTCCTGCAGTCCATGACATCACCGGGCACCACAACAGAACACCACCACCCTGCAAAGAAGAAAGGTTCCACACCACTACCCCAAAAACCTAACGTTCTATTTCTAACAGTGTTATTTTTATTTAGCTAAATAACAGAGTTCCTCAAGAAGGATCTTGCAGTGCTTTCCTCAGGTGGCCCGCCCACTACCTACTAAATAAATTAATGGGGCACAGTACAGAGTTACAGCATTTCAGCAATTTTTAACCCCAGTACTCGTTTAGCTGGTTAGCACATGCTAGACCAAATAATCTCCTGATGAAAACTGATACTCTCAGACCTTTGTCCACCAACAAAGCCTTTGAGTATTGGCATTTTTCTTTAAGCCAAATCACTTCACAGTGTATTTAATTCCATTTGTAGCTGGAAGGCAGAACTTGAAAACAGCCTGTGCATAGTAGGGCACTGAAGATATGCTGCTGTGGGAATTTTGTTTTTCAGTGCTTTTCAGATCTAGCTTGGTTTTCCTGAGACTATGCAAGGCAAAACTAACACTGACAGTTCTCGGTGTTTCCTTTACAGGACAGAGGGGACATGTCTGTAGGAAGATTTAGGAGCACTTAAGGTTCCTCCAAGGCCAACAACTTATCTTTCAGGACAGGACTTTTTCAAAACATCCAGCAGCAGCCTTGGTCTTCTCCCACTGCTGAGTGCACAGATGTTTTTGAAAATTAGATTTACAGAACATCCTGGGGAAGAGTTGGGTGTGCACCTCAGTTCGTAAAGTCAGACAGTGTGTCCCCTGCTCAAGACAACAGTGTAATGAGCATCATTAAGGGATGCTGACACCCTGAATCACAGGATCATAGAATCATAGAATGGCATGGGTTGGAAGGGACCCCAAGGATCATAGAGGTCCAACCCCCCTGCCACAGGCAGGGACACCAACCTCCAGGCCTGGATCTACACAAGGTTGCCCAGGGCACCATCCAACCTGGCCTTGAACAACCCCAGGGACCGGGCATCCACCACCTCTCTGGGCAGCCTGTTTCAGCACCTCACCACACTCTCTGTAAAAAACTTCCCCCTAATATCTAATCTAAACCTTCCTTCCTTTAGTTTTAATCCATTCCCCCTTGTCCTGTCAGTGTCTACCCTCTTAAAAAGTTGATTCCCCTCCTGTTTGTATGTTCCCTTCAGGTACTGAAAGGCTGCAATAAGATCCCCCCCGCAGCCTTCTCTTCTCTAGGCTGAACAAGTCCAGCTCCCCCAGCCTCTCTTTGTAAGGGAGGTGCTCCAGCCCTCTTATCATCTTTGTGGCCTCTTCTGAACCCTCTCCAACAGCTCTACATCTTTCTTGTATTGCTGGCCCCAGACCTGGACACAGCACTCCAGATGGGGCCTCATGAGAGCAGAGTAGAGAGGGACAATCACCTCCCTGTCCCTGCTGGCCACCCCTCTTCTGATGGAGCCCAGGATACCATTGGCCTTGCAAGCTGCAAGAGCACACTGCTGGCTCATGTTAAGTTTTCATCTACCGGAATCCCCAAGTCCTTCTCAGCAGGGCTACTCTCAAGGAGCTCTTCTCCCAGTCTGTATCTGTGTCTGGGATTCTTCCAGCCCAAGTGCAACACCTTACACTTTGCAATGTTGAACCTCATTAGGTTCACCCGGGCTCACCTTTCCAGCCTGTCAAGATCCCTCAGGATGGCTTCCTTTCTTTCTATTGTGTCAACCACACCACTCAGCTTGGTGTCATCCACAAACATGCTGAGGGTGCTCTCAATTCCATCATCCATGTCATTGATAAAGATGTTAAAGAGCACCAGTCCCAAGACAGACCCCTGAGGGACCCCACTTGTCACCAGCCTCCACCTGGACATAGACCCACTGACCACCACCCTTTGTCTACGTTCTGTCAACCAGTTTCTTATCCACTGGATGGTCCACCCACCAAATCCACATCTCTCCAATTAAAAGATAAGGATGTGGTGGGGGACTGTGTCGAAGGCCTTGCACAAGTCCAGGTAGATGACATCGGCTGCCTTCCCTTTATCTACCGATGCTGTCACTCCATCATAGAAGGTCACCAGGTTGGTGAGGCACGACCTTCCCTTGGTGAAGCCGTGCTGGCTGTCCTGGATCACCTGCTCATCCCTCATGTGCTTCAACATCATCCAGGAGGATCTGATCATTCCATAATCTTCCCAGGCACAGAGGTGAGGCTCACCGGCCTGTAATTCCCTGGGTCTTCCTTGCTCCCTTTCTTATAAATGGGAGTGACGTGACCTTTTTTCCAGTCCCCAGGGACCTCTCCTGACAGCCACGACTTTTCAAATATGATGGAGAGCGGCTTGGCAACCACATCAGCAGCTCCTTCAGGACCCTGGGACGCATGTCATCCGGCCCCATAGACTTGTAGACATTCAGCCTCACGAGGCGGACTCAGACTTGCTCTGCCCTTACAGTGTGTGTGTGGGAGGGATGATTCACTCCCCCAGTTCCCACTTAGAGGTCCAGGGATGCAAGGTTCTGGGACTTGTGACTTATGAAAATCCTGGCTGCCAGAGAAGACCGAGGCAAAGAACTCGTTCAGTACCTCAGCCTTCTCCACACCAGTTGCAGCCAATTCTCCATTCTCACTTACCAAAGGGGATATGCTCTCTTTGGCCTGTCTCTTCTGGCCAACATTCCTCTAAAATCCCTTCTTGTGTTTAAAATCCCTCGCCAAGTTCAGTTCCATCTGCACCTTGGCTTTCCTGATCCCATCTCTGCAAGTCCGAACAGCAACGCTGTATTCTTTCCAGGCAACACACCCTTGTTTCCAGAGCTTGTATTTGCCTTTCTTTTCCCTGTTTGGCCAGCAGGTGCTTGCCTAGCCATGCTGGTCTCCTGCCTTTCCTGCCCACTTTGTTATTCAGAGGGACAGAGAGCTCCTGAGCTCTCAGAAAGTCATCCTTAAAGACTAGCCAACTTTCCTCAACATTTCTGTCTCTAAGGGCCACCTCCCAGGAGATCTTGGCCAACAAGTCCTTAAACAGCCTGAAGTTTGCTCTCCTAAAGTTCAGGGTCCTGATCCCAGGATCCTGAGTCTCTATGACCATTGCAGAGCTGTCTAGAGCTATGGCTTCCTGGAGCTGACACTTGCTGGAGGCTTGTTGCCCATAATCCTGCAAGTTAATTGCAGTAGTGCTTCGCAGCATCTCCCTGTGCCAGGCACAGGCTTTGCTACCAGCCACTTCCTTCACACCTCGTCATTTCGCTGGGAGGGTTATTTACACATCGTGTCTCAAGTATCAGAAGTCTCAACCTCTGTTGCTATCTCCATGATGTCTTTTTTATTACAAATACTCATTTTGGTTTCCTATCTATTTCACACTGGTACTTCAGAAGAGTGATGGCTCAAAGGTAGGACAGCCAGCTGCAGACTGATGGACACCATTGTCCTTTCTTCCCAAGTACCATCGAAGCCAGGCACAGTGCAAAAGTGCAGAATGGGTAGCAACCACACACTTTAAGCTTGCAATATTTCATCACTGGGTCTCAGCTCCATTCTGGAGGGACTGGAGTGAGACAGAAGTTTGGTTTCACTAGTCACGTGTCAAACTTGGCCTTGCTTATAAAGCTGCCAATAAAAGGTAGCAATTACAGTGGCATTTTTTTTCTTGTTATGTTGAAGTGCCTGAGTTCAGGGAAGTTGGATGGGAAACAGCCCCGGGAAAGAAAGGCTTTGGATGTCATTATGGACCTCTTGAGAAATCAGTTCACCCCATAGGATCTTAGGTTTGCTTTCACAGATGACTGTGGTTTAAAAGCTGTGTTTGTTTTTATAGCGGTTGCACTCAACCTTTACAGTCAAAGAGCTGCTTTGTCACTAATTAGAGCTGCAAGTACTCCAAAGACCATAATGATCCACTGGTGTGCCTGGGATTTGGTTTGATCTGGCCACGCTTTCCTGCAGAAATGGCACTATTATGAGGGTGCTGCCCACCTCAAAAAGAAGAGGACAGTTGCCTGCACAAAGACAGGGAGAAACACTGAAGGAAATAACTGGGCTGAATGCTACTGCTGCACAGTGACTGCATTGACTACAAATTCCAGTACACTGTGCCATCCCAGCAGCATGAAGACATCTATTTCCAAGCTACAGTGGAGACACATCCATTGCTTTGGAAGCTTTGGCACCCTTTTACTGCTGCGTAAAACAAATCAAAGCAAATAAGGCAGCAAATAAGACAGAGGGAAAATCCCTTGCTCCTTCTTACTTACCAGTATCAACCAAGAAAACACCATAGTTGTTATGCAGATCAGAGCTCTCTGGACAATTCTCTATGCCAGTCTTATATACTTCCTCTGCTTCCTTAAGCCGTTCCTTAAAAGAGACAGAAATTTCTTAGCCATGACGGAAAGGGTATCAGCACCATTGCTGCGCATCTGCATTTGTGACAACTCCCTTGCTGCAGGAGGAGCTCGGGGGCCCAGCGCACCCCACCTTCTGTGAGCCCATAGTTTTACCCCACAGCATGGGTGTGATATAGCTGCCATCTGGTATCCCAGAAAAATAATCAGAGAGATTTTCCCGTTACACATTTGCAATTGGAGCTACCTGTGAAACAAAAATAAGAGCTGGAAAAGGTGCCTGCTGTGCAAGCAGCAAGCCCCATCTGGGCACGCACCCAGCCAAGAAACGCACAGCGATGAGGGGTTGTGTTGGTTCCACTAAGAAATATCTGTCATCTGGGAGCTGACATATTTTAATTTATTTGTTTAATGAGCATCTTTCTGGCTAACTGTTTCCCTCTGGAGCTCCACTGTTCATTTTCTAAGCTGCAGGGAACAAAAGCTTGGTGTGTGTGTGATGGCTGGAGGACAGCAAGCTCATGCAGGAGGATGAGGGATGCTGGAGGAGAATGGGGAGCAATGAAAGAGTAGGGAAAATCTGACAGATTCAGATTAAAACCAGGTGTCATCAATGCAAGAGATGCAGCTCACTAGGATCTATGGCACATGCCACCATGCTGAATCCCAGATACACTGAGACCTTTACATTTTGCATAGATTTCATGGAGGTTTGTTGGTGCTAAGCATTTCTAGAGAATACCGGTCTGTTCTTCAGGATCATCCTGCCTATGGAAAGCATCCCACTGGCTGGGCTCTGCCTAGCCTGAGCCTGGTCCTGAAACACAAATAAGGTGCCTCATTTGGATCAAAAAGCAACTTAATAAGGTTTCCAATTCCCTCTAGTCACCTGGTGTGTGCCCACTGCCTGCATACTCACTAGCACCAGTTATAATGGTCTTCCTAACCTCAAAGCCTTGTTCTTGGGTTCATGGACCCAGATCTATGGAAGGAGGCTGTGCACAGCACAGTGAAGAGGGGTGTCAGGCAAGACCCCAGCACCAAAGAATCCCTACCACAACAACCCCCACAGCTTCCTGACCATGCTCCCAAGTGAAATCAGATGCTTCTGTCTCTGCTGAGGAAAGCCTGGAGCTAGCAAGGCAGAACTCCTGCTTGGGAGCTAAACCCACATTGAAATGAGAGGTGGGTCCATTCTCAGCCGTGGAGTCTCCTTAAGTCCTGCAAATCCCAAGTGCATTAGAGTTAATCCTGGGGAAGCAGCTACAGGAGTAGAGTGGAAATGGCAAAAAATCTTGTTTGATTTCCCCTACCATAGAAAATAATACCCTGTGACTGAGTTATGACATCAAGCAAAAAGAACAGTAAGGGCAAGCATTTAGTAACGGTAGAAGCAAGCCAAACTCTTTCATACAATGTGGTGGGGCTTTTTCCCACATCAGCTCTGGCTTCAAAGTCAGCTATCAACGAGAGAAAAGGGCGATTACACTGAGTTACCAGCTATGTCCCCGGCACACAAGACATTCCTCTCAGTAGCATTTTTTACAGTTGTTGGAAGAAAGGACCCCTAAGCCCCATTTTGGATTTATTGTCTTCATGAATGGAGGCAATGCTGGCACTATTTCACTGACCTGCATTCACCCCTTCTTAGCCTCAGTGCAAAGCTGGAGGAGCAGGAGTTTGTCATGGGCACGGTCACGTCATCTGAGTTTATTCTGATGTGCCACTTCTGGCCCCTTCTATCATGTCCCAGTGAGAGGGAACTGGTTTGTGCTCCCTTCCTCAAAGCTCCACAGTGATACTGTCCATGCAGCCCACTGCGTACTGCCTGGCATCACAGACAGCCCTACAGCTCTGAGACAGACTCCGGGTCAGAAGTAGACAGAAAAACAGGTTTGTAGCTTTTAGCCACAAAGGAAAAGCCCAAACTGAAAAATTAGGTCACTTCACCATCCTTTGGGCTGAAGATGCCAAAACTTAGGCCTGTACACCTCCAGGAAGTGCACAGAGTTAGGGTGTGATTCTGCAGCCTGGAGCCACAGGCAGCAGCACGTGTTTGTAGGACAGACCCTGCTGTGGTGACAAGAGCTGTACAACCAGGTAGTCATCTGCTGTGGCTGCACATGAGAAGGTGTTAAAAGCCTGCAGGAAATTGCTATTTTCTGAGGAAATAATATTTAACTTTTTTTCCTACCACTTACTCAGGTCACAAGAGGATGAACAATCTATACGTAAAAGCAGATAAATTATTGCTGGACTTAGTAATGGCATTTGCTTTGGGCAGAAGGCCTTGGAACTCTGTAGTAGTGTTATTGCTCTGTTGACCTTACAATCAATGGTTCTAATTAATAATTTCAAATAACATTAAAACCAGGTATTACAGCAGAGGATTCATTTCCTATACTTGCAGGAGACTCTTCATTGATGGGCTTATTCAAAACACAGAGTTCCCATTCAATAAAGTCCTTCTTTTAATTCATGCATTATTTTTCTAGGTGTCTGCAGCTGATACTGATAATATTCAAATATTTTAAAGTCACTTAAAAGGGAAAATAAAATAGCACATCTTTCAGTAACCTACATATATCATCGGTGAATTTTGCAGTCTGCTTGCATTATTAAATAAGTCTAAACCAGAACAAGACCTTTGTTTATACTTTTGCTGACATGTATCCACTTCCCTTACAGAGAAAAGATTTGACTAACCAGATTAGTGGAAAACAGTGAAAAATTAGATTCCTTATTTTTATTTGGCAACCTTTTACACAAGCTTTAGCAGTCTATGCAATGGAACAGTTAGATGTGAAATTTAGGGAAGAAAAAACCCAGTTTTTAGAAGGTTGCAGCTCTGCAGTTACAAGGACCACACCATCTACCCTCACAGACTTGGGTCACAGTTGTGGTCACAGTCCATGGGAGCACAGCATCCCTAATCTGCTGCTGCAGGCATGGAGAAAAGCGGGGCTTGGTGGTTCGGGTATGGGCACTCACGCTTCAGGGTTTCTTCTGAACTTAAGCATTTTGTACCTCAAATTCCCTTTTCCTCTGTGGGGACGACATTTCACCTCACAGGGACTGTGTAGAAATAAATTACCTAGCTGCAGAGAGTATGGAGAGCCCCGAGTAATGAGCATGAGGAACAAGCCTGAGTGGAAATGAACAATCCTGCCTCCTAGGCCATGCACATTAAGCAAGGCCTGGGGACACACAGTGAACAACAAGGCTAAATAAAATAGCTAAATAAACCAGCTGCTCATTAAGAGCAACACAAAGCTAGTGAGCTTTCCCACCCCCTGCATGTGATCAGCTACCATGGTAATTAAGGGCCATATCCTGATGTGCAAGGGGCAGAATTCAGGCTGCAAAGGCCACCTGGTTTCTGACATTTCCTAGCTCTGGAGTGATTTATTATGAAATCTCAAGGTTATCTGCATAGGGGGGTGTGTGTCTGAGGGGGCAATGCTCACTTATTCTGCTGTCACAACATTCAAGGTGCGATGGATTAAGACTTTGCCATAGAGGTGGGGAGCTGCAGAGAGGATATTTACTCACAGCTTCAACAGTAATTTAATTCAGAGCCGGATCACGTGGGTGTAATTACTGACTGCAAAAGAGTTGCCTCCTATCCTGAAAAAGTCATCTCTAAAGCAGCCCAAGATCTCACTGCAGACAGGGACAGACCCATGCCTGCCACCACATGCGTGAGGCAAGGGTACTCCCAAGAAATGCAATGCACTGGAGGTTCTGCAGCTGCCACAGCAGCACATCCACATGCAGGAGGCAGGAGAGCTCAAGTGACTGACTGCCTGTTACCTGTTCTGCTAGCAGCGAGGCCAAGCTTGAGTAAGCATCTGCAAACTCTGGACCGTACTTAATGGAGTCCTGCAGTAAGATTACAGCTTCTTCCTTCTTCCCTTGGGACCTGCATCCAGTGAAGGAGGGGAAAAAAAGAAAGAAGAGTTCCTGTAAGTGCATGTTTAGGTCATCCTACTGATTAAACTACACTACAGAGACATGAAAGCCCTTGCTTGACCTTTCCAGCAGAGACTAAATGATTCACTCGCACCTCCTCTCCATAGTGTGCATACCAGCATCTCCTCAGCCCATCACTGTTTCCATCTGTTATTCTCCGGAGTTAGGAGGACATAGGCTTTAAGGAACCTGCTCTTCGGTCTACTATTCTGATGACTGTCATACTGAGCAATATGCAATGATGACAGTTCACTGTCACATCCCCAAAATACTGCATTCCTCAACGCCGCACACTGAAGAGCAAAAAGTACTTTATTTTGGCTATCAGGCCACATGCTCTATCTACTGAGTCATAACCACTAGATTTCGTAAACTTCTTCAGCCCTGCTCTACATGTCCTCTTAGTATTTATCTTTATAGCAAATACATAAAATTCTGCCCCATTCATGCCATCAGAAATTAAAGACATATGAAGGACAAGGCAGCAAAAGCATCCCTGGGCATGAAGTACTGCACAAGATCCTCCCCGTGATGAGAAGTCACATACCATACGGGAAGGGATGCTGTTGGGGTAATGTTGGGAGTTGCTGTCAGCTTCTAGAGGTCTGGCCTCAGTCATGTCACTGAGCCACTGAGTGACCTGGAAACAGGACATTTGCCAGGAACCCTGGTATGGGTAGGTTGGAGACACCAAAATATTTGCATTTCCTAAAAAACCACAAACACACAACCCTGGAGTCTTTGTATGTTCCTATACAATGAGTGCTGTTCTATATCCACTTAGGACTTAGTTAAAATTGTACTTTGAAATTAAAATATTGTTAAGTTAAATCTGCCTGGGATCTCTAAATAATTCCTTAGCAAACTGATCATGAGGCTAGAGGAGTCTTTTCTTCAGATCCTAATGATTACAAAGGGACAGTTGAGAGATGGCAACGTTGACGAGAGTTTTTTTTCCCCAGCATTACTCTGCACTTATTGCCATGGAAAACAGAAAAGGTTTCCTGAACAAAAATCTAGGGATGTTTATTTATTTGAGCTACAATTTGTCCGCTATCACTCTGTATTTCTTTCCTTGGTAAAAGGAGTCTGTTTCCTGAACAAACATCTAAGGATGTTTAGCTGGACTTGAACAACATTTCCCTTGTGTTGGGTGTACAAAGAATACAAATAGCAGGGCTTATAAAAAGAAACAAAGGGCTCTGTGACACAGAAGATATGTGAACACCTTGCTGCTTTGGCCTTAGATTTCATCCAAGTGACATGGTCAAGTTACCAGATCTTGTTTACAAAATTTCAGTTGATAATACATGTGGCTTTGCAGATTTTTTTCCCTTTCTGTTTGGGTAACTGGAAGGATATTCTGCTTGTGCACTAAGTTAAGTAAAACCAGTTGCGCTAGTCTTTTTCTTCTTCCAGTGGTGTTCCATATAAATTACAAGAATGAAGCAAAACCAAATAAAGAACCACTTTTCTCCTACACTAATTAAAGACTAGCTAGCTTGTCTATTCATAAAACTTTTCGATCCCTTGGCTGGAGTTTCACGATACAGTTTTGTAAATCAAAACCAGATGACTGCTTTATAAAGGTATTGCTGTTTGGCAAAAAAAATGTAGGAAATGCCAGCTACAGAAATAAAAGGATTAAGTGATCCACTCTGCAGCAGTAAAAGTTTCCATTAACCACAAGCATGTACTCTGAACATAGGGCAGCCCTCTTAATTACTCTTTTTTTTTCCCCAATTTTTTTTTTTTCTTTTTGATCCAAGAACAATATTTGTCTCCTGAAAGTAGGGGTAGAGAGGGAAAGATTATGGTATCTTTTTATGTGACAGACTGAATTACATGAACAAAAGCAGATCCCATAGTTTCTCAGAGGGCTCAGGCCTGTAAGATACCAAGCGCTCTGGCCAAGCACTTAAATGTGTACTTAACTTTTATGTATGCAAGTTGCAAATTAATTACTGGCTGAAGTGCTTTCCTGGATCAAGGCCAATGCTTTGCAGGATTGAGGCCATTGTTTATATAAATCTTGTGCAATTTGAGAGAGCACAGAGCTTTGGAAGAACAGTCCAATACACTAATTTACCATAAACTGGGGAACTGGAGCAGGATAAGCTAGGCAATAGATACTTTCGATGACAGGGAGAGGAACAAATTCACCTGACATAAGGAGTCTAATATCACTTAATCCAATTTTTCTCCAAATACCTTGCCTTACAATGCCCTCTTCTGATTCCCTCTACCACCTGAATCTCCAGCAGGATCAAGCCAAGAGCAAGGAAAAGCTTTTTCCCCTGGCAGCATCTCTTAGGTGCCTATGGTGGTTTGACCCTGGCTGGAGGCCAGATGTCTACCAAAGCTGCTCTACCACTCTCTTTTTCAGCTGGACTGGGGAGAAAATATATATTTTATATATTTTCGAGATAAGGACAGGGAGAGATGATTATGCAATCAATGTCACTGGCAAAACAGACTCAACAGACTAAAAAGAAAAAATAGCATATGACTTATTACACTACACACACAGAGAATGAAACTAGAGTCTGGGTAATGAGAAGTGCGACCAGATCTTAAAGCACCTCCCCCCACCCCTCCCTTCTTAGCAGACTTCACTTTAGTCCTGATTTCTCTCCTTTCCTCCCCCACTCAGGTGTCACAAGGGGAGAGGGAAATGGGGGTTTTGGTGAATTCCTCACAAGTTGTTTTCCTTTCTAGCAGGATGGGGGGGAAGGGTGTGTGTGTGTGTGCATTGCTCATGCCCTTCCCCTGCTCCAGAGTGGGGTCCCACCCATGGGAGACAGTTCTCCACCAGTTTCTCCAATGTGAGCCCTTTCCCACAGGGCTTCAGCTCCTCACCAGCTGCCCCAGCGTGGGTCACTTCTATGGGGTGCCAAGCTCTCAGGCCCAGGCTGCTCCAGCCTGGTTCCCCATGGAGTCACAAGCCCCCCAGCAAACCTGCTCCATCATGGGCCTCTCTCTGTCCATCTCCACGGGCTGCAGGTCTTGCCAGGAGCTTGCTCCAGTGCAGGTCAGAGTGTTGTCCATATGTCTGCACCTGCTTTAGCGTGGGGCCTCTCCATGGGCTGCACATAGGACTTTTTAATGCTGAAGATTTATGTTGTGAAGTTAGTTTGACTGCACTAGAGCCAGAAACACAGAATGCTGCAAGGGGTGCACAATGCTCTGAACATCTTGTTTCACACCATAACTCAGACTCTGCCTGTTTGAAAGGAAGCCTCTAGGCCTGCACTCCTTTGCCATCCATCTGTAATATGTGGATGATACAAAAGTGGGGGTGCAAGCAATATGCCGCAAGGCAGAGTTGCTTTCAGATGGATCAGGTCTGACGGGAACCTCATGAGGTTCAACAATAGCGAACGCAAGTCCTGTGCCTGGAATGGGATACCTCGTACACAAACATAGGATGGGTGATGTTCATCTGGAAAGCAGCTCTGTAGAAAAGGCCCTGGGGTCCTATGACTGTGGTCCAGCAATGTACATGGCAAAGGTGGCCAGCAGCAGGTCCAGGGAAGTGATCTTTCGCCTTTATATGATACTTGTGAAACCACATCTGGAACAATGTCTGTCCAGTGTTGGGGCACCCCAGTGCAAGAAAGACATGGACATACTGGAAGAAGCCCAATGGGACCACGAACAAGGTCAGTGCTGGAGCATCTGTCACATGAGGAGAGGCTGAACAAGCCAAGTCTGTGCAGCCTGCAGCCAGGGGTGACTTTGTTGCTATCCGTGGCCACTTGGCTGGAGGCTACAGAGAAGCCAGAGCCACAATCTTCTTAGAGGTGCATGGTGACAGGGTGAAAAGCAATGGACTTTTCAAGTAGGAACATAGGAAATTCTGATTAGATACATGGAGAAATATTTTTCACCATGAAAGTAGTCAAACACTAGAACAGGTTGCTCAGAGGGATTGTGGCATCTCTGTCCTTGGAGGTGTTCAAGATTTGGCTGGGAACTGCCAAAGCAACTTGACTTAATTAGACCTGCTTTGAGCAGTGGGATTGACCAAATATCTTTAGAGGTCCGTTCCAACATAAAGTATTCCTTGAATTTATTGTAAACTCAACACTGTCAGAGGTTTTGTTTTTTTTTTTTTTCTACAGAGGCTGAAATGTGTATGTGATGTTGATGTGTGACTTCAGCACTTTGTGCAACAGAGTACCCTAACCAGAGACCATCCAGAAAGCCAGCAGCAGTACCACAGAATGTTACTGCTCAGCTTGCTTCTTTGAACGTAAGGGACAAAGTGTTTTGCTTTCCGCCAGACCTTAAATCTCAATACACATAGTATCCATCTGAAGTTTTTCTGCATCTTCAGACAGTTACGCAAGCCTGTGTCAGCACGTTAACGTATACCCAGAAGCCTGTACTGGAGTGGGCAGATAACCTTCTTTCCTCTCATCAGATGCATTTGCTAAACTTGGCCTAAATCACAGCAACAACCACAAAGGACACCTCGTGTGTTACTCTACAATCAGAAGAAACTCAGTTCTTTGAATAAACTCAAGATTTCAGTAGACATTGTTTCCAGGCATTTTACTTTCCCCTTAAAAATGCAGCCATAACACTCTTGAAACACCTAAGAGGTATGAGACTTTTCTTCATTAGAAATAGTGTACTGAATATTGGACTCTGCTTTAGGTATAGATACAGCACAGCAAATAAAATGTTCTCTCTAATTCTTCCTGCACCAGAAAGCTGAGATAAATATTTACTTCAAACATTCATGATATTTTATTTCTTGTCTCTTTACAGAATATCCCACAGGCTATAAATCTGTGAGGTATGCCCAGTTTTTCAAGCTGTAGCTCAATAAAAATTAATCTATATAGAGGAGTTAAATATTTATATATTGGGAAACTTCAAAATAAAACACAAGAAAGCTGCATCAGGCTGCTCTGCGTCACTGTTCATGGGCCATGAAAGCAGAGATTTCTCACTTTTAGGTAGGACATCTTTTGGGTCTATTTTAACTAAGAAATCTGTCAGCATTGTTTAATTATCTACTTTCCAATATTTATATTAGGCAAGACAATAATGACATACAACTTTATTTTAGGATATGTAAACAAACCCAAATGCTTATTCAGCCAGTACCCTGCAATGCTTCCTGAGAACATTCTTCTTCTGTCACATATCTGTCTTCACTATGTGCAAACAGAAAATGGAAACATCCTTTTTCATCTAGGGCTTCAACAAGAAAAAAACCCTAAAAATTCCACCCTGTAGTCCTCAGATCAGATTTTTACTCAAGCTTAAATAACAAGCAATGGATGCCTGAATAGAGAGGAACACTCATCTACAGGGAATAACAAGAGGCAGATTCCCATGTGGGAATAGCAATCCCATCCTTCCAAAATCCAGGAGTTCCACTTTCTCAGTACTCTAGGGGAGGTGAAATCTAATATCCACCATTGGATTTCCATGCTATGAGCAAGGGGTATAAGGAACTCAACAGAATTCAGTGGGGAATTCCCCATACCAGATAGTTTAGTTATGTGTCCCAGTGCAAGTATTGCTGTTACTGGATGTGCTTTATTATCTTGCAGATCTGGCTCCTCCTGATCTGCACCATATACTGAAGCCTCTGTAAAGAAGACAGAAAAAGCCTTTATGTTTTGATCATTTATCCTCTCTCTGCCATATGTTTTAAGATAAAACACTCTTCATAACACCCTACAGGACAGCCAGAAAACAATATCTGCCTGTAATATTCTGTAGATTTTAATCTATAACCTAGATTACAGTAGCATTTACTCTCTACAGAACACTGAACACTGGGTGCCCTATATACCTATATATGAAAGGATAATTCGAAAACCCAAGTAGAAAACATGAGCAAAGACAAAGCTGTAGGACTGAAAAGCCTGAAATCTCTGTCTTATTCCCATCTGGTCTTTTCACAAGTCACCTCATGCTCTAGCATGGCTGATGCTCTCTACAAAGTTCATGGATGATCCAGCAAAGGTCCTGGCAAAGGGATTTGGGCTAAATGTTTTAGGGGAGACATTCATAAAGGATCTGCCATATATCATCTGCTTTATGTATGTGCTAATCCCTCTCCCATGTACTCTACTTATTTCTGAGCAGCTTTTTTTGAAGTTGAACAGGGAGATGAGGACACCCAATTTCCATTATAATTAAGGCTACTGGATGTCCAGATGCAGTGGGTTGTTTTGGAAACCCAAAAATGCTTAGAAAATGGGAGAAAAATGTGTGTGGGAAAAGGGTAGGTGGAACTGGAGTACCTTCTTTTGATGAGTTTAGCACAAGTATCACACACCTTTAACATACTGCAACACACGTCAACCGAGAAGGATGCAAAGTGCATATGATCCAACAGGACACACAGTATCTTAACTATCAAATCAGGAAAAACATGACATACTGCACACAAAACAAACAGCAATTTGAAGAGATTACCCCACATTTCTCCTTTGTGCTTTACCAGTGCAACAAATCCAGTTTCTACCCATCTGCTGGGTTATAAGAGTGCATCAACAGGCCCGACTAAAGAGTTACTGATGCAGAATATCCTCATACTGCCTCTGGCTTACAACCTTTTGTATTAATATTTTATATTTTTAAAAAAATCAGAGAGAATAGTAACTAAGGCAAACATGATGGATTAAAAGGACAATATGTATTTTTAAACAGCATTGCCACCTATGATTAATTTCAATCAACCAAATCTGATGAATAATAAAAACCTTCCATTTCTCTTGTAATAAGCCTGTCTTTACCATTTTCCTTTACTGTGAGTATTTCCAGTAAAGCCCCCACTTCTTATTTAAGAATTACTCAGCCACCATATTCTAATGCCAAACCATCAGGTTCATTTGTAATATTACTCTGATAATTTCTTTGCTACCAAATGGACCATGCAGAACTTAAGCAATCCACTTACTATCTGTCAGATAAACTCAAAGTAGCATTTCAGAACCAGAGAGATTGAGTATGCTTTGATGATACACTGACACCTTACATCCAGTCCAACACTAAAGCCCAATCTGCTCTAAGAGACTTACCAGAGACCTATTACCAGAAAAATCGGTACAGTTTATATCAGCAAAAATGTACTTTACTGCTACAATTTTGTGAGAAAATAACACCCTACCCTCAGAAAAACAAGTGGGTTTTTTTCTGGTGCAAAGTAGTAATGCAGGAGTAGGTATGTTTTACTTTTTTTAATTGACACCCTTAGCAGATCTTACCATACTGTGGTGGTTTGACCATGGCTGGAGGCCAGATACCCACCAAAGTCACTCTATCACTCCCCTTTTCAGCTGGACAGGGAAGAAAATATATATTGAGGGGCTGAGGAGCCGAAATAAGGACAGGGAGAGATCATTCTGCAATTAGTGTCACGGGTAAAACAGACTAAACATGGAATAAAGGAAAGAAAACTCTCTAATTTATTACACTGCAGTGCACACCCAGTGATACCAGAGTCGGATAATGAGAAGTGCTACCAGATCTTAAAACACCTCCCCCCACCCCTCCCTTCTTAGCAGACTTCACTTTAGTCATGATTTTGCTCACTTCTCCACAAAGATGGTGGGGGTGTATATAATGGGGGTTTCAGTCAGTTGCTCATGAGTTGTTTTCCTCCTGAGTGGGGATGGGGGGCATTCTTCACACCTTTCCCCTGCTCCAGCGTGGGGTCCCACCCATGGGAGACAGTCCTCCATGAACTTAAACAATGTGAGTCCTTTCCCATGGGGCTTCATCTCTTCACTAGCTGCCCCAGCGCGGGTCACTCCTAGGGGTGCAGTCATAGAATCATAAAATGTCTCTCAGGCCCAGACGGCTCCAGCCTGGTTCCCCATGGAGTCACAAGCCCCACCCCCAGCAAACCTGCTCCAGCATGGGTGTCTCTCTGTCTCTCTCCACAGGCTGCAGATGTGTTGCCAGGGCCTTGCTCCAACATGGGTCACAGTGTTGTCCATATGTCTCCAACTGCTCTAGCGTGGGGCCTCTCCACAGGCTGCAGGTGGGATGTCTGCTCCCCATCATCTTCCATGGGCTGCAGGGGAATCTTTGTCTCTGGCACCTGCAGCGCCTCTTCCCCCAAACCCCTGCTTCTTCACTGACCTTGGTGTCTGCATAGTTTCTTACAAGCAGCCGCTTGCATTTTTTTCTTCTTAAACATGATTCCCAGAGGCACTCTGACCATCGCTGATGGGCTCGGCCTTGGTCAGCGGCAGGTCCGGCCTTGAGCTCAGCTGGTGTTTGCTCTCTCAGGCCTGCAGAGAGCTTCTGGCTGCTTCTTGCAGAAGCCAGCCCTGCAGCATCCCCTCCTCTACCATAACCCAGCCACACAAAATCACAACACATACTGACAAAGCTTCTTTTGCAGATCTAAGTTCAGTCTTTAGATATGGTTAGTCAAAATCCTTTGCCTGATCATGATCCTTTGCTATTCTCCTTGCTGGAGGCTGACACTGAAATTATGAGGTGATTAACTTATTTTTTTGCTCAGCAAAGTAACTGTATAGGGTTGTAAAACAGCTTTCTGCTCACACTCTCTGAATGGTCTGAACCTTCTTCTGCTCTGAGATTTTTTGAGTTAGCTGCTGATGCCTAAATTAGGCATCAACCTTCCATACAGCTAATGAGAAGTGGACACTTGCAGAGACGGATTTATTAGATTTGCATCAAAGGCCTGCCTTTGAAAAACATGGCTTGCTCCACTGTAAAGGTTACACCTCTCCACTGAGATGGGAGCCTCAGGTGATTAGTTGGGTTTAGGCATTTTGTATTTTGATGCCTAATTTGGAACAAGTGAATTCCCTCCAGCTGAAACACAACTCTAAACAGCACGTAAGTGATGTGGCAGACAGCGTAAGCATATCCAAACCAAAACTCACCTTTATTCTGGCACACTAGGCTGGTACTAAGTAAATAGTAAAGCCATTCCTTCACTAGTTGTTAGAAAAAACTACTTTGGTGATGTGTGCAGAAAGAATGTGAATTTCTTTGGTGCCAGTTAAATGTTCAACTTACTTGAGCAGGTTGCCAAGATTGAAGAGAGCTCGGTTGTGATGAGGATTTAACTGAAGGGCCCGTTTGTAATAGTCCTTTGCCTCCACCACATCTTTGGTCAACGTCCCCAAGTTGTTGAGAGCACTTGCATGACGAGGATATAGTCTAGGAAAAATGAAATATCACATTACAGGCACTCATTAATTGACAAATAAAGCTGAGGACACCAATGTTGCCACCGGTGCTGTTCAGCACTTGGTCAAGAGGAGGATGTCAGCTAGGAAACACTTTTCCCTTCATTTGCTGCAGGTTCTGATGGGATCCTGAGGAACATTTTCAACTCCCAAAGAGGTTACAAATCAGATCTTCTTTTACAGTTCCTGTATGCCTCCAGGGCAATAGGGAACACTGAATAGCTTTGAAAGTCTATTTTACCCTCCCAAGCAAAAGGCAAAGTGACTAAAGCAACTTGAATGGTTTTATTCAAAATGTTTTTCAAACAAGCAAGAACTTTGTCAAAAATATGTTTCCAATGGAAATATGTTTTGACATATACAGACACCAACACAACACTGATAAAATTGATCTGTTTTGCCTTTTTAAAATCCAGTTTTCACACTAAGAGTTACAATAAAATGCAAAAGGAAAGTTGAAATCACACATTGAGCATTTTTTTCTGGATACAGACGGCTTCCATTTGCATTTTTCTACCACTTCGTTCTGTTCTCCTTTTAAATGATCTGTTGATCTTTACAACTACGTGTTTCAGTTATAACACTACAAATTTGGCCCAGTGCATCTCTGTTAAAATTCCCCATGAATTAAGAAGCATGTCACGGTCCATTCAGCTGCTTAAGTTCTCACAGTTGTGCTCCTATGTTAATATTTTCGTTTGTAGGTCTTTCATCAGGAAACTCCAGGTGTGAAAGTGATCCAGGACAAGACTTAGCACCAAAGACCCTCGATGGCATAGATAGGTGAAAACTGACATATGTTGATGAAATTAACCTATGATGGCAGTCCAAACAGGTCACAGGCAAGCTGGAACATCAGCTGTGTGAGAAGGTCTGATGATCTGGTATGAAACGGCCCACAGGTGCTTGCCCACTGAACTCCTCCAGATGATCACTTTATTTGTGATAGGGAGGAAGTGGTTTAAGGTAGTAAAGGCTTTGGTTTGAGAGCACCTAGTCACAAATCCCGCTGCCATTTGGGTTTTCTATTTTGGATGAGGACAAGTCATCTGACATTTCTTTGCCGTAGGTCCTTGATCATGGAAAAATAATGTGGACAATGGTATTAAAAGTAGTTGGCTATGACAGCCCAGGGTACAGCATAAGGAGAGGCATTTAAAGGAAGAAAGGATTAAGACTCTATAACATGGTCTGACTCTAAAGTTTGCAACTGGTTTTAATCTAAAACTTTCTATGGTGAGGTTTTTTTTGCCTGGAGTTTTTCATTATGTCAGTTTAGCCTTGGGATTTTCAGTACTTAAGAACCATGAATAATTTAGTATTTTATACACTGCTGCAACATTTGTATCAGTCACATTTTCACTCTACAGCACATAAGTGATTTTGGCAAGGTCTTACTTGGGGTAAACCTGTAAGGGAACTCTGGGAGAAATGGACATGCACCAGTAACAAACTAAGGATGCTTCCTACAACGAAGCAAGAGAGGAGTCCAAAGTCCTTTTCCACCTAACACCAAGCCTAGCAGACAAGGACTGCAAAGCCACATAGTCAAGAAGAGATCATTCAAGGATGCTGCTACATATGTTTTTTAAAACTTAGCCTATTATAATGACAAAAGATAAATGCACTGACCACCGCTCATAGTAACTAAAGACTGTGCTCTGTCAACATCCCTCCATATGAATAAGCATCTCCCAGAGGTAACCACTTCTCTTGCTGCAAGCCCTCAGCTGCATTACCCTGTGTCTGCATTCCCTCATGCTATCTGCATTCACTGCTTAAATGGTTTTTGTAGAGTTCCCCCAATTGATCTTGTTGCAGAGGAGCAAAAAAGTAGGAAAATTCATGGTGAGGCTACAGTTTGCATAGAAATAGTACCACTCTCACTCACGAATGGGTTTTGGGATGTGAGAGACAGTCTGCACTGTCTCTCACATCAGCACTGTCCTCTGCATCAGCAAAGGACAGGACAGTGATGAGGATATAGAGTTGAGTCTTGACCTTAGCCCTAAAATCCACTGGTAATCAAAGCTAAGCCTCCCTAGCTGAGGCAGGGTAGAAGAAATGCAGTCCACAGCAACAGCAGGGGAGTGATGGAAAGGACCAGGCTTGTTTGCTCTTCAGCACTTGGGATACAGGTCTGCATGATACCTTGAACAGGATTTTAAGCAAAGAACGTCCTATATACTTTAGGGCAAATGACCAATGGCTCAGCCTTCTTTCCCATTTCTTCCATGGGATTTTGACATTGGTTTGGACCAACAAAAAAAGGACTGGGAGTTACATTTTGGAGGGTTTTTTCCCAGTTTTCTGTGATAAAAACTGTGCACTACTTCTGTCACTACTCACACATAAAAACAGCTCTAGTATCTGACATGAAGTCACTTGAGTTATGAGTGAACAAAAATATTTCAGGCAATTCTTGGGAAAGTCAGAAACAGATTAACATTTTACAGCCCTAAACCTGATGTTTTTTCTCTCAAATCTTTAGAAATTAATTCTGTTGTTGGCCTCTAGTTGCTCCCATGACATTTTAGGCCCAGGAGATTTGCTTGCACCAATCTGAAGAGGAATGAAAACTCAAGATTAAAAAAAGAGAACTGATTTCACCTTTAAATTGCACAGCTCTGACCAGCAGCTCCATAAATACATTTCTGAGCTCAGCACTAAAACTTCTTAACAGCAAATCACAGGATGCAAGCACGTCTCTCATGTATCCTGGGCTCTACTTCTTGTGTTTTACATTTATTCTCTGCATCTCATTGCCCTTTCCAAGAAATATAAGTGAAAAACCAGAAACCCCAGCTAGCACAAATTGTCAGCTTAAACCCTCTTAGCATCTGGCCCAAAGAACTTTCGACATATGAAATTTTACATAGCTGAACAAATGTTAGGAGAAAAATCTGAGCCCAGCAAGATAAGGCAGTGCTGTTGGGCTTTGCTCTTAGGGTTCAGTTCTTTCCAGTTTTATTTGGAGTAGTTCTTTATTATGGCAGGAGAGCAAGATGCCACTCAACAAAGTTCAGCAGAGAGCATGGCCACTATCCCCCAGAGGATACAAACTTACTGAATACTTGCAGGTGAATTTATGCCAGTTGGCCTCACAGCTACAGAAGGGAACCAGATCCTTTTTTATTTATTAATGCGGATGTTCACTAAAGGACTAATGGATTTATTCAAACTCCCCTCTGTTCATGTACACCCACTGCTGTCAGTATCAGCTTCCTGGGGATAAAAGCAGAGTAGAAAAAAGCTTTGTGGGTGGATAAACAAAACAGCATAAAACTTGACCACAGGTGACTAATTAAAGCAACATTTACTCAAGAACTCTCAAAATGTTTCAGCAAAACCTGACGATAGACCATTGGCAAACTGGTTTGCTATGTGCTGTATGTGATCTATTGTTCTAATGAATGAAGGCACATATACTTCCCCACCCCCTCTCACCCCCCATTTTTATGTTACTGAGAGGTTTGTGTCATTTTTTGGGACTTTTGGAATTGGTCCCAATGATTCCAGATGTTTGCTTTGCTTATTTGGACCGTAAGCTCTCTGATATAAAGATTATCTCATCCCCCACATGTATTTATTTGTTGGAAGAGTCACACATTACCAGGACAACAGGGTCTCCAGTTAACCTGGAGTCTCTTCATGCCACTACAATGATAATACTCAGAAGCCAGACCCTGTTTTACAAATAGTCAGGACACTCTGAGACACAAGCAAACAGTTGTTGGAACAAAAATACCTTGTTTTGCACCTTCTCCTAAGAAACAAAGACTTCTATCTGGACACACACGGAGCTTTATTTTCCTTGCCACCACCATTGATAATGGTAACAGTCTGTAGGCAATATCCTTCTTGCTATGCATCTGATTAGGTAGAAACTCCTCCAGGCTTCACCTAATCAAATGCAAGTGCTGCATTATTTATGAAAGAAAGCTGAATTTCATTACACTTATTCTACAAGAAGCAGGTCATGTAAAAAAATCAATTTCTCCTTTCTTTTAGAAATCAGAACAATTTTCTTTTAAAACCTATATTCACAGGTAATTATAACAGAAGTCTTGAAACAGCAAAATTACTTTAAAAAAAAAAGAATCCAACCGATAAAAGTATATTTCAAATCAGAGTGGGATTTCATTTCTAAAGAGAAGACAAGTGGGATGTTTCCTTGTTGCAGAATGAATTATTCAAATGATTCTTCCAGTGCTGTATCTGCAATTGTCAGAATAAATTTAACTATTCAGGTACACACTGCACAAGAACTCATGTTAGCATTTATGCCCGCTTCTTTTAGGCTAGCAAAATCCCCTCCAATACCACTGAACAAAAGCCTTATTGACTTGCACTGTCAAGAGATTTCCAGTTTCACAAGAAGATATGAGGCATAAAAGGTATCTGTCATCAAAACGCTGATGGCCATTTATTTTGCTTTTTAATTTAATGCTGTTACTACCTGAAACAAATATTGGTTAAGAAAAAAAATGGAAGGAGTTTGTTTGGCAACGTATCTGAACTACAGTTCTACAAAACTGAGAAAGGGAGGGAATTTGTTGTCATGACTACAACCTATAACCCACCAAGAATTTTAATTCTTTTAATTCAGATTGAGAGAGACCACTTAAAACAACTGGCAAGCTCCGCTCACAGTCCTGACTTTCAAGGGCGCTGGTCTGGTGCCAGAAGTATTCAGAGAGCAAAAGGCTGACAACTCCCCAGTTGCTCTTTAGTGTGTTATAAGTGGGGTTTGTACAGCCATTGCTGTGCAGATCAGAGAGCAACAGGGGATGGGGACAAGCCAGCGCACAATTAGACAGGGAAACTACCAGGAGCAGCACAGAAAGGGCTGCAACACTGCCTTTCAGGGGTCTAGGAAGCCCCCTGCAGCCACCACATGATAAAGGGGTTATTGAAAGCAATCCAGAGCCACCTCTCAGAACTGAGATAGCCCTGAGATGTCACACATCAGGGTGACTCTCCCTGATGCCCCACCCCAGTGCCCACCCATGACTCTTCCCAGTCCCTCATCATCTTTCCAAGCATTGACAATAACCCTGTCAAAAGCACATTCCCAGTGACAAGAGACAGAAGTCTTCAAAGCCATAATAAAAGCTGTAAGCAACACCAGCCACCATTAACACAAATGCCATGCCAACGGCAGCAGCAGAAGGAAAAAAACCTGCCTCCATCTTCTTGCACAACATTTGAAGGGTCTCCAAGTGCATTCATTTCTGTTAGAGAGAAAAATCAGCAACTGGCGCAGCTGGGGAGATCTAGCATGCCTCTTTCCTGCTAATACATCTTTTGATTAAAGAATGCATTTAAACTTAGTACTTGCAGGGAATGCTCCACCTTTGAAGCAGCTATGATTAATTATCTCCGCTTCACTGCAGTAAGAAAACAGGCTGTGTTACCTCTCCCACAGTAAGAGCAGATGAGGGGTTGAAGAACCCTGGGACAGACTTCCTTCCCACCACTCCTCCATACCACAGGACACCTCCCTGCTACCCTCTCTAGGCCCTCCCTGTACCTACATGACCCTACTGCAATGCTCAGCATATACAATGCTCACTTCAGCCAGATTAAGTGCAAGGAGTGCCTTAATTACTTAAGCCAAATTATTGCTGGCAGCATAGCAATTTCTTTTTAAGGCACACTCCAACACATACCGTAATATTTTATTGGCATCATTTTACCAACAAAAGTAAGCATGCTACGTGAATAATGTTTAATCTGTGCCAAAATTTTATACTGCCCACATTATATTTACCCTGGTATACTATTTCAAGCCAATTTCCCAATTTTAATGTTACATCACCCTCATTTTCAGGCACCTAAGTTCTTAAAAAAAGTTCTTTGTCAGGTTGAATTAAAACTTGATGTAATTCTGAGAACAGTCATCATACAATCCTGCACTGGCAACAGCTAAGGCCACGGCCTCACAATAGCATGGCACCTTGCTGCAAGAGCTGCTCTACCTGATATAGACATGGGGAGGTCACAGAGCCAGATCCCATGTCCTTCTCAAAAAAGATATTCGATTTTCAGTATTTTAATCCCTTTTATAGAGGGAGAGATGATCCTGCACTATTAAGCAGCAGCTGGTTTTCTCTTGAAGAGTTTTAGTGCTTGCATCCATATTTCCTCAAAGGCAACACCCTTCAGCTTGGTAGAAGGCGTGTGGCAGGCTGGGATTTTTTATATTAAAAAAAAAAAAAAAGAAAAAGGAAACCCTGTTGAAAATCAGGCAAGTGAGAGATCTAATGCTTTGAGGTTTCCTTGAAAACATTAGGCATAATCTTCTTCAGCAAAAGTGTGACAAAGCAGTCAGACTCCTGGCTGTACACAGGATGGTGCTGTGTTGGGTATGACATCACACCCATTTCTATGTACTTGGCCATGAGGTAGTCCAGTTCAAAGCCTGATGCAAGGCTAGGAATAGGGCAAGTAAGTGATGCCATGTCAGAATGGTGCTAGAGGCTCTCAGCATCTCATAGTGGTTCTGTAGGTCCTGTTAGGGTCCACACTAGTGTTATACAGACCAACTCAGGTCCTGATGGAGGTCCTGATCAAGAAGCCAGTGGGAAAGATGCCTGGTCACCAGTGCCTACCACTATTTCAGACACCCACCCGGGGTGTTCTCGCCCTGCTGCAGATGAATGGTGAAGGGGATACCATGCAGATGCTTTGGGTACCCCAACCCACCTGAAATATCTTCTACATTCCAGTGAGCAGAAGTCACCACACATCAGCACTGAGCACCTACAACATGGACACTAAGAGATGGTGCTCATCTCTGCCACATTTCTGACTGTCTCTCAGGGTCTCCATGCCCCAACCCTAAAGCAACACTAATAAAACTTCCCTCCCTCATAGTATGGCATCTGCTCACAGCAAGAGCCCTCTGTGGTGATAACAATCTCCAGTTACTGTCTGCAGCTGGCACAGCAGGATCCTGATCTCAGCTGGGACCTCCAGAGGTCAACTCTGTACAAATAGTAAGTGCTGAATTGCACCCAGGGACTGGCAGAAGCCGGCAGGAACAACAACCCTCAGGCATCCTGCCACCAGAAAACCCTCTCACCAGGGTGAGTCCCCAAGGCTGACAGGCAGAGAGCACTGAGGAGAGCAGCGGTGCTGTACCCTCACATTGAGAGAGACCTCTCCAGGACAGAAATTTGAAAAAAAGAGAAGCTGAACAGATTTAATCTGTAAATTGACAAAAGCCCTATGAATTCTTTGAGCCTGGTATCCATTAAGGAAAAAAAAAACCCTAACCAAAGCATATCCAGAAGCATACTATTTAATAACAAACCTGTAGCACATTAAACAATATTACAGTTTATGAATTTTTATTACATTTTCAAACTTGAACAGGGGTAGAAGCTTAAGAATTAAGAGCTGAGGAGAAAAAAAGTATTTTAAGTCAAACAATGTCCCAGCTAAATATAAACAAAACCTTTCCTGATAAACTCACATGTTACCTCCAATGCTGAGGCAACACAAGATTATCACACCGAGCTACCTGCTTATGGTCTCACATAAAGAATTTATGCTGAATCCATGTAAGTCCTGAAAATCCCAGAAACCACTCAAGCCTTGCAAAGGACTAAAAATTCACTACACACCTGATTTACAGCACGAACAGTGCAGGCGTCCCCACAGAGCCCAGAGAAACTAAAGGGACACCACAGCAAACAGGAGACCGTTGGGTGAGTTCTTCAACCAAACCTTCACATGAGTGGGATGAAATAACAACCTGTATCTTGCCTAAACAGATGGGATGAAATCATGCCTGTCATCTCCCAGGATTCACAGATGCCATACTGTCATCCATGATCTCAGCTGCATCTGAGATACCTGGGAGTTGTCTTAGTCTTCAAAGTAAATCAGAGCAGCCCCATTCCAACATTGTGTAAATTGCTTGAAGGGGCCATTCAAGTGTCTGGGGATAAGCAGGGCACTGTGACTCCTGTTGCCAAACCCCTGACAGATGTGTGCTGGGAACTGATTGTTTTGCTGCCTCTTGGTAAGGATCAGTGAAGGTGAGTCTCTGATGATTTAGGACAGGAATAATCAGTACTACCTGGCCATTCTTTGAGGAAAAAATAGTCCAATTTTTTTTTTTTTTTGTTACAGACAAGGATGGTAGACTAGGAGAAAAGAAACAGCTACGGGAACAATGAATAATTAATTGTTGGGTTTGAAGTTCTTGCTAGCAAGAAGTAGATTCCAACATCTGCAAAATAGAATTCTAAGTTTCCCTCTGCATAGCCCATGTAAAAAATGAAACAAATCTCTTCTCCCAGTAAGACAACAGCTTTGAAGCTTCACTAGGGAAGCATTTTTAGGGATGCATTGCTCCCTGATACACAGTAGTCAGAGCAATGAGTCTAAGGAAAGTAATGGAGCAGTCATTCTCATAGCTATGGGGGCTCTTCTCCAAGAAGATGTATCTGGAAAACCAACAAGTCCCTGAAGGACAGTGGATAAGGACCTGTACCCAGGACAGAAGTTGTGGTCTAGGAAGGAAACGTACCAGTAAATACCAGTGTCCAGGGGTGAGTTATGTATACATTTGCCCATCCCAGCAGGGACACTGAGTTCTCATCACTGTCAACGCAGTGACACTGCACATGTACTGCCACTGCATCAAGACTCATAGACCAATAAAAGCCTCTGCTTGGCTGACTGGTATTTGATCAACAAAAAGCAGAAAAACTGAGTAGAGGTGGAGTAGACCCCAAAACAGGCAGGGATTTATAGACAATAGGTTAAAAAATAAATTATGCTAGCTGAAGTAATTTGGCCATCATTCCATGCACTGTGTTGTAAAGGCCATTAAGTCTGATACAAATTATCAGGCTGCCTTTTCAGTCATCAATTACTACTAAATCGCTCATCAATTTTGTCTAGCTTCAGGACAGCCACCACACATATTACTACAAAAGCCTGTTGTCAAAGGGTGATTCAGAAGAACACCGCATAAAGATGTTTCTGGCAGCCTGGATGCGATCTGCCTCAAACCTGTAACATCTACTAACACTGGGCATTATGTGAAGTCTCTATGAAGGTGTTTCATCAAATGCCTAACCAGAGGGCTTGCTCCAAAGGCCTGACCTCAGTAGCATTACGTGTCAGAAGGGCACTCATGTTTTCGGGAGCAAAGGCAGACCTGACAGTCACAGCAAAGCAGCGCTGCACATTTTTGACTCACTGTAAAAACAGGCTAACAAATGGTGCTGGTATTTTAATTCTTCCCAGAAATAAATCACAGATGGTATCCAAGGCCACCTGCAGTCCACACCAAGAGGCATTTTGAAGGCATACACATAGACATGCACATACAGAAAGGGCTGTATGAACACAATTTTTTTACTGCATGGAGAGTGCAATTTAACCGAATTTAAACCAGCTCAGATACTGTTGATTTAAGATACATAAAACCCCAGTGGGTACGTGTGTGGGAAAGCTTAGCAAGTAACCCTCACAGCATTAGGGCTTTATTTCTAAAGTGGAGTGAGGACAAAGCAGCCTCACTCGCTCCTTTTCTACCCATTCCAGCAACATTAGGCACCAATTCTATTTCCTCAGTGAGGGGCATGGATGTGGTACCCACACTGTTTTCTCCTCCCCCATCTAAACCTGCATTTGAGTATCAAGTATACGTAAGCATGATCTTGTGACACTTCTTGATGACACAAACCAGTATTCCTAGTTTCCATGCCATAAGGAATGCCCCAAGCCAAATTATTTGCAAATTCTGCAAAACCGAGACCCTACACATGTCACAGCACCAAGTGTTTTCATACCAGTTCATCTGCTTCCTGTTCATCCCTCTTCCCTCTCTGAAGGCTGATCACCAGAGCAGCTCCCTGAGCGACAAAGAAAGCCAGCCTGAGGGTTTCTGCTTGCTGCACAGAGGCTCCCTCTCACAAGGGAGAATAGAGGTATTCTGCTGGTCCCCTTCCCACTCTTTTGTCAGCAGCATTTGGCATGGAATGTCTAAGGGGAGCCTGTGTCTATGAACCTGTTGATGGACAGCTACACACACTCCAAACATGTGTGCACTCCCATGTATATTTATGTGCAGAAACTCACACTATTACATACACGTTGGACACCTCCTGCAGGGCTCTGCACCACCAGGTAATTTCGCTGATAGTAACAGCCAGTTCACATACTTGCCCATGTCTCCCTCGCAAAAGAGCAGCACCCCACAGAGCAGCTCCAGGTTGCCCCAGGGTGGTGCCTGATGCTTGCTCACTCTTTCTCTCTTCACCTCACTGCCTAGCATTTATATCTTTCCAGAACTTTTCCTTTTTAAGTGCCCCCCAGCCCAAATTAATTTCTGTGATTCTGGTCCAGAAAAAATCAGTTACCAAGAAATAATTCAGTTTTAATTCTACCATATTGTACCATTTGAGGGTTTCAGTGTCTGCCTTTATGCAAAGATAACTCTCCCCACCTATTAACTCAAACACAATACTCTACTGATGTTTTTTAATTATGAGCAAATCTTTTATGTCCAAAAGTGCAAATATGAAATTTTAGATATTGACCTTTTGCTGAACAGATACACGTAACTTGAATAGCACAGTATTATCATCAGCACATTTATTCACCCTAACTCCAGCAAGAAACGCAGCAACCTCCTTCAGCCCCACCTGCTGCTTCTTACCTCCATCTGCCATCCATGGGACACATGACCCTGGGAACAATCACAGAGATAGAGAGGGCAAGACAGAGCAGCTTTGGTAACTAAAATTTTGAATGAGTGCAATTGTAGCAGGGAAGGTGAATTTACACCCAGCCCTCCATGGTTAAAATGGTTATAAAAGACATGAATCTTCATTAAATGGGCTCCGCTGTTTTTCTCTCTTGGTATGCCAGCTCATGTGCATTCCTGAGGAGCAGTAAGAGAGTCTCAACAGCAACATCAAGCAAACAAGGCTGGGGAGAAGCAGGACAAAAGCTTGGTAGCTATCAACAACAGCAAAAATGTCTTCATTAGCACATCAGAGTTGTTCTTCATATTTGCGTGAGGTTGCACAACCTCATACTCTCACTCAGAGACTTGAGGGCAGTGAAACAAGTTTTATTTCAGATAAGACCAGCACTGTCTGATCTCCAGCAGCAAGGGTTTTCTGAAATTCCTAGCAACAGCTGCAAATCTGCAGCAGAAGGAACAGCAAGAACGTTAAGGCCAGCTTTCAGAGTAGTCATTGTCAAGTCATATGTCGGAGTGTTTCTGGCCTTTACATTTTGCAGGGAAAAACCCAACAAGTATCTCCCGGGGTCACTACCATATGTCAAGCAAACCAGCCAAGCAGTCTAATCCAGCAGTGTGTTTTTCTTGTTTTACTGAAGGTAAGCTGAAAGGTTTACAACCCACTGTTACAACTGCAGAACACCAGCTGTTCATCAGGTCTGCTTTACGGGCAACTGATCGTGCATCTCTGAAGGGCTCTTTTAGGAACCAACATACAGGAACAGCTTTTCATATATACACAGATTTATTCTTTTTTCTTTCCATTCTCCCCTTCTCCAATTCAAATGCTGTTTTCCATTTTTGCATTTCATATCAGTTTTCATTTCTCCCACTCTTGGGCAGCTTGATTAGATTGCACTCATTACCTAAGCCTAAAGTCCAGGTGTTGTGTCACTAGCCCCTGGGCTGCGGTGAGTTCTTTGCAATGGCATCAACAAGTGGCTGTTCAGGTGAATTGCTGAATTCACCTCGAAAACCTGCCCTGCAGTTTCGCTCTCAGAGAAAACACATTCTTCTCCTCCACCATTTCTCTGCCCAAAAATTAACACATGCTAGCAGAGGATCTTGCCTGCCTTTGAGAGCAGCAATGGGAGGAAGAGATTGAAGCATCAAGGATAACTTTCTCAGGATTCAGTCACAATCGCTATAGTTTCACTATGTAACCTGGGTGCACTTCAACATCCTTTCCAACAGCTTATCACCTGCCTACTTCACAGGAGCTGTGGGTTGCTTCACTAAATAGCTACATGGCAACCGACACTTCTGGCAGAGAAGCAGTGCGTGGAAACGCATTGTTACGTTGGTGGAATGGTAATGGCAAGCGGTTCAAGCAGTCGAATATGGACTGACAGGATCACTTTTGTTTAGAAAACAGTTAAACACTCACTGGAGATCAAGCAGACTTACGCTGTAATTTGGCACAAGCTTTAGAAGCTAGCTGAAAGGATGGATGAGCCATCACCCATGGGTCTGGTGGAGCTGGTACCAGGTGATGCTGCTCTAGCTCTCCTACCTCCCAGGAGCTCCTGGGTGGTGGTAGTGGCAATCCGTGTCCTTACTGATTCCATTTCCTTATTAATTCCCTTATTGATCTGCTCATTGTGCGCTAGGCAGATATGGTATTTTGATCTCCCATGCTTCTGATGGTGCTGCTGATAGATTGCGAAGCCTCTTGAGCAGCTTGTGTTTCCTTTAGTCTGGGCAGAGTGGAACTACCTGGACTCACATGGAGAGCAGGCAGCCAGTGAGAGGTACCTGGTAGAAATCAGGGAAGATAGTTGTTTTGGTACCTGAGCTGCCCCTAGTCCCTGATGAGAAAATTCATGGAGTGAGCAGAGCTTCAGCTTCCCAGCTGCTCTTCCATTTTCAGGTTAGGCCAGTGGCCAAGAATACCCTGAACCATCAAAATCTGGTCAGGATATTACAGCTACTACTTCCTTCTGTCTAACTGTAGAGCAACTTGTCTATGATCAGAGCAGTGATTGCACAGCTGTAGTCTGTGAGGCTGTAAGCTTTGACATGAAATCCATTCTTATCTGTGATACCTGTCTAAGATCTTCCACTATACCCACCATCATGCTGCTCATCCCACATCCATCACCTTCTCCACCACTTCACAACACAGCCAGCTAGCAGAGGCTGCAAGGCCTACACACAAACCCAGGCATTTCAGAAAGGGTATGTCTGAGGGGAAAACACAGAACATGATTTTCAACAGGAGAACAGGCTACACTCTTTACTTACACTGTTTTATCACTTAATATACAGGCCCCAAACAGTTTCCCTGTGACAGGGGTGGGAAGAAGGAGTAAAAATAAGCATCAGTGCAGAAAAATGAGGTAGTGGGATCAAGTAGTGCAGCTTCCCAGGAATGGAGCCAGCAGGAGACTCACAACTCCTGGTTGGCAATGCCTAGTCAGACAGTGAGTGTGCAAGGTGGGGCAGGGGCTTGCTCTTCATAGTGCCAACCAACCCTGTAATTACTGAAGCCAATGGAGCACCAGAACTGGTGCCACTGAGGCACTGAGCACCCAGAGCTTGGTTCCATGTGGCTCCAAGCCCTGACAAGGCTTCGGACACTCTATAAACAGTACCATCAGCACAAACCATGCTGTCCAACAAAGCTGAAAAAATGTTTGCAGTCAGTTCTCAAAAACGACTCTTGCATAATTGAAATATTGTAGAGCAGAAGACACAATTAGAATAAAGGGGTGCTGCTGAGTTTGAGAAGAGCAAAATCTTTTGTCATTAAATCCCATTTACACAAACAAGGGCAATGTTGGTAGGAGCAGTTATGTTACTCTGTACCAGCACATTCACTGTGGGACTTGGATAGTTTTTGTTAGTCTCTCTTCTTTTTAACTTGCAGTGGACTTTTTTTAGTAAGTTGGAGAAAGTTCAGAGACTGGCAACAGGAATGACTGGGGGACTGCAAAAAAAAATCATGTAACATTGGAAACACCAGTAGCTACATCAGTGGGTTGTATCAAGCAGCAGATTAAGGGAGGAGTTGATCACTGTGGAAAACAGATTTTGGTAATGGGAACTTCCGTGCAGCATTCAAAGGTGTAAACAAATCCAACAACTGGGAGCAGACGTTAAACAAATCACACTAAAAATAAAGGAGAACATTTTCAATCGCCAAGGTAATTAACCTTGATGGTTGTGTTGACTTTTCCATTCCTGGAAACATTCAAAAATAGGATAGAGGTTTTTCTAAATGACTTCTCAAACGCCCAGCATGGTAAAACAGAACAGGATGCTGCTCAAAAAAAGCTAAAAGTCACCTTCACCCAGGTTCAGGCCCTTCTCAATGACAATGAACTCCTGTCCTCCCAGCTTAACCTGGGCGGGTTAGAAGCCATTGGAGACCCTTTGCTGTAAACTCTGTCAGCCGGCCAGAAATCAAAACACAGATTTTGGGGATTCTGGAGTTTCCTGCCACACCACAGGTCAGGAAAGAACATTTCTTGTGCCTTCTGACATGCTCGCTGGAGCTGAGCTCTGCTCTTGCTGTCTGTCAGAGCCACTCCTCACCTTGACTGTCCTTCCCACACACACTTTTACTCCCAAAGACAAAATCTGCACCCTCTATGTTTGCTTTCACTCCCCACCACCCTTTTCCCTGCACTCATTTCTCTCAGGGGTTTGTCCCTTCTCCTGAGATCCCAGGACCAGAGGGGAGAGGTTTGGATAACTGGGGCGACCTCCTTGCTGCATCAACTGCTGCCTAGGCAGCAGGGAGCAGCTAAGACCCCAGCAGGAGTGGCAAGCAGAGGGATGCTGCTCACAGGGAGTGATCCCATTCCTTCATGGTCAGGAGGGTCTTGCAGAGATACTGCAGGAGATGGCGCATATCACAGCCCAACCCTGGGCCCAGATTTACTGTGTAACCACAGGCCAGGCAATACCCCCTCCTGCTTCAGCTTCCTTCTGCACAGAACCACAGTAATGATATTTACCCTATTACTGCACAGGAGTGCTTTCAGGATCAATTAGTTTAGTGTTCATGCAAAACTCTGTGGACAGGAGCCTCAATACAAGCAGTAAGTACTATTATTATTACTGTACTTCAGAGGGCTGCAGCACTGGCGTTTTCCAGGCATGCACCATTAACAATTTACGAAGATAAATGGCCCAGGAACCCAAAAATGCATTTATGACAACTACCTCCTGCTTACCAGCATACATTCAGCCAAGTAAATGACACCTCATTGCTCAACGTGTAGCTATGGTAACATTTCTATCTCATATACTGAAGTGTGTACACATATGCGCGCGCGCACAGACACACACACATATGCACACACGCGGAGCTGGAGGGAAGCCAGGCTACCTCATCTGATGACACACAAACACTGAGCCAGGGAACTTTCCCAGCCTCTGAAAGCTGGGAGCCAGGTGTGAAGAGCAGGCAACTCTCCCCATAGCCAGTTGTGAAGGTTTGGGCTAATGTCAGGCTGCACCACACAGCTGGAGCCCCACCGGGCCCGCAAAGGACTTACTTGAGAGCAGTTTTGTAGTGGTAGATCGCCTCAGTGTTACGTCCCTGGTCTTTCAGAAAATTGGCGTAGTTGTAGTGGACCTTGGCGTTGTGGGGCAGGGTCTTCACTCCTGAGCTGCGAAGAGGAACAGAAGCAAGATGGTGTTAGCGGCCAGGTTACCCCTCCGACCCCGATGTCTACCTTATCTCACACAGTACCTTTTTCCAAAAAGCGTGCTCGGATTTTGAGTGCCTTGTCAGTTCCTGCGCACTTGTGCCAACACAACTCATGTTACAAGCCCGAGCTTGCCCCAGGCACTGGCACACCACACGCCTTGAGTCGACATAAATATGTGGCAGCAATTCAACTTTCCCTGGCCACTGTCGCCATGGGCAGGTCTAGCACCAACAGTGCAATACTCCCCACAGCCAGATGCTGTTGTACTTCACAATCTGAATTACTACACTGAAAGAGCCTAAAAAGGCTAATACTTAGTGGGAAAGCACATAGTAGTCCATAATATAGCCATAGCAGGCTCCCTGCTTAAACTCAAGTATCATAAAGCACCTTACAAAAAATCTTGATTTGAATCTGTAGGCTGCAGTGCCAGAAAGCAGGCATCTTTCCCGTACGTATCAGCCACTAGAGGGGATGCAGAGCATACTCGAGCCAGCAGGATGCACGGCTTAGCGCCGAGCAAAGCACTGCCAGGAGGCGAGGGCTAACAGGACTCTCACCCTTAGGTGGCAAGTCATACGCTCTGGCATAACACACAACTGAAGACATGTGGCTGCACAGCCATCCTATCCCTCCCTTTTGTCTCCCCTGCCGTGCGTAGATTGGACTCAACGTTTGGAATTAATGAGGGCATGAAGACAAAAGAAGAGCAAGCATATGCTTATTTACTTAACTGAGAGCACAGGAAGCAAAGTACACCTTGAACAGCTAGAGGAAATGCCGTTTCAAGGTTAAAGAGAGAAAGAAATCACAGGAGCACATACGCCATGGAAACATTTTCCCTACAAGAACCCAGAGAATTCAGTACTCCGTTTAACATAGGAATCATTTCCAGAACATAAGTGTGGGGTCTCTGAGGTAATGGGAAATAAGGATGGATGAAAGCACTGTTTCTTGCTCACAAGCAGATTCCTGACAGCTGCTCTCTTTTCTCCCCCCACCATCTCTGACTCTCCTACCTCAGGTAGGAGAAGCAAAGATTAGGACATTCCCAATTCTTTTTGCTTTGCCTTGTCTATCTCCCCTGTTTAACTCTGGTGGGCATGGAGGTTAATCATAACAAGACAGGGTCACAGATCAGCCCCCACAGCAGGATGTACTCCCTCTCCTTGCAGGGATAATGCACCCACAGCTGCATAAATCCTTTGCTGGGGATTTTCATTTTAAAATGGTGCTGGAGAATCATAGAGGCAAATATGGTATCTTTTTGGTTATCTGCAGCCAGTGGTATCAAGCATCACTAATGCCTACTTGTGAGAGCTTCCAAGCTTCGCCCATGGCTGCCTTACAGAGTTAAGCACAACAAGCCACAGTTTGCCTACTAAAATGAAAAAATATACCTTGCTTTTGGCTTCCTAATCATTAGGTATTTCCAAATTACTTACTGGGAGCACTACAGGAATAAGACATTTTGTGACTAATCGCTGAATTAAATCAGTTAATTGATGCTATTCTTAAGAGAATGATTTTCTATATTAGTTTTCACAAAGATATACTGCACCAGCAGCAAGTAATGTGTGACTGCTATGTCTGTGTTAATTTCCATTGGCCTTGGGAGCTATTAACTACACACTTACAACCTCTGGGCATTACTGGAATATTAATTCTTATACAGAGAAGGTTTCATTACATCAGCGCCAGCGTTACAGGCAGAGACACAGACAGGTTCTCAAAACTGCTGTGCTCTCAGAGCCATGTGCAGAGTTGCTGGCACTGCTACAGACCCTGCTGAAACAGAGCAAACTGAGTTAACAGGGAGGAGTACATTACATATGCACAAGTACTTCAGTTCTAACAAGATACAGTATTAACAGTAAGATGCATATGTTTAAATATTTTAATTCTGGGCTGTTTCCCTTTAAACAGAATTTTTTATTAATCCCACTATTCCCCTTTATTACAATGTCACTAATAAAGCTTCTTTCATCTGCATGCTTCTGCTGGAGGTGGGGGTGACACAGGAAAGGCAGAAATCAGTCTGGGTTCTTACGATGCTCTCCTCTGCATCATGCTGCTCGCACTCCCTGACCTATTTATTCTCCTTGCATGGGTGGGAGGGGTTGTTTCATTTTGCAAATGCACATAGCAGTGGCTGAGGCTGCTTGGAGTCTCTGTGCTGCGGGAGGTAGTGGCAAACCATGCTGGATGTGGAGGGGCTTTTTTTTAGGAGAGTTAGGCAAACACTCCTGCTAATTGATTCCCGATCAGCCAAGAACACTATTTGCTCACTGACAGAGGAAACAATAATGTCCATAAGGAAAGCCAAGCAGGAAAGGGTGGAGAATAAATAACAAAGCAGAACACAATGTTTTTCCATTTCTACTTCCCGCAAGCCCCCAGTCTCTCACAATTTCAATCTAATTTTCCAACATGCCTTTTCTAACTTCTAATTTCCTCTTCCCAGCCCAGCACACATGTGCCCTTCTGAAAACCTATGGCACCAGTGCAGCTCCAGCCAGAAACAAACCCACTGAGAGCAGACATCACTGCTCTGGAGGATTTCCTTCCCTTTTGACTTCTACAACAGCAGTAAGTGACATAAATGGAAAGTAAACAATAGGAAAACACTTTCACATAACACTTCCTCTCTGTGGAAGGAGCTTATTAGCTGTAAATCAGAGAAATGAAATACCACTGGCATTTTCCAACCTCAAATACCAGCATTGCCCAAATTCCACTTCAGTTGGAAAATGTCTCCTGTGATCCCCTCTAGCAAGTGCAGGTTCTGCTCTGCAAAGTGACTGGGTGCAGGGAAGAGGCTTCATTACTTCTTTGTGCTTTCCATATATGAAAAGTGCTCAGTTTACAATGAAATGAGGCCACTCCTGCCTCAGCAGGAGTCCTGGGAGACCAATGGGGTCTCCTCTGCTTTGTGAATCATTACCATCAATAAGGGTTCTCTACAGCAAATTATTCTCTGGATGACACAACCACCCATGTTTCCTTGTATTGATTGCGCACATAATCCATGTTGGATCATACTGAAGTGTTCTACAGAAGATGCACAAAATGCAATAGGACTTGTTCCCCTCAGCTGAGCTACTTTTCAGAATTAACAAAAGTAAGTGGCAGTAAATGCCACCTTTGGGGCTGGGTTAGTTTTTGCGAATTACTGAAGTCTGCAGATCGGCCTTGGGAGGGCTAACTGCTGACTAAGAAAGCACAACTTCCATACAGTTGCTTTGCTGGTTAAAAGTGTGTTTCCAGGCTCTGTCACAAATGCAGGCAGTGCATGCAGATGCTTTCCAAGAACAACAGGAAATGCGACAGCCTGACAAACCTTCAATAAGTTGGTACAGCGGATGCAGAGGTTAACCCACAGGCCTCACCTCCCTCTCCCTGGCTTCAAGACATTACCACTGACTGCGGTTTCAGCCTGACCTCCTGGCCCATGCATATGCTCTACAGGGTAGATCTTTAAATGTTTAACAAATAAACCCTCCCTGCTGACATGTCAATACAGTAAGACAAACTGCCTGGGGCTTACAGAGCCCTGTTGGAATAGTATGCCTCAAATATCTTATATAGTATGTCTCAAGTATCTTCTACTTGTGGTTCATTTGCTTCTCATTCAGTCCTTGTACATATGCTTATGCATCTAGGCATCGATGCATCATTTCCTGAGACAGTGACATCCTTCCCCACACTGCTTCTTTCAGCCAGGATTCAGCAAGATTTCTGCACCCAGAAAACTTGTCACTTGGGCTGGAGACTGAGAGTCAGGATGGCCCAAAGATGGCAACGATGCTGCCGCACAATGTCAAAGCAGGGTCAGCCTTGAGAACGGGACAAAATGGAGTACAAGCACAAAACTGGTAACATGCTGAGTATACAAACATCTCCTGGACCAGTGTAGAGGAAGCATGCACAATACAAGAGGTGTCAGCCAAGAGAGTTGAGACAGATTGACCCTGAAGAAACACATCCAAGCAAATGAAGGAACACAAAGTAGACGTGAAGGGGAAAAAATACAAGGAGAGAAAACGCAGTAATTAATTAAAGCAGCAACTGGAGAAAGACGAATGAAGAACTAGGAATGGGAGTAAAGATTATCCCAGCACATACTACTTGTAAAAATTCAACACACACAAAGACTACCAAGTAGGTTGATTTATGTCTCATTTCCCACATCTATAGATTTGCTCTGACTCATTATTTTCCCCTCATACTTTTTTACCATTCTTTATCTCCTCCTGCTCTGTCCTTTCTAATTTACTGCTGTTGTACATGCCTCCATGCACTTCTCCCCTCAACAGCTTATACAGAGGCTTCTCCTTCTGCCCCAAAGATGAGATCTCCCACTCCTGAGATGGAATTATCTTCTTGCTATACTACTCTTCTTCATTTCCTTCCCATCAACAAGAGGACTCCTACAGTATTACAGACTCAAAAGAGACATGTAACACCTATCAAAGAAGATATTAAATGGACAACAAAACCGCCAATATGATTAAACAGCATAGTAAAGGCGACTATGAGAAATGAAAAACACCCTTTAAAAAGTGAAAGTCACAGCTACATAAGGAAAAAGAGTATAAACTTCAGCAAGTTAAACATAAACCATAATTAGGCAGACCAACAGAGATTTAAGGAAAAACTTGCTAAAGCCATCAAAGCTAATAATGGAATACATCAGATATAGGAAACCTGCCAAAGATCCCCTAAGGCAAATAGATAATGGAGGTCTAAAAGTAGCACTTGAAAAAGAAAAGGCCACAACAGAAAAGCTAAATGGATTATCTGCACCAATGCTCACAACAGGGGAACTGAAGGAGGTTGCCACATGGGAGCTGTTCCTTATAGGGCCAAGTCCAAAGCACTGTCTCAAACTGAAGTGCCAGTAAAAGAGGCTTTAAAACAAATCAACACCAAGAACAGTTATAAATCCATTGGGTCTGGTAGTATGCACCAAGAGGAAATCAAATATGAAGCTGCTATTAGCTGCAGTAATCATTTAAAAATGTCTGTCAACTAGAGAAATGGAAGGTGATGGACATTGACATCATTTGTCTCCAGGGGCGGGAACTGGAGGTGGGCGGGAGGGGGGACAACAAACCAGCAAGTCTGATTTCCACCCCGCCAATTTAGGGAAAACTGTAATGAAGACTAGTTCTAGCAAACTTCTGGATAACTAGAATCCAACAGAGAAGAATTAACCTTGTATTTTGCAGAAAGAAGTTAGTTGGGCAGATGTGTTGTTCTTTGACAGACTCAATGGGTATGCGGCACCGAAACTTTGGAAAGCTCTTATGAAAATCCAAACACAGACCAGTCAGAAACACATACATCAATGTTGTGCATTTAAACATTCAAAGAGGCTTTAGATAAAATCCCTCACAGAAGACTTCCAATTTCTTAAAGGTGTTGTGAAATTAGAGGGAAGGTCCTCTCCTGAATCAATATAGAGTTTAAGGACAGCAAGCAAAGAGGACGAGTATGTGAACAATTTTTACACTTGGGGAAAACTGTCAGCAGGGTCCCCAAAAGACATGCAGCGGCATCTGAGCTGTTTCATGTGTTCACAAAGGATGCTGAAAAAGGGAGCAAACAGGAAGGAGACACATTTGCTGATGACACCAATGCGAATCACACTGCAGGAATTAAAACGATAAATTGTTGCAGAATGATCTTGTGGTATTGAAGATGAAACGCAATTCTGATACAGGCACAAGTATTAGAAAGTGTGTACATACATTCTAAATCTGCACACAGACTGATGTCTATAAACCACATAATGTATCCTGGAGTTCCTGTGGAAAGTTGTGGTGGTTTGGCCCAAAACAGTGGCTGAGCACCACACACCACTTACTCTCAGAGGAGAAACAGACAGAGCCCTCGGAGTGGGGGGGGGAGTTGGGATAAGGGCAGTTTACTGAAAGGGGAACAATAACAGCCCGTAGCAAAATTCACTCACACCCAGTGATAACACAGAGTACTTTACTGACCTAATGCCCCAGCCACTCTCAGACTGCCCTGGGAGCACCCAGCAGCACCCCTCCCCAACCAGCCCCTTTTATGGGGGAGTGGTGGTGTGGAAAACAGCCATGGGTAACTCAGCTCACCTGGGCTGACTGCTTGGCGAGGTTAACTCTGGCCTGGCTAGAACCAGGACAACAGTGCTGTGAAAATTATCATCCAGTGCTTAGAAAGGGTCACAAAAGGCAGGTAGAAGATAAGAATCAGCATACAAGAACAAAAGCCAGTCCTATGTTACTATGCTGCATGTATCTCTTGGGAGGTGATTCCGGTCTCCTTCTCCACAGGGTGGATTAGAGTGTGAAAGCATCCAGTGAAGACAGACAAGCAGGACCAGAAATGCTGAACAACTTCCATGAGGGGAGTTCAAAGCCAGAAGACTGCAGTGTGAAAAAAGAGAACTCACCTTGGGTAAGGGTATGGGGGTGAAGGCATGGAATGCAGAGGACAATTGATAAGCTGCAGGTTACTCAGCACAGCAGAAGTAGGGGACACCAAACAAGATCATCAGACAGAAGGCTTACAGCACACAGAAGGGAAATCTTAGTGTGCACTGTGTAATTTTAACAACAGATCCCAGCACACAGGATGCTGCAGAAGCCAAAACTATAAATAGATTTGAAAAAGCAGTCAGAGACATTAATGGAAGAAAGTCCATCAGTGGCTGTTAAAAGCAAAAAAAAAAAGAAAGTAACTCCTGACTCAGGAAGTCTTTAAACTGCAGATTACTGCAAGCTGGGAAAGGACTGGAGAGAAGCATCACCATTGCTGGCCCTATTCTTACATTGCTTTTCTAGACATCTGCTGTTGATTGTTCTCAGGGGCAGGCCATGATATGAGGTCACCCAGCAGGAGCACAACCATGAGCCCTCTCTTCAAAAGCATGGGGCAGATCTCTCTCTTGGAATTGTCCCCAAAAGACCTGAGATGAAAAGTAAGGCAGCTTGATCGAAGCCACTAAGCCGTGCGTACTACCCTGGGTAACACCAAATCCCTACCTTGAGGCAAGGTGTATTAGCTCCAGCTCTGTGCTGGAGCAGCGGCATGGTTTCTGAATTTAAGCTGTCTTGTAGATGGTCACCCTGCTTTGAACAGAGGTAGGATAGACAGAAGTCCATTTGCATCCAACTAAGCAGACATAACCCTATCCTTCTCTTCTGCAACAGACCCTCTGGCATCCCATGTCATCTCAAGAGTGCTCCTTAGAAGGTGGAGATGTCCTCCTGTCATCTGCTTTAGTTCATCATTCCTAAACACAGATGACAACAACCGTATGCAACATGATACCAGACGATGCCTGCTACTCAGCATATGGAATTGCCATCTTCCCACCTCCCTTTCAACATGAGAGTTGTCCAACTTGGAAAGGAGTCCAAGCAGCTGCTGCTGGCCAGAAGAGCTTGGACTGGAGGTGCGCTTTGTGAGCAGCAGTCCAGACTGGTCACCATGGCTGTTATTGTTTGAACAGCAGTGTTTCAGTATGATGGGCAATGAATCATGTTGGAACACAGAAACCCCCATTCCAGATTTAAAAAAAAAATAAAATCCCACTAGCAGACCTCCAACCACTTAAATAGTGTTTCCTGAAGACTGAAGGGTACACATAAAAAATAATTTCATACTCTTTAGTGCTGCATAAATTAAACTTTTCTCTGGACAGTAAGTTAGAAAATAAAGCAAAGCAACCCGTATGCAGATCACCTGCGTTTCTGCAATTACTTCACAATTAGACAACTGCTGAAAGCAGCTGGAGGCAAAATGCAACACATTTGCTAGCAAAACACAAAGTGAAACAGTCTGTTTCAGTGAAAAAAAAATTATAAATGGGGTTGTAAAGAGAGCTATTTGGCAAAGGGTAATCAAATAAAATGAAATATGGTACATTAAGTTTGGCACTTTGTGGCATTGCATTTTTGTTACTAAGAACATCACTAAAGAAAATTCAATATATTCAATAGCGTTACTATGGTGTTCTGGAGGGTTGCAATGAACTTTTGCTAAGTCTTTAAAAAGAAAAGTGTTACATTATTGGTAAATCTACAGAACTGAAGTTATTTAAAAACTGCATCTTAAAAATGTGACTGCCAGAATAAAAGTTTGCACATAAGCATATAAAGTCCTGACACCAGTTTTTCCCAGAAGTAGAATACAGAAAGTAGGTGTTATTTTATAATAATCAAAATGTTAATCACAGCAATGCACCAATAGCAGGACTTGTGCTAATTCCATGTAGCAAACTTATTTTAAACAACACAAACCCACAAGTATTCTCCTGTGGTCACCCATACCTGAAAAGGGATTCTCGTGACAGCCAGATTTCATTCTGCTTCACAGTCTTCCAAGAGAAGAGCAGCAGCAGTAAAGCAAAGAGGGTCAGAACAGTAATTCTCCACTTACTTAACCATGTAGACAGCTTTTTTAGACCGTGGACAAAAAGGATGCAGTACCCCATACTGGAAGGAAAAAAAAAAAGTAAAAAGGTACCAAAAATTACATTCTAGCACTCTGGTTTATATGCAAGACCATTCACAAATGCATTTTTTTACACAATTACAGGGTTTTTGGACTAATTATATTTTCCAGGCTAACAAACTCCAACAGCAGTTTTCCTCAAGTCACTACACAATTTCCAAATTAATCTAAATGATAGACCCAGATGCCAGAAGTACAGTAGCGTACATAATACCACCCAGCATAATGGTAGCTTACACCAGCCCGCAGAAGGCAGCTGCTTTTCTGAACAGCAAGCTAAGAAAGCATCATGTAATAACAGTAATACTGAGCACTACTGGAGCAGCATGGAAGCAAAAAGCATTTTAACACAGGGAAGCCTCTAAGCAATGGGTGGCCGGTATTAATTCTAGTTTATAATTCGTGAAGCTAAGCCAGGAGAGAGTGTTGCAGCCAACACTGCAGCAGGAAGGGGTGGCAGAGGCCACGGTGAAAACCCCTACCCAGGACTTGCACATCTACAAAAGGAGCAGCATGACCATTCTGGCAGCCAGTCCAGGACAGCTGAGATGCTCTAGCAGAGCTTCCTCAGTGCCCTTCTAGGACACCAGACAGGGTCTTCTCCAGCACCCTGCCTCTCCACACTGAGGCATTTTATGTGAAACCAACCGCATTTGAAACAGAAGTCTTATTCTTGTGTAACTTTAAATTGATTCAGTAGTTCTTTACCTTAATTCAAGCATTATGTTAATTTTTCCAACGATACCCCTCTGAGCTGGAAATGGAGTGCTTTCAGTTGCTATACTTAGTACTCAGCTCATTCTACTTGGCATTTTTAAAAATGAATTTCAATTCCTATTGCTTGAGGAATTTCACTAGCTTATCTATAACTCTTTAATGCAGTTACTTAGCTCCTGAGTTAGTTTTAGATTTAAAACTATCTTGGTCCAGGGAGCTCCCCCTGAAGGAAAAAGGGAGAGAGAAAGAGATCTGGAGTTACCACTGATACAGGATGACAAAAAAGCAGCCTTTCCCAGACACTGGCACACCTTGAACCCCAGCTGAATCCCACACTTGAATGCAGGCAGGCTGGAGGCAGATACCTCATCACACCTGCCTGCACTCCAGGCAGAGGCCTACAGCCTCTCCTGGCCCATACTGGGGCATCCAAGTAACTTCCTGGTGAGACAGCTGTGAGTTAAGAACGCAACTCCCCTGTCAGAACTGACCTTGCAAGCAAGCATGTGATATGGTGAAAGTCAATCCAGAAATCAGAAAAACATCCCATCTTCAAGGAGCTGCAAGTGTGCTTCTTGGCACAGTTTCTCTGCCCTCTTGCAGGGCTGGGCACATTGCTATTGCCTGGGCTTCCAAAGGAGGGATTTTTGCTTTTACCAAAGGAAGAAGTGTCTCGGTTGTATGTACTGATCAGCACCAGGCAGTGGTGCCATCTCCAGCACAGTACAGGTGCTGTATGGGACACTGAGAGCGGTATAAACATAGGGGGCAATTCCAGAGACAACATTAGATCTACTGATGGATCATTCAAAAAACTTTTTCATTGTTGTTTTAGAGATTTCCCATTTTGCAGAAGTGGGTGTCTATTTTTTTTTTCCACTTAACTACGCTTGCAGTTTGCTGCAACACATTTCTTATGGCCCTTGCACTGGGTTTCTTTTCCATGAATTCTTTTGCACGCATATGTTTATAGCATCTACATTAACTGCAAGCAGGCATTTAGAGCTACAAACTGAGATGCTGGTGCCAAACAATCCAGCCTTTATAGCTATTGAACTCTACTTTAAAACCTCTGAAAAGCTAATCTCGGTAATAAGCTCTCCCCTTCCAATAAGAAATATCTCAAAAACCTGCAGACGGTTTTCACTCTGTTATTTTGCCTTTCAGCAATTTCATCCTTCCCTTGGAATTAATTATCTGACATAAACATTATTTAATCGCTTTAGCACAAGGCCATTTTCAAAGGAATTTCCCTACACCTTCACATTTTCAAGAACAGGCCTTTCCTAACAGCATCGTGAACGTGTCCAGAAAACAAAAAATGCAAACGTCAATGTCTTGGTATTTGTGTCAAATCCTGCCCCAGCTGTTGGGAATGTCTGCTTTAGCAGTAGCACTCAGCCTGCTGGTCCAGGCCTCAGCCAGCACCAGCCACTGGGAAAGCTCTCACAGCCACTGGGAAAGTACTGCTTCCAGGGGTTCTTTACTAACACCTGCAGTGTGTTGCCACAACAGTTAGAGAGAGGTGCTGGGTGCTACACAGGAGTAATGGGTCCGTCTGAAACTGCAGCTCCCATCCCAGCAGCACTGGCAACGACACACGTAGAAGTGCCCAGCTCTGCGTGGCATGTTTCACTGGGGGCTCCCAAAGAACCTTCTAGGAGGGGTCTGCTGCCATTTTACTCTTACAGAGCAGGAACCCAAAACCTGGTGCTCCTGACAGGCAACTGGCAAACAAGGTGCTGAAGCTGCAGCCCCCAGCTCTACCTATGAGCGGGGAGTATGCAATGGAAACCAAGGTATCTTGCTGGAAAGCCCACAGCTCTCCCCAAGAGATAAACAGGTAAATAACCCAAAGGGCAGGCTCTGCATCCACACTCAGCAAGGCAGCAAGACTACAGGACCACAATAAGTATGAACACAGAGGGGAATGAGCTCCCCGATGACCACATGTAACGTACTAGAATTGCAAACCACAAAGCTGCTAGGGGTAATATTAAAGGAGTGGTGCTAAAGAGGCAGAAGCATGATTTACGCTTTATTCAGAGAGAGACAATTGTGACAACTTTAGGACTGAGTGGTAGTTGTGCCACAACTACATAATTGTATAGCCTAACTAGCCACCCTTCCCCAAGCCTGTAGCATTGTCTGGGGCTGTTATGACCAAAGTGCAGGTCCTGGCACTTTGTCATGTTGAACTTTATCCCATTGGCCTCTGTCCATCAATTCAACCTGTCCAGGTCCCTCCTGAAGGCCTTCCTACCCTCTGGCAGATCAAAACTTCCCCACTCCTCCCAACCCTGGTGTCACCTGCAGACTTACTGAGGGTGCACTCAACTCCCTCATCCAAATCATCAATAAAGATATTAGAGGATAAGCCCTAGTACTGACCCCTGAGGAACACCTCTTGTGATTGGTTACCAGTTGGATTTATCTCCATTCACCACCACTCCCCAGGCCTGGTCACCCAGACAGTTTTTAGCCCAGCAAAGAGCGTACCTGTCCAAGCGATGGGCCTCCAGCTTCTCCAGGAGAATGCTGTGGGAGACTCTAACCTTTGCTAAGGTTGAGGTAGACTGTGCCAACAGCTCTTTCCTCATCTACCAGGTGGGTCACCTGGTCATAGATGGAGATGAGTTTGGTCGGGCAGGACTTGACTTTCATGAACCCATGCTGGCTGCGCCTGATCCCCTGGCTGTCACATACATGCTCTGTGACTGCGCTCAGGATGACTTGCTCCATAATTTTCCCTGGCACTGAGGTCAAGCTAACAGCCCTGAAGTTCCCTGGATCTTCCTTACAACCCTTCTTATAGATGAGCACCACATTAGTAAGTGTCCAATCACCTGGTAACTCTCCATTTGACCATGACCACTGATAGATAGATGATGGAGAGCGGCTTGGCAATCGCATCCACCAGTTCCCTCAGCACCTTCTGGTGGATCTCATCTTGCCCCATGGACTTGTAACAGTGCAGGTGGATGGTCTCTGTTTCAACCTAATTCATGGGGGGTTTATTCTGCTCCCTGTCCCAGTCTTCCAGGTCAGGAGGTTGAATACCCCAAGAATACCCGGTCTGACTATTGAAGACAGATGTAAAGAAGGCATTGAGAATCTTGGCCTCTTCCTTATCCTCAGTAGTCATGTTCCCAACCAGATCCAGTATGGGAGGGAGATTCTCCTCAGCTCTCCTCTTACTGTCAATATATTTGTAGAAACACTTTTTATTATCTTTTACCACAGTGGCCAGGCTGAGCTCATGCTGGGCTTTAAGCCTTTTCTGATTTTCCCCCTGCATACGTGTTGCAGTTTTGTGAGGCTGTGCTGCTGAAACAGTTTTTTTAAGCAGCAGTTAGTGTTTTCTGCCAGCCTAAACTACAAACAACGAGCAATTCAAGGCCAAAGTCGCGGCCCGAGAGATAATCACAGTGCCTCTGAGAATCACATATAGGAGAAAACAACCCAGAAGCAGCTGCATTTTGCCACCGGAGAAGGGAGTGAGAAGATGTAATGAGCTGTGCAGACACTAAGGCCGGGAAAGGGCGCGGGAGGAGGCGCTCCAGGTGTTGGAGAGAAAGATGCCCCTGCAGCCCGTGGAGAAACCCATGGAAAAGGCCGAGACCCCACCTGCAGCCCGTGGAGGGGCTCCACGCTGGATGGAGCAGGAGGAGACATAGAGAAGACGTGGTGACCTTACATTGGAACAAGCCCCTGCCAGCACTTGCAGCCATGGAGAAAAACAGAGACATAGAGATGAGTGAGAGATATTTGCATGGTTTGCTGGGGGGAGGCTTGGAATTCAGTGGAGGACTGGGACTGAGAGACACTGTGATAAAGAGATAAAGCCCTGTGGGAAAGGATTCATGTTGGAGAAGTTCGTGGAAGACTTTCTCCTGTGGGTGAGACCCCACGGTGCAGCAGGGAGAGGGTGTGGAATGAATGCCCTCCACCCTCCCCCCCCACAGCCAAAAAGGAAACCAACTTGCAAGGGACAGACCCCCATCTCCCAGTCCCTGCCCCCCTGTGCTGCAATCAGGGGGAAGAAGGGAGTGAAATCATGACTAGAGTGAAGTCTGCTAAGAAGGAAGCCAGGCAGGGGGGGAAGGTTAGAGGTGTTTTAAGATCTGAAAGAGGAAAACAGCTCACGAAAAAGTAACCAAGAACCCCATTTTTTCCTAACCCCTGCCCCCTGTACTGCGAGAAGGGGGAAGAAGGGAGCAAGATCCTAACTAAAGTCTGCTAAGAAGGGAGTGGTGGAGAGAAAGTGTTTTAAGATCTGGTTGTGCTCCCAACTCCGTTTTTTTCTTCTTTGTAGTGTAGTGTAATAAATTAGGTAGTTTCTCTCTTCTTCACTTTGTGTTGAGTCTGTTTTGCCCATATCACTGGTGACAGAATGATCTCTCCCTGTCCTTGTTTTGACTCCTGAGCCTCTTAATATATATTTTCTCCCCGTCCAACTAAGAAGGGGAGCAATAGACTGACTTTGGTGGGCATCTGGCCTCCAGGGCTAAACCACCACAACATGCTAGCTACTTCTTTGTACTCTCCCCACGTTGCCTGTTCTCTCTTCTACTGGGCAGGCACTCTCTTCCCTGGAGGCTCAGCAAAGGTTCCCTGCTCAGCCATGCCAGTCTTCTTCCCCACTGGCTCATCTTACAGCACACAGAGACATCCTGCTCCTGCACCTTTAAGACTTCCCTCTTGAAAAGCATCCAGCCTTCCTGGATCCCTCTGCCCTTCAGGACTGCCTCCCAAGGGACCTTCCCTTCAAGTGTCCTGAACAGTTCAAAGTCTGCCTTCTGGAAGTCCAAGGTAGCAGTTTTATTGACACCACCACCAGCCCCGACTTCACAAGAAATAGAGAACTCTACCATTTCACGGTCACTCTGCCCAAGACAGGTCCCAACCACCACACCTCCCACCAGATGGTCAGGGGGCTGGAGCCTGTGAACAGAAGGTCTAGCAGGGCACCCACTAGAAAAAATGAAAATGTCTCACAAAAACATCTTTCATCAGAGACCCGTTAGCCATATGAAAAAGATACTTTCAAGTGCTACATTCCAGTCCTCTCTGCAGCTATCTGCACACGTATGGGGACTGTGAGTTTGGGATTTGTTTGGACTTTATTTGAACTCTAGCATTTCCTAGGGAAGGAAAGCGAGTGGATCTTTCCTCCTCAAGGGCTCTTGGGACTGTAATCTGCTGTCATGCAACCACTTTTCTGAAATACTTTGTAGCCAAAACAAAACAATAGAAAACAAGCAAAATCCCTAACCCGCGATTATTTAAATCCATTTTCCACTGGATTACTGTAAAACTGCTAAGCCTTTTTTTTTTTTTTTCCTTTCTCCTCTTCTGTAGGATAACCAACTGTCTCCTACAGCAACTGTTCCTCACTGAGTAAAGCCCATGCCACCATGCCAGCATGGTCCCCATGGTCAGATACAAATCCCAACAGGTTAAGATGGTAATAGTTTTTCCGTGGGCTCACAATTAGAATGTTTACTACTGGAGAACCTGTGGCTTCAGAAATTCAATGCTGCTGCTGCTGAGTTCAGCACATGGACCCACAGGCCAGTCGTTCCCTGATTCCTTGTGTTTCAGACTCCTGCGCTACTATGATGTAGTACCTTAGGCATGTCCTGAATTGCAGTGAGGGCAGGGCTGCACCCAGTCGGCAAACCCTTGGCACCACTGCCATGTGTTTCTGGCAGATCGCACGCAGGCAGCTGTGCAGTGACAGGATTTCTTCTATAATGTCTGTGATTTGTTAATATCATTCTACCTGCAAGGAAGTGAAGTGAGAGGAGGCACAAACAGATGGGCATGAGGTGGCATGCAGACCCCATGTACCACAGTGCACATACCACCAGGTTTTTAAAAAAAGCCAAACCAGCAGATACTTAATATTTGCAAACACTTCTTAGATTACAAATTCAACTTTTCCTTTGGCCATTATGGCTGCTTCTCAAAGGTGAGGCTGTTCCTGACAGTGCTTACAGATGGCTCCTCTCTCTCTCTCAGTGGATCAGCTTTATCACTTTTCAGTAAAGCCAGGAGTAGCTTCACTGCATTTTATCTTTGATGACAACATATGATTGAAGGCACATGTGGTTAGTGCTGCAGCCCAAGATTATCAGGATGTTCTGCTACAACAATCCACCTGCATCTTTGTCTGCATCTTTTCCTCCTCCTGAAACTGCCTAGAGAACCCACTGCCTCAGAAAGCTCCTGGAAACCAAGGTATGATCTAGTCATGCACTTCACTATTTTTTGAGCTGCAACTTTGCACAGAGCAGGTTTCACTCCACAGGGAAGCATGTGGGCACAGCAGGCTGAGGACTGCAGCTGGGAGGCACGCTGCAAGAGGGAAGCGGGCTGGGCAGCAGCAGTGCTGCAGCCCTAGACTCTTCTAATCAACACTGGTAGGGCTGTAAACTCCACATTTAAAAAGCAGTGGGATAAATTATGTGGAAAAGATGCCTCCCTCACTTGCACTTTTTAATTATAGAATCATAGACTCACAGAATGCTTTGGGTTGGAAAGAACCTCAAAGATCATCTAGTTCCGACCTCTCTGCCATGGCCAGGGACACCTTCATTAGACAAGGTTGCCCAAAGCCCCATCCAACCTGGCCTCAAACAGTTCCAGGAGGGGCCTTCCACAACCTCTCCAGGCAACCTGTGCCAGTGCCTCACCACCCTCATAATAAATAATTTATTCCTAACATCTATTCTAAACCTACTCTCTTACAGCTTTGCCTCTTGTCCTATCACTACACTCCCTAATGAACAGTACCTCTCCCACTTTCCTGTAGGACTCCTTTCAGTATTGGCAGGCCGTAATTAGGTCTCCCTGGAGCCTTCGCTTTTCCATGCTGAACAAGCCCAATTCTCTCAGCTTGTCTTCATAGGAAAGGTGCTCCAGTCCCCTGACCATCTTTGTGGTCCTCCTCTGAACTCCTTCCAACAGATCTATGTCTTTCCACTGGGGAGCCCAGAGCTGGATGCAGTACTCCAGTAATGGTTATTTTTGGGAAGTCAACTACATATATCAAAGTGGTTACTCTAGATTTCAGAGCTCAGTCTAGGTAAGAATACAGATACATACGTATCAGGGATTATCTCAAAGATATACTGAGACCAGAAAACGTGCTTGGCTTTGACATTTCACCCCAGAGGCTCTTTCTGAATTGCAAACTTCCTTCTTGATTTCCAGCACTTAAGATGACTCCCTTTCCCACCATAAAAAGTAGCTTCCACTTCCAAGTTGCTCTGAAGCAAGTTTAACTGTTGCATAAATCAGTTAAATTAGGTGCATACTCTGCTGCTACCCTTCAGAGAACAGGAAGACAGAAAGCTTTGGGAAAAGATGGTGCCTGCTGCCAGGTCTATGGACAAACATTTGATTCTTCTTGGTTTTAAAGTTTCTCACAAGGTTAGTAGCGCTACTCCCACATGTATGTTACCTTGCACCGCATGCTTTTCATCCTCCCAGTCCAAGCCACTCCAGCCTGAGGTGAGGAAACACACAGAGAGGAACAGCCAAAGTCAGCTGAAATGCAGCTTGCAAGGCAGGGCTGTTGCAGGGGAAGGGGAGGGGTGGGGGGCATGGAAACAGTTTGCCCCTGCTAAACTCATCAGCTCTGCTCACACTTCTCTAATGGGGAATAATTTGATAGCAAAAAGCAAGCTTGGCATGCTGGCTGTGCAGCAGTCAGATGCGCAAGGGAGTGCTGGCAAAAACAAGCATGTCCAGGGCAGTTCTTTCTGACCCAAAAAGCACCCTCAGGCAAGGAGCTCCAGCAAGGAGCAGTGCTGGCAGTGTAGCAAAGATACTGCTTTATGAAAAATGTCAAGTGTTCCAAGGCTGGAGTTGTTCTGGGCCAGAATAAGATCCAGGCTTCTAAATAATGTTTTTTGTCTGGGAAAATAGTGTATTTGTATGTGCATGTTAGTTTGCACCCAGGTCACCCACAACAGCTAGAAACTGAGGAGTAAGGGCACTCCCTGCAACCTGGACCACCTGAATCCAAACCACTGCAGCAGGTCAGGCTGAGAGATGGGGGTGCAGTGAGTGGACTTGTAGGGCTCTGAGTTAAGGGGCCCCAAAATTCTCCAGCCAAAGTACTGACCTGGAGTAACACTCCACTGGGCCAAATGCGTTCCACAAGTTTTCAGGAGCCTTCAGGCTTTTCTCTTGCATCTGGACAAGGCCTGAATTCAGCAAGCTACAGGCTGGCTAATTTGGCACGAGGGCAAGCATAGGCTAAGATCAGGTCTGGATCAAACTGCGATCACCAATTCATCCAGCAGGGCACAGATCCAGCACTGATGATCCTGGAAAAATGCTGGTGTGTGGCAGATGGTCCTTGATGTCTCAGCTCTCATATGAGCATCCTCCACCAAAAAGGCAATTCTGGGCCACATCCATCCACCTGTTTCTGTTGGCCATTTCCTTTTGACCATAAACTCCATCTTGGGTTTGAGAAGTCTTTTGTTTCCAACTTTTTTATCCAAAGTTCCACTGTAGTTGTCACACCCTGGCAAAAAGTTTTGGGTTAACTAAAATGTTGTATTTTTCCAAGGGAAATGGTTGTATAAAACTTTCCTCAATCAGTGTGGACTATGAGGGGAAAAACCTTTTCACAGAATCACAAGGTTGGAGGAGACCTTTGAAGATCAAGTCCAACCATTCCCATCCTATGCTAAACCATATCCCTAAGTACCTCATCTACCCTTTTTTTGAACACATCCAGGGAAAGTGACTCAACCACCTCCCTGGGCAGCCTGTTCCAGGCCCTGACAACTCTTTCAGTAAAAAATTTTTTTCTAATATCCAATCTAAACCTGCCCTGGTACAGCTTCATGCCATTTCCCCTTGTTCTATCTCCTGTCACCTGGCTGAAGAGACCATCGCCCACCTCTCCACAACCTCCCTTCAGGTAGTTGTAGGTGGTGATAAGGTCTCCCCTCAGCCTCCTCTTCTCCAGGCTAAACATCCCCAGCTCCCTCAGCCGTTCCTCATATGATTTGCCCTCCAGCCCCTTCCCCAGCCTGGTTGCCCTTCTCTGCACTTGCTCAAGGACCTCAATGTCCGTTTTATGGTGGGGAGCCCAGAACTGCACACAGTACGCAAGGTGTGGCCTCATCAATGCCAAGTACAGGGGCACAATTACTTCCCTAGACCTACTGGCCACACTGTTTTTGATACGAGCCAAGATGCCATTGGCCTTCTTGGCTGCCCGGGCACACTGCTGGCCCATATTCATCCTTTTGTAACAGTCATGGTTTTGGACTAACCATGCAAAGGCAAGGAGGATGCAGGATGTGCCTGTCATGCACTGACAGCCATCAGCATACATTCTGCATCTCTGCTTCTTCACTGGTACTGAGTTTTGAAGACAAAAGGAAAAGCATTGTTTAAAATGCCTTTCTCCCAGAAACTATGGAATCAATAGCATTTTCATTCTTGGTTACTAGAGGTTTAAAAAGACTTCAGGACCATCATCAAAGGATAATATTTAGCATGCAAAATAATTCACATTTAAAAAAACCCAAGCCTCACAGCTCAAAAATATCAGTGTGACAAAAATGTAACTGGCAGCCTGCTTTATTTACCACTCAGTCTGTTGAATAAAATGTCACATTTTCATCAGAATTAAGAGACCTTTTCCTGGAGTAAGGTCTGCAAAAGACAGAACCATAAACACTGGCAGAATACATCTAATTTGAAAAGGCACCTTACAAGTTAGTGTTAGACTTTGGCTCTAAATTAAAAGCTATGCAGGCCTATATTAAAGACACTTAGACATGATCAGCTAAGTCATCAAAATTATGTACCTCCATTAGCAATGTGGTCCTCAGAACATAATGTAATTAGAAAAAATGCAGAAATTCTTATTTTCCTTATTAGAGAGAAAATATAGACTAGAAGTGAAGGATTTTGCTAACCTTTGAATGGATATTTAACATTTGGACATGTTTTCGTTCCCTTCCTATAACTCACATGATAAACAGACCTACTTCATTAGAATGTTCGAGTCCAAGATTTCACTTCCAAGAGATTCCTAGCTGAATTATTTCCAGGTAATAAAGAAATCTCTCAGGCTTTTGATTAGTACATGCAGTATGGAAAGAAAACATTTTCTAAATGAAACATCTGATATAACTCCAAGGGAATTCCATGAAGGATACCCTAAATCCTATATATTTTACCAGAGAAGGGTCTGTATGCTACAGTTTCAATTAAAATACCATTGTAACATCTGGAACTCTATAGTAGGGACGTCATTTTCCATCCAATTCCACCACAAGTCTCCAAAAACTTAATGTAAGAAACTATTATCTATTCAGTCTCACAGGGCAGCTTCACAAGGCACCATGGTCCCCTGTAAATAAGAACTCATCTTTTAATCAACATGATCAACTAGCTTATTTCCACAAGATGTCATTAGTTTATTACTAGTTTTTAGAAGCAATAACCTTAAGTATCTATATTATTTTCAAGAGCAGAATAAATGCATTTGAAAGTTTTCCTCTTACCTAATATATACCACAACAAAACCAAAGATCTTTCCAACATAGCCATTAATGTTTATACCCAATATAAATTTAGCTCTTTCCTGAACTGATTGTAAACGGCCAAAGCGCAACATGTTTCTCAAAAAGCACATTTTAAATTTAGTTAAAATAATGCAAGATTGCAGTCTAGACCAAACATGACATGAGCTAATCTTTTTCAGCTTCGCAGAATCATTTTGACTTTTATTCCTACGCCTTTACTGCCTTTGCCAAAATATCTGGCACTAGCATCTTGGCATTTCTTGCCTGCGTTAACAGAGGAGAGCTGCTTAGATTTCTCCTTAAGTTCTGTAAGAGGGGTGGGCAAGCTTTCAAAAGCTAGGAGCTTCGGCTGGGATATGCATCTGAAAAGGAGATGCTCGCAGTGTTTAGCCTTTCTCCAAGCAGTTTATTCTCTTCAATTAATGAGAATACTCTCTGCCCTCTTCTGAAGTACAGTTGTTATCGCTACTCAATAGATGGGGAAGCAGAACCAGTCGCTTGCCTCAGCCCAGCTCTCTGCTCAACAGCTCCCTGCTGAAGCCTCACGGTAAAGAGGGACCAGGCTGGGGCTGGGGATCTGACCCACCGTCATCATGTAATGCCTTCCCTGTCCCCTCCCAGAGCCCTCGGGTCCATGGCTGAGTTACAGGGAACATTATCCAGTTTGCTCCTTCTAAATTAGGGCAGCTCCGTGGTCTGTGCAAGAACGGCAGCCACAGAGTAAAGCATTAAAATAGCGAGCTTTTAAAGTAAATGGAACAGGTGTGACTTGGATTCCACGACCAAATCCCAAATGAATTGTGGATTTAACTTTAAATCAGTCAAAAAGCTTAATTATGTTGCTCAATTCAGATCAGGGAGCAGATAAACTGCCTCCACTGAGTCCATGGGACTTTCAGTGCTGACTTTGGGGTTTGACTCCAACTGAAGAGAGAAGCGTCTTCTGTAAATCAGATGATCCCTATGGGATCTCATCTAATACTGAAAAAATGCTGAAAAAGTAAGGAGGAATTCAGCTCCTGGTGAACTTGTAGCCTCAAATGATGTTGAAGATGGGTGGAAAAGGAAACTGAAAATAAACCAACACCACATCATGCAACTGGCCTTTAAGAAAACACAGATACTGTGGAGTCCATGACATACACCCAGAAAAGAGAAGAAACAATAACCCCCATCCTCAGATGTCTGCTCATAAGCAAAGGGAACTTCTACTCAGGGTCATTTCGGATTCATAAAATTTACAGATAACCCCACTTGCCTACCAGGTTCTTTTCCAATTACAGACATTAATAATGTATGGTAGTATGCTAATTGGGATGAATGCAGTAGCACAAAGAATCAAAACCATGCTTGATGCAAAGGCAATATGGTTTTCAATATAGTCTCTGCTTTGCTATGGCATGGGGAAACCTTTAACATGATGCTTTAGCTTCCTGAAAAACACCAGTACTGGTTTTCTTCCAGACTTTGAGACAGACACCGAAGCAAATGCCATCCGGTGTATAGCAGTGACATCATCTTCTAGTATTGAAGTAGTATAGGGCTGCAACATTGACTCTTGACATAGTCAGGAGTTGGTGAATAAAATGATGGCAACCTGTAATTGTCTCAGTTGGGAAAGGTACTGTGCACCCTGCAACCCACTCCTTGCAATATCCACCATGAATGAGTTGCCATAAAAGTGATGGTGGTATCACTGAGTTGCCTGTCACTTTCAGCAAGGTGGTTGTTCAAATTGGAAATAAGCCATGTAGCAATGTTTTGGTTGACTGATTGGTTCATATGAGGTTGTGAAAACAGCTTAAGTTGACAAACTATACTACAGGAGCCCAGCTAGAAGCCACTGCTATCAGGGTAGCAATAAAAGAAGAGGAAAATGTTGAAATTGTTCCGCTAGGAAAGGTCTGAGCCCATGAGATGAGGGCAACCTTGGGTCTGATGGTCCATTAGTAAGGCAGACAGCTCCTAAATGGCCCAAGAGTTTGAACTGCTTCTGCATCTGCTCCATGTGAAGGGAAGAACTGGTGCTCCAGTTTAAGTACAGACAAACTGCTCACAGCTCAGACTAACTGGATGTACATAGTCCTTCTGGATTTTCAATTAATGATGCTGCCTGTGGTGTTCAGAGCAGCATTAGCAGATGTAAGGTAAGTACACCCATATTTTGAAGAGAGAAAAGCCTGCAGTGGTTTGAGTCTTTCACTGATCCTGACATTTATTGTGATGTCTTTCAAAAAACTGTGGCCTAGAGTTGTATCCTGTCCACCACACCCAAGGTTCATATTTTACACCTCTAGCCCTCCTGAAAATAAGCTTTTCCCTCTTCAGGATACAAAACCAATAAAAAAAATTTGAAAGAGAATAAATCATTTTCCTACAAATTATATTTAGCTTAAAGTAATACCACTTTAAAAAAAAATCACCATTTTAAATACGTAAGTGTTTGTAACCCTGCAATGAAAGCTAAATGCAAGAAACATTTTCTCAAAATATTTCTGATTTGCTAAAGCCAATTAAAGTAAACATTCAACCGGGTTGACTTTGCTTACATCCCACTCCCCTGAGGCACAGCTGCAGACTGAACTGTTACAAATACTCATCAATCCCCCAAAGGCAAGGCCCAGCCACGTAATTAGACATTCAGCAAAAGGCTTATTTCTTGTTCCTTTCTATTTACAACATCTTTTACATAAATCCTTGGGTCTTTACTTAACTTGCATTGAAAAGAAAATGCTTTAAATTTTGCACAGGTAACTGCTGAGCAACACTGATAAGACTTCAGGTTGTGACACACATACACAACTATGACTTCCATAAATATTGATAAAAGCCTATTACTTGAAACTGAGATAGAAAAAGAAACTTCCAGCACAAGCCCAAACCCATAGATTGCCAGGTTCTCTCCATCTGATTCAGCATCCTTGTCTAAATAAAGCCAAATGACCACCTCTGACTTGCTGAGTTTTAGAGAAGGAAATAGCAAAAGATAGGTGAAGCCCTTTTCAAGGCAAAACATAAGAAAACTGCTAAAGGCTGATCTAAATAAAGAACACAAGCCCTTCCTAAAGCCATCTCTGTTAAACTGCCATGCGCTCATGGAAAACAAAAAAATCCCACATTCCTTTTGTTCTGGTCATGACTGTTTGCAGAAGTTCCTCTCACCACTCATGTCACTTTGCACTCAGAGGGTGTAAAAGAGCTCATTTCTGGGTATCTTGGAGCCAAGAGCTCACCTCTCTCCAGATCCTTGGGCTGGGAACCTCTCCTGCAAGCTGCCAGGGTTTGCCTTCCCTTTTTGTGATAGCTGCCTGCCAGTCTGGGGTAAAAGCAAAACCCAAAAATTGCAAAGCAGGACACGAGTGATCCGAGCAAAGCATGACATCCAGGGGCTCCAACACAGACTTACTCTGCAGAAATCATTTAATACATCTGCCTCAGTTTTCCTGCCTGAAAAAAGCAGGAACTACCAATTACCTATTTTGTAGGTCATATATTTGCAAAGCCCTCAGGGAGATGAAAAGCATTATACAAACTATATGCACAAATGTTAACGCTGATGAATTTTCTCTGTGCAAACATACCCTTTTTTCTTCTTCATTGCCCCTCCTCTCATTATATCAGCAGTCTCATCTGGAGCAGGACAAGGAACTGCTGACGGCTGAAGTATTTTCTGCAGTCGTTCTTCTGAGATTCAGAAATGCAACCACTCAACACAGCCCTGCGTTCAGCTGACTGTTTCCTTAATAGCTTTGCGCTTTCATGTGTTCCTTCATTTTCTGTTACATGAATTTAAAGCAATCTGATTTCCAAGTTAATTTGAAATGATGCAAGATCCATTAGTTGAGACTATCATTTGCAAAATAACTCCGAGGGATAACTTTCACTCAGTATACTTCCAGGTATACTCTCAGCAAACAAGAGCTAGTGATGTAAGTCAGCAGAATTTGACCCAAAAAGCAAGTCAGTATACAGCAAAGCACAGAGACATAACCTAACTGCCTAAGCAGCTTGTAATAAATGCAACAGCTCCTACACAGCCTGAGTTTCACATCAATAAGCAGCCCTTTCCTGACAGCACTTATACAAGTGACAATCAGAAGATACACACAGTTTTGCAAAATACCACCCATATGTGCTTTTCCTAGAATCCTTGGACCCACATTTTCTGAGGAATAAAATGTAAACCTTTTGTAGAATAAAACTATTGTTTTAGTTACCACAAACTAATACAGAGTGAAATTGAGGAGTTAAGCTTTGTCAACAGCTCCACAATGTCAGTTCCCATTAGAGAGAACAGGTGCTGCCCTCTAAACCTGAGGGCAGAATTGCGCTTTCTGACTTGAATCATCCAAGACTGGTGACATTTATGCTCATGGCTGGAACAAACTGCACTGGCATAGGCTGCCCAGAGAGGCTGTGGAGAATCCCTCCTTGGAGATACTCAACAGCTGCCTGTACACGGTCCTAGGCAACTGGCTGCAGGTGGCCCTGCTTGGGTTTGGACCAGATGATCTACAGAGGTACTTTTCAACCTCAACCATGCTGTATTTCTGTGAATGGGAAAGGGTCTGGTGCCTCTTGGATGAATGTCCAACTGCCACTGCAGCCTCTGGTCTAGATACTGTAAAGACGTCAGAAGTTAACACTTCAAAGCTGTCCTTGAGGAAACGCAATTGGAAGCACCCAGACTGCTGAAGTAGCAATTGTTAGAGGCTGGAAGCTGAGGAAAATCCAAGTGCGAAGTCTAAGGGATGGAGAAGTGTCTGGATTTCCCTCATCCTCTTCAACAACTGCAAATTCTGCAGTCAGTAGCTTACAGGCAAGAGGTCATGCACATATTCCACAACTGAAGCCAGCAGCCTTTTAAGACCGTAATAGTTACCGCTGTTTTTACTGATTGATATAGTGAGAAAGCTGAGCAATACCACAGTAAAAATACGACAGGTTAACTTTTCAGCTTGCTGTCCTTAAGGTAAAGACACTGGACAATTTTAAGTTGATGATACCACCAAGAAAAAGAGTCTTGGACGACAATTCTCAAGAAACACCACCTCATCCCTGTATTGAACTGTTTCAAGCACTCAAAAATCTTTGGTTAAAAAAAAAAAAAAAAAAAAAGGACTATTTTGGGTAGATTTCCTCCTGCCAAGCAATCTGCTCTCAACCAGCTATAAAATATCTCATGCTATAATGCCAATATTCAAAGGCAGAGAACATACTGACTAGCAATATAATGTTTGAAGTATTGTTAAAGGGAAGAAACAATCATGCCTGCTTTTAGAAAATGGGATGGTGGTCTCATAGAAAGGAATTCAATTGCAATAGTTACCTTGGCATGTAAAGGACTCGCTCTGCCACCACAAATCCCACCCTGAAGAAGAGGTTGCTGGCTGGAATGAATGGGAAAACCAGGAACAACAAGCCAACCAAAACTTCTTTGTGTTCCAGTTTCTGCAATAACACAAAATTAAACAAGTATCAACTAAAAAAATCCAACTTAATTCACCACTAACTTTCCCCTTTCCTTTTGAGATTCTTATTCATTAAAAAACCCAACTTAGATTACCACAGGATATGTTTTGCATTTTAAATGAATTCTTCGAAGGCACCGTTCCTCCATATTTATGTACTGTTTGTGCCTCTGATGTGCCCAGACCGTGCACAAACATAACCACAAGTATTATTACCCTTGGTATCTCTTCCAATGTCAGCTCTATCATATGCAGCTCTCTTGAGATGGCATAGGTAGTACTTAAGATATATCCCACATTGGTAATACATAAGCAATAGTGTGAATATATACATTAGCATGTCTACCACAGTGTGGCTGTATGTAAATACACAAACGCATATCACATACACACAGACTGCTGCATTCAATCCTAAGTGTTCATAACTGAGAAAAAGCTGTTCAATCAGTCACATTTTGTGTAAAGGGAACTAGCCCCAAATGGCTCATTAATGCAAGTCATTTTATCCCTTTCGAGACAGTATCTAAACTTTAAATGATATTTTCACAGATGAGGTCTCCATACTCATACAGGGTTGGAAATTTGAGGCATGCTATATGTTAAAATTAATGTTTTTCACTTGAGCTCAGTTAATTCCCTCCATTTGAGGCCACTTTAATGTTGGCTTGCTCTGAGGAGAAATCAAATTGCCATACGCAATTCAAAACAACTGTGATCTACACAGCCAGCACAAGCATCTCAGGACACCGCAATCGGCAGCTGCCACTGTTCCCGCCATGGAGAGACCCAAGACTCATCTGGCAAGTTTCAGAGTTAGCTCCCTTGCAAGAGTGTGTGTGAATCAGCTCATGCTTTCTGCGTATGATCTCAAAGAATGACATCAGGCTAAGCAAAGTGTAGCATGAGGTCTGCTAAATCACCCAGGCAGAGAGACATCTGTGCTTTCCTGCCCTGCAATACTGCTCCTCAGCAGCTGCTGCAAAACCCTTCTGCAGTCACTAGGAGAAACTTTGTTGTGCTTAGAAACCGATGCAACCAGAATGAATTAAGGGTTGCAATGTTTTCTCATTGTTGTGGACAATTTAGAGAGCAAAGAGACTTCTCTTTACTGGAGGGATCTAAATTTGAAATGTTGAACAAGATTTCTGAGTAGAGGAAGGGAGCTCGATCAATGACATGGGGTCAAGCAGTACAACCCATCTTGCTTTTGCATAGCTACAGATTGTGACACTGGTTACCACTGGTGTAGTCAGCAGCTGAAATTCAAATGTCCCAGTACTAAAATATAATCATCCTCTTCTGTAGGAAAGACAGTGAACATATTCTATGGGTACCAAATGCAAGGATACGTGTCAGTAGCTCTGATGTGGTTTTAAAAGAAGTGAACCACATGATCACAAAAAAGTGCACTGATTTCTCCTGGCCAAAGAAACAAAAGGCAGAGAAGAATTATTCTTGTCTCAACTTCTTTATCGGTATCTGCTTTCAGCAGCACCACAGTCACCTGCTTCTATTAACCACTTTTTCAGTCTTGGAACCATAGTTATTAGTGCCTTCTCGCAGTCACAACAGTACCTAAAATACATTATTCCTAGAGCTAAAGCTGACAGTAATCCATAAAGCTGACAAGCAGAGGTGCCCAGGAATGGTCATTTTGGCTTGTAATTACAACAGAAAATTGAATAGAAAAAAAAAGGATTAAAAATTATTTCTCAACTCTGAATGCAAATTATCAGTTCTAGCTCAACTCCAGCTTCTCTCAACCAGCTCTGGACATATACTCTATTTCTCTCCTGCCATTTGACACTCCCTTCCCAACTTCTATGGTGCCCACTGCCCCAAGGGTTTAACAACTGTCATGGTTCTGCCCCAGCTGAGAGCTCTAAGAGGCAGTGTGTGGGGAACTGGGGGGAAAGTGGTGTAGGGAAGGGAAGGAAAAAGAACCTCAAAAAATCCTCATGGGTTGAGATAAGGACAGTTTACTGGGACAATAGAGAAAGACAGATATTTCAATAATGGGACTTTATAGCAAAATACACAAAACTGGTGACACACAATGCAGTTTCTCACCAAATCGCACAACTCAGGCCATACAGCTCAGAGTCATCCTGAAACCAGAGCATTCCCAAAAACCGCACATCCCCTCCGCCCCCCCATCCCTCCTTTATGCTGAGCATGACATAATTGGCACAGAATACCCTCTTTGACCAGTTTGGGTCACCTGTCCTGGCTGTGTCCCCTCCCAGCTTCCTGGGCACACACCCCACCCCCACCTTTTCTCATTAGCAGGGAAATATGAACAACTGAAAATGCCTTGACCACTTGGCAGCAACCGAAAACATCCATGTGTTATCAGCATTGCTCCCATCCTAACTCCCAAACATCACACCGCTGCTAGAACAAAAATTAACTCTATCCTAATTGAAACCAGGACAACAACAAAGACCAGGGGCACAAGAAAGTGTGTATTGGGCCAGAAAGAGTGCACTGCTGATGCATAAAATCTTCTGTCCCAAGGATGCCCTCTTGTTTTCAAAAGAGCCAAGTATCAAATATTTCTCCAGTTGCTGTTCGTTAAATCAATAGTTGAGAAAACCTCTAGTTAACATTTCTAGGTAGGATACAGTGTTATTCAAGGCTGCAGCATTGCAGATAAGTGAAGGAAAAAGAATGTTGGAGAACAACAAAAAAACTATACATCAAAAGGAAGAAAGGAAAACTTAGGACTTAGCTCAGAGAAAATGATATTGTGTGCCCTTTCTCCCTCCACAAGAAGTCATAGCTCTAGACTGAAGCTGTGTAAGGCTACCAGTTCAGTCCCTCTGGCAGGGCTGAGACCCAGGGCCCAGCACTGACAAATGAACCTCACGGAGCAGCAGAGCCCTCAGCAGTGATATTTATCTCTGAAACAGAAAACATCTGGCAACTGGCAGCACCCTTTTTCAAGCATTTGGTTCAGGCAGGTTTTTGTGAAGAGCTGGTCCCTGAAGGCCAGTCTTTGGCTGATTTTCTGCTACACATTGTCCTGTCTGCATGCAATTCCTAAACCACCGGCTGCCCAAAGCTGAGAATTTATACTGGAGGGAAAGTTACCCTGTTCACAGCCAGATCTTATTCCCCAATTCCCTAAATAGTTTCTACCATCCACAGACACTGACATAACCTGGCTCTACCCTGGGCTTTCCTGCCCCAGCCTTGCATTGTAAGGGCTGGAGGCAAAGCAGAACTGCCCTCCCAGCAAAGGCTAACATCTGCTCATCTGTGCAGCTCAGAGAAAACAGGAGGAAAAAAAAAAAAAAAAGGAAAGAAATACAACCATGACGTACTGAAATGATTGTGTGTACCACAGGCGATAGCCTTAGTTACCTAAAACCTGACAGCAGGAGTCTCATGACACCGCATTCTGCTTTACCCTTTCCCTTAACAAAATTTACTTTGCAGATTCATACTTTATCCCCCCTTCCCCCATAGGGGCTCACAGATGAGTAGACAGCACAAAAACATCAGAGACCCATACGCTAGGGCTGCAGGAAACAGGGCAGCAGCATCTTCCATTCTACACAAGCCATAGGAGATGCCCTCCATGAGATTTTTTTAATAATTTTTAAAACCCACCAACTTGTATTTTTATAGATTTTCCATATTGGAATCATTTATTTGGTTTAACTACTCGCATAACATAAACCTCCTTAGGAGATGGCTGAACTAAAGATGGCACAATCAGCATCTTGCAGGTATCCAGAGCAGTAGCAAAAGCTTTTAAAGAACAGTCGGCAATTTTATCTTCCTTCTTCCTTACAATAAAAAGGCTATGACTAGAAATTATGGATCACTTCGTTCCTTTGACAAACAGACATTTCCTTTCCTCTTAAAGATAGTGCTTTCTTTTGAAAATACAAAACTTATCTTCCTATCTGTCACAGGTCACTGGGAAAAAAAAAAAGCACCTTGGAATTAATCTTAGACTGATTCCTTTTGTTAAAGACAAGATGACTTAAAATCAAACTAGTATTCCTTATAGCAGATAGCTTGGTGGTGGGTTTCAAATTCACATCCACCTCTAATTACAATTAGGCCTTCATTACATTGTAACCAAAAAAACCCCCAAACCACAGCAATAAATCAAACCAAAAGCCAATAAATAATTTAGCTTGCTGTTTTTCATAAGACTTACCAAAAAACTGAAGAATAGTGCTTCTTCTCCCAAAGACAAGGCAAAAATTGTCACGCTACATCAAACCAAATAGTAAAGAATCATTCCAAGGCCAAAAGCCATCAACACAGCAATAAATCTCAGAAATGGCTTCCTCAGCAATTTGGGGTAAAAGGAGGAAAGTCTTGAGTTTACAACTGCTTTGTGGTTTTGTGTGGCTGGGTTCTGGTGGAGGTGGGGGGCTGCAGAGGGGGCTGCTGCAAGAAGCAGCTAGAAGCCTTCCCCAGGCCAAACAGAGCAAACACCAGCCAGATCAAGGCTGGAAACAACACTGGCCAAGGCTGAGCCCATCAGCGCCTCTGGAAATCACATTTAGGAGAAATAAACACAAACTGCCACTTTTTGCCACCAGAGAAGGGAGTGAAAAGGTATAAGAAACTAACATCAAGGCCAGTGAAGAAGGGGGGTGGGATGAGGCACTGCAGGTACCGGAGAGTAAGATTCCCCTGCAGCCCATGGAGAAGACCATGGTGGAGCAGGCTGTCCCCCTGCAGCCCATGGAAGATGATGGGGAGCAGAGACCCCACCTGCAGCCTGTGGAGAGGCCCCATGCTACAACAAGTGGAGACACGTGGAAAATGCTGTGACCCACGATGGAGCAAGCTCCTGGTAGAAAATCTGCAGCCCGTAGAGAGAGACAGAGTCACACCCACAATGGAACAGGTTTGCTGGGGGTGGGGTGGCTGACTCCATGGGGAACCAGGCTGGAGCAGTCTGGGCCTGAAAGACATTCTATGATCTATGACTGCACCCCACAGAAGTCACCCAACACTAGGGCAAGCTGCTGAAGAGCTGAAGCCCCATGGGAAAGGACTCTACATTGGAGAAATTTGTGGAGGACTGTCTCCTGTGGGTGGGACACCATGCTCGAGCAGGGGAAGAGCGTGAGGAATAACACACCCCACAGCCCCCCCAGCTAAAAGGAAAACAACTTGTGAGGAATTCACCAAAACCCCCATCTCCCCCTGTGACACCTGGGGGAGAAGGGAGAGAAATCATTAATAATGTCCACAAAGAAGGTGGCAGGGAGGAAAGGTGTTTTAAGACCTAGTTGTACGTCTTGTTATCCAACTCCAGTTTCTGTGTGTGTGTAGTCCAATAAGTTAAGATGGTTTTCTTCCTTTTATTCTGTGTTGAGTCTGTTTTGCCCATGACACTAATTGCAGAATGATCTCTCCCTGTCCTTATCTTGACTCCTGAGCTTCTCAATATATATTTTCTCCCCTGTCCAGCTAAAAAGGGGGGTGATAGAGCGGCTTTGGTGGGCATCTGGCCTCCAGCCGGATCAAACCACCACAAACTGAAAGAGATCTTTCTGTATCACATACAAGACATATTCCTGAGCCATAAGTAAATATTTGCTGACTATTGTAACAATCACAAGCCTTTTACAAGCCAAAGCCCACTAAGTACAACCACAGAAGGTGTGCTGATTATTCTGACATACTTGTCATAAACTATTGACTTGCAGAAGCCCACTGTAAAGTCTTTATTTTTCCCACTGAGAAAGCATCCTGAGGTGCCAGATCATTAAGCCTCACACTGCAATTACAGGACTTACGTTTGCATCCCCTGGCACCTTCAAGGTCTGAGGCACTGGAAAGCAGAGCTGGGAGGAAGTTTGTCCTCATACACAATGTTGTGCCCTCAGGAGGACAGCAGCTGGGCAAATACATACAAACAATTTTCTGCATTACTGTGGAACATTTCTGAAGGTGTTTATATACACTTGTCTGTTTGATGGGAAGGTAGCAATCAAATGGGATTAACTTCTTCCTCTAACAGTTTATTTTGAGAATGAGGCAAGTGTCACCACCTCTCCACCATTTATAACCAAGAGCTCCATAGAGTAATGACTTCCTTCCCACCAAAAGCATAAATCACCCTCTGCCAGTGAGCTCTGGATGGTCCATTGCAGCCAGTTAGATGTTATGCTTGGAATACCTGACTGCAAACACAGAAAAGTGCGTATCCAGGAAAGTTGATAGTGCATGGATATGAAAAAGCAGTGGCTGTTATTACACATTTTCAAATGCTTGCAGGCCTAGGAGGTAAGTGCATTATCCCTAAAAGGAGACACAGATTCAAAGGTGGTAAATCACTGTATGTCTCTACAGTAGACCACAGACAGGACTGCATTTCTTCAGTTTATTCCTCACATCCATACATGCAAACCCTTAGTGCAGACTGCACTCAAACAATGTATTCCTGTTGTACAGTCGCTTGGGAAGTGACAAGCAGCTTGGGAACATGACTCCCCACAAGCCTGCACCAAACCACTAGCAGCATCTCACCTGGCAAGAGGATCTGGTGCACTTTCTACAGTATTACAAATAGAAGGGATGGTGCAGAAGAATGTCAAATACACTCTGCATTCATGCATAAGGTGAAAAAAAGCAAACTTCAATTAATCAGGAATCAACTGGGTGCTTCACATCAGTCTGGTCGTCTTTAGGTCACTGACAAAAATCAGGATGAGACACGTGAATCTTTACCTTCAGAGGCCAAACAGGAGGGCACTGTTTAGCTGTGACTGTTCTGCTCTGCTGCCTGTGCTATCACTTCTGAGCAAACAGTGGCAAAATTCAGGTGTCAACAGATGGATTGAAAAGCTCAAACATTTGGTAATGAAAAGGTAACTGCTCAGTTTCAAATCTAGCTCAGACAACTGACAATCAGCTTGCAACTACAAAAAGAGCCACAAATTCTGTAATCACTACAATTTATCAGGAGTTTGAGTCTTTCATCTCATTACAAAAAAACCCCAACAAAATTCCGGCATCTTCAGCTGCTTGAATGCCAGCCTTAGCAACTTGCTGTCTTCCTAAAATAACTGTTTTCCTTGGTGATCATCTAGTTCTGATAAAATCATCCACAGTTACTACTGACTAGAATTAGACAAATTTCATAGTTCACAGATAGCCCAAAGCCATGGAGATTTCCAAAATCTATTTTGATCAATTGCTACTGACTGCTTATTAACTACTTGACACTTTGATCCTATTTTGAGCATTCGGCAACAACAAAACCTACTTTCCAGTTCAACCAGCATGAGCACCTATTCAAGAACTGGCATACAGGCAAATGTACACCTGTCAGAAGCTGAATCAAAACCCTTGAAAGTGTCATTGGCTTCTTAACCCAGGATTATCTGAAAAGAAATCTTTGGCATCCATCTCAGACCATCCTAATTAATCAAGAATCATAGGGGTTGGAAGGGACCTCAAGAGATTATCAGATCCAATCCCCCTGCCAAAGCAGGTTCCCTAGGACATATTGCACAGGTAGTTGTCCAGACAGGTCTTGAATATCTCTAGAGAAGGAGACTGCACAACCCCTCTGGGCAGCCTGTCCCAGGGCTCTGTCACCCTCACTGTGAAACAGTTCTTCTGCATGTTGGTGTGGAACTTCCTATGAGATTGTTCACTTACCATTTCCAGGAAAAAGCAAGTTCATACACCACTAGGTAAAACTGCACATTTGTCAGAAGTGCTGAAAGTGCCTAAAAACTTTATTTGCATCAGTGGGAACTGTGGATGCTCAACAGCTCTGGAAATCAAGCTTTCAATTATGGAATAAAAAGAGGAAAGCAGTCCTTTCCTAATCCCACAAGCCATGCCAGGGCACAGAAGTATATTCTACTTTTTATTTAGCATCTTAAAGTAAAATTTTGGTTATCTACTACTTTCTTTTTCCCCTATACACCTCAGCTACCCATTCATTTAGCTGTGTGTTTATGGTCTTTCTTACCTAGGTTTCTAAAATTCCCTGGTGATATAAACTCATTTTCCCAATCCTTAATTTCCGCAGCCTCTAATTCTGCTTGGCAAGTCAATTTGAGCAGGAGACAGGAGAACACACATCTTTGAAAGTGAAGTTGAACATTCCAAAAGGAAATAGGAAAGTCAACAAATTACTCCAGAAATTAGAATAACGCTTTTGACCTTGAGGTTCGTTTTCCCTCTTCCCTTTCACTCTGTGACTGCAGGGGAAAAAAAAAAAAAAAGGAAAAAGAAAAAAGGTAAAAATAAACACAAGCGCTTTTCTTGCAGTACATACAAGCAGGATCTTTGGAAAAGCAACTGTGTTCATGGTGAGTTTGCTCTTAAGAGGTAACACAGAACAAGAGGATCCTAACAAAAAAAATCACACAATAGTTTGGCACCTTCATGTTTAACTAAGGCCAAGTAACCACAATGAGTGTCATTATCCCCCCCGTTGTACATTTCTTGGTCCTCATTCCACCTAGCCTCTCCTATTCAGCCCTGCTGTTGTACCACTCCAAAACCTTTCAGCTGTGAGTGGGCCTTGAAATACCAACTCAAATCAGAAGAAGGAAAATGTACAGACAAGAAGAGTATCTTTGAAAGTATAGTAATTCACTGTGAATATGCTGCAAATGGCAGAACTACCTGCCCTATAAGAAAGACCTACCTAGTGTGACTAACTCCTGCAGGAGTTAAGAGTCCATCTAGTGAGAAGCTGGGTTTCTTTTTGGTGAGCCAAATCAGAACTCCTTCAGCTATGGTTGTATTTACTCAGAGTACTGCACTCTAAACCTGTTAATTCAAACTTCTACCAAGGGAAAAAAAAAACCAAACCCTAATGCAAAAGGTATTTTGGTAGTTCTTGTGTTTGCTTTTTAAATTCAGAACAGCAATTACATACAGACAGACTGAAGGAGGTTTCTTCTTTTGCACGTTTGTCAGCTGGCACAGCAAGGTATTCATGTTTCTTCCAGCCCCACCAGGGACAGGCAGCTGATCTGCTTGCAGCACTTGACAGAGCAGAAATGTGGCCAGCGAGGCACACAGGACACCGGTGAGGGACTCCCTCCTTCCTCCAGCTTTCACTGAACAGTTTATTACTCTCTCCCCACAGCAAACATTAACAACAGAAGCAACATAGAAAAACCTTGCTGCTAAGGATTAAGAACATCAGTCCTGACCTCCTCTCTACGTGGAAGGAATTCAAGTGGACCCTCAGGAAAACGAAAGCAGGATTTATTTTAAATGGACCTTTTATGAAAATGACTGTGGTTTCCAGCTTGTCAGATAGACTCTGACAATAAATAGCCGTATTCACCTTGCCGTGCCTTTAAAGTGGGTATTGTTCTGGAAGTGTTGGGGCATATCAATTTTGTGAGGCATACTTTCTAACTGCTGAAACTACTGTAGAATATTATAACAAGCAATTTTTCCTGAGAAAGGTCAATAAACTGTGATTTATTAATGAAATGCCAAAGCTGGGAAATGAGGCAAAAGTCTCAGGAGCACAAGGCAAAGTAAATAGCATGACAGCACGTAATGAGTGCTGGCAAAAACAACAGAAACATGCACACAAAGAGAAGATGCAAATGCATTCCTCTTCTTGATGGCATTAAATGTTGTCAGCTAAGAAATAATAGTCTGCGAGTGACTGAGGAATATGCTTAGATGATATTCATACATACAAACCACTACATAAATGGTGATATGATGCCAATTACAGCACAAATTAAAGCCATAATAATTTGGTATAAAATGCCTTGTCTTGGCTAAGAAGCAGTATACAAAGAAATGAAGATACAGCAGTACCTTAAAATTATTCCTCAAGTAAAAAACAACCAACTGTAGCATATGAAAGAACAGGATAATAATATACATCTCAGTTGCATGTAATGAATATAACCTGAAAATCATCACGTTTCCTGTACCATATGTAGCAGTGTCACACAAAGAAGCAAAGCATGTTCTTTAAAAAGACAGATCCTGGAGGATACTAAGAGGTTTTATTTTTTTAATTGATGTGAAACATAAGTAACATTCCCTCTTCAGACATGAGCAAGCTGCTGCCCATCATTACGTGCTCCTGCTGAACAAGTAGGAGGTGCTGTGGTACATCCACAGCATTGGTCACAAGTATGAACGTAAGATGAGGGACAAGCTGTATGAGGTGCAATAATTCCCCCAGACTGGTCCAGTACGAAAACTACTGTTTCAAATCAGTTTTCCAGATCCGCTCTGAATTACCCCATTGCATGCACATGAGCTCTCCCACTATCAACCCTCCACATACCAGGTACTACACAGAAAGTAGAATCTTATCCATCATGTGCTCTGTACGTATATTGACAGCTACAACTATAGGACAATCTGCATTCTAATCACACTGCTTATTAAGCAGCGGCCTAAAAATGCCATGCAGAGTGGCGTTTCAAACATCCAAAGGGTTTTCCTTTCATGCTCATAGAATTATTATAACATGTCAAAGAAATAACTGTCGTCCTGACAATACGCCAAGAACTGTTGTCCTCTATTTCACCAGGTGCTTGCCATTTCTTCCAGCACAGAAAGGCAGCACTATGGGCCCTTCGGCACATTAGTAGCCAAGTGAGGCATAAAATGGATTATTTCTTTGGCCTTGTAACTGGAATGCTTGGCAAACAAAAAGAGACTGTGTTTCACCCATTTCACTGGTACCTTTGCAACCTACCTAGTCCCAAAGCTGGAAGACAGACCATGTCCACCCCTTGCAGCTGAAGCTGTCTCTGCAAATGAACAATAAACAAATCTCATCTTCTTTTCCCAAGTACTATAATTTCTCTGGGATGCAGGTGTTTGCAATCTCATCCTCAGCTTTTGTCACACCCCCAGCACACTACTCAAAGGCCAACCAGACTGAGTGAGGAAGTTCACCACAAGATTTCAAGACCCACTGGGGACTCCTGCTATCTCTGCTACAACAGCACTGGAGAGCTGCCTTCTCTGTTTCTGCAGTTCTCACAGTAACACATACACATCCAGTAACAGCCACATTTAAAGCAAAGCATGATTATTTCTCCTTCCGAGACATAATAATGTTCACAATATGAAGTGGAACAAGAAAGCTTCGTGCCTTAGATGTCCTTTATCAGCACTACACATACATGCCAACAGGGTTATTACCCTAATCACAAACGTCAACAGCAAATTAGCCCTGTTTAAAATTCAATGGCAACAATGGCAGAAATCCAATATGTGCATTCTCTACTAACAGTCTGTGAGCTTTCTTTGTGGATGCACACATATCACCTCTTGCCACTGAAAATCAGTTTAGCGTTCACTGCACAAACCTCTTCATTTCTGCCAAAATCATTTCCAGCATTCCCATTCTATGTGCCCCAGAAAGGAAAGCGTTAGTGCCAGTAAGAACCAATATGAGGTTTTGTCCTCTTTACCCCTGAACACCTACACACTCAAACAAAAGGCTCACCTGTTCACTCTACAAAGGCGTGCCTGTTCACTCTAAAACCACTCCTTAGAAAATTGCAAAGCTATTGCTTTCAGGTTTGACTTTGCAATGAAAAAGGAGAGAAAAATGGCTGCTAAGAGAGTTTCATGCATTTGCTTCAAAAAGAAAGCAGCACATCTCACACCTTATGAAATGGGAAAGATCAAGCGATGCGGCTCATGCTGCCTACAAGCTACAGAATACTGAGAAACTGTCTGGGGCTTGGCAGAAGGATGGTCCCTCTTCGGGGAAGCAACATCGTATTAAAGGCCACCACCATTGCATTTAGAAAGCACCTTTCTTAAAAGAACCTAATATCATGAATTGTTCCTCATTTCATGTGTCCTGACCTTCCCTTTCCTCTCCCTGTAGAAGACATTCCCAAAGCCAGGTGAGATAATTTATTTCCAGGAAATGTGCCTCAGTAGTTATATTACTTGGCACAACACAATCACCTTAATACTGCTTAATGGCAGTATCACAATTGGGTTGTTAGGAGAGCTGTTAAAAACAAAATAGTAAATAGCTTCAGAAATTTTTAATTTTCTGAAAAGCAAATATTTCAGCTACCTCTAACTATGCCTAGGGCTGGGAGAAGCACGCTCAAGATGACCCCCAAGAACCACTGCCAGTTCCATGTTCACAGCTTTGCTGGGTGGCTGCAAGCAAAGACTAATTAGAGCACTTTGTCATGAATAGGTGATGGTTCTGGTTTTACTTAGATTATACCCAAAAGCAGATCACTTCAGATCCAATTTATTCTATGTTTGGGGTTTTCAGCAATAAACATTAAGGGAAACTATAAGATGAATTTCAAAGCATCCAGTAAGTAAATGTCTGGAGAGCAAAATTCATGTTTTTTAACACAAGATTAGCAGTGGTTAGGGCAAAACAGTGAACTTCTTTTCAGAAAAAAAAAAAAATCAGAAGTTGCAATTTCAAATCTAACAGTGGTATTCATAAATTCAAACTGAATTGTTTTGCCTTTAAGAAAAAAACAACCAAACAAAAAACACAAGGAAAAAAGTGTGATGAAATCTAGACATTTAATGTATGAAGTGTTTTAAAATATTTTGCTTTGCATTTTGACAGAAAACACACAACTCAGTTACTCAAAGGAATCTTTCCGGATTAACATTTTACCCAAAACAAAACAACACAAGATATCCCCAAATAATCCTGAAAGTTATTTTTCCAGCAAACCAACAACATTCACCTTACACATAGTACCAACCCTGACAACAGAAGAAATAGAAAGCAACTGAAACTTCAAAGAACATGGAATAACATTTTTCAGAAGTGTTCATTTTTGTGCTAACGAGAATTTTATCATTAACTTCCCTGGGAACAGGAGTAGGTCTAATACAAACAGTTCTGAATATCTCTAGCAGTGAGTAATGAAAGCAGGAGGAATACAAGATGATGTATGACCTGCAGGTAGAACTAGTGAATAGCTAATAGGGTATTTTCCCATATTTCCCATGCAGCATCTGTCAACGTACAATCTAAATTAATGGCTCTGCAGTCTCATACAGTTTGATTCATCTTCCATCCCCTTATCAGGAGCACAGAGAAATCTGCCAAGGTAGACTGAAACATAGAATCACAGAGTGGTTTGGGCTGGAAGGGACCTTAATGATCATCTGTTTCCAACCTCGCTGCCACAGGCAGGAACATCCCTCACTAGACCAGGCTGATCAAGGCCCCATCTAACTTGGCCTTAAACACTTCCAGGGAGGGGTCATCCACTGCTTCCCTCGGCAACCTGTGCCAGTCCTCATCACCCTCACAGTAAAGAATTTATTCCTAATATCCAATCTAAATCTACTCCAAATTTAGAACCATCCCCCCTCATCCTATCACTCCATACCCTTCAAAAAAGTCCCTCCCCAGCTTCTTTGTAGTCCCTCTTCCTGGGGGGAAGGCTCCTATAAGATCGCCCTGGAGCCTTCTCTTCTTCAGGCTGAACTACCTCAACTCTCTCAGCCTGTACACAGTACTCAAGGTAGGGTCTCAAGAGAACGGAGTACGGCAGGGAGAATCACCTCCCTCAACCTGCTGGCCATGCTCCTTTTGATGCAGGCCAGGATACAGTTGGCCTTCTGGACCGCTCACATTGAGACTCTCATCCACCAGCACCCCTAGGTCCTTCTCCGCAGGCTGCTCTCTGTCATATCATCTCCCAGCCTGTATTGATGACGAGGATTGCCCTGACCCACATGCAGGACCTTGCACTTGTACTTGTTGAACCTCATGAGGTTCACATGGGCCCACTTCTCCAGCCTCTCCAGGTCCCTGGAGTGTCAACTGCACCACTCAGCTTGGTGTTATCTGCAAACTTGCTGAGGGTGCACTCAACCTAATCATTGATGAAGATACTAAATAATACAGGTCCCAGTGTGGACCCTTGAGGGACACCACTTGTCACAGATCTCCATCTGGACATCGAGCTGCTGATGACTACTCTCTGGATGCAACCATCCATCCAATTCCTTATCCACTTAACAGTCCACTCATCAAATCCATCTCTCCAGTTGAGAAAGAAGGATGTTGTGGGAGACTGTGTCAAAGGCATAGATTACTTCCAGTCCTTTTCCTGTGTCCACTGATGTGGTCACCTCATCATAGAAAGCCACTAGGTTGGTCAGGCAAGACCTGCTCCTGGTGAAGCCATACTGACTGTCTTGAATCACCTCCTTGCCTTTCACGTGCCTTAGCATAGCTTCTAGGAGGATCTGTTCCATGATCTTCTGAGGCACCCTTTTTAAAAACAGGCACAATGTTGCCCTTATTCGAGTCACCAGGGACTTCCCCTGACTGCCATGATTTTTCATATATGATGGAGGGCAACTTGGCAACCACATCAGCCAATTCTCTCAGGACTCTGCATCTCATCAGGTCCCATAGACATGTATGTTCAGGTTCCTGATCTTATCCTTCTGTAGAATGACCTTTACCCCCTTGTGCCCCATCTTACTGTCCACCGACTGAGGAGGGATGAAGAGTGCTGTTGCTAGTGAAGACAAAGGCAAAGAAATTGAGTACCTCAGCCTTCTCATCTGTTGATACAAGGTCACCATTTTCAGCCATCAGGGTAGGTAGACTTTCTTTCACCTTCCTTTTCTGGTTGACATACCTGCAGAAGGCCTTCTTATTCTTTGCATCTCTTGCCAAACTCAACTCCAGTTGTACCTTGGCCTTCCTGACCCCATCCCTACAAAACCAAGCACCATCCCTATATTCTTCCCAGGTTACCTGTCCCTGCTTGCACTCCTTGTTCAGTTGCCTCTTGCTCTTCAGTTTGACCAGCAGGTCTTTACTCAACCATGCTAGACTCCTCCCTTCCCTTCCTGATTTCCTACATCTGGGAATTGAGAGCTCTTATGCTCTGTGGAAAAATTCCTTAAAGATCTCTCAGCTCTGTTCTGCTCCCTCAGGAGAGTCCCTGAAGAGTCCCTGAGGACTGTTTCCCAGAGAGCCCTACTGATTAAATCGTTGAAGAGCTGGAAGTTTGCTTTCCTAAAATTTAGAGTCCTAACTACACTCGCCTGTCCCATATTCCTCCAGACCTTGAACTCTACCGAAGTGTGATCACCGCAGGCCTCTAATCTTGATGTCACTGACAAGATCACATGCACAGGTGACCATCAGGTCTAGTATTGCATCCCCTCAGGTAGGGGTGTCTATTACCTGGGCTAAGAAGTTATCTTCAGTGCACTCTAGGAGTCTCCTGGATTGCCTACAGCTTGCCGTGCTGCTTTTCCAACAGATGTCAGGGTGGTTGAAGCATGTACATGACCTGCACATTTTAGCATAGCATAAAAACCTATTCCTCCTCTACTATGCTTCTGAATGAGATGTATGTTTAAAGAAGAGAAACTTCTGTACCACCACCTTTTCTAAAGAAGCTTCCACAACACGACTGCAGAAGGAATTGCCTGGAACTCCCTATCCTGCATCCACAAATGCAGCCCTTCCACACATACACAGATCTGATCTCTGACAAGTCTGGCACAATGGCACTTTAATTTCTGCAGTATGATGAACGGTGGATCTGAAATGCTAAATTGTGAAGTGTGGCTTACCACTATATTATTTACACTCAATAACAATTTCATTCAAGTTTCCTTCATTCCCTTACTTTGCTGATGAGAAATCTTCTGTATTCAACATTTTTTACAAGCATAGTAAAGGTATGAATACAAGAACTGATTTAATTTTCAAATGGCTCCACACATGACAGTTCCCAGTCCTGTTTGAAGCAGTGACAAAGAGCCTAATGACTACGGGGGAGGCAGAAGCACTTAACAACTTCAGTGGGGTTTGGATCATTAACTCTAATTGAATGCAGGACTCCAGGCCCAGTTTTGCCCTCAAATCAGACCAATTAGAGACTGAGGCATTCAACTTCAAGGGGTATTTTCATCTGTCAAGCTTGCACGCAGTAGTTACATAGCAGTGTGAGGTTTTTTTCACCTCAATCCAACATATTCAAGAGGAAAACTTGTGCTTTCTGACCATTTCACATGAAGATGAAGAGACGAAAGATTTTAAACAAAACATTGCTTTGTATGTGTTTCAGCGTTACCTTGAATGCAGCTATGCAGTGTAGGCTGAGTAATGTCATCACCAGCACCAGGAATAGTGTGGCTAAGTTCCTCGCATCCCAGATGGATTCGATCAAAGGGATGCTGCCGACCTGCCAGTCGTAGCACAGAGTGATTGGTGCCAGCAGAAGCCATGCATTGAAGGCCAGAAGGTAGGAGTAAGTTAGAAACCTACAAGAGAAAACAGGTAATATAACACATGGAATGACTGCCATCACATAAAACATCTCCCCTTGCAATTACCATTCACTATAAAGGAGGAGGAAAGAAAAAAATCAGCTTTGCACTCTCAGGCAGTACCATATGTCTCTGTCAATACAAAGACGCTAAGACAGACAAGGGGCACTCCAACAGGTCACTATAAAGAAATAACAAAAGATCAATAATATTTATGTGGTTTCTACACACCAGCCTTTGGAAAACGAATACATCTCCACCTCACATTCAAATGCTAGATTTTTAAAGTGACTTTCTATCACCTTCAACAACAGATAAATAATAACTAAGCAGATTTCACAGTTCACCGCATCACTCCTGCAATATAAAATATCCCTCTAGCTGACTTTAACTTACAGTTTGTCCTGTGTGCACAATGTTGAGCAAATAAAGTCAGACCTTTCTGTCTTTTCTCTGTATCCCAGCACAGGCAGAAAAAATAGAGTAGAAAGGAAGCACAGGGTGATTCTCAGCTGATACCATCACAGCTTGTGGGGACAGCTTGCATGAGCTGGACACAGAAGTAATGGAGAAGTAGGGAGTCTTTCAAACTGTTGTAATCTTTATTAATTGGTATTCTCAATAGGGAGGAAATAAATGGAGAATGGAAATCAGGAACCACGCTGCCCTCTGGGAAGTATGTAGTGCTTTCAGAAGACTGAACAAGAACAGCATGTGTGCAACTGGGCTACAGACAACAGAACAAAATTAAAGAAATAAATAAAACCAAACTAATATCCCCTCTGTCCCCCACCACTGCCCCCCATCAACTTTTGCTGCTTGGCACCTACTTGTCCAAAAGAGTCTCCCCCTCAAACCACATTTCATAGACCCACAGAATGGTTTGGGTTGGAAGGGACCTTAAGACCATCTATTTCCACCCTCCCTTGCCATGGGCAGGGACACCCTCCACTAGACGAGGTTACTCAAAGCTCCATCCAACCTGGCCTTGAAGACTGCCAGGGAGGGGGCAGACACAGCTTCTCTGGGCAACCTCTTCAGTGCTTCACCACCTTAAGAGTGAATAATTTCTTCCTGATATCTATTCTAAATCTCCCCTCCTTCAGTTTAAAGCCATTACTCCTTGTTCTATTGCTATATGCCCTTATAAACAGTCACAGAATCACAGAACCACATGGATGGAAAAGACCTTTAAGCCCCTCTCCATACTTTTTGGTATGCAAGAGGCTGGAGATTATCCCAGCAATCAAAGTCAACCAAGCAAAACTATGACAACCTTAGAACAAACACTTCCTCCATTTGCAAATGGAAAAACCCACACAGTACACCACACCAAAGACAGCAACTAGAACAGAAATGAAATTATATTCTATCCTGCATAGGACTTCTTTCATCAAAGCCTGCTTTGGCTGGTGTTATCACACCCAGTTGCCATAGTACCTTTAGCAGTTTTATTAAAATGATAACAAAGGATGGCCAAGAGATGTTGTACCATGTAGACAGACACTTAGAAACATGCCTCTTTGGGGTCAAAATACAGTCCCTTACAACAGCACTTAAAACATCACACTAGATTTAAGGCAGAAGGGTGTGATGGTTTAGCCCTGGCTGGTGGCCAGACGCCCAAAGTCAGTCTATTACTCCCCTTCTTAGTTGGACAGGGGAGAAAATACATATTAAGAGGCTCAGGAGTCAAAATAAGGACAGGGAGAGATCATTCTGTCACCAGCAACGTGGGCAAAACAGACTCAACACAAAGTAAAGAAGAGAGAAACTACCTAATTTATTACACTGCACTACAAAGAACAGTGAAAAGCAGAGTCAGAAGCGTGACCAGATCTTAAAACAAACACAACCAGATCTTAAAACACTTTCCCCCATCACTCCCTTCTTAGCAGACTGTAGTCAGGATTTTGCTCCTTCTTCCCCCTGCTCGCAGTACAGGGGGCAGGGACTGGGAAAAAATGGGGTTCTCGGTTACTTCTTCATGAGCTGTTTTCCTCTTTTAGATCTTAAAACACCTACCTCTAACCTCACCCCCTGCTCCCTTCTTAGCAGACTTCACTCTAGTCATGATTTCACTCCCTTCTTCCCCCCGATCGCAGCACAGGGGGGCAGGGACTGGGAGATGGGGGCTTCGGTCAGTCCCTTGCAAGTTGGTTTCCTTCTTGGCCGGGGGAGCTCCCTGCTGCACCATGGGGTCTCACCCACAGGAGATAGTCCTCCACAAACTTCTCCAACATGAATCCTTTCCCACAGGGCTTTATCTCTTTATCACAGTGTCTCTCAGTCCCAGCCCTCCATAGGATTCCAAGCCTCCGCCTAGCAAACCCATTCCGACGCAAAACTCACTCTCTCACTAATCTCTGTGTCTCTGGTTCTCCTCATGGCTGCAAGTGTTGGCAGGGGCTTATCCCAACGTAAGGTCACAGCATTTTCTCTATGTCTCCACCTGTTCCATCCAGCATGGAGCTCCTCCAAGGCTGCAGGTGTGGTCTCGGCCTTTTCCAGGGGTTTCTGCATGGGCTGCAGGGGCATCTTTCTCTCCAGCACCTGGGCCGCCTCCTCCCCTGCCCTTTCCCGACCTTAGAGCCTGCACAGCTCATTACATCTTCTCACTCCCTTCTCCAGTGGCAAAATGCAGCTGCTTCCGGGTTGTTTTCTCCTATATGTGATTCTCAGAAGCGCTATGAATCCATCTCTGATTGGCTCATCCCTGGTCAGAGCGACTTTGGCCTTGAATTGCCTGATGTTTACACTTTTGGGGGTAGGCAGAGCACTCCAGCAGCCATTTTCTGCAGCCCCCGGTCTCTCTCTCAGCACCCAGCTACGCAAAACTGTGACAAACAGGTAACGCACTGAAGCTAACTGTGACTGACTCCAGGACAGATAGATGTTCCTAGATGTGCATTTGGCCAAGATGCAGAGATGAAACAAACCTAAATTTCTGTGAAAATATTTTTGAATAACCACAAACAGTTGGGCTATCAGTTTCTCTTCTCATCTGAAAAACAAACATCCCCAGCAGCACAGTGTCCAGAAGCATGAACACTTACAGAGCTGGAGTAACGTTTCATTTTAAACAGTGGAAAAGGCACATTCTCATTTCCCTGCAATTTTAGGTTCCCAATTCTGTTGGAAAATGGAATATTCCCACATTTTTAAGGTTTTCAGCCATTTGCTACAATTCCATTCTTCCATTTTCTTCCCCTTCACCACCCTGAAGTAGTAAATAACAAGAAAAAAAGAGAGAAAACCACGACAAAAACTCATTTTCTCTCTTAACAGGCAGTGATTAGAAGGCCAGTTTCTATTTAGGAAAGCATCCCACAAAACCATAATCTAATTCTACTGAAACTCCTCTCACAATTTTTATTGTTCACTATTCCTAAAGAAACAAATACATCTTTTCTAGTTGCCAAGCCAATATTTTCTGGTCCACAGAGAAACACAGCAACACAAAATGTGGTGGAGCTTAATCACGACAAGGCACTCAGTTGTGGTGATACCTGTGGCCTGGCTCCACCTCTGCTCAGCAGCAAAACAGATTACTGTATCAGTCTGAATACAACTGATCAGAATGGGTTGCTGGCATTTATTTACAGCTACTTACTTAAAAGCCGAACTGAGATCCATTTTGCACTTTAGTTTCAAAACAAAAATAAATTTATATCAGTCTCAATAATGTTATGACATATTATATTGTCACAAGTGTGCATATTAGGATTTTCAGAACTGCTGAATTAGTTTTACACTTGATGCCTTAGTAGAGCCTAGTTTTTGGAGGTAGTGTCCTTTTATGCCATTGCATATTAATGTTTTCAATAAGCATCACAACAGTCATGGTAGTTTACATGCTAACCACAATGCACACTAGAAACCCTCCCCTACTTGCTAAGACTGAGCTGCTGGGTAGGAAGTATCAAGACAACAATCCTGGGATCTTTGCAAAGCTGCAGCACTGCAGTTGTCTCCACTGATAAGGCAGAAGCTGATAAATCATTACGTAGCACAGAATAAACACAGTTTGCTGCAATAACAAGTTGAGTCAGTTTAACAAATTTCAGAGGAATTTAGGACAGATGAATTAGTGTGGGTTAAAGCATTTGTCATGGAAGGCTGGGACAAACTGATCTTGAAGATGAGAAGACAGGCTCCTGGACACACACCAATGAAGAAAGGTTTCTCTCTTTCCCTGTGCTTGTGGGGCTTCTGTTTTCCTTAATAGCCACACACATAACTCACTACCAGAGGAAGATCCCAGAAGAGATGGGCAATCACTCCAGTTCATTACAGCAATAATTAGTTTTTTAAATATGCTCTGCTAACGACAGCAAATTATTTTAAAGCCTGTGACAGTCATTACCATCTATGTACAGTCAACCAGTTTGCTTCTCCAAACCTCCTACTGGAGATCCCTAGACCAAATCTCTTGTCATCAAGCCTGAAGGCTCTTGGGGAATGCGTGTGTGCAAACAGCAGACACAGAAGTGGGATCCAGGAGGGCGCTGCCTGATTTTAGCAGGTGTTTGTAAAGTGTAAAAGCACAGAGCAAGCTCTGATCCAAGTAAAAGCTTAAATATGATGACCTATCCTTGAATGCGATGGACCGCTGTATAAAATTAAGTGCCAGAAACTATTTCTATTCTACGTACAAGAAACAGAACAATAATAGGATGCTAATAAGAAGATGCTAATAATTACTGACAATTCAGTGCTGCTTTTTACTTCTGGCTCTCAAAAGCACATGCTATTCCTTTACATACACGTGGCTCTTTACATACACAAGGCTAACTGGGGAGAAAGCTAAACGCGTGAGAATCTCCTGACAAACCGTCTCACCAAAGCTGACACTGCAAGGAAGTAACTGCAAATTTTGAAAAGACTCAAAAGATCTGTGGAATCATTCCAGGAGCTAATTAAATTTCAGCAGCCTACCTGCAAGTGGCAACAAAAGTATTTTCTTTTAATTAGTTGACTGATTGAATTACATTTTAAATTAATGATCTTCTCTATATTGCTGTCATGTCTGCTGGAATTCCAAGGGAGAAAAATCCCTGCGTATAACATCTCCCACTCTTTCAGTTAATCCCAGGCAAGACAGGGTATTACTGGTGAGGTGATTGGAAGAATCTGCCTCTTAACTGGCAATCAGTTTTCTCCCAGGCTGGTTAACAACATTTGCATTGCAGCAGAGTCTTTTTTCTTTTTTTTTTTTTTAATTTGCAAATTGAACACGGAAATCCAAGTTTCAGCAAGTATAATGTGTTTCACTTCTCAGCATCTCTGGCATGCTCAGAAAAACAGCGCTCCTCCTGTAGGTAGCAGGCGTTGTCATGGCAATCCAGTTTGTTTAGTTTTAAATTTTTTAGTTTAAATCTACTGTTGTGTGCTTTGAGATAAACACAGGGTGAGTCATATCTAGAACCTGTTGCAGAAAATAACTAACTATCTGAACTGATAGCTTCTGTAATTTCTTCCAGAAATTAAAGGGTGCTACTTAAAGCCATAAACAATACAACATAAAATACTTCAGGGTTTGTCTGTTATAGACACTATCTAGACTCTATGCTGTAATAGAGACTAACAAGCTTGGAAAAGCCCTAGTCTCAGCTCTGCCAAATCCAGGCAATCAGAGCATACAAGGATTGCAAGATTAGCTAAAAAAATTTTTTAAAAAGAGATTTATCAAAATTTATGAGGAGTTTCAATTGGTTTATGATTTTTAGCTTTTTAAGCTTTTTCCTCCAGCTCCCAGGGACTGAGATTATAGCTTTCTTTCCCAAGCTGTGCTATGCAAGTTATCACAAGACTCTGACCATGCCCCACCAAGGCCACACGGACAAGTAGAGGCCAGCGACCCTATTCTTTCCAGGTGCACAGAGCAGTACAGCCTCCCACCCACCCAATTCTGGGACAATGTATACCCTTCCTGACAAACAAGCAGCCATCTTACCCCAAAGGCCCAGAGGGACATGCATCTGCAAGTGGAAGATTATTCTGCGTGGTGAGTTTTATCAAGGCAAAGTATTCACCTGGCTGGGGGGGGGGATACAAAATAGACCTGTGATGATAGTAAAAATGCACTTAAGTGGTATCTGGGAAGAGAGAGGGAAGGTGGGACCAATCTGAAACAGAAGCAGGAAGACAGTTGTTGCCCTTTCAGAAATCACAGACTTTGTTGTTAATGCTCCCCTGAGGAGGAGACCTGCATGCTGCCAGGGACTCCGGGAGGTTTCAGCTCACTGTAAGGGTGAGAAGAGCTCCTTTATAGGGAATAGGGTTTCTCACTTCCATTAACAGCTGAACTGATTTCAGCTCAAAGCTCTCTTCATCCTCTACAAAGCCCTAAAATGAAGTGTGTTTGATGAACCGCTTCTCAATAATGTCCTCCTAGGACTCACGTGGTTGCAGTTATAAGCAGGTGGTGTTATTTAAGGATATTATCTTAAAATTGTATGTATTTGTGCTTCCCCTGGGGAGCTGCAAGTCCAGTCAGACCTTCCCACAAGTTTAGTTTCCTGCTCTGTGTATTGTCAGCCTAAATGTTTTCTTTTCAGAGCCTTAGAAGAAAAATCACACTGTCTATCCAGCACATCCAGTGACAGTGGGGTAAGACTACATGAACAGGCAACAGACAGACTAATTCCCATTCAACATCCAAATGTGACAGAAAACACTTGTAACTGGCAAAAGTGCCCGTGTATTCTTTTTCATCAAAACTCTGGCATCTAGGGGAAAAGAGCTGCCACTCAGCAGAGGACAGGAGTCGGAAAGATGAAGATAAGGACAGACAGAGTTCCATCTCGATGACTGGCAAGGTAACTCCACCTGAAGGTGGGTTTGTGGGCACCAGGGGCACAGGCAGACTATGTTGTCCTCTATAGCTTCACAGCCTGAAGAGCTTTGATGTAGTGAACAGCTCACTCTGTTGTTTCAACTCTGTGGCTAAGAATCTGAAAAATATCACTTGAAGAGTAAAGACTTTCAAAGAGACTCTGAATTTCCAGTGAAACCCGAGCCTGCTGACAGAGCTTCAAACCTGGGGTTGATCTCATACTGTTTTCCTTCTTGCAAGCCCCCATATGCTGAGGCTGAGAGAGTGACTTGTGATCAAACACCCTCAGCTCCCCACTGACAGTAGCACGTGCCAAAAGTCACAAAGCCAAAACCCCCAGCCACTAGTTGGTGACTGCTTCAGAGGAGGCTCAACTGAGGCAGTGGTGGGGTTGAAGGGTCCCCTTTGGGCAGCCACTGAGATACTGGTGGCAATTCCTCAGGAATTTAAAACCAGAAATGATAAAGCCACTCAGATAACAACAAACTAACACTTCCTGAAGCAGTCCATTGTATGCGTGAACATTACCTACTCTGCGCCAGTGAGAGCCAATGGGATGTCCTGGACGTGCTGCTTTGCCTCAGAGACTGGCCATGGTCTAGCCCTCCTGGCACAGAAAGTCTTGGAAAAATCAAAACACATTGCTTACAGGAGTTAATGGCCTTTGCTTCGGCTCCACCTCCTCTGCTCTATTTTGGCAGGGAAGGCTTGTTGTTTAACCAGTGCTTGCAGTAAATGGCATGACCCATTCAAAAGGCCTATCAAGCTGATTTCCAGAGCAGTGCTACCTACTTAGGCTTGTTCATTAAACCAAAATACCTTGAGATGCTGAAAACTTTTAAGTGGTTCTGGGAAAGCTAGCTGCTCTGGGAACTTCCTACTGTAGGACAGCCTTTGTTTTGTAGTACCATCTTCCAAGATAGGCTTCCTTGCAAACCCCATAGTCCTTGGAATAAAAAAATACATTTTACATGTAACATACAGACTGTATGGACTCTGGGTGGGCATGACAGCAATTCTTACCAACACTGTTACTCGCAATTTGTCTAGAAGCAAGTCCTGAACGCTGGGTACCTACAGAGATTACAGGTAGGGCTGAAGTTAAAGCACTTTTGGGCACGCAATATAAGGCACTGACAAATAAGGCAGAACTTTTCAACTCAAGTGTGTGCAATCCTGGCTAATTAAGAACTAAGATGTTACAGGAGTCCATTTTAATGACACCTCCTACCCTAAGGTCTGTGAAAAATTGCTCAGAAAACAGTCACAAACGTCTATGAAAAGGAGTATGTGCCAGTTTTTACACACAAGCATTTCTTTGGCCTTCTGCAGAACTGAATTCTCATTTACCTGATTGAAACAACAGAGTAATGCAGAAGGCCAGCTTACAGAGAGAGCGGTTCAACCACAGGACAATGTTATCTCGAGGCAGTCTTTGTTGAAATGCATTAACTATTTAATGCAATCGAACAAATAAACACAGTGATCAGCTGAGGGAGATCACAAGGCAAATGTCAGCAGAAATTGATATAACTTGATTCCTGCATATAGAATTTTAAAAAAACCACAACCTTTCTTAGTTTGAAATTACTGGAAGTATTTCATCCCCTTCACACACCTTGAGACATGCTTTGCAGTAGACTTTTCTCTTGTTTTACCATGCTGTTAGTAATCAACCTGTTTATTTGGAGGCCTCCTCCTGCTTTCCCCTCAAGAATGGCAGAATGAAGAAACTGTGCAAAACATCTGAAGCTCAGCCACACCACTCGACACCCTGGAGGTGATGGACATATTTCATCTCTTCAGGTCAGCCTTGGCAAGAAACAAGGACATAGAAACACAGCTTTCATTTATCTCACTGGACGTTTTAAGGTATTTGGGAATATTAGAAAATCCAGTACTCTGCAGGTACTGAAGCAGTCATATTCTGACTTCCAAAGCAATAATTTGCATCTCCATTCACTTCTGATTTTAGGGACAGTAATTTAGGGAACATAATGAACAGATGATTTTTTTAAAAAGGCTGAAAACTGTCACTGTTTCAGCACATTTCATCTTCCAATAGCTAAATAAGTCAACTCTCTATTTAGTGTATACAGTTGTGATGTCCAAGATTAGAAATAGGTTACATAGAACATAGTCATGTTCTAAGGCCAAACTGTGCCACACCACAGGTACAAAGGTCTGTCCAGATGCTCTCCAGCAGTGACCAGAAATTCATGACAAGCAAAGCTTGTAAGAGCAGGATAAAAGCACAATACTTTTTTCCAGTTTCTAGCTATCATTATGTCCCTGAGTTGGATGTGGTTTCTGCATATTTAGTAGCCTGGATTTCTTTTTTTAACTTAGCAAATTCCTAGGAGCCCAAAAAACTTTTAGCACACCCATGGTACCCTACAGCAAGGAGCTCTCAGCTCAATTACCTGTTGCAAGCCACCTCCTTGGCTTGTTTTGAAACCTGTCTTGTCTCACATTTATTTGATGCACCTTAACTTATACATATTCCCCTCCTCCATGCAATCATGGGTGCACAGACCTCTATCACATCCTCTGTCATCTAATTTACAATGTAAGCATTATGAGGGCAGACAAAATCTGACCTCATTACTCAATACTTACACCTCTACACATTACTCATTACTTATACATTACTAATACCTACAAACCTACCCCTGATCTTAGCCACACTGCAATATCCCTCTCCAGACTCTGTAAATTGTACTTGTACAGCTGACACAGAAACCTCAGAATTTACAATATTCCTCTCAGATAATCCTGTATCAGCTAGGACCTTAACTCCAGACCTAACTTTATGCATTTCCCAAAGACTGCCACACATTTCCAAACTTCTATTTTTCTTTTTTTAAATTATTTTTATTCTACTTGTTGTCTGCAGCCTTCATTTCAGCCCCAGAGTTGACCAAGTCTTGAAATAACATTCAATTCTGTTGAAAGCGATAACATTTACCCTGGCGAGACACGCACAGTAACCACATTTCCAGCTCTGTGCAAATAAAGATGACTGCTTGTGAGCAGAAACTCCCATTTGCACCCTGTGTGATCTCCAGAGAGTTAAGAAACAATCTGGCTTCTGCCTAAATGCTACACCTTACTTTAGCCATAGTTAAGGTGTTAGTAAGCACCTCAAGATCACCACCCAACACTAGCCTTTCTTTTAGTTTTATGGGGCTTTCTGTTACTGGTCTTGACACCAAACTTAGCCCTTCCACTCCCTCCCAACTTAACCCAAATTGCAAACAACATCCTGGCTTTAAAATTGGTCCTGTGGCCTGATTACACTCTTCAAAACCTCATTAAAAATTTCTCTTCATATGCTGCTGTTGTAAGTGTCCACAGCTGAGGAAAACACACTGCTTAGTAGCTTCACTGAGTCTGGGCCACTCTCCCATATCACTGGACATCCACCAGCTTGGCAAGCAAGCAACCACACACATCAGCACCTATTGTGACATTAAGTATCTTTGAGCCTTGATGTCCTAGACTCTAACCTAATGTAAACCCTTAACACTAGGGCAACAAGTTATCACTTCCATATCCACCTTCGAGCAATTTACTCATCTAAGACCACTTCTTATTTCTACCCTGTGGAAATACCTGACTTCAAAACCAATCCTGGCTCTATCAGCCACTCTTCCTTGCACCCAAGCTGAATGGCAGCCCTGCACTTCAGCCTAGTCTTCCTTTGGGCTAGACACAAAGATCTTCCTGGAGACCAGGCCAACGCCACTCAACCTTGCTGGCTCCATCTGACATCCCAGTCCTGCACATATGATAACTGGCATGCCAGTTCCGCAGTGATAGTTTCAGCTCTGACTATGGTAAGAAAGTCTTTGGTGGGAGTTACAGTTTGAGCCTGAAGCGAGGAAGGAAAAGTTTGGTGCCAAGATTAAAGGCTGTTGTCAGTGGATGTGTGGTGGTTCAGCCCCAACCAGTGGCTGAGCACCACATGCCACTTGCTTACACCCAGAGCAGAAAGACACAGAGCTTCCGTGGGTTGGGATAAGGACAGTTTACTGAAAAAAATCACCAAGAATGTAGAACAATAACAGCCAGTTACACTCACACCCAGTGATAACACAGAGTACACCTTACCAACCCCACGATCATAGAGAGCTGCACAATGCAAGGACCAACTGGCCCAACACCCCAGCCACACTCAGACTGTCCTGAAGGTACCAAACCCATTCCCCTCCTCTTTTATGGGGGAGTGATGTCAGGTGGTGTGGAAACAGCCAGGGCTGATCCAGCTCGCCTGGCTGACTCAGCTTACCTGGGCTGACTGCTTGGAGAGGTTGACTCTGTCCTGGCCAGAATCAGGACAGGGTACATCATGGACTGTCAGTTCAGAGATAGTCACCAGATCTCTGTCTACCTTGCAAGACTGACCACTCATTCAGAAAAAATTTGCCACCTCTGTCCAGAAACTTTTAAGGTATCAGCAACATAGACCAATGAAGTCTTCTGACAGCTCTGTAAGACTGGCAAGATGCAACAACAAAAAACTCAGTTCTTATATCTGATTCCTTGCTTGTAAGTGGACCCCACAGGTTTAACATGACTTCTGCCAGCAGCACAGCTGGGCTTACAGCTAGCTCTGAGGCAGTCAGTGGGTCACTATTTTACAGTGAGGTTCTGGGTTCATTTGGGATGGTGTTGCTGAGTAAGCCTACTGTGCTGGCAGTTGGATCCTGCAAATTTAAGGTGGTGCATGGAATCAGGATAGCTGGGGTCTAGCCTCTTTCCGGTTGTTTGGCTACAAGTTCAAGGTGGTGGTCAATTTAAGGATTGAGTTCATAATAACAAGAATTGGAGAGAAGAATTTATCGGCAGATTCTGCAGGTACATCACATCTAAGATAACCCTGGTCTCCTGGCATGAGCCCTTAAGGCAAACAGAAGCTCAGGACCCAGCTTATTTCTGTATCCTGCAATGCCCAGACACATGCTCTCATTTGTCTCTACCCCTGACTCCCATCTTTTCTCCTGGATGAACTTTGGGCCAGTGCTGCAGCCTTGCCTCCAGTCCTGTCTCCTGACTGCACCCTGACTAGAATTCAGCAACAAACCTACTCTTCAGCTTCTGGTTTCAGGACCCAAGCTTAGCAGAAGTGGAAGAGCTGGGTTAACTACAAGCTTTCAGAATTCCCCCCGAACAACAATGCTGGTTTTTACTGGCATGGGTTTCCTTAATTAGGTTTGGAGCAGGTAAGTGTTGCTGTACTACATATGAAGCCAGGGTTGCAGTTGAGGCCAGGAAGGACCTCAGCCAACAAGCAGAGTTCTCACTTGTCTTTCATAAGGCTGTTAATAAAACCCACACTGCTGGTGGTAAAAATAGTTACTGCTTCATACCCCAAGAATGCCTTAGCTTCTTTCTTGGTTTAAAAAATCTTCCCATCATTTTACAAGATGCAGAGAGACAAACACGCGAAAGACATTTGCAGGACAGAAGACGTAATTGGAATCGGGCCAGGATCATTTATGACTCAATGACCCCCATCTCAACATAAACATATCAAAAAGGGACAGCAGCAAATCCTTCACACCGTGCCGCACAGTCTGGTATTAAGGACTCTTGCCAGAAATGCAATGAACAGCTCAGAGCTTTCCAAATCAGACAACGTGCTTTCTGGAAGCACTTTTAGCCTTGATGGTAATATGAACTGTTGTCACATTATCAAAGTTCTCCCAAATGAGATCCAGTTCAGTTCTGCAGCAGATGTTGAGTAAGGATGGCTTGATCTTAACCTGTGTCTCAGCTGCAATTCTGCTGCTGGAAGGAGGAGCCAGCATGCCCAGAAAGTGGCACAGATGAGGACTGTTCCCATTTCATTAGAGACATCAGAAAATACCTCCAGAACCCCCCAAAATGTCTTTCCCCAGATCAGTAGCTAACACAAGCACATGACCCTGTCTTAAGGGGAAATCAACTTCGTAAGACTTGGTTGATTAGGTCTGGAGTAAAGAGCTAAGTCACAGCTGCCACTGTCTCACTCATCTGGCCTGGCAGAGCTAGAGGGATGTGGTATCAGCCCACCTCACCACACACCAGGTCCCAGGCAAGAAAGAAAAATACAAATTGTAAGCATTTCTGTATCTTAGAACGAAAAAGGTATAAAATAACAAGTATCTGTTAACACAAATTTCAAGTACATAATTTTTAATCAACGCATGGCAGCCCACCCTATGCTGATCCAGAGCTGTGCAGTAGTAGGTTAGCAGTCTGTGTCACCAGGTCCTGCCTTCCACCTTCGCTGATCAGCCACTGATATTCCACCAACAGGCATCATCATCCCCTTTATACAAATTTCAGCTGAAGTTGAAACTGAGTGTTTGCATCCAATACCTCAGACGCAGACAGTTTTAATGTTTAGGATTAGGCTTCAGTCACTGGTCAGGTAATTAAACTGTATTTTTGGGGCTTTGCGTAAAAATTAAGCCCACATTTTTTAGTAAGAAAACACCTGTAATGTGACTTTACAGGACCTAGAGCATTCTTTGGAGTTCAAATAACACTGTTGGCATTCTATTCTAGACAAAGCAATAAGGAGAAGTAATTATGTCAAGACAACAAAACTAGTCTTCCCATTTGTCGACTGTAAAACACTTCAGTGCAGGTGAAAGAATATCAAGACTACAGTTTTGAAAGCTTTAGTTTGGTTAGTGGCATTGTACCTTGTCAGTAAATACGGCGAGAATGAAGCTGGATTGTCCTGCTCTGAAAACATTGGCATGGATCCTCCCATTATCCAGAGACGGAAGTACAACACAAGGATCACCTTTAAAGAACATCTCAGTTAGCAACGCATTTCTACAAAGAACTAAAGCCATCAGCAAATGTTTTACTATGATCTCCAGATCATAAGCTTATCTCCATGCTCTGCTCTGTGCCTAGAAGTGAGTCAGTCAGCTCTGTGGTTTAGGCACCCTACGTAAGGTAACAAACAGGCCAGCCCTCAGCACAGACAGCCCGCTATGCTGTCATGTGTCCCCCTTTCACGTGCGCATCACTGACAGCAACTGGCATACCTCAGCTACCCAAGACAAAGACAGCATTATGAAGGACAAACCCACCATCCTGCTGCAGCTCAGGCTACAGTTTTGCTACTGACCTCTTCCTAAATACAGAGGGGGAAAAATATGGCTGATGCCTTAAAAGCTATCATCGTTCACTCATACTGTCATAGGTGTAAGGACAAGCTCCACTGCTGTTTCTCAAGCTGTGTAATCCTAATCCCTGGAAGGACTTCTGCGGGCTGGCACTCCATCTTTTTGGGAACCACTTGTCAAGGGACAAGGAAAGGGACTCAGCTCCTAGAGAAGCACAGAGAGTTGCACACCCCTGTGGAGGTACTTGCTTTCTTCCCCTAACATGTCAAGTCCTGCTTTGAGCTCACCAAGCAACAGGTATTAGCAGGCAGAGCTTTTCCTGTCACTTTTACCAAGCCCTGCATCAAAACTGCATGCCACTGAAAAGTCAGCGCAGTGCCAGAGTGTCCTCCTGTATTTAGGGCAGGAAGTACTTGCAGATGATTACACGGTTGTAAGGGCAATCACTATAAATTAAATCTGAACCAAATCCACAGCAATATTCTTGTCTCTGTCCAGATGAGGTTTTTTAGTCTATTTTCCTAAGACTAACTTTGTATTAAGATCTACCATTTAAACTTTCTGAGATTTTCGGGATACCACTACCTTCTTATCACATACACAGAAATACATGGTCAGTCCATTTGTACTTACATAGCTTATCACCAAAGCAGCTCTCTTCAAAAAAGGCCTGGCGGTATACAAGAAATTCTGGTTGTTATTTGCAGCCAGGTAGCTGAAATATAAGGAAACAAGTGTTCGTTGATATACTTTGAAATAACAACTCATTTTTCAAACTGGAAAAAAAGCTGTAAGTGGTTTTAACTGCCCTAAACTAACATGCAGTAATAATGACATCACTCTTCACACTTCAAAGCTCTTTCCACACAACTTGAGTAAAATATTGAGACCACTTAAAATAATATGCACTGTAATACATTGCAGTTTCCCCATCAAAATCTGGTTTGTTTAAATTATCGATTAACTCAGAAAACGTCCACATGTTCCTCACTAAGACTGCTGTTTTCAGACTCCCAGAAGACTACACTGAGGCACATTTTTAAAAGGTCACTCAGAGCAATTCAATTTTAGGCCATGATTAAAATGCAAAACCTCCTTATTGCCAGCTATGTGCTTAGTCTCTAGAGACAGGAATAACCATCTAGCCAAACTGAACTTATTTTAAGCATTATTTTTAAAGTGTCTTCTACATGCTGAAGTTTCATTAAAAGTCTACTGACAAAGTGTTATAATAATTAAGCACAGATATACACACACACAGGTGGCTTATTGTTGTAGGAGTGTTCATAAAACCCTTCTTGTTTCTCAATGAGTAAAATTAAACTGTATCTGAAGCCAAAAATACACATTTATATGAATATAGACTAGAAGCACTTGCAAAATTCTAAGGCACTTTCTTAATATAACAAACGGTGTCATATCTCTCACATTAATTCAATGATAATTCCATTTCTGTTGAACCTTACAGAGGCTTTGACATTGTAATAAAGTGACGAGAAACAAAAGTAATACAGAAGAGACAACAGTAATATTGTAAGCTCATAGGAGATAGAAAACTATTGAAAAATGACAAATAATTTTAAGAAGTTATAAATATTGAGTAAACAAAATAAATTCAGAAGGAAAACACTTGCAGGTTCCTCTGTGTAACAGAGTCAGTATCAGCATACTCTATTTAAATGATTTACAAAACCTGCAGCATGAAATCACAACACCTGCACACAGGTTACCTTTCCGAGCATGAAACTGCATCATACATTTCTCCCATGAACATCTAGCATATGAACCACACCTTATTTCCTCTCCAAATTCCTCAAAACATTCTATCACCTGGTTGCTTCCACCCTTTGAGTCTGAAAAAAACCCAAGACTGCAGGACTTCTTAACACTGCCACAAGTCTTTAATAGCTGACTTTTTGTTCAGATTTTCTATAGTAGGAAGTTTGCAAGTCTGGTCACTATGGTAAGATGGAGAAAAGATAACAGTGCAGATAAAAGCAGCAGGGGCAAAGCCAGCAAGAAACAGAGGTGGCTTTAAGCAAGCAGAAAGAAGCACATCTGGGTGCTCTCTACAAAATAACTGGTCTTCAGAAACATGCCCCAAGTGTCATGCCTGTAACTTAGGAACAGAACCATACATTATAAAGCCAGGCAGATGACTAAGTCATTGGTGTCTACATATTTACAATTGTTGACATTTAAACACTGAATCTGACTTACGTCAGACTATTCTTCAAGGGCTGAGCTCTGCAGAGTTTTTTGAGTTCCCACTGATTTTAATCAGGCTCCAGCAAGTACAAGTGAGATGAAACTAAACCTTCAGCTTGCTTTCTGCATGAAAGGTCAGGTTAGCCTTCAAGTGATCACCATGGCCCTGCTCCAAAGCCCATCAGAGCCAAAAGGAAAGACTCTCAGCGACTTTAATAGTATTTGGATGAAACCCCTGCCTTTTGTTCCCTACTGGAACCTTTATGCAGTTCAAACACACCCATGCGCTCCCCCACCCCCTCTGGTGATTTGCAGGAGGAACAGAAGTGTTGGGTTGCATTTTGTTTGTATTTTTATGGGTGGAGAGAGGCAAGCCCTCTATTAATCATGCTGCCTGACTCTTTTCAAGAATCTTTTTTCACTCACTTGGAGAATCACAGAATATCCTGAGTTGGAAGGGACACACAAGGATCATCCAGTCTAATTCCTGGCTCCACGCAGGGCCAGCCAAGTGAGAGCATAGGACTGAGGGCATTATTCAGATGCTTCTTGAACTCAGTCAAGCTTTGTGATGTGACCACTTCCCTGGGGAGCCTGTTCCAGCGCCCAACCACCATCTCGGTAAAGAGTCTCTTCCTAATATCCAACATAAACCTCCCCTGTCACAGCTTTGTACTGTTCCCTCAGGTTCTATCACTGGTCACCAAAGAGAGGAGATCAGACATGCCCCTTCACTCCCCCTCATCAGGAAGCCACAGACCACAATGACATCTACCCTGGATCTCCTTTCCTCCAGATTGAGCAAACCAAGGGACTTCAGTCTTTCCTCATAAGACTTCCCCTCCAGACCCTTCACTATCCTCACTGCCCTCCCCCAATATTTTTATGTCCCTCTTGTACTGTGGCACCCAAAACTGCACACAGTACTCAAGGTCAGGCTGCACCAGCGCAGTGTAGGGCATGACAATGCCCTCCCTGGAGTGGCTGGTGATGCTGTGCTTGATGCACTCCAGGATACGGTTGGCCCTCCTGGCTGTGTGGGCACACTGCTGGCCTGCGTTTAACCTACTCTCGACCAAGACCCCCAAATCCCTCTCAGCATGGTTGGCCTCCAACATCTCATCCCCCAGCCTGTATGTGCAGCCAGGGTTGCCCCTTCTCAGGTGCTGGATCAGGCACTTGCCCTTGTTAAACTTCATGTGGTTGGTGATTGCTCAGCTCTTATCTGTCCAGGTCTCTCTGTAAGGCTTCTCCACCGTCAGAGTCAACAGCTCCTCCCAATTTGGCGTCATCTACAAATTTACTGAAGACACTCTCTAATCCCATGTCCAGCTCATTTACAAAAACATTAAAAAGAACTGGGCCTAAAATGGAACCCTGGGGAACCCCACTAGTGACTGGCCACCAGTCAGATGTAACCCCATTTACTGTCACCAATTTAACCAACTGCAACACTTCCAGCAGAAATTTTCCATTACAAATATTTTTTTAGGTGGAATTGTTCTGCAAAAAGATCAGCCAGAACAGTTCAGCTTTTTCTCCAAGACTTCAATTAGAGACAGAGGAGCACTTTCATATGTGTCAAGAAGCCTGCCAATTTAATCCTTCAGAAACTGCATCACCTTGCAGCAGTGACCTAAAACTCACAAGGCAGCCATCATCTCTGGGCCACATGTTTACCACCCTCCAGGGCAGCCACCTGTGGTCAGAAAAGCTTGGGGGACAGCTCCTGTGGGAAGTTGGGGGGATGATGCAGACCCTGCTGCTTTGCCACACTCAGCAGGGATTTGGCTTTTAACAGATCAAGTTTGCATGGAAGATATTCCGGCTAGAACAACTGCTAGGGACAACAGGCTGCTTGTGAAGGTGACCCTTCAGCAAGAAGGGTGAATTTCGATTTAGGCATCTGAGGCTCAGGAAAGCACACGTGTGCTTCAAGGCATTGTAAATACTAATGTAGGTCTAGAGACCACCACAGGGCATAGAGGAGCCTTCAGTATTACCATCTCTGTTCCCTCTCAAGCCTGGCCAAAAGAGAAGATTAAAGCCAAAAAATGAGTGTATATGGAAGCAGTAGTTGCTTTTTCATTCTTGGCAGTACAGTGCAGCAGTGCTTACATCTTCAAACATCTTGGTTTTTTAATCTACGAGTAACAAAGGCACTGCTCACATCTCACACCTTCCTCACAGCAACCATAACACCATACAAGCTACCAAACACTAGTTTTGAGGCCTGAGCTTATCTGCAAGTCAAAGTTAATTTGAAGTGCTCCACAGAATTGCAGGGTACCTCGGGCTGCCACAGAGATTTCAGAAGACCCTGACAGGCCCCTCACAGTCTATGTTGCAGAACAGTAACATCTCCGGGGGGGAGAAGAAAAAAAAAAAGGAGAAACCCATGCATTGACACCAGCCACAAATCACCCCCCCCTCTGTGCTAGACAGTGGGTGGGCGGCAAGCAAGAAGGAACCAGAATTAAAGCAGTAACTGGGAATGGTTGAAGTAAGAGAGATCAAGGAGCCCTGAGTCTTCTGATCCTTTCTGTAAACACTTTTGCTATCTTGCAACTTAAGTGAAAAATGTTTCTGTCCACAACTGTTTAATTAAGAAACAAAGCTTCTCCATTTTGAGAAAGCTGCTGTCCATGTCCACCTGGAAGCCACAAAAGATAACATCGTTTTATTGCTTGGGAATCCAGCTGTCCACCCATCCAATCAACCTGTGGGAGTGGTATAAACATTAGTGGTTAGACCAAACACATCAAAGCTTTACAAGAACCATGTGGTTTTCCAGACTACCTTACAGAGGCTACTACTTGTTTTGGGGAAGGTAACTAGTAAAACATTGTGCATCTTGTGCAGGTGTAGAATAATACACTATTTATGTATTAAAATTGAATTAACTACAAATGGGACCTGAATGTGTGTCGGTGACACATGGCATGTAAAATGAAGCAGCATTTTAAATGTAAAATCGCAGTGTGGGAACCTTGCACTTTGGTCAGACAACCTTAAGATCAGCCAAAGCTCTTTGTCTTTAAAAAGAAGTTACTATTACACCAGTTCAACTTTTTGTAACCGCTTTCAACATCTACCTCCTATAAAGTCATTTACAGGTCAGATGTCTATGCATTTTCCAACCACACCAGGCTGCCAAACATCCTGCTGTTCATGGGAAACACTCCCTATTGCCTGCTCCACCCCAGCCTTCATCATGTGGCTCCTCATGCCAAAACACACGTGCACATTCATTCCCACATGAGAATAGCTCTGGGATGTTCATAGGAAAATACTCGTATTTGCTGCTCTGAGCAGCAAAATGCTACCTCCAGAGCAGGCGACCATTTCGAGGTGTGGGTCTCCCAGATTTTCACAGTGAAGTTGTGAAATTAGAGGATAAAAACCAGATCACCAGGTTTGCTAAGTGAGAGTGACAGGAGCCCGTTTGGGCTGAGATTCCAAATCTGCTTCATGCCAGCTTTCCCACAAAGCAAACCAGCATGTAATTGCCTACTTGCTATCTCTTAAAAGCCTTTCAGGAATACTCCCTGAAGCAACCAGAATCACATAAACAATAAATCTAAGAAATACTTAATCATACAAGGACTTCTCTCACACAGTTCGAGTGGAGGCCAAGGCAGATATTTGGCAGCTCTGGCTTCCTGAAAAGCACAGCTCATCCTGAAATCAATTACATCATCAGGGCACTCAGAGGTTTTATAATTAAAGCCAGCAGGGTAGGTGGCCTAGTAAAACTCAGGAATGTAAACTTTGCTGGTACCAGATGGACTCTGTGTTAATCAAAACAAACTTCTCTAAGAAGCAGGAAGCCTTTTTAATTTGCTTGTACCATCTAGAGTTTACAGAAAGGAGCAAGGCAGCTCCTCAGCTGCCCTTCATTGCCATGGCTCTAGGAGCTGTCGCAAAACCCTATTGGCAACACCCTTACCTCACTCTACAGTTTCCTCAGCTTTGGTATAAAACAGGGACTCACTCTTGTGGTTTTTTTGAAGGCTTTCTCAAGGGAAGTAAACTAACAATGAGGATACATGATGGATGCTCCCCACTGGGGACATCTAAAAGACCAAGATAAGTACTCTGTAGAACAACCTTCGGTATTTCAAGACCTTGTTTTGGCCAGGTACCTCTGCCATGCGAAGACAATTGCTCCCATTTATATTCTTCTCAGGAAACAAATCCAATTCCCAGCAACCACTAATGTTCTGACTTCTTGCTTTCAAAACCCTAATACTAAATTAAGATATTAGAAGGATGAGTGTAAAAGCAAGGCTGTCAACTTATTCTTAACCTTTGGTAACAGTAAGACACCTCTAATTAAGATATTTTTAAACTCAGAAGAGGTTATAAGCAACTGTGAAAAGTTTCAGGTCATTGGCAGTTGCACATCTATTTCCAAACCAATTTGACAGACTCCCCTACTGAGAATATGCAAGTTGTAGAGCCACATTTTGTCTACAGACATGAAATACCTTTTCATCCTAGCTCAGCCTATATTCCTTCTCGAGGACAACCACTGAAGGGCAAGCATATGTGATATCCCAGGGAGAAACCAGGAATGAAAAACCATTGTGAAGTTAAAAAAAAAATAAAGAAAACCCAATATATTACTGACATGTCTGGATTTTTAACTTGCTTAAAGTTATCTGTCAATTCAGAGAAATAAAATACCAGCCAGAGCTACAGGTTTTGCAAAGGGGAAGAAAGAAAAACCCTCCTGCTTCTTTCTTTATGAGTAGCCTTGGCATTCCCCACAGCATGTGTGTGGCATCCTTACTCCTTATCTCCCCAGAGAGCCTTAAACCCCAGTAACCACTGCCCAGGCAGACCCAGATGAATAAACATACAAAACAGAAGCAGTTTTACTGACTCTTTAGGGGATCGTGGAGAGATTTTATGAGAGTCACAACCGGTTCAGCTCATTTGCACTGATATCACATATTCTTCATGTACATTTTGAGTTGTGACCACATTTAGAGTTCTTTCTGTTCACTGGATTTTCAGGTGAAGCAGAGCAGGGCATAACTACATTGGCACATACAGCAAAGAGGGTGATCCCACTTGTGGCTTTTCCTTATTTCCTGTGGGATGAAAGTGGTGGAAGAAAACCGTGGGGGAACAGGGAGAGGAAGAGAGAGAGGCATAGTAAGGGATCAGGAGTAGAAAGAGAAAAAAGGAAAGTAACAAAATGCACTTAACAGATCAAAGATGTGACCGAGAAGATGAAAAAGGGCTTCCCTTCATACCAGACATTCCACCAACAAAGAGGAGACAAGGTGGAGCAGGACTAACAGGAAAAATAAGACCTCATCAAAGCACGTCCACCTTCTGCCAGATCTCAGGAAACCAAAGCACCGTGCCTGCAATTTAAAGCTTCCATTGATTTCAGCCATTTTATTTCCTCTGCATCGCACACACCTGAAGCACTGAAATCCAGTGCTAGGCTCGTTATTCCCTGTCCTAGCCCAAATTAAGTGCTGCATTGTAAGTAGCACTGATAGCAACTTTGGCTGCTTCACACATTCAACTACAAACTCCTACTTTCAGCTGCTTGTTCCTTTGACAAGCTTTATTCATTCAGGCTGTAATTTTACCCTTCCAGGAGCTTGTGTCAAGCTGAATTTGTTTTCTTCCTTGAAAGTATCAGATAAAACAGTAAAGCTGTTCCTGCAAAAGCAATTAGAGAGATTTGCCTGTATCAACTAAGTTGTGCAACCACTTTATTGGGAAAGCTTCAGTGTTTCTGTACTTTGGAGCAGGGATTTGAAATTTAGTAGGACTGCAGAGATGCTCCTGTTGTGGCTTTCAGTGACAGCTCGCTCTGCTTCTGGGCACACGACAAGCCACTGGGAAGAAAACAATCTCCATTTGCACTTTTCACTAGAAGTTTCTATCAGTTCCCCAGGGTCTCTAGCCCTACCAAACACCATCTAGCAGGAGCCTTCATGAACAGCATCAGACTCCCCTTGCATTGCTCCTGCAAAGCTACTGAGATAGGAGACTCTTGCCAATAATGCCTACATCCAACCTGGAGACCACCATTTGTTTGAACTGCAGAGGGCTGAACATTTGTGTCTGAAGAAAAGGCAATCTGAATAGTGTTACAAAGAGAGGGGGGAAGGGAAGGGAACAGGAACAAGAAGGAAGGGAACAAGAAGCCAGGCAGAAGTGAAAAGTGGAGATACAGGGAGATATTCAGACCTCTGCTGCTGTCAGAGATCCAGCAGTAGTATCCAATAATTTGCTGCCACTGGAGCTCCATTCACTCGTGTCCCCAGTGAGCACTCATGAGCTGGACCACAGCACCAGAGGCAGTTAAGAGCCCATCTTCCCCAGAGCAGCTCTGCTTAAGAAAGCAGCTGTGTTTTCAACAAACCAATCTAGCATGAGCAGATGGACCCAAAACCACAGAGGACAGCCAGGACTCTGACAGACTGATTGTGGCCTTTGTGTCTGCACAGAAAAGAGCTGACAGCTCTCTAATAGAACAGCCTCCATAGAATCACAGAGTGGTTTGGGCTGGAAGGGACCTCAAAGACCATCTAGTTCCAAACCCCCTGCGATGGGCAGGGACACCTACCACTTGACCAGGCTGCCCAAAAGCACCACCAACTTGGTCTTGGACACTGCCAGGGAAGAGGCAGCCACAGCTTCTCTGGGCAACCTGTGCCAGTGCCTCACCACACTCAGAGTGAACAATTTCTTCCTCATTATCTAATCTAAACCTCCCCTCTTTCTTCCCCAAAACACAGCACAGTCTCCATGAGCCACACTCGCTCGGGGGAGGGGGAGGGCAGGTTTGGTGAAGGGGCTGGTTGCAGATCCTCTGCACACAGGCAGGGAGCATGGGGTCTGTGAAGGATCTAAAACACTCCCTAATCACAAAAACTAGCTTACCAGCTTTTACGTGAAGAGAGGAAGAAGTTACTGTCCAGTCATGAAAAAGGCTCCATTATTGTGAGGTGTCCCTGGGAATCAAGTGTCCTAATACAAATTTACAAACAAGCCAGAAAAGATTCAGAGGCCTGCTGCATTGTTTTGATGCTCTTTGTAAAGTGTTTCATGTCAGTAAATGCACACTGGTCCAACTAGTCTGCTAATTTACAGAAAAACACATGGGGGCTTTAATATTATGCACGAGCAATTAGGGAATTAAGTCTCTAACTTTTTGTTGTTGTCTTTGCCCAGAATCCCAGTAAGCAAACTTAAAAAGAAAAAAAACAGAGACATTTACAACAGGGCAGAAGAGGAATAAATCCATTCTATCAGTAAAATGTGGCAGAGAAAGAGCACAGAAATCAACATCTGTGAGACTGTCAGTCTCTTTCAGGTTAGTCTCCTATACTCCACACAAGAAAGAAGCACACCTCAAAGTTGGAAATAATATATGCCACTACCAGCAACAGCAAACCGTGCTGGATTCAAAGACTGCCAGAAAAGATCAAATAAGGAATAGGGGGGAGGGGGGAAAATCCACAACAAAGAGAACAAGACAAAATGGAAACCACCATCTTCAGGCAGTCTTCCTACTTCTTGTGGACAAACACATGGCACCATACAGGCAACCAGCCCCCAGAAGACAGTCAGGGACTTAGTGAGGAGCACAGTCCAGCCACAAATATGCCTGGTAAAAGCAGGAGCCCAAGCACCCAGCCTGAAGGCCTGAGGACTAAGGGCTGGGTTGAAGGACCAGGTTAGCACAACGCTTGTGGGAGCAGGCAGCAAGTAAAGAGCATACAGGCCACTACTGTAACAGCAACTGTTTGCTTGTAAGAGGTGTTAAGGAAGACCGAAATGCTTGAGTGGATTCTCCTGAAAACATCCTCTAAATTAAAAGAGGTAATAACCTGTTCATTTACATCAGGAAGAAAGTATTTCCCTTCAAGAAAATTCTTAATCTCACATTTGATCTGGCATGTCCCTTTGCTTCTGTCAGATTAAATGAAGCAATACGCAAATATGTCACAGCCATCTCTAAATACAAAATAAATGGTGGGAAAAAGAACTAAACCAAAACCCTTCCTCACTCTTTTCTTGTTAGGAAACCGTCTGTTATTTTTAACATCCTCAAAAATAGCTTGTTCTTTTTAAATATGAATGACACGAGTCTGTTAGCAATATAGTGAAGAAGCTAAATAACATTCTTCAGAGCTGGTATCCGTATAGAGAAACATTTTTATGTTTGCAATCAAATGCAACTCAGTGCCAAAGTTATACTGCAACACAGAATCTGAAAGAAAACAATTCAGAAATTGGCAACAAATGACTTCTTTTGTCAGCAGCCCTGCAAGCAAACTGTGCCTGTGCTATTACTGTTGGCATGAAATACCAAAGGCTACACTTCCAAATCTCTGTCGCTTTTCCACACAATAATCTACACACAAATCCTTAAACTCTTCAAATTAAAAATGGAGTGGTTCTTTCATCACAGGCACTCATGGTTCAGTTATGATAGGGTTCATCTGTGAAAAATAAAAATTAAAATCTGCAATAGCTAGTAAAGATTAGTGGTTTGTTTTAAATGGATTTCCTCTGCAAAACTATTCTTTGTATCTCATCTAAACAGATAATAAACGGCAAAAGCCAAAAGCACATCAATAAAAGAATAATTCTGAAACTTGGCAGAATTAGAAAAAAATAATTACATTTTATCCTATTTTGACCACAATTCAGTCTCCTCTATTGCCAGATAAGACCACAAATATTCCAGTCTTAAGCTTTAAGTCACTAAGATGCTTGCTTTGAACTGCACTGGCAACTTCCAAAAATAAGGAGTAGCAAGAAAACAACATCATTTTGTAGTTTCCATCTCCACAGAAGTGGGTTTAAATTCTCCTATTTAAAGGCTTGGCACACACGGAAGATCCTGCACAGTTGCTCAAAGGAAAGCTTAGAGATGTTGCACTTAGCCAAAAATACAAGCAGCTTCTGCCATGGGGATTTTGCAGCAGCTTGTAACGTACCCCCATGACCACACTGAACTTTTTTACAGGATGGGGCTGGAGCTGACACTTGGTAACACTCAGGTGCGTATCTGCAGGGACAACCAAACCTTCCCACAGAGTCAAGAGCCTCTCTTCCCCAGATACCCCACGATAGAAGGCAGGTCGCCCATTCAGCTTGTGAAAATATATAACAAAGTTTGTTTGAGGCTTCATCACTCTCTGATGAAGCCATGGTTTGGGTTGTTCTGGTATGCCATAAACCAAGATCAGTTTAACAAGGTCATCTCATCCCTTCCACAGCCTCACCATGCAACACGCCTCCACACTGCCTAAGGGACACCCCCACTAGCTACCATGTGGGGCATTATCTGGCATCACACGTCTCACAGGCTAACCAGAAGAAGGGTGCAAGGATGTGGGCAGAAAGGCTGTGGTGGGCAAGGAGAAGGAGACATGGTGGGAAAGGTTGTGGGTCCCTCAGAAGATACTTACGTAATCTGTGCTTGTCTGGACACTAGAAAGTGATACAATCTGGTCAAAAATGGTGCAGATGTCCAGACAAGACATAGGTGATGGGGGAGAGGAAAGGCAAGAAGTGGTATCAGGGCTGCCACAAACACATCTGCTTATTCTTAAGGGACACTGGTGGTTCTTGGGACTACTGCTGCACAAGTGCATGAACACAGCCAGGACATTGGCCTCAAGGTCCACCAGTGTCGCTACAGAAGAACAGAGGCACAGGCTCTGCTCCACAGGCCCACTGCTGCTAAGCAAAGAGAACAGATTCTCCCAAATTCACTTGTAAAGACACTCCAGGACAAGCAATGCTCTAACAAAACTGATCTAAAGGCAGCACGCATAAATTTGCTCACAAGAAATAGACATTTTCATTAAACTAACCAATTCTTTTTCTTTTCTCGTTCTCCTTTAATATTTGCACCACGTACGCTTGATCCTCTTATTAAACACAATAAATAGGCCCTTGCTGAATAATTAAGAAAAAGGTACCAGCCGGTGCAGGTAATATTGCCAACCAAGACTGAACACAGAGAGCTGCTGTTATTTCTGTATTTGAGTTATTGATTAAATGTAACATCCGTAAAGCAGCAATCAGAATTGCTATTCCACAAACATTCCCAGAGAAATAAAGACTTGTTCCAAGTGCCAATCACATATACTCTGGTGGTTAAAATGCAATTAAACAAGTAAAGCAGCCAATATACCCACAAGCTAAACAAAACCAAATCACAGATACATGAACTGAGAAGCAAAAAACAAAGGCAAGGTTTTTAAAACATACTTCAAAAGATCAAGTGTCAGTGCAGGCTGTTGTTGGTAAGCCATTGTAAAAACTTTCAAATTACATGTACATGTGTTATTTATATAGAGGAAAAAGGATCTTTTTCAAAAATATGTCTCAGTAGGAACAAATATTCTGAAACAGTAAGGCTATATTTTTCCAGAAAATTATTTTTCTTTTTTATACTTCCTGGTTTATTTTTGAATGTTGTTTTAAGCGGTGAAATGGATGGGAGGAAAAACATTCTTGAATTAACCATGTAAAACTCTTTCTCTCAGACCCTGAGGAAAGAAGGTTATTCTGAGAAAAGCAATAGATAAATACCAAAAAAATGTACCAGTTTAGCGGTCTTGGTTTGATGACTAGAAATTAATCACAGAATCACAAGGTTGGAAAAGACCTTTAAGATGATCAAATCCAACCCTTCCTGTCCTATGCTAAACCATATCTCTAAGTACCTCAGTTACCCTTTTTTTGAACACATCCAGGAATGGTCAGTGTTGCAGTTTTGTGAGGCTGTGCTGCTGAGACAGTATTTTTAAGAAGCAGTTACAGTTTTCTGCCGGCCTAAACTATAAACAACGAGCAATTCAAGGCCAAAGTTGTGGCCTGAGAGATAGTCGAGTGCCTCTGAGAATCACATATAGGAGAAAAAAGCCCGGAAGCAGCTGCATTTTGCCACCAGAGAAGGGAGCGAGAAGATGTAATGAGCTGTGCAGACACCAAGGCCAGGAAAGGGCGCGGGAGGAGGTGGCCCAGGTGCCGGAGAGAAAGATGCCCCTGCAGCCCATGGAGAAACTCATGGAAAAGGCCGAGACCCCACCTGCAGCCCGTGGAGGGGCTCCACGCTGGATGGAGAAGGTGGAGACATAGAGGAGATGCTGTGACCCTACATTGGAACAAGCCGCTGCCATCACTTGCAGCCATGAGGAGAAAGAGAGACATGGAGATGAGTGAGAGACAGATTTGCACCGGAACAGGTTTGCTGGGGGAGGCTGGTGACCCCACAGAGGACTGGGACTGAGAGACATTGTGATTTATGACTGCCCACCATAGCAGTGACTCACACCAGGGCAGCTGGTGAATAGATAAAGCCCTGGGGAAAGGATTCATGTTGGAGAAGTTCGTGGGGGACCGTCTCCTGTGGGTGAGACCCCACGGTGCAGCAGGGGGAGGGTATGGAATGAATACCCCTTCCCCCCCCCGACCTGAGAAGGAAACCAACTTGCAAGGGACTGACCAAAGCCCCCATCTCCCAGTCCCTACCCCCCTGTGCTGTGATCGGGGGGGAAGAAGGGAGTGAAATCATGACTAGGGTGAAGTCTGCTAAGAAGGGAGCCGAGGGGGGGTGGAGGTTAGAGGTATTTTAAGATCTGAAAGAGGAAAACAGCTCATGAACTGAGAACCCCATTTTTTTCCCAGTCCCTGTCCCCCTGTACTGCAAGCAGGGGAAGAAGGGAGCAAGATCATGGCTAAAGATCTGCTTAGAATGGAGGGGTGGGGGAAAGGTGCTACCAAGAACCCCATTTTCCCCAGTCCCTGGTTCAGAGGTCTCCCCGCTGCTAGTGAGCCTGTAACCTGCCCTGCTCAGGGCAGGGGTTATTGCAGTGCTTTCTGAGGAGCAGGGAAGTGGTGGAGCGGAGTTTACCCAAGTGGCTGACAGGCTGTCAGAGCACGCGCTCCAGAGAGCACAAACTCACCCAAATGCATTTTACTTGAGCAGAGCTATTGCGGCTGCTTAGGTTTTCTTTCCTTGAATTGATGGCTCAGGGCGACGATAGAGAAAGCGGAAAAGGGCACTTTTCACAGGGGCCAGAAAGAAACGTATTTTACAAGACGGATGGAGTGAACCGAGGCAAAGTGTTGATGAACATACTGTGCTTTGGGCAACTTAATCAAACTCACATTACAAAAATCACTACAAACAATCTGCATCAGTTTAAAGTCTTGACCAAACCATGCGTGCTGCATTACCTCAGGATCTGCTCACCTCAGTTAAAAAGAGAAATTCTGCCCAATTCATTAGTACCTATTGCAGAGCAATAACCTACTGCTCCCTTTTTTGGTTTTTTTTTGTTTCGGTTTTTTTAAAAAAAACTCTAATGAGCTTGTTTTAGTGCCCTGAGCAGATCCAGGAGTCTCTCCCTTTGCAAACAGCCACCTGACAGCATGCCAGGGATGCTGTCTCCAGAATTAGGACAGAGACATCGAAACGCACAGAGGCAAATTGATCCGATTGATCTCTCGGAGATTTGAGAAGCACAGGGTCCTTGGAGACCTTTATTTTTTCAATCTGCAGTGAATGGGCCTGGCAGTAAACTGGAGACAGCCAGTTTTATAAGCTGGGAGGGAAATAATTATAGAAGTGTAGCAGTTGGGGATCTTCCAGCTAGTTTAAATGATTTGGCTTCCTTATGAACATACTTAGGTGGAGGGCTGCAGCAGGAACTCCTGAAGGTCAGCCAGGAGGGCTATTGGTATTGCATGAAACCAAGTCCTAAATATATTCCTCAAACATTTAATGTAAAGATGGGGATGGGGAGGAAGGAGGAATATGGAGGGAGAATGGAAGTTACTGCATCCATATGTAAGTACAGATTAAGGAAACAGATCATTTTCTGCAGCATCTTACATAAATGAGCAATATCAAGAGAGGGAGTGGAGAACACCACTTACCCTGAGCTCCTCTCACCACAGCAGGCAGGCACTCAGGTGAGGTAGAAATTCAGATCCCCCCAAAAGAACTGAACTGACCTCATTCTGCTCAAAAGGCAGTTTTTACTGCTGGGTGAACTACCAATTCCCAAAAGGAATGGGAGCTGATCTCTGCCTCCTTTGTGTGGTTTTCCCTTTTTATTACACAGGCCAAGCTATCATGTATGTGCTATACTGATAGTTTCACAGGGAAGCAGTAAAATTTCCACAAAGCTCAGAAAGAAAGGGGGTATTTTTTTTTTCAGTTGAAACTTTTTGGTTATTTCAATGCAGATTTGCAACTTTTCAAAAGTGTAGAGTAGGGCTGGCAAACTCAACAAAAACAAGTAGCCTTGCATTGACCAACCCTTAGCAATCCAGGGTGGTGGGGACAAGAAACAGCTTCTTAATAGCCTCCTCTTTCTATCCTACTCCTGGGAAAAGTGTGACTGCTATTGAATCTAACTCTTTTTTAACATTTCTTATTTAGAAAACATCCAAAGTAGAAACAAAACATGCTGTTCACTAAGAAATCCTTTTTTCCCTTTTTTTTCTGTGTTTGGGGTTGTCAGGGTTTTTTTTTTTTTGCAGGTTAGGGTTAATAATAAAATCTAATTTGGTTTAAGCAAAGTTTAAGGTGTCCGTGTCTGGCTTTGGATTTCGGTTGGGTTTGGGGTGGGTTTTTTTCCCCATTAGGATGAATCTAACAAGTTAATTTTCACCCAGTTGGGAGTCAGCGGGAGTTCATGCTCATTCCCTCCTTCCTCCAAGGTCAGCAAGCTGCAGTCTGCTTTGGTTCCTTGCTAGGAAGGGCTACCCACTGATTTTGGCAGGTCCCGTGCTGGCAAGATTACTGCAAACCCAAGGCTCCTCCTGGTGCCTGCTCATCTGCTTGGGGAGGGGTAAGGTGGGAGGCAGCAGCAGCTGTCTCCCACACATTACGGCACAGCTGGTTGTATGATGTCTCTCCATGCCCTTCACCCATCTCCTGGGCACAGAGCAAGAATTTCATTCAACTCCGTGGTTCAAACCTGACACAATCATGGGTACATGGAAGTATTTCAGATTTGTAATTGGGATTCTGTGTACACCTCTCCAGTAACGGCTCCCTGTCATACCAGATCACACACCTTACTTCAGCCAACCACCCCTAAACTGCACACAAACCCTCTTTAAAACTCAACTGTGCCAGATATTTCATTTCTTTCAATTATTTTTTTTTCTCTTACTGATCTCTCTTGCTGACTCTGATATAAGTAATATCAGCATACACCAAGTTACGGAAAAGGAAGCCAAAACCCTACAACTCCATCCCCCTTTCACTTCTTTCAATGATTGCCCCTTGCAGATTTCACAGCCAGAATCCCGACTCCTTTCCACTTCTTTTTTATTATTTTTTTAAAATAACTTTAGGTATAGGGCCAGCACTTCATGAAGAACGAGACAGTCCCACCAGGTGCTGTTCATCTGTTCATCTGTGTCCTGCTGGCATTCCTGGCACTAACCAACACACCACTCAGGATTTACAATGCCTGTGCAAGCACATCACCACGCTCACACCCAAGAGGGCGTGCTCTCTGTCTAGCGCTCTTTGCTCTGCCTCTACAATTATCACCAGACAGCATGCACCAGGAGTCTGCTGCCCCAAAACAAAGCACTCCAAGCCACATACTAAAATCCTGGTGAAAGCTGTTGGAAACCCCTGCAAGAGCATCAGCAGCAGAGGGGGTACACACACAAGCCAACTTTTGAGACCCATTCAATCAGTAGTGAAGGGGAGGTGAGAGAAGGGCTGATGGAGAGCCATCCTGAGTCACCCACTGGGGTTGGTTATAGAAGGACCTTAGCTCCCACAGACCCAGCTCCTCAAAACCTACACTGCCTGGACAAAGCTCAGGCAATGACATAAATATTTAGAACTACTAATGGAGAAAAAAACCCCACCTTTTGGGCCTGATAACTTAATGAGCAAAAGAAAGCAGGATACTTTCTTGGCAAGCCTGCCTTTGAGTTCCCAGCAACTGACACCAGCTTTGATGGGAAAGTATGTCGCTGAGCCTCAAAAAGCATGGGGCCAACTTTTCCTTTGCTGCTCTGTGGGTCAATCAACAGGAGAGATTCATAAATGGAAGAGTTCCTGTCATCTCGTAACACCAGTACGAGGACATGCTGTCTCTTGACAGGAAAAAAACCCAGTAAAAGACTACAAATAACATCAATATGGTAACACATGTTCAAAATCAGTAATGAGAAGGCCAGAGGAGAGCTTATCCAAAGCCCCAAGTGCCAGCCAATCTTACAGCACTTTGGCAGAGGCAATTCTGGAAAAACAAGGTGGGGATATTTGCTCTATGGCAAACGGCTGTTGTCTTAAAAGTTTCCTTTTCATTTCTACCATGAAAACAGAGAAACAAAGGGTAAAGTCTGTGTTAGGAAATGCTGTTTCAGAGATAAACCAGTGCAAAAAGAGCATTGTTCCTAAGGTTTCAATTGGGATGTCTCCCAACTCAAGAAGGAAGGATGCCCATTTTACTAAAAAATATGCTAATACAAGTCTAGAGCTTCAGACTACAGAAGTCAAAGAAATGCAATTTTTAAGCCCACCAACTTTGGGTCTTTTTACCTATTTCAAACCCTAAAATCATACTAGATTATTTTTTCCCCAGACTAACACATAGTGTTCACTAGGAGACTGAACCACTGCCAAAACCACACTGCTATCCAAGGATCTTAACACGCATTGCAAAAACAATTCATTAAAAGTCTCACAGCAAGGAGGGAGTAAGCCTGGATCTTTTGTTTCACAGCAAGAAAAACATCACCACCAAAAAAAGAAAAGAAAAAGAAAAAAGGACAAAGAGATTTGACAACATACCAACCATGAAAACATGCTGCAGAGGATGGTAAATTAGGTGGGAGGGCAGAGAGTTGGAGGAAGAAGAGCAAAACCCAGCATTTTTTCTCTTGGCAGAGCTTTATTAGACTGCATGATATTACCTTGGTTGAGACTGAAAATGGAGATTTAAGAGCCAGCTTTCTTAATCCAGGCCCTCCTCTGCTTTGTCACAACACCTACACAATTATGGCATCCAAATACACCCTCCAAAACAAAACTGTTGTTAATTATCAGGTTTTTTGATGGCTTGTTGCTAGCATACCCTTCAAAGGAACAGGACAAGAGTGAACTGCCTGTGACTTTATGCCCCAACTTTCTGCATGCTATTTCTCAGGTAAACAGTAAAAACAGTGGCAGCATTATAGGCTGAGAGAGTTGGGCTTGTTCAGCCTGGAGAAGAGGTGGCTTTGGGGGGACCTTATAGTGGCTTTCCTGTACCTGAAAGGGGCCTATAGGAAATCTGGGAAAGAACTGTTCACAAGGGCATGTAGCAGTAAGATGATAGGTGACAGCTTTTAACTAGAGAAAGGGAGATTTAGCTTTGATGTTAGGAAAAAAATTCTTCGATCACCGGTGGATGACTGGTACAGGTTGCCCAGAGAGGCAGCGGAAGCCCCATGGCTGGAGATGTGGTCAGGCTTGATGGGACTCTAAGCAACCTGATCTAGTAAAGATGTCCCTGCTCACTGCAGTGGTGTTGGACTAGGTGACCTTTAAAGGTCCCTTCCCACCCAACACATTCTATGATTACAAGGACGCTTCATCCGTACTTCTTTCAAGATCTATCACAGAGTCATTACTTCTCTCAACAGCATGATTTCCCACTTGAGTGTGGGAAAATGAAGGCAATAGTATTTAAATGCAATTTGTATATATTCATTTCTTACTGTCCTCTGGGAGATTTTTCCTACATTGGGTACCTAATCCATACGTATGCATCCATTTGCTTAACACCTTTGTGGACAAAAGTAGAACTAAAGCAGCAACTTAATTTTTACTGACGAGCACGCATTTATTACTTCATAATACATAAACTCCATTCCATCAAAATGAACTAAGGTTAAGAAAGCCATTAATATATCCTAACATGGCAGGACTATAAAGTAAAATAAAACGCACTCGTTCATATCAGACAATTTTCTGGGTTTATAATTGTTATTTCCCTTTAAAATATCACCAAAAAGCAGACTTTCAGAGAGCAGTGACTGATCAGTAGTTTGGCAAACAAAGAGCAATCTAAAAAGCTGTGAGTTCAGCAGCAAAATGGCAATGCTTTCCCCAAAGGGGATTCACTACGCACTGTAGCGGGTCTCTATTCAAAATGCCAGCAGAGGCATTTAGGCTTTATTTCTTCAATACACAGCTCCACATAAAAACATGTTACTGATCCAGAAAAAAAACCAAAAGATGAAAAAGGAAATCTCAAAACCCCTCACACAGGTATATATTCAGCTCTTTGGACCCTGGCACATAACTGATACCATGGCTGCTACTCAGAAGAGACAGCGTGTCATCCATGCGTGAAGCCACCTACTGCCTGAAGCCAAGGGCACCTCCTCACCACGGAAACATCCAACCTTCACATCACATCTAGAGATTGTGCCACACAGTCTATTTTTGCTACAGGAAAATAATGTTTTCAGATCAAATCTGTTTCCAAAGCAAAGGAATTCACCTCCCAAAGCCTGCCATGGAGAGGGGAGGACAGCATTCCTTCCTCTGCTCTCAGGAAATTAAAGTTACCAGACTGCTGGGAGGTGTTGAGAAGCTTCAGTCTCTTCCTGATGCCAATATTGAACAGTGTCAAATGCCTTCACCTCACACTGCCATCAGAGAGGATGGCGAGGGAGGAAAGCACCACCCATCCAAGCTCATGCAAAAAGTTTATTGCGTCTTTTCTGAACAAGAAACACTTCCGACCATTAATATATGCAGCTCCAAGTTATTTCCTCTTTAGCTTGTTTCCACCTTTGGCTAGAAAAGGAGCTGGTACCATTGCTGAGTGATGGGCACTTCTGAGCACAGCTGATGGACAGAACAACCTAACCTATAGAGGACTTCCCTCACCCAACAGCAACCTAATCTACAGCACATAAAACAGCAGGTACAGTATTAGTTCATGTGCCCATAGAGGCCAAGCAAAGCCCCCAACTTCACCTAGAATCTGAAAAAAGGTCAGGCAGCCTTGAGGTTGTACCATAATGCCTACACACCTCCCAACGGAAATGAACGTTATAGAACTGCAGGCCCTTCTCCTAGAGACCCAGCAACCCTTTTAGACTGTCTAGCCAAAAAGGAGCAAGTCACTCCTGCTTAGGCTTTTTACATGACTTTGTGGATGGAAATCCATAGGAAAGAGAGCAAAAGAGACAGGCACCCCTCTGGGAAGTGCACTACCAGGAAAGGAAATACAATCATCCTTTTCTTGAACTTCATGTTATCTTTGCCTACAGGCTACATAATTTTCACACGATTCAGACTCTGACAACATGAGCAAGAAACCCCATCAGTGTGGCAAAGGACATACTGAGCATGCTAATGAAAAAGGGAGCTGAGGTCTCCAAAAGACATATAATGACAACTAATTCCTCTGGGAGTCTAGAAGGCGGCAAGAAGCAGCCAGTTTCTTGACTAATGCGACAGGGAAGCATATTTAAGTCTTTGGTCCAGTTTAAGTTTCAGATCTCACCTCATTTAGACTTGTTTTGCACTGTTGTACAAGAGGGCATAAGCACAAGCCACTGTCAAAGGAATTCATTTGTCCTGTTCTCCAGTTCCCAAGATAAAGCAGGAGGCTATAGACCATTTCATTCTTCTATAAAGGGAACTTAAACATTGGTGGTAGCATGTGGTAGTACGTTTTTTATTCCACACATTTGCAGTTCCTGATGTTTTTTGTTCTATGCTTCCTCAAAACAGCTGCAAGTCAGAATGAAAAGCATAGGTTTCCGAAGCTGCTGAGCATTTCATGGCACTTAACCAAGGGAAATAAATAAAAATAAGAACGAGCCCTCCAAACGTAGCCTTCTCCTTGGCAAAAGCAAAGGCAGCTTCTCTAGAGAGCCTCAGCCGTTATCACAACACAAAGCATGCCTAGACAACGCCAGTAAGGTTACTGCATTATTTAGTAGCAACCCATGATAATCCCCTGTGTCCCTTCCTCAGGAACACTTAGGAAATAAAGAGTTGCTGCTTGATTCTCACAATTCAATGCCAGTTTTGTACCTTACTTGACCATGTCTTTAGTTTTATATACCCAGTCATAAAAACAAAGGAAGAGAGAAGAGATGCATGTTAAAAGAAAATGTATGGGTTAAGTAGGCATAAATTGGCCATGGAGGCATGCAGGCTGGGAAAAGCAAGCTTGCCAGGCCAACTTGTCAGGCTGTAAAGCAACCCTCCTAGAGAAGCCAGGGTTAGATATTAGGAAAAATTTCTTCACTGAAAGGGTTGTTAAACACTGGAACAGGCTGCCCAGGAAAGTGGTAGATTGAGCATCCCAGGAAGTATTTAAAAGTGGTGTAGATGCAGTAGACATGGCCATTCTAGGTTAATGGTTGGACTTGATGACCTTAAAAGGTCTTTTCCAACAAAAATCATTCTATGAAGAGGAACCAGTCTATGAAAGACATAAGGTAGCTGGCTGTGCGTGATAACACAGGACTATTTCTGATGAGCTGAGTATTCCCATACCATCTGATGTTCCTTTGATGGAAGGAGATTGCTATAAGAAGTGACCACCTGCAGACTATCTTCTGGATTGTGCTGGCTTATTGAAGTTGTGACTTTTTCTTTCACTGAATTACAGAGCATATCTCTCTCCTTGCTAAAGCCAAGGCAATTCCCCTCAGAGAAGCTATTTAAGTAAGTAAGTATTAACAGATTAAAAAGGCTATTAAAACTAACAGCCTAATATTTACAAAGTCTAGTTTAGGAAGGTGAGAGGAATCCTACAGGCAGGCTTATGGAGCAGGTCAGATCTGCACTGTTTGCTATGCCACTCATCCAGCTTGAAGAGGCCCATCATGAAGATGCTGAGACTGTGGAAACTGCTGCTGTAGGAACACAGCTACAGTGATTCCCACCAGCTGTTCAGTTGCAGTGACTCAATCATGTGTCCCAGTTACTGGGAGACTCTGCTACAAGGATTACCAGGTCGTGATCGGCACATTAAGCTCTAGTCAAAAATAAAAATAAAAAACCCACATGAAACATGAGGACTAAACATTCATGATAAGTTTTCTGCTCAAATCTTCTCTCTGTGTCCCAAACATTGAGATACAAGTGCTAATTGGTGGAGAGCATTACTGCATCAAGTGGAAAACTAGTCTCCTTCAAACATACGTTTGGGGGTGACCATATCGTACTGAAATCCCAGGACTCCTGTCTCCTCAGGAGCCTCTTCTGTGTCCTGGAAAAATTACCAGGGAGCCAATAAAACAAACCACCACAATAAATCAGAAGTCAGTAACCTCAAACTGAGCCATGACAGGGAGGCATCTTTCATGGTGGTGCAAAACAACTCCCCTAATTTTAATACGGAAACAGCTCCTTGTTTCAAGGTCTCACATACGTGTTTTTTAAAAAAAACTATTAAGGAAGAAAAGATATTGGACATAAGTTCCACCACCTATTAAAATAAAAGCTTTGAAGGTAGAAAACACTCCTCAAAATTATCTTGGGAATCTTGCTGAACTTTATCATATTTGGAGTCATCATTCTTTCCACACAAGTGTGCACTTCATTATTTGGTAATGGAACAATAATTGCTCTTCAGTTATGCAAGATGCACCTCTAATTTGTAAGGGGTTTCTGAAGAGGTAATGACAGATGCTTAAAAAAATTAAATGTGAGAATATGAAGCTTGTTATGTAAGAGAGAACGGTACCCATGGAGTAGTCTGCCAGATGGGTCACAGCCTCAGCTGGTATAAAGGAATGATGCTGATATTCTATCTTATGTATTCTTGAACACTGGACCTGGAATCAAATTAATCATATTACTTTGTGCTTTAATCTGCATAAATCACAAATGAAGCATCATCATCGGCGTAGGTCAACACCTGACACCCCTGCTTTCCTTAGAGCTTCCTACTCGCTCTAGGTGAGGGTGCCAGCAAGTCAGCAGAAGGCATTCTTCCTCTCTGAAATATACTTCCTGCTTATAAAACATACTGAGTGTTAAAGACACCAATCTAGATCTTTTCTCGTTTCTAAAATTACATTCAATATAAAACCTGCTAGGAACGACACATAGCGAGGGACAGTCTTGTGTGAAAAAGATATGTCTGCCCAAGTTGTCTCCACTACTTTTAACTGTACTTGTCTCCATTCCTTTTCCTCTAACTTCACTTGGGTGAACAAGGACTTCACGCAGCATTTAAGGCCACTGCACTTTCACAGTCCTTCCAGGCAAAATGTCAACTTCAGGCTCAGAGTACCTGCTTCTGTTCAGGATTCCATGGCAATATTTGCAAGATAAGAGCAGCACACGATCCAAACGTCATCTGTGTGTGCAGATGCAGTATCAGGTGTACCTCCTCGTATGACTAATTTTCCAATTACGATTGAAACACTGATGTGCTAGAAACACAACCAACATATGGGAAGATTTCGTTCTTCCCCCATAGGGATTTATTATCAAAGATCACTAATTTTCCTATAATCTATTTGTTTATACTCAAAAGTAGTGAGTTTTACAATATATAAATTTTACACTGCAAAAATCAACTGCATTTTACTGTTTTGAAACAATTTAGCATGACATCCACATGGAAAAAAATAAAGATTGGGAAATGCTTAGAAAGGTGGGTTCACCTGCTCTGATCTCCATACCACTGCAGACATATTATCAGCTACATAACCTGAGTCTTGTTCAGATCAACGGCCATAAATTGCATGACAACAGTGCCTGCTAGGTAGGTAGATGTACCCCAAAAAAGCCCAGCCTTTCAGTCTGGAAGAATGATAAAACAACTATCAGACAGCAAAACTTTCAGCTAGGAGAGCCCTGTTTAATCTGGTGGAAAAAAAGACATTATGAGATGTAGTGCCTGGAAGCTGAAATTAGATAAATCAGCCTAGAAACAGGCGTGCATTTTTAACAGAATAGCATACTGCTGCAGCCATTCACCTAAGGATACCGCAAATACTCAATCACATCCAGCCTTAGCGTCAGGGCTGCTCTGCCTCACTGACAAACGTGCAGCACAGACCAAGGAGAAATGCAAGGCTTTATGCAGTAATTCTTAAATGAACCTCTGTCTCTTGCACAATACTCCAGCTCAGATTTAAGGTCAAGAGGGACCATTTATGATTGTTTAAAATTTACCATGACACTCCTAGGAAGAGTAAAAACATATTCAAAGAGTTGCAACGTAGCACAACCCTGAGAGAACACAAACCACATGACAGCTTTGCAGCAATAGCCCAAGTTATTTCCATCCTGTACAGACTCTTCCAGGGGCCAGGGAGGGAGCTGGGCTGGACAGCTAGCATTCAGGTACCAAATTTAGTCCCTCACTCCTGGATTGGTGGCAGCTGAAAGAGCTGTAAAAAAACACAATGTACCTTGATGAAGCAGCTTCCCCCCAAAACATCAGCTCTCCAATGGCATCAGGGACTTCGGAAAGAAAGAAAAATGGGTCTAATTCACATTACCCAGTAGAAAGTTGCTACACACTGGTCTTTATAAAAATGACATAGCAGGAACTAAAAATATTCTCTTCTCCCAAATAACTAAGCAATTTTAAAATGGTTAATCCTGGAAACACTCAAAAGATTAGCTGTGGCTCAACAAACTTTAAAAATTATTATTTTAAATTTAATTTAAAGTTGAACATCCTTGTGTAATAATGGCAGAGATGAAGGACTATTAGGGAATAATCTTGTTTATGGATCAGTGAACTCAGAAAATTGCCAAGACACTGTGAAACATATTCCTTATTCACACCTCATAATTAACAGAGTGCTCTGCAGAGACAGGATGATACAATATTAAAGTCATCCTCATTATTAGAAAGCTGCTTATTTGGGCTAGGATGCCACTAGGGGGGAGGCGTGTGTGTGTGTGTTTCATTACATTCTGGCATTCCCAAATCGCAGGGAGAAAGTACCTTTAATCCATCTGAACAGCAGACTGCCAAAGTGTGAAGGAAGGCAGAGAAAGCCTTTGGTCTACAGCAGCAATGGGGCTTGAGCAGAGCAGAAAAACACTTCCTCTTTTAAAGGCAATCGAGAGAAGAAAATATAGTTCTCTTAATTAATTCACATTGAAAGGCCTTTTGATGGAGTCAAGAGGCCATATCAGATCAAAATAAATAATGCAACAAATACTGACATGAGAGTCCTGGCTGGGATAACAGCTATCATGGCTTGCACTGTCTAGGTCTTCATACTCAGCAACATCAAATGCCGAAGCATTCAGCTTTTAGGAGATGGGAGAGGGATGGGGGGGCTCAATCTTTTCAGCAAATTTTGAGAGACATTGACAATTTACTGGGAAGGCTTGTGCTGAGGTAGATCTACTTTAGATTTGGAAAATCCTGTGTTAAGTCAGGATTTGTGAAATGCTGGGAATTTCTACCCTGTGGTTTAGATGGGTAACACTTCTCCCTCAACCATGGAGCATGAATACTCAGAGTGAGAGGACACACACACCCAGCCAGTCCCAGGCAGCTAACACCAGCTGCAGCCCCTTTGTGCACTACAGAAGAGAAAACTGCTGAAGCCATTAAAACAAGCAATGAGAAGGACTCAGTTTCATGAGCAAGTGGCTGAGGAAGCCCATGAGCTTTGCCTAAGCCAGGTTACTTTGAGTTCTTACCCCCACGCCACAGTTAAGAAATAGAAAACATAAACCCATATCTAATTATCTGAGGCCCAGAAAAAGCAGATGCTTCCAGTCTGATGGCTTCCTCTCTGACCCCAAAATCATCCTGCCCCATCTTAGCAGAGTTCAGCATCTTGCTCCAGCCCTTCCCCTGTAATGGGGAACAGGCCAGGCAGTCACAAGATGCTCTTCAGCCAGAGCCCAGAGCACACAATTCAAAACATGCTAATAAAAGATAGTCAGATTCTACAGTAAAAACCTGAGTTTAAATCTCAGTGACCTACACAAACTGCAGTCAGAACAAAAGATGTAATAATAATATTTTTAGAGGGCGGTACCATAGATAAGCATGGAAAAATGTAACTTTTGAATAGCACATTTAGAACAGAAACAACAAGCAATAATACACTGAGTAAAAATCCAAGATGTCCCTGCATGTTATTCTGACATGTCCCCCTCCTCTGCCCAGTTTTGAAAGGATCTAATAGAGACTGAAGAAGTACAGCAAAGGGTAACAAGGTCCAGACACATGGAATAGCTTTGGCATAAGGAGATACTCCACAGAACACCCTGAAAAGGGAATAAATATAAAGTTACTATAAAATTATCAAGGTCTTAGGGAAGTGAACCAGAAAAAAAATTGCCTTCTGCTTCTTATCATATAAAGTCAAAGGGCTCCTAATGAAATTACCAGTTTTCAAGCAAAGTGAAAGACTTCTTCCCTCGGCATGTAATTAAGTCACAGAACTCATTGCAATCAGATGTCATCAAAACTTGGAGGAGAGAAAGGTTCTAAAAATGAAATTAGGCAACTCCATAGAGGACAGGTCCATAAAGAGTCTTAAACATGGTGTTCCAGATAAAGCTTCCAGATTCATTGACTCTAAATCACTGACTGGCATACATTCAGCATGCACAGTGAGGAGATATAACCCTGTATCAGTCCCTTCCCACTCTATTCTTCTCTGTAATGATCATAGACAGAAAACAGATACTACAGCTAGATGGACCACTGGTTTGATACAGTGTACCCACAAGTGTTCTTCTGTTATGGAGATATACCAATATGAGTTCAATACTATAAAAAGTGTTTCTTTTTTACTGAAGAAATACTATGGAAAAATTCCTATATTCATGGACAGCACTAGACCAAATGAATGAACAAATGCTTTCTGTGTGGAAAGTTATACGTCAGCTCCAAACGTTTATACAGGCACCAAACAAAGGAATTTGGTTTTCCATATTAATTCCACAGTGGAGATCCCATTTGGAATCATAAGCAGGGTCCAGATAGTGAATCCACAGCGTGTCAGCCAAGATCAGGAAAGGAATGCTGACATGCAATGTAGAGACTAGAAAGACTGGCAGCCATTTAGATGACAGACCAGGTGACAGCTCTAAAGGTGGTATTTCCTGATGCTCATACCAAAATGTTTGTACACTAAGCAATTCATCATCTGAAATAAATGTGTGACTTAATTAACACTGGAGAGAAGGATGGAGAGAAGAGGGAGAATGACAAGTGAATTAAGCTTACACCAAGACACAAGAGAAACATCTCTGCTTCACTTATAGATAACTCACAGGCACAGCAGTGATACGAACAGCTGTCATGAGATTACATGGATTACAGTAAAAAGCAATTAAATCAAGCAAAAATTATTGCAAGAAAATGGAAGGCTAACACTTTACAGCAGCTTTGTGGCTGCAGAAATTCCTAGCATGATCGTGCAAGAACAATCCATGTAACAGTCTTGTATGAGGGAACAAAACTGCAGTTTATGGGACGCAAGTAATCTCCCTCCTCCTTTCCACCCCTCACTGATAATTATTTCTTCCCTGAACTTTATTTTGATCAATAAAGTCCTAGTCTCCATGGAAAACGGAGAAGAGATTTTTTTCCTGCTAATGTTCCTCTTCTAAAATGAATGCCCAGCAGGTCTGTTGGCATCTTTCACAGGTTAAAAGGAACCGTATTTTACTCCATTGTGTCTGTCAAGCCAAAGCTTGAAACAGAGGCAACAACCATATTATCCACACAGGAAAAGGATGATACTTTCTGAAGACAACCAAACCTAACTTTAAGAAAGGAAGGTTAAAAAAGTAAATCAAATAACCACTACTACATATTTCAGAGGAAGATTTTCATTTAAGTCACTCCAGTTGTGGTAGGTAATGAGAATTCACAAGGCAAAGCAGCATCAAGACCTGTCAGACCTGGAAAGCAAACGCTTGACAGCACCATTCTGACAGCCCAAATGCAAACCTTGTCTTTCAAGGCTGGCTTCAGCCAGTATCTGAGTTTCAGTATGGATGTTTGGGAAAGTGGAATGCATTTACAAGTCCTTTCTGTGCTGCAGCTTCCTGGACATTCATATTCTTGAAATTGCTTAAAAGAACAGAAAAAAGAATAATCTACATTTCAAAGATCTGCACTCAGGAAAGAAATGTGCATTTCAGCATTTCCAAGCCAAGTAGAGGATTAAGGTTTCTAATTCACTAATTCGAAAAGGGTATCAGGATAACTGAATTAGAGATGTGAAAATGGATTTACTACTCTTCTTTAGATTAAGTTGAAGATTAAGTTTCTAGTCAGGGAAGGATGTATTCATCTTGGAAACCATACCAGGAGGGTAGGAGAAGCATTAGATATGCTGACAGATTTTGTCTCTTGAAACTAAGTATTAAATATCAACAGCTACTTCACATTAAAAAAAAATAAATCAAGGCTACAACCACCCACCTGAAATTGTATTTGACAAGACTGGCATCCTCATGTTTTTGAGCAAATGATTGCTTGTATCAGCCAGTGAAAACCTAAAGCCACATAACTTAGTCCTGGGAGTCTGCTGCCTTTCACTTAATACGTGCTGCAATTACCAGGTTCACAGAGGAGACCTGGACCAGCTCTGAAAGCATCAGTCGTTAATGAGGTAGGTAGCTACAGCCAAATCCTTCACTCCTGAGAACAGCCTCAAAGTTTCTGCTAGATGTCTAAAAATGTGTCTGGAAGTCAAAAAGGCAAGAGAAACCTCTTCAATTAGATTAGCTCCAGGGAAATACCTGCAATCATCTGGGCATCATGTGTCTTCAGGTGTTGTATTGTTTGGTGTTTGGGGGTTTTTAAATTTTATTTCCTGGGTGACTGAAATATCACTCAGTGTCAAACTAACCCAGATTTACCACAAGTAAAATGACCTGGCAAGCCGTTAAGGCTTTTCTGTTTCTCAGCCGCTGTTAATTCCTTGACACTGGTTTACAGGGATTTCAGAGAAAGCCAAGGAACACAGGCTCACTGCTATTTCAAATGCTGGTTTAATGAGACTGCCATGAACTGTGAATAGAAAGGCAGTCCTGTGAAGTAAAGGGAATGAACAGAGTTTCCTGTGAGTCAGCTCTGGGACACACCTACAAATTAGGGTTTTCCAATTAGCAACACAGGGAACAGAAGAGTCCAACAGAAAATGAAGTGAATGCAACTGCAGGGCTGAAACTCAAGTCCCATTAACGAGATGAAAAAAGCCAACCTACTTCCTCTGCGCATGAATAAGTGATCAGCATCTTTTACAAGATGAGGAAACACAACCCCCCACCCCCCACCAAAAACCAGCCATTAGTTTCTCCTCCTGATTCTGTTTTGCAGAGTGTGGGTGATCATCCCAGGCATAGGTTTCACTTACGAGTTCACAAAAATGGATCTTCACAGAATACATACAATTTTTTAAAAAGACTGGACTCCTCCCTAAATAAATTAGCTAAAACATCTAAGAAAAATATCTGACTCAGTCTTACCCTTTTTTCCTGACATTTAATGTACACAAAGCCAGAGCCTCTTGATACTGCCTCGTATTAGTAGTCCACTAATTAGTTGTTCACTTTCCACTTCCTTAGAAGGATTTAAAAAGAGGGAGGAGTGTGCGCTTTTGTGCTACAAGACAACAAAAAAACACCACCAAACAAACAAAAGACTATCCAGAATAGCAGCTAAAACAATCCAACGAAGGAAGTAAAATTCAAAACCAAGCCTATTTCATTCTAACAACAGTGGATACCAGTGCCTGCTCTGCCATACCCAAAAAAGCCAATAGTGCAAGCAACTGTGGTTCTGCACCACATTGAGCACCAGAGCAGAGCAGGTTCCTGGCTTTTGCCTGGCTCTCCATGCTTTCTATTCCTCAAAAGCACAGGGAGAACTTCTCAGTATAGAACAGAGGAGAGCTGAACTACAAAGCTGAAGTAAAAGAGAAAACTGGGTTTTGCAGCCCTGGAGCAGAAACCCACGTAGAGGGGAGCAAAGAGACCAAGTGTGGACAAGCTGGGATGAGAGAGGAAAACCCCAGAGGGACCTGAACCCCAGCAGGATAGTGAACTGGCAAGCTCGGAGGAGCAGCTAAGCACATGGAGGATGGGATATGCAGTATAGAGACATACGTAGTGGCCCTCAAACTGACTGGACCAGGACTTTGGGGCTAGGAGTATAGGAAAGACCCTGGGAAAGGGCATTTAGTCACAGCAGCTTTTGAGGAAAGTAGCAAGATCCCAAAGGCAAAGCCTGAGGAGCAAATATTGGAAGCAATTAAAAGGAAGAATTAAGGAGAAACAAGCAAAGGAAGAGATGGGGGCAGGCTGAAGTAGACACGGCAGGACAACAAACTGGGGAGAGAGGAAAGGAGCTGCCAGAAGCAGCTGCACATGCAGAGTCTGGAAGGGAACATTCCATCATTGTGCCTCCTCTGCTAGCAAATATCTAAGGGGAACAGTCCCCCATCTCCTAATACTGACTCCTATAGAGCACAACCTACTGCTGCTACCATCTAATCTGGTCACTCAAGCAGTGTTGAGCATGTTGATGAGGTGGATCCAAAAGGTTTCAATCCAACCATTCACACCCCTGTGGCTCCCTACTGCAAAATTTCTGGCTATTCGCATTCCTTGTTTTGAAAAGCAAGGAAATTACACACCCAGAAACTATGCCAAAAGTACTTTAAAGATTACAGTCTGAAGCAACAAATTGTGAGGAAATACCAGCACTTGGCAGTTTTTCTCAGAGCAGGACTTGAATAACATTAAGTAAATAGGGTATGGGGCCATGTTCTGAACAAGGCAAAACCCAAGATATTGAATAGTTGCTCATTAAGTGAGCACTTGCCATTCCGGGCACTGAATGGAGCAGGGATGATGCAGAAAAAATGGTATGTGATAGTGTAATTACAGACTTCTAACAAACACATAACGAGGCCAAAATTGAATCAGGCCTTTCTTACCTGGTGACTGCATAATTTTGCTGCCCTAATGATTTCTAAACACGTCTTTTTGTGTGTGCATGCAACATTAGTCTGATCACCATACAAAAGCCATGCTGTTTTTAAATAATCTGTAGTTAGCAAACAATGAGTTCAGTTACTTGTACAGAAAGAGTACTTGCAGATCTGAAAGATTAACACACACAATGCCACAAGCACACACAAGAGACCATCCTTGGTACCTTATTTTTTAAAGTCTTAAAACAACCACCACGCCACACAAGTAGAAGTAGAAAGGAAGCATGCATTACTATGCCTTATCTTCTAGCATGTACCTTGGGAGCAGAGAGATTTAATTTTTTTCCCAAGATTACACAAGGGCTCTCTGGAAGACAGTCACAGGCCAGAGTGCATAAATCCTTGGCCGAATCCAAGGCTTTAAGCACAGGAGCATCTACCTCTTAGATGTTTGTAGACTCTAGCAGAGTCTTCTGGTGGCCTCAGGTGCCATCTGAGCATGACCATAAATATCACCACTGACTGCAGGCAAAGATTTATGTATTATTGCTAGTAAACATTTCCTAAAAAGACAGGACACTGATACTGCAGTAGCTAGACCTATTGCTCAGGCTCACAATGGAAAATGGTCTCAGAGTTCAGAGAAGAGCAAAACCACAGGCCAAATCCACCTCTGCAGTACACCTCCCCAAAGGGAGCTGAACTTCATTCATAACCTAACCTCACTAAATAGCAATGACAGACCCTTCGCAAACCTGCTACAATTAAAAAAAAAAAAAGCTTGCAACACCACAGAAGCATCCCATAACAATAAAACTTTTCTGTCATCTTTCAACACACATTGTGCCTTCCCAGGCCTTGGGACTCAAGGTCCTGCTTGTCTTCTAGGGTGAAATCATGTCATCCTATTCTCAGTTCAATTTGAAACACCAAATTCCTGAGGGGAGGAAAAAAAAAAAAAAAAAAAAACCCCATTGTCACTGACAATTCAGCACGTTCTTTTCCCTCCTTTCACACAGGGACAATCCAACACCAACCCTTGATCACAGCACCACAGACTGGGAGCTTGATTCCTTATTTTCCAAACCTCACAACCCTCAGGAGGTCACCAGTGAAAAAAGGAGGATGGGAAAAGCCCAGACTGGCTCCACTGCTTAATGCCCCAGGTTGCTTATTTTGCTTTACTAACAGCATGGTGTTGGCAAAGGATGGACCTTTTAGACCAGCATCAAGCATCCAGATTTTTATCTTCTTGTGTGTTTGGTCCTGACCAAACTAAACACATTAATAGCCATTACCTTGCTGTTTTTTCAAAGGCATGCAGTGCTTTTTACTGCTGCACCTTGCATACAAACGCAGCCACCGCTGACCTTCAGCCTGCATGAGCACAACTGAGAATGACTTAACTAAAGTGTACAAAAGTCATACTAAATCTAATAGGAAATGCCTTCCTCACACTTCTGTAGCCTGGGCAGTTTCGTATTCTGAGCCATGTCTTGCTAAAAATGTTCCCCTCTGACAAATTCAAGAAAAACTGAAGTTCGCACGCATGAAATCCCCTGCCTGGAAAACTGGTCACACTATTATTCTTCCTGTATCAGTTGTGAATCTAGAAAGCAGCATTATACTGTGTGGCAAGGGGAAGCGTCAGTACTGCAGCTGAGACTCCTGTTTTTTTCAAAAGAAATTTCATGTTAAAGTGGGAATGTGCTACTGCCACCTTGTTTGGTTTTTTTTTTTTTTTAAATCATTGCTATACAAGAATCAGAAATAGAAGCACCCGATGAGGAAAAGCCAAAGCAATACCAAGCAAATGCTATGTAGTCACACATCATGCATACCAACAGTTCTCCCTCTTCCCCCTCTGTTCTTCCTTCGTGTATGGAGAACAGTATCTGGTTCGGCTCAAACCCTGACAGTGCACGCTGCATGAGGACACAAGGAAGATGCATAATGACCTCAACATACTTTTCATCAGTGTATCAGTCTTTGGGCCAGCACAGCTATCCCTGGAATGCACCATGTTCTGCCAGAACGTTTCCCGTTTCCCTTCCCTTGCTACTGCAAAAGGAAACAATGCTGCTGCTGGTTTAGCCATTGGATCACATTTATCCCTCCTATAGCCTTAAGGATTTAGTTGAATGTTGGATCAACAGGGGTTTTATGTCTCGATCCTATAGTGCTAACAAGCAGTGAGCTTCCTCGCTCTCTTTTGTGGATTTAAAGTGATGCTGTTGAGCATATACCTGCTTCTTCTCTCATTCTGTCAGAAAAAAACCCAACCAACAACAGAAAAAACAACACACACCCAAAAAACCTCAAATGCAACAGTTCATGGAAAATGGCAGGATTCAACACTGATTTGTTGTCCATTTGAAGTGAACAGTCTCACCAGCTAAATCACTGAGTATATTATCAACATTTTTTTTTTACCAGCTGCTAGCAAGAAAATTTAACTCTATCCCAGCTGCAAGCAGGACACCTGGTTACCTCATTTCAGTAGTATATGCCATCAGACCCTAAAGTTCCAATAAATTGCATTGATGAAACCTACAGATTCATCCAAACTATCTTATTCCTTACTCCTGAAAGTACCCAGGACTGCAACCTACACATTCACTGGATAACTGAAGACAAAGAGCACATGACAATACAGACATCTCTCTGCACTAAGAATTCACATAACTAGCCCAGTTATTGCTAATTAGACCTATTCCCTTAACTCCTCCATTACATTTTCCTGCATTTTTCAGTTAGCTCTAGTAGCAAGATACAAAATAAATTATCATTAAATAGAAACCTTGTTGATCACAAGTACTTAAAAGTACAGATTAAGCAGTGAACAACTATTTTCTTCTAATGAAGACCTTACAACCAGCAGCCTCATTCACTGAAGCTACAGCACCATGCCAAATCCACTCTGTGGAATATTTTAAATCTTTGCCCCCTCCTTTCTGTTGTGGAAAAGGCCTGCACTAGTCAGAGAAACATTGATTACAGAGAAGAAATTCTGTAATTACTTTTACATATCTGACAGCAGCTTCAGGTTTTTTTCTTCTATCTTTTTTCAGCTATAGCAAGGACTTTTTAAAGATGGATAGTATTTTAATAGAGCAATTGCCTTGAGTGCTTCCTACTTCAAATCATATAACATGCCAACAGCACTAGAGAAAGACCGTGTAAGGAAGTGTTTCGACTACTTTAACCTGTTCTGTGAGAGGAGTCAGCAAATGGAAGTAAGACAATGACTGCAGTCACACATACGATCAGGAAGCAGTGCACAAACCTCCAGGTAAAATGGGTGCCGTTTTTTGGAGTCAGCAAACTGCAATACATGTAATATTGCTGTTCCATATTGCTGTGAGCACGCTCCATGTGGTTGAGAACTGAGAGAATCTCTTGAAGTTACCAGTGCTGTAGCAGCACATTTATTTTTCATAGTCACTAGCAAGCTTTGACATTAGACAAGCAGGCACTGGCCGAATCACCCAGGCTCCACAACGCTGCCATTAGACACAACAAGGAGGATCAAGTAGGGCGGTGAACTGTGAACTGGTTGAAAGAAGTCAGAGGTGTGGTCACTGGGATAGTCTAGCTGGAGATCTGTATCTAGTGGAGTCCCTCAGGGATCTGTATTGGGACCAGTACTATTCAATATATTAATGAGCAATTTGGATGAGGTAAGTGTACCATCAGCAAGTTTGCTGATGACAGGAAACTGTGAGGAATGGCTGACACACCAGAAGGCTGTGCTGCCACCCAGTGAAATACGGACAGGCTGGAGAGTTGGACAAGGAGAAATTTCATGAAATACAACAAGGGCAAGTGTAGAGATTTGCACTTGGGGAAGAACAGCCCCATGTAGCAGTATAGCTTGGGGACAGAACTGTTAAAGAGCAGCATCGGGAAAAGAGACCTGGTGGACAGCAGGATGACCATGAGCCAGCAAGGTGCCCTCATGGCCAAGAAGGCCAGTGGCATCCTGGGGTGTAGCAGAAAGGGTGTGGTTAGTAGGTCAAAAGTGGTTCCCCTCCCTCTCTACTCTGCCCTGGTGAGACTGCATTTGGAATATTGTGTCCAACTCTAGGCCTCTCAGTTCAAGGACAGTTTAACTACTCAGTTCAGTTACTTCTAAGAGTCCAGCGCAGGGCCACCAAGATGATTAAGGGAGTGGAACATCTTCCTTATGAGGACAGAGGGAGCTGGGTCTCTTTAGCCTAGAGGAGACTGAGGGGTGACCTCATTAATGTCTATAAATATGTAGAGGGTGAGTGCCAGGAGGACAGAGCCAAGCTCTTCTCTCAGTGATGTCCAATGATAGCACAAGGGACAGCGGGTACAAGCTGGAGCACAGGAGGTTACATGTGAACATAAGGAAAAAATTCTTCACTGTGAAGATGGCGGAGCACTGGCACAGGCTGCCCAGAGAGGTTGTGGAGTTTCCTTCTCTGCCGACATTCAAAACACGCCTGGATGTGTTCCTGTGTGACCTAATCCAGGTGATCCTGCTCTGGTAGGGGGGTTGGACTAAGTGATCTTTCAAGGTTCCTTCCAGTGTCTAACATTCCGTTATCACCCGCCTTTATCCTGCCTTCAGACGTAACAGAAATTCAGGAGAGAAAGACTAGCTAAGAAAGTCGCCAGCAGTTTTAAAATAAGTTTCTTTTATAGTAGCATCCATTAACCCATCCCAGGCTTTCTCCCAAGGCTCCTGGGCACAATTTTCCACAGATATGTGGCAGGAGACTTCCCTCGAGGGCACTAGGACCAAGCCAGCTCTACACTTTGCGCACCCCTCAGCAACCCATTCCGCAACAGTTTCTTGCAAGCATGTTGCACAATCAGTGTCTTGAAAAGAGAAGCTGAGTGGCTTATAGCATGAGAACCCCTTTTTGAAAAGGAAAGTAGCTCTGTGTATGCAGAACTTGATTTGCCATCTGCAGAAATCCTTTACAACACTTGAAGAGGCAGCTGCTGTAAAGCAAATGCCAGTTGGCAGCGCATACGAGTTCCCTCTGAAGCCATTCCACGTGCACAGTCCCTCCAACGCAATTTCTGCAGCCTCTTCTGAAGAGGCTGGAAAAATCCAAGGCTGTAAAAAAGGGACATTCCCAAAACAGGAGGCAGAGGGAGGGCGTCTGTAAAAAATATAAAGCAAAGGAAGGGGGGGAAGAGGAAAGAAACAAACAAAAACCAAGATGACCGAGAAAGACAGGAGACATTTTTTTATAATTATACCCTCCACCATAGTATCCATTAGGGAAAACAAACAAATACAAAGAGAATAAAAGCACTGAAAGAAACCTGGGCAGAGCAAAGGCCAGGAACAGCACCTGCTGTGCTCAGGTTACTCCTCCCCACCAGGCCACAAACTGTGGAAGCAAGATGCTTTTGCACAGACCTAGCATATCAGAAGGAATTGGGGTCACCCACACTCTTAATTTTTCTACTCATCTGGGGATACAGGAGAAGAAATCACTTCAAAAAAATATTCAGCAGCTGTTCCTAATGGCTAGAAGTTTCCATGCCAGAGCAGCTACCACAGACCCACTCCAAAAAGCCTTGACTTTCACCCCATTTCTGTGTCACAGGTTCACACCTGGCTACCCTTCTTGCTAAAAACAAAACAAAAATCCCAACCATTCCAAAAGACAGACCAATCAGACAAAACACCTGCAGAGCAGAAGTTCTTGAGTGGGGTGAACTGTTTAAACTACAGACAGAGAAACTAGACTGACGCAAGAAGTTACAGATCCCATGTGATGCCTATGTGCCATCAATACTGATGCAGCAAGAAGATTATTTAAAAACAAACACATACAATGCCACCACCAAACAAACAGCTGCTACTGCACTAACAAGGGGTGTTACGTGGGAATAAAACACTCCCTTTCCAAGGTTTCAGGAGTGCTCTATGGGGCCCATTCAGGTCCCAGCCATTAAATGATCAAGGAACTGCACCAGGTAACTCCTGATCTATTTAAAGATTAAAACACTTTAAGAAATAGGTACTGTGGGGCAATTCACTATTGCGGGTCTCCAAGTTAAAGTCACACTGTCAGCGCGTAGTAATCAAAACCAGAAGTCAGAAACAAAGGGTGAGCTGGGCAAGGGCAACCAGGGAGATTGTACAGAGGTCAAGGATGAAAGGAAAAGAATAAAACAAAACACTACATCACACTCTGGCAGAGATCCATAGGGCGGTTGCTGAGTCACATCCCTTGAATACTCTTACTGAGTGCTGTTCCACAGGAATAAAGGCACCAAGCACTGGTCCCATACCAAAGCGTGGCCTTGGAGTCTGTCCTTCCTTCCCAGTGAACACGCTAAGAACTGCTAGACATGACCAGTGAAAATCACTGTTACTGACAGAGCCTGGCTCTCACCATCGTGTGTTCTTATGCACAATGCAGAAGTGGACATCACGTTTAATCTCATATATACAGATCTATATATACATATCTACATGTAAGTATATCCATGTGCAGAAGTTATACCTACAAACGTGCGTATATATAGATATATGGCACAGTCACATAGTACACTGCTTGCACTGCACTCCCCTCACTTCAGGCATTATCATATCCATGCACTCTTGGGATTCAAACAAGCATTTCAATTTTGTCTTTCTCCGTGCAAAAGCTGGGAAGGGGAGCATCACCTATCAGCTATATTAGGACAGAAACTGAGGACTGTCCATGCTCAGATATTCTCCTCTTTCAAAACCACTTTGATTCCCTCCTCTTTCCCCCCATAACACTCCTTCTACCTTCTCACCTCCCTTTCCACTAGCATAAGAAAACTTAGTGTACATTTCAGGATAAAAAAGGCTAAAACAAAGTCAATGACTTGACATTTAAGATGCAAGCGTAAACCACAACAGAGCAGCAGGCAGTCAGCCGTACCTCCACATGGCCCACATGGCTTTGCTGGGCACAGAAAGGCCACTGCTCCGCTGCTCCTCAGGTAATGCTGGGTGGTAGGAGCTCCAGGCGCCCCGGTGAGCCAAGCGATGCTTCCCGTTCTCCCTACCAGCCGGAGGGACTTGCAGCGAGGCAGAGGGAGAACCTGCAGGCTGACGGGTAGGTCTCTGGTGGATACCCCCATTTCTCCTGATTACGCATGCAGAGAAAAGGGAAAAACAAAGATAAAAGGGAAATAAAAGGATTTAAGGATATTTCTTTTTCACTTTTACTTATCAAAAGGTTGAACATTATAAGAACAGCACAACATGGTACCTAACTACAGCAGACAACATTTTATTTAATCCAAAATACAAAGTCTCTGTGTGCTGGGAGGACAGGATTTATTAGTTCCTAACTACATCTAGAGGAAAAGACACAACAGCAACAGAAGATGAGCACTCCTATATCAAGCTGTTCTCCAGACCTCTGGTTAGATGGGAACACTGCAAGGAAGGATATGGTCCTATTTCTATTTTTTTTTTCTGCAGAAATAATTGGTCTTCTGCCTCATTTAAACAAAAACGCAAATCTCTACAGGCTGAAGGAACGAGCAGGAGGAGATGAGGTTCAGCAGTGTGTAGAGAGCTGCTGTTTTCATGCTGCTCCCTAAAACAATCAAATACAATCATAAAATCCTGAGCAACACAAAAACAATACATGCAACCAGAGCAAATATGAAGGTGCAGCACATCTGGACTACAGAGCTTCATTCCTGCAATCTAAATAACTGCCACATCTGGGCAACTGGATGCTTCTGAAGCAAAGAAATCACTTGAACTTGGAATGTGAAGCCCTGGGAAGGGGGAGGGCATAGACTTTCCCGATTAACATTTGCATTATCTTTAGCTAGGCAGCTCCTGGAACCACAAGTGTTAGCAAGCAGACTGGCTCTCAGTCCCCAACATACTCCTCGATGGCTACTTGCCCACCAGTTACGCTGCTGTGAATTACTCATCCAGTCAAAGGAGGAAAAAATCCTCTGCCAATCCATCATACCTACCCTCAGATTGTGACTGCTGTTAGAGGCTTTGGGGGGGAGGGGGTGGCAGGCCTGACATGTGGTCCATCCCCAATTAACACCTAGAGGAAGGGCTGAAATGGAAGGGAAGCCAGGATGCTCCTGAAAAAGGGAAATCCCTCTTCTCCCTACATTTGCTGCTGTAGCATCATGCCAGCTCTGGCGCTCCCTGAAACCTTCTGGGAGCTCATTTAATACATTACTGCAGAAACATGAATTCAGAGTCCTTTTTAGAGCCTGTGGTGCAACAGCAGTGGGAACTTGAGAAGTGATGGCAGAAACAAGACCTCATTCTCAATGGCAGCAATCTCTTGTGTTCCCTCATCAACGCATCTGTACCAGGTGTTGTTTGGGAAAGAAGTGGATAAAACCCAGCTTCTATCAAACAGAAGATTTCTAACTTTTAATGGAAATACAGAATAGTATAGTATAGTTATTTGTGACACTAAGTGGGTGAAGGATACAAACTTCAAAGTACTTGATTTTTCTCCAGTGACTCCTGAGAGCCGTTAATTGATCCAATCATTCTGGAACTGGCTGGATATTTTCCCTCTTTTTTTCCATTCTATAAGGACAGAGAGGATCAAACCTGATTTTACAACTAACCATCATCTGGTATTTCTACAACCAGGACATTGTGACCGAGTAATCAAGCAGACACTGTGAATGGAGAGTTAAGCCAGAGAAATTTAAAGATGTTGATGCTTCGGTCGTAACTCCCATGGGAACAATAAACATTAGTCTTGCCAGAGTGCACTGAGCATTTCAGAGATTGTTTCTTCGCATCTGGCATATCTACCCATCAAAATGGATCAGGCAGCAACAGAGTTAAAAAAACCCAAGAAACCCCACAGAATCAAACCCCAGTGACTTCCAATTCAGCAGGGCAAGTCCATCTCCCACAGTGCTATATATAATAATACGTATTTTGTGCACATGGGTGGTAACACTTGAAAAGCACAGCGAGGAGAGCAGGTTACTTACAGTTTGAGTCCATTGCAGGAGAGGGAAAAGAAGTCATAAACTAAGCAGACCCCAAAGACAGTGACTCCAGTTTCTTTCACCAGCATTGCACAAGTCCCAAGGAATAAACTAAGCAGCAAAAAGAATGGGGAGGCAGTGGGAGGGAAATGTTCCCCAACATAAAGCTGATCCACACTCCTGAAAAACAGATTTGACAAATACTTTAACTTGTATGTTATTTTCATGTTTACTACATTCACACATTGAGGCACTCTTCCTTAATTTCTTAAGATCCTGGCAAGAAGAGACATGACCAATCTACCCTGTTCACTGATAAATGAAGAGGCTTGGACACAGAAAGGGAGAACACAAATTTTGAGAGGTATACCAAGGATTTGAGCAGAGGAGAAAAGACTCAGAACAGCCAGAGGAAGGCAGAGTAAGTACAAAGACGGAAAGGACAGGAAAACACCTGCCTTCTGTCATCCTGAACACACATGCTTGCTTCCCCTTATGCAATAAAACACACCATGCAAGAAAAAAAATTCCTCTATCCCACCCACACTACCCCAGAGCAAAAACGTGTCCTAATCATTAACAGGCTGGACAGGGACAAAAGGGAGTAAGGCAAGAACGAACAAAAATCACACAACCGGATTTCTGCAGGGTCACTAACCCACTTTACACTTTTGAAACCCTCCAAGAGGAACAGCACTGCAGATTTACAGCAGTCATCCCAAGAGGGATGTAAGCAGTTTTGCCACACAGCCACAATGACACAGTGCAATTCCTAAATGAAGAAACAATGCAAAAGGGGAGAAACCCCATCCCTATACATGCCTGGTTAAGATTTTAGGACACACACTAGCAAATGGTGTCAAATTTTCATCTGAAAAGGATGACTAACAGTCTAAATGCAATCCTTAACTATCCCAGACTGGATATTTCAGAGTGCCACAGCCACAGCACATATTTCAAAGGCAGATGTGTCTGTCTCTCTGTATGCTGAGCTAAGAACAATCTGCCTTCGGTTGAAAACATTTCTTTATCATTTTTAGCTCTACAAGCCCTCCTCTAATGTATGTCCAGCTGCACTGTCAATGGAAGAAGGCACCTTCAAGGTTGACTTTTTTAATTATTAATTATTTGTTCTCACAAAAGCAGGGGCCAGGGTGCTTACACACAGAAGTGCTAGGAGAAGTACTTCAACACAACCAACAACCACAAAAACTAACAGGTTTCCTCTTTTTCTCCTCCTCAGATTACAGCATCTCATGATATTATCACACCCAATAACAAAAAGACCCATACCTATTATAGGAGAGAAAAGCCAACAGAAAGAGCAGGCAGGCTAGGACATCTGCTCTGCCTACTATACCTGTTACCTAAAAAGAAAGAGACACACAAGTGTAAAAATCACGTATATGAAGACATGTGCATTCAGCGACTGTTTCATCAATCCATACTACCCGCTGCAGTTTTCAGTTGTTCATCTTTTGGTTGTTGCCCTCCCTCAATGTGGTGAGACCTTATTTGGCTAATGTAGGATATGCTCAGTTTTGCCTGCTGCATTTCTCCCTTGGCGAAACAAATGAGTAAGCCAACAGATTAGTTCCTTCACCTTCATATTAAAAATGTATTTAAAAGGTTGCATAGAGAAGTGCCAATTGTAGGGACCTCTTATTTTGTACAGTAAGGCTCAAATGAGAAACGCATCTGACAACCCACAGCCGAGACTTGTTAAACACAGACAAATGCAAGAGCAACTCCTTGGATAAGACTTTTTATATAGGAATGAGTTAATATATGAATAAATTTTATCACCAAAAAGCAAGAGAGTGGTATGTAATTTATTCTCCTTCTGAATAACCTGAGTTTATGACAGTCTCTTACATATTAATTAGATCTTTTTGTAGGAAAAGGAATACTGAAGAATGTATAAACACTCTTTTTTCACAAACTATTTCAATATTCCATTTAATAAAGATCTAAAAATTGCCCAGAAAGGAAATAAAAGGCCCTTTGAAATGTTGCCTCTTTTGAGATTACATAATTAAGCTATATTCAGCACTTTGGGTATTGGGGTTTTTTTAACCTTTTTAAGTTCTGACCAAGACAAAAATAAATTCAAAGAGTGCCTCTTCTAAAACCTCCCTTACAATATAAAGCTGTGTTATCAAAAGGAGCCTAGCTGATTAGTTCACGCAAGACAGCGCAGGGAGCAACTGTAAAGCTTGTGGCTTTTTGTTATTAAGGTAATCTCTCCTCAAAAGTTCTCAGCCATGACAGCTGTTTCACTCACTCATTTACAAAGGCTTATAAGGAGAGTGTGTGATGTCAGTGGTATCTCAGCTAACAAGCATATTTCTTTTTTTTAAGTTCAGATAGCTAAATATTGCATTTCTTTCTCAAAGGGAGCAAGACTCATTTTATCTAAAGTACTTCTCCAAGCTAACAGGCTGTGGTTTTAGCATGACTGTCTTAAATATTTCCTTCTAATGAACAGAAAAACGTCCAATTGGAGCTGTTGTTCCATAAGCTTACCATTATAATTAAGCTAATAAGCTTTTTTCTGAAAATGATACTCCTAGCTTTTAATTGAAATCAGTATAAATTAAACCATGGGTCATATCACCTCTGAGAGATGCCCTCCAGAATATATACTGCCTCCACTTTTTCCCCCTTAAATTGATGACTACAGGAGATGACTGAAGGTATGTAACAATGTCCCAGCAGGAGAGTGCAGCCTCACCAAGGTCTTTTTGGTTTCAGAAGACTTGACATTTACATCAGCTGAATGACTGTCCATTTATTCCCAGCATCGGTGATTAGGACTGTCAATTAGAATTTAGTGCCAGAGCAAAAGAGTGGCAACCAATAATACACTTTTTTCTTAATGACTCCTACAGATTATTTTGAAGAGGAGTATATTCTCACCTTTGCTCCTCCACCGTAAAAATCACAAGTATCATATTCTGTATGACTCAGGGGTTTCTTAAAAAAAAAAATGTTTAAGCATGCATTTATTTTTAGCATTTGTGTCACCAGGTTTTTTTGTGTCACATACTTACAGCCTCAGTGTGAATGGGATGCACAGCAAAGAACAGCGCCGTGACAAAAGCAAGTCGACAGTCCTTGAACACAGCTTTGTCACAAGTATACATCAGCACAAGAGTCACTAGACAGTGTAAAATTACATTCACTGCATGGAAGTAGAAGGGGTTCATACCAGCCAGCAATATATTTAACCTGTAAGGAAACAGAACGGACCCATTACTAGACTGGAGAGCTCTTCCACGTAGTCTAAGTCATGTTTTTAGCCTGCTTGGCAGTCTTCTAACATAAGTCCTATTAAACTAATTAATGAAAATTATTCTGAACTTCTAGTTTATCTGATTAAAGAGGAACTGCTTCCCCAATTTTTAAGACACACGGTTGAATCTGGCAGTCTTCCTGACACAGAGATGGAGGAGGCTTGTGCCCCAGAGCCTAGTATGGTTGGCTGCAGGGAGACAATGTCTCTGCTTCCTTCGCGGCGAATAACACCATCCGACACCAGAAGCTCAGCACTTGCTCCGTTTCCCTGTTGGCACCTTCTACCCTTGTTTCAGCCACGCAGCAGCTTTACAATGCGAGTAGTTACTTTCTGTGGTGGGCTAGATGCTTTTGCTTGGGTACAAGCAAGACAAGGACTCGCTGAGGAACTGGAGCATCTGCTTGGTGTTACAAGCAGATTTATTCTTCCCATTTCACTTTCAAAATACTTTCACATACCAAAGGTTAAGTAATGATTTAAATGCTTTACTGACATCAGAACTACACTAAAAGGCTGGCCTAATTGTTAGCATCATTTTTATAAGGACACTGATGTTAAAGATAAGTTAGCTAACATTACCCTAGACTCAATGAGGCAATTAGGGTTCGTTATTTGTCTTGATCATAAAAAACAAATATAACAAGATGTTACAACTTTTGTCTTGCAGCACGTATTAACACATTTCCTGGTCACTGCTTTTTACAGCCAGCTTGCTTAACAGCTGCTGACAGGCTTTGCCTTACACACAGTTGAAGATAACTTGATTCTCTATAGAAATAACTGCTTCTGTACATTTGGACAAATATATACACACATGCACATATCCATGGTGGCTCTGTCTAGGAAAGACTCCATATCTGAACAAGGAATTTGGAAGTACTGATGTTAAAGGACACCTATAGAACCAGAAATAGACAAGACACACAGTGAAAAAAACAAAGCTAAATATTTTGCATGCAGTTGCAAACAAGTTAAAGGGACAATAAACCCTCCTGTGGTTACTAACAGACTCAAGGTCTTCTATGACATACCTGATGCAGCAGCAAAGCCTCCATTGTAGCTGTTGCTACAATGCAGTCACTTTAGGGTGCTGGGGGTTTTTTGTAAGACAGAAGAGGTGTGGTGCGTCCATGAGGGCCACACAATATGTGCTTTTTATAAATGCTTTCTACATTCCTTACACATAAGTGACAGAGTGCTACCTATCCTGGGCTGCATCTTGCAGGTCAATCTAAATTTACAAGTCCAAGAGACTTGTGCATCCCTGTTCTGCTCATGCTGGACTGCCTGTGGAGGCAACAGCCAAAACCCAGAGAGTTTGGGAAAAGTGAGATCTTATTATGACTTGACTTTTGCCTTCGAAGTCTAGGTTGATGCAGCTACACTTTGACAAGACATCAGTCTGTGTGATTCAGAAATACATGAAGAGTTGGGCTTTTTCTCCCCCCACCCCCGTTTCTCCTGCACACAACTTCAGGGCAGCAGCATATATCACTTTCCCTCATTTTTACCAACACGGACTGACAAACTACACCAAATGGCAGCAACAGACACCCAAGCCAGAGTTTCAGCTGTAAATATCCTGCAATTGCAGAAACACCCAAGCCTTTACATTGTTTTCATCGTGCTGCAGGGACCAAGGGGCAGCACAGAGCCACCATACCCCAAAGGAGCCAAAGGTCCTGTTCAGAGGCACCTGCTGATGTGTGCAACAGCAAAGACCACCTGCAGGGCACATTATTTGTACAAGTTAATCTTTCCTAGCTGTCAATCAGCCAGATGGAGCACAGTCCTCAGCTCTGTCCCAACCCAAATGCCAAAATGTTCTCTGGCAACCACATTTCTGGAGAAAACAGATGTGGACAGGTGAGGACAAGAACTGCTCAGGCTATCAGGCAATACAAACCCATGCACCCAAATGTGAGAAATTCTCATTTACTGATTTGGTAGAGCTGTGAGGACCAAGCACTAACACCACAGCACCTGACAACAGGCTTGAAAAATCTCACTAATCCCATGGATCACATCTGCTCCTGCAAACAGGCCTACCCCAAGAGAGGCAGAGCCTGGTTAGGTACAGCTTTTCCTGCCCCCATCAGGTCACCTATGCCAAAGCCAGGGTATGTGCTCTTCACAGCTATTCTTGGGGTCAACATGAAGCCAACAAGGCTTGTATACTGAAAATTACCTTGTGTAAATTATTGAAAACAGCTATGTATAAGCATCAGCCTCACAGCTTGGCCATTCTCCTTTATTCTTCAAAATAAAATTAAAAAAAGAAATAAGGCAGAACTAAACACAAACATAACAGTGCCATAGGATTTAGATGAGCCTTCCATTAAACAACAAAATCTGACTGCAAGCACGCCTCAGTATAGGTTTTAAACACCATCTTTGGTGGTCCGTGAACATTAAACACAAAATGTGTGCAGATGCAACATTCACACCAGTGTTTTTTGCTGCTAAAGCTCTTTGTCATAAGAAATTAGGCCACGTAGCGATGAAGGAAACATTCTTTTGTCCTAAAACAATCCCAGCAGAATGATTTTGAACTGTTAGCAGTGGTTAAGTTTATCGAACATCAAATGGGTAAACATATCTGGGGTTCTGAACAGCTCTAATCCAACTGACAAGAACTTTGCAGAGCTCCCCAGTACACTCATTCACCCATGTGGAAAAAATGCAGCCTACCATGGAAAGGTAAATTTGCTCCATGGTGGAGCAGCTTCTGGGCAAGAGAGCGGGAAGGGATGGATAAACCAACAAGAATGACTTCTCACTTCTTAAAGTTTAATACCCTTGCAAAAATTCAGTCTTGTCTTTGTTTACTAGCAACAGCATTCTCATGGAATCATGTAGTAATTATACATGGTCTATAGCTCAGTAAACAAAGTAGAACAGAGATAGGAATCTCAAAATTAACTCCAACAGAGTGTTCACGAACAGAGGCTCAGAGGCAGTAACTGTACTCCGTTACAGAAGAGCTTTGTCCTTATGTTTCCATATCTGAACTGGCTCACCAGCTGGGAAAGTTTTCTATTTCAAGTCACAAGCCCAAAAGACACCAGTACTACCAGCATTTCTAGTTTGCCGCAATTGAGGGGCTGAAGACCTTAGATACTTCTGCATGAAGATTGTAACATTTGTCAGAGCTAAAGCACAACTTATGAGGTAAGTGTTATGGCTTTGGTGGAGCACACATCTAGGTGGGCAGATGCTTTCTGAACTGTCTGCTTATCAAACCAGAGAGGTGTTTGAAAATTGTATGCTATAGATTTGGGGCTGAGTACGGCAAGTGATGCTCATAGGAATAGAGATGCCTTGGATTGTGGTGTCTCTTTCAGATAAGGAGATCTTTCCTTAGGGGAGCTGCCCACAAAACACTCAGATAAGAGTTTTGCATTACTTCAACACCTTTGCTTCCATCAGTTCCTGGAGGCAAAGAGTATGCCAAGCCTCCCAGAAGTGGTCGGTGGTAGTTCAAATTGCAGAGGCCTGGGAAAAAGGAGGGGAGGAGCATGCAGACCAAGGAGCAGTCTCTCAATAGTAAGTGACATCTTCTAATAGAGCATCACCCAAGCTACCACCATAATAAAGACTCATTACGGATATCTGAGCATTGATCTCATGCCCTGTGGGGACAAAGAAGGCATAGTCTTTGCATCCAAATGTTGCAGCATGTGTGTGGTTTAGCGTGTCACAACCAAGGCAGAGCACTGCCAAAAATGCAAGCCCAAGCAGGAGGTATGCCAAAATAAGAGGTATATGCCCTAACAGAGAAACCCCTTGATTTTATAAAGGCTAATGGAGGTTTTCTAGTAACAGCAATACAGCTTGCTACTTACAGCAGCTTTCCCATTCAGCCCCTCTCCACTCTATGAAAAGGACTTGCATAGCTCTGCTCTCACAAAGACTTTCACAGGTACCAGCTGTTGGAAGTCCAATGAGTAGAGCTTGCAAGAGCTCTCCAGCAGAAAGGAAATCACACTTGTTATTAAAGGAGTAATCAACATCTATCAACACCCCCAGTTAACCCTCCCTTTTCTGGTCCAGCCGTCTCATCTGAGGAATGGGATTTGTAAAGCAGGGAACACCTGCACCATGGCACAGGCACTCCAAGCCACAGGCACTTACTCCTCCTCTACATAAGTGGCCAGGCAGGGACATGTGTCCTTGGGTGAGCAACTCCCTGTACAGAAGGCCTGGAAGTCGTGTGGGATTCGGTAACTTCATCTTCATGGACCCAGAACTAGAGGGGGCTATGCCACGTCAGTATGGGCTCACAGACAAATCCCATCTGTATCCAGTTACAGTATATAATCACCAGCACCCCCAGGCTCTAACATAGTACTTTTTATCCACTTGTATACATGAAGACTCATTCAACCTTTAAGGCCTCTTATGATTTAATAATATTATAAACCATAATTGGAGATTTTCTCTTTTTATAGACTTTATTATTATCCCTGGGCAGCTCTTGTTTAGCTTAATCTGTTTTATTATTTTCAAAAGACTAACAAAAAACACAACATCTTATGAAAGAGAAACGCACAGGATAATAATGGTAATTTGTTATAGCAAGTAACACTTAATGGAAAGTCTCAGAGCATTCCACACCTCATAAAACCCCCACAGTTTTTATGGAGGAAGGCTCACATTCAGATTTATATAAATTAATCTAATACACAAGGATGGATTAAGTTTTCAGTAATCCTTCCTTCCTTTTGGAATTGTGTGATAGAAGTGACACAAACTTCATGCAAACCAATGCCCGATTTCAGTATGCAGTGGAATCTCCTTATAAACCCCACAGATGCATCTACCACATGCCAGGAAAATGAGCATTTGCACTCCAAAACCGGTGCAGCTGCATCAGTGGCAATAACTGTTAGAGCTCGCTGTGGAAACAGCTCAAAGATTAATGAAAAGCCTGTAGCAGTTGAAGAGAAAGCAAGCCCAGCTTGCAGCAGCGTTCCTGCAATGGCCGGCAGAGGCCAGGAAGAGTCTCTGCCACTGTGCAACAGCACTGTGTGCCAACAGTATTTTCATACTACAGTACAATGCCTCAGAATTAAATGGACAAGAAGGCTTAAATGGCTTGTTACTTGATGTGCTGTAATGGGGACGGGTGAGAAGACAGAGGCACTGTCAATTCCCAAGCTATTCCAACTCCCTTTGAGCACAACAGCCACCGCTTACAAGAGTGTTAGTTAAGTGCTGACATTCAAAGCAGGTCATTGCTTTCCAGCACGTTTAGGAAAAGAACACAAGAAATCACAATTAGACTAGGAAGCAGCAGATACACCCCAGTAGAAGCTTCTGGTGAAACCCTAGGAAGTGTGGTTTGACAATCATTCCTGTGTTAAGAACACCAAAAGCATCGTTCAGGCAGCTTTTGATTTGTCTCTGTAAAATGGCCTTAGAAAATGAAAAAAAAAAAAAAAGCCAGATGATCGCAATTTAAAAACTGACAAACCACACGTCACTAACCAGGTTTGGAGCAAAGGAGCATTCGCCTTCAAAATTATTCTTAAGTATCATCTCAGCAAGAGTGGTGCCCTGAAGGAAAGGAGCATCACCCAAAACTCCTTAGCAGCCATTGAACGGTCCTCTTCCAAATGCAGATTAAGAGATTAGATGCATTCAAGAATATAGCTTGGACAGTTGTTCATCAAGAAAAGAAAACAATGCTAACAGATATCCAGACTAAAGTTATTAGACCTAATGAAGACAGTATCTCAAAACTAGGTACTAGAGCCATCCACCAAATTTGAAGTAACTTTGGTAATCTGTCAGCTCAAGATGCAGACCATGAAGGAAGTGCCATTTTAATTTATACAGAAGTAAATTAAAAAAAAAAAAAACCAACAAACAAGCATACTGAGTATAGCCTTCCCCCCACCCCTTCTTTCTTTAAATTTCAGAGACAATAAATGAGAAAGCGCATGAAAGTGGTCAGAAAGAGTGAGTAAATGCAGAGAAACGCCTTTAGCTAACACCAGCAGCAGCCAGAGCACTTTATTTTCAGGGACTCTAAAGGGTATTGACAGGGATGCTCCTCTGGGGATGAAGGTTGGTCAAAAGCTGAGCCTTTTAGGTAAAAGAATACAAAAGAAAATTAAGGGTGACATTGGTGCAAGAGGAGTAGGATGCCAGATGAGAGAAAACCCTCAGGAATTGGTAGGTGTTAAATAGAGATGAAACACCACTGAAGCAAGCAGCAAATAAAGGCGTGACTGGATTCATGTCAACCAAGTCTTTTCAAGAGAATCTGCCCAGCTCTTTTAGTGAACACTTCCCTCAAAATAAATGGCTTTTAATTCAAAAGACAGACAAATTTTATTGAGTATTAAAGACAGCAAAAACGTCACAACAAGGCAGAAGTCTTGATGTGTTTTGTACACGCCTCTTCTCCTGAGCAGATCCTCACCTTAGGGCTTGGCTGCAAGCAGCACAGACACCCTCCCCCTCCCCACCCCCAAGTCAGGTCTGCACCCTCACTCCCCAGGGCAGACAGCTTCCCCCAACCCTCCCTGTAAGTCCTGTACTCCTTACAGAGAGTGCAAACAACCCTGCCCACCCCCCTAGAGAAACACAGCCCAAACGTAGGACCAGAAAACACCAGCCACCTGCTACAAACACGACATTGCTACATGAATTCTGTAGATCTTTAAGTGTGAGAAAAATCTGATCTTTGAGGCACACACCCCCTCTCCCAGACCTGAAGCAGCAGCAAGGCACTCTGCTCCAGGTCAGAGTAAAAGCTTATGTGCCTAGTCTACTCCAAGCATAACACAAGCAGTCTGATAAAAGCAACTGCCTCTCTTCACAAACTCCACCTCACCTGATGTGGCTGCACCAGTATTACATCAATTTAACAGCAGGCATCACAGTATCAGTATGGAGAGTGACTGCTATAGCTAGGGTAGAAATATTAGACTAAGCTGTACAGAAGAAATACTGACACCATCTTAAACATTGTGATATTGCCCTAATATAGATGAACAGAGTGAAGAAAATACTTGTGCACTGTGTATTTAACCTGACACATTATAGCTCCACTATATTACCCTGTGATGTCAAACTGTAATATAGCATTAAATCAAGAACAAATAAAAATCTAAAGTCTTCTTTTATTTCCCTGGGTTGTTTTGGGTTTTTAAGCTCCCTGTCCTTGAAACTCATGCCACCAATACAGCTGAAAAAACAGAAAGATCAGCTCTAAGCAACTAGATAGATCTGCAGGGTGGCAGTGAATTACTGAATTAATCCTCTCTTTGGCTGCATACTTACATCTAACCCAAGCTCACAGTCACTAGAGGCTTTGATCCAAAGCCACTGATAGTCAAACCAGGCTCTCGGTGCCCACACAAAATATTAGATTGTTGCTGAAGGGTCCTGTTTACTTCCTAGGCACATACATGCCCAAGCCATCACTACCTTGCAACCCAGGCAGGAGAACAAGCAGGTCAGCCATTCTGCAGGTAGTAGCTGAGTGCTGCCAGGGCCTTTAAACTTATCTTTTCCATCTTTTTTTTCCCCCAGCCAGAATACTAGGAGGATGGGTCTGTGCACAAATCACATGTTTAAGTCTCTTCCAGTGGGGGAGTCGACTTTGCCTTTGACAGCCTGTCTCTCTCAGATCCTATCCTCCTGGGCCACCAGAGCCACCCAGCAGCAGCATCGGTATGGGCTCCCTTGCACCATTCCCACAGAGCCATGTGCTTTCCCAGGGAACGTTGACTTCCACCTCCTTCAAAAAAGGCCAACAATCTCCTGTGCTTCTCCACCCACTGTCAATCTCTTGAGTCTGTCACAGCTACACAGCCTAAACATACTCTGACCTTTTCCTTTTCACAGTCTTTTTGTCCCTGGCAGCTGTTACCTGAGGCACTGCCTTCACCAGCATCTGTCTCAGCAGCAACCTCCATCCAACACCAACAAGGCTAAGCAGGCAGGACCTCCACTTCTTCAGAGTCTTTGCCCCACCACCTGAAAATCTAGGAGGCTGCCCTCTGTTGAAGGGTCTTTAAACCATGGCAAGGGGCAACTTTCCAAAGGGTTCATCCTCACAACCTCCTACTACTGCACACCTTCAGGTTGAGTGTTGCTGACTACATCAAACCTCCATCACCTGTTTATTGCTAGGGTGAAAATCTATCTAAATGGGGATCTGACAGACGAGAAGAAAAAGAGAGAGGGAGACAGCTCTGAGGATTGCACCTTCTTCTTCAACAATATTTTTGCAAAACCACTGGAACCAAGGAATAACTGAACTTCTGTTAGTGGACTCAAGGTGTAAAACAGAAAGCACTCATCTTAAATATAAAATCCTGAGTGAATTACAGAACTGGCTGTGCTTTTTTGGTTTGGGGGTTTGCTTGGGGTTTCTTCCCTCCCTATCTGCCACCTTTCATCTTCACATTTTATACGGAAGACACCAATAAATAGTATATTCTGAGTCCTAAAGCCACCTTTAAGAAGCAGCATACTGAATCATTTCTTGGGACAGACATCTCCAAGTGACAGCACTGGAGAAGAGACCCTGAAGTAAGTTCTTCCTAAGGACTATGCCAAACCACTGTCTACCATCTCAGCTCCCATGCAGATGAGGAGTTGTGCTGTACCCATCACCTCACAGTTACCTGCATACAACAGGAATGTTTCTGGACTGACTAGTTTTAACACTCCTTTAATAGTATCAGGAGAAAAGGCGAGAGACATTCAAAGACACACAGCAAACATGATTTAATTCAACAGCCCATGTGCAGGCTTTTTCCCCACCACCTGATATTAACCTACACAAAACAATGCAGCAGGTCTGTGAACATTTTAAGTATTTGTAAATGGTTCCAGTAACACAGGCCACTCTTATTTTCCTCTGATCATACATACTGACAAATCCAGTTTGAGTAATGTAAAAATCCTTTTGCTCTTTTCACTGTTTGGCTTCAGAGCATTAGTCTACTGGAATGAGGACTGTCATTTAAGATTTCAATACATCAGGGACACTGCGTTACTGTTACAGAAGTTCAGCAACGTCTGCTTGAGATTCCTGACAGGTGGGTGGTAATTTTTTTAAATTGAGATCATTTCAAGATTACATAGCATATATGTAGGGTATGTTCAACCTAGTGAAGAGTCCACAGAACATCAGGAGCCCTTCCTCTTACCTTCACAGTCACGAAGAACAAGAAAGAGACTAAGACAAGGTTTCTGTAGCATGACGGATCTGTAGGTATAAATTTCATCCCCCCCTTCACATCTGTTCTGTACATACAATTTGGAGATCTCCCAGATTTTTAATCTTAGTACAGCAAGACTCAAAACCAGTATTTCTAGATTAAAGTTTCATGCAACATACACAGGCAGGCACACAGAATCTGCTATTACTGAAATGCCTTGGATTTGACCAAACTAGTACAACAACAAACAAAAAAAACCCACACCAAAAAAACCCAAGCAAATAAAAAAAATAAAGAGACCAAAATAGTTTGGTCCCCACCTCCCTTATTTAGCAATATCCTGCAAAACATATCACACATATTTCTTTAATATCTTAAGTAGATGCACTAAATTCTAACAAAACATTATCAAACAATGTTCATTTCCATTCTGTTGCAAGTCCATTTCTATGGAGTGTTTTACAACCAACAGAGTAAAGCTTTTTTCCTTCTGCAGGAGGGCAGGAGGTCCCTGCAGCCTCTCTGGCAGCACTGGGTGTGGACTATACATTCCACCCAGATCTGAACATCTTCTGCTGACACCCAACTGGCAGAATTGAAACAGGAAGAATGTGGAAACTGGAGGGCTGGAAGAGTATTTGAGGGCAGAGGAAATAATCTTCCTTTCCCACTCCAAATGCAACACCAAGTGGTAAGCAAATGACTCTGCCTTTGACCTCTCTATCTTAACTGCATGGTTATTATAAGCACTTAAAGATGAAATCTCGCTCACAAAACTAGTCTTACTAATTTCCAAAAAGGACTAGATGTGATTTTCATTATTTTTAAACACACCCTCTCCCCCCCCCATTCAAACAGCAAAGGCAAAACCACTTGGAAGTCAAGACATATAAACAGGAACCAAGGCATTTAGTTTCCATTCCAGTATTAAAGTTTCAGATCCTTTTGCTGATTAGCATAACATAACCTTAATCCTGCAACCTGATCTAGGAGGCCAAGCCAGGCACCAACACCACACACAGCACAGTCAGTGGTAATACCTGTCAGCTCGCTCCCCTCTCATGTTACCCCCACACATATTGCTGGAGGAATGGATTAATCAGATGATTCCCCAAACTGCAACAGTTTGTCTGAACACGCAATGGAGAAGACACTCTGTGTGCATGAGGCCATCCACCCCTGCCCATGGCTGCCTACATCCCCTTCTCTCTCTACAGAAGCCTGCAAAGAGCCCCTTCAGAGAGAAAGTACAGAACCTGACCTAAACAATCCTGTTTACAAGTACATGTGGTTGAGTTTTGTTTTACCAGGAATACTCCACCCCATGCCCACTCAGCTCAGCTTCCCTGAGAGCCAATAACTGATTACACTCAGCTCCAAGCCCACGCATAGAAGGGGAGAGCGGGAAGTGCTCCATGGGAGTGCCAAAGGGATCCAGCATTCCCCAAAACTACTCTTGCCTCACAGAAACGCAAAATTTTCACACAGCTCCTCAAATGTTGTTTATAAAAATCAGGTATTTTAATGAATAGGAACAACATCTCCTCCCAGCATACTTACCACAGTCTGTACAGCACGCTCCTTATGCCTGGCTTGTAGTGAGCAGCTACAAACAGGACCCCAGCGCCAAACATAGCCCAGCTGCACTACGTCTGCAGCACAGCTCCCCACAAACACTATTATTTTTATACACTAAAACATGGCAAACATTCACCATCATTTATGCTTCACCAGATTAAGAGGAGAACAAGCTAATGGGAAGGATAGCAAACTATGAACTGTAACTAAGCTATCTGCTACAAATCATTCTCCTCGGGAAGACACAGGTGTCCAGGTTTTCCTTCTAGGATTAACAATCAGTTATTTTGCCGCTACCCAACTTCTCTTTATGCCTGTGCGACTGAAAGCTCCTTGTCAGCACCTCTGCCCAGCGCACAAGGAATATTTGAAGCAGAGGAGGCTGGCGGAGAACTCCGTGAACGACATGAGAGGGTTGCAGCCGACAGCCCGGCTGCAAGAAACGCAGCGGTACCCTCGAGCTCCAGCTTAGCATTAAAAAAAAATTAAAAATAAAGGTAGAGATGACTATGGATCTGCCTCGAAACAGCACCAGGGAAGTTTCTGGCACGACCGTTCCATTGCAGGGAAAAGTACCAGAGATGAGAGAGGGAAAGTGTAGGGGAGGAACTCGAGAGGAATTCAATCTGAACACCCTTCCCGGTCAGAAAAGCGCTCCGAAAAACTCGGCTTTCCTTTTCACCCGCCGGCAGCCCGAGGAAGAGGCGCCACCTGTTCCAAACGCCCAGGAAAGCGGGGCACTTGCCGGACAGCGGAAGGTTTTCCTCCAGAGCGGCTCCTCATCATTCCTCTTCCCCAGGTAACTTCCACTGGGCCGGCCCGCGGGACCGGCCCGGCAGCAGCAGGCGGCCGAAGCTGCCCCCCGGGCACACCCCGTGCCATGCAGCTCCGGGCAGAAATGCTGAATCACGAAGCCGAGGATGCAGGATCTCCCCCTGACCCCTCACCCGGGGCTAGCTGCCTCCCCGCGGCCCGGCTCGGCCGGACACGAGTCTGGCAGAGGGACTGGGCGGCTGAGGAAGAGCCGCGCCGCCCGGCACTTACTTAAAGGTGAGGATGCAGAGGGGCCGGTAGGACTTGTGGCTGGTGTTCTCGGACATCCGTTTGCCCCAGAAGTCGTTGGCGAAGGCGGTGGCTACGGGGGCGGCTGCCCTCACGTCGGGGTTGTTCACGATGGCCCAGACGTCGTCGTGCACGAACTCGCCCCGCAGAGAGTTGCCGTAGCACAGGGCACACAGCCCCGCCAGCACCGCCACCGCTGCCGCCCCGCCGCGCCGCCCGCCCGCCGGCGGCTGCGGGGACGGGTAGGGGGGCGGCGCGCCTCGGTCCCGACTGCGGGAGCCCAGCGCCGAGCCCGTCACCATAGCGCGGGTGCGGGCCCGGGGCGCCGCGCTGGCTGCCCCGGCTCCGCCGCCGCGGCGCGGGGAGGCAGCGGCGCCCGCATGGTGCTGGGCGGGGAGCAGGACCGCCGCCGGCCACTCGCGCTCTACCGAGGCGCTGCCAGACCGGCTGCAAATAAACAGCGACCGCCTCCCTGAGCCATCCCTCCTCCTCCTCTTCCTCCTCCCCCCTAACCCCCCGCCCCGCACGCATGCTCCTTGCCGCACTGTCACGCCCGCCGCCACCTCAGCCCACTGGCTGGGTGGCTTCTGCCCGGGCTAGTCCCCGCGCACCGGGGAGGGACCCGCTCCTGGCACGGCACGGCACAGCACGGCAGAACAGTACCCAGGCGAAGCCGTGCTGTCCGTGGGCGGGGTGCACTGCGGGGCTGAGAACGGAGTCCTGCTGCGGCCGGTCGCCCCTCTCACTCACGGGAGACAGGTGCGAGGCAGCCTTGCCTGGTGCCAGAGCCCCCCCCATTCCCCCGCGGGCATCCCCACCCCGCCACGGCCGGTCATGACCGGCCTCACTGCGAGCCATGCTCACCTGGGACACGGGAATGTCCCAGCTGGCTCCACGGTGGCCTCCATGCTGGTCCGCCCCATCCACGTGGGTCTGCAGCATCCAGAGTGTGCAGGGTCATCCAGAGTATCAATGCTGCTCCATCACATACACATTGCTGCGCACTATAGATGCTGATCTACACCATCCGTGCTGCAGCATCAGCTGTGCCCAACAGTCCCCACTGTGTCCTGCTGGCAGTGAAAGAGTTTTGGTGCCGTGGAACTTGTTTTCTTTACCATGGTCCATCACCTGTTCCTCTTCCAAAATCACCTGAGAGCTGCCTTCTCCAAAGCATTATTCTGATGACTGCAATGTGTCCATCCCCTCCCATACACCTCCCATACACCATACAACTACCAAAAACTTCCACTTAAGAAAAGGTTGTGTTCAGATCACCTTCTCAGTCATGTGCAAAAGATAGGTGGCCATGGCTTTTTCAGAAATCAGAAAAAAAAAAAGAGTCCATTAATGCTTTTTACCATTTAAATAAAACTTTCTGCTTCTAACCAAGCAAAGAAACAACATATCTCAGCCAAGGAGCTTGGATTCCATTAGGTGAATGACCATGCTGGTCATACCCTGAATTTGTTCCTGAAGATACGGTGTGCATGGTTCACCGCCAGCTGTGTGTGTGTGAGTGAGTGTGCCTGCATGCCTGCATGCATGCCTGTGTGTGGGAAAAAGTGGAACAGAAGCCATGAAGGGTTCACACAGATTGTCCGGGGCAAGCCCTCTTCAGGAATGCTTATCCCCCCCCCGCCCCCCCCAGCATATCTGGCACGTTGAGTGATCTGGTATTTTCCAAGGACAACAGAACAGGCTTTTCAGATGCACTTTTGTCATCGCTAAAAATAACAGTTAACTCCAAGTAGGACAGTGTGTTTACATCCGGGACAGAAGGAAACTCCACCAGAAGCAGGGTCATCACTCAAACTTTCCCTTGAAGTGGCAGATGACATTTTGCCAGTTGGCTTGCCTGAGCTTTCCCCACAATGGGAGAGCATTCCTTGTGACATGTAGCTCAGCAGCCTAAAGGGATGTCAGCAGTACTGCTGATGTGACCCCAACAAACCCAACCCACCCACCTGGGACTCAGCAGGCTGTCCCTTCCAACAAGACCTGCACTATACTTCATGTCCAGCATGGACCAGGGTCCGCACAGCCTTTCTTGCTGATGTCTTTCAGCCTTCTGTCCTTCTTCATCACAGGTGGGGGCAACTTGCCAATAGCCCACTCATGCCATGAAACAGGGCCCAGAGCTGCCATCAGGCAACCCAATGTTGGGACAGAGGCTGGGTGTCTCCGTTTGTTATCCAGGACTGTGCTGTGTCACAAGTCCCAATCCACCCTTTGAGCTTATCTAGTTCACTACAAAAAATGCAGAATTCTAAAATGGTAAAAAATGAGGTGATAAAGCACCATTTTCTAATGAAGAGATTTGCTGTCGATATCTTGAGAGGAACATACACAGCCATATAACATCACATAGTACAACATACATATTCTACTGAATAAATAACATTGTTTCCTTTACAGATCTGTGATTTTCCCTTTGCTTTCACAACCCACCATGCTTAGTAACCCTTAAAAGCAGGGGAAAAAGTATGTCCTCACTTTCTTTAGGAGGGCACAACACTGGCTATTGGCTTTCTTCTGGCACAGAAACCTAGTGTTTGCAAGGGAGAAAAACCTAATTTATTTTCTCTTCTTTTTTATTTTTTTGTTTAATGTGGTTACTGTAATGCTATACACAAAGTGTAGTTAACACTGTTTTATCAACAAACCATGGCTTTAAGAGAAGAAAATCTATTCTCACTTCTCCAAGACAGACCAGATCTTTCCTTTCTTCCCTCAAACAAACATCTGAAAGGGACAAAGCAATACTGCAGTCAGCCACGGAGGAAGACCCATTCTTCACTCCAAGACCTGTTGAAATACAGGCACATATATAGTCCTCTCCTTTTGATCCACAAAGGGAAACATTACCTCATCATGCAGCAGTCACCATTGCAGACTGAATTCAAGATGTTGTCTATTGCTAGAAGTCCTGACCATCTATAGAGAAACCATTACCAAAAATTTATGATTCAGAGAGCAGGAGGACACACACTGAATGCTGCTGTATATTGGGTCTGAAGTCTGTATACAGTCTATATGCAGTTGTATACATAGGGAGAGAGGAAAGAGAGAGAAGAGAATCCTGCAATGGGATGGTTTGCTCCAAAGCCACTTCCAAAAATATCTGGACTAATAAGATTTCCTCCTCCTGCAAGCCTTGATTCTTTCTCTACCTAAGGTAGCCATGGCATCACTTCTGAAATGTAAAGCCCAATTGCTTCTCAGAAAAGCCCAGCTGAGTTTTGGGATTGTGTGTGTAGTTGAAGCACTCCAGCTACCTGACTGCCTATTTGTGTTCGAATCAAAAGTTGCATGCCAGATATATAAACAAATTATGAAATGACTGTTAAAACTAGAGACCTTGGAAGTAATTATGTGTGATGCTCAAAAAAAAAACCCAACCTGCTCTGTTAATTGAGCAGAGCTCATTACTTCTAAAGTAGGAAAGTTTGGCCTCCACTTGGAGTGAAACATACAGCAAGGTATATGAGGCAGAAGATACATCTGAACTGTTAAACTTCAAAGGGTTGAGCACTGATTGATCTGTTTTATCTGAAGATGTCAGCTGCTCAAAGGCAGAGAGAAACTGCAAAAGTTTTGAGTTTCAGGCTTGAATGTGGAATTCTGATGAGCTTAGCTTTGCACTGACTGATTAAAGGATAAGAATGTGGTAAATACACTTAAAAGTTAAATTACCATATGGTCATAGCTAGAGGTAAATTTCAAAAGTAGCATGTGTAAATAGTTTCTTGCTGGCTGAACAAATAATTTTACATTTAAACTAAGTCATTTGGTAACTGCTACAATTGATTTCTGCTTGTAGTCACTTGCTGAATGGTTTTGCAAATCATTTTAGTAGCCCCAGGATGAAACTCTGTATCTGCCATGCATATATTCCTCGGCTGATACAGATTATGTTCATATGGTTAAAAGCAACACCACCACCACCAGCCCACCCCCCCCAAAAAAAAACCAAACCCAAACAACAACAACAACAACAATTTTAAAGAATGAGCCAGCCACCAGGTTCTACTGGCTATTAAAGTATTAAAGGAAATTGCCATTTTAAATTAGGAGTGTTGCAAAACCTGGAACTGAATTTGGCATCTTTAACCCAGTGCACTGCCTGTGCTGGAAGAGATTGGGAGAGACCGAGAGCAATCCATGTGGTCCAGAGCCCCTGCAAGGAGTCCAGTTTAGCCAAGTAGGATTTGAACTTTAGTGTCACCTGGAGCGCTGCAACAATGCAGTGAAGCACTGTGCTATATGGGGCTGGAGAAATCTTATTTATGATCCTTTTCACTTGTTACCAAATTGCTACTAGGTCTATGCAGGCTACAGAAAGTGAATTTTTCCCAAAGCCCAGTAAAAGTTCCCATGGTTTTATTTTCACTTTCAACTGTGACCAAAAGCCAGAACTACTACAAGCAGGAGCGGAAAATTTCTTGCCCTTAGTACCCTGGTCCTGTGATCCTTAGGAGCACCAGTACAATCCAGTATCCTCGGGATGACCTGTCCTTTTCAATAGGGATGTGGTGTTTCAAGTTCAGCCCACATCCCAAATAATAAACCTTCTCCCTGTGGTAGTCATGGAGTGTGGTAGATATTAGCCCTAAAAATTCAACCCCCGCACCTTTCACAAACTGTGTAAACAAGTAAGCACATTATAGGTAATCACATGGTAAGCATGGCTTGGTGGATCCCCACGGATGCACATTTCCCATCCCTGATACAGATGGCAAGTAACACAGAAACCATGACCCATTTTTAGAACCATTTGTCACCTGTTTCATATGCTTGTGTAAAATGAGAGATTTCAAGCTGAGAAAAGGCTTGCCATAGTTGTTATTGGATTAGAGGGAATCTCTTTTTCAGCCCATACAAAAAATGCGTTTTCTGCCTTTGAAGAGACCCAGGTAAAGCCTTAGTCTACAGGCAGGATTTTGCAGGGACTTTGAACCCCTGCAGTGGGTGGAACGTCCATGATTTGACAGGGGAGAGGCATACAGCCAAAGGTATGGATTGGTAGTCACAGTTTAAAAGGCAAGAAAAATACAAAGGTGGTACAAGTCCCAGTAATGAAGAATAGGATTCTTCGCTGACAGAGCAGACGCAGACAATGGAACAGGCTGCTGAAGTCATCCATTCCGGCAGCCTCACTCGTCAGCTGAGGACATTAGTGCTGTCCATCTTTGTGTGCTTCATGTGGGTATTTGGAACCACATGGTGGAATGGGGAGTGAAGGGAAGAGAGCATTTCCCTTTAATTATTGAGCATGGATCTGCCCTTCTCTAGAAGCACTGCAGAAATTTCCCAGTACCAAGAAGGTGCTCAGTCTTGCCCTTGCCCAAAAGATCTTTTTTTTTATGTCATCAGAACACGGGGAAAAGGGCCTAAATCATAAGAGTTATCACTTGTAACAGTCATCTTTTTAATGCTGATTAAGTACAAGACAGTTGAAGTTGCATTTTTATGTACTTCACAGAAATGAGCTAATGGCTCAGAAACACAACAGTTAGAAAGGGAAAACCCAACTCAAGGCAGTACTGTTTCTGGGTGAGCAAATGAGACTCTCTTAGATGAACCAACATTTTTTTCACTGGAGAGCATAGCCCGACTGAATTTTTGCTCTGCCTGGAGTCTTGTTTCTGAGTACAAGCAGGTCAGAAAGGGTGTGAGGCTGTTTAAAGTGTGGGGCTGGGGGAAATTGTTTTTAAAATGTAGCTTTCCAGAGAAATGGACATTGGTAACTCAGCCACCAAACACTTCCTACAAGGCTGTGCAAGGGCACGTGGAAATTGTCACCACGATGTGAAGTCAGATGCTGAGCTGCTGAGGGCACTGGAGTCAAACACAGAGTAGGAAATGAGATTCGGGCACAGCACCCTGATCAATATTTAGTGGTTGGGATTCATACTGCTTCTGCAAGGAGATGCTGGATTTGGAAGAAGAAACTGATTTTGGCAAGACAGAGAAGGCATTTTTAGCTTGGACTGATGTGAATCCATTAATTTGACCTGTTAGAATTGACTGTACATTCCCCAGTGTAATCGTCTCTTGGAAGTTTATATGTCAAAATAAGAACAGAGATTAAAGACATCAAGTCAGTTCCCTATTTGGATTCAGTTGGGTTTGTTTTCTGGGAAACTCTGAGCTGGAATTCAGTAGCACTTCTCTCCAAAAAGTAACTGATTTATATGTAAGATTTTCTGGCATCCCTAGTTTCAATTGAATTGCAGTCACAGCAAATGGTCTGATAAAACCAGACAGTTGGATAAAATCAGGAAATCTCTACATTTACTCTCTGCTTACTGAGCAAGCTCAATTTCATCGTGGTGGAATAGGAGCCAGTGGTTACAATTACCTTTCGTTCCCTTAACTTATTTTTTAATATTTGTGTTTAAGATGGAAAAATTACAAATTAATAAATCTGCACCGAATCCAGTCAAGACTCTGCGTAGTAATATTATTCATATCTCCATGATTAGCAACAGCTGGCATAAATTTTAGCAAAAATATTAAAAACCATATTGTGGAATAAGCCACATGGAGTCACTGTAATTTGAGGAGGGTGAAAGTCCATAAAAGCTACTGAGGAAGGAATACTTTTTCTTTTTTTTTTTTCAGATGACTCCTTTGTATTTTATTTTTGCAAGCAGATACAGTTTTATTTTACAGTGCTTACCTTTAGTTAACTTTAGTGTTTATGTTGAACAAACACCCCAGATAAGGAACCCACATCAATCATCCACTCTGGGCACTGCTTCTTCTCACTAGTCCTCTTACACCATCTTGTACTGAGGAGCTCTAGCTGTGTTAAAGCAAAAATAAAAGTTTTCAAGTGCAATTGCAAATACCTAAGCCAACACCGGCCCTACACTAGCTGGGAAGTTTGTCTGCAGGTCTGCTTTTCACCTGTGAACATCACTGTGTGCCAGCTGCTATTTGGAGTCCCAGTTCAGTAGCTGATGTGGTGAGATGTGGGATGGACCAAGAGGCAGCTGGGAATGGTTGGAATCCTGTTCTGTGCCCCCTTTTCTTCCTCCATTGTTTCCACAGACGACGCATTTAAGTGACCCTCAAACTGGAGGTAGGATAAAATGGACCCTCCCTGGTGATCTGTATTCTTCAGCACTCATCAGCACACCTGTGACTCTGTTGTGGATGGGTAAAATGTTGTAATACTCGAGGAAATCATAATAAAAATATTAAGCCTCTTCTGAAAGAAAATTATTATCTAGGTGTGGAAGCACCAAGAGGTCCAGGAGAAGTGCTGAGAGAATGGCAGGTGTGGATGTTGCCTAGGTCATGTCATTGAGATGCTAGCACATCTTATTTTTTTCCTGTCTAAGAAGAACCCAGGATATATGTTGAGATGTAGAGAGCTGGTGTCCCCTTTCCCTCCTTGCCACTGGACTTAATCTGGGCTAGGCCACCTGTATTCATGTCTCTGGGAGTTTGGGAGTACAAGAGTTTGAGACTGTTGGAAAATTCTATTTTGTTTTGGGTAAAATCCCCTTTCTCTCCTATATTAGCACCCACTCAGGTTTGCTACCACAATGTTGCAAAATTGCTTTCAGCGTTATAAACCTGGTGATGTTGGAGTTGGGAGCCATATGTGCTACCAATACTTACACACAATTTATCCACACATATGCAAACTTTTGGCTTGCCTGAAATGCTCTGGGGAGACAACATGTCTGATTTCTCTGTTTTCCCAGAGACAAGTGCACATGTATGAGCTCAGGATTTTCAGCTTCTCCTGCTAATGGGGACCACAGGATTCCCTCCTTTCAGAGTCTGAGAACTCAGTCTCTCTCCAAGGAGATGATTCTCTTTCTTACTTTCTTATGTCCACGCACATTCCTTTCATGTGTTTCAGTTGACTTCTCCTGCCTGATTCCACTCCAGTTTTCTTCTCAGTAGGAACTTGGAACCTTTGAATTTCTGTTGTTGAACAACTTCTAAAAAGCAAGTTACTGTGCCTTGCCTGGAAAGTTTGTTTACAAAATTATTTCCCATGGCTTCATCCCAAAGCCCAAAGTCAGCCATAGTTCAGCTGAAACACTCCTAGGATCCCTGCGATGGGAGTTTGCAAGCTTTCTGGAACCTGCAGCATTTGGAACATAGAAATCAAAACATGCCACAGTTTGAGAGCAAATCTAGCATGTTTGCTCTTACTAAACCTGCTCAGCAACTTTTTCTCTCTAGTATTTTGTATCACTTCTCCTGGACCAAAAGTTTCATGCCAAGCTGCTTAATGATGCTCTGGATTCACTTATTTGTGCTTTTTCACTTTCTATTTTGCCCAGAGTGATGCAAAATACCAATGTACTAATCCGTCCATGGGAGGGAAACTGCAGCCAGCCTGGAAACTCCAGCACTGTGGCCTGGTTCCAGCAATTACACCTGCCCCTTTCTTCCATCCCTGGGACATCGCAACACATTCAGGGACCTGACTCGAGGACTGTGTCCTAGGTTCTCCTTAGTTTTCCTTTGGGCTCTCTAGAGACTTTCAGAGATGCTCCACAGCCCAGCATATCTTAACTCTTATGGAGTTTGTTCTACAGCTCTGTTCCTCAGGCACAAGGCAACCTTTAACTTTGTAGAGGTCACGTATGCTGAGACAGAGCTTCCCTGGAAAGCTGCTTCAAGAATGATGAATGACTTTCTGCAAGACCTAAGGCTTTTTATGACCCTCATTGTCATCTTCTAGTGCAAAACCAAACAATAAAAATAATAATAATAGCAAATGAACCACTCCACCAAACCACAGTACTCCCAATCCTTCCTTGGGAAAAGATGGGGAGAGAAAAAAAAAATCCGTTACCTGAGAGCCAACATCATTTATATCAGTACTACTTAAACAGACCTGGTGATAGAATCCATAAAAACACACTGAGCTTGCTATTGACTAGTTCTATAAGGGAAGGGACTATAAGGGAGAGAAGCCTCAGGAGAAACTAAGGCACAGTCCAACATCCAAGAAGTGCCACAGAGATCCATGTTGTAATTTGGGTTGATTTCTAGTTACCTCTGTATTTGTGTAGATTGACAATTGTGAAGAAGAGTAAAAATCATAAAGATGGGGTTAGTCTTTTTTTGGTATGAGGCTGGCATCTGCTGTGGGAAATTAATCCATGCTAAGCTGCAGTAAGCTGAGCTGCTGAGTTTGTATTCGTGTCACTGAGGCCACTTACACTCACTTCCGGCCTATAAACTCTTATTAGTCAGAACTGACAGTGGGTGATATCTTGATGAAAAGAATAGACTATGGATCACAATCCATTCAATAATGGTCCATAAAAATGATATTAAATGAGCCATTTTTCCTAAGACCACATACCAAAATATTTTGGGGAGATGAATAAAGCAATAGTGGAGTTCTTTGTTGGGTTAGGGTTTTTTTTTTCCTGGAGAAGGGGATTAGAAGGTCCCAGGGTGCTTTGTCACTGAAATAACCACATCTGTCAGCTAAATTGGCAGAGCTATTATGTTTAGTTTCCAGAAAGAGTTCCTCAGACGCTAAGGTTTTGGATACCTCCCAAAAGATTTGTTCTCTGACAGTTGAAACAAAATAAAATTGGGGGGAAAAGTAGTTCACAGCCACAGCTAGCATTTTCATTTTTTCTGAATATCACATGGTCCTAAATGTTGATGAGAAAAGACGGGCTCATGAGGGGGGACTTGACAGAAATCACATTTTCATTTCCTTTGTAAAATTTTTCATGCTTCTCTCTCTGTCTCTCTCCAGTGGCCACCTTGCTGTTGTTGCCTTTTGGGGGCCCATATGATCCTCCCTATGTGGAAAACTTATCCCAAAGAATTTCCCTTTTTTTCTTTTTTTTTGCAAGACATAGTCAGAGGATCCCATTAATTTTATTTTTTTAAATTTGTTTAACTGGCTTCTAGCTTTGCAGACTCCTGTCATGCCATAAAACTGACTGATGAATGACAGGCCCCTGGTAGGTTTGGCTAGGGTGTAACGTGAGCTCCCAGGGCCGGAAACAATAAAAGGCAATTTTCTGAGAAATGGGGTTTTTCAAGGGCCACACTAGTCCTGACTTCACTGCACCCTTTCGTTAGCTCCAGTTCAGCAGTTTACAGCTGGATTTTGTTACGTTTTCAATCCTCTGTTTTCAAAGCATGGAGAAGATCCTCCAGATAGTTCAAGGTCATTTAGGAAGAGTTGATGAGTGGCTCACTGGGGACTTGCTCTGCATGTATGGGCCTCAGTGTATGGCTTGTGTAACAGCACGGCCAAGGCTCACAAAAAGCAGTTGGGAAGAGAGAATTTCAAATGAATCAAAACGCAGCCTCTCCCCTCCCACACTGACCTTCTTTAGAGCTGCCCTATGCTTGAAGCCCTCTCTCTTTCCATCCGTCTAGACGTTTTCAGAGAACTGTGGGTTGAAAAGAACAACAAAAGAAACATTCCAGCTCATCTTTCAGCTATCATTGTCACATGCTGCTTTTAGAAACTAAGTGACGTTCATGCTGCATTTCAGCTCACTGTCATTAACACAGTCCCACCCTTCTACAAGAGAAGATGCCTCACAACTCAATACTGTTTCTTTGGCTTTCTAGGTAACCCTTTCCAGATCTGACTCCTTCCTGCAGAATGTCCTCCTCAACATCCAGGCAATGACAATAAACATTTTCACCTCATCAGGCTGCCTGCAAGTAATTTAATCAGATATGGAACATCTTAATTAATATTATTTGCTCCATCCAGCTGAAAGTGTCACTAAGCAACTGCAATAGTGAGCCTCCAACTTTGTGGACGACCCTGCCAGCTGTGCCAGCCTGGTCTCCCAGCTGTGCCATGAGCTGCAGACACAGACCTCCTGCCAGGACACAAGAGGCACCTGCACCCAGGCCTGGCCCTTATTACAGCCACCCACAGACCAGAAGTCCCTCACACCTGCCCAGTCAAAGGCTCCTGGTCCCAATCCAGGCAGGGGAACAAGGAAAAGCAATGGTGGAAGCAAGCAAGCCTTGGCTTCATTATTGAAGCAACAGAGGCGTAGGAAGGCTGAGAGATGTGCTCAGAGCTAGGAAGGAACTCAGGCAGAAAATAAAGGCAGGAGGTGAGAACATGTCTCCTGAATGAGAGACCATCTTCTACCCCTGAGGGCACACAAGGACTGGAATAAGAAAGATCTGCATTCAGCAGGAAGGCTCTCCATTCCAGATTTCACAGGCTCTTGTGTTCTGGTTTCACACTGGGAGGAGGAGGAGGTGGGAGTGAGGAAAATGGGCATCATTGAGCGGTTGCTTTTGGTAAGAGCTTCCATGGTAGCAGTGATTGCAGTTCTCAAGAGCCAGCTATTGCTCTGCCTGGCCAAGCATCGCTGCCATGCACAGGAGGGGTCGGAACAAGGCTATCCCAAACCTTTCTCAAGATTTTGTATAGACTTTTTCAGCCTTTGCACTCCAGGATTTTAAGAGAGGGACAAGAGAGGACTTCCTGAGGGAGGCACAGCCCGCGCCTTCCCAATACCCGCCCCCTCGCCCTGCCCCTGATTATCTGTAAATCAACCCCAGAACAAAATCCCTGATGAGGGGATAGGATGTCGCATTGCTATAGCACCTTGCAGCAGCCTGTGCTTGTGTCAGAGCCTGAGAAGCAGGGGTGCAAATGCCCTTACAGTGACAGCATTAGGAGGCTTTGTTTCTGTTTTGAATAAATGATTGATAGGGTAAAGGCAACTGGAGGGGAAACGGGTCAAACACAGCTAATGAAAAAAGTAGACCCAGTCGTCATCCTGTTATATCACTCGCAAGTAGAGGAGTGTTTAGCAATAGCTTGCATGTTGTAAGGCTTAAGGTTATCAGCAGAGTGACTGCAGAGAGCTCGTTAGAATTCATCCCACATCTGTGACTGTAATCCAGCAATTTAGATGAAAACATGTACTCTGCATAGGTGCATGACATAGACTATTACTATCATTAATATAGTAATAGTCATAGTAAATAACATACTGAGCATGTTTGTTATACCGAGGAAAACTTAATTATAATTTCCAAGCTGGCAGCATTTGATTAACTTTTTGCCATCTCTGAAATTGTATAATTAGTTCCCAAGTTACAACTCCTGCAAAATCCCTGCCTTGTTGGGGGTAGGAGATGTGGAGTTACAGCTGCAGCCATTGCTCTGGTAAAGGTAGTTTTCCCTTGAGAATATTAATTTTTCAACATAAAAATGAAAACCGAGTAAAATTCCCCTAAACAACAGTGGGGAACGCTTGAAAGGTACCTCTCAGGGGAGCCTCCCCTCTCCTCGCCTCTCCTCGTCTTTGGTAAAAGGAGCTCTCTAGTGTTCACTTCCAGTACTGCAGTTCGGGAAGAAGATGCTGTGAAATGCAAGGCCTAGGTCTCTTAGGTACTCAGTGCTAATGCATCACGTGCAAAGTGTTACTTAAACATCACTATCGCGCTTACCAATATGCAAGGTGTTAAAGCAAGGTGCAGTGGCCTCCGTCATTCTCACCTATTGTTCTCCATCTGTGTCTGAAAGGAACTTCTGCACTGATGAAGTGGCTCTGGCTCGGTCTGTGAGGATGTGTGTGTGTGTGTGTCTGTCAACATCCAGGCTGGGAAAAAAAAAGGCTTAACATTTTGACTGTGCTTCTCTCCCAAGACAGAGACATGCCTGTCATTTGCTAAGGTCATGCGCACATACTGGCTTGAGGTAGAATATTGGGTAAAAGTGAATGTCTAATTGCAACTTCTGACCTTCAATATCATTAAGTGATATTGTCTCATCCCTGGTAAAACAAGCTCGTGGCCACTAACCCTAGAAAGCAAATGGCAAGAAAAGATGCATGGGAAGCAGAGTATGAAGGCAGACAGCCCCACTGCCTTTCTAAAACGAAGACCTTTAACAATTTAATTAGCAGTTATTAGGCAGGTTTGATGGCATGCTAGAATAACAATATCTTGCCTTTACACCACTTTTAGAGCTTGCATTTTTTTTTCCAATGCATTAGTGATGAGCTTGCTGATGTTGATAAAAATGAATTGAAAAATCTATTTGGTTATCACTGGATATCACAGATGGAGAATAATGACTTGACAAATGGGCAAAACGAGATTATCTGCAAATATTATGGGAGACACTGGAAGCTCTTATAAAACACACCATCATCTTTAATAGCATTTTGCTATTATGGTACCTCCCTTGTGGATACTGTGGCTTAATATTGCAAGTATGAAAAAGGATGCCATACTTGAAGCTTTGCCACTGAGAAGCATCATCTTGTGTTGACTGTGCTTTGCTTCCCACAACAAGGCTTATTCTAGAGTAGGAAATAAGTGAGGATATAATAATTAACCAAATGTGTTTCAAAGGCAAGAAATCCCACACAGGGCAAAGCTGCTCACCTTTAATCATCGCAAACAAAATGACAGTGGATTTCCTTCAAATTCACGCGAGCCAGAGGTTTAAACCTTTTGCCTTTAGATGGGTTTGTGACATTTTTTTCTTCTCCCATTTTTGACCTTCATTTTCTGAGTTTAGTACACAGAGGACCCAGAGTTCTAGTAGCTGAAAAGCATTTTAAGAAATGTAAGCCACAAACAACAAAGAATCCTGCCAGGTTTTGGTCAGGCATTATAATAATATTTTTTTCTCCACTTAGCATTTCAGCTGAGTATTAAGGTGATCATTCTTGATAAGTACAAAATCTACCAGTACATCAGTATATCAAAGCACCACTGTGGTGGTTTGACACTGGCTGGAGGCCAAATGCCCACCAAAGTCACTCTATCGCTCCCGTTTTTAGCTGGACAAGGGAGAAATTATATATTGAGAGGCTCAAGAGTCGAGATAAGGAAAGGGAGAGATCGTTCCACAATCAGCATCATGGGCAAGACAGACTCAACACAGAATAAAGGAAAGAAAATTATCTAATTTATTACACTACACTGCACACACAGTGAAACTAGATTTGGGTAATGAGAAGTGTGACCAGATCTTAAAACACTTTCCCCCACCTCTCCCTTTTTTGTGGACTTCACTTCAGTCATGATTTTGCTCCATTCTTCCCCAGCATTGTGGCACATGGAGGTGCAGGGAATGGGGAAATAGGGGTTTCGGTCAGTTTCTCATGAGTTTTTTTCCTTCTTAGCTGGGGGGACATTCCTCACCCCTTCCCCTGCTCCAGCATGGGGTCCCACCCATGGGAGACAGTCCTCCGTGAACTTATACAATGAGTCCTTTCCCACAGGGCTTCAGCTCTTCACCAGCTGCCCCAGCGCGGGTCACTCCTATGGGGTGCAGTCATAGATCATAGAATGTCTCTCAGGCCCAGATGGCTCCAGCCTTGTCCCCCACGGAGTCACAAGTCCCAGTCCCCATCCCCACCCCCCACAAATATGCTCTGGCTTGGGTCTCTCTCTCTCTCTCTCTGTCTTTCTGTCCACAGGCTGCAAGTGTTGCCAGGGGCTTACTGCACAATGTCTTCTGTATGTCTCCACCTGCTCCAGCATGGCCCTCTCCTGGAAGGTGGGGTTTCTGCTCCCCGTCATCTTCCATGGGTCGCAGGGGCACACCCACTCCACCACGGTCTTCTCCATGGGCTGCAGGGGAATCTCTCTCTCCAGCACCTGGAGCACCTCCTCTACTGACCTTTCTCTCTGGCTTCTGGAGCACCTCATCCCACACCCCACCTTCTTCACTGTCCTTGGTGTCAGCACAGTTTCTTACACCTTATCACTCCCTTCTCTGATGGCAAAAAGCAGCTGCTTGTGGATTTTTTTTCTCCTAAATGTGATTCTCAGAGGTGCTGTGACCATCACTGATGGGCTTGGCCTTGGTCAGCAATGACTCCGGCCTTGATCCAGCTGATGTCTTCTGTATGTCTCCACAGCCAGAACCTCTCAGGCCTGCAGAGAGGTTCTGGCTGCTTCTTGCAGAAGCCACCCCTGCAGCTCCCCTCCTCCACAAGAATCTGCCACGCAAAACTATAACAACACACTATGGAATATTTAAGATACAGCAGCCCACTTTGCCTTTATTTTTGCAAACCTGCAGGCATGGTGGCATTTGCTTTACCATCTCATGGCTTTTTCTCAAAATAAAGCAAACTGTTGGCATTTTCCGACCAGAAAATTAAAGCAATGTGGTTCTTGCTTCCTCAGAAAACTCTTCATAAAAAAGTCTGCTGATGCTTAATCTCAAGAATGTGGGTCCCTTTTTCACTGAGATTTAGGTTAGAAGTTCTTGTTTGAACTCCTGCACAATGCAAGGTGAAGAATTTCAGCAAAGTCCATGACTAATTTCAGTTTTATTTAATTTTAGTGGGTCCTTGCAATGAACAGAACCCCTTTCCCCCCTCCCCCCATCCTTCAGCTGAGAGGATTGCTATTGAATTCATGAGAACTGGAGCAGTGCCTTAGAGAAGAAAGCATTTCCTGGAATCCCTCCACCATTCATCAGGCAGAACCTGGTATTTTACACTGTATCATCTTCAAAAATGATAAACCAGAAGACACGTAAACTGTTTTAACAAGAAGAATAAAATACATACTTCAGGACAGCACAGAAAGCACTGGGGTTTATGCTTAATTTCAATTTTTAAACATAGAAGAGGCTTTGAGAAGCATCTGCTTACCTTCTGAATGGGTTGGGATCAGCTGCAAGCACCCTTTTTGTCAAAAAGCAAGTCCAACTCATACATGAAATCAAGCAAATCCCAGTAATCCCGGGTCAGTGTGCTGCTTTTGACTGGAGTAGAGTTAATTTTCTTTACAGTAGCTAGTATGGGACTGTGTTTTGGATTTGTGCTGGAAACAGTGTTGGTAACAAGGGGTTGGTTTTATTACTGTTGATAGTGCTCACACAGAGCCAAAGACTTTTCAGCTCCCCACCTCACCAGTGGGATGGCTGGAGGTGCCCGCAAGAACATGGGAGGCAACACAGCCAGGACAGCTGACCCCAACTGACCAAAGGGATATTCCGTACCATGTGATGTCATGCCCAGCATATAAAGCTGGGGGAAGAAGAAAGGGGGGTGTTCCCAAGTAATAATTACATGTGATAGAGCCCTGCTGTCCTGGCGATGGTTGAATCCCTCCCTGCCCATGGGAAGTGGGGAATGAATTCCTTGTTTTGCTTTGCTTACATGTGTGGCTTTTGCCTTACCTATTCAGCTGTCTTTGTCCATGAGTTTTCTCACTTTTACTCTTCTGATTCCCCCTGCCCCAACCTGCTGGGGGAAGTGAGGGAGCAGCTGCATGGGGATAAGCTACTAGCTGGTGCTGAACCACGACAGTCAGTTTCACTTTTACATCCCAAACAGATAGCAAGTCTGGATTAGTGGCTAATGTATGTGACAAAAAAAAAAAAAAAGCAGAAACTTTGCACATCATTCACAACATGAGATTCCTAAATACCAGGCAGTTGTAAAAGCAATGTACCTAACCATTTGTGGTTTCTCTTATGGATTTTTGTCTCTGCATTTATAGATGCAGATTTATGGAAAGCTCCATTAGACAGAGATTTGCAAGTAGGGAAGAATATTGTTGTAGCAAGAATAGTTTCGCTCCAGTAAGGTAAGTATGTAGCTAATATAAAACTTAAGACTCTGGGATACATGCAGCATCTACCTGAGGTCACAAAGTTACAGCCTGAGGGCCACCCCAGGGAGCACATGAGAATTTTTGGAGTGCCACTGGCTGTATAGAAGAGTTGTCTTAATTTGGTTGGTGTGAAGGGGCCTCTGAAAAGAAAATTTTAAAAAATTGCTTTTAGTACAGATGTAACAAGAAGTGTCCATCTTGCTCGCAGCTCAGCGGCTCTCTTCAGTGGGGTGCAGTATTTACTTCTGTGGTGACTAGCTGATAAAGGAACAGACATGGTAAGTCTGGAGTTACTTCAGATCTGCCACCGCTAGCACAGCTCAGGCAGACCTGGCAGAAACCAAGTTTATTGTCATTGCCCAGGACAAATAAGTAGACACCTGCCTGTAGACACCTACCACCCCCACGGACACCACCAGAACCTAGGCAGAGTGACAGGTCTCAAATCTGAAGGGAAGCATCACCCCAAGGTGCACTACCAAAAGGGCTGGCAGGAAACAGCCATTGCTGCTGTTTCTTCCTGATAGCCTTTACCAACATGAGAAACAAGTCTCTTCCAGATGGGGGGGGGGGGGGGGGGGAGTGGGGGGGTGACACTGCTAAATGCAACACCACAAATACCTCCTTCAGAAACACACAAGTCACACAGAGCACACCTGTGCTGTCATGGGCACAGAGGTGGACACAATACCTCCAAGGAGGCTGGCACAGCCTAGGTGCTGCCTTTAGAAAATCAGGAGAGTTGTGCTGTCCCTGAACTTGCCATCCCATCTCACCAGGGCTACTCAGTGATGGAACACAGCATGTGGGTGCAAGCACAGCTTTGGAGATGGTTTGGTCTCTGCAATCGGCCCTGCTGCTCAGAGAGCTGTCTTGCAGAGCTTTGTGAGATGTCTCTGCCCAACACTTCCCACGGTTTCTCTTCCTAGGGTGGCAAATGTTTGCAGATCTGTAACATCTGTCTTTGCCCTGAGTGACAGCAATACTTTTGAAACAAGATTCAAGCTCCTTAGAGACTTCCAAAACACAGCTATGCTAACTGTCGTCCCCCCCGCCCCCAACATGTAAAAACCATTCACAAATCCTAAAGCAAGAGCAGATGCTTCATAACTTAGAGTAACTAGGAAAACACTTCAGAGAGAAAGGAAAATGTGAGCTGGTCTGCTCGGACCAGTACTTTGGAAAAGCAGTGCACAGCTTAAAAAACTTAAAAATAAAAAAAAAAGACCATCCAACATGCTGTTTGAAAAGTTCTCATGAGACTTGTGGAGGCTTTCCTTTGCCAAAGAGCCAAGCACATTAGCAAATCCTTTAAAGCTTCAGCCCATCACCTTGTTTAGATTTTTCCTGTTTGAAGTTGCCATGATTAACGTGGGCATCATGTCTGAATCCTTGTTGTCCTCAGCAGACCTCCCCAGCCAACAGTGCTGTGGTAGTAGGGCAGACTTCCTACTGCAGGGTAATGGGAGATGCCAAAAGGAAAACGATCCAGCCTTGTTGCTGGTTTTTGGTGTCAACAGGAGTCACCCAATTGCCTCCAATGAAACTTAGTTTCTCTCTCTCTCTCTCTGGCCCTGATGAATATTGGTGAACTTCACAGCATCAAAACCAGCAAAGACAGGACAGCTGTTCAAGGGGCCAAAAATGTCAGTTTGGGATTGGAAAAAAAAAGAGACAGGGGAGTGGTTGTGACAAGCCAAGAGAGTCTTCTTCCTCATTTGTCAGCATGTTATTTACAGACACACTTCCTTCATCCTGTAGCTGCCAGTTTCCAGATCCTATGTCCACAAATCTATCTTGATAATTGAATAGGCAATATGTGGTCTGCATCCTCTATACAAAGCTTCTCTGAACTGGGACACTTCCCAACTCATTTTAATAAATCATGACTGTAATTAAATTTTTTCACTGCATATTTCTGCAATAAAATCTGTATCATTCACTTATTAGCCTTCTTTACAATCCAGCTATCATTGTGTCTTGCTTCTGAAGCTTTCTTTCATGCCTGGACATTTGAAGAGTGCCATTCTCTTTGAATCCCTCATCTAATTCAGTTGCTTTTCCCTGAATCTTACCTTCAGAGCCTCTCCTTGCTCTGTCTATCTCACCAGCCCCGCTCATGATTCAGACATTGTCCTCGTTGTCAGTGACCACCTCAACCCGAGCCCCATACTCTGCCCCAGAGCTTTCCCTGATTCTCTACAAGAAAGTTCACCCTGGAAGCATATCACCCTCAGGGCTGTCAGACCCTGGGGAGTCTCTAGGGAGGGAACAGGGACAGGATACATGAAGCAGCATGTTGTTTTGCACTTTGTCAGAATTTAACAACTCTTTTTTTTTAAACAGGGTCATTTTTACACAGCAGAGTCCTTTGTCTTCCACCACCTCAAAAAGCATAATGTAAAAGTTTTAATGTGTAAAGTTATAAGGTCAGGTTGATTTTATACTGATACTTTGCTGGTTTTGGATTCAAAATAGATTGAGATATGCCTCTTTTTTCCATAACTCCAAGCTCAGCTTCAAACATGTAAAAGTGGGAAAATTAACATTAAAATGAATCCTTAAACTGTAATTACTTGGAAGATGCAGAGCATAAAGCATTCAAATGGCTCCCACTCAGTGACCCAGTTAAAATATACAGATCAGGCCAGCAAATTTCAGAGACTCAAGGATGAGGAGGCTCTACACTGCTCTCTGCTTTACTGCTGTGCTCTGGTGCAGTCCAAGGAAACAAATAGGTGCCCAAAACACTTTTCCCTCACATGCATTTCCATTAGGTTGTGATCTTCATCAGGCCATATAAGGGAACAGGAAAATACTTGAGATTGCAGGTAGGTTTTGCATGGTGTGTCAAGGTACCGTGTGATCATTGGTGATCAGATGCAGGTACCATTTGTGCTGGCATTGAAAATGCAGCCACTGTGCCACGTTATTGTGAAGTTAAAACAGTTTATATCAGATAAAAGAGAAATAAAATGTTGGTATTTTTCTATTACATAAAAATGGTTTTGTTGAGAGAGGCATTGGTGAAAGGATCACCTAAATTCTAAGAGGAGAAAAAATTAATTCTTTTTTTTATTATTATTTTTCAGAAGAGGCGTATTGGGAATACAGGAAACAATGGAGTGAGCTAATACAAAGCATTATAGTGCAGTGTTAATATGAAAACAGAATGTCCTTGCCCTGCAAAAGGGTAGCGGAGCACAAAATCAGTGTGAAAGACCTCATGAAACTTTGCCCTCAAGATCCCCATGTTGCTTGGCTTCCTACGAGAAAATTCACAGACCATTACCAAGGACTAAAAAGCAACAGAGCTGTCCTCTCTCCCCGCCCCCCCTCCCTTCTGTCTCCTTGTGACCAGCCTTGTTATTTTTAAGGGAAGGTGCAGGAATGAGAAAAGCTCACAGTTACTGTAACCCCCCCACACCTGGCAGGGGGAACACAGGTGATGAGGGACCTCAGGAGCTCCAGCCTCAGAACTGTCAGCAAGAACCAAAGGAATAACCTCATCAGCTGACAGCAAAAGCAAAGGCTTATTTCCCCTGTGGATTATCTGCTAGGGGAAAAGAAGCAGTGTGTACATTCTCACTGCAAGGACATGTCACAGCTGCCTTCCCCATCTTTTCATTACCGGCTTCAGGTTTAATTTCTTTTTTTTTTTTCCTTCCATATTCGTTCACAGCTGCTGGGCAGGGTCTGAAGGAAGCCTGGTGCAGAAGTCACAAGTGTGACCTTTCCCTGTATCACAAGGATGAACTGCAGCTGAGATAAGCAGCCTGATGTTCTCCAGGCATCTCTGCTGCAGCTCTCCTGCTGACATCATTAGGGGACTAATGCCAACACCTCCTGGTCACATTCATCTCAAAGAGCCTGTGCTCAGCTCCCTCTGCTCAGCAAAGCGGGCTCCTGCAGCATGCTTTTTAATTGCCTTTGTAAATGACAGATTGTGTGATACAGACGAGAACTGTGAAACACTAACCTGCATGCTGATGCCCAGGTGGGAAAGCATTCATTGGCTTCTTCTCTCATGGTGGGTTGAAGGTGTTCCTACCTCACCTCTCCTCCAGCCATATACACCTGGCTCTAACAATAGGGCTTCGACCTTTAAATTGGTTTGGGGCCACACAGTTAATCTGACTTTTGGCATGGGTGAGGCAATGAGAGGGTTTTTCAGGGGAGCAGGGGCACATGGTGGGACGTGGTGGCTCCCTGGGAGCCTGCCAGAGCAGTTTCACAACCCCACTCCTCTTCAGCTACTTCTGATCTTCTCAGTAGACATCTACAACAGTCCTGTCTACTATTCCAGGGACTGGAAGAGAAGTAAAGGTGTGGGAAACACAAGTGAGGGATCATAAACAGGCTATGGCAGTTACAGTTACAAGGCAGAATGAGCACACTTCATATGAAATGTGCATTTAAGGAACAGCCATACAATGCTGTAAGGCAAAGAGTCACAACTGAAAGCTCTTGTCTCTCTAAAGAGTTTTTGTTCTGTAAGAAAGCCCCAATCACATCAGTAACAACTAAATATGAATGGCAATAGACCCAACCTCTCTGAAGCCACTGAATACGGAACTATTGCATTCAGTGGGGACAAGACTAGACATACAACACTTAGCACCAAGGTGTTCACTGGCTTAGGTCCACTCCATTTCAAGAGTTGCAGGCTACACGTATTTCCTCTGTAAGATACCATGAACAGCTATGACTACAGTATCTAACAGTCTGATAGAGAAATCTGATGAGCTGGGAAAAGAGTAAATCCAGGGCATCTAAATAAAAGTGAGGCATAGAATAACAGAGAGAACACCTTAACCAAACTTTCCATTTAAAACAGGGCTATCTTCAAAATTTTCTCATGTTGCTCAGGGCCTTTTGATAACTTGACTGTCCAGCGCCTCTGGACACCCCCAGCTCAGCATCTCCCTTTGTGGGAAAAACCTTTTCCGTAGGCACAGTAGGAATGTCCCCTGGTACAAGTTATGCCTGGTGCCTCTTGGCATCTCCTTCTGGGCACCTCTCAGCAGCTTGCTCATCTCTACAACCCCCATTATGTAGCTCAAAGCAGCCTTAAGGCTCCACCTGAATCTTCTCTTAACGCTGAACAAACCCAGCTCCCTCAGCCTTTCCTTGTACATTACAAACTCCTGCCCCTTGACAACATCAGTGGCCATCCAGTTTCCCAATGTCTCTTCTCAAACCTTTTGGGAGCCATAACTAGACACGTTGTGCCAGATGTGACCTCACTTCCCAGCCACACTCGTATTAATGCACCCCATGTCTGGTGCAGTTGGCTCTCATTGTATTGGCACATACTTGACTCACAGTCAGCTTGATGCCCATCAGGACCTTCAGATTATTTTTTTAATAAGCTGCTTTCTAGCTCCACACCCAGCCTGTACAGTTATTATTTCCCAGGTGTAGGACTTTACATTTGCCTTCTTAAACTGCACGATGCTTCTGTCATCCAGTTTCTCCAGCTTGGTCATGTCCCCCTGAATGATGGCAGTTTCACCTTCCAGCATGTCAACTACTTGCAATATACAAAATAACTGGAAGCAACATCATGAAATGGATGCCAGTCAGCTTAATGGTACCGTATAAACTCAGAATAGAGCAAGACTGACAGTTATGCCGCATTCATCCTCATACTGGAAAACACCTCATGCTGCTGTCCTTCACGGGGTATTTGATGCCTGTACTTTTGAAGATGAAACCAAAGGATGATGAAGTTTATAGAGGGATTTATCAAAGACTAGTAGAATTAAGGTCCCTTTTTATCTCTACCTCCAGTGCCAGAAATCAAAATTCTTAGCACCAGCCCAATGCATAAAGCACATAATCTAATCCCCAAAAAAGATGTACTTTCCTGTGACCTTAACTCAGTCATGTAAGTTGGGCAGCAAAAATGAGCTGCTTAAAATAACATCTAAGCTGAGCTTCACTGCTCTTCTACATAGACATTTTGTTTCCACAGGAAACAAAAACCACCACCACCACCAAACAGCTATATTTCTCTTCAGAGCTGCTTAGTCATTCAAATAAAAGGATAACAGCTGAGTAGCAAGAGGCAAGAGTTAAAGGGACAATGATTCTCTGTTCTCAATCATGCAAAACCTGATGTTCAGAGTCAAGGGGGAAATGGTTCCTCTCCACAAACACTTCCCTCATCCTGTTTTCACTCTTGCACACACATCAGCAGCTTTTACTTGGCTCATTTGGATTGTCTATTGTGATATGTTGAAACATCATGCAGTAAGTCAATGTAAATAAATTCTTAAGTCCATTGGAAAGTCAAGTGTGTGCTTAGAAACATACAAAAAAAAAATTAGGAAAAAATTCCCAGCCTAAAGGGGAACATGTGGCAGTTTCCAGTGTTAAGATCTGGATGGCAGGAAGAGCAACTCTTGAGCACTCACCCATCCAAAGGAGCAGGTGGACAGCCTATCCTAAGGATGGAGGTTCCCGCTAGCATTGTCAATTGAATAAATGGTCCTCTCCTGAGGTGTGCTTGCCTCTGTGCTGAACTTCTCTAAGATAGAAGATCCCACTGCATTTCCTTTGATTTCAAAAGTTTTCTGGACTGAGATCCAACACAGATGTGCTCGAACTGTCCACAAGAAAGACCTGTTGGAATAACAATAGCTCAGTTAGGCTACACTTATTTTCTACTTATCTACAAACTCCCAGAAGAGGTGCTAAAATTTAATTTGGGGAGAATAAATAAACTAGAAAAAAAGAAAACAGAGAAAGGGAACTCAAGGATGCCCCCTCTCTCCCTCCAACCTAAAGGGCTCAAACCCATAGTCCTACAGCCCAGAGCAGAACACCAACCCCTTCCTGTCCCGGTCTGAACATCTCACAACTGCAAGGGCAGGGACTGTGTTTATGACTTTCTTATGAAGACTTCTCCTCTATGGAAAGATGTTTTTCAATCAACTGACAAGGCATGGTAAGGGACAGGTAGGAAAGGGAGAAAGTAAAGGATGGTAATTATGCAGTTAGGACAGAAAGAGAGAGGGAGAAAAAGAAAGGTGGCAGGGCACAGAAGGAAAGCAACCACTTGGAAGTTTGACGAATAGTTGTTTCATAATGAGAGGAAATGGTCTCAAGTTGCATTAGGCCCAAGAGCTTTTGTCCTGAGATGTAATAAGCTGGAAGGTTTGTTCTGTCTTTTGAGACAGTCTTTTATATTCAGCTGCAGGGTAGAAACCAAAGTAGAAAACAGCCCTGCTCTTGGAATCAAGATCAGAACTCAAGTAGTTTTGCTCTGCTGTTTACCCCAGACCATTTCCTCAGAATGAGCCTTTTGCACATGACCATTTCCTTGGGGTTCCTGCTTCCTTGGCTCTGCTTGCATATGATCTGAATATCTACCCTGCTTTCCAAAGAGCACTTCTGTCTCTCTCTCCCCAGAAGGCAAGTTAACCTGCTCATTTCTTCATTTTCATTCAGTGAGCCATTAGATCCAAGGAACAGAGTCTGTGCAGTGGAAACACTCTGAAATGCTGGCTGCTAGACCTGCCTGAAAGATGCATTTTGTCCCAGTTTAGCTGATAGGCACACTTGATTCTTCGGATGCAATGTACACCATGCACATGCTGTTGGCTTCTTATCCCCTGAACAGAAAAAAAAACAATAAATCAGCCTTAACATAGATAAATGACATATATTGTTTTATAAGGCATTTCCTCTCCTCCACATGTCCTTTCATTTAAAAAAAAAAAAGAGTGCCAAAATGGGAAGGAAACCCCTTGTTTATCTTTTCACATGCAGCAAACATGAGCTCACTTACCCACCCGACCTGCAAGAACACCTGTGTGTTGCTCCCTCTGCTAGCACAAAGCCACTAACCTTGCTTGGTCTCTGCCCAAGAGGCACCTGGAAGGATGCAAAGTGAGGGGGGTTCAATCACTCTGAAATAGATATGGCAAGATGAGCTGGTGAGGAAGAAAGAGTCAAATTGTCTCAGGCCCCTGTAAAATCCCAGACTCTGTTCTCAGTAACATGATCAGATTTGGGGCTAAATTACCAGCTTTGACAGTTCTAATAGAGACGGTCTGCCAGCACTGTAACTGTAAACAGAACCAACATCTGAACATAATAATAATGACGATAAAAAATAATGTTACCATGGCCCACACCCACAGTTTTGCTTTGGCTGTTGGAAAAAGGATGGTGAGGACGTTTGGATCAGCAGCTTCATTTCAGCCAGTGTTTCCGATAAGTGTGTCACCACATTTGGCTCTGGAAAATATTAAGCACAACATAGAGCTCATTCCTAGATGATGTACAAGCAGCTTGTTTTTCTCATTTCACCACAAATCTTCTTTATATATACACTGCAAATACATAGATACCACACACAGAGCACGTCTGTAGGGCATGATTTTCCAGCATCACGTTAGATTTATGATTTTGTAATTCCATAGACTTTAATGAGATTTACCAGAAAAAAGCTGGTTCACAAAGAGACAGGACACAATATGAACTTGAACGTGTTACTTGTGTATCCACTCAGAGTAGTTAGCACAGGCCGGCACCTGGCACACACAATGAGTTAAATTTGCCTCGTACTTCATCAGATCCTGATTTCAGTTGCACATAACTGCCAAACGTTGTGTTCACAGAAATTTTCCCTCTAACGGGCTTGCCTCAGGCTAAATATTTTCAGACATTTCCAGCAAAATTAGCCCAGCTATTTTGAGGATGAATTTAAGTAAAACCACAGCATTTCACCAGCATTAAGAAAGGCTCTGACTCCTTTATTTAGAAGCTCTTGAAGTTTGTAGCAAGGCTTCAAGACACTGGCAGGAAGCAATATGCTGTAACCCAGAAGGGGATATGCTGCTGCCTTGGAAATCCATCCACAGTCTAAGGAGATGTGCCCAAAGCCAGTGATTCACACTCAGCCACTGACTGCACTCTGGGTCCTGAGCTACCCACTTGCGGTCACGCTGGCACACTCCATCACCACAGAAGGCCTCTGCACTGGCACAAGGCTCACAGCAAACCTGCGGTGGATAAAATCGTTTACAAGGAGCTGATTGACTCCCCAAGTATTGTGCTACATAACTACCTCACGTTTGCTGTGCAGGCTTCAGCGAATGGAAGCTGGCTGAGTTCGGAGGGACGCTGAGGTAGCAGCTGGGTGATACAGGCAAGTGGCAAACTTGCCTAATAGGAGGGAACAAGAAAGCTGCCCTAAGTTAGAGGTGTGGTATTTGGGATTGTTTTTTCATAAACAGCTACTGGCAACACCCTAGTTAACACTGCCCAAAACTTCCTGCTACTGTCTTTGCTCAAGCAGGTCTACCTTCGTTTCAGCTGCTTGCTCCTAAGGAAACAGAAAAATACTGTAGGATGACGAGCTTTTCTTGGTACATGAGCCATCTTTAGACAAGACAGAAACAGAAGAATTTAGAGCAGACCGAGCCTCTGGAGTGAAAAGATCCAACAGCCCACCTCCAGACCAAGCAAGGCTTTTCTATAATTCTCTGCTTTGGGGATCACCACGGCATACAGCAGATCAGCAGCATGTACAGATGACACCTCTCCTTATGTCACCCCACTCCTGGTGACAACACCCAGGCAGCGCAGGTAGAAGGAAGCAACCACCTTCACAAGCAACAGAGCAAGAGACAGGAGGTGAGACAGGATGCTTGCACAGCAACTCAAAGCAAAGCCCAGGTTCTTCAAACATCTGAACAACACCCTAGCAAAGAAAGCAGCCCACCTTCTTCTAGCAGTTGGCCATAGAGACCAGCAGATCAAAGCAAGCCCAGAGCACACCCTGTATCGTTCAAACAGGGCGTTCCACCTTCAATTTACATTTCTTTCACAATTCTTGCAGACTAGCTGTTGACCACTCACTGTGGACACTGATGGTTGTAGACTGCAGACCACTCTGCCAGAGCGAATAGCTCTTCAGCGCTCTCACTGAACACTCTTAACTCAAGTGGAGGTCTCTGCTAAATCTCAGTATAAATAAGCTCAGCCATTTTGCTGGCCTCTGCAAGAGTACATATGGTTCTGTATGGTGGGAAAGTGGCTTTTTGCAATTTGCTTTTAAGAACAAGTGTAGGAAATTATATACAAAGCAAGGTTAAGAGAATATTAAGGTTGCAGAATCAAGCAGTTATAAGACAGGAACTGGTTGATAAAGTCTTAGTCACATAAAAGAAAAAAATAAATGGCTGCCCCCTCCCTGGAGGTGTTCAAGGCCAGGTTGGATGGGGGGCTTGAGCACCCTGGTCTAGTGAGAGGTGTCCCTGCCCATGGCAGGGGGGTTGGAATTTGATGACCTTCAAGGTGCCTTCCAACCCTAACCATTCTATGATTCTATGATAAATAAAGGTGCTTTGATAGCAAAAAAATGTTCTCTGAAACACAAGTTAGATAAATAGAAATAAAAGAATAAGGCTGTTTTGTTTGAGAGAACAGCTTCTCAAATCACGATTGTCTTTCCAGACTACTTCCTTCTCTACTGCCTAAACTCCTGCCAAATTGCAGCTAGCTTTCACATGGAGATTTCACAAAAGGTTAATCTTTGCACTTGAGAAGTAAGCAAAGTTTGGGCTTCAGAGGCGATTTTCCCACATCATTCTGAAGAGTTAAAATGGTTCAAATTGAGTACCTTGAATTTACCACACTGAAAAGCTGCAGCACTACATAATTCTTCCTGCAATTTTTCTTCATCTATAAAGATGTTCTTCATCCCTTGCAGTGAGTCTGCTACAGTTAAGAGTTAGACTTATCAAGGTGAAATCTGGCATTCAGTGAAAGGAGGAAAAAACATTTCAGAACAAGTCTGGGGTTGTGCAAACAATCCCAAATTTGCCCTCTACCCACATACTTCTCTATTATCAGAGATATCCCAAGTGCATGCTGCATTTGTTAAGTTAGAGTAAGGGGAAAACCATTTCCCAGGAACCCAAGGAAGGATGCTTGTTGTGAGGTAAACAGAAACCTCTGCAGGCCAAGCTGCACCTGCCTATAGGAGGAGAGCAGCCAGCAATCAAGGAGCCCTGCAGTGGTCAATGGATGGCTGAAGAAGGCTGACTGGCCACGCAATCCCCACCACACATTGCCTGAGTGTCAGTCCAACACATGCTTGGTCCTTGCAGCAGAGTCTGCGTGGGCAGCAGATGTTCACAGATTGGCCGTTGCATCCTGGTCTGGAGAGTTAAATCAGCTCATACCAGGGACAGAGGTGGGATGTTGCCATTCTGGCTCCTCCAGTGTGTTCTGCGCAGCTTGGGTTCCTGTTGTGAGAAGAGCAGTAAGGGCCTGAACAGAGGAAAGCAAAAGTCACACTGAAGGAGATATTTTTGGAGCCTGTGATGAGGAACTATTGGATCCCAACCTAGAGGAGACACACAAAAGGCTTTGACTAATGGGTGGTATGAGGGAGGTTAAAAAAATTGAAAAATCATAGAAAGAAATGTGGCAAGAGAAGCAAGAAAGTCACATGAAATCAACACAAATCCAAACCCTTTTATTTGAGAACTCCAGCACGCTGCAAGCCCTGCAGCAGTCTGTCGCCAGCAGTTAGTGTCACAAGCTTCGCAGAGCCCTATCTGCAGGTCGGAACGGGCAGCTGAGGCAAACAGGCGCGAAATCTGGTGACATTGCGCACGCAGAGCCTGTTGAGGCACTTTCAAATGTCAGTCAGGTGAGAAGCTTGCAGAGGAAATAGATATGGGAGCAGCATGGGTTGCAAAGGACTAAATCTGAAACTACAGGATAGCCACAGCTCGAGGCAGGTGTGGGAATACATAGGAGAGGGTGATTAGTAATGGAGGAGCCATTTAAAAATGGCAACATGTCTTATTTGTAGCCGTCAAGTTCTGTTTTTCGCTGACAGAAACTATGTGGCCTTTTGGGTTTTTTCCTCAGAAGCCTTTTTACCAGACCCCCCCAAATCTTCAGACATCAGTGAGTGCAAGATCAGACCTCTGGAGAAGGGCCAGCAGAGTTCAAAGCACCTGGTTGGAAACCAAAGCAATGCTGACAAGCATTGAGCGAAAATTTATGAGGTCCTGATTGCTAAAAGTGTATGTTTGGGATATAAAAAAGTAACAACTATGCCACCCACACCGTTTACTCTTTTCTTATGTGTGGAGCTTTAGGCTAGCATGTTTAAACATAAAACAATATCTGAGCACTTTTTTAGACAGCATGTATAGAATTTCTAGACTAACATTTCGTATCGTGGCTTGCAGTTGAGCATACTATACACCTGCCTCTATACATGTCACTATTTGGGCTAAAAGTTGGCTTATGTATAACTCAAAGGAACTCCTGCTCTTTTGGTTCCCACCTGTTTATATGGAGGTTTCATGGCAGACAGCACCAAAAAAAGACAATTTATAGAAAATAAAGGTTAAAGTCTTGGGTGATTTATCTTGCAAGGCTTGTGAAATTTGTATTCCAGTAAAGATGCGGTTCTGCCCACAGAATAAATTGGTCCTGGCTTGAGTAACCCTCCTAGAAACAGAGAATGACCTGTTCATGAGGAAGAGCAATGGATTGCCAGGTAGGGTGGCAGGCAACAGCAGGGTCTCACATCTGGAGACTCTGGAGCCTTTTATAAAGCATCAGAGCTGCCCAAAGGAGCTCTGTCTGCCTGCAGGGATTCCTCTTCATGACAGTACTGCCACAAGGTAGTCGGTCATCATCCAGCCACATTCACAGTGGCAGGCAGAGAACCTGGATGTAGATAAATGTCAGGGCTGCCATGTCCTATAGCTGAAGTCTGCAGTCAGCCACACCACAGTATGGTCCCAGAAACCGCATCTCTGAGTGTCTCCACACTCATCAGGAGAAATGAAGGCAGCATGCAGAGGCACATCTTTGCCCAAGAGCTGCTGCAGCAGCCATGGCTCCAGTGTTAGTTTTACAGACTGTCCTGGCTATACTCTCAGGCAGCTACACTGGAACCACAGAATAATTTAGACTGAAAAGACCTCTGCAGGTCATCTAGTCCAATGTCCTGCTCAAAGCAGGGCCAACTAGATTAGGTAGGTCAGGGCTTTGCCTTGGTTCATTAAAATGAAACTCATGCTGCAAAAAGCAAATCCCTTGCCTCTTTAATCAGAGAGACGTATCACCTACATATGTGCACCAAAACCAGAACATTTGCCACATAGTCTTAGGATGGGGATCCTGTTGGGCAGCAGAAGCCATTGGTAAATTTACTGTATAACTTTATATCACAGTGGAGCACAGAGAGGATCATATCAAACTTTCCTTCCTTTGGTACTGCAAAACCACCGTTTTCTTGCCTTATAGGGAAGAAAAAGCTCATATAATTTTTCCCTGGGACCTAGTCACAGCAGAGATCAGGGAAACTAGGAGATGAATATCTCTGAAAAAGGAGTGACACATTGAGAGATTTCACAGAGCAATTGGGGGTGCTTCATGTCTATCTGATAATCTCCATATGAAGTCAGGTCAGAAAACCAGTATTTCATAATGGGGACATTGCAGACAGTGCTCTGCTTTAATGAACTCTCTTCCACTTGGCAGAATAGGCTGGCCTGACAGAATCATTCCTTACCTGAATTTAAACATTTTGGTGCCTGAAAGTACCTTTCTGTAACCACCATCAATTAAGCTCTGAATACTGCAAAGGAGAGGGAAGCTGTGCCTACATCTGTCACCTTGTGCAATCAAACCTAACCAAAATTATAACCTTCTGGGAATGACAAATTGGTGATATACAGAATGAAAATCATCTTGATGGCTAGCCAAGATCTGCCTGATCTGATCTTCCTAACATGCTCACTATTTTAAAAAAATCCCAAAACTTACACGTACATCATTCTTTAAGGTTATGGGATGAAAAATCATACATGATAAAAATTCCAGGGCATGACTTTTGGGATGTAATGGCAAAAATTTTTTGTTGCAGGTGGTTTTATAAATGGTGGCACTCCACTCTCAGGGCTTTTTCTCTACAGTCAGCTCTTCCTCTGCAGAACATAATCATGCAGAGAAAGACTGGGTGATGATACATGTCATGGTTTCACCCCAGCTGAGAGCCAAGCACCATGCAGACGCTCTCTCTAAGAGGGGGGTGAGGAGATTGGGGTGGGCGAGTGGGAGAGGAAAGGAGGGAAAAGAAAACAAAAAACCACAAAAAACCCCAAACCTCACAGGTTGGGATAAGGACTGTTTACTGGGACAGCAAAGAGAGAGAGAAAAAAAATAACACTAACAGGACTTTATGGCAAAATAAACAAAACTGGTGAAACACAATGCAGTTTCTCACTGAACCACACAACTCAGGCCATACAGCTCAGAGTTGTCATGAAGCTAGACCATCTGCAAAACCACACGTCCATGCAAATGGTATGAAATAGCCTCTTTAGCTATTTTGGGTCACCTGTCCTGGCTGTGTCCCCTCCCAGCTTCCTGGGTACCCCTCCTACCTTCTCATCTTCTCATTAGCAGGCCAATACGAACAACTGAAAATTCCTCGACTGTTTGGCAAAAACTGAAACCATCAGCGTGCTATCAGCACTGCTCCCATCCTAACTTAACCCTATCCTAGCCAAAAGCAGGGCAGTACATCAATTGCACAAATGAGTTCTTGCTTGTCACAGATGAGTAGTTCCCATTATCTGAACACATAGGAGGAATGAAGCAGAAATTTCTAGACTTCTAGTATGCAATATAAAAATGTCCTGTGCTAGCAATAATCCTGAGGACAAGCCTTTATGCTAAAAGCAAGATGGCTATAGATGAAACTTATTATCTTTCCTGCAAGAGAAGAGAACAACAGATACAGAAATAAAGCTCTTGTACAACAAGAGTTGCAGAGCAACTTTGTGAACCTTACAACCAAGGTTTACCACTCCATATAAAGGCATTCTGTCATTCCCCAAAATAAATAGTAACAGGGCCAAATGCAAGATAAAGGCAAGAGCGGGAGGAAAAAGCGCCTTAGACTGCTAACAAGGGCATTTCAGAAAACTGCCAAAAAGGATGCTTGACAGAGATTACAGTGTCATATATACAGAGATCCAGGATACTCTCCTCTCAAGTACTCCTTCCTTGGATGCTCAGTTGGCCTAGGAAATTGAGGTGATGGGGTGTGTTGAGATTTCTTGTTCCTTCAGCCTGACTGCCACAGATATTCCGTCAGAAGGAACCCACGAACATGCCAACAAAGTGAAAAGCAAATCTCTCACATTATCATAGGTTTCCACCGTTTCCCACATGCGTATTACAGTTTTTAGGTGGTCTTCAAGGACCCTGGTGGTCGTTTACTGCATCCTCTCATCTTCATCACTGTGCCCTCATTGTGAGCTTATCATTCTCTTTGTTTGCCAGAGCTGCAGGACTGGTCTTGGGTCCCCTTGCATCCTTGAGGCACCCTGATCTCGGAAATAAGTTCCTCTTAAAAGATTTGTGATGCACTGAGGTATACAAGGCCATTGCTATCTTATCCAGTGTTGCTGCTTGCTTAAGGATTTAAAGTAGTAAATTTTCTACTATGCTAGTTCTAGCTATTGTTTCCATCTTGTGGGCTCAACGCTGCTGGAGACCAAACCACAGTGTCAGAAGTATGTAAGAAAACCTATAGAAATGTCTTGTGCTGTCAGTTTTCTTAGGAAATGCTGAACTTGGAGCAGTTCTCCAACACCATCAGAAAGATGGTTCACTTCATGGAGAGCCTTTAGTGCTACAAAACTCTGAACCACAAACTGATCCAACAAGTTAGAAGAGCCCCTTTCTTTCAGTGTCACCCTGGACTGTCCCTCTCTTTGCCTTCTGGCTCCTGTAGCAAGTCAGGCACGTGGCAAAAAATGTTCCAAGCCCATGAGTGGCATCCAGTATTATACACTGGACGTGTTACTGATAGTTTGAATATACCAGGTATTTTTAGCCATTGTAAGCAGTTCCAAGTATTCAGGTTTTTGCAGCTCTGTCAGTTAACATGCCAGGATGGCACTAGCAGAGTCGGTTCTTGCTTTGGCTTAACACAGACGTTTTCAGAAGAATGATCTCCCTGAGAACTCCCCACTGTGCTTAGCTTAGCAGATAGTTATTTCAGTAATAGTAGCTTTCTGCAAGGAAATAGGAAAGGTACTCTGGCTGGAGATATTCAGAGTTACCTGCCACGGTGAAAATGGGCTCCAGCAGGCCAGGAAGCCATCCTACTTGAGAAATGGCACAGAGGGATTCGACAGAAAGATTATAGAGCAACCAGCCTTTTTAAGAGCCAGCCGGAAGGCATCCGCGTTTCCTGACCAGCCGAAGGAGCCTGCCCGAGCAGCAGGACGGCATGAGGGGAGCCAGAGCCTTTTCATACGGGCTGGCCGAGCCGCAGGACCCCTGCCCCGACAGAGGGGTGGCCCGGCGGCGGTCAGCACCACGGACAGCGGTACGGCCGCTCCCGCCCAACCGTGCCCGCCCCCCCCCCCCTCCATCCCTCCGTCCCTCCCCACCGCACAGCTGGCTGGATGAACCGAACACCAGCCCAGCGCCGAGGTCATGCGTCTCGGCGTGGTGCCCCCCACGCATGTCCCTTGGGGAAGGAGCTGGAGGCAGGACACCTCAATGAATAGGAGTCACAGGAGGAACTGCTAGGGATGGGTGTTTCGTGCAGGGCTGTACCCGATTGTAGCAGGGCTCAGGTCCGTGGTACTGACCCAGGCTTGGTACCAGAGAAAAAGCATTTCCCCAAAATATGGCAATAGGAATCTAGGAGACTTACAGACGCATAAGGAAAAAGCACGGGCTCTGTAACTGAGTAAACAGCTCTGTATCTTCTGTGTAAACTTGAAGTGTGTCTGCACACTCCCTCTTCCCCATTGCTGTATTTTTTTTATCTAGACCTTCACACAGCGTGGTCTGCCTCTCAGTACAGCCATAAAGAGACAATGCATCTTGCACCCGATGGATGGCTGCACAGAAACTAAAGCTTGATGGCAAAGCTTGAGACTGGGAAGCACGGCTGTGCCAGCTGCATAACTCCATATTAGGGCTGAGCAAATAGTTTCAGAGTCAGGAATGTGCCTCTACTTTCCTCTGCAGTAAACACAGAGTAAGTGACTGTGTGCCTTTCTCAACCTTAAAAAGACAGTATTTCCCTGTTTAGCCTTTCCTTCTCCACCAATATGCTTTGTCATCTCAAAACAAGGAACCTGTATCCTTGAAACCTCCAGAGATCCCTCCATTCATCCAGTTCTTCCATGCTTAGATCCTTTATCAGGAAGAGGCTCCTGTTTCTCTTGTGAATAAGGAGTCACCTGCTTCTCTCAGCAAGCAGAACCTACCAGACACCTACTGACACTTTGCAATTGAAGTAGACACCAATTTCTCATGTAGGTTCTCCTTTTATAGCTCTCCCTCCCACAGACCTCTAAAGCATGAGCCATTGAGTTTATACCTCCCCCTCCACAGAACTCTATAGTTTAGGGTACTGGAGAATCTGTAGTTCATGCTTTAGCTTTCAGACAGCTCATAGGAAGCAACATACCTTTGCAATTGTAGCAAACGCTACTTCAAGCAAGCTGCAGTTTCCAGGGTTAGAAATTGCATAGTAGTGGGACTCATGCCTAATGCTTATTGCTTCTTCTGCTCATTTCCTTTCAAATGCAAAGTCTGATTACCCTCTGACTCTGAAGTGGAGCCACTTCATCCAAAATTATTGCCATTATTACATTTTGAACAAGCCAACCACCTGCCCTCCTAATCATCTCTGCCCACACAGCCCAGCCAAGCTACTCTGCCACTGCTAACCCTGGATTCCCCCTGCCCACCCAACAGAAAGAGCAGCAAGATCAACAGGGTAATATCCTGAGCAATCCTGATCTCTGAGCTGACCTGGCTTTGGGCAGAGGTTGACTAGAAACCCCCTAAGCTCCCTTCCAACCTTAACTCCTTGGTGGTTCTAAGTTTCAAGCAGACAAAGCAATAGAAACCAATAGAAAACCTGGATTTGTAACATATGGTGCACCATGGGTTACATGTTTCCCTTTTAGGGTTTTCCCCTAATTCTAAAGGGCTAGCTAATAGTCACCACACAGCCAGGGACATGCCACATTTAATAACTCACAGACAGCATCTCACTTACCTTTCCAAACCATTCCTGATGGTCTTTTTTCCAGGTCCTCCAAATTTGACATCCATAGATTATCTGCCAGAGCACTCATGGGTGAACGGCTGACCTGAATACAGCCTGACAAATTTCCTGAATGCTGTAGTATCATTTACTTGGGGTGGAGCATCCACGGTAAAAGACAAAAATTGAAAGCACCAACAATGTTACAATAGATGGTGCAATTAGGGCAACACAGCACACTGTAGAAGAAAAGCTGGGCAAGGAAAAGGTGTAATTTACCATAACAAGACAAAGCATACACATCAAATTACTCCTGTGTTTCAGAATCTCTCTTATGTACAAGCATCACCAAAACTGACTGCACGCTGGTACACAATCAGCAAACAACAAGCAGAGATTTGCCTTCTCTAATTACTGTTGGTTACAACCCTCTTAGCATTTTTCTTTCCCCTCCAAATACACCTATGGGGAGTGTACTCACATTAGCAGAATTAGCCACCCAGGATGGTTCACCTCCCTGAGCTCACTTTAAAAGAAGAGAGTTAAGCTTTGCTTGAGGGTGATTTAAAGCATAGCTCAGAAGCACAACTCCAACTGTCCCCCACACTCCTACAAAAGCCAAACAAGACCAGCCTCTTACCCTAAATTAGGAGCCTAAAATCAGGTGTATTTTTTTCCTTATTTCCCCATTAGCACTACATCTCCCGGTGCTCAGCTGTGTCTTTTTAAAGGTCATATCCACAGCTGGTCTATTTTTCCTCCCTATTTTTCTTCAACCAATAACAGGATATTATAAAAAAACAGTATGAAAATGTTGTACAAAATTATTTGTGAAACAGGAACTGTTCAGGAAAGTATGAAATGTTCCCCAGTGCCTTAATATGGCTTTGGAAATTCATTAGATTATGAACTGTTGGTGTCTTCTTAGGTAATCCCCCGCAGCAGAATAAATCTTGGACTTGGGCATCCCATAACACAAGTGGCCTTGGATGAAAGCCACAATGATGGAAACAAAATAAACTTGCACATGTGCTTTGACATTATGTTTACATAGCTGTATCCAGAATCATGACTGAGAGCATTTGTTTACAAATAACAGAAGCTGGAGATCTAAGGCAAGATCCTGATACCCCGTAAGACCCCTGCACCCTAAAGCTGTATCACAGGCAGCAAAGTGAGAGGGTAACAAAGCCTGCCCAGAGCAGGGGGGGAGACAAACACAAGCAGTCTCCCCTACCCCATGACAGGCAGCCAGGCACAATTTGCAACCACGAACAGCTGCTACTTCAGCCAGGCAGCAGCAGTGGTTTTCCAGGATGTGTATTTTATTAGAAGAATTACCAATCACCAGGTAATAGAAAATCCTGCTAAAAAAAACAAACATGCTTTTGCCACCATTAGGAAGAAGGAACCACAAGAACTAAGGTATCCGGAGATCCCTTCTTGATAGAACGAACTTGGGCAGCCAGGAAAGTCCTTCAGATCCTTCAGCCTGGTGGTGCAGATGGCTGTGGGTTATGAAAGGTTCAACCATACTTAAGCATCAAGGGACCACAATGGGAAAGTATTAGCAACTTCCTTTACTTCAGTCCTACCTTCATGAAATCATAAAACCTTATGATTAACAATAAAATGGACTAGATATCCCGTAACTAAAAATTAGGAGTAGGAACTCATCCTTGGAACAATTTCCATGCTTGCTCTTCCATTAAAATCAGTGCTTGGGGGACAATTATGCACAGATACTCTCTTGGCCAGGATCTTGCCTGCCATCCTCCTCCCACCCCCCAGATGATGCAGAAAGGTCCTGTCAGTCTTTCTTAAAAAAAAAAAAAAAAAAAAAAATTAACAAATCATGCTGTGAATTCTTGTTTGGCAGAATTCAATAACTGTGATCCCTGTTGTACTGAGGAACTGTTTAATCTCACTCTGACAGATTTCAGAGCAGCTTACACGAAGCAATGGATGTCCCATTCAGTGCACTGTTCAGACCCCCTGGGGTGCTCTTCCATTATTCTCACTGTGGTTTTATCTGCATCCTCTAGAAAGGTATTTATGGCAAGAGAAAAACATGACACAGTATTTGCTTTCTCCGTACAGATGTAGTTCTTCCAGAGCACAGACACAACTGCTACTGAGGTCCAAGTGTCAGCTCCACAGCTGTAGGCAAACCCTTATGCAGATGTGCATTCATTTGGCTCCAATAATTGCACTTTGCACAACAGCCTGTTGAAGTATTCAGGTGTGAGACAATGTTACCTTGTGCTAAAAAGGACAGTATGCATTCTTTGTATTTAATAATTAGGGAGACTGAAATTGCATAGGGCACCCTTACCTGTTGCAGTTGCATACCCTGCTCTACAAGGTACTGAGAGATAGGCAGCCAGCGTCTTTAATAATAAAGAACACATCCATTATTCATATAGCAATATGACCTTTTCAGACTCTCCTTCTATGTGTTACTCTGAATCTCATTTATATGACTACACAGAATTTTCCTGATCTGCACACAAATCTAGCTAGCTTGAGCTCTGCCAGGAAAACCATAAATTTAGTGGGAAACTGCATGGGAGTGGTTGATTTCATCAAACGGTGTGGTGGTTTGACCCTGGCTGGAGGCCAGACACCCACCATAGTCACTCTATTGCTCCCCTTTTCAGCTGGATAGGGAAGAAAATATGTATTGAGAGGCTCAGGAGTCAAGATAAGGACAGGGAGAGATCATTCCGCAATTAGAGTCATAGGCAAAACAGACTCAACACAGAATAAAGGACAGAAACTATCTAATTGATTACACTGCACTGCACACCCAGTGACACCAGTTGGATAATGAGAAGTGTGACCAGATCTTAAAACACCTATCCCCAACCCCTTCCTTCTTTGCAGACTTCACTTTAGTCATGATTTTGTTCCCTTCCTCCCCCGCCCAGGTGTCACAGGGGGAGAGAGGGATGGAGGTTTCAGTTTGCCTTGTTACCTGGAGGGGGGTAGTGAGGCCGGGCATTCCTCTTCCCATGCTCCAGTGTGGGGTCCCAACCATGGGAGACAGTCCTCCATGAAGTTTTCCAACATGAGACCTTTCCAACAGGGCTTCAAATCACGGAATGTCTCTTGGTCTTTCAGGCCCAGGCTGCTCCAGTCTGGTCCTCCATGGAGTCACAACACACCCAGCAAACCTGCTCCAGCATGGGCCTCTTTTTGACAGACTGCAGATCTTCTGCCAGGGGCTTTCTCCAACATGGGTCACAGAATTTTCCATATATCTCCACCTGCTCCAGCACAGGGTCTTTCCACAGGCTGCACGTAGGATCTCTGCTCCCCATCATCTTCCGTGGGCTGCAGGGGGACAGCCTGCTTCACCATGGTCTTCTCCAGGGGCTGCAGGGGAATCTTTCTCACCAGCACCTGGAGCACCTCCTCAACTGACCTTGGTGTCTGCACAGTCCCTTACATCTTCTCATTCCCTTCTCTGGTGACAAAAAGCAGTTGTTTATTTTCCTCTTACACGATTCCCAGAGGCACTCTGACCACCGCTAATGGGCTCGGCCTTGGTCAGTGGCAGGTCCGGCCTTGAGCCGGCTGGTGTTTGCTCTCTCAGGCCTGCAGAGAGCTTCTGGCTGCTTCTTGCAGAAGCCACCCCTGCAGCACTGCCCTTCCCCTTCGCCCCCCCCCCCCCCCCATGCCCTATCCCCAGAATCTTGCCATGCAAAACCATAAAAATCAGGTAATTATTTAAATTATTCATTTAACATATCTGATACCAAGAGGAAGCACACACTGCTTTCAGCCTTGCTGGGGAACAACCGAAAGAAATTACAATTTCAAGAGATTTAGACTTTAGCATTCAGCTCAAGAATGTGGTTTTAGCTAAAAGATCTATGCTTTGTCAGAGGGCAGGAGGCAGCACAGGAGCCATATATTTACTTGGATGAAAAAAATATACTCTTTAGAGCCTCTTAAAAGTGGCAATCACAACCTACAGCTTCACAACCCATACAGACTGTTTGTTAATACCTGCAGAGAGGATTTACGTGTCACAACACCCTGATACATGGTATGGGTGATACCACAGGTCACTGGGAGTTCTGCTCCCACATCATCAGGTCCATTTGAAACCCTTGAGAGGAATTAGGAATCAGCACATCATTCATCACCTAGCTGAGAACTGTTTTTTCCACGGGAGAGCTCATCATACCAAGCAACCCACACAAAATACAATTAAGCAATGTCACTACTAGACAGATTAAAACTGCAGCTCAACAGAGGAACTCGCTGGTATTAAGCAATTTCATAAATGAAGTATGTTTTGGCAGAGGTTCTCTGGAAGGTACCAGTGGTGATCCAAACATTAGCAAATTTCTTGGGCAAAATCCTGGTTTCATTAAAGCCAATGGCAAAACTCCTAGGCACTTCTGCGGAGCCAGAATTTTAATTTCTCAAGCCAGCTGCAACACATAGCTCTGGGCAAACTACACCAACTCAACCTCCCCAGCTATAAAGATGGGCCACTGACCACTGCTCTTGGAGATGCTGTGGAGGATTCATAGATGTACAGAAAAGGGCAACATCAAACAGCATGATTTAGCAAACTGTCTGCTTCAGCAACTCACCATCAGGGAAACACTCCACTGATAGAAACATCAGGCTTGCAGTTTCAGCAGGGTTAATCTCTTGTCCTGTGGAGGTTTGGTAGAACTATCTTCTGTATAAATTCCATACACAGAAGACCAGCCCGAGCTCCAGTGCCATCCCCTCTCTCAAGATTGCAAGATCACTATCTTCACTAGTTTGATAAGTTGAGAACTGTATTCAGAAGATGCGTAACAATCTTACCTGCATCGAACATCAGCTCTGTTCTTCTGAATTCCAAGCATGTATGTGAACAGTTGCCTTCACAAGTCTCAGATTAACAAACACAATGCTACACAAATGCACATATTAACTATGGATAATGCACTCATTTGTTTGAAATTAATTCTGGGGTGTTTTTGCAAGTAAGTTTTATGGCAGTATAAAGAGAGGCTCCTTGCTAGGTGGCATGCTACATTTTTAAAATAAATCCTCCCATGTAAATGCACAACAGATGTAACTTTCAACCTAGGGCGTAAGATTGATTACTGCTTTTAAAGCAAATTCAGCACAGTTTAAGAGACCACTGTACAGAATTTTTTAAGCTAGGAAGAGGCTCTTCTTGTCACCAATGTGTTTTGCATTTGTCAATTCTTGCCCTCAAAGCCAACCTCCAGTTCAGTATTTTAGGCTTCTGACAAACCTGATGATCCTGCAATTCAACCTGCTGATGTAGCACATAGTGGTTTCTCTTTAGTCACTGCAGGAATGGGCTCCTATCTTTGCTTTTTATGTCAAAAGAAATCTGCATGGCCTCTTTGGTCTCTTTTTGAGCCCAAAAACATTTCAGGTGGTTCATGCTAAGCCTATTACCAACAGCACATGCAATCAAAAGCTATTTTCACACACTGTTTGTCAATTAAAACAAAAAATACAGCTGTGATCAAAGAATGGACTCTCACTTATACTGTCTTATATTCATTCCTTTGCCTCATACACTTTCGTATAAATATTTATTGTTTTGTATTTTCTTCCTCTGTCCCTGGAAAGGTGATGGAACATTTTATTTCTGAATGCCATCTCCAAGTAATTGGAAGAGAAGGTCATGAGGAATAGTCAGCATGGATTCACCAAGGGGAGATCGTGCTCAACCAACCTTGTAACCTCCTATGATGTCATCACCGGCTGTGTAGATGGAGGGAGAGCAGTGGATGTCATCTACCTTGACTTCAGCAAGGCTTTCGATACTGTCTCCCATGATATCCTGAGAAAGTATGGGATAGATGAGTGGACCATGAGGTGGGCTGAGAACTGGCTGATGGACCAAGCTACAAGGGTGGTGATCAAGTGAAGCAGAGTCTGGCTGGAGACCTGTGACTAGCTGTGTTCCCCAGGGCTCAGCGTTGGGTCCAGTCCTGTTTAGCATCTTCATCGATGACCTTGATGAGGGAATAGCATCCACCCTCATCAGGTGCCGATGATACAAAGCTGGGAGGAGCGTCTGACACGCAGGAACACTGCGCTGCCATTCAGGCTGGAGAGATGGGCAGGGAGAAACCAGATGAGATTCAACAAAAGCAAGTGTAGAGTCTTGCACTTGGGAAGGAATAACTGCTTGTATCAGTTCAGGCTGGGGGATGACCTGCTGGAGAAGAGCTCAGTGGAGAAGGACCTGGGGGTCCTGGTGGGTGACAGGTGGCTCATGAGCCAGCAGTGTGCCCTGGTGGCTAAGAGAGCCAATGGGATCCTGGGGTGCATCAAAAGGAACATGGCCAGCAGGTCAAAGGAGGTGATCCTCCCCCTCTACTCTGCCCTGGTCAGGCCCTACCTGGAGTATTGTGTCCAGTTCTGGGCTCCCTGGTATAAAAAGGACAGGGATCTCCTGGAGAGAGTCCAGCGGAAGCTATGAAGATGATTAAGGGCCTGGAGCATCTCCCCTGCGAGGAAAGGCTGAGTGAGCTGGGGCTGTTCAGCCTTGAGAAAAAAAGGCTAAGAGGGGATCTGATTAATGTTTACAGATATATCTCAAGTGTGGGACACAGGGAGAAATGGCCAGCCTCTTTTCAGTTGTCTGTGGAGACAGGACAAGGGGCAATGGCCTCAAGCTGGGACATATGAAGTTCTGCACCAACATGTGGAAGAACTTTTTCACAGTGAGGTGACAGAGCCCTGGGACAGGCTGCCAGGGGGGTGGTGGAGTCTCCTTCTGTGGAGATATTCAAGACCCGTCTGGACACCTACCTGTGTGACCTGTCCTAGGGAACCTGCTTTGGCAGGGGGGTTGGACTCAATGGTCTCTGGAGATCCCTTCCTTCCAACCTCTACAAGTCTGTGATTCTGTGATTCTTTGGAGGCCATAGTTCTTCTGTATCCTAAAAATAACATGCTTATGCATATTTTTATCTTTTCAAAGCACTGTTCTTCCTTTTGTAAAATCCAAGACCTCTGTGCATGGAAAGCAGTGAAAGAGGGCTATGTGAAATTTTACTAACATGTTAAAAATATCTAAAAATGAGGAATAATTCTTGGATAAACACCATCAATGGTAAACAGTCCTGTGAAAAATCAACAGGCCTCCAAGTCATGTAGTACATTTGTATTTTTGCACAAGGGCAAGAAACCTGGAAATTAAAAATTATTCATATAGCTGAAAAAAAAAATATTAAAATCTCATTTCAAGAAAACACTGTCTTTTGTTGCCCTGCAGCTTCAACTACCAAGTAATTATTCATTTTTTGTATTTCTTTTCATCTAATATAACCGTGTATACTCCAGCACACAGACCCTGACCAACATTCTTCATTCACCTCAGGTGAATCCTGGAACGGACACTGTTGCATTCACATCAGAGAAATAAACACACCTGGAATTCCATCTCCTACCCCACCATGCACATAGGCAAGCACCTAAAATTGTGAATCTCTATACAGCCTACAGAGAAAATCCTAGCATTAATATACCACTTTCACCTCTTTTTTCTGATAATCACTAGCACCAGCTTTCTGACCCGAAATTCAAAGCATTGCACAAAACTTGAGGCTGCAACAAAGTCAAGTACATTTTCTTCTTGGAAAAAAGTATGGGGCAAAATTCTTGGACACTGCTCTAGAAGATGCAGGCAAAAATCAGGAACACTGCAGATCTGAGATCATTTCAAACATGGCATACCTCAATTTAAATGGATGTTTTCCCTAATTCATCACAATCACATATGCCTGTGATTGTGATTTGAACTGTTGCCCCCAAAACTCTTTAGTTCATCAGCAAGCTCCCTAGATGTGGAGCATTTTAGGTAGCCAGGCTACCTAAGGATATAATCCCACTGAGCATCTCCTGTCAGTGATTGCACCAGGACAAGAGGCTCACAGACTTTTTAAAGGAATGCATCAGTTCTCTACCAGAGGAAAATCACACTAGGTCTTTACCTCTCATTACAGTTGTCAGATTCAGGGTACCGATATCCATACAGACGTTGCATATTCTCTTTTAAAAGTATCTGAGTGTATTTGCAGTGAGTATTGGGATTAGATCCACAACCCAAGGAAGTTTCTACCTGTCTAGTGCATATCTGCTTTAGTTCTTTTTTTTTTTTTGGTTGTTTCTACAAAATTAACAGCAGTAGAAGAGTTGTAAAAAGTGAGCAGCTTGGCCTGTTTACGTATTTTCTTTAAGATATGACTCTATGCTAAGACTTTCTGGTATCTGGAATAGTGTCTGACTTCCTTTCACAGATTGGGAACATCCATTTATTCTGAATCCCATCTCCTTGGGGGAAGACTGAACATCCAAGAGAAGAGAGTGTTACTTTCACTCATGATGTCAAGCTGTCATTAGCCATACCTGCTGTATTCCTTGCTGCGATGAGGGAAACACGATTCTCTGTTCACCTGCAAAGATACAGAGTCTCTTGGACTTGAAGAATGTCCTTGACCAGAGGCAGAGATCCTTGAGGAACTGATCACCAGACTGCCAAACATTACCAAAAGGTTGACCGGGTTGTACCTCAGGACTGGGACCGGGTTCTCAGTGTGTTTTTGCCTATCCTTTGAGCAAATTTCAGTACAAGGTGTGGGGATTTCAAAGTACCCATATTAAGTAAATCACAAAAAGGTTTCTCTCGAACAGCAGGCACACGTGAGGGGTTTTTGTAATTCTGTATCATCCACGTAAATGAAACGAGACTTTCTTCTACTGACACAAACACAATGGACAGGTTGCATTGCTTCAAGAACAACAGGATTTAAAAAAAAAAGTTTAAGCTTTAGCTTTCCAGATATTTGGAATATCTCCTGAAGTATCTGATAGCACAGCAACTTGCAAAGGGAAGGAGAGAAAGGCAGAAAAAGGCTGAAAATTATTCTGGAAACAAAAGACAGTTAATCCTTCATGTTGTCTACAATTCCTTTGGTTCATACAAGTCCCAAAACAGACTCTTGCTGTATAGAAAAAAAATCCTCTACTGTCCTACCTTCTCTCCTCTACAATATGTGACCAGAGTCACAAACTGCCTGGTCTTCACAGACAAAAGACAAGTCCTAAAGCAGTTAATTTCATGTCTCCCTGATATCCTGCAGGCAGCCTTTCCCCCTAAAGCAAAGACTCTCACATTACCATTCTGTGTAACATTCCTAGCATATTTTGACATACACTCACGAAGCACATTTATTTCAATCAGACTGTACACATGTGGGGTTTTGGGTTGGGGGCTTTGTTTAGCATTTTCTTTAGCTGGATATTCTACACTCTTTCTGAAGTTGGCTGTTTTGCTTAAAGATTTTGCTTTGTTATGAAAGCCAACTAAGTACTTCAACTTCAAAAGAGAGAGCAAAAAAATAAGCAGCCAAAACATGTGGTGATTCTTATCTTCCTTTTAAGAGTGACAAAAGAGCGTATGCAATTCAATACTCAAGATCAGTTCATTTTATGCAAAAAGCACCAGCTTATCATGGAAGTTAACATCTGCTATGATTCTAACCTACACAATGCAAATTTCCTATGTGAAGCCCCCATGCTGCTCATACAAGTCACCTTCAGTCTTCGGGAACACAGGCAACAGGAGCAACATAGGTCACCGTTATCAGCCTTTGTTTTATTTAAAAATACATTCATGATTCTCTATATTTCCAGTGGCAAATATATCCTACTTGGTTGGGTGATGCTGATATCTGATATTCCATGATTACATCAGCTACTAAGTGAGACAGTAACGCACATTTGTGTTACTCTCCCTTTAACATACTACAAAGCTGGATGCAGCTCAGAAAGAAATCCCTAAAATCCATTACCTATTTATGATCATGTACAAATGGATATTTATCACGTTAAAAGAGAACCATATGTTAAGTGGAGGCTAGAGCCCAACAAGTCTTTTTGGATTAAATCCCTTTTCAAAAAAAGGAGTAAGGTAATTAACATTTGCTTTTGCCAGTAGAAATATTTGCTCATGAATCGGGCATTTAACCTTTTTACATACCATCCCCTCAAACACCTCCAGCCCCCACTGCAAAATAGACAACAAAGTTTCCTGAATCCATGCTGCTGATGGTTGGCTAACAGCTTGAGAGCTGTCAGGAGGAGAGAGACCTAAGACTATTGATCAACAGCCAGCTGAATATGAGCCAGCAGCATGCCCAGGCAGCCAAGAAGGCCAATGGCATCCTGGCCTGCATCAGGAACTGTGAGGCCAGTGATCCTCCCCCTGTACTCAGCGCTGGTGAGGCCACAGCTGGAGTACTGTGTTCCGTTTTGGGCCCCGCACTACAAGGACATCGAGATGGTGGAGTGTGTCCAGAGAAGGGCTACAAAGCTGGTGAAGGGTTTAGAAGACAAATCTTATGAGGAGCAGCTGAGGGAGCTGGGATTGTTTAGTCTGAAGAAAGGGAGACTGAGGGGAGACCTCATCGCTCTCAACAACTATCTAAAAGGTCATTGTAGTGAGGTGGGAGTTGGTCTCCTCTCCCTGGTAGCTTAGCTACAGGTCAAGGAGAAATGGCCTGAAGTTGCATCAGGGTAAGTTTAGGTTGGATACTGGGAAAAAAGTCTTTACTGAAGGGACTGTCAGATATTGGAACAGGCTGCCCAGGGAGGTGGTCACCATTCCTGGAGGTGTTTAAAAGAAGAGTAGACATTGTACTTGGTGACACAGTCTAGTGTTGGACCTAGTAGGGCTGGATAGATGGTTGGACTCAATGATATTGAAGATCTTTTTCAAACTAAATGATTCTGTGATTAAACCCCTTGTTAGAAACATCTGGATGAAATTTTCTTGGCAGTTGACTTGAAAAGTATACAAGAAGCAGAACTAGGGAGCAGCCATAGTTCAGTTGAGTAACACAAAGATGCTGCTATACAAAAGCAGATTTTTCCTTTAATTCCTTAACTCCTAAATATTAGCTTTTGACAGTGTGAGTAACCTCATTAGCAGATGAAAAATAATTCCCTCTTTACTCTGCATGCGAGGGTAGAATGCCTTTGAAATAAACCCAAACTGACAATCTCATGTTTTTAAAATAAATGGCTCAAACAGTTTACCTGCTCAATACTTCAAGCATTAGGTAAGTGTCATCTATGTCCTTAACTTCCTAAAAACATTTCTTAAATTTGTAAAGGGTTTAAAAACTTCCATGACTTCTGAAAAATTCACCAGCTAACTGGGTGCAATGCCCTCCTACCATCTCAGTCAACATACCTCCAGTTAACAAATATGACCTACGGTTTTCATAGCCTGATGTTCAAAATAAAGAACGTCCTGGACCTCTGCTACTTGAGCCTAAATAGCCTGTTCAATGCAGCTCAAAGTATCATTCACTTTTGGAAATGCAGACCCTGGCATTGTCACAATTTTCCATATGCACAGCAGACATAAAAGTGAAAAATTTTCAGTTGCTATTAAGTGAGTAGCAGCAATGAAAAACCTACAGGAATCAGACCAACTTTACTTCACAGCTGCTGGGGGGGAGTGAACTAAAAAAAAAAAGCATGAACAGAGAACAGTGCCAGAGAGAGTCTGACACAGAGGTGCAGGAAAAAGCAAAGCAGCGGAGAACCTTTTGCCTTGCAGCTGCTAGGCTGAGAAAATTCCAGGGGATGGGGCAAGGAGCAGGCAGATACTTCAGGCTTTTCCAGAACCCAAGGCAGAGAGCACTTCAGATTTATCAGAGCAAATTATCATTACTCTGAGATATTAAAAAAAAAAAAAAAAAGACATCTTCAGCACAGTGCAGGGCCAGAAAAGTGTAATTCACTACAGTCATAAAAATTTGATCGAGCATGGCAAGGGCTTCGATGTTGGGGCACTGCTCTAAAGAAATACATTATCAGTATGTGCTTTACATTGTTTGGTAAATATTTTTATGTCATAAAGAAATTAACACAGAGACAAAATCTGGTCTAAACATTTTATCTCCAATCCAAACTTCACATTCTAAAGCACCCCTACTTATTTTGGCTACATCACTTATCCCAAATAGATCTAAAGGAGGGGCACCTATTCAAATTAGTGCTGCTACCAGTTTCTCACCAAACTAACACATTCATGAACACCTTGTTATGTGTGTTTCAATTAATGAGAAACCAGTCTTTAAAACTTAGGAAGAGATCTGGCAGATATTTCAGCACAGGACAAGAACAGCCAAATGGAATGCAGACCAGAAATTCAATCACAGAAGTGTAAGAGTACAAAGAAATAAGTTTGGAGCTGTTTATCTTCTACCAAGATAAAGTATTGCAAATATTTTGTACCATGTCATTCAGTACTACCATTGGAATGGTAATGAATGAATTAAAAACAGAAAAGAGGTTTATAGAATCCGAAGTAAAATTCTAAAATAGTGAAAATAAAAAGTTGCTATGTAGAACATCTACATGCAAGGGCCACGCCACTTGTCCAAGGCAGGAGGTAATATCCAGGTAGATTTAGGGTAGCCACCTGCCACTCATGCCATCGTAACTCAGATGAGTTGATTTCATGGCTAAGAGAAAAATTTAAGACTACTGCATCAAAGGAAAATCTGCAATCTGTTAAGACCCTTTGGCGTAACCAGTGTATACTCTGCAGTTCCAACAGACACCTCCCTCTACACATTTGGTCTGCACCAAATAGGGAAGATGAGATTATATTCAGAATCCAGCAACGTGTGTGCAACCAATGAACAATTAAACTGAGTAGTAAAAAGCAGATGACAGGAAAACGCAGAACCAAGGCTTACAGTGCATCAAGAAATGTCCTTACACTTAAAAAATAATGCACTCCAAAATCCATTTGTTCAGGCAGTCCATGTACAACAGAAGGCACTGTTATCCATATGAATCTATCAATTCTGCACAGCAAAAACCTGAGAAGTGCAACTCAATTAGATGCAGCCTGGCCCCTACCAGTCATTCAGGTTCCTTGAGGACAACTGTTTCCTTTCAGTCCATCAAATTATAAAAACACCACAAGAATCTGTAGATTACAGTAGTTGGTTAGAAAGAGCATTCTGGTGGGGAAAGCACACTGCTATTTTCCAGAAAACCTTCAGCAGCATTTAATTACCCTCCCCTGTCACTCAGAAGTCATGATGATTTCAAGAAAATGTAATGATGAGACCCTTCCCATTGACCATTGCTGTTGATCCTTCAGTTGCCACCAGGAGTACTACCAGCAAAGTTAAATGCTGTTATCAGTCCTTTGTTGTCAAATGTGTAGCCACTTTGCTGTTCTCTTGTCTTAGTCTCTGGAAATCAAAGAAGGGAAAGGCTATGAAAAACAGTCTGTAGAGAATGCTTTTCTCAAGAGACAATACAGCTCAGCTAAGAATGCAAAGTTTTGGCAAAAAACCAAGAAGAAAATGGCATTCCCTAAACACAGTGACAGTAATAAATTACACTCAGGTTTTCTCTAAATGCATAAACGCACACACCTCTACAACACAGCTGAGAAATAAATCTTCTACGCTATCAGTCTACATTACACTATTCTGCATGCTTTCTGATTAAATCTGAATATTCCACAAGGCAAGCTTTCTAAACATCTAAAACCTTACACTGACTGTGAAGGTAATGTTTGCGGCTTAAAAGGCACAAAACTGTTAAACAGATAATAATCTATAGTAACGTCCACAAAATGCCTGTCTGGCAGTTAGGTATTGCTTTAATTTGCCCTTCATTTCAAAAGTCAAGATTGTGTAAAACTAGTTCATATCCTGTTCAAACAGCAGCATATGCCAGTGAGAAGGCAACTAATGAGAAACAAAAGTAATCTTTCTGAATATCACACAGTTCCAGGCAAGGGATAATGTAAGTGCAATAGCCTACTCATGCTTCTCAGGAAATGGTAATTAGCAGAGATTTACTCTCTCTGTTATTAGAGTAGATGCAGTTCCAACATCCTTGCAACAGATAAAATGGCTCCAGAGAAGTGACTCACCTGCAGCATTTCGCCGGTGTTCTGCTAATGTATAAATTTCCTGCAGCTGTTTCTTCTGATCCTTGCTCAAGGGTGCTGTCAGCGAGTGGTACCAGGCTGCATCTCGGCTCTGCACCTCTGTCAGAACAGGAATGGAGAAAAAGTGATTACCAGGTTACACTGCAAGTTAATATCAGAAGAACAAAATGAAATACACTGAATCCCAGGTTAGTTTTAAACCTGAATTTGCACTGCAAAATGGGTTCAGTATTCCTGACACTTTTCTTAGTGCAGAATCCCCACTGTAACAGTCAATCCATTTTCAAGACCTTAAATACATCCCCTGCTTCCTGAAACACAAAGTTATCCATGTGGACAATATTAATGAACAATGATGAAGCAAATCTTTTTTAAAAAACTTCTTTGAAAACTAAAAGCAACAGGATTAGTCAAACAGGAAAAGGAGAAAACAATTTCTCCATTATGATTTTAACATCTAGAAAGTGAATATTTATATATATAGGAGTCCCTCTAGTGACTGAGTGCCATTTATTCAGGCTGTTATGGAAAATTTCTGAAAGAGAACATGAAGAGAATTAATCTCTGGCTGTACTCGGTACCATTTCTTTTTTGCAGTACCTGTAAACCAAAAAATCTTAGGACTAACATTAAAAAGCAAGATCGCATTTTCCAGTCTCAATAAACTGAATTATTCCTCATAAAAAAGAAATGTTTTTTTCTCAATGATGACCATAAACACCTCAAAACTATTTAATCATGTTGTATCATTCTGCCAACTAGCAAACACATACCTAAAAGTGCTCGTGTAAAAAACTGGTATTCATCAACACCATTTTCAAGGTCAAGAGGTGTGCTGAACCCTTCAAGAGCAGTCTCTTCCAATGCATCTTCATCCCAGTCATCATCATCATCATCTTCATCATCTTCCTCTCCACCTCCATCACCACCGCCTCCACTATGGTTTTCTTGCATTGCCTGGCTCACTTCATTTGTCTCCTCTTCATCACTTGGTATCTCTTCTGCAAAAGCATTGGTGCATTTTGTAAAACAAAGTCTTAAAAGCATAAGGAAAAAATGACTTATGAATAAAGAAAAATTAATAAATCTAGGTTTTGGCTGGAAAGGGGACTCTCTGTTAACATCCTTCCCCCAAAAATCTTAGAATTGTGAAAAATTAAACTGTTACATGTTTCCTACATTCAAGATCAGTTAAGGTTTTGTTTCTAAGCACACCTGGGGAATGTGAAACTGGCATAATTTTTCTTTTTTCATTTGTGCAGTCACTGTGAAACCACAGGATCCAAAGAGTTTGAGGAAACGTTTCTCTAACAAACTGTTCCATCACTGTGTTTTTTACTTGCATATATTTACTTGCATATACTTCACAAACTGTCACAAAACAAATAGAAAACCTGATGTAGACCAAATGTCTGCCTGCTACTCTTCAGAGCACTCCTTTATTCAAACAAATTTAAACAGCATCTTTCACTTAGCTTTACCTTCCATTCCCCTTAGGAAACAACTATTACATTCTGCATTTCATGCAACTCCAACATGCAACTCTCAACACTGCTATTACTGATTTATAATCAAGTTTTAAAATGTCCCCTCCAATTCCAAACTTTCAGCTTTCTGACTATCTGCAACAGGGAGAGACTTAATCACAGGAGAGAGATTTGACAGTTACTGTGCTGTTTTCATACTGTATTCCTATGCATCAAAAATAATTCTGTAACTCTGTTACAGAACAACCCTGTATGGAATTTGAGTGGATTACATAATCTGCTTACATCCAATCTAATTTTCAGATTCAAATCATCTATCTCCTGTTGCATGTCAAATACAATCTGCCTGCAATGCTGTGTTAAATTCAGTCTCCCCAGTTCCCTCCACAAGGTATTCCTTTATGTTTGTTCTCTTCTCGCAGGTACAACAAAAAAGAGGTCTGTCTGCTCCAGGAACCTCAGATGTCTCAAATCCCACTTTACAAATCCCTTTCCATTTGGACAAAGAAGGTGTGCTAGGATTTTCTTCAAAGGTCATAAAAACTGGTCTTCCAAATGGTTGTGTACTAGAAACAGCTTCTTTCCAGGAATCAAGAGTATAACCAAAGAGTCCCACCAAACTCCTACTGCCTATGTGAGATGATGTAGTGCATTCACAACTCAGAAGAGCAGTCTTGAAAGTTTTAATGCTACTCTTAAACCAATACTACCCTTTCACAAAGTGTTAGCTGTTACAAATTGAAATGTTTTGATTACATTTTGGGAGGAAAAATCAATTCCTAAGATGATCTTTCAAGCACCCAGCAAGTCTAGCTATTTTCAGCAGACTAATGAGTCTTAAAAATGAACTGCAATTTCTTACCCCCTTTAAATTAAATCCAGACAAAATCCACAATGTTAAAAGGGGAGATTTTACCATTATCTTCTGCAACGTGTTTTTCATCTTTAGCATGATCCTCATGTTCTGTGAGTTCTCGTGAGGCGCAAACTTGTTTTAAGCCCAGGAAGAGGAGGAGGATTGAAGGGACAATCTGGGCAGCCACGGCATCTACTGCAGGCGGTCGGTTCTGCAATTCCATTAGGATGCTCAGTCCTATTATGCACATCTTTCTGTCATGGAGACTGAAACAACACACACTTGTTAGACAAAAAAAAAAAGATTTTCAAGGATATGTAGAGAACATTAAAGTCCTAGTGCTTGACATGTCAGAAGACAATGTCACAGACACTATATTTGAAGTCTATGTTTGATGTTCCTTAATTCCAAATACACATTCCCACTGGAAAGTCCAATAACAATTAAACACCTTTCAAGAACTGGCCAAATTCCTGGAACAACTGTTTCTGATTACCAAATGCAAAGTCTGTAATGCTAAATAAACAATGTTTAATAATTATGTGGAATATCTTGTCTTTAATAAAGCATTTGATACAGATTATCATCATTAAATAGGATGGAAAATTAATTTGCCTTGGCTTTGACAGCAGTACTGTTGCAAGGATTGACATTAGCAAAAAGACTATAAGTGACGAGTAACGATAAGCAGGAATGCACTCAATTGCAGGGTGATTTTATGGAGTGCCACAGGGCTAGCTGTATTTAAAAGTCCATCAGAATGGCAGTACTATACATCCAATTTCTGACACTAACTTGAGACACATTGCTAATTCCACTGAAAGCAGGGAAATATCAAGAACTAGTAGTACACTCAAACAGGGAACTTCCAAATGAGTAGACCTCCAATAAAACAAGAAGTGGTAGATAACTGAAGGGAAAGAAAATTAAATCAGTAGCAGAAAGATTTTTATGTGATCATAGTCAGACAACTAGGTAAAAGTCTATGCTCTTAAAAATAAGAATTGATTTTCACTTCCAGGAGTAGAAGTTATATGCAAACAAGCCAGGGAAAAATTCTCTAACTGCCTTGTGGTGGCTCAGCCCCAGGCAGTGGCTGACCCCCACTGTGCTGCTCTCTCACCCCTCCACCCCAGGAGAAAACACAGAGCCCTGGTGGGTTGGGATAATGCCAGGTTACTGACAACACCATGAAAGGGGAACAATAGCTGAGCCCCGTGGCAGAATTCACCTGGTGATACCACACAGCACTTTACTGTGTCACCTCACTGACATGAAGACCTACCTCCCAACCACACTCAAGACCGTCTGGAAGCCGCACAGTAGCGCCCCTCTCCAACCAGTCTCTTCTATGGGGTGTGATGTCAGGAAAATAGACTGGGCTGACTCAGCTCACCTGTGCTGGCTGCTTGTGAAGGTTAACTCTGGCCTGGCCAGAACCAGGACATACCTCTACTGGTACTCTTTGGATCTCCTTTACTGGTAGTAAAGTAGTTATCAACTTTTCTATAAGGTCATGATATTTTTACTATTAAAAGCTTCAGAGGAGATTGTTTTGTACTACTGAATTCTATTCCATGCTTACAGCTTCTGTGCAAGCCTTCTGCAGGGCAGCTACTCCAGCAAGAAGTTTCAGCAAGGCCTACAGAAACCAAGCAGACCTCCTCCAAACTCTCAGTAGGTAGATTTACTTTGGAATAAGGAGGATACAAGTTGAGAGAGAAGAAACGAATTAAGATGTGCGCCACTCACTGCAATAAAGCTTACAGGGGAAGAGCCAGCTCAATCCTCCACTTAAAAATTTGCTATAGAAATACAATTTTTAAAGTGCATACAATTTCTTTACCAAAGATCCCCTCTAATGTGCTTTCTGAGCTGTGAAGACCAAAATCCAAGCTAAAGATGATACAACCTATGAATAAAGCATAGCTTTTTGGGAGATTTTTCCTTACTGCAAGTACAAAAGGAAAGAACTTTTTCTAACTCCTGCCAGTACCTTCATCCAAGTTTGACCAAAGCTCTTTAAACTATTCACAAAACTTCTACCTTGTATCTTGACACAGGTAAGCCATGAAATTTCTTTAAGAGCCAAAGGTATCATGAAGCAATTTCAGTGTATGTGCACTAGAGTAGTTAAGGACACATGGCACTGCCTTTCACAAGACATTTGAAAAAGCTACTGTTACACAGCACCATCTGCAAAATGCAACACAGTAAAAAGTAAAAAACCAAAATCTTCGTAGTAATTAGTTGTTTAGCTTCATGCTAAATTATTTTTTCTGGACAGCAAATGAAAGTGCAAGAACCAAGCACTGCTGTAAAAGAGTCTTCATTAGGAAGCAGCCCTAATGGCCAAAAGAGACAGCATATTTGTCATGATCCATTTTCAAGCTTCTAAAAAGAGAAGTTGTAAGAACGAATACATCTTCAGACTATGCATATTACCAGAAGAGCCAGCAGAAATCCAGGCATCAAGCCATCTTTAGTGGATGTGAGTCAGAAGGAGACTTGGTTTTTTCCACCTGCCCACCAAGACAAACAACAGGACAAGCATCCACCTTGCCCGAAGTTCAGCATTCTACTACACCGGACTGAACAAGCAGAACAGCATTTTATGTCATTTACATATGTTCATAATTCAAAGAATGTTTTCAGGACCATTCCTTTGTTATCAAAAGGCTCATTATTTCAGCACCCTTCAGCCTGCATTTGGAAGCCTGGATACAATTCCCCTGAGGGCTTTGAGATCCATACTTATTTGCTCAGCAGCATGCAATAGTCCTCCCTAACAATCACGGACTCTGCCTGCTCCCTCAATGGTATATTGAGCCTGGAGGGCTAAACATGTGACGCACGGCAGTGCAATGCATGACTCCTAGGGTAACAAGTGGTGTGTGGCCTTCATAATCTGCAGGACCTTTTCTCAGTAATACACTTCCTTCCAATACAGGACAAAAGATCTAAGAATCTTTTGTATTTTAAACTGAGCTGAAAGGATTTCAAAAGGAAATCACTAAGCCTTTCCTTTACTGGTTTGCTGTGCTCCTTTATGTGAGGATCAAGTTGCTTTCTATCACATCAATCCACTTCCTGGACAATCTGCAAATAATTAGACATTTCCTTCCAGTTGCAAAGTTAGAAATAACCCTGGTTTACTGTCTAAGATTGGAATTTTATATACAACTGAGAAAACTAGGATATCAAACTATTTAAACTCCTCTCAAATAAATCCCCTTATTCAGCTTTTAAAAAAAACCCCAAACAATTTACTTAGGGTTTTTTTTGAGCAAGACAGCTTTCCTTGCATCCTAGTTTCTACAGAAGAATTTTTAATATAAGGGGAAGTGTAAGTGAAGCAAAAGTCTCACCTAAATTTCAGACTGTCAGGTATAACAGTGGAAAACAGTAAGGAACAAATGTTTCTACAAATAACTTTTCAGTCACTGTCCTTTATTCAATTACAGGTTACAGTAAAAAATATTGAGAAATAAATAGCATGTATACTATTGTACCTGGGCATTACAGGCACACATCCACAAACACACGTGTAACATCCGCAAAGACATAGTAGATTTATGCACAGTTTTTTGAGTACTGAGCTCTCATTGTCTGGATCATTCTAAATTTCTAAGCAGTTTAAAGTAGCTTCCATATTTTTAATAACATGGAAGAACAGGTACTTATCTTACCCTAACTTCTTTCCCCCCTCTTGTTCTCCAATATATATTATTCTCATGCATTCAGAAGTGTTGCTCAAGAAATACTGCACACTTTTGGCAAACACCATGGTCTCGAGCCTGAGAGCATGCAGACAGGCAGAACCCTACTGCTGGCAGAGCAGCATCTATGAGTGCTAGGGCTTCACAGGAGTATAAGGACAGAGGGATGTGAGATTTATGTGGGCAAAGCATCTTGAAGAACCACTGTTACCAGTAAGTCACAGATTTCCTGCGTGGCTGGCAAAGACATGGCAGTAAGATTCACCTGGTCCTTCACAGTTGGAGGTGATTCTATTCTGACCTCAAATTTCTCTAGGATCTGTGAGTCTTCTAACTGATTTCAATTTAAGGTTAAAACTGCCTCTTCCTAGAAAGCAATCCAATGGTAAACCAAAGCAGCAGTAAATGATGGCTGGTGAGAAAAAGGACTGTATGAATTGGGGTGCCCACTGCAGTCCTCACCGAGGAAGACATGAAGTCTGCAGGGGTGGACCCAAGGAAGGGTTTCAAGAAAGCTAGATTTTATTTGTATTTCTGTCTTTTCCAGTTCAGTTACACCTCGGCTGCTGTTCAGATGATGACCCTTACTAAAACAAGTGTCCTACACACAGAAGCCACACACTGAGGAAACAGCACTGAAGGGAGAGTGATTTTTAGATTTAAGCAATACTACAGATATTTATTTCGCTGCTGGTAGCAGCAGATCAAAGAGATACATTTTAATCTACTGCCATTCAAGTGCAGAGTCTGAGCAGAACCTAGCATCACGATGTCCATGTTTCATTTTCATGGGCTTTGTCAACTTTTTTTTCAGCTCTGAAGAATTTAGTTGAACAGGAGTTGCAGTAGCTGATATTTTTTTGAAAAGCAACACAAAAGACCTGAAAGTTAAGCTGTAGCTCACAAGAGCACTTGAGGTTGGAGCCTAGTCAGATTTTTCCTCTCTGGAGCTGACTGACTAGTTTCTCACTGAATGCTAAAGGATGAACCATTTAAGGCTATAAATCTCTTACATTTTTTATTTCTTTTAAAAAAGGAATGATAAGTTCATTACCTATAGGGAGTATCTTCTTTCGTACTGCCTCTGTATGTGCATGGCAGTAGGAAAAATGACAGCACAAAGAGCTGAATCTCAAAAAATTTGCTTCTGCCATCAAAAAAGTACATGAAAATCTTTAGAAGTCTTGTTCTTTACTAAAGCGAGTAGATATAAAAACTACTCAGTAATTAAAAATAGTATAACCACAAGGTGGGGGAAAGGTAGAATTAAAGGTGTCCTTTGTCAGTCTCTGGCACTCCAAAAGAAATGAGGGGCATTGGTCCTTTATGCTTTGTCACCAACTCAAGTAAACCATCTAATTGATGAGATGTGCATTTATGTTAAGATACAGGGCATACCGTAGACCTTTTGTATACATGGTACGTACAAGATGTTTGGGGTGTATTAGAAGGGGTGTAGTCAGTAGGTCAAAAGTGGTTCCTCTCCCTCTCTACTCTGCCCTGGTGAGACTAGATTTGGAATATTATGTCCACCTCTAGGCCCCTCAGTTCAAGGACAGTTTAACTACTCAGTTCAGTTACTTCAAAGAGTCCAGCGCAGGGCCACCAAGATGATTAAGGGAGTGGAACATCTTCCTTATGAGGACAGGCAGAGGGAGCTGGGTCTCTTTAGCCTAGAGAAGAGGAGACTGAGGGGTGACCTCATTAATGTCTATAAATATGTAGAGGGTGAGTGTCAGGAGGACAGAGTCAGGCTCTTCTCTCAGTGATGTCCAATGATAGCACAAGGGGCAGTGGGTACAAGCTGGAGCACAGGAGGTTTCATGTGAACTTCTTCACTGTGAGGATGGCGGAGCACTGGCACAGGCTGCCCAGAGAGGTTATGGAGTCTCCTTCTCTGCAGACATTCAAAACACGCCTGGATGTGTTCCTGTGTAACCTAATCCAGGTGATCCTGCTCTGGCAGGGGGGTTGGACTAGATCATCTTTCAAGGTCCCTTCCAATCCCTAACATTCTGTGATTGTGTGAATGCTTGTGGTAATATGAGCTGTCTGGTTTTGTTATAATGAATAAGATAATTAGTACTTTTGTTTTTCTTTAAGGAGAGGCCACTACGATAATTCCTTCAAACACAGACAATGGTATGGAAAAAGCTGTTTGGACAACTGTGGAGTGTAGGGGTAGGGTATGGGCTGCCTGTCGCAGCCCATGCTCTCTCATGGCATGACTCCCAGCATGCTGACACTTCACGTAGTCTACTGGCATAGATTGTGCATGAAGAAGACACATTCTAAGCCTATCCATACACCTGCAGTCAGATGTCAGCATCCAATAACAAAACATAATTGAAGACAGTGAGAGAGAGCTGTTTACTACATCTGACTGCTTTGCTGGTAAGTGAATTTGAATCTCACAGTTGGAGACCACATCTCAGCTGAGAGACAAGCACTAACTGTTGAGCACTGGACTCCACATCTGCCCAGCATCAAGTGCATGCTTAGTTACATGATGACAGGCCTTGTCTGCCTTCATTTACTTTACAAATGTCCAACTTCTGCCCAAGTGCACACTAGTGTGGTGCACACACATGTTCAAGGGAGGTATGAATGCAGTTTATGTTCAGGAGTACACTAAACAGTCAGTAGATCCATGGCATAATGATAAATATGCAAAGTTGATCTTGAACAACTCACAGGTATGAAAATCAGAGTGTGGGATTCACTGGACAGAATTTTTTAACATTAAATGAAGCAGTTAAAAGTCCTTCCTAAAATATAAACAAGAAAAATATGTATATACTGTGTTTCAGAAAAAAGTTAACATCTCACTGAAACCCTATTGGTCAGCTCCAAATATTACCCTCAAAGCATGTGCTGGACCATCTCTTGGAGAAGCAGACAGTTTGTGATTAAAGGACCTTAAAGGAATTCTGAAATATGATAATGTATTGTACCCTGGGATCCTCACAACAAAGAAAATTCAGCATGCACCTCAACAGACCCAGAAAAGTTACACAGACAAAGGTCAACTTTACTGGCATCACAGCAATTAGACCTGGTGTGGAGTACTGTTAGTTAGACCAACCAAGGAACAAGAAGTCTTTCGTCAACATGAGTAGGGATACAAAAATCAAAACCATGGACTTCTAAAAGAAAAAATACACAATACTTGCCCAAGAAAACAGTCTGTGTCATTCATCCACTGGTTTATGAACTGTGCAGTGATGGGCTCAGGATTGTGTGGAAATCTGATGTTCTCCAAGGTGTGCAGAAGTAGGTCAGGATTGTAGTAAAGTGCAGCTATAGCAACCTGAAGACACATGGTACGAAGCTCGCTTGTTTTAACTCCTCTAGTTAACCGCTCCAGAACAGCCTCCACAAAGAGTGGAATACACTGGGCATGTAAGTATAAAGGAGAAAAAAAAACCAAAAACAAACAGAAAGGCATTATGCATGTTGCCAGATGAGACAAATTTTAAAATACTTTTATCAGAAGTGATCTCCAGAGTTAACCAAAGTCCAGGTATAACCTAGGAATGCATTCTATTCACTTGCAAGTGCAAAAGCATTTTAAGCCTTTGATTACATGCTTATAAATCTTCTTGAAAACAGCTATTCTCTGAGCTAAAAATTGCCAATGTTATTCTCAGCATGAAGGAGAATATTTGGGGCCATTTGAAGGAATTTGTTCTAGCATGTCTGAAAGGTTTAGAAACGAATTTAAAGACATTCTCATCTTTGAATAAAGATATTCAACAATTTCAAAACTAATAGACAAGAAAAATTAGATTACCTCAATCTGCAAGAACAAGAAAAGTTTTCCCTAATAACTGTAAAGTGTTGTTAAATTTCTTATAGAAGTTTAAAATGAGTTTGTACAGATAAAAGCAAGTATGCACAAATTTCTACACAATGAAATAAACATCCACATACATTTCAATGGGCAGGTTTATGCTTTATAAATAACTGGGAGGCATTCTGAAAGTTTTAGTTTATTAATTTCAGTTCTGTGTGCAATCATTTTAATTCACAGCATAGTGGAGCTCAATTAAGCCTTCTACCACATACTTATTTCAATGCAAATGCATAAAATTCACTGTAATCCTTTCCAGATTTCTTCAAAAAATAAAATCTTTCATGGAATATTTCAGTATTTCAGATTTACCTAAGGAAAATTTTATTGGTTTCAGTGAAATTAACTGAAAATGTATCATTGAAGGCCATGGATTGCACTGTGGCAATATCAAACATGATACATTAAGCAGGAGCACTACATAAAACATAAGATGAGAATTTAACCCTCAATAGGAAAAAGACTACTATGTAAAACGTGTTTCAAGAAACTTTGGAAAATTATGATAAATGTTTTTCTCAGCAATCACAATCCAGTCATGCTAAAAATTCTTCACTGCCAAATGCACTGAGCAAGTTCATGTTGCTTGAAGAAATAACTTCAGTAGTTGGGCATGTTTAGTTAACCTCTCAGCCACAACAGTTTTAACAATATATTGTTTGCATCAAAAGGGAAATCCCATTAGGAGAAAGCCAAAAAAGACAATCCTGTATATCATATATCCTTATCATTCAGTCTATACTAATTATCCAGTCATGTCCACTAATCTAAAAAAAAAAAAAAGCAAAATCCAACAAATCCCTACTTTACAAACTCTCATGAGCTCATTTACTCCTTTCTGTATTTCCCTCCATTCCTACACTTGACACTTAACTCAAATTCTCTAATTCCAACTGCTTTTCTCAGGAATCATACATTTATCACTGGGAGCCAGTAAAACAGAATACATGTTAAATATGTATCACCTGGTCAATACCCCGTCCTTTGCACTGCAGAACAATTACTTCTAGGAGTTTGGCTGCATGGCACTCTGCATCTTCTCCTGCGTCTCCTGTTAATACCTAGCAACCAGAATGACAATGTAGTTTATCAGTATTAATCACTGACAACTTCAAAATTAAGTAGTCCTGTACCTGCATACATCGAAAAACCTTTACATGGCACAGATAAGTGTCTAGAGATTAATTTTAAAAATTATAAGAAATTATTCTTTAGTATGCATTATACGCCACTGCTTTCCCTTTTTTACAGGAAATGTTACTTAAAAAATCATTGATGTTTTCACATTCTGATTCCATTTTTTTCCTTCAGTTCTAAAAGACACTGGCAGATTAACCACCTGGTAAAGTGAAGTTCTATCTCTGGGCTAGTTTCTGATTAAAAACAGATGAATGGAATCATTCTGTGTATATGTGAAACTGACTGCTTCTCAGTACCTTTCAACCCTACAGTCAGTGTCAACCAAACCTGACTAAGAAGCAGAATTCTCAAGCACATTCAATCTCTCTAAGTTTCTTAAAAATAAGCAGGTAGCTGGATGCCTAATACTCTATAACACCCCAGATATCAGACAAGGGCATCAGCATGAATCCGTACTTGTATTATACGTGAGAGAATCAACATAAAAGAGAAACATTATAAAAGTAGGAAGAACTTCAAATAAGTTTGCACTTTAGCTGACAACTGGAGAATCCAATCACAAGATACAACCCAAGGAAATCAGGCCTCATTAATTCCTCTACTTAACAAAATAGCTTCTCACAGAAGAGAGTCAAGACGAACAACTTTCTCCCACACATTTTTGTGCACGTAATTTTTTTAAAACTGTTGTCACTTGAAAAGTGTGAAGGTGCCATGAGTATGGAAAACTGAGCAAGACCAAGTTTCACTTGGTTCTGAAATAACACTCCACCAATCTGACTGTTAAGTACCAGGGGTAAGCACAGCAGTAAGAATCAGAAGGCTTACCTTTTTACACATAGCGTAAATGATTTCTAAATGCTTTGGGTTAGACAGTAAAGTATCAGTGTCAATGGTCACATAATTATGCAAGAGAGGCATCATATCTGCACAACAGGGAGAACAAGAGAAAAAAAAAATACAAATTACCCCACTAGGAGTACTAACCAGTGAGGCTGTAGTCCTACAATGGGATTCATTAGCTCAGATTCTTGGGTAAGGTTGGAAGTTCAAACTCTGCAAAAGTCTATTCTAGCAGAATTCTTCATGAAGTGCACATCCAGAGTGCATTCTCAGAAGAGGACACAGAGTAAGACTATGTTTTAATTAATCCATTTGTAGTTTCACATTAACTTTGTGTATTTCAGCTTTCTTTGAGTTCAGGACCTCCTATGATAACCAATCACACTGACAGATTTGAACATGCTTCTTTCTCCTATTAAATATGCTCTTGTTATACTTCCACACTAAACAGACAGTCAAAGCATGACTCAAATACATGAACATTTTAAACCAAGCCACTAAATGGAAGCAACCCTTATTAAGGTGGCTTTTAGAGATGAATCCCCAAACAGCAGAAACATCAATAGAACATAAGTGAACACACCTGCAAAGTATTCAAAGCAATCCTGCTGGAAAACCTCATAAAGGACACCTAAAAGCTGCCACATTTGAGGTGAAATCATCTGGCATGTCAAGCTGTAGGCCAAGGAGAGAATTTCTTCATAAAACTCTGGAAAGGAGAAACAGTTTGAAGTAGCATGCTTTAAAAAATAAATTTATCTTGCAAATACCTTGAAATCTGAAACCAAGCCCCAAGTCATGTAACAGCTAGAAGACTAAACGAATACGTAGAAAAATAGCACAAACTAGAAAAGATAGGCCTCACGTTGGCTACAGTTGCAATACACATAGTTTTTGATCGCAAACACACAGCAGAAATGCTACCAGCACATCAAAGACACTACTTCTAAATGATTTACTGAAAAAATACTTTTATTTTCTCAACCTTCGTTTATTATCAAAGGCCTTATCACAAAACTGTGTAGCTTTTTAGTGCAGCGTACTGATAAAGCAGTAATTTAATTCCGTGCCACGTCCATAAAATACTAATGTAATTGTAGATGATGCCCCTTAACCCAGCTAGCTAGAAAAATAATCAAAACTGCACCTTCTGCTTTTGAGTCTGACCTCCAAAACACAATAAGAAGCCTGACTAACATGTAAGAAGATAACAGAAAAATAACTCTTTTTTTTTTTTTTTTGTCTTTAAAGAACCACACATACAAAAAACATGAAGATCTGGTCCGGAAGATAGTATTGTTTGCAATAATTAACATTTTTCTTTCCATGTAAAAACATGTATTGTTTTTCTAAAAATTATGTCTAAAACATACCTATAACATGTTTCTGCAAAACGAGGCCAATGATCTGTAAACAAATGCTCTCAAGCTGTTGAGTTATCTGAAACAAAAACAAAGCAGTTTATTTAAAAACTTAGAAACAGTCATTTAATCAACATATTTGACTAATGGAGCTTGAAAAGCTTTTCAAAGCAAAAGGGCTTTCATAACTTCTTTAATGCTGCATTAATGACCACAGTCTTACGAAAGAAGATCTCACTGATATAAGTACTCAAACTTTCAAAATTGCTTTAAAACTTGTCACATTTTTCTTTATTCTAAAATATGGAGAGGTTGCCAGAGCAGGCTCAGCAAGAGGAACCCATGCAGAAACTGGGAGCATACAACTGTGCTGAAGTCAGGATTCAGCCTTGCCATGTTGGACAGAGAGACTATACTGATGAATTAAACTAAATTATAGAGTCACATTAGAAGTCTAATTAAAACTAGCAAATAAAGACATTTGACGTTATTACCACAGGCCACACATTATAGACATAAACTTGCAGGATATCAGTCTTTCTAGACTTGTTCTAGTAAATGGATTAAGTACATGACCACAGATTCATCCACTTACCTTCAGACACTTGACTCAAAAGTTATCATCCCCTCAACTCTCTCCACATTTTATGGTGGGGGAAAGGGAAAGGAATTTCTAAGGAGTTTTCAGCCTCATGTATGATTTCCATACCATTTCTATTACTTCTAAAATGATGCAAAATCCTGAGATGAAGAGTATTCTACACAGTATTTTACTTTGCGCTTCGCACAACAGAAAAACAAGCTGCTAAGTTTATACCAAAACTACCTCAACTCCAAAGGTTTTCCTAGGCTGAAACCTCAAGGTGCACTTTAGACCATCATTCCTGATGCTCAGCTTAGCTACCAGATTTCATTTTAGTTTTCAACAGATGTGAGATGCTCTTGCAAAGGAATGAAAGAGGTTTTGAAATCCAAAGGAATACAATTGTCTTGCAAGAAAATAATTAATATTTTAATTAATGTATTTTTAAATTATAAACTTCATAAAAACATTCCACACTTGCAATGAAACATTCTCATTGTAAATCAAGGAATCAAAACAATCTAGGACAAAGCACTTTTAAGCCAACTGAGCTTTAAGTCACTGACTGACTCTGTCACTCTGGTCATCACTGAACTCCTTCCTACCTCATTTAGCCCAGGTGGTATGAGCAGAAAGAATCTCTGTCTTCCCTGAACATGTGAAATGTAGACTTAGATTGCACCATAACTGGGAGATCAATTTCTAGGAATTCTATCCAATAAACTGCTGGCTAAGCAACAAAATAAAAGATTAGCCTTGTGCAAAATATTTCTCCCTAACATGTATTTTAACAGTCCGTAATTTAATTGCCCGATGAAATGCTTACCAGAATAAGAGCTAAAAATTTTACCCTCAGGATATAAATTCCCATCAAGGTTGGGAGCTAAACAATTTAAGAAATCACAAAAGTAAACAGGGTTTTAAATTCAAATTTGTCAGAGATCACTCAGTACTCAGTAAATGTACATTCACGTCAACTGAAGTTATGCAACATACAGAAGTGCTTGCTGTCATGAATGAAAGGCATGAGGGAACAGCAGGAGAAAAGACATACAAAATAAAATCTCACCTCCTTGTGATCTTCAACAACTGTCAGGATAGTATCAATTGTGTGCAAGATGCCCATAGCCATAACTGTTTTGTCTTCTACTTCCTCATATTCTTCACTCTGAAGTACTTTACCAAATATTTCAGCCTATGGAAAAAAAACCCCTTGACATTCAAAAGCAAACTCACATTTCTAATTTGTCATACATAACCAAGACAGCTAATGCAACAGCAGCAAGACCTTATCTGTAAGAGCTGTCAGCATTGAAAAATATGCTCCTTTCTGAAAGGGGAAAATATAGAATTAAGAACGCTTTTTTAAGGTCTGGCTATGTTATGTCATTTGAAAAGTTAAACAGTAAGAGCTCAACTCATTAAAACCAGTGACAAAATTCAGTATCTTGAAAAGCCTGCAAGTTTTAAAGATGCTTCATACAGGAAAAAAAAAAGCAGCATGTCAATACTATAGGTGGACCTTTATAAAGATTACTGTCAACAATGTGCACTTCAAACAAAGTTCATTAAATGTTTACCAAACTAGGCATGTGCTCCTGACCAGACTGTTACTTTAGTAGTGTCTCTTACCAAGTGTTGAGTCATGTCAATGGCGATGGTAGCTACTTCCTGACTGTACTCACAGATCATCTTCTGGATTACATTAGTAAGATCATCATTTTCCGTCTCTCTAACAATGTGCAAGAGCTCTTGCATTACTGGCCTTACATGAGGCTTCACATACTCCTTGGCTAAAAAAAACCCCAATTGAGATTAGGTGAAATCAAGTATCCATAAACACACACAATACCTCAAAACTGCTAGGTAACTGACTGTTCTTGACCAAAATCATTTTTTGAAGTTTCATTAGCTAAAACAAAGAAACAAACCAACCCTACCCAAGGCACTTTTACAGACCATAACTAGTAGACTAACAATGCAAATAAATTGTATGTTTACCACATTCAGTACTGAGATGCCATCTACAACAAAAATCCACTGTCTTGGGGAAATGCATGCCCTTGTACGCAGGCAGCTTTCATCTTAAACATACACACTATTTCACTTCACTAAAGAAAAACAAAACCAGGTGCTATTTACTTTATTAAAGAAATACGTTGATTCTAACTTCTTTTGTGTAGAGACCTGTACATAGAAAGTTGAAGTCAGAATTCTAGCACATATGGTAACTAATGAGGAAATACCTAAACACGATGAAATGTTCCAAAATCTATGTCTTTAAATGGTAGAAATGTTTAGATAAATCTGCACCAACCTCTTCATCACTACAAAAAACCAAACAAAAATCAGTGTATACAACTGACAAATCAGTGTAGCGTACCTTGCTCTTGGTTGCTTATTAACGTCTGAAGAGCTATGGCTGCTTCTACTTTTACAGGCATTTCCTTATCATCAATTAAGCTCTTCTTTGCCAACTCTACTGCATTCCTCAAGTTTAGCTCATTGTGAAATTTCAAAGCACTGAATGAATGAAGCACCCAACAGGACTACATAACAAGAAGAAATGCAAGTTAGGAGCTATTGAAATTTTTAGCAATTTTTATCTGATTCAAAACCAATGCTAACTGGCTGCATGTACTGCTTTTTTCCTTTTTTTCTTAATTATGGTGTATTCATAGAGTAACAAGTAACGCATTTTTTACACTCAAAGCAGTTCTTTATTTTCCCTTCCCAAATTCCAATACATTCCATGTGTACACAACTGGTAATCATAGTTTTCGTCACCGAATGGTCACAAAAGGGCCACAACCACTGCTCGAAGTCTCCAGTCTGATCAAACAGGTAAACAATTAGATAACACAGACTTTCCATTAATTCACTTAACTGACAAACAGTTTTTAAAACCAAAATGCTGAAACATTACTGTCCAAGGTTATTATTTGAAATTTTACTATGTATTTGCTTTTTTATTTAAATAAGTCAGAACAAAGTCAAGTTGAAGAGCAAAGAATCATGGCAAATACTGAAATTGATAAAACTGGTGAACTTACTCTAGCTCTGAGGTACCCCTGGTTAGACATGAACAATGGAAATACGTGATTCTGTAACATCAGCTCCATTTGATCCTTGAAGACACTCTTCTGTTGGTGTAAATGCAAATTAATTTTGGAGACCATTAATTCCACATACTTCATTCTACTCAGTAATCCATTTCATCTATCAACCTTGGAAAAACAGTGACTTCTCTATGTAATTCAGGTATTCTCTCACAAAGATATATGAACCGCATACCTTGAACTGAACAAAACTCAGAAGCATAGCAAGAGCAAAGCTGGATAAGGGAAAGAACTGAAGATATAATATTCAACTCTACATTACTCGCTACAATACCGTAAACTGGAATGTTCATTTTCTTTAAGGCAACTGATTCCAGCTGATCTTTCTTAAAAATTAATTAGGATCAATAACCTCCAGGCTACCTACAAAGAGTACATACACAGCTGAAGATCAATATAAGGTCAGTATGAAACAGTTTCAAAAGACCTACTGTTACTGTAAGCATCAAAATTAATTATTTTACACACAACAATAACTCACATCCTTTTTTTTTATTAATGGATTAAGAAGATTCTTTTATGACAGAAATCTCCCTGGCAGACAAAGGATATTCGATGAAAATTATCCCTCATTCCAACTGTGGCAAATTGCAAGATATTGACAGGATGCCAGCTTGGACACCTGGGACTTTCCTAGTACCTACAGATCCAAGATACTGGAAAATATACATGCTGGGGACTGTGTTACCATCTAAAGGAATGTTTCAGTGGCTAAGATAGGAAAAGGTTGAAAGGGGACATTCAATACAAGATGTGTCTTATGTGATCACACTTCAACTTCACCAATACATACATTATTTTCCTCGCACGCTGACTCTCAAACATTCAGAGAGAGGCAGATGAAGAACTCAGCAGAGGGAAAAAAAAAACAACCCAATCAGAGAAGGAAATATAATTTTTCCTTGTGCATACAGATCAGAGGTTTGCACGCACTAAATTGGAGCCGCTGTGGAGATTTAGGTGGTTAAGGCAGGGTCATTGTGTCTACGACCTTCTTACAGTCTTACAATATATATCTCAGCTCACCAGAAAGGACTCACTCACTCACAAACTGAGTATTTTATGCAGAAAAATTTCAGGGATTTTTTTCAATCTGCCCAATCCCAAATACAAGAAATTCAGAGTTGAGGGGAGTTTGCAGTGTTTGGGAATAATTACTTTTATAAAGTATATTATAACTTCATGTTTAAATGAAAATTTCAATTGAAAATTTCAAATGCAATCATAGAATGGTTTGGGTTGGAAGAGACCCTCCACTAGTCCAGGTTGCCCACAGCTCCATCCACCTGGCCTTGAACACTGACAGGGAGGGGGCAGCCACAGCTTCTCTGGGCAACCTGTGCCAGTGTTACATCGCCCTCAGAGTGAAGAATGTCTTTCTAATATCTAATCCAAATCTTCCCTCCTTCAGCTTAAGGCCCTTGTCCCTTGTCCTGTCAATACATGTCGTTGTCAAAAGTCCCTCTCCTGCTTTCACTGGAGAATCCTTTGAAAACCCTTTTTTTTCCCCTCAGAGATAAATGGGTTTAAAGACCCCCCTACCCCAGTCAATATGAAATGCTCCTCACGTCACAATGTCTTCCTCTTTCACTGCTATACTCCAGGACAAGGGCGGGCATTTACAATGTAATGCAATGTACAGAAATTCTGCAACATTACTGATGTTTCGGGATTTCGGATCAGATCATGGATTAATGCACTGGTAAAAAATAGATGTTAAATATTGGTAAGATGTGCCTTGCTACTAGCATGAAGACACATCCTGCACAGAGACATAACTACAGAAAGTAAAATAAGTTACTTTAAAAAGGAAGCCTCTAGCACAAGGCTTCCACTTTCATGCTAAAAGTTCTAAGTTTTTGGAAGTTACTTTTGACAAATAGAGGGCATACTTTGGATTCCACCATCTACAAAAGCATAAATGAAAATGCAATCAAGACAAATGTGCATTCAAATTCCAGAAAAATAGTCAAAATTCTGTAGATACTATTTATGAAGATCAGAGGAAGGACAGAAGCTCTGTGCTCTTTCCAGTTATTTTCAAAACTCCCACGTGGCTGATGAAATAAAACTTAAAGCCACACATCCTAGGGTAAGAAAGCTGGAAAGCTAGTGTTGTGCTTTTGCCTGCTGGGGTTCTGGTGGAGAAGTGGGAGCTCTAAGGATGGCATCTGCAAGAAGCAGCTAGAAGCCTTCCCTAAGCCTGACAGAGTAAATATCATCTGGGCTCAAGGCTGTACCCGCCACTGACCAAGGCTGAGCCCATCAGAGACAGTCACAGCACCTCTGTGACTCACATTTAGAAGAAAAAAAATTTGCAAGTAGCCACTTTTTGTCACCAGAGAAGGGAGTGAGAAGATGTAAGAAACACTGCAGACATCAAGGTCAGTGAAGAAGGGCAGGGAAGAGGTGCCGCAGGGGAGGGAGAGAAAGATTCCCCTGCAGCCCATGGAGAATACCATTGTGGAGCAGGTGGAGAAATATGGAAGGAAGACTCTGTGACACATGTTGGAGCAAGCCCCTGACAGAACCTGCAGCCTGTGGAGAGAAACAGAGAGAGAGGCCCACAGGGAAGCAGGTTTGCTGGGGGGACTTGTGACTCCATGGAGGACCAGACTGGAGTAGTCCGAGCTTGAGAGACTGAGAGACATTCTATGATTCTGTGACTCTACCCCAAAGAAGTGACCCACACTGGAGCAGTTGGTGAAGAGCTGAAGCCCCATGGGAAGGGACTCAGGTTGGAGAAGTTTGTGGAAGACTGTCTACTGTGGATGGGACCCCATGCTGGAGCAGGGGAAAAGTTTGAGGAATGCCCCCTACCCAGTTAAGAAGGAAAACAACTTGTGAGGAAGCGACTGAAACCCCCATTCCCATCTACTGCTGTCACATCTGGGGCAGAGGAAGGGACAGAAATAATGAACGAAGTCAAGTCTGCTAAGAAGGGAGGGGTGGGAGAGATGTTTTAAGATCTGGTAGTACTTCTCATTATTGACTCTGGTTTCACTGTATGTGCGTGTAGTGTAATAAATTAGATTCTTTTTTTCCCCCTCTTTTTAATCCGTGTTGAATCCGTTTTGCCCATGATGCTGATTGTGGAATGATTTCTCCCTGTCCTTATCTTGACTCCTGAGCCTCTCAATATATATTTTCTCCCTGTCCAGCTGAAAAGGGGAGTGATAGAGCAACTTTGGTGGGCCTCAGGCCTCTGACCAGTGTCAAGCCACCACGGCTAGACAAAACATTCCTACATGTTACCTAAACATTTTTCTGGACCCAGAAGAAACCCACAATAGTGCAGGCTGTTAGGAAGCTTGCTAAAGAATCACAGGCAATGTTACTGATGGAATGCATGTTTGCTTTCTTAACACCCTTCAATTTTATGAGTAAAGCAGGAGAGGACCAAGGGACTGTTCTGTAGCAAACAAACAGAGTTTTGCAGAAACTTGAGAAAAAAATTTGCCCATAAAATGGGAATATAAAACCCAGGATAGAATGTTAGCATTTTTAAAGAAAGAAACTTATTGCACAGTGCAATCTCTCTACAGACTTCAGAAGTACAGCTAAGGGCTAGCCATACTTTATATGCTAAGACCTTTTTATTGCAAATGGCAGTTGATAGTAAGAATTACCAGCTTTTTTCAAGTCTTTATGTACTTACCTTCAGTAAAATATCTGCGAGGGATCCTATAACATGCAAAGCACCATCTTTTTTCCTTGGATCAATGTTGGGCTCTGTCAGAATCTGGTAGCAATATGCCATCATTTTTGGTAATACCTATACAGGACCAAAAACACAGAATTTGCTGCTGCAGCTCCTCCTTTAGTACTCCTTTTGTCAAATGATTTTAACAGCTTTGTTTAAGTTAAAGAATTCATATGGCATATTTAAGTAGAAATTTTACCTTGGCCAAAGCAACTGTGAGGCTCTATGCATAGCATCTTTCCATAGTTAAAATTTAGAAAGTTCCTTTTTCAACTTTTCAGACAAGCTTGTCAAAATTAAATTAATCTCCTTGTAATTTCACCTCAGTAATAGTAAATAAGATACTTTTGGTGTCTTGAGGCAAATAAATGAAAGGGGACGAAAAGGCAAGAGGCTCAAACAGCACCTCACTCGTTTCTCTTCTGGCTTGTCTCACACACACATAAATAACGTGTGTGTAAATACATGTATGAACATATACATATTCAAGGATGGCTTGGACTAAAACCTCATAAATTTATATTAATCTACCAGTTTTAGTAATAACTTCTAAAGTTGACTAGACTTAAAAAGGTTTCTTGGAAAAACTAGTTGTTTCATGTAATTTCCACACCCATTATGTGCTTTTCAGATATGAAGATATTTTGACGGCCTCAGTACAAATTATGAAACAGAGGAGGTCAGTGGGCAAAGGTTGTTTTGACAATAAAGAAGTAGAAAGGTCACAAACTATTCCACCTGACTTAAAGACTATGCTCTTCTCTGAATATTGATCTGGAAACAAAGCTCCATATTTACTAGACGTTAAAATGGTACCCAGAAAAAACTTCACAATTTTAGGAAACAGACATATGTTTTTCAGGGCTTGGCCAGATACTTTTGCAGAGATCCCTGTAAGTATAGAAAGATCTACAGAAAAGTTTGGTCCTCATTTAAAGAGCAGCTGTATGAAACTGGTTCTTGCTAATTTCACTGCTGTCAACAGGAATTTAAATAGCATCACTGAAAATTAGTAAGGATCATGTCCACTTTTTCCCCTTGCTACAGTTTGGGAACCTCAGAACAGCCGTGAGAGGCCGTTCGTAAACTTGGGAAAATACCAGTACATCTTTTCCAACTCAGTTCGTAGCCGGCAGAGTTATTCTAAAGCTGCAAGAGGAATCCGATTTATGTATGTATTTATACATATACATACATTTTAATTCTCCCTGAATTGCTAGCACTCAGCCAGGAAAGTGTTTGACTATGTTTTAGCAAGTAAATTTTTCAAGAGTATCTTCCTGTTGCATCTTCAATTTTAATGAAAAACTACATTATTAAGGAAACTCAAAATTATTAAAACCACTAGATTCATACCTCTTTTCTCTTCTTTGCAGCAGTATAAAGAAGATTCTGTGCTGCTGTTGTAGTGGATGCATAATCCTCAAATACATCTAATGAATTTCAAAAACAGAAGAAAAATAAATATATTTCCTTTTCTGAATATGCAACTTCTAAGCTATTTATACCATTGTCTTCACTTTGTGGTTAAAGAGCCAGACCCAAGCTTTTCTCCTATATCTTATGAAAGCATTTACTTCTTGCCTTACAAATCTACTGACGACTCATCATTCCCTTTATTAGGAATGTGCTATTTATTCATTAATTCTTTCAAGACCATGTATTTAGGGGATGAAAAATCCTGGCTTTTTTAAAATTAATACTACTATAGGAAGAACAATACATTCCAGTACCATCTGCATACCATATGGACACAATTTGGGCTTGATTTTATTAAAACCTCATGGGAAACTTTGTTATGCAAAAATGACTTGGATCTGGAGTAGATTTAAACCTGCTGAAAGTTGGAGCATTTTAGCTTCATTAATTACAAGTAAACCTCCTTTAATATTAAAAATATAATTTATACGTTGAAAGAAAAAAAAATCTGTGCTGCCAAACATGTTTTAATCCAGACAGCCCTAGAGAAATTTAGATTAAATAAAAAGATCTAAAAAGGTAATCTCAAAATGTGGTTAAAATTAAACACTAACTTTTCCCAAGAACTTGAAGATAAAACCTGATTAAGAAATATTACCAGACTACAGGAATTCTTGCTCCAAAGCCAAATGTACCTCACTAAACTTCAACTGAATTTACTTTCATGCTTGTTTTTTTGTTGTTTGGGTTTTTTTACCTTCCATGATACAGTATACATTTGTATTTAACTGACTCAGCTACATAGAAAAATAGGATTTACTACTTGAACAGAAAGAAGTAAATTCATTTCTCAAAAAATCAGCAATATATTTGTTACCCTAGTGATCAAAAATATATTGTGAACAATTTTTGGCAAAACAGCTCTCTGAGGCTTTCTGTTTTCACATATGCTAATCCCAAATCAACTAATTAACATTCCCAAATGCTACATATCTCTGTGGTGCCTGATTTGCTGGAGTTTTCCAGCTAAAACTGTGATATTTATTAAGTATCCTCTTTTTCAATGACATGAATCTTACAGTAAAAGTAATTATTCATAATATGGTCCTGTGTGATATTCCCAAGATTTTGCACTGCATCTTTTGAAAGAGTTATCTAATTATCTTACAATTTAGTAATAATATCTGCCAAAAAATGCTGAAGAGATTAACAATTTTCAATAGGGAAAGAGCAAGTCAGGCCTCTTCTGGTCAAAATGAGAGCTGCAAGAACTTGCAGGCAGCTGGCACACCTGCAATTCAGGATTCTGAAACTGGCATTAAAATGTGAGCAAGGCATCTGTTTGGGCTGTGCTGAGCACACATGAAGTAGAAAAAAAACCTATTAAGATAACCATTTAGTTTAAAGCTACTGGTCAAATGGCCAAAACTCACTTGATTTTACCTTCTTCTTTTAACTACAGATTGGTTAAGCCTAAGAAACCTATCTTCTTCCTGCTATTGTTCAGGACACTGGTAAACACAGAGACATTACTGTGGTCATGCTGTTAATTGGGACCACAGTGTACAGTTACGGTGAAAGCAGAAAATAAATGCTAAGCTCATTTACCAAATTTCATGCGGATGTATTCATACGGATCCTCTTGCCAGAGCTCTTCATCCTCATCTTTGTAGCACATTAGAGAGAATATAACTTCTTCTGTGATACTCTAATATTAGAGAAGTCAAATACATGTAAGTACACATAACATCAAAGTCCAGCACAGCTTCCCTCTGCTAATTTACTAGATGCACTAATTTACCAGACCTACTTTTCTGAAGAGTAAAATGCTTTTAACCAGTGCTTGCAATACAAATACTTTCTTTTTGCAACAGATCCAGACAGCAGAAATTACATAACCTAACTTCATGATAATACAGTAGCATGCACAAAATACATTTCAGGACATAGTCTATAAATAGCAGAACATGGCATTCATCAGAAGGATCTCACCAATGCAACACTTAACATAAGAATGGATGTGAGAGCCCCTACACTTTAGCAGTCACAGGATTAACAACCTACCACAGGGGATCTTAGGATATGAAAAAATGAAAGCACAAAAACCCACTTTTCACTTGTTGTTAGTTCACTTACAACACGTCTTAAACCAGAGGTCAGTTCCTCATAGTTCATGTTCTCTTTGCCCACTATCTTTTCACTACTATCAATCATGAATATCTGAACCTACAGACAATTCTGAACACTAACAGCTGATAAAAGCCAGAACACTGTGACTGTCTGGCAGACTTAAAGAACTTATGGAACAGAAACTGAGTTAACAACATCTGTAATAAAAGGTACGCGTAGCACCGAAAAACATAACCACATTCATGTACAAATGATATTTTTTGCCCAGATGGATCGCTGCAGGAAGGATTCATAAAACCCTCTTTAAAAGTGCAAAACTGGTGGGGATTTATGTTTTATTTTGTTTTGTGGGGGGTTATTTGATCACTCATGCAGTGTTTATGACTGGGTTTTATGCACTGACCTGTATGTGTGGCTTCATTTGTTTCCACGTTACAGAGTGAATAACACCTTGGTTCAGATAATTTAATGTTTGCTGAAGAACACGTGGTGCAACATAGTCTTTTTGCCTGTATTGGTCTAAGATTCTTAAGAGAACCTTAAAGAAATGACAAATTTATATTTTTAAATGAAGACTGAAAATTATTTTTCATGCATAGTCACGCACTGCCCCTCTTAAAAAATGTACACAGACAAATCAATTAGTTTTACAGCAGAGGTTCTAGGGGTAGTTATCACTGTAATGTCTTTGATCCTAAAATCAGAAATCATTCAATATTAAGGATCTAATCCTGCAAGCATTTATGTACACATTTACCTTTACTTCTAGCCCTACCAAGTTATCGTTTGTACTTGTAAACCAGGCTCACAGTTTACACAGGCCTCAGCAAAATTTAGAATAGGTAAGGAAAAGGGACAGTGAGATTTTTAAACTGGTTGGCTTCTAAATCTGTTAGCGGTGTCTGTTAATTTTTTAAGGACAGGTCCCTAAAGAAGCCAAATTTAGAAGAACAGTGATAAGAATAGAAATACGAAAGTTAAAAAAAAGAAAAATAGGTTAGCACCTAAATCTGTGAATCTGAAGAAATAAAAATTAGAGAAGTCAAATACATGTAAGTACACATAACATCAAAGTCCAGCACAGCTTCCCTTTGCTAATTTACTAGATGCACTAATTTACCAGACCTACTTTTCTGAAGAGTAAAATGCTTTTAAGCAGTGCTCTGTTATTTTGGCTAACAGAAATAAACTTGCAATACAAATACTTTCCTTTTGCAACAGACCCAGACAGCAGAAATTACATAACCTAACTTCATGATAATACAGTACCATGCACAAAACTCTTAACTTCAGTTATCTGTTGTAACCATTAGATAGTATCACCTAGTATGCTATCACAAACTCTGTCACAGATAGAGTTTCATACAAAAGCTTGCTCTACTAAGAAAAGCCTACAGCACAAAGCCAATGATTTGCACTAACAGTACATGAACGATTAAGTGTTAGTAAGTGTAAAGAACTGGCATGTACTTGAATAACAGTCATAACAAAATATTGAGCCATACATTTTCAGAAGGACAAATCTGCTTCGCAATTCTTCACAACACTACAATAAATCGTCATTTAAACATAGCTCCTTCCTTAAGAGTACTAAGTCTGATCCTACGATATGGTTCTTGGGGAAGAGTTGTCTATACCTCACATAGACTCCAGCACAATGTCAGCACTTACTTCTTAGCTACACTTAACTACTCATGAGAAAGTAATGAACACTTAGTAATGTGATATTCACAATGGAATTCTTAGTAACTCTGCAAGAAAATGTGACAAATCAGCATTTAAGAGCCAGAAACAAAAGACATGTGCATTGTCCGGTCCATTTGTCTTGCAAGCTAAACTGCTCTCTCTAGTACATAGCCATCCCTTAACAGACAAACTTTTATACTTCAAATGACAACTGCCCATGAGATTCAATTTTTCCACACAGCAGTTAAGAACTGCAGGGAGTTCAGAATAGATATTGGACTATTTCCCTTTTAATTTAATCCTTACAGCCTTACACCAACCACTCCTCTCTTCTTAAGATTTACATATTCACACAGATTTAATATGCTGATGGATAAAGTATTCTGTTGTCAAACTAGATGGAAAAAAAATAAAGTTTTTTCAGAAAATCCTGGTATTTTGAAATCTAGTTTACATTTGACTTCAAGCAACAACAGCCTGATATGCTGCATAAAAGACACTGAAAATTTAAAACTGTAAGAAGCCTGCAAATGCCATGTCAGGATTATTTCTCACCTGACAGCATGCCAAGGTGCCACATATTCTGGAAATATATATTCTCCAAACACATAATTTGAAAAACAGCATTCCCAGGCATTTTTCAAGGGTTACAGGCTAAAGGGACTCAAGAGCCCAGAATGATGAGCAGGAGAGCATACTACATTCTCTGAGCTTCTTAGGAGCCTGTATGGAATATGCAACCCAGAAGATTGGACTCCCAAGAGTTTTAGCTGAGCCAAAAGGCTGGGAACCACCACAGCTTATGGCAGGTTGAATGAGAAACAGGACGAGTAGTGCCAAAAACATCCGAGCTTGGGAGCCAGTGCTCTCCAGGTACCCAACTGCTACAGCCATTCCACCAAACCAGGGAGATGCAGGAAGCCCATGTTCCCAGGGGACTACAGTTGGTTTGGCAGAAAACCACAGAAAATTCCTGACAGGAACTTCCCCTCTTCTATACAATTTTATCAGAACTGAACTGTCTCCACAACATGTTAATCACAAATAATTAGCATTCATCAACAAAAACAATTTACTTGGAAACTCTGAATTTATGCCTAATTTTCATAAAATATACTTTCCAGGGGTAGAGCAACTTTTAGTGCTGTTCTCCAGACATCTTCGAATCTGCTTGTGTATTTCTGAAATAAAACAGTATCACTGGATTACTGTGCCTAAGCTGTTTGCAGCAAACACATTTACTAAAGACTGGCCTGAACATACAGCCTTCTATGATATGAGGCCTCTAGATAAACAGTTTTTTCTCTCAGCTCTATCTAGAATGTTTATACACGATGACAGTAACGTTTTATCAGCACTCACCTTTTCTGAGAATTTTCCTGAAGGGTTTTTTTGAACCACTGAAAATTTGTGTTATTATAAACAGAACTTCTCAGTCCCTAAAAGGAAAACCTGACTGATTGTTTAATGAATGAACTTTGATAGGAGCACACTGTTGAAAAGCAATGCATTAATTTGTTACCTGTTGTATGCCCACAGCATATGTTTTTAAAAAAAACTCTGAGAATTCGAAGTATTCTTTAGTTACATTTCCAGGACTTCCATACCTTTGAAAAGAAGAGGACACAGATATTTACATTGTAAGAAGTCTACTGTGCCAGCAAAACACAGTATTTTCTAAAATGCAAAGGACCCTGAGGAGTCTTCCATCCCCAGAGGAATCTTTTCCCACAGCTTCCTTTCAAGTCATTATTTGCCATATAATCGCCTACTTCCCTTTTCCATCCTTAGCTTCTCATAAGATACAATATTACTGTCAAGTAACTATAGCCACCTTTTTGTCACAAGCTCTGGAACTTCCACACTTATGCTTTCTTTTCAAATCTCCCACGGCCTTTGTATTTGAGAATACAAGCACTTGTAGCTGGATGCAGTAAAAAACCCAAACCTATACTTTTCCTGCGGAACTAGTTTCTTGCCATCTTAAAGAGTCAAATCATTCCACTAAGAACTGTGGCTGTGACAGTACAAGGCAGAGGACAGCAGCACAAACACCTCCTCAGTGACCATGAGTTGGTAAAACAGATCAACTGTCTTGTCTAATTGCACCTGAAGTAATGCTCCAGATTTGTAGCCCCAACTGAGGTTTTAATTAGTTTGTTACCGTTCAAAAAGACGAGCGACAATGTGCAATGCCCACTTCTTGCATTTCCACCACACCAGCTCTGGTCTATCATCTTCATCAATTTGCAAAGTCTCCTATAAATAAAGACATTTATTCTAAATTAGCTGTGTGTATTGTTGAGAGAAACAATGCTTTAAACATTCCTTGCTGAGTAAGCTAACAAAAATGCACAGCATCAACTAAAGCTTTGATTCTGATAACATTTATGTAAAATTCAGGCACTTTCAAAATCTTAGTCAATATAACTGCAATGTACAATACTTGTACAATGCCTGTAATGTCAACTTCAAATTTATGCATATTTAAAAACCTGAAACTTTCACATACACTTGAATACTGCAGTGGTGTGCACTCTGGTTTAAATGTTTAAGCATGATACTAACTCCTCCAAAAAATACATCCTAATCATATACTAATGCAAAATCCATTAAAACAATGTTAAAGTTGTGGAATAAATTTCTAAAAAAGAGAAATTAAAAATATGGGTTTGTGATGAGCTTTTGAGAGAAACTGGCTAAAATATTTGGAGTTTACACAGTATCACCACCTCAGACAACACAATTCTGACAGCTTACATGATCTTCCTGCATTTCTGTCAAAAACACCAATAATTACAGGGATAAAAATCTTAAATAGATTCCATCTTTTAAAAAAAGAACACTTGGAAAATCTTCACACTGACTGTTCCTCAAATAGCAACAAACATCAGAGGTCTTTACAAAACTAGAACTTACTGGAGGTACGTTTCTGTCAATGATGGCACGGAAGATCTCCATCCACTGAGTCATAGTCTGGTTATTCACCAACTGGAGCGGCAATGCATACTGAAGTAAGGAAAAAACCCAAAAAAACAAAACACCACGCTGTAATGAAATACTATTTCTTTCTGGAAAGGATAGATGTTTCTACAATAGTTACATTCCCAAGAAGATGAGGTTTTAAGTAAAATTGAAATTAATTAGGTTAGATATCAATACTATTCTAATGGTATCCTTCATGGTACAGTTCTCTGAGGAATTCCTATTTGAAGTTCCTTGGTCTGAGAACTTGCTATTTCTTTAGTGGGTTTCTTCCTCTTCTTCACAATAGTCCAGCGAACTTTTAGGGACTACAGCAGTGTCCATATTACAGGGCTTAGGGCAACCAATACCATTTTAGTAACTGAGATTACTAATTCCTACCTGATTCCTAATTACCACCTAGTTACTATGTAGTAAACCTTACCTCTCTACAAATACCAAAGCAAAGTGGAAATATTGAGGCAAGCTATTGGAAAGAAAAATAGGATCTTGGGATCTTTTTAGTCTTCCCATCTAATAAAAAGATCCCTGCTTTATTTTTTTAACCTCCAACAACTGAATTTTCAGCTGCCCTTACATAGGATCTAACTTTCTTTTTCATTCTCTGAAAATACTTCCTCACCAAACTCAACCCTGTAAAAGCCAAACTCATCTCTGTTTAAATATGTGTGCTTGACAGTTAATTTCGGCCAAACCTCCAGAAGATAATGAAAAATGCCACCTACTTATGTGCACTATTTGACAATTAAACTACCATCTGTACTACTGCTGCTTTCAGAAGTTAAGCAGCACAGTCTAGATACTCAGAGTTTTTTATCAGGTTATGTGTGACTTTATAAAATTGGAACATTACTCTAGTAAGTTTAAAAGCAGAATGTGCAGAACTACCAGGGTTCATTAAAAATTTAATATGGGGGATCATGTGTCCTGTTTTAAAGTAGAAAAATCTCTAAGGATTTTTTTTTTAAATAAAAGCTATTTATTTTACATTATTTTTCCTATTCAAATTGGTGATTTTATTCAATCACAACCTTGAGTGCACTGAAGGGGGTTATTGAGCCCGGTAAAGTCAAAGTTTTGCATTTCTTGTACACAGATGCCAACCTGAACAAGAGCATAGAAGATTTTTAAGATTTGTTTCTGAAGCAGTACAGAGTAATGGGAGTTATCAGGCAGAAGCTGTATCATCTGCTGCTGAATCCGAGGCAAAAATATTTGCATTGCTGCTATGAGAGGATCTCGCTCCTCTGCTTTTTTGTATCTGCAAAGGAAAGAAAAATGTTGGTCCAGGATCTACACACTGGAGATACTACTGCCTATTCCCCACCTGCAATTTCATTTCTGTACCCTAAAAAAAAAAAAAAAAAAGCCTAACAAAATTAATATCCAGCACTTTCATATTCATTCTCTCACCTTCTCTAGCCCCCACCTCAACAATTTGTGCAAATTCTCTAACCTAGAGAGAAATGAAAACCAGCAAGTGTTATCTTATATAAACACAGCTATTGTGAGGAAGAACTAATGTTCTATACTACTGAATTGTCAGTTCACAGGAGCAGGATCCTGAATTTCTCTGACATTCACACCAATGCCAAATGCAAGCCGGGTGTAGAACAAATAGGGAGTGAACAGCCATTGAAAGGGAAAGGTCATGCCTTTGTTTTTCAAGACACTTTCCTTCTCAATTTACATTTCTTTAATGTAGTTTATACATATGTTTCTAACAGCAGGTAATTTTTTATAAGAAAATGAGTGACAGCGCTACTTCTCCAAATTTACATTTTATGGATACAGACTATCAGGAAGATGCTACAGGTAACAATATGCAGTAAGAGTATATGACATTGACAATACTGTACTCATGACATGAAAGTAGAAAATAATTTGCATTCTCATATTCAGCATTTGGGGAATCTTCAATAAAAGAAGTTATAAACATTAAGAAAATTTTCACAGATTGGTTAAACCCAATCAAAAATACAAAGCCTCAAGTAAAAATGTCAGTAAATTCATACCGATTATGCTGGCATCTCTGCTTTAAATTCACTGATGATATAAAGATTGTAGTTTTAATTTACTTGCAGGAAAGGAAGCATATCACAATTATTAATTACCTCAATTCCTTGTAGAACTGCTAGTGCTCTTAAGAATGAAACTAAAAGTACCGATTCTTCACCTACTGATGGACACCAACTTACTCATAAGTCTTCACCAGCTGATACAGGCACAACAGGCTCCCAAGCCAGCTCCCACTGTTCTGAGACTGCAAGTAGTAGCCTATCTTGTCTACCACAGCTGTCCAATGGCCGGGAAAGTCATGTTTGATGATAGCACGGAGGCACATTGTCAGCTGGGCTCTATGGTAGGAGGGAAAAAGAAATACATTATAAGTAAAAAAGATTACGGTACAGTAGAAAACAAGTGATGGTTTATTTGCCACAATATACATATTACATCCTAAGTAGCACACGTTTTGAAAGCGCTGAAAGAGTTCTGGGAAGCAACAGATGAAAAGCAAGAAAAAAAAAATACCAGGGGATTTAACTTTAAGGAAGAAATTGATTTCAGAACATTTATCCTCCTTCCTCTCCACACCCATCAGGCAATATCTGAAAACAATTAATTGTTTGTGAAACCATCTAGGTTTGTACTTTGAAAAAGAATGTTTATACTTCTACAGGCCTATGAGTCTGAAAGCGAACACAAAAAACAAATTTGCACTTTTTTATTAAACAATGTTTATATTGTTATATTCAATGTGTGATGATCCATGCCAGAGAGACCTCATGAAATCACAGTTTTACTGGGACTTTCTGTAACAGCACTTCTCAACCTCTGAAGCATACAGCAGGGCCAGTTCAGTAAAAACATCTGACCATCCCTCTCCCTGCACACACTTTTAGATACCACTCACAGTGGTGATCCAAGACAGGATTCTTAATTGACTAAAATAAGGTGCAACTAAAAAAAATGAGAGGTGCTGAACTAAAAGCTGTAAATAAATACTTCTGGCTCTGCTAAGGCATAAAAAACCCCTTCTGCATAAATGAGTGGTGAACAATCATAGAATGTAGCATGTCTGTGAATCTTAACTATTCTTCCAGCAAAAATTCTTTCAATATCTTAAAAGCAACAATGCCAATACACATTAAAATACTGGGTTTACATCTAAAAATTGCAAAAATATTAAGAAAAGGGCTACTATTAAAAAAGAAAAGACACCCTTGTCAGTGCTTCTCTGAATGGTTAATTATGTATTGCAGATAGTCATCTATACCATCTGCTGTGAATCAGCCAAATAGGCTGTCACTACAACAAGTGGTAAAAGACACTATAAACAACACCAGAAGAGGACGAATCACACCACAGGGCTCTTAACCAGGGTACTACATTTGTAAAAATCAAGTGCACATAAATTGATTGTTATTACATTTTCAAAATAAGTATTTGTTTCATCTCCCAATATATTGAGATTTTCACATTAACTATATCCAGACTGGCTGGTCAGAAAACTCGAGCTACAGAAATACCTCTACACAACATAAGGTACCTCACTAAGTCAGGAGAACGAATTATTCCTTCTACAATGTTATCGCGAATCTGCTGACGATCGTTTTCATGAATGTTGAATGGAAATACCGCTTCTCCTGGAGGTGGTTCACGATCTGGCCAGTACTGTGTCACCATGTTCTTCAGGTAAATGGCAGCTAAGTACAAACATTGGGAAAATAATAATTTAATCCTGAAACACCTCTACATTACTCTGTACTCAACATGTAGTACAGCTGAAAGTAAAATGGAGAGTTGAAAAGATGACTGAAAACCACTGCATGAGTTCTTAACAATTATAGGCACTAAGCACAACCAAGTCAGAAAAGCTTTTTTTTTTAATCATTCTACACAAGCTCAGGTTCAAGTTCTTGGTCCTAAACACAGCAGGATAGTATTTCACTCAACTTCTCTCAGGGTATGTTCTTTATTACAGGAGTTTTCCATAATACTGCATTGTTCTAAACAAGCAAACAAAAAAAATCTACTTATCTTCATTTTTACTCTTCCCTAACACAACTCGAACTCCGGAAGTGAAGTTTTGGGAGGCTCATGTAAACAAATCATTGAGCATGTGGATGGGACACTCTGCTTGGGGAAATGCCCAGTGTGAAACTGGCGTGTGGCCTACCTTCTATTCAGACAGCAATGTTTGTTGTGAATTCCCTAAGCTTTATCTGACTGATAGGAATTCCCATAATCCATTAGAATTATTACCTTCTGTCTCATATGAAAAAACATGAAAAATAAAGTTAATCTTAACTGAAGATAATGCAGTATTTATGTCTTCGTACTAAAATGGCTGTGGGTATTCTTTAGAAAACACAGGAGATGCAGTAGAAGACATTAATGTTCTTAATAAACTCTTCTCTACTATTTTGGTTGATTACTAGCTAGGGTTTTAAAGTATAAGACAGACATCCACGGGTACAATCATTTTTCTTGGTGATGATAAAGAATGAAAAACACGTAGTTTGTAAAACATTTTATAGAAGCAAGAGGAAAAGCAGTTCTTTGTCTATGACACACCAGAATATTCAGACAAGAAACAGGTCCAGAAAGACCAGCCCAAGACTTTAATTTACTTTGTCCATTGATCTTGTTATACAAATTCTTGGTTTTAAAAAAATTCCCAGAGAAACCCATTGATTTACAAATGTAATTTAAATGTGCTTTTCCATTTTATAATTCCACTTTTTTATAAAAAGTTCTACATACTTTTTTTTCCCCTGAATGATACTAAAATGAGAGATTCATTTATGAAAATGACCTTATGGAGTCCAGATTAGGCATCAAACTTTACTACAGAATGGTTTAACAATGCCATTCAGGGTTGGATTATCTCTGAGAAAATACATGCCAGCATGACAAACAGCATATGTCAGCATGCCCTAACGCACTTAGGGGATTAATAGGATCTGTAAAAAAAAGCCCGACAAGGCTTCTATGGGAAATGCTGTTCCATAGGATAAAAACAGAGCTGTGAATGAACCCCTACTTATTAATTTGTTGAAAACACTGGATATTTTCTAAATCTGTCAAAAATACTGTATAGGAGTAGTTATCATAGATTTTGAGAATTTAGAATCTGATCTTACACAAATGCATAGCTTTAAGTTAACTGTGATACCATACCTGAGCTTACGCACACAGCTGGGCAATCTTTTTAAACAGGCTCAGACTTACAACTTACCAGCGTGATATGACCTTCTTTCATACCCTATTTTGTAGTGAACACCATGGACACTGACTGGAGGTTTATTATTTTTTCAGAAATTTCAACTGTTCCAGGAAAAGGATTCAAATAGAGAACCATTTACTCAAATTAGATACACTTTTTCTTTCTTGTTTTTAAATAAATTCCCACTTATCTTGGCTTCACTACTTCTACATCACCAGAAGAAAGAATGCCTAAGGCTCCCTGCATACTCATTTTGAGCAGAAAAGATTCTCTTCTCGTAATGGTATCACAGCAATCCAGTAGGGATCACTAGAAACACACAGAAGCCACATCAGGATGCTACCCTACACTCATGGCTTTAGCAGATCCTCATGTAGGAAAGAAATGGGAAAGATCAATCCTTTTCGTTTCCACATTCAGAACAATTAAGAACTTACATGCCCACAGATCAATACTCAGTAACTCACAGACTGACCTTCTTTTGAAAGAAACTGAAACAAAGGAAACAATCTCACCTGCTTGACGCACTGGAAATTCAACTTGATCTGATACTATGATTTGCAGTAAACTTGGAGCAAAATTGATGATCTTATAGGACTGAAATATATATAAAACATGGTTAGCAAATCTGTGTTTAAAGAAAACTGTATTAACAAAAGGTGAGATAAGAAACATGAACTAGGGATTTTTCAGTGTTCTTTGACTCTCCTCATGAAGTATAAAAAACTTTAGCACTTGGATTTACCCAGATCTGCAGCAACCCAAATAATTACTTGTAAGAGCCAAGCATGTAACAGCACATGGGTGGAATAAGTGATGTAACAAGACTTTCTATTAGAGATTAGTGATAATATTTAAATAACTCCAGGAATGATAATTGAAGCACTACAGATCTGGCTTAGCCTCGTAAGTCAAATGGATACAGAGATGTTTCATTAATATATGCCATTTATTTGCAAAACAGATTGCTGTGTTAACAGCATCTGTTCTAGTCATATATTTTACAGCTATCTTTCAACAGACTAGATGTATAGTGCATCTGAACAGAAAAATAAAAACTAGAGAAACACAGCAGAACAAACATTTTTAATCAGAATCAAGCCTAGACAGGTAACATTTCAAAACACACAGCCTGCCTGGGAACTTTTCAAACACTAGATCAGCCATGCAGCTGAAGAATTTAAAAGAGAAAACAATGTTCACTACATGCCAGATTTAAAAGATATGAAAATCTGATAGCACTATAACACTGTCACTCAGTAGGGGTCCTCTCCAGTGTGAAGAATCATTAACTCAGGATGGTGCAGTTACCACTAAACCTTGGCAACATAGGTAGTTACTAGTAGGTCAGATCTTTCATCACTTTTATCTATGAGCTTGAGGATCAAAGAGAGTTTCTCAGGGCTAGATGACAGAAGCTTTCTCTGTTTCACCCTTTACAGCCTTTCTTTCCAACTAGATTATGTCTGGCAGTTCTGCTGCTGTTTCCAGAGCTGTGCTTTAAGTACAAGTATACTACATCCTCCAGTGAACTTTGCCTCATTTGACAGCTATGAAATAAGAGCTATGTTCTGCTCTTCATGTACCCAGTTCCTTGATCTAACATTTCCATAATGAGGTAAAATTGCATTGCTTTCATGATGCCTAAGTGTAACAGCCACACCATAACACTATGATTTTACCAAATCACTTAACCTTCTGGCCCTTGTTGTACTCATTATAATGATAGTGTAATTCTAACCTACTCTGTACTCAGAGATCCATTCGATGTTTACAGAGCAATCTGAGATCTCAGATAAAAGCAGTAATGGCAAATCAAAAGTATACTCTCCTGCAATTCCCTTCTCTATAAACTTTAATTATCCCTAAGGAATGGTCCAAATAAAGTAAAAGCTGTAACAGACAGCACAGGAGATCCATTTATTTACAGAAATAACAGCTTTCAACATCAACTGGTTGAAGCGTGCTTGATTCCAAAGATTGCCTTTTAATCAAGTATCCCATGGTCAAAAGCTTGCCCTCCGGTTGCTATGGGACAGAATCTGTACAAGGTTGGTGGGTTCTAACCCATGGGCCTGCAGCAGGCTGCAGCATCCTCCAGCACTCAACCCCCAGCTCCCAGTGAGATAAGAAAAGCACAAGGAATCCCAGCAGCACAGAAAACCAAAAATGTGTGGCAGCTCTAACCGTCCTTTTTCTTCTAAACAGTGTTAACATGCTGTTCTTAGACCTAATCTACACACAGCTTTTACTACTACAAACGTGTTGATTTAGAGCGAAACCTTATTTGGGGTTATTTTGTTGTTTTCCTGCAGTATCCCTACCCTTATCACATTTATGGAGGAAAACAGCGATAACTGTATAAATTATTGCCCTTTTTGTCTGTACAAACAGCTTTTGCTGAATCTACATTAAAGTCACCGCTTCTCCAGGAAGCTTTATTGGCAACACTGTGCTGGCACACAGCTGCTGTCCTGAAGTTTTGCCAGGATATATACAAATATGGTTATTTGGCCCAGGCAGCAAACCCTCTCAGCAAGCAGCAAGAGTGACAAAAGACATGGTGCACTGTGTCACACACAGTGTCTCAGAGGAGGCCCCCCCATCCCTACCAGCACACTGCTATGAGGGGTTTTTACACTTTACACACTGTCATCCTGAAAAGAGATCACAAGGACACAGTCTCAAGTTCCTGCTAAATGCTTCTACTCCATACTATTATTAGTATAATTTACATTTTTACATAGCTTCATTTTCCACTCATTATCAGAAACACGAATGCTGTAGAGATCCAGAGATCATGTGATCTTGTTTTAGAAACTAAATACCCAATTTTGTTTTATTCGTGAAGCTCAAACACCATCCTGCTTGCTTGTGCAGCAGTAAACCTGGTCAGGGAAAACCACATGCTGCTTGCAATTTTTGGAACAGAGGACTTTTAAAAAAGCTGCATGCAGCAACATTTTTCCTACACCAGCACATTCTCATTGGTTTGGTTATCAGGCTAAATGTGATCTTGGGATGTATCCTTTCTCTGCCTTGCTCAGGAATCCATACCACAGGCACACAGAGACCACCGAGTAAAGCTGTACTTCTCACACAAGCAGGTGCAGAGCAACTGTTAGGCAAAAATGCGTAAAGGGAAAGAGACAAGGAAGAGACTTCAGAGCTGGGTGAGTTCAGCAAGATGGCTGTTGTTACAGCTGCACCTGAACTGTTACAAAGGGAGGGCAGCAATACTGTCAGTCCTATGGAAGGAATGGAAAGCTATCTGCTGATTTTGAAGAGTCATGCCCAAAAACCGCAGGGAGGCACCAGATGGCGTCGAAATACCATTAGCACAACTCGGGTAACACAGCACACTGCTTTGTGCAGCTTGTCAATAATTATGGTGCCTTGAACTCACATTGTTGGGATTTGGTAAAACTTTCTATTAAGGTGCTGATTGATGGGGGAAGAAGTTTATTTTGAAGAAGAAAGTAAAAGTTTTTGAAAAATAAACTTTCACTGAGTGCTTACAAAAACTGATTATTTTGCAGCTGTGTAAAACACACACTGGCTGCTCGTGCATGAATCACAGATCACAGCACTTATGCTAAAAAAAAAAACCCACCTCATCTAATTTCCATTGGGATTAAGAGAATGGGATGCAGCAATTTGCAAGGCTAGATGCTAAACTTGGAGAGGCACACAGCACTGGTAAGGTGCAATGGGGTAAATTCACAACAGTGTCCCAGGAGATGCATATATCCCAGAGATCTTGTGCCACATGGGTTTGCTGTCTCAGGATCTGTGCACTGCAGCTGTACAGCTTTCTGTACTCTGTCCTTTCACCTCTGGCCTAACTGCATTCTTTCCTGCCTCAGCAACACAGCTCCACTCTTCAAAACATCAAAGAATACATAATTTTATTTTTTGTCTATTTGCTCTTCCATTTCATTAGGCATAGAACAGATGACACCCAAGAAAGCCTCAGATGGGCCACTGAAAAACAGCAAGATGAACACCATTACACATAAAGGAGTAGAATATGACAATAAGCAGGAAAAATGCATAACATTTCCCCTAAATGGATCCTACTAAAGCAAATAGTTTCCATATCTAACATTGAGATTTAGATCCCAGGTTATCATGCACTATACACTACTGAACAGTTACTCTTGTGTCTTGCTTGCTGTTGCATTTAAAGCCCATAGCAAGCAACTGCTCTGTAATCACATTTGCTAGTAACTTTCCTGCTGCAGTGACAGCAACCACAGCGGCTGAGTGCACAATGACATGGGAAGGCACTTCCTCCTCTGCAGAACAGGACAATCTAGGGCAGGACAATGGATGTGGCAAACTGGAGCCTTCCCTCAGGTCCTACAAGCAAAGCCAAGCCCATCCTTATCCACCAGAAGTAAACAACATCTCTTTCTCTGCACCTCTGAATCCAAGTGTGGCATGTTAACAACTGACGAAAAATCCAGGCACTACACCTTTGTGTTTGCAAAGATAAACACACAGAAAAAACCCCTCGTACTTCAAATACATATGCAATTAATTGTTTGAAAATATTATGTTGAGGCTTTCATGCATTTGATTCGAATGCTCAGCTATCTAGTTTCCTAGGTTCTACTTTCTGTCTGCATTGAAAATCATCAGTATTTGTCACACTTGCGAATATTTCTGCAACTGTGAATAGTAACTTCAGGTTTTTATGCTAGCAGTCCCATACAACTTGTGAAAACAAACTAGAACTTCAAAAGATAGTTTCTTCTTTCCCTGACTACACAAAAAGCCATTGTTTTGGCAGGGGAAAATTGCATAGTGTTCTTGCACACTCTGAAAACAAACACATATAAGAACCTACCTGAGCTTCTTTCCTCTGTGGATTCTACTGCCAAACTTGTCCAGTCGCAAACTCTACTTTCACAGCACTTTTAACCACGCAAGTCAACTTCCTCATCAAACTGATCTTCAATACAAATATCTGAGGTAATGGGAACTGGTATTGCCACTTTCAGAGTGGCCTTGAGATCCCTGCCTATGATAGCAGCCAGCTAAACCAAGCTGTAGAAGATACGGAAGGAAGCTTAACTTTATTCTGGACTCTCCTGATTTGGGGCAAACTTCTCACACTTCTTTCTCTTCTTCCAAATCCAAATTCTGCAACTCCTTTTCAATATTTAAACAACCAGCTGCATTTCTGCACATGTGTTCTTCTTATGTGCCCCTTTGTTACAGGCCAAGGAAATGGATTACAGCAGGTTGAGACAATGAAGATCAATTCATAAAAATTGTACGGTAATCCTCTCTGAACCAAAATCAGAGATGGCTGTATACATTCACACAATCAGACAGTACATTCCACAACACTCCAAGAACTGGCACATGAAAGCAGTATTTAATCATTAAAAAAAAACCCAACCCCAAACCCATCAAAAGTCCCTGAAGACCATGAACCAGACCTCACAAAAATAACAGCCTAGAGTAGATATTAAAGAGCACAGAAACTGAGTATCTTTCTTGGTATGATAATTGACTGTTCTAAAAAGTACAGTGTAATAGATAAATACAATCATGACGTGCACAACAATTGTGATGTGACAGAGCTGAAGAAAAAAAAGGGGAAGAGGGAGGGGAAAGAAAGAAAAAGAGGACGGAAAGACGGGTACACTTAGAAAATCAACAGGCTAAAAGGGAAATGACAGCAGTTACACAGTAGAGATTACTAACCGGGCAGGAAATTACTGCTCTAGTTTATCAAGAATCATACTTCAGACAAACCCCACACTTAAGACCCGTGTTCAGGTCACTGAGACATGCAAAGTTTGTGGATGACTAGGAGTAGCATGCATCATCCAAGAGGAAAGGTCAGAAAACTACTACAAAGAACTGAATGACCTTTAGACCATCAACCAAAATGGAGTGGGGTAATAGAACAAAGCACGTGGTCGTGCACTCAAGGAAAATGCGAATTTCTCCTAAAAGCCTGGGTTTCTTAGTGAGGAACAACTATAGGATAAAACAAAACTTGATATATAAGCAGTAAGAAATACAGAGGCATTGGACTCAAAGAAGATAATTGTAATTTTAGGATGTATCAAATGAGGTATTAGCAGAATTAAACATGAGACTTTTAGAATGCTGCAAACACAAATGACCAGATTGCACAGGAAAAAATAATTCAAAAGGAAAACAGCGTGGAGAAGAGCTGTGCTCTCCTTTCACTAGATTTCATAAATTCCATTTTATGATAAGGCAAAGGAAATACGGCCTGTTGAGGCTATGCAAACAGGCAAGTAAGAATGAGCCTTTGACAAATATGTCAGAGCAGGTAGCAAGAAACCTATTCTAGTTAAGAATTAAGATTGGCACAAATGGATATAAATGGACCATAAATTCACTTAGACTGGGAACTAATACTTGCTTCTAGCTCTGATAGGAAGAAAATTCACAGCATTCCAATAGATAGAAGAAGAAAAAAAAAAAAAGGAATCTTGATTTTATTTCCAAATGCAGTTAGATGATAACCCAAAGGGCAACAGCAACTTCACTGACTGAGCTCTATCTCTACACAGATGCAGAAACACGGAAAGAGGCAATTTCAAAACTGTTAGAACTTTTATACAGTTAGGCAAACTCTCATTCATTTTAAGTCCTTAGCCCACGCTCTACACTGTAAGCAACTAACAGAGTTGAGACTATTATGATGTTGATCTAAAGGACTCTCTGTATTGGTACAAGCAATGAGGTGCCTACAGAGAGGTGTATGTTGGTGGACTAGTATGACTTATACCCTCTGGGAAGCTTCTGTCACTACCCGGGTTGAAACTGGAAAGTAAATGTACACTGCAGGGGGGCTAACACAAGAGAAGTTTTAGCTCAATATCCATTAGCGTGTATCAGGAGCAGCATCATTTTCACTAGGGCAAAGAATAAAGGTGACCCCTCGTGTTTGGCCAAGTGTTGTATTACCACTTCCAGTACTTACTGTTGGAGGTTTTTCTGTTTGGCTGGTGGATCTGTTCTGTTGCAGAACAAGATAAGTGCTGGAACAGCACCTGGATTCCAGTACTTGCAGAAACAGTTACATGTCAACACTACCATTAAATACATGGGAGTCTGACACTCGGCTTTGAAGTCTTGCTTCAAAAGCACTGAAAGGCTTCAAGATGTCAAAGGCCCACGTTAAGTTACATTCCTTAGCACTTTTGTTCGACTCATCCAAAAAGCCCTGTCAAACTCAGTGCTGCATCAGTACATTATGTCAGTCAGATGTATCACACTTCATTTAGCAACAGGAAGCCTACACAATAATAGGTATGTCTTAATGTCAAGATTCATTCTTTATAATAAGAGTGAAAATGTGTCAGCTATTTTAAATTAAAATCTGTATCTCAACCTTTTCCTAATAAATACACTTGCAATCCTGAAACTAAAACCCGTGTCTTTCACACAGATTACATTATCCATCACTTCAACTTAAAACATTTTACAGATATCAGTCCTAAAACGCTTTCAAAATATTTCCCGAGCTTCACAGTACTCATTGGTGATGTTAAAACAACAGTGTTAGGAGCAGGACCCAGCAATCCAGACAGCTGCCTCTTTGTTCTGAGCCTGCCAAACATGTAGTTTATTACTGTAACTTTGATTACCGGGCAACAAGCTGCCAACAAATATTTATCAGTTCTCTCTCAGTCATTAATAGCAGGTACAAAAATAGATACTGATGAATTTTTAAAGTAACTATACCAAATAAGAAAAAAAAAAGCATTTCCGTCTGCAAAAGCCTTCTCAACGTCCGACACTTAATCCATTGATTGACTAAAGGAATGCACCAACTGCTAAAGCAAGGATTAGCTATAGCTAATTTCGAAGGAGTTTTAACTTGCCTAAATAGAAAACTAAGCCGGAGGAGCAATCCCAAAGTAGCAGTAATTCCTCACAGTCAATTCTCATTGACTATTTAGCTCTCCTCCCAACTCAGCTGAACAATCCAAGTCTTTGAAAAGAATTGATCAAATATTCAAATACAGAGGTTAAAGCTTTATTAATATTGTGCAAGGGAACTGTCTCATTTTCAAATGCCCAAATTGAGATTGTGGCCACAGGTCTGATTCAGCACGTACTGCTGCTCTATTAACTGCAGGATGCTGTGATAAACAGTACCCTCAAAAACCCTAACGTGTCTTTCGCAAAGTTTTACTTGGCATCCTGCTGAACGGGACAAAACGAAGCCTTGACAGTCACTGCCGCCCGTGACGTGGGCGAGCTCTTGCTCGCAGAGCCAGAGAGGTCTGAGCAGCGCGGTGCCCGGTGTCGCGCCTCCCGGGCCAAGCACTGAGCGTGAGGGCTCAGGCCAAGCCGCACTCCGCTCCGGTACGCCCTGCTCCCCGGGCCACAGAACTAAGGACATAATTGATGGGTGGCAGCGATCCCGCCCAGCCGCCAAGCACCTACAGCGCAGACCCCAGAGCGCCAGGGCCGCGCTCCGCGCCCGCCACCCGGAGGCTTCGGGAGCTGTGAGGTCTCGCAGCTACACACCCCGCCCCGGGGGTCCCGGCAGCCGGACCGGGGCGGCCCTGCCCCCCGCTGCCAGGCCGCCCTCGCCCGGGCCTGAGGCCGGGCGCCGGGGCTAGCTGGCCCGGCCGCTGACAGTCGGCGCGGAAACGCCCGCTCCGGCGGGGGTACACCACCGCCGCCGGCCCCGCGCTCCGCTGCAACCCGTGGGAGCAGGGCAGCGGATCGGGACCCCACAGCCCCGAGCTGCGGAGCGGCCGGCCCCGGCGCGGAGGAAGGAGTGCATCCCGTCGCCCCCGCCCCTGCCGGCGGGGCCGGGAGACCCCGTGCAGCGAAGCGGCCGGGGTGAGGCGGGGCGGGGCAGGCCGCCCCCTCACCTGATTGAGCTCGTTCTCGGCTGCGATGCGCAGTTTGGGGTCTATGGTGCCCTTCAGAGCCTGGATGATCCTGTTGGGATCCATCTTCCCTTTCCTTCGCCGGCAGGCAGACGCTTCCCCGGGCGCGGGAGGAGGAAGAGAAGCTGCCGCTAGCGCCACCGCCCCCCCGTGCCACAATCACAGGCTCGTGTCCCCCAGCCCCCCAGGTCCCCTCCAGAGCCATTCACCGGTTTGCGACAGCTGGGTATCGGGAAACGGGAACTGCTTTACGGCCGCAGCGCCGCCTTCTGGCTCCGTGCAGAGGTCGGGGGGGGGGGGGGGAGTGGCCGCCATCTTCTGGTACGGATAAGAGTCATCCCGGAGCGGCTCGGGTTGGGCGGGGCTGGCGGTAGCTGCGTCGCGGTACGGCTCGGGGGGCTGGGGACCACGCCGAGTCCCTCTGCCTGAGGAAGGCACGGCCCCATGACAGGGAGCCGGCCCGGGCGGCCGCCGCGGCGTCGAGGGGACAGCAGGACCTGGGGAGGCAAGGGCCCACCGCCGCAGTTGTGCCGCGGTACCTCAGTCCATCGCTGCCGGGTCGCCCGGCCCCCGGGGCGCTGGCCGGCCCGCTGCGCCATCGAGCTTCGCCAGCGCGTTTTCCTTCTTTATCGTTCACTCCTCCTCACGGCAGCTTCCCAGCTGGCCTGCTACGCGCTTTATCGGCGTTGTTGGCACAGGAATGGCAGCGGCGGGGAGCCGGCCCCGCGGGTACCCGGGTGCCGCTCGCACGGCGGGAAGGCGAGGTGCAGGGAGGGAGCGTGTCGCTGCCAGGGGGCTCCTGAAATGTGCAGTTGCGTCACGCATCGTGCTTCCCACTACGCTTCTCGCCCTTGCCACCGTTACGTAACGTAGACGAGCAGCCCCTGAAAGCGGCTCGCGTGTGGCGGCGGCGGGTGCGCGGCAGGGGCTTACCGCGGGGGCGTCAGCAGCCGTACGAGCACCGCTCCCAGCGTCAGGCGTCCGTCCCGCCGCGAGTCTTCACCGCCGGCCAGCGGCTCCCCTTAAACCCTAGAACCTAGCCAGAGGAAGAGGTAAACATCTGTGCAGGTGTAAGGCAGCTTTTAAAGGTGCAGACGCACAGCGTGACACACACCGTGACGCACCGCACGCCAGCGAGCCGGGTCCCGCTGTTCCTTTCTGCGGGTGATGCTTTACATAACGTGTACAAAGCAGAAACACGTTGCTAACCTGTAGAAATAACAAAAAGGCTATTTGCTGTGTTTTGGAAGAGTCAAACACACGGGCAATTAGAGGATCATGCACTGATACAGATTGTCTTAACACAATCAGACTGCCATTGGTTCATTGTAATTACAGTATGAAATGTAATGCTCATTACTGCCTCTCAATTAAGAAAACCACAAGGCTTCTCTCAACTTATATATTACCCCATCTATGCTAAAGAATATTCTTCTTAACAACGGGGAATGCAGGGGAGTGCCATTTATGGCAGGGATACCATTCTCTGACCACGAGGACTATATTGTCCCTTCTCTACCCAAGGGGATTATACAGCAATGCTCGCCACATCATCTTCACTGTCACTAAAAAACTTAAGTTTTTTAATTGCTTACAAGGAAGATGTTAAAGCATCTAATACTATAATGACTTTATTTTAAAAAAAGCGCCTTTATGCTTGCCTAGAATAAAAGAAGAATTTAGCCACACAAACTTACCTAGTATTTGGAGATTGTGTATGATCTTGTAGTTGTCTTCACTTTCTGAAGCGGTGCAGAACACCTGATTGTTGCCACTCAAGAACCATCTTTCTGTTCACCAGTAACGCAGCTCTGCAGCATCTAGCAAAAAATTTGTAGGTATTTTCATTGATATTTTCATTTATTTTTATAAGCAGGGGAGGAGTCTATGTCTAGTAACCATAAAATACATAAACCAAAACCCAACATGAGTGTAAAAAGCATGTATGGTTAACTTTGGTAATTCTTTGTCATGTTGCCATTTTAGTTAAGACACTAACCTAGTTTCCTTAGGTCCAGGGAAAATTGCCCATTTTAAAGATCTTGAATCATGTATCATACTAAAACCTAATTACTTGAAAGAATCTCAATCTCATTCCAATTCTGTGTATTCATCTGTGGTATGAGAACTTAGAAGTTATGAAACTGATTCATTGAAGGACCCGAGACTTGTGAAGCTGGTGATGTAAAGCAAAATGTGTTTAAAGGCTACTTTAACATCTTCTTAAATGTTTTTCAGAATGTCATTGTACTTACCACTTGTATTTAGAATAGCACTTTTAACACATAACATTCACTAAAAAGAAGTGGAAAAGATTTTATACCTAAGATTTTACTTCTAAGACTTGCTTTTTGTGCACCCAGCCATCAGTGGGGGAATGCAAATCTCTAAACTGAGTAACAACCATCTCAATGCTGCTTATTGCCTTTGTAATACGTCAGCAATGATTTAGTTGTGGAAGTATTGTGGCAGGCATTTTAGTCTACTTATTGACTGGGTTTGATGTTTGCCTGCTATTTCTTCCTGTAAAACATGAACTTCCATAGATACCAGCGGCTATGTTACTCTAAAGATAAATTTAATCATTAGTTGAACTATTTGTATGTAACTTGAAAACTTTGGGATGAAAGTAACTTCTTTTATACAAAAACTTGTGTGCCTTTTTGTCAGCACAAAGATTCTGTTAATATTTTGGGCTTCGTCTACTTCAAAATAACATATCTGGGACTGAATTAGAATTTGTTTTGTTTGTTTTGTTTTTAAATCTGTTTTGCTACTCAGCAAACTCTGAGGTAAAATCCTGATATTTTATTGTCAGCTATCTACCAGTGCAGCTGAGAGAAGACCCAGTGTGAAAGGAACAAGTGATATAGAAAGAAACTAAAAACAAGTAAATGAAATCCAAGTTGCACCAGAGCACAAGTACAGAAAAAGAGGATGAGAATAAAAAGAAGTGGGGAGATAAGGCAAAGCAATGACTACTTTTTTTAAGCTCCAGAATTTTCCAGGTGCTCTATAACAACAGTTTTATGATGTATTTAGAACAAGCAATCATATCTCAAAACTCACTTGCTGAAACCAAAGATTTTTTAAAGGAACATAAGTTTTGACCCCAATGAAAATCAGATTTCAGTCCTGACGGAATTGCTGTCAAGGTAGCTTGATTAAGTTCAAGAACTTTGGGAGGTGGAGAAAAAGTAGGAGACCCTTACATGTTGCAGGTTACTTAGAATTAGGACTTTGACTTTTAGCTATTTTGAAACTCAGGTAGTGTTTTATACCTGAATGCTACACATAAAATGCTGCCACAGAACAACTGCTCCCTTACCGTGCCAACCAAGGTTCTTTAGGATAGTATCTGGTTCATAAGAGATACTCATGAAAAAAGTATGAGAAAGACAACTATGATCCTCTGTGTGATGTGCTACAACCTAAAGTAATACACTGTTTTCAACATAGGTTTTGTTTCATTGTAGTAAACTAATGACAGAGTGATTGCATCTATACTTAGCATAAAGCCTCTGTTACCTATCAACCACAGCCCTTACTCAGGTAAGACCCAAACAGTACCAAAGGTTTATGAGCTGGCAGTCTCCAGCCAAATTCGTACTTTGCAATGAGCTTTTTTTCCCAAATATACCAAGACCGGGAAATGTTCAGTCAGAGATACAAATTGATAAGCTTTTCCATTCTTAGTAGAATTGTTCAAAAAAACCCATTAAGTTGATGAGAAACTTGCCAGCAAGTGCATAAGGAGAGTTAACTCCTTTTTATCTGTTTACAGTATGGTGTATCTCCAGTAGAATACATAACAGATCTTCCATATTCTCCACAAGACTCTCAAACTTACTTTCTCAAGAGATGCCTACATTTGATAAAGAGCTAGGAAGGATGATGCAAAGCAGATAAATGTATGCCAGACCTCTGGATAGAAGACTTCTGAAGCCATCTTCTTCCACCAACTGTTTTGTTGGAGCAGCAATTTCCAGCAGTCACAGAGAACTCTCTTCTCACCCTGGAAAAAAAACCAAGGAAAGTCCCAATTTTTAAAACTAATAACCCTTTGTCACGGTTGAACCCCGTGAATAGGCAGCTCAGCACCATGCAGGCACTCCCTCCCTCCCAGTGGGACAGGAAAGAAAATCAGAAGGGCTGATATAAGACAGTTCAGTAGGTGAAGAAAAGCTGTGCACACAAGCAAAGCAACACAAGGAATTTACTCCCCGCTTCCCATGGCCAGGTAGGTGTTCAGCAGGACTCCATCATGTGTAACAGTTACTTGGGATGTCTGACACCATAACTCCAACATCCTCTTTCCTCTTCCCCCAGCTTGTATTGTTGAGCATGATGTCATATGTCTGAGGTATCCCTTTGTACCCAGTTGTATCCCCTCCCAACTCCTTGTGCACTCCCAGCCTAATCACCGATGAGGTAGCGTGAAAAACAGAAAAGGCCTTGACACTGCATAAGCACTGCTTAGTAACAAAGTATCCCTGACATTGTCAACAGCACAAATCAAAAAAATCCAAAACAGCACCATACCAGCTACTCTAGTGAAAATTAACTCTATCCCAGCCAAAGTGGTACATCCTCCCATTTCAAGGTAGTTCCAGTATTTCACTGAACTCACAAAACCCAGTATTAGCTCCTTACCTTACAGTTTATATCCTGTAGTCTGTACAAAGTCACTAATTGGAGAGAATTTAGGTCAGAGCTGATTTGTACAACAAAAACAGCAATACAAAGTTAATTATGATGTCCATCTGTATGTTTTAATGAGGCCTGATTATCATCCTTATACATTTAAGGGACATTACCTACTGCAACAGTTCAAGCAACTTTATTTAGCAACTACTATTACAGGCAGTATTTACATTAAGTCTATACCAGCATTACCTCCAGACCTTTCCAGCTGGGAAACTCACCTGTTAAATGCTTTGCCCAGAAGAAGAAAATTAATTTAAGTCTTTAGTCTGGACAAACCACGGTAGACTAAAGCCAGATCAGTATATAATGCACTGAAATACTCCAAAGTACTTTGAGAAGCTTTCAAAAACAACTGTGAATCTAGAAGCATAAAAAATGATCTATGAGGTATCAACATCCTGGGAAATCATATTATTTTGCATTCTTAGGTATGGGCAACCTGTGTCAGTCCTCACCATCCTCGTAATCAAGAATATCTTCCTAATACCCAATCTAAATCTACCCCCTTCCAATTTAAAGCCATTCCCCCTTGCGCTATCAGTACACACCCTTATAAAAAGTCCCTCCCCAGATTTCCTATAGGTCCCTTCAGGTACTGGAAGGTCTTCTCCAAGCCTTCTCTTTTCCAGGTTGTACCACCCCAACTTTCAGCCTGTCTTCATAGGAGAGGTGCTCCAGCCCTCTGATCACCTTCATGGCCTTCCTCAGGAACCCTTCCAACAGTTCTATGTCCTTATGTTGGAGACTTCAGAATTGCACTTGAGGTAGGGTCTCACAGGAGTAGCATCTCCCTCAAAAATGGCTCTGACTGGAAACAGAGTGAAAACCAAGAGTGCTAGCTAAGGAGGCACAATGTGAGAAACCTATAGTTAAAATTGAGTTATTGTATGGGAAGAGAATTGTCCAAGTTGTATATTGTTTTAACAAGTACCAGAGAAGAAGACATCTTATTTTAAAGTAACTGGTACTGTAGAGATGGTTCTAATTCAGACTGATAAAAGTAAAGCCTATAAAAATACTAAGTTTTTTAAAGCTATTTGTTATATGATTTATGGCCAAGTTTACTACCAAGGAACTTCATACTTCCTTATACTTGCACACTTCTGGCTATGACAGGATATAATCCTATTAAGAAATTAAAAATCCATCTTGGAGATGAACAACAAGCTCTGAAATTCATATGTTTACCTCATATCTTCAACATATGCTAGCTAAATATATACAAAAGGTTTGCTATATCTGCCAGTGGGAAATATGATTAGTCTGAAGTGGTAACATGGACGCACCAAGCAGTTATCTAGACTTGATTGAAGTGGAGCATTAGAAAGCAATGAGTGCTTCATGTGTTGACAGTAATTGCACCTGCAGTTGACAAAGACCTACTTACCATGTTCCCATATTAATATACAAGGAGAGTTAATCTAAGAAAACAGTGCTAAACTCCTGTCACCCTCTGAGTGTTCTAGAAATAAGCATTGTTATTGGCTAAAGTCAGAATTGACATTTATAAGATAAAAATGTCAAGCCTTAACTGCATTTTGTGCTTATAGCAGTAAAAATCAGGTTCCCTAAAGCTTTATCCCACATCTCATCTCCAAACTTGCCAAAGGAATTAATCCAAGACTTGAAGTACAGTCACCCTCTAAAAATATATCTATAAAAAAGAAACCTAAGCTTGGAATAAACCTAAGACTGTTAGCCAGTAACTTAATGAAGTCATGCCAGATACCTTGTTTTGGCATGGTAGCAGGGGAAAACTGTTTAAAGCTAGAAGTTGTGAAGCCAGTTACCAAGAAACAGCACTTTTGTATCTGACCTGAAGTTTATTCCATTTGGGTTTTTACTTTTATTTACATTAAGCAGGTACCCAGACTGCTTTTACTTTGCATAGGTCTAGCTCATCCTTAGGTATATCAGTCAGGCTTTTGCACTAGCTACCCTAGTATAATTGGATAAAGTACTTCCTACTGCTAAAACAAACTATTGAAGCTTTTAATAGCAGAAAGACTATGACAGCAATCTTCTTTCTTTAAACCTTGAAATGCTTTACAGCATTTGACACACTTCAGCTAAAATAAGGACAGAAATCATGGCTTTTCAGTTCTCCATCCACAGGAGACACCTCTAAGAAAGGAATTTCATGAATGCGCCCTAACACTTGCATTCAGGTTTGATTTAAAAATGCAAGCAGCAGGCTTCAACTACAAACACCAAGTTCCTCAGCATCTCTCTGACAGAAGATAAATGGGATTGTAATGCAAGTTAAGTCTCTTAGGGAAAGGAAACAATACATATATTTGTGCTTTACAAGGTTAAATTTAAAATAGATACCACCTGAACAAAAGACAGGGTCTGTCTTGAGACCTAAAGAATTTCTATTACATAATTTCTGAAGGAGAGTTGATGTGACAAATCTAGATTTTGACAGGATGCACATTTAAAATAGATAGTCCTAATGACGTAGGCAGTATTTCACATCTAATTTCTTGACCTATCAGTTAAAAAGGAAGCAGATAAGTCAGTCTTGAATTCGTTGATCAAGGGTGGGGGAGTTTGAACAAGGTTTAAAAATGGAGAATGGCATAAAGCAAGAACTGAATAAACAAGCAGTCCCAATTTAAACTACAGCTTACCCCAAGTTACTCAAACTTGAAGATCAGTTCTATTTAATAACATGCACACACCCCCTAACATCAGGGATAAATATTTGATGTATTTTAAAAATAAAGACCACTGGCAAGATTAATACTAAAATGCATATTAATTTGTTTTATTGAGGCACAACAAGGCATTGTGAATAGCCCATACTTGAGGCAATCAATAGTGTAGTAAGCCGGACATTAATACATTTTAGGGTAGGTGCAAACAATATACATTCACAGCTTTACTAGCAAGGCTACATCACAACTGATAAAGTGCCAAATTAGTGCTGATTCAGTACCCCAACTCCATGATTTCACCTTGCACAACAGGACCATCATTTCCCCCATAACAGAACCACATATCTTCTACGAAGTCAGTAGCAAGTGCAAAGCTAGTCCCACCCCCCTCCACCAAGGTGTTTGGAGCAGCTCTTTTGTAAACATCGTACTGGAATTTAGTCCTGATAAAGGAGGTATCCGGAAAAGGTGGAGTATTTCCAGCTACTTCCATAGATGGCTCCCCGATGCAGACGCAGCCAGATCTGATCTCCCTGGAACAGCTGTAGGACTGCATGGTTACTAGCTGTTTCGTGATCAGGAGCCCCGTCGTTTGCATATGCTGACACTAAGACCTCTTCATTCTTCATGAGATTTACATACAGGGGAACATTTACAGCTAATTTCAGCATGTGGAAGATGAAGACATATGTACCATTCACTGGGCAGTTGAACCTACCAAGCTGTATATCAAAAGTTTCTCCAAGGTTGTTCAGCAACAGATCAAACACAATTGGCTGGTCTAGAGTTCCAGGGGCCAAGTTGGATGTTCTAGCAGCAGAGAAGGCAACTCGCATCTGCTGCGGAAGTGGGTAGACATGCACTGGTAGGATGGTGGCAGCTTGGCTCGTCACTGGCATATCAACAGGGGTGATGCTGCGGGAGTCTCCCTGCCCAGAGTCCCCACTGTTAAAGGTTTCATTGTCTCGTTCTGGACTGCTCACCTGAGAGGAATCACTCCACCCTGCTGTTAAAGATGATTAGCAATGATAAATAGTATTGTAACAGAAGGATACTCTTAAACCCACAGGCATAATCTTAAGCAGCAGAAGGCTGTGCAATAGATCTGTCTTTCACGTACAGGAAGTCCAAGAACCCCAGTGAAAATAGAACTCAAGTTATTTTGAATTCATCAGCAGCATGGACTACAAGTTACAAACATGAAAAGGCATTGTTAAGTCAGTGGGACTAGCCTGGAATAGTTTTAGATTTGCCATGTACATGTATTACCATAAAAATAGCATCTGCCAGCTTCTGAGTGGAGATAATAAATTATAATATAATTTCTAAAAACCTGGAAGGATTACCAAGACCCAAGTAGTTTAGTCACTGTCAAGACCTCAATTTGCACTTGGGGTTACCTCAGTACTGTTCTGGAGCTGCATTTTTGCACATCAGCTTATGATGCTAGAGTATTTTAAAGTTTTAATAGCTAGAATAGATTGTAAGCTTTCTGCACCCCACTCCCCCAAATGAAGCTGTTTATCTTTTCAAATATCCAAGTTAAAGGTCTACATTAAATCATGAATAAATCTAAGAAATTTAAAGCTGTGACCCGCAAGCTTCAAGCCATGGAAAGAAACATCTTAAGACAAATAGAACTAGTAAACTTGCTACTCTTATCTACTGTCAGCTTGTTAAAAATCTCATAGCTTTTAATTCTCTTCTAAACTATATTCTAGGAATACTCCCTGACAGATGACCTGCTTTATCTTAAAACCACTTCCATGATACGCCATAACTCTATTCTTCAAAGTGATGATCTACAGTTACTATTCATCTTTATCACCTACAGCACTCTTAGCTCCAGCTTCCTCCAGCACATCTTCCAGAATTAAATCTTCCTTACAAGTTTTCAAAATACATGCTTGTATTGAGACAGCTAATCTTAGTATTTCTTTAGATTTTGTACTCCAGCATGGAAATACACAGTTTATCTGTATTCCCAAGATATTTTGTTTAGAAAAAGTTATCTTAAGGTTTCTGAGACCTATGTTCACCCAGAATCAGGGAGATCAAGGGGATAAAGCCAAATGCAACACAGGAACCACCCTGTGTTTACTTCCTGTTCAGTCTATTTGCAAAGGAAGTTCAGTAAGGCACCATTATGTTAGCACCAAATTGAGATGTTAAATTAAAACTTGCTACGTAGTGCTGAATGTCTAAGAACAGTACTTGAGCTTTCATCTATATTGGTTAAATTATACCAAGCTTCATCTGTTTCATCAGTAACAGTACACTTTTTTCCTCACTACTCACATAGCTGCTTCAGCATCTGCTATGCCTGAGCACATATATCTATCCTGGAAACCTGATGGTAGCCTTACCTCTTGAATTTGCTCGAGGACCAGTAGTTATTCCAGCTCGTTTATAGCACTGCTGGTAATTAACATCCTAAGAAAAGCAGTATTAAGATTGCTGTGAACAAATCTGAAAGCAAACAGGGCTACAAAACGTTTTTGCATTTGCACAGTTATTTCAAGCTCTGAAATAGACAATGATGGAGTTCAGAATTAATATGTAGATAAACAGCCTTATGGAAACTTAACTCTCACAACATTCACAACAGCTCATATGAAATTAAAGAGCAATTTCAATACCATTCTAGTAAGTTAGCTTCTGAAGTATACATTCAGTTAACTGAGCATTACCTCAAGTCTCTGGTCTGTTACAAGTCTGTACACAGGAATATATTTCCTTTCAAAGCTAAAGATCCTCCTCCCACCAGAAAAACATTTGCTTTCTTAAACACTGCTTTTAGGATTTTTTTGCCTAACCAAATTCTCAATAAACCACTTAAGAATTCATTATTAAATACAGAGGCATTGAGGACTAACTGTAAAACCCATAAGATGTGGCATAATGGGTCCATTTTATTATGTTTGCAATTCAGAGATCCCCTTTAGACTAAAACCAACCTGTCATACAGAGATACCAGCACTTGAAATAGGAAGTCAGTTCAGTCTGTTGTTTAAAAAAGGGATTTTAACTAGAAAAGAAATCTAATCTCTAGCTTGCAGGGAACAGTGCACCTGTTTGAATAATGAAAGGCTACAGTATTATAACATTTCTCTCCTATGCAGTTCTCAAGGCAGCTTCTGGAAACTATGTCTATTCTTACCCTCTGAGAATACGGCATTCCAGCATAATCTCTACCAGGGAACTGCAGCTGGCCATAGTTACCATTAGTTATTGAAGGTGAGCCTCTGTAAGCATCAAAACCTGTTCAAATAAAGTTGATTATTCAATATTATTCACGGTTTGGTTTACAAATACAAGGCTAGAATAAAACTAGAGCTCCCTTTGGGTAGTTGTGTATTACATTATGAATTTACACATTTGTTCTTTATTTCAGTGTCACAACTCCTATAAAGAACACACTTCATTAGCTACTCTGAACAACCTAATGCCTGCATAAAAATCACATTTAGAAATATGAACAGACCTTAATAATTGCCTGTTTGATATTAACAGCACTTGACAGAGCAGCTGAGAAAGCTGCTAGATCCAGATATATTAGCTGAATTAATGCTTTCTTTTGCTATTCCAGATGCATCGCTATGACATATATTTACATACTATAATATTCAGCACCTTTAGCTATTACAATAATTAGCTAGCACTTAACTGCTGGTTAGACCTATGTGACTCATTTTCCAGTACACATTCCTACAAGGCATTGAACAGCCTCAGATCAGCAGTTGAAAGAGACTAAGTGCCATTCCACTTAAGTGCAATAGGCCACAGCTATTGACAACCTTAAGTTAGTACCTGCTGAGTCAGTGAAAGCTTTTTACATTACTTCAGCCAGCAGAATAGCAGCTAATTGGCAAAGACCAAGCAATCCTTCTCTTCAAAACCTTCAGTTTGTTATTAATACAGAAGTGCCCTCTCCCTCATCCCAATTTCTGCTGGTAGTATTAAAGCCAGCAATGCTAAGCTAAGAGTATCTTGTTTTGGGCAAATACCCACAAGTGACATCTGAAGAGAAAATGCATGCTAGCATTATGGGCAGGACAGATACCAAGATTACTCAAGAATGAAGGGAGCAAGACTGTCAGAAAGCTAAATGAAATAGCAAGCAGAAATCTGTATACAATTAAATAATTTAATAAACTATTAATCAGAGTTACTTTTAATTCAAAAGGCTACAAAAGTGCCCTGCCAGATCACCCAACACTAAGTACACGGACTACAAGCGTCAGAATGAACTTGAGAAGTTGAACTTTGCGAGAATAAACCTGCAAAAACTTCTACAAAGGAAGACCCTAACCTCTGCATATTGCTATCAAAGTCTTCAGAAGTTTCACTAGAACCTAAATTTATTACCATGTTAAAACATGTTTTAGTGTTACTACATTTTTTTACTTTTAAGGTAGTAATAAATACATACATACCTTTGTACCCACCAGGGGAACGATATGAATTAGCCAGTGACCTTCCACCTCTAACAGATCCTCTGACAGACCCACGACTGTTAAGGTAAGGCTGAGTGGGTCTGGGAATAACATTAGTCTGTGCTGGATAAAAGGCAAGGCTACCATTGCTAACAGGAACAGCTCCATCAGGTTGGTAATTCACTGCTTGAAAACAGAGGGTACAAGTGAATTCAAAGCTTTTAGAAGTGTAAGAAGTTACCACAGCTGGAAGTAAGGACAATATTAGGAAGTTCAGAGACTAAGTCACTCTGAATATCCTGTTCTCGTGCCCCTTCACTCCAAATACATAGAGACCCACCCCCTCTGTTCTGCAGTGTGATGCTTGTTACAGGATACTCTAGACAACACAGGCTATCATTGTAAGTCTGTACTGCATTGTCTGTCAGAACAAGCTTGCTAGCAGCATTAATAACCAAGCTAGAATAAAGTCAAGTAACACCCAATTAAGAATTTTCTCTTAGAACCACCACTGTTCAGGTTAGCAAGAACTCAGTGGTCTACGAGATAAACTAGGTCACTTCAGCATCAACATCCTTTGAAGTGGTAAGACAAGATCAGTCTTACCTAGATAGCAGTAAGACAAGTGCAGAAAGCTTGATATGTGGGTTCAGACTCCTCAGGCATTCCTATCACATGTTACTGAGCAGTTCAACCCCAAGCAACAAGTACTCAAGAATGCTTTTCACTCAGAGTGAATGAGTGGTTAGCTTTAAATATGGACCTTGAAACCATGAATGTTTCCATAAGTCCATGCTTTACATCAATCCAGAAAGTTCAAAAACCGATCCAGAGTGACAGTAAGTCTCCTTCTGAAATCTGTGCAGAGCCACTGCACAATATTAACATTAAAGCATGATGTTACATCAAAAAAACTTTATAGAAGGCTGATCACCTGTAGTCTCAACAATGAGAAGGCACAGTCAAGCTTTCCTGACTGCTATACTTGTATTGTTCCTTGGAGCTCCTAATCTTCGTTTGTCTCACTTTACACAATATCAATCTATTTCTACTACAAATCCTACCAGGAGTCCTCCAGCAGAAAAGCAGTAATTAAGTGTCATTAAGTCCCTTGATTACAGATAATCTTATAAATCCAAATTCCTAGCTGACAGCTTCCTTTTGTCCTGGAACTCATTTCAGACAAGTGTAGGGGCTTGCCTCATTTCAAATTCTTAGTGTCAGCTACATAAATTCACCTGGTACAGTAGTTAAATGTCAAGCAGATCAGTTGATTTGACTAAGGCAGCTCAAGACCCCACTTACCAGAAGGTTACTATTCTTAGGTCAGACACTCAGACTCTAACACAGTTAATAAAGTCAGCCTTGGTGAGAAGTCTGAGCTAGATAAACTGAAGATTAGCCTACTCTGTAACAAAAGATGTCATTAGCTTGCACCTACTTCAGGCTAAAAAGCACACACATGAATGACTCCTGCAGCTCAGCTGATTCAGCACCTAACTAAACTACAGTAACTTGTGATTGAAGTCTCCTAATTAGGAAATTAGCCTTTGGAGGTAACAAGTGACAAATTTAGGACCTAATTAGGAACAAAATTATTCTCTGCTACAGTAAGCTAGATCATAAGATACAGCTGGAATGATGAGTTAATGGCAGGTATGACCTGGCAGTAACACCTAGAATGCTTCTCTTACAGACTAAAGTAATACCCATGTGAAGATTTTGGCACATATTAGTATAGTCAAGATCAGCTATGCATTTTACAATATGTGAGATAAGTTCCAGACTGATACCAGCTCATTCTTAAAAGAACTCTAATGTTAACTAGCTCTCAGGTGACAGTCTTGTACCAGTAGCATACAATACTTAACACTTTGGGAAATTCACCTCAGCACTGCAAACTTATCCCAGATTTCATATTTAGCATTCTGCAACTCCCAGCACTACAGACAAAGCTAGTGTCTTTTACCAGAGATCAATTTAATGGTTCTGTATTTCATCACGGATTCAATTCCAAGCAAACACTTGTTTGACAAGTATCACTGCATGCTTGAGTTTCCCAGTAAGTGGGAAGTTGTCTCTCAGGCCAGTAGGTGACACTGTACAGCTAACAGATACTAGTTTGAGACACCTTTTCATCCTGCCAGCAGTTTTGAAATTAAGTTTACGTACCATCAGCTAGGTTAGAGGTGATGTAACACTAACATGTTCAGAATTTTACTGAGTTAGAAGAACCTACATATATTCACAGCACACATTAAAACTAAAATACTACTAACCTGAAGGAGTTTAAGTAGTTTTTAAAATAGAGACACAAGTGCAGTTCTCACCTGAAGACACAGATTCTTGTGAAAGAGAGGTTTGTTCTGCAACATGAGAAGACTGCAGCTGGCATTGAGGAAGAGTCTGTGTACTTGCTGTAGAGAAACTCTGGTTATATCCTGATGAATATGAAGAATCCTCTTTAATTTCTTGGTCTTTACGTGGAGGCAGTGGTGCATTCACTTTAAATACCTACAACATATTTCAAGACAAGTGCTTAACACTACCAGTTAAAGTCTCTGCCTAATGCCACCACCATACTGTACTTCAAATCTGTATGCCAAAACAGTTTAGAACACCAACTGTTTCACAGAAGGAACCAAAAACATTGTATTTCAACTCATCCTTTTACTTCTTAGTAAGCTTCAAGAGCTTATTCCTACTACGTAGCTACTACCCAGGATACATAGCTTGATCATACCACGTTTGCTCAAAACAGCAACTACTATGCAGTAAGCTGTTTTCCTTTTCCTTCTATGGGAAATGAATCCTGGCTTCAGCTGGGCCAGAGTTAATTTTCTTCCTAGCAGCTGATTTAGTGCTGGTTTTTGGATGTAGGATAAAAGGCTATTGCTACCTTCTTCCACTAAATCTTACTACATGTCTCATTCCTGCTAAGTGTATATTGTCCAGCAAGTTGTGGAGCTGCACTGGTACATTTAGTTAAAATAGAGAATGCCTTTGGATAATCTCAACAAAGACGGACTTTTGAGCAAGAAAAAAAAAGGAAGGTTTCTAGCATGTTCTGTAGATAGATGAGTTGATCTACCATGAAGAGGACATTAACGACTGGATGAATGAAGACACTTGCTGAGTCCCTCTAAGCTTGCACTGCAAATTACATGACAGTAGCAATGTTAGTTGTGTTAAAGATTAGTAATGAGGTAATGGCCTGAAAAAATATTTATCTGCAAGAAACACTCCTCAGTATGTGGACTAGACATCTATATTAACAACATAGGATAGAGTGCTACATCTCTATCAAGGACACATTTCTTTATGATTCCACTGGACTAAGTTTTATCTCACTAAAGCCGTTTAAAGAGCAGCAAGACAGGTTCTGGCTACAGCAGGCTTTTAGTTTGAACAGCTATTCACTTCAGGATTCCTTCTCTCCTCTACAGTTTTTATTATTTGATAAGGACAGTTTAGCTAGAATCAACTTAATCTTGGGGTACGACTATATTTTGGGTCTGGCTTCTCCCTCTTAGTTCCTTGAGGTTCCAGTATTAGATTCTGGGACTATGCAGAGCCAAGTCAGGATCTCTATCCTGAGATGATCTGGTTTAAGTTCTGAAAGCACTGGAAAAAGTGGAATTCTAATCTAGGTTTGTAACATTAAAACATCAAAATGAAGTTCTGTACTATATCAAGGGGAGACAGTTCCCCAGTATTAGGACTAAGTTATGAGCATTGTCAGTTCTTCTGTGACGTCAAGTAGCATACTTACAGTCTGCATAGCCTGAAAGGGCGCTGCTGTTATTGTAACAGAGCTGCTAGTTGCTGGAGCAGACTGAAAGCTTTGTGCTGATGGCACTGGTGACATGGAGGTGCTCGAAGTAGGTAATGGTGACTGTGGCTCACTTGGGAGGGGAACAGTTGCCTGAGGGAAGAACAAATGTGATGAAAGGTCACTTGATAGTTATCAGGCAGTAACAGAAGCAGTTAATTTGTTCTAAAGCCTAGACTGACAGAAGTCAGCAGTTTCTACAGGATGACATTTGGACATAGTAGAGCTACAAAATAGCTTTTGCTTACAATTTAAAATCTTGCTGTGCATTCTCAGCAAACAGTACTTCTATTGCAGTCTCTGCTGATTAAGTGAAATGTTCATATGAGCTACTATACATACCACTCACTGTAATAATTTCACAATAAAGAGACATTAGGGTTCCCCCCCTCCCCCCATGAAGGGAACACAAAGCCTTCTGTTCCATTTATTGGAAGATGATTCTCTGGCTGATATTAAAAGTGACTTCTCCAAAACAAGTCAGGAAGTTTAGGGGAATTGATTTTTTTTCCCCCTCCCAACTTAATTACATTCCAGCTTCGAAATAATGCTCAGTTGTTCAGACAAAGCATTAACCAGCATTAAGTTTCATCTGTGCAGATGATAAAATAAAGTGTTGATTTAGAATAACAATTTTTATAGGAATCGGAAGTCAAACGGAATGTGAGGCTCTAGATGCATTTCAGCAACCCATACATTTACCTTACCAATATTTGTGATAGCTCACCTGGGCAATTTCAATCTTCTTAGGTATCAGTGGCTCAGAAATACGTGAACTTTTCTGATACAGTGGCTGGGAAGCATATTTCTCAGTCTCTTGAGAAAGTGATGCTGATGCCTAGAAGCAGCCATACATGTACCTGCTATTACAACTACTGTAGAAAAACTTCTACGAACTACCAGTCTACAATTAAAATAAGTGATTTTAAAAGACCTTGACAAGTATTAAGTCTAAACTAAGTGTACTAAATAGTAATCCTAATCAAAAGCTTCAAGAATTCACTTTAGAGATTCAGACTTAGATCACCCTTCTTACATAACAGGCCTACAAAGTCCAGTAATTTCAAGAACTGAATTAGTTCAAGCAGCTACAATGAAATCTGACACCCACCCACTTCACTGAATTAAACAGAAAGACATATCTGATGTTAAACTTTTAGTAAGGTGTCAAACAAGGCTTCAGAACCAAACTTTGGTTTGCTTCTACATGTTTGATAGTTAGCTCACTTGTTTTGCTACATTTAAGAGACTGGACAAGCTTTGACAGAGAGAGAGTTAATTTTCTTCACAGCAGCTGGTACAGTGCTGGGTTTTGGATTTAGGATGAGAACAGTGTTGGTAACTTGTGTTTTAGTAGTTAAGCAGTCAAGGATTTGCCAGCTTCTCTCACTGCCCCACCAAGGCAGCAAAGGTGACCAAGAAGCTGGAAAGGGACACAGCCAGGACAGCTGACCTAATTGGTCAAAGGGATATTCCCTACCATGATGTCATTCTGAGTGTATAGCTGGGGGTGGGGCAGGAGACAGGGCAGCTTGGGGTCTTGCTGACCATTGACTCCAGGTGGACCCATGAGTTACCTTTTCAATTCTCTCCCCCACCCCACTGGGAGGAAGGGAGTGAGCAGACCACTGTGTAGTTGTTTTAACTGTCAACTGGGTTAAACAACAGTTGCTTATACTTATAAAGCCTAGGGCTAAAGGCTGCCAGTCCTATTCTCACCATGTATACCACCACAGGTGCATCACTTGCATATTAGAAGAGTGCAGTTACCATGGAGTATTTCTTGGTTGTACTGAGACCACACAAAGCTTACCTCCTGCTTCACATGAGAAGCAGGACTGGAAGAGAAAGACACCACACTTCAAACCTAAGGGACTAGAGAAATCCTGGGCACAACCAACCCTAATTCCACACAAAGCATGCAAAACAGAGCATTCTACTAAATTGTGTTCTGCATTACAGCACAGTGCAAGTCTTCTGGATGTATATCAAACCTCAAGACTATAATCTTTGTCAGCACAAGAAGTCTTACAACATTACATAAATGAGAAGGTGTCAAGAACCAGGCCAAAACTACTAATTCAAGAGGCAGCAAGACTAAAACATCCCTGTTAAGACATATTCAGCTGTACCATATATTCGAGATCAGAGTAAATGCATCATACACAATATACTGATAGCACATATATCAGCAAAACACACTTACAAAGCATGAACATTTCCTCAATACACACTGTATTAGAGTCCCATAGGTAAGACCCAGCTGTGTTTCTGAACATAACACTTGGCAAGAAATCTTTAAGTGATCTGCATAAACTGAAACACTACTTTCAGCTCTAAACCACTTCTGAATACTAGCTGAAGATTTAACTGCACATAAATACAGTTAAAGCAGAGTTTGAGGTCTTAGCTGAATATCAGGAAGTCAGACTCCTATTATTTTTTCAGTTATGCTTAAGAAAACATGACTTGGTCTTCAGCTCATAGAAGTCTGCTATTTCATGACAATATCCATTATGTATCCTCTATGTTGTCATTAGAGGGAGTATCTATACTGTAACCAAAGCAAATACTTATACTGCTCCAGTGTTCCCACAAGAACATGTGCCATACTTTTTAGACAGCATTTTTTGTTCTACACCCTTCCCACTTCATGAGGCAGACTTCACTCTGAAATCATGCAGCACTAGAAAGACTCATTCAACCATCTTAAATATTCCAGGATGCAGGCTATACTATTGCTGTTACCTGCATCCTTCCCCTGTATGCTGCTCAAGAGAGCTCAAGAGACCCCACCACAGCTTTCTCTTAGGGTTGGCTATCAAACAGATCTTTGAATGCCAGTGAACCCCTGGGGATATACCTGTGGTGTCACCAAGTCTTCAGTTTCAGAGCCAGAAAGATTCTGATCAGCAGATGCCAGGGAAGTATTTGACCCATGCAGTGTCACAGATGAAGTAGCAGCCTTGCAAGAAGAGGAAACAGGTAAGGTTTTGAAATACTATCTTAAATGCTTGGTTTTGCTGAAACTCACTTCAGGCATATCCAAGTAAGCCTCTGAACGAGACAGGAGCTGAAGTACTTTGACCAGTTAGGCAAAGTTTCTTAGGAATTCATGTTAGTGGCAAGGGAACATATTTTAAAGCCAAAAGTCACAAGACATGCATACATGGTGAACTTAATGTTCACTTAACCATGTCTGCCAAAGCTTGACACACTCATCTTTGGCACAAGCGAGGACCTCAGATGAAGACACCTCCAGTACACAGCTATCAGCTATACTTGAAGTCATGGGTTAAATATTCAAACTATTTTAGCATGTCTGCAACAGTTTTTTAAAGAAACTTCAAACATCTGTTGTCAGCATCTGAGTGATCTTAGACTCAGAAGCTATTAAGTTATGTGAAATTTGTTAGAAAACTGACAAAAAAGCAATTAAAGTACTAAGTCTATTCTAGTTAACTTCTGTATCATGTCACAGCTACAGCTCTGTCTTCAGAGCAGTCTTAACTTCAACTTACTTGAAGTGGCTGTTGAAGAAAGTCACTCTGACTTGGCAGTTTCTGTTCTTTTGAAGCTGTAAAAAAATATTAAGCAGTATTTAATTTTAAGTGCAAACACCGTGTATAGTTTTACTATGCTGTTCTTACTTTTTGAAGACATTTGGTGTATGAAGATGCACACTATTTTTAGAGTACACACCATATTCAGATACCTATACTTAGGACTTAGCATCAGTAAACTACAGCCAGTTAAAAACCTCACTTTGTTTTTGTGAAAGGACAGGCACTCAGTGATAAAAATACTTCTACCACAGAGATACCCACCTGTCTGGGTAATTGTGGTTTACAACTCAAGAGCCACACAAACAGTTTCTTAACATGGCCCATTGTAGAATGTTCCAGTTTAAGTGTAGCTGGCTAACTGCCCTTTATCCCGAGCTCACAGCTTCTGTCTATATACCTCATCTACACAAGTTTGTTACACAGATATAGCATATCAGTTCTGCAGCTGGTTTTAGATGCACATGCCAGTCAGTGACCACACATGCATTCCAGTTCCAGGCAGGTGTACCAACTTAAGCCACCTCCAGCAACAAGTCATAGAATCATAAAATTGTTTAGGTCAGAAAAAGACCTTTAAGATCATGAAGTCCAACTGTTGACTCAGTGCTGCCAACTCTGTCACTAAACTATGTCCCTAAGCACCACATTCACACCATCACTTAAATACGTCCAGGGGTGGTGATTCAAACACTTCCCCAGACAGCCTGTTCCAGTGATTGACAACCCTTTCAGTGAAGAAATTTTCCTAATATCCAATCTAAACATCCCCAGCACAGCTTCAGGCCATTTCTTGTTGACCCATAACTTGTTACCTGGGAGTCATATCACTTCTTGTTCCCTTCAGATAGTTGTGAAGAGTGAGGAGGTCTGCCCTCAGCTTCCTTTTCTCCAGGCTATACACCAGTTCCCTCAGGTGCTCTTCACAGCACTTGTGCTCTAGACCCTTCACCTGCTTTATTACCATTCTTTAGATATACTCCAGCACCTCAATGTCTTGTGTTGAAGTGCCCACAACTGAACAGCATACTTGAGGTGCATCCTCACCAGTGTCAACTACAGGAGCACTACCACTTCCCCAGTCCTCCTGGCCACATCAGCTCTGACACAGGCCAGGATGCTGTTGGCCTTCTGGGCCACCTGGCCACACTGCTGGCTCATGTTCAGCCAGCAGTCAAACAGCAACCCTAGGTCCTTTTCCACCAGGCAGTTTTCCAACCACTCTTCCCCAAGGCTGTATCACTGCCTGGGATTGTTGCAAAACCTGGTACTTAGCCCTGTTGAACCTTGTTACAGTTGGCCTCAGACCATTGATCCAACCTGTCCAGGTCCCCTTGTAGAGCCTTCCTGTCATAGTATACCATTCATAGAATATACCGAGTTGGAAGAGACCCATAAGGATCATCAATTCCAACTCCTGGCTCTGTACAGGCTCAGCCAAGTCAGAGCATGTGACCATGTCATCCAGATGCTTCTGGAACTCAATCTTGGTGTTGTGACCACTTCCCTGAGGAGCCTGTTCCAGCACCCAAACATCCTCTCAGTGAAGAGTCTCTTCTTAACATCCAACCCAAACCTCCCCGTCTCAGCTCTGTACTGTTCCCTTAGGTTCTATGACTGTTCACCAGAGAGTGATGAGCACCTGTCCCTTCACTGCCCCTCATCAGGAAGCATAAGCAGGTAAATACCTTGATGTTCTCTATAATTAGACAAGCTGTCTTCACCATGCCTACTTATCTACAGCCCAAGCTAGCCTTGCCAGTGCTTGCAAAAGCTGACATACAATTTACAGTATTACCTACCTACAGGACTACTTGCTGGAGTAACTGAAGGTGGTTGGGATGAACCAATGGCACTTGGTGAAGCTTTATCAAAATCCAGAACGGACTCCTTTTGAAAAAGAAAAGTGATCATCAGTTGGGAGAAAAATTAAATTCAGTACAAATTAAATTCTCATCTGATAAGCTGCTGTTAGCTAATTAATGCTAGATTCACTCATTCCATGCAAACATGCACTATCAGCACTGTTTACCCTAATTCAGTAGGAATTGTCATTTTGTGCTACAACAGCAGAGAAAACCATACCTGCATGAAGTTGCAAGTCCCTTGTATCTGAGTCATCAGATCCTGAAGTTTTTCCCTTCTCAATACTGGATCCTTTGGAAGAGTTGAAGTAGAGCAAAATTCAGCAGCTGGCTGATGTACAGCTTTAGGCACCTAATAAGGAAGAAAGATATTATATCTAATACCAGAAGCAAGACAAGCTGCCTTATTCACTGTAATTCCAGAGCAACTTATAGATCAGACACCATGGGCCAAGGAATTCTATGCTGTTGCTTGATTTAGGAAATATCAGTTTTCACATCATTAGAAAAGTCAGCTTACTGTTGCTACATCTAGTTAAGCCAGAGAATTCACTTCAGTTTCTTACAGTAAAACACACAGAAGACAGTAAGTTGCCTGTATTTAGTGTAAAACGTGAATTTTATTAGATGTGCCTCATTTAAGTTAAAGGCCAGAACAAGCTTAAAAAGCTATCAAAGCTGCACCACTGAAGGTTTTTAAACATACTTCCTCCCAGTAAGTACAGATGCTTTTAGGATGGCATTTCCATACATTCTGAAGAAACTGCACTTGAGATATAGTGTAGGCAGGTTACTCAGTATTAGACCAAAGTCCTTCCACTAACAGGCCAGATCCTCTCAGTGTACCAGCTCCCGTAGCAAATAGTAGATTAAACTTTTCAGTTTGGCATGAAAAATATACCTGTGCTGCCACATGGGAGCCTAACTTTGTAGCTAGACAAGGATTTCTGCAGGGCCTTATTACTCCCTGATTGTTTCAGATGGTCCCTTAACAGCTCATCACAACTTGTTCTCACTGTAGAGTGAAATGTAACATCCAAGTATTTTAAACCCACAATTTTTAGTGATTCTAGAGCTTTGCTGTTCTTATGTTTGTGCAGCTAGACAGGGGCAAATCTGAGGACATTTAAGTAGCTACATTACTTCAACTGGCCCAAATGTTGAGACACACAGGAACATGTGAAAGCTTTTACTTTCCTACAGTGCAAACATCCGTCTCTTTAATAGGTTATTCCTTCAATACACTTTATAGTAGTAGCATAATTGAATATTTGTGTAAAGTCATTAGACTATATGGTAGAAGAGTATGTATGTCATTACATTTGTCACATTAAATTCAAAACAGTCTTTTTGTCCAGTTTTAGGGCAACAGGCCCAAATATACTCTTGCATTTCCACTTCAACAGTTATCTGATACAATTCACTAGCATTTGCAGAAATTCCAATAGCATGCACAGGAAGAAGCTTGCTGGGTTTAGTGGGCTTCAAAGCCTAATCCATGCACATCATTAACTCTGGAGGACTCTGAATCACAGCCCACACAACAGCTACTTATTGAGCTGTGATAAGTTTTACTTTATTCTAGAGCTAGAAGAGTGCACCTTTGTACTACTCTAGCTTAATTAGAATTTCTGATGCACAAGCATTACCTTTAACTACTGACTATGCAGGTTTATATTGTGTATAGGTTCCAATAATGAAGAGGAACTAAAACTATTAAAGATTTAAGTATGGGGGAAAAAACATGGTTGAATAAAGTTAAATCTGTTTTAGTTAAATCTCACAGTTAATAAGTTAGGTTAGTAGGGATCTGAATTTTCCTGTCCATCACTGTGAGCCCTTACTACCAGCAGACTTAATCCTAAAACACTTGCTAAATTCATTACTAAAACACTCGGTAAATTCATTATGACTCAAACTGGTTCATGCTTTTATTAGCCTCTTCCTCCTCACCACAGTTTAAGACACACATACGCTATCAAACTAGTTCTGCATGTTGGCAAAAGGGTAACAGAAGCTTTTCCCCTTAAGTCACCTAACCAGGTCTAATTTAGCAGGGTCTAAAGCAATTACAATTGTCCTCTACCTACATAAGTTAAGACTCATACATTCAACACAAACAAATAAAAACAGCCCCAAGACCACAGAAGCAAAAGACTGTTGTGTTTCACTTGTGGCTGCAAAGATGATAGATTTCTGTATGCTTTTACAGTTTGAGTCTCCTTCCCCAGCCCATACTCTGCATTATGCTGGTAGCTTTCTTCAAGTAGAAGAGCAAGCACATAGGGTTACATATGTGTCATTCCGGCTTTAAGCCAGGATTGAAACAAAGGAGACTCTCCATTCTGCAGAAGTTATGTTCTAGTTCCTGCCTATATTAAAATACACCAGCAGAAGTAGCTTTAGTGAATTGACTTGCTGTTTTGCTGGTCCTTAGGTGTTCAGAACTAGAATGTTCTAAATGCAATACTGAGCATACATGAAAAAGCATCAGAAAGTTAAGTACTTCAGGTGTTATACCTTTATAAAAGCAATGCTTTGAAAAAGAACAGGTACATTACATCCTTCTGATGGTTTGAACCCCAGTTTTCCTTCTAGTTTACAGTTACATACTGTTTCTGAAAGTTATTACAAGCTGGTAGCAGATTTTGCTCTAACCAACTTGTCAGGCCATCACTCACATGCTGCCATCACTTAACACTAATGCTGCTGTGATTCAGCAGTGTTCAGATTAGTTTTACACAGCACTGATAAGTTTAGTCTAATTTGCCATGACAGTGTTTCTGAAACCTAACTTCAACACAACTTACACATTCAACAAAAACTATTTTAACATATCCAGAAAACTGACTAAAAGGGGAGCTGAAAAACCTAGACTTTGTTTCAGGGCCTGTTAAACCACTGCAAGTAAACCAATAAGGACATGCTGACAACTTCAAATTTTACTAGTCAAAGTGCCAACATACTAGGTATTCCATTTAAAGCTTAGAGACGGTTTTACCTACTTGTAACACTAGCATACATTTCAACTGCCTCATATACTAGTAAAACTCCATCCTATGATACAAGACCTAAATTCCTCTGCAGGTTTAACTGTGGAGCACTAGACAAGCTGGAACAGTGATACCAAAGTTGTAACCTACGATCACCAGCTGTACTACACAGCTATAAAAATTAACATTTGCTTTCAACTCAGAGCAACATTCACAGCAGGTGTAAATTAAATGGCACTGGATGACAGCAAAAGCCAAACTGTTTTGCTTTCACATAACAGACCACTTATTTAGCTCTAATCAACTTCGCTAACCCACAGGTTGCACAAACTTTTAAACAATTTAACAGGCCTGCACATCAACTCATCCTGCCACCTTATGGCCAACCTCTTAGGTCTTACGGTACATATTTTAAGATCTTGAAATCAAGCAAGATGCATTAGAGCTCTAACACTTAGTTTAGGGAATAAAGGTTAGTTTTAGCTCCAGAAAACAGCAGCAGTTACATAGGTCTTTTCTACCATGCCTAGATTTCCACACAAGATTTATAGGTTCTCTCCAGGAAATTAAGTGGATCCAGCTATAGCACTGTCCTGCCAAAACCAGGACAAACACTGCATTGCCTCTTCTTCCTTTATATAAACAAAGACAAGTTTCATTATCCAAAAGGTCTGAAATATTTAAATTGCTCTTTATATGCACCTCAAGTCAAATTAAGATATATTTGTATGTGGTTATGAAAACTAGGTAGGTTGAGAGTACAGTTATTCACTCATTTAATATACTTTTGATATTAGGATTTGTTAACAGCTACTAAGCAAAAAACATAGTCATTGTTTCACTACAGTCTATGTAAATCAAAGATTACTTTTAAAATATGCTTTCTTTATTTAATTCAGATCAAACAACCTTACATTCCAACATTCAATTTAGTTTGGCTGACTTGCACACCTGCACATTACTATGAAAATTTCTATGCAACTTGCAAATCTCTCCAACTGACTGAAGACCCTCCTTTCTCCTTACCACAAAGTTTGCCTACCACTTAAGCTATCAATCCTTCCATTCTGTACAAAAATAAGAGCCCCATCTCATTAGAAAGCATCTTGCAATTAAGTTTCAAGTTAATCTGACACCAGATATTCCAGGACATCTTAGAGTGCTTAAGACTATTCCAATATGATATAGACATTTCAGTTACAGTAATGGGTACACACCACCAACTTGTGCTCAGGGGTACTTAGTGTGAGGCAACCAGGTTTTGTACTTGTACCACCACCAGCCGACACAAGACTCTACTCAGCTTGAGCGTAAAGACAGATCAAGTTGAAACACCTTACTCCCATTTTGTTACCCAGTGCTTCATGTTACCTACTCTTTTATTTTCATGTTCAGCCTTCTGTTTGCGCTCCCGCTTCTAGGCACAAAAATTTTGCAGTTACACCAAGATTATTGACAACATTTAAGCTTAATCGTTTGCTGTAATATGGAATTAATTGATTTCTGCTTTCCAGTAGAACTATGTAGTAGGGCTAACATTGACAAAAGTGCTTAATTCCCCATGCTATCTTTCTAAACCCTAACTCTAAATTAATAGATTTCAGTAACATACAGGAATGCTGCTTTGCCTACCATCTTACCTATTCTCACAGTATCAGAATTGTTACGATCCAACTACAGGTGAAAGGTAAAATAACCAGCAGCTAGAAGCCCGCTCAGCATTAAGCTTCCATTTTACATTTCTATAACTATGCTATAGTTACACTCTCTAGAACAGCGGTATGGCTTACTCATTCATCTGGAAATACATATTTAAGCCCCTGTACAGTTTGCATTGCTTGATCTAGATGTTAGATCTCTCTTGAATCAGCAGCTGTTTTAATCAAAAGCCTAAAAAAATACTGAAGTGCTATTTGCATGCAGCCACAGACAAAGTATTTGATCCCTGGATGAGTCATACCTGCTTTGCACGGATAACAGTGGACAGAGGCAATAGCTGGGGATGAACCAAGTTAATTCTTCTGTCTTACATATAAAACAGTTATTCAAGGCTCAAACACAGCAATACTGTGTTGACATAAACAGCAAAGCAGACCATCTTGCTATTCACATATAGTGTTTAATTGCCCCAAGAAAGAAATAGGAGCCTTAATACAGGCCTACAAAACACACTTTAAAAAGCTTCTGCTAATAGGTAGATTTGGTCCAATACACTAGTGTGAAAAGCTTATGACAGATAATACTACATATACCAACTCACTTCTTTGGGTTCCATATCAAACTTCTTTGGCCCCATCTGCTCCTTTGGCCCAACACTTGCAGCTCCCCAGGACTTGCGAGGGTTCTGTAACTGCTGTGATGACACTTGCTGCTGCCTGTCAGCTTTTTCCCAAGCCTCTCGAGTCTCCTGCTTCTTTTGTTCTGGCTCCTCCCTAACATGTGCAGCCCAAGCCTTCACAGGCTCCTGCTTCTTTTTCTCTGGCTCTTCCCTAAGAGGCACTTCCCATGATTTCACAGGCTCTGGTTTTGGAGATACCTGCTTTTGTTCTGGTTCTTCCTTAACTTTGGTTACCCAAGGTTTTGGGGGCTCCTGCTTTTTCTGTTCCTGCTCTTCCCTAACTTTTGCTGCCCAATGCCTGGGAGACTCCTGCTCCTCTTGAACACGTGCTACCCAGGCCTTTGGGGCTTCTTGCTTCTTCTGCTCTTCCTCCTCAACATAAGCCTCCCAGGGCTTTTTAGACTCACGCTTCTGCTCCTCTTCTTTAATATGAGCTTCCCAAGGCTTTGGAGAATCTGGTCTTTTTTGTTCTTGCTGCCTAACACGAGCTTCCCAAGGCTTTAGAGTCTCTTGTTTTTGCTTCTGCTCTTCAATATCAACAAGCATTTCCCAGGATTTTGGAGGGTCTTGCTTTCTAGCACACTCAGCTTCCCAAGATTTGGGCTCTTCCGTCTTCTTGACAGAGTATTCTGCTTCAGGCAAATAACGCCTGTTGAGAAACTACATAGACCAAAGAAACTTAATGGCTCCCAAGAAAACATTCTGCTACCACAGTTCAGGTCAGTTAAGTTAAGTCACCCAGCTACTGAAAAATTCTGATTAAAAGTAGTATCTAGGCAATTTAAGCTCTAGCCATAGAAGCTATGTGGACAGCCATGGCTTTATCCTACAGCATTGCAGACTAACTGTAATTGGCATGCTGCAGAAGCATTAAAGTCCTGAACAGCACAAGTGAAACATACTTGAGCTGAGTGAATCCATTTTCCTTATCCTCAGTGTTAACTGACATTCTTAGGCAGTGACAATATCAAGTTCAGTAGTGATTTTTATAAAGGCAGCTCTTCTCCTAAGCATCTGAAATGCTCTATGGTACTATATTAGGAAATATTCTGCTAAGCATAGCAGCACCTTTCCCCCCCAAAATCACTGGCCCAATACCCAAGTATATCCCTCATTCTTCGAGTTCAAACATTACAGTCACCAGATTATCAGATTTAGTACCACTGGACCTCTACAACTCCAGGCTGTGTTTACTGTATGTTTGAGAGTTCAAAAGAGATATCCTGAAGTTCTCCTAAATTATTGTTTTGTCATAAACAGGAATTAATATATTAAGTGAAGAACGTACAAGACTCACTGGCTGAGATTTTTCCTGACAAGTCAACAGAAATGCTTTAGAGTCAAGTAACAATTACCAGTAGGTTACAAAAACTTGTTCTAGAGTACACCATCTAGTGGGATACCTGGAAATCAGGATTTAGTGTTTTAAAAAACAGTATTTTCAACTTAACACGCCTCCCTACCTTTTGAACCAAGTCTAACCATTTTTACAATATTACTTTTTGAAGCTTGAATTCTTAATTCGGGAATCTGAAAGGCTACTGAAAAACATCTACACTCTTGTGCACACACATCTCAGAATCCCTACTTCTGACAAATCAAAAGCCTCCATCATTCTCAACCCCACCAGTATTGAGACTACTGCAATGATCTTAGCTTTCAGTCAGCTTCAGCAGATGTGTATTTTGCCTGTCCCATAGGCTACAAGATCAGTGTGTTTCACTCAAAAGGCTGATGCTTTGGTTTGTTCATTCAGGAAAGTGCCAGAGTGGAAGTACTATACTTCTTCATATAATGCTGCCCCATTTATCCCAAAATACCCCAATGAAGCCATAACTTGGGGTTAGAAATAGAAATGCATTAACACTTCCTACATAAAGCAACACTTAAGCTGCTGTTCAGACTCCCTGGAAGATTAAAAAGGGCTACAGAAGTGCAGTTATGTTTCTGATAAGTCACAATACTAAGCAAAAGCAATTAGCAGTGGAGTATCTTACCTCCTGTGGCTGTATTTCAGACTTCATAAGCTCCATAATGGATTCTAGAGAAAGGATGTTTGTTTCAACTGATCAAATGCAGAAATGCAGACCAAACAGTAGCAAGTATTTAATTCTATTTAAATAGTAGTGCCAATTGCTAAGCCAGACATTTTGAAAGCTCAGCTTGTCATTCAAAATACTATTTTTAACAAGGTTTTATTTCCTGATTTAAGAGTTAAGCAAGAAATATTATGTAGTATCCATAATTTGATTAGTGTAGTATGTAACATTTGCTACACCAACTCTCACATCTTCAACACGGAGACTTGCTCAGAAGGCAAACACATCCTATTACTAAAGTTAGGATTACAGGTAGATGGAAGACTATGGCTGCAAGCCATTTTAGTTGCTACATTGCAAGTAAGCTACAGCACAATTATATTTAACATCAAGATAATGCAGAGTCAATGCTCAGTTAAAGTTTATCCCAACATTACAGTACAGAAATTAAACCCTGTAATATTGCACCTGGTTCTTTGATAGACTCTCCTTTTGACAGCTGTCTTGGTCTCTCAGGTTTTCTGTTTATTACTTCTTCCACTTCTTTTACTGGCACAATGGTGCGAGGAGCTGGAATACTTTCAAAATAGCCAGAGTCTAGAAGTTTGGATAACAGGTCCTTCATGTGTTTATCTGAAGAGTAAAAATTGACAAAGTTAAGATGTGAAAATTTGAAGTTAAGGGGATTCAGATTACTGATTAGTCCTTACAGATCCTTAGACTGCAACTTCAAGCCTCACATCTTATCAAGTTATAGCTATAAAACATTTTAGTAAATGGAAGCCCTCGTTGAGTTTGCGATCTCAAGGAATGTGGGCGTGGCAAAGAGTGGCATCAGGACCCTGAACTTTAGGAGAGCAAACTTCAGGCTGTTTAAGGACTTGTTGGCCAAGATCTCCTGGGAGGTGGCCCTTAGAGAAAGAAATGTTGAGGAAAGTTGGCTACTCTTTAAGGATGCCTTTCTGAGAGCTCAGGAGCTCTCTCTCCCTCTGAATAACAAAGTAGGCAGGAAGGGCAGGAGACCAGCATGGCTAGGCAAGCACCTGCTGGCCAAACTGAGGGAAAAGAAAGGCAAATACAAGCTCTGGAAACAAGGGTGTGTTGCCTGGAAAGAATACAGCGTTGCTGTTCAGACTTGCAGAGATGGGATCAGGAAAGCCAAGGTGCAGATGGAACTGAACTTGGCAAAGGATTTTAAAAACAAGAAGGGATTTTACAGGTACATTGGCCAGAAGAGACAGGCCAAAGAGAGCATACCCCCTTTGGTAAATGAGAATGGAGAATTTGCTGCAACTGGTGTGGAGAAGGCTGAGGTACTGAATGAGTTCTTTGCCTCTGTCTTCTCTGGCAGCCAGGATTTTCATAAGTCACAAGTCCCAGAACCTTGCATCCCTGGACCTCTAGGTGGGAACTGAGGAGGTAAATCCTCCCCCCCTCCACTGTAAGGGCAGAGCAAGTCTGAGTCTGCCTCATGAGGCTGAATGTCTACAAGTCTATGGGGCCGGATGACATGCATCCCAGGCTCCTGAAGGAGCTGCTGATGTGGTTGCCAAGCCGCTCTCCATCATATTTGAAAAGTCGTGGCTGTCAGGAGAGGTCCCTGGGGACTGGAAAAAAGGTCACATCACTCCCATTTATAAGAAAGGGAGCAAGGAAGACCCAGGGAATTACAGGCCAGGGAGCCTCACCTCTGTGCCTGGGAAGATCATGGAACAGATCCTCCTGGATGACATGAAGCACATGAGGGATGAGCGGGTGATCCGGGACAGCCAGCACGGCTGAGTGGTGTGGTTGACACAATAGAAGGAAAGGAAGCCGTCCAGAGGGATCTTGACAGGCTGGAAAGGTGAGGCTGGATGAACCTAATGAAGTTCAACATTGCAAAGTGTAAGGTGTTGCACTTGGGCTGGAAGAATCCCAGACAGATACAGACTGGGAGAAGAGCTCCTTGGGAGTAGCCCTGCTGAGAAGGACTTGGGGATTCTGGTAGATGAGAAACTTAACATGAGCCAGCAGTGTGCTCTTGCAGCTCACATGGCCAATGGTATCCTGAGCTCCATCAGAAGAGGGGTGGCCAGCAGGGACAGGGAGGTGATTGTCCCTCTCTACTCTGCCCTCATGAGGCCCCATCTGGAGTCCTGTGTCCAGGTCTGGGGCCAGCAATACAAGAAAGATGTAGAACTGCTGGAGAGGGTTCAGAGGAGGCCACAAAGATGATCAGAGGGCTGGAGCACCTCCCTTATAAAGAGAGGCTGGAGGAGCTGGACTTGTTCAGCCTGGAGAAGAGAAGGCTGCAGGGGGGACCTCATTGCAGCCTTCCAGTAGCTGAAGAGAACATGCAAACAGGAGGGGAATCAACTTTTTAAGAGGGTAGACACTGGCAGGACAAGGGGAATGGATTGAAGCTAAATGAGGGAAGGTTTAGATTAGATATTAGGGGGAAGTTTTTTTTACAGAGAGTGTGGTGAGGTGCTGAAACAGGCTGCCCAGAGAGGTGGTGGATGCCCGGTCCCTGGGGTTGTTCAAGGCCAGGTTGGATGGGGCCCTGGGCAACCTTGTGTAGATCCAGGCTGGAGGTTGGTGTCCCTGCCTGTGGTAGGAGGGTTGGAGCTATATGATCCTTGGGGTCCCTTCCAACCCATGCCATTCTATGATTCTATGATTTGTTAAACTGCTTTACATACTACAGCTACAAACATCTCTGCTATCCAGGGGTAAGACTGCAGCCTGTGTTTAAATGCACATAAGGTAAACAGTGAGCCACCCAGTCTCTCACATGCTTTGAAAGGGATTTGCTTACCATCTGTAAGCTAGCTAGCACTGATACTAAAAGCATGTTGTGCAGCCTGCAGCAGAAGTAAAGCTAAACAAAGTCACTATGGAGCTGCCCTGCAAGACCCTCTTCCAAGTCACAGCTTTTCTTTGAGACCATCCTAACTGCAAAAGCAGGCAGGTAGGGAAAAAAGCAAGACTGTTCCAGACTGAATTTAATCCTCTGAAGTTTTGGAAAAGAATCAATGTTAACATGATTGAAGAAAAAAATAACTGTATTCTGAGCAGCACTGTCCAGTTTCTTCCTTCATGTAAAAAGACAGAATATTCAGTGAAAGATCACTCCTATTAGTGACCACCCTATTAACACTAGTAGCTAGAATTGGATACAGATAAAATTGCCTTTCAAGGCAATGAATACTAATAAGAAGTCACACCAGCTTTATCTGAAGTTTAGCTCTGCATACAAAAGGATGCAAGACTGGCACTAGAGGGCCATAATACGTAGTGATAAAGTAAAGTAGTCACACAAAAGTTTAGATGGTAGCCCAAAGGCTACAAAAATTTGTAACGAAGATAACTGTACCACTATCAATCCACATCAACAGATACAAAGCTAAAAAATTACCAGCCTGTAATAATATAGGGCCACCTTGTACTTTGTCCAGAACTGTATGAAGAGTTAACACTTACTTGTCAGTTCAGCTATCTGTAAGTGGAAGTTAGATAGGGTACATCAGTGTTCTGGTCTAACAGTTTCAACAGCATTGTCAATAACAAGTGAAAGATTACTGCCATACAGCCATTATATGACTGGAGCAAACAAGACAAGGGAGGTCTGTTTGCAATAGGAAAGACACTACAACTCAAACGCAGCTTCCCCATAAGCACATTCTGAACAGGAACACAGAAAGCATAGGTTGGCTTATGATCAGGGCTTTTGAAACTAAGACACAGATAGAAGAAAATATGTAGGTCCTTCACAGATTATGGTGTGCTTGAGAAGTAAGGACATTTGTTACAGGTCAAAAAAACCCAGGCTGTGCATGATTATTAATGACTATCCTCCCTTAGTGTTGTATCCTGCACTGTAGTCAGACAACAGGTATAAGCCTGAGTTCCTACAAGGTCAGAATTTTCAGTGCTGTGGGACCTTAAGCCTGGGGCAATGGAGTTTCAGTATGTATCAGTACACTCATCAACTAAGCATTTAGCAGCCAGGAATGGTGTCCCAATCTAACTTATTTGCACACAACTATGTGCTTCCCACCACTGGTTCTGCAAGGTATCAATGCATCAGCTTTAAAATTACTACCATCATTATTCTTCAAAAAAGGTACCAGCATGCTGTATTGCTATCAATCTACTTAATATATACTTACAAAGCAGATCTTAAAACAAACAGCAGTTCATCCTTGGATATCCAAGTTACATGCAGCACTTAAAAAGGCTTAATTTGATAGCCTTCTATGTGTATTCACTCTTTCCAAGATATTTAAACAGCATGCAAATTTCAGATATCCAAGTTATTTCTCTAGGAGACACTCACATGTTGTTCCAACCACAGGTTTCTCGCTTCCTTCTAAAAGGTCCCAGAAGTAAAGAGAGGATTGTTCCATCTGGTCTTCAACACTAAAATACACAACAGTTTTATGAGGTAGAATTATAGTCAAGATCAAGTGTTGCAGTATCCCAATGTCCTTCCTTTTAAGAGGCTGACCAAGGTTTAACCTTCCAAATAAAGGCTGTATAGAGGGAATCCTAAGCCCATTATCCACGCCTGAAAGGGATTCATCTTTATGTTTTTACATTACTTAATCTAGCAAATATAACTTCCTTAATTGGTATGTAAGACCTATTAAAGAGACTAGCACTATCCCACAAGACTATACAGCTAGCATTCATTACAAGGCAGGATTTCCAGGCAGGGAAAGAACTGTTGCTTATTGGATACACACGTGCAGGAACAGCCACCAACAGTCCTGCCATTCTGGTAGTTATGAAACTTTGACATAGGTCCATGATCCACCCCCTCCAGATAATGGATTTGGAGTCCACCATGATGAAATTTAATATCCTGAAGGAAAGTATTATGCTTCTCGTACATGTGTACTACAATGAGAATAAGCTATTTCACTGTGGTGAGAAACTTAAGTGTGTTTTATACTGGCTTTTTATAACTAGCTGTTCTTTAGACATTAATGTAAGAGCAGATATTAGGCAAGTTTAGCAGATGACAACTGATTACAAGTTTTAGGAACCTGTCATATTAGCATATGGAAATAATTACTCCTAGCTACAGTGTTTCAACTTAGCACTTTACTTTTTCCATATTAAAATCCAACCCTTACTACACTATCTTGAAAGCACACAGGCTGTCACACTAAACATTAAGAGTCACAGTACAAACATAATGCCAAGTTAGTACTGACATACATTAAATCTGCTCACAATCTGTTACTTTGAAACATATGACTTAGTGCAAATGTATCAAAACCTTTAAATTTTTAAAAGCTATTGAAGATAAAAACAAGAGCATCTCAAGCCTGCCACCTTTGAAATAGAGCAGCACATTTGGATCATCTGAACGGAACACGGACCGAGTTCTGCTGTGTTTCCTGCACTTCTTTCAAGACCTCAGGGAAGTAACATATCACCAGCCTCCCTGTTCATAATGGTATGAGACTCTCCCCCACCCTCAACCCCACAAGGAGACATGATGGGGCTTGTGCATAGCTTCCAACAACTGAGGCTGTAATTACTGCAGCTTTCCTTTGATGCTCAGAGTACAGCAAATCAGCTACTTTCCTAGTCTCAGACCAAAGCAAGGGTACTGAATAGAATTTTAATTAGTGTCACAAAACATAATATTTCAAGACACTGCAGTGTCAAACACTGGACATCTACTGTAATGAATGAAGCATATTAATTAGAAAATAATTTTCAAACTTACCTCAAGTTCTCATTTCTTTCTGGACATGTCAGTTTTGCAAATCTTATGAGGTAGTCTAGTTCTTTAGAAGGCAAGTATATTGCACCATTCACACCACCTTTGAAATCTTTCTGAACATGCTCTTGAGTGAAGTTTTGCAACACATACTGGACTTGAAGTATTGTACGCAATTTTTTCTTCTCCGCTTCAAGCTTCAGTAGGCTCTCTCTTCGCTGAGCCTTCCTCTGTGCTTTCAGCAGCTATTACAATACATGAATTAGAGTCAAATACAATGGTTTAGAAGCAGGGTTCTAAGATAAAACACACCGAGTTCTGGTATTTACGATCCTAAATTGATCAAAATAACTATTAATTCTGGTTAGATAACAGAATTAATCCAATTCTCTTTGGACACCCAAGATCTTTCAAGATCTTCCTCTGGAAGAGTTCCCCATTTATCTACTAATGCTCAACACCATCTAGCTTTAAGTCAAACTGGATACTGGTAGCTTCACTGTCACATACTTTATGTCACATCCTGGTTATGCCTGCTAGTTGTTTTATTGTAACAGCTTTCAAAACTGAATATAAGGAATTGATAGAGTTTATACTAACACACAAATCCACACTTAGCTGACCCTCAATATTTATCATATGAAGTTAGTAACACACAAGTTGTCTCAAACTTCTTAGTGAGACCACTGCCTTTTCACTTTTAAATACTGAGTTGTAGGATTCTGCTGTATCGTTCTGTTAGCAGAAGACTGAAGCACTGAAAATAAGCAACAAGTCACAGAACACGAACAGGCTGCAAGCATGTGAGAATTCTCATGTACCAAGAGAATTATGCAGCAGAAACTATGCAGGTAACGGCAGAATTTAAAATGCCTCAATATGGGGCTATGCCTTTGGTGTTTTCTTTGCAAGACCTATGAAAAATTAGTTTTCTAGAATGCACTGGAAAAAAACATAAAGCACGTTGTTGCCAGAATTCCACTTGGTGTTCCAGTAAGGGGTAATGGCTGTAGAATCCATACTAGTAGAACCAGGGAGAAAAATAACTGCATTAGCCTTTAGATATAGCAAATTCAAGATCAAACATGAACTGGGAGAAGTTAGTGCTGGATAACTAAACACATCTATAGAAAGACATATCAAGTCACAATACTCCATTGCTGAGATTGCAACATGAAGCAGTCCAAGTTGACATTCAGCACAGTAACTCTTCTGTTCAACATACAATGACTTAGAGAACCCAGAGCAGCAACACTGCTGAAAAGGCTCTTAATCTCAGCTCACATAGCAGCAGCTCTCTAGCTCAGAGAGATTTACTGCATTACCTGGAATTACTACATATACAAGAAAATCCTCTCTATCAAAATTGTTTGGGTCCCAGTCACAGACAAGGCATTTTACTGGTCCTCAGGCATTATGCAAGAAGCAGAGAAATTGTGCCAGAGCAGTGACTAATCATGTTTAGCATTCCAAACATTACCTTGGATCAGATCTTTTCATAAAGATAGTGTTTACTTGAGCCAAGAGAACAGTTTCTCCACAGATAAAACACCCACTTACCTAAAAATAATGTATGTAGCACTGAAAAAGGCCTGAAAGCACTAAATCCATGACTTACCATAATTAGCAACAACTAAAACAGTAAGTGGCAAGCTCCTCAGGCTTCAATAAAATTTTATTGAGATCTGTACTTCTCACCAAAACCAAAGTGATTTAGCCCCAGTGCTTTCCCTCACTGGAAACATTCAGTTCAGAAGAGATCTTGGGATATCATCTAGCCCAGCCTCCCAAACAAGGATACAGTGAATCAGGACCAGACTGCATAGAGCTTTGTGCAGTCAGGTCTTGAAAACATCTAAGGATTTTACTACTTCTCTAGGCAGCTTACTCAAGTGCACAGTTATCCTCAGGGCCTATTTTCTTCCTATCTATTTGGAACCTATTATATAAATTTGTGATCACTCCTTCCCCTACCATCTCTCTCAGAAAAGCCTGGCTCCATCTGTTCAGGAATCTCTTTGATATTTGAAGGCTACTGCACCTCCAAGTCCTCACTTCACCAGGCCCAAGCAGCTCAATTCTTCCAGGCCCTCATCAAGTCTCATGCTCCAGCTCCAGTCATTCAGATTCCCACAACTGGCCACGCAGTTTATCTACAGCTTGTGTATCAAGTGATCAGAACTAAACTCAACTGGTTAACAAGCACCAAATGATCAGTTCTCCTTAATCTACTGGTCCTCAGACTAAGGTTGCCGGTCTGCAGTTATGCAGATGAGCCTACTTCAAATATGAGCTACCAGCAAGACAGTTAGCAGTTTCAAACCTAAGTAAACTGAAGTTCTCAAACATAGATGAGTTCAAATGACTAGTTAAGCAAAAGTTCTTACAGGGGTATGCAGTGAATAACTATATCATAGAGGTCTGTAGTACACAAAACTGCCAACATTTACTCTGCTCTACACACTATTTCAGACAGTGCATTGTTTGATTCAGCACACTTCCCCCCAGGTTCCAAGATAAACTTCCAGTATTCTACATATTGGTGTACAAGGACAGCCATTATGAAGTTAGCACAACCTTTACAGTTATCTCCTGACAAAGCAGGAAGAACATTTTATACTTACATCTTGGCTAAGTCCTGAAAATGTCTTCTGAAGCTCCTTGGCAAATTCCAAGTTGTGTACTACTTCATCATATTTCTCTACTGCCTCCTACAAAGAAAAAAAATAAAATACATTTTTATCAGAAGATATCGGTTGCATCTCAATCCCCTTGTACTGAAATCCATTGAGAACTAGTCATTTAGTGGGTAATTCTCTGAAATTTTAAACTTATAAAGATACTATGTCTGTAACAAGTACTTTTAGTTATAAATATCATCCACCCATGAGTGAGATGCAGTACAAAGCCATCTCACCACACAGACATCCTACAAGTTTGTCTGTATTAAACTTTATAAGCAACATCTTGTGAAATACTTCAACATACTAATGTTGAAAGAGGAAAACCGGGATACCATTTATTTAATTTTTCCTTTTGTTCCCTTAGGTCTCAGCAACTGGAGGTAAACAGCTACTAAAAAAAAAAATCAGATACTGATATGAAAGCCTGGAAGGAATACTGGAGACAGGCAAGCTCAGCACAAATCTCTTACTCTGATGCCCAGCTGAATGCCTTTATATAAAATTCATAGAAACTTCATGTAGACAACAAGTCATGCTTCCAGAAAAAGTCTTAAATTTACTTTCCACAGAAATAGTGTTCCTGTTTTCACTAATGGCTTTAACCAATATTTTACTAGCCAATCTTCAAAAAGACTACTTAAGAGTAGAATAACTGAATTTTGATATACCCTAATTTTATGAGGTTTCCCCCCCTTATTAAGGGGTTAGTTTATAACTCTCCTTGAGAGCTCTGAAGATAGAATGCTGCGGTTCGACAGGCTGTCCATATCCTCAGACCATAAGACATAGCTGGGAAGTAACAAGTTAAGCTTCACTTCAGTTGTTCACACGTGCTTTACACTGTGAAGATTATGCTGTTTAGTTACGGTACCACAAGTTTTTCTAGAAAGGGCCCATTAGTTTAAAGTTCTTTTTAAAGTACTGATAGCATTGAAAAGTGTTTCATCAGAGAATCAGAGATGATATTTGTGTTCATACTGCTGCACTGTGATGAAGCTAAGTCAATGAAGTATTTTTCCAGCTGGTTCATTAGCAGGATCAGCACAATCACTGGCATGTCAGTGCCCTTTATCACACAACTGTTCTTCAGCATGTGGGAAGCACATTTCAAAAAACTGTGACTCCTAGATCACTAGAGCAGTAAACCCTTTGGATTACAGGACACTGTTACTCAGACATGCTTAAGGAACAACAGCTTTGCCATTATAAAACCCTGCTTTTAGTGCTACAGTCCATTCCATCCAAGTCAGAAAAAAAGCCAGACCCACTGTTTTATCAGGCAAGTTTCAGCTAACCCCACAAAGTGGGGTTAATGATTGGACTTTATCTTAAACATCTTTTCCAACCAAAACAATTCTATAATTAAGCTTTTATCACTATACTGATAAAACACTTATCAACATGAGCACTACTTTGAAGAAGCTTTATATTAGGTTGATGCGCCTATTCTAGAAAAACTTCCAATATCATGTCATGAGCATAAACAGCATTTCTTTGAGTGATCCTTCATCTTGGCATTCCAAACTTGCCCAACCTTAGGAACAAAAGACACACTGTTCTAACAGCACTTGAGTGCTGGTGACTCCAGTTATCAAATAGCAGCACTGGAAGGACAGGAAAGCATTCCCAGCTAAGTCAGTACCTCAGAGCCAGATATCTGCATTAGGGAAGCCGTTAGATCCTTTGCAAGTTAGACCAGCACCTTCCTTTCTACCAACAAGGACTGTTTGGCAGTTGTATTTTAGCTATTGTAACCAACTGCACTGTGTAGCCAACAGGCAACTTCAAGTGACACCTTGTCAGTTTAACCCAGCAGGCAGCTAGAACAACCACACAGCCATTTGCTCACCCCCATCATCCCATTAGCATGGAGGAGAGAAACTGAAAGAAGTAAAACTCATAGGTTGAGGTAAAGACAGTTTAATAGAACAGAAGAGAATATGAACAACATTAATAATAATAATATACAAAGCACGTGACAGCAAAATTGCTGACCACCCACAGACTACTAATGCCCAGATAGTTCCCGAGCTGTGGTCCGAGCTCCCAGCAACCTTCCCCCCTGTTATATACTGAGCATGACACCATATGGTATGGAATATCCCTTTGGCCAGTTCAGGTCAGCCATCTTGGCCACATCCCCTCCCAGATTCTTATGCACCACCAGCCTCCCCACTGGCATGGCAGTACAAGGACCTTCCAGCTTCTGTGAACACTGTCTAGCAACAACCAAATTATCAGTGTGTTATCAACATTATTCACATCCTAAGTCTAAAACCCAGCACTATACCAGCTGCTAGGAAGAAAATCAAGTCTATCCCAGGATACAGCTGTTAATGAAGAAGTCATGAGGATCAATTATTTATCCTAGAAGTCCTAGTATTTGGTTCTAACACTGAAATGCCATATAGGTAAACTGCATACAGACACCTCATCAAGAAATAAAGGTGCAGGAGCACTGACACTTAGAGTCTACAGAGCAAAGAAACAAGGGCATTCTGTTACTTTAGTACACAACATGAAGGTTGAAGTCAGACAAATCTCATGGGTTCACCATTCAGACTATCACTAATTTGTCCATTTGGTTTCATGAAAAATACCACTGCAAGGCAGCAAGTATTACTTCTGCAAAGCTACACCACCATCTCCTTCAGCAACCTATCCCTTCTGACATGTTTGAAGGTTTTGAGGCCACCCACTCCTGTCTAAAGCAAACTTACCAACTGGTCTTGGTTAAGGGCTTCTCCCTTCTTCAGGCGATCTTTGTAGTCCTCTAGTTTGAGCTGTAGGAAAATCCAAAGTACATCTTTCATATTGATTTCCGAAACACGTGGAGTAAGGGGTACAAATGACATTACGTATTCTTTCTGTATTTTAAGCCATCCACATACTGCAACATCATAGGAACTTTACTATTTCCTCCCATTCTCAGGAGAAAGCCACAGGAAAAGTTTTGCAATGCCATTGATTTGGCAGTCTCGGTCTCCAGGATTGCCTACTTCCCTTTCCTACCTTTGATCTCTCATTTCCTGCTTCCTACTTATTTCATTTGATGAATACTAATGAATTAACCCTGTATCTTTAAGGGACTCCAAACACATCCACAGGGTCCTTACTGTAAGTTAGGTTTTTTAGCTTTTCCAAATCCATGCTGGAAATTAGTGATCTTATCCTTCAACAATCATACTTAATTCTCTGGAGCATTTCTTTCAAAACCTGGCTTCAGTGAAGTCATCAGGTTTCTACAGCACCGTTTCCTAAGGAGGTAGACTGATGCCTTCAGAGAAGACATAAGATTCCTAGTGTACTGAAATAGATTTAAAAGCCAATATAAACCATACGAGCTAAACTATCTTTTAAAGCTTCTTTATACACACAGGAAAGAGAGGAGTTCACTGCCATTAAGTCACACATTTAATTTGCCTAATTATCCATATAGTTCTTTACTGACCTATAGGAGCCTAGACTAGATATACTCGCTACTCATTCTAGTAAGGCACACTTTTACATATTCATGTGAAAAATCAAAGAATGTCACAACAATAAGCTTCATTGGTCAGAATGAGACTACAAGACAAATGACATATGGAAAAATATGCTTATCTGACATTATTCAAAATTACAGCATGAAGCATGACATGAGACAGCAGTAACACTGCATCTCCTGCAGGAGGATCAAGCCCCCAGCTGCATGGCCAAAAATCTGATCTACTCCACTTCTTCACCCCAAAACCTAACACAAAAGCTTTTCAGACATTTAGGGAAGCACTACATACTTGTACAACTACTTTACTTGTAATCCTGATGCAGCATATCTTAGAGAATCACATTTCCCAGTTAAAAATCACACACACAACCTTCAGTCACCTGCCAACTGAAAAAGTCTCAAAATGCAAAAGCCTGACCAATTATAGCCAAAGTTTAAGTATATCATTATCTTAGTCTCATTAATCCTATACTGTTCCCCTCACCCATCCCAGAAAAGCACAGTTCACACCAAGGGCAGGCTTTGGACCCTTTTTGTATAAAAGCTTTCTAGTAAATAAAACATGACTATTTAAAATGTTGAGTTGAATACTTATGCAAAGCGAATGGCAACACACACTCAATATGACTTGACATTTCCACGAGTCAAGAGGAAACACTTCTCATTTCCAGATTAACATACATCTCTACATCCTAATGTTAGATGCATGCAAACAATAAATTTCTGCAAGACCAAGCCATCCCCAAATCAGTTCCAAGTTAGTTCTGAACTGACTCAGTCTATTAAAGCAGCAGTGCACTTTTGATCCACATTCAATTACTTCTGCTAACTACAGGACATGCACTGTAAAGCCAGCAGCTGGCAGTAGGTTTATAGTTAGCTGCATTCCTGATTCTTTGAAACAATAATATTATGCTTACAGGGTCAAATGCAAGTAGCCCAATTCAGGAGAGTAAAGAACACCATTCTACACTATGCAAGAGTTATAAAATATAACAAAAAAGCAGTAACAAATCCACATTTATGTCCTTTCACAGGTTATTTAAAAAAATCCATGAGAAAGTAACTATATACACACACAACCTCATTCCAGCTATTATAAAATAGTCAATGAGTTTTAGAGTTAGCAGTTTAAGTATGTGCCACACAAAAGAAAAACAAGTTACCTTCTTTTTCTCAATGTTCCTGATCTTGTGTTTGAGGCAGATAAGCCCATTATCAATATAAGTCTCATATGCCTGGGAAGGAGTGGCTGCCGAGTTCAGCGCAGACTGCACGGGGCTGGAGGGAGGTTGGCTCTCCCCAGACGGGTTCACCTGCTGCTTGGCCGCCTTCATACTCTTATCCTCCCCCTCCTTTGACCGGCCTGAAGGTGATGGGCAACGGAAAGGGGCTTGGGAAAGCTGCACCATTGAAATGGATAGAGCTGCAAAGAAACTCTCTCTCAACTCCCCTCCCCCCACTTAAGTTACATTTTTTCTTATTATGCATTCAGAACAGGTAAATACAAAAAAAAATCTAGCCTCATTAAGAATTCATCAGTCTGTCTTCCTTTCCTCTCCCTCCCCCTTTCAAAATATCTGTAGCAGGAATTTAAAAGAAAGATAAACTTTGTATTGTTCAAGACTCCCCACCCATCCAGCCACCAGACAGCCTTTACATCGGCAGAATCAGACAGCACAGGGGATGATTCCAGAAACCCAATATAGTGCCCATATAAAACTAGGCAGGTTTCCTGCACACATCACCCACAGGGGAAAAAACTGCAAGCAAGCAAATGCAAATCACACCATGAGCCTTGTGCCCAGCCTGCAGCCTGAATAAAAATCTGGAAGTGGCATGTCTGAACATACAGCCCCTCTTCTCGCCCCCAATTCAGTTCTACCACTTCATGATCTTTGCAGCAGTCCAGATAATCATATGAACTAAAAAATTTCAACTAAAAAAAGACACCCCCCCAAAAAATTGCTTAATAAAGCAAGCAGCACATTTGGTTACAACAGGATTATCCTTCAGGAGGAACTGGTCTCTGCCTACACCCATCCAGAAGATGCACTCGTGCCATGGCAAGACACCAGCTTTGATGGGAGGGGCTGGGCTTTAACCTTGAAAAGAGAATTTCTGCCAGAGATGCTCCACCACCCTCAACTACTCACACCCGCTCCTGGAAAGCCACGACACCACATTTCCACTGCCCTGCCCGGCGGGGAGGCCTGCGGCTCACAACCCCCGCAGGCACCAGCCACCCACAGACAAGGGAGATGAGGGGCCAGGGAAGCGAAAAACCTTCGTCTCCCCCCGACGCCCGCTCTGCCCCTGCCGCGGCCCCCGCCGCAGAGCAGGGAGCTGCCTCCGCACCCCACCGGCTCCGATACCAGCCGGGAAGGAGGGGGGCATCGGAGTCGGCCCCGCCTCCCGTCCTCCTCGGCGACGGCAAGAAAGTACCTCCCGGGGAGGGCACGGGTACGGCCGCCGCCAGCGAGCCGCTCCGCACGCCTCACCAACACGGCGGAGGAGAAGGGAGGGGAGAGCAGCGGCAGTCTCTTTCCCGCCGACATCGCCATCCCGGGGAGTCTCCTCGTCCTCCTCCTCCGCGTCCTGCGCCTACTCGCGCTGCCGCCACCAAGTTGCGGCAGTCCGCAGCCAGCCCCGCGCCGCCTCGCTCCCGCCTCCCCGCTCACCTCGGTGCCCGCACACGCTCAGGCCCGCCCCGCCGCCCGCCCCCCGCCTGATATAGCGGCGGCGGAAGGGCAGGCGGGGCCCGCCGCAGAGGTCACCGCCTGCCTCCCAATCGCCGGCGCCGCCTCACCTGCCTGTCTGCCTCCCTGCTCTGCGCCGCCGCGCCTCACGTGATGCGGGCAGAGGTGGGGACCGTTACCCGGGGCGGGGAGCCGCTGCCCGTCAGCATCTGCGAAGGGGCGGGGCGCAGCACCTCTCTGTGAAGGTCAGGCGTCTCCAACCGGGGGCTGCCTCTGGATCTGGCGTCCTTGGGTTTGGAGAGCGTCAAACTGTCGGGCGAGACCTGGTGCTCTCCCGGAGGTGTGTGCAAATGAGCCGAGCAATGGCTCTGGCAGGAGGTGGGGAACAGGGAGTCCTGGGAGAGTACGGCCTGCCACCAGTTTCACAGGGGACGGATATGGTGTGTGACATGGCTCCACACCTTGCTTTGACCCTAAGGGAGAAGGTCACACAGGTGGAGCTATCATCCAGTGTCCAGTCATGGTATCACAGTGGCCTCATAAAACTGTTGGCCCAGGACAGGCAGGCTTCTCTCTCCCAGAGGCCCTGGGAAAAGGGTCTTGTCACCCAGCACAAGAAGGTCACCACCTCCACTTAGTCAGATGCAGGGCTCAGTCACACCCTTTTACTAGCATGTGTTGATGGTGGCCGTGGGTGAGCCAGGAATGTGCCTGTTTAAACTGGAGTTAGGGTTCTTCCTTCCAGGCCTGTACAGAGCCCCTTGAAGAGCCTTACAGGGCCACGGGTCCTCCTGTCAAAGAAAAGAATCCGTACTTCCTCTATAAACACAACCCAATTCTATAAACACTTGATACCTAGTAGAAGCACTTAAGTCCTTTGAACACAGACAGCAAAATTGTTGCAACCAACCTTCTGTTAATGTCTAACAATGCCATCAGTGCTGCACAAGGTATGGAAGGTTGGAAGACTAGGGACAACAGGTCTTCCGGAGACTACAGGACTAAGCTGGAATTATGTTTTCTGTGTTTTGTGTTTCTCTTTTTGTGGCAGTTACCTCCAAAAGCAATAAATGATGTAGCAAGTTCATAAAGATTCTGGAAGTTGTGAAAATAGAAGCATTTTGAAAGAACTACAAATGTGTCAGTAAGGAAGGATTGTGAAGGTTTTACAGAACAGAAAAGATGCTCATGTAGCGCACAGGGTGGATGACAGAACTTGAGAGAAAAGGCTCATACAGAAGAAAAATTGCATTTAAAACTAAATAAGTGATTCAAACAATAAGGAGAATTCACAGAATATTGCTGAATCATATTCAGCCATACAGAACCACTTGTAGAATCCGCAATCTTGCCACTTCTCCTGGTTTAATTACAAGTGTCAAAGGACTTTAGTTTTCTTAAAGGCCTAGCTCCTAGATTAAGGTCACTGTGTGAGGCTAGTTTTCATGATTGAGAAGAAATGCTAATAAATAAGACACAGATTGTGTCTGGGATCAGCAACATACCCAGAAAGTCCTTCCAGTAGATTACTGTTCTTTGTGTGGTTTTGTTCAAAGCAAGCACTCGTGGGCTAGATCCTCATAAAGTAATTATAAAATGAATGGTCAATTAATGCATATAGTAATAATAGATCATAATTAATGTGCAGACACCTGAGACTGTTCTATAAATCATAATTACAGTTTGCAAACTACTTTGTAGTGCACTTTTACCATTAGGAAATTGTATAAAAGAGAAAAAAATTGAAAGGAAGATTGCTGCAGGCCAACTCCATACTTAAAAACAGAGGATATCTGAACTTCATTTTAAAACAAATACAAAGTACCTATTTGAGACTGAAGCTATAGATATTTATAGTGTATGTGTGGTCTCTGGAGTACTTTAAGGAGCATTACTAATGTGGCAAGGTCAATCACACCAAAGTTAGGAAATGACAGGATTAAGTGCAGCCTAAATTAATAAATTTAATGGCATTTTGCAGGCCCATTGTGAGATCAGCTTTTAGATTATCATAGGTCATTACAGTCTAGCTACACATCGTTCATAGGCACACATCATCCTAGATGCTCAGCATTCCCAACTTGGGGATCTGTGCGTTTTACTGCAGGATCAGAAGGGGATTGCACTCTAATGGCTGAAGAAGAACACATTTTTTCTCTGATTTTGTTTACCCCTTCCAACTGCCCTGATTTTTCCCAGTCCCAGCAGTTTATCCCACTCATTTTCCTTGCGCTCACGCTTCCTTTCCCAAACCTCAGGCTCAATCTTTTTGCCCAGGCCTACACATTGTCCGAGTCACAGGCTTCTCTGAGAAGCAGTTCTCTCCTTTGCACACAATTCCAACCCTTTGCCCAAACACTTCCAGTTTCTCACACCTGACTCTTCACCCAGCCTCCCAAAACCCTTCCTAGTCCCAGTGGCACCCAGTGTCGACCTGCCTGCTTCCAGCCGGCTGCCATGAAGATACAGATCAGGTTCCCACTTTTGTTCCTTGCCATCCCTTTTATTATCATATTGTGAAACATGACAAAGTAAATGGATGTGTAGAATAAGATCAGCAGTTTGCTATCTTCAGGAGGGAAAGATGTAGCAGTAAATGTGCTGCAAAGGTTATACAGTTATGAACTAGAGAAGCCTGCTTCGGTCATGGAAGACTTCTTAGAAAGGAAGGAATTCTGGAACCAGCAATGGATGAATGCATTAGATCTCACAAAGGTGTTTAGTAGTCAGTATTATACCCCATTTATTGGAAGAACCCAAAAGATCTTGGGAAATAAGCTGCTGCAAGGCTCTGCTATGCTGCAAGGAGTTTTCTGCAGATATACATTCTGTGGCTACCTGTCAGAGGTAGAAGCCAAGGAGTCTGAGTCTCTCAGAGTCCATCATTGCATTACACAAGCTGCTGCTTTACACCACAATGATTTCTAACTAAATTTTGCAAATGTTCCTTTAAGATACAGTTCTCCTTTTAAACTCCAGCGCATGTTCTTCTGTGTTTTCTTCAAAGGATCCTAGTTTCAGGTTCCTTGTATAGAAACTTTATCTTTCCTTTTTGCCTCCCAGTTCAATCCTGCCTAGTAAACTCATTCACATCCATGCTCTTCTTGTGCAACCAGCACCAGGCATACTTTCCAATTCCCAGCCAGCTTTAATCTCCTCCCTCAGTCCTCACCTCACTAGAATCCTTGATTCTTTTGACTCTTTTCCATTCCACCCACCACTTGCTGCATTTCATCAGTCATTTTATTCTTCTAGTATGTTAAAGGGAAAGAGGAAAGGGAGACACAAAAGTAAGCAGAAATAGTTGCAGTGCCTGGGAGCAGCCATTACAATCTAAGTCAGATTTCACCTATGTAGCTCCAGGCCAAACTGAGTATGTTTAATTAGAACCCGTTTTAACACCTATGAGACCTGTGAGGGAACAGAGTTAGGCTCCCTGGCAGAAGTATCTTTGGAGAATTTACAAGTTCAGCTGAAAGAGCTCTCTCTGGAGTATGTGCCAGCTGCCTGCGTATAAGCATACTGCACTAAAGCCACTCCTTGACAGCAAAGTTGAAATTTCTGTTCTCAAGCTTTGAATTTCTGGAATTTCAGTGAAAGTGCAGAGAGGACCCCATGAACTGCTTGTTTTATATTCAGCCTTGAAAATGCTGACCCAATGGGTCTCAACTCACTTTGAGGCAGACACCTAGGATGGAAGATTTCATTTGGAACTAAAAAAAACAGTTAAAGCAAAAGCAAATTAAATAAAAAAAGGAAAAAAACAAAAGGGAAAAAAGGGGGGTTGGGGGGAGGGGGAAGTGCTGGGCAACCTTAGTAATAAGAGGGGCCAACTGAGATGGAGAAAGATGTTGTGATTCAAGGAGTGTAAGCAGCAGCACCTGCTTCTGTTAGTTTCTGTCCTTGCATAGGACCTTATCAAACCTCAGCTGCAAAAGGACAAACATTGCCAAACAGGCATTCCTGTGCGGTTTGTTTTTTAAATGCATGTGAGCAAAAAGTTCAAAAGAATCATAGAATGGTTATGGTTGGAAAAGACCTTCAATATCATTGAGTCCAACCATCTATCCAGCCCTACTAGGTCCAATACGGGACCGTGTCACCAAGTACAATGTCTACTCTTCTTTTAAACACCTCCAGGGATGGTGACTCGACCACCTTCCTGGGCAGCCTGTTCCAATATCTGACAGCCCCTTCAGTAAAGATTTTTTTCCTGATATCAAAGCTTAACTTCCCCTGACACACCTTCAGGCCATTTCCCCTTGACCTGTCGCTAAGCTACCAGGGAGAGGAGACCAACTCCCACCTCACTACAATGACCTTTTAGGTAGTTGTTGAGAGCGATGAGGTCTCCCCTCAGTCTCCCTTTCTTCAGACTAAACAACCCCAGCTCCCTCAGCTGCTCCTCATAAGATTTGTCTTCTAAACCCTTCACCAGCTTTGTAGCCCTTCTCTGGACACACTCCACCATCTCGATGTCCTTGTAGTGCGGGGCCCAAAACGGAACACAGTACTCCAGCTGTGGCCTCACCAGCGCAGAGTACAGGGGAAGGATCACTCCCCTACTCCTACTGGCCAGAAACCCACTAATTTGCAGATGTGAGATTAAAGGGAACATTTGCCCATAAATGCTTTGCGATAGGGACTGGCACATGAAAATGGATTTATTTGTGTCAGAAACATTTGTAACAGTTTAATTTTGTAACAGTTTCATTGACCCTACAACAAACATATGCCTTGGATGTTACAACTCACTCCTGTGCTTGTTGGGATTTTGGGTAGTTAAACCCTTGCCAGAGAAGATACAGCCTGTGAGGTTTTGAATGGTTGCTGTGCTTGGTTGTGAGGACCACTATCCTTTTCAGGATGGGAATCATACTCCTGTGTTTTCTTGTGTTTTTGCTACTGAGCACATGGGCAAGAAGATGCTTAGCTCAAGTGCTGAGGAGATAAAAGGGAGGAAGATATTATATGGGATAGAAGTCTGAATTGGGGGAAATGTAGAAGAATATTGGGGAAATACTGGAAATTTGATGTTATAATGTTAGCAAGCTAAGTTAGAAAAGTTAGAAAACTGTAGAACAGTAGAAATAACATTTTCTTTTAAACCAATATTAATTCAGTTTATTTTATGTCTGTCAACATTTTGATAAAAGAATACATTTAAACTGTTATTTTCTCCATAAGCCCCATCCCTTCCTCCTCTTTTGTTCTGTGCCTGGCATAGGTGTGGCATTTGAACAAACCTGGGTTGTGCATTAAAACAGTTGATGAGTTTCAGGACTGATGCTGAGTTTTTGCAGGATTTAGAAGACACTGTAAATGAGCAAGGAAAATATGTTTTTATGGCTAATGCAAGTGAACACTGACCTTTAAGCTAAGTGTATCCCTATCTCTGCTACAAACTTCTGATGGCTTAGGATCTGGTTGTGGACAGAGAGCATTCACAGCTGCAACTAGCATAAATAGGGTGGATGCTCTGAGCACAACATAGTCCTTTGCGTATAGAATATTCTGGAGAATGAGGTATTAAGTGTCTCAACTGATGCACTCAAAGTTAGTAGCATCTGTGACTTTTGCCTGTAGAAAAGAGGCATGATGCTGCCTCCATCATTCACAGCAATGCTGATAAAAAGCTGCCCAGTGTATTTCCCCCATTGAAAACCAACTCTATTTACAAAACAGACCTTTATTATTTAGGTTTGATAGTCTGTGGAAAAATGGTTTGTTGTGTTGGGGGGTTTTTCTAAACATAAAGGAGAGTTCTGTGATGGGAGTTTATTGCATATGGAAGTGATGGAATGGCAGATGCTCACGGTTCTGCGCAGGGATTACCTACAGAGTACTGTGAGCCAGCAGTGCTGCCTTCATCTGCTCCTCTGGAGGAGCCCGGAGAGTCCAGAGCTTCTTTGCTTCCCCAGAAGTAGCTACTAATAGCTCAGTGACCCCATCCTTCCACCGTGGCCCTGAAGAGCCCTTCAATGATGCAGGCCTCCATTAAAATATTATTGTTATCTTGTTGATACAGTTTTTATCTCCATGAAAGTAGCTTCCCAATTGTTAGGGTTTTGTTTGGTTGGGGGGTTTTTGGTTTTTGTTTTTTGTTGTGGGTTTTTTTTTTTTTTTGTAAACATTCTCTAACATCTGGAGTCCTTTCTCAGATTTCTGGGTTCTTATGCACATGCATTTTCTTCTGACAGAATGTGCTTTGCTTGCTTCTCCAGCTGCTCAGCTTCAGGATCCTTATTCACTAATGGCTCCCATCTCAAAAATATAACACCCTGACATGGTCGTATTCTTTATCCAGTTGGTCATCGTAGCTATTTTTTAATTGTAGTGATTTGGACAGCTTAGAAGCTCTCATCTTATGACCAATAACCTTAAATCCTCCAGAGAAGCTAATGGATATTTATTGTTCCCAGGAAAAATACTAATGACAAATTTATTTTCTTTTTATTGCCACCTAAAAACCTTTGCTCTCAGGTTTTGCAGGTGGACCTGTAGAAAATATTTTCAGTCATGTTTTCCTTTGAATCTTTCTATGTCACAGCTGCATTCTGTGACTCAAACTAATTTTAAAGTCTGTTTTCAGATTATCTATGCAATCTGATACCTTTCTCTGCATCATTACCCAACATGTTGTTAGAAAAGAAAAAAAAATGGACCCCACATTCTTTTTCTCATCAGAAAGGATGAGAAATGAGACAGATTGACATTCCTGAAATCTGTCTGTGACTTGAACTCAGTGCTCAATTTCTGTGGCTTCATTTTGCTGCTTCTGCAAGTTCTGAGGAATTTCATATGCAAAATGCTATACACCTATATGTAATTGAATAAAAAGAGGGGAAGAATTTGGCAACTTCACAGTGCAATTGTGAGATTCAGTCAGGAGAAAAAACCCCACCCCAAATGATGAGGGAACAAAGCTTGAATACTATGAGATTTTTATTATCAGTGAGCTTATTTCATTAAGCTGTATTTCTGTTAAAAATAAATATAAATTAAATAATGTGGTATTTGTGGAAAAGATGTTAACAGAAGTTTAAAGTGCATGATAAGTAGAATTACAGGGAAAGATCATAAATCAGAGACCCAAAAGAGCCATCTGATAGCTTTAAGAAAGTGGAGAGGTGTTTTCTAAAAATGTACATGCATATGCTTAATTCTGTGTTGCTCATATTCTCACAAAAGAAAACAATATGGATCCCATGAATGCAAATAAGTATTCATAGGATAGGGCCTCTGTTTCTTGAAGACCTCCAATGATTACTTGTGGAATTCAAAGTATGAAAAACAATTTTTATCTTAGTCCTTCGTTTTCCTACTTTTTAATAAAATCCAGGCTGTTTATTAACTTGTATTCTATAAACATCTTCTATTTGTATTGCAAATGGGATTTTCTTAGGCTCATCAGCAGATAAATTTATCATAAATCTATCAGTATCTTTTAAAAAATAGTAATTGATTTTTATTAGAAATAGGAATATTGTTGACAGTGGCTGACACCAACCCAACAAGTCTGTACAACTCTTAAACAACTAGCAGGATGCATTTATTCGGGGAATCTGTCATTTTGGGTCTTGATGTTTTTTATGCTATGAAAATGAATTAAACACTGTATGTTGTTTTCATCACCTGCCTCACCTAACTTCTATTTTCATTAATTCTCAATATGTGTCACAAACAGTAGTTCAAACACTCTCTCCTAAAATGTCTGCATAGATACTAATCTGTTTTTCTTTTACCTTACTAAGTTTTTGCCACAAGAAGCAAGCTTTCACTTGGAACAATTTGATTACGTACATTTTTACCTTGGTTGTGTATATAAGTATCTGAACGTGGCAGCCCACAGCCACAGGGAGTGTGAACTGCTGTTGAGCCTATTTTTTTTAGTTTTTTTTTTTTATGTTCAGGACTCTAATTAAACATGTGCATAAGCCCATGCTTACATTTGAGTGTATGACTAATCCCACTGGCTTTATTAAGAGAATATACTCTGCAAATTTAATTTTTATTAAAAATTCATCTTGAAAAGCACGGGTTTGTTGGGGTTTTTTGCATATGCTGTTTTTCTTGCTCACAATAATTGTGATTTTAATGGTTCATCTTCTTAAAGAGTAGCTGTAAGTGCTTCCTTGAGAGAAAAATCTTGACAGATTTCCAGCGCAGTATTTGTATGCTAATGGAAAAGTGACATGAATCACAGAATCACAGAATCACAAGGTTGGAAGAGACCTCTGAAGATCATCAAGTCCAACCATTCCCATTCTATGCTAAACCATATCCCTAAGTACCTCATCAACCCTTTTTTTGAACACATCTAGGGAAGGTGACTCAACCCCCTCCCTGGGCAGCCTGTTCCAGGCCCTGACAACTCTTTCAGTAAAAAATTTTTTTCTAATATCCAATCTAAACCTGCCCTGGCACAGCTTCATGCCATTTCCCCTTGTCCTATCTCCTGTCACCTGGCTGAAGAGACCATCGCCCACCTCTCTACAACCTTCCTTCAGGTAGTTGTAGGTGGTGATAAGGTCTCCCCTCAGCCTCCTCTTCTCCAGGCTAAACATCCCCAGCTCCCTCAGCCGTTCCTCATATGATTTGCCCTCCAGCCCCTTCCCCAGCCTGGTTGCCCTTCTCTGCACTTGCTCAAGGACCTCAATGTCCTTTTTATGGTGAGGAGCCCAGAACTGCACACAGTACTCAAGGTGTGGCCTCACCAATGCTGAGTACAGGGGCACAATTACCTCCCTAGACCTACTGGCCACACTGTTTTTGATACAAGCCAAGATGCCATTGGCCTTCTTGGCTGCCTGGACACACTGCTGGCCTGCAGTCAACCAACACCCCCAGGTCCTTCTCTTCCTGACAGCTCTCCAGCCAACTTCCCCCAAGCCTGTAGCACTGCATGGGGTTGTTATGTCCCATGTGCAGCACTCTACACTTGGCCATGTTAAACTTCATCCCATTGATCTCAGCCTATTGGTCTAGTCTATTCAGATCCCTCTGAAGAGCTTCCCTCAAGCAGATCAATGTTCCCTCCTAGCTTAGTGTCATCTGCAAACTTACTGAGGGAGCATTCAATCCCTTTATCGAGGTCATTGACAAAGATGTTGAACAAGACCGGACCCAGGACTGAGCCCTGGGGGATGCCACTCGTGACCGGCCTCCAGCTGGATTTGGTTCCATTCACCACCAGCCTTTGGGCCCGTCCATCCAGCCACATGAGTGTTTGTGAATCATTGTTTACTCTCTGTATTAGTCGTATAATTCAGATACATATGTATTACTGTTTCTCAAAAGTGATGAATACTGCTCAAGTCAGAGATCCTGTTAAAAAAACAAACAAACAAACAAAACATGCAGAAAGGTAGTTATAAAAAAATCAATGAATAATGTTGTCAAAAGCATACTGCTGTTATACCTTCTAAAACAAATGGAATGTGATGAATGTTTTCTGGTCAGAAAAAAAGCAGAATGAGCTCTGAAACTTGCCAGAATAGAGGAGAATAGTTTCTCTAAACTGTATAAAATTTTCCTGTTTTTCAACCAACTGTACAACTAACACAACTGAAGACAGAAACCTGAGAAATAATCAAGAGGCTTCAGCCTCCAGTCAAGTTAATGGCAGCAGAGCTTTTTGAGATCTTCAGAAAAGCAGACCAGCGTTGTACTCCTGCACCACTACCACAGCTGATAAGAAAACAAAAGTGCCAGCAGTGAGCCTGGGAGAGAGACAGAGATTAGCGACCATCCTGCAGCTTGGAAGGAAACCTATAAAACCCAAACAAAGCACAGCCTTGAAATCTTCTCTTACAGTAACACTGAAAGGCAGCATGAACAGGTGTGGTTCTCTTCATGTTTCAGTGATAAATACATATGCAGTCATTTCACAGACTAAAATTACCTAGATTGACTCAAGACTCAACAGCGTGATATACAAATTGAAAAAAAAATCCCTTTCGAATGCTGCCATCTTACATGCCTAGGTTATGGCCACGTTGTCCCTGCCACCAGCACATCAATGAGAACACAAAATCCCAGGCCACGCTGGATGCCTGGATCACGGCCACACTTCCCAGATCTGAGTCCTTTGGAACCACTGGAATTACGCAGTGTTAAGTATAGAGACGTGAGCTGGTGAACGTTTGTCTGTTTGCACTGGAGCTTCCTTTCTTGGATACCCAGCGGCACACACCAGGGCACAGGTTGTGTGACTGGTGAGTGGATCAGATCCCAGATGCAGAACCAGGAGTCAGTCCAGCCTCACACTCTTCAAGTCTCCTTCCCTGCCCCCAGCTTTTGCTGATGTTACTGATGCCATTAGGAGCACCACTCAAGCCCGCAGGTGCAGTTGAACAGAACTTTACATGGGAACTTCCTTTGAAAATCAGTGTCAAAGGTTAGAAAAAATCATGTGAAGTAGCAGATTGAATTTTAGCAACTTCACCAAATGCCATCTCAGTCTTCCAAAGAGTCTGCCCCTCCAAATATACAGAGGAAGAAGAAGTTGCTCTTCTTTTACATTGCTGTCATCAGAGAAAGAACATGCACTTTACTGTGTGTGGGGAGGGGAGTGGGGGCTATTCACATTTGGTAAATTGAGCAAATGCTGTAAGCACAACATTCTGGCAGAGCTCAGTTAATTTTGTCCAGCACCTTTTAGGGGAATCTCACGGTTGCCTGGAAGTCTCTCACCCTGGGAGAGAACACTGGTGGTGATGGGTGGTATCCTGATGAGGGAGGGAAGTTAGATCTTTTTTTTAATGACCTGTTGATTAGTTTCATCATGTTTCCTTTTCTATTCATTCTCCCAATATTTCACTTCATCCTTCACACCTGTGTCCAACATTTTTTTTATTGACACTTTTACTTTCTAATAGCCTTGGGCTACCTGCTTCCCTTCTTCACCAGACAATTACACCATATGAAGCGTATAGCACACAGCTGAAATGTCACAAAGGAGAGGATGTCATTATTTTGATGAGGTATGTAACAATGAACTATTTGTGAGGCTGTTTGAATAACATGGGAAATAAATTAAGTGGAACTGACTGCCATTTTGCATATTATAATAGAGACTTTAAAAGCAATGTCTTAAAAAATTATGAAGTTGATTGAAATTATTATACATTTATTTTCTACCTCATACATTAATACGGGAGTTGTGACAAAGATTTCTAATAGATAATAGAGAACAGTGAACCAACACACATGCTGTAAAAACGTGATTTGAAAATTTCCTACTTTGTTGCATAGTCATGAGGCCTGTTACTTGCACATTTAATTTCCTTTGAATACTTTTAGCCCAGTGAATGATTATAATTATTAAATGAATGTGCTGAAGACTGAATAATTTTTTTTATTTTATTGATGTCTAGATACAAAAGCAGGTAGAAATAGTGATTTTTTTTTATTTTTATTATAAAATTTTTTGGGGGGCACAAGTTTTCAATTAATTTGAAAGTTTAAATTAATATACATCTTATGACAGAAATAGTCCTAAAAACAGAAATCTCATTTTCACTTGCATTGGGTTGCTTGAAACAACAATGTATTTAAAAGGGCTATGGCTGATAGCATGCTGTAGTGGTTAGCTAATATATACAGTTAATGTATATGTTTGTTTAGTTGTTTGGGATTTGTTTGTTTGTTTTTAATTTAAAATGTCCAAGTTTTTAGAAAACCTGAAATAAAAACAAATTTTGAAATTAGGTAGAAGTTCCAGGGCCTGACAGAGCCAATGCCAGCTGGCTCAAGGACAGACCTGGTGCTGGCCAAGCTCATCAGCAAAAGTGGCACCTCCCCTGGGGTAACACAGTTAAGAAGGGGAAGAAAACTGCTCAAGACCAAGAGCAACTGCAGCCAGAGAGAGGAGTGAGAATATTTGAGGAACAGCTCTGCAGACACCGAGGTCAGTGAAGAAGGAGGAGGTGCTCCAGGCACCACAGCAGGGATTCTCCAGCAGCCCATGGAAAAATCATGGTGAGGCAGGCTGTCCCCTTGCTGCCCATGCAGGATGATGGGGGAGCAGGTAATGACCTGCAGCCCATGGAGGATCTCACCCCAGAACAGTTGATGGTACCCGAAGGAGGCTGTGACCCCATGGGAGGCCTGTGCAGGAGCAGACACCTGACAGAACCTATGGAGAGAGAATCCCAGGCTGGAGCAGTCTGGTCCTGAAGGTCTGCACCTCATGGGAGACCCATGCTGGAGCAGTTTGTGAAGAACTGCAGCCAGTGGGACAAACTTTGGAGAAGTTCATGGAGGGCTGTCTCCCATGGGAGGAACCCCATGCTGGAGCAGGGGAAGAGTGTGAAGAGTCCTGTACCCCCGTGGTGGAAGGAGCAGCAGAGACAACATGTGATGAACTGACCACAACCCCCATTCCCCATCCCCCTGTGCTGCTTGTGGGGAGGAAGGAGAGAAAACCAGGAGTAAAGTAAGCCCAGGAACAAAGGAGGGGTTGGTGAAGGTACTTTTTATTATTTTTGTTTACTTCTCATTATCCTGCTCTGATTTTATAATTTAGTTGGCAATAAATTAAGCTAATTTCCCCAAGTCAAGTCTGTTTTGCTCGTGATGGTAATTGGTGAGTGATCTCTCCTTGTCCTTATTTCAACCTATGAGCCTCCCCTGTACAGCTGAGGAGGGCAGTGATAGAGCAGGTTTGGTGGGCACATGGCCTCCCACCAGGGTCAACCCATTACACAGAGGATCTTGAGTACTGGATATTCCTTTACTGTTTAATCTCACACTACTGCCACTAATCCATCTCTCAAATGGTTACACACAGCCCTAAATTTGCTAAAGTTGGCTGTAACAACCAAAACACTGAAAAAGATGGAGTACAGCATCAGTCCTACAATGAAGCCAGCACCGGGGTGGGATCTTTTGCATGTGCTACCATCACTTGGTTTCCCCTCCCACAGCATTCCTTCTCCCTTAGTAGCCTCACCTCTGGCAGATAAACCATGACAAATAGCTTTTAACAAGCTTGTAATGACTTCCTAGGCAGTAACATCTCAACATCTCAAACAATTCATCTGTTTGCCAATGCACGTGCACATAAGCTCTAACAAAGTAAAATTAGACAGAGAGCACAACCCACCGAGTACTGGCTTTCTGAGCTATGGTGGGCTTTGTTTGCATGGATGATTTTATGGAAGTGGTGAAGTCAAACTGAAATAACTCATTCTTGTAACACAGCAAGAATGCCCTTTCAGTGGGAAATGTGATATTGTTATAACTCTGTTGTATTTTTAGATATATTATCCTAGCCCTCAAATAACTCATGCTGTCTGACATAGGGGGCAAAGGAACTAATCCTCATTAGAATAATTAGATTTGATTAATCCTTATCCTCAAAGAGAAAGACAGCTTTAAAGTTAGCAAGGGTAAACTCCCCATCCCGTGTACATACGTATATAACTTACACTATTGCTGCATTGCAACAGTGGGACTTACGCAGATAAATACTGATTTCCTATCTGTAAATCTTACATGTATGTTCCCACCTACTTTAAAGGCCATTTATGTTGTCAGTACAGATTATTGTGACCTGAGCATAAACAGAAATCAGATTCTTGGTGTTTCTTAGCTTTTGAGATAGCTACTCATCTTCAAGGACTATAAAAAGAAAGGTGTGAAACAGAAGCAATTTTGACTTTGTTTCAGTTTAGACAAGAGCAGAGGTGACAACAGAATTTTTTGAGCTCTCTTGTCCCTAGGTTTGGCCGGTAACTTTGGCAGTAAATGTCCAAACCACTGTCAACAAGGAGGCAGGCAATAAATTACACAGCTTAAGATCCTGTCTCTGTGCTCATTACAGAATACAGAGCTGGGAGGGGACCCATCCTGGGTCGTGGAGTGGGTTCTGGCCACAGGCAGCCAGAAAGAATAACCCCTCCGGCCAGCTCAGAGGTACAGAATGTCCAAGCTGAAAAACTAAGAGAAATCTACCTCGTGGTTCACAGTGTGCAGACGTTGCTGCTTTTAGCCTGATGCCAGTAATGTAGGAAACAATGATGAACTAACATGAAAGGGAGAGATTGACTTTCCAAATTTTATATTAGAAAATCTAATCTAATCTAACTACATAACAGACTACCAGAATCATCTTCCAAACTCAGCAGCAGAAAATTCAGCCCTATAATTTCTTCCTTGCCCTTCAAAGCCTATAGAAGTCTGAATTACCCTTTCCTGCATGGATATTACATCATCCCTAGTTAGTTTTAGTTTATTTTCTGTGTTCCCTGCAAGTAAAAAGGTGTCTGAGGAATCCACACAAGTCACTGTGGATGGAGATTTTGCTCCAGGGCAGACACGGGGGAAGCCAGCTTCTGTTTCAGCACTGTGACTCCAATGGATCTCTGCTCTGCTGTGTGCCTTCTCTGCAGCCCGACGCTGCTACCACACAGCCGTCCACTGCTCACAAGCTTCCCAAACTGAGCCTTACAGGCATACATACATCACATTGCACGGAACACTTCATGTAGGCACAAACAAAAGACAAGGGTTAGCTTGTATAAATGATGAGAGGCAATGCAGAGGGGATGGGCTCTGCACTCACCTGCCTTCAAAACAGGAGAAAGTGCCTGCCTAGCAGTCAGTCTGTCTCACATTGAGAGCTGGTAATACAGATGAGGTGAAGCCCCTGCTTCCTGTCTGCTGACAGAGGCCTTCCGGAAGCAAAAGAGACAACGGATGGTTACTGTGAGCTAACTCCACTGAAAATCTGTCCTATTTCTCAGCTCTTCTTTGATTCCACACTCCTACTTATCCTCCATATTCTCTCAGACCTTTCTTCACTTGCAATAGGAAACTTGCATAATTCCAGTGCCACCACTTACAATTAGAAAAAGTATCTTTTCCTTCACTTAGAAAACATAAGCTTTTCCATTTCTTCCCTAGAAGCCACACTTGTTCAGTCTTCCCATACTGAAATGCAGTTGGATGCTCTCTTCCCGTTTTCCATGTGATCTTTGACTTAAACATTCAACTTGTATCAGGACTCCTGTCTGTTCTCAAAAGTGCAGAATCAGCAACAAAAACATTACAGACTCACAGAACGGACAGGGTTGGAAGGGACCTCTGCAGATCATCTAGTCCAAGCCCACTGCTAAAGCAAGATCACTTATTGCAGACAGCACAGGATACCAGCCAGGCCGGTCTTGAATATCTCCAGAGAAGGAGACTGCACAACCTCTCTGGGCGGATAACAATTAGTTATCACTCAGACTTCAAAACTGTACCCAGCAGGCTAGACACCAAGGACAGAAACATTGTAAGAGACAAAGTTCAGAGAGAGAGGAATGGGAGGGGAACAGACTAAGAAGGTGATGTTACTTTGGGGACTTAATATATAACATGATGAGATTTTACTTGTTTTTTAAAATTTTTTTTCAGTGTACTTTGACCTCTGTTCATGATTTTGGAAGCTCTGTAACTTTTGTAGATGAAAGATAACAGAAAAAGGAACAAGGTGGGGGTGGTCCTGTATTCCTATTTTATTTCAGTCCAGTGTAAAGGGGGACAATAAATCTACTGTTCCTTCAGGACAGTCCCCCCAGCCACAGTTCTTTGGCACAGTGAGTCCTAGCCCCCAGCAGTGCAAAGGAATTGGACCACAGGGATTTTGATATATCAGACATAAAAAAGGAGGCTGTTAATTATTTACATCAATCTAATTAGCTCATTAATGACTGACCTGCAATGCTTCACCTGGAATCAATCCATTGCATTTTTTCCCACTACTTAACAAGATATCTCCAGCACAGGGAAGACTTCCTCATGCTAGATCAAAGTAGCAGCCTTCCAGTACCTAAAGGTGCCTACAGGAAATCTGGAGAGGGACTGTTCACACAGGCATGCAGTGACAGGACAAGGGGTAATGGCTTTAAATTGAAAGAGAAACGATCTACATTAGATGTTAGGGAGAAATTCTTCCCTGTGAGGGTGGTGATGCCCTGGCACAGGCTGCCCAGAGAAGCTGTGGCTGCCCCTTCCATGGCAGTGTTCAAGGCCAGGTTGGATGGGGCTTTGGGCAACCTGGTCTAGTGGAGAGCATCATTGCCCATGGCAGAGGGTTGAAGCTAAATGATCTTTAAAGTCCCTTCCAACCCAAACCATTCGTGCTTCTTCAAAAACTCGGCTTCAGTACCAAACTGCTGTGGAGTAACAAGCCATTAAGGCAACATTAACAAGTAGCAACCACACACAGCTGTGAAATCTCATTGGAGTGGAACAAAAGTTGTTGCTCCTAGTTACACGGTGTCCAAGAATCAGCTGTAAAATTCACAGCTATTTAATTTGCATCCATTCTCAGATGAAAGAACAGGGCATTTTGGCTTAGTTGAAATGGCCTGCATCCTTGAGCAGGATTTGGCCCTTGATACTTCGTGGACTCTGCAAGCAATACATGTCATGTGTACCTCTTGCATGCCCTACAATTTTACTTTAAAAAGATAAAAATCACAGAGGGAATACCAGTGGCATAGAGGCAATGAAGAATGCCAGAGCCTCCTGACTTAGCAGCAACACCCACCTGCTGATTTAGTTTTCAACTCCCTGAAACAGAGTTGAAAAAAGTCTGTGGTGGGTATAAGTTCTGTTTCTCTCACTGCTATGGCAGGTGGGGAAGAGGTCACAGTCCCTGGTAAGCTCCCTTTCAGGCAGAAGGGGAGCCCAAAGATCATCTCTTAAGAGACAAACAGCAGAGTCATCAGGGAGCAATTGCTTACTAGATGTCAGGAGATTAAACGCTCAGAAGATGCAGCATTGCTGATCTCCAGGGTATCATGCTGTTTCATGATATAAATATTTGGGAACAGACCTGGCATCAGGGAAGCACATCTAGCATCTTCAGCTTAGCTTCTAAGAAAATTGACTGCCTCACATAGCAGCTTGCAGTGGCACTGGGACCGTGGCCTATGTTGCCGTGGAGAAGGGCCAAGAGGAGTGGAGCTCTGCTCTCATGACATTGCAAGACAGTCGCATAACCAAGAATAAAATCACCAGGGGCCAGCACTACTGCGAGCGCAGCCATGACTCTCACATCGTGACACAGTGCTCCAGCAGCAATGAGAAAAGTCAGACATGAGCATCACCCACTGAACAGCTTTCCCTGCTAGATGGTCCTACTAGCAGTAATTCCTCTGCATCTCTGTCGTGGTTTCACCCCGGGTGAGAGCCGAGATCCACGCAGCTGCCTGCTCCTTAAAGGAAAAGAGGAGGGGGAGAGGGAAGGGGGGGGCGAGAGGCAAGGGAAGGGAAAAGGAAGGGGCAAATAACCCCAAAACCAAGAAACTAAGAGGCCCGTGGGTTGGGATAAGGATAGTTTACTAAGATAACAGAAAGATACAATATAACAATGCTAACAGGACTTTAGAGCAAAAATATATGAAGCTGTTGATACACAATGCAGTTTCTCACCAAACCCACAACTCAGGCCGTGCCACCCAGAGCCATCCCGGAACCCAACCGTCCCCCTAAGAACCGCACGTCCCGGAGCCGCCCCTGCTCTTCCTCCTGTCAGCCCCCCGATATCCTGGGCAGGACGTAATTGGCATGGAATACTCTCTTTGGTCAGTTGGGTCACCTGTCCTGGCTTTGCCCCTCCTTTCTCATGAACAGAGAAATACGAAGAGCTCAGAAAGTCCTTGACTGTCTGACAGCAACTAAAAACATCAGGGTGTTATCAGCACTGCTTTCATTTTAACTCTCAAACACAGCATTCCAGCCGCTGCTACAAAGGAAGTTAACTCCATCCTGACCAAAACCAGGACAACCTCTTACAGTCTCCAACTACTTTTAGCGGGCCAAACCTTCAACTGCTGCCACCTGGCTTGGATCAGATGGTGAGACTGATTTACACTACCTGACAAGCAGCCCACCACTTCTGTATTTTGAATCTATATCATATTCTGGGGCTTGATGGTTTGCTAGTTGCCTGCTGGCGAAGCACATTTACTGGCATGTGTACTGTCTGGGAGGAGTGTGGCTCCTGCGGCGTTTCTATCTCTGCACTCCAGAAGCATTGGAGGAGAGTGTTAAACCATGCTGTCCTTCAGGGTGAATTACTGTTTTGAATCTTTCTGTAATTACTATTTTCTAGCAATAAAGAATCTATCCCTGGGAATAGTAAGGGTGCTTTGTATCACTTTGGGAGTGTGAGGCTCCTCAAGACCAATGTGCAGGTAACATACACCTTCGATTCTGCCTACAACAGCTGAAAGTTCAGGTACCTCCATACTGTTACTTAGTAGAGTCTGTCTTTATTTTCTCCCTTCTTATCACATGGTAGTAAACTCTTAGGGCTAAAACCTAGTTGATTTTGTCCATCAAGCTGAAATAAATTCATAATTCAAACTCCTGGCAATGCAACCCTCTACACCTTAACTATTACCCATGCTACCTTTCAATTCAGCAGAAGCATATTTGGGATTCAATTCCTCTGACCAGTTCTAGATCCCAGGATAATTCAAGTTGGAATAGAACTCAGCTGATCTCTAGTCCAGGGTGAGATATGAGGTCAGACCACATTGTTCAAAGCTTTGTCCAGTCTTATCTTGAAAACCTTCAGAGGCTGCACAGCCTCTCTGGGCAACCCATTTGACTGCATAGTTCTCCTTCCAGTGAAATAATTTCTTCTTATTGCCAGCTTGCTTCAGTTCATGCTTCTCCTTTCTTATCCTCCCATCACACAGCACTAGGAAAAACCTGGCTCCATCTTCTTGCTAACCTTGGGAAAGCTGTTGCTCAATCTCCCCTAGTCCTTCTCTTCTCCAGTCTAAACAAGACTAGTTGCCTCAGTCCTTTATCACAAGGTAAGAGACAATCTTGTTATCACTCTGCTGAATTTGCCCCAATTTATTCTTGAGACCCTTGTGACCGCAAGTGGAGGTCCTGTGTGCTCCATCTAGACAGGGCTGCCTGACCACAGAGTGACAGACAGCTGCCCTTCCTACCTGACCTGAAGCTGCCAGGCATGCACAGGCAGGCACCAGCCCAACGGTAGCCAACTCAGAGCTCAGTTCCTCAGCATCACAGGAACCAGACCACAAATGGCGATGGCAAGAAGGGACAGGGACACGCAGTCAGTGTTGCTGGCAATTTTTAAAAAGTATCCTTTTTAATTTAGACAACTTCCTATAACCATCTTTTCAGCCTCCCCACAACGTAAAACCTATTTTAAACCTGAAATTCATGTTATTTCTCAAACACTTGTGCTGCTCAAGTAACACACCTCAGACCACTGGAAACTGCAATTATGGCTTTTTTATGTCCTCTTCCAATTTATAGGTTTTCAAATTCTACATCCATCAGTTTTACTTCATTTGTCATTTAAAAGGGAGGAATCTGACTTTTAATAACAAATCTGACTTGAGACATTATCTGACTTGAGAAGAGTTGCATCTCCATTCAAGAATTATGCCTTTCTGTTTGAAGAGACTGTTTCGGAAGTGAACATCATTGGGAGGTCTTCAGTTTCTCATAAGTGGCTGTAAGTCAGGAAGGAAGGTTGTGCAGTTTGTATTTTGCCATTCAGGCCAGTTTTATGGTTGTATCCAAGGGACAGTTACAAAGTAAAGAGCTATCTCTTGACTGTTTTGAATACAACCTCATTTTTGGACATTCAAACATTTTCACAACACTGCAAAATTTTTTTAAAAATAATAGTTATATAAATATCTGTTCAGCAGACCACTGAAATATTTTGAAAGAGATCTCGTGCTGGAGAGGGCCATCAGGGTGGTATCTGTTTGGGGACCTTGGGCACATCCAAAAGAATCCTAGTCTGGCACCGCTCAGTGATATCCAGGGTTTTCACAGAGACTTGCTAGAGCTTCCCAGGGGAAGAATCCCTGGGAAGGGGATTCTTTAAACTGGACTCCCCAGGGCCTGTGTGTTTTCTTACTGGTCCTCAGATTAGGCATTTCCTATGCCTCCACATGGTGGGACACAGGGAGCCTACTGAAACGAGCATGGAGGTCCTCTAGCCAACTCTACCTGTTTACAGACACTTTCAAAGCACTTTCTGTTGAGGAAGCCAGCATAGGGTGTTTTCAGGATGGCCCTGATCAATGCCATACAGGTGTTTTTCAGAATGTTTTTGAGACATGGATTTCTGAACACCCTCAAAATGTACCCAAGATTTTTTGAGTATTTCCTATAATTGCCTCCTTTTGGATAATGGTGCCCAGACCAAGATGGCATTAGATGAAGTGTAGCATTATAAGGAAATGTGCATGTTGTAGACCTCTGCCTTTAAAGAAATTTTTATCCTCAGTTTCTTTACAGCACAACTAAACATGCTCATCAAAATCCTTTTCTCTTTGGATACTGCAAGTACTTCACTACATGAGCTTTTGAGGAAGAGAAATAGAAAAATTTGCCAGGAAAGGTTTATCTCTAACTATGAACATGTGTGTGAACCCCACCTTGGCAATTAATTTTCACCTGGCTGCTCAATGACTTTTTTGTGCTAGCCCTGCAGAGCTGCCTGTAGAGCTCTCCATCACTGCCCCCAACTAAAATGTTTTTCCTGTCACCTTCAAAACAAGAGGCTGAGCTTTTGATGGGCTTTCAGGACCCATTAGGATTAGACCTGTGTTAAGGGAAAAGAAATAAGGGACAAAATCAAATATACTAGTTATCCATTTGCATTTAATTTGGAAACCTCTAGACTGTGCACTTTATACATTTCACTCAACTACTCTAAAGTGCAGAGACTAAACAAAGCAAATTTGAATTAGAATACATAGGAGGATTTTTTTGGACTTCGCTTTAACTGGAAATTTGATTGACTGAAGTTCTGATAGTCCTAAAGCTTAACTGCTTGGTGTCATCAAGGAGGTGAACTTTATGGCTGAGTTTTACAATCTGAAGTGTTTATGTGCAAAATATACAAGAGTTTCTTATGAAAGTGTTGTTACCAGGCACTGCTATAATACTACTAATGCTTCTGCATTCTTACTTTCGACATCTCCTATTTAGATGTCAAGGTGCCAGAAGGTTTGGTACAGTACAGGAATTTTGGATGAGGAATCTCAAAAATAATGGAGATCTTGTTATTTTATAACAGTGCCTCTGGTCCTTCCAATTAAAAAAAAAAGATGTATTTCTCACTTGCACCTCATACAAATCAAATGCTAGATTGTAGCTCGGGAACAGAGAGTGCTACAGTGGCACCAACCTCTTCAACAGCCTATACCTGGGCAGAGGATAATCAGGGAACTGTCCAGGGGATGGAAGAGGCTGCCCAAACCAAGTGCAATCATACAAAAGAGAAAGAAACCTGGGAGGAGAATTTATATCAAAAGGAGGGGGAGCCTTCCAGGGTGGTAAGGGCACAGGGAATGGTACTTGGAGAGTTTCCACTAGTTTTCTTTTCTTGTTTCCTACATGGTTATTTAAAGGACAGTGAGCGATACCTAAGCAAAGGGTCTGTGAAGTTGTGAAATCTGGAATTTTACCCTCCATAGTGGATAAACCCCCTGTTTAACACCCTTTCCTTCAGGAAGACATTTAATGGTAGACATCCCCATTTCCATACAAGATACTAACCCACTCACCTTGAAGCCTGTCTCTAGCCCCAAGCTGCCCTCTCTCTAGAAGAGAGAAACAACTCTGGAAAGGTGGAGAGATAGAGAGGGGGTAAGAGGAAGCTGCGCTTTATCTACCACACACACCAGCTGAAGTTATCCAGAGAAAATATCCAGCCACTTCCTGTCCTGCCACCCCAGCTTTTCACAATCTTTTGAAAAGATGGAAGCACTGCTCCTTTCTTTACTGCCCTCAGCCTGCTCTAGTTCATAAGATGTAGGAGACGGATGAAGGACAGAGACAAGAGCAGGCCAGCAAGAACATGCTGGAGAAGGCATGATGGCTCTCTGAGCTGCTTAAAACTATTCCAAACACCTGCACATTGCTCAGTCAGAGAATATAACACTGAGCCTGACTGAATACTCAGCAACTTGGGGTGTCCAAGATCATACTGGCTGAGACCAGCTCTTGTTCTGTGCTGAGCTTTCTGCTTCCTCTTCACCTCAAGAGTCTTGAAGCCACAAAGATGCTCCCAATAAAACCCACATAAAGAACAAATGACCATCATTAAAACAGTATACAAACAAATAATTAAACTTGAACCTGAACAGTCACTTTATTTTGCTAATGTCAGGTAAGACTTCTGAGGCAACAAAGAAGCATCTCCCATAGCCTCAAAGCTGCTGCTGGGGCTTCTTAGTAGCTGCCACAGGAGTACTTCGAACTGTGACAATATTACCTGTGGCCACAGCAGAGCCTTCATGGAGCCGGGCCAGTACTCTTGTTTATCCAAGCGCTCTGAAACTCCCTGTGGCCAAAGAAACTCGAATGCTGCCTCTTCTTCCCTGGCCAGAAAGAGGCCCCACACGCAATACCACCCCAGCTCCCCTGAGTTTAAGCACACCACATGGCTACTCTTCACAGGCAAGAGACCACAGAGACAGATAAAACGCTTTGCTGAGGCACGCTAATCCAAGCAAAGTAAGAGCTGCCTGCACCTACATGATGATCTGTCTCCATTTCTCTTTTTCAGGGCTTGGCACAGGGGCTTTCCCACATACTTAACCCAGCCAGCAAGGAAGAGCTACCAACAGCCAAGCTCAGCTTTCTGCAACTCCCAGCCCACCAAGCCAGCTGAGTTGCTTGGTTGGCTTCAAACCAGCACCAGCTCGTCAGAGCCCCACACAGGTATGATTTGTCAGCCAGTCATGACCCCAGCCCTTAGGTTTTCCCAGGTAAAACCATTTATTTTCTTACTTCCTTGCCCACTGCCTCAGCACTGAGATAGAAAACAATTAACAAACTAGTGCTGCCCATGCTGGTCCTGCCTGAGCGGAGAGGTTGACAGTCATTTTGCATGGCTGGGGAGCAGAGCTTGCCCGCCGTGCAGGCGCAGTATGAAAGGCAGATGCTACCAAGCCATTCAGCTTTTGCCGGTGCCTAAAGAGCAAAGGGGCCACGACGGACTCAAGGCAATTAAAAGCTCGACTGGGATGAGGCAGGGTACTCTCGAAAGACGCCGCTAATGCCATCCGGGCAAAGGACACCGCTTGTAAACCCCGCCCCGGCGCTGCCGGCGACAGCACCTCGAGCAGCCGGGCCGGGCCTCACGGCGGAGCGACGCCCTCCAACGCCTCAGGCCGCCCGCTCCTCCTCCCGCCGAACCAGCACCCCCGGCCGGGCTGGACGGGATCAGCGCCACCCCGCGGCTGCCGGGAGAGATCGCGCCGAGCCAGGCACAGCCTCGCCCCGCCACCGCGGCGGCCCCTGGCGGGAGGGGGCGCGTGGGGGGAGGGGAATAGGAGAGGAGGGGAGGAGAAGGGAGCAGGAGCCGAGCGGAGCGGAGCCCCCGGCGTTCCCTGACCCGAACAAGCGAAACATCCAGCGGCTGCGAAACCCCGCGGCCCCCTCCCCGGCCGCGCGTTTCCACAGCCGGGGCACGGCTTCGATTTACCCGGCCTCGTAAGAGCTGCCAGCGGTCACGTACCGCCTGCAGCAAAGCCCGGGTGAGGCGGCCAGCGGACGCGGGGCTGTACGGCTTCGGCGAAACCCACGGCAGCATGAAAGGCGGCGGCGGTTTTGCTAGGAGGCGACGGTTTGTGGCGCGGAAAGGACACTACCGCCCCAGCAAGCGGGGAGGTGCTGCCTTCTGCCCGGCAAGCTGCTCTGCTTGCCGCGAGGGATCCTGCAGTGCCGCGGGTGCTGGACCTGTTAAACCTCCTAAACCGTGACGTTTTCACTCGCATCATCGGTCAGCAATAAAAGCTGCCTGCACCACACCTCTTTGCAGCCCCCCAAAGTGCCCCAATTCCCACATTTTCTAACAAGCCTCACCCACAAGGAGCACATTCCCCAGTCCATTTCCTGCTCTCCCCGTGCTGTTTGGCTTCAGCAGAAACCTGGGGCCAGGTTCTCACTGAGGCTCGGAAACCGCTGGGAACAGTGAGTGTGGTGTAGAGAAGCCTACAGCCACGGGTGAGGGCGAGGACTGAGGCCACGGATTGTACTTTCCCATGCCCAGCACTGAAGGCTGAGGACACCTGGTCAGTCTGTCCCTTTCCCATCAGTCTTCTGTTGGGCAGGAGACTATAGGGCAAGGCATATGTCACAGTCCCCTGGGGCGACAAGCTCTCACTAGCATGCAGCAGCAGTAAGAAAAGAAGGAAAAGGTGTAATTATTTGAAAAAGTGTGGAAATGGCAGAGTGGGGGCATGCACCAGGTTACCTGCTTTAAACCACCTTTTGGTGCACCTGCATCTTCACAGTTCCTTCACACAGAGCTTTACATTTTAGATGAGCTGAATCATGCCCAGCCATCCACAGCAGATAAAAGTATGTCCAAAACAGATGCTATCGTACTAAAATCACGTGGTCTTGCAGTCTATGCAGAGCTTTCACTGCAATGAGTTCTACACAAATATCATGCTCAATTTTTAAGACAACAGCCAGTGTAGTGTCTCTGCTGGAGCCTGAGATGACTACACCTATCATGGGAAGAAACACTCCAAGCTCCAGCACTGCTGTCTTACACTAACTCATCTGGATGTGGAAAGGGGTGTTTCCGTAAGTGGTCAGTACCAACTCCCCAAAGCTGTTGCTTCAGCTGGTCTCCAGCTGAACACCAGTGAGGTAGAGAGCAAGCCACCCGCCCAGCTCCTCGGGAGCACAGTCCTTCAGCAACACCCATTCCCAGTAAAGTAACATCCAAGACAGAGGCAGTGCTAAGGATCAAGAGCTGTGATTCTGCTTTGAGACAGCTGTCTATCATAATAAACACCATCTCCTGCCCTTGTTCTGCTCCTTCTATATTAAATAGGAAGAGAATTCTCACACACCACACACACCCCCGCCAAAACCTCCTCACAAAAATTTTTTTCAAGTCTTGTTCAAACAGAAACATGGATTGTCTGGGCTGGTTCAAACCCTAAGTTAAATTAACAGGAGAGGAGTTGAAATAAACACAAGTTGTTTATTTTCTAATTAAGTCTAAATTTATTCATTACCCTAGTAAAAAAAAAGTTTTGATTACAAGTGGCAGAACAGTATAAAAGTACAAAACGGGTTCCATAATTTCTAATACATTAATACAAAGTGCATGACTACATACAGTTCGTTTTGCATTACTACTGGGAAATGGAAGAGGTGAGAGGGAGATGGGGAAGCAGTTGGCAGTTGAAATCTAGCAATAAATAAATAAATACAGAAGAGATGATCCATATCAGAGCACATCCTACCACCAATACTGCAGCCTTAGGTGTACAGAATTACTGATGCTGAAGACACAAATTCAAATGCAAGCAGATGTCTGCAAAAACAACTAGGACTTGTTCAAGCCCTTATTAGACAAGGCCAACCTCGTTAAGTTGTTATACAAGCAAGTATCCATTTTATCTGTGGTTGGATTTGATGATCTTAAAGGTTATTTTCCAACGTAAATGATTCTATTTGGTTGCAGATGAAAGCAAGGTAGGCAGCTTTGTGCTTCCTTCAGAATCTCAGAGAGTTTAGGAAAAACAAAGACAGACCAACAAAAGCTCCCAAGTTGTAAGGCTGTGATAAGTCAAAGCCCTGTTTCCCCTGATGTTTCTCTCCAGAGGTTGACTTACCCAGTGGGGGGGAGAATCAAGCTTTGAGGGTAAAGGTTCCTCTTAAAACCTTCATATTTTTCCCTACTTATAGTTTCACACACTAAACTGTTCATTTCAGGAAGTGAGATTGAATGGAAATCCAGTCCTAAGCCCTACCCACCACAGTATTATGCAGATGACTCACCAAATGGAAAGCTTGTAGCAATCCATTTTAGAATATCCCAAAAGAATAAGGGTAATAAAAATCCCCTCCTTCCCCCCAAACCAGAAGCAAACGAATAAAAAAAAGCAGAATTCCCAATTAAACCTTCATAAAAGGAACATGAAGCAACTGGGAGCTAAAACTGCAGCAGTCTTCCAGGAAGCTGCTTCTGCCCTCCAGGCAAAGCAAAGTTTGAAGGAGCGTCACAATGGTTTGCACACAAGTGTGTCTGTGAATTTATGAAGAACTACTACCTTTTGATCATGTATGCAAACAGAGCTGCCTCAATTCGGTACAGCACCATTCTTAACAGCACTCTTCCTAATTTGCAGCCAGCAAGTCGAGCAATCACACAAGCACTGATCATTTAAACAAACCAACCAAAACCCAAACACCAAGGGGAAAAGTTCTGAAACAGCAAGAGTGAATCCAGACCCCAGGCTGCAGTCAGATCAAGCCCCTGGACCAGAGGCATGATTTGCTTCAGCAAAGGGGTTAGGTTCTTTGTCAGGTCCCAAACCAGCAAGTCTGGTCTATAGTCACATTTCAGCTGCACTGGGCCAACTGATGGCAGTCACTCAGTTTCAGCCATCACCTACTCTGACATCAAGGTGTTTCCTTGGTCCACCTCTAATCACCAGTCAGTTACTACATGAAGGCCAGGGTGTCTGCTGTTGGGTTCAAATAAAGTAGCCTCCTAATTAATTATGTTCAGTTCTTAGGTAAATCTTCCTCCTTAAGGAAGAGAGCTCTCCCACCTCCTCTCAAGACCATTTTAAGTTGGGGGTCTTCTCTGATAACTACCACTTGTCATAAAGATGTCTGCAGTTTGCCAGTCTGTGTCACATAGGAAGGATGAAATATTTGTTACATCAGTAGTATAGGGTGAAATCTCCACACCTTTAAAAAAATATATGTTTATATAACTAGAGAGGTGACTTAAAACATTTCTGTGTATTAGTTCACCTCATTGACTCATAATGTATCTAAGAATGAAATTTTTTTCTTGGGGATTTAAGGGAGGTTACTAACCAACTTTTAAAAAATGCCTTACACCACTGCTTCTTTCAATACAGAAAGATGAACTACATACACTTTAATATACAAAAACCCCATCCTTATGTTCATTTGTGAAGCAAGTGGGGGAGGGGGAAAGGGAGGTGGAAGATCAGAGGGACAACCTCGCAGCAGCATTCAGCTTTGCTAAGTGTTCCACAGCATCTTAAATATTATGTACAGTCTTTCTGAAAGGATACAAACTGGCTTCAGAGTTTGTGGAATTGTAGCAGTAAAACCCAAAACAGTTCTAGGGAATAGTCTTTTGGCAGCATAGCAGGTGTCCAAAGTGAAGAGTCACTTTTCTAGTATTTTTCCAGAGAATAAGAGATCTGTATAACCTTCTGCAGCTATCCAAGGAAGTCACCACTCCTCTTGGGTGGAGATTGCTGGAGATTGTGGTCCTTCTTGTTCTGGTTTCTCAGTGGCAGACTTTTTATTGCTACAGCAAGGTTTGAAGAGATGAGTGTCTATGAGGACTTCCCCAAAACGCCCTTTGTAAATAATTCCACAGCAGACCTTTTGCCTGAAGAGAAAGACAGATAGTTGGTGGTTTAGAATACTGAATTTACAGAAATGTAAAAAGAAAAAGAAATATTAGTGACCCAAAAAACTACTTTTTTGAGCCTCTGGCTCACAGGACAGGGGGTAAAGGCTGCTTAAAAAAAAAAAAAAAACAACCACCACCAAGTCTGCGTCTAAATCCTCAACACTGCTATGTGAAAAAAAAAAGAATAATAAAACCCAACCCAAACCATTGTCATTAGAAAACTAATTTCCAGTTTTGCTTCCAAGAGAAGTTGTGTATCTGAAACTATCTGGGCCAAAATAACCTTGGCTTCAATGCACTTGCAAACACAGTTTGAGAGGAGACAGCAGAGTCACAACATTTTTGATACATGAATTAGCAAAACAAGGGATTACTGTGTCACAACATGCAATAAAAGATAACAAGCCCATCAGCTTCCAGAAAGTCTTGTGGTCTTCCTCTCACTCCAGGGGTGGGTTTTTTTGGGTGGGGTTCTTTGTTGTTTTGTTTTGGGTTTTTTGTTTGTTTGGGTTTTAAATTTTATTTTTTTTAAATGACTAACATCACAGGTCATCCAAAACAAATGATATGTCTTTCTGCCAAGCTCTCAGCTTGCCAGGAAGACATATAGCTGATAACACATTATGTCTACAACGCATAGTTTTAAAACCAGTCAGTAACTGTCAGGAATATTATCTCTTACTCCCCAAAAAAGTAAAAACATCTTCTGGCAGCTGTGTTAGTATTCAGGGAACTGGAGGAAGAGAAGGAAAATGTCTTACAACACATGGCATTTCTTTCCACAGACAGATATCGTGTAATACTCCTGTGACTTAAATTATATCTTTACATCTAATTAAGTTCAGCAGGAGCAAATTTCTGAAGGAGCAGAATCAAGCACTGTGTATGTGAAGTGAATTGCTATCTGCAGGGTACACCACCTGTTGCTTTTTACCTTTTCCAATATGTAAGATCTAAAAAGGAGAAAACTGGCGTTCTGTTGGACCCAGCACTCATCTCTGTGTCGGAGCCATCATCAGACTGGTTACTGTAGCAGGGTGACTGAGCTGGGGAGGCACTCGAAGTGGTACTGTGGGCATCGGAATCTATAGGGGAAAGAACAGATAGAAGAATCAGGACATGCATCCGATGACTTGTAGTCTTCCTGACTTGAAAAGTAAGGTTGCAAGCAGATTAAAGAAGAGTTGCAGAGGTTTTGACCCTAATCTTGCTCCAGAATCACTGGAAGATCCTTGAAGATGATGGGGGGGTTGCACTTCAGACTTCATACTTTCACTGTAAGTCTCCTTTCTTACCCATTCAGTGAAAGCCTTACAAACACTAGTTCTGAGCTTTTGCTGGCTTGAGACTATGAGCTAGGGACTCAGTGCAGAAGCAGACCATAACAGAGTATCTACTAGCCTACCTTTTTAGTTACCATCTCTAGCACCTACCATAACACAATCAGACAATTAGCAAGCTCTTTGGGCCAGGCTCTTTGGACAGCCTTTCCTTCAGGACACATAGAATAATTGAAACAAAGAGGTAAGACCAAGTCAGCAACAGTTAACAAGTTGGAAGGTTTGCTTTAGGGAAAAAACCCAAACCCTTGAAGTTCTGACATATATATTTAGAGCGTAACTGACAGATGGCTTTGTTAGAAAGCTATGAATGCAAATCTATTTTGAGAGTCTTAAGTGCTAGTGAAAAGAAATCACTGAGACCAGCAGAGGAAGGTGTGAGGAAGCTATACAGAGAAAACATGGTAGGAATTTAAAGGGGCAGTACAGGCAGGGGAATCTAAGCTAAATAGAAAGCCTGAGCTGAAAACATGTATGGAAGAAAAAGACTGATAGCAGTATCAACAGAACAATGCTTCTTGGGGAAATCGATATAGCACGTTACAGAGTGGTGGGAAACCTCTTCAAACTTCAGTTTCAATGAAACTTCTTGCCCAAGAAGTTCTTTCTACAGACATGTCACTTACATGTGGGGCATAAGCTACAATCAATTGCCTACACTATCAAACCAGGCTCCTCACTCACCCTAACTGCTTCCCCACCTGTCTCACAGCTCACCCTCCACACATGCTCTTCCTCCTCATTCCACCCTTTTCTCAAGACCTTGGAGGATGAGAGGTTGTGAAAGCAGGGAGCATCTACATGTGTGAACATACAATTCAATCTAGATGGTGATTAAAGCTTAGCCAGTTAACAGTAAGCTATGTTAGGGGAGGCCAAAGCTTACTGACAAAATCTCTTTGGATCCACTTACTGTGCCGCTTGAATTCCTTTTGCAGTTTGCTGATTTGATTGCTCTTTATTCTGCTTCCAGGCAGAGTTTTCATTTTCTTTGGTTTCAATGTTGTTTTAAGACTGGGTCCAGCCCTGGCATCTACCACCTAGAACACAGAAAATGCATACATTAATACTTCTGCATCATACCCAGATACTGCCCTATTCACAGTACCTGTACTGACTTAGCTGAAGGTGTTCAAAACCAATAGTTAAAGCAAGGCAGTTCTGTGCTCAACGCTCCTGTGTTTCATTTAAATCTAGTTTGCAAGAGGCTAAGTCAGTACGAAAAAGCAGTACACTAGTTTAAAAAGCACACTCAGTTCAACTTTTGCCTTCTTCCTATTTTTGCCAAATTCAGTTTAGTAGACAACAGTTGTTTAAGCCAATACAGGTTCAGTTAAGAGTGTCTGGAGTGTCTGCCAAACATTTGCCCTAGAGTTTGACAATTAAAAAAACCCCACCCAAAACCAACCAAAAAAACCCCCAACCAACCAACCACAAAAAAAAAAAAACCAAAACTAAAACAAACCCCAAAACAAAAACCCAAACAATTCAACTTCTGAATTAAATAGTAGTAGCAATAATCATAGTTCTGGCTCCCACTACCAGCAAGGCTTTGTGAATAATGGTTGTAAGATACACAAAGAATCCTTATTCTTTGTGTATTCTTCCCAGCCCTAGGTCCAAACTGAATTAGATGTATCAAAACAGAATAGGCAAGTGGGAAGAGCTGTGATGTATTAGTCATTGTAATTACCTGACTAAACAAAGTGGATTTCTGTGTTGCTTGAGCAAGTCACCTTGCTTGTTCAAACTATTAAAAAAACCCCAAACAAAATGCTTTATAAAAAAAAAAGCAAGCCGTGACCAATTTTGGATAGAGGCAAAATTTGAAGTGTTTTGAATGTCATTAAGAGACTTTTGACTACTTATGAGCTTGTGACAACAAGGAATTACAAGGTAAGTTAGACTGTGATTCCATCCTGGGCATGCACAATCACCATCTGCACACATGCCAAGAGACAGGTAAAAGCCACAAAAAAAACAGGAAATACTCCAGGAAAGATTTTGAGATGCTGGAAGTGGGAGAGTGTGGGGGGAAACAGCACACCCCAAGTACTTGTCTGCACCTTCCCCCTCTAGCAGGGTAGGCTAAGTCAGAGATGAGTTAGTTTTGAGGTGAGGAAAAAGAAATGACTAACATGATTCCAGTTTTTTTTTGATCCCGCTGGCAATTTTTTCCATCTTTTCACTAAAAGGACACAGGCATTGCAAATATCTCCTGAGCGGGCCTCATGGAGCCTGGTGAAAACAAAAGCAAAACAACCACAATTAATAAACATAACCCCCACCTGTTAACAGCAAGAAGTGTAAAAATTGACAGAAAAGTATTATCAAGTTCTGGGTTTTGAGCACTGCAATTCACCTGGGATGCACAAACACTGCCATTTAAAGACCAGGTCTTGCTTTCACTCTTCCATACATAATTAAAACAGGTAATTTGCCTCCAGACAGGCACTAAAACAGTTTCATCACTTTGAGTTGCTTTTATTAAAAAAAAAAAAAAATAATCAAAAAAATCAACAAACAAACCAGCACATAGTTCTAGTGGGTTGATGGGTTTGAATGGAGAGGGAAGGAGGAGGAATAATCATATTCCTTGAATGTACATTTGGCAACAGACCTCAGAGATCCAACAAAAGCTTATTCAGAGCTTCAAGGATGAGTAACAAATACCACCTAACAACTCCTGCATAAGCATAGGATAAGGTTTCCACTGGAATGACAGCAAGACCCACTCCTTTTAATGAGCTTTCTTCAGAAAGCATCTCTACTGCTAATCCATGCTAAAGAAATATAAAGGGGATATGTTGTGGAATTCTTCAGCTATTTAAATGGGAAGACTTTGAAGTATTTTTACATGAACAGGGCAGGCTCAGATAAGCCATTGTTTGCTCAGTGTTAAGGCTGCATTTTTACCTTGGCAAACATATTTCAGATAGCATAAGACCAAAGGCCCTGGTATACTGCAAGCTTCTTTACTGTAGTTAGCAACAACAGAAAAGCAATAGTCCTTCACACAGTCTTGCCACTGCCAAGGTCAGTAAACAAGAAATATGATGAAGAAAACTGTCAGCACCGTACTTATGTACAGAAATCCACAGTAAAGTGCTATAAAAATTTGGTTTTGTTCTTTCAGTTCTTGGACTAAGTGCTTCTAGAAAAAGGACAGGAGAAGGAACTATTTCTAAAGACTGCAAAGATCTACACACACTACATTAAGCACTTGAGACAAGAGCAGCCATACTGATATCTGTATGGTTCTTAATATGATGCATGAAATTTCCCACTTCATCCTGAAGAAAAAGCAGAAAATATCTATTGACAACAGACATTTTTCCAGGGAAAGTGTCTCATGGAAAACCACAGTATAAACAGGAAAAAATCTTGTCTCAGAAAAAAAATTTCTAAATAAACAGAGTGAAAACTCATTACAAGTTATCACAGAAGAATTTGCTTTGCTGGCAATTTAGGGACACAATTTTAGACAGAATTTCAAAGGTCTTAGGAGACATTTCAAAAAAATTACAAGGTCACAAGAAATCACTGGTATTTACTGTTTTGCTTACCAATGCTTTCAAGGAACCTTGTGTGCAATGGTATCTAGTTGGAAAGCTAATTACTTGATGCTAACTTTCCATCAGAATGGGTTTCCAATGAGTTTTAGTAACACTTTGATATGTCCTATTTGAACAAAGGCAGCAATACCTGAAACAGGGAACTGCTGAATAGTTACCCATCGAGTTTTGTTTAATGTTCTTGAATCTCCAGAGCCACAGAAAACCTCCACAGACCCCTGCTGTTTACCACCAGAAATGTGTGTGGGGAAAAGTGAAGGAATCTACACTTCTAGTGAACACATGCAGAACGCAGTGAGAGCGGGGTCTGAATCCCTGCATGCGCTGCAAGGCAGGAGAGGCACAACCTTGACACTTCACTGTTATGAACCACAGCAGCTCTCCACTGGCAGCGACATCAGACTACCAAACGGTACTGCAAGCAGCAGCAGAGGATCCAGCTTCTCCTTGCCTGACCAGGAAAGTTGTGAGGAAGCTGAAAAGCCAGCCTTCCCCCATCACCCACCTCTGCTAACCTTATCTTTTGGTCTCTTGGAGCAAGAGTTGGTGGCATCGAGCTCAACACCACCACTGACCATGATGTTAACTAAAGAATGGGATCTTACCCAAAACAGTTCTGGAAATCCTTTTCGTAACGTTTGCTGTCAGTGAAACGAGAACTGGAAGACTTAGCTCTGCAAATACAGCAGCCCTCTATACTCCGATACATCTTCGGTTTGTGAAAGCCAAACATCTTTTCCTCCCAGCTGTAGCCTGTGAAAAGAAACGGGAACTGGTGTTACTTATCACTCTTAGATACTGAAAGCAAAGCCTTACCAATTCACTGGGCAACCCAAAAATAAAATTTCAAGGATGGGAAAGTCCCAGATCAGTCCACAGCTCTCGCCTACACTGCCCCAGCAGAGCAGATGCACCTAGAATACAATGTTTTTAAAAAAATTAAAAATATTTACAACAGCTGGATTGTTAAGCAATACTGAACTCATTCACTGCTCAATTCTACTCTAAGGGAACATCTACAACAGCACAACGCAGCAGTGTGATCACAGCTGACCCTACCCATGTGGCAGGACAGGCTGCACAAACCTGCCTCAGCCCCTGCATGAGTAGTTGGCAACTGAACCCTGGGTCCCTGGAACTACCTTGTTGTCATCACCACCACTTGTGTTTGCTGGAAACATCCCTGCCAAACTTTGTTGAAAGCGAGTAGGAGTAATTTTAAATGAGCTGCAGTTGTACCTCTAGGCTGTAGGGCAGACATACCTGAAAAACCGCTCTAAAAACAGCGGGGTGGAGTGCCACCCAGCTGTCCCTCAATGGCCATGTCTGCACCACTGGACCCAGGAGCACTTTTTGACTCTCAGGACTGGGTGAGCATCCCAGACACATCCCAGTTCCATCTCAGCACAGGCTCAGTTCTCGCCTTCCTATCTTCCCCGCCCTGCTTTCCATGGGAAGGAAACCCAGCTAGAGAAGGGCTGGGGAGCAGCCCGGAGGCACATTTCAGCATGTACCTACCACACATCCCAGCCACTGCCCAATGACACAGGAGCAAAAGGTACTCCCTTACAGTGAGGCTGATTATTCTTAACCACCAGCTCTGCAAACTCAGCATTGGCTCAGCAAGCCAAAAGCCATGGGGCTCTTAAAGAAGTCTGCCTCTCCTTTCCAGTACACCTGGGCTGGCATTTGCTGTCCGAACAATTAACATACAGTGGAAGTGTTTTCCAGAAAGTTTTAGTTACAAGTCGATTTACTTTAGTCACCACAAAAAAGACCCCTTCGCATGCCAAATCCCCACTACCAAAAATTGGCTCCCCCCAGGCACCAGGTACTCCCCAGCGCAGAATCCTGTTAGGCAGTGTGACACAGGATGGCTTTCAGAGCAAACAGTTACCACAGTGCTTCAGAAAAACAAACCAGCATCCAAGCAAAGCTGGTGCTTTCCTGGCGCTGGGCCTGGACACATAGCAAGCCCTCACAGTCCACTCAGCATCTGTCTTGTAACACAGGTGGGGACCATTCCCAGAAGTTGTGTTTTAAACAGACCATGGTGCAAGGTTTGCCTCAACCACCTGTTGCAGGGCAAGGGCAGCCACCTCTGCTGCATCTTAGCACATACCATCTGCTCAGACAGAGGACAGACTGCAGAAAGCTCCATGAGAACAGGTTCCCATTGCTGAGAACTGCTTTGAAAAAATTAAAATTAGATAAGACACGGAAGTAGCACCAGATTTCCCCCTCTTCCCTTAACAAATGGCCAAGTCATTATATTCCCGCAGAAGCTAACAGGACTCTACCTCGCCTCCCCACAAATGCTACTGAAAGACCCAGCAGTTCAGGGAGGACTTTCAGAAGAGCAACATCTCCATCACTTGTGGGCAAGTCTGCTGAGAGGGAGTTCCCTCTCACTTCTCAGTCCCAGAAATCCAACTTGGTGAATGTATGTGGCACAGAGATCTGTCCCCAAATCTTCCACCTGCAGGAAGGCAAGAATTTTAATATCCTGCATAAGGACAGAGAAAATGAACCTGAAATCATCAGTCAACAGCACCAAGACTTGCCACATCATTACAGCAATAAAGTAATCTGACAAGCAGCTTCAGGTGAGGTTGAAAATAAGCTTCTACAGTATGCCACTGTGCTTACCTTATGGATGGAGATTGCACATGGGGGAAAAAAATCCCCTGCATTTTTGCAGGACCACAGTAAAAGCTAGTGAGCCACCCAGGCCTAGTCCCACTCCTCTAGAGACATGAAAGTACAAACCCCCACCCTCAGAGGGGAAGGACAGAACATGGCAGCACTGCAAAACAAACACACAAGTTTCCCAGGCTCCTGAGTAACAGACAAGAAAAATTTTATCTGATGTTATTGGTTAATCCTCTTACATGAAGTCTATTAAGGATCCCAAACCAGCTGAAAGTGTACATTTCAGTACACTTATTCGGACACTGTAAAACACGCATCTTGTTCTATTGCGGTATAAATACCAGCTGGTGACAGAGATTGTCTCATCCACATCTGGATTTCTGTGAGAAACTAGGTCAGAAAGTAAATCAAATTGTTGAAAGCAGTTCTGTGTCTTGCCCTGTAACAGTCAAGATGTTCTTGCTGTTTAAATTTTGTGTCTGCTGTTAGTCTTTGACTTTGTAAAGAAAAGCACCAGACCACAGACATAAGGTTGGGGTAGCCAAGTAAAATGTCTACGTTTCAGTCTAGCGTACTATAATACAAGCCCACTCTGTGCTCACTGCAGTTACATCTCCCCACAATTACTATTACACAAACATGTAGAAAGACACAAGTCAACTCTCAAAAACGCTTTTCTTGACCAAACCCCTCACAGAACCTGTTGAGAAAGGGACTTAAGAGAGACAGAGGGGTAAGTCTTCCCTTCTCTCCCAATTCACAGTTTGCCACAGGCCTGAAATGCTGTATCTCTTTCTTTGTTCTGTACATTTACAGAACAAGGAGCTCTTCTAAGGCTGGGTTCTCACCAGGATGATTTGTGCAAATCTCCAGCACAGAACATGCTGCCAGGCTTCTTAGGAGACTCACTGGTCCCTCTATTCGTCAGCCTGAATGCCAGGAACAGGCCTACTAAGCAAAAGAAGGTATCCAACTAGTGACCTACTGAATGGTTTTGTTGAGGGATGGTTTGACTCAGAACTACTCTCTACTTCTGCTTAGGTATGTTTTCCGGGACACTTAGGAGATGAATATGAATATACAGGCAAATCCAGTTAGTATCCCTGGACTGTCAAGACAAATAAACAACAGGCAAACACTTAAAAAGTATACATTTTGATTCTTAGCATCCAATGTGTTCCTTCAAGAGGCAGTCTCTTGAAGACACTGCGTTTAACAGGCCTCTGGAGATCCAACATGTGCATCTGGGAATTTCCAGCTACTAAACAGAAATTTCAGATTTTGCTTGACTACCCCAACCTTAAGTTCGTGGTCTAGTGCTTTTCTTAAGCTAACATTAAAGACTAACTCCAGACACAAAACTTACACATCAAGAACATCTCAACTGTTACAGACAGGTCAAGACACACAACTGCTCTCAATATTTGATCTACTTTCTAACCTGGCTTCTCCCAGAAATCCAGATGCCGATGTGACCAGCTGGTGTTTATACCACAGCAGAACAAGACACATGTTTTACAATTAATGTTCTGGCAAAGGCTGGCATCAGACATGTATGCTCTGAAAATATTTTGTTTTGCATTGTTGCTGCCATTCTAACACCAGCAGCCTTTCAACAGTCTTTCAAAAGAAGGGAAACTAGTGCCATCTGTTTCCCACTTGATGAATGGTCAGCAACAGTATCATACATCATGCCTGAATGAGGAAGAGCTAGTAGCAAAACCACAAGTAAAACAGATTTCTCTGACAACTGCACCGAAGTGCAGTTATAAATGGAAGGCGTCAGTCCAGTTAAACATTTAATCCTTAACAGTTGCCATTTGACCATTATACACTAAATAGTCTGTCAGCTGGAGAGCTTAATAGCTAATGTAGAAGCATTTAAGTCTAGCAGTACTTACCAGCACTGCTAAACTTAAAATTCTGTCTCAGCTTCCATTCTAAACCATGCATTGTCTAATGGTGGAGTTGACACTACAATGCCATAGACATGTGTGTACTACAAAGTACATACATCTGGGCCCTTTACAAGGCTAACTTGAAAGCTTTGCCACTTAGATTGCAAATTAGAAGCAGGGAGTTAAGACTGCCAGCAACTTTAACACCTGACACATAGCTTGTGCAAGTTTAACCAGGTTAAATCTGGGACAGATAAAAAGATGGCAAGAAGGAATGTAGCTCCACAAAAGTTAAAAAAGCATTACACAAGATAATTTTGTCAAATTTAAGCATGTTATTGAACCATGTGAAATATTTTAAATTGGCATTGTACAGAAGTGGAAGGTACAGCTTGCCAGCAAAGAATAAGAAGTCCTCATGGACTGTATTTGTAATTCTGCAGAAATTAAGATTTACCTGTGCTAGTAAACTTTATCAACTTGGACTCTGAAAAGACTGCAGAAACAAGTTTTCTCCATCCTCCTCCCCTCTCACTTTTGGAAAAGCAGCACATAACTAAAGTCTTTTCTTGGGGGGTGGGGGAGTGGAGAAAGGGAGTCTATCAGAGAACGGTAAAATAGGTGGGGAATAAAAAATCCCACACTGCTTATTTTATTTGTGAAAGGTTGGTACAAAGTGCCATGCATCATACATGCGTGAAAATGGTTTCATGCTTTTGTTACCTGTCAGGACTAGAATTTGGTGCTTAGTTTTCTCTGCAAAATGTAATTTGATGATCTAAATTGAAAGGAGGTATTGCTTAAGATGCTAATTATGTTTTTAAGTTAGGAAAGAACTTCTCAACTCTTTTAGATTTTAAAGTAAGAAAAGCTGAGCCACTTTCATGTGCCTTTCCAGATTCCATCTACATTGTTTCTGATCACCCAAGAAGAATGAAAACCTTTGTAGCAGAAAGGAAGGAATTCCTAGAAGGCAGACATGTCTCCCTTTGTAACACAATTATCAGGCCAGTCAGAAGGAACACACTCACCTGTTTCTTGCAAAGCTAAAAAAGAAACACTCCCTGGGGTTATGGGAGAGCAGAGGGATGCCAGTCTGACTGCTCAATACCTTCCTTTCCTCCCACCTCCTTGCTCTGACCCTGGAGCATTCAACTCTTTGTGCAACTCAGAACTTTGTCAGAGAGGCAGAGAACCCCTGGCAAATAATTTTGTTTCCCCTTCTGTGTACAAAACAGCCTATGGCACAGATTCCCTGAAGCTGGGATACAGGAGAATATCATCTAGGCCTACGTATGTTGATGCAGACGGTTCCTGCCAGTAGAAATCTTACAATGCTTATCTCTACAGCATTTAATTGGAGCTAAGAAACATAGCCAAAATGGCACCTTTTTTTTTTTCTTTTAAAGGCAAAGAAACAAATGCCTTAATATAGAAAGAATATATGTTCTCTGGCTTTTACATCTGCAAGTGCACACACATGAAGAATACTTCCAGAGCTGCCTATGGTGCCAGAAGCAGAGTTGCTTGTCTCACTAAAACTCTTGGGCCTGTCCCTCTGCTGAAATAAACTGCAATACCGCTACTGAAAATCAACTGTGGGATAGAGAACTGTAGATCAACAGAGGAGCTGATCTGTATCAGATGCTGAATGTAAACACACCTCCTCCCCAAGTTTACAAGCTGCAAAGAAACTTTGGAACAGAAGTTAGAATTGGACCCCTAAAAAAACGTATTTTAACATGCCCAAAGCCAGAATGCTCCAAGCAAGTAAGAGACCAAGCTAGCTAAAGTCATCTGAAAATAAAACTTCAATATTTGCAAAAAAAGTTTATTTACGCTGCCACCTGTCCTTGTAGTTCAAAACAGAATGACTGATTTCAAATAACTGTAACCTTAGAATTGCATATACTTCACGCTATTTTGGTCCCACATATCCTCCGATTTTCCTTCTGCTTCCCTTCATCTCTCCACCTAAGCAACTTTACTTGGAGGAAAGCTATATTTGGCCACCTACAGTCCAGGCACATCTGAATAAGACAGCCTTCTGTGGAGTATCCACTTGATGAGCTGAGTAAAATGTCAAAATCTACATCTTCAGCAATCTTTCCTCTGCAAATAACTCGCTTGCTCTTTTGCTGGTAGTTGTACACAGTGTCTGCATGCACAAGGTGCAGCAAAATCTTAGCATATCAGATGCAACTGCCAGCAACTACCAAGCATGCATCAAAAAACCAAACTGGACCTTTCTTTCCGTGTCTGAGCCACCATAGTATCCCAGCTGGGTCAGTTCTAAGTTATGTTTACAGAAGAAGTCAAGTCACAATGGAGCCTACTTACCTGCCGATTTTCAGTGGGAAATAAGTACCTAACCTATTAAGACAAGGAAAGCGAAGAGCTAAGCCGCTTGGGTGTTCCTCTGAACTGCCATGTGGTTAGTGCTCCAGATTGGATAGGCCAAAGCATGAAAACAATAATCAGTAAGATTTGCATAGGGAAAAAAAAATTATCCCAAACCTGTCTCACCTGCAGACATTCCATCTCGAAATACAGTTTCCCACCCCTCCGCCTGAAACTCCTATTGCATAACTAACAGCACGCTCAGCCCGACTGAGAGCCCTGCAAGGAAAACCTGAGACGTTCTTTGAGACTGTTCTCAAGCAAGCATCAGAGTTCATTTAGTCTGTGATCTGGGTGCAGTCACCACAGCTGTTATGATGCTGTCTGCAATCACATGCTACTGAAAAAGCATCACAGACACTTAAGATCATGAGACCTTGAACAGTTTGGGGTTCAGTTTGGTTGGTTTGAGATTTTTGTTAACTTTTTTAAAGACAGTAACATGCTTAACGGGGACCTGAACATAAAAAGTAATGATTATTTGGCAGAATAGCTGAAATTAGTTCATTTAAACAGATGCATTTTCATGCCCCTAAACATGTAAATTACTGGTCATTTCACTTAGACTTTGGACTGAGCACATTCTACAGAAATGCAAAGGATTGAGTCATGAAATGGAGTCCCACCCATGTTTTCTGCTGAACCACTTGGTTTTCAAGCCCCAGCTCAGTAGCTTCTTCTTTCTGTTGTAAGGCAACTGCTACAAACTATGTAACTGAAACAGAAGTCAGTTGTCAGCTAGGACTCTGCATGTGGAGTTAAAGGGGTAGGAAGCATTGGGTGTTAAGCATCAATGCAAAGCAATTTGGTGACACAGAATCTGTTCAGCATGAACAATAAAACACACATCATGGATACAATGTTTATTTTTAACACATGGGAATGTATCAGCTTTTTTAGCTTCTTCTACTAAGAAGTCAGTGATGATTTTTTTAAGGGAAGGCTGCAAGTGTAGGCAACTCTTTGAGAATCCGTCTGGGACAGTGGGGAGGAAGAATTTTTCCTAGAGGCTTTGGCACTCAATCCCACCTACTTTCAGTAGGAGCTGGATGCTGCATGCCTGTGGGTGTGTTTGAAAAATCCCACGACTTGCTACTTGCTGATTCTCTACCACGGACTCACAGATCAAGAAACCTGAAATCTACCTGGGTGCCAAAGGAGTTCAGTGTTCACTGGTGTCAGCAGAAAGGCCTCCAATTTGCTGTCTGCTCCTATGCTGCAGGGTTTGTGCAATCTTTTTCTCTCTAAGAAAGCTGGGAGCCACACAGTCAATGTGCAGACTTAGCTGAAGGCTGTTTCCACAGAAAACACTTGCTCTGCTGACAACGTCTCACCTTTGGAAGCAAGCACACAGTAGTAAAGGGGTTTGCTGAGGAACCATCACCCTCCTGCCTTGCCCTGTAAAAGTGACAAACAAACGTCTCCGTGGCTGTCAACCTACCACCAGCACTGAATTAAACTTCAAAATTAAAGAGAGCACTGCAGTCAGACTGCGCTCAAGTACATTACTCTGCTTCCCAACACAAATGCATTTTTCAAGTCCTGGGCTCAACTGGGGACACTGGGCCTTCTCCTTTCCCTCCCCAGGCAGGAGGGAACAGCGGCAGAGGCCCTGCTTTCAGCCCAGCCAGGAGACATGTGCTCCGGGCACACAGCAGCAGATCGAGAGGCAGCATCCTCCACCGGCTGCCTACACAACTACAGCACCGGGGCCTCGCTCCAAACGATTTTTCAATTGTAATGATTATTGAATAATTTGGGTCCAAAGGACTGTCGTCAGCAGACTGACAGGGACGAGGCTCTTCCTAGAAGAGCCGGGGCCGTTCCAGCCAAGAGAACCGCCGGCAGAGTTGGGGGAGCCCCGGGACAGGCAGAATTCAGCCGTGCACGCTGCACTAAGGCACAGCCCAGTAAACAACAGGTTTGGCAGGTCCCTTTAAATCCCTTTACCTACACGCAGCCGGAGACGGGTGTACGAAAGGAGACAGCAACTTTCATCTCATGAAAGGGAGAACGCGGCTGCGAGGGTTAAATTTAAAACAAAAGCCAAACCAAACAGAAAACAAAACAAAACCACACACACCCCCCCATCCAACAAACCAGTCCCGCGCACACAGAACAGCTCCCCCATTAGCCCCCCCATTAAACAAGTAAGATGCCCGCAAAGGTCGAGGTTGGCCGCGTCTCTCCGGCAGCCCCCGGGACAGGCTGCTGCCGCTTTCCACCAAGCGCCGCGTGACGATGGGGAAGCGCTGGCCCCGGGCACGGCGGGGCGCCCCAGGCCCGTCCGTTACCGCTGGCGGGCCGGCTCGGCGGCTGACGGCCGCGGCAGGCGGAGGCGCGGCAGCGCGGGGAACAAAGACCACCCCCCGGGGGGGCGGACGACCTACTTTCGCGGGCAGCCCTGCCGGTCAGGTGGAGCCGCGGGAGCACACACGCGGGCAGCCCCGGCACCCCTCCCCCCCCCGATCCCCATCCGCGGGGCTGCCAAGCATTTAACTTGCCGAAAGAGGAATAAAATTAAAAATAAATTAAAACATCGCAGGAAGGGGAAGGCGGCGCACCGGGAAGCGGAGCGCGGAGCTGTGCGCTGCGAGGCGGCCCCCGCGCTGCAAACACCGCCCCACCACGCGGTCTCGCTGCAGCCGCCCCATCCGGCACGGGGGGGAGCGGGGGTCGAGCCGCCACAGCCCTGCCGGGAACCCCGACCGAACCCTGTCCCAGCAGGGCGATAGCCTCCCCTCTCCCCCCCACCCGGTCCCGTCCGGTCCCGTCTCCCCGCCGCCCCGTACTGGTTCCTCGTGGCTCGGGCCTGACGTAATTCAAACATGGCAACAGTTGCACTTCAAAGGGCCGCCGCAGACCTCCCAGTAACGCGGGTACGCCACTGCAGGGGCGACACGGAATTCCACCCCAGGACCCCCGTCCCCGCGGCAATCTTGGGTCGGCTGGCAGGACTCGCCCGGGCGCCTCTGCACACCAGCGCCGTGCGTGCAGCGCGGTAGCTAGGGGAGCGCATGTGCATCCAAAGTTTCATCATCCCTCCAAAGTCCTCCAAAACCGGCACCCCGCCGCTAAATAACACGGTCCCGCGCGGGACAAGTGTTACCCCACCAACACAGGCCCCCTGGAGGCAAGACTTCGCCCCCCTACGTGCGGACAAGCGCTTTTCCCCGGCGCGCCAGGGAGCCGCGGCGCCCGCAGCACATGCGAGCCCTTTGTTTTCTCTGCAGCCGGGCGCTGCCTACGTGCCGCGTCGGGGGCACGCCGGCCACCCCGTCGCTTCGCTCCCAGCCGCGCACAACCCGTGCGGACCGGGAGTTGAAACCTGTTGGCGGCGGGCGCGGGCACACACTGACGGGGACGGCTTTCGCTCGCGCTGTTACGAGAGCGGCAGGACGCCATCGCCGTACCGTCTCCACGCCAGCACCACTGAGTACCGGGCCGGCGGCTGGGCGCCCGCCAAAGCGGGCAAGGCCCCACGCCGCGACCCGTGCGACCGACAGCACATGTCATACAAGCCCACAGACGCACGTTTTCCGCTCCCCCCCACGTCCCGAGGGGCGCGCACGGACGTTGACCCCTCAGTAAATCCCAGCGATAACTAGAAATTAAAGCAACTTCCCTCTCTCCCCCCCGTGCAACACCGTGTGCAAGCAGGCACACACACACACACCACGCACCCCCATCGCTGGCACCAACTTGTGCGCGCCGGCGCTACAGGTGTGTGGTGCGGGGCTGCGGGTCGCGCCTGGAGCCGCACCTGCGCCACCCGCTCTGCACTGTCGAGGCACGGGCGGCGTGGCCGCACCGCCCTTCCCGCCGGTGCCTCGCGGCCCGCGTGGCCAGGCTAGGCAGCCGCGGCCCGGAAAGGGAGAGGTGCAGCCCGGTACCGCCTGGCAGGCCGCTTTCCCCCAAGCCGCTCTGCAGCTGGGGACCGATTTGGAGTCAAATCGTCGGGAACCCAGCTGCGCTTCCTTCTTGAGACCTGGGGCTTAAATCCCTTTTTGTGCGTGCGTGTGTGTGCGCGTGTGTGTGGGAAGTCAAAGTTCCCCAGGTAGGTCTGCAACAACGCGGGGGGTTTCCCTCCGCCAGCACCTCCTTTAAACTCCACTAACTGAAGAAAAGGAGGAAAACGCGGCTCACGGGAGCCATGCGCGTCAAACTGTTTCAAGGCGGCAAAGTCGTTTCGCCACAGCAGAACCGAAGACAGGCGCCGGGGTTAACTTGTGCCCGACAGAAGCCACCCACTGCCGAAATAAAACCCAGCAAAAAGAACCCCAAACCCCAACAAGGACCCCAACAGCAACAAACAAAAAGAAAACCCGGCTTAAACCTCCCGTCCCTTCTCAGCTGCAGCTTTCTCCCCGAGCAGACGGAAAACGCAGTCACTCACCGCTCTACTGCCTCCACCAACACCCGTGCGGCGCGCGGCAGTACCCCGGCGCTCCACACCTCCCCGGTCCCTCCGCGCTCTGGCGGCCAGCCCTGGCGGGCGGGGGCGGGAGCGAGAGCCTGCCCGCCCCCCCCCATCCCGCCTCTCTGCGCATGCGCCGCTCCCACGGCTCCATTCTACTCAATCAAACCCTCTCGCGCTTTGCGCGCCCCATTGTCCTTTTAAGGGAGAAAGGCCGCGCGGGAAGCCTGGGAGGAGGGAGGTGTTGCCCATTGTGACAACGGAGATGACTTCACGCACGCGGCCCGCTCCCCCGCCCCACCCCCGGCCCGGTGGGCGGGTTCCGGCCCCCGCGGGCCCGTCTCGGGCACCTGCCTCCCCGGCGGCGCCGGGCGGTGCGGGGGGTGGGGCTTTCCCGCTCACCGCCCGCCTCCGCATGGCGCCCAGCGCTCCGCAACCCGCGAAACAAACCGGACCCGCGGCGCGGCGAGAGCGCTGCTGCGCGGGGCAGTGTGTCCCCGCCGGCTGTAACGGCGCTGCCGCCGCCAGAACCGGCGCCTCCCCGTGCAGAGCGCGGCGGGGTCCGCACCGGGGACGCGGGCGCTAAAGCTCAGCGCGCTCGCGGCCTCTGGCTGCGCGAAGGAAAGTTTTTTTGCCGGTCTGGGTGGTTGGTTTTGGTTTTTCTTCGTCCCACGCAGGGCTCGCTCTAACGCGCTCTAAAAGAAAAGTCAGAGGCTCACGCCAGTTCTCCTGCTGCGTCAGAGCGGGAGCGTAAAAGCTGACATCACCGCACCGCTGGGTTCACGTGCTTTGCGCGGCTTAGGAAGAGCTGCCTCACGAGAAAAGCCGGTGGCGGGTTGTGCTGGGACAGATTTCCTTTGAAAACTAACCCGGCGCGGCGCACGAGGCAGCGGCTTAGGCAGTGGGGATCGGGCACCACTGCCGCCCCTGACGAGTAAGGCTGCAAGCCGCTGCCTCCCAGGCTCACCCCCAAGCCAAACCCCAGGACTTGCTTTCAAACTATTTAAAAGATAAAAGTTTCCCACAGAACCGCCGGCGGCTCAGGCGTGGTGTGTAGTTTGTTGGTTAATACTCAAAAATAACAACGGAGAGGGGTGTTTCTTGAACCAGCGACTTTTTCCTCACGGTGATCTTTTTGGCCTAATGCTAATTAATGCTAATGTAGGCGCATCTTTAGCAATTTGCCGAGAACTCCTGCTGAAACCATGAGCAGCACTAACTAACTAACTAACTAACTAACTTGGGCGGGGGGGGGGGCGGATTTCCAGGAGAACAGGACTTTTCCGTACTCCAAGCACCTCGCGTTATCTCCACTTGCTTGTAAATCTTCAGTAATTCTACACCATTTCCTTCCTCTGTGCTGCAAAACCAGACAGTTTGCGCACAGAGTGGAGGAGGATTTCTCACAAGGAAGTTTCCAGGTTTATCTGTGAGGTGGTTTGGGTTGGGTTGGTGCTGCCTTTGTTACCTGTGTTTCCTTCCAGACATAGCTAAACCAAATCCCGCTCAACTTGTGAGACAGGAGTGTAGCCAGTGCTGAATAATTTCTCAAAATACATGTATAATTTTACTGGTTTTAACTAGCCTAGGGAACTGCACCAGCTCTTGGCAACTTTTGTTTACAGGTCAGGTGTCTGGTTTTATCAGCCTCTTTCTTTTTGGTGTGAGGAAGTGATACTCCCAGATTTTTCCCTCATTGTTTTCCCATCTTTTTCTTGTCCACACTTCTCAAGGCCCCTCAGTGACATTCCTTTTAGTCCAGTCTAGTATAGTATTTAAATTCCCAAATGAGAACGAAGTGGCATTTTCAAGGAGAATCTTTGTCGAGAGGCAACAAAATGCTGCTTCTTGGAGCCCGGCTGAGCAAAACTGAATTCTCTGTGCCTGTCAGCTGCTGCCCTCCCTTGGTGCTGTGCTGAGCATTATCAGAGTGGTTCAGTGTAGGCTTTGCTTGCAAACGGGGCTTGGGGCAACTGCTCAGGTATTTATTTCACCAGCTTTAAGTCCTTACACTGTAAATTGCACACAAGGCCCAAAGCAGCTTGCAAAAAAATAAAAGGCACTTAAATAGCTAGCAGGCTTTCACCGAGGTTCTTCTAGTCCTTTCCCCTTCAGCAAGCCACTTGTGCTCCCCACACCATCAGAGGGGAATCTTCTCTGACCTCACTGTGTGGAAAAAGGGCAATGAAAAACAGCTCTAAACCTTGGAACAAGCCTAAGGAGTTTAATTTGGAAAATGCAGACATCTGAAACTGTGTGCGTGGGTTTACACTGCAGGTAAAGCCTCATTTGACAAGGCTATGTTTTAAAAAATTAAGCATCTTCCCGTCCACTTGGAGCTTGGTATAAAGAAGGAATATGGGATTTCGTGGAGATCACAGGTGACCTGGAATACGAGCTTTAGTCCAGAGGATTTGTTCTCATCCAGGTCAGTTCTAAAAACCATTTACTTTAAGAATGCATGTGGTCTCTGGAAAAGTAATGGACCTGTTGCTACATTCCAATTAAACTCGTACCTTTCCTGGGTGGTAATCTTAATTATTTTATCTGGGAAATGAAGTTATCTCAATCTCAAGCTAACCACCAGGGGTTTTTAAATATAAAACATACATGTGTCATGAATGCTGAGGCAGGGGCACTAATACAGAGGAAAAGTAGGGCATTTGCCAGCTAAGACATCTGATCCTATTGTGTTATTTTTCAATATCAATGAATAAGTAAACACAAATAGGCTACTTGTTAGGTGAAGAGCAGCTGTCAAAAACAAACCCAGGCAGCTGTTCCTGCTTTGAGATTTCACTGTAAAGTGTTTGTGGTTTTTTTACAACTTGAGTAATTTGGAAGTTTGCTTATATTGGATAAATATCTGGCTGAGAGAGTTCTTTCAGGGAAAAAAAAATCCTTGATTGACTTAGAGGTGTAAATAAGATTTTGCCAAGGAGTACAATTTCAGTGCATGGTCAGTACTTCAGCTCCTGCTTGCACTGGTTGTCTGTATGAGTAACAGCATATTATTTTTTTGATGCTGCAAACACTCATATAACTGTTAGTTTGAAGCCAACAGGTTTAATAAAGAAATGTGATTTCTTTCCCCCCTCTGTTTTGTGTTTTAGGTCAAATGACAGATGGCTACAAATAAACAGTGACAGCAGAGTTTGATGATCATAAAAATAGATATTATTATATTCATGCTGCCAGAATTAAATACTCAAGTTATGTGGCTCAGCAAGACAGGACCCCTAACTGGTTTACATCTAGGGACAAGGCAGATAATTTATAGCCCAGCCTAAGTAAGAAAGCCATCAGAGCTTAACAGAGAATAATAACCTTTCTGAAGATTTTTTAACGGATATTTCAAATTCCTTAAGAGGAAAATGATTCTTTTAAATTCTTATGGATTGCTCAAATTCTGTATCAAAGTGGTCATTTCCTATTACTGCTTAAATACCTCTACTGCACCTTCTACCGCTACTCATTTCTTTGCAGCACTATTGCTTTTATCCCTATTAAAGCCAGTAAGACTATTCTGTGTGGATTTATATTAAGCACTTTGAAGGCACCATTAAGAAGATCAGCCTGCTCTGCCTCCTGGGTGGTTTCCTGTCAAGAAAGTTATCCCCCCCACACACCCCCATCCTGTCATTTGGGGCAGTTATCCTGGTTCTTGCCAGGCCAGAGTCAACCTTCCCAAGCAGCCAGCCCAGGTGAGCTGAGTTAGTCCAGGCTGTTTCCACTCCACCTGACATCATCCCCCCATAGAAGGGGCTTGTTGGGGAGGGGTGATCCTGGGTGTCTCCAGGGCAGTGTGAGTGTGTTCTGTGTTATTGTTGATACTCTGTATTATGACTGGGTGTGAGTGAAATTTGCTGTGGGCTGTTATTGTTCCCCTTCCACGGTGATTTTGTCAGTAAACTGTCCTTACCCCAATTCACAGAGGCTCTGTTTCTCTTCTGGGAGTGAGAGAGTGGTGTGTGGTGCTCAGCTGAATGACTGAATGACCGAATGACCACAGCAGTTCTCAAAACGGAGACTAAATATTTGGAAACCCAAGAGAGATCACTCTTCTGAGCCAAGACCATCAACATTCTCAATAGTCTGGGAAGAAGTTCTGGATTTTGTATTAGCAATTTCAGAGTGATCATTAGGGAAGAGAAAGTTATGAACTGCTTCAGAGAGTGTTGTGTAGGCCTGGTTTCATATGGGATTATTTAGGGGACAGAACTTGCTCTTTGAAGCTTTCTCCTGAAACTAAGACTCGCAGCCAAGTGCATCCATCTCCTTTCCCTGCTGGATGGGAGAGAAAGAAAATGAAGGGTAGCTACTTGTGAGAACATCCACAGTAGTTAGAAAGCCAGTGTGACAGGCTTTTTCTCTTTGACCTCTTTCTCAACAGGAACCAAACAGGTACATAAGGATGCCTGGGAACAGAAAGACATAGGAAAGCTGATTGATTGATTTTTATCATGTCTTGGGAACGAGGTCATATCCTGGTGCCTGAACTCCTGTGCTAGGGAACAGTCAGCATGGGGGGGTAACAGGACTCCTAGTGCAGCTGCCAGGTAGGATTTTTTTTACAGGTGTTGGTGCTTCAGGCTCATACTCAGAACTCTGATAAATAAAAAGAAGCAACTTGAGATGTTATCTTTATGGGTTAATGTCTTCTCCCATCACCACCCTTTCTTTGGAGATTTTATAGCCCACAGGTCTGTTCTCAGTGACACTGTTTTTTCATCTACAGTACCAGCAGACAGAACAAAGGTTCATAGGTTCCCTTTTCAAGAAAAAAGAAATAATAAAAGCTGTTTCCAGATCAAGGAGAAACCAGCTGGAGAATGTGATCAACCCAGCATTGAGATAGCTCTAGGAAAGGAAAATAGAACTTTGAGGAGGTGACAGTTTCAGATTTAAGACTTTGACTGTGGGGAGCCACAGAAACTATAGAGAAGTCATCTGTGGGCAGAGGATAGTGATACCTCAACAAGCTTGAGTACAAGTGACTAGTCTCATGAGGGGATAGCATCTTGTTGACCTTATTGCCAGACAGCCCAAGACAGACACAGCACTTACAAGCCTTCTGTTGAGGAAGAAGAGCTGTGGGCAGACTTGGCTAAACAGGGTAAGAAGGCAGTGGGAGGACACGGTCCCTGAAGGAAGTCTGCAGATCCTGGAGTCCCAATCATGAGCTTTGAACAAGCAGCCAAGAACCAAGTGGAAATTTAGCACTGAGATCTGGATGGAGTAGCTGGAGGCAAAAATTTTTGCAAGGGTAAGAGGGAATGGCATTGGCTAACAAAGCCACCACATTACCCAGATAAATTCAGATAGCTTAATTGGATTGAATCAGCTAATTGGACTGCAACAAATCAACCAGATTTGACACATAACATCCTCTAAAAAGTGGCATAGAGGATAGGACAGGCAGGGAGAAAGCAGCATGAAAGGAAGAGGCAGCACAGAGGCGATAGGATACATCCTCCCTCCTCAGGAAGGAGGCATCCCATTCTGAAAAAGAGAAGAAGATAAGGAAAGGTGAAAGACTTTCCAGGAGGAAGTCTTCACTTACTTACAAAACCATGTAGATAAGAGGAGGGCAGCAGGAGGATGTGCAAGCTTCAGGTAAAATTTGAGCAGATGTTGATCACAGGAAGCCCCAAAAGTAAGTCAGATCCTATATTGGATTTTCATGGTCAGGAATTAGCTCTACAAGGTGATGAAGGAGACTAAAATAAACCCAAAGCAGGACGTACATCTGACCGTAGTGACTCCCCTCAGGTCCGACTGCCAGTTCACATTGCAAATTACAGCACACAGAGAAGCCAAGGGATGCAGATGCTGCCTCCAGGGCAGAAGTGGCAGAGCCTGAGCCACAGAGCTAGTGTGCAGTATGAACCCCATGCTACACAGGCACAGAGCAAACTGATAGATATCTCAGGACCCTAATTACAGGTGCAAACCTCATGCAAGTACAGCAGACTCGTCTTCTTGGGGACTGATTCTAAAACAGGTCAGTGTGGTAGTACATTTTCCTTCAGGCCTGCTGCATAGATCCCCCGTCCTTAACAGAAGACTATTAGCTCTTGCAAATACCATATTGCTTTGTAATCTCTGTGCCATGACCGTCCCCTCCACGTTGGTGGTCCCACGCCCTCACTGCCCTTGCCTTAAAGCTGTGATTCCCCCTGTCCTGGCTTTTACCCCCTCCCCACCTCCTGCGGGGCAGCAGGGCTCAGTGATGCCTCTTTAGCTTTTTGTCTTCTAAATATTTAAGTGTGTGTTCATGCTGGCCAGCTTCTGCTCTGCAACAGTACACCTTCCCACTAGGTTTATATAAACCACCATCATCTCTGCTTCCCACTCCACGTGTTTTTAATGCTTTTAATGTGAGGAGAAAGACACAGACTCCCCTCTAATGGGTACATGTAGTCATGTTTCAGGCAAGCCATACTTTCAGTGATCCAAGTTTCTTTATAGGGCAACTGTTATGATAGCAGTTATCCATTTTCCATCCTCCAAGTCATGGTGAGTAGAGAGGAGAAGAAAATGTCATCTGCCTCTGAAATTCATACAGGGTCCTTGCCAAAACACTGAGAGTAGCTGGCTACAGCATCTTAACTACATGCCTCATATAAATTTAGACTGAGTTGCTGTAATGCAATCTGTTGCCATCAGTGTGGAAGCCTTACCACGTGGTTAGTCTGACATGGTGAGGTAGAAGCTGCCTTAGACTTGAAATCATCCATAAATCTCTTGAAGAAGCATGACATGTTCCCTTCACTTCCCAGTACTCTGTTGGCACTGAGGGCTGCTAAAACTCACCTATATTCTACATATGGTCCTAGGAAAGCAGGTGTTTCCATAGAGGACATGGGACTACTCAACTTCTCCAAGATCAATCAATAACGTGTTGCTGAAAAACTCCCATTTCTCTCTCAGGTAGGAGTAGTAATACCCATAATATCACCAGTCACAGGAACTTAGAAGTAGCACTCATCTAACCATTTGCATAGTATATGTACCATAAGATGATCTTGCAACAAAACTCCTTCCAAAGTATTCATCAAATGAGTGACAGTATCCATTCTACACAGCTGTCAAAAGAGCTATAGGACCACGCATGGTATCTGAAGCAGAGGAGAGAATCTCCTGTCCCAGGAAAGTAAACTGCACCACTGTGTCCAGAAAAAAATCCCTGGTCTTATCAGTAAACTGGGACTGGCACAGGGACCATCTTTTGTTCTCAGGTTTTGAGGGGTGTCTGACCAGCCTGACTGTGTCTGGGGTGGCTAACAACAACAGGGATTAGCTTTTGAAGAAGGAAGAAAAAGCGGTACCTGTACGTGTGCAGATCAATTCTAGCACAGTGCAGGCTAAGCCCATTCCGGTTAGTCTCTGTTAAGGAATAGGAGACAACTCTGGCTGGATGAAAACTACCTGGTCGAGATTGTATCAGATTTAGCTGAGTAAGAAGGGCATAAACCACTTGCCAGCTTTTATGTCTTATATTGTTCACCAACATAGAATGCCCGGGGTGGGACAGAAATGAGAGCAATAGAAGAACAAAACTCATTGACAGCTGCTACCTGATACTGTTCCCGGACTAGACAGCTCATAGCTCCACGAGCAGCTTAGTCTTTATGGATTTCTGTTGGTTGTACTGCAAACCCTGAGCAGTAGACAAGGCTGGATTCAGAGCAAAAAGCAGTATCTTTTTCACTAGACACAGAATCTTCTTCCAGCACTACAAGAAGACAGAAACTGTGACTCTTGATTTGACAAAAGAATACAATAACATCATTCGCTCTGGTCTGATTGCAAGATGGCAAAGATAATGACTCAGTAGGATATTTGTGCCTGTGGATCTCATACTTTGGGACAAGTAATAAACTGAGGTCATACAATGAGATGAACTCCTAGATGGCTCAAAGAAAATAAGTTTTAAAACATCTGTTCTCATGTTTAACTTTTCCAAACCCTTTATGAATTATTTGTTTCCAAAAGCTTGCCAGCTGTATTACACAGGCTCACGTTTACCTACCTGCACAAATTCTGCAAGACTGTTCAAAACAGAGCAGACAGTTCCTTTTAAATAGGCACAATGACCTGATGTTTGTTAATGCCACAAAGGCTGGTGTTAGCTGCCTGGTTTGGAGACTTACTCTGGTGCTTCCTATTAAAAATAAATGGATGTCATCTATTTGGATTTCTGCAAAGTCTTTGACACGGTCCCCCACAACATCTTTCTAAGTTGGAGAGATATAGATTTGACTGTTCAGTGGATAAGAGATTGGCTGGATGGTCACATCCTGAGAGTGGTGGTCAATGGCTCAATATGCACAAGGAAGACAGTAACAAGCAGTGTTTGTCAAGGGTCCATACTGGGACCAGTGCTGTTTAATTAATTGTTGTTATTAATGATATTGACTGTGGGATTGAGTGCAGCCTCAGCAAGTTTGCTGATGACACCAAGCTGGGTGGTGAGGTTAACATGCCACAGGGACCTGGACAGGCTACAGAAGTGGGCCCAGGGGAACCCAGGTTCAACAAAGCCAAGTGCAGGGTACTGCACCTGGGTCAGGACAATCCTGACAGGTTTAGGAGATGATGTGTTGGAAAGCTGCCCTCAGGAAAAGGACTTGGGGGTACTCGTGGATGAAAAGCTGGATATGGGCCACCACTGTGCATCTGCAGCCCAGAAGGCCAATTGCATCCTGGGCTGCATCAAAAGAAGTGTGGCCAGCAGATCGAGAGAGGTGATTCTGCCCCTCTGCTCTGCTCTGGTGAGACCCCACCTGGAATACCAAGTTCAGCTCTGGAGCCCTCAGCACAAGGAAGACATGGACCTGTTGAAGCCTGTCCAAAGGTGGGCCACAAAAATGGTCAAAGGGCTGGAGCACCTCTTCTATGAAGACAGGCTGAGAGAGTTGGGGTTGTTCAGCCTGGAGAACAGAAGGCTGCGGAGGGACGTTATAGTGGCCTTCTGGTACCTGAAAGGTGCCTATAAGAAAGCTGGGGAGGAACTGTTCACAAGGGCATGTAACGATAGGATGAGGGGTAATGGTTTTAAAGTAGAAAAGGGGAGATTTACGTTGGATATTAGGAAATAGTTCTTCTGTATAAGAGTGGTAGATGACTGGAACAGGTTGCCCAGAGAGGTAGTGAAGGCCCCATCGCTGGAGACATTCAGGGTCAGGCTTGATGGGGCTCTGAGCAACCTGATCTAGTGAAGTTGTCCCTGCTTACTGAAGGGGGAGGTTGGACAAGATGACCTTGAAAGGTCCCTTCCAATCTAACACGTTCTATTATTCTAAATTGAATCAAGCTGCAAGGACAATAACAGAAGCCTAACCCATAAAGGCCACAACTGGAAGGCTGCCACTCTTCTCTCACCTCCCAGCTGGTATCAGGTGACAAAGCAGCACCTCCCTTACTGATAGCATGACTACCATTTAAAAGAAAGAACCTACATGAGCTGTTCATACTGAAGAGTTCTGACACTGGTCTTTAAGCAGCGCACAGATCTGGCCTGTGTTACTGACTGCCCTCATGACTGACACTGACTGTCTCAGTGTGCTGCAAAGAATGAAAACAAATGGGTAATAAGACCAGGAGGTTTCTTCCATTAGAGGCTCCTTTTCTTCCTGTGCTCTTGGGTTAGCAGAGCTGTGAAATGATGCCAGCTCTAGTGCAGGCTTAGTTATTTCAAATGTTGCAAGTTGTGTGTGGCTCTAACTTAGGAGGGCAGAATAATCAATCTTTCTGGCTCAAGACTGCAGATGTGCTTGCTCTGGGCTGAGCTCTTGGCTGGTCTTTAAGGTTGAATTATACACCCAGACTCCCAATGAGCAAGAGATTCCTGCTTAGTCACATATCATCTTGTCAGACTTTTATGCCTGGTTTTATCTTTGCATTTCAAAGGTTTTACTTACGTGCTGTTCCACTGCTCAGCCTCTAGGAAAGAAATATAAAGGTACAATCTCACTCCAGCTCCCCACTCCTCCTCTGAGGGATCACAGCCACCACTCTAGACACACTGCTGTGGACGCTGCCACTGTTGCAGCTTTTGACCGTACTGGTGCACAAAGAGCAGCACAGGGGGTGCCATGCCAGAACCTTCTTGCCTGCAGCCTTCCTCCAGCCGCATCTGCCTTCATGGAAGCCTCTGACTTGTTTTTCCAGCATAGCTGCAAGGCGTGAGCACCAGCATTTTGCCCACTCTCCAGCCACCACTTCGTTGCCCCTTGCCTCTTTCCTTAGAAATGTCATGGGAGAGTGCTGGCTCTCCATTTGCAAGCCTTGGCTGTCTGCAAGCACTGGCTTTCCAGGGCTGGTGGCCATGTCACTCTTCAGGCCTTGTCACTGTGAGGTTCGCAGGATAGCTCACCTATTCCACTATAATGTGAGATGGCAGGACCTTTTATCAGATGGGAAAAGTTTTGTTTCTGTTAGACAGGGCAGTGTGCTGGCAGCCTTAGCTGGTGGTTTCATTAGGTCAGTGCAGGGCTTGGACTCCTCTCCCCACCATGCGCTCAGAGATTACAAAGGCCATAGCCCCTTGCTACCATGAAGAATTTTCAGCTCTGTTTTCTGCCAGGTGTTCACATGCCCTGCCAGGGTCCTCTAAAATCCACAAAAGTGTCTGCCAGCTTCCCATGGGCTGGCTGAGGTGGGCTGGTGGAGTACACAAGGCAGCAGCTGAGGAAGAGGAGGTAAATTCTTCATGCTCCATTTACCATTTTGTCCCCAGTCCCAGAGCTCCCTCTCACCCTGAGCCTGTACAGCTGCACAGTCCTGTCTAACCCCTGCTTCCTCAGCTCTCCTGATCTTACTGTTTTACACCTTTGATAACCACTGAGAAGTGTTCCAATTCTTTTGCAGCCCTTCCCCTGCTTGGGTTCCTTCTGTGGGAAGATGGTGGGTCAGCTAGGACAGCTCTGCCTGTGAATGCAGGACACTTTAGATCCAGCACATTCTCTGGGCGGTACATGACAGCCAGGCCTCACTTTCTCTAAGAAGCTAAAGAGCAGGAAAGTTAATCTTTCCTAGCACAGCTGGATTGGTCGCAAATACAGAACTAGACATTTGAGCACATTTCAGGGCTGAATTTGGCATTCCTCATGCTGAGCCAAAGTTAAAAACTACAAACCGAAGAAACCAACAAGAATAAGGTGGCATAGTTAATACATAGTCTTGCTGGTGTGCCAAGCCATGCTTATCCTAGACAGGTTTGCATAAAAGCAGAACCACCTTTCTCTAGATGTTTTTGTGATTTCTGTTTAAGGAATGGGGCATTTAGGATTGGCACGTTCCAGCCCGTGCTGTTCAGCTCAGCAAAGCCAAAACATGCACTTGGCTTTAGACACTCATATAATTACACAAAGTTCTTCAGTCATGTTTAAAGTAACTTTTTAAGGGTTTATTGACTCAGATTAGAGGACTCAAAAGTTGGATCGAATTCTTTCCAGTTAGCCTGGCATTACCACAACTGGAGAATTTAATCAGGCCTGTTCTGCAGCATCTTTATCAGGTGCAGGGAGTAACCAAGAAGTTTCACTTGCTTGTTTTCAACCCGAAGGGTTCATTTTGTGCTTGTATGAAACATGCTTGGATTTTGATAAAACTGTGAATAAGCAAGAGCTGTGTGCCCTTAGATTGGACTCGGCTTTGTTCTTGGCTTCACAGTCACATTTTGTCCCTCTATTTTGCATTACAACAAATCTGCTCTTGAACACGCATTGTGCAATTAGCCAGAGGTTCATGAACAAATATTCTCCTGTCTCTACCCAGCTTTTTTCTCCTGCTTTAAGGCATTTTGTCTATTTCCTTACTACTTGTGCTAAGGCTACAGTGCCCTTGGAACAATCTTGTTTCACTGCATATACTACACCCTTTGTATCTGTGCTAACTCTAGAGACAGGCAAAGCACAAGGCAAAGGTGTTCAGACAGCGTTGGCCCTTGCCAGCTGTTTGTCTTTGTGCATTTCATGCATTTTTAATTGCATGCACTTCTGTTTGTCCACAGCTTAATGCTTTCATGAAGAAAGCCTGGCATTCCCTTGATTTGCAGCCATCCACTTCTTCACAAGCAAAATCCTGTTCCATAACAGGCTCTCTGTAACTTGGGTGCTGTTTATACGACAGAACAATGTTTTAATAAACACTATTTACATTTTTTTTCAGGGTAGCTAGAGGGGTTTTGGTTTTAATTAGCTAAGAGAACCATGAGTGATTATACAGACACAAACAGAGTTGCTACCATCATCTCCCATGGCTTCTGTGCCAGCACAGCTAAAATGAGGGGGGAAAAAAGGGTATGGGCCCTTGCAGGCAAATATTTTTTTGAGGGGGGGGGGGAATTGATCAAGATGTTACAGCATGTATTGTGCCTGGAGTCCTCAATATTTTTTCCTTACATGATTAATTACCTAAGCCAGAAGCAGAAAATTTATTTTAGATTTGGGAGAAGAGAAGAAGCCCTCCTGTCCCCCCCCCCAGCCATATTTTTTTTTTGGAGGGGGGGGGGAAGACGATAACGAGGTTTTTCTGTGGTAACTCTGCCTGCTGAGAACTAGTTCAATGAATTATTGGCTCCTCCTTCCCACAACTTGCTGCTGCTTTCTTCTCCTCTTCCTAATCCTTATTCTGAGCACAAAAGTAAAAGTAACTCAGAATCCCCTGCTTATGAAATTTAAGCAAGGTCTGAGGGACAGAGGGGCATTGCAGGAAGTTCTTTGTGATGGGACCTTGCTTGGTAACTCAGCCTACAGTATCACCAGAAGCGTGGCCAGCTTGGGTGGCAACAGAACCAGAGAAGGCATTTAGGCCTGCAGTGCTTGGGAAAACTGGCTAGCAGCCCTGCATCATTTCTTTGGATGAAAACTTCCCAGCACTTTGGATGCTTGCAGGAGTCAGTTGTCCTATTGCAAACAGATTTAACTTCTAACATCAAAGGAAAGCTTCCTTTGGCTGCTGCTACTCGTGAAGAAAAGACCAATGCCTGCAGGCTCTAGCTGGCAAACTGCTCCTGGTAACTACAGCCTGGAGTGGCTGTGGAGGGGAGAAAAGAGACTTGCCTATGCTGGGCCTTGTGCTGCTAGGTCCTGGGGAGAATGCATTCTCAGATTTGCCCACAAACATGATACTGGGTGGTATCTCTCCAGGGCATCCTGCTCTCAGGTGGTAAGACAAGCCATGCTGTTTGCAGGGGTATCCAGAGCCAGTAGAGCAGGCTGGCAGCCTTCACAGTCCATCTTCTGCTTGTTGCCACTACACTATTCCAGGCTATCTTAGCTCAAGAGGTGAAAACGAGGCACCCAAGTGTCTCCATTAGCACAAGCTCAGCCCTTCGCAGAGATAAGCGTTTGTACTTAAAATACTGACATCACCTAGAAGCAGATCCTTACATAGAAGAGTGGGACAGGCTTAATAAACATCATGTACTGAAAACGACAATAGTTGCTTTATTATTTTCCCAGAGGAGAGTTGTGTCTCTTCTCTGCACAGACTTGGAGGTTAGCAGACTACAGTGCTCGCAAATGCCTGTCTAAACTCATTTGGTTTAGGATCCTCCACTGACTTTAGCAAGCCATGGTGGGTCAACTTGTATTTGCACTTCCTAGGACTCACATGTGAATGGAAGATCAGCTAGTTCATTCCTCACTTCTCAGCGTTTTGCCAGTTAAACACAAATGACTAAGCCCAGGACAGCTATGCTGTTTCTCACGGATCACAGCTACCCACACTACCCCTGTCTAGCACAAATGCCTGCTGACGTCTGAAATTCTCTTAAAGTTGGTGCAGAGGGTGAACTAAATAGCTTCCCTGGTCTGCAAGTTTTTCCTAGTTTTCCTGTGTTCTGTTACCATGAATGGACACCTTTTCCACAGCTGTAAGAACCCGAAGGCTGGGTAAAGCTACTGCCTGGTGTTTCCATTCATGTACCCTGAATGGAGTTTTGCTAAAACTCATTTTATATGGTGGGTGGGAACCGTGCTGTGCGCCGCACCTGCTTTCAACCAGCTTCATACTATTTAGTAGGGGGAGCCACAGACCATCTGCAAGAGGTCTCAGGCAACCCAATAGCTACATGAATTCCAAGCTGGTGGGTTCATATTGCACTGTCTGGTTTAGAGCACTTCCTGTTTATCTCATCAGGTAATTACTGTTCAAAAGCTGCATGAATGCGAGCAGATAAACTTAATTCAAGTGAGAGCACTGCGAAGAAGAAACAGGCCAAGGAGACTTAATGCAAGAGTTCACAGCTATCTTGAGCACAGTCTTTAGGCTGACACCCCAGTTAATTTGAAATCAATTCTGTGCCTTTTTAAAACAACAACAAAAATGATTCTCAGCTGTACTGTTTGTTTCTGACTGTTACAGGGAATCTCTTGCTAGCACTTCAGCTGCTTCCACCGTGCATTTTCTGGTATTGATGATGATCTGTTTGGGCTTGCAACAAGCAGGGACAGGTTTTGGGACAGTGAGAAAGGATTAACTTGCTGCAGCTATGCACTGCAAGGAGGTCTCCTGTATTCTCAGACCACCCCCTTCCCCACTCCATGATCCATACCAAGAGAAACTGAGCTTGCAGGCATTCCTGTCACTTCCACTGAACCACAGCTAGTGCTTTCGTAGCATTGACAGCTTGTCTTGTCCCAGCAGCCAGTTTCTGAGATGGACTTAATAGGTGGCTCTACCTCCTGAAAGAGCTTTGGACTCAGGATGAAATGACAGGGAGACCTGCTTTTACAAAGCATCTCTTTTCTCTTTCTCCCTTTAGCTAGGGCATCAGTTGCCATTTTCACATAATGGCCAAACAAGTGTTTGTGTGCATTTCCCTAGCGCTTAATTACATCACAGATAGTAACCATAACCACTAACTATGAAGATAGCCTGTTCTGTCTTAGCAATTACAAAACTCTGTAACCATTCAGGGACTTGTACATCCCCACCCCACCACAAATCAACAGGTTTTAGAAATGCCATTAAATTGGAATGTATATGAGCCCCTCAGGGTACCTCTGTCACAGTAGCATTGAAAAGTTGCTCTCAGTCACAAATGGACATGGGATGAGCAGTTGCTAACCCCCAGGCTGAGCAGCCTAGACCGGCAAGGCAGAGACTGGCTAAAGCAAAGCTCCACAGCTCTGGATTTCAGCTCCCTGGCTGCAAAATGGGATATGCCCTAAGCAAATTGCTTAAAGGTCTCTGGAAGTCAGGGAGACCTAGAAATCAAAGACATATTTTCTGGTCTCTATTCTGTGCAGATCTAAATTATTGTTTGTAAAAATACAGCTACCTCAGTCCATCACCCAACCTCACCCATGAAAAACATGCTAATATAACATTTGGTAGCCTTTGAAAAAATGAACTCAGTATAGGAAGACAGTGCTGGGGGAGATAAAGATTAATGCTAGCTTAGCCTCCACAAGCTGCCTCTGTTAGACTTCTCTAGGTATAATTAAGAGCAGCCAAGTGAGGTTTCTCCTCGCAAGGCCTACCGCAGGAGCCCATCTCTTCCCCCTGGCTGCGGAGGCAGGGGAAGGAAAATGGCTTCCCTAGGTGAACAGCAGCCTTTGTGAGAAACCTCTCATTGAAAGAAGGAGAATGCAAGGATGCAGAGCACCAAACCAAACATCTGGCTGCTGTTGAGGGAGGAGTTTATTTGAGTTTAGGCTTGATTCAACTGACTGGGAGCAGTAGAAAATCCAGTACCGAACATGTCATGCAAAGATTGGGATGTCCCTTGCGCTCTCTCCCTCTCTCCATGCCTATCTCTCACTGGGAGAATAGATGCCCTGTGATAACGATTTGATCTTCAGGTCTGCTGCACAGTCCTACCAAATGCACTTTGGAAATAAGACTCAATTGTTCATTCGCCATATTCTCTTGTGTAGCACTTCACTCTACATCAAGGCTTAAACAGCTGAGGCTGGGTGAACAGAGTGCTCCACACCTCACCTGCTTTAACATGCTGCTCTGGCCAGGTCTAAGAGTAAGCGGATCATTTGGGAAGAGGGTCATACAAAAACTAAGAGGTCTGTACTGGACAGATGAGAGTTCTTTTCTACAAAGAGGAAGAATTGCAAGTTTTGGTTGTCTTCTTTGTTTCCCCCTTGTACAAGAAAAGTAGACTTGTACAAGTCTTGGAAAACCTCTACAAGGAGGAGGATCAATACTGATGTCAATACTTGAGCCACTCTGTTATCATTCAGTAGTTAGTTCAGCGGGACCCACAAATGCAAAAGAATTGTGATTTATATCAAAGTTGTCACTAGATCACACAGCAACGACATCCTTTATGGTAATGTGCTTTAAAAAATATGGTGTGGGTAAGGATTGGGGGTGGAGGGGCTGCATTGTGGTTTTTAGGTTTTTATTTTCCCTTTGAGACAGAGGTGAGCTTGGCTAAAGTAGGAAATAATTTGTCTGGACACAGCCTTTTCTGACAGAAGTTCTTTCAGATGGGCTGGGATGCCCTGTGAGGTCTGCCGGGACAGACAGGCCTGTTGAAGTGCCAGGCTTTCCTGCAGAACTTCTACAGCTTTCCACTGGCAAATGAGCTTCACAGTGGCTCTGACAGATAGTTTACCACAACCAGCCACCAGATAGCAGGCCTGTACAGAAATTTTCCTGTTCCCTTCTCTTCCTGTGCTGAGCTCAAAGTGGCTTGTAATGATATGTGTGTGATGGACTAGCAGGAGAGAAAACCGCAATGTCAGCAATTAAATGCTCCCTGACTGCCATGACAGGAGCCTCAATCTCTGAGCTGAGGGGGTGACAGATGGGAAAGCAGCTCTGCTCTCAACTTCAGCACATTTTGATCCAGTGACCTTACCTGATATGATAAAAAGGGACAAACTGGAGCTATTTCAACTCCTACCCACCCATGCAAGCTTTCTCAGACAGTTTTCTTCTACTTACCCTTTGTGGAAAACATTGTAGTATTCCCAGTCTGTATCAGTGACAGCACGGTGGAGAGGAAGTTATTTGCACTTCCTCATCTGGACAAGTATAGTCCTGCTTTACTTCAAGCACTTACTGTCTTTAAGATACCAGATCTCACTGTCTCTAATTTACATAGTTAAGCCTTTCATAACCAGGTGTATCAAGTATGGCCACTCCTCCTATTGAAATTTGACCACATGCAGCTCTGTGGATTTTATTTACATTTATGGGACCTTATAATTCTGCTGCTACACTGTGGGTAAGCATCAGCATCATCAAACAGTGTATTTGAGGATTTCCAGAGATGCGGTTCCAGGCTCTGAAACTTTCAGTCAAAATCAGAGTTAAAATGAATGAACCAACACACCCCACCTCACACATGCCATGCACGCACACCGGCAGGGAACCGCATTTCAGCTGGGCAGGTTTCAAAATTTCTCATGCTTTTGCCAATTCCAGCAGAGCTAGAGCTAGGAAGGACAGGGTGGGGGGAATTTCTGAAAATCCAGTCCAATATAGAAAAGCCTTTAAGTAGTAAGCAGGGCATTTTGCTGTCATTCTTTTGCACCTTTTTGGTTGCTAGCACCCATCTCTCTCTATCAACCCCTTTCCTTATGGGGCATGATAACTGACAGACTGGAGGGTCTTAGTTTCATTCCAGCTTTTTAACCCTGATTTCAAATACCAGAGCAACCCACATGAAGAGAGAAAAGAGACTTTTGGCTGCATTAATTCCACACTTTCTGTTTTGCTGCCAACAAGATTTCATGCCCCTTCTCTTTACTCCTCCCCATGCGCTTCAGGTACTACATCAGAGCAACCCAGGCTCCCTACCAAACACCACCCTGCTAAGAACTAAACTTCACTGTGTCCCCATTTCTTCTTTCCCATCGGCCACGCTTTCGCCATAAGCCTTGAAAATAAAGAGCTGGGCAGGCTCAGCAGAATAAGACTTGTGTGCCATGGGAGGCTGAAGGGCACGTTTTGAGAGGGGACCCCCCGTGCACCTCTCCCCCAAACTTAGCTCCAGCAGATTCCCAGTACCAGGAGTCACCATCATCTGCATCATTTTGTTCGACTTGCTCCCTTTATGAACTGTGCCCTCCAGCTCAGGTCAGCTCTTCGGCTTGAGACTAGAATCTCTCAGATCCTCTGCAAGGAGAAAGTGACACCGACTGTTATTCTCACAGTTTTATTTGTAAAGGACATAGCATGAAAAGCTGTATTTCAATGTACTTCAAAACCTGAAAAACTCATGTCAGTTTGTGATATGTATGTTAAAGTGCTTGATATAACAATACTTCTACTAATGTAGTCTTGAAAATAATCCAGTTCTTATTCAGTTAGTAATAATGTAAAGACAAAATATATCAATGGAGACATTTAAGGATCATTTTAAGCTATTCAGGGCAAATTTGTACATTTCAAGTGTAACGTAACAATACTTCCCCTTAAGATGCGCACCTTCATTTTTGACCGAAAGAAGGAATTTTCTCAAATATGCCATCACACATCTATTCTAAAAAGACATTTTCGAACAATGATATCTAATGCACAAACCAACTTGGAAAAAACATGAGTAGATTTTTCACTAAACAGAAGAATTTCATTCATTTCGGAGAATTATAAATACACATTTTGTACATCGTGAGGCATTTGATTCTCTGACTTCCTCAAGTTACCATGCTGGATGTTAGTATAACAGGACTATGCAAACTCAAGGCAGCTGCAGATGGATATTGGGTAGGGATTTCTTTTTTAAAAGCAAATACAAGAGAGCTTTGGTCTTTTCCAAGATTCCCTTTCTCAACCCATGAAGGTGCTTTAACACTGAAGTAAAAACTGTGTTAGCTTAGAAGAGTCCTGACAGGGTTCTCTAGTGGGTAGACTAAGTTCTGTAAACCTTACAGAAAATAAACCTCACAGTTTCCAATAAACAAAAGTAGTCTACTAAAATAAAAATAATCATACATGGTAGAATAAAAATACACTACAAAGAACCATACTCCCAAAGCTGTCAAATAACTAGTCTTCTAGGAATCTAAGGCACTCAGCTGTGCCCCTTTCAACATATCTTAGGGTGTTTTATTGCCTATTGGACACACATTATTTTTATTGTATTATTATAAGATGTGAAATGTGACAAAACCAAACAAGTCAACACTTGCCAGAAAAACTGATGTGAAATTGTGTTACAGTTAAGTGCTAAAGGTTCCTTAATGTAGTTTGAAATGGGGGAAGGTCCTGGTTTGATTTTTTAAAAAATTTCTCAGATTTTGACTTAAGACTTTATGTAGTTATTGCCCTTTTCTTTCTGTGTTGTTTATTTATCTACACTTGACCTTTGGAAGTGCCCACATTTCTACTTCATCCTGCTTGTATTTAACCCATGTCATGGTGGATGAATGTTACAAATGTTTAAGTCATAAATAGTCTTTGGAGAAGTAGGCAGCAGTATACTTTTTGAGAAGTATCCAGCTAGCAAATGCAGATGATGCTGTGAAGAAATCCAATGACTAAAGAGGTTGTTATTTCAGTAAAATGAAAGTCACTTAGATGGGGTTGGGCATGAAAAAATCGTATAGATTAGACATAAAAGGGCTGAGTTGTAATGGAAATCACAACATCCTAAGCAGTCATTACTGAATAATGCTGCCACATGGTGTCTGGTGCTAAATGTATAATTTACTGATAGAGTTAAGTACTAGGGATGCATTTTCAATTGCTGCTGAAGGGCTGTCACGTATCTTCGGCATGACTTTTAAGCAGACTTGCCTGGCCAAACAGAAAGCCCTAACTCCCAGATTTCACATTTCTGGAAATCTAAGAGGGATGTCACACAGCCGTGGGCTCTGGCTCCTAACTCATGACACCATTCACAGCCTTTATGCTAGTTACTCACACCCACAGTAATCACATGGCAGTGCTGCCTGCAGTATTTGGTATGAGTTTAGTCAGTTTAAGGAAATACAAGCCCAGGAGGAAAGAACACTTATTAAAAGCTAGAATCCTCATTAAAGTCAATGACTACCTGACAGCATTATTTTACTTTTCTTATAAACAAAAAGACCTTCTATAACATAACACTCTCCCTTCTAATGTAACAAAGTCACATGAAGAGCTTTCTTCTGGCTGGGAATATGACATGAAACTTTGAAGTGACTGCTGCTATAAAAACTGGACAGTGGAAGGACCACAGGAAAGAAGAGAAGCTAGACAAAAGGCAGGTGAGAAAGCAAACTCTGATTTTCACCCTCTTTCCTTTTCCTTAGCTCTCCTCCCTCTCTCCACCACGTGTACACTACACTGAGACTTGCTACTGGCCACCAAAAATCCCAAGTCCCTCCTAATGGCACTCGAGAGCAAAGTGCAAGTCTATATACTTGATAGAACCAGTTAAGAGGCCTTTCCCAAGCCACAGCTGACAGTGAGAAATCCATGGAACTCCACTGACGAAATGGAAATAAGCAAATGAAAGCAAACACCTATATTTAAACTAACCTCCAAAACCTAAAACCTGACTACACCCTCAGATACTTGCAACTCCCATCCACAAGAACGGAAAATACATTCCATATTTGCTGCATGGTATCCACAAGGTGATTTTAATATAATCTATTAATTTTTTAGCAGGCAGGATTTCAGTTGCTCCCAGTTCCTCTTCAAGAGCTTTATCTATATATGCATGCTGTATTACTAACACATTAACTGGAAAGTGTAGGAGAGGAGCCTCAAAATACCAAAGTGAGATTCGGTTTTACCTCCTTTCGCTTTGTTCCTTTTTTCTTTCTAGGTTGATAATGGGGGGGGTGTGGGGAGGAGGTGAAGTAATCAAAGATCTGTACTTCCCTAGGAATACTCATTCCGTGGGTTAAAGGAAGACTTGTAACCTGTCAGCATTTCACAACCAGCTGATACAGTTCAGTAGCACAGCAACTTTGGTGTTTGTGGCTCTACAGCAATGATTCTTCTCAAGTACAGCAAGAACTTGGTATGAACCAAATTCCTCAACATGGAGAGAGAGAAAAAAAAGTCACCCACAACACAAACAAAGGGTGAGGGGGAACCATCAGAGCATCTAGACAGGCAAGGGATACACTAAGCGAGTCAAGCACAACACCATTCCCCATCTCAGGCTGCTGAAACAGGTCTCTCATATTCTCAGGCTCTGAGGCTGACAGCAGTCCTCCTCTCCAGTGTTCAAGCATTTCAATACTGTCTGCCCTTTCTGAAATCAACAGAAGTGACACAAAAGACCTTACAGAAAAAAATAACTTGCAACTTCCATGCAAGGGTTGAGTCTTCAAACAAAGAAAAAAACCTGAGAGAGACCATGTGCAGTAGGGTGAACCAGCATATGCTTACAACACTTCCAAGAGTGAGACAATCACAATGGCTACATAAGGGTATTTGCTGTGTTAATTTGCGATACCTGAAAAAAGCCCTGCTGAGTTTGCGCTGTATTTACACATTGATTGGCTTCTTCCCTGCAAGCAACTAGCGGCATCCCTTCCCACCTTTGTCATTCCCCCCTCCCCTGTCCTTCCCCTGGGTTTAAGCTACTCATAGTCAGAACAAGAACATTCAGTCTAAGAAAAATTTCTTAGAGTAATATAATTTCTTAGAGAAGATAGCATATTTACACACATCTAACACATGAAAATACTCTATTTTATGCTAAATTTCTGTTTCAAATAAACTACAATACTGCATCTTAGCTTTCTGCAGCTTTAGAAGACAGTCCCTATCGGGCACAAACTGGGCTTCCCACTCCTGCTTCAGCTGGCAGTTTTGCCTTACAGTGGTGCGCTACCATCCCATTCAAGTCCTAACAGGTCTCCAGTTGTGCTTTGCTTGCTTGAGAAAGGAATAATGAAATTCTCAGCAAAGCCATGCTAAACATCCACTCCTTTAATGAGCGATCCTTCTAGGATGATGTTGAAATCTTGCAGCGTCTGTAGGACTCGGATAAGGGAGTTGACAGTCATGCGGTCCCGTAGGAGAGCATTTTCCTCGTACATCCTGGTAATGGGCGGGCACTCTGCCAGCAAGGGGATCCACTGAGAGAGCAAGTGGTCCCTGCAAAGGGAGCAAAAGGAATTGTTTTAGTACCAAGTACAACAGATCTCAAATGGAAATTCTTCTCCAAGAACACAACCCCAAGCACGCAGCCTCTTTTTGCAGGTGATGTATGTTGTTCCCACGCAATAGTTTCCTGTGTGATCATAACCCTTGATTTTGTTAGTAAAATGCAGGTACCTGATCTTACTGGAAGAATGAAGGTGGAAAGATAGCAGCATCATCAGACAATTGGCTTTGGAAGAATTCAGCAATGTTTTCAGACCAGGAAAGGGCAAAGTAAAACTCATGAAAAAACAAGACTCTTTCCCAATGGGTTTTCCATGTATCCAGACAGACAAGACAAAAATGGCACTTATTTCTAGACACACCATCTTCCCACCTCCAAAATACAGCTAAGCCCATCCCTGCCTCCCCACCAAGTGCAAGACAGAAAGCATCCTATTAGGAAAGAAAGATTCATGTAGAATAAATTTGTCCAAATTCTAACAGACATGCCATTTTCACAGGCAGAGAGATTCAGTGAGGATCTTGAAATGCACCAGCTCTTGCAAAGGAACCTTGAATTCCCTAAGTCAGCACTTCATCAAAAATACAATTTCAAGACATGTTTCATACATATGACTGTCAAACTAACAGTTATAAAAGAGCTCAAAAACATTTTTAGCAGCTAAGACAGTAGCCATGTATCATTACTGCTTCATTGCTCCAATTTTTCCTGTATTTAGTATTAAAGCTGCCTAAAATAGGTACTGGATAATAGAAAGGTATGAGATGTCTTAAAATGGAAAAAGAAAGTTAACAAAAATGGTGTAAAAACATCCTTTTAGTCTAATGCAAGAACACACATATAAGGAAGAGGAGTTGGATTCGCTGATCCTTATGGGTCCCTTCCAACTCACTATATTCTATGATCCTATGATTCTAAGAGCAGTTAAGTACCTTGTCCCCAGGCAAACGAGAATTTGGAATTTGCCATCTTTTCCAATGTTCCTCGGAGCTGTATTGATGGCATTCACGTAATGACAGAAGGTTTTGCATGATGATCTCTGAAGTAAGAGGGCCTCCTCATTGTCTCCAATCTGGTCACCGGTTTCAAAATAAGCAACAGCTTTCTCTGTGGTAGGAAGAAAATCACAACCCGGTGAGCAAAAGTATTTTATTGGGACATGAAATTACACAAGGGAATCCTTAAGAAAACACCTGCCAAGACCTATTGCAGAGTTTATATATGGATTCCTCACTCTGAAGACCACAGATAGATGAACATCTTCACCTTTGCTACATAACAGTAGTCAGCAGACCCACTGATGTCTAACACAGTTAGGCAACATTGTAAATGATACCATCAGCTTTGATTTTTCACCTTTTCTGAGTAAGCGCTTGCCCTCAGGCTAAGTATCTCAATTAGTGTTTTAAGGGAATAAATATGTCTTAAATTACTGCAACATAGGCCTACAGATAAGCATCACCAGAAGACCAGTGCAGTGATTAGGAGAGTTCTTATAAACAACTAGAAAGCTAAACCTTTCACTCCCTGCCCTTTCCCAACATCTATTGCCACTGTACCCCAACATCCACACTACCTTCCTTCTGGACAGAAAAAACGGCTGTTTGAACACTAATCTATGAATAAACAACTAGAATTTGAAGTGCTCTTAAATTTCTGCACAAATTCACACTCATCCCTTATATAGAGTTGAGCATATCTCAACTTCTATCTTATTTCTCATTGACTTTAAGCAACCTGGAGCAGATGCTAGGCAGGAACAAATGGCACCCTAGCTGATGAGAATCCGAGGCCTGTGCGTGAGTAGTGGTTTTGCCCTAATCTTTCTTCTCCTTCTTACCTATGAAATCCCAGATGAAGACATTCTTATGAAAAATGCGAGCTGATTTGAATCCATGGTGGAAGACCTGCTCCAGTGCTGCCACCAGACCATTTTCTCCACACAACAGAATGGTAAGGCTCCCTCTCTGTGGGAAAGGGAGAGTATGTCAGTACAACTTGCTCTGTTTATATGCCAGAAGCTTCACATCTAACAGTTAACAGTCTCTACTGGTGCTTCAGTTCCATTTCTGTTTATGTTTAGATGCATTGTAGATACCGGGCAAGAAATGAGAAGTAGGCAGTACCTCTTTCTCTGGCTTGTGAAAGTGTTTCACAATATTGTTCACGGCTTCCCCAATTCCCTCTTGGATCTGTCCTGCATTAGGTTCTGTGAAAGGATAGAGAACATGCTAGCTCAAGATAGCAACTTTAAAGTGTGCATCAAATTCTCATGATGACATAGCTTGAACTGGAACTATTCTGTATCTTTAACAAAGTTCAAGCCCTCATTTGCCTTGGGTAAACCTGAACCTTAATTACAGGCAACCCTGGAGTAGCCAAATAAATCTCCCTACTTAAAAATGCACAGCCCAAGGATCTGGCTTGATAAATACTTTGATTTAATCACATCCTGCTCATCACAGAGTACAGCAACCCTCACATGAAAAGGCAAGGGCTGAAAGGTTGTAGCCCAATCAGTTCCCTCACTTCTATGTAACAGAGGTGAGAAAACCCAGCACTCATTAATTTCTGACTGGAACCCACAATGATTGATTGAGCCAGCACAACTACCTATTTTAGACACACGTCTCCTTACTGTGAGGGGCCACATGCAGAGAATATTAATGTGTTCCAAGAGTAAGTTATCTTCTGTGTTTAAATGCGTGCCATGTTTTGGCTCTGAATCTTTTTAGCTGTATGCTCCTGCTACTGAACCATGCTATGCCTCCACCTGCTACCATCTCATCTTCCTATGCAGATACCTGCAGAAACTTCTCTAGACCCTCACTCAATTCCTAATTAAAACAGACTGAACTTAAAGCAGATGCTTTCCAGACTTAAGTCATTCTCATGGTTCTTCTAAGAGTTCTTTAGTTTATCAGACATACAGAGGCTGCTATTAAGCTTGTCCTACAATTGTTATTTTGGAAGCGTGGAGTAATTCAGTTTCATTTTAGTACATGATTGTAACAGGTCTAGTAAAGAGGCTAATGTAGGACACAAGACAAATTAATTACTGGGCCTTGGTGTCCTCAGACCTTAGGAAGTGCTTGGCAAGTAGCTCTGGTGTTCACTCCTCCAACTAATATGGACTTACATGAAGACCTGCAGTGGTCTCTGTGGTAGTTTTTAAACACTGCATTACCTCTGGAGACTAATCATTCTTCGCTTGATATTTCAGCAGTCATGTCCGCTAATTTTACAGGAGATGGACAGATTTATGAGCAGGATCTACACTGTGCTCATCTGTATACTTTAGCAGAGGTTGCCTTATGCAGCCCTTATAGTCCCATGCCCTGTTGCAGCCAGATGCAGTTTCTCTTAAAAACTAAATTTAGGTACATGAAGTTGATGCCTCCCAGGGTCCCTCTGGAGATGTACTCCTTCAAAAGGCAGTCTGCAGCATCGCCATCTGAACTGCCCTTCAGAGAGGGTTGGCTTCCCGCTGAGTGTAAAGTGAGCAGGGAAGCTGGGCAGCATCAGCTACTGCAAATTCTCCTGCCTCCTCCTCCCTCATCTTCTGTCTCCACGCTTCAAAGAGAAAGGTTCTTATCTGTCTCAGATGGGGACATGGAAAGAGGCAATGTGTACAGTCACAGAGCAAGGTGCAGACACCCAAGCCAGGGCAGGAAAGGCTCATCAGCTCACAGCTGTTCCTCCACAACAAGTCTTGCTTCAGTAGGAGCTCTCCTGTTCACAGGAGTTTTATTCCACAACGTTTTCTCTCCCCTTCTCTAGGGCCCTAGGGTGAAAGGAAAGGACTTACTAGTGTTCTTCCCTGTGAGGGAAGTGATGCTCAGTCGTCGAGCTGTGGTAGGAGACTTCTGCTGGGGTGGGGTACGGCACTGCTTTCCCAGCTCTTCATCAGATGTGGAGGACACCAGCTCTCCAATGAGTATTCGCTCCAAACTGCCATCATCAACACCCTTTCCCAGCCATCGCCTGCAGGGAAACCTGCCACGCAGCCAGCACAAGCACAGGTCAGCCATGCAGGTAATCTACTTCAATCTCAAAGTTTGAGGGACAGCTAGGGCCCATAAACACTGCTAACAGGCAATTTCTGTCACCAGAAAGTTTTCACAAACCAGCACTCAGCAGCAGCTTTCTCTGCACCACAACAGGTAGGACCAAACCAGAAAACTACATTACCTCTATCTTTAGGAGAAGGGGAATATGCAAAGCTTGCATAAAAACATGGGGCAGCAGAAAATGTTATACTTCTATTGCACAGGCCACATCTTGATTTCTGACAGGCTGTACTTCACTTGCGACCACAAGTGGTATTTGGCCTTTACAAATACCACAGTGACTAACAAATAAATCCCCACACAAAGTTCCCACCCAACTGAAGCTGTGACATCTCCTCATACTCAAACCTCACCTCATATTTTATTGTTGTACTTTTTGACCCTATCCCACAGTCCTAATGAAATCCATGCACACCTCCACACCCCCGATGTTTGTACCCCGTTTCCTCATACTTTCTCCCGCACACTGTGGCCAACCCTAAGCTCTGGAGCTCATCTCTCTGAATTACAGTTTTAAAAGTCTGCTTTTAGGAAAAAAAAACCAAGTCTGCTTAGCTAGATGTTTTGTCAAACCAACGATGACTTAGGAGATAATTTTGGCACAAGAGGTATGTTCACAATAGATTAAGAAATCATAAAAACATTTTATTTTCTTATAATCTGAGTTTCTGTAAATCTGTTACAGTACTTACACATTTGGATATTTTTTAAAACAAAAAGAAACCAAAGATTTGTGCAAAAGTAGCATTCCAGCTGTTAGGAGCTTAAAGAGTTCATTTGTGAACCATTTTACCACACTACACACAAACATATGAATCACTTCAGAAGTATTCATACTGCCTGTCCTATCTCAGAGATGCAAAGTCTCATTAAATATATATCAGATTATTTCACTTCAACTTGGGTTCCTGAAATGAGAGAACAGAGGGTGAGGGAGACCAGCCCAACCCTATGGGGTACCCAAATCAATCCACAGTGGAATTTCAGACAAAATTAAAACTTGTTGCTTACTTGTATGTGTGTCCTGTTATTTCATTTCGGACCATGACGCAATCAACCAGCCACTTGGCTAGTAGCCCTGAGTTGTCATGACCAATCTGAACAGTTGTCAGCTTCCCTAAATTCTGGCACTGCAATGAATAAAGTCATTAAAAAAAACACACCAAAACAACAAACAGCATACCCTTCCACCACATGCACACATATAGTCTAAAATGTATGGTTTTATTCAGTTTCCTTTGATTTATACAGCAAGTATTTTCAGCCAAGCATGCAGAACATTTTGAAAAGCAGAATACTTATTTTACAACAGAAGAGAAGAAATACCCTGAAATAAAACTAAAACTTGTGAAGAGATTACATTCTTTGTTGTGAGCACTTTGAATACTTCAGAGAAGTGTTAATGACAACTTACTGAGCCAAGATGATAAAAAGGTGTGCTTTTGTAGAAATAGATCTTCAGTGCAAACAGCTTTTCAAAAATGCATTTTGAGCATAGTGACCTTCAGCTGACTCACCCTACGCTATGAAGCAGTCCCTAGGTCCTTTATTATTTTCAAAGATAGATTTGCTCATTGTTGGGGCAAGACAAAAATTACTAACATGAGAAAACAAGGAAAACAAGGGACTGTGAATTCCAGCACAATAGGAAGTGTAATAGTAGGTGGGGTTGGCAGCAACATCTGTTAATGTCACCTAAGACCTTCCCTTGCAAAACCTTGGGTTTTGTTTCTTCTAATGCTGCCAAGCAAGCAGCTTGGTCCAACATTTTCCATAGTGGGTAGTGGCAACCCAAGTTGGTATTTTAGAAAAACTTCAGCCAAAGGAGAATTGCAGATATTAGTGTAGTCCTTAGGAATGTCAAAATATGGTATTTTGCTTGTTAGAAGCCTGGGGATCTTTTCTACAAAATACTAATAGCTCAATGAGAGGCAGACAGTGTAACCAAAAAATAACCTACCTCAGTCAAAATCTACCTAAGCTTGGCAAGTGGGTTTGTTTTTTTTTAACAGTTGTTGAAGATCAGTCCATGTATGCTCAAGGATGCAATGTCAATTTTAGTAGCGGGTTTTCCTAAAAGATCCCTCCTTGCTGGATATAGTAGAGCCTGAAGCTATAGGAGCCTGATGGGCCTTTCTCTGTGATTCCACGAAGGCAACCTGTAATTGGTGGGTGGGAAAGTAGAGGGGAATGTGGGCTAGGTGAGAACACAGAGAAGCAAGCCCGATGGGGATGGCAGCTCTGTGGTTTGCTTGGGGTAGCACATGAAGCTGCAAATTTGAACACCGGAGTTTGACCAGCTGGTTGGAAGGAAAGCAGTGTCAGACAAGGAGCTGGAGTGGCAGGAGGAGAAAGAGAAGAAATTCGGGGCCTGGGTATTGGTAAGTGGGAAGACAAATTGAAACAGGGTAAAAGAAACTAAGAAGGGATATGAAGAGTCAGAATTGAGCCCTGAAATAAGGAATTAGGATAGCTGGCAAGGAGGTGTAGAATGGAACGAGATATGGAAATAGATTAGTTAGGTGAGAAAAAAGGAGCCCAGGGCTAGGACAGGGTCAGCAGTGAAGCCTATAGTTAAATGTGGTACGTGCTCACAGGAAACATCCATCCACCACAGGAGGGGCAGGCAGCACTATTTTCCTGATTTTGAATGCACAGAGACCTTGAACACCTGGGCCAAATCTGAAATGCAGTGATCTTAAGACAATAAACCCGACCAAATAAAAGTTTATTTGGAAACATGTTTGAAATTGAAAAGTAAAATGTAAAGAGCGTGTACTCACCTCAAATGTCATTTCTAGGTGGTTTTTAGGAATCTGCATTACACCTGTATCTCCTAGCTCTCCTGACACACAAATCCATGGGTTTGATGTGGTTATTGCATTGCTTAGTTTTTTGATGGGAATTATCACTGACCTGTAAGGGATCACTACGAACAGGGAGGGGAAGGAATAAGTTAGTCTTGACTTTCTCCCACTCCCTGCTCAGAGTAAACACAGTTTCTGGAGTAAACCACCCCTCACCCTTGAAGGTAAGTTTTTGTCCCACATCTTAGCGGCCTAACAAAGAGAACCACTCCTCGCTTCTCCCTAGCAAGGCTGAGACAAAGCTGGAGAGTGTCCGGCCAGTGCGGCAGAACCTCTCCTCTCACAGCGGGTCCCAGCAGGCCTCACAGCTCCGTCCGGCCATAAACCACAAGAAGCGGCTCACCAGCGGGGACTTTCCGCCCGCCTTCCTGACTGCCAGCAGCCTTCTGCAGCTCAGCTCCTTCAAACCCCCGGGGTCAGCGGGGGGCTGCCTGCCCCGAGGAGCCGGCGGGCAGCGGCACCGCACGGTGGTGCTGCAGCCCCGCGGCACGACCGGGCGCCGCCTTGCCGCAGAGCCGGGGCAGCGCAAGGGCGGGCGGGCCCGGTTATCTGCCGAGGGGAGGTATAAACCCCGCCCGCGGTAGGGCCCCGACGTCCGCGGCAGATCGGGGCCGGTAAAGGGAGAGCACGATAGGTCAGAGGGGAGAGGGGGATGTCAGAAATGCTTGGCGTGGCAGGTAATGGCACAGCCACTGTCTCAAGTCTGCAGACAGCATCCTCCCCAATTAATAATAAAAAATTATAAAGTTTTCATAACAATATTTTTATTTATAATAATGATTCTCATTATTATTGCTTTTAAATCTCCACCACCCTTACCTGCTAAGACCCACCCCAATTTGGACAGGACTTGGATACAGCAGGCTGGGATTGCAAGAATCTCTCTCCTTTTATCTTCCAAGCTGCCTTTTTGGCTGGGTAAGGATAAGCCAGTGTTTCAATTTTGTGTGTGCCGTACAATGATACTGCACTCAAAATCCAACCCCCTCAAATTCCAAGCACTTGTCCTACAGGGGAAAGCTGCCAAGCTAGATGCTCCACAGAAATAATGTAATCAAGAATGAATAAATCTCTTTGCACTGTGCTAGTTCTGAGGGGATTTATTATTGCTTTAAGTGAAGAAAGTCAAATGAGTGCCTGCTTTGACCGCCGCATAAGACTAAGGAGTGCCAAAATGAACCCAAATAATTAGGTCCTGCCTTCTCTACAGTGCTTAGTGCTGGAGAGATTAATTTTCCAATTTTGATCCAATCTCCACTCTCCTTACAGGAGAGTAAGGGAGAGGGAATCTTTTTGATATTTAAGGAAAGACAAGAAGCAATTTAAAACATACATCAGAGAACAAAGAGCCTTGTATTTCATCCCCCAAGGCTTCCATCTCCTCTTCAGTCTGCAGGCTGTTAGGATGCACACTTAGCAAAGGCCAGAAAGAAGCATTAGCATGTAGAGGACTTGTCTGGGAGAGAATGATGAAAGGGACTGTATAACCCAGCAAGGAAAACCAAGTGCTACAGCGTCATTCTCTGCTGATTACTTTCCTTTGTGCAGGGCTCTTATCCAGAGCACTGCCAGGCAGCCTTGGCTCTCCAGCTGATTTCTCAGAGCAACAACCAGCACCCATCTACCCCACAGCAACAGCCAAGGTTTCCAGATAAGGGCTTGGCTACTCAGACAACAGCAACAGCAACATCATCTCTTACAAATCATGACAGCAACTAATTTTCATCCAGGGGGAAAAAAATTGTTTCTTCAACTCACTGATTGTGGTGAAGACACTTGTGAAGCAGAAGTAATCCACAGCATTGAGTGAGAGCAGGTGATACAGAAACTGTTCCCGTTCTTCTTCACAGCGCAGGAAAGCATAACGTTTGTAAAGTTTCCTAGTAGAAACAAAGACATTGCTTTTTCATTGAAAAGGCACCATGCATCTTAAGAGGTGTTTGAACCTCAAAACACCAAATGAAGAGTTGATCTTCATGGGAGGTATGAACAGCGAGATTCCCCAGCTACCGTAAGCTGCTAGAAACCCACAGGGGGCTACAGCCCCTATGCTATATGTGCTTTCCAGACCACTCTTGAATCCATGCTGCTATAGCAAGAATTCATTCTATTAAAGGATCAGTTTTGAGTTTGTTGCAAAGCACAGATACAAATTAACACAACTTAAAACAGTAGACCACAACCAATGCACAGCAAACTCATGTCTTCCCCGTGTCTTCCCACCATGGGACAGCCTTGTTTAACAACCTATCTTCCTTCTGTTCCATACTGTGAGAAAGAAAACAAAGCAGAAGGCACCAAACCAGCGAAGGCACCGAGCAGCAGCAAAGGTCCTCCCACCCCTCAGCTCAGCAAAGAGCATGCATCACCAATTGCCCAAAGCAGGGACAAAGGCACACCAGGAGTTAACCTGGCTTCACTCTGGGAAAACACAGAACTTGTGATGCGGCGTGTAGTCTGAAGGCAACAGGCTCTCAAGAAGCTGCTGAGGTAGATATATGCAGATGAAACATCAGGAAAAGACAGGTCTACCACCATGCCTTCAGCTGATCACCCAGGAGGTGAGAAGCTGGATATGGGCCACCACTGTGCATCTGCAGCCCAGGCGGCCAACTGCATCTTGGGCTGCATCAAAAGAAATGTGGCTAGCAGATCGAGAGAGGTGATTCTGCCCCTCTGCTCAGTTCTGGTGAGACCTCACCTGGAGTACTGTGGGCTTTGGAGCCCTCAGCACAAGGAGGACATGGACCTGTTGGAGCCCGTCCAGATGAGGGTCAAAGGGCTGGAGTACCTCTCCTATGAAGATAGGCTGAGAAGCTTGGGGTTGTTCAGTCTAGAGAACAGAAGGCTGGGGGGGGGGGGGGAGCTTATAGCAGCCTTCCAGTACCTGAAAGGTGCCTATAAGAAAGCTGAGGAGTGCATGTATCAATAGGATGAGGGGTAATGGTTTTAAACTAGAAAAGGGGAGATTTAGGTTGGATATTAGGAAAAAATTCTTTCAGTATGAGGGTGGTAGATGACTGAACAGGTTGCCGAGAGAGGTAGCGGAGGCCCCATCACTGGAGACATCCAAGGTCAGGCTTCATGGGGCTCTGAGCAACCTGATCTAGTGAAGATGTCCCTGCTTACTGCAGGGGGGGAATTGGACTAGATGACCTTTAAAAAGTGCCTTCCAATCTAACATTTCTATGATTCTATGACTTGTCTCTAGATACATATTCATCTTCCCCTTAGAAGATTTGAGAATTCGGTAGCTTCTAGAAAAATCATGCATATAACAACAAAGAGACAGAGATGCATGCAATAGCTATGACATTCTTTTCAAAAGGTTTGGGGTTTTTTTTCTTCTAAATGCATTGCTTTGAGAAAATTAAGTGAGGAACACAGGTAGATCCTTAACTACCTGTGCTTGCCAAAGAAGGCAAAGCTGGGAGAGCTGCAAAGTGGCTGGGAGGGCTGGCTTCTAACTCAGCTCATCAGTGGTCAGGATGTGGGCCTGCATTTTGCTTGAGTCAACCTAACGCAGGGCTCTTGTGAGAAAAGGGACGGTGCTTCATTTGCACAAGATACAGTGATTGTAGGGCTGCAAAGTGGCTTGGATCAGAGCAGTGACCTGATGAAAACCTAACACCTCCTTCCTGAAAACTGTGCTTAATTTTCCATGCAAATGAGCTTCTGCGCCACTGGGTGGGCAGTACCTCCTCTCTCAGCTACTGTCTGCCCTTCGATCACTGCTGGCTAGAAACCATGGTACCCAAACAGGGTATGTAGCTGCACCCTCAGCCTGCGCAGCACCTTGACACATCACTGAGGAAGACATGAAAGCAAAGCTTGGAGGAAAAGAGACAGCTTACTTGGCAAGTGCCTGGTTGGAAAGCAGCTGCTTCAGGTGCTGAGACAAAAGCTTCTTCTCCAAAGAAAGCCTTATCCAGGCTCGGGCTCGCCCCACATCAGTCTTTATCTCACTCATGTTCTGAACATGCCTGAAATGGGTGGGGAAAAAAGAATAAATAGAAGAATCACAGAAATGCCACATGCTTGGAATGGCAACATCCCATGTGATGCAGGAGCTGAATCAGAAAATGTCTCCTGACATAATTTCTAGAGAAAGAGAAACCAGCATGGCCCTATGTAGCCCTGCACCATGGCACTGAGACCCCCAGCAGCCCCAGGTAGGCCCAGGGACATGGGGCAGCCCTTCCAGGGCACAACAGATTGCAACCCAAATGCACTGTAGCCTGTATCAGCTGCTCTGAGTCCTGGCATTTGCTTGGTCAAGGTGAGCAGGGGTAGGGGGGTTGATGTGCTCATCCCTGCACACCCTGAGGTAGATATCCTCATGGATGCTGCTAACACTTAGGAAAAAAGCAGTCGCTCCTGCAAGCTGCTGACACGAGTGGGTATGTCTGCAAGGGCAGAGGACCAATACACATCTTAAGAATTTCTCCAAACCACAAGTTACTCTGAAGGCTCTAACGAACCCCTTGATGGCAGCAGCAATGGGAAATGTGAGAAAGAGGGCTGTTTGGTGAAAACCAGTGACAGGCAGGCACAAGCAGCATCACAGTTGCAGACATATGAGGCTCTTCTGTAACTGAAAATCTGAACAGCCCTGCATCATGTGCTTGGTCTGTAGAAAAGCAGAACTGTTCCATCGGGGCTTTCTTCTATGGTTTTGCTTTTCTTTTTTTAAACTTCCCATATTTCAGTTTGGAGAATGCCAGAAACCCTAGTTTTAGAGCACAGGGAGCCTTAGAAGAAGAAAGCAGTGCCATGGCAGGTCAAAACTGCTTCCAACCCACCCCCAAACCCTCCAACCTCCCCAGCCCCAACTCCACCCCCACCCTTCCCCACCCCCAATTAAATAACCAGCAAGAAAAACAGTCTCCAGGAAGGAAAAGAAAAGGCTGCAATGTCTTAACTTTTACACAGTTTGTGTGTTAAGTGCACAGGCAATTCATCCCTCCAAACCTCTGTGTCAGGCTCCAGGTACCATCAACTGAGTCTGAACTGACCTCTGTTGTCATTTACTTTCCAACTCACACATCTCCCTTGAAGACCCTCCATGCATTGCTGAGTGTTAGGGAACGTGGCAGTATTTACTCCAAAGGAAATCCAACAAAATCACTGTGAGTGACACTTTCTACATTGACTAGTACAGTCTCACTGTCTCATGCTTTCCACCATCTGTTATACCCAAGCACATGCTCTGTGTTATATTTAGGCCCTGCATTATTTGAGAAAAATACTCTCATTTACAGAGCTTCTAACATATCAGGCCTAGAGCCTTAAGGGCAAATTTGCAAAGTCCAGCTTAGTGCTGTCCAGAAGTACACGCTCGATCTGCCCAAATGAAGTGATTACCAGACATAGCTCAGCAGCACTGTTCTCTGCCAGGCTGACTTACCCAAGTTCTCAAAATATGGGTCTACCTTTGCAATTCAGGGTGAGGCATCTGTACCACATAGCTCCATGCTGTATGTACATATCTGAAGCACCATCAGGAAGAAACAATCGACAGGAGTAACTACAGCTTGCCAGTGGCAAAAAAACTAAGTCACTTAAAACCCTTTTAAAAACAAATACATTTTTAAAAAGTGTGTGCTTTTTTTAAATAAAGAAACTTTCTCTCTACTTCCTAGTGTGGCACACGGATAGTTCTCTGATGGACCAGGAGAGTGGTACTAACTCTCAGTAAGCTGTAAAACAAATCCAGAAGGGCACATTCCACTCATGTACAAGTCCTTGCACTGTCTCAGCAAGCTCAGCAGCCTCCCTCTGCCAGCAGCGATGCTTACCAGCTGAATTACTGCTCAGAGCCCTGCTCCTGGCACTGGAAAGCCATTCTCAGCTCAGAGCGCAGCAGCCAGTGTTAAGACAGACAGCTGGGCACATGATTCGGAGTCCTTGAGGAAGGGGATGCACACTACACTCAACTACATTGTGTCCAGACACTCTTTTCAGATCCTTCAAGTCTTTAGAGATGGGAAGATCAAAGCACAGACTATCATCTCCCCCACACACCCCATTCCCTCCACCAGTGCTCAACTTGAATTACATCTAATACAAAATGCTAAGTAGAATATGTCATTTTGGTGTGAGCAGATTGAAGTACAGATTGACTCAACCTTACTCCATGCATGCTCTGTACCTCTTCATTACCTTTTCCTGGTGCAGACCAAATTTGCATTAATTGTGTGTTTGGGAAAAATAAGGAACTGCAACCACACAGCTTGTCAGAAACGTTAACGAAAAAAGATTCAGTAATCAGTCTTGGTGTCAGAAAAAGCAAAGTGTAACAGAACACAGCATTCAGGAACTCAAATTTATTTCACCCCCAGTTGCAAGAACAGCTCTATTTATATCGGTGACCTAAGCATAAGCACTGTATGCTCACCAACATGCAGCAAACTCTTCTTGTCAGGGCACTGAACAGCAATTTCAATGCAACTCCCTAGGTTGGGGCTTGCTTTTAATCCCATCAGTAACAAAGAAAAATCTATTTTCCCTGTCAAATGTAAGCCTGGGGTATGTGAGATGTACCCTCTGAAAATATCCATGCTGACAGAAGAGGTTACAGTTGCTCAGCATAGCCGTGCCCTGAGGATGATGTGCATGCTCCCAATCCCTGTGCAGTCAGAAATGAGCCATACTAGCTTGTCCTGTGTAGGCAGCAGATCTGTGATAACCCATCGTCTTTTGACTGCAACAGGTTAAGCAACAGGGCCCAGCACCCGGGGTTCTCATCCTCCGCTGCAAGATCCCGGAGGGTGGGGGTGGGGCGGGGAGGTGAAAGGAGGCACCACGCAGGTGTGAAAGGAAGTGTTGGGGGCAAGAAAGGGCTTGCCTGAAAGGGAAGACGGGGAAACTTGAAACCTGCCATCAAAGGTTTCTGGGAGTTGCTTGGTGATGAATTATTCAACTGGATGCGTGGTGATGTGCCCAAGGGGTGAGGCATTGTATCCCTAGCAATTTAACAATTACCTGTCCTTCTAACTAAAGTGTAAATCTGTGTGTGCAAACAAATATTAAGCAGCATTCCTTCCAAGCAGCAGCAAAGTACCCCATAAGATTAAAGATGACAAATTCAACTCACAATCTGCCCAGCTTTTTCTATGACTAGAAATGTTTGTGGATAATCATGAATACCCGAGATACTAGAAAAGGTAGTGTTCTGCTTCTGTACCTTTTCTCTGAAAGGCAGTGGAAACACTTGTGATTCAAGCAAGAGAGCTCAGATCTGTGCTGGGCTATCATTACTTGAGCGGAAGTACGCAGAAGATGAAATGCATGTATGCAGCAGTGAGTGCACACAGCCTCCTCTCTGCTGTTCCCTCCCAGCATGCTCGTTTCCACTCCAGATCCTCCTTCATCTTTTCCTCAAACTGACCCTCCACATGCTCATCAGCATCACAGGACTGAATTAATCAATAGCTGCCACATCCCATGAGAGGGGACAGACACATGTTCAAAATGACCTCTTGGCATCATACTCCTAATGACACTGTATGTATTCTCCCTCCCTCTTTTGCATGTTGTTTTAGACTTATGTAGAATGTCATATTCTTTGAAATCAGAGCACAAGACTCAAACTCCATAGCATCAAACAAAAAGGTTGCACATTGCAGGGGGGAAGTACAGTCACTTTCAGAAAAAGTCTGACTAATCGGTGGGATCTCACATCAGAAAAGAGCCTCACCTTTAATAAAACACATGGTAAAAATCACGTATTGAGTTCACGTTTTTGTGAACTCAATACAATTAATCTTATTTTTACCATAAGAATTTTTTCTATACTTCTATAGGGCGGTTTGGTCAAGGAGATGCCCTGAAGAACAAGCACCTGGTGCTGCCACATCAGTCTCCACCTCTCTTGACTCAAATCCTTCCAGTTCCTAACCAACACTTTCTAAAAGTATCTCCAGAGCCAGGCTGTGACCTTCTACAGAGCACCTGCCCTTACTTCACATTATAACTCAAAAAACTCACTCGAATACTAGGTTTGATTACATTTCTAAATTTGTAGATTTATTGCTATTCGCCACCAAATGCTAATTAAAAAGAAAGAATTGTTCAGGCATTGCAAGCAGGTTTTCTGTCCTTTTGTGTTGTCTATCGACTGTACTCACTTCATCAGTAATTTAAAACAAACAAAAAGCAACAAACTCAAACACAGGTGAATTCAACATATCTAGTGTTATCTGTTGGCTTTATATATATATTGCTAAAACCACCTACTGGGAAATATAAAAACCCCATTAAAACTTGTGTGGCTTTCATTGTCTTTTAGCTAAAATAAATCAAGTAAACAGGCAAAAAAAAAAGTTGTATAAAATAAAAAGGCAACACTTTGTAGATTTGAACGTGGGCCAAGGAGAAGGTTTAATTCTTTTTAGCCTTTGTAAACCCAAAGCTAGTGATTATCTATACCTTATGCTACACAACTGTAACTACAATTAATGCTTTAGGAAACTGCATACCTCATGTCTTGTATCAGAGAAACCCTCAAAGTAGGCAGAGTAATTCCTGTATCAGACTTTCGTCTTTCTGTTCCAACAGCAACTAGAACACAGAACATATATGAAATTAATACAAAATTACAGTAAAGGTCTGTAATTTTACATATAGCTGAAATCAATCTTAATATGCTGGTAACTGCAGCATTTCTGTACATTATCATTAACTATATCCTGGAAATGTTGAAGCTTCATGCTTCATAGAGTGCTAATTCCTTCCTTAAACCAGCACTGAACTCCGAGATTTAACAGCTTCCTTTTTTGTATGCGAAATACATCAACATAAATCTGTACAGTGATGAGTTTTATTAGTAATATATTTTTATGGAAAGCTCACAACTGAGAATGACAAGATAAAAATCAAGCTGCAGTAGCATATTTGATGTTAAGAATGCCACACATTTCTGTGCTCTGCTACTCCAATTGAATTGCTTTGTGGTGGCACATTTTGCTCCCAGGAATTTGTGCCTACCAGCCAGATTGCTTGGTGTACTATTCATTGAAACTTATTGAAAAGTCTTTTTATGAGCGAGACTAGTCTGCCCATAGACGTGTCTTTAAGGACTGATCATACAAATTCTCATCTGCAGGATCTGGAGGATTGGAAGATGACTCACTCAAGTTCAGAGACTTTTACTACAATAGCCAGCAGCAGCCTGTGGGCAGGGAGATATCAAGGTCATCAGAAAACCAACCTCTCTCACTACATAGAAGTAATTTAGTGACTGTAAAGGACCAAGCCAAAGCATACGCTGAGCACCTAGACTGACAGAGATTAATTACACAACTCCTGAACTGTACTGTCCACGAGTGTAAAGATTTATTGAACACATTGGGAGTTAGAGAGTTATTCACATTGGGATTGAGAGACAGATTATGATCACTGAAGAAAAAAAAAGTCAGCTGTATTAGCCACAGCTCCACACCTTTAGTTCCTTCAGAAATCACCTCCTGTGGAAGCACTGCTTCTTATACCTCACCCAGTGCTGGCTAAAAGGTAGCAAACAGACATTAAGTGATCTTCCAGAAAAGGATAAGCATGCTCATTTGCCTCAAACCACATCAATCTGTTTTGTCCAGACATCAAGACATCTTCATAATTATTATGAAATATAATCACTGTTCCTCCCAGGCCGAAGTTCATTCAATGTGATGGAACCTGAGAAAACTGCCAAATACTCACCTGGAGACTCTGCACTATGCTCTTGTTTCTCTTCCCTCTCCTGGTACTGAATTAAATGGGACCACAAAGCAGATTTCCCCTGAAAATTGAATATGTAGTATATAGCTTTAAATAAATCAGGCAGAAGAAAAGAGGCCAGTAAACATGAAAAAATAATGGGATGGCATTTCAGCAGACCAAACATTCAGTAGTGAGAATCAATTCTTCTCTCTTGGGCCATGAGACCTCAGGAAGAGGAGAGGACCATCTCACTAACCTAGCAGTCACACCACCTGCCATTTTCTTTGTCTCTTCCCTGGCTTTCCCTTATGAAGGGTGAAAGACAAGAAACCAAACACCTATTTGACAACACCACTGCAATTTCCGGAGGTACGTCTCAAACAAAAAAACCACCAAAACCAACAAACCAAACCTCTCCCAAAACAAACCCAAAAACTCCCCAATCCCTCACAAGATATGAACCAGAGACTCTGAGCCTAGAGACACCTCTCACTTTAAGTTGAAATGACACCACTGAGAAGCATCTTAAAAAGTAGAGATGGCATTCAGCATTCGCTAGTGTACTGTACGCAGTCCTTAGTTTATAGTTACCAACCTGCTTGACCTGCAGACCATGGCTCCAGATTCTTTCTAGTAGATCACAGAGACTGGCAATCAACGTATTTTCCTCAAGGCCTGTTATGTTGGCTTCTCCATGTCCCAGCTCAACTGCTTCATGGCCCATCTTCTCTACCAACATGCGTTTAGTCTATTAAAAAAAAAAATCCTCCAAGGTTTCTAAGAATGTTATTCAAGAAGGGCCAGAATTTAGAGATGAGTTTACATAAATATGTTTAATCTTGAGACCATTGCTAATGGCCTGACCAGAGAAGTTTCAAATCTCTTTACAGAGATTGTAAATTAAAAAGAATAATTAAAAAAAAAGTTTGCACCATTACTCCATACTGTCCTGTTTCGATGTATTTTTATACTCTTCATCTATTGTCCTATTCCTACACTGTTGATCTGTTACCAACTCGTATCAAAAACAGTGTACAGAGCTAGTAGATACGTTTTCAGTCTTACTCAGTATCTGGTTTTGATCTTGTTACAGCTATCAAAGTTTAAAACTCTAATAAATACAGTAAACACAACTGACACAGAGAAATTTTATTTCCATGGCTATAAAAGCTTATTAGATATTAGAAACTGCTATACTTTGTTTGCTCTGCATAAACTACATTCAGAATGGTTCTACGTGCTAAACACTTCCTTTTTTTGACTGTGGATCTTGAGCAGAGTATGTTTAGGCTACCTGTACAGATGAACAACTAAAGGAAATCCTCCCTAAAATGTCTGATCATGCTGATTCTTCTTCCTGTCCTTTTTACTCATTTCACAAACTTTGACTGCATAAGCAGAAGAATGAGAATACCTTCTTTTCTTTCCTAGCAGTTGAAAAACATAACCCTAAAGAGACACCCACCCTGCGATAGCTTGGTAATCCAACAGACCAACATCATTCTACATGTGAAGGTCTTCCAGGACGCCATCTCCAGCCATGATTTAGGCTCAGTGTAATGAAGAGGAGAGCAGGCAGTGGGAAAAGGGGAATTACCTTCATACGACATTCCTTCAGTAATCCTTCCACAAATTTCCAGTTGGTCTGCGCAATCACAGCTGGAGAGAGGTCTGAGAGTTTAGGCTGCCTTAAATTTTTTCCTAAACTCCTCGCCTCCTGCATGTACTTCTAAAAACAAACAGAATAATTTTAGATATTGCAAGTCAGAGGGATTCTCCTCATCCTAATCCTAGGCAAGCAAATGCTGGTAAAAAGGAATAAGGGACAACATCATGATTTGTCTGATACTTAGGTGCTGGGCTGGAGAAGTGTAATGTTCCCTTTTGACAACAGAGAAAGCAAGATATTTTCCTGCGTGTAACTGAAACAGTCCATGTTAGCTAGTGAATTGTGCTGTTAACCCCTAGCACAAAGTTAGACACAGCAAGTGCATAAAGTGCGATACCTTTATTCAGCAACAAAATAAAAAATGTCAAGTAAAGTTTCCTTCTATTGTTATTTGGTTTTCACTTAAACAAAATTTTAAAAAATTAAAAGCCATTTGTCTAATCTGTTGCAGATGCTACATGAAGGGAAAAACTCCTTTGAAAAGAAATCATAAGAAAAAGAAATACAGCTAGAGAAAAAGAAAGATTTAATCCATTATTTTTCATCTGGCCAGTTCATGTAGAGGAAAGAAAACTAGGGTTGATTTATTCTTAATTAACTTCTTAATTACAAGTGAGGCCTGATTTAAACAGAACTGACATTTAACATCATTCATGTTTTTACTGTGGGGTGGTATAATTGAGAAGTATGCCCAAAAATTTGTATGGTCTTAAAAAACAAGAGACAGTTATAATAAAAAAAATTAATAATAAAATTCTTTTAAACCTTCCTGCTCCATTGGCTTACTTTTCAGGGCTTTTTTTGTTGTTTGGGGTTTTTTTTTTTGCTTAATAAAAAAAAAAAAATCAACAAAGTGTCCTCTTCCCCAAATGTCAGAGAGAGTGCTCCATGCTGAGCAAAGCCAGAAGTGTGCTGCATTTGTGTGTGCAAATATGAAGCCTATCAGAAAGTTGCCTAAACATTACTAATGAATTTTTTGTTAAAAAGCGTAAAATAGTAGAATGTTGCCAAATATGACAGTCTTGAAGCATAGTGCTCATAGCCTGGTGTGGGCACGCTCCATTTGTGTTTTTATCCAGTTAATGTTGTCTTTTTTGGGGAATGGTGTGTGACAAGGACCACTTTTCCCCCTGAGAGGAGCAGACCAGTGCTCCTGCTGGCTGGGTGTGCTGAGGACACTATGTCTGCTGCATTCTAAGAGCTTTCTGTCTGGGGAGAAAAAAAATTATTTAGCAAAACCAAAACCAAACACATTGAAGGTAATAAAAATTGCACTTTTTTGGTGGTTTTTTGAGGGGTTTTCTTTTGATAAATGGGGGAGTACAGTTTTTCTGACATGTTAGAATTTTTTCAATACAAAATTTGGACATGAACCACTACACATCAGCCCCATGGGTCAGACAAGAATGTTGGGTTCTGCTATGGAAAGCTGTGTTAAACAAAAGTGCCCAGCTAAGTAATTACTAGGTAATTATGGTTTCACTAATACCATAAGGTCTTAAAAATAGTTGAAAAACTACATGAGAGAATAAAAAAGAAAAAAAAAATAATCATGGGTGATGAAAGCATGTCTTTCAGCAAGCAAGCTCACTTCCATCTAACACAGTGCAAAATTAGCAACAAAACCAGGAAGTAGTAATACAAGAAATATATAATCAAGAAATCAAATACTTCTTTTTAAATGTAAAGGGATAAATAAAATCCAAAGTGTGGTTATAGGCTGAAGAGTACAAAATGTGGATAACTTTATTCATTGTATGCCTTGTTATTATACTAAAATAAAATAAAAAATGATTAACAATTGTTAGTTCAAGGGAAGAATAAGGGTGGATGAAATGTCCAGTTGATTTCCCTTTGCTTGTTTGTCAGCATCCACACACCACCACCCTTGTGCATGCTGTCAGGGAAGACAGCAGGCCTGCCAGCGGCCTAGCTCTCTTCACCAAAGACACAGGCCCTGACAATATCCTTGTGTTCTCAAGAGACAGAAAAAGTTACTCATGCTGAGAGGATCTTAATAATCACATTCTCAAAACACAGTGTCCTTGATGACGGGGGTACAGACTACCCTAAACCAAGAAGTAGTTATGGGAAGGTACTTGGGAGTAACGGAACATGTTAAGAACCAGCTATAATACAGCTGGTGTGTGGATGCTTTTAGGCATCAAAGGTAAATTAACAATATTTAGCTATAACATATGTTTATCAGAACTCATTATAATCACTAATCAATCAGTGGGGTGTAAACAGCGTATGTAACCAATTAGCAGTTTTGCAGCTTGCCATGTTTGCAGTAACAGATGTTTATAATCTGTGTGATTTCACCCAATGAATGACTTCACCTAAAATTCATATTGAATTGCGTGTTGCCCATCACTGCTCTCCGCAGGATGTGATGATCCAGCAGTCAGAAAGCAATGTGTTTTGGATTTGACACCATGAGCTGAATTGCAAGGTGAGCACCATGGGAAAAAATGAAGCAAACCAAAATTCTCATCTTTCAGCCTTTGGAGCCGTCATGTTTGCCAGGGAGTTGGTGTGGAAGCCCAGAGCTGATTTCCAGCTACTTTTCAGATTATAACCACACTTACAAGTGCTACAGGGATGTGCTCATACTCTACAGGAAAGGGAGAGGTTTGAGATGCAGTGAAAACAGCAGCTCCTCACACTAAAAACATCGCAAAAGCAGCTTTCAACAAGAAAGACTAAAACATACCAGGCAGCATTCTGAGAAGGATTTTTTAGGCGGCCGTGCAGGAGGGGGTGGTCCCTGATCCCACTCCCAGAAGGCCATTGAGTTCTGACGAAGCAAAAGCTCCTCCGATGTCTAAGAGGAGGCAGATACCCCAATGGCAGAATAGCCAGAAAGAGGAAACAAAGCAGAAGCATGCACATGATCCACAGCAAATAAAAGAAGAAAGTAAATACATGACGAAGTATTGAAAAAGCTCTGCTGAGATATACACACAAGGCAAAGTTAAAAATATACTTGCAAAGCCACGTTAGCAAAAATAGTAACAAACACGTATGAGTGCTGTTTTGCTGTGTTTTCATGAAACATCATTCAAAGATGCCATTTCAAGAGTCCACTCATCTGTTTGGGTTCTTTCAGAGTGGAAATGCCAACACCAGCCAACATTATGCAGCAAGATTTAACACAAAACAGCATGAATGTTTTATTTTTGCTAGTGACATACAAAAGAAGCACATGGAGATCAATGAAAAAATATGGCAGAAAATACTTAATGAAGGACAAGGAACTGAAAAGATGGGAAAGAAATGTGTGTGAACGATATTTACAAGATGCATGGAGTTTCCAAGCTTTAGGTATAAAAAGGCCCCAAAGTCTTAACCTTTCAAATAGGCTTACTCATGTCAGGAATCTATGCAAGAGAGAGAGAGAAAAAAAGTCCTTAAAAAAAAAAAAAAAAAAGATTAATGTCCTGCCTCATTTGCCTTTACAGCACTAACATTTATTCACAAACTTGACTTTTTGCAGACCTTCGCCCTGGCTGGAGCTTGGCAGCTGCACCCAGACAGGCACCAGGGCTCTGCTTTCTGCATGTGGTTACACAACTGGGCTCTATATCAGCAAATAAGCAATTTTCCTGATGACAAGGGGGATATCCTATTCCAAAATAACAAAAGCATTTTATTTCTGTTGTGCGCTTTGAAGTTGCACAACAACATGTACAAGCATCTGTGACAAGCAGTGTCAAAACAAGATGGCTGCGGAGACCAGCAAAAACCTTATGGTCAGCAATTAAACTGCCTGAAGTAACAAGACATCACTTGTGTAGACCTCACCTGGATGACAAGCCTGTGCCACCTGCTGCCGACACCACTTACCTCCCTCAAATCGTTTTCCAGCCCAATGTGCTCCGAGTGCTGCCGTAGGCGGTCTTTTCTTCGCTGTGCGGTTGTGCTGCGACTGGCCCAGCGGCTGGGGAGTCAGAGAGAGAAAAGGCACATGTGAGTGGAAAATATTGTGAGGGAATGGATGGGTCAGGAGCCAGAGGAGATCCGATGGGTCTGCAGTCAGAGAAGCAAAAGCACAAACTTGTAAGTTGCAGCAGACGGGGGTGCAAGCTGGCACCTGACCTCCCCATGGGAAACCACATGGCAGGTGACAGGTCAGTGCGCACCTAAGGGACAAGAGCCCTGATGGATTGTGCCCACTGCCTGTCAGGGTCTTCACTGTACTTAGTTACTCAACAATGCTGTTATGTGCTGCATTTGCTGAAGTTTGTTAAAAATGGTGTCTGGAGGAACAAACAAGATAAAATTACATATGTTTGAGTAACAGCCTGTGATGAACAGGTGTTGCCCCTGGGGGTTTGGGTTCCAGATAGAGCTATACAGAGGGAAACCTCAAGATGCCCTCATCAAAGACAGAAGTGTGTGCTTGATGAGCCCCTCCACACAGGGAGCATTGGCAAGGACAGCAGTCTCCAGATCCCAAACCCATCTATTTCTGTGGGCATACCAACCAGGAGCATATGCACATAGTATCTGGGATCTGAACTACTTGAGTAAGGAGTTGCAGCTGGTGACACCTAGGCAGATGTGTGCCTGGAGGAAAAAAGCCTCGCACAGAGCTGGACTTGGGTCCTGACATGTCTGGAGAACTGTCAGGGTGGGCCAGGAGACGAACCTGACCCAAGAAAAGTACAGGGACCTGACACCTAGTAACCAAACCCTCCCGTTTCAGAAGGAAAGACTTTGCATACACACACCTAACTATCTCCACCAATTCCTACAGTGAAGTGACAAAAGACATAATTTTGGCTAAAATGCACAGCTAAAAGGGACCAAAAAGAAAAAACAGAAAAGAAAAAAAGAAAAAAAGGCACAGGAAATGCAGTTTTTATGGTTATAATTGAACTCTTTCCCTAGTTTCCAAATAACGTCAAGAAAATAATTGCAAATGAAGAAATAAACATCTCAGTCTACATGTAATTATGGTTCAGCACCTTGCCACCCCAAATGACAAAAAATTTATTTATAAAGCAAAGTAGCCTCCAGTCTCTAGTAACAAATTGAAACAGCCTGAGAGAGCAAATGCTGATACCTTCTCAAAGAATACATTACTGACGTAAGTGTCTTGGCACCTCCGCAGAAGTCTTAAAAATATAAAGCTCAGGAGTTGAATAAGTCATCATTTTTTTCCTTTTTTTTTTTTTCTTTAAGCAACACTCAATTCCTCCTTAGATGACTGAGAGGGAGGAAATAAACCCCCAAGTTGTAATAATGTCAACAAGTAGAAATGCAGTAGAAAAAAACCCCAAACCCGAACACTGGGTAGCAGACATTAAGTGACTTAAGGTACTGGGTTCTGGAAACCTTCCATTTATTGCAAGTTAGTACCACGCCTACATTTCACATGAAAGAATGCCAGTAATACATTGGAAAGTTAATATATGTCAACTGCTTTCCATATTGTACTTTTCTGCTCCAATTTACATATTTTTTGAATTCTAGACAAAGCTTTGATCTCTCTCCGCCTGCATTTCTGCAGTTACTGGAAGATTTAAGAGTTGCTGTCAGTGTCCTTTGAGGGAGCATGTCTCACTGAAGGTGAAAATGGAATAAAAGCCACAGAATAATTACAAGTAATACACTATCATTAACATTTTTCAGTTAATTTCAGCCCTGTACTCCATCTGGGAGAAGGCACAGACCATTCTTCAAATTATTAATCAGAACTGTTGGAACATTTTCAGTATGCAAATATAAAGATCATTGGCTGTTTATGAGCTAAAGACTGCTGCTCATTAGCTGGAGCAATAACACATGTAGAGAGCTGCATGCTTCCCCTTCCCCAACCTCTAAGCTATGGAAGAAGGAGCTGTGGGGGTGCACAGTGAAGTCTGTCCATTCAGATACTGCTTTGAATCTCTCTGGGAGATTTTGTGAAGATCTAACAGCAGATAAGCAGGATTAAGCAGCTAAATCTTTTAAAACCTGTTCTTTACTGGGCCACACAGTTTTCCCAAAATAATGCTTCATTAATAACCATTCTTTTCCCCCTCATCAGCAGATTAGATTTTAAATTACTCTCCATTCAGTCATTCAAAGCGACTCTAAGGGGGGTAAAAGTCATAGAAACTTAGAATCAGAGTGGCTTGGGTTGGAAGGGACCTCAGAGCTCATCTAGCTCCAACCCCCTGCCATGGGCAGGGACACCCTCCACTTGAACAGGTTGCCCAAAGCACCATCCAACCTGGCCTTGAACACTGCCAGGGAGGGGGCAGCCAAAGCCTCTCTGGGCAACCTGTGCCAGTGACTAACCATCCTCACAGGGAAGAATTTCTCCCTAATATCTAATCTAAATCTACTCTCTTTTAGTTTAAGCCCCTTGTCCACCTCTCCCATAGACCCTTTCAGGTACCAGAAGGCTGCTGTAAGGTCTCCCCAGAGCCTTCTCCAGGCTGAACAAGCCCAACTCTCTGAGCCAGTCTTCACAGGAGAAGTGCTCCAGCCCTCTGATCATCTTTGTGTCCCTTTGGACTCCCTAGTGGCCACACAACCTCCCACTGGGTTGCCGAAATCCCATGCAGGTGTTTCTCCTAGCCCTACTGTCAGCTGCTGCCTTATTCACACCTCATCTCTGGCACTGCAGAAGCAGCACAGAGAGTTGTGCTCACAAGGGCAAATGCCTGCTTGTTTCCAACCCTTACTCGTGGACTTTTTAGCTAAACCATTACCTCCTCTGTCACTGTGGAGCAGATGCCAGAGGAGACAAAGCCCTCCTGGCTGGTCCCTGCCATCCAGTGGATTGGAGTGGGGGCAGGGAGGGCGAGCCCCAAGCTGTCTGTCACCTGAGAGCTCACACAGCACTGCCACCCAGCCTACAGTGCTGCCCGAGTACTCCCTGACCCCAAAATTACCCTCTCCCTTTATTTTTTGCCTCTGGAGCCATGAGCATGGGCTACTGGCATATTTAACTTATTCCTCACAGCAAAGGCATTGTCACAAGCACAGAGTCTCTGGGGATGAAGCAGGCGCAGCTCCGGCGCTGTGTTGCAACTGTCCAGGGACAAGCTGCATATGTGAAGAAGGGAAAAAAGGCTTGATCAGTACCCTGCCCATATCTAACTCCCATGTCCAATGAGGAATGCTTTTCAACTCCAGAAACTGAAAATAACCAGTGACATTTCAGCGGAGGGATCAGGGAAGTCTGTGTGCTGACAGTGAAGTCACTATTAATATCAAATTAGACCCCAACAAGCACAGGAGTGCAGAGGCTAGCTGAAATGTTAAGGTGACAGTTGGAAAAGCTGACACCTAACCTGTGCAATAAATGATACCTAACTTCTGCAATAAAAATGGTAAGATAGCATCAAAGCTACCTTTGATGTCAGAAGCCAATCTAGCAAAAAAGCAGCCTTACACCAGGAACTGGACATGCTGTACTGCAATCACATATACGTGTCCCTCTCCTCCTATGTTGCTCCTCCCTTGTCCCCCATCTTTTTAAAGGTCCATAGAGAAATGAAGACATGATCTCTACCCAAACCTGTCATGGCTGTAATGGGCAGGATTTACTGCTGTACTGCTGCTAGAGAACAAGAACGTGAGACCACTTCATTCACAGACTGATTTAACCAATATTGCCATCACCAGGAAAATCACTGTTGTCATTTATAACCTATTTACAGTGATAACAAAGAACCAAGGAAGGAGGCAAATTCACTTGACTACAGGACAGAACCTAAATCTCTTCATACAGATCATCTCCTGAGGCAGACCACTATTTAGGTCTGCAAATCATTACAATACCCCTTTTACCTCTATAGTTCCATCAAAGGAGTTACCTGACTGCATTTCTGTATTCACAAATTAGCAGAGACCCATTATCCCTCCAATAAATTCCCCCGAAGCATGCACGCAGCACCCACACACATCAAATACTGTGCATGTAATCTGCTACGGTTCAGGGGTACCTTGACACAGAGATTCCCAGCCAAATACATGTTGGACCAAACAAATTAAAAGGAAAAAGTTGAAAGCAAAGCTGCACCTGGTCATGGGTGGGCTGACAGGGAATGAGTTCTGCACTGTGAATAAGGAAGATGAAGGCTCATCAGGACAGCTTTTAAACTGCTGATCGGGTGCACAAAAATTAGTATAACACCTTGCAGAGAATGGTCTTGTACTGGACAGGCTGCCTCACCAAATTTATGAAAAAAAGTTATTTAAAAGGGTGGTACCAACAACTACCCTCCTAAACAAGGAGCAGCACTAGCAATTTGCCAGCATCACCCCATAAGCCCTGACCAACCACTGTCCTAAGTGGTATTTAGTTTGCAAACACATTTGAGAGAGTAACAATGTTTGGGGATTGTAAGTAGAACAAAGGATGCAAGGATTCAACAGACATTTTTTCCTTGTGATCTTTAGTCCTACATAGCTATTTCAAAATTACGTATTAGCTGAAATACGTTAACTGCCCTTTTACTGCCTCGCACCAGTCGAGCATAGGGTCAGTATTCAGGAGATTTGCCTGCCAGCTTCCAAGCATACATTTCCTGTCTCAGGAAGCATTTTTAAGCACAGACTGTCAAATTGACTCTATTATTGAAGAAGAACAAATTTAAATACAAGTAGTTTGTGTTTTCATTGCACCTGTCAGTGGTTTGCTATATTAGGTTACCTAATGTATAGTAACACCTTGTTTCAGATTTTTCATACCTAAAAGGTCAGGTTTTGTTACTTGCAGAGTTTAAATGCCATATTGCATGCAGACGGTTCATTGCTGACTCAATTCTTGCTCAGTTAGATGCATTGCAAGGATGCTGCTGTGTACTACTTGAAAGTACAATTGTTTGGCTTAAAGCAGGACGGGGGGAGGGGAGGGCAGGGAGAAAAAGCTTCATTAAAGACAGTCAGCCTTGAAACAGTACCCAGCATGTAGGGAGGTGGAAAAGGAGATACAACATGAAGCACAAAAGACAAACCCTCATACACACAAAAAAAGAAATCAGTTAAACCCAGAATGAATTCTATCATCATACAGAGATTCAACAAAAGGATACCACTTTGCATTATATACATACACATATTAAAAATATATATATATTCTCTAAGGACATTAACCAATGTTAAAGTTACAGAATCACAGAATCACAGAATTGTAGGGGTTGGAAGGGACCTCGAGAGATCATTGGGTCCAACCCCCCTGCCAAAGCAGCTCTCTAGCTCATATTGCACAGAGAGGCGTCCAGACGGGTCTTGAATATCTCCAGAGAAGGAGACTCCACAACCTCCCCTGGGCAGCCTGTCCCAGGGCTCTGTCACCCTCACTGTCAAAAAGTTCTTCCGCATGTTGGTGCGGAACTTCCTGTGCTCCAACTTGCAGCCACTGCCCCTTGTCCTGTCTCCACAGACCACTGAAAAGGGGGTGGCTAATTCCCCCTGCATTCCATGCTTAAGATACTTATAGACATTAATTAGACACCACCCCCCACCCCCCTTAGTCTTCTCAAGACTGAACAGCCCCAGCTTATTCAGCCTCTCCTCACAGGGGAGATGCTCCAGGACCCTAATCATTTTCATAGCCCTTCTTTGGACTCTCTCAAGGAGATCCTTGTCCTTTTTATACCAGGGAGCCCAGAAAGTTAATGAATAAGCATACAGTAGTGCTATTTAGAAAAGAGAAGAACCAGAGCACCAGGCAGATAGACCTTGGATGATTCACAAATTGATGGGGGGGCTGAAGATGGAGGCGACAGGACAGTGGACACACAAGTCACACCATTAACCGGAGCACAGAAGTGGACCAAATTCCTACCCTCCTAATGCACAGATCTTACAAATAAATACTGACACTAAGGTGATGTCAGCAAATCACAGCACAGGAACAAATATTTGGAGAAGCAAACAAGGACTTCTGAAATCTGCTTTATGGGTAAGGACAGATCAGTTGGCTAAAGCCTGAGATTGGAAGGATGAATATAGCAGAATCTGTGCTTGAAGACTTAGACTGCGCCCTCCTTTGACAATCAGTGCAGGCCAGGTAGGACGCAGAGGACAGACAAAAGCACAATACTCACAGGAGCCGGGGTACGAGTGAGAGGGCTCAGGAAAGAGAAGTGGCAGGAAGGAGGAAACAGGCTGGCGAGAAGCAGCAAGGAGGAAAGCAGGGTGCAGATAAAAAAAGGTGGGAAAACTGGACTAAACTAAGAGAGTGGCAAAAAAAGTATAATTTAAGCCATTTTGTAAATATGTAACAAAGCAAAATTTTCCTTTGAGAACCAAAAGAAATTAAGGAAAAAATAATAATTTCAGTTGTTCTTTGCAGACATTCACTACGAATTGCCAGAATGCAAATGTGTCTTCATGCTTGGTGTGCAGTCAGTGTTTTCCTCTACAATATTTAATCTCATTTATCAAGCTTCTTAGTACAAATTAAGTTACAAGGTAATCAATTAGATTGAAAACACAGCTTGTTTCATTGTTTTAATTTTGCACTGTTAGCATACTCATCCTAATTTAAGAATTAGCTAATCAAAAACCATGAAGTGTTTACGTAGCTTGGCTTTTTGTCATTGAAATTCCTTTCCCAGATCACTGTGAACACATCAGCCAGTTGAGTTCCAGCTACAATTTTAAAAGCCTGGCAGAAAATGCACACAGAGGAGGGAGAGGAACATGTAGAAACCACAATGTGGTGCTGGGGTTCAAAAAATGAAACGAAAACTCCAGAAACTGCTGCTTGTTTCCAGATAAACAGAAAAAACTGCCTAAGGGACCGCACCTGTTTTCTCTTGGGATGCTTTCTAGGAGGACTTCTGCAGAACTCACTGCTTTACAAGGTTAGAGCAGCATGGATGGGCCACTTTTGTACCCAAAGGAAGCTGTAGGTGCTGTCCATAGATTCAGAAGTTTATCCCATAACGTGGGGGATGTATCAAAGATGATGAATGCACATGGAGTCCCTCAAGAGGGACAGTGCTGCCTGATGGGAAAGAGGAAAGAAATGGCTGAAGGTCTCTGTTTTGTTTTTTTGTGTTGGTTTTGTTTGTTGGGTTTTTTTTTTAGTTGCTGTTAGGATTAATTGCTCTTTTCTTCACAGAAAAATAATATTTATTTTAATTTCTAGAAATATTTTGATACAAAAGTTTTGCTTAAGTTTAGATCTGCATCTTCTACAGTTAGTGTTCCAGTAGTTTGGGTCTAAAAGAGGATTAGGGAAACTGTATACCAGGAAACCTATTCTCCAGTTTTATGGAGGTGTCAGGTGGCTCAAGGTGTGTGTTTTTTCCTTTGTTTGGGCTTTTTGTTGTTTGTTTTTTCCCCCATTTGTTTTGTTTTTCAAAATTTAATTCCTTTTCAGTAAAGTGCAGTTTGGAGTTATTTTCAGTGCAGTTCTTGCTTAGCTGAATACATCAAAATATTTTTACACCACAAGGGAAGAGGCAAAGACAAGTCCTAATGTCCAAGCACACACCTGCACTCTGGCCAAAACAGGAGCAAACATAAAAGGAGGCTCTCCCAAGCTACAAACAATGAAAGAGATGAGAGAAAGCAGCAAGCAGTACAATGCCAGTTGGGGCCAGAGGAGCATCAGTTCACTCCTTTGTCTAGCCTCTTTTAGAGGACATCCTGGGGGAGAATGAGAGGAAAGCAGCAGTGTGACAGAAGTGGGGCAAAGCACACTGCTGGGCATGGCTGTGGCCTGACAGATGAGAGATACTAGGCTTCACTTCTATGACAGATTTTGGTGTTTTAACCCTTTTTTACCATTACATACGGCAATGTGATCAGCATTTGTTTCCAGCTCCATTTAGGTGGAAGTGATCCAATATGACTGTCAGCCTTCCCTCTGTCCCCAAGCTCTGCTCTCCATGCCCAGCAAGGAAGAGCAGCCAGACACCTCCTCTCCCAAACGCAATTTCTGTCCTGGTTTCAGCTAGGATTGAGTTAATTTTCTTTTCTAGCAGCCAGTGGAATGCTATGTTTGGGAGTTAGGATGAGAGCAGTGCTGATAACTCACTGATGTTCTTAGTTGTTGCCAGGCAGTCAAGGACTTCCCAGTTGTTCATGTTGCCCTGCTAATGAGAAGGTGGGGGGCACTCAGGAAGATGGGAGGGGACACAGCCAGGACAGCTTGGGCTGTACATCCTGAGTTGTGCGGTTTGGTGAGAAACTGCATTACATGTCACCAGTTTTGTATATTTTGCTATAAAGCCCTATTATTATTATTTCTTTCTCTCTCTGCTGTCCCAGTAAATGGTCCTTATCCCAACATGCAAGGTTTGCTTTTTGGTTTTCTTTTCCTTTCCCTTCTCACTCCTAATTCTCCATACACACACCCTCTCCCTAAGAGTGGCTGTGCGGTGTTCAGCTCTTGGTTTGGTTCTCAGCCTGACCACAGGAAGGGAATATCTAGATAACATTATGAGTTCTAGTAATATGTTTGCTACTTTATCTGTCCAGAAAGGAAAGCAATAATCTGATTGCTGACCAGTGAGGACAGCTTTTCATTAAAACAGCTCTGAATTGGTTTATTTGTTACCGTCCAACAACAGTCAACTGCAGCATAGAATTTACGTTTTTTTTTCCCGTACAAATACACTCCCTTACAACATTCAGGACAATATTTGCTAGGTAAAACTGAAGTCTGCAAAAATAATTCTCGTCTACATAGCAACATCCTTTGTGTTAACTTTATGAACACATAATAGCTACTCCTGAAGTGCCAGGGATGGAGCTGAAATGCTCTCTTCTACCACCCGCATATGCAAAAGCCAAGTTCTATATCGAGCATATCTCCAAGAAGCATACTAAGAAATTCAAATTAATGGATAGCTATACTTCAATTGATTTTGTGGTCAAAAGAATTATGCTGTATTTGCAGAGAACATGAAAAGACTATCTGTGTTATACGTGGGTGTAAATTCAGCAGAATTTAGTGTCTTAAATGAGAGGGAAAGAGAGTCTGCTCAGCTGCTCACATAAAAAACCAGGATGCCGAAAGATATAAACAGATGGTCTTGAGATTTTCCAATTACAAACCTTTTTGGCAATATACAACTGGAGGAATTCCAAACATTTGTCACTTTGACACTGCTTTGCAGTAAGTAATGTGATTTTGGTACTTAAGAGATTCGGAAACATGCTGCAATTTGAAGACCAAAACCAGCTATCTAATTCAAAATTATCACTCAAGGAGTTAAAGTCTCATTTTAGAATAGGTACCAATCTATCAGAAGGCATAAGGGAAACAATTTTTTATTGGATGCCTATTCATAAATTCACCTAGATTCTGCTATACAGCCACAAGATAAAAGCAACTTTGAGCACGCTGGGCACACTCACACTGTTGCTGACACTGTAAAGCTGAAACCCGCCATAAGGATAAGAAGCAGAATGCTAAAAACAGCATCCCATAAGATGAAGAAATCCTCCATTCCTTAAGGTAACATTACTCATAAGCTTTTGTCGTGGATGGCAAGAAGCTGGCAAACAAAGGAAATGTGAAGTACGCATTCCTCTCTTCGGCTGTTTTGGGTTTTTAAAAAAAATATTTTGAAGAACTACAATTCTTTAAGCATTCGATGCTTAGGGATACCTTATTTTATCATTAACAAGCCTTATTTCTAGTAGGTTATTAAAAAGGGATTAGCTAGCACTGGGGTGCACAAAAGGTATATAAATGGAATTGAGTGGGCACTTCATAAATGTCTAAAACAAGAGCTAGCTTTAACATTTGGACAATCACAGCTTTTGGAGCTCTCAGATTTATCTGTGCTCCCATATTTTGACCTATCACAGAAAGTGGAAGTGAGGGCTTGAGCTAATAATTTAAGGAAGTAATAAGTGTTGATGCACAAAGCTTCAACTTTTGAAGGGGGGAGAACCCTCCCTGCCCCTCCCCAATCTGAGGTTTTGAGGGAAGAAAGAAAAAAACCACAAACATAGAGCACACATTTTATAACTGCATAAATGTAAAGCGTATCAGTACACCGGGTTTTTTTACATTACGTAAATCAATATAAAATTTAGGTAATTAAATGCTGAATTCCCCAGCCCTAAGTACTCCTATCTTTATATCAAAGTGTACTACAGAAACGCATCAGATTCAGAACCACAGGGGGGTTGGAAAGGACCTATAGAGATCATCTAGTCAAATTCCCCTACTAATGCAGAATCACCTAGAATGGGCTGCACAGAATCACGTCCCGGTGTTTTCAGTGTCTCCAGAGAAAGAGACTCCACACACTCTCTGGGCAGCCTGGAAGAAGAGAAACCCAGGTACAGAACCACATACTTCCCTCCCTCACCAAGTTACTCTTACAGGTTAGTGCAATGTGGAAACTGAAATAGAGCCATAAAGATCTTTGGGTCACATAATAACAGATGAAGACAAAAGAGGAACAGAGTGGGCATTAATTTCATTCTGCACAGTGGTCTGGAGATTTCAATACCAAAATTTCTTTCTGAATCTGAATTTTGGCTTGGATTTCCAAATTATCCTGTTTGCTGAAAAAAATTATTATGGCAATGACAAAACTAAAAATATGTCTGAGAAGACACAGTACTTTCAACTCAACAGAAACTAGTACAGAGGAATCTGCCCCAGACCAGAGGTAATGCTTTCAAACATAACCCGAAACCATAGTTATAACTTAAAAAAACCCAGTAGCCCACAAAAACCAAAAGAGAGCTGCTAGCGTTCATTAGACTAGTCAGAAGTCATCCAAAATTAGGACTACTGTCCAATTATGGGAATCTTTTATATGAGAAACCTGCTTTCAAATCCAGAAAATAAAACCTGTGCTTACTTGTTATTGGTGGGTCCTGTTGCCAAGACATCAGATTGCAGCTTTGGGAAAAATCCTTGTTCATATTTCCCTTGGCCAATCTTCATATCAAGTAAGTGTGGGTGGATGGCTGTGTGATCAATCTTCATCAGCCGTTGCTCGATGGATTGGGCTGCAAGTTACAGTCACAGGTAAACAACCATGTTAGCAAACCACCTGAAGACACATGCTATGACAACTGAAGTGGTCATGCTCTGATCACTGAAAACACCCTAAGAAGTTAAATAGTGACTTTAGACCCAGAAATCTGTCGCTTATAAAGCAATGAAACATTTTTGCTGTTGCTTTGTTATTTTACTCTTAGTTTCTTCACCTAAACACACCTCATATGTATGTTAGTTTTCAAACAAGCAGGTATTTATGGGAGCCTAGCAGATGGGTTATGAATTGGCATGAGTAGTGCAATCTTTCCCTGAAATGCAGTGTTTGGCTTTAACACTCTTTTAGTAGAATGGAGGCCTCTGAGGCTGGCTGCAACATTCTGTGGGGCTGGGCACCTCACTTTGCCCTAACAGGTCTCCTTGGGCAGCACCTGAGTTTTGCAAACACCTGGTACCTATAATGATCCTCCTTCTGAAATGAGATATGCCATTACTGGGTGATGGGCCTTTCAGCATATTACAATGACGGAATAAATATGCAAAATTTGGAAGCTAAATCCGTCTTCCATTTGTCAAGAAACACACAGAATGCCTTTCCTATTTTATAAAACTGTGATTGGAAATAAGCTGTTGTAAGATTTACGTACATTATCATTAGCAACTTGGCAGTTTTTTGTTCCATCTAAAACAAACAGCAACAACAACAAAAAAAATCACTTCTTATGATTTTATTTGGGAGAAAAGGACTTAGTAGTGTGGGATCAGAAGGTTTGAAGGGTTCCAAAAAACATAGGTTAAAAAAACAGGTGCTGGATCAGTGGTAGGGTCACACATATTGTGAATGGTAAATAGGAAAGAAGGTTGCTATTACTATCAGTTTGCTGCTGTTCACAAGACAGAAAATGAGGTTCTGGTGCCACAATATCTACCAAAATGAGACGCTGAATGGACAGTCGACCTGCAAATTAGAATAAGTTTTAAATAAAAAGTTAAGCATTTCAATTTCTGCCATACTTGTAACAATTAAATCACTCAGAAGGAATTAAAAAAACCCCAACAAACCAAAACCAAAATACATGAGAAATGTATTTGCCCCAGTTCATTAATACATGATTCAACAAATTTAAATGTTCAATTTCCCTGTATTACTTGGAAAGGAAATAAATACTTGCACAGTAAGAAACTCAAGTGTGATTTGAAAATTAATCCTGACATTGTATGGAAAAAAATCCAACTCTTAAGTACACAGGGTATTGTTCCTTCACCCTGAGTATCTATTGCTGGAGCTACTAAATATGCCACACAGGGTTTGGTCCCCAGCATGCCCTGCTGCTCTAACCAAATGGTGTAAGGAAAAAAAAAAAGTAAAAAAAAAAGTAATTTTACAGGAATGGGGAGACAAGGCCAGTGGAACAGACACCAGGGCAAGCTCCTTGGCATGGCTGGCACGGGTCCTACCACCACAATGAAGGAAAGCTCTACTAGCAATGGAACAGAAGCTGCCTGAAATGAGGAACAGTGAGCCCAGCTCTGTGGTGCAGTTTGTGTTTATTAAAGGCACCAGTCTATTAAAGCTCAAAGGGAAGATAAAAGCTCTGTCTGTTTTTAGTGCTTAAAAGCATGCTGAAGTTTTTGCCTAGGGAAAATAAGGACACTGCTGAATCCTTCTCAGGTAGCTCTGGGGCTTCCTCACCAGCTACAATGCTCAGATGACTAAGGACCCATATTTCTTTGGGGCTGACATTGTACTTTTGAATATTTTACAAGCCCATTGGAACATACCTGCTTCTTTCAAAGTGCTGCATTTCTGATACTTGGATGTCCGCAGTGCAGGGGCCCTTACATTATACAGCCTTATTTTCTCAATTCGGGAGTCAAAAACTCGCAGAAAAGGGTCCTTCTCTTCCCACTGGGAGATTATCTTATTGTCTATGAAGGTTGCAAACATCTGTGTTTCAATGAAGTGTGAAAGGAATGGGAGGTAAGGCTCAGGTTGGTCCGAAAGGAAGGAAGCCTGAAATACAGAACAGCTCATTAGTACCATGTTCCCATCTGGCATCAACTCTATGAGTCATCTTGCGCCAGAGAACCAATCCAGGAGCCAACAAGGAAAGTTTGAATAAGACTTACCCACCACAAAAACACCTCTCAGAGAGGGGTGAATGCATCTACAAAGGGGTTTTGCTCACAGGTTACATCTTTGGTCATGCTGTGAGAAATAAGCAGACAGGGAGGCTTCATGACAGCTAGAGCAAAGGGGATGTGGAGTTATAAATATAGTGCCTGTGCACTACCTATACATATGATAGCAGACTGCCTTGGGACCTCCAGTCTGCACATTCATGCTTGGGACCAGATCATTAAAGGAAAGTGTCATACATATCAAGGGGTGTACAGTGCTCTTCAGCTACTGTTCCTTTGTGAAGTTAAGGAGGGCAATCAATCATGAATTTTCAATTAGAAGTGAGTGTGTGCCCAAGTGCTGAATGAGTTTTGAAAACCCTAACCTTAATAGTCCATTTTATTGGAAAAGTACTAGCAGATATTGCCTTAAAAACACCCTCCTTTTGTATGCTGCACTGTTCAATGTGCAAATACAGACAAGGCCAATAAAGGCATGGCAGCATTTTTTTTTTTTTTTAATCAAAGACTGACTCAGATCAATATTTAGTCTGGTCCTGACTGTTTGTCTAACATTCTCCTTAGAGAAGGACTTCACAACTGAAAAAAAACCCAATGGCTAAGAGTGTTACCTACTTTGCAAAGTCACCTGGAAATAGTAGCTGTACAACTTTCCAAACGTTTCTCATTCCTTTCTCTGGCCTACAATCTCTTTATTTCCTCATTTCTAACCTTTGCTTCTTTTTCACTCTTGTGTACACACTACCAGTGAGTCATAACAGTACTCTTCTGCCATAAGGATACAATAACCTTCTACAGAACACTATCCACTAATAAAACGCTCTGCTGTGACATTAGGAAATAAAAAAGACTGAAATCATGTTTTGTCTTGTGTGTGCATCTCTTCTCTCAGCAGAGAGAAAAAGAAGGAAGAAAAAAGTCACTTTCCATTGCTACCCTTCCACCAAACCCATAGGAGAATCCCCATCAGCTGGGCAGAAGCCTGCCAGCTTAGTTTGTGCATGCCAGGGCAGCTCTGACCAGCTCAGTGGATCTGCACTAATTTACTCTGGCAGACGATCTAACCCTGTGTAATCAAAATGGACGTATCCCTCAGTGAGGCAGATGAAGAATGGTAAAGACTACCTAGGCATATATACACAATACAGCTATCCTCCCTCCCTCCCAAAAGCACTTTCAGATGGAAAAAACGAATACACAGCTATCTTTACTTTGTCAAAGTTTTGCATTTGTTCCCTGTTTGTCAGCCATGACTCCATATCGGGGGCAGCCTGAATGACGAAAGCCTCATAGTCTGCAAACATCTGTGTGAAGCGGTTGGCGAAAACCTCTCGAAGCTGCACGTTCAGTTTGTAGTCCCTCAGCTCCACCTCCTCACAGGGCAATTTCCCATCCTTCTTCTCTGTGAGGGGAGCAGTGATGTTAATTTTTTCCATTGTCACACCCGTTCTCTTGGCAAGGGCTTGCAGGCGGGCAATCGTCTCGTTGCCTTTCAGCAGCTCATACATGTTGAGGGCATTGCTCGGGATGTTTCCATTCTTCTTGTCATTCACCAAGTCGCTAAGAACCAGATTCTTGAGTTTGGTGGCGCTGTCACTGCAGTGCAGGTTACCCTCTGGTGGGATTCCAAATTGCAGGAGAACCTCAGAGATTTCCTGGATAAACTCCAGCTTATTGGGGAACTGGGGGAATTCCTCTGGCAGTTCAATGAAATGGTTATCGATGTCTACAAAGCACAAGTTTGCCTGAAATACAAAGAAAAGTGTCAAAGCAGATGCTCAGCACTGAATTGGCTCCTCTGCTAAGTAGCCCTGCTTTCCCAGCGTGCTTCCAGACAAAAGGCTAAGAGCACACATGTGGTGTGTCATCTAGCCTGTGACATTTAAGACTTCAGCTAAGCTGGGGGCCAAGTGGACGGGAACGATTTAACAGCTAAATAAAGCCTCCCGCCCCCTCCTGTTGTCCTGGGACTTACAGATCCCAAATTTGCTACTACAAAGATTTGATATCACCCTCCCAGATCAGCCAAGGACACACCAGCAAGCAGGATGTGCAACACCACTTCTCAGACCACGTAAAAACCATGTGCCACATCTCAAAGGCACATTAATTTTATCAGGATCCAACTGCAAGAAGCCTCTGTAGCTGTGCTACCAAGGAATGAGATGTTCACCGAGATAACATGATGCTGCTATGAGCAAAGCTACAAAACAGGGTCCCATGCAAATCCTTCAGGATGGTGTCTGAGTATAGCTCATCCACTGGAGGTCCTATTTCCCCACCCGCTCCTACCCACTCTGTCCATAGAGGCTTTTAATCTTGGCAATTTCTCTGCCCAAGATTTAAACAGAGTGCTCTTAGACAGCTTTGCTATGCATGGAAATGGATCTCAGCCCGTAAGATTAAAGCTAAGTGAAGACATGAATCTAGTGGGGCAGATAGTTTTACTAGGAAAGTGTCAATGGAGGGATGAAAGAACCCTACATGAAAATTTATGACATTGCAAATGCACCCTCAGGAATAACAGCAGAATGGAAAACAATAATAGATCTTCTAACTGTGGCTTACATCTGAAAGTCACTGTCTGATGAGTGCGCTGTACTGGATAAAATCTTAAACCAGGTCAGACTCCCGAGATGCTGAGCTCCAAAGGGCTTTACCCTGGTATAAAGCTGCAGAACAGGAGATGCAGGAACCCACAGGGCAGCAGGTGTTAGCCTGGCTTGGTCATCAGCACAACTCCTCCACCTTTCCTGAGGCACTTTTACTATTCTTGACTTCTCATCAAACACCATAGACTAACCTTCCAATTACGTGAACAGAAAGGACTTATTTTCCTCCTTCTGTGAAAAAGTTAATTTTCAGCAGGACAATACATCCCAGAGCAAACATGGTTATGATATAATGGATATTTCAGGGACATGCTTGAGATTATTCACCTTTCACACAGATGCTTTAAAGGGTACTAGGATGTGCTTGGTAAAGCAGGGGTATCCCTTCAGCTCACTTTTCTATAATACATTTGGACCAGATGAAGAAAAGCATTTCCTCAAACCAAATGACTTAACTATATAGCTATTAAAGAGTTGTGGCATACATTAGTACAGTTCTTTAGCTCAGGGACTGTCTATCAATATTTAATTTCAAAGGCTTTATTTCATCTCTGCATATCACTTACAAAATTTGAAAAATAAGATTTGGATTCAGAAACCCCATAGAGAACTGGTCTCACATACTCTTCAAAAACATCTGATGATTAAAGTTAACGTGAGAGAGATTTGTAACCTTAAGACAGCATAACAGTCAGTTGTTGTAATTTTTATCTCTAACAAGCAAATGGTTTATATTTAGACCAAGAGCTTGAAAAGTTAGTCCCTGGCTTGAACAATAAAGGAATGCTAAAGCAAAGAGTGCTTTGTCATGTGCTCACATGCTTAAGGATTTTTTATTTTTTATTATCTAGAGGAATTTGAGTTTCAAGACACTTCCTGTTCAATGGCCCCTCTTTCTTTCCCTTTCCCACACTTACTGGACTTGGGGTGTTTGTAAATGCTGTGCTGATATTTTTCATTCATTTTTCAAACACTGCAACAGGGGGTATGCAACATCCCACTATTACTCTTCCCTTACTTAATTTGTAATTCAAGTGATACTGCAAATGCATCACATTAAAATTTTAACTTAAGGAAACTGACAGTTTAATCTGCTAACTAAACGCATATGACTCATAATTTTAAAAATGTCGGTAATTATGTAATATTATCATGGTTTTACTGAACAGCTTAATTAGATACCAGCTTCATTTCCATACCAATGCAAATTTGATGTGATTGCACCATTGTATCCACAAGGTAACACTTGAGTTGCACTGTTACATGCCACCTTGGCTATGAATCAGACACCTCCATCTAACACCCAACATAGGGATTAAAAACATATTATCCTTGCCCTGTGTTTACTGCTCCACTTCCACACACAAACTCTCTCTCCTGCAGTTGCTCCCACCTGCCTTCTCAGTAAAATCACCTATTTGCACACCTTAGCAACTCTGCCACCAGAAGAGGTCCCTGTGTGGAGCTGAGCACAGCAATGCCACCTTCATGAGATGTTGCAGCCATAGTGTTGATACCAGGTTTCACACTGATTTTAAGAAGAAATCCAAAGTAAAATGCACAATACGCTTAAGAGATGGGTCCAGTCATTATCTCAGACGCAAAGAGGCTGGCAAAAAGACTTTGCAGTATGGACAGCAATCAGTGGCCAGGTTAAAATGCCAACCACTTTTAATTACCTCGGTCAAATTCTGAGGAGAAAAATCTCCCTTTCACCCTCTACTACCACTGATTTTAACACCTAGATAAGGAGGACAACCTTTCCTTTGTTCTCTCTCCAGGGAAAATTTTCACTTCCCGTCGCATGGGAGGATGGAAGACCTTCAGTCCAAAAGACTACAACCGGTGTTTTAAAAGCAGGGGGTGGAGTATGTGTGTACATGATTTAAAAGGTTCACAGGCACAGTATTAATGCAAATCTGGCTTGTTTGAGGCTGGGATGCTGGTGGGACTTTGACCCAGACAGGAACATGTGGGTTAACTCGTGGGTGGGATAACGCTGGCAGGACAGGGTACATGTCGCATCAGCAGTTTACACCATCTAGTAACTGCACCTGAGATCCAGGTTCATAAAGACAACACCCAGATTAAATGCTTTTTAGCCCATATAAGACAATAGGACTGTGACGTTGAAACCTTGTGAGGTGTGTGATGTAAGGAAACCAGAGAAACTTTCAGCATCACAGCAAGAAGCAGAAGCATTTAGAAGTCACTTTAGTGACACTTGTTAAATTCAGAAACAGACCTAGAAGGGCTGTGGAGACTTCCTCCACTGCCTCGCTCTACTGGAAAACAGTCTTCATTGTGCCAGAGGAGCCTCCTAACACCAGGCACAGCATCTTCCAGCAGGAATTCACACTAATACTAATAACATATTTCAGGGTAGCAACACCAAAGGTGAGAGACTGACCTCCTGAGGCAGCTCTAGCTTGGAGCGGTCAGTTCCTTCCTTGGACTGCAGCCCCATCAGGTAGGGAACGGGAGCATCCAGAAAATGCAGGAGAGAGGCAGGAAGGATGGGGACGTACACATGCTGCCACTGAAATGGGAACAGAAGTGTCGTGATCCCCTCTGCCACTGTCATCAGTCGCTGATAATCTAGTGGGAGAGAGAGACAGACATTGAATTATCTTTTGAAATCTGGTTGGCAAGGATATCAGTGACAAAAACAAGACAGAAATCACGTTTATAGGTCAGATGTTCTTTTGAAAATAAAAGAGTACTTAGAAACCTTAAACATTATTTAATTCATCAAAACTTGTTACAGTCAGGAAGAAACTGCTGAATGTTAATATCTTATTGAGATCTATTCCATCATTAAATTAATTTATTAAAAATATACCAAAAGTTCTCTCTGAGGTACAGGATAATAGTATTCTGATAAAAAGCACAGATTTTTACAAGGGAAAAGGAGAAGAAAAAAGTGAACTTAAGGAAATATTGCAGTAAGACTTTCTCACTTGCTCCTGTTTGCCTGCTTCTGCTCCACTTGCTACTACTTCTAAGGATGAGTGTATTTTCCAGGACCTTTTGGTCACAAAACTCCAAAAGTTTGCAGTCCCTAAGTAGTTAAAAGCATATTTTTAAAAGTAAAATCCAAACAGAAGCCTAGCAGACACCTAGTTCTCAAAAATATTCTGCAGAGTTAGCATATTTATATTGAATTATTATCCTAAATTGGCCGTGTTTTGGTTTGTAAACACATTTTTTTTAATTAAAATTTAATTCAACACAGCTAAGCTGAAAGAATATTTCAGAATTTGGATAAGAACAAATTATTTCTCAAATATCCAGTTGGCACGATGCAATACCAAAACCTATTTGTTGATATAAATGAGGGAATCTGAATTTGAGAACACAGCTTGAAAAAAAGTTTAAAAAAAACCCCAATCACACATTGGTATTAAAGAGGTGGTCATCCTTACAGCAAATCTCAACCCCTGGGTGCCACAAGCTGCTGATGAACATGAAACCAGATAGTTGCTTTTATGCCACGTTACAGCACCTTCTGCATCACAGACAAGCAAGGGAAACAGTTCCAATTCCCATCCCATGGCTCCACCACTTGTGAAAGTTGCTCTATTATTTGCAAAAGGGAGCTGTTCCCCCTTGCCTTCAGTGCACAGGTACATCATCAGTAAGCAGAAAGAGTGGCAGAAGGGATGTCTCCACTGTGGATATATCCAAATGCAGTTCTCATCAGTGCCAGGTAAATCTCAGGAGCTTTGGCTTGAGCAACCAAAAGATTGGACAGGTTGGCCATGAGCCAGCGGTGTGCCCTGGTGGCCAAGAAGGCCAATGGGATCCTGGGGTGCATCAGGAGGAGTGTAGCCAGCAGGTCAAAGGAGGTGATCCTCCCCCTCTACTCTGCCCTGGTCAGGCCCCACCTGGAATATTGTGTCCAGTTCTGGGCTCCCTGGTATAAAAAAAGACAGGGATCTCCTGGAAAGAGTCTAGAGGAGGGCTACGAAGATGATTAAGGGCCTGGAGCATCTCCCCTATGAAGAAAGGCTGAATGAACTGGGGATGTTCAGCCTTGAGAAAAGACTGAGAGAGGATTTTATCTGAAGTGTGGGACACAGAGGGAAACGGCCAACCTCTTTTCAGTGGTCTGTGGAGACAGGACTAAGGGCAATGGCTTCAAGCTGGAGCATAGGAAGTCCCACACCAATGTGCGGAAGAACTTTTTGACAGTGAGTGTGACAGAGCATGGGAATAGACTGCCCAGGGTGTTGTGGAGTCTTCTCCTTCTCTGGAAATATTCAAGACCCGTCTGGACACCTACCTGTGCGACCTGTCCTAGGGAACCTGCTTTGCAGGGGGGTTGGACTCAATCTCTGGAAGTCTCTTCCAACCCCTACAGTTCTGTGAATCTATGAATTTTCAATGTCACCAAGAGCAGATCCTTGCTAACACCTGGGTGGTTGCCCATCTCTCCCAGCTCTTCTGCCCCACTCCATGAAATAAAGATACATGTATCTGGTTTTGAGTTAGGAAAGAAGGCCTTTTTCCTCTATAGCCCCACAGACTGCTTCCACATGGATAGGAACCTAGCACATCTCTTCCCATTTCCCCAGCAAGCCAGTCTGATACCCTCGCAGGGACAGCAAAAGTGCCATCATCTGACACTGCTCAGCTACTAGGAGGTCACTGGGAAGATGCACTTGCATAAATATGCAAGTTAAACCAACAAATTGCATAACCCACTCTCCTTCTTGATAGCACCTCTGTGTGGAAAACCAGCCCTGGTCAGCAGAAGGTCAGCTGGCAAGATGAAAACCATTTTTCATCTTGTCTTGCTAATAGCTAGTCACTCAATCTCAAGGTTACACCTCAAAACCATTCCCAGCTACAGATCAGCCAGTTATGAATCTCTCCGTATGGAATAGTCTGTAATTATACACCACCATTGGCTGTCTTGTTGAGAAGCACTTACACAGAATCAACAACATCTCCTGGTGAAACTTAGGTGTCTTAGGTGTTATGACATTTCATAACTGAAATCTTTAAAGGTTAAAAAAAAAATCAAATACAGAAAGTAGCATGTCTTAGTATGTAGAAGACAATGTCAAAATCTGTTCTGATCTACACAGCCATGCGAAAAAACAGGTCTTCACAGGGAAGTTGCACATATCTTTTTGGATAAGGGCCTTCACTCTGGAAATATGTATTCACTCTTCTTTCATGCTACAGATACTATTTCATATAGTCACTAGCACAAGTTTTGTAACCAACTTGCTAAAAGGGAAGCTTTTTTTCAAAAAACAATTAGTGATAAACAAATTATTAGGCTAATTGTAATCATTCAACAGTATTTCTTAGCAATTAGCAGTGGTGATAAACAATTCTGTACCCAGCAGTTTTCACTGAAGAGAAGGAAGCTCTCAGGTTCCTCCAGAAAAATGATTGAAAACAACACATGTGGATATAGTTTGATATTTGAATAATATCAAGAAACTCTAGTTACTTTGTAGTTGCTTAAAAGCCTGTACAAAGTTAGACACCTATCCTTTAAAGCACAAAGTCTTTTTTGATGGAGAGATTTTTTGTACCCAACAACATTTGAGGGAAGTTTATGTCGTTGCTGAAGACAACCTGGAAACAAGAGACTCCTCCATTTCCCCAAACCAGAGGGACAAAAAGAGGCTGTAGAAGAGGAGGAAAGAGGAGTAGGAAAATAATGGAAGCAGATGAAAAGCAGAGACATTTTTTTCATTATAGACACAGTATAGACAGTGTGCACTTGCATCAAGGGGTAGAATGTTTCCAGATGCTATCTCACCATCACTACTAAACTTGGATAACCATCTCCAAGCCAAGTTTTGCCTGTTATTTTATGAATGAGAGGCCCAGATAGAAAAACTATTTTCTGACCCTACTCCAAATTTCAGAGCTAGAATAAGGGATTAGATAGTATTCACCAGTATAGGAAGTGTCTTTGGAGAAAGGCCTGTTTCTTGAGCAGAGACAGGACATAAAATGCCTGGTTTGCATCCATCTGAGATCAAGAAACATCCAGAAAAGTTAAAAAAAGTAAAAACATTGTCTGGGTGATATCCATAGAAGGTCACAAACTCAGAGTGATGGATGGCTCAAATCAAGGCAATTTCCGAGATCAGTGAAATAAATTCCTTCCTCTGCTTGGGGCTCACCCACCTCATGCAGTGTACACCAGGTTGGATGCAGTGAAAGGACCTGCAATGCCAACAAGACTATTGCTGCTTTAAATGCACGAGCAGAAGGTTGCAGCCCATGGTGATGGCTCACAACTGGCCACTGCCACCAGAGAAAAAATTTAATCTGTGCAAAATCATCCCTGAGTACAGCAATAAGTAGTGGGCAGATCTCTCTTTGCTGTGCAGCTTGGAACAGCGGAGGAAGGACCCAGAAGGTCTGGAGACCTAGTAAACGTCTTACACACAAAATGCATTTTTCTGCAGTGTGCAGTTGGGCTTTCATCTTTAAACTTCTCTTATACTGGATCTCCTTTTGATCCAATTGCTCCACCTCTCCTCCTTGCATTGCTATATTCCTTTCTTCCTTTCAGTTTTCATTTCTTCTGACTCCTAAAGTGACAACTTATACCACAGGACTTATTTTGCTTGGCAGCTATACCTGCATCCCTCACCCAGCCTTCTTGGACAGGGAAATATCCTCAAGCACAGCCCCTACAGCAAGTTCTTTGTATTCAAAGTTAAGTCCCTTATTTGTACACATGACATTTTCCAAGGGAAACTGCTCAGGGAGGATAATCCCAAGGCAAAGTGACCTCTATGGCTTTTATTGCAACTGCTGCTTTCTAACAACCGCTTAGCTGGATTTGGCATGGGTCTGTCTCTCACACTTAACCTTCTCCCTAAGTGAAGAAGGATGTGACAGAGTTTAGTTCAAAGACTCTGGATCAAACCCCTTGTTCTGGCAGCATCTGCTGAGGGCCCTAGGCCAAGTCCTTGTATCTCGGTTCCCTGTGCAGGACAAGTAACTTCTGTGAGGACCCACTCTGCCATGGGTCAGCTATTCTGCTGTGTGAGCATTTCAGCCACACTTCAAAAAAGGTCTGAAAATATTCATGTGATTTGCAAGGTACAACGCAATGCTTAAAATATAGATTCCTGTAGAATTATGAATCACTATTTTGAGCTAGAGATGGAAATGGTTTCAGCTTTTGAACATCACTCACTACAAATGCAGGGTTTATTTTTCTGAAAGAGGAAATAAATGTGACAAATATTTGTCTTGATGTCAATTCTCCACAATACAATAACAGGACAATAACCGATCAGCACAGTATTACAACAAGATACTGTGTGTGCTGAAATATCTATGCCAAAGAGCTTTAAGTCCAAACACAGACAGTGACTGAGAAAATAAAACAAAATAATCCTTCTCCTTTCATTTTACAGATTGGGTACAAAAGCTCTAAGATTTTAAGCAATCCACAAAGCTCAACATAAAAATTGCTTTTCCCCGATACAAAAGAGTCTGGTATCTCAAAGTACTTTCTGTGCTGTAGCAAAACAAAAGCAAGGTTCTTGGAGAGGGGAGAGGGACATTAATGTTACTCCTGCACAGAACAGCTAAGATCTCCCTCTTTCAGGTGCTACCTCCAAAACAGATTCAAATCTTTCAGCATAATCAAACAAAAGCAAATTTTACCTGGGACCTTCAACACATGCCCAAGCACAGGATTTTTGTGTTTAGGGCATGCATAAGAGCACACACAGGCTCAAACTAGAAATGGCATTCTTGCTGTGATCAGTAGAGCATTATTCCACCCAACCTTCCCAATGAAAGCACAATTTGGCAGTTTTCCAACTCTGTTCCAGCAGCCTACCAACGGTCAGGTAGAAAGCATACTGCAGAGCTGGATCGTCTAAATCCAGTATAATGCTTTAAAAAACAGGCTGTACTTCCTCCTTCTGTTCCTTAAGTCCTGTTTTACAACCAATTTGAAAGCACTTGGAAGCATTTGAAAAGATGGGTTACCTGGACACCACTTCCCTTCCTCTACAGCTTATTGAACAAGCATAAAGTATAACTGCAGCTTTGCAAAGCCACTTCTTTAAAAATTTATCCTGGAAGATGATAATCAGATGATGTTCCCAAAGAGTACTTTATCAAAAGGAACAAAATTATTCTAAGCAATAGTTTTAAACAAAACAAAGCCAATAACAGAGAAAAATCTTAATGAATAAGAGCTAATTCTTCAGATGGAAACAGCTGAACAAGCTTTAAAACATTCTTGTGACTAACAGCTTTTCCAACATGCTACTTCTTCAGTCAAAGTATTATAAGCAATTGCTGCTCAACTGCTACTTTTTGAACAAGATATATTAGCTGAGCCAGGCATATTGGAAAAACTGGAAAATAAAAATTAATATTTTGCTTTGAGCTCTGAGCCTGAGTCAGGAATGGTGCATGACAGTTGAGAGACCTGTCTAGTCACTTGGTACCTTCAGATCTCTAATGTTTGTATCTCACATGCTGCAGACAAAAAAGGAAATCTGAAATTCACATCTAGGACAAAAATTGTTTATGAAAACAGAAGTTTTAAAATCATATCTCAGTAGCTCCACAGAAGCAATGCATATAAGTTACTCAGACTTCAAAGTGCCCTGGAAGCTTCCATCTTTCATCTGGTTTGTACTCTGGTAGTTGTGATAACTGACATGCCAGACCAGGTGATTTTCAAGAGATGTTCAGTAAAAAAGTGCACACAAATGCTTTAGAAAATGTTTATCCACCACAGAAGTCACCTTGTACCAGTGTTACCTTCAGGGCACTTGGACAGGTTGGTGACACAAGGCTGTAATAATAAGCAGACTGTACTGGGGAACAACCCATGGCATCTCAATGCCCTTCATTCCTGACACAAGAGAGGATTTACCAGCAAGCGACACAGCACATAAATTACAAGATAAAAGCAGAGCAGCAATTTATGCTAATCTGAAAATACACATTTTCTTAAATGGGACTACCCTGCATCAAATTGCCTGAAATAAGAATGAGCCTCTCAACCTGGGGTCAGCACTGACCCAAGGGAAGCATCCCCAGGCCGATATTCATGGAAGTCAATTCTTCCCCTTTTCTCTTATTGGCAAACACTTAATAGAAAAAATAGTCCCTTCCATTTCAATAAATTTCCATTTATACGATTTATCTATGTTACAGCCTGCTGTCTGCAGTTCAGAATAAATTAATTTATGATTAAGCACTACCTTAAGAATTAATTCATGGGAAAATCTGAATTAGCTCCTATTACCAGCATGGTTAAAATAGATTGCTGAGGTTTCCACAGAGCCCATTGTTTAATTCATCTCTCTCCAGAAGACCTCTCAGGCCAGTGGCATTTTGTTACCAATCCTTGGGAAATTGATGCAGCTATTGCAAAGTGTTACTAACCTGGACACTGCTGGAAGCCCAGACATTCACAGTACCCTTACATCTTCAGAGTTACATGGAAGTGCTGTGTTCTGAATAAAATAAAGGGCACTTGCAAGAGTATTACTTCCTACAATTGCATAAACTATAATAAAACAAGTGTGTTTCATAAATGAAAGTCTGTAACCCCCTAGCTTACACAACAGCAGAAGTGTGCAACACAGTGTGCCTTGTTTAGGCATAACAAATATGACTCTACATCTTATTTTTTCTGCTTTATTGGGAGTCTCGTTGTAGCTTGTTTGTCCTTCCTTTGAAAGCTCAACATTTGAAAGGAGCACATCACAATCCCAGCTTTGATATTTAGAGGATGAAGGCTGCAATCTGAAGACTGGTCCTGAAGAACTGCAGGGGAAAAAAAATAATCTAATCCCTCCCTTTGGTTTTCAGAGTCCCATTGTTAAAATTTTGTCCCATTGTTGAAAGTCGTTTTTACATGCAGGAACATGTAACCTGAAGCCACCGGAGTTCTGCTTCTAGTGCTTTCAGCTACAGCTTTCTGCATCACTTTTTCAGGCCGAAGTCTGCACTTAAGGCAATCTATCACGCCTACCCTCCAACAGAAGGTTTTGATTAACTCACTGGAAGTCCATCCTGTCTCCATTAACAGTAAGGACTTGTCTTTTCAGTTCTGCTGTTTAGGTGCAAGCATGTGTCTCTGCCAGTTACTCAGCTATCCTTACCTTGTTCCCTGTTTTGCCCTAACACTGCCGCAGCATCGTTTGCTGCTCCCAAGCTGCACATATGTCCCAGATCTTAAAACTGAAATGCTTTGGCCATAGTGGCTTTTGCCCAGAAGGACACTATTATCCACACTAGTGGTTCCCAAACTGTGGTTTGCAGCACCAGATCGCTTTAAACCATAAATTTGAGAGAAATTGAGGATTAAGGTAGTTCCCTGCAGTCCAAAGCATCCAGGAATGAAAGAGCTTAAAAATGAGCTCATATTTTATACCAGACTCTTCACCTCTCTGCTTGACCACCTCAGCTGCAAAGTGAAGTTACACTCCCCTACAATCCCTTCATTGTCCAAAGTTGTGGGACACCACTCATCCATAAACCACCATGAACAGAGCAACTGCATAACCAAAGTTGACAGGACCAGCCATGGTAAAAACAGCTACCAACTGGGTTCTGTTCTCAGCACAGAGCTGTGCCAGACAATCCTGTATCATGCTGGGAACGCATCCAGGGCAAGCTGAGTAAAGTTACACAACACCCTCACCTCTTTCATTTAGTTAGAAGCCTTTGTTCAAGCTGCTGGAAACATTATGCCTCAGCTATGTGGTTAAAAATAAACTTTTTCATCACAATCTCCTTGCTCACTAGAACTAAAAAAATCACTTCAGAAAAGACAATACAGTCTCTGTGCTACCTTCCTGTCAGCCCCTCGCTGCTGCTGTCACCAGATGCAACTCCACTTGACCAACATCCTTCCCGCAGGCAGCCCACTGCCCATTCTTGAATGAAAAGCTTCCTTCCAACAGGGCTAGGAGAACCACAAAAAAGTCAGCTTACATTTCCCACAGATATTATTAGCAGCTCTCTCACTGAAACAGTTTGGTGAACTGAAGTAGGTCTTGGTTCAGGGCTCTGATTTCTTGAGCATGGCATCATTTTGGTGAACTCTGACTTTGGGTGAATAATGCTCTCTTGCTTGAAATTGCACCCTGTGGATGCAAAACCATCTTCTGCTAATCTTCTGTAGAGTTTGGTATGGTTGCAGCAAAGCCAGGCCACTGGAAAGATGATCCAGTGAGCCTATCCTCTTTAAAGGAGAAAGGGAAGGGAGGACAAATACACGAAATCACTCATTTGTTACTTCAGAATAAGCGATACAGAACCCAAAAAGTAATTTCATATTTTGCCTTGAAAAAACTTGCAGTTAAGCATTTCTCCCTGATGGATCTGAAAGCTTAGAAAGGAGACTTCAGTCATAGCTAGCCTGGATATATCTCAAACAGGAAAAGAGCTGCTTTGTTTTCTCTTTCAGGAACCACAAGGCTACCATTTAAAAGTAGCCGCAGTGCGCAATTAGCCAAGCATTCAGCTCTCATGATATGCCACAACTGAGGCGTTGCACTTGACCTCCACTCCACATTCCACACCTCTGGGAACCAGCATTATGATGCTATTTACATAATCACAGTATTTCCCTAATACAAACTGCATGCTTTGCCTCACGTGCCATCAAATTCTATCTGATAAAGAAGTAAAGGTAAGGTCAAGGACATCCCTAGATTAACCAGTAATAGACCAAGAGGGGAAAAAAAATAATCTGAATTTGGATGGGCAGAGAACATTAATTTTCACTATCTCATTTTTATTTAAAAACAAAACAAGAAAACAGTTAAATCAAACAAAACAAGTTGAAATGGCTTCAAGTTATGCCAGGAGTGGTTTACATTGGATATTAGGAAAAATTTTGTCACCAAAAGGGTTGCAAATCACTGGCTACCCAGGGACATGATTGAGTCACCAACCCTGGAGGTATTTAAAACACATGTAGCTGTGGCATTGTTTAGTGGAGGACTTGGCAGTATTCTATGAGTCTGTGATTCTAAGAAAACAAGTAAACCCTTAAATTCTAGACAGTAATGGGAAGAAAAACAGCTATTTATCTAACTTCTGACTTTGAGTCAAAATTATTTAGTGGATGCTTTGTATCTGTCTTAAGGACTATTCAAAACTACTGTATATGCATGTTGCTCTCCATCCACACAAAATATTACTAAAAGGTAATCTGGCAAGCAGATTTTTCCTCATGTAGCTAGCTTACAGTAAAACTATCTCAGATTTCAGTAAGTCCATAAGCAGGGCCCAGGGTGGGAATGATAAGCAGGGATGGCAAGGCATTTCAGTGGTGTTACTGCTTAATGTCCAACTGTTGTCAAGTGGCCAAGGCAGCGTAATTCAAACTGAGGAAGAAAGGGGTAAGCACATATGACAGAAGCAGAGAGGAGGAGAGAAACAGCCTAATCAAAACTAACAGCAGGATTTCTGCTCACACTTCAAACTGAGAACAGATAAAGCTCTTCATTTTCCAACCTTGAAAGCAAATCCCTGGACTCCATGAAGTGCTCCACAAAGAACTAGAAATCCTTTCAATTTAGTTATTTGTAGAACTACCCTGCTTATACCTCCCTGAACATTTTTCCCAATTCTTAGTCATTTACTCATTAATATTATTATTACACACTTACTGACCTTTTCATTTATATGACAAACCCAAACATTCACTTCTGGAGCCTGAAGGTTCATTACCTATACTCATTTAGATGACTTCCTATCCTCTCTCTCCTTTCCATTTCAAGCTGTTTGCTGCTTAAACCATTTCTCTTGAGAAGTCTAGGCACACAGCACCTTTCCCTTCTTTTTGTCAAAAGGTACACAAAAAGGTACCCCCTGCTTCACAAACCAACTCCTGGAAATATTTCACCCAAAGCATATTTTATTAATTTAGGTTCAGCATCAAAGAAGCCATCTGGGAACCCAGAAAATATGGACAAACATCCAGTGAGACTTCAAGAAACCTCCAAAAGTCTGGACAACCCCTAGAAGTCAGTAGGAAACTTGAACGTGATTTGTCTAAGCACTGGTGCATTGCAACAGTTGGAGCATGTGCCTTTTGGTACCCAAATATCACCAGGGCTAGACTCACAGCTACCAACATCATGCAAGGAAGAAAGCCAGAGGTGTAAAACCTCTGAACATGCCCAGCACTAAGCTAAGGCTCCAAAACTTGTAGGAGAGGATTGCAGTACTGCAAAAAGACACTGCCAAAACAGAAAAGGTACAGGCCAGATTTTCAAAAGCTTGCTGTAATCCTTTGATGTGGACAGGCCTCTGTGCAAACAGCTTCTGCCAATGTAGCTAGCCTTTGCCAATTGCAATCTTAAGTGCCTCAAAAAGCATCCTTGTCAGAAAAGTTCCCAAATAACTCATGTAGGACTATGAAGGGATGCCTTGTAACTCCACTCAGGTCCAACCCAGCATTAACACTTAAGCCTCTAAGTGATAAAAAGTTCTCAGTGCTTTAACCACTACACAGGCTGGAAGAAAGCTCACCAAGCTTCAATATACTGCTGCAAATTTAAAAAGAAAATAGCAAGGGTGTTTTCTGAAAGATGTATTACTTTCTGATGGTATTTTTGCAAAAGACAGGATTAGTTTCATGCTGGCTCACAGCACGATCAAGGGCAATGTAAGGATAGTAATTAAGTGAATTCTATTGCTTGCTGTCACAAGTGATAAATACAATGCATAATTAAACAAGCGGCATCTAAAATGCCTGGAGGAAACAACTATTCAGTGCTTTCATTAGGATAGATTAATTTCTCTCAATTTTTTTTTTCATTACATTCTCACGTTTCACAAATCTGAAAATTAACAGCTTGATATTAGCTCCTGTGGCTGCTGCTGCCCAGGAACTGCCCAGTGGGAACAGACCCAATGTGCATTGCCAGATGAGTACCACCCACCTTGTGAGTACAGAAGGATCTGCATCTCCAAAAGAACACAGGTGAAAACCTGGACCAGGTTCTCCAGGCCCAGCAGCTCAAAAACCTCCCGTAGTGGGTAGTCAGAGAGTGGCAGCTCGTTGGGCCCAGGTCTCTGGCAAATGATGGGCTCGTAAACCCCATAAAACTTCAGTGACCTTCCTGGGGGCGGCAGGGGCACCTCGTAAAGGATGTTGTGGATGTAGCTCTCCAGAGGCAGAGGCGGTGGCTGCTGGGAGGTCACCGCCTTATAGAGCTGGACCAGGAACTTCTTGCAGGCTTGCATGAAGGGCAGAGGGGTGATGAGACATATGGATTTGGAGACATAGAGTGTATCTCTGCTGATGTCGTAGGAGTTGTACCGCTGGAGCTTGGCAAGGGAAGTGGCATCACCCTCATCGATACTGCTGGCCAGAGAGTCCATGCTGCACGAGGAAGAGGCACAGACACTGCTGTATTGCTCTGCATTGTGCATCTGGTAAAGCGTTTGCATGGCTGTGCAGATCTGCTTGCTCGTGACCTCCTCGTAGAATGTGAGCACAAACCCGTATGTGCGAGAGCCATCTTCCCTGGTGATGATGAACGAATGGAGCTGAGGATCTCTGTTGTCTGCCTGTGTCCTGAAAGACAACCCTTTGGGCATACACAGCTAAGAAAAAAGAAAATAAATAGATACGGTTATCTAAGAAACAACTTTCTTTTGTTACTCTTGCATTACAGGCACATTCTTCTTTTCCACTGCATCGTAATGATTATTAAACAGCATCCCCCTTGAAAGTAGCCCAACTGCCTAAAACTGATGCTACTAAAAAAGATAGGTATGACTGAAGAAAGGAAAACACCCTCCCAAATCACCCATCTATTAAGTCATGACTTATTTTCATTCCTTTATAAAGTTATTTTCCCTACAGAATAACTTTTGTCTCATTTATTTAAGCATCATATAAGAGGCACCCAGCTTTGTTCTCATTTGTGCATATTATTCCTACCATTCCTCTCTAAAATCAGAGAGTCAAGAGAGCATCTTATAAGACTGAATTAAAATTACAGAACTCTTGAAATTCACTGATTTCCCCTAATTTTCTTAAAAGAAAGCAAGAGCTGACTGACAGCTATTACATTTACTTTCTACCTTAAGTGCTACAAAATAGCTTACATTGGAAGAAGGATGGGGACGGGATGGGAAACCACCCAAAAAATCTGTAAAAGCCTAGTTTTAGATCTGTCACTCAGCAAAATCTTTTGCAGTTATTTGACTACACTGGATGTTTCTCTGTAACACAGCCCTAGTGATAGGTATCTCAACACATTTTTCCAGGCATTCCTCAGGAATTCTATCAGCCATCTAATACAAAATAACCCAACATCCAGTAAAACAGGTTTGAATGTGTGTAAGCATGAGGCTCCTTACTTTTCAGATAAACCAGTACGTTTATAAGTGAGGAACTAAAACTTCCTTTGTACCTTCTGTCTGAAGAAATAAAAGGAAAGAAGATAGGGAGACCCTTCAAAGTGCTCCTCCTCTTTCAAAAGGCAACATCAGAAAACAACTTTCCCAAGGGACATGAACCTACATACGGCTGAGTGCATCCCCTCCTTGATTAGGAGTAAATTCTTCTGGTGGCAGAAGAGGTCTAGAGAAATAATTATATATTTTCAGGATTTTCATTCTATCCTGAATTTCACCCCTGCATGTTACAGAGGCCACCTGGCAGCTGCATGAAGCTGTTACCAGCCCAGCTGGGATTTAGGCAAGTGGTCCAGACTCCATTCATAACATGCTGGCAATCCCCTAAATTATCCTGAACAGCTCTTATGTATTCCTCTAAAGGGTAATACATAGAGAAATTAGGATCCTGGAACTGGCAGAATAATTTATTCAATTGATGGGATTTGCTATCATAAATCATGAAACTGCAGTTTGAAACATTCTTGAACAGCAGCTTCATTTTTATTCACAATCTTTATAGTTTATATTGAGGTATTAACAGCAGTGCCATGGTTAAGGCAGTAAAGTAGTAGTAAAAAAATCCTTGTTTCACACTTTATTAAATTTACTCTGAAAACAAACATCTCTCAACCTAATATTTTGGCAGGCTTGCTTAATAAAAAAATTATGTCTAGAACGTGGGCATTCAATGGCAGCTATAGGCTTATCAAATCCAATCAGGCCAAAATCATAAGTTCTGTTCTCAACATTATCAAAGATTATATATATATTTTTTTTTTCACTCTACCAGAATACTTGAATAAGCAAAAGATATGCATAAAAAATTCAGACCAGCTGAGATAGTTTCAGAAGGCTGTATTAAACAAATTTCCTCCAAGTCTTAATTATTATTCCCCCATACTTTAAACACTCAGTGTACACACACAAAAGGACACCCACAGCCTGGCATATGCATAGTATTGACATTTTAAGATGCTGGCAGCAAAGCTTGGCACAGAGGCTGCTGTTGTTGTTAGACCTACAAGACTACGCAGGAAAAGGCAGAGAAAGAAGGTGGGAAGAGACCACAGCAGGGCAGAATGACCAAGGCACTTAAGAAGCCAAGATCAAAAGGGGCCTGGGCTCATTTTCTAGCAATACATAAAGCTTCAAACTTGTAGTTAATGCATAAAAACTTTCATCTTAGTTCCTTGGACATCAATCACTTCCCATCTTGTCTGTGTTTGTCACATGCACCACAGGAGAGCGTTGGGGAAGAGTAGCTTGAGACGTGCCTGGGGGGGTGAAAGCTTTGTCTGCTGGTGATGCTGGCTGATCAGTAATCTTGAATAATTTTCTGTGTTTTTACACAGATGAAATAAAGGTGACTGAGTGCCTTCTTGGCATTAGTCAAAGGACAGGGGTTTGGTTTTCAAAGCACTTTATATTTAAACATATCTATCAGCAGAAAAATATGGAATTAAACCATGCTTGTGATAAGGCGTGGTTTGTAGACGCAAAAGGAAGCTGCAAAAAAACAGACAAAAAGATATCAACTAATCCCTACCACACCTCTAGAAACGAGGAGGAGATAGCCTTTTTCTAAATGCAGAGGCAGGACACACACATGCTGCAATCCCTCCTTCCACCCATCATCAGTAGCAGATATTTCTAAATGAAAGGTCCCCTCAAGACCACTGCCCACGAGTACCAACCAGTTCATCCATTAGATCTTCTCTTTCACTTTTTAAGCCCCTGTATATTTTTCATGTTCACAACATGCTGGAGCAGAAAGCTCCATGCTCAAATTGTGCCATGGGGAGGGGGGGGGGGGGGATGGTGGAGAGATGCTTTTCTTTGTCTAAAGCCTGCTCTTCCAAATTACACTAGGCAATCCCGAATTCTTTTATTTCAGTACACGACACGTTAAACGGACGCTTTCTCAGACTGCACAAATACAGGTAAAGATTTACATACCCTGATGTAGGCTAAAATAGGAGTTTTATTTCCTAAAAATTTCACTTTCCTCTCAACTGAGATCTTAAGTTCAGTACAACATATTACTTGCAGAATGGCCACCAAGATAGTATGTGATGTTATGCAGGGATAATCGCAAAAAGCAGTGGGGAAAAGAAATACTGCCCTATTAAAAAGAACTCTGTACTGTTATATATACTTTGAAAGCAAAAGAAAACATGAACTTGTAGGCAGAGTGATTGGGACTTCAGGGGCTTATTTTTAAAGCGACAGGATGGTTTGGGGAGAGAACTGAAATTCCTCAGGTATCCAGCAAAGCCTGGGCTCTCACAAGTTAACTTTCAAGGATTTATGCATTTTCTTCTCTGAGGAAAATTGCTTCTGGAAGCTCACATAAAGCAAACACATAGGCAGAACTAATACAGCAGGGTAAGATCAGAGAGGCCAATAATTGCCTCAAGGGATTCAGTGGAGGTGGGTATTACTTTAAATGATGTTTCAGATCAAAACAATAAAGTTTTTCAAAAGATGATTTAAAAGACCATTAAATACTGCTGCTGTTGGTATATTTTTTTTCCTCCAAGACACATTGCAAATGAAAGATGTATTCTTCAGCTATTTAATTTCAGCTGAATGCAGCTGAGTTCTATTATTCTATTTTAATAGATCTCTTGCTGGTTTTAGTATTCCATTTTTATCCGATAATATGATCGCATCTCATAAATACTAGACATTTTCAACTGTAATGTGAGAAACAAATAATAAAGCAATTCCAGCTATTACCTCGTGCTGCCACACTCCTGCTGCCCACCTCCCACCACTTCTCTGAACACCCCCAATTCAAAGGCAGACCTAAAAGGCATAAGCAGGCATGGCAGTTGAGTTATTACCATCTTAACTGAGCTGATAAAGCAGCATTTGGAGTCCTTCATGCCTTCTGTATAAGCCAAGTGACCTGTGCAAATACCACACTGTCTCCACCAGTGCAGACTTGGAAGCAAAGGACAGAAACCACCAGCTGTCAGCGGGCACAGGGCGTGATCAGGTTCATCTCTGCCATTCTACAGGTATGCAGTGCCACAGCATCAGTTCTCTGTGTCTCAGCTACTTCCACGGCTCCTATGTTTTCACATTAAATATTTGGCATGATATTCTCTTCATGATTGCAGAGTCGTTCCAAATATATTTTTGCATTTGCAAAAGCCGTCTTATTGTGGATTTTATGTGTTTCCCATCTCTCCATCTCCTGGGTGAGGGCCAGGTCTTGTCTTCATACCAGCACCATACAATGAGGTTGGTTTTGAAGTACCTAGTGTGTAGTCCTACCCTCCTCGAATGTGAAGCATATCTAAACTAGATTGGGGAGAAAGGGGTTCGCAAATTTTCCAAGTTTGAGTTAGACTCAATATGTATTTTTGAAACCAGGAGGAAACGGTAATATCGTTTAATGTTATTCTTATAACAACTACTTACCTTTAGGTTACAAAACTAATAGAATTTACTGTACTGGGAAACTTATCTCAAATACCAGTCATCTGTAGTCTTTGTCAGGACTTATTCTTAACAAGTGCTTTAGTGATTTTGGAAACATCCTTTGAATGTCAGCTCTTTGGGAAAAATTCCACTGGATCATCGGTCTTTTAGTTGTCATTGTCCCCATAAAAAAATCCAGAAATTGTTTTTTCCTCCCCTCTCTGTCCCCATTCACAGGATTTATCCACACAGACAAACTCACACCAAATTTAGATTAAAGCTATACAGAAGATGCAATAGCGAAGAGGTGCCATTGAAAGTGACTATCATAGAATCATAGAATTGTAGGGGTTGGAAGGGACCTCGAGAGATCATTGGGTCCAACCCCCCTGCCAAAGCAGCTCCCTAGGACATATCACTCAGATAAGCGTCCAGATGGGTCTTCAATGTCTCCAGAGAAGGAGACTCCACCACCTCCCTGGGCAGCCTGTTCCAGGGCTCTGTCACCCTCACTGTGAAAAAGTTTTTCCGCATGTTGGTGCGGAACTTCCTGTGCTCCAACTTGCAGACACTGCCCCTTGTCCTGTCTCCACAGATCACTGAAAAGGGGCTGGCTGATTCCCCCTATATCCCCTGCTTCAGATAATTATAAACTTTAATTAGGTCCCCCCTTAGTCTTCTTTTCTTAAGGCTGAACAGTCCCAACTTACTCAGTCTTTCTTTGTAGGGGAGATGCTCCAGGCCCTTAATCATCTTCGTAGCCCTCCTCTAGACTCTTTCCAGGAGATCCCTGTCTTTTTTATACCAAGGAGCCCAGAACTGGACACAATACTCCAGGTGGGGCCTGACCAGGGCAGAGTAGAGGGGGAGGATCACCTCCTTCGATCTGCTGGCCACACTCCTCTTGATGCACCCCAGGATCCCATTGGCCTTCTTGGCCACCAGTGCACACTGCTGGCTCATGGCCAACCTGTCATCAACGAGGACCCCCAGGTCCTTCTCCACTGAGCTCTTCTCCAGCAGGTCATCCCCCAGCCTGTACTGATACAAACGGTTGTTCCTTCCCAGGTGCAAGACTTTACACTTGCTTTTGTTGAACCTCATCTGGTTTCTTACTGCCCAGCTCTCCAGCCTGTCCAGGTCTCTCTGGATGGCAGCGCAGTGTTCCTGCATGTCAGCCGCTCCTCCCAGCTTTGTGCCATCGGGTACTTGCTGAGGGTGGATGCTATTCCCTCATCAAGGTCGTCAATGAAGATATTAAACAGGACTGGACCCAACACCGAGCCCTGGGGAACACCGCTAGTCACAGGCCTCCAGTCAGATTCTGCTCCACGAATCACAACCCTCTGGGCTCTGTCCGACAGCCAATTCTCAACCCACCTCACTGTCCACTCATCTATCCCATGCTCTCTCAGCTTTGCTATCAGGATGTCATGGGAGACAGTATCAAAGGCCTTGCTGAAGTCAAGGTAGATGACATCCACTGTTCTCCCTCGATCTATCAAGCCTGTCATGAGATCGTAGAAGGCTATGAGATTGCTCGGGCACAATTTCCCCTTGGTGAATCCATGCTGACTACTCCTCATGACCTTCTTCTCTTCCAATTGCTTGGAGATCACAGAATCACAGAATAACAAGGTTGGAAGAGACCTTTGAAGATCATCAAGTCCAACCATTCCCATCCTAAGCTCAACCATATCCTTAAGTACCTCATCTACCCTTTTTTTGAACACATCCAGGGAAGGTGACTCAACCACCTCCCTGGGCAGCCTGATCCAGGCCCTGACAACTCTTTCAGTAAAAAATGTTTTTCTAATATCCAATCTAAACCTGCCCTGGCACAGCTTCATGCCATTTCCCCTTGTCACCTGGCTGAAGGGACCATCACCCACCTCTCTACAACCTATTTACTCAATAGTTCTGTGTTCATCCATGCAGGTCTTCTGCCTCTCTTTCCCGATTTCTTGCTCAAAGGGATGCATCATTCCTGTGTTTGGAAGAAGCGCTGTTTAAATGCTACCCAGCTCTCACAGGCTCCCATTCCTTCAAACAGCGTAGCCCACGGGATACCCCCTATTAAGTAGCGGAGGAGATCAAAGTTAGCTCTTCCAAAATTCAGAGTAGCTATCCTACTTTTTGGCTTGCTTCTTCCACCCAGGATCTTGAACTCAACCATTTCATGGTCGCTTTGTCCTAAGCTACCTTCAATTCCCTAACGAGCCCGTCCTTGTTAGTGAAAACGAGGTCCAGCACCCACCCTCCCCTTGTAGGCTCCTGCACCATCTGTAGCAGGAAATTGTCTTCAACATACTGCAGAAATTGTCTGGACTGCATACGACTGGCCGTGTTGCTTGCCCAGCAAATATCTGGATAGTTGAAGTCCCCCATAAGGACCAGTGCCTAGGATCTTGAGGCTACTTCAAACTGCTTACAGAATGTGCTATCAACCTGCTCCTCCTGATCAGGGGGGCTATAGCACACACCCACAACAATGTCACACATACCAGTTTGCCCCTTGATTTTAACCCACAAGCACTCAACAGATGGTTCATCCTTTCCCAGGTGGCACTCAATACATTCTAGGTGCTCTCTCACATAAAGAGCAACTCCTCCACCTCGCCTCCCTAGCCTGTCTTTCCTAAAAAGCACATAGCCATCCATGACAGCGTGCCAGTCATCCAGGTTTTCCCACCACGTCTCTGTGATTGCAGTGAGATCGTGGCCCTGCGACCGCACAAAGATCTCTAATTCTTCTTGTTTGTTCCCCATGCTACGTGCATTTGTGTAAAGGCATTTTAGTGGGGCAGCAGATGTAGGTATCCTCAACAGCCCATAGCGAGATTTCTAACAGGGGACTGGCAAAAGTGGCTCCACTGAGGAGTACTCAGGCCAACCCACAGAATTTTCCCTACTCTGACGTGGAAAAACGTCCCCAAGTCCACCACTGTGCTGTTGGTATTTATACTTCTCCACCATCAACTCCCATTGTGACTCCCGAAGCACCTGCCTAACCCCAGAAGCCTTCTTAATATCCCCTTCCCCCTTCCTAACTAGTTTAAAGCCCAATCGATGAGCCCTGCCATCTCCTGGGCAAGGATCCGCTTTCCTTTATAGGACAGGTGAGCCACATCAGCAGTCATCATGCCAGGAGCTGAGTACACCATCCCTTGGTCAAAAAACCCAAAGTTCTTGTGCCGGCACCAGCCTTTCAGCCACACATTCAACTCGTGGGTTCTCCTGTCCAGCTCTGAGCCCCTCCTCCCACAAGTGGAGATAGACAAGAATATTATTTGGTCTCCCCCCCCCCCCCAACAAAGCACCCCAGATCCCGGAATTCCCTTTTGACAGCTTGCAGGCTACACTTTGTGATTGTGTCCCTGCCTGCTTGAACTATCAGTAATGGATAAGTCAGTGGATCTCACCAGCCCTGGTAGCCTTCTGGTAATGTCCCTGACCCGGGCTCCAGGGAGGCAGCACACCTCCCTGTGTGTGCGGTCTGGTCTACATATAGGGCCTTCTGTCGCTCTGAGGAGGGAATCCCCTACTACAACTACCTTTCTCTCTTGCTTAACAGAGGCAGTCTCGAGGCGTGCGGATGATCGCCTCTAGGCTTCTGCTTCCTCTGAGGCAGAGGGGCTCCATTCATCTCCTCACATACCTCCTCCTCAACTACCAGGGCCCCAAACCTGTTGCTTAGGGAAACCTGGGGGAGTGTGGTAGGTAGGCAGGGGGAGTGCCTACGACGGCGAGTCAGGACTGTCTTCCAGGCCTCCTCGGGGCTTGGGTCACTCCCATTTACCTGGCTAGGGCAACTGCAGACTCTGGCATTCCCTGCAGCCTGAGACCTGAACCGCAGCATCCCTAGGCAGGCCCTCCGTCGGGGTTGCCCCAGATTTGTAGGGGGAGCCTCTCCGCCTGGTGGAGACCACGGGTAACTGTCTGTGCACACAGCACACAGGGAACCCTCAGCTCGCCCTTTGAACTCTGTGAGCTGGTCCGAGGAATTTACCCTGTCGGCTAGCCAGGAGGGCAGGCTTGCTCGGCCTGCTAACTGCCGCGTTAACTGCCGCGCCACGCCCGGGCCGCCGCGCTCCCAGAGGCCCCTCTTGTATGGAGAGGGATAATTCCTGTCGCCCTTAGCTCCGCCCCCGATGAGTCACCGCTCCGGGCAGTGCAGGGGACGAGCAATTGCTGTTGATGGGTGCTGATGGCCGCTGATTAGTTGCCCTCGCGGATCTATGCCCGGGGGTTGTTGCTTGCAGAAAGGGGTTCCTCGACCGAGTCTCCCCCTTCAGAGCCCTTCTCCTCAGCAGCTGAGGAGAAGGTGGCAGTCGCGGTGGTTTTTAAACTGCCGCTGTCGCCCTTAGCTCCGCCCCCGCAGAAGCTGTGGTTTAGGCAAGTTCAAGCTTCTGTGTAAAGATTCTTCTCTCCTTTGCTATATGCAGCATATATGAGCATTTTTGTACTCAGAAATTACATACTGATAGTACTACCTTAAAAATTTCTTGGTTCACCTCCTACCCGCTTGTGGATGTGCATATCAGGCGACTACAGCCCTTCCAACCAGTCACTGAGCTGGGGGTTAGACTTGTTTCATCATGCAGTAGATTTCACTAGAACTAATGAGGGAAACGCAGAGTTTCACTTTTGTTGCGCCTAAAAGTATTTTGCATTTTCATGTTACCTCTTTCTCTAGAGCTTTTCAACCAGTGTGCCCAGTGGCTAATCTTAGTCCCTGCAGAAGTGCCTGTTCATCACGTCACAAGGGACAGTTGTCAACAACCCAGGAACCACGCAAGAGTTGACTTTGTCAGGAAACAGCTTGAGAAGAAAGTTTCTCTACCCACCATGTTGACGGCATCCTGGTCGAAGGGGTTCCACTCAATGTTTTGAGGATAATGGGCCAAAACTTTGGACTTGAAGGTTCTTCTTAAGGGACTCTGGTCAAAATTCTCTCCTGCAACAAATGAAGAAATAATGACTTGTGACAGCAGTGAAGCTTTAGAGAGACCTGGGCTGGGCAGCTTGCTTTCACTTTGTTCTTGGTTTTGGGATTTGTTTTGAGAAATCTGAAGGGCATTTTCACTCCCAAAAGATAAACATAAAAGACGCGCATTCAGCCTGATCTCTCTTCCTACAAAATCTTACTCCTGTTGCAATTCAGCTTCCAGCTTAGCGATTACTGCATGCAAGTTTAGTGTTTAGAGGAAAAAATACTACTGGAGTTCTAGAGAAATAGATGCTGCAATCAACTGAATTCTCCACCTTCCCCTACAACTTGAATATCTAGAGATGAGCACTTTCCCTCAAGTTTGTTAGAAACTGTCTTATGGTCAATGAAAGGTGTGAGCACCTCACAGCTATTATAAATTATTCAAGGATTCATTATAGGAATTTTTTATATCACAGAGCCCGTGTGAAGATTAAACATGATTTTTTTTCCTGTGTCAAATATCAAGGACAGACCTTTTCCACACAAAGAATCCAGCAAAGAGGAAGACTGAAATTAGACTTCAGGCAGAAATACATGTAGTTATCAGCGTCCAAATAGAGTATTTCACACGATACTGCTAATAGAGTTTCCACCACTGGACAGTCTACACTATGCAACACAGTAAACAAAATAAGTTCCTAAAAATCACTGCATTATGATCTACTACACATTTTCCAAATACCAGGTTACTAATTTCAGGCTTCTTGCTTTAAGACCAAAGGTAGGTCTTTCCTGTTCAGTTCCTTTCTCACCTGAGAGAGATGATGGGATGAAAGCATTAAGTTCACAATGTTATATGCTTTTCACCAAACCTAGCTTTGCATGCAAAGTCTCCCTTTTGGACTTCTTAGTGTTACCTAGATACTTTAAAAAATACGTTACAGATATAGGATTTTATTTCTTTTCTTTAAAAGAAAAACAACATTATTTCTCCTTCACTTGAAGTTCAGATTTAATATTTCATTAATGTTTTTAATGAGAGATAATTTGGGATGAAAAAAAAAATCAATTACTTTGCAAGCTCTAAAGGCAATCTGCCATCCTGCAGAAAAGTTAAATTACAAGTCACTAACCTCACTGAACCCTCTCTGAAGGCAACCTGGACTGCATGAGTCTAACTTTTGCTCGCTGAGTTACATATGACAATTCCATGTTTGTGCAGCTAGTGGCCTCCGAGCAATGTTGCAAAATTTTTGTGAAACTCGAAGGTTTTGGAGGCCACAGCCATTTGATACATGGCCTTTGCTCCTTGTGCAGTGCAGGCCACACAATCATGTGGCTCAGAGTGAATTAATCCAATGAAATTTGTGTACAAACTGATACTTGAAGGCAGAGCTTCTCTGTCTTTGCCTGACAGAGCTATGGGTCTGCAAATAATTGTGGGGATCACAAGATAATCGAGAAAAACACAGGGAGAAACCACAATGTAAAAATTATCCAGGCCAAGTTTTAGGGGTGTTGGAAACCATTTGCTATATGAAACCCTACAAAAGTCAGACATTTCTTACACCAACACCAGCTGCCTACTTGGTTGGGAAGGGGAAGCAGAGACTCATGCCAGTTGTACCCTCCACGAGGATGCATATAGGACTGGCAGAGGTTCCTTGAGGCATGTGTTTAAAAGAGAATGGGTTTAAAATCTCTTCCTCCCAAGATATCTTTGAGATTTTAAAAGTATTGGTATTTTTATACAACGGCTCATTCATAACAGAGGATTTAGACACACTGCAGCAGCTTTTTTTTTTTTTTTTTTTTTTGAAGCACTATGTCTGCCTGACTCGATTTTTGTAGGTAATCATGGGGGAGAAAAGCAAGTAAGTTTCTAAAAGGATATTTTGTGCTTGGGAGGAGAAAAAGGTCTGAGTCTGCACTGCACTGCAACCATAATTCCTGGGGCAGGAATAAATGGAAATAGTAAGATGTAAGGAACTCTGGCAGGGGAATCCAGCTTGCTTCTGGAATTGCTCCAGGCAAACGAGAAATCCAGCAAAAGTTTGTGTCACAGAAATAAGGAAAACCGAAGGTATCAACTAAACTGGAACAAATTAAAAGACATGGTGGGGTCTAAGTCACATCTGTCAAGTTGGACCAGACTTGTGACTAGTTGTGATGGCAGTCCAGAGCACAAGGTCTATGAAAACCCTCTACATGCTGGGTTACACAGCTTACACTGATTTACACAAAACCAGATTGTCACTCTATTACAGAACACAGCAATAGAATAAACTCCTATTTTGGTCCAGAAGTTCTTTGCAGAGGCATCAGAGATAAAGACATAATGTCATCCACCAATTCCTGATGTTTTACATGATAAAAATTCTAACAAGCAAAGCCAGCAAAAATTCTCTCTCTGCATATGGACTTAAACAGACTTGGCAACATTTATAATTCTTCGTATCAAACAGTAATTAATGTGCTTGCATAATAAAATAAACATGCATGAGGTTATTTCCTAATTAAATCTTCAACCTTCCTTACATCTGAAACCGTTTACCCTACAACTATGAATTAGCAGAAAGGCAGATATTAAATGCTGGATTTGTTTGGTTGCTTCTACTAAAAGTTCAAAAAGCTCTCCAGTGCTAACAGCAAGTGAGTGCTGGATTCCACATTTCTGTAAAGCTTTCTTTTTCCATGAGAAAAAAAATGTTACTGTAACCTGATGGATGCTAATTGGGAATTTGTGGGGCTCAGAGGCACTCATCACCTCTTCAGTTCACCAGTGGAGCCCTTTGCAGGTCCTTTAGGGGCCAGTTTTCTAATCTACAGTAAACAGGTGTTGTAAGAACACCTTTTGCTTGAAAAATAGTCCACAGTGATGACAAACAACTAAATTTATTAATCACTTGGTATTAGCACATAACCATAAATCAGAGTCCAGCAGCAACGTGCATTAATCACATTTATTGTTTCTACTGCCTGCACTCACTTACAGGCACCGAAGAAACTGGGGACACTGGACACACTCGGGAGAGCTCCACTTATGGCACACCTACAACACATGGCATCTCAAGGGATGTGGCTCTGTACTCTTAGATTGAGTGGGACAGCACACTGCCCAGCTTTCACCTAAACAAACTTCCACATGTGCCCTGAAGCAGAGCCCTGCACACCTGGTAGCTTTACTTAGCTCTGTTTTTGTAAACTTGAGGTGGAACAGAGGGCAGGTACCACGCGGTGCCACAGGCTGACTTGCGTTTACTCCGTCCTCTGGCATTACAGTGGCACAGGCAGAGACTGAAAGCATGTCAGACTGCTCAAAGGGATTTGGAAAGTAGATGTTGGGAAGCTTCTCCACAGGAAAATACTGTATCAGCAGGCATGTAAGAACAGGGAAAGCCTTGCTTTGGTATTGAACATGCCATGCCTCAATTTCTCCATAAACATCCCTCACATCTTGATGGGCAGCATCTGGAACCAGTGGAGAAGGCGGCATATTTGCCAATAAACCATAGCAACAATGAAAAAATTGACATTTCAATCAAATACATAGTCACTTAGATGTCAGAGATGTTTTTGGAAATCCAGTTGTCCAAAACCAGCAGTTAACAATGTTCTAGTAGGCTGACAACATGGAGTCATCTTGTCCAGGAAAATAAATGGCACAAGTAGCTTACCTTGTCAGAGTCTCTTCTGGCCTTGTATTCTACTAGTATGGTGGGTTTATAAAATAATAAATTAAAGATAACACACACACACACAAAATACAATTTTCTCAATCAGTAATCACAAGATAAAAGAGAAGAGCCAGGAAGCCACACTGGAGTGAATTAACTGTCATTAGCTGGAAAGGACACAACATCACACCCTCCACACACAGCTGCCCCCAGGAAGCCAGGTAGGGTAAAGCTGTTTGAGGAGACTAATTTAGGAGAGAAACGGCACAAGGGTATGACAGAGAGCAGCCCACATCTCAAGGTGAAAAGTCATTGGTTGGCCAAACAAGCAGGAAACACCCCAAATCTCACAGAAACAAGATGAGAGATGTGGACTGTGACAGACAGCTCCGCACCAACAAGCAGCTGGAAGAGAACCATAGAGAGCAAAAACCTTCTTGGCAAACACTGGACAGAAGGTACCAGGTATTATCAACTCTTAGCAATTGAGAACTACCAAGGACAATTCACATGTGGCAATAAAATTTATTTAGCTGTTACTGTAGGCAAACTGTGAATTTCCATTAAATCTACCGTGTGCTTATTTAAGTGCTTGCTTGCTAGTTTCCAAAATCGGATTAGCAAGGCACATTAAAAATGAAGGAGGTATCAAATGTGAATTGAATCCATACACTAAAACATTACTGGCTAGATAACAGTAATATGAATACAGACAGAAAGGTCATATTTGATGCGTAGTACCTGTTCACGCAAACAGCACATCTCACAGGGCAAGCTGCCTATCACTGGCAAATAAAATTTGGTTTTGAATGGATTCCTTTTGCTTTCAGGATATTAAAAAAAAAAATAAAAGCATTAAAGTATATTTAAAAACTGTGCTAAGTGCATCAGATTCAAGTCTCATTTCATTTGGATATTGCATCCTATGTAATGGTACTTTAAAACAATGTGCACTGTCCCTCGTAGAGCTCTTACATTTCTTAAAGAGATCTTTAGTTTCAAATTAAAAGCAAATGGTGATGGGTGACATACAAAGAAAAAAACTGTGCTAATTTGATTTAAAAAAAAAAATCTCAAAATTAAAAAATAAGTATCTTTTGTGTTTTATATGAAGGATAAGACCACTGGGGAAATGCAGGTTGTCAGTCATAGTGGCTTTCATATGAGTGATCACATTAAAAAAAATTAGTCATTGTAAGGTTTAAGTGGATCTGCTTTAATTAACTGCCACACCTAGAGACACATACAAAAATATGTATCAAATAGGCAGAGGCATCCTCGACCCACATCCGCTGGTCCAGGGAATGCGAGTTATCTATCGCTCCTTCCAAGCATTGGAACAAAGACAAGAACGCTTGCGACCACAGAAATAAAAATATCTTTTATTCCTTTAGAGAAATGTACCGGGACTACAACTATGCATGGTACTGCACTTGACGGTGACAACCTCTTTGATCATTATTTCTAATTAAAACTGGTCAGAACATCCAGCTTTAGCCTTTCCGTGTAGGCAGAAGTTGGTAAAGTGCTGGATAGCAGCGCAATCCTGCACGAGAATCAAGTTATGTACAATATGTGAGTGAGAAAACAATGTGTGGACAGGAGCAAAAGTGCTTGGCTGGGTACCACCCAAGTTGTTGAATGTCAGGTGCAGAAGATGGTCAGCTCAAGCAGTGCAGACACTGCTCTGTTACGTTTCTTCTGGCCACATTTTCTATTAATCTTACAGAGAAGGAGAGAAATTATATGAAAGGAAGGACTGGGGCAAGGCATGCCAAAAAAGTTTTTATTCCAAAATTTTAAAGTTCAAGTCATCTGTAAGGTGATATTGGCTTTTTTAGGGGTTGGAGGTGGTGAGCAGGGTCTAACCTACCTTTGCATGTCCACATGTAAAGATATTGACTGGTAAAATTTAAGCAGGAAAGCATAGTGAGTTATGTACTCTATTAGTACATGTACACTGTTTAGCTTTTTTGGTATGTCTGTGTGGACTTCACAAATAATGCCATTTAAATCTAGACTGAAAACCTTGCTTCCTTGTGGTGCCTGGAACCTTGGTAACAGAAATTGGTGGAGCTAGACTAAGCCCAGTTGGATTTCTTGATAAGTATCCTCTAATACGGCCTCACACAAGATACTGTTCAGTCTTTACCAAGCAATCTATTTATATAGCCACCAATATACACACCTGACAAGACTAGTGACATTTTGTCAGAGAGGGGAAACATCTGCCAAGAGAGCTTCAAGAAAAAGATTAAAATTTATCAGATATGGATCAGATATTTAATCACATATAATCAGGTATTTAAATTAGGTAAAAGAATTTAAAAGTTGAGGAATTTTGGTTTTGTTTTTAAAATCTGACCCTTAATTTGATTCAAGGGGAACTGGAAGACAGAAAATACAGAGAAATGGAGGGCCTAGTGATTGTTTTATCCTTAATGCCTCTTTACCTGAGGTTTTGTCTGCAGTATCTGGGCTCCTGCCATGGAGTTCTGCTTCTAGCCATTTGTACAAGACTATACAACATAAGAAACAAAGATTAAAAAAAAAAAAAGAACAAAATTAAAAGATACACAAATGTACCGAGGAAGGAAACAGTGTGAAGCAGACATTAAACACTCCCCTTTACAATCTCTCTTCCCCCCACTTCAGCCAAAGGGTACCCGTGCGATAAATAAAATCCTCCACGACCATATAACTATAAAGGTGTTGAACGCATTGGCAGACATTGTGGAAATACTTGTTCAAAATTAGAAACAAGATTAAATTCTCAGTACTTCAAACAGCATGCTGCTCTAGAGCTTCCCTATGATGAAAGGCTTCAGTTGATGTTGAACTCAACCCAAGAGATTTTCTTTAGTATAACACCATTGGCCATGTTGCTATACCTTCAATGCTGCGTGCCGTTTTTTTTCTTCCAACTTGTTTGCTCATTTTGTGCAGAAAACCAAAAATGTTTTCCCAGATACCATAATATGCTACACAAAGACATTACGCAATCCTTAATAGTTAAATCTATTTTTATAAACCTGGAGCATATATTAAGGCTGCAACACCACTGACCTCTCTGGTCATTTAGTTTATAGGTGTAAATTTAGAGTATTTCCACCATGACTTCCTATTCAAGCTGTTAATCCAGGTGTCAATTCAGAATACCCAGATTATTTCACCAGGGCTGTACTTTCTGGGAAGGCAGCCCTTGGCAGAGGGCACCAGAGTTCTTTCAATAAAGATTTTTAGATGCAAATTTGTATTTTAGTATAATTTTCTCATTTCTCTAGGAGACATCTGAAGATAATCCATATTCAAACCTGCAGAATGATGTTTTGCTGCCACTTCAGGTATCTTAAGCTATTTCATTCTACTTTCAAGATGTTTGAGCCAAAAAGCTGCATAAATACTTAAATTAAAGGAAACAAACCAAAGATTTGCCAAAACTGCAGACTGCAGTTCCTAATGGCCTATACCCACAGTGCCTTTACAAGTCTCTCTGCCAGGCTGCCCTCACGGCTCTCCCCAAAAGTCCTTAACAACGTTTTAATTCAAAGGGAATTTGGTGCCAAGCTTCCACAGATTTGGCCACCGCTTCTGCAACAGAAAAAGCAAAAAGGAAAGACGTAACAACTTGTGAAGGGATGCCTATCCAGATGCGTTGGGACAGGTTCTGCTTTTGTACCCCCTTCAGTACTTCAACCATTCATCATCATCAGTCAGGTAGCTGAACAGTCACAGAAGTTACATAAACTCCTGTAGAAATGACAGATCATTGACAACAGTGAGATAAATACAGAGCTATGAACACTGCTGTACAGCCTAACTCTTTAAGCAAACACAATGTAATGCAATACAAGTATTGCCACAAGCTAACTCTACTTAGGAAAGGCTCAGTATTTCAAAAGCCCATTTAAAAAGGAGGATTGGTCACCTAAGAGTTACTGCACAAGTCTAAATAAAGACAAAAAGGCTAAAAACTAACCTGAGCGGCTTAGTTTAGTTTGCCATCATCCCTTCCTTCTGACCTTGATTAGAACACTTACTCTGCCTATACAGAGTAACATTATACAGCACTGACACTGTGTCAGCTTCTTAAAATAGCCCCAGTCCCAGCTGCCAACAGACCACAGACATCCCACTACATGAGCAAACAAGGATGAATTACACCATCCCTTTTACAAAGCATTGCATCACAATGTTGTCAAATCCAAAAAGTCATGGCTTATATTATGACAATTCGGGTTTTGGTTTTTTTTTTTTGCAGTGGTGTGGAAAAAGTTTAATGAACAGATACCAGAGGGATGGTGCTCCTACACAATTACCTCAGGCCCTGTCCCCAAAGTCTGGAAACAGTAGGGCAAGTATAAAACTGGGATAAATACTACTAAATACAGGGAATTATTTGCACCTCACACCTTTGTTTTCTCTAGAAACCAAGGTGTGTTGGATTCACTCAGGCTGTTGGTGCTGCCACTCTGACTCTGCAAACACAGGATCCCAATCCACTGCTGGGCAGTATGAGACAGCATGCCCCAGAGATCCTTGGTCTATCCTGTTTATATACAAGTGGCATATTTTCTTTCTTATTGCATTTTTATATTAAAATCTGCTGTTCATTTTGAATACCTGCTATGGAACAAATGAGCATTTGTACTACATAAAATCCTCATTTCCTTTATTTTACAAGTATGAGTACACGGGGGAGAAGAAACAGAATTGGCTGCATCAGTCCCAGATCAGGAAAATAAGGTTAGAAGACTCAGAAGGTGTCTGTGAGGCCATAATATAGGAAAAAGAAACAAGTATCTGAACTACGTGTTACAAGTTGTATTGGGTTTGCATGGCAAACTTTTGGTAGCAGGGGGACAACAGGAGTGGCTCCTGTGAGAAGCTGATAGAAGCTTCTCCCGTGTCCAATAGAGCTAGTGCCAGCTGGCTTCCAAGATGGACCTGCTGCTGATCAAAGTCAAGCCAATCAACAACAGAGGTAGCGCCTCAGGGATAACACAGTTAACAAGGAGAAAGAAAAAAAACCCAAACATCTGGGAAATTGCAGCCTTGGATAACATTGCGAAGGGGAACAAAATCTACTGCAGAAGCAGAAACAGAGAGGAGCGAGTGTCTAGAGGAAGGGGATAGATTCTTCTAGTGGTACCCAATGACAGGACAAGGGGCAGTGGGCACAAGCTAGAACACAGGAAGTTCCATCTCCATATAAGAAAGACTTCTTATGGTGAGTGTGACTGAACACTAGCACAGGCTGGCCAGAGAGTTTGTGGAGTCTCCTTCTCTGCAGACATTCAAGACCTGTCTAGATGGTGTCCTGTGCAAGCTACTCTAGGTAATCCTGCTCTAGCAGGGGGGTTGGACTAGATTATCTCCAGAGGTCCCTTCCAAACCCTACAAATCTGTAAATCTGTAATAGAGAAACTTAAGCAGTAATTAAAAGTTAATTTTAATTTGTTTCATACATAGTTATTCTTAAATTGCCTGCTAACCTTTTTGTTAGTTACATAGTAAATGAGTAATGTATACAACTGTATGAAACTGAAGGGTTTGAAATCCATCTCTCAGTTGCCATTAAAACATTACCAATGACAGAGTGAAAACTGTTCAAGCCAGAGCAAGACACTAGCTCCTATCCAAAGGCCATCCAGCCAGGGGATCCCCAGCTTTGGCTCAACAGGCTGGGGCTGAACCACCAAGGGAAAAAAAAACATTTTAGCTGCCATCACATCCTCCATGAAGTTTGGACAGCTTCCCAGTCAGTGCAACACATGTTCCCCATTCCTTGTTTCACATGTTCACCTCCCTCCAAAGACTGAACCCAAAATGAGGTATCCAGGGTCTGTTCGCACAGGACCCCTTTCATGCTTGCATTTTCTACTCTTGATCAGCGGCAGGATCATGTTCAAATGTCATAGAATCATAGGGGTTGGAAGGGACCTCGAGAGATCATTGGGTCCAACCCCCCTGCCAAAGCAGCTCCCTAGCTCGTATCACACAGATAGGCGTCCAGACGGGTCTTGAATATCTCCAGAGAAGGAGACTCCACCACCTCCCTGGGCAGCCTGTCCCAGGGCTCTGTCACCCTCACTGTGAAAAAGTTCTTCCACATGTTGGTGCGGAACTTCCTGTGCTCCAACTTGCAGCCATTGCCCCTTGTCCTGTCTCCACAGACCACTGAAAAGGGGGTGGCTAATTCCCCCTGCATCCCATACTTAAGATATTTATAAACATTAATAAGGTCCCCCCTTAGCCTTCTTTTCTTTAGGCTGAACAGAAATGTCCCCCAATTTCTGTGTGAAAACATGACGCCAAATTCTCAGACTCATTTTGGAAACACACTAATATTTTCAATCCAAATTAATCTTAAAGCAGGTTTTCTCCTTTACTCCACTGGGACAGACTTAGTACAAGAGTCATCTCTCAAGATCTGCTTTGTTACAGTTGTTTTTCCTGGAGATGAGATACAGAGAAAAAAAAATCTGAATGCAAAATCCACAAACAAACAGAATTCATCATCTTAAAAATCCCTGTACCATTAATGTTCAGGTTTGTGTACAAGAATGCAAAAAAAAAAAAGAGAAATTTTACAGTTAATTTTTCTTTGGGGCTTTTTTAGAACACAAACAAGCTTTATTTTAATTCTCTGAGGGGTTTTTTGTGTGGATTTTTTTTTTTAAATTACAGTGCATTTTGTTATCTTTTAAATCAGGCTGTATTGACATAGATTAAAAAAAAATTCCACAATGTACATAATATCACACACCAGTATTACTCCCACTTGTTTTACTGGCATGGTTAAATTTCAGGGGTTTGTTTCTTAAAAGCAGTTTCACAAAAGCTGCTGTAATTAAGTTCAGTTTGCAAACCAGTATAACAAAAGGAAGAAGCTTAATTTGGCCTGGACCATTTTCAACACTGATCAACTTTGACATAAACAGAGCACCAAGATGCCAGTGCGGCTCCAATAGTCGGCTGTGTCTGATTTGGGATTTTAGCTTCTGGAGACTTTTTTTTTTTTAACCTATTGCACACAAGCTCAAGACCTTGATCCCCTCTGTTAGGCTGGACAATAGACTTTTCTGGTTTAAAGGAAGCCCTTGCTTTCTCATGTCTTCAAGAGCTGTCCCTTGATGTGCTGAGCCACAAGGAGGACCTAAAGGACTTGTGGATGGTTTTCAACTGCAAAGCAAAACCTGGTCTTCACCATCCACCAGAACACTCCAGAAGGAAGCCGTTCCCAATTTCTGAAGAAGAATTTTCTTCTTCGAATAACACAACCCACAACCCAACAGTGGCAGTCAGACTGGCAAGTTAAAACATCATGGGCAGGAACAGCCTCTTCACCCTTCTGAGAGACGGAGCTTTAACACAACTGGTTTTAATCAATGGGGCAAGCGGTGGATTTAGAGAGGATGGACCTAGAATTAACTTCTCATTATACTGAGGTTTTTTTGCATACCCTTTACAAGCAAAAGGTTACAGCAAAGCTACCTTCACCTGTCAAAGGCTGCTAAGCCCTATGAAAACTTACGTTATATGTTGTGTTGATGGGAAGGGGGTTCAGCAATAAAAAAGCTTTGCTTCTGGTAGTCAGGAAAACTTTTCAATCAGCATGAAGTAGAAACTCTCCCTTGTGTGGCACAAGCTGGTTTTGTTTGGGGTTTTTTGAAAAACTGCTGTTTAAGCTGCTGCCAACAAATAATTGTCTTTATGGCAGTCTTCAAAAGCTGTTCCTCTGCCTGTTTTCAACAACTGAATCCTTTAAGAAGGCAAACACTTTCCTCACACTGAAAAGTCACAAGCACCATCAAGGCAAGACTTGATGTTACCAGAGCTCGCAGATGTGAGCAGAAACAACGGCTCATGCAGATGAGCCCACACAGCCCTATCGGTCTTTGGAGCTGATGCTTCCACTTAAGAGTGACCAGAGAAGCCATTTCAGTTTAGAGAATGCACTCAGTTGCTTGAACCCAGCTGAACTACAGTAACTGGGCTTCCACTGCAGGCAAACCTGTGGCTGAAGGAACAAGACATTTAACCACTGGATGATGCAGTTCTCATTAGCTCTTGAAAACACAAGAAATGAAGTTCTTTCATTTAAAAACATTGGAATATTGCTAAGAGGGAACAATATCATCATACTGAAAGATCCATTCTTGTAACTCCTCAGTTAAAATACCTTTTCTGCCGTGATCATGCTTGCAAGAACCTACGTCTTGGTCAACATCACCTGCAACTCTAGAAACTGAAGATCAGGCTACTGTCAGTGAGTTTACACAAAGGATCATTAAGTAGCACAGGAATTACACATCTAAGCTGGTGTTGTAGTTTTGCGTGGTCAGGTTCTGGTGAAGAACGGAGCGGGGTGCAGGGGTGGCTTCTGCAAGAAGCAGCCAGGAGCTCTCTGCAGGCCCAACAGAGCAAACACCAGCCAACTCAAGGGTAGACTCATTGTTGACCAAGGCCAAGCCAATCAGCAATGGTCACAGTGCCTCTGGAAATCATGTTTAAGAGGAAAAAAAGCCACAAGCAGCTGCTTTGTGCCATCAGAGAAGGGACAGAGAAGGAGAAAGGGGGGATGAAGCACTCCAGGTGCTGTAGAGTCCTCCTGCAGTCTGTGGAGGAGACCACAGTGAAGCAGGCTGTTCCCCTTCAGCCCATGGATGATGACAGGGAGCAGAGATCCCATCTACATCCCAGGGAGGACTCCACGCCAGCGCAGATAGAGACACCTGAAGGGTGCTGTGACCCCGTGGGAAGCCCACATTGGATGAAGCTCCTGGCAGCAAAACCTCAGCCTGTGGAGAGACCAACCCATGCTGCAGCAGGTTTGCTGGGGGGCTTGTGATTCCGTGGCTGACCAGGGTGCAGCAGTCTGGGCCTAAAGGTCAGCACCCCATGTAAGGGAGCCATACTGAGGCAGCTGATGAGGAGCTGAAGCCCCATGGGAACGGGCTCCTGTTGGAGAAGTTTGTGGAGGACTGTCTCCCGTGGGTGGGACCCCACCGTGCAGCAGGGGAAGAGTGTGAGGAATACTCTCACCACAGCCAAGGAGGAAAAAAGCTCATGAGGAACTGTCCGAAACCCCATTCCCTGCCCTCCTCGTGCTACAACGGGAGGGAAGAAGGAAGCGAAATCATTACTAAAGTGAAATCTGCTCAGAGGGGAGGGGTGGGGGGAGGTGCTTTAAGATCTTCTTGTGCTTGTCATTGCTTGACTCTGGTGTCACTGGGTGTGCAGTGCAGTGTAATCAATTAGAGAGTTTTATTTACTTTATTCTGTGTGGAGTCTGTTTTGCCCATGACACTAACTGCAAAATCACCTCTCCCTGTCCTTATCTTGACCTCTGGGCCTCTCAATATATTTCTCCCCTGTCCAGCTTGAAAGTTGAGTGACTGTGTGGTGCTCAGCTCTCTGCTGGGGGCAAAACCACAACAGCCGCGTGAAAAATATTCTCTATACTTAAGTAAACCAGGACTAGTTAGATACAGTTTTAGGGTTTTTTTCAGTGGAGCAGAGCTCTATGTATATTTCAGGCAGAGCACAGCCAACCATACCTACACTTTACCGCTGCTGACCATTTTGTGGCCAAGTTCCAAGTCTACAGAAAATACAGAAAGCTGAATTCAGGACTCAGTCCCCATGCCACAGTAAAGTGTCAGGATTAAAATCCAAAGGCATGGACCAATACTAATGTCTGTATCCAAACTAGACCTAGATGGAAAACTTAAAAGCACAGCAGCATTTCTACTGTGCCTCTAGATTTGGTTCAGACCCCTAAAAAGGAGAGACCAACACTTCTACTTTCTTTGATGCCTTGAGGAAAATTAGGTGCCAAAGCATGTCTGTGGATCTTCTTTGAGAAGGCCAGTGTGGTGGTTTGACCCTGACTGGAGGCCAGATACCCATCAAAGTTGCTCTATTGCCAACAGCAGGAACAGAAATCTAAATAATCCTGAAATTACCTGGCATTTGAGCAAGTGTTTCCTCTTTACCAATAATCCACTAATCTTCTAGTGCCTGAATCCCAGGTTGATCAGCACGATAAAAATACATAGGTAGAAGGCATATAATTACAGCTCTGTTTTCAAATAAGCACAAGTTGTCACCAACTATGGAAAGGCTAATTCCAAACCACATAATTTGGCGCTAGCCCAAGCAGCCACGAGAGCCCTTCTGGCCATTACACCCATACCATGCAAAACCAACAGGAGTTACGATATGGTATTTTACACTTCCCTTTCACATAAAGGGGAATTTTGTGGAGTTAAATATAATGCTTCATGTAATGGAGCAAGCTATACCATGTTGTTTTGGAAACCTCAGTAACTGAGCATACGTTAGAAATGGACTATTTCATACTGAGCAGAGCAAGACTGGATAAGGCACAGACCATACTACAGCTGAACACTCTTTACTACCTCTGGTTTCTGAGTGTACTAAGGTCTGGGAGGTCTAATAAATATAGGGAAGTGCATGCAGAAGGAAAACAGAATTGACAAAATGCATGGGTATAGTAACACAACTCTGAAAAATGATGGTATCTGTGTGACAGCTAAATCTGAGCATCTGATTACTAAAAACAAGAGCATAATCATTTTGCATAAAGAAAAAAAGTTGTTATTTCTTTAAATCAAGAGCAGAAAGAATTGTTTATGGTGCGTAAGGACGGGTTTCAATAGTCCCCACTCACATTCCCTGTAAAACATAAGCCTACCTACTACTAAAGAGCATTATTCTATGTAAGAGAAAGCATACTTATAATTTATTCACAACCACATGTTCCCTCTCTCCCAAAACGAAAGCACTGGCAGGAACACTCCATTACAGGTTCAAAAGCTGTCACCTGCACATAGGGCTCTTCTCAGTTCCACAAAATGACCCAAGCAACAATAGGGATGGCCCTCAAACCTGGACACCAGCTGGCTCATATTTCCTCACAGCATTGCGGAAGCATTAGGATTTCCTGCATCACTCCCATGGGATTAGAATTCCCATCTCAAATCAAACAGGATACACACATGCCAGCTTAAAGAGACACAGGAATTTGCATATCTCTTGAGGGTTTGACAGGTTTCTGGTGATTTATTCTGCAATGTGCAAATACACGAAGAGCATCCCTCCTTGATGCAAAGGTTAACAGGTCTATGTGCATGGATTAAATATTTACATTGAGGAAGCAATTTTTTTTTTCATACTTATATAGGAAATACACACAAGAGGAAAGACCCAAACTAAATATTTGTGATAGCAAATGATGCAGATCTCAGGAGTTACATAGCTGTGTAACTATAAGCTAAGGAGAGGGTAGCTGAGCACAAGTATTCTGGATATTTGCTTAATTAAAGCCTACAGATTTATTATCAGGCTAAAAAAACCACCAACCTTCTTGTAAAGGACTGAGATGATTCACAACTATTAGGTTACCACAGATGATAACGAATATTTCAAGGGCTTCACACGTATACAGGGAATGAGTCCAATGGGGCTGGTCTCCAAGTTATCACAAGAACAGGCGATGCATGTGGTGAACAGACTTCCCCTTTGAAATCAAAGGGAGTATGCATGTACACCAGTTTAAAGGAAACTGAGGACTTGCATAGATCCCACAGCTGCAAATTCAAGGGCCATGAAAGAATTCCAAAACATTCAAACTTATAGTGAAGCTTATTTGCAAGCCAAAATAACAAAGCTTAAAAAATACACCCATCCTGGCTCTGAAGAAGGCTGCATGTTGAAGTAGGAGTCTGCCCTGGGCTTTGAATTCAGCCAGGTTTATTCTCTGATTATACCCATATGACAGACTGAATGTGATTTATTTTAATAGAGAAATACAAAATTTCAACCTGAATCTGTATTTTGTAGCTTCAGACTATCAATTTATAAACAGCCTAAGAAAACAGGTATTTTAAGTCAGCTATAAAATTCGTGCAGTACCAGTTCCGATGGTGCTTTTGGTTACCATTTCCCCAATTAATCCTTTCCCAAAGGAACATCCTTTTGCCACCTATTCCAAAGATCTGAATGCTCTGGAGTGTTTATCCAGACATCTCCCTCACCTTTCCTGCTCCCTTTCTTACACCCGTGCTTTCCACAAAGCTGTTTTAGGCAGCATGTTAGCACTGAGCCTCATTTCATTCAGGTCAAAAACACCTTCCACTTTGCTGTGAGGGTAAAGGACGTCCTTGCAATGATCCTGCAAGGGCACTATCACCTTTCCACCTCTCCACTGCTTCTTCCATGCCTAAAGATTAGGCAATGTTTTTTGACGGAGCTTACAGGGTTGATCTTGCTGATTATAATGGCAGCAAAATTTGAGTCACTGTACAGGGTACAGCTCTTTCTCCAGTATAGATCAAAGTGTGGTTGCCCTACCCAAATGATCATAGAATCATAGAATCACAGGGGTTGGAAGGGGCCTCGAGAGATCATCGGGTCCAACCTGATAATGCACAGGCTCACATGACTCTGCAACAGTCATCCAGGTGGACTCTCTGACAGAGGTTAGTGCTTTCTTAGGCAAACAGCACTATTGCCTCGTCTCCCTGAATTGTCAGGGCATGTTGAAGAAGCCATGCAATCAACATTGTCTAAAATAACTTATGTTTCCTAGGCCATTTTAGTTTGTGCTTTGAAAATGCACTTAATCACAACCTTGTGTCAACCTGTAGAAGCAAAAGCACTTATTTTAATACATGTTCTGCACTGACAGAAGGACAGTTTTTTCCCCTTTCCCTAACCTTTCTTTTGCTTAATAGTTTGAAAATTGGGCTCTTCTGAGAAAGACTGTATCCTATGCGGCCGTAGTTCAGTAAGCAAGTTACAGTAGGAATGTATTCCAGTCACAAAATAGCACAAAGCTTTGCAAAGGTCCCCAACAGAAAACTTCTGCAGTGGCTTCTAAGAACAGTCTACACCTGTAACTAGCAGAAAAAAAAAAGAGGGGGAGAAAATTGCCTGAGTTCCTCTGCAGTGGCTACCACAGAAAAAAGCTCCAGTGAAATATTTCTTAACATCAAGCTCCACAAAGCCACAGCCACCCAGCAGCAATGCTTTGGGCACTGCCAGCTCCTCCTCTTATGGGTCCTTATTCCTAGCCCTGCATCCAAGCTATTGGTTAACCAGCTCAGGCATTTCAAAAGGTGACCACATTGGTGAGCTAAGCCAGCTAGGGATACCTGGGGGACAGATGCAGGGGTGGAGAGGGGAAAGCATCCCACCCCTGAGCTGGATTCATCCCACCCCTGAGCTGGATTCATCTTTCATTCCATCTGTGTACAAAACCTGTAAGGAGAGTTGGAAATAGTAGGTGAAGAAGAGCTGGAGGAATAAGGACTGCACATGCTGGCATTACTACCTAAAATAAGGGACTACCTTCCAATTCAAGCAAACCCCATAATGCCTCAAAAACCAAATAAAACCTGAGCTGTACATCTACAAAATTAACTTCTAAGCACCAGCCCATCTAGCTAACTGAGAGTACGTGAAAGCTGGGCAATGTAATAGTCATGCACTACAGCAAGAAGCATAACTGTGTATGTGCATGGGTTTTGGTTGTTTTGGGGTTTTTTTGAATGATATGATTTTAAGCAGAAGAAAAGGTTTTGACTACACCTTTTTCCCCCAGTACTATTCAGAAAGCACAACTCCCAAGTCAGATCATGAATTCGGAAGTTGCCCCGCCTCTGGATACTTCAAATCCAAACCATCCCTTTCTTTAAACCCCTCATCTACATGAGCTGCACACATACAAAACTGGAAACCCACACGTGGTCCTTAAGATGGAGAAAGGACCTGCAGCAGGTCAAATTTTCCTGAAGAGCCCTTCTCAAAGATGAAGATGAGTAGCTATCTCCTTGACAACCAGAGCAGCTCTGTGTTTCTCACAAGATGCCCTGAGGCGTAAGAGTCAGCAATGCACTGCAGGCTGCTTTGGTTCCTCCAGGACCAGCTCTGGAGCTGTTGCAGGGTAACCTGTACCCTGACAAAGGTGGTTTCCCACAGGGACATCAATGCAGACAGGCTCAACAGGATTTCAGCCTTGTTTCATCTAGCACTTCCTTTAATCATCAACTCTGTCATGATGCTTCTCTGGTCTATAAGGTAGACCTTTTCCCATCTTAAAAATTCTACTGTTGTTTCCTCTCCCATCTTCTCACAATTTCAAAAAGGTCACCAAATGTAAAAAATCCTCTTTTAATAGACTATCATTACATCTGGAGCTTTGTACAAGCAGGAAAAAGAAGAGAGAAAACCAAACCCTTAAAAAACTAGGAAGAGATTCATAGAACATTACATATGCAAGCTCTGTAAGGGCATTAGAAATCAAGAAACTGAGATCTGGACAGAAGGGGAGCCCTGGATGTAATGATCAAGTAGGAGAGCATGGGTAGGCAGGTAGGACCTCAGACCACAGCACTAGCCATCACAGGGAGCATCAAATCCCTTCCACATTTGTCAGAGACAAGGGATCTGTTCAAACAGATTTGCAGAGAGAATCTCATTGCTTTCTCCTGAAACACGGCTTGTCACCAAGGTAGGAGTGAAATCATTCCAGCATCCCTTTAGCTACCATCTGCGCTCCCTCAGGGAGGTAGCTCAAACTTGTCAAATGCCTTGAATTAAAAAAAAAAAAAAAAACACCTCTTGCATTACAAATGGCAAGAGGTGGCAATTTCAGGGTAACAGTCTGAAGTCACTGGCTGTCGGCAGAGCACACTGCATATGATCAAGCATGAAAAATAGACCCCTAGAATCCAACTGTAACACTGCATTTGGGAAAGCCTCTTTTGAAGATCCAGAGACTAACAGAGAGACTATGAAAAAGCACTAATTTGTTTAGAAAAAAATACCAATCTTTAAGGACTGAACACAAAAGGGCATTTGGGTTTCAGCAGATTTAGGTTCTGTTACTGTCCCTCCCTCTATTAAATCACTATTTTTAATCACTTTGTTGGGGGAAAGAATGAGACATCACATCATTAGCATGATGTAAGAAGTTGCTAGAAGATGACTATGGAAAAGGAAAAAGGGAAGCTTAAGAGGAAGTATGTTCTGCACACCATGGTCCACTTTGCCCTGCAGTGTGGGAAGCAAGAGCCACAAGGGACCAGATCCTCCACAGCCCTCCTTGTCTGCCCAACCTGCCTGCAGTGTAGGTAGAGCTCCCATACCCGCCAGGTTTCTCTTACCCAAGACTAGCAAAAAAACCCCAAAGCACCACCACCAGAAAAAGCAACCAAACAAAAAATTATCAGAGATACCACAGTGGGAGAGGTTCACATATATTTTCCACACAGACACGTGGGGACCAAACACTTCAGTGAGTATTCAATGATGTGCATAGGAGGCTCCTTTGAAAGCTCACCCATTTCTGTTAGTACCTAGCTAGAAACAAAGTTTTTAAAAAATTAGCTGAGGGATTTTGTTTGTTTGGAATTTTTTTTTAAGCTTTTTAGTCCTACTTAAGAGTATCCCTCAAACCATTTCACCACTCTTTAGGAAAGCATTGTTTCAGAAAGCACTGATGGTAGCTGATACTCTTCTGCTTAATTAATTAAGCTCACACCCATCAAACACTCCACATCAGCAGACACTGCCTGATGATACCTTGGCAGACAGGGCATTCAAGATTTACAAAAGCTTTGGTAGCCCAGTACTGTATCTCCTCACTCCTACACACCCAAAGCAGCCAGAGTCTCACCAAGCAAGGCTGGGGACTTTGGGCCCTTCTTCACCATCACCCACCATGAGAGCACTCAGAAAGCCTCCCTGTGCCTGGTTCTCTCTTCACTCATCTCAGATAGGGAAAAATCATTAGCAACAAACCTAAGAAGGAAGATTTCTTACGCTGTGTAGCTTACAATTAACTGAATCATCTTAGACCACAAGGTCTGCTTGCTCCCCCTAAATGAGCTTCCAAAACAATGGCAACATGCTTAACAAGTGGCAGGGGGGGCAGTTCAGAAGTTAATTTGAGCTTAGTTTTCCTCCAGAAAACAGTTTTGATGTGTGAATTTAGGCGGGCACAGATTTACCTAGAGGTTTAGGAGGCCTAAAAGGCATTCAGAGCATGGTAGTGCACACTGTGGAGAATACAGGCGTGTATCAATTTTATGCGATTGAGCTGTTATACCTACAGTCAGAGAAGGGATGACTAATACTAAGCAGATACACAAACAGACAGATCCCTTAACAGAGTTGGAGAGGAAGCTGGAGAATTTCAGGCATAGGATCATCTAAAACATGTACCTGTGAATGCAGGATGATCAGAGTAACCTAGCTGGGAAGGATGTCTAGAGGTCCAAGCCCCTATTCAAAGCAGGACAGAGTTCAAAGCTAAATCATGCTACTCAGGATGGAGACAGAAATAGTTTTGAGGTGAAAAACTGTAAAGATAATTCAATAGGTGTAAGAAGGAGAGAGTAAAGAATGACATCAACATTCAGCACCTTTGGAGGAAAACTGTGCAATTCGGGATCTCTCTGATTTAATGCTTTCAGTACAAACCAGGCAGCACTCTTGAACCTGCAGTGTAAATATCAGGCAGGAAGAGAGACACTGAGACACAGTGAAGCACTGGAGCTGTGGATCATCCCTTGCCAGGCCTCAGGTCTTCTCTCAGAAATATTTCCACTTTCCAGCCTTCACGTTGTTTAGTACTAACACATCTATTACAGCAATAAAACTAGGAGCAGCGTCACTAACATCATCCTTGGGCTGCAGATCATATACCAAACTTATTCATTGCCCCCTCCCTTGCCTTTCCCAGAGAAGAAAGCCCAGCATGTTCAGAAGCACCACCTACACCTCCAGTTTTATGGACACCAGACCTTCTCCTGGCTGTTGTATTTGTGGACATATACAGAAAATCATGCTGACTTCTTGCTGTGAAACTACTTTTTTGGCAGCTGGATAGGGACTTTCACAATAAGAAGGCCCAGGAAAAATACTCAGTATAGTTTTGGTGCCTTTTCTTGCACAGCTGCATCCCAGGCAGGACTTATGCTAGTACCTCCCAAACAGACTTGTTGTTGGCTCTTGCCTTGCAGCCTGTTGCAACCCTCCTGACATTGGTTTAATGCTGATTAGTCCCGACAAAATTCTGGCATAGGCTTCCTGCCAAGCAAGGGAATGAACAAAATTGGTTCGTGCACAGGCCAGACGACAGCTGCAGTCACTCCAGCTCAAATCTGTTGACTAAGGACCCTTTTCTTGTTTACCAAGATAAGGCTAAATTAACCCAGCATGAGACATCAGGATAGAGAAAATCCTAAAAGCCAGTGATGCCAACCTGTCTCTGAAGATGCGAGATGCAACTTGGTCAGGTCCCAGGGGAGGATGAAAGCAGAATGCCCTAGAACCTTTTTCAGAGCCAGAGAGACAGTCAGTGCATGTTTTACTTGGAGCATATTTTTCCCAATTTCTTTTTCCTCCAGCTCTATGAAGAGAGAAGCCTCCATCCTCCATAAGCCCCCCATCCTTTAAGGCACTTGCAGCCCCCATTCTTACTACTACTTTTTCCTCTTGGTCTGATTTTCTCTTAAGCTGAAAGACTGGAATCAATCTGTATTTATCCAGTTAATTTAAGATGCTTGTAGTGACGTATTGGGCAGCACTATAAAATTTATCAGGAGTACAGGCACCTCCAGACTGCTGCCAAAGAAAAACTCATCATGCTTTCTGAGGTAATTCTGGTATATAAGAACAGACTGTCTTCAGCTGCAAAGCCATTAAGACTGACAATATATTGTTTAGTCCACAGAATGCAATTAAAATCAAGATGCATCAAGATTGAGAGTTGCTTAGATGATTGCTGCTCTTGGTTTAGAGATGGGGAAACAGGAAAAGAAGGAAGAGTCAAGAGAGATTTAATCTGAAGATAAATAACCAAGTTATTTTTTTTATAAGGTGCTTATATCTTCCTTATTCACTTATTCTCTAGTTTGGCTAAATCTGCATTATGTGTAGGTACAGAATCTGCCTGAATAGCAAGAGGTTAGGATAGGCCTTTTTTTTTGTTGATATAGTCTGAAGGGAGATTTCTGTCATCACTTAAGCAGACACTTCCCCTCCTGGGGAGCACCTCAGGCTACTATGTTCCAGTTCTCCACATGTAAAAGAGACTCACCAACCTCAGCTACAAAAGTTTCTAAAATTAGATGTCCTTATGAGCATGCCATCAGTAAGTACCTGTATAGCAGCATTAGCTATGATGCTTGTTTTTGAAATGCAGAGGGTATCCTGTTTGGATTCTTCCTCAGGAATGATTTATTGATTCGATCTGAAGCATCACCTCTGTTTGCAGAATGATGCACAGATCTCTTGACATGAATTACAGAATCCATCATCCTTCCAGAGGCAGCACATGCACAGAGGCCACACTTGCATGTGAACTGCCTTCACAAAATTGTCAGCAGCAAGGCTGGTATTATTCAGGCTCTTACAAAAGTGATTTAATGGAAAAGTAACACTGCTGAGCTGTCTGAAAAACTTTAAACCTATATCCAAAATGGATATAGCACTATAGGATTTTGGGCACTTGCAGGGTTGGCTGCTTGCTGACTAGGGATTTATGGATTCATGAAGTAACTCCTCTTTCAGTCTAAAAATTCTTTGGGTGCCTCCAGCTCTGCAGGATGCTCCTTCCCATCATGTTTCTGTGCTCAGCCACCTGAGACACAGCTGCTGTCCATGTCACCTACAGCTCAGGCACTGCTTTGCCTGGTTTCCAATCCCTGAAGGGCCTGATCCAACAAGCAAGTTTCAAGTGGTTTACAAGGATAGCATCCTACTCACATGATGCAAATGTGGCATCTTTCTAAGGGTCTGCTTTAACATGTCATAAGAGGTATAAAACAGACAGGAAAGATTCCTTCAATTTGGGTTTGTTTTTTTGCTTGCTGGACTGGGGAAAAGCTAGGTCTAAATTTCCCTCTCCTACCTCCAGAAGGGGTGATAGCAACCCAAAATAGCTTACTCCACAGAAAGGAAGTGCACTGCTAGTACGCTGGAAGGAGACATGCACAAAGCATCTCAAACATAACCCAGTGGCTTGGATTTTCAGTCAATGCATGAACACGTCTGCGGTCTGCTCCCTGCCAGCTTCATGTGCACAGGGAACCTCCTAACCAGTCCTTAAATAAGGGCAGCAACCATGGCAGGGGGATTGGAACTAGATGATCTTTAAGATCTCTTCCAGCCCCAACCATTCTATGGTGTGAGAGAAAGGACTGGCACCCAGACAGCTTTGAAGAATGCTCTGGGTGGTGCCTCCCAAGTATAGCCAACAAAGGTGATACCAGCAACTAAAGATAGTCCTTACTTTAGGCTTACTACATATGCCACCCCAAGAGAGCAATATGCAGCCTTAAAGTCCATTAAAAAAAAAAAATCTATTTTTCCCTGTTAACAGGATTTTGGTCCATGTGTTCCTGAACAGCAGAAAGAGCAAGGGGGGGGAAAGAAAATCTTCTTTCAGTGGTCTTGAACAGAACGAGCTGAAGAGAAGGGCTGTGGTAGGGGAAAGGAAACAATGTTTTTGAAAGAGTGAAAAGGAAATACGTGAACTAACGTTTATTTGTTTATTGTTGGCTACAGAACTCCAGTTTCACATAAACCAACCATAAACGTGTCGCACAAAAATTTTCTTGCAACCTACTCTTTCAAAAAGAGATGTTCCTCCCTTCCACTCAGGCATAGCATCCAAGCTCTAGGACAACCACAGCACCTTGACTGAAAAGGTAGTGCCTTTCTCCACTTTATCAAGAACAAATAAAACACACACCTGAAGGACTTCAGCAGCTATCTTTGGCAATAAACACTATCTTCCGATTATCTGTGTGTCTGCAGAAGAAGGCGGCATGTCATCCTTCATAGACCAGAGTAGGGCTCTCAGTATCACAACAAGGTTCCTACAGCTTTTAGCTGCTACTTCATCATCCCACAAGCAACTACCAGCAAAATACTGCCAAAAGAAGGAATTTCACTACGCTTTTCACTGGCTAGTCTTAGCCTTAAATCTTGCCCACTACAAAACCAGAAGGAATTCACATTTCTCAATAGTTTTAGGTGTCTATATGTAGACCAAATTAATTTTGCATCCAAAATTGGTTGGGGAACTCACTGCAGAATGACTTGGCCATGCAGAAACTAGCCTCAGGTCACAATCTGAATACCCTTCCCTTATAGGCCATTCAATAGACAGCTTTTACATACTGCGAAAATAAAAGCCTATCTTAGTGATAATGCTGAGAAGAAAAAAGAAACTTTGTTAAAAGACAAATATAGAAGGGGAGGGGGAAGTACAAAATTAACTTTTATATGTCTTTGCATTGACAAGACAGTGTAACTAATTTGAAATTCAGAATTTATTTATGCAGTTAATAGCTTTACTGAACTTCCCCATTTTCTCTCCAAGACCCACTGCGTTTACATAAAGATAATCATAACAAAGACTGAAGGAGATTTTAAGCACCTCAAGATGAACACCAATAAACCACAAGCTTCTGGAATGGCAATTTCAGCTCCCTGAAAGTAGCAGACTAGGGAGAAAGGCCAATCTCTTAGCAGTCAGCAATTGTCACTACATGGTTCAGTAAATGTACCATGGCAGAGTTATTTACTGCACCAGGGCTGGAAATTGACTTTCACTAAAGATTATTACAGCTGAAGGTTAGCAGAAATCTCAGATCCAGCACAGGACAAGCAGCACATTCATTGGTCCATCACCCCTCAGAGAATGGGGCAGTGAAATGAGTTTCTGTTCGCCATTTCCCTATGCTGTTGCCTGTGACTAAGTTGTACAAGTTGCCCTTGTGACTTGACTACCATCACCGCTGGTCTCAAGGGAAACTTAATAGCATGCAAGGTGCACTGGCCATGGTTACACCCCATATAAAAGTTTAAGGCTTATAGAGAAAACTCTCCTGATCTACCGTCAGCCATCATGTAAGGCTTAGCCAGACACCAGAGCAGCACATAGCTGGCTGGCTTCTGGGTAAGTCAGGGGTCTCAGAGGAACATGAGGATCTCCAAAGCAAGGAAGGGCAGCCAGTAGTTTGGATGGCAGAAAGTAGTCCAAGAAATGATAGGTCCAGTTTTCCTTTCATCCCCGATCACCTGTTTTTCTTAACTTTGCAACTGTGCTGTCCACATTTCAATCTTGTGACTTTTGGTGAAAAAAAAAAAAAAATCCAACACTGACAAACCAAACCAAACTTCTATGTTTACCTGAAGCTCAATATAGATCATGTCAAGTCAAGTGATGGACACAAGACATTGACTTTCTTCAGGGTTGCTATCCCAGAATTGAGGGCACTGGTGCATTGTCACTGTGCCAAACCCTCTTATCCTCTGGATATCCTGGGGAGAATGCGTGATGCTAAGGAGGTGACCATCTGGGATGGTGCATGTAAGGGGACAGACAGGGTGGGTCCCTGGTAGCAGCAGGATGGGAGTGAGAGCATCTCTGACTCCCAGGAAGTCCCAGTCCAGTAGCCAGGTAGCATCCCCAGGTCAGAGTTGAGCCACTCACTCAAAGGGCAGAGTCCATCACCAAAAGCAAGTAATTAATACAAAGCATGACTGGAAACTATGTATATATTGCCATAGGTTGTGACTTTGCTGCTGTTTACTGCTGTTTCTAACCCCATTGTCCCAGGTGTTACTGACACTTCACCAAGGAAATAGAAGTAAGGATTGCTCCAGTAGGCACCACATTATATAATACTGCTTGAAATTATTCAGGGCAGGAAGCAGACCTGCTTCACAATTTGTAGTCCTGACACTTTCTGTTCAGACCCTCTCAAACCATCTTTGTTACAGCTCCATATTTTTTTACACTGATTTTTTCTTTGGTTTGACAACTCTTACAAACTGCACGTGACTTGAGTTGCAAGCAGTGTTACTGAAGAGAAAGAAGGCTTGCATTATGTGATTATGATCTGATTTTCTTTGCTCCTCTTTTACCATGATCCTCTATCCATTCTTTACAATGATCTAAGCAGCAAGGAAATCTCGCATATTCAGAGAGCAGCTAGAATAAGTGTTCTTTTGTTTTCACAAGTATTATGTATATAGATGCCAAATTACCCTGGGCTTTTTTCAGTACAAAAGCTGACTTTAGCCTGCTTACATGCCACAGGGCTTGATGATGTTTTCACAAGGGCAATGCTTTTAAACAGGAACCAGAACAAGCCCCAAAAGCCCAGTTCCCAAGCAGATAACATACCTTACCACAGCTACCTTTCACCCTGCTCTCCAGTAGAAGTCCTGCGTTCACCAGCGTTAGGTAGATAGCAGTCAATCTGCTGCCTGAGGAATGATAGGCAGAGGAAGGGGGTCTCTGGGAGAGGCAGCTCAAGGCAGAACCAAAGCAGACAGGTGTTGCAGGACCACCACCCGGGAGAGATGGAGAGGGGCTGCCCATGTTCTCACTGATGTGGGAAGAGTCGAAAGGGACATGGAACAGTCCCACTGCTTACTGCCAAGTATCTTCTCCCTTACACCCCTCCAGTGGCTGTCCAGGCCCAGCTGTGCCCTCTCCAGCCTCCATGCAAGAGCAGCCAGGTGCCCTAATGTGTCTCATCAGGGAACTCAAGGGATGAGCACCTGGAGGCTGAAGCCGTGACCTGACATGCTAGCAAAAGTAGACAATGAAACTGGTTAAGTGGGGAGACCCCTCTGCTCCAACTCAAAGGTGGGCACAAAGTGGATGACATCATAGCTCCCACCAGTGCTACTGTGTGCACTTCCCCCAGAGACACAACAAAGGGAAACACCACAAAATGCCCCAGCTAAGCAGAAAGGCTTATGTTTGTTCTCAGATGGTAAAAATCAATTATGCACAAGACAAATCCACAGGAGACCTGGGCACCACTTGTTCCAGCTCTCAAGAAACTGCTGGATGTTTACTTCAAATATGCATTATTTCCCCACAATGGCAGTTAACCTACCACTTATTACTCCCACCATGCGACAGGAAGGTGTATGTTGATACCAGTTTGTCATTTGCATTCAAGTCACCTACAGCTAATGCAGGAACCATCTCTTAGAATTGCACACAAAGAGCACTTTGCTATTTAAGTTAACTCAGATATCAGGGGTGGGGGAATAAATCCATTTGCAAAAGAACAAAAACCTGTTTCCAGGGGGTCTGTCTCCATTGTCTTCTGGCTACTATTTTGCAACAGTAGCAGCAATTAATCCTAAGAAAGACATGCCTCCACTTAAAGAGAAAATATTGCAAAGAAAATGAAAGAATAAATTGAAAGCATAAAGTTGCAATAATGATAGCAACTGTTACTAGAAGATTTTCTGTGCCCTTCTGGCTCCTATTTAGCAGGTTTCTGTTCCAGTGTAACCATAGGAACAGTGGTGAAGAGTCTCATTTGGAAGCCTTCACTTCAGCTGGTAGGTTAAGTTATGAGACTGCAGTAGGCTTGAATATTAAAAACATTCAAACAGCTTTTAAAAAAAATGAAAAAAGAGAGCTAATTTGAAGGGGAACTGTATGACTGTATAGTAAAAGACAGACATCTGTGTTGTAAACAGATGCAGTGCCCTGCCAATAAATCAGCAAGGGGAAGCCTGACATGAGGTGCCCTAGAACAAACAAACCCCACTGACAGAGGTTACTAAAAATCAGGCTCAATAAACAGGTTAAGAATGCAAATTATGAATTGCTTGACACACTGTGCCGCTAAAACTGAAACCGTACGTTTCCTGTAGCTGTCATTTTGTTTAATGGACCACAGCAAGAGTGTAAGAACAGTGACAGTCCTCAGTAATACAACTTCACCATAACACTCACCCAAACCAGTACATTTTACATCCTACATTTTATTTAATCCTTCAAAGTATAAAATGATTCAGTTTTGGCTCATCACCCTTCTTCAAGAAATACGAATAAACACATCAATTATCTTAAAAGAAACCCAGTCACAGGAACAGAGCTAACCAAATACATAGGCTAAGTAGACTGGGAATGTTCCAGAGAGTGAGTGAAATAAAAAAAATTATGAATCAAAAAGGTGTGCCTAGGTGGCCCGTACCTATGGACTTAGACCTTTCTCCTAAAGACCATTAAGATAGCCACTATCTGAAAGTATCCATATTCTTTTTCTTGTTCTTTTCTAATCATTACCATTTTGTTGGCTCATTTATGATTTTATATATACTGCTACTGCTCAAACAGGCTCTCCAGTCTGTCCCACTTGTATTTGCTTTTAATTAATGCTGAGGCTTTGTCCCCACAGGCCACTGTCTTTGCCTCTGTAGTAATCAGATTTTCAGAAATGCCTGGCATCCTGTGGGCCCCTGCAAAAGTACAGCTGATGTGGTAAGTAACATGGGAAAATCCCGGTGCTTTCATGCTCTGTGTAATGTTGGCCACCTTTACTTGCCTTAGAGCTGCGATCAGAGCTTCAGAATTACCACCTTTGTAGCATCAGAGAAACGAAATAAAGCACAGACTCATGTCACTTCACACCTAACCCAGAGCAGCCTCTGCTGCTGGACTGTTGTCAGGAGGTGACTGCAGGTGGTCTACCAAAAGGCTAGAAACAGGTACCACAAGCTGTTCTCGTAGTTTATTGTGGCTTTACTTCAAGAAAGAAATCAAAGTTTTCTATTTCCTGTGTCCTCGCTGTTCTAAGCACCTGTGCAGCTCATTCGATTTACTTTGTGACAAGTGCCACAGAAGGCTCTCAGACATCTCTGTTTCAGATTTTCCCATTTATTTTGACAAACAAGTCTCATTATTATTGCAAAGCCCTGTCCTTGTTTTATTTACAGATGGTAAATGACGCTACATTCAGAGCCACATAAATAATTTTCATGTTAAACATCTGTGAGTTAATTATGATATGAAAGTCTCCACAAGCTCCAGTGCACTGCACGGTAGGCTAGTGATGCCTCAGAGATGGTTTCAGTCTATTCTTTAAAAAGACACCTGGAGGATGGGAAGTGTATGAGGAAAAGGAAGCAAGCAGCACCAGCTTTAACAGTTCAGGGAAATTGTTTCTTGTTTCACAGGCAAAAGGAGTTTTAAATTTCTGAAGAGTGGAAATTTTTTTTAAAGGAAGAAAGATTTATGTGCACTGATGCAAAAAATTACAATGGAAGACAGACACTTTCTCTAGAATTTGAGATCCCAAGCTTGCAAAATAAAAATGTTAAGACATAGAAGAAATGAAGGGAAGAACAAAGTACATGAAAACCAACCTGAAACATACAACAGTGAAAAAATATTTAAGAAGGTTCCCATAGGTAACTTACCAAAAGCTGGCTTAGGAAGGGGTAATCATGGGGTTTTCCAAATACATAGCCAGAGATGTCCTCTTAGGAGGATACTGCTCAGTTCTGTCCTCCTCCTACTCTCTCCCACATGCACACTACTGCAAGGCAGCCCAACAATATGCTACCACTCAACGTAACTGCATTCATAATTTACACCAAGGCAGTGAGAGACACCTGCACCTTAAGAGACCAAGGCTCTTCACTGCTTTGGAATAATCATCACTGCAATTGGCTAGGAATATTTTAATTTTTAAAAAATGCATTTGTTATTTTTAACTAAAGGATCAAATAAAGTACCAGTTTTACAGAACCACTGAATTGTAACTGCTGTAACAAGATCAAAGGGTGCTCTTAGAGATGTACGCAAGAACACCAAAGTTCTCCATATCAGAGACATGGACCACTTATCTGTAAATGGGGTGCTCCAAAGCACTGCCACGTGAACCTTTATGTGTGCTTGCAGCCCCGAAGGCCAATGGCATCCTGGGCTGCATCAAAGGAAGTGTGACCAGCAGGTCAAGGGAGGTGATTCTGCCCCTCTACTCCACTCTCATGTGACCCCACCTCGAGTACTGTGTCCAGTTATGAAGTCCCCAACATAAGGACATAGAACTGTTGGAAGGGTTCCAGAGGAGGGCCACGAAGGTCATCTGAGGGCTGGAGCACCTCTCCTACAAAGCCAGGCTGAGAGAGTTGAGGTTGTTCAGCCTGGAGAAGAGAAGACTCAGAGGAGACCTTATAGCCGCCTTCCAGTACCTGAAAGGTACCTACAAGGAATCTGGGGAGGGTCTTTTTAGAAGGGCATGCAGTGATAGGATGAGAGGGAATGGTGTTAAATTGGTAGGGGGTAGATTTAGGCAGTATATTAGGAAGAAATTCTTCACTACAAGGGTGGTGAGACACTGGAACATGTTGCCCAGGGAGATGGTGGCTGCCCCCTCCCTGGAGGTGTTCAAGGCCTGGTTGGACGAGGCCCTGAGCAGCCTGGTCTAGTGAGAGGTACCCCTGCCCATGGCAGGGGGGGTTGGAACTTGATCTTTAAGGTCTCTTCCAACCCTAACTATTCTATGATGCTATGATTCTGAGTCTACATTAAGGATTATGCATTACTTCAAACAGTGCTATGCCACTGACAACACTTTGGTAAAGGAAAAACATTGTGCCTGGCAAAACGCATGCAAAATGACCAGACAGGACCTGTAAGGTAGCTGTAACTCCATAGTTCCCTGGTGACACCACTCATCCGACTGGGATGAGCTCAATGTTGTCAGGTGAAATACCAGACCAGTTCTCAGCTGGATAAAACACAGGAACAAATCCTAGATGTGTGGACAAGGATTTCCTCAAGCTCACGCGGAATCTTGTCATTGTGTTACAGAACCAAAGTTCCTCTTGTGCTCTGCAGCTTTCATTACATCTCAGACTTATGAGCCTCATTAAGGAGAAGGTGATGAACAATTGCTTTTTACTTCCTGGGACAAACTGCTTTATGGATACAAACCTAGTGACTTAAATCCCTGCAGACTCCTCTAACTGACATTGCTGATGTCATCCATTACTTTCTGATGCTTCCTCCCTACTGTTCTGGAGAAGGGCAAGGAAATCCTATTTGCATGCATATTTCAGGATAATCTTTTCCTGCTTGAACTCACACATTGAACATCAAGTTCTAACATTTTAATGAGGTGTTTAAAGCATGCCTGTTAGAATTAAAGTTTAAAATCTTGTTTTAAAAACTTGTTAAGTTCTATATTAATATTTCACAATGTGCTGCATTACCTTGTGCCACACTGTACCAAACAGTTTATGCCGCCTGCAAAAAGCTTTTTATTCAGCCAGGTACTGTAGTTCTCCTGAGATACATGGCAAAGCAGTGCCCCATGTTGTGGCCTAGGAGAATGCACTCCTTCATACATCCCCTTAGAGCTGCTACTAGCCTTGTAGTACAACCAAAAGTTTTGTCCTTGTAAACTGAAGCTATGTTAGGACCTTGGAATATGAACTACAGCATGAAATTAAAATCATGCATCAATTTACTTTTTATACCATAAAGATATTTAATCTTTTCATCAATGATGACTAGTCCAAGAGCAGCTACTCAGAAATCACACAGCATCCAGTCCTACCCATGCCAGGTGCTCACAAAACTTTCGGAGGTTTCCCTCCACCCCCACTTTTCTTCCATTTGTGGTAGGCAACCATGATAAAGAGTGGGACCTTAACCTTTCCTTAAATAGCCAAACTTAACACCCCCCTTTTGAGAGGGGAGTTTTAGCAAGACAACCTTCTCCTTCCTTGACCCCACAGATACTGTGCATCAATTACCATCAGAAGAGTTTTAGTATCACTACTCCTCCTGAGGGATGACTCAGTGATACGGCGTAGAAAGCAGTGGGGAGAAGGGAATGCAAGGGAAGAGTATGCAGCCTGAGCACAGGGCTTGGGAAGAGAGCAACTCCTAAACCTCTTCTGTCAGCCTGTGCCACTGTTTCCCAGGTGCTCACAGGTGCAGATCTGCTGAACCCTCAGCCAAGAACAACATAAAGATGGGCTTAGAAACACTCTTTTGCTCTTCCTAGAAGAATTCTGGGAGCTGTCCTGGGAATTTTCTAGAGGCATGCCTAAACTTGAGGCCTACAAACAACTCCCTGTATACTTCATTGGCACACCTGCAGTGAGCAAACGTTCTGATAAATGGGAGTCTTGCCATAGAAAGTTGCCTCCTATGGAGGACTGAGACTCTGTGGTGTGACATAATAGCTACATAACAAATGAACTGGATAAAATGAATACCAGGAAGAGCAAAGTATTGATGAAATAATTTGCAAACAAATGAAATCTGCATTGATGAATCGATTACTTTGTTTCAACTGTTTTTACACTAATTAGTTTCAATACAGTGATTACACAACTTCAATTTGCTTAATATTTTATTTCTTCAAACTCTTGCCTCTGTTTGAAGGACTGTGGCAGTGAGAGGCTGCTGTACCACTTGAGACAGGTTTCCAAAAGGGAAGGGTGTGCTGGCTCCTTCTCAGGGGCAATGCATGCCCTGCTGCTGCAGTTTCTTGGACTACTGGAGGGGCACAGCACCTTCCTGAGCTGGAGGAGTTTTATTATATTGTGTAAATGAACAGTAAGCATATCCTTCAAAAATGCCAGTTCTGCCTGCACTGGTACAGTAGTCAGAAAAGTCAATCTGGTAGCCTCAAGGAAGCAATCCAAATAACTACATCCCTACCCTCTCCCGCTTTGAAAAAAATCATGTCACAAAAAGCTATGACTCTCCCAACAAAACAAAAACAAAAAAAAAAAGAGAGAAAAAAAGGGCTAAACAACTTTCCAAAAAAAGGTTAAAAGTTGCAACAGAAACATAATACTGTGATGGGGATAAATTCCATCCCTCAAGCAAACTGAACAAGGTTATACAGGCATCATCTGAATTATTTCACGGGCTGTGGATGCCAATGAAGAAGAATAACTCTGGGTACATTGGAGGCAGCCAAACAAAAACAACCTCTGATATCAGTAGAGGATGAAAAACTGACTGGCCATTGTCTGTGTTCACCCATCACTGCACACTGGGGTCAGCAGAAGGATGCACGTGCATGCACACAAGGCTCCCTACTATTTCAGTATGTATATCAACCTTTCCAAATGCTAACCATGAAGATGTGCCCCGTTAGCAAGAGTTATTTTATAACACTGTCTAGGAATTATACTCCATAGCAACAACATTTACCAGCTACTAGACAAGATGGATAGTACATCTAACCAGCACAGGAATTGCCACATATGAGTTATCCACCACTACTGGGTAATAAGATGCGCCCTGAATCCGCTTTGGCATTAGGTTGGCCCTTTGATGATCTAGGCAGCCATAGATACACAGCACAGAACAGCGTTTGCAGTTCAAGCTACTTAATCAACACACGGAATTGATTGAATGAAACAACCTAGTTTTCAAATCAGCCTTTCAACTAAGATTAACCCAGTACTACAACATATGTGAAAAACTACAATTAGTCTTCTTACATAAAATTGAAAAGGAAACTACTTTTCTTAGGAGATGCAGCAATGTAAAACAGAAGGCAAAGAGAGTTGTAAGATCTCTTCCTACTAGACAGGTTAAGTATTGTGGAGAAAGACGAAGCTTGCAGAGCAGAACACTCTTCCGAAGGGTATCTACTTCTGCCAGAGCAAGTCCTCGGAGGTCTCTTCCACCTCCCTCTTGCATAAAAAAAAAGCTTACAGGCCCTCAGATAGTCCTCTCTTTGTTGTTAATATTCCAATGCAAATATCAAAGATTGAAGAATAAGAAAACTTGTTTTGAAAATTGTTTTTGAAGGGAGGAATTGCAGCTATTGGGATGGGTGTAAGTCTGAAAACTGTCAAAATCTGTTCCATGATCCCACCCATAAGATTTTTAGCATGATTGTTCAGCTAAGTCTTTTTGTGCAGTTAAGTGTCACCAGGCAGGCCAGTCCCAATCATGTCATACATCTCCTTAAAATTTGTCATGAACAGTTGCAACACTGCTCTTTCTCCAGATCCTGCTTTGCCAGTGCTGCAGTAATCATCACTACCTCACCAAAACAGCTAACTTGGTCCTCTCTCACTGCTACAAGAGCAGGAAAGTTTTTGCAATCCTTTTCACAAGCCACCCATCACCTTGCAGAACTATGTGGTACCGGCACTGTAGGGACAAAGACCACACAGCACTAAAAAGCACTACCTGGGCTGATGACACACTGCTTGCTAGCTTCAGAGGGAAAGAAAAAGACAGCTGTCAGCCATTAGTCACTTTCTAAGACCATGGATCATTTTGGTAAACATGGATGCAACTGAGCTTGTTCTTTCACAGAAAAAAAACCCACCCCTGCCTTCTGGGTAAGCTTGTAATAAATTACACTGCATCAGAGCTGTATCTCAAGAAAATGTAAGTGCTGAACCAATTAAAAAAATTACTGCAATTTGATCTGTCAGAGGTTTAACAGTAGTTATCTCATAGTACAAATAGATATATGAGGTAATCCCTATACGTCACCTATATCAACAAATCCTCTTAGAAACATTTATCAAAAGCACTCCCATATATGCCTTTTTACTCCTACCATACAGATTTTATACTCGGGGTCCTAAGGAAGTTAAGAACATTATCTTGCCTTATAAAAACATGTACACGCACAAAACCCCAACAAAAAAACCCCAAAAGATTGATTGCTTGTTTCAGGTTTCCACAACTTTCTGTTAGTGAACTGAGGGACAGATTGAGGGAACCAGGTGTCAAAAGTTTACTATTAACATAAATGAAAAGTTTGGAAAGATTTAAAGGATCGCTCCTGGTGGAATAATAGGACTTGTGGAATAATAAGGCTCTTGAACAAGCATTACAATCAGTTGTCACATACCATGAAAAGGGTGACAAAGAGTCGTAAGCCTGCAGAAACTCCATTTTCTAATAATCTGGGTTATTTGGGGTTCCTTCAGCTGTGATGGGAGGAACATGATCTACATGTGTATGTGTACACACACACTTGCCCACTGATCTGGAGAACAAACAGGTACCACCACTCTCAGCCTCCCAGGCACTATACATGTTTGTTTTAAGGATTTTTGACAGTGGTGTAAAACTATTTGATTTTCAGCATCACCAATTTATCAATCTTCTATCTGATAATCTTTTTTTCCCCTTATAACCTGGAAAAAACTATCAAGTCTCTTATGGGTTTTGCCTATTTCTTAAGCTACAGACTTCTCTTCCCCTACAAATTTCTGCAAGGTCTCCATTCCAAACAGCAGTCTGTATTCCAGTTTTATTCTGCTTTTTAACCTCATGCTTTGTATCTGGGCTATTTTAAAGCAGTGCAACAAAAAAAAAAAAAAAAACAAACAAACCCAAAAGATAACCTTAAGTTAGAAAGAGACTTGGGTTCATTGCTTCCTCCCCAAACACTATTGACTGCATTTAAAATCATTTCCTCTGGGTTCCACAGCATACACTATCTCCCTTAATCCAGAGCAAGAATCTCACATGCCCACAGAGGCACACCCCTGCCCACAGATAAGCTACATCACTCTTCCCTTGATTGCATTAAATTCTTCCTATTTTTTTTTGGTCAGCACATTTTACTAATCAGTATTTTGGATAGCACAAACAGAAAGATCTCCTTCAAAGACCGGGAACACAAAGCCAGCAGAGAGCCTGCCTGTTTAAACAAGGAAGTTAGTGTCTTCTGTCTTGTTCTATTGTTTGAAATGTGGCTCACTTCTCAGAGGCATCTCAAATATATTCAAATATTATATTCAAACTTACCTGAACAACTTGAGGTCCCTGCCTTTTCATCTTAAAAATCTTTGAAGAGTTGGCATTCAACCCTACCCAAAGCAACATGCATTTTACAACATTATTAAAACAACCTTCCTACTCAAGCTTGAGCTTGTGCCTTCCAATTTCCTTCTCCACCTCAATTTATCTTCCTCCAATTCATATCCCTGTTACAGTAGATGAGGTTTATCAAGTTTATCAAAAGCAGCAGCTCCTAAATCCACAGCTCCAAGTGAACTTAAATGGAAAGCATTAATTTGCATGATGCATTAATTTGCATGTTGCATTAAAGCAACAGCCAGTTTGGTAGAATGATAGTCCTTCACCATCCCACTAGGAAGGCTGAAGCCACTTAGCACTGAACTGGTTCAGATACCAGAGAAGATACCAGAGCTGTATCCTACAGCTACCAATGCAGCAAGTTCAGTAGTTCCCAAGGAGCATTATATACATGTTGTCAAAACCTAGGAGAACAAATAGACCATAAAGAGTATACTGGCTTCCTAAACTCAACACTCATTTTAAACATAGTGATAATGTAACCACCTGGAAGTACCTGATGCACCATCGACTGCTGCATTCCATTATGAAAATTATTATTATGAAACCCTTTCAATTTTAATCTGCTCCTCCTAAGCTAATGAAGACACTTTGGTGAAGTTTTTTACGTTATCCTATAGTTTAGCAAAAGAGGTAATTTAAAGTTAACTGGATGGAAGTGGTGCACAGTTCAAGCACAGTTCCAAGTGGTCCTATATAGGTGCTAGATCTTGACATGGCCTGCCAAGCCTTACATTGGCAACATCTCTAAACTCCACAAAATGTTGCTGTCTGTGGCTTCCTGATGAGGGGGAAAAGAATGGGAAGGCACCAATCTCCTCTTTGGTGACCAGTAATAGAACCCAAATGAATGGTATGAAGCTACTACAAGGGAGGTTTAGGTTGGATATTAGGAAGAGGTTCTTTACTGAGAGGGTGGTCAAGCACTGAAACAGGCTACCCAGGGAAGTGGTCACAGTACTGAACTTGAGTTCAAAAAGCATCTAGACGATGCCCTCAGTCACATGCTGTGTCTTGAGTGCCCCTGTGTGGAGCCAGAAGTTGGACTTCATAATCCTTATGGGTGCCTTCCAACTCAGGATATTCTGTGATTCTATGTAAAGCATCCAGGAGCCCGCATTAGCAGAAGAGGCCTGCGATTAGACTGCCTACCATGTACAAGTTCTTTTTGTCAGTGTTGGGTACACTGTCATTTAAGTCGACCCCACTCATGGGGCCTTGGCTATTCATCTGGAGTGTTTCCAGGCTTGCTATGCCTTTTGGAGGTTGAAGACCTCAGCTGCTCAAAAGTGAGACAGGGAGTAAAGGCACTCCATGCCAGTTGCAGAACTATCTTGGACAAAAACATTCCTGCTACAGTTGAGGATGGGATCTCCAAGGAACATAGATGCTATTTTCACCTCTCAAGATAAAGCCTGAAGAGTCCCACCCTCAGGGAATAAACATGTAAACCGTGAAGAGGTAGAAGACTTGATGTAGGCAAAGCCACACCACTGGCGTGGTTTCCCCAGGCTGCCAATGTCTCCTGCAGAGTCTGCCCTGACAGACTCTAGAGGAAAACCTGGCAGAGAAGCAGGCTACCACGTACCACTACAGAGAGCTTGGTACACAACTGGGCCTCCACATCAAACACAGTCATTTTAGTGATTTAATTAAAAAAAAAAATTAAAAAAAATTTAAAAACTCTTCCTCTATTCACAGCTGCCTGCATGGAAGAAAAGCCTTCCTTGCTCAAGCAATGCTGGCTCAGGCACAGAGCTGTGAGGAAAGCAACAGCAGGGAATCACAACTGCACATCTGATGGCTATGCTTTCATGTGCCCAGCTGTGGGCTGGAGGCCCAGGCAGGGCAGAGAGCCTGCTCTCCCACACCAGCACCATGCCACCAGCTGAGGCCAGAAGCGAGTCTGAGAAATGGTTAATTCCAGCAACAGCCAGAAATCTGTCACTCTGCCACAGAGAACATGAGATCCCAGCAGCTTGCCAGCTTTCTGCTAGTGGCTGGCGGCTGGCAGGAACAAAGAAACCATGTTGATGGAAAACACTGTTTTACAGGAGGGTATTGAGGTGCCCAGGATGGCTATGGGGGCAGGCATTTCTGGCGTGGTACATGGGCTTTTGTGTTTGGGGGGCAAGTGGAAGGTGCCAGTTTCTTTTGGCTGCCACCACATATTTAATGCAAAATCCATCAGTGGCATATTAACCCACTTGCTACAACCAGGAGAGCAGTGCATTTTCAGCCTCATATTCAGTGATGCATATGTGTACCCACACAGCTACAGCAGCCCCACTAGTCATCCCCTTAATGAAAAGGAAACATGTACCGTGAGCATTAGGAAGGACTGGATCAACTGCCCCTGCCTGCAAATTATATCAAGGGAGCAACTGGCCACATAGACTGGACAGGACTGCAAGCCAGGATCTCTTCATGAGCGATGGCTATCCTGTTCATCTCCAAATAGAAAAGAGAAAACTGCAGAGGTTTTACTCATGAGGTTTTGCATGGCAAGGTTCAGGGCAGGGTGGGGGGGGAAGGTGGGAAGCTGCAGGGGTGGCTTCTGCAAGAAGCAGCTAGGAGCTTTCCCTAACCCGGACAGAGTAAACACCAGTCGGCTCAAGGCCAGACCCACTGCTGACCAAGGCCGAGCCCATCAACGAAAGTCATAATGCCTCTGTGGATCATATTTAGTAGGAAAAAAAACCTGCAAGAAGCCCCTTTTTGCCACCAGAGAAGGGAGTGAGAAGATGCAAGAAACTGTGCAGACACCAAGGTCAGTGAAGAATGTGGGGAGGAGGCACTCCAAGTTGCTAGACACAAAAATTCCCCTGTAGCCCATGGAGAAGACCATGGTGGAGCAGGCTGTCCCCCTGCTCCTGGCAGGACCTGCAACCCCGGGAGAGAGAAGCCCACGGAGTAGGTTTACTGGGGGGACTTGTGACTCCATGGGGGACCAGGCTGGAGCAGCCTGGGACTGAGAGACATTCTATGATTTATGACTGCCCACCATAGAAGTGACCCACACTGAGGCAGCTGTTGAAGAGTTCAAACCCTGTGGGAAAGGACTCACATTGGAGAAGTTCATGGAGGACTGTCTCCCATGGGTGGGACCCCACACTGGAGCAGGGGAATAGTGTGAGGAATGCCCCCTCTCCCAGCTAAGAAGAAAAATAAAGTAATGATGAACTGACTGAAACCCCTTTCATCCCCCTGTGACACCTTGCAGGGGAGAAGGGAGAGAAATCATGACTAAATTGAAGTCTGCAAAGCAAGGAGGGTTGGGGGGAGATGTTTTAGGATGTGGTTGCACTTCTCATTGTCTTACTCTGGTTTTCTGGTATGTGTAGTGTAGTCTAATAAATTAGATGGCTTTCTTTTTTTATTCTGTGTTGAGTCTGTTTTGCCTATGGCACTAATTGCAGAATGGATTGTGCAGCTTTCTGCTACCTCCAGTAGTTATTCACAGAAGCAATCAATTAACAGTCAGGTTAACACGTGGCACATAAATAGATCATACTTGTCAGCATGTCTAAGCCCTACAGGTTGGCTGGCAATTTTATTTAAGGGACTCTGCAGTGGAATCACTACAGTAAAGTAGGACTTTTCAGTATGGATCATAGGGGCAGAATACAATCACCAAATGTGATTCCTTGAAGTTCTGAAAAAAATTATTATTCTTTCCTGTTGCTTTTATAGGAAAGCACAAGGCAAAACTTGTGCAAAAGTGAAAAAGCACAAATGAAAAAGCAAATGACATCTGTATGTTACTTCTTTCCTAGTCTGTAAACCTTACATGCATCAGAATAAATGCAAACATTCTGAATGCAGACACACATTGCATTTCAGTGAGCTTGGGTGAGGGCTGGATGAAAGAACACAGCCCTGGGGGGATGAGAGTACACCTGCCCTAAAATTGTGGCATTTTAGAAGACATCAACACATTACTAATGAGATTCAGATGTCCAGCTTGCCTGGGTGAGGGCAAAAGGGAAGTCCTGCTATTAATAATCCATGCTTAGTTTTGAAATTAAATGGTAAAATACAAAGGCTCAGCAGTTCTCAAGAAAATAAACACCCACTTTTTCAGCATGCAAGCTGCATCCCTTCTCCACAAAAACTTGCTTTTAGAAACAGATGGTAGCCTGCAAGACCTACAAATCCTTTGTCTGGAATGGCAAACTAGGCCCTATTGCTCAGCAAAGTCAACCGTCACATTGTGAAGCACTGACCCTAACAAATCCATTATGTTTCTTTCTGCCACAATGCTAAACCAGACAAAATGAGTCAGACTTAATAGTAAGGGGTGAGGGATTTTAAATCCTTTCCCTCCACCCATCCTCACAAAAATAATGAAGGGGGGTGGAACAGAATCTGCGTTATCCCTTCACTTAAGAGCCCTGCCAAACATTGCCATTAGGCCTCCCCCACTTGGGCCAGGCTGCCCGAAGGATGGATTTGGGTTTGAAGCATTTACGCGGCGCTGTGCCACAGCTTTGAAGTCAGCACGCTATGTCAGTCAAACTACCCACACACTCAAGAGTGAATACCCCAAGCAGGAAAGGCAGGCCTTTATGCTAGCTGAATAATTAGGTCTGATGCGCTTTGTAGTTTCTCAGCCCTCCCTTCCCAGCTCTGCCAAGGAGCTGTGCAGATACACAGCACAGAGACAGAGAAAGCTCTTCACAGGTAGCTGCAGGGAAGAGAATATAATGGTTTTTTCTCCTGTGTCAGCCAAACCCAGGCAATGGAAAGAGAGATGTGGAGTGACAGGCACTTATATCAAAGAGTTGCTGCCTTCAGTCAAGGAAGGAAACAACAGAGAAGCCTGCTGAGGAGGTGATGAACTGGGCGATGGTGTGGAAAGGACCAAAAAGTCTTTTCCTCCGCTCTGGGTATGTGGTGCATCTTGACACACAAAAGGAAATACCCATCACTGGTCCTGTCAGCAGCCACCTCCCTGCAAGGAATACTTTTGTCAAAAAGAAAATCTCTCTCAGTAACAATGGGTCCAGTTTATTAATGATCCAACTTCTTTCATCTTGCATATTTAAAAGTTACATAAGACAAAAAAATGTCAATGTCCTCAGAGCACCAGCTTGGTTGGATTCTTCATTGTCTCAGAGAAATTGCCCCCATCCCCCTTTACTGGTTTTCTTTGGCATAAAACAATCTCTCAAGGACATGGCAGTAACAACGCTAAAATTCGAAGTGTTGAGATCAAACACGTGAAACTGATGCTCATTATGGCTAAATTATGTCACCTATCTGAAGGCTTAAGCTTATTATTTAAGACAACACAATAGTCACTAATCACAGCCGTTGTGTATTGCTCGAAAGGTGTCTAGAAAGCTAAAGAATACAACGGAGATTTATTATACTACAGTGCCAGGTTTAATTACATGGTTTTCTCCTAAGTACCTTGCTGCTTGTAGTTCACCACCTGTTTGCACCAGAGGACCTGAAATAAAGACATGTCAGCCCTTGAGGCTAAGAACGCAAGAGAGGGCTTATGCTGAGCTTTTGCTATGGCTGTTGCAGCAGAAGACCAGCAGGCAAGGAGAACAGATCATTTTGGGGGCCACTGGCTGGAAAAAATCTCTTCTGTAGAGCTATTGTTTTTCTTTACATGTTTTTAACTTCCAGTTCCTTTGAATATGTATTTATGTGCAGCAAAAGTACACCATTGAGCCCAAGTGCGAGAAGAAACAACTCGCCATCTTCTTCCTAAAGCTGCAAGGTGAAGATCCATGCCCTCACCAACACAACAATGTACTTAAGCAGTACCTCTGTCTGCTGGCAGCCTTCTGAGTTTGCATTTTCTTTTATAAATATTTAATGTGGAATTGTTCATGTTACCCACTTTGCCAGAATGTTTTGACAGCCATGCTCACCACAGGACAATGATGCTCTATTTAACTGTGCAGCTGCAAACAGGAGGATTTGGTTTCAGTTTTATACAATGTTGTGAAACCAATGACCTCCCACAAAATAAACCAGATAATACATGTTTAAGGAGTAGAATTTAAATGCATTAGCAAGACAATTATCAGCAAGCCAGTGCAAGAAAGGAAAACAGAAATTTCAGTCCTGATGCAAGAGTTTGCCTAAATTCAGCTGCAATCCCTTTTTTATTAAACATAATCAGAAAGCAAAAATAAAAGACAATCAATTGTGCAAAAGCTAAGGAGAGTCCTGAAATGTCAGGCTTGAATAATTTCCAAACTTTCCAGACCACAAGTTATCATCAGTCCTTGGAGACCTCTACACACTTTTACCAACCAGTTAATTGATTCTGCTCAGAGGAAGATGGCTCAGCACACCACTTGGCCAACCCCAAAGGAGGTTTGGCCCCAGTCCCTCCATAACATACTAAGACTCAGCATCATCTCACAGCAACTAACTAAGAGTCAGTCTTTAACATGTGAAGTTCACAACATGGAGAAAATTCAGGGAAACAAGAAGGCCTAAGTAACCCAATCAGTCAAACCCACACAAAACAGCTCTGCTACTGCGTGTGATGTGGAGAGGCGTTTTAAAATGCTCACTTCAACACAGAGTCACACTGCTTGGAGAAAATATATAGAGGTAACATAACAAAGAGAAACCAAGTCAGCAACATTTACCCTTTCTGATTCCCCCTGCCCCAGCTCCCAGGCACAGTCTCGGTTATGCAGGGGCTCATTAATGCACCTGTTACTAGCTTGCTGGAAGCCCAGAGCAATGCAACTTTGGTGCGAGCAGATTAATCAAGCATTGACTGCCAACCTCGCACTGCAATGCAATGCCATCTCCTTCTAGGCCATTTCAGAGGACAGATTCAGCTGAATATTGCCATTTGCTTCCAAGACAACTCAAGTGCAGTGTGATTTGCTATCCCTCACCGCACCTTCTGCTAGAGTTCCTCCAACTCTAATGCACTTAATACAGCTTTATGACTCCTTATGCATCACTATCACTTTAATACTTAAGAACCCAGTTCTTGGTTCTTAATGGTACTGAAACAATAGCTAGAATTAGCATAGTAGAAAATTCACTACCCAAAACCCTTAAGCAAGGGTTAGAAAGATAAGAAAACAATGGCAATTGTATACATCAGCACATCACAAATATTTTAAGAGGAACTTATTTCTGAGATCAGGGTGCCTCAAGGATACAAGGGGATCCAAGACCAGTCCTGGAGCTCTGGCAAATAAAAAGAGGAACATAAGCGCTATAGCTCACAACAAGGGCACAGTGATGAAGATGAGGGGATGAAGTAAACAACCACCAGAGTCCTTGAAGACAATCTAAACACTGTAGTATGCATGCAGGAAAGTGTGGAAATTATGATAATGAGCTCCCGAGAAAGTAATGAATATTTTAATAATTTATCCAAAATATCCTGAATATGTATGTAGAACCAACACATAAGCCATGTAATTCTGCACGCATATTAGGAGGAGCGATCACCTGTGCGTGCAGTGCTGAAATAAAGAATACCTGCTTAATACTCACCAAGACTACTGAGTTTTTATTTTGGCTTTTCATGGCATCAGTATTATCAAAAACGTCAGAATACCTTCTTAAAACAAAGTATGAGGATGGGCTGTTTGTTTTTTTTTTTTTAAATGGGGGAAGGGCGAAGATTAAGAAAATAAACAGCCCCTTCTCATCACAGTCTGCCACTGTATCTCCTATTCAGTGCATTTGGGAAAAAAAAAAGTGGGGGGGCTCCTACATCCTTTTATTGAGCTTGAGGAAGGATTTGAACCAGCAAACAACCATCCTTGCACTGACATTCATTGCCAAACATAGCTTTGCTCCCACTGCCTGTAACCACATTGCATGAAATACAGCAGAATTGCTCCCTTAGCAAATATTCTTCATTTGAGACTGAGAAGAAAAGTCTAAGGAAGATGGCATTAACACTACCGCGTGGTTTCACAGGTCTGGGTGAAGAACACTAGGAGCTACATGACAGGACACAGGACAGAAATAACAGTACTCTCATCTGCATCTCCTTTTGGTCACACAAGCCTGTTAACTCTGATCTTCCTTCTTTCCCAGTCAATACCACAAGTTACCACTTCATTCCCTGACCCACCAGATGGGCAGGAGGCAATATATGCTCTGCTGGAATCCCAGCTACACCAAGATGCCCACGTGGAGGGACCTCTCTTGCTTTAAAAAGTGTTGTTGCTTTTCCCATAGCCTCTGTATTATTGGAAGGTTAATTAGGATCTCTGCTTTAGCTGCAAGGACTTCACAAAAAAAAAAAAAAAATCCCTTATCTTTTCAATTTCACTTCCGACAAAATTAAATTGACCTGTGGGCTCAGAAGTTGGTAGATATGACACAGGATTGGGATTTTGGGGCAGTTTGGTGTGGGTTGGTTTTTTTGGGGGGGGGAGGGGGGGGGAGGACGGACGGGTTGGGGGGTTTAATAAAGGAAACAGGTCTCATGATCATGCTACCCATCACACAAGCTGGGTTCTGAGTGTGATAACACTACACTATTAACAACACAGATGGTCTCCTCCTCAGAATCAGCTTCCCTTTTAAGCTATTCAGTGCACTATGAGCAATCCTGGGACATTGACATAAGTCAGTGCCATGAAATGCTGACAAAGTATTAACCAATAACTGAAATCCAAGACAGATTTTGGATTGCAAGCAGTTTTCAGGTGTTCACTGCTATTAAATATATCTTGGACTCCCGTGCAATCGTTGCTCTGAGCAATTCATTCTTAGCTCTGGGACAGATCTAAGTCAGTGCCTTTTCTCCCTGGCTGCTGGAGAAATGCCTCTTCCAGTGCATGAATATACCCAGGCGCCACTAGAAGACATTGTTTTCTCATTCCCACTGAAAGAATAAGAGCTGAACTAATTGGGGCCCCAAGACCCTGGGTCACAGCCAGGGCACCCATGCTGGGGACCTCAGCTCTTTCTCACCTGCTGACCTGGACAAAGCAGAGTTGAGGGGTCCAACCTCATTAAGGCAGAGTTTTCATGGGAAGTTCAGCCCACATTAAGCTAGAGGGGTAGGGTTGTTACTGGTTTTTTGATTAGGGTTTGCTTTTTTTTTTTTTTTCGGAGGGTGGTACAGGATGGGAGGACAGACGTGGTTTTAACAGTGTTAGACTGAGCAATTTTCAACAGGATTTTTTCTTTCCCTTCCCAACTCACCACCCTGCAGTCAGCTCCAAGAAAGAAAGAAAACAAAGACATAGGCATAGAATTGATGGTAAGTTATTAACCAGAGCTTCAGTTGTGAAAGTTAACATCTCCCAACACCAATCCCCTCTTGGCAAGTACAACAGCAGGCCACAGCTACAGCTGCCTCACCCTACGCAGATGTTCATATTTACACAGGAAAAAAGAATTACTTAATAGCATTCCTTACACCAGGATTCTTTAGGTCTTAGTCATTCCTCAATTTGGGATAGAAAGGTAAGGACTGCTTGAATAAAGAGTCAAACAACATCACTATCACACTCACTAAAGCCAGAAAGAGTCACCACATTTGCAAGTGCTGGTAAGATAAACCTATCTTAAATAGAATCACCTTGGGAAAAGGCTAAACACCTGGTTTCATCTGTGCTGAATAGCTGCTATCCCGATTTCCAGAGATAAATATTCTCCCTTAATTGACTCATAACAATAGCCATTAGAGACAAAGGTTGACAACCCAAAAAGGGGTGCCTTAGATACACCCTAATACCATTCTTCCTGGCCTTTAAATGTTGACAAGGCAAAATGTACATATTTCAAAGCTCTGTGACACAGCCTGCATCCACCATCAGTCATTTCACAGAGCACCTGGCATTGTGAGTCATGATCAGCCATTTCATACTCATACAATAACACAAGGTTTCAGGGATTTGGGTGGTTTTGGTAGTTTTTTGTTTGGGGTTTGGGGGCTGGGGAGGGGGGGAAGGGTTTGTTTTTTAAATACAATGTGGGAGTTCCACCCCAAATATATGGCATTATGTGGTTTCAAATTGTTAAAGAATAAAATCTGAGAAAGCACAACATTTAGATTACAGAGAGTCCCACCTTAAACTTTCCAACAGCCCTTCACCTCTCCCACCCCAGACAGCATCACACCTGAGACAAAGTCCATGTTAACAGAGCTGTTGTTTTGTTTTTAAGAATGAAATTATTCTTAATTTTAAATTCATGTCAGAGTATTGCACAACATAAAGCAAGCAAGAATACCAAGTGGGAATACTGATGGAAAAACGGTACCGTGTGAATAACTAATAACTAATCAGCAAATACGCCCCTCCCTCAGCAGTGAAAAGCCAAATATTTACACAATTGCATGTTGCATTCTTTGTTCAAATATCTCATAGTTTAAATTTTAAAAATAAATATTTCTTTTCCCGGAACATCTCATGGGAAACCAGAGGGCTCACCAGAAAGTGTTTATACTCTCTGACTGGATTTATCTCAAACAACCTAGGGAAAAAGCAGGAGAGGTGTGCTCTTAAATCAGGGATTTGGACCCTCTAGACAATCTCCAGGCCAGCAAGAACCCAAGCTCCAGAACCCATCAGACATCCAAAGTCAGTGTAAGCAGGCTGCAGCTGCATCCTGAACATCTGTCAGTCCAAAGCAGGCTGCTCATCCTATCTAATTAATATTTCATTGGGAAATTACTAGTTAAGTGAGTGCTCGGTTTCATCATTTCATTACAAAGAGCTCAGCCCTCTTGTCTTCCAGTCACAAGAGACTCACAGCACAACTTGCACCTGGGCAGCCCTCTGTAAGGGGCATACGCAGTGACACTTGCTTTTCCTTGTAACTATAGTTACAGCTGACACAGGTAACATTGCATTTACATCGCGTGCCACTGCATGCCAATCAGTCTGTATGTGAAAATAGCTATGCATGGAAATGAGCATAGGCTTATATAGATGCTACGGGGAAAATGCAAATTTATACAAATAATTTCAGTCTTCCACAAAGAGCAGCAGCCACTACACACCCATGACAACTGAGCTTTGCTTTTTTTTAAAATTCTGTCATTATTAACATAGAATTATGTTTCAGATTAAGACCCCTTACCCTTCCACATGTTAGTCTTTAACACAAGAGAATACCAAGAAGGACAAAGGATTCTTCCAGCTTTCATGCTGTGCAACCTACTTCTCACACAGCTTCAAAGCACTATTTGATACAAATCATATTTTAAGTAAACCCAACAAACATTGCTACTAGGTCCCAGAATTATTATTGCAATTTGATGGATGAATAAAATGACTGTAAAGCAAAGCCAAATTCATGCTCCAAGGAGGGGGTGGGGGAGAAGACTGGCATAGTTAGATGTTGCCTCTGAATACAAAACAAGAACTGATAGCATTTTCGTATGAAATTGTTCTCCCACCAGAGAACACCCTTCAAAAGTTTTCTTTGCAGATCCAGCAAAAAATAGACACCTTCCTCCACCCCCTCTACCATACTATGTTCCACTAAGAGGTAGTATTTGTACCATCACTCCAAGCAGGTCACCGAGATCTACAAAATCCTTCAAGCCTACGCTACATGGAATATGTATTAGCAAAGGGAACACTCTTTCCATTTCACTCTTTAAGCATCTGTTTGAACATCTTGATGTTATTTTTCATGGATTGGGTTGTTCGATGGAGGAGGAAGCAAACCTCACGCCTGCACGTTTCCAGCCAGGCACCTTCATGAAGCCTCAGATACCCTAACAAGAAAGCTCCTGGCTAAGACACAGTGATCAGACGGCTGAGTAGAACCATCTTTGACTCCAAGCAAGAACCACAAATTGAGCTGTTTATATTTTCATGCTGGTAATGTAACAGAAGCTTCCTCCAGCCATGCCAGTATCTGACACCTCAGCAGTCTGTCACACCTTAGTCATCCCCACAGTATGTCTTTTATTGTAGTGAAGGTCTACTGTTTCCTGATTAAATTTGGGTTACCACCACCACACCACCACCTCCCCCGCTCTCCCCCACCACCACCCCCCACACCACCACCGAGATGGCTGAAAAAGCTCCTTGTAATTTTCTTTCTACATAAGTACTCCTACATGACCTCAAATAGCACCAGCCAAGCACCACAGAATTAACTAGGTCACAGTGCACAGTTTGTTGGGCCTTTTTTTCCTCCACTTCATTCACATTTCTCACATAGACTCCAACCCTCATTGAAGCAGACCAGCAACTGCAGTGGGGAGCAGTGTGCTGGCCACGGATCCAGCATCTGCCCACACAGAGGCTTTGTGGGCTGCGTGTCTGCCAGCATGTTTCAGGGATGGCCTGGCATTAAACACAACTTGATGAGGCTGTGCGAAGCAGGTGAAAAAAGGCAGCCAAGAGCCCCAACACCCTTGTCCTGCTGGCTTGCATACATACATCCCAGCCTCTCCTGAAGCAGCTTAATTTGGACGTATTCCTACAGTGAGCTCCTCCACGCTGGCACAAGAATGCTGCAGACACACTATCTGAGTGCTGGCACAGCTCCTGCAGCACTGGTAAATCGCTCTGGCAAGGACAGAAAGACTTCACGTGCAAACAGTTGAGCAGAGAAATCAGTACTACAGTCATACACCGCCTTGAGTAAGTCTGACATATTTACAGTTTCTGCTCTCCCATTTTCAGAAGGGCAGGTATCACAATGGAGATAGACATCAACACAGGAGCCTCTCCACTGGCAACAGGGCCCTTCACCATCAATATTGGCTCAAAAACAGTATCTCCCCTCACACTCCCCACTGACAGCCAGTGTGACAAGTCCTGATCTGGCGCTGCCACGCTCTGCGAGACATTTGCTCAGTTGCCTTTCAGTGCTCTATACAAAGGCAGCTGCAGGCCCAGGGGACCCAATCTCTCCCCATCCACCTAACTGTTAAGCCATTGGAATGGGGCCAGCAGTGACTTCAAGCCTGATGCACAGAAACAAGATTAGGGCTGGATTTAGCTTGTTCTTATAAAGGATAGCAGCTCAGACACTCTGCCTGCCAGCACTTTGATTAGTACTGCAGTTTACACTACGTGAAGGAAAAAAGCCACATACTGCAATATTAACAGACCAGTGACTAGAATTTTCACTAAAATAAACCCTTGTGTATGCAGTCACACCTTCTGTGCTACTGCAACAGCCACTGGCAGCTAAACAGGCTCTGAAAGCGCAAGAGGGTTCAGTCTTTCTAAGTGGAAATTAAAACAGCAGATTATCTAGGAGAAAAAGTCCAAGAAATTCTCTTTGGTTTAATGTTAGTGTGTCAGTGGTAATGATAGGAATAATTATGGTTTTACAACTAAATCAGTTACTTATTTTCAAAGGAATACAGTATCAAAACTTTAGATGAAGGCAGATGTGTACTAGAATAGTCACACTAGGGTTGGTAGAACATTTTAATCCAGTGTCTTTCTGGCATAAATAAAAATAGAGAATAAAAGTGCTATTACTAAAGCATAATATGTCATGGCCATTAGCAATTCCACCAATGGTCTGTTATCCAAGTAAGCAAGAGAGTTACTCCTTATTAAATGTTATTGTAAATTGAGATGATACACGTCAATAATATTGACAATTCTTTATAAAAAGCACTGTTTCCTTTGGCTGCAGAAACACTCCTACAGAAGCTAAGTCTTTAATGTCTAATTCAGAACTCTATTAAAAATAAATAAATAATATCTGTATGGCCTTACAATGGAATTCAGTTTTTCCCTAGTAGTCAAAACCCCTATGTTTAAAATAAACCATTACAGCAATTGTCTGTGCCATCTCCTTTAAAGATGTAGAAGAGAACAGAAACACTACTTCTATTTCAGCACTGAGCTGAGGTTGCACAAGAGCGGGGATTATCTCCATGCTCTCTTTAACTAGTGCAGCAACACTTCACTCATGCAGACCAAGATCAAAATTTTACTTTTCACATGAACAAAATATTAACACAGCTTAGAGTTTTATCAAACAGGTTTCCTAGATGCATGCCCAGTGTTTTCTTGTTTGTTATGACAAGTTACAAAACCCAACAGTTACTTCAATAAACCAGCTACTGCATCCAATGCCTCATTCATAAGGCTTGCTTATTCCAGCCATAATGCTGGAAAGATTTGGTACAGCATTTGAGCATCGCTTCGGGGCGGGGGGGGGGGGGGGGGGGGGGGGGGAGGATGGAGGGGCAGAAGAAATAGCTGGAGTCCCATTGCTCCCACAAACCCCATAACAATCAGAAATACTAAGCAATCTACTACAAATGCTTCTGAGGAGCAAATTAGATTTCAAGTTGCATAGTATAAGCCATCTTCCCCTCTGCCTGTACCACTGTCATCCACATCCAGGTTATTTAACTTCGACAATCCCTGCAAAAGTGCTTTGTGCAACTCTGGACTGTACTTCAAAATTAAAAGCAAAATTCCAGTAGCCTGCTTTTCATTTGTGGCAACCAAGTCATAAACAGGAACAGCAACTGTTCAAACATTTCTTGCACAAGGGAAATTCCTGTCTATTTCCAGTGAACTAGGAAAAAACCCAATTACTTCTTTTCAGAAAGGTCACATACACAAGAAGTTGTATCATTGTAGTAATGCCACCCAGTTTTCTGGCACTGCAGGGTGACTCGGCACGAAGGAAATGTGAAGGAGAACTGCTCTGGCTCTGGGAAGGCTCTGTTTCCAAGCTCATATAAGGACTGAAAATAAGAGCCTACCAAATAAGAAGCACAGTTAGCCAGACTGTAATTGTCATTGGTTTTCAGCGTTATGAACTGAAGTAACATTTCGTTGATGGGGGAAATTAATTACCGGTATCTGGATATTTATAGGGAACAAAACACACATCTGTAGTTCTCTCACTTATGAAGCTCATATAGTATGCCCAAATATGTAATAGAAAGAATTTCATGAACAATTAGGTCCTTTTCTTTAAGATAATGTTAATTATTTACTGTAACAAGTTCATTTAAGCAGATGCAGTTCCAAGGCTGATAGTCTCAAAATGGCTTTACCTGCAAGAAGTAGGCAGGAAGATGAAAGTGAACTGAAGTTCATTTTCTATCAGCCCTGAAGAGGAGAAAATCTCCCTTTATCCTCTCCTAATGGAGTTCCAGGGCACAGAAACCAATACTGAAATTTTCACGCTTTTCAAGATATTTCACATCAAGTATACAGCTTTGCTTTTCTGACCTCTCCAGAAATAAACCACTATCAAATCCTTACATAGTTTCCTTTCCTCCCTCAAGTCCCTAGAAAGATTAAATTTTTTTCCCTTCCATCCTCAACTGAGAGAGCTTTGTGATAGTGAAACCAGTGTTTCAGTGGCATTTAAGACATATGCTACTCTGCTGCACATCTGGATATACTACCAAGTTGAGCAATAGGTAAACCTTTTTACTTTTCAAAATTAATTCTCTTTAAAACCCAAAATTAGTCCATTTGAAAAGCCAGCTGTAGTACAGCTTCATATTAAAAAATAAGCTAAGAAACTCTGTACTAGAAAACAGCATATATGCAAAAGAAAAAAAATTTAAAAAATTAAACACTTGCACAGTGGAAAATTCTCAACTACAAATTTGTTTTTTTAACTGAGTACCCACAGAAACAAGAACTATAAAGCAAGTCACTCTTCCCTAAAACCATATCAAGACTTTATCCAACTTTAAAATCTTCATTTTGCTTTGCGAACAGACTTAACAACTCTACACTAAGAATGAAAAAGAGAGTTCTCTGCCCTGCCCCTGAGAGCATCACTGAAATATTTCAATTCATGGGTAATACATTAGATAATAAAAAAAACAATGCACCAAAACAACTTGTTCCAGGATGGTTTTTGGGTTTGTTTTGTTGTTCATTTAACTGCAGAAGGTTTGTGCAGTAAGAGATTTTGGGCTTAAACTATCAGGCAAGGAAAGCCTTCACACAGGGCTGGATCCCAGGCTGTTCCCTGGGAGGGTGCAGGTCTGGGAGCTCCAGATGACGAGCTGACTCACTCACCGGCAGCTCCTTGGCACACCACTCGCGACCTGTGAGGTGTCTGTGCCTCAGCTGATCACCAGCGAGTCCCTCTGGAAGCTAAAAATCCCTCGGGGATTTTGTAACTCCTGCGCAGTTCAGCGGAGAGGCACTGGGGTCTGAGGTTGCCAGCGGCAGAGGAGCTCCTCTCACCTCCTCGCATTCCACTGCTCAGCCCTAGCCCAGCTCCCTTCAGTCGGACCTTGCCTGAGCAAGGGGCTTTGTGCTTGCTAGCTGCCAAGGGACTCACAGGTTTGAAGATAAGCAGGTTCTTAATTACGTTTTTTTGCTCAATGGGGGATGATCTGTGTGACAGCTTAAGTCACAGCAACTTTTCACTGACGCCATGACTTACCTCAACAACCTCCTTAAGCACAAGACTAACAAGATGGAAAGCTGTATCACAGCTACATAACGCAGTCCTGAAAGATCATTTCTTTCTACAAGATGTCACAAGCGCATTTTTTAAGAAGAGTGAACCTTCAATTTGTGCAGTTCTTGTGACACAACAGATGTTCTCTTCCCTCAAGCATCTTTCTGCCCACCTAGTCAGGTAACAAATTCAACCCTGATAGGCTTTTGAAACTTGTATGACAGATTTCTAGACAGATCTCACTACTGCCTGCCTATGGCAGCATTAATACTTCCCAAGCTTTAACATAAATCTTCTCAGCTACGTCTAAAGTCAGAGTTAATTTTTCCATGGCTGCATTATATTTATGGCTTACAGCACTTCCTGTTCTTCCCTAACATTTCCAACTGGTGCTACCCAGCTGATAGCAGAAAGCTCTTGTCACAAGTCCCTAAAAATACAACGTTGCTCAGGAGCAATACTAAATCCCATCACATTTCTGTTATTCTACTTCTTCCTCTATAATATCTCAACCCTCCTAAGTATTGAGAATGCCTTCTAAATTAGCATTACCAACATTTTTTCTATACTCAAACCCTGCTGCTGGACTCTGCCTAATTTAAATCAGTTACAAAGACATTCATATTTATTTCCTGTTAGGGGGGTTAGGGAAGAAAACATAAAAGCAGTGCCCCCCCCCCCACCCCCCCACCCCCCCCCGCTTTAAAAACAGCTACTTGTGGTAATATCTCCTTGAAATTATTCATAGTTGCATTGTATTTTATAAATGGGCTGATGTGCCAAAATGGCTTTTACTGATAAATGAAGAGACAGATTTCCCTTAGCTTTGAAACCTGCTTTGGAGCTGCTGGAACAGCTCAGTCAGACCTACTGCATGACTGTAAGAGTTGAGCCCTGTAACCAAGCCACTACTCCACACCAAGCCACTGTGCTCAGCCTGTCCTTGAGCAGTGCTCCCCAAGTACACATATGCCTGCACATCTCACCAGGAAATGGAGCAGAAATCGGTAAAAGACAAGTTTGAAAGTCTGAGTACTCATCAGGGAAAGCACAGCCTGCCAGCCAACAGTGCTTTAAAAATAGTTTCTTTTCAGATACAAGAGTTAGCGATGACTCAGTTTAAGTAGCTGAAACCCCAATAGGTCATATTATGCAAATCAAACCCTGCATGCCATCAGCTGGGAGATGGATCTTAAGCCAGGAGTTCTCTCCTAGAAGCAGCAAAACTCAAAACATACAATTGCAGTCAGAAGTACACATGAAAAAACAAATGGAAATTAAGGCTTCAACCTGGAGATCCTTGGGCTACTTCAAGTTCATGCTCACCGTAAAGGCAAAAGACTTAGGTACCATATGCTGAGATAAAGCTCCTTGTCCACCCATTTTAAAGGTTGCAAGAATACAAATTTTAACCAGAGAACGTTGATCAGTGATGTAAATCATCAAGTCTTTTTTACACAAGCAGAAGGCAAGGTACTTTCTGATGCAGTAGCAGTGGAGACCTCGCCAGGATCCCATCACCAGGCAGAGGTGCCCACCCGGATAGCTACAGATACCTTCAACCTCAGCCACATACAGCTTACTTGTCATGTGAACTCATAGGAATGGTCGACTATGCGTGCTTAAGCGCTTTCAAACTTGTAACTCTGAGGAAACGTTTAGCTTCTGTGCAGTTAAGCCCCATCATTAAACTTATAGTCCATCTAATTTCACGTGTAAAAACTGACTTAAGCAGTTCTTTCTATTATAACACAAGTGACACTCAGTAAGGAATGCTGCCTTACCTCAACATTATCATATCAAATTCAGTCATGAACCACACAGGAATATTTTAGAAAATGTGATCCCACAGTAATAATTTCATTCTTTGATTCTGTAGCATTTTGAGGGTTGGAGGGAGAAGGAAGGATGTAGGAAGTCTCTTTCTGAATAGATGTGAATAAAGCAGCATAATTAAAGATGCTATTCCATTAATTTATTCAGTTCTTCCCAGATCCTTCTCCCACCCCCTTTCTAGTGCAAATGGAGAAGAAAACGCATCTGCTTTAACCGAAAGCCCAGGCATTCGTCTCCCTTTAATTCAGCAACCCTCGGTCGCCTTCTCCCACCAGTCGCAGCCCGCTGGCCGGCGTGGGTTGCCTTTCTTTCCCCTTCCATCATCAGGGACCAGGGCCAACAGCGGCCCGGCGGAGCCCGGCTCACGGCAGAGGGCGCATCCCGGCGGCCGGCAGACAGGCGCCCCCCGCCGCCAAGCCAGAGATGCCCTTCGAGGCATGCTCCACCGGCTCTCCGGCAGATGCTTTATCCTTCAGAGTTGCTCCCTCCCCGCGCCTTCTGCCAGCTCGGCGACCCCCTCCTCCCTTCACCCCTTCGTCGGTGTGGGGGGAGGAGCAGACATTTTGAAGCAGCGGATCCCGAAATCCCGCCGGGCCGCGGCGAGCCGCAGCGGCACGGGTGCGGACAAGGCCTCTCACCTGCCAGCTCGTCGGGCTCCAGCCCGCTCTCCGCGTCGATGCCGCACAGCACGAAGTAGTGGGCGAAGCGGCAAGGCGCCGCGCCGGGCCCGGGGGTGCCGCTCCCGCTCATCCCGCCGGCGGCGGCTCCCTGCCGCAGCGCGGCTCTGCGCGGCGGCGCGCCCGCGGGACAGTCACGGCGCACCGCCCCCCATCCCCGGCGGTAGCGGCAGCGTGTAGGCCGCGGCGGGCGGGCACCAAGCGACGTCTCTGGCGAGCGAACACTAAGCAACCCCTCTACCAGCTGAGATGGGCGGGGGAAACCGAGAGGGACGGGCAATACCTCACTGCCGGCCCGCCCCCGCGGGGCATTTAAACCCCGGGCAGCCGCAGCGGTGCCTCCCCCGACACGCCCCAGGGCTTTGACGGGACGTTGTCGGCCTTCATCGGCATTTTGAGCGTGAGGGACGAGGGCAAGCCCCCGAGTGGCCTTCGCACTCATTATTTTCCACAATTCTCGGGGAATTTGCTGAAAGCTTATACCCGTGTCAGCTCCTCCCACCCCCGTCCCCTTCCCTTCAATGTGTGAGTAGGGGCGGTTGGGTTTTATTTAAATAAAAGAGGGGATGCTGCTCCCCCCGCCAGCAGCGAGCGCCCGAAGCGCCGCAGCCGGACTGGGGCGAGCGCCGAGGCAGCGCCGGGCGTTTCCTGCGGGAATCCTGCCTAGGGGAAGCGACTTTTTGTTCTGCCGACCCGAATGTCGAAAGAACAACCCCAGCTGGCTGAGGGTCCGCTGACAAAGGGGGAGGGGACTGACGGATGCTATGTGGCCTCCATCCCAGCGCCGTGATTAATGTTCACCACGTTAACTTTCGAGAGGAAGCTCCGCGAAAGCAAAAGGCTGGTCTGTTTAAGATCTGATAATAGTTCTGCCGCATCCTGGAAGAGATCAGTGCTATTTTTGACCCGTCGCTAAAAATCCCTTCCATTATTATTATCACCCGACGCCAAAGTACTGGCAGAGCCGTTCGGGAGTGGCACCTGCTTTTAAAGGGACAGAGATGACTCTAGAGTTTTGAGATTTTTGTTCTCCAAACTCATGATTCCTGCTTATGTCAGATAATCCTGTCGCCTGCATTTTTAAAGAAGGTTGTTTGCAGAATTCAATATGCACTTTCACCCTCGGTGTGTGTTTATCCGTTTTCTAGTCTTGGTACCCGCAGGTTGTAATAATTACAGTTCCATCCATTGCTTACTGTGGACTCTCATGGCCCCTTTCAGCTATCTCTCAGCAGCGTGAGCTGCATTTGTTCTTTCTATGATTTACATTTTTCCTTATTCAACAAGCACTTTTGATAAGGAAATGCCTGCAAGGAACTTGATATTTCATCCAGCATAGGTCATTTTTATGTAGGGACGCGGAAGAAACACTTCTTCCTCGAGGCAACACAGATCAGCATCAATCTTTCTTCTTCCCTTTGAATTAACAAGTTTTATGTCCCTTTACTTCCCACTTTCCTGTAGTGTTCTGCTGAAATCAGACAAGAGCTAAACCCATTTCCTCACTTCCCAATATCCAAGGAAAGAAAAAAAAAAAAGTCCTTTATCGCAATCACTGATTCCAGTGGTGTCAGCACTTGGTATGACAAGCTGAACCTTGCTAGTTCCCTATAGGAGCTTGTCAGGAGACAGGTTATTTTCTCGACTTTGCACTGAGACCTACGTTATTTTATTTAGTTTGGTTTGTTTATTAACTTGTATGTATTGGCTTACTCAGCTTTAGATCATATGATAAGAGTTAAGACAGTCTCTGACTCTCACTCAAAACCTGTTGCTCTAACTGTAGATAAGTACTTTTGGAGGCCCAATAGCATGCGTGTCTCCAGGCAGTCCCAGATACAGGCTTCACCAGCCTCTCTTAAGCCTGTATGAGTTAGGACTGCTTCTAAGAGTAACCCAAAATTTAACACGATAGTCCTGACCCTTTTTTCTTAAGCAGCACGTGGTTCCAGATTGCTTTGGTTTAGGTATCTTCTGTACAGCACGGTTGTTTTTTTTTCTTGAATAAAGTTCAGTGCACAGGCACTTCAATCTCAATAATATCAATAATACAGGTAGCATTAAATGCAGGCATGAAGCACAGCACAAAGAGTGCAGGTATAAAATCTAATAAATGCTCCTCTTCCTGGAATAGCTGTGAGGTTGAGCTCCTCCTTCTCTACATACAGCTCCCACAGACACTTTTGTGGGAGTTTCATGGGGGCAGTGAATCATCCTCTAAGATGGCAGATCTGGGCAACGTTATCTTAACAAGACCACCCAGCTGCTTCATAGTGCCAGCAGAGCTGGCTGTGCCAAGTGTGTTTGGGTCTCTAGTAAGTCATGTTACGTGCCTGGTTTTTTCCTCATCTAAAACCCACCATCTGAGTTCTTCCAGTCTTTCCCCTCAAGTTGCTCTAGCTTTAGACACTGCATGCTGCCTTTGGCTAGCTCTTCCTCACTCTCATGGTTTTTTCCTCCACCCTGACTCCTATCCAAAGGTAACTTTTAAGAGATTTCAAAAGTTGAAATAAGTTTGAAAATTGGCTCACTGGACAACACTGTTGCTTGCAATTCAAAATTTCAGAGCTCACCTGCAGCATCTTAGTTATTTACTTCAAGACCATATTCCTCCTGCTCAGTGATGATACTTTCAGCCAGGAAGTAGACTGGATACCCATCTACAGATAATTTTTGATTTGTCTTCTTTCACTCTTCTGCTACCTTTGTATCGGCACAAAGTTGATAGAAACACAATCAAGTCTGTTGTAAGCTACTTCTTCTTTCTATCAAGTATAAACAACAGCACCCAGAAAAATGCATCAGAGGCCTTTGCCTGTGGCTGGAGTGAGCCTGCACAGTGGAGCTGGCCGAGCCATATTGGCTTGCAGCACCCAGGAGAACTTTGTGCCCACCCCATGCTGTGTTGTGCCACAAAGGCTTTCCATATCAGGCACGCGAGCGAAGGGCAATGACACCTCTCTGTATCATGGGCCATTGCCTGATGCATGTTACCTTATGGTGTACAGCATAGGAAAAGGACCACAGTGTTCCCTCAGTGTTCCCTCAATGCCTGTAATTCCCTTTTCTCCATGCTGAGATTTTTTTTTTCCAGAATCTAGGCATTATTGTTGTCTCATCACTGCACAAACCCACCCTGCACTGGTCACCAGTGCCTCTCTAGATGAGCTGCCCTACTTTAGAGACAGGCCAGACACTTCTGCTCTGCTTGCAACATCAGCTGGTTAAATTTCACAGCAGCCATAGGCAGGTTCACAAAGTGGCTATGAAGCAGCTTGCAAGTACAAGAGGCAAGGCTGCAAAGCATGATGAACTGCTGCATATACTCACTAGCCAGCCAAATGCCAGGAAAAAAGCATTTATACAGCCCAGGAGAAGGTAGCAACTGATAGGATTGTACTGTGAGGCATGTCTGGGAGGATCAGAAGTAATTGGGCAGTGTAATGAATATTTTTTCCTTTCACCGACAAAGGGTGTTAGTTAAAGCTCCACAAGGAGCATGGATGGGCTGGATGTCCCCTATTCAAAGCATAGGAACAATAACCCAGGGGACCCAAGGCTCATCCCTGGCACAGCAAAGCACAAAGCAGCATCTGAGCAGTAGGAGTTTCTTACATGTTCCTCCAAGGAATGGGGATAAGGTAGAATTCAGAATTTCAGACTGGGATAAGCACAAAAAATTTATTAGCATAGACCAGATCTGCCTGGGACCTTTCACTTTGATCTGCTCTCCTGTGGCAGCAGCTTTATCCTATCTCCAGATGGATTGCCATTGGTGTGGCACAGCAGGGGAAGGCTTTTTGCTTATCAGATTTGTTCTTCTTCCTTAGGTACTTGTGTCTTCAATTGCAATGCATATTTCTCTCAGTATGAAGTTGTTTCAGCTTTTTCCTTTAAGCCTTCATTTCACAGAACCTGATAATTTAAACTGGGTCAAATGCTAACAAGCATGTCAGCGTGCCCTGCCCTTAGGATCTGCCATAAAAGATCAGACTACAGCTCTTTGCCCTACTTCTGCAAAGAGCCAATGCCTGATGCTCAGATGCTATTTAAAGGTTACATCTCTTCTCCTTGTGGTGATGCTGTTGATTCACTCTTTATTTTCTTCAGCATTCTTCAATTAACTGAAAATCATGCTGCTGGTGATGGATTGCTCAACTCCTTCACTTGGCTCTACAATTCCCTGTAGAAGATCTTTAACCAGCTGCCAACCCACATTGATTTTTCCACTGAAAGCCTCTCCTGTATTGCTGTAATATCTATGTGGTCATGAGACCCTGTAGGGTGGAAGAGAGGGAAAGCAACTAAGATGCAATATCATAGAATCATAGGGGTTGGAAGGGACCTCGAGAGATCATTGGGTCCAACCCCCAGCCAAAGCAGCTCCCTAGTTCATATTGCACAGATAGGCGTCCAGACGGGTCTTGCATATGGTGAAGGAGACTCCACCACCATCCTGGGCAGCCTACTCCAGTGCTCTGTCACCCTGACTGTGAAAAAGTTCTTCCGCATGTTGGTGCGGAACTTCCTGTGCTCCAACTTGCAGCCATTGCCCCTTGTCCTGTCTCCACAGACCACTGAAAAGGGGCTGGGCATTTCCCCCTGCATCCCATACTTAAGATATTTGTAAACATTAATAAGGTCCCCCCTCAGTCTTCTTTTCTCTAGGCTGAACAGTCCCAGCTCACTCAGCCTTTCCTCATAGGGGAGATGAATGTTCATAATGCTCACAAGAAGTGTTTTCTACTTTTGGCTGACTTTCAGTTGGTTAGTTCAGTGCTGTGAGCTACTTCATGAGAAGCTAAGCATGAACAGTCAGCTGAAAGAAATGGGATACAGCTGGATGGACTTTGAGGCTGAAATGGAAGTCATTCTGGCACAAAGCGGAGAAGAGCATATAGCAGAAGTAGGAAGAAAAACAACAACTATGGAAGATTTTATAGCAAGGTTCATAAAGAAAGCAATTTTTGTCCTATGATCTTATGCAAGAAGACTGCTTAAAGCATTGTAAAGGTGTTGGCTGCCGTAAGGTTTTAAACCAAATAAACCAAATCACTAGCTGTAAGACATAAAGCAAAGAACATTTCCTTCAATGTAATTCGTCACTGCTTAGAAAGCAGATGCTGCAGGCACATATTCTAATATTAAATCAAATTACAATTCCATTAAAGCAAGTAGCTCATCTTCTATACTGACCCCATATCTATAAAGATGAGGCTTGAATGAAGGCACACGACTTTCCTCTGTCACACCATGTAATTATTATTCATATAGCAAAATTATTGATACTGTCCTGCATCTCTGCCACAAGATCTTTGAAGCTTCTATGATTTAAAATTTTAATTCCCTATTGTAGCTCATTGCATTTTATTCATTTGATGTACATCCATCATACACGTGCCCTTGCATTGCCAACACACAGAGATGCATTCCACTCCACTCTGCTTTCAGCGAGGATCCTTGGGGGAAAGGGCAGCTGAAATGATTCGATAGCTAATTGTACCTTCTTCCCCCATCTCTCCCATAGACTGGCTCTATGTTTCCTTCACAAAAAATCTGTAGTGATCCTCTGGGTGAGTGCTTTCATTTGACGTCCAGAAAAATGGATCCTACAACATGAGCAAGAATGGATATAATGACCCGATGTCTGCCTGTCTTTATTCACATGGTTGTCATGCTGTCAGCCAGGTTTCCCAGCACCTTGGAGAGGAAGTGGCACTGACATCCCAGACAGATAGGGCATGGACTTTGAAAACGTCCTCAGAAATGGCTCCCTGGCCAGTCCAGCAATTGCCATACCCAGTTTTTGGAGGTTTGTATCCTTCACCACCATGCCCTTTCCTCTCCACATGTTCAGTGGCACAGAATGGCAAAAATCTGTGGCAACTCCTGCCATTTCACTCCACTTTGATTTTATACTGAGCTTGCAAGATGTGCCTCATCCTGCCAAGCAACCAAGTAGGTGGGCTTTCCATCCCCGCTCCGTGAAGTCAGGAGTAGGATCGTTTATAACCATTACCTTTTGTGTGATTCACTGCCAAGTCCCAGACTTCAAAGACCGTGTTTTGCTCAAAGTGAGGTGCACTTTCTGCACTTTGCTGGTAGAAGACACACAGACTGTTCCAGTCACTACTGAGATAAAACCTAACCAGCAAAGTACGCTGCTTGGATAAATCACTACTATGTCATGCACTAATTGAGGTGGTGTGCTGGGAGCATCAAGCTAAAGCACACAAACACAGATTTTCTTCCATCTCTGACAGCATCACTCACTGCATAACCTTGGCCAAATTGTTTGTAGCCTGACTTGCAGAAGCACCAGCCTCCTGGAAATCAGGTCAGCGAACTCCCTGTGCTTCAGCTGCCCCCAGGAAAAGAAAGCAAATGCTGCTTCTCTCTTCTGCCTAAACATCTGCCAGGCACAAAGCTCTATTGTTCCCAAAACTGTCCCAAATGGTATTTGCACAGGGAAGCAGATGTACCTCTATGCAGGCAGCAGCCCCAACGCCAAGTCCTTCTAGCCCATGTGTCCCAATGCCATCATCTGTTGAGAGATGCCTTTCACACCAGGCCTGAGATGATGTGGGTATTCAGTGTGGGCAGCAAAGCTCTGTTCTTCATTTTGAAATAATTTTTGCACATTTGTCTGTCTCCAAACTCCAACTCCTCTATTTTCAATGCTCCAGAACCCTGGGACCTTACAATCTCTCTGCTCAGGAAAGATCAGAGGAGGTACAAAAGTCTTGCAACATAGTAGACCTGCTCATTTAATGCATGAAAAAAGGTCTGTGGCTTTAAAAAATGTACAAACAAACAAAAAAAAATCACCATTTAAGCTTCATAGGTTCATACTGTGGCAAGGAGATAGGCAGAAGGACATCCTGGTGAGCTGCTTGGATCACATGACCACACCTTTTTCCAGTCCCCAGTGACCTTGCCTGACAGCCACAACTTTTTAAATATGATGGAGAGCAGGTCTGCAACCACATCAGCAGCTCCTTCAGGACCCTGGGATGCATGTCATCCGGCCCCATAGACTTGTAGACATTCAGCCTCATGAAGCAGTCTCAGACTTGCTCTGCCCTTGGGGGGGGGGCGGGGGGGGGGGGGGGGGGGAGGAATTTGGGGGAGGGGCAGGATATGATTTACTCCCCCAGTTCCCACCTAGAGTTTCAGGGATGCAAGGTTGAGGGACTTGAGAATTGTGAGATCCTGGCTGACAGTGAAGACTGAGGCAAAGAACTCATTCAGTACCTCAGCCTTCTCCACATCTGTTGCAGTCAGTTCTCCTTGCTCATTTACCAAAGGGGATATGCTCTCTTGGGTCTGTCTCTTCTGGCCAACATACCTGTAAAATCCCTTCTTGTTGTTTTTAACATCCCTTGACAAGTTGTCTACTAACAGCAGGTAATCTCCTTGTCAAAACACCTTTGGCCTCTGTTCAAATGTAGTTAGAGTCTGATTTTAAGTCCCCTGATTTCAATTTCAGAACTTCCCTTTGAAACCTTATTCAGTAAGAAGTGCCAGACAGCCTGTATCTACATTACAATGAATCCTAGCACACAAAAAAAAAAGCCCAAGGGCATTCTAAAGAAATCCAAATGCATGGATTCCATAGCCAATATACTACACAAGATCAAGGACAAATGAAAAGTATTCCCTGCAACGAATATACATTGTGAGTTGTTTCCTCATTTAGCACAAACTGCTGCTTTTCTGCATGCTCTGTTACAATACATCTTCATGTCATTGCAACAGTGTTATTTGATGAATCTAAAAGCAGTTCTGTTTCAATTTCCCTACTAGTGTTTTTAGCAGAAGTCTAAACATTTATGTCCAAATGTTCAGCCATATCTCTCTGCCCCTTCTTCTTTGTGCTTGGAAACATCACATTGCCTTTAAGCACCCGCTGCTTAGGAGACTTCATACTGACAGATAGACTGTAGCTTTTCTGCACTGGCTTACTGCACTCCTGCTTTAGCTTAGAAATACCAGAAATCAGCTCAGAACTCACATCAAACAGGACAGAGATCAAAGCAATTCTTGAGGATAGTGTTTCTTGGTGACTTCCTTGCAAACCACTAGCCACAACTTATTTAAGCCTGGATCCATGCTGGGCAATTCCAGCAGCTCACATCAGTCAGGGAGGTGGGAGCTTTTGACACTGTCTGATGTGTCAAAGGACTATCTCAGCACCTCCCTCCAGGCCAAAATGCTAGAAGACATTCTGAGAAATCCCAGCAAACAGTATTTCCCAGGCTAAACAAGAGCCACCAGTTTCCTGTCACTCAGCAGTACCAAGAGGGGTGAAGGCAAGAGAGCAGCAGCAGTCTTTGGTGCCAGGCCCAGCAAGAGGAACAAGGCTGGGAATGCAGCCCCAGGCTGGCCACGGGGAGGGGGATGCCTTGGTGGAGCCCACTACAAGCAGGGCAGTGCTGTAGGGTGCTGGAGACCAGCCATGCTGTGACACCACTGGGGCAGGGACTGACAGCCCCAAGGATGCTGAAATGGGGTCCTAAGCTGTGGGCAGAGATGGAGGTGCGGGGAAGCCTCAGGAGGTAGTCAGGGCCAGCAAGACCCATTAGTGCCCTCAAGACCCTAACACCCAGTACATGCAGCAGAGATAGGCTGATTTTGTTGTGGAAGTGCACAGCTTCTTGTTTGGAAGATGACAGGGCCTGTCTGCTCTGTTATCCTTGAGCCATTTATTCAGACTGAGGATTAACCTGCCTGCAAACTCTCCTGCCCTGGCTCCCCCAGAGCCGGTTCACAGTGCTGCAAAGAGCTGCGCTGCAGGGTCACAGCCACACTGCTGCTTCCATTCAAGCTGGCTGCAGCTGCTTGCACAAAGCCTGACGCCTGCGCTGACAAAACTTAAGATGTAAGATCACATAACGCAGCGTTGGGGGCCTGTTTGGCTGCCTTTGCTATTAGAACCCCTGGGGCTGTGACAAGGAGGCATCCACATGGCTCTGCATGCAATCTGCCCAGCGCTGTGGGTGACAGGTCCAGCTGGAAGAGACCCCACTCCATGTCCTCTGCTGTGGTGAATGAACTATGTTACCAGTGCACAGCACCAGTTTGGAGAAGTTTGAAATGCACAAAGACATTATATGTGTCAGTTAAAGTTGCTCTGTAAGAAAATCCCATGGATTTCCTCATCTGTGTATTTGACACAAAAGCACCAGAGTTGCCAGTATCCTAAAGAAGACTTGTGCCAAACACCACTTTGGAGGGTGTGGTGTATAAGCATGGATGGGAAAGGGAGATAAACAAACACTTTTTATCATACCACTGCAAATTGCTGAGAGGTCCAAAGACAGAGTCCTTTTCCATCCCCCTGTGACCTTCTCATGCTTCCATATGCATAAATTGTAGCTATTCTGTCCTTGGCCACATTTAATTAAGCTCTAGCCTGTTCATCAGATGACGGCGCTTGCTGGTGTCACATGGGAGCTGTGTTTCCACTCCTTTGAGCATCCTTGCAGTGGTATAACTTGTTTTCCATGTTCTTTGGACACTAGTGAAAAATAATGAAAAGCAGAGGTCCTGACATAGCATGACCCTGACTCACAATTATGTTGTTTGAGGACCTGGAAATCTTTCCAAGGTGCAACAACAAACATCAGCCAAAAGAGGAGTTGTGTTAGATCAGGTCCTTGGTAAACAGCTTCTTCCAGGAGCTCTATAGAGTAGGCGTCACCTGTCTGTCTCAGATCTCCATCCTTTGCTTTGTCCCCAGAAGAGGCCAAATGTTTGGCAGACTACCATGTGGAAGGCAAAAGGAAGAGTTCAATTGGTGCCAGGCTCTGCCCACCAATGGGAAACTACTAAATTTGATTTGCAGAGTTAGCCAGATGCTGTGAACTGATTCAGGTCCTAGAAAACTTATCCCTGGCACCAATGGCTGTAAGCATGATCCTTAAAATCAGATGCCCAAACTTATTACAGCTTCAGGCCTTATTTATGGAGCAAGCTGGATCAACTGCTCTGCTTGGAGAGAATTAGTCATAGGTTTAAATACATCAGGGTTGAACACAGGCCACCTGGCAACAAAGACAGCTAAGCTTGGGAAGCATCACTTGCCTTAGGCCCCCCAACCTGTCATCCTATTCTCATGCTCCACACTAAATGTTGGTTTAACTCTGTGGCTTAACATTGTTTCTGCCTGTCTGGGAAAAGCTAAGGTCTAGTAAGTATACTGAAGTCATGAACTTTGTGTTTCACCTTTGATACATTACACATAGTGGGGATGTATACAAAGCTGTGCAGGAAGGCAGGCAGGATGAGTTTTCCTGACATAGGAAGTCAGGAGGGATGAGGACATGGATAATGTCTTTGTTGCATTCATCAAAACTTAGGCACCTACAGGTAGTCTGGAGAGGTTCCATATTGCCTAAGTAGCCCCTTTTCCTGGCTCTCCATTTTCACTCAGTTTCCATCATCTTCCCCTCTCAGGACTTTGCAGGAAATTGAAGACACCCACTCCACCAATTACAACCAAATCAACAACAACAACAAAAACCAAAACAAATGCTCTGACACCAGGCTCAGCCACTGTTCAGCTCTATTTATGGACTTTTCTTCTTCCCTCTACTGCTTTGTCTCACCTTGGGTTGGCTTGAGAGCTGGCCCAGACCTTGGGGGCACCCAAAAGCTTCCTGCAGACTTCTGTGACTCCAAATTTCTAGCCACCAAAGAACATTGGCATCTAGAAAGCTATTACAGATGATCACAATAGTACAACAGAGATAATTTGTGGAAGATCAAAGGTAGCTGCGAACAAAGCCCACTGCAAACTTCCTCCCCCCACTATCACCATACTAACACTTGCAGCTGTATCACCAGAAGTGGTGGTGTCAATATGATGGCTGCTCCCTCTTAGTTGCTTCTTGTGCTGCAAATTTCTTGCTCTGCAACTAAAATCACCAGAGCACCTGTTTTTAGAGGACACATCTCTAGACACATTCATCAGCCTGGGCTGATTTCTGTTTAATTGTCTCCTGCAGTGAGGTTTCACTCACGCTAACTAATCGTCACAAAATACTGCCCGGACCTGAAACTTAGGAGCCCAAGTGTCATTATTTTGGGAAATAAAGGTGAGATAAAAATTCCAGTATTTCAAGGAGAATTCAGCTATTCAAAAACAAGGCTTGAAAACACATATTTTCTAGTTTTAACATCCAAACAAGACCCAGAAACAAGCACAAGCCATCAGACTCTGTGTACCTTTCCAGACTTTGCTCTACAAAAATGCTCTCATGTCTGATTGTGCGTTAACATGAGCAACCAGCTAAGACCAAAGATGATTTAACTACACATATAGACAAAGTGAAGAATAATTTCAGAAATTACCATTTTCAAATTCTTGGCCTTACCATCATGACTCTTCACAGAGAAACAATTTAATTTGCATTGGCATAAAGATCAGATTAATAGACCTTTTCCTCATTTCATCCCTTCAATCCTCTGCACATTACAAATTCCCCTTCTTCCACCCCCTGTCAGAAGGTATGTGATACTTTCATCTCTGCCAACTGCTGCTCCTTCCTAAACTAATGCAGCTGGCAAGGCAAAGTGGAATGGTAATCCTATGAAAAACACATCTAAAGTTTTTGGGCTGTATTACAGGTAAAAGTGTTCTGTTCATTATGTTAGGATATCTATTCTTCAACTGTTAAAGATGTACTGTAATTCTGACAGAAGTAGGTATGGACTCTAGCTGAAGGCACAACAGAATAATTAGATTGACTCTCCCTTACCTAGCTTGAGCTCTCATCTTCAATTTTAGCTATGAGCTAATGCACCAGCTACATCTTTATAATGACTTGCTTCCACAGTCTCTGGGTAGCCACACATTGGTCCTGGTGTCCTGTTGATATTGAGTTGTTGGGATGTGTTTTACAAATCAACAGCACTCTGAATTCGTCCATCTTCCCTTCTGCAAATTTGCCTTTTGCTGCATCACACTGTGGCAGCTGGCTTTGCAAAAAACCCCCAACAAATCAACAGAGTTCTGGAAATTTGGGCTATAGCAATTGGAAGCAAAGGACCGAACTCCAGTAAAAGTCTGGCTGATGAACCACAGGTTTACCTTTCTTGGGGTTTAACGTTTGTATCTCTGAAGGTTCATGAGTTGAGGCCTGGTTAATATGCAGGAAGCTGCTCTCTGCCTCCCCCTTCTCTCTGCCCTTGTGTCTCTGTTTCTTTGTTATTAATTGACTCAAACAAGATTTACCCCGAGACCCAGGCAGTTGTATCACCAGTAATCACTAATTGCCTTGGATATGCAAGAGTCCCTCATGTGCTAGTCTACAGCTGCACTTTGCAAGTGTTGTGCTCCTCCATGATACACCAAATCAATGGTATCTTGAGATCAAAGACATCCTTGTCCTCAGAGCAAATTCCAGCACAGTCACGGTAGTTGGCTGTGTAGTATATGCCATACCATGGAGCAGCACAAATTCTCAAATTCTCTAAAGCAAAAAGAAATTAAACTTTTTTTTTTTTTTTTTTTTATCACAGAGGACAAGCTTTGAAACTTTGCTGAAGTAATCAGCACAAAGGACGTCTGAAAGTTTGAGTGGTTTACCTAGGCTTTCACAAGAGGGATGGCAGCTGTCATTGGTATCAGAGCTTTCTTATGTCATGCTAGGAGTCTACACAATAATAATGAAATATCTGTAATTAAGTAAGAAAGAATGGATTTCCAGCTTTAACATCCCAGGTGATGTTACTTGGAAGCAAGGACTTCACTCCTCCCTTTTCACCTAAGCAAGTCCTGAGCTGGGAGCAGCCAGGGAACATTTTTTTTTAAACTACTTCAGCTTGATGTCTGTGTGTATTAGACAGCAGTGACTTCACCGAGGTTCACATCACAAGTAATATCATGTATCAGGAGTTCAGAAAAACTAGACCTGAGAAGTTACTTGTTAAAACACCCAATCAAAGAGGCTGAAGATCCAGGTGAAAAAAAAGTTTTCCTGTCAGATTTCTCTAAGAACCCACTCAGGCATAAAATAAAATGTGCAAGGTAGATATGTATCATCACCTGTCAGTATGCTTAAAGCTGTTACGATCTCTTATGTGGCAATCTCAGCTGATGTTGAAAATTACTTTTCTGTTCCATTACCTAGTTTTTATTCCTGTCACAATGGTGAATATTTAGAAGGCACAAAGACCTGAGTTCAGAACTACAGAACTTTTATGCACAGTGTTGGAGATGGCCCCCGGCTTAACGTGTCTGTGTACTTGAGGCTCCTTCATGTGGCAGGTGGACACTAGCTTCTGTTGGGGTCCTGGCCTCCTGCCAGTGCATTGCCTCCATCTTGGCCTCTCAGCAGACCTGTATGGAGGAACCACCTTCTCTTGGGACACTGGGGATCCCCCACGTTTAAAGAAATGGTCCTGTGTGGAGGATCTGGTGCAGAGCTGGCTATCGGAGAAGGGACACAGCTGCACAGACCTGCTCGAGATGGCATAAGTAGGGTAAGGGTTAGTCCAAAGTCAGTGTGCCCTTGGGGCCAGCTGAAGGCAGTTACTGTTGTCTTAGAAGGATGTGTTTACCATAACAATGTGCAACAGAATGTAAGCAAAGGCAGGACTGCAACTTATCAGTTGAACCAATGATGAGCTAGGCTTTTGCAATATGCAATGAGCTAATTAACTAGCATACTTAAGCCATGTTTGTGCGAATAAAATTTGAGACGGTCTGACGAGCCACATGGTGTCCGCGTCTCCCTTCTCCGACAGTCCTGCTCTTATAAGCCGCTTTCACACCCTGGAGAGCACACTTTAACTGTACTTAAGCAGTGGATCACTAGATGGCCCCATAACCGCAGCGATTTGGGCAGATCCAGGCTCAGGGTGCATAACTGCCAGTTTTATTTTTAAAAACCTGGCACCCGAAGCAACTGGACTTATGATCATTGCCTCAGGCAATGAACACGAGCCTTTTCAAAATGCAGCATGTGAAATTTGGGACACTGTCTCCTAGGGAAGCCAGAAAAACACACTTTTGTCACTCTTGTTGTCGGAAGCTGCTTCTATTCCCTAGCTCCTGGCAAGCAGGATAGAAGATGGGGCAGTGACCTGGTGGGAGTTGTTGGAGAGCAACTAATCCATGCAATAAAACAAGTCCCTTCAGAAAGGATGGCCGTGGGATCGCAGCAGTGGACCAGGCATCCGGGAACCCAGGAACCACTTTCGTCCCTAGCTCGGGCCCACCTGCAGGATCACTACTTGTAAGAACAGCTGGGGCAGAGGGGAGATGCAGGAGGGTTTGGTTTTTCATCCAGCCCTGGTGGAAATGCACATGGTGACCTCAGAGGAAACACCACTGTCTCGTATTTCTCAAGCAGTGACAGCAGAGCTGCGCCCTTGTGAGTAACAACAACAAAATAGTGCTTCAAGGGAAGATCCCTCCTCGTGTCCACACTGGAGCGTGGGGGGAGGAGAGAATCAATGGGACCTGTAGAGCAGCAGAAATATCAACAGGATGGATGGAGCATGGAGAAGAGGAACACACAGAGGGGAGGACAAGTTCAGCTTGCTGGAGGAACAACCTAGCCCTGGAACACTGGCTGGTTCATCCATGGCCAGTACTGTCCATAGCTGTTGCTGTTACAGAGAGGTTGGGAAACCTTGTCTAGGCCATGCCAAATTTGACAGCAGCCTTGATCTGATGTGCAAAGGAAGAAAAAATAACCCAAAACTTATTTCCACTGCTGTTAAAATGTGTTATTGCTCCTTTTCTCATGTGAATTTTTATTATCATTTTGAAAGACAGAGATAATTCAAATTGATGCAAGTCCTTTTTAAAAAAAAAATCACTAAACGATGGGGGAGCAGAGCAAGCCCCTGACGCTGACCTGGATTTACAGAGGGGCAGGGACAGGCCCAGGCCGCTGCTCCGAAGAGCTGCGGAAAAAACCCACCAAACCCCAAGCACCGGCCGCGCTACCGAGACCGGACCCAAGTCGGAGACCACACTATCCTCGGCGCTGCCGCTTTAAGAGCAGGCGGGGAGCCCGCCCTTTCTCGTCCGGCCCGCAGAGGGGCGGAACGAAGCGGCGGCGGCGGGCATCAGCAGGTGGGTGTGGGCCGGGCGCTCCCTGGCCCCGGTCCTATCCTGGCACGGAGTAGTGCGGTCGTGTGGGGGCGGGCGTCCGGATCGGGCTCGGCCCGGCGGAGTGGCGGACGGAGTAGCTAGGTGAGGCCGGGCCTGCGCGGGGTGGGACGGCCCAGACGGTGGTCCCGGTGCGGGCCTTCCCCTTGCAGGCGCGCTGCTAGGATTGTCCGTAACCCCCAGAGACCCAGCGGCCGCTTGGCAGATGGGTACCCACCCCGAGGTGACAATCCGAGGTTGTGCGATGGTCGCAGTGGCTGCCGTAGGGCGCAAACCGGTCGCTCGGGGCCGGAATGCTGGGTGACAGGATGCGATCCGCCTCCCCCGCTGGACCGGGCAGCTTTTGGCTGTGGGGAGCTCTGCCTTCCTCCAGTGGGAAGCGTGCGGTTGGTGTGATTATGCTTTGAAAGGCACCAGCTGCTTTAAAAAAAAAAACAAAAAACAGGCCTTAAATTGCACAGCAATTGACATTTGGTAGGTTTTGCTTGATTTTTGTCCTTGTCTCCAAGTTCTGATCTCCCATTGATTTCCCAGTAAGATGGGAAGCCAGGAGTGTCGAATGCAGGGATATCTCTATCCTGATGCCTTCCTGCACTAAACACTTAAACTCAGTTTGGAATTTTGAGCACAGAGCTCTTGGCAGATATTTCCCTACTGACAATTTTTAAAAAGTAATTGTTATGACAGGCCATGCAAAATATATGCTACTGAAACTCAGCCCTGCTAATTTGCAGCAATTCATGGGGAAAAAACAGAATACAGCATTAGCTGATGAGCTTTATGGCTCTCATTGATTTCAGTTTACTTCATGCTTCCCTTGGGCAGATGAGGATTATATAGGCAGGGCCTATATAATGCCAAAGGCAGGCATTTGTTAATTGCATTCATTAATTACATGGACTCTGCCAAATGGCCTTCTCAAATGTGAAAAATGCAAACCGTTCAGCCACGTGTTTTTGTATTAAAAATACAAAGCCTTTAGCCGATGATTTAAACAAAGACATAACTGGACTATCAGCCTAAATAGCAAAGGAAGGAACATTCACAGCTTAACATTTTAGCAAATTATCAGACTAAACCCAGTACCTAAAGCAGAGGCCAGCACACAACTAAACTGCCAATAAATACATCTGAACTTTTATAAAAGATAAAGACAAATAAAACCTGAAGTAATTAAATCTAAATTTTAAGTAAATGAAATACGGATTGTTAAGACTTTGTTTTATTAGAATATCTTTACTGTGAAAGAGAGAATGTTTGCAAAAGAGAGTGCAGGTTTTCTTGTGTCTATTTGTCCATGCAGTTTTGCTGTAGTGGACGCACAGGCCCTAAATGTTTCTCTGATCATCGGCTTAGGTGGATGTTCAAAAGCTGTGCCCTGAAGCACTATGTCCAAGTTACTGAAATTAAATTGGAGAGAAGATGAGGAAGGAAAAAAGATATGGAAATATTAACAGATGGATGAAGGAGGAGATCTGAGCAGGAAGGCAGGAAAGGAGCTGCTCTCTTTTGAGGCCACCGCTTGGCAGGGTCGGTGTAAGAAAGACCCAGGGTCTGCAAGAGATGGTGGATGAAGAGACTATAGCAATGGTGATGAAGTGCTGACAGGCTTGTCAGTTGCAGCCCAGCTGAGTGCTGTTGCTCTCCTCTCTTCATTCTCCTGATCCTTAAATGAGTCTAAACTCTGATATAGCCATCTATTGTTCACCTTTATTGCTTGTGACCTGAACACTGTCCTGGAGTGGTGTCAGGTGGTGTTTGAATGTGAGGTCATCCAGTCTTGAGGCCTCATTTTTTAAAAACTCTTTTCATTTTGGAGCTGGCAGCCTGACAAATCTGAGGAAGAGAGGGGAAAGTCCTTTGAGGAAGTCCTTTAATTATCTGCCTAAAGATGTTTTCATATAAATGACTCATCACCATTATAAAACTTTTAATTAAGGGTGTCTCTCTAACAACCTACTGATAACCTTTGTTATGTCCATAGGCCTTGCAATGCAAGAGGCCAACCGGGGCTTAAGATGGAATGTTAAGATTCAATGGAAGAACCTTAAATGGGAGCAGATTGCTGTGTATCTTCAAGGCAGAAGGAGATGTTAAAAGGCTGTACCTTGAATTTCTAGCTCAATCAGCTGTCCCGCTAACTAGTGGTTTCTCACCATTTATAGCACTCTCCTGAACGGATCTCTTGATAGCTTCTTCTTTAAATGCCACTTCTTTTATACTTCAGGGGCCCTTTGGGCAGGGGAAAGGCATGCATTCATGGTCACCCCACAGCATCTTGACCCGAAGCCCTGGTGGTGTATAACCTCAGACTCACTTGAAGACACATCGCTTACATAACACTGCTCTCCTTTCAGGAACTGTCATCCATCACTAAACCACCACCCTGTCAATGTTTCAAGCTTTCTGCCTCATCACTTGCTTCAGACACATCGCTCCCAATTCTTCTGAGGAAGGTTTGTCCTTAGAGAGACATGGTCTTCCCTGGCTGGAAGCAACTCCTCCTCATGAGCAGACAGACCACCTTTTCCAAGGCTTGGAGGAGCAGGAGGGGAGGCCCCTCTCTGCACTGGAAGCGCTGCTGCCATTGGAGTGCTGGCAAGTCTCTGGACCCCGAGGTGAGAGCATTTTTGGAGGAGAACACAGAGGTCACCAGCAGCGGGCATCTCACACCTGAGATACGACTGCGCCTCCTCACCCCTCGCTGCAGGTTCTGGAGGGAAAAACCTGACCTGTGGCCTTATGGGGACCCGTTCTGGGCAATTTACTGGCCAGGAGGCCAAGCCCTTTCCAGGTATGCAGCATGCATATTAAGTCCAGCCTGCTGTGGGCCTGGATATCAGACCCGGCTCTGCTTGTAGTGTTTCCTAGCAATGTGTATTTGCTTTGTATGAGTGCATTATCTGTGGTTCTCTCTGCTTATACAGGAGAGATGCAATCTCTGACGGTTGGCAGTGAAGTTTCAGCACCTGCTGTATATAGAATAACTTGTGGCTCTTAAGTTGAAAGCTGTTGTCTTCTCTAGTCATGCATGTGTTGGCAATGTGTCGTATATGGGATAGATCAGAGGGATGCACTTCACTCGTAAGAGAGAGGCAATAATATGTTTATTGATATAAAACAAGAGGGTGTAACGGTGTTCGGTAATAAACGCGACAGTGATTAAGATTCGATGGTAAGGTAATCTTGATTAGTTAGTGCATAGAGAACAGGGTCAGATGAATCTATCAGGGAGACCCTCCCGTTGAGTCACGAGGTTCAGAAAGAATCCCCTTGCTTTCTAAACTCCTGCTCAGAGAGGAGCCTAGGTGCGGCTGGATTCAGTCTTAGTCCCAGACTTGGTCAACGATTTATGTCTAAAGGATCATATATACAATCAATCCTTTCTATTTCTTAGCTAAGATCACAAATGTTAGTGCACTTATTCCCAACTCACTTACCGAGGATCTGCTGCAGATCTGTTGCAGCAGGGATTCTCTCGACCTCGAGGAGTAACCTTGAGAGGCGTCCCTTTCAAGGGGAGATCCTGACGTGCAGCCCGCTGTCGTCTCAGGAGAGCTCAAAGGGCTCTTGGACTGCTCACTGTTTATGGAGTAAGAAGATTGGCTCATAGTCATATTTACACACCACCTGTATATGCCAGTGGACACTGACCAGTGTCTGGTGGGCACATTAGCATAGATAACCCTTGGCTATTGTGTTGTTATCTGTCTTCCTGAACTCACTGTGAGACAGATGCAGAAATCACAATCAGCACCAATGGTTAACAATCAATCTACGTAAACAGGAAAAGTCAGGAAAACATGGGGGCAACGGGGGAAGCATACCATCACACAATGGGGCTGAATTTGGATCTGTGGAAGGGCTGTGCAGTTGCCAACAGAACCTACTGAGGTGTTTAATTCTGTCATACATTGTCTCTCCAAACAGGAAAATTGCTATTTTGTTGTAACACATGGGAGGTTTTTTTGATAGGAGACAGACAGGATTGTGGATGTGTGTCTGTTGAGAAAAGTACTGTAATGCTGATACACTCGGGTGTGCTGCTTGGCCTGAATCAAGCCTTACTGTCAAGTCTTATCAAGGCTGTCTTTTAGTCACGTCAGAAACCACACTTTGATTTTGGCCGCTTACTGTCAAAATATCTTTAATGTTCCTGATTTCCAGGAACTACTTTGAGTTCTTTTATTCTGTACAATCAAATCTCTTGCTTTGAACAGCAGAAAAAGTTCATAAATGTTACAGCAAAGAACAAGCTGTCAAACATTCCCCACATAGATGAAAGGGAAGGATCTGAAGTGAAGCTTTGCTGGTTTTCTCAAAGACAGCATAACTAAGAAGGCATTTTTGACCAGGAAAAAATTAGTCTTAAATTGTGAGTTGATTAGCCTGCTGTGTAGATGAACTAGAGCAGTCCTCAACATTGCATAATTAAATGGAATACGGTACTCTTTACATTTTGTTATCATATGATTCATACACCCTGCTATTTGGGGAACAATAGTAATTACCTGACACTTCACTTTATTGACTTACAGCTTATGCACTTTTTTGATATACTGGCAATGTCAGAAATTAGCTGCATAATCTGAGTAAAAACAAAAAGGGACCATGAAAACATGCTGCTTCCGTAACTATGATTTTACCATAGCTGGCATTCCCACAACATAAGGGGTCTCCCATTTCAAGCTATTCCTCTTGGTGTAACCTATGATATGTTGTAAACCCAGCATGGCAGACAGCAGTCTCCAACAGCAGTGTATGTGCATGCCAAGGGATACAGTGGGTTCTAGTTGTCCTAAGTCACCACAATTGTTAGTACTAACTTGAGAACCACTTGGCTGCAAGACATTTTCAACATTAGACCAGGTCATGCTCTGCACAAGTTACTGCTGGAAAGTCACTGCAAATCCACACAGAGCCCCTGGAAAGGGGAGCATTTGCTGTGGAGATCCAATCCCTGTCCTCTTCCTTGTTGGTAAACTAGGGGCTGTCCTCAGAGGAGGAATGGCTTAGGGGGAGTGCTGTCCAACAGCTGAGTTGCTCAGCCTCTGCACAAAGGTCCTGCCTGCGTGTCCTCAGAAAAGAACATCTGAGATGGTTGCCAGTCATTACAGGAGAACGTGATTTTTTTAAAGCTGAGCTGGGGTCACTCATTGGATTGGTAACCACATTGCTCAAAGTGCTGAGCTGTGCATGTCCATGCTGTCTGTTAGGACTCCTTGTGATGACATGTAGAACAAGGTATGGGATGTCAGGCCCTCCTCATGTTTCCCATGTTCTTGATCTGGGTATTTTCTGTCTTCAGTCCTGGTCTTGAACTTTCTTGCTATGGTGTCTTTATGGCTTGAACTATTTAGTTTGAGGTTAGGTTGTCTTCTGTTCTCCCAGTCTAGGCTCCTAGGAATCTGTATACACATGTGCTGACATCTAGCAGCTATTAACACTTGATGTTCTTATTAGACCTCCTCCTGCCATTCCTGCTGGTGCTTCCAGGCCCAGGCATTTCCATTCATCCATTTGCCATTATACCAATCTTGATATTTCCATTATGGTTCTCTGCACTGGAACGTACCTGCAAAAGCTGTGCTTACCAGTAGTCCTGCGTGAAGAGTCAGCCATTACCCTTCTTGTGGTTTAACCTGGCAGACAGCTAAAACAACCACACAGCTGGTTGCTCACTCACCCTGCCTCAGTGGGATGGGGGAATCAAAAATAAGAAGGTAAAATTAATGGGTTAAAATAAAGACAGTTTCATAGAACAGAGAGTAAGATAATAATAGTAATTATAATGCACAAGCAATGCACAGCACAACTGCTCACCATTTAAAACCAAGCTGCCCTACCTCCCAGCCAACCATCAGTTATATACAGAGTATGACATCCTATGGTATGGAATAGCCCTTTGGCCAGTTAGGGTCACAGGTCCTGGCTGTGCCCCCTCCCAGCTTCTTGGACACGCCCCACTTTCTCATTTGCAGGGCAGTGTGAGAAGCTGAAAAGTCCTTGCTAGCTTGGCAACAACAAAAACATCAGTGTGTTATCAACATCTTTGGTGCCAGAAGACAATACAGAATACAGAATGCTTTCCTATTACTACTTTAGCAGAAGCAATTGCAATTTGCAGTCATTTGTGCTACCCAGGGCTCCTCCCTCTGCATTTAGGGGCTTCCCCTTTGCAGAAGACTCAATTTCAAGGCAACTGTTGAAGTTGTGAACCCTCAGTAATGGTTATAGGATTTGTAGTGTTTAATAATAACTGCTGCTTGCCTGTTGTCAGTTCTTCCCCATTTCCAGCCTAGGGGTTTTTGCTTGTGGATTCCTCTTGGCAGGTGTCTGCAAGTAGATGAAGATAGTCTTTTTCTGCTCACTGCCGCTCTGTTCTCATTTTCATGTTGCTACTCAGGAACAACATTAAGCAGACTAGAAGTATTTGCATCTGTGTCTGCATGCTCAGGAAAGAGGGGGAATTCCTCTTCTTTCAAGCAGTTGCATAAAGCAGTATTTTAGGGCAATGGGTAGGCCTTGCCTTTTGATGGGTGCAGTATTCTCTGTGAGTACATCATGATGTTGCTTCAGTCAGATTGCTTTTAATTTCTACAAGTACTTGCCAAGTCTTTTAGTCACATTGTTGATTGTGCCCATTTATTAGATAAGCTCACCTATCGAAGAAGGAGGTGACTGAAATAAAATACTGCTTCCTTGGCTGGATTTCTTTTTGTTTGGGGGGGTGGGGAAGCAATAGGGAGAAAGGCAATGGTTCTTCTTGATTTTTACATCAGCAGAGACAAATAAGGAACTATTAATGAGCTGCAGATGTGGAACAGTCTTTTTTTAAGATACCATGCTTCATTACATGTATGGCAAGAACTCTTACACAGCATACTGGAAAACTGAGAAATTTGCATCATCTTGTCTCTTGCTTTAACAGCTTTTCTTTTCAGGTATATTTTAGATAATCCACGTATTGTTAAAGGACGATCGGTTTTGGATCTTGGAAGTGGATGTGGAGCAACAGCAATAGCTGCGGTGATGAGTGGTGCATCACAAGTCCTTGCCAACGACATCGACCCTAGTAAGGCCTTTTTTTTTTTTTTTTTGTATGTGTGTGTGTCTGTGTAAAGATATTTATGTACATTTAACAGAGACCTGACTTTGCTCAATCTGGGAGAAGTTCGGGTTCCAAGCATTGTTCTAAGTTGGCTAAAAAGATGAATGGATTTTGCCAGTATTAGAAGCTGGGTTGTACCAGCCTCTCTTGCACCTAAGTATATCTCCATAGCTTCTCAGAATGAACAAACAGCAAAGTTTCCATCAAGAGTTGCCTACATACCATCATGAAGATGGAAGAGAACTCCAAGTGCAGGTGGCAAGTTGGCTTTGGTACAGGACCATAACATTTTCCTGCACTTTCATATATTTTGCCTTTCCCCCCACTCCAAGTCTGTTTTCCCACAACTGATTTCTGAATTCAGTGTGTTGGTATTTTAATTACTCATTGATTAGGGAGGAAGCATATCCATAAGTTAAAGCAGTTGGATATTATGCTGTGACTAATTTGTTTCCACTGGTATCTATTCCAGGAATAGCCCTGTGTCATGGTGCAACGAGGATAAAATTTCATGACTTTATGCCAGTTTTTGACCCCTAATGAAAACTGTGGAAGGCCCCAGCTAAGATTTAAAAAAAGTATTTAAGAGATGAAAGATGAAAAGAAAATTTGTAAGGGGGCTGAATGGCAGAATCCCAAACTGTAACTTTACTTTGACTTTTCTTCAGTTGCAGGAAGGGCAATGATCTTGAACTGTGAACTGAACCACCTGAATCCCTTCCCCATCGCCATTAAGAACATCATTAATTCAGAGGCTGGCAACTGGGACCTCATTGTTCTTGGAGATATGTTTTATGATGAACAACTTGCTGATGATCTGCATCACTGGCTGAGGAAGTGCATCAGAATACAGCAAACTGAAGTGCTCATTGGCGACCCTGGCAGGCATCAGTTTTTAAGTCACAGCATTCGCAGTCAGTTGCACAAAGTTATAGAATATTCACTTCCTGAGTATACTAGACAAGAAAACAATGGATTAACATCAAGTATTGTTTGGAGTTATCAGCCCTCAAATAGCTTGGAAAACTGTTGAAGCTGGCTTTATAGTGATTTTTTTCTCACTGGTTGGCTCACCCCCACCCCTAAGCATGTAAAATTAAAATGGGAAGTAAATATGGAACATACCTGTTTATGCAAAGGAAACTACTGTCCCTTCACACGGTACTGATTTCAAATCCTACTCGCTGGAGGCTTTGAGGTAAAAACCACATGCAAAATGTATCCAGAGGGGCCTTCACTGAAGTGCAAATCCAAAGCCAAGTTACATGTAAAAGTTTGCATGCCTGATGTTTTCCACATATATTCATGTCTTGCTCTCTGACACTATGGTGAAATGTTTTGCATACCCAGCATATTTCTGTGGGGAGAAGTTGGTGGCTAAAAGATCACTGCAGTGCTTTCACAAACTTCTGTATCTTACTTAGAGAGAAAATTATTGTTGTCCTCCATATAATGCTCCACTAGAATATTAGGTCATACTGTGCTCACCTTAAAGTGCCTTGTTCTTTTTCTGAGTATCTCTTCTGAATGTCAGAAGTAACTAGTTTGAACCTACCCTTCCCCTCTAATAAAAATTTACTCTTCCGTGAAGCTGCAAGAGTGATTACTCAGGAGTTGCACACCAGTCTAAAGTACTCTTCTTGAAGTCTGGCCAAAGTAAAAGTTTTTACTAAGTGGAAAGTAATTAAATAGGAACAGCTATAGGTAACTATCACCTAGAGAGTAGGGTCAAGTGATCCACATTCGCTAATTCTGTGGCGGTAAAAAAGGCAATCTATCACCATGGGAAGCTGGTGAGGAATGAAGGAATCTTTCTGTTTGTGATGTTTCTGAACAGAACATAACTAAATAATAACAGGGAATTAAAGTTGTATAGAATTGTTTTTCTCTTCTTTTGAGGAGAAGTTGCTGGACAAGAAGCTCCAGAATCACTCAGCTGTATCTGTCAAGGAAGAACCCTCTAGAGGGTAGGGAAAAATAGTTTGATCCACAATGAAGAGGCTGTAAATGCAGCCATTTGAAAAAGAAACCAATGTTTTCAGAGCAGTCTTGAAGGACTATCCCCTTTAGCAGTTAACTACAGACAAGCAGTGGTGGAGAATGAGTAAGTGCAAAATGAAACACAGTGCACCTACAACTATCCAAACACCAGGTGATGAGGTAGCAACTTATAAACGTAAAGTATGTGATACACTCAGAAAAGCACTATGTTTATGATGTAGGAGGTTTAGGAGCACATTCAGATGTATATAATTGTAAAATATAATTTAACAAATTTTCAGAACTATACAAACTGAAGACTTTAATCTTCAGAACATGTGAATTTTCTGCAGATCTTACCCAACAGTTTACGACACTAGTATCCAAACAATACAGAATATCAAGTGATAACTGCATACATGTTCTTCTCCCACTTCACCTACTATTTGTAAACATTTGTTGAAAGTGGCTGTGATTTAATCTGAATCAAAAACTATTCCAGTAGTTAAGAAGCACATAAGTAGACTCAAGCTCTGACAGCAAAGAATTTAACATGACTTACCTTGAACTTTCAAGCCTAAAAATACAGTATTAATTCACTGCAGGGTTGTATAGATTTTTAAGCACAAGGTGAGGATATACCACTAAGTCACACATTTAGAAGAGGCTATAGGATAAGACAGTAAATCTACATGCATGTTTAAAGACACAGTGTAAGCTGCCTTCAACATGAAAAGTCCAAGATTACATTAGCAAGAAAAGAAAAGAAAAAAGGACAACTTTGCCAGTGAGGCTAGCTAGCATTGTCCCACAGATAAGACTTTCTTTTAAGTATACTTTGGTGTAACAGATTTTGGTGGTCTTCCACCTTTAGCTGCTTTACATTATCTTAATTTATAATTTTCATTCTGGATGAGGCACTTGGAAAGTCTGGTGACCACCACTGCACTATGTTATAGTTACATGTCATACCACAACAGACTGAGGGAACTGGGCTTGTTCAGCTTGGAAAAGAGGAAGCTTCAAGGGACCTATGAGCAGCCTCCTAGGATAAGGCTGTTGAGATGACAGCCAGGCTTTTCCAGTGAGAAAAGGTGTCAGTTGAAGAAAACAGGGTCAAACAGGATAGATGGAAAACCTTTTTCCATCATGAATACAGTCAAGCAGTCTCAAAAGGTTGTAAAGACTCTTCAGTCTTCAATTTCTCAAGACCTGACTGGATAAACCCCTGATTAAGTTGGTCTGAGTTCTCAGCTGACCCTGCTTTGGGCAGGAGATTTGACAAGAAACCTCCTGAGGCCCATTCCCACTTACAGTTTTATGCTTTCTGTGGTATCATTTCTGAAATCTGGGCTGGCAGCCTGATCCTTACTCTTGTTTGACACTGATGGAGCATGTCAACAGGAAAAATAGCACAAACCAAATTGATTGCCAAGTTATGTCCAATAGTTCAAAGGAATGATGGGCCCCCACTGATATCAGGGATTCCACAGGGTAAAACAATAAGCTACTCTTTAGTCAAAAGAGTGAATGAAAAGTGGTAGATTAGGTTCTTAAGCCTCTATCTTATCCGAGGATTTGTTGCAATTACAGCCTTCTGTTTGCGGGAATGGTTTGTACTGGTGCAGCTATACCTATAGACATAGGAACACACTCATCACTGGACTAAGCCATGGCACTGCATGCAACAAGACTTAGGAATTTTAGGCACTGGAGTTTGAAAATTACACTTTCAGTTACACTTGAACAAATTTTCTAAATGGAATTACTTGTCCATAAACCATGTAATGAACAGAACACAGAGATTATTGTCAGACATCATAATATCCTTTAATATTATTGGATGCAACATATATTATTATAATCTTCCATGCAATTTGACATGAACTTTAAATAGATTAGAAGGCTGGTTTGTTTCTGCAACACTTAAAATAAGCATGGCTATGACAAGCAATAAATTATAAAGTAAACTATTCCTTATGGACGCCAAAACTCACGGATTTCTAACCCTAGCTAAACCCTGCTACTTCCACATGCAGAATATCAACAATGTGCTACCTGCCCTGTTAAAATTGTTAACATTTGAAAAAGTTTAAGGTAGAAATCATAGAACTGTCACTAGAGGTTATGCTGTTTCAAGAAAGCCAATGAGCACGACTTACAACTGTGATAAGGCTACTGCTCTACCATGTATTAAAATCATTCTACACTTCTAATTATTTTCTTTTTCCTTTAATATGACTGCAAATGAAGAATATAGAAACAGTTGTTATTTTCAGCTTCTGGAGGCCACTGGAGATATAATAAACCACATGCAACAGAGCACATACTCTGCTGAACTCTATCATCCTGAGATTCATGTGCTCAGACACTAAATTTAGTTCTATCTCACCCAAAGCTATGCTTATAAGGGACAATGTTTTGTTCCCTAAAAGGATTTTCATGCAGGAACATAGGCAAAAACAGGGCAAATAAGTATTTGCCCATATACAAAATTCTTTTATTAGTCATAAATTTCAGAGTAGTAGCTAAGTCCCCCCAGTAATTTAAAAGTAATTTTGTGTTTACCTGTTACCAGACTGTATTCCTGGATATTTAAAAATCCAGCAAGTTTAATGGTAAATTAACTAGAAACCTGCAGCATTAGTAACATCCAAAAAAAGGTACCTATGGGTTTTTTCTCCAGACCTAGCAAAAGTACACAGTCAAAGGAGACCGCTTATTACTACTTCAAATATATTCGCTTTGCTGCTATTTCCACCTCTATTCACCAGTTCTGTCTGTTGAGTACAGACACTTCTGCCTAAGTGTTAATACTATGTTTGGGCTTAGTACTTTTAGTTGCAACTGCCCTCTCAGACTACAAACTCAGAACAGTGCCTTGCTTAGATTTGGTTTGTAAATGTAGCCAAGATGCTAAAAGATGCTAGGCAGTAGCCAAATCCGATACTGCGTGGTGGCTGCGTGATGACAGTATATTATTAGCTTAACTTTCCCTTAATGAAGCATTATCAGTGATGTAAAGATAGAGAGGGGTCCAAGCAGAGACAATGGGAAGCTAAGACTCACAGGCAAGAACTGAGTGGAGACCTCTGGTGGGAACAAGGCAGTAAAGCAATCTGGTGGTACCAAAGTCATCAGCTCCTTCTCCACGGTGCTTGCCTTTCTGAAAGAGCTCTCCCATCTGTAAACTTTACACTCATACGTACACGATAAATAATCAGTAAACTGTCCATGTTACTTGCTTGATTTTGTTTGATATGAACAGCTGCTCTAAAAATTCTCGGGAACGATCTGCAAAAAACCCAAGGAATTTCTTCAGTTAATCATTCAGAATATATATACAGGTGGTGTTTAGAAAGTAGGTAAACACCAAAATAATTCAATTATGTATCTACATTTATGCTTGTTATTATGATATAAAACTTCATATATTTAATTACTATAGTAATTAAAAGAACACTTGCTTCTTTCTCCAATCACATAACTGTAAAGCATCACCAACCCATCAAACTTTTAAAAAATCCAAGATAAATCATAACCTCTCTTAAGTTTGCTTGACTGGTTTTAGTTATTTTTTCCAGGCTGATCAGTCCTACTCCTTTCCACTGTTTCTTGAATGGATGCTGTTCTGTATGTTTGAAATAGAGTAGAGGTTTGAAATGATAAGGCTTCATAAAAATGTGTTAGCGTCAGCTTTGGGTCTTTACCAGCATGTTGAAGGGGGAAACAATAAAAACAAACCCCAAACACCCCAAACCAGAAACAACCCAAAAAATCACCCAAACTCCAAAAACAACAAAAAATCCCTCTCTGCAGATGGCTATATTTCAAAGCAAAACTCTCACCTTGCTTTATAAATGATCCCAAACAAATGATTACTTCCTAGATAAAATAATAATCATACACTGAGATTTTCAAAGTAAAAAAAAAAAAAGTGTGATTTTTCAGATAGCAAGAAGATACTATCAAGAAATAATTATTCTTCTCAGTCCCTGTGTGATTTGACCTACCTGTAACCAGTGGGCATCCATGGAACAGAAAAATACCTATCTCTGGGCAAGAAGTAAGGACCGCTTCCACAGCAACATCAGTCAGATTCACACAGCATTCCATGTTTATCTCCTGTTACAAAAACAGCAGTAACAAAAGCCTGTCAGAGAACTCATAGTTTTGGAAGCAGAGCACTCCTTTGCTCAACCATCTTCAGAGATCCCTAACCTGAAGAAATTATGACCTATTACTCCTGTGTGCATTGGCCCCATGTGTGGTCCTGTACGTACCAGAAAAACACCTTCAGGAAAAACAAGACAGCCTTTCTAGGAAGAGTCACAACTAAAACCATAAATCCAAGTTTCCCCCAAACATATGTATCACTCAAGACAACTGAAAAAACTCTCTTCAATGAGATTTTATGGTGTTTGAGTCCCATCGGTTTTCCTGAACACATTCTCCTAATAATTTTCTGTCCAGAAGAACAGAACACAAACTGAATTCTGGGGTTTCCCAAAACTGAATTCTGGGGCTTCCCAAAACAGGCAAGGTATGATCATGAGTCTTCGTTGAAGTTCTTAATATCTATCTGACTGTCTGTCTTGTCCATTTTCTAAAAGAAGTCTAAGAACTTCCAAGATCAAGCCCTGCTCTAATTTCTCTGCAGTTGTGTGAATAGTACCTGTTATATTTGATAAAGAGTAAATTCAGAATAAATTAACATATTATTACCAACTTTTTTTTTTTTTGCTGTGAACTGCCTTACATGTCAATAAATACAACATAAAGGAAGAAATGCAGAAGAAAGGCTATAAATTCTAATGAAAATAGAATTTGGGAAAATATACATTGGTGATCTTGGGGTAAAAATAAAAAAACAAACCCATTGTTTTATCGTGAAAGACTGTCTTTCCAAATTATAAGCTCCAAGGACCTTGAAAGTGCACAGAAATGAAGGGAACCTTCTGTAATAAATGCAACTTTGACCAGAATGACAACACATACTAAAAGGGTAAAGAAGCAAGATATACAAAAGCTGATATATGTATAATTTTTAGTTCATTTTACCAAGTGATATAGGGAATCTGAGTAATTTCAGTGTCTCTGAATGAAACAGAAAGATGTATAAATCACTGTCTAAAAATTTCCACTTGGATGATAGGAAACAGACAGATGAGGATTGTGACACAGATAAGGAAGAGTTACACTGAAGAAGAGATGGTAGAAAATAATTCCACATTCTCTACTAAATTTTTCTTCCTACTTGCAAACCAAGAAACCTAAACCTTTCTGCTATTTATACTGACAGACCACAACTTTGGTTTTTAAAATTGCTGTTGCACACTGTTCAGGTAAACTAGTATTTAGTACAAACAGTATGTTAGAATTAGTCAATTATATTATGTAGGAATAGGATTAATGATAAGGTCCTTTACAGCTGTGTAATCACACATGTGTAAACAAAAAGTTATAACCATACTATGCTGCCTCCGCGTCCCTTGTATAGTCCTTTCCATGGATGAACTAATTCTCATCCAAGTTCATCAGTAGATGCTTACAAATGAAAAATTGACAAGGGTAAATGCACAAATATAATAAAGATGACTGAGTATTTTTTAGTTTAAAAGAAGACTAAGATATTTCATGCTTAAGTAGAGTTCCAAGGCTTTAGATGTTTAACACAGTACAACAAGGCGTTTTCTACGAAAGAATGAAGAGGAGACAGTGACCTGAGATGCATCAGCAGAATCTAACATCCGAAGCAGAACTGAGACTGCGTAACCAGCGATACCCAAAGAAAAGAAAACCAAGAAAATGTATGGACTTTCAGCCAACCAAATGAAGAACACGATGGAAATTTTCAGGGGCTTTGTTCCTTATATAAATCTGTTAGAAGAGTATATAAGATCATAAAAACAGCACCTGGGTTGCTACTCATTGAGGTGATGGCCCAACTCTTAGTTCTTAATAAAAGCAAGCCGAGAGTAACCCAAAGTCTAGTAAAATTCTTTAACAGCACAAAACCATTAAATTTTGCGTTATTAAAACTGCAGAGACTGTCCCAAAAAAACCCAAACTCAAACCAACCAACCAAATTAAAAAAAAAAAAAAAAGGGGCAAAGCAAAACTACTTAAATATATAACTTTCCAGACAGTGGAAACAAGTACTGAGCACAGGAAAATGAACAAGCAAAATCCACACCACTATTCAGTCTGGCATGTCTGAAATTTCTCATTAGTTCTTCTGCTACCAAAACCCACCACCTCAACATAACATTTTTGAGCACTTGTAGATGAATCAGGTCTTATGTAAGCTACCCAACTTGCTCTTCCTGATCTAGTACAGCTTCTGCTGGCATCCATATGCAGCACATGCAAAAGAAAGCCTGTGCAATGTGACCAGGAAACAACAAAAGCAGCATTTTCTAAGCTGGAAATTTTAATTAAAAAATAAATGGTTTTAAGAAAAAGGGCTTACAGACAAGAATGCATTTCTCTATGAAAAGTGTACAGCAGTAATACAGAACATGGAAGATAATACTGACATAGTAATTATACCAACATTGCTAGAAAACAGTTCAAAACCCCCTATGAACTCTACAAAACCCCACAACAGCAAACCCCAAACTTAACTACAACAAATTTAGGAAAACTTATTACTGTATTTGTGTTTTAAGCCAGATGTACTGAAGACTTTTGAGAGTGACCTAGTCCAAATGACAGTGATACACACTGCTATATTTGTAGGCTGGACAGGAGAAGTGTCTTACGAAGACTATTTGCATAGTCACAGGTTTGTTTAAAAAATCTGGAATCAATGTTTTGCTACAGCTAAATCTGTAGCTAACTAAAATACAACAATATTTTCAAGTCACTTCTAGTATATAACCCAAACAAAAACGTTCTCTCATTGCTATGGTCTCAAAAATAATTTCATTTTGTACCACAAAACTTAGCAAGACTAAAAAGATAGTCCAAAATAGACAAAATCAGCTGGAAAAAACAAAACCAACCTAACTGCTCGCCCTCCAAGCAAAACAGTAAGCTCTATTTTTTCATTCTATTAACAGTGTAATTCAACCTAGATTTGGTGTTTCGTTTAGGGCTGTTTGTTTTTTTTAGTTAAACACTATAAACTAGCAAAAATATGACTTGTTTCCCACCTTGGTTTCTAGATGAATAGCTTGGATTCAGAACCAGCCTTTATGAAAACAGAATCATACACACAGCTAGGAAGTGTATTATATACAAAATTAGATAATTTATGGTAAGATGTATGGGATGCCTCTTCTCTGTAATTTTACCAGTGTCTCAGTGCCTAGAGAATCTTTATGTAAAAACTTTGTTTTCACAGTTGCTTTCATGAGTTAGAGATTTACCTATGCAGAAGTGCTAACTGGTTTCTTAAATCCATTACATTATCCACATTACAAATTCTGCCTCAGTTTTCAACATCACCAATAAATAACTCCAAAGTAATCAAGGGAAAAAGTTAAGCATTCATTTGCATTTATTATACAGCTCTCTAAAACAACCTGAGTTAAAATAAGTACACCACGTTCACAGAAGAAAACTAATTTTGAAAAGACCAAGGTTCTCAAAAAGCAGGTCGGGGGCACTGCTATAAAGGAATAGAAAATATTCCATTCATAACCAGTATCAGGATGTGTACACAAATAATTTAGAAATGCAGGTATTTGCTGTTGTTCATGTCTTTGTTATTAGGTTAAGTAAGTTACCTTTAAACTCTTTGAACATGTTCCACTCGCAAGTGCTACAACGCCATCATCTGTAACCTAGAGGAAAAGCCACATTATTAACACAATGGATTAAAGCTCAATTTTTTCAAACACAGCTATGCGGGAGGATGGGGGGAATTATCTTAATTTATTCTGTCCCTGCAGTCATTGAATACACTTAAGATTACAGTATTCCCAATTTATCCAAGTATGGCTTTTTCAGCCTATTAAACACTGTTGCATTTTACTGCCATGTGATCCAGCCTGACTTTCTACCAGGATGTTTCCAACTGTGTAACTATTTCTGTAGCTTCCTTGTCTCATTGAACAGTGGGTAAACTGTTACGGTCAGTGCTTGGCACGTTAAGTTTTAAAGCACTTCTGGTCTGGCTAGACAAACTTATGTCCTGTTTTCAGGACTGCTGGAGAAGTACCCGAAGGGAGTTTCCTGGGTTGAGGGGAAAACAAGTGAAAAACCATTGCAGTCTTTTCTCTGCTATTTTAGTTATCCTGAAACACTTCAATTACGTATGGCAGAAATCTCCCAAACAAGCAGTTTTACAGCAGTCATCACACAACTGCAATAAAAGGTTTATCAATGTGATTGGCTACAAACAGCCACAAAGCAATGATTACCTGCAAGAGAGGAGAAAGATAAAAGACATAGCAAGAAAATAGAATTAATCATTTGCTTCTGGGAATCAAATTCATTAAGCTTCCTTCCTACTTCAAAAGCTGGCCTGGATATCAGATCAGTGACCCTGTTTTTTTTTTTTCATAGAGCCTATATTATTAGATTGCAGTCATCAAACATAAAAAGTAAGGCTCAGCTAAATGTGGCAGCTAAAATCCAGAGACTGCAAGCTCCATTTCTGTTTAATGATTTGATTATACCTTTTGCATAAATTGTCTTACTGCCTTCTGGCCCTTTATTGCAAGTCTACTGTACAGAACTCTAATAGCACAGGTCAGATATTAAGAACAGACAGGAACATCCCATCATGGAGGCACATGAAGGTCTACAAGAATGGCAGGTATTACCTAGCTTAGCAGGTCATAAAGATGGCAGCACATTTAGCTCCTCAAGGCACCCAGACCAGCAGACAAAGGGCAGTAAATGAATAAATTTCTAATAGTCCCACAGGTGGGACAGAATGGAGAGCATAATCCCGGTAATTTCCTAAAGGGTATAAAATGGCACATCTAAAACCGGTGTATGGTCACCAACCTAAGTCCAACCTGAGTAAACTGATGAAGATTTGATACCCAGCCCCTCATCCTCCTGTCATCAAAACAAACCTGGACCAGACTGCCTGGCTGGTGCCTGAACACTGGAGAAACCACCTGAATGCTACTGTCATGATGCTTCTGAGTAATACACAACATGAGCGCTGAAACAGCTTTGTATTACAACAAAGTCCACTCACTTCACAGTAACCACTACTATACTATTGCTACAGTGACAATGTAGGAAAAATAAGGGTTAAGACTGCGCAAAATATATGCCACCTCAAGTATACTTGACAGTATATTCTGAAACTAGAGTAACAACAATATGATTGCTCAACGGACCAAGGATTTAAAACAAAAGGACCTTTCAAAGTATTCTTTTCCTATCGTAAGTATATATAAAATACATGTAGCCTTGGAACAGTATAGAGTAATTGTGTATCCTCAGCTACTGTACTGATTATAATATTAAAACGTACATCCCTTTGTGGAAGAATGAGCCTGCTGATTGGTAGATGTCCCCAAATATTTGAAACAAATGTATGATGATGGTGGATGAAAGGTGGCTAGGGAAGTTTAACACCAATCAGCTACATATTGTTACTGTAAAAATAAAAAGACACACTTGATGCATTTGGTGTGCTGGGTGGTGTAAGGTGCCTGGCACACTACTCTGTGGTCTAGAGACAAAAACAAGTACCTCGATTCTGTGTGTTGACTGACTCTGCCAGGTAAAGAATCCAGATTTGGGACAAGAAATAAGCATTGTTTCCTACCCCACTGATTATCTACGTGCATTGTGTGTAATGCTACAACTGCCCATCCTCATCAAGGGATATACTCATTTGGGATAAACCACCCACAGTTAATACCAAGCCACAAATAGATTAGCTTCTTGGTATTCACCAGTTGTCACCAAACTGTATGCATCTCAAGCAAAGGCTTACATAGCCCAGTACCAGCAGTAGCAACCCAGCTCTGTTCTACATGAGAAGCGTCAGATAGAATGGCTAAGCCACAACGCTCCTGCTTTTGCCAACACCTTTGCAGAGAACTACAGTGTCCCACACCCTACACAGAAACCCACTGTAGTCTGCACAGCCCTTTGAGGCACGATTCTTCTCACAGTTGTTTTCCATATGCCAAGTCAATAAACATGAAAGAGGAAATGCACTGTTTAAACAGCGTGAGGGTTTGGACTCAGGTTTCTACCTGTTAACTGCTGGGATTTAGAGCACACTAGGAGTAGAACACAAAGTGCTAGGTTTATGTATAAAATCTACTTCCTCAGGATAGTAACATAAGCACAGTGATACACAAACATAAATAAACTTCTTATGTAGTCCTGGGCCAGCACAGTTCTTCAGACCAAGCTTTTATTCACACAATGTGTGCATACAAGGAACAAAGAGCTACAGCTCCTTCTTAGTTCAGTCCTTCCCTTGCCTCCTCCCCTCCAATTTTTATTTCACACCACTTCTATACCTTCTATTTATTGTACATCATTTCTGAAGTCACTCAATAGGCCTATTTTTAAAATGGCTACATCACCTTGAGGCATTTGTCCCCCTCCATAGTGTAGCTCACATGTGCTTCTTTGTTCCTGCATGTGAGCTGTGCCCTTCTTTGCCTGTTCATTTATTTCTGATCCTCACCATTTAACTCTTTCACATAGCTTTGCCAGTTCCACTTGATAATTTTGCTATGCATTCAGGCACTCAAACACAAGAATATGGTCAGGCCTTGCAATCTCTATAGGGATGACACATCCATAGTTTCTCTGCTTAATCTTAAACTTATTTCATTTGTTATCTAGTATATGTTTCCATTTATTTTTAGACAAACCACATTCAGAAGACTAGTGTATTATCAACATATGATTACCAGAACAGAATAGTAAAAGTGTGGAAAATTTTAGTTACTCAAGAAGCTTTCATCTCATTTAAAACACGTACCAGGAAACTTAGTTATTTCCTATAAAAGACGAGGCAGAAGGAAATAAAAGAGTAGTAAGTTTGAAGAAATAGAGTTAAATCATAATAATAAAAATTGCCAAAGAAAAGAGTAGCCTTACTTCTGATGCCCTATTCTGGAAAAAAAGGAAAGAAGAAGTATAGCATCTAAAATAAGAACCTTCTACTATGAATGCTCTGTGCTTGAGACTTTCAGTATAACATAATCACTCACCATCACAGTCAACTGAATGCTACACATACTGCAAAAAATCCTTTCCCTCAGTTCATTATCTCACCGTAATTACGAACTATGTTACAGGATTGCAGTTGCAGCTGATTCTCCCATTCTCATCCTTAATAGAGATGTTTAGTTCTCTACCTGCCCCTTCTTACATTTTAAATGCCATAACATAATTCTGAGAAAGCCATTCAGAAAGCACAGTCACTCCTGAACTAGAACTAATTGTAAGTAAACTAAGAGTTTACTTCTACTAGGGGCTTACATTGTTTGACATCCAATATTATTATTATTCAGGCCAATTTGTCCTAACTGAAAGCAGACATCAATCCATCCAAAATTTTACTTTTTTTAATTGAAATATTTTGGACTACAACTTGAAGAAAAAGACTAAGTAGAGATACTGGAAAAAAAAAAATCTCCAATATTAGGTAGATTCTAATAAAAGTCCATCTTTGATCCACAATACATGCTGCAATACCAAAAAAAATTTTTCTGGTTACCAAAATGCAAAACATGTCTTTCCTTTTCCTCAAGAGGAGGAAATTGGTAGCAAAGTGTGATGCTAAATCTTGTGAAGAGTAGACCTAAAAAGACTCTCTTTCGATTTTATCACAACAATCTTAAAAAAACCCCAAGCAAACAAAAAGACAAATAACCAATTGTCACCATACTTACCTGAGTAGAGGAAAAGTCCACACTGTGAAGAAATTTGCAGTTTTCTCCTAGTGCCTGCAGAGACGCATCCATGATGCCTGAGCAGCTACCCAAGTTCACTATTTGTAGGAACTGGCAGTTGAGCGCAAGAGCAAGAACTCCACTGTCAGTTATATCACAGCATCTTTTAAAGGATGCTTCACGCAAGTAAGGACAGGACAAGGCCAGTGCTATGACACCTGTCAAATAAACAGAGCAATTTAAAATATTATTCATTGTTCAACATAACCACCATGCTGAATACAATATGCTGTCCCCCTGGTCATTGACCATTCAAGTTACACCTCATGCCATGCCAGCAAGACTCTGTACAAGGAGACAATTTTGTGGCTGGTTTCTTCTACTGCAAAGACGAGAAGAAGAAAATGTTAACAATGACAGAGCTGATAAACATTTCTAAATGCTGAATTCCCCTTCATACCGCAGAGATACCTAGGGGATATTATATACAGAAGGGATCACCTCAGTGAGTACATGAGAAGAAGTCAATGGCTTGAAAGCAGACTGATGATAATGCTAGGTCCCCACTGATGGTGCAGTGAATATCAGGCAAAAGCAACATAAGAGGTCATGTCTGAGGTCAAATTAAAATATCAAAACAATAATTCAGAAGCAGGACAGGAACCAGGTACACTTACAACAGCTCAGGCCAGGGCTGAAGGTCCAGAGACAGATAGTGTTAAGTAGCCATGGCAGATGAGACCAAACATGGCAATTAGGGTCTACTGCTACCCTCAAGCCCTGATAGTCAAGAACCAAAATATTTGCGCAGAAGTGTCAGGATGTAGGCAGTAAAATAGAAGTACATGAACTACAGATGCAATTCATAAAAGGAATTTATTTCAAGGATGATGGAAACATGAGGATTACAGAAGTACAGAAAAATCACATAATTTCTGCACAGCCAGAAATAAAAAAGTTTAATTATTATTATGATACGTTATTATATAAGAACTTCAAAGAGACACGGATAAAAAAAGAGACTGTAGTAGTAGTTGCATTTGCCAGAAGTTGAATATAACATCCAGTAGTACTTAAGGACATGTATGTTCCATATGCAACCTATAGAGGAAATTATTCCTAGTAAGGACAGGGCTCAGGTATTTTTGGATGTGCTAGCCAGCAGGTTCCTTTAAAAAAACAACAATAACCAAACCCAACCCAACCAACCAAAAAACCCCAAACACAACACCCAAACAAACCAACCGAAAACCCTTACCTGTTACTGAATTAGTAAAAGGTAATACGGCTTTAAAATGGGGTGTTATGTTTGCTAAGCGGTAATTGAGTGATACACAGCTGTTAGAGCTTAAGTTAAAGGCTTCATAGTTGATTCTCAGTTTAAAAAGGGCTCAGTAGGGAAGTTAGTAAAGTTGGCTGGACTGGAAACTTGCCAATAAAGAATCAACTAAACCTCACAGATCTAACTGCAAAGTAATTGTCACAGTTTTGTGTAGCAATGTGCTGGTAGAGAAGCAGGGGATGCAGAGATGGCTCCTGCAAGAAGCAGCTAGCAGGCCCCAGAAAGTAAACATCGGCTGATTCAAGGGCAGAGTTGCTGCTGACCAGGGCTGAGCCAATCGCTAATGGTCACAGCCTCTGTGAATCACATATAGGAGAAAAAAAAAAATGCAGGCAGGTGCATTTTGCCACCAGAGAGAAGAGTGAGAAGATGTAAGAAGCCATGCAGACACCAAGGCCAGTGAAGAAGGAAGGGGGGGGGGGGGGGGGGGGGGGGGGGGGGGAAGAGTGAGGTGCTCCAGGTGCCAGAGAGAGAGATTCCCCTACAGCCCATGGAGAAGATCATGGTGGAGCAGGTGTGTCCTTGCAGCCCATGGATAAGGACGGGGAGCAGAGACCGTCTATGGCCTGTGAAGAGATTGACCCATGCCACAGCAGGTTTGTCGGGCGACTTAGAATCATAGAATCATAGGGGTTGGAAGGGACCTCGAGAGATCATCGGGTCCAACCCCCCTGCCAAAGCAGCTCCCTAGTTCATATTGCACAGATAGGCATCCAAGACGGGTCTTGATTATGGAGATGGAGACTCCACCACCATCCTGGGCAGCCTACTCCAGTGCTCTGTCACCCTCACTGTGAAAAAGTTCTTCCACATGTTGGTGTGGAACTTCCTGTGCTCCAACTTGCAGCCATTGCCCCTTGTCCTGTCTCCACAGACCACTGAAAAGGGGCTGGCCATTTCCCCCTGCATCCCATACTTAAGATATTTATAAACATTAATAAGGTCCCCCCTTAGTCTTCTTTTCTCTAGGCTGAACAGTCCCAGCTCACTCAGCCTTTCCTCACAGGGGAGATGTTCCAGGCCCTTAATCATCTTTGTAGCCCTTTTCTGGACTCTCTCCAGGAGATCCCTGTCTTTTTTATAGCAGGGAGACCAGAGCTGGACACAATACTCCAGGTGGGGCCTGACAAGGGCAGAGTAGAGGGGGAGGATCACCTCTTTTGACCTGCCAGCCATACTCCTCCTGATGCACCGCAGGATTCAACTGGCTCTCTCAGACACCAGGGCACAATGCAGGTGCAAGATTCTACACTTGCTTTTGTTGAACCTCATCTGGTTTCTCCCTGCCCAGCTCTCCAGCCTGTCCAGGTCTCTCTGGATGGCAGCGCAGTGTTCCTGCGTATCAGCTGCTCCTCCCAGCTTTGTGCCATCGGGTACTTGCTGAGGGTGGATGCTATTCCCTCATCAAGGTCGTCAATGAAGATATTAAATAGGACTGGACCCAACACCGAGCCCTGGGGAACACAGCTAGTAACAGGTCTCTAGTCAGACTCTGCTTTACTGATCACCACCCTCTGAGCTCGGTCCAACAGCCAATTCTCAACCCACCTCACTGTCCACTCATCTCATGCTCTCTCAGCTTTGCTGTCAGGATGTCACGGGAGACAGTATGGAAAGCCTTGCTGACGTCAAGGTAGATGACATCCACTGCTCTCCCTCCATCTACCCAGCAGGTGATGAGATCACAGAAGGCTATGAGATTGGTCGAGCACAATCTCCCCATGGTGAATCCATGCTGACTACTCCTCATGATCTTCTTCTCTTCCAATTGCTTGGAGATGGCATCCAGAACAAGCTGTTCCATCACCTTTCCAGGGACAAAGTGAGGCTGACTGGCCTATAGTTGCTGGGATCCTACTTCTTGCCCTTTTTAAAGGCCAGAGTGACATTGGCTATCCTCCAGTCTTCAGGCACTTCTCCTATTCTCCAAGACATGTCGAAGATGATAGAGAGCGGCTCAGCAATCACTTCTGCCAGCTCCCTCAGGACATGTGGATGCATCGCATCTGGGCCCATGGATTTATGTGTGTTAATCCCTTTGAGAGGCTCCTGGACCACCTCTATCTCAACCAGAGGGAAGCTCTTCATTTCCCAAACATTACCTCTTTCATCCAGTGTCTGTGGGTCCTGGGGGGCCTGTGAAGTGAAGACCGAAGGGAAGGCGGCATTCAGTATCCCCACCTTCTCAGCATTCCCCGTTACCAGGACACCTGCCTGGTTCAGCAAGGGACCCACATTATCCCTGGTCATTCTCTTACTATTCACATATCTAAAAAAACCCTTTTTATTATCCTTTATGTCCCTTGCCAGTTTCATTTCCAGATGGGCTTCAGCCTTCCTAGTCGCATCCCTACAGGCCCTGACAACATTCCTATATTCTTCCCAGGTGCTCAGACCCTTTTTCCACAAGTCATAGACCTTCTGCTTCCCTTTGAGTTTACCCATGAGCTCCCTGCTCATCCACGCAGGTCTTCTGCCTCTCTTTCCCGATTTCTTGCTCAAAGGGATGCACCGGTCCTGGGCTTGGAAGAAGTGCTGTTTAAATGCTAGCCAGCTCTCACAGGCTCCCTTGCCTTCTAACAGTGTAGCCCATGGGATAGCTCCTGTTAGGTTGCAGAAGAGATCAAAGTTAGCTCTTCTAAAATTCAGGGAAGCTATCCTACTTTTTGCCTTGCTTCCTCACTCTACCATTTCATGGTCACTTTGTCCCAAGCTGACCCCAATCCTCACTTCCCCAAACAAGTCCATCCTTGCTGGTAAAAACAAGGTCCAGTACCCGCACTACCCTTGTAGGTTCCTGCACCATCTGTAGCAGGAAATTGTCTGGACTGCATACGACTGGCCCTGTTGCTTGCCCAACAAACATCTGGGTAATTGAAGTCTCCCATAAGGACCAGTGCCTGTGATCTCGAGGCTACTTCTAGCTGCTTGTAGAATGCACTCGCTTCTCCTGATCAGGGGGCCTGTAGTACACACCCACCACAGTGTCACTCACACTTGCCTGCCCCTTGATTCTTACCCACAAGCTCTCAACTGATGGATCATCCTCCCCCAGGTGGAGTTCAATACATTCTAGGTGCTTTCTCACACAAAGAGCAGCTCCTCCACCTCGCTGCCCTAGCCTGTCTTTCCTAAAAAGCACGTAGCCATCCATGACAGCGTGCCAGTCATCCAGGCTGTCCCAGCATGTCTCTGTGATTGCAGTGAGATCGTGGCCCTGCGACCGCACAAAGATCTCTAACTCTTCCTGTTTATTACCCATGCTATGTGCTTTCGTATATAGGCACTTTAGGGAGGCAGCAGATGCAGGTATCCTCAACAGGTCACAGGAAAATTTCCAATAGGGGATGGGCAATGATGCCTCCACTGAGGAGTCCTCAGGGCAATCCACAGAATTTTCCCTACTATCACCAAGAAAAATATCCCCAAGTCTGTCCCTGTGCCATTGGCATTTACCTTCCGCCATCAACTCCTCGTTGTCTCTCCCAAAGCACCTGCCTGACCCCAGCAGCCTTCGTGGTATCCCCTTTTCACCTTTCTAACTAGTTCAAAGCTCTCTCAATGAGTCCTGCTATCTCCTGGGCAAGGATCTACTTTCCCCTTGGGGACAGGTGAGCCCCATCTATAGTCATCATGCCAGGAGCTGAGTACACTATTCCTTGGTCAAAAACCCCAAAGTTCCTATGCTGACACCAGCCTTTCAGCCACTTGTTCAACTCCTGGGTTCTCCTAACCTGCTCCAAACCCCTCATTGCACTAGTAGGGATAGAGGAAAATATTATTTGAGCTCCCCCAACTTCAACAAAGCGCCCTAGGTCCCGGAATTCCCTTTTGATAGCTTGCAGGCTACACTTTGTGATTACATCACTGCCTGCTTGAACTATCAACAATGGGTAGTAGTCAGAGGATCTCACCAGCCCTGGGAGCCTTCTGGTGATGTCTCTGACCCGGGCTCCAGGGAGGCAGCACACCTCCCTGCATTTTGGGTCAGGTCTACAGATGGGGCCCTCTGTCGCCCTGAGGAGGGAATCACTTACTGCAGCTACTCTTCTCTCTTGCCTAGCAGAGGCATACAGTCAATCACTTTACTCTAGGCACCTGCTTCTTCTGAGGCAGAGGGGCTTCATTCATCTCCTCACATACCTCCTCCTCAACTTCCAGGGCCCCAAACCTATTGCTTAGGGAAACCTGGGGAAGCAGGGTAGGCAGGCAGGGGAGTGCCTACGATTGCAAGCCAGGACTGTCTTCCAGCCCTCCTCAGGGTTCAGGTCACTCCCTTCCGCCTGCCCAGGAAAGGGCAGGGGGACCGTCATCAGTTGTGGGGTGTCTTCCTGGCACGCTTCCCTCTGGGATGCCAGGGAGCTACTCCACCAGTCAATCTCCCGCTCACAGTCCCTGATAGCTCTCAGTCTTTCCACCTCAAGTGGCGACTCTCTGGAGTCACCACTTGTGACTCTGTGGGGGACCAGGCCAGAGCAGTCTGGGCCCAAAGGTCAGCACCCTATGGAAAGGAGCCCTGCTGAGGCAAGTGGTGAGGAGGTGACTTCCTGATAGAAAGGACTCATGCTGGAGAAGTTTGTGGAGGACTCTCCCCTGTGGGTGGGACCCCATGGTGCAGCAAGGGAAGGGGGTGTGTGGAGAGCCCCCGCCCCACAGCTAAGAAGGAAGACAACTTGGGAGGAACTGACTGAAAACCCGCATTCCCCATTCCCTGCCCCTCCCCATGCTGGGGGGGAAGAAGGGAGGGGTGGGGGAAGTAGAAGTGTTAAGATCTGGAGCAGAAAAGCAGCTTGTAAGGAACCGACCAGAACACCACTCCCCATTCCCTGCCCCTCCCTGTGCCATGTTAGTGGGGGAAGAAGGGAGTAAAATCATGAATAAAGTTAAATCTGCTAAGGAGGGAGGAGTGGCGGGGAAGGGGGAAGGTGCTTTAAGACCTGGCCACACTTCTCATTCCCCGACTCTGGTTTCACTGGGTGTGTAGCATAGTGTAATAAATTAGTTTTCTTTATTCTGTGTTGAGTCTGTTTTACCCATGACACTGTCCTTATCTCAAATCCTAAGCCTCCCAATATATATTTTCTCCTCTTTTCGGCTGGAAAGGGGAGTGAGTGAGCGACTTTGGTGGGCATTTGGCCTCTAGCCAGGGCCAAACCACATCAGCAATTAAGAATTTCTATCCAAATAGATGAAACACTTATCTAAAGAGGTCTAGGCTTTGTTAGTACCTTAAGAACCATACAAAAAAACAGTGGACAGGTGAAGGCATGAAGGGAAGACCACGACAAATTACAGCTTAGGGGCCAAAAAGTGTAACAATGAGGTGACATGTCAAATAAATAATGTTTTTAAAGTTTAACCACTTACTTAAGTAAAAAGTGTATCACGATGCAGGGGTAAAAAGTACAAATCAGGACTGCTCTAAACTACGGTACATATTAACTTAATACTGAATTAATACTTTGCCTCAATTTTCAGTAAGAATGAGTTTATGATGGATTTAAGTGCAATCAAAAGACAAAACAAAAATTGCAGGAAATAAAACTCAACAAACTTAATGCTTTTAAGGTAATAGCTCTTTATACAACTTGAAACTCAAGGTCAAAAGTACCACTTGAAATCCTGGAGTCTTAAAGCAAGTCAAATCTGAGAAGATGCTCTATGCTTAATAACAAGTACAGTTAACTAAAAAAGAAGAAAAAAAGTAATTTAGGAAATTGCAAGCCTGAAACTTCAGCCCCAGTGATACTGGTAAGGCTCTGGAACAAGTTTTAAGGAACAAATAATTAAGATGAAGTGGAAAATACCATCAAATATGCTTAGTTTTACCAGAAACCTAGTATAACAGTAACCTGATAGCTTTCTTTCACAAGATAATCAGTACTCTAGGCCTATCATTTATACCACTGAAGTGACTTTTAATTAGTATTGCTGTGGCATTGGGGATCTTTTAAAACAATGTTTACCCTTGGAATAAATTGCAAAAAATACCTTTCTAACAAGAAAAAATAAAACAGAAGTAAGTTCCAAATTGTCTCTGAACAGATAACATACCTTCTGAAGTGATTCCCAATCTGTTTTCTTTCCAAGAATCCAAGTTGATTTTTTTCAGCTGCTTGCAGTTATAAAGCTGCAATAATGCATTATCTGAAATATCACAGTCTTGGAGGTCTAGAGACTCTACAGTAGGGTGCAATACCTGTAATGAAAACCTACCATTTCAGTCAAACTCCACTATGTGATAGAACATGCTCATTTTTACCCAAAATACTTATGTTAGACATCACATAGAACTTTTAAAAATATTCAGTTACCAATCATAGGAACTAAAAACTCTAAAGACAAAACAGCATATTTTCCATAACAGTTCATTTCCTACAGCATGAATGCTCAGGTTCTGCGATCACCTGCGGAGTAAAGCAGCCCTACTATTTAAACAGTGGAAGCACTATTTTGATAGTACTACTGCTTCTGCCAGCATATATGTTTAGCAAGTAAAATACCCTCAAACTTACTAAGACATCTTTGATGGCAGAAATTCAAAGTGTAAAAAAATACTGTGATCACGTTAAACATGCTGAACAGATAACGGTAATATTTGAAAGATTATTTTGTCCCAGAGCATTTTTCTCACTTACAGACACACACTTTTTTTCAAATCTCATTATTACACCTTGAGGAGGTACCAAATCCTCATTTAATGGGCTCATTAGATAGAGTTTTTTAAGTCTTCCTCAAGAGAATAGTTATGAAATTTAGACCAAAATCAATGGAAGGCCTTAGATTTTAGTAACAATATCTTACCTCTAATTTAATTTTCAAATATTCTTCTTGTGCAAAGAATCCATACCTTTGCTAAGCCATCCTTCAGATCAATAGGCTAGTATTAAATCAGGTTTTCACATTACCTTATATTACCCTTCTGCTTATGACAGATGAGTTTTCTGCTTGTCATTAACTAACAGGGATAAAAGCATACAGTAAATTTCAATACATAAACAAAGATAACTGCATAGCTGACAGACTTCTTGAAGGCCTATTTGTTTCTCAGGTTCACCACTCTAACAGGTCCAATAAAGACATTATAAGGAATCCTGTTTTTCTGTTTTTCTAATATGTAAGATGCTAAAATCTTTACTGACAAAGTGAAATAAGCCCTCTGAAAAAAAGCAAAAGCTTCTAGTAGATAACTGCAATCTTTCTGCAAAATGAATGACAGACCTCAGAGAGCTTTGACAATTTTTTTGCTCCTAATGCTAAAAGCCTCAAATATGTCTCTTTATGCCATAAAACCACCAACATATCCCACAATATGCTTATGACTAGCTTTCACAAGATAACATTCAGCTCTTATTTCGCTCATATTTCTGAATCCCTATCTAAGGAACTAAAACAGCGAAACCCAGAGATGGTGTGCTTGAAGCCAAAGTGACTACCAACATTTATTCAAGATGCTTTCCCTGAATGATGGCCTTCACAATTCCAAATTGCCTAGGACACAACAAAAAGTGAGAAAACTGGTGGTTTTGAAGCCACATGAGAGACCTTATGAGAAGAAGAACTGTTAGATACAAGGAAGTCTAAATGAGAAGCAACTATACTATCAGAATACTACCTGTTTCAAGTAGCTGGAGTATTAACGTTCCCTAACCCGTAATTCTTCACATGCTCAGGTATTACTAGAGGTTTGTTTTTTAGCATTTGTGTCATGGAGTGCTGCTCCAAGCAAAAAGAAGAGTAAGGGAAAAAAAAAAAAAGCAAGCACAATGACACAAATCTGGACAAGAAGAGGGAGGTAAGAGATAAAATAGAAGTTTATACATAAGCACAGGTTAACCAAATTTCAACTGCAAGAAATTTCCCTTTAAGCAAAATGCTTAAACACCACCAATGAAAGGATATGTATAAAAGCAAATGACAGAGCACAGCCTGTCTGGAAAATTCTGAGAGAATAGCTTTAGCTGCAATACTGTGAAAGAAAAGGGCAGGATGCAATAGCAAAGAAAAAAAAATTCCTTATGCACATGGAAGACTAATTGAGACATTGCAAATGTGACACATGTAGAACAATTTGGTTATATATGGTGTGAGCAAGAAATAGTAAGATGGGCTAAATAACACAGCCCATATCTGCAAGATGAAAGAACAGGAAAAGTGCAGTGTGAAGTAGTATGATGAAACAATACAAATTCAGAATCCAGAGCTGCCTAGCATTTTTTTAAAAATGCAAGTGAGAAAAACCTCAAAACTGTCAGCAAAAAAACCTAAGGTATGACATGCCCAAGAAAAGTGATGACAGCTAAGGACAGGTTTGCATGAAATTGCAGGAACAGAGAAAGGAAAAACATGAGGAAAAGAACCAGAACAGAATATCCTAGTGTCAGATGGGTAACAAGCTCCAAGAGAAGGCACTGATCAATTGCTGAGTGACAACAGAGACAGATGAGGTTTTGCAATAAGACAGAGGAAAAAACTGTAACTTTAACTCTCTAATTTATTTACAGACTAGAGATATCCTAACAGGGTTTGTGCATTTATACACAATCATATGGTTTTAACTATATACATGCCTTCAGATGCTTAGAAAGGATTCCTTAAAAAGACAGCCTAAACCAATTTCGTCATCTCAGGTTTTCCAAGGTAAGATGAGTAAGACTGATTTTTGCTCAGAGACATTACTTTGTACAATCAAAAAAAAGGTGCAACTGAAGATAATTTTTTTTTTTGTTCCTAAGTTTTCCACAGTACTTCTGGCTCTGTCTCTAGTCTTGGATTCACTGTTCTGACTCTGAGAAACTGATACTATTTGCATCTTTACAGGTCAAAGCAGGAATGAACAAGGGAGTCATTAATTATCTGTTTCACCAAGGCCATCCTTTAGCTTTGCCTCTATTCCCATGCCTCCCTTTAAGGATAAACAACAGTAGAGAGATACCAAGACAGATGTGCCCTTGAATTTACAGCTAAAGAAAAGTCATTAATTAGTTTCATTTTGAAACACTGACACCCATTAGTGAGCAAAAGGGATGAGAGAATCTGACTATCAATTTCCAGCCTTAGCATCACCAAAACATCACCATATTTCAAAGTATATGGACATCACGTGCATAATATCAATAGAACATAACAGAAATCTAACAAATTCCTAAAATCTTTTCATTAGTACATTAAGCACTAGCTTCTTGAAACAAACTACATTCAGAAACAGAGCCTGGTTGGCAATAGACTCTAATTTTCTGTACTGAAAAGGGATGTCAGCTGATTACACAGAAATAAATTATCACTGAAAGAAGAACATTTGGAATTTACTTGTCACCACAAATATAGTCATATTACTACTAATACAGGACTATTCACATTTGAAGTTTAAGAAAGAAAACCTGCAAAGACACAGACAGAGTAAACGGGCCTGAATTTATCTGTATTTGCATGTAAACAGTTTTATTCTAGTTCATCCTTACAGATTTAACTACTACAAACAGAATAGTTTTGAATGGGTTCTTACCTCACTGATATTTGAATCCGATATTTGCCCTTGACTACTCATTAACTTAATCAGTTTATCCTTTATATTGGGTGGCAATGACTTTATATCTGCAGTATATCTAAAAAGGTTCTTTGTCAAACACCGAAGGCATCTGAAATAAAGGAAAAGTTACAATACAGACAAAAATAGACATTACACATTAGAACTGGAACTGACAAGCTGTAAGGTATCAGCTTCTGCATCCAGCTATGCTGCCTTCAAACCGTGTAAGTTTCTGCAGTTTCATGCTACTACCAATTCAGTTATTGCCCTTCAGGGTAGAATTTCCAATTCTGTAGAAATGTTCCCCAATCAACTGCAGGCAAAAATTACAGCCTCATTCACTACAATCACCAACACAGCTCACAATATTAGTTTACTGGTAGTATATTCACAAGCTCCAAGAAAAACATTTTCAGCAGCTAAGCCTTCACTTAGTAGGCAGAAAAATCTTTAGTCAGGACAGCTAGTTCCAGAGAACGGACACTGACACCTCTCATCTCAGATGAAAACATTAAGGACGTATTTTCACATACAGAATTTTGTTCATTGTCTAGTTTGTGGTACTCTTTTAATATGAATTGTAAGCCTGTACTCAGCTCTTTTAACTTTGTGCTGAAAACTAAATCTGATCATAGATGACTGACTGTCAGGTGAGGTAAAAATTTTTTTCTGTCTTGTGGGGTCCAGGAAATCTGAGATCAACAAGTCTGTGGTCCTACAACGCACATTAGACACATGGAAAATATAATATGTATGGGAATGTGAACCCACTTGGATATTTACAAAGTATTCAAAAAGCTTTATCAGCAATAATTCTTCAAGAAATTAAGCTGCCCTGGGATCAGAAGGAAGGTTCTCACACTGCTGGCTGAAAAATCACAATCAGAAACAGCGATTGGTTTGACTCAGTATAGCCACTAGATTTTTTAACAGCAGTATTTTAGGCCTCCTTCCCCTCCATGCTTAATTCATCAGAATGATTTATCAACCTGGAGGAAACTTCCTGATTATCACATACACTTGACTAGAGATTTTAAACTAACAATAATGCCAACATACACTGCACTCACTATACATCATAAACATCCTGCTCTTTAGACATCTTCTGTATTTGAGGTCAAAATTGTTTCCCTGATTGGAGCAGTCTATTCCCATTGCCAGATACTGCAACTTGACTTAAGAGTTTCCATCATGAGACACTTCTGTATGAGAAACTGCAAACAAATTGCAAAGATACTCAGGGTACCTGAGTATTCACCTGAAAAGGAAAGACTAGGCAGAAATAATAGGTCTACTAACATCACAGAATACTGGGTGATGCTTTAAGACAAGATTTGAAATCCTAGAATTTTATCTGTGTGAATGCAACAAAAAGGGATTGTTTCTGTAAGAATACGTCATTAAGAGACTTCAGACAGAGCTTTTTGGGAGAAAACATGAAGAATTGTACCTTGGCAAAGTGAGCTACAGATCAGTATTATCCAGGTGTATGTGGAATAGTACTCAGGTGGATCACTTGAAGTAATTTTTCAAAGCCAAATATACAGAACATACTTACGCAGTACTGAGTACCATACAGATCACGCAACCCTTTTTTTTTTAAGATTTTGAAAGCATTTTAATGTATCATAGGATATATAAAACATTAACATCCCAACCTCTGCAACTTTAAATTATACTCCCAGGGGACACTGCAGGAGTAGCTTATGAATAGCTTCTAAGCATCCTGAGAATACTGGCCTTCAGAGCAATCACCAATCATTAATATGCTAAAAGAAAACTGCTGGTCCTTAAGGAAGGAGATGCAACTCTCTGAAGAGAGCTGGATTTTGTTCCATTTACCACCACCCTTTGGGCTTGGCCATCTAGCCAGTTTCTAAAACAGCAGAGGGTCCACCTGTCCAGGCCAGTGGCAGCCAGTTTCTCAATCAGAATGCTGTCAGAAACTATGTCAAAGGCTTTGCTGAAGTCCAGGTAGACCACATCCACAGCCTTCCCCTCGTCCATTAAGCAGGTCACCTTCTCATAGAAGGTGATCAGGTTAGTTTGACAGGATCTACCTTTTGTAAACCCATGTTGACTAGGCCTGATCCCCTGGCCATCACGCATGTGCTGCATGATAGCTCCCAAGATGACCCTCTCAATGATCTTCCCCAGCACAGAGGTAACATTTGACAGAAGTTCCCAAGGAAACCTTCAAAGCTGGCACCCTCAGGGGACTTGATGGGCTGACTTTAAGAGACTGCACAGAGGGTGGAGCAGAGTGGAGACATGGCCAGGCTCTGTGATAATATGGGAACCTGACAGTAAAATGGAACCGATAAGTTGGATATTTCCTATCCTGGGCCAAAGGTCTGTCATGTTTTTGACAAAATGCTGTCCTTTTGGTGAACTCTTCCCATTATAATATCATTATAATATCAAAACACATCTCCATACCAAAAGCTACCTGCTTCCAAGGGTATAACCACCCCTCACTGAGCTTGCGCTCTGGATTTCTCTTAGCCTGTACCTTTAAAGCAAAGTGATAAAATTTTACACCAATTGTAACAAAGGTCTGTATGACTAGAGTCACTCAAGCTCCACCTCAAAGGCAAAAAAATACAGCTTAAGGGAGCTTAAGGGATAAAAATAAAGCTTAAGGGAGCGAGGATGTTTGGGAAGATACCACTGTTGTGTATTGTTCTGACTTCTGGAATCAGTCAACGGGCTAAGCCTCTCTTCCCCCTCACTGGAACGCCTTTGGGTAATATTTGAATGCTTGGTTCTGCCAAGTGCCTCCCCAAATCTCTACAGAGAAAGCATTCTCTATATAGAGTAGCTTTATATCTTTTAACACATTTGTAGCCAGGCCGCGTTACTCACTCTCGGTATTTGCACGTGCTTTGCAGACAGTGAATTTAACACCTGCAATCCAAAAGAACCTGTCTATCTGTTGCTGTAATAAACTCCACTTTCATTAATCTAGCTCTGATAGTTGTCACTGAACATGACCAAACTGTTTAATTCTGGCCGTGGTAGTTCATGGCACGCAACAGAAGGTCTATCACATTATTTGAGCACAGTGATAGTTCAGAACTGGACTTACAATGACGAATTGGGCATCACTCCAAATTAACACAACAGAAGGCTGTCTCCTCAGAGTTTTCTCCAAGATGAACAACCCCAACTCTGTCAGCCTGTCTTCACAGGAGAAGTGCTCCAACCCTCTTCTGGACTTGTTCCAACAGGTCCATTTCCTTCTTATGTTGGGAACTCCAGAGCTGGACATGGAATACCAGCTGGCGTCTCACCAGAGCAGAGGGGCAGAATCACCCCCTTTGACCTACTGGTGGTCCTGTGGTAGGGAATCCTATGGTAGGGAATACCGCCTTTGGTTAGCCCGAGACAGCTGCCCTGGCTGTGCCCCCTCCCAGCTTCCTGGGCACATTCCACCTCCTCACTAGAAGGCCAGTATGAGAAGCTGAAAAGTCACTGACTGTTTAACACACTAATATTTTAATTGTTGCTCTCAACATTATTCTCCTCGTAAATCCAAACTCCAGCACCATACCAGCTGCTAATATGACAACTTAATCTACCCTAGCCAAAACAACGACAAATACCTAACTACAGACTGATGACTTACATGTGCAAGCACAGTTCTTGGGTGCTACATATTATATAGTGACAATCTTAATGAAAAAATTTTACATTTAATGCTTCCTTTATGTTGCTCTAAAAGTCACATTTTTGATGGTGGAAACTCTTTTGGGTCCGAGTGGAAAGTCTCTTGGGTCTGAGTTTATGTCTGGGCACTAACAAACCAACTTAGGACAGCTGCCCGGGCTCTGAAAGATTTGTAAAAGCAGTCTCCTACAAGTATGATAGCTAAAGCTGTTATCTGCCCCAGCTGCCTTCTCCTTCCCTCTAGCAAGCATTGTTGCTGCCAGGCATCCACTCTATTTGGCAAGCCCTACAACTCCTACACTATTAGTTGTCAACAAAGCACAATTACGAACAACAACTGCAAATGTGGTGTATCTCAATATGCTGGCTTTAAAACTAGATTGGCTAGGAATGCCTGTGTCAAGAAAAAATATGCTAAAATTACACACATGTTTAGAAGTTAAACAATTAGTTTAATTGGTTTAGTCTTACTGGTATAATATTTTTGTGTTAATTATTATTTTATATTAATATAGAAAATTTATATTAATATAGAAAATTGCTTAGGTACTAATAAAGTAGCATAAAATATTAGTAACCAATCAAAAGTATAAATTCTTTATCATAACAAGCACTACAGTACACATAAAGAAAAATTACTAGGTTTGAGATGTAAGGTTAATCATGAGAATGTAAGTATGTAGAATAATTAAACTTAAATTAAAATGTAATTTTAACAGATTCATCTTGCAGGACCAAAAAAGTAAAGCTATTGTTTTAGCTTTGCAAAAAAAATAGTTACTAGCAAGACAGAACCCTTGCAATTAATTTCTATTAGCAGCCCAGCTGTCATTTCACACTGCTGTAACCAAATGTAAAGTCCAGAGGTTGAAAATGCTAGTTCCACCCCACCTTGTCTCCCCAACCACTTTTTGTTGTGCCTTCCTAATGCTGGTTCTGAAATTCACAGTTGCACAGCAAACTGGTCAGCATTGAGCAGTGAAAGAACCCAAAGGAACAGTACAAAGCTGCTACAGGGGAGGTTTAGGTTGGATATTAGGAGGAGGTTCTCTACTGAGAGGGTGGTCAGGCACTGGAACATGTTTCCCCAGGAAGTGGTCACAGCATCCATCTTGACTGAGCTCAAGAAGCATCTGGACGATGCCCTCAGTCCCATGCTCTGACTTAGCTGGCCCTGTGTGGAGCCGGGAGTTGGACTTGATGATCCTTATTGGGTCCCTTCCAACTCAGGAGATTCTATGAATCTGTGATCTGAATGAAAATTCCTGTGACCAAAACTGTGAGGTCACAGAAATACCACCACCAAAACAAGTGGTTGAGGGCAGGGAGCAGCAGTAGCCTAGAATTAATCCAAATGTGATTTAGCACATGGCCACAGCTGTGGACCACCTTGTAGAAAACCTTTTAGCAGTAGGACCTTGCTGGCACCAGAATGCCACCAAATCACAGTGAATTAAACTCATACTGATTAAAAACTCTAGGGAAGTTAAAATATTAAGGCTCCATAATCTGACATGTAGCACAGATTCGAACCAGGAAAGTAGGATGATTTCCAGTGTGGAAGCACATTAAAAAAACCCACTAAAGTTAGCACAATAATAAGGGCACCCATGGCAGGTCACTGCAGAAGACACTGTAATGAGGAGACAGTGATTGATTGCAAGCAGAATCTACTGCAGAGACCTGTATGTTAGAATGAGTGAACATTACATAACCTGAGCACACGCCACAGTTACCTTTAACTCATTCTGGAGATGAGTAAGAATGAAATGCCTTCACTGAACCTTGATGACTGCTGGATGAACTTGGCTGGCTGACTATAACAGAGAACCCCGTACACAGTTTTGACTCAGTACAAGCAGATCACACTATCCACATTTGTCTTGTCTTGAGATTAATCAGTATGTGTACATGCTGTATTCCTTGACTGCAGAAATGAAAAACAGCTGTTTACTTCTAAAAAGACCTTATTAAAAATCTAAAGACCACAAGAAGCATGAACCTCACCACCATCTATGCAGTGTGCTCAATACGAAGGGGGTTGCCTCAGAAGGCACCTAAGACTGTTACCACTTTTTCTGTTACTAATATTATGTAACAAACCACCTAACTAGCCTTGAGAGCCCACACCTTTCTTACTGAGATGCCAAATAAACCAGCACCTCCTTGGTGCAAAACAGCACCCCACATTTATCTAGGGTGAGTCAAATAGGCTTTCTGAGCCTTCTGGGTGAGGGGCTACTTGTCTGCCTACCACTTTCCCTTTCCTGCAGTGGATGCCTATTGACTCATGTGAGTGGGCACACATTGCTTACGTGCTAAATGACTATTTCTCATATGACACCTACATTTTTGCCACTGAATAAATTAATTTCTCTGGAAATTCTTCCCAAAGTAAGCAGACTATCACCATATACTGAAGTATAGAATAGATTCATAGAATGGGTTGGGTTGGAACGACCTCAGAGCTCATCTAGCTTCACCACCTCTGCCATGGGCAGGGACTTCAATATGGACCTGCAAGTCTAGACCTACTACTATTATCAAATTTGCAGAAAATACTCAAAACCCAATTCAGGTATGTAAAAACCACTGAGTTATGCCAAATCTAGTTATATTTAGTGGTCTCTTGCCACAAATATTTAAATGTAGCTTCAGAATTTTTTTTTTGTAATTAATGACATTATTTTCAAAAAGCTGGTTGATATTCTCAGTGTACATTGCTGATCTGCAGTTTAAACAGGTAATCATTTAAATGATAAATGCTGTCATTATTACTGTATGTTATAGGACACAGTAAAACACTTACTAGGTACACCAGGGCAACTATAATTTTATCTTCACGGTGTTTCAGAAGAATAATAGTTCAGAATAACATTGTTTGATAGCTAGTTTGCTTTTGTCTGTCAAATCAAGTATTTTAATACCATGTTATCTCTAACTCCCTCCTAAACACAAAGGAATTTGACATAATAAAAAACTCAATGCAAAACACTATTCAGTGGAGTCATTTGGGCCAGGTGAAGTCAGGGATCCTCAAGCATCCATCCACATTCGTATCTGCCAGGGATCATCCCTTTACCTGTTATGAACGTTTGCTGATTTTTCCGATAATAGTTGAAAATAGTACGAGGTTTGGATGAATGATCATAAACGGAATGCTTTAGAAGCTTTTCTGCTTGCCTAGACTCGAACAAAATAAACTGCAGGAGGAGGGAATGATTCTTTTTATGCTTGTACGAGTTAAAACAAAGGTAAAATAGTTTGAAGTTAATCTCAAGCTTATTTTGTATTATGCTTTGCTTATGGAACGGAACGAGCGATAAGAGGAAGAGAAAGAAGACGAGGCTAATTTGGAAAACATCCTATAAAAAACAGTCTGTGGCCACACTAGTGTGAAAGGAAACAATGTGCGAAATACATCTTAAACCAGGGTCACCGATAAGGAAGAATGAAAAAGTCTGTTTAATGATTGGACAAGAAGACGAAGACAAATCATATATGAACTTTGCTTGGCTAATCACAAAAATTAATAGATAACTGGAAAATAAATTGCTTTGTTTATTAAAGAGTATAAATACTTGTATCCTACCTCTCTACGGCGCGGAGTGGTAAGACTCGGGTCACCGCCCGCCCAGCGCTGTTTCTTTCTCTCTGAATAAACTGCTGCTAACCACGCTCCCAGCGTGAGTGTCTCGTTTGTCGATAACATTACCTACCTGCCAAACGTGGCCACCCGCCCCATAATTCCTCCCTGTCATCTCTGCCAAACACTGCCACCTACGCCGCCACCGCTACCAAATGTGCCAAAATCCTTGTCCCCTGCCCTGTTCCCCGACCAAACCCTTTTCCGGGCTCCCCCACTGGAAGGGCCCCGCGGGTTGACTCGCTGGAGCTGCGTATACTCGAGGCCGCGGGCCTGCCATGAGGGCAACCCGCCCGGGCGGTCCTGCACCCACCGGTCTTCCCGGTGGAAAGGGGGCCGGCGGGCACTGGGAGGGGGTAGGGTGTCGGGGCTGCACTCACAGGTCCAGGAGGAGCTGTACTTCCTCACCGGCGCTGCCCCAACCGCCGCTGAACCGACTCATTGCAGCGGCGGGGAAAGCGGCGCCACCCCAGCCCAAACGGCTGCAGCAGACCGTGCCAAAATGGCGGCGGCTCCCTGTAGGAAGTGGGCATGACGGGAGATGTAGTTCTGCTCCCCGCCCGCCCTGCGATCTTCTCGGGACTTGTGGCAGACAAAGGCAGAAATACCTCATGGAGCAGCTTGAAATATTGTGAAGAAAAAAAAAATGTCGCTCAAAGGGTCTGTCCCCACTTTCAGCACTTAACACTTACGGCAAAAGTGTCCTCCCAAGCCTGGAAAAAATACAGGGCAGTTTAGGGATCTTAGAAGCATTCAAGCAAAGGGCACAGTTATTTTAAACCCTGTTTCCTTCATTGCTGCCATCAGTGGAGTCATACAGACTCACGGAAACTAACGTCACAACTCACAAAGAGTTATAAAGCGGGTATGCTTATTTAGCGCTGGGTGCATGAGGGATCGCTTCACTACAGATGTGCACACAAACATGACAGTTCTTCATGGTTATATTAAGTTCAGTTATACTTATTCATTAGAGTACCTCACATGCCTATACATATTTGTATCCTATCCCCTCTGTTTTGCACTGCTGCCTGGTGATGGTCGTTTAGGGTAGTGGGGAGAAGACAGGTGGCTCTTCTTAGTCACTGCAAGTAACCTGTTTTGTGCAGACTCAGTTATCCTTTGACTCTTATCCAAACTTCAGAAGGTTTTGTATACTTTTTCCTGACTCTTCAAAGACATGGAGAAGCTCAAATTAGCTACAATGAAATGAATTGCCTGAAACTGTGACTAACTACGAGATAAGCAAGCAAGGATTTAATCAGATAAGGAATTTGTCAGACTGGAACTCACCAAAGCAATCATTTTATTTTCACAGAGCACATAGTCCTTGAGTGCCAAACTTACTCAAAATATATTTATGTTATTTTTAACCTTTTATCAATACCACAGAATCGATTTTCCTAATCTCCATTATTCTGCAAAGGTGAGAGTCTTCTGACCTTTCTGCCTGCAATTCATTCAATTTCCTGCCTTTTTACATTTCTTCCTAAACAGTGTGATATAAATTGAAAGCACACAGTCCTTAGGAGCTAACATTATTAGTGTATAATTGCTGCATATGATCTTAAGACCCAAGACCCATCACTTAAACCTACTAAAAAGAACAAGCTAATGACTAAGATAGGAAAACTTCTGTTCTCACAAAATTAACTGAAGGGTCTGTATCTAAGAGAAACACCAGTTGCTGATGATGCCTGATAACTTTGCTGGAGTCAACAACTGAAACATCTGGATTAACAGATAAACCACAAGGATGATGATGGATGCTGCTGTTACAAGGCCTACAAAATACATTTTTTTAACAATTGAATAATTAGAAATATGCATTAGTAATTGGATTGAGTTTCTGTGAGTGGCTGGTGGCTTGGAGGTCTCATTCCCTGGAATGACATGGCATAGGCAAGAACAAAAAGAAATGTGATGTTTGTGCAAAGGGTGAGAGGAAGGAGAAGTTTCATAGAGTATGTATGCAGTCTGTGGCTTTTTACTCTATTACATCAAAATCTTTCACAGGATTCTTGACAGTTTAGAAAACCATTTTTCAAACAAAACACATTTCAAATAAGCACATTAAAACATTCATTTTGGCATTGGTAAAGCAGAAAACCACATGCCAGTGGAAGTTGCTGGGTTAAGCAGAGACAAGTCTTCCTGGAGGTCTTTTCCTGAAGTCAGGAGATGTGATAAAGCTGCAGCAGGACATGTAGAACTGGCAAATTTGATGTGCCTGCATGATGAACCTAGTCAGCAGACATCCCGTGCAGACAAACCACTGATGCTCTTGCTGTTTTTCACAAGATTCACTTTACCACATTTGCTTCTCTCATGAGCTGCCCTGGCAGTGAGCAGCAATGAGTCTAGGGTTGCACTGAGCACAGGTTTACTATTTCTCAGCTTGTGGGATGAAAACAATTACCAGCCCAGTAACAGCCTTGAATGTTTACCATCAGGAGTTGCTTCTGAAGCAGCTCATTAGCTGCCAGGCTTCACACACTGGGTGCTATATCTCAAACTGAAACTGACACCAGGCTATCTCAGACAGCAGTTGCTGCCTCTACACAGATTTGACTGTAGGCAACTGCAGAAAGGACATCAGTCACATCAACGTAAACATGGTGAGAAATTGTACTGATAAAACACCAGACTGTAACCAGTGAGCCAGGAAGTGCTTGAATATAAAATATCTGCAAAGCTGCTTTTAGTAGGTCAGGCTTCAGCTTGTACTGACTGGTACATGGGGTTGCTTATTCCTGCCCAGGTGCAAGACAGCACTTCCCTTTGCTGAACTACATGAGATTCCTCTCTGCCCATTTCTTAACCCCTCACTTGTCTCTGTTCAGAGAGTCATCAGGTACAACAATCTATGTTCCCAGTTTTGGATCATCTGCAAAGTTGTGAGCATACACTTTGCCCTATTGTCAATGTTATTAATAAAGATGTAAGTAGCATGACCCTAGTATTGACCACAAGAGACTGGTGTCTGTGCTGCTGATCACAATCCTGCCTGTCAGGCTGTTTCCAATCTACCTGACTATCCAATTATCCATCTCATGCTGGTCTGGATAGCAACTTTGATCTAGTTGAATAGCAGCATATATAGTTGAAGATGCTCCTGCTCATTGCAAGTGGATTGGACTAGATGATCTTTAAAGGTCCCTTCCAACTCAAACTGTCCTATGATTGTATTGTATGTTGCTATACTTCAGTGGCATATCTGTGATATTATTGGAGACTGCTAAAAGCCTTATTAGAACACAGATAAACATTACCACCACTCTAGCCTCATCTGCCAAGTCAGAACATCTCATCACAGAAGGTTATGAAGTTAGTGAAGCACAATTTCATCTTCATAAAAGCATGCTGACTACTCCCTTGGCAATGATTTTGGGGAGGATTTCCTCCATTATCTTCTCAGAGAGATGGATGTGAGGCTGTAGTTCCCTTGATTGTCCTCATTTCTGCCTTCTCTTAGGAACTTCTTTTAGCATACCACGGCCTTGCAAAGATAATCAAGCTTGGCCTCACCATGGCATCCACCAACCGCCTCAGTACTCATGGATACATCCCATCAGGTCACATGGACTTATTTATATCCAGTTTGGTCATTCCCTAACCTTATCCTGCTCCACCAAGAACAAGTGTTCATTGTTGTATACTTCTAGCCTAGTCTCAGACACCCAGGATTCCTGAATGCAGAACCATAAGCAGGAGCTGGGGGATCAAACACCCCACTGTAAGAGAAGTAAGATCAAGTTCCTGACAACCTGAGGAGCCCAAACATGGATAGGTCAATAGGACCTGATGAGATGCATCCCAGAGTCCTGAGGGAATTGACTGATGTATCTGCCAAGTCATTCTCCGTGATATTTGAAAAATGGCAGTCAGGTAAAGTCCCTGGTGACTGGAAAAAGGGATACATTGCACCCATTTTTAAAAAGGGTAGAAAAGAGGACCTTTGGAATTACTGACCTGTCAGCCTCACCTGTGTGCCTGGGATGATCATGGAACAGATCCTCCTAGAAGCTATGCTAAGGCACACAGAGGACAGAGGTGGAGACAGCCATCATGGCTTCACCAAGGGGAAGTCTTGCCTGACCAACCTAGTGGCCTTCTATGATGAAGTGACTACATCAATGGACAAAGGAAGAGCTACAAATGTTGTAGGACTTCTGTAAGGTCTTTGACATGGTACCCCACAACATCCTTCTCTCTAAGTTCAAGAGATATGGATTTGATGGGTGGATGAGAAATTGGCTGGATGGTCACATCCAGAGGGTAGTGTTCAACAGTTCAATTTCCAGATGAAGATTGGTGACAAGTGGTGTCCCTCAGGGGTCCTTATTGTTTAGTATCATTGTCAATGACACAGACAGTGGGATCGAGTGCACCTTCAGCAAGTTTTAAGGCAGCAACAAGCTGACTGGCACAGGTGACACAGCTGGGGGACAGGATGGCATCCAGAAGACCTGGAAAAGAGAAGTAGGCCTGAGAAGTAGGCCTTTGTGAATCTTCTGAGGTTCAACAAGGCCAAGTGCAAGGTTTTGCACATGGGTCAGGGCAACCCCTTTATTCTGATAAAGGAAAGAAAAGTCTCTAATTTATTACAATACACTACACACAGAGTGAAGCCAGAGTCGGATAATGAGAAGTACAACCAGACCTTAAAGCACCTCCCCCCACCACTTCACTTTAGTCCTGATTTTGCTCCCTTCTTCCCCCACATTGTGACACGGGGAGGGACAGGGAATGGGGGTTTTGATTAATTCCTCACGAGTTGTTTTCCTCCTTAGTTGGTGGGGAGCATTCCTCAAACCCTTCTCCTGTTCCAGCGTGGGGCCCCACCCACGAGTAATAGTCCTACACACACTTCAACATAAGTCCTTTCCCACGGGGCTTCATCTCCTCACCAGTTGCCTCAGCGCAGATCCCTTTCATGCGTGCTGACCTTCAGGCCCAGACTGCTCCAGCCTGGTCTGCCACAGTGTCACAAATCCTCCCAGTAAACCTGCTCTGGCATGGGTCAGTCTCTCCATGGGCTGTAGGTTTTGCTGTCAGGAGCTTGCTCCAATGTGGGCTTCCCATGGGGTCACAGCGTCCTTCAGGTGTCTCTACCCGCTCTGGTGTGGGATCCTCCCTGGGCTGTAGATGGGATCTCTGCTCCCCGTCATCATCCGTGGGCTGCGGGGGGACAGCCTGCTTCACCACGGTCTTCTCCATGAGCTGCAGGGGAATCTCTCCAGCTCCTGGAGTGCCTCATCCCCCCTGCTCCTTCTTCTCTGGCCGTGGTGTCTGCACAGTTTTTTACATCTTCTGACTCCCTTCTCTGGTGGCAAAAAGTGGCTGCTTGCAGGTTTTTTTCTTCTTAAATGTGATTCCCAGAGTTGCTGTGACCATCACTGATGGGCTTGGACTTGGTCAACAATGAGTCTGGCCTTGAGTTGGCCAGTGTTTACTTTGTCAGGCCTGCAGAAAGCTTCTAGCTGCTTCTTGCAGAAGCCACCCCTGCAGCCCCCCTTCTCCACCAGATCCCAGCCACGCAAAACTGTAACACCCAGCTCGTGAGGTAACAGTAAGATAAGGAAACATAGGCCATAATACTAGGCTATGAGCACAGATAGATACATTAGGATAGGTGGCAGTGATGTTAATGATTCAACCTTCATTCATAACTTCAGGTGATTGTTGGCAGCCATATATCTCATAAGAATTATTAACTGATGTTACATTAATATAATCAACTACCCAAGTTATTATACAATGTAATTTGGCCGTAATAATCACAGAAAAACCAAGAACTTACCCATTTCGTATATACAGATTCTTTTCACCGATGTAGGTCCATCCATTCGTAGGGACATTAGAGACCCACTACCACTGTGTACCAGTTCCATTAATCTCAGTGTATGATGAAGCTGAATTCGCCATCTGCTCCATCTTCCACTTCTAGGATGTCTACACACTGGAGGAGGAGTTCCATCTGGGGAATACATGGTATCACAACTATCATTGGCATTTGTTGCGAGGCTGCTATTAGAAGTAAGGAGGCAAATTTGCCTCATACTTGTCATGGTCATGTTGAGACCTTGGTAAGAGTGGTACATTGTAGCACTACATTTCCTAGCAAGTCCTGAGTTTGTGGAACTCAAACCTGATGTTGGACACTGACAGTCTGATCTGGAAGGTTCTTTCTTACAAATATAAAGCTGCCAACAATCAAAGTCGAAAAGATTAAGGCCCAAGTCCAGCTCCAGGGGCAATTCTACATCCTTGTCTGTTGAACGTGATATAGAATTTTCTTGACCTTCTGTTACAGTATTGAGCATGTCCCACTGGAAACATGCAAAAACCATCTTCCAAGATGTTGTAGTTTTGTGTGGGGAGTTCTGGTGGAGGAGGGGGCACTGCAGCTTTAGCTTCTGTGAGAAGCAGCTAGAAGCTTTTCCTAGACCCCAGGTACAGCCCACACTGGACCAGGTGGAGACATACAGAAGACACTGTGATCTGCATTGGGGCAAGCCTCTGTCAGCAGCCTGTGAAGAGAGACAGAGACACAGAGAGAGAGAGGGAGAGAGAGAGAGAGCCCCATGCTGGAGCAGGTTCGCTGAGAGGATGCTTGTGACTCTGTGGAAGACCAAGCTGGAGCAGTCTGGGCCTGAGAAACTGAGAGACATTCTATGATTTATGATTGCACCCCATGGGAGTGACCCATGCTGAGGCAGCTGGGAAGAGATGAAGTCCTGTGGGAAAGGACTCACATTGGAGAAATGTGTCGAGGACTGTCTCCTGTGGGTCGGAACCCCACGCTTGAGCAGGGGAAGGGTTTCTGATTCAAAACAAAGTCTGCAATTATTTTCTCACTCCACCCTTCACATATTGGTTTGCTTGTATCTGCATCAAAGGGGTACAATAAATGCCTCCATAGTCTCATTTAAGCATCTCAATTACAGACCCATTCTACCTTGAGATAGAGGTCTAGGATTGGTTGCTGGCTCCATTTTATCTAGACACCTCCAGACCACTCTGTGAGTACAACAAAACAACATTCTGCCTTCAACTGTGATGAAAGTTATCACTTAAGTCATGACATTTTCATTAGACCTGATAAGCATGAGAGGAGTGCTCCCCCAGAGACCTGGGGGAGAATCAGGCTCCAGGGGCAATTGGCAGCCTATGCTGACATCTGGATAAAAAAAAAACCCTTAGAGATCCTTAGGGGAATGTTTGATGGTGAGTACAGGCAAAGGGTGCAAGCTGGAACTGTTACATGCTGGACCAAAGTTGCTGAACCAGACCCTGTCACTGAGCCAGATCAGACAGAGTAGCTGGTTCCTCTGGGCTCAACCCACCATCTGGTTGGAGTGGTAGATGCAGCTGGTCTTAGGTGATGGGATGTGTATTTGTGTGTTAGTGAGTAACTTTCCTTAGCACAGCTTACCCATCAGTTGGTCTGTTGAATTGATTGAACTGGTCAGTCATGTTCTTTGGTGTTCCTTTCCTCCTCATGAGAACTAGGACTCAGTATTTTCTTTGACAGAGTTATCAACAATTGCCAGGCTTCCCTAGTCCGTTACAGAGATCTGGGTCTAGCTTTTTTAAGATCAACTTTATTTGATCAAAACTTGCTTACCAAAATCCTTACTACATTTAATTTTTTAAGACATAGGTCATGATTTTGGAAGACTTTCTTAGGTAAAACTGAGGAGATCAGAACTGCAGCTGTAAGACAACATTTTCATCCATTGTGAAGCTCTACCATAGCCTCAATGTATCATAATCTAGTGTTGCACCCAAATTGAAACAAACCCTCAAAAACTCACTGCTAGACTATACACAAGCATTTGTGGTTTGTTTTCTCTAATGACAGCAAGACAATACTTACAAACAAAACATAAAAGTGATTGATTCTACATACCTGGTTCTGAAGCAATGTCACTCACATAACTTGTCCATTTTGTTACAACCCTGTACACAATCTAAAGATCATGCTGTTTCCTTAGGTTGTTACACAATTCTTCTTGTCCGAAAGTTATGTGACTCTTGCACAGTGGTTGGCTGATTCTCCAACAGGTAGTCTTTGTTTCTCAGTAATTTTAAGGAACACACAACATTTCCCTTGGTTTTCTCATCTCACCTTTCTGTCAGTCCTTCTGTGGAGAGGAGCAGGAAGGAAATAGACATGGTTTCTAGTGCAGATATTCTGTGTTATGCTGCAGATGTTTAGCCAGAGAGAATGAGTTTTCAGACATGATTACTGCATTGCATACACAGGGCGCTTTGAATACTTCATTGTAAGGGATTACTTCTTTTCCTGTCTCAGAGGATACACAGATAAGCACATTGGGCTAGATAGCCTTGTAGCAAAGAAGATGTTTTTAGGTATCTCAAAGTAATTTTTCACTATTTTCAATGGCTGACTTTTACTACACCACAGATTATGTCTTACTCCTCTATCACACTCAGCTGGAAACCTCCAGAATGCTACTATTTTTCTATACAACAGATCTTGTGACTGTTCACTATCTACATAGTACAGTATTTTTATTACAGAGTGCCTGTTAGCCCATAGTATTTACTAAGAAAGTTCTAATTTCCCACAAAAGTTTGTATTTTTCTTGGACCATCCTATATAAATCTACCCTGAGTTCTTCAGAGTGATGCAGCCAGTTTAACATGTTCAATTATATGATTTGAGGTCAAGCAGAGTGGTCTGACTGCATAATTTCACTTTGAAAATAACATTTATGATGCTTCCATGAATAGTTCATCACAGTTCTTGTTAAGGAAAATCACATGGCTGCAGATATTTTGGCCTGATGAATCAATGAGGCAGTCTTCACAATCCTTGGAAACATTAGAATCCTTAGAAACGTAAGACAGTACTGAAGAAGTGATTGGAGAAGGCAGTTTAGTTTTATTTTTGTAATATAAAATACAAATACGTTACCTAATGTCTCATTACTTTCTATGAGCCTTACTATCAGTGTCTGAATTTGATCCATTATCATCTTCTTAGCTTCATATTCTCTGGTCCAGGCAAAACTACATTGCTCCTGATTACACTATATCCACTGAATCCACGCTAATGACTTGAGCTTTCAGAAAGATGTCAGTTAGCTAGGAAGTGATCTCAGAAATCAAGAAGCACAATAAGTCCTTCTCCCTTTATAAAAAGAAAAATGTTGATTACAATTCCTTGTAATCTTCAGGAAAGGTCATGTGGTGAATGGGTTAATATTTTGTTCATTGAAACAAGGTATGAATGACGGGAAACCACTTAGTTTCTAATATTAGTTCTAATATCAGGGAGGTTGCTGACTTATATTTCGAAACCCATCACAACATCTGCTGACATATTTCGAAATCGGTCACCACATCTTATTTTGTAAAAATACTGTGAGAAACTATGGACCAGGGTATTGTTTATTAAGATTTATGCTAAGCTTAATATGAAATTGCTTATGCAAGCAGCTACCAAAATATGAAATCGCTTATGCCAGCAGCTACCAAAAATGTGAAATTGCTTATGCAAGCTACCAGACACCGCTTGTGTAGGATAAGATAACCACAATTGCTTACACAAACTAAACCAGATACTGCTTGTGCAAGATAACCGCCAGATGTCCAGGAACCATAGAAACAGGACAAACAACCCCATATAAGGACATATAGGACAAAGGAGGAAGACTTCTTACTCCGGCCTCAAAGACCACCAAGAGGCAGAAAATGATCCCCTAACAACAACTGAAGCATGCGCGGAGTACCTCCACTACTTCATGAACACGGAAGTAAAAGATGTATAAAAAGGGACTGTTTGAACTGATCAGCACGGCAGTTGGCGGAGCGCAGACTCCCCTGCCGTCCAGCGCTGTATTTGCTCATATTCTACTTGCTATAATTAATAAAATTTTAATTGGATTATGATCCATTGTAGTCTCAATTTATAACAGTCATGTGATATGAAGAGTGAAAAAGGCAATCTAAAAAGGTCAAGTATTTTCCAGAAGCACCTGCGTCTATTATTAGAATATGCACTGATACAGTCGTAACATTAATCTGCTAGAATAATAGATATTTACTGTAATAAGTAATTGTTCTCAAACCTTCTATGACTGTAAATAAGCAACTAGGGCAAAGGGGAACCATTGTTCCATCACTAGTAACACCCTGAAAGAACTTCAGATCTTGCTGAGTTGGTGCCTGTGGTAGACTATGGCTGTGAATAGGTAACCAGGTCAAAAGGGGAACCATTGTTTTATCACTAGCAACATCCTGATAGGATTAAATGAGTTAACCAAATAAGATACTGAACACAACGTAGAGGAGGACTACGGGGGACCAGGACGACCCCCACTACCAGCTTACACAGCTACAGAAAAACACCGGAATATGCCACGTGTACCCGGAACTACGGGACTATAAAAAGGGGACTCCAGAAGGGTGAGGGGCGTGCTGTTTGCAGGAGCAAGGGTCTCCTCCGGACGCCCAGCGCTGATATTTGCCTACATCTTGCGGGCTTGCTTAATTAATAAATTGTTGTTTGGCTTTATCAACTGGAGTATGTCTCAAATTTATAACAATTTGGTGCCGTGACTCGGATGCAACTCACGAGATGGGACTCTTGGTCTTATCAGGGAGGCGCCCCGCCTGTTGTTTGGCGGCCTTGGTAGCCCATTTCCCATCTCGATTGCACCGATGAACCCAAATTCCAAGATATTAGGCAAGGGAGGCCGGCAGACCCTATAAACTTTGTGCACAAAGGTCCGGACGAAGACGCAGGACGCGTGAGTATCTGGGGGGGAAATCCGTTCGGTCTGGGTCAGGGATCCTGGAAGCGCGGCGAGTGTGTGTGTGCATGAGAGGGGGACCGGCAGCTCGGATTCCCCAAGCGAGTGCGGACCCTCAGTAGTGCGGTTCTCATTGCCCGCGAGGGCGTGAGCCACGAACCAGGGGAAGCGAGTGAATATGTTGTTGACTGAGTGCGCTCCAGATGATGGGACAGAAGAAGAGCAAGCTGTCTGATCCCATGGGTAGCCCAAGGGTGGTGCTACACGGTAAGCCGCCAGACAGTCCTTTGGGGTTAATGATTGCCCACTGAGGGGACTAGCTGTCTAGGCGATGAAAGAATAAAGAGTGTATGATATGGGTAACGTAAACTGTGTAACTACAGTGTGACCTCCTGAGAGTGAACAGGGGAAATTTGGATACTACAGTGTGGCCCTCTCAGGATGTATTGCCCCTGTGAAGTTTGTACGTAATTATAGGATGGCCGCCTCTAAGGCAGTCAGTATCTCTAATGATGCTTCTTCCCTGGCCTGGGGGATAGATAAGTTTTGCAATCTTGAGATGCACTGATCTTGTCCCTTACCCCAGGGACAGGACTGGGTGAAAAACTGCTGGCTCCATTAAATTATCTGGGCTGGCAGAATCAGTGCAAAAAGGCTGTGTGTATTCAAGCATGTATGAGCCATGGGGGCAGGGCATTCCCCTTGCTGCTCCGGTATATCCGGTCCACCTTAAAACACTGATTAGGGGTCTTCCTGATAGCGTGAAAATCTATGTGCAAAGCCTAAAGGAAAAGATTCTGCGAGCAATTGATCACAATACTTGCTACCCCAACTAGCAGAAACAGCCTGTTTTAACATGGGAGATTTAAGAAACCTAATCATAGAAGGTATAAAGGAGGCTGCTCCTAAACTTTACTAAAGCCTTTGAGATTGAGCAGGAAAAAGATGAGACACCCTCAGTGTTTTTACAGCGACTGAGAGATTAAATGAGAAAATATTCGGGTATGAATCCTGAAGATCCTGTAGCACAAGGTCTTCTGAAAGTTTATTTTGTGACTAAAGCATGACCTGATATTAGGCGAAAGGTACAGAAGATAGATGGTTGGAGTGAAAGATCTTTGGAAGATTTACTAAGAGAGGCTCAGAAAGTGTTTGTGAAAAGAGAGTAAGAAAAGCAGAAGCAGAAAGCAAAAATGATGGTATCTGCTGTTGATGAGGTAGTAAAGAAAAGAACAGAGCCAGTCTCACCTAGAGATAGAGGGAAAAGCTGGACAAAAGGAAGTGGGAGGGGTGTGAGAAACATGAATGAAGGAGGAATTGGCCGAGGTAGGGGAAAACTTTGGCAATCCCTATGGGCTGGTTTTCTCTCAGCAGGATGTTACGGGTGTAGCAAACAGGGACATCTTAAGTGAGAATATCCTGAGCTAAGAAAAGAAGAAAGGGTAATTCCCTTCATGTCCTTTGAACATGAATAGGGAAGTCAGGAGTTTATTAATTTAAGGTCCTACCAAGAATCCTTGATAAAATTGAAGGTGGGACCCCAGGAGGAGGACGTTGTCTCCCTGGTTGAGCTTCTAGGACTTCCTTAAATTTTATACAGACCAAAGTATAACTGTATCGGGGTAAAAGGGAAAGGATTCCCAGTCCCCATGTTTGAAAATACCACTTTAAGATTAGGTGATGAAAAAATTTGTGGGCAATTTATATATCCCTGATTCCGGAACTAATTTATTGGGAAGAGATTCGATAATACAATTAGGATTGGAATTGAAAACCCAGGATGACCAAATCGTGGTATCCATGGCTTTACTAACAGAGGAAGATGAAAACCAAATTGATCCAATAGCGTGGGTGCGAGAGGGTAATCGAGGTGGATTAAACATTACCACTTTAAAGATTAAACTTAAAAGGGACAATGACATTATTTGCCAAAAACAGTATGCTATTTCATTGGAAGGCTGTAAAAGTCTCCAACCATTTATAGAGAGTTTAATTAAGGATAAGCTTCTGAAACCATGTATGTCTCCTTTTAATACCCCAATCTTATCAGTAAAAAAAAAAAAAAACAAAACCACCCAAAAACAAACAAACAAACAAAAACCCCGATGGGTCATATCCTTTGGTACAGGATTTAAGACAGTTAAACCAAATAGTTCAAGTGCGTCACCCAGTAGTTCCTAAACCTTACACTCTATTGAGTAAAACACCAGATGACCACAGATGGTTTAGTATGATTGATTTAAAGGATGCTTTCTGGACCTGTCCACTGGACCCTGATAGTAGAGACATGTTTGCTTTTGAATGGGAAGATCCTTTCACAGGACAAAAGCAACAATTTATTTAGATGGACAGTTTTACCTCAGGGATTCACTGAATCACCAAATTTATTTGGACAAGCATTGAAACAAGTATTAGAAAAGTTTAAAGTCCCAACTGAAGTCACCCTTCTACAATATGTAGATGATCTTTTAATCTCAGGGAAAAAGAAGAGAATCGTAAAGGAAACAACAAATGCTTTGCTAAATTTCCTAGGGAAACAGGGACTAAAAGTATCAAAAAAACCAAACTGCAGTACATGGAAAAGAAAGTTAAATATTTAGGACATCTAATCAGTGAAGGGAGACAGAAAATAAACCCTGAGAAGATGAGTAGTTGAGTTACTTCTCCCGAAAACTAAGAAAGAGCTGTGAAAATTTTTGGGATTGACAGACTATTGTTGCCTATGGATTGAATCATTTGTACTAAAAACAAAGGGATTATATTTTAAATTGTTAGAAGAGCCTAATGACTTGGTATGGAGTAATGAAGAAAAAGAATTAATACAAGGATTAAAACAAAACTTGATCACTACTCCTGTGTTGGCACTGCCCTCCCTTAACAAACCATTCCACTTGTTTGCTACCATAGATAAGGAAACAGCCCTGGGGGGGACGTTACTCAAAAGTGGGGAGGCAAACGACAGCTAATTGCCTATTTATCTAAACTGCTGGACCCAATATCCCGAGGGTGACCTGAATGTGTACAGGCAATAGCAGCCACAGCCCTCTTGGTGGTAGAAAGCAGAAAGCTAACTTTTGGAAGAGCACTTATAGTAAGCACTCCACATCAAGTAAGGACAATTCTGACTCAGAAGGCAGGAAGAGGTCTCACTGATTCTAGGATTTTGAAGTATGAAGCAATTTTAATGGAAAAAGATGATTTAGTTATAACTGCTGAATCATGCCTCAATCCTGCCACCTTTTTATCAAAAGGGGAGACTAATAACCAAAAACTTGAGCATAACTGCTTAGACATAATAGAATATCATACTAAAGTGTGACCTGACTTGAGGGACATACCCTTGCCAACAGGTCTCCGTTTATTTACCCACTGGGTAGTACAGGCACTAGTGGACCACTTTGGAACCAAGTATATGTGTATTGAAATTTATAAAATCGCCAAAAGGATGGTGGGAAAGTGCCTGACATGCCAGAAGGTCAATAAACAACAACTCAGAAAAAAAGATACCGGGAGGGAGGGACCCTTTCTTGCGTTGCTTACCACAGATACTGCGGTTTGAACGGCCGAAAGAGGTTGGACGCACACGAGCAGAATAAAGACCGGTTCCAGAATCTCCGTGGGAAACTACCAACAATCCTGACAACTTAAACGCCACCTTTCGAAGAACCAGCGAGTAAAACTGTCTATGAATGACAATTTATTTTGTTCAAATGTTGGATGTATATGTTACACTTTCTTTTGTTTTGAGTGTCGAGTGTGTAAAGACAATTGGTGGGTACATTATAGAGAAAGAGAATATACCCCAGACATTTGTGAAAAATGTTATTGGGCAGAAAGAAAACTAACCGAATTAACCCTTAAATTAGCAGTAAAAATTGGAGAGATTATCCAAGGGTCTGAAGAGTGGTGGAGGATATATACAAAAGGGATAAATCCCAAATTAGGTTGTACATATCCTAATGAATATAAACAAGGTAGCCCAAAAATAATTCGGGTAGTGTGCCGGTCCCAGGTGAAACATTTGGATTGTTCAGCCCTGGAAGTGAAACATAAAAATTGGGAAGCCTATAACACTTGTAAGCTGAGGACAGGAAGAACCCCTGAAGACTATGACTGCTGCCGAGAAGATGGAACACCTTGCTGCTCCAAGCAACGGAGTAGGCAAAGGAGGCAGAGGCATAAGGAAATCGTGGGGTATTAAGCCCTCCAGTCCTATCACGAGGTGGCTCCATACACCAAGGCTGAAAAAGGCACCAGATACCCAAGAACCAGAAAATACCAAACAAAAACGATTGAGTCCAAGCGTCACCACTCTAGAATAGTTATTATGAACCCACCAATTGCCTTAAATAAAGGGGGGCTAATAATTGTATTTTTATAGATTTATTTAAATTTTGTATTTTGTTATTTGGGGACTGGGACCGCATTAGATCCAAGGCAAAACGTATTGGGTTACATTATCTCAAGCTTTGAATGCTACTACTTTTTGTGCTAGTCTTGCCACACCAAGTACTCCATTTATCACATGTTTGGTAGGAGTGCCACTGAATAGTTCCACCTGGAAAGTTTTTGAGGTTGCAATGAGTAAAATAGCAAGATGTCCTTATATTTATAATGCCAGTGAGGGCATGACAAGGTATGATTCTTGGGATGATAGAGTCCCCATTGGTCCAGAACCACAGGAACTGGAATTAATGGATTCTTTGAATACCAGCTATTGTATATACATAGATGCTGCCAAGTACCCATGTAACGAAGGTGATCACGTTAATGTTTCTTGAATGATGACCTAAAACCGATTTAGAAAAAGAAGAGGCATCGATGCTATTATCTCAAAAAGCAGTTAGTCGGTTTGAGAAACAAATTGGTCAAAATTGAAAGGGGGGATTGTAATAAGTAATTGTTCTCAAACCTTCTATGACTGTAAATAAGCAACTAGGGCAAAGGGGAACCATTGTTCCATCACTAGTAACACCCTGAAAGAACTTCAGATCTTGCTGAGTTGGTGCCTGTGGTAGACTATGGCTGTGAATAGGTAACCAGGTCAAAAGGGGAACCATTGTTTTATCACTAGCAACATCCTGATAGGATTAAATGAGTTAACCAAATAAGATACTGAACACAACGTAGAGGAGGACTACGGGGGACCAGGACGACCCCCACTACCAGCTTACACAGCTACAGAAAAACACCGGAATATGCCACGTGTACCCGGAACTACGGGACTATAAAAAGGGGACTCCAGAAGGGTGAGGGGCGTGCTGTTTGCAGGAGCAAGGGTCTCCTCCGGACGCCCAGCGCTGATATTTGCCTACATCTTGCGGGCTTGCTTAATTAATAAATTGTTGTTTGGCTTTATCAACTGGAGTATGTCTCAAATTTATAACATTTACAACTGAGACAATGACAGCTCATAGAGATTTTGGAAAACACTCCATTTTACATATACTTAAGGAAGGTAAACACACATATAGGCTTATTGCTTTGACTTCCTAATGTGGAAAGTGCTAAGAAATGTTGCTTTTGCAAACTGAAAAATGTTATTGTATTCTTTACTGACTTAAAGGACTCAGGCTGCCTCATCAGAGATCCTGTGTAGGGAATTTAGGATAGCACATAAAATAAGGGGGAATACTGTTCTCAAATAAGGGTTCAATTTGAGTACATAGCTCTGCTAAAAGATACAGATATGGATAATGAGATAAGGGGTTAAATCGTGACTGAGGACATGGGGCTGGAACTGAAGGAAATCAGGCTCAAGGAACAGGCTTGCTAATGGGGCACAAATTACCACATCAAGGCAAACAGTCAAAACAGGCAAAACGAGGTGGGGTCATTTTGACCAGGAGTGGAATTGCCTTTTCAGAAGCTACAAAATTAACATGCGCAATCTGAAACCTGTATGGAGCTTTGACTTCCTTCAGCCCAGGGCCACATCAGTTGCCGGGGAAAGTTAAGATAAAGACAACTACTTGCCAGTAAGCAGTTGTCCCAGACAAAAGGACTCATACATTTTAATTTTCTTCACCACTGGAAGCAGGAATCTCCCAGACATGCCATGTGTATTATATTGTGTACTGCTGTGGATGGGGCGCCTTGGTTGAGCCTGTAAAATCCATAGTTAAACAGAGGAAGGAGGTGAAAGGTTCAACCTGAGGAAGACTCGAACCTTCATCGCTGAGACCCCCGACGACCACTAGCCCAGACAACGCGCAGACACAACTGGGAGGAGTTTATGGAAACCACTTCTTACAACTCATCTTAATATGAAGCGGGACAGGTGATGAATATGTATAGATGTACGGTATAAAAAGGCTGCAGGCACTGACCAAAAGTGTGCCTACTTTGTTGGGTCACCTGCTCTTGCAAGAATGTATAATAAATTACTGCTCCACTAATGTGCCTACCTTGAGTCCTGTTTTTAGGACCTGTGGCATTTCTAACACTAACACAGAGATTTGTAGTAAAAGTATTAAAGTCGCTGTGAATTAATTATTAATGGTAATATTTGCATGTGAAAACAGCAGGAAAAGCAATAGATGAAGGATTAAAAGAATTTCTTGTGTTGGTCCCTAACTCGGGACACAGCTGGTAAGTACTGAGGAGCATGTTGCTTGTATCACATCCAAAGATCTATGCTCTAACATAGCCATAACAAGTATGACTTATCAGCAGAAGACCTGCAATGTTAGAGCCCTGAGGCCACTAATAAGCCTTAATGAACCCAATCAGCCTCACCTCCTCCTCACAGAAAGGGCTCAGGAGCTCTATTTATGCTGAGCCCTGGAACTTTGCTCCTTGCTTAAACTGTGTTGGAGGAGTGTTAGTCTTCATCTCAGCTACAGATGTGCTTGTACCTAACTGGGGCTTCTTGATCTAGTTTTCAGTTTTTCCTGTGATGTTGTCTCATGCTGTGGATTCTTGGTTGGATTTATCTGCCATCTCCAGGTGTAGTTTGCTTCCCATGCTCAGGTACTGTAGGCCTGGCTGGTGAGAGCTATGAACTTCTGGCTGTAGGTTCCCTCTTGGTCCCCTGGGAAGGGACCTTGTTTAAACTACCAAGAATGCAAACTGCAGCTCTGATGATTTTCCTGTCTTTGTAAGGATAGGCCTAGCAAAATAGGAAAACAAAAATGATAGGCAGCAACTTTACTGCTGGACTAAGGATGTTGAAGGGAGCAAAGTTCTAGGGCAATCAACTGCTTTAGATAGAATTACTGTTGACTCCTACAGAACCTGTCCCAAAAGTCTAAACGTCCTGTCATAGTCAATCAATAGTAGCCTAAAAGATACAGAGAAGACCAAGTAGTCATTTTGTGTCATGCAGGTGGTTCTGGTGGGTTCACTCTACTACATATATCTTTGGCACTTGAGGTATGAGACAATGAATAGAAGTGAATTAACTTTTGAAGTAAAAGCACCTTCCCCTTCTATAATGCCTCACAGTGAGTATAGTTACACTTAATTCCTGTCTTAATAGCTTCCAACAGTTAGATCATGTATTTGATAAATCATCTCAGTTCCTGAATGATTCCATAAATAAGAATAAGGCAGAAATGTGTACCATAATTAATCAAGCAATTTATTCTTGAATGTTTACTGTAGAGTGAGTTCTGTAAGACTAACATTTAGACAGATTTTTTTTTTTATTACTGGTAGTTAAAGAGTAAGGCACATGCCTTATTTTCTGATGCGAAAAGGCTTCTTTGCCAAATAGTTGCTGCTTTCTAGTTCATTAGCTTGTATGAAGAAGGTCCTCATTCCATGTTAACAAGCAAAGTATTTCTCTTAGGGCACAGTATCTCATGTTGTCAGCCAGTGTAGCTTGTGTTTGATTGGTGGACTCTGTTGACAATTGAAACTGGACTTGATGCATATCAGTAAAAAAGCAGATCTGTCCTACTTTCATCCCTTCAAAGGACAACTGTGTGATAAATTTGAGACATACTCCAGTTGATAAAGCCAAACAAGAATTTATTAATTGTAACAAATAAGCAAGCCAGCAAGATATAGGCAAATATCAGCGCTGGGCGACAGGGGAGTCTCCGCTCCACCAACTGCCGCGCGCGGTTAAAGTTCTTCAGTTCCTTTTTACTCAGTATCTCTCCCCGTTGACGTGTCTTTAGTGAAGCACTCTGCGCATAGACCTGTCTTCCATATTTGGTCTTCTTTTTTTTTTTTTTTAGCAGGCGTTGTACTTATTGGTTGATTTTACTACTTGGGTAAGCTCCATTAATGCTTCATCAGCAACTTACAATACGGTTATTCTTACAAAATAAGATGTTACAACCATCAGCAACTTACAATATGGTTATTCTTACAAAATAAGATGTTGTGATCGGTTTCAAAATAGAAGTCAGCAATCTCCCTGATATTAGAACTAATGTTAGAAACTAAGTGGTTTCCTGTCATTCATTCCTTGTTTCAATGAACAAAATATTAACCCATTCACCACAAACTGTAAGGTCATTACTACATTAATCTCCTGATGTGAGTGATAGTAGGCCCAAGTCACAGGTGGGTAAGAAGAAGGTAATCAGTATGGCTCCCCTTTTAGAACTGGAGCTGAGGTGGTAGGAAATCACAAAGCAATGCTGGGGCACCATGAAGTCCATAGTGGGTGAAATAAAAACAATGTTTTGTGTTCTTTCTCTCCAGCAACTTCAGAAATGGTCTCACATAAACACATAAAGTAGGTAGAATGGTGTCAGTGAGCATATGAGAACCTCATTAGCTCATGTGGAGAAATGTGGACAAAGAAAGTGTGATGATATGGAATTTCAGATGGAAGTTAAGTGTTGAAGGCAGGCTGTGTTGCATGTATTTCTCTGATTGGACTGGAAGTTAGTTTGAATGGCTAGTCACTGTTACTGAGGAGTCTGTTGTCAGAAAAGTGGATCTGTTACCTGGTGTGCAATAAACCAGTTCTCAAACATGCAGAAGAGATAACGCTTTTATTCATGCCTGGGTGCTTGGTGGACTTCCATAAATCAAGTGCAACCAAAGCTGGCTCCATTGTAACGTTTGTGTATAAATATAAGGCATTACACTCACAGTTACAACGATTGACTAGTAATGTACCTGTAATTACAGTAATTGCTGTGTCATTTTCAATCACTGTGCCTGCATGGAGTAAGGGTCTTCACCTGGGCAAGTGTCTTCTGGATCTGTGGGTGTGTTTTTTAGTATTATAATGAAGACAGACCAGTTAAGGACTCCTGGAATTTGGTTTTCACTATCAAACCGGTTGTGTGTGGAGATAATCTTGATTAGATGTTCTTAGTTTTCCAGGACAGTTTACAGAGGTTCTTTTAAACAATTACCTTTGATTCCATCCTTTATAGATGTTCCTTCAGATGATTCCCTTTGATCCTTTTCTTTAGTAAGCACCTAGCTACTACTTACATTCACTCTCAGTTATTGAGCCATTGAACATAACCTGATTAAACAGAGAGCCATGGTTAACCTTTACCTGAGATGATAAATATTATGTCTACTCTCTAGTGGCACAGCAAAACTTCATTAACAGTGTTCCCCCTTATCTTATGTGCTATCTGTCTCATATCCAGATTGACAAATGTCCTTTATCTTCCTATTCCCGACAAAGGATTTCTGATGAGGCAGTCTGAGTCCTCCACTTCCCAAGTCAGCATAAAAAAATACATTTCAGTTTGCAAAAGCAATATTTCCCAGTGTTTTCCACACTCTGACCACAGGTGTGCCTATTTTGTTAAGATAACTGCTCTTAGAAGAATGTATAATAAATTGCTGCTTCACTAGTACGGCTACTGAGAGTCCTTTCTTAGGACCATTGGCATTTATAGTATATGGAGGCAGAAGCTCAGAAGCAAGAAGGATGAGTATGAGCAGTTTGGTAACCAGCTGAGAAGAGACACGTTCAATATGCTGGAAAAAATTTGCATTAAGATTGAGTAAATAACATTTGGATTGCAATTCCAAACCACTGGGACTCAAGTTCCTGCAGGTTTTTAAACCTTGTGTAGAAGCCTGTGATTTTAAAGTTCTGATTGTTTAGTATTATTGATTTTAAACAATGTGTGCCTGTAAGCTTCCTTTAGATTAAGGGTACAGTCTATGCTAGCTTTGCAAGTTTATTTAAAGCAGCTTTGTGTGGAAAGATTTATGCCAACTTCATTGCCAAGTACTCAGCAGAAACTAGTGAGTTCCTTAACCCTGAATGGCTTACAGTGTTAAGAGTTCAGGTAGTAAATTAGTGTATAAACAGCTTGGGAAGCCAAATTTCCATAAGCACACACTAATTCACAAGCCCATTGTTTTAAAGGGTGAATGTCAGGAGAACAGAGCTAGGCTCTTCTCAGTGATGTCTAATGATAGGACAAGAGGAATGGGTGCATGCTGGAGCTTCCATTTGAACACTGAAATGTGGTAATTCACTTAACAGTCAGAGTCCTATGTAGCTGTTAAGCAGGTATCCTTTATTGCAGCGCTGGGTGTATAGGAGATCATTCCTCCTAAGGCATACCAAGTTGTAGGTGTAGCATGTTTGTATACCAGCAATGCATACATATTCAATGAATTTCTTGGAAATCTAATACATATTCAAGCTATTACAGGTATTGGGGCTTTTACCTTCTTTCTTCTTTTTATGGTAGTAACTTTGAGTCGAGGGGTGTGCTTCCTCAAAGGTCACAGCTTCATCCCATCACACTCTTCAGTTCATTAAAGTTCATGGCTAGTCCACAAGTGCATCCATTTACAGCAAGAATTCCTTTACTGCTTATCTACAAAGTCCTCCTCAAAGTTCTGCTTATCTACAAAGTTTCCTGCTCAAGGCCTTTCTTTTGCTAAACTTAAAGACCTTATTCATAGCTTTCTTTTTAGTATGTTAACAATCAATTTAAGCATCTTTCTCAAGGATGTGTTTCTTGCTCAGGGCTCTTGTTACATTCTAGCTACAGTTGGTTTCACAAAGGTCTTTTATTAACCTTTTGCATCCCTTCAATGTACAGAAAAACATTTTCACTGTGCACTGGAACAGACTGCCCAGAGAGTTGTAGAGTCCCTTCCTCTGGAGACATTTAACAACTGCCTAGATGCGTTCTTGTATGACCTAATCTAGGTGATCCTGCTCTGGCAGGGGGATTGGACTAGGTGATCTTTTAGGGTCCCTTCTGTTACCGTTGCAATTGTAAAGAATCTATCTACACAAAGCAGATAAGCAGGCACTTCTTTATTTCAGCGCTGGGAAACACGGGGGATAGCTCCACCAAATGTGTTTTCAGAGTTGGTTACAAATCACAGTACATTTATACACTTTTTTAGTAGAGTCATTGTTTAAAATTGCATAGAATGCTCGCTTCTTACTTTAACCTTTGCAATGATTGCCTTTCAGTTACTTCATCTTACCTATATTCTTATTCTACTAAAATAATTGGCTAGCTTTACTGCTTACTTTAAATACAAAGAGAGGATGGTAATGATTAACATATTATTATTATTTCCTGGAAGTCATTAGCAGGTGCAAATGTCCCCAATGCATGCGTAGTTATGTTGAGCAGGGGTCTGCTAGTGGTCCTAGGTAGTCTTCCTCACTGTGTCCACTGATAGAACACCACCCTAGCATTCTTGCACAAGCTTGTTTCACCTTGGCTAATCCTCCAAATCCAAACCTTCCTACTGGTGACAGGCACCCCTGTGATTGGTATGTAGTGTGATAGATGAGCCTTTGTTCAGTAAACCGCATACACCTTGAAACAGGCTGTAACATTCTGATTTTGTAAGAATGATTGTGCAACATATATTGTAAGTTACTAATGAAGCATAGAATTGAGTTATAGGTAACTTAAAAGTAGAAACCACAGAAATCAAGTAGCCAATAAACGAGCTTGCTGTTGAAGATGACCAAATATGGGAGAGGGGTCAACTAAGGGACAAGTGAGGAAGACGAGTGACTTCATCCTGTAGACCACCAGGAGGTAGAAGACCACCCCCTAACAACAACTGGTGCACTTGCAGGAAACTAAACAGAAGTTTTAGTGGGACATTCGAGATCCGGAACTAGAAGACTATAAAAACCTTAACTCGGACAGGGACCGCACGCGCCGTTGGTAGAGCTGAGACTCTCCGGCCACCCTCGCTCACTCCCCTTCCAGCCGAAAAGGGGAGAAAATGCATATATTGGGAGGCTTAGGACTTGAGATACGGACAGAGGCATCACTTTCCAATTAGTGCAATGGGCAAAACAGACTCAGCACAGAATAAAAGAAAGAAAAATAATTTATTACACTACAACTACACACCCAGTGAACCAGAGTCAGGTGATGAGAAGTGTGATCAGGTCTTAAAGCACCTTCTCCACACCTGTCTCTTCTTAGCAGACTTAAATTTTATCACGATTTTACTCCCTTCTTCCCCCAACATGGCACAGGGAGGGGCAGGGAATGGGGGTTTTCAGTCCGTTCCTCCTGAGTTGTCTTCCATCATAGCTGGGGGGGGGGGGGTGTGATGCCACACACGCACACTTTCCCTGCAGCATCGTGGGGTCCCACCCACTCGAGAGTCGTATCCACTTCTGCAGCGTGAGTCCTCTCTATCCGGGAGTTATCTCCTCACCACAGGCCTCTCAGCAGGACTCCCTTCCCTATTCCCATCCAAAATCCCTCCCCTGTTTACCTATGCATTAGGTATTTCCAAGGTTTACAGGCTCAACTGAGGAGCCTTCTTCATAACAGTACATAATGTAATACATATTGGATGTCTGGAAGGTTCCAGCTTTCCACTGGTGATGAAAATTAATATTTATGGGCTTACTGAGCAAAATGCAGTATTTTTCTAAATTACTATTGTTTATCTTAGTCCTTAACTGTTGCATATCTTTGTTTTGTTTAGACCCATTGAAGCCAAATGGACACCCTCAAATTCTTACCTTTATCTTACTGTTAGACAGCTGAATAGTGGCTTGATTGGGACCCAGGGCATATTGTTTATTGAAAGCCTCAACCCAGGTTTCAGTTTGTTGAATTATGCAGCACTACCCTGATTAATCTGGTTTTATCTGACAACTCAAGTCTGAGTTGTCTACACAGCTCCCCATAGGTTGTCCCTGCTGAGATGGGACATCAAGGCAATCCGAGGCTGTGTCGCTGTACAACCCCCCCATGAGTTGCCTTTTGGGCTAGACATTGCCAAAACCTGTTTGTGAAACTCTGAGCCATATGTTTCCTTACATTCTACCCCATGTCCTGAGTCACAATTCAACCACTTATATGTTCTCATTGTCCAATGTATGGGTATAAATTTAATCTACATCTTTTAGCAGAGTTATGTATTCCTCAGTTTCTAATTGAACCCTTATCTAAGAGAACAATTTTAACATAATTCTTTTAACACAACCGACAGCAAAATGTATTGCAATAATGCAAATTATAATCATTAGCAGTGTTCCCCCCCCCCCCTTCTTATGCATTATCTGTTGCATAACCTGATTGACAATTGTCCTTTGTCTTCTTAAATCAGCATAGAAAAATACCACAAACCCATTGCAGTTTGCAAAAGCAACATTCTGCACCATTTTCCACAGGGATGGAAACAAAGATAAGGTGAAGAGGATTGTGACAACAGCCGGAGGCAACATGGGCAATGGCGTGGGCACTGAGCAATGACTTTACCTCTTCGTGTAAAAATCGACCGATGAGGTTAAGCATTGAGTAACAGCTTTATTAAAAATGGTATAAGTGTGTTATGTTTTATACCTATGGCAGAACACGGTTTTGGATGAGCTCTCTCTCCTGTTTCTCCAGCACTACAAATAAAAAAGTGCCTGTTATCTGCCGTGTGTAGGTAAGTTCCTGAGAATTGAGACTGCTAACACACCCAGTGCCGTTTTCCTTGTATTCATACACAAATGATCTGTGTCACCATCGTTGTGCCTGTGTGGAGGAAGGGTCTTAGTCAGGGAAAGGGTCATCTTGACCTCTGTGTGTGTTTTAGTATTATAATGAAGACAGTTCTCACTTGTGGAAAATAACTTCACAGCATGTCTGTTCCATCTTCTCAGCAAATTCTTTCTGCTAGGTTCCTCTTTTTTTCATCTTACTCAATGGTTAAAGTTATATATGGTTTAGCAAGGGCATCGTGTTTTTCGTCTTACACAATGGCTAAAGTTATATATGGTTTAAGCTAATAATTGTTTTGTTCTTCACCCTAACACTTACGCGTTAATGTTAGTTCCCTCTATCAGTTCAGTTAGGGACATCTGGACTTCAGTCCTCACTGCCAAATTGGCTCTGTGTGTGTGTGTGCGTGTAAACACCTTGATTAGCTGTTCATGTGAGGTCTTCATGTTCCAGGTCTATTTGTTTATGGGTGGTATTTCTTCCTTTTGATCATTTTCTTAGTAACCACTTAGCAACTATCTACAACATTCTTAATTATAGAGCCACTGTATATAAAACTTGAGTAACTAGAGCTGTGGTTAACTTTAAATTCAATGACAGATATCAACAGTGTAGGGATAATTCCATTAGACATGAACCATTGTCCAAGTCTGAGAGACTTTCTCAAATCATTGTTTTACCTCAATAAAACATAGGGCTGCTTCTCTCTGCTGACATGAAAAGCCAAAATCAAAACTCAATAGCCTTGGTGACTATTAAGCAGGTATTCTTTATTGTAGTGCTGGGCACACAGGGGATCACTCCTCCTAGTGTGTGCGCCATTCAAGACATTTATACAAACTAGTTTTACATATTCATTATATTTATAAGAAAAGACAGGGTTATACACATAGTTTCCAATAAGTCATTTGCATTGACTCCTCTCAGACAGAGCATGCCCAGTAATCCTCAGGTGGTCTTGTGGTGGTCATCAAAGATGAAGATTGGACGTCTTCTTCTTGGTGAACTTTTTACCTGTCCTTTTTGTGCATGCTGTTATGGTTTTTTTCATGGTCTATAAGCATCACCCTGTGAAAACCAGTTTCAACTTCAAGAAAGATGCACCTAAACAATTACAACATATTACCCTTCCTTTGATTGGTTACTCATTTACAATAGAGTCATGAGAGACATTATGCTATTGTACAAAAAAACCCTAACAAGTTAACATAACCTTATCTCTAAGGTTGTTCTGCTTCTGTGGTTCAACTATGCACCTACTTTTTATTAAAATAGCTCTAACTCTAAGGTTATATAAAATAATTTAATTTTATGCCAATCTCTTTATCTCAATTCCCCTCTTTTCTATTCCCTTGCAAATTCTTTCGCAATTTCAAAGTATACTATTATTTTCAAGTGATTTAGCAAAATATTTTCCTCTTAATTCCTGAATTACAGGAAGTGGAAATCCACTTGTATGGAAGTGTTTTGACACAGGTCAAAACACAAATTCCAATTTAGGGCTATATAATTTATATAAATATTTCCTAATTTTAAGGCACATGTATAATTTCTCATTATAATTATGACTTTTCCCAAATTCTGCAGTTCAAACTTGAGACTGGTTCTATTCGTTAATCCTTTATTCTTATAACTGTACAATGATGTTGGGATACCAGACATCATTGTAGCTGTTCTCCAGTATAATAACTATTAGGGAGTTGCTCTGATTCCTGACAGGCAAACACCGAACTTCTTCAATTTCTTTAGAAGACCAGCGTATATACCCTCCGCCATCTAAGGCCAGAGAATCTTCTAAAGAACCATAGGGCCAAGTCCAAGTCTGTAGCATATGCCACAGATACTTCAAAGACGGGCAGTTCCAAGTTTTCCTTGGGAAATGCTGTACACATCCAGCAGTCAGATAAATTCAAGGCTCATCCAGTAGCCTGTATCAGCTGTACATAAGTATTGATCTTCTTCATGTTACCGCCTCTACAGTTTCAGCCTTAAAGAACAGGATGGGGAAAGCCTATGATTTCCCTTTTGTTCTAGAAGAGCAGATACGATACAAGAAACCATCACTGTCATTTTCTGTCCCGAAGTAGATTACTGGGCTTCTTCAATATTAACTTTTGCAGTGGCTACTACTTGTAAGCTACTCTGGTCATCCTCTGCTCACTTCATCCAACTGCTTAGAGAAATATATCACTGCTCTTTTATAAGGTCCCAAATGTTGAGCCAGAATGTAGCCCAGGGCTACACCTTGTTTCTCATGCAAATCAAGCCAAAAGGGTTTAGTTACGTATGGCAGCCCCAAGGCTGGAGCTCTTATAAGTTCCTTTTGAGAGTATTAAAAGCATTCCGTGCCTCTTTTGTCCATACCAGTTGGGCAGGATTATTTTTCAAGAGTTCATAAAGAGGCTTTGCTATTATTCCATAATTGTAAATCCACAGTTGGCACCAGCCTGTCATTCCCAAAAAAATTCTGATCTTTTTTTTCCAGTGTGAGGGAGTGGGTTCTGCATATGGCTTCTTTTTGTTTTGTTCTCAATTGTTGTTCTCCAGAAATTTCATATCCAAGGTAGATTACCCGTTGCTAAACCATTTGAACTTTCTGTAGAAAAACTCAATACTCATTTAGTCCCAAATTCAAGAAATTTGTCCGTTGAATAAAGTGAGGGTTTTTTTGTTATTAATAGCTCATTCACATACTGCAGGACTCCATCCTATATTTCAAGCTCTTATGCTAGTTGATTCCCAAAGACTGTTGGACCATTTTTAAAACCTTGGGGTAACACTGTCCAGGTAAGTTGGGTTTTCCTACCAGTGGTTCAGCATTCAAGAAACTTCCAGACTGAAGAGCAGCTGATATGCTAAACATGCTTTTTGCGATAAGTTCCTAAACATCCTTTTCGCAATAAGTTCCAAGGCATCTTGGAGGTTGGTAACATCAAGGGAGCTTGATGTACTAACAGTGAGAAAGCTGCATGGAGAGTGTAGGAGAGTGGAGACATTGCAGCCAGGCTCTGTGATAATATGGGAACTTGAAGGTACAATGGAACTGATAAGCTGCGTATTTGCTACCCTGAATCTGTCATGTTTTGACAAAATGCTGTCCTTGTGGTGCATTACAACACAAAATCACACCTCCAACCCAAAAGCTACTTGCCTCTGGGGTGTGACCACCCCTTACTGAGCATGAGCTGAATTTTTCTTATTTTTGTTATTTTGAAATTTTTCTGACTTTTTTGTGTTTAACCATAGAGTGAGAAAATCTTACCAAAGGTATATGTATGACTGGATTCACTCAATCTCCACCTTAAAGGTAAAAAAAAGCATAAAAGTAGCCCCAAAACAGAGGCATGTTAGGGAAGATACCATCAGCTCTGACTTCTGGGATCAGTCAACAGGCTGATCCTCCCTTCCTGCCTTTGGGCAAGATTTGCCAAAGTGCCTCCCTGGGAAACTTCAAAATTTCTATAGAGTAGCTTTATATCTTTTAATGCATTTATAGCCAAATAGTGTTACTCATGTTCTTGGTATTTGCCCATGCTTTGCAGGCAGTGAATTTATTACCTACAATCCAAAAGAACCTGTTGCTTTAATAAACTGCACTTTTATTAATCTAGCCCTGATAGTTGTCATTGAACATGACCAAACTCTTTAAGTGTGGCCGTGGCAGTTCATGGAACGCAACAAGACTGAAGGTGTATCTCGTTATTTGTGTACCCATAATCATGGTAATTCAGTACACTGAACATGACCACACTTATAAACAATAAATTTGGCACTGCTTCAAGTTACTTTAACCTTTAACATATCAAGCTCAAGAGGCTTTGGTCACAGGAAGTACTATTTTGATACTGTATTGAACTATGTAGGAAATACCCTTTCCTTGTTGAGTGTATGAGGCTGCCTCCACACCCAGACATTCGTGTTCATGCTCTGTTCACTCCAATCTTGACCTTCCTATTACTGTTCTCACAGGTGAACTGAAGGACATGGTTGTTGTACGGTAATTACATTGCAGAGGTAATACCCAAGGCCTGGCCTATATTGACTTATTTTGCCCTGTAGCAGTGTTGTCCAAAAAGTGGATTTGTTACTTGGTATGCAATAAGACAATTACACATACAAGGTTTATTCAGGCCTGTGTGCTCAGTGAATTTCCAAACTCAGTGTCGGCTCTTTTGTTGTATTTATACACAAATGTTACAAGGTGGTATACTTCCAGTTACAATGATTGACTAGTAATATACATATAATTATATCAATTGCTGTGTCATCTTCAATCACAGTGACTGCATGGAGGAAGGGTCTTCACTTGGGCAAGGGTGGTCTTGACCTGTGGTTGGGTTTTTTAGTATACAGACATAAACCTGTATAAATTAATAGATTTTAGTCTTGACACCTATTGCAGCTTTTCAAGATTTTGAGGGTCCAGCCTTGGGATAGTAAGTTCTATTTGTCTGCCTTTTATTCCGTGTTCATGTTGCTACAAGAACATGTAAGGCATCTTTAGGAGAATTATTTCATTTGGTATAGTGAGCATGACTGCCGGTAATTTTGCTTATTAGTTAAATGAGAATGTAAAGGAATTTATGAACACTGTTTATACACATTTTAGCATATGTGCTAACCATCCTGGCAATGTATGACATGTGGTTAACAGGGTACAAAAGCTTAAGATGGATGGATAGATGGGTAATAATTGACTAGTTAGTCTGTTTAAATTGTTGGACTGCTGCTGCTTTACACCTGATATCATGCAAACAGCATTTAGTCAGAAAAATGTCCTGCTACAGATTTGTACTATTACAAATTAGCCTTGTTAATTATCCTTGCTAATTAGCCTTTCCAATTATCTTCAATGGTATGTGCCCAGGAAAACACTGGGGTTTTACTAGGTTGTTGTCGCAGTTTTGCATAGCTGGGTACTGGTAGAGAATGGGGGGTGGCAAAGATGGCTGCTTCTGCAAGCAACAGCTAGAACATCTTTGCAGGCCCCAGAGAGTAAACATCGGCCAAGGTTGCTGCTGACCAGGGCCGAGCCAATTGGCAAAGGTCACAGCCCCTCTGGGAATCACATACAAGAGGAAAAAAAAACCCGCAAGCAGCTGCATTTTGCAGCCAGAGGAGGGAGTGAGAAGATGTAAGGAGCTGTGCAGACACCAAGGGTGGTGAAGGGGATGGTGGGGAGGAGGTGCTCTAGGTGCCAACGAGAAAGATGGCCCTGCAGCCCGTGGAGAAAACCATGGCAGAGCAGGTGTCCCCCCGCAGCCCATGGAAAAGGCCGAGACCCCACCTGCAGCCAGTGGAGAAGCTCCACGCTGAATGGAGAAGGTGGAGACATACAGGAGATGCTGTGAACAAGCTGGAGCAAGCCTCTGCCAGCACTTGCAGCTCATGGAGAGAGACAGAGACAGAGAGATGAGCAAGAGAGAAATTTGCACTTGAACAGGTTTGCTGGAGGAGGCTTGTGACCCCGTGGAGGACTGGGACTGAGAGACACTGTGATTTATGACTGCTCACCATAGCAGTGATCCATGCTGGGGCAACTGGTGAAGAGCTAAAGCCCTGTGGGAAAGGACTCATGTTGGAGAAGTTCATGAAGGACTGGCTCCCACGGGTGGAACTCCATGGTGCAGCAGGGTAAGTGTGTGTGGAATGAATTCAGATGTGCACATTGTATATACGCAGGTTATTCTGAATGAGGTGAGACTGGAAATGTGCATGGGCAAGTGGAAATATGAGAAGAAAGAGTAGAACAAGGACTAAAACAATGGCATATATTGTTTCCTAAGGTCAGCAGTTCACGGGGATCCTAGTGCAAGCTAGGCATGGTTTCATTCAATAACCAGATAGCGAGAAAATGAAACCGTAAGATAAGGTGACAGGAAGATAAAGTAACTGGCTGGGAGCCAGGAGATAACTAGATAGGGAAAACAAAAGCAGAACATTGACTCATCAGTATTACCAAAGACTCACATGGAGTGAAACTAGATAGGGAGGGAAAAGATCATCGGAACTGTTGATAAGAGTCAAGGCTCTTGTCAACAAAGGCTATACAAGGCCTATCCAAAAGCTCTTCTTATTCAGCAATGAAGAGGACCTAGGGACATGTAGAAAGGATTCAATACCCCTGTGTCTTGTCCTACATGTCATGCATAATTTGTTCTGGCCAGATTACTTAGACGTGCACATACTGATACTAACTGTGAATGAAAATATGAATAAACAGAGTCAGGTGATTTACAAAGTTTAATAAAATCACTTTCCCTATCTGTATGGTGTTGTAGCAAGTTTTGTTTCATTAATTGCTGCACTGGTTGGCAGAGAATCCAAGTTGGGAAAGAAAAAGGAAATCTTTCCACTGTTGCCTCATCATTGTGAAAGGAAGTGGTTGTATCATTCATTTGAAAATGAAAAACAGTAGGAACTCCACAAAGTGACTGATAATTTAGATACAGAGGGGAAAAAAAAGCCAGTTTCTTCTATTGAGGTAGACCTTTGTAGTAAAAGCTTTAAGGGTTAGCAAATACATATACGTGTCTGAAAGCACCAGCAGAAACAGTAACAGAAGGGTTAAAAAAATGGTGAGTGTTGGTAGCATAGAGGTCAGATTGTTACTTTGATCTCAGAGCATCAGTAAGTATACTGGGAAAATGAAGGACAGAATATGATGATGTGAAGAGACAATGGCACATAGAACAAGATTTGATACTTAAAATATCTGGAGAGGAAGACACAAAGAGGAGTAAATCAGAAAAATTACTTCAGGAAGGTTGGACAGGATGAAAAGACAAAAGGTTACAATCACTGTCAACTACAGAAGTACCTTGAAGAGTGAAAGGTGCATTCAAAACCCAGTTCATTTTCCCCAGTCAAATGAAGTACGATGACCTCTCTCCAGCTGGTATCCCTCATCCTCCTTGTCCAGACCATAGACAATTTTAGTGTTCTGGCCAAAGTGACTCGAATGCAACAGGTACTCTTAGTGCTTGTGAGTGTGATGGTATAAGAACATGAGCGTAAGTGAAATCAGTGCTGTTTAAAAGAAAAAGCACCTTCCCTTTCCCATTTTGATACATTAACAATGATGTAGACTCAAGAATAGCTTATTAGATAAGGAAAATTATAGCTCTGGGCAGACCAGCTGCAGGTGTTGGCTGGTAATAAATAGGTTTAGAAATAGAGAAAATAGAAGTTATGTGGTGGAGCACCTACCCATTCTGCTGAAGGTAACTCAAGAGCCTGGTCAATGGACTTATAAAATGGAGACCAGACAGCGCAGCCCTACTTGACACTGAGAAAAGTTTTAATAGATATTGTACTTGATACAAAATAAGTGAAAAAAAAAAAAAGAGAACAGCACCTGCTTCCTAAAAAGGTACCTTTTGCAGAGGAAAAGAGCATGTACTTACTCTCAGAGATTAAATAGTCAAATAGGAAACACAACACAGTAGTTACACTCTGCAGGTACCAAACCAGGGAATACAAACTGAAGTTACAGACCTGCAGTTACATTTAACTGCTGTTGTGTAGAAGATAGCTCAGTTGCAAGATGTGAAGTACTGTGTCCCTCAACAAATGCCTGTACCAGTGGATGTATGTCGCAACATTGCTGAAATATTGCACCTCTTGCTATTACTGCTATTTGTGATAAAGGGGACTTGCTAATAAGATGCTTGTAAAGGGTTAAGGAAGACAGGATGGTTTGAAGTGCCATAGTGGTTATGTCAGAGGTGACCTTGCATAAACAATGTCTCACTTGAACAACTCCAGTGTTTCTAGTGTAGTCAGTCTTGAGTGACGAGTGTTCTTGGAATAATTTAAAGCAGACCCAGAACTGATAAGAAGGAAGCATCCCTAGGAAGGTAGTGCCTGTGACAGATAAGAAAGAAACATCCCAAGGATAATTGTGTCTATCTGGAACAATCACAACTATGCATGTGCCAGGGGAAGGAGGTGAAAAGTTCAACCCGATGAACACTTCGAGCCTTCATCGCTGAGACCCACTGACTACCACCACCATGAGACAATACACAGACGCAACTGGGAGGAGTTTATGGAAAACACCTCTTGGAACTCATTTTAATATGAAGCAGGGACAGGTTATGAATATATATATAGGCGTATGAGGTAACCTAATGAATAAGTATCATTGAATGGTAAATAACCAAGAAGATCTGCCATGTTAGTGTGCACGTCTGTGGTGGAGCAATGCCCCATGCACCCACAGTGCTGAACCATGACAACTAACAACTAATGGAACTCCCCACCTGACGTGAAGTCAATTCGGACTGATGGGACGCCTCAGCTCCATGGTGGTAGATATTGCAATCTCCATCTCTCTCTCTCTCTCTCTCTCTCTCTTACTCTCTCACTCTTTTCTCTTTCTCCCCCTCCTCCTGCATGCTTGTTGTAGGACAAATAAAGAGACTTGAACCTTGACTCCGTTTTGAGTTTTAATTCTGTTCCCGAGAATTGTGAAGACCTGGTCACGATAAAACACCAAATTGGACATCACTCAGGGCTAAGCCCAGCTGCCCCCAGCCACCCAGAGCAATCTGAGGTCGGTTGGAACACAAGGGGGTTTAACCTTTGCCAAAGTAGTCTATCTGGTTGTGGATCGTGACATGAGAGTATCAGAAGCAGGTGACAAATCTGCAAGTTTTGATTTTACGAGTTGACCATAGAAGCCCAAGATGACAGTACTACAACAGATAATGCACAATGAACTTTTGCTGGATAATGAATTATAGTATTGTGTCTGATGAAAGCAAAACATAAACTCTAAGGAGGCTGATGTCTTGTATGTTTCATCCAAATGAGTCATCAGTGAGGCGCTGACCTTTCTGTAGGGAAGGGTGGTTTCATGATAAATAGTTCTTTTACTTTTCTCTCTTTAGGGATTACCTTATTTTATGTTAGTATGTTACCATGTCTGCATTAATTCCTTTTTGCTACCTTGCCTCATGAATAGTCTCTGTCTAGATAGTGCCATCCTATTCATGCTAGTTTCATATCAAACTTTTCACATCAATAGCAGTTTCTTTTAAAAAGCTAATGACTATTTTCTACCAGGATGTGTTGATTCTTCCTGGTAGAAAGGCACAAACATGCTCAAGAAAAATAGTTACTGTATTAATAACCCAGAATAGGTGATAGCAAGTTATAAAATCTTATGTCCCTTCTGGGGCTGGAAACCCTGGGATGACACAGCATTGGGTGCACCTCTGGTGATGGCATGCCATTCTGCACAGATCCTATCCAGGCTGAGGTTCAGCAGCTCTGTGCTGCTGGGAATTCTGGGATGGCACAGTACCAGATGAACTTCTGGTGATGGCATGGCATGCTATACAGATCTCATCCATGGTGCAGTTGGCCAGCTCTGTGCTCACCTGCACTTTTCAATAGTGTTGCTCACAATACAGATTCATCAGCCCCAATAGCAATAGGGTTTGGGATGCGGATTTAGCTTTGAAAAGCTAAAAGGTGTATTCAGCAATACACCCTTATCATTAACAAACCTACAGTACTGATATGTACTTGGTTGATCAAAGACACATAGTATTTCAAGTGGACAGAACAGTATACTACACGTGCTTATGATTAAACACACTGATTAGTTACACAATGATTAAATACACATCTCAGCGTTGAGCACTGCCGCCACAGTGCTGAAGGTACGGACTCAACTCGGATCAATGTGATCAAAGTTGAGAGTCCTTTTTTCGAGCACACACAGAGCTTATATATATTTTCTATATCCGTACATGAGCTACATTCCATTGCTGTTGGCTACATGCTCTGTCACGTGTCTTACACATGCCTTATTAATGTTAATGATTGATTAAAGCTACACAGTCACATCATTCCTTATAAGGCAGTTGTTGGCCGTTGCATAGTTTCGTTTCTTGTTCCTGCATAGTTTCGTTTCTTGCTCCTGCATAGTTTCATTTCTCGTTCTTGTCTAGCTATATTAGGGCATCCTATGATTCTATGAACTGTAACTGTAAACTTAAAAAAATTATGTGACACATGGGAGACTAAAGGGGGCATCTATCATAAGCCTATGGTAAAGGCAAGCTGGCCCCAGCTACAAAAAAAACCCCAAAAAACCCAACCAAAAAAAACCCCACCAAAAAAAACCCCTCCACTGAAGTAGATTATCCAGTTCATGAATGGAAATGGTCTGGACGAAACAAATACTCCAGGTATATATGGTGAGAGAACCTAAAATTCCCTTTAAAGCATAGACTATTGGGATCATTGGCAGGAATACAGAGTTCCTTAGACTTGTATTGCCTGAACTAGCAAATAGTCCTGAAATCTCATCTCTCAACCCATTGTGGCATCCATGTTACAACAGGCTTCAAGTGGAAGTAATCAGAGGAAACACAAACATCAGAAGTATATTTGCCCTGTACATAGCACTGTAGAATGGCAGTGATTGATTCTACATGCCTAATTCTGAGGCAATGCTGTAGTCTTTACTATATTTGAGCTGGAAACATTGGCCTGCTTGTGGTGTGCAGGTTTGTTCTGATCCAGAAAGATCCAGTCTGGGGAGATTCGTTGTTATACCCAGAGTAGGATTAAGACACAAACAAGTTCAGGTGCCATAATGAAAATATGTTTAATAGTTATGTCAAAATTTGCAGAGATGCAAGAAAGAGAGAGAGAAAGATGGGGAAAAAAGAAAGGAAAGTAAAGGTGCAATAGTTACCACCATGGAGCTGCGGTGTCCTGTCAGTCCAAATTGACTTCACATCAGGTGGGGAATTTCATTTGATGCTGGTTGTCACATGGTTGTCACAGCTCTTTTGTTGAGGTGTGTCACTCCTCTCTGAGATGCAATCAGGAAACCCGTGATTTTGTGATCAGACAGATGCTCCATCTAGATAGAAGTCACTCAAGATAGCAGTAGTAGCAGGAAGTGCAATGTTTCAGCAATGTTGAGAAACTTCCACTGGTACAAACATCCATTGGCACAGACATCTGTTGGTCCATTGGTGCAGTCATCCATTAAGGCAAAACATCTGTCAAGGCAAAACATCTGTCAAGGCAAAACACCTGTCAGGGCAAACATCTGTTGAGGGACACAGAACTTCACAGGGCTTTATTGTTGCAGTCTTAGGGGCACATCTAAAGATGGTTCCAGTTCTAATACCTATTACTGGCATCCTCAACAGATTCTACATGTGGTCACATTACATGTCCCTTACACAATGTTTGGATCACAGGATTTTGGCTTTCTTCAATATTGGCTGCAACATGTACCACTTGTGTGGAGAGAAGAAACACACTTTACTAGCGCAATTTACTATTTGCATAACTAAAGTCTTAATAGCAAAGTATTGTTATCAGTCTGGTGACAATATCAACAGTAATACTCCAGTTCATATAATTATTACAGAAATACCCCACATTAATTAGCAAACATTTGTTCAGAAACTTCCTAGTACCTCTGCCTGTTCTCTGATGTTAAGACTTGCCTTCAACTCAAGGTCCTTTTATATGCCAAGATGTGTCCTTTACTGTCAGATAGGGAAGGCTTATAATTTTTAAAGGATAATGTTTAAAGGAGCATCCTTATCCTCTTTAAGAATTTAGCAAGCTAGAATAAACACTTTACTGTCCTGAGATGACTCAGTGCCTTATAAGGATAATGTGAGGAAGGGTATTCCATATTCTGTGACCAGCAGAGGTCTCTGAAAAGTCTTATGCTTGTGCAGACATGTTTTGCCAATGCAGCAGATATAAATATGCAGATGCAAAAAGTTATTTTGGTCAAGTTAATGAATATGCAAATATAGGTAGAGACTGTGATTTTCTGTGTATAAATGTATGCTGGAAATCACCTGAAGGTGTGCTTAATTTGTGGATTTTCCACTGAGCACCTGGTGTTGAATTAAGCAGTATCTCTTCTCTAAAGTAATTCATTTCTTTGTGTCTTGATTTAGGCAACAACTCTATGCTCAGATTTTTATTTATATATTTTGTAACATGCACCACATCTTCCTATTTCTTTATTGCTTCACAGTTCACCATTATAACAAAAATCATTATCTGTGGTTTAGTTTATACTATGTTGGATAATTGCTCTCTGTTCTCTTTGTTATACTTAAAACTGGTTTTATCCAGCTTCTAAGGCTGCATTCCTTTAGTGACCAGCAATTCATCACCGGTGATTTTTTTATAACCCTGGGGCCTCTAGTATCATCTGGTGCCTGTACTTTCAAATCCCCTGCTACCATCCTGCATTTATACTCCTCCACCCTTCTAGGTCACAGTTCCCTCTACACAGAATAATGACCTATTTTCACTAACTATAGTTACAGAAATACATCACAAGCACTATGAAAATATAGCACACAATTGCACAAAGCTTACTAAAGTTAAAGTAAGTTAGGTAATGTTATAGGTAATATGATTGTAGGCAACTGGGGTTACAGTTAAACACAGCCTCAGGCAAGGGAAAGACAAGCCCAGACAAAATACTGTTGACACATCTCAGCCCTGAAGCTGTAGAAAACTAAATCACAGCCTCTGGCCTCTGTACCAGCAATGGCAACACCAATTTACCTGGGCTACAAGGCTGCACTGTCAAGATAGATTTTCCTGACAGCATATCCACGAGTTTTACATCCATTGAGATAGAATTCCTTAGTAGTATAGCTCATGTTTTCTCTGATGAAGTTTAACATACTTTAACATATAGTATCTTAATAGTGCTATATGGGTGTAAACTCCTAATAATCTCAGCACACTCCAGTATGGTCTTCTTCTAGTGTTAACAACTAGATACTTTCCTGTTCTAGCAATCTTTAGAATTCACTTTATGTACTAATAGTTAAAGAACACATGCATACAATACTTTCCAACTGTTTGTCCTTAATATGTAATTATGGCATATTACTGGCATGACTTAAAATCTGATTCTCTTCAGGTTATGATACCATGTGCATAGTAATGAAGGACCAAAAACATGAATGCCCAACCACTGTAAAAGCATACCCTTTGGGCAGAAGGCTTTGAAGTATGAATTCAATTTTAGCACAAGCAAAATCTGGGTCACTGTTGGAAATTCAGTGTTAAATGGAAGATGATAAATTGCATGTGCTGCCCTGAAAGTCCATGGGGACAAACTGTGGGCAGGTAATCCCAGCATGCAGGGCTACAAATTATTTTAGAGATCATGAGGGGATAATAGGATGGGTGGTTTGAGATTCAGGTTACCACATGTAGGGAATACAACTCTGGATATCTATTTGAGCCAAAAGGTAGCATAAGTCAGGAAACATGAAAATTATTTCAAATAAGGATCCATGTAAAGAGATTGACAAATGGATGAGCAAGTCTTGGAACCATCCATGGATCAGACATGTGAAAACTCATCAGAGGAACAGGATTAGGAAACTGAAAGAATTGGATGAACCTGGTAGAGAAATTTGCAGGCTGAGGCATGTGATATAATCAGTAACAGCAAATATCAGTGCCCAGCATAAACATGAAGATCAAGAAAACAAGAAAGGGAAAAGATGACAGAGGAATTAACAAGCATGTATTACACAATAACTGGAAACATACCCCACACGTGCTACTTCACAAGTCACTGACTGAGCTGGAGGCTATTGCTTCAAGGGTTTAGTTACAGCAACTAGCCTGGAAGGTCTGAGGATGAAACAGAGGTTTCAAGTGCTGAATGACCTTCAGTCATCATGACTGTACAAGTGGCACATGAAAACCAAGCCACTACAGAAGCATTACAGAAGATAATGAGTAAGAGTGGGAAGGATTGAAATTAACACATATTGCTGATCCTGACAGTTTTAAGAAGCTCCAGTTAATTGGCTTCTGGGATTTCTTCTAAGGCTCTTTTGGAATTAAGATGTTGTTCATTATGCCCTTAATTCCACTAGAAGCTCTGTCAGAGGAAGATATTTTAATCTGGATAACCAAGATGAATCAGGTGTGGTCAAAGATACAAGAGAAAATAAAGTACAAGATTGAAAGAGTAGGAATGATAGAAGTGAAGATGTTCCTCTGAATATATATGTATGCAGAGGTTGCGGATGCAGTTTTGCATTTGAAGTTGTTGAGAGGACACAATTTGCAGAATAATGGTGAAAGTACATCTGTAACTGTAACAGGATGGGTCCTCTGTCAAATCAAATCAATGAAATGCCATCATGAAAAATGAGTATGTGCATCAGAGTTCAAACATATTGACTACTAAGAATATTCTGCTGTTTACATCCCTTACACAGCAATGTTATTCATTACAAGGCAAGGGCTCAGAAGACTGGTGAGGGGTCAAGGACATGGCTTGGTGTGCATCATAAGGTCTCAGTTCACAGAGCAAACATCCTGTCCCTGCTGATAATCATCAGTTCACAGTGACCCCAGCTTCTAATTACTGCAACATTGTATTGTTTGATGTGCAACCATGCGACTGTGAACATACGTAATCTGCTGTCAAAAAGAGTATATTAGTGGAGGCAGGAACAGCCCTGAGCTGAGCCTCACCTGGCCACCTGCCCCAACTGCCTGCTTTTCCCATAGGCAACAGGACAGGGCAGCCAAGATTGTCCCACTGCCCCAGCTGGAGAGCTGGGCAGCACAGCCAGCCCTGACCCCTGGCATCCTGTACTGCTGGGACATTGGCTCCTGAATAGGATCAAGGTCAGGCCCAGTGAGGGGAACCAGGGTCAGACACAGCTACAGGATGCCCAGGCAAGGCCCTGGGGATGTACCAAGGCCAGTCCAGGATACTGACTGTGGGCTGGCACAGCTCAGTGGGTCCATAGTCAGGCAGCGCAGGGCTGTGGGGAGCTAGAGAGGGGCACTACTGTGTTATCGGGGCACAGACTGGCAGCCCAGGGAAGGCTCTGAAATGGGGTCCTGGGCCATGGGCAGGGTAGGAGGAGCCCCTGGGAAGCTAGGTAAGGACACCTGGTACCCTCTGGTCTATGACATGGATGTAGGTAATATGAAAAAAATGGATCTGACTTGACAGCATCTCCCTCACTAGAGAAATCCTGTTTCTTCTAGTGAAAAAAATTTTTCCACCTATCATTTGTGATGATGATGGAAATAATGAGAATGTCTGCTTTCACTGCTCTGAGAATTATAGTGAGCCAGTGCAATAGATCAGTAATGTTGTTTAGGTTTGAAGATTCTGGAAACAACAGTGTTACTGATGGAGGTTTTTGATTAGAAGAAAATGATCATAACCACACCTGGAGAGTTTGTACCTTTGTAACTTGCTAAAAATCAACATAATGTAGAGCAATTACAATGGAATCTTGATGTCTAGATGAGCTGACACACACGAAAAAGCCATGTTATAGACTGAAATTAAAATGAGTGTGGAACCCCAGGACACAGTGCAAATTGAAACCAGGACATGTTTAGGCCATGTTACCTCCATTTCTGAATACCACCACCAATAAGCACTTGCAGTCCTAGTGCCAAAATCCCACCTCTTGTAGTAACTGATTTTTAGATTACAGAATCATACAGTATCTCAAGCTATATGGAACCCTGTCCTGGTTTTGGCGAGGATGGAGTTAATTTCTTTTCTAATAGCAGATTGAATGCATGTTTGGGAGTTAGGATGAAAACAGTGCTGATAACACATGGATGTTTCTAGTTGTTGCCAAGCAATCAAGGACTTCTCAGTTGTTCATATTTTCCCACTAACAAGAAGCGAGGGGACACAGCCAGGACAGGTGACTTGAACTGGCCAAAGGGGTATTCCATACCAATTACATCATGCTCAGCATAAAAGGGGCCTGATGGGGGGAGGAACAGGCAATCTGGTTTTGGGGACTGTCTGGCTTTCGGGACAACTCTGAGCTGAATGGCATGAGTTGTGTGGTTCAGTGAGAAACTGCATTGTATATCACCAGTTTCATACTTTTTTTGCTACAAAGCCCTGTTATTATTGTTATATCTCTTCCTGCTATTCCAGTAAACTATCCTTATCCCAACACGTGAGGTTTTGGTTCCTTGGTTTTGGGGTTTTTTTCCCCTTTCCTTCCCTTTCCCCCCTCACTTTGAGCTGCCCTGGGTTGCAGCTGGCTGTGACAAGCATCTGCCCTGGGCTGGGACACCTCTGAGGCACAAACTCCTTAAGGGCTTTGAGAGAGAAAGACAGGATGAGTCAGCCTCTTGAGTCTCAACTACTGCCTGTTGAAGAATGTTGATATATTGTATTTACTCTAAACTCGAAGAGGGAAATTTTAACTATAAACTATCTTCCTTCATTCATCTATTTATGTATGTGTTTAAATATGCACATTTGCCTTCACAAGTGTGTGTGTCCTATATCACTGGGCCCAAATATGCCCATGTGTACCATCATGTTTTGCATTTATATATATGCCTGTACTTATACACTTTAAGATAATTTATAGTAAGTTAGTGGTCATGTCATTTTCAAATCTGCAATTGTCACTGTTTGGTCATAATATATTTTACTGAATTACTTGTAAATCTTTAGTCAATCACTGAGTGCTGCTAAAAGCCAACCTTTGATTTATCTCATACTATTAATAAATTTTCATCTTCAACAAACAGCTAGCTCATGCTATCCAAAAAGTTTTTGAAGTGGATCCAACAGCAGCTGGACTGCTAAGGCCTTTGTGTTTCCCAGTGTGATACAGGCAATGCTGACATACTGTCGGTAGAATAGTGGCCTCCATTGTTCTTACTCTGAGAGTTGAGTCGGTGACTCCTACTTTTAAAAGTCAGAGTCTAGATTATGATTATTGTATTGTGTACTGATTATTAAGAATTTGACCTGATCTGCAGAAGGGGTACAGGTGACTAGAAAATCTAGTTAACTGACATTTTAGGTAATAGGAAAGCTATGCCAATTGGTAGAAATTCTGTGTAACAATAAGCTATGCTGATTGCTAACATCTTGATATAATAATAACAAGCTCAAATCATAACTGCAAACTTGTGGCCAGTTCTCGCTTTGTCAAGGATCCTTGGAAGATCTGTCACCATAGGATTGGGCCATAACTGGCCTGAAGCCAGCAGGTAACTACAATGGGAAAACAAAAGCACAGTATTGATTCTCTATGTCTCCTAAGACTCATATGGAGGCAAAAGATCACAGTAACTGCTGACTCCGAAATGTTATATATATACAAGGCTCACACAAAATCAGTTTCTTCTCAGCACTGAAGGGGAACTTGGGACATACAGAGAGGATTCAATAGCTGGCATGCCTTCCATCATCTGCCAGTCCCCTTATCCTACATCTCACACTAGCCTGCTTGCAGACACGTGTCCTGATACTTGTTGGAGAGAGCAGTCAGCTCATTTCTAAAGCTTAGTAAAAATTACTTTCCTTGTCCATACAGTCATATCATGAGCTTTGCTCTCCTAACTGCTACTCAGGATACATAACTTCAGATCATAGCCTTCTGATAATTTTGTGATGTGAAATTTATCTTCATTTCCTTATGTTCTTGGAAATCGCTTTAGCTGTGACATGGCTTGGAATGTAGAGTTGTTTGCAAGCAAATCAAGTACTGTAGTGATTACATGTATTTTCTTCACACATTAAGTATCTCTTTCGTCCCATCTACTTAAGTTTTTACTAACTAAAGAACTTTTTTATTTATCAGTTCACAGCTCCTCTCATTGCAGTTAGAGCTCCTCTAACTCCCCTTGAAGTCCCACCTGGTCCAGAACTCACAGTGGGGGGTGAAAAAACTCCACCTTATTTTTCTTAGAAATTGCGATGTGCTTCAAGTAGGTAGCTGCAAAACTTCTCTGGGTGATATATGAGGCCATATAGAAAGGACAAAATAAACACAACCATATGTGTATATTTAAAGGAATAGTTATAAGATTTAAGACAGGTAATCAAATCGTTTAAAGAAACACAGCTAAAGGGGAGGAGGCCTGTTTCTCAAGGACCTACTTGTGGGGTCCTTGCTAAAGGGGATTAGATGGCTAACAAGGGCATAAATAAACACAATCTGAGAAAGTACTGCAAGCTTGCAAGATCAGCACATTGTAGGCAAGGGGTGAAAAGTACATCATGAGGAAGACTTATGACTTTCCTCCCAAGGACGACCGCCCATGATCAGAAGACCCCTGCCCACAATTTTGGAAAGATCTGCGCAAGCACAAAAGACTGATAAGCTAATTAGCATGTGAAGCGAGAGTAGGCGGGTTTAGGTGATGAATATGTATAGGCGACAATAAAATATTCATTGTTTCATTGTATAAATATGGGATGGTTTGCTACCTCAAGCATGCATGTTTGTGGTGGAGCGATCCCCCGTGCATCTGCGCACAATAAACATACCTACTTTATAACTTTTGAGTTATAGTGATATGGGGGGGGGGGCATATAGAAATAGAAAGAATAGCTCACAAGATTTAAGTCACGTAATTGTGTAGCTTAAAGAAACAGATAAGGAGGCCCACAGGAACTGGCTTGTAGGGAGGTAGATTTTGTAGGGAACAATTGTAGGAATTTAGGATTCAGGAAATAGAATGGGAACAGGATAACTTCCATCGCAGAGATGTCAATTATCTCTTTGTTAATGAAGGAACAGATGGCCGGAATACATCCATAGGTCTCCCTATTGGGACATAAATTAGTCCAAATAGATAAGAATACTGCAAGTTGGCAAGATTCTTGCGTTTCAGGCAAGGAAGTTGAAAAGTACATCGTGAGGAAGACTCGGGGCCTTCATCCCATGGACCACCGGAGACCCAGGCCCACCATTTTTTTGAAGGATCTGCGCAAGCGTGAAAGATGATAAACTAATTAGCATACGAGGCAAGGGTAGGCGTGTCAAAGTAATTAATATGTATAGGCATAAAATGAATATTCATTATTATATTGTATAAATACACGGACGGCTTGCTGTGTGGGGTGTGCACATTTGTGGTGGAGCGATCTCCTGTGCACCCAGCGCTGAATAACCATACCTACTTTATAATTTTCGAGTTATAGAGTCTATTTTCCGTACGTCATAGAGTCTATTTCCGTACGTCATGGGGACCTGAGGCAGGCGGGGAAGCAGGCAGGCAGGCAGGCAGGCTGGCGGGCGGGTGAGCGGGAGGGCTCAGTTGGAGGGATTTGAAAAAATGAAGGCTGAATTTGATCTCGCTGCACAGCTCTCTGCCCAGTGAAATCACCGGCAAACTTCCGCTCCCGCCTGCCTAACTAGCCCTCCGCACTGGCCAGCCGCAGCGTCTGAACAACACATCGCTGCTTTCGTACCGCTTCTCGGCTGGATTGGTGCAGCCTAGCCGGCTCGGGCCCTGGAGCTCAGGTCCCCACACCTCAGAAAGCCTGGCCGCAGCAGAGTAAAACGGCGGGAATTGGGGTCAGGGGAATTAGTCCCAGATACTCCGCCTTCTGCATCGCCGAGGGTCCCGCCCCGGGGCGGGCTTTGGCGCCTGCCCTTGTTCGGCGGAGGCAGCACTCTCCTTCTGTCTCACCGGACCTGACGGCTGCTGGCTCCACCTCTGTGCGCGGAAGCCACTGCCTGGCTGCCTGCTTTCGGACTTGGCGAGGGCCGCCGATGGTGAGGAGGAAAGGGAGTGGAGTGGAGCGGAGCGGGCGGCAGTGGGGCCGTGCTTTCCTTCGCCTGGGGTGCCGGGGAGCCCGCGGGTGTGGAGAGCCGTTCGCTAGGCTAGGGAAAGGGAGTCGCCGGCCCGCTGGTAAGGGCCGCACCGCCCATCCTGCGGGGCTCGGTGTGGGTGTCGGAGTCATTTCCTCCCACTGGGCCAGTGGAGTGGTTCCTGGCTCCTCCCGGGGGTACCGGGGAAGGCCGCGGGCTGAGCCGTCCAGGGGCACCGGTAGGCGGGAACCCCTCAGGACCACAGCGGCCTGTCAAGGTGGCTGCGGCCTCTCTCGGGGCGGCCAGCAGTGTCGTCCTGATCGGCCCGGGGTTCTCTGGACAGAGGCGGCGTGTTCGTGGGGTGCAGCGGGTCAGGCACCGTGCCGTGGCCGGCGGGTAGGTAGCTGCTCACCTCGCGGAACCGGTTAACATTTGAGTGCGCTGCGAGTGACTGAGCAAACACGATGAGATCTGCAGGCACGCTTTTCATCTGAGCTGTTCGTCTCCAGAGATATACCCCGTCACCTTAAACAGAAGTTTTATTTGCTGTCTTTCTCCATAAGGTGTGGCAATCCGTGGAGACAGGACGGAAAGAAATACAAGATTAAAAAAATCTCTTGGGGTTGTAGCTTCGCAGTGTGGGGGAAGACAAGGTGTTTTTGAGTCCTCAGTGTTTAAATTCTGTGACAGAAGTCCAGTGTTTTCCTGTGAATTTTACTTCAGCCTTTTAGGTCGGGGTCGCTAGACATGCTAGAGCTCGGTCTTGTGTAAGAGGGACACCTGCAGTTGCGTATTGTGGTTGAACTGACAAACCTGTTCATATAACTGAAGGGGAAAAAAAAAAGGATTTTTAAGAAGTGTCGGTTGCTATTTAAGCTTTGGGTTGTTAATAGTGTAGCTGAAAGGATGACATACTTTATTCAAGGCAAAAGGTGGAAAAGGAAGGTACCCCGTCAATACTTCTTTATCAACTTTTTTTGTATGCTCCAGGACATACACTTAATATAGTCTCGGTGAAAACTAGAGGCATCAACTAGAACATGAGTATGTTTTCCCAGCACTGAATATGCTTCAGAAGCCCATAGGAATGCTGAAGGCTGTTTTCCTAGAAGTTGTTAGGAGGTTGACTCAATGTCTTCTAGGAGCTCTGTGGTAATATCAGGCCGTTCTCTCTCTTAACTAGTCCCCTGGGAAAACTTAAAAATAGAACAAAACAAACCCAGTTCGTTGTAATTCCTGGTAAATATTTTCTAGCTCTTGCATCTGAGAATGATGGGACTAAAACATCAGAAGCTCCTTAACTGGGCTCTTATCACCTGATTTTCTCGAATTAACAGGCCAGTGTCCCAAAACAACACTGATAGAGAAAGCAGGCTTGTGTTAATGATCACTTCTATATTATTGTCTGCAAAATTATTTACTCCTGGTAGCTGTGCCAGTATAAAAGTTCTGTCTCAAAGTAAAGCCTTATGTGCTGGAGTAGTTCTGAAGGTGTTTGTCAGGAACTGTTAGTTCTCTGTCTTAGGGTAGCTTGCTGCAGTGAGTCAGGTGGTGTTACAGAGTAAAAGGATGAAGCTCTCTTTGTAGTTCAAGCTTAAGCAGTATTTTTGTTTCAGGAAAGAGTATATTGGTTGATGCTTTAGCAGAAAAAACAAAACTAGATGATGGCATGCTTTACATCAAGTCTGTTATGGGGGTGTGGTTTTGGTTTCCTGCTTTTAATAGTAGCCAAAACTGTTTCTCCAGTTGGTGTGCCAAGTTTAGAGGAATGTTTGTTTTGTAATTTTGGTTCTGTTTTCTAATTAAAGCAAAGATGCATTTTCACTTCTCCCTTTTCCTAATGTTCTTCAATAAAAATAATTGTACACCAGTAAAATACTATTATCAGCAGGAAGCTGTTCTTCAAACACTGGCTTTTTAAAAGCCAGCACATTTTCTGTAAGCAAACATGTCTTGGTAGTAGTATTTTTATATCTGTTTCTAAAAACGACATAAAGCAATGTTTTCTAGCTGTTTTGTTTGCCTTTTTTTTTTTTTTTTTTGAGAAGGGGCTGCTTGTGTTCTCTTATTCATCTCTGATGAAGTTGAGGTGTGATGGTGCACCTGGCCTGTTGTGGTGTGTGTTGCTCAGCCAGTTCTTGCTAGGCCTCTTGATCATAGTAAGCAGCTCAGATAGTCCATTATGGCCACCTGAGCCACCACCTGTGTCTATTGACTTCTGACTGTGGAGTAGAAACAAGGGAAGTGGTTTCTTAAATCTTGTATGGGCTAAGCTGGCTTGCTTTCATTTACAGCAACCATGACCAACTAATCAGTGGGCTCGAGTTTATCACAGTACTCATGGTCTCTCCTGGTCCTAATCAGTACAGTAATTAACCTGTTAGTTTGATGTTGATGACTAATAATCAAAAAATGGGTGCAAAATACTCCCTACCCACCTGATTTAAAAGGGGTTAGGAGGGAAGGCTGAAATCATCAAAGCAAGAGTGAATGTAGCAGGAAGGTACAAAGGTCCTATTTGGCTGTCTTAATTCCTAGAGTAGCTTATGCTTTCCTAAGACTAAGAGGGCTTGTGAAAAACTATAGAGCCTGTTGGTGACTCTTAAGAAGAGGGAAGGAGGGGAAAAACAGGGGAAAAATAGTGAAAATACATGTTATGATTGTTAGTATTAGGTGATTCGTGAACTGATTCAGGGCACTAATCAAAACTGCTGCTTCACAGCAAATTTGACTTCAAAACTTGCCAGGAGATCTTCTGATGTGTTATTAGTAATCAGGGATGTTGGAGACTGTCCAGTGGTACAAGATACTGCTGCTTCAGTAAAAGTAGCACTTGCAGCTTAATGACTATTATCCCTTGTAGGAGCACGGACCAGTGAGGAACTCCTGTTCTTCCAGTGGGTGCTACATGTCTGTGTGAAGAGGGGGACTAACAAGATTGTGACGTAAGTGGTCTTACATTATTTTAAACAAAGCGGAAGTGCGGGAGCTGTTTTACTATGTATAGTCTGGTTCATCCTGAATCCACCATACGTAGCAGCATCACTGAAACTAAAAATGTAGAAATAGGGAAGAAAATGGGGTTGAGGGAAAATGTAAACTTCTCAGTCTGGCTTAGCTTTGAGATAACTTTGAATAGCAATACTTAATACTGTTACAGCTGACATACGGAAATAGACTTTCTAACTCGGAAGTTATAAAGTAGGTATGTTTATTGCACGCAGATGCATGGGGGGATCACTCCGCCACAAGCGTGCATACCCGACGTAGCAAAACCGTCCCATATTTATACAATGAAACAATGTATATTCAATTAACACATACACATATTCATTACCTAAACCCCGCCTACTCCTGCTTCACATGCTAATTAGCTTATCAGTTGTTCGCTTGCGTAGATCCTTCCAAAGATTGTGGTCTAATGTCTTTGGAATATGACCGGTGGTGCACCTTATCTGGAATGCGATGTTTTCCGCAAGCTTGCCGTGTTCTCATCGGTCTGAGCTAATTTGTGTCCTTGTTAACCATCTGTTTTCCTCTAGTAAGGAGACCTATGGACGTAATTCATGTCCTTGTTAGTCATCTGTTTTTCTTCAGCAAGGAAATAAATGATGTGTCTGTGGTGGATGTCATCCCACCCTCGAATTCTTGCTCTTTATCTTTTCCTCGAGATAGTGTGAGACTTTCACAAGTAAGCCCTTTGTTACGAAAAGAAAAACAGACTTCCTCCTCCATAAGTTGTTTTATATGGTTACCTGACTAAGTTCTAAGAGCTACTTTCTATAACTACATATAGAGTTGTAATTCTATGCCCCCGTATCACAGCCACAGTTTTTCAGAGGGCCCTGGGATTTTCTTACTGCTTACACAAAAAAGGCTGTAGGATTTTCCACTTAGAGGAATTGCAAGGAAGGCCATTTAGTGAATGGAAGTGTTGATAGTGTAACTTATGCTATACAGGAAACTTGACATGTTGACAGAGAAGTAAGTATAGCTGTGATAATGTCTTTCTTGAAAACACTCTTGTGACCGTGAGGCTAGTAATATTCCTTATTTCTGGTATAAATGATCTCCATAAAATGTATGTATACCAAAGAACTCTTCCACTATATGCTGGTGAAAGATTGCTATAATTCTGTGACTGAAATTTGGTTAAATTTTTAATTTGCACTTCAGTCAGTATTCTATACACAGATTGCAAACTTTACTTCAATTAGTAGTCATTAGGTGTTGAATCACCCGAGAGCACTATTTTTATAGTGAAGTACAATTACTGAAGATGTAAGAAAGTTCTTTGAATTTGCCTTAAAATATGGAGGGAGGCTTGGAAAATCTTAAGAGATTGAAGCACATTTTATGGTTGCTCTGTGTTTCACAGTAGCTTCCATAAAGTGTTACTGTAATGGGAGTGTACAGCCCCTTAACCAAACTAGCGGTGGTTTGGTACAGGCTTCAGAGGAGGTAAAGGCCTGAGCTGTAGCTGGCCAAGAGCTCTAGAGCGGAATGACACATTAAACATAAATCATCTGAGTTTGGAACACTGATCATGTGATTAGTTGTCATGATCCACAACTAGATAGACTAATTTGGCAGAGGTTAAACCCCCTTGTGTTGCGACTGACCTCAGATTGCTCTGGGTGGTTGGGCTAAACTTCTGGGTAAGCTCCAATCAAGTGCTTTTATTGTGATCAGGTCTTCGCGTTCTTGGGAACAGAATTAAAACTCAAAATGGAGTCAAATGCCAAGTGTCTTTATTTGGCCCACAAGTGTGCACGAGAAAGGAGGAGGGGAAGAAAGAGGTAAAAGAGTGGAAGAGAGGGATACTATAATAGCTGATGTTCTGTCAGTCCAATGTCATCAGGTCTGGTGGGGAAAACTTCTCCCCATCTTTGGTTCTGCCTATTTATGTTGCTGTCTTATTGCATAGTAGGTAAGTCCTTGGTATAGCCATGCTTTCCACCTGGTGGTGGGACGCATGCCCATTGCTGTCTCCAGAGGCTTCTCAAAAATTCAGGAGGGAATGAGCCCCTCCATACTTTGTCCTTCAGTTGACCCTGGGTCCAGGTATGTGTTTCTGATGGGTGGGATTCACTTGGTTGCTTTGGGGATGAGGTTTTATGATGACTGAGAGAGAAGGAAGCGGGGTACAGTTCTGTCTGCAGTTGTTAAGGCATATGGGGAGGTAAAAGCTTCTGCAGTTTGGACTGTGGATTATACAGCTCAAATTTATTTAAATTCATCAGGTGACACAGTAAAAATTGCATATTAGTGACATGTTGGATCAATTGAATAAAATGTGGGATAACACATGATAAAAACAATGTAGCTAAACCATGCAGCAAGTACAATAAGATTCATTTCACCCAATGACTTCCTGGAAGCCAGGAAAACATCAATGTTCCAGCCTTCCCACATTTGGGCAGGGACGTGGGCTAACTGGCTGTAATTTTACAACCATGCCATTGTCATCAATTTTTAAAGAGCAATTAAAGACGTTTAACTTTCCACAGACCCTGCCTTCTTCAGCTAGTCAGGTCAAGACCTGTATAATGTTCCTAAGTTGCAGTTTGCTTTTGTATTGTTAGATCTGTTAATAAATAGGTCAAGGGCCTCAGCTGTTTGATTAGTAATGATCTCTAGCCTGGCTTGCAACTGGATAATGTCATTGAGGTGGTAGATAGGCTCTTGAGCACTACTAATCCATTCATTAGGATTCGAAGTTGCAGGTCTATAGTGTTGTTGGGAAGTCCACATGTCTTCACCCCAGGATTGGATGCTCCTATCAGTGAGAGAAGTATCAATTATAGATAGTTTTTCCCACTTTAAATTGTCTTATATTTGATTATCTAAATAATCTTCACCTGTTTCCAGCTGTAAAAAAAAACAAACAAAAAAACAAGGGATAAATCACCCTAATGTAACTGGCTCCTGACCAGTTTACTGGCAGTGATTTGTGTGTGTTTTCCACATATCCACTAGTGTCCCTTGTGGGCCACCAGCCCATTAGCAAAGGATCCGCTTCAATGTTCCACATGAAGAGAAGGGTCAAAATAAGGAGTGGGTTCTAACCCAAATGGGGAACTGTCAGCACAACAGTGTAGCGATGCCATTTTGGTGTTTTCACAGCAGGTTCTCTGAACATAAATTTCCCCACATTGTCCTCCAATGGGACCAATTTATCTCGTTACAGTTTTTACAGTTATAAGCTCCTGCTTTTTGGTCCCAAATACAGTCATGGCCTACAGTGTTGCCTCAGCTCTTAGGTGTAAGAGACCAAAGTTGGGGAAATACATTCATGTATTCCTCATTATTGACCCAGGCATACATATATATGAGTTCATTCTCTTCATATGGTTCTTCCCCCACATGAATTGTTATACTTACGTTTTGATATGTGCATTTGCATGTACTATTACATGTGCAGATGGCAAGGGCCAGCTGTTTGTGTTCTAGCCAAACAATATTTACCTTTTTCTGGAAATTGTATGGTGAATCACAGAATTTCCCAGGTTTTGTTCCCTTTTGTCTCACTGTATCTGTTCACTAATAATTTTGTTAGCAAGGATATAGCTGCCCAAGTCCAACTTGATAGACCTCTGCAAATCCAGCATTTTGTGAGATTGTAAACGTGTTACTTGTTCAGCCAATTGTATGAAGGAATTCTTTATATTCTTTTCATCTCTAAAGTCTTGGAGGGGAGAGCTGATCATTCAAGAGGTGGTGGTCCATACAATGCACCAAAACAGCAAAGTTGTCATTTTGCTCTGCAAATCCAGTCCAAGTTTACAGGGATTACAAAAATACAAATGGTTAAAATTATGTGTCGGTCTTCTCACGTTCAGTCTTGTTCCCACAGGGATTTCCTGTGAAATGAAGTATTGATGGATGTCCTTTTCCCCGGTCATCTTTAGCTTTCCAAGCCTATTAAGGGTTTCTTTTAAGGCTAGTAGGAGGGTTATGGTTCCAATGGTCAGCATTTTGGGAGTGCTAGGAGCTTGGTGTTTTGTGATTAAAGCTGGGGGTTTGGGACAAAGGGTGTTTAGTTTAGGGCATCTATTTATTCCCCAGTGATTAGTGAGTTGGGTAGCTGCATCCCAGAGGCGTTCTGCCCAGCGTAGTTTATGAGTTTTACAAATAATTTTAAAACCATTACTTTGTTCCACCATCCCATTAGCTTTGGGGTAATATTGGGTATGAAATATCCATTTGATTCCTTCTTCCTTTGCCCACTCCTGAGCTTGGCAGCACTCAAGTGATTGTCTGATTGAGCAGAGCTTGGTTTTGAGAGAAAGTTAAATCTTTCAGGGCCTGCACTCCCATTGCTCATGGAATTGCTTTGGCTTGGAGTAGACCAGAAATTATTTCCATGCACACTAATACATATTGTTTCCCCTCCAACTTCTGGAGGTGCCCAGTATAGCCAACTTCCCAGAGGGTATCTTTATCTCTTAAATGGAGGGATTGCTCTAACACATTGTTCACAAGCTGAGATACAGGTCCAGCAAGCTTCCTGAGTGGCACGACACACCACCCCCTGGCATGTGTCTCCTTGCAGACCGTCTATGGCCACATTTAATATGCAGACACTCCAGGGGCCTATCTCAGTTTTCTCTTAGTTGGCCCTCCTGCAGAGGGGCAATTCTAGCCGTCTTGTCCATATTACTCCACTTGCTCACCGGAGTGTCCCCTTCCTGGTGGGAGGATACCCATGCTATTGCAAAATCCCCTTGTCTAACAATATCTAAGATTTTTTTCCATGCTGGCATCCAATTCGCCTCCCAGTTGTTCTGTTCCCAAAAAGGGAGCCATTCCATGCACCACTTGAACACTGCAAATGTGTCAGTATAAATGTACACCTGAGTTCCAGCTTTTTCCTTGCTATTGCTGCTACTAATTCTCCCACTTGAGCACTACCCTCGCCTTTGGCAATTATTTCCCTTTTAGTATGCACACTGATGGCTGCAGCCTGATATTTCCACGGTTTGCCCTCTCATTTAGCAGAAGTGTCTGTAAACCACATGTTTCACAGCTTCACAGAAAATGGTAGGTCAATCTTGACAACGGAAAGGGGAGTGGTATCCTTCTCTTCCTGTATGTTTAACACTTCAGGGGTGCCTTCAGTGATTGTAAAAACACTGCAGTAATGTTTGATTTTTAGCATACTGTTTCCCACAGTATGTCTAGGTGCCACCCCATTGGAGGATGGGGTCCCTGCTAGCACAGGCTTGATTACCTTAAAGGGTCCCTTTAGGGCTATAGGTTATTGCTGTATGGTTTTCTCAGCTTCTCTAAGAGCTAATCGTACCACAAACAAAACATTTTGCCAGCTAGAGTATCTCTTTTCAGCGTGCTTGAAGCTCCTAGACCAAAACCCAATTGGTTGAGTACGTCCTTCCGGTCCCCTCTGTCAGAATTTGATTGACAATCTTGAATGTGCAAACCCCCGTTCATTCTGAACTGCATCAGTGAGGTGGATTGGGTCCACAGCTTGATGGGTGCTAGCATCAAACACTAAAAGCTACAGTGCTGTGTTGTGGGCTGAAGTCCAGTCCCACGTTACTCTTTTGCAGCAAGTCATGTAAGGGATGTGCAAGTATTGCGAAGTCTGGGATATATTTCCTCCAAAAGACCAATAACCTCAGGGTGCACTGCAGCCCTTTTTTGTTTTCTGGGATTTTTATCTGGTCTGGTGCTAAGAGGGTGTCTTGAGGAATACAAACTGACCCTCCTTTCCACCAGATGCCTAAGAATTTAACTTCACTTATGGGAATCTGTATCTTTCCTGTGGGTGTCTGAAGGCCTATTTTCTCCAGGTGATTAATAATCCTGGCCTGAATAGTCTATACTGAAGCTGTAATATGTCCCCCTATTAAGATGCCATCAATATAGTGATAGACTTTGACCACATCTTCTAATTGGGATTGCTGCCAATTCCTGTGTTAGGGCATAGTGAGCCAGGGTAGGCAGGTGCTTATAGCCCTGAAGCAAGCAGGTAAAAGTGTATTACTGTCACTTCCAAACAAAAGCAAATTGGTCTTAGTCACTTTCTTGGAGTGGAACCATAAGAACCATGCCTTTCACAGAGTTGGCCTGTTCCTGAATGGTTGCAATTAATTTGGCTACAATAGGTACAGCTGCATTCTGGGGACCTGATGCCAAAAGTTAATGGTCAATCACCACTTCCATTAGGTTTGCATATTGGCTGCACTGGTGAATTATACGGAGAGAGGGTAGACACTGGGATTCCCTGTTGTTTGAGCTCCTCCATCACCCGGGCTGTCTTGTCTCTGGTAGTGGATAGGATTTCATGTAAACAGTCTTGTAAGGGGAAAGGGCAGGCACTGTTTGTATTAGGTGCACTTCTGCTGAGGATGTTTTGATTAATTGCCTGATCTAGGGAGTGCCACAAGACCACGAATTCCTCTGGGTGTCATGCCACTGACTCCCTTTCAGCACATCTATACCCAAAAGAGTTGCCTGAAAAGGTCCTATGGCCACCATGGTATTAATGTGGGGTTCCTCCCCTGGCAGCCATAATATCACCGAAGTCACAGGCATTGACTGCATTTTCCCCAGGGTGTTCAAAATCATTAGATTTCTGAATGGGGTCGAGATCTCACACCATTCTGCCTCAGTCTGCATTAACATGGTAATTTGTGTCCCAGTGTGAATCAGAAAGGTTACTGGTCTTCTCCTTAACCCTATAGCAACAGTGTTGCATTCATGGTGACCTGTCTTACAAACATCTATTCTCTGCACCCCCTGCCTGCCCTCACCTTCAGGGAGCAGAGAGTCTAGTTTCTCACCAGCTCCTCCTTAAAGTTGATCAGGGATGGAGCCTCAGGAATTAGTCCAAGAGTAGTCTTTCTCCCTGGCCATTTTTGTACTAATTTGTCTAATTTTTGGATTGGGAGTCCTGGTTTTGGTCAGGATGGAGTTAACTTCGTTTGTAGCAGCAGATGGAATGCTGTGTTTGAGAGTTAAAATGAAAGCAGTGCTGATAACACCCTGATGTTTTTAGTTGCTGTCAGACAGTCAAGGACTTTCTCAGCTCTTCATGAGAAAGGAGGGGCGAAGCCAGGACAGGTGCCCAAACTGACCAAAGAGAGTATTCCATGCCAGTTACGTCCTGCCCAGGATATTGGGGGCTGACGGGAGGAAGGCCTAGGGCGGCTCTTAGGGGACGGTTGGGTTCCAGGACAGCTCTGGGTGGCACGGCCTGAGTTGTGGGTTCAGTGAGAAACTGCATTGTGTATCAACAGCTTCATATATTTTTGCTCTAAAGTCCTGTTAGCATTGTTATATTTTATCTTTCTGTTACCTTAGTAAACTATCCTTATCCCAACCCACGGGCCTCTTAGTTTCTTGGTTTTGGGGTTATTTGCCCCTTCCTTTTCCCTTCCCTTGCCTCTCACCCCCCCCTTCCCTCTTTCCCTGCTCTTTTCCTTTAAGGAGCAGGCAGCTGCGTGGATCTCGGCTCTCAGCCAGGGTTAAACCATGAGACCACTCCAGAGATATTTCTATATTTTCTTCTTATATTGTTGCAGACCCGACTATAAGAAATACATTTGGTTTGTTGTCTACAGTTGTCTTCCCTTGGCAGGCACTGCAAATCAGCATTCAGATCACAGCCCTGCATGACAGGAGTTCAGCTGCAGCTGAGAGCAATTCAGTTGTATTTGCAGCATATATTGTTTCTACAGAATGCATTTGAACTACAGGGTTTATTCAATTTAGCACAAATACAGCAAAATATAACGTATCCAAAGATATTTAAGGTAATTGCATTGCTCCAAATACCAACTCATTGCAAATTGGAATGAGCAGTTTGTCTTGCAAGGTAACAGAACCTGCATATGCAGGGTAACGTTTTGTAGACTGGGACTCCTGTCTTCCAAAGGCCATAACGGCCTGTAGAGTCTTGGTCTCAAATCAGCTGCTTTGAGAAACCAAACATTGTGCTCAGATGGCATCCACCTTTGATAAGCCTGGACACTGTCCCTGCAAGGGCAGCCCCTTTTCAGTAGCCATGCTGATAAACAAGATATTGCTCTTTTCTGATAAAGGAACAGTGACAGACAAGCAGGGCCCAGTGAAAACAGAGTCCCTTCTTGTGAAAGTCCGTATAAGGCTACTGAATGGGGTCATCACTCCATGAGCCCAGTTGGGGGAGTGTCAAATGACCACCTGGGACCTCCATTCCCCACTGATTCATTTCCAGAACACTCTACAACTGAACATTGAGTTTGTAAAAGATATGCTAGGTACCCTCCCCTGAAGGATGGGGACAGGTAACATAAAAGGTGCAAGTTCTGAATGTCTGGTGTGCGCTCACCATCCAAGGACCACAACTTCATGCAGATCTACACTGGATCCCTGGTTGATGATGTCTTCTCAATGTCTTTCTCAATCTCTCTCTCTTTCTTTCAATTTTTAACCTTGTTCTTGGCACCGAAGAGTAACAGCGTTTCTAATTTTGCTGAGTTCTACTAATTGTAATTCATTGCTCTGAGAATATAACATGGTTGAGTGTGTTTGGTTTTTTTTTTCCCAGGCTTTGTAATCCTACTCAGTTTTAAGTGAAGTTGTGCCTTGCTTGGACCTCCTGGGTAATTGTGTTACTCCTAGGTACCACACAGAGGATTACAGAAGCTAATCTCACTAGAGGGGTTGTTAAAAGATATTACCTTCTTAGGTTAGCCCAGCCCCTGAGGCAGGTATAAAAGGTTAACATTACGTGTACCCATCTGCTGGGACCAGACAGATTGGTTTGAGAGAAGGACTGGATCCAGCTACTTTTTTTTTTTTTTTTTTTCAGTTTTTCTTCCCCCCCTTTTCACCCTTTGATTGAATGCTTGGCTGCATGGACTTCTTGTCTGCTGGCTGATGTCAGCCTACCACAAACCCTGCTACACCTACACCAGAGGAGTTGAGCTTCCATGGACTTTTCCCGATATGTAACTGGGGGGAGGCCAGCCTTATGCTGGCTGTCACACTGGTAAACATGAGGTTTTGCTTACCATAGATCAGATCAGTGTACAACACTAGCTTTCCTCCTTCCTAGTGGGCCTGGATGAAGTAAACTTCAATGCTTTAGAAAATCAGTGAGTTCTTCTCACTACTCTGTTTCTCCAGTGCATAGAGGATATTCCACAGTTGGATTTGATGTGTTGAATTTGTATAACTAGTCTCCTGGTGCCAGTATTATGTGAGTTAAATGCTCAAATATTCCTCGCCATCATTCTTTTCATCTCCTGTTGCTGGCTACTTCCTCATGATACTTTGGGGTTATTGATGCTATTAATATTCAGGTGAATATTATTTACTTCTTTCCACTAATTATGTTTAAGGTCAGTCTGTTAGCAGGAGCGAATGTATAAGAGTGTTACCTAGTGGAGGTTAGGGACCATGACTATGCAAATAGTAGTGATATTTATTGGTTTTTTTACCCCAAGCACTATGGTGTACAATTGCAGTAACAGGTGTTTTTGCACAGTAATGTATCGTTATGATAGACTATAGTAGAGAACTATTTTGTTCATGTAGTTCATTCAAGATTGAAGCAATTTATTAAGACCATGTAGTTACTGCCAGTCACTCAACTGTATCTTCAGAAGGAAGTCTGGTAATGTAACAGATAAACCACAAAATGTGACACTTGAAAAATGTTAAGCGTCTACAGTTTCTGGAAGTACCTACTGTTTCTAGACACCCTTCTTTTACCCCAGAAACTTCTAATACTTCTGTGATATGCCTTCCCCTTTCTCCACCTTTCCTTGTATGGGTTACAAGCACTAGCTGTTTTCTTGCACACACCTTCTGTGGTAGATAGGGTTGCCTCAGCTTTATGTGAGCGTTTTCTGTTCTCTATAACCTGCTGATCCCTGTGCTCATGAGTTGGTGTTCCATGAATTTGCATGTATACAGCTGTAAGGCTCTGATAAGAAGTGAATGTTGAAAACACCTGTATTGATGTGGGCAGGGACGGGATGATGACAAGGGAGGGAGTGTTGACCAAAAATGAAACCTGTGGAGGCAGGATGCTGTCTTGTGAACCAACTCCTGAAACATGCAGACAAAGATCATCTGTCTTCTGCACATGTGTGCCTGTGAAAGTTCATCACTTGAACCCCACAACCCATTGACTTATTTCTAGAACACTTCTGAACATTCCTGAGTGCATACTGCCCTGCTCGGTGGCGATGGACTGCTGCCTATGGGGCGACCACATTGTGTTATAAAAAGGGTGTCTTGGTTTTGTGTAGGACAGAGTGAATTTTCACAAGGAGCCAGCACAAGTGAGCCAAACTGGCTAAGGGTGTTTTCTATATCACATGACATCATGTTCCCCCATAAAAGGGGCTGGTCAGGAAGGACTGGCTCTTGGATGGGTCTGAGTGTGGGCTGAGCACCTGGTCATTCATTGGGTGGGTTAAGTGCTTTGTTTTATCACTGTTTGTGTATTCTGCCACATATCCTGTTGTTGTTTCCCTCTCCCTGTGCTGTGTCAGTGAACTCCCCTTATCCCAGCCCCTGCCATTGCTTTGTCTATTTCTCTTCCCTGGCTGCTCCTGGAGGTGTGAGTGAGCCACACATAGCGCTCAGCTGCTGGCTGGGGCTAAACCATGACAAAGGGGAAACACAAGTTTTTGGCATGTGCCCACCACCTGAGGACTACAACCATGAGCAGCAAACATTGCTGGATCCAAGGGTGGTGATATCTTTTTTCTTCCCTCTCTTTCTCTACCACTCACTTTGTGTCCAGCTTCATTTAGAGGTTTTGGTAAGCCATTATTTCTTGTAGTTCTTCTGAGTTTTAAGTGTTGTTATAACTTTTTCTAAGCTGCTATCTTTTAGTTTTAAGTAAATTTTAGTAAAATCTGAGTTTTAAGTAAATTTGTGATTTGAACCTCTCGAGTAATTGTAATTACTTCTGACTACTGCACAGAGAATTAAAAAGTTAACCTCACCCACCAAGTGGATCAGGACAACAGTGCTCATCAAATAAAACACTGATATGTTATCAACATTATTCTCATCCTAAATCCAAAGCAGAGCACTATACCAGCTACTAGGAAGAAAATTAACACTATCCTAGCTGGGACCAGAACTCTCGACTTCATTGAGATGGCCTGAATTCCCCTAAAAATGGCCAAAATTCTGTGTCTCCACAGTGATTCAGGGACCTTACAGAAGATAAAGGCGGGAGGTATGCCTAAAACTATTTGGTAGAGAAGTTAAGTTTAAGCTTTTTAGGCACACAAAAGACTTGTTGAAGATCAGTGCTGTTACTCCTATGTTTAGTGCCATTTCCTTTCTATGAACAATCAAAGAAAAACTTGCAGTAGCCTGTGAGGTAGTTGCTGATGATTTCTGAGTCTTGTGGCCAAGGTGAGAAAGTAGTAGGTGAAGGAGTGAAGCAGGCATGTGTGAGGAATAGTGTTCTCTGTCTTTCAGAGCCTTACACTGATCTCAAATGCTCTTCCTAAGACAAGCACTTTCTGCCAAATACCACTTTTTAAAGTAGCATGTGGTGTTGTATTAAAGTTATAATAATTTTAAGGTTGTGATCACAGTTGAAATCATAGGGTTTTTTAATACAGCTAATAATGATGATGAACTAAATTTGTACTAATTTTTATAGCCTTGACAGTGAAATTAATTGAGTTTTACTCCTAGATAAGTTGTGTGTTGCACACAGTCAGTTTCTTCTATTCAGCAAGAATTTTACAGTTGCTACTAGTTGGCATTTTAGTCTTGTTTACGTGTCTCAAATCATGTTTCTGGAACATAGAAATGTCTTAAATTTCATCAGCAGTTATTTAATTCAAGGGCATGATTATGTTATCCTCTGATTGCTTTTCAGGAGATAACTAGTATAACATTAGCAGTCTGAAATCTTTAGCTTGGATGCAAAAGCCTGCTTTATCATCTAAGATTCCTGAATCACTGTAAGTATTGACTTAATCCTGTTGTTGATCTTTCTTAGGAATTTCAGATGTGACTTTGTTTTCCTGTTTTCTTCTGTGATTGGTGTTCTTTGAGAGCAGAGGAGTAAAAGAGTGAAGGAAGATAGAACTATCTCTGAATCTTTAAAGCACCTGGGAACTTTTAATTTTGTGGCTCTTATAGGCTAGACCTGAGTGATTCTTCCAATCCCCAAGTTTGAAATCAGGTGAGTCTTAATCTGAAAGATCCCATGAAAGAATATCAGTAGCCTTAGGTGATCTCGGAGAAATGACGTGAAACATTTTGTTGAAAAATTGTCTTTAACAGCCTGCACAAAGCAAGTTATTCTGTCCTAGGTGAGTTTGACCATACTGTGGTAACTTAACTGAGATGCTGACAGCATTTGTATTTGTAGCTTGTTCTAGGTCTTCTGTGCTTTTCCATTTTGAAGACTGAAATAGTGTTTGAATTTAAAGATGTCTCTCACAGTAACTTTCTAGAAGTTACGTGCTCATGCACTTGCAGAGGTGTACTTACTGCAGTAGCAGAGGTGATGTCATCTTCATGCTGAGGAAGAACAGAATTAGGGGTGGTTTGATTGTACATGTGCTGTTAACCAGAGTCAGGGACTCGTGTTTCTCAAAAGTTAGTAAGTGCCCACAGTATCAGGGAAGAGCAAATGACATGTGCAATAAAAACAAGTGGGCCACATTATTGGGAGCTCTTTACTGAACCCAAACGAATTTTTTCCTTTCTTTTGTTGTACTTGAAGGTGTAATTGAAGTCCAGTCATCTTGTGTGAAAACTGATCTATATTACATTCTGTAAGTGCTTCTTATGCTCAGCTCTTAAGTATTGCTTATTTTATCTTGTTACACAAATATATTGGAGCTTTTCCATCATTTTTGGATGAGAAGGTAAATATAGCAATCTGTTGTTAAATTAAAAAAATGTAATGACAATACAAGTAGTGGAATGATGTGAGGATTTTGTTATTCATTAGGTAGTCAGTAGAACTTTTGCTCTATCTTTTTGTACCTTATATTCTTGGAAATAATTTAAGCAACTTGACAACGGCAATGCCTATGCGATGCGCCAATGGAGTTGTTCTTTCACACAGTAATTTAGGTTCAACAGTTCTGTTCACGAGGCATTCTGTCATTTAATGGTAAGTGAAGTAGGTTTTGATTGAAAGATTTAAGGTTTGATTTTATTTTTTAGCATTTTGGCTTTTGCTGAAGAAATCAAGAAAAGATGGACTGGAATGGAAGACCACTCCAGAATACTGATGCAGAGAAGAACCTGCAAAGTGAAGAAGCATGTTACGCTCAGTTGTTCTCTAATGCAAATACTTTTCCTCAGACAAATGCCTATTCATCTAAAAACGCATGCACTTACGCTGTTAATAACCAAATGGTGTATCTGCCAACTAGCAGTGTAACCTTCCCTCTTGTAAATGCTGAAGGATTCAAAACTTCTGATCAGGCTTTACCAGGAGCATCTGTAGCTGGTAATGATATTTTTCTTTCAAAATACCCGGCTGATCGACATCCACCATCCATCATCCACCATCCACCAGTAGTTCCAAGCCAGACATCACATTTACAGGCAGAGATAAGTCAGACTTCTTGGCCAAACTCTAATTCCTACATTTTTTCCCATAGACAGTTACGTCCCCTGTCCTCTCAAATGAATGCTGGAAATAATGTGAGGAATGGAATTCAGGAACCTCAGTATGTCACCACAAATAGTTACACTGTGCGGCCACAATTACCACAGCATAATTCTGTGAGAACGCCAACATTATATCAGAGTAATGTTAATTCCCAGAATAATTCTATGTGTCTTGGTACATCTGGACAGCATGTTCAAAACCAAATATATCATCCCAACACTCAGTATAAAGCTCTACTCTCACAGCATCAAAATACTGCAGGAAATGTACAGCTGCTACAATATCAACCAAGTCAGATGCAATCAGAGCTTCCTAGCAGATGTTCTGCACCATCTTTGTTGCCTGCCAACTGTGATTCAGGAGCTGCAGCACCATCTTCAATAGGTGTACCACAGGCAGTTCAAAATGTGGCTAATGGATACACTGTTAACCAACAGAGGTGCCCATTGGATCAAAAAAATGCTTCTGGTTTTAACAGTGTTCAGCAACACTGTCAGAAACCACAATCTGGAAAAGTCAGCCAATCAATTAGGAATGTCTGCAATTCAAATGGAAATGAGACAGCAAATCAGCCTTTTAATGGAATGTCTGTGCCATCTCCTGGCATTTCCAAAGAACTGTATGATGTTCTGCAAGAAATGGAAACTCTTTATTCAGTGTCTGCTTCAAAGCCACTGAGTGATCCTGCTAGGGTTCCAAAAAGCCAGGCTAGTAGTGTAATGACCGAGCCTGTTAATTCTCCTGTTTCTTCAGCAGCAGCAGATGGAAGAACAATTGCAAAGAACAGACTAGCTTGGGAAGCTCAAAGGCTGCTCACTCTGAAAAAAAAATGTGCCCTTCTTGAAAGGATGCATCATTATAAAAAAAAACTCTTAGCTTCAGGACATGACAAAGGTACTCCCCTGCTTCCTCCAGATTATCAGGATACTCCTGCTAGTTGTTTTCAACAGGTGACCAACAAAAATGTACCACCTTCCCTGTCTACAGCAGTGAGGACAGAGTGTCCGATATTTAATTCTTCTCCTGAAGAAAGAAATGACAAAAATGTAGCCAGTGCTGATAACAGAAAATTAGAGGTGACTCAAAGTAACCCTCAGGTGGAGCAGGGAAGCCTTTCATCAATCTCCACTCCTATCCCCTCTCAGAGCAAACTCTCAGCTCAATTAAATGACCCTGAGAGCGCTCCCATCTCAGCACAAAGGGATGTATGTGCCTCAGCCTCTTCTCAAAAAACTGTGACATCTTTGAACAGTGCTTCAAGTTTTAGTCAAGTGGATAGTTCTATCAAAACTGCATCAAAGAGTGTGCCCAAGAATTCATCACTTCTTCTGTTTTTGAGTAGCACAAATATATTGAAAGAGAAGACAGCTGGTGCTGCTGCTGATGGAATAGTGGCTGATCTCCAGTGTAGTGAAAAAACACCAGTAGATACATCTGTTTCAGGGAGAAGCTTACTAAAAGACACTAATGAGAAGAAGGTAGAAAGTTTGAATGGTGAGCAGGCATTTATGGTTCACACAAAATTACCTGTATATGATACAGCTGCATCTAATGAAGTTAAAGTCCAGAGTGATGTGCCTCAGAGAAAAACACCATATCCTAAAAATACATGTTTTAAACAGAGCAATGGCAATTACTCCATGGAAGTGCTAACTGCATGCCTGGGCTTGTGGAAAAAGCATCCTTCGGAATCTGGAAGTGTTCAAAATAGCCAGTCAAATGAAAGCCCCACAGCAAATCTGATTTCACCTTCTAGCCAAGCTAAAAAAAATAGAGAACAAAATAATGTTCTGGTTAGTACTGCTGAAGCAGTTTTGCCTGTAACAACTGCTTCTGTAGGACAAAAACTTGACACATTGAGTTGCAATTTGACAAAAAGTTTTGAACTCCAAGTTGCTGTTGTCTCTCCTTTAGTACTTTCTGAACAGAGAACACAGAGTGAGCAGGCAGAGGAATGTCCAACATTTGCAGGTGAAACCTATCCAAGGAATGAGTTGGGCAACATGTGTAGCTTGCAAAAAGAGGGAGGAAATGATTTAGGTGTGGTAAATACTGATAAAGGAGCAATAGAAACTGTTCAACTGTCACCCAGCTTTTGTGCTTTGGCACCAAAAGTGGACTTAGATTCGCAACAGACCAAATTATCTGATAGAAACAGAGTAGTAAAAAACAGCCTGAGTGCAAATGATTCATACGATAAAAAACAAATGAATGTTAGTCCATCTGCACAAGATGTCAGAGAAAGTCTGCAGCTTGGAATGCAAAACAAGCCTTCTCTTCCTGAATTAGGCTTAAGTTTTTCTAGTCAAGTCTTTCAAGAAGGTATGAGAGACCATGAAGGCAAGCAAGCTCTTTTAGAGACAGGGGATAAATCCACAGCTGTGTTGGAAGAACAGATGTTTTATATTTCTGGTGTATGTTCACTTGTTGAAGGGGATAAGTTTTATAATCCACAAATAGCAAGTATCTTCAGGTCAGTCCCTGAGACAGATGCATTAAATGGTACCTTATCAGAAGAAAATGCGTCTGACCCAGGGCAAAAGGAGCAAGAGCTGGACTTGGGTAAAAACGAGCTGAGTAGTAACACTCTCCAAAGAGAGAGCTCACTGCAAAAGATGTTGGATGAGTCATCAAGCTGGATAAATAAAACAAGTAAGATTTTGGATGGTATCACAACTAGTAATTTGGAGAAAGCAAGCAGTAGCAATCCTCTTAAGACAGTTTCTACCTCAGAACAAAACAAATCATTCAATATGTCTTGCAAGCATCCTGAAAATGACTTGGAAGTTCTTGGTAGTATAAACCAGGAGATACCTGAAAATTCACTAGATTTCTCAATCGGCCTACCTGCTGAAACAAATGTGTTCACTGTTCCAAGAGATAACAGCAAACAAAATTACATGTGCAATAAAAATAGCCCAGAAAATGAGATTATCCTTTTTGGAGTGGAACCTGTTAAATATCTAAACAATCAGCTTTCTGAACTAGTGAAAGAGTTTCCACATGGCATTGAAGGTGTTGATACGCTAACGAAAGAACCAATACAAAATAGTTCTGTGGCTGAGCAGATGGAGAATCAACCTCAGAAAGAGACTCAAATCTTTGATGGGGATATTCATGTGAAGGATCAGATAAAAATTGCAGTGGTAAGCTCTGATCAGATGCAGGAACTGTTTCCTGCACACAACCAGTGTTCCTTTAATGACAGCAAAAAAATAGCAAGTCAACAGTCAGAAAAAGCTTCAGCTGAGAAAGAGAACCTTGAAGGCACTATTCAGCCTAGTCAGAGACTATGCAAGAAGAAAAAAAAGCCACAAAGATCCTCCAACCTCATAAAAAAAAAAGATAAACATTCTGTAATGGTTTGGCCATCTGTAGCACACCCCTGTAATCTGGGAACGTCTGCTTCAGAGAAAAATGTTGATCAGTTTTCAAAAGCTGAAAATTCTAGTTCTTCCGAGAGTTATGTAAACCACAGTAATTCTGATGCTGTAATGAAGACTAACTGTGCAGTGGGAAACCAGCTTACAACACAAGATGAAAAAATAAGACCACTTAGTTCTTCTGAAAGCCAGGATGTTGCTGAATCTGAAAGGAGCAGCTGGAAGGAGGAGCTGCAGATTAAAGGAGGAACCCCATTGTTAGGCAAAGAATTTCCTTCTGTCTCAGAAGACTTGTCAGAGAAAGGTGGTCCTACAGATGCAGACAACATGACAAAGTCATCCAGAAAGAGAGTTTTTGAAAGGAAGTTGCTTTTAAAAGATAAAACCAAAACAGGTTTGGTCATGAAATTTAAAACAGACCTTCACAAGTCTACAGAGCCAGAAACTGTTGAAATAAAGAGTGCTGAGGTCAGTCAAAGACAAAACAATCAAATCTGTGAAGAGAGCTCCGCTGAAGAACAGAAAGGTAGGAAACAAAAGGAGATACTTGGGCAAGATGTAGGAAGTAACATCAATGAGAATGCCAAATTATCAGCAGAAATAAATTATAAAAAGGTGAATAGTTACTGTGCTGATACCACAATGTTTCCAAATTTTGGCACTGTAGACTTGAAATCGAGAAACCACAAATACCCTCAGCACAAATCTATGAAAATTCATTCTTCACAGGAACAGTTGTACAAACGGAAGAGGAAGGAAATTATGATTGGGAAGAGAGACTCTAAGAAATCAAAAGTGGAAGAGGAAAGACTGAAACAATCTGAATCAAAGAATTCCAAGCAGCTTTCACATAATGACAAGATAAATGCTGATAAAGCTAAAAAATCAAGTGGAGAAAATGGCCGGAAACCAAAGAGTTCATTAGCAGATCGCGCTGTTATTAAACGACAGAGAAAAAGGGCTCGATCTTCTACCATGTGTAAAAATTACTTATCTAACAAAGAGAGACGTTTTGATGGTCAAAACAAAGACAAGTGCTCTGAGAAAATTTTCCCTGATAAAAACCTGCTCTACTTAAATAGAAGAAATAACAGATTGAAATTCCATCATCAAAAGGAACCAAAAAAACATTACCTGAACAGAGTTGCGTTTAAGCGTACAGCACAGGAACGCATATGTCTGACAAAATTAGAGACATCACCTGTCAGACCTGTCCGGCATATGAAGCATGAAGTGTCACGGAACAGCCCAGATGCAAAAAGAGATGCCTGTGTCTCAGAAGCTGGGAAATCATGCAAACTCGAGGTACTTGAATTTAAGCTGTGTCCGGATATACTGTTCAGAAATCCAACTACTGGCGAAGAAAGCTTAGCTGCAGTAAATTCCCAGGCAAAAGAGAAAGTCATTGTGGCAGGTATGATACTGTCTTGGTTATTACTTTTTTAGTGAAGAGTATGTTACACAAAACTCCATGAAACCCCGGGGCTCTGGAAGCTAACAAGCGAAATAGTTTAGCTAGCTTTCTGACAGACCTTAGCTGTGTGTTAAGCTGAAAAAAAAAATTGAGACTTTTCCTCCAGTTTAATGTTCTATTAATTTTCCATAATTTTTAGAGAATAAAGTCATGGCAGTTTGTGCAAAGGCTTTTGAACCTACTTGATAGCTTAGCTTGTTCATAGCAAGCAGGTTCCCTTGACATTCTTACTAAAGGTGCTGTGATTTGTATTCTCTCTTCATCTGGCTGTGAATAAAGCTGGTTGGGTAGATAGCCTGGGGAGAAATCTTTTGCAGCAGAAATCTTCTGCAGCAGTGAGGAAGAGGGAACTTGGGCCAGACATATCCTGTACACAGATTCTGTAACCTTTGCCATCTTTAAGCTGCATTTTTGTCATTCTTTTGCCTTTCCTCAGTGTTTTGCATGATGGGTTATGAAGTATATTTATGTTAAATACTGTATTTGATTGAAAACAAATATTATGTTACGCTTTACTAGCCCTTGCAGTCATTTTCACAGCCAAATGAAATCTCCTTTTGCATGTGCTGGTTATATGTGTTGAAACTTGATGATGAACAGAGACCAAAACTTGTCATACAGGAACCTGAGAAACATTTTAAAAAACTTTCTCTTTAGGTGTCAAGAGTAAAAAAGAAGATTGGTTAAAATGTGATCCCGTGAAGCAAAAAAAGCTGGAAGAGATTGCTACAGGTGAAATGACTTCTGATGACCCTGATCTGTTTTGAAATATGTTAAATATTCTTTGTTTGGTTTTAAATGTTCCTTTGAAGTAGCAAATCTTAATGGGTTTTTTTTAATTACTCTTTGCAAGCTGTCCTGCTAAAATGGGTACTGCAGAGTACTCCATAGGAGTTTCAAAGATAGGTAGAGATTTTTGTTGCCATGAGAATATGTTGTTGAAGATTGTTGGAATTTTTCTGCATGTGTGTTTGCAGCTGAATCTGAGGTAGCCCTGGTGAACAAGATTGAAGTACAGTTTTAAACTGTAAGTAAAGACCAAACTGGCTTTTTCCCACTTGAAGTAATGTATCAAAACCTAGTGTGAGACTATAAAACCAGAAAGTAATTATTTTTTTTTTATTTGGCTTTCACAGTAAGTTGACGCTGTCTGCACGTACATCCATGCTTTTAAGTAACAGTACCTCGTGTCCCAGTAGTCTGGACAGGACTACTTATATGACACACAGATGGAGAATAGTGCCACTACTACATCTTCCTTGTTTCTCTTGATTGGCAAAGCACTTTTTGATGGTCTTTTGTAGCCTTTAGTGGTCAATAGTTGCAACAGTGGCATCTTTCATCTCAGAATGTCAGTTGTTCCACTCCTTGTAAATATTGGGTGAGGTTGCTCCCTGCTGTCTTTGTTTCTTTGCTTTAGGTATCTTTGTACGTATAATCTTGTTTTCCTACTGGTTTAACAAAGTGAAATGGTGCATTCAGCGTGCTGTAACCTTGTTGCCATCCTCTTAGTAGAGTGGGAATCCTTTGTTGACAAGTTATCTGTGCTGTGATCTTGATGCAAGGAACTGAAATTTACATCTTTTATTGCTGCTGAATGTGTCCTTGACTGTTGGTGTTTGCCATTCTTTTAACTCTTCCTCTGATTTCTTCTCTGATTTTCAAATATGCATTTTCATTCACACCTCTCTTAATGTTCTTTAGAAATCTCTCTTACGAAGGCACCCAAATGACTATTTGGTGCTTAAAGATGCATTGGAGATTGATTTAATTCTGAGAGGTGGTAGGTGCTTTAGGAAGGAAGTTTGTGGCATCCTTTTTGACAGTGAGTGGCGTTAAGTACCACCTGCATAAGGAGTAGTGCTCTTAGACTTTTGCTTTAACCTATTTCTCTGTCTTTCAGCTGAGGACAGGATTCCACTTGATAAAGCTATACAGATCGTGGATGGAGATGGTGAGGCTCTTCACATTCAAATCAAAGACTCAAAAGAGATGTTTCAAACCTACAGGAAAATGTATCTGGAAAAAAAGATGCAGAAGCCTTGAGAGCACTCCTGTATTGTAGGTCTTACTCAGTATCACTGGGAAAAAAATGCCAACACTGAAATGTTGTTTTTCCTGTTTATATTTCTGAATAATTGTTTTTAAAAAAGGGTAATTTTGGGGGTGTTTGCATTTTTTTCATATTTGTGAAAAGTTGAGATCTTTTTATTGCGCAAATATGCTTTGGTGCGGAAAATGCCACTTGTTTCTTTTCGGGCATTTTTCTGTGGGTTTGGGTTGTGGGGTTTGGTGGGTGGGTTTTTTTTTTTTGCATGTTTGCTTTTTGATACAGGAGTTAGTTGAATATTGACACACACAAAAAAGCCCCCTCAAACTCATTTAAATTGTTGTAGTCTGTTTTATTTTTTGATTCTGGAAACTTCTACTTGTGGTACTTTCCATTGCTGGCAGTGGAAAAATATTCCTACTTGGAAAGGATTGCAGTAGAACTTTGGATTGCCGAGAACTTTACACTGTATTTTCTACTTAGGCTAGTCTGATCATTGTACCTCTAACAAGGTTTTCTATTTTTGTAGAAACTTCTTTTTTTTTTTAGAAAAAAATCCCCAACTCAGAGTAGAAATATAAAACCTTCAAATCAAGATCAGGGAATGCCATGAAGTATTTATGCTGCTACCCAGTTTCCTTATGTTTCTTTTTGTAGAACTTGTACAAATTGTACTCTTGAGTTCTTTGTCTAATCACAATGCTGTGAACTGTTAGTTGACTGAAGCTGACTTCTCTTGTTTCTCTCTTTCTTGACACTTGAAAGAAAAGTGTGATTGCTGAAGTGCAGGGAATTTGAATTCCCTCTTGTCTGAACTGTGTTGCTCACTTTAACCGGACTGTAATTTATTTCTTTGTTTGTAAAGTTTTAGAAAATGCTAACTGCACATTCACTGTGACTTGAATTATATTTGTTGCTGGATAGTTTTGTTGAAGTGTATTTTCATTACTGTTTGGAATTCAGAACTGAATCATATTTTTTCAGAACTATGGTACTTGAGTCTTTCTATTTAAATCTTTCTGCTGAAAGTAAAAACTCTGTAGATATTTCATTGAACAATTTTTATACTTGAAATAAACTTTTGAAGGCTATACCATGTCTTTTTTTAAGTATAAAGTTGAGTTTATTGCAGTTAGTTAAATAAGCGCTTGAAGATATTCCTGTAAATGAAAAGCATTTTGAAGTGTCAGATCTTCTTTCTTAAAAGGTTTAATAGATGAAGTTTTTTCTAGTGAACTCCTGATAGCATGCACTTCAGAAAATACATCAGGAATGTTTTTCTCTTCAGCATACTTTTTTTTTCCTCCTGTTGTGACTTGGAGTTGGGATTTAGCATGAGTACTTAAAAAGCCTTCTGTAATACTCCATTCCTGAAGATGTGTGCTTGTAGACATCTTGGATATAATTACTCAGTGGAGCATAACTTTTATCATTTCCTAGCTCTATATGAATACTGAATTAAAAGTTGGCCTTCCTTGGGAGAAACAAGTCTTCCCTTTCCATCATCTGTACATTTCTTCTCTCAATCTGGGAAACTATTCAGGAGCTTTTAAACTCCTTTCCTGTCTGACACAGATGTCTTAACTTAGGTTTTTTTTCTTTTAATTTTTTTTTTCCTGGCCCAACTATTACTCTGTGGGGAATGTTGGCACTTGAGAATTTTGTAATAATGTTGGCAACTCTGAGGTTTTATTTTATATTTTCTTTGGAGTTTAGCACCTTTATTATACTGCCCTAATGATTAATTATAGTCATAAGCATACTCAGGACAAAACCCACATAGTACCTGTCAAGAATTCATTTGGGGTTTTGTTCTGCATAATGATACAAGAGGCTGACTTAAATGCTTGAGTGAATCCTTTTCAATAGGAAATTACTCAATCCATTGACCCATGGCAGTTGTGTTCCTAAATATTTGGAAAAGTTTGCTCACTGACTCTGTGCACTTGGTAAGTGAGAACATATCCACTAGGACTTGATACCGGCAACTACATCTATCTTTCTTATACCAAGGAGTGAATCTTGGCTCTGTGATTATGTTTACATGGTAAATTGTGCCTATGCTGCATTGTATGGTGAGGATCTTTGGGCTGGACTGCCCACATCCTTTCTGATTGGTTCACATGTTGGCTCAGTTACAGCTGGCCTCTAGCCCGTCCTACGCTTACTGAATAGTTGCTGCATGCACCTGCATACTGAGGACTATGCCAGATGCTTTTATTTAGTTGCTATTTCTGTTCCTTATGGTGCTGACTGAACCCTGGCAAGATGCTGACATGCACCTAGATGTGGCTACTGTGAAAAAGCTAGTGCTTTGTTGCTTGAAGCATCAGTTTGCTTCAAGCAACTTGAGCAGAAAGTTTCCAATAAAGGAATGAGAAGAGGAGGGAAGAGACTAACAGGAAACTTTCTGTGTCAGAGGAGTTTCCACTTACTTAATTCTTGCCTTTTTGCCCCAAGAGAGCCATGGATGAGGTTTCTGGTAAGTGTAAAAAGGTAAATATAAATTGGCAGCCATTTTCAAAGACAAGGTGATGACTATGGAACTACTGGAGATTGGTCAGCCAGTCTGACCGTTTTGGGTTGTTTTTTGGGTTTTTTTTTAAGTTTATAGAACGATCCTTGTTGAAGCCATGACTACTTCAATACAGTAAGGGTATGGTGATTTGGAATAGCCAGCATGAATTTACAAAGAGTAAACGGCACCTGAAAAACCTGATGGTCTTTTATGATGACAAATCCTGTGAACAAGGGGACTGTAGAAAATGTTGTTCACCTATAACAAGGTTATTAACATGGGTTTTTTTATAGTATTTTTGTAGACATTCAAGAGACATGGTTTGAATAAGTGACCTACCCAGTGGGTAGAAAATTAGCAGACCAGCTGGACTTGGAAAGATGCCATCTGTGATCAGTGGTACCGAGTCCAGCTGGAGTCTTGAGCAATTGATACTGGGGCTGTCATTCACTATCTTAATTAATGAACTGGAGAATGGAAAATAAGGTACCTTTGCAGGTTTGTGTGAAGAAAGGGGATCCTCAAGAAGCTCAAGAGTAACTTTCTGTGAAAGTTCAGGAAAGGCACACGGGGTGTTATCCAATAAATATTTGCTTCCTCTTGCTTACTTCCAATGGATATAACTAGAGATAGAAGAGTTTGTGTCTAATGATGTGGTGAAGCTATGGCCCCAAAGGATGGCCTAGCTTCAGGTTTAGGCAGCAGTGCCCACACAGAAACTGGGGTTACATCTGCTCCAGGACCTGATTAGGAGCCCTTGCCCATAACATTTAGTGAAGTGATGTTTGATAAGGTCAGGAGGGTGGAAGTCTGTGTAACAGCAAGATCACAAATTTGGCATGGTTAACTGCAACACTATTACTTCCTTTGACAAGATATGAACACAGATGCAATAAATTCAGTGGCTGTTTACTTCACATAATTGTCATGGCAATTTGTAAATCACACACACTGTTTTGCCCTAAGTCTAGTCATACAGTGATCTGGTCCTTGTAAACCAACCATAGAGTTAGTAATAAATAAATAAATGAAAGAAAACATGCTTTCCTTCCCAGGTAGTGTAAGGGGCTTTTTTTCTTACTAATACCTCATTAACTGAGTGCTAGGTAAGTGTGTCCTCTGCTTTTCAATGAAGAGTGATTTTCTTGGTGGCAGACAGGCGGATTGTGGTTTAGAATACAACCTCTATTCTGGAAACTTGGTTCTTTAGCATAAGCCTTCCCTTAAACCTGGCTTAGTGGCTGTGCTTGCTATAACCCTCTCAGTCTTTGCCCTTCCTTTTGGAAACTGTGCCTTCAGCCTCACTTTTCTTTCTTCTTTTTTCTTCTGGGACTTCTTGTTGAATTTGCCTCTGCAACCTGTTTTGTTTTTTTATAAATCTCATCTTCCTAGACTCTGGCTTGTCTTCCACTGCCTGCAGGTCCTCAGCCCCTTTATGCTGGTTTAGCCCTGGCTGGAGGCCAGACACCCACCAAAGTCACTCTCACTCCCCTTTTCAGCTGGACAAGGGAGAAAATATATATTGAGAGGCTTAAGAGTTGAGATAAGGACAGGGAGAGACCATTCTACAGTTAGCATCACAGACAAAACAGACTCAACACAGAATAAAGGACAGAAAACAATTTATTATACTACACACCCAGTGAAACCAGAGTTGGATAATGAGAAACATGACCAGATTTTAAAGCACCTCCCCCCACCCCTCCCTTCTTAGACTTCACTTCAGTCATGATTTCACTCCCTTCTTCTCCCCACATTGTGGCACCGGGAGGGGCAGGGAATGGGTGTTCTGTAAGTTCCTTGTGAGATGTTCTTCTTCTTAGCCAGAGGGGGGACCCCTTCCCCTGATGCACCGTGGGGTCCACCCACGAGGGAGACAGTCCTCCATGAGTATCTCCAACATGAGACCTTTCCCATGGGGCTTCAGCTCTTCACCAACTGCCCCAGTGTGACTCACTTCTGTGGGGTGCAGTCATAAATGGTAGAATGTCTCTCAGTCTCTGAGGCCCAGACTGCTCCAGCCTTGACCTCCACAGAGCCACAAGCCTTCCCTCCCCATCAAACCTGCTCCAGCCTGGATCTCCTTCTCGCTCATCTCTGTGTCTCTATCTTCCTCTATGGGCTGTAAGTACTGGCAGGGGCTGGCTCCAACACGGGTCACAGGATCTTCTGTATGTCTCTACCTGCTCCAGTGTGGGGCTTCTCCACAGGCTGCAGTTGGGGTCTGGGCCTTTTCTGTGGGCTGCGGGGGACACCCACTTCACCAGGTGTTTCTCCGTGAGCTGCAGGGGCATCTTCCTTTCCAGCACCTGGGGCACCTCCTCCTCCCCTTCACTGGCCTTGGTGTCTGCACAGCTCATGATGTCTTCTCGCTCCCTTCTTTGGAGGCAAAATGCTGCTACTTGCATTTTTTTTCCTCCTAAATGTAATTCCCAGAGGTGCTGTGACCATTGCTGATTGGCTCGGCCTTGGTCAACAACTCTGGCCTTCAATAGGCTGGTGTTTACTCTCTTGGGCCTACAGAAAGTGTCTAGTTGCTGCTCGCAGAAGCCACCCCTGTAGTCCCCCCTTTTCCACCAGAACCCAGCCACACAAAACTAGAACACCTGTCTTCATCCCAACAAAACTCACAGTTTTGAAACTTTTCCTGGGCTCTAGCTCCAGTGCTACAAAATCAACCACAAAAAGCCTACCTCGTCTTTAGACTTCTGCATTTGGGCCAGGGAGCTTTGGGGACAGAGTAGGAAACAGAGAAAGGCTCAAGGTTGTGCAAATACTATTCAGCAATTGCCAAAATGCTGGTGTGTTAAGGATACTGTTCTAAATCACGAAGTCTAAAATAAAATAGTCACAAATCTAAAACCTGGCATCATAGGGAGAAAATTCAATTCCAATCAGGCACAGCAGGTAGTCAAAGATGGATGGAAGTTTTCAGTGCAAAGCTTTGACATTTTTCACAGGAAAATTAAGATTTGTCATCTGGCTCTCTGCAAGCACCTGGAAGGCAGGAAGGCTCTGTGGAAGGACCTGGACAGGCTGGGTTGATGAGCAGAGGCCAACTTTATGAAGTTGAACAAGACCAAGTGCTGGGTCCTACACTGTGGTCACAATAACCCCAGGCAACACTTGGGGCAGAGTGGCTGGAGAGCTCCCTGGAGAAAAAGGACCTGGGGGTGTTAGTGGACAGCCTGCTGAACATGAGCCAGCAGTGTGCCCAGGTGGCCAAGAAGGTCATTATACCCAACTCTGGTGAGGCTGCACCTTGAGTACTGTGTCCAGTTTTGGGCCCCTCACTACAGAACGTTGAGATGCTGGAGAGTGTCCAGAGAAGGGCAACAAAGCTGGTGAAGGGTTTAGAGCACAGATGCTGAGGAGCGGCTGAGGGAACTGGGTCTTAAGAAAAGAAGGCTGAGAGGAGACCTTATCGCTCTCTACAGCTACCAGCAAGGAGGGTGCAGAGAGGTGGGGGCCCATCTCTTCTCTCGGGTAACAAGTGATAGGACAAGAATAAATTGATTCAAATTGTACCAGCGGAGATTTAGGTTAGGTATCAGGAACAATGTCTTTACTGAAAGGGTAGTCAAGTTCCAACTGGCTGCCCAGTGAAGTGGTGGAGTCGCCATGCCTGGAGGAATTTAAAATGCTTGTAGATGTACTTGAGGACATGGTCTAGAGGTGGACTAGGCAGGGTTAGGCTCTGGTTGGATTCAATCTTAAAGGTCTCTTCCAACTGATGTTACTCTGTAATTCTATGATCCTTTGTAAGGAGGACATCCTATTAAGGCTGTGATGATGGAAACTGTTGTTGGAGGTCAAATGAACTTGGGCCTTGCAGTCTTCAATGTTGCAGGTAAAGTTCACTTCAGGGTTTTCATTTAATGAACAGTAAGGAGATAAAGATTCTTACCTTTATGGTTATATCGTGTCATAAAGTGAAAGACATTCAAGCAGTGCAATGGTGGACTTTGCCAAGGTATGTGTTTTCTGTAATGTTGCTTTCTATGACTTCATATATAGCATTTTGCAGTACTAATTAGTTCATTTTACACCTTGTATTTCTCTATGCAATGCTAACTGATGAGTATCACTGTTTCAATCATATAAAGATGGCTTATAATTAATAAAATTATTTCAGTCTTAAAATGACTGAGGTGTATCAGTATAAAATGTCAGATGTTTCTTGCTTCTGTTCCAGTTTTATGTTGCTGTGGCACTAATTCAAGGGCTTGGTAAGGTCTGGAAGACACAGGGGCTGTAAAACTGAGCCTGCACCATCATGTACCTCAAGCCCTCCCATGTTCCCCAGGGGACTATCCTCTTTCCTCCAGTTATCAGTGGTATCAGCAAAGTCATAAATAGCATTCTCCTTAAAAATCAAATTAAAAAATGAAGTCCTTTTGCCATAATAACACTTATTCAATAGACCATGAAAGCCAGAAACTGTACTATTTGGAAGAAAATAATCCCACAGTGCACATCCCACAGAAGAAGTTCTTCAGAATAAAATGTGGGGATACAGCTAATAAGGAGTGAAAAAACCACTCTGCATGTTAATTGGCTCATAGACCCTTTCCGTTAGATCCCATTTGATATTTTTCAGAAGGAAATTAGCCTGCCACTGTGCTGTCACCCAGTAACTTTGGACACTGTGGACCGATATCAAATGAAACCTGTAGAAGATAGCATTGATGGCTAGTTGAGATGAGAAAAATGATGAGTCCTTCCTTCCCCCAACATTGTGGTAGATGCAAGAACTTTGCCCTCAGGTTAGACCACAAATTAGCATATGTGGGGTTCCCAGCTAGCCAGAAGAGTTTGCTGACTTGTGTCTCTCCAGAAAACAATATGGGATGTTGCCATGTCATCACAGGACTTTTTCAAGGCCCACAATGGTGTTCCAGGCAGTGTCATGGGGCACAGGATATTTTCCAAACATACAGTGGTTGCTTCCACCATTGTAAGCACATACTGCTTGCCTTGGCTGGTTTCTGTGAGTGTGTTGTAATCAGTCTGCCAGACCTCCTTATATTTATATTTCAGCTACTGTTCTCCATACCACAGAGGCTTTAACAGCTTGGCTTGTTTTACTTCAGCGTGTGTTTCACATTCATGGGTGACCAAGATAGTGTCCATGGTCAAGTCCACCCCTTGATCACCAGCCCATATTCTATATGTTGCATTTTTTCCTTCATTGCCTAAGGTGTCATGGGCCCATCAAGCTATAAATAATTCACCATTATGTTGCCAGTCCAAGTCCACCTGAGACATTTCAGTCTTAGCAGCCCATTATACCATTAATTTTTCCTGGAGGCTGGTGCATGATTGGAGGCTAACATACCCACACAATGCCATGCTCTTAGGGCACTGTATTTGGGCCAGGGAAAATGTGGGTCTGAAGGGGATGCTGTAGAGAGGTTGCTGACGGCAGCAGTGGGGGACCATCACTTTGGAGATGTCAGATGCAGTTCTCTGCCTGTCTGGTTCTTTAATGATTTAACTACATTGATTTAAAAAATATCTCTCTTCTGCTTTAGAAATACAGACACTGTCCTGAATCTCAGGACTGCAAAAACAGTGTTGCTGGAATCACTAAAAGAAACTTAGGCAAGAATTTATTGCCGACTGAATATGAACCAACAGTGCGCCCAGGTGGCCATGTGGGCTAATGGCATCCTGGCTTGTATCAGTGTGATCAGCAGGTCCAGGGAAATGATTGTCCCCCTGTACTCGGCATTGGTGAGGCCGCACCTCGAGTACTGTGTTCAGTTTAAGGCCCCTAACTACAAAAAAGATATTGAGGTCCTTGAGCGTGTCCAGAGAAGGGCAATCAAGCTTGTGAAGGGGCTAGAGAGCAAATATGACAAGGAGTGCCTGAGGGAACTGGGGTGTTTAGCCTGAAGAAGAGGACGCTGAGGGGAGACCTTATCACTGCCTGCAATTACCTGAAAGGAGGTTGTAGAGAGGTGGGTGTTGCTCTCTTCACCCAAATGACAGGTGATAGGACCAGGGGGAATCATAACTGGATCTGGCCACATGCTTTACAGGAAACTTCTGCAAAACTCTCCATAAATATAATGTGTAAGAGATTCACATTCCTTGGTGTTCCCAGTCCTTAGTGCAGGAAGAAAAGACAAATGGAATCATCATACTGATATTAGGAATTCCCATGCCAGTCAAACAGCAAAAATCATCTATTTCCAAATATGAGCAGGTATCAACACACTATGGAAAAAGATGACAACAAGACTGCGAAAGCCATATCCACATAAAAAAACCCCAGGGTTTTTTCTGTTCATTATCACAACTGTCTTGCTAAGTCATATTGATAAAGGGGAAATTGTCTGATCTTATCAACATGGAATAATTAGTTCAGTGGCAGTTATCCTCAGGATATGTCAGTGAAGAGAAAGCTGAATCTAATGGAGACTTACTGTCTAGAATTTTATAAATATCAGCAACATATTATGCAGCACATTGTAAACTTTTAAGTGGGATGACCTCCCAGAACAGGATAGGTCAAGATTGCATGGGGCCCCAAGAGTATTGTGGAATGTATGAAATGTGTGTATCTCCTGGAACAGGACAGCTCAAGGCTGCAAGGGGCCTCAAGATCAGTTAGGACTAGTCCTGTGGCTCTGGCAAACAAAAAGAAGGGCTACAGTTCATGGCAAGAAAACAATGATGAAGATGAGTGAATGAAGTAAATGACCACCAAGGTCTTTGAAGATCACCTAAAGACTGTAATATGCATGCAGGAAAGGGTGGAGACCTATGATAATGAGTTCCCAGTAAAGTAATGAATATGTTAATTGCTTCTCATGGATGTCATGAATATGTATGTATAACCAGTTTATAAGCAGTGCAACAAACTCACATGTGAACCCCTGTGTCCAGTGTTGCAATAAAGAATACTTGCTTAAGAATCACCAAGACTATTGAGTTTTATTTTCAGCTTTTCACAGCATCATCAGAAGCTGTTATATACTTGTAATTTGTCAAGTTAAATGTCTTGTAATGTAATTTGCAGTTTGGGTTCAATGATGCCATATTCAGCAGGTTGCTGTTATTTTAAACCCCTCTATGAAGTTCCAGTCTCCAGTGTATTAACTTCATAGTGATTTTGCCGATATTGTAATCTCTTTGATAAATTGCTGTTACTGATAAATTGGCCACTGTCCATTCAGACACCTGCTAAGAGGAAAATGCCTACAAGGAGCAGCATTATGGCTACAAGTAGTATCTACAGGAAGCAGCATAAAAAGCCTGAAGACCATCTGCTCCATAGAACCAGCAGTCTGGATATGCATGTAAGTGTCACATGTTAACATTAATCCTCTTACCATGGCTGTGCTGGTTTTGCACAAACTTGCATAGCAGATGACCAATCACAACTTTATTTCATACCATCTGCTTCACTTATAGGCATCTCCAGCAACTACAGTATAAATGAGCAGCTCAGTGGAAGAGCCAAGAAAAGCTTTCCATAGAGAAACCTGACGTCTCTCTGCAGCTCATGAAGGTAACTATGGTTTAATCTATTTTGAGGTACAAGTACATCCAAAGTGAATTTCTTGTATGATAAGACCTTAAATAGCTACAGACAAGACTTAAAACATACATGAATCCCCAAATCTTGAATTATAAAATGCTTTTAGAACAAAAAGACACTCTCTTTATAGAAAGAGTATGGGAAAGAGAGCACAAATGAAGCACGAAATCATGACATCATTTAATATTTGTAGGCAACTATATATATAAATAAGATTAGTCCTAAGGGTTTAATGGCTCTGAGAAGTTTGTTGATTTTTGTGGTACTAATGTTGAAAGACATCATTACACTCAGGTAAAGCAATATAAAATCTAGGAAAGTCACTGCTGTCTCTCACATGGACGTATTTTGAAAAAAATTCACCTTGGTATAATAAGCAAGATGAAAGAGATGTTTAGTAATAACTGTATTATAAGGATACTTGTGCTAGACTTATTTGCGAACACTAGTCCCAGAATGCTTTTGTCTTGTATTAATTTGCCACTGGATGATAAGCTTCTGTCCACAGTGTAAGGAAAAGCTCTCAGGGGAAAAAAAAGAGTAAGATGAGAAGTCCCACTGCTGTTGGTGGGGATGCACTCTGCGCTAGGTTAGTGCAAGTGGCTTTAATCTTTTCTGTGCTTTCTAAGGGAGATAAGAAACTGATAGGAGCTGTTCTGCGATGTTTTGACAAGAGCCTCATTTTCTCCATTAGTCTGTGTGTTGGGAACAGTAGAAGGGTCAAACACAGTCAATGATGACTAGATAGAGCTGTAATTGCGGTTTCCTATATAGATCTGGTCAAATGTCTTCCTGGAATTTCAGCAGAAGAATTCACTGCTGTCTTTCTGTAGCCTTGTCAGTTTTTGTTCTCATTAGGTTTGGGATTTGGCAATAACACACACACACTCAACAAAATAACCTAATAATGTTACACAAAATAAAACTTTATTTCCCTAATAACAAAACAAAACTAGCTACAAGTTATATTACCATTACAAAAACCCTACACAGAGGTATGTATACTTACAGAGTTATACTTGCCAACCCACACAGGATGCTGAGAAGCCCCATTGGTGTCCAAGGATCTAGGTTGAGCTGACAGTCACAGAATTAGCAGGCATCCTTGAAGAGGCAATGTAGGTCTCAATGGTCTGTGTCTCAGTCTCACTCCTGTTTCATTTATGCCTGGAGCATTCTGCCATGTAGGGCCAGTAAGTGCCAGAAGGTGGATCAGTGAGTGGACAAACTCTGCCTCCTATGTTTACAGCCACTGCTGGACTGTGCGTGTACAGGGACCATCGGGGGGCTCAGGCTAACATTGAGATGTTAGGTCGGAGGATGGCGAATTTCCCTATGGTGCAGGGTCCACCTTTTATTCCTCTTGGGACACCTGCCCAAGCCTGCTTACTGGATATCAGGAAATTACCTCAGGGGAACTGTACAGATATATGTCCTGACATCATCCAGATCATCTGTGTATCATTAGACTAGGCAGTGGCGTTTTGCCATAGAGTATTTGTAGCATTTCAGCACCAGCCAGTGCTTGTGTTGCATGAGGTATAATTAAAATAGGTGCAGTTTTGTGCTGGAAGGGATCCAAATAATTAAATTTACTGAAGGTCTGTTTGCTGGAGTCCCGTCAGTGTCCATGTTTGCCACTGTGGTATGAGCCCAGGGTTATTCAGAGATAGCAAGGCATTGGTGAAAGCATTGAGCTCCTTTTTACTGAGCAGTGCACCCACCAGACAGGTGGAAAAACAGGTTGTCTGGTGTGGCTACACTAAGGCAGATGTGGTCCTGTCTGGTTGCACTGGCCAATGTGATATATACATTCTGCTTTGGTTGCAGCACCATATACGCAGATTCTGTGAAAAAAGAGCGAGAGCTATTCTCCCCCTACCTCCTACTCATTACTGGCGCTTCAGGTGCCCCATCAGAACCCATCTCCATTGTGAGTCCCCAGGTATGGTGATAGTTACAGTGTGGGTATCATCATCTACTATGACTTTGGCCTCTATGAGGGTATGGGTATCAGGCAAAATATACCACAACCTTCCACAGAAAAATCCATGAAATGGCTGTTCCACAGATAATATACTGCAGCCATAGATTACTGTCACCAGTGGTCCTGATAGTAAGGTTATTTGTTGGTGTGTGGGATTTTTCAATCCTATGAGCAAAGCTTTTTCTGCGCTCTGGACCATATTTAACAAAAGTAGGTGTTGCCCCATACCCCGTGAATTTAGATAGACTAACCAGAAGACGCTGGTAGTTGGGTTTGCTGTAATGTGGACATCCAGCTGTAGCCATTTTACCCTGTCAGCACTCTATTCATATTTATCCACGTTATTTATAGAGAGTCCGTTATGACTTGGATGGATGGTACAGGCTGTGCCAGATTCATAGGTTAGTGTTGAAGTTGCTACTGCCTGGTTTATGTGTGTTAATAATGCCTTCATCAGTGTTAATGGAGTCATGCTATTGGTCAACACTCACACTACTTCTGTGAGGTTGTCTTCCCACTGGGTATCGCCACCATTCCCTAGCCTGAGTAACTGTTGTTTCAGTGATCCATTGGTGCACTCTACTAACCCAGCCCCCTGTGGTTGGTAGGGTAGGTGCCATAACCATGTAATATGTTTATTGGTTGTGCACTGTAATACCTGTTTGTTTTTAAAGTGGAATCCATTGTCTGACTATATGTCAACAGAGTTACTGTAATGCAATTCAGTAGCTTCAAGGCATCAGATTGTTGTGTACACATTAGCATAACAACTAGCTACAGCAACTACAAGGCCTGAATACTTATCTACTGCCACACACACATACCGCTGTTGCCTGTGTTCTGGGAGTGGTCCAATATAATCTATTTGCCACACTTGTTCCCCCACTGTTCCCTTCTTTATCCAATCTAATGGATGTGAAAACACTTATCGCTACTTCAATAATGTACAAGTCTCACAAGTGTCGATTACTGAATGAGTAACTGCTTGGTACAGGTGGATACCTCTTTGTCGGGTCCACGAGAGAGTGGAGTCCTGACCTCCATGCCCACTTCTTTCATGTGCCTGCCATGCCATGCCATGTTCTCCAGTCAGTCTGCACTGTTCGAATTTTTGCGAGTTTATCTGCCATAACATTTCCAATAGCCATTTCTGTATTTTGGTTGGTTTGGGCATTGATGTGAATACCCAGATGGCAAGGCTTGCTCAATTTTTTCCCAGAAGTCCTTCTCCCATACCTCTTTTGATCTAATTTTCCAATTATCCCTCTTCCATTTGGGGAGCCAAGGTACCAGTCCCTGGGCCAGTGCCCATGAATCAGTATAGATGTTACAAATATGATTAGGTGAGGTGGCATCCATAGCTTGCCAGACTGCTACTCATTTGGTAAGCTGGCTACTGCCATTTTGTCCTGTTGTAACTAACTGGGTTTACGTGGCTGGATTATATGCCACTGCTTTCCACTTGCCTTGCAAGACTGCTGCCATCAGTAAATGACGGAGTCTTACATTGTTCTACAGTTAATTGTTCATATGCTACTCCTCATCTTCCCATCTGGAAATTTTCTTGTGCATGTGTAAAATCAGTAGGGTGTCCCTCTACTTCTTGTGACACCTGTTCATGTAATGCATGAGTGAAATGTGGTCCCAGCTTAGCTCATTCTTGGATATACCATCTCATTTTCATATTCGTCACTTCTTAGGCATGGCTTATTTTATGAATGACTATGGGACCAGTGATCCAGGACACAACAGGTGATGGGGTACACACTATCACTTCATGGCTTAGAGTGCAGCCTTCTGTATCCAACAGGGCCCACTCAGAAGCTGTTTCCGCATTAGTAAGGTGTTGTGACCAGAAACCTAAAGGCTGTTGACAGCCATCCTGAAGTTGCCACAAGTTCCATAGTGCAACATGTGCCTCTAATGACATGTGTACCTCTAGTGGTCCAGGCAGTATGGGATGAAGTTCCATATATCCTTGGATTGACAGCTTTGCTTTGCCAAAAGCCTCCTGTTGAGTCCATTCAAATTGGACCTTCTTCCTTGTACATTTTTATAACTGTCTTAACATAGCTGCTAATCTGGGTAGGTAGGAATTCCAAAAACCTATCATTCCCAAAAACTGCTGTACTTTCTTTTTTGTCACTGGATTTGGCCAATCTCAAATAAAGGTATGTACATCCCCTGGGATCTCTTGTTTGCTAGCATGTCATATAATCCCAAGGTACTTTACACCTGTGGTGGGTCCTTGGATCTTTTTAGGATTGATGGCTCAGCCATCTTCTTTCAACACCTGTACTATGTGAGTTAATTGCTCATCCACAACTTCTTTGGTGGACCCCTGAATTAAAATGTCATCAATGTATTGCACAACTTCTACCTGTTGCGATTGTTTTATTCTAGCTTTCTCTAACATTCTGTGTATTGCTTGGTGGCAGTATGTGGGGCTGTTTTTATAGCCCTGTGGTAACCTAGTAAAGGTGTACTGCCCCATGTAAAGGTGGATTGGTCCTGTGTCTGTGGTGGAATGGGAATGGTAAAAAAGCACATTTGCTGTATCAGTGACTGTATACAATGGTCCATGCTGTTGTTGAATTCTTTGGACTAAGGTCTGGTACCGCTGCAGTGATTGGAGATGTGACTCTATTGATGCCCCTATAGTCTACCCTCATGCATCAGCTGCCATCTGTTTTCATTCTGGACAAATAGGTGAATTAAATGGAGAGTGTGCATATCTAATTACCTGCTGGCTAATAAATCATTGATTGTGGTTTGAATCACTTCATCACCTCCAGGAACACAGTACTGTTTCAAGCTCACAACTTGGATCCGCACAGGAATGTCAGCTTCTTGCATGACCCACCCAACCTGAATTGCTCATATTGACACCCACTGCATGGTCCCAAATGCCCATAACTTACCCTCAATCCATGACTGACCTTGCAGAATGCCAATTCCAATAATATAATAATAATTCCAATAATATATTCCAATAATATATTAATGCATCAATGCAATCATGACATGGAATGATGGTGGCTGCCAGTCAGCTATCTGTAGCCTTATCTTTGTGAGTTTCCCTTGGACTGGCTGATCCCTAAAGCCTCACACAAGTGTCACTTTGCCCTTGTGTCTCTCTGGGTTCCCATGTATAATCATGACCTCTGCTCCTGTGTCTACTAAAGCTCAAACCATTTGCTGATTATGTTCCATCCAGAAGATAGTACACAGGTTAAATGTCTGACCGTCCCCCTTCAGGCACAGGGGCTTGTCCCCCTTCCTATTCCTGCTTTTAATGTTTTTGTGGTTTGCATGGAGCTAACGTAGTTGGTATCCCTTCCCCTGGTGCAAATCACAACACTACCTACTCCATTTCATCCCAAGGATATATAATATTATGTTTGCCATCAGTTAGGTTTTTTTCCTTGCTGTTTAGCTGTTTGTACAGCACACACATTATGCTACCTCACCAGCTGATGTAACACCACAATTGGCTTTCCATCTATTTCCTGTTTTCCCAAGTCTTTCTGCAGTAGCAGACAGAGTAGCCAGGTCCACTCACCAGGCTCAGTATTCTTGGACTTCCCTAGTGGTTCAGGGGTTATTATGCCTACTCCCCACTCCTGGAAAGTCCCCTAGTTGTAGTTTTTCAATAATATCTCCAATAGGCTGACCTTGTTTGTTCATAAATAGGGCAATCAAATAGGTGCACCATTCCTCTGGACACCCCTCTAGTAATTTGTTATGCATCCCAGGGAGTAGTGGTTCCTGCATGTATAACTAAGAGTTCTCTAGCTCCACTGAGGATCCCAACTGGGATCCGTGACCATGGCCCGCACCTGGTGCCCTTTCTCTCCTTTTGTCCATCCTTTTCCTTTCCTCACAACTCATACTGCATATTGCTCTGCTAGCTTACTACACTTTTCCTCTAACCGTTTCTTTTGATCTTTAGCCTCCAGCTATGCCTCTCCATGACCTGCGTAGTTCGAACAGCCTGCAGCTGGTCTTGGGGCAGTTTATTCCTCTCCTGCTCTTTCTTCAACCATTCTACCACAACCTTGTAGGCAAATAAAAGTCCACACACCGACAGCTCCTTCCCTGCCCCCGCCATGCACCCTGCGTGCTCCAGCTATGTGGAATTTTTGGTCTGTTGAGTTTCTACAAATTGACTTCAATACCATAACACCTCTGTGGGGTCCTTCTGCATCCATGGTTCAGGGGCCGTACAGATACATGCTTCCCATCTATCCCACAAAGTATTCCAGGGTTCCTGTCTCCATTCTGGATTCTTGCAATGTGGTGTGGCCTCTTTACCAAGGCAAGCCCTGCCAGCAGTGCTACCAAGGAAAAATTGCTGTATGCTGCAACTAATGCTGCAGCAAGTGATATGGGCTATAACTACCCTATTAATAAACACCTCCCAATAAGTCTGACAATAATGCCAAACTCGCCTCCGACAATGGAGTTGTATTGCTGCACCTGATACACCACAGATCTAGTCCTTTTCATAAGTCAGTCTCCTATGTCCCCCATGGGCTCAATGTATAATTATTACACTGGTTACACTTTACTCTTATACATGTTAAACAGTTACAAAAGCAACACAGACTACAATGATGTGCTCTACTAGTATTCCCGGGTGTACAAACCTCTCCAGGCATTCCTCCCATCCAATGGCCTGACCTGACCTAGCTGTGCACTCCACTACTGAGTCCCACTGTTCAATTGCTGAATCCCGTCCTTGTTGCCAATTACGTTCTCGTTAGGATCAGGATTTGGCAATAACACACACTAAACAGAAACACATAATAACATTACACAAAATAAAACTTTATTTCCCTAATAGCAGAGTGAAACTATCTTCAAGATATATTACCGTTACAAAACCCTGACACAGAGGTATGTATACTTACAGAGTTATATTTGCCAACCCACACAAGATGCTGAGAAGCCCCATTGGTGTCCAAGGATCTAGGTTGAGCTGACAGTCACAGAATTAGCAGGTGTCCCTGAAGAGGCAATGTAGGTCTCAATGGTCTGTGTCTCAGTCTCACTCCTGTTTCATTTATGCCTGGAGCATTCTGCCATGTAGGGCCAGTAAGTGCCAGAAGGTGGATCAGTGAGTGGACAAACTCCACCTCCTATGTTATACAGCCACTGCTGGACCATGCATGTGCAGGGACCATCGGGGGGCTCAGCCTCTTATGGGGGTCTTGCCTTCATCATCTTCCTCTCCTTTGCCAAGCATTTGACCTCTACTGCTCTTTTGCGGTCAGGTTAGTGGCTGACTAAACAACAATGTTCCATTTTTAGCACTAGATAGGCAAGCTAAAATCTGCATGCAAAAATGTCAAGTTCCTGGTTTCACAACAGCCTCATAACCTCTACGGATCAAGTATTTTTTTTCATCCCCAATACAGTTTTGTAAGTCTTTCTTGGTTGCTATGCAGATCAAGGATAAATTTGCAGAAACCACGAAGTGTATTAAAAATCTGTCATTTTCCTTCTTGAAGCTTCCAACCACCTTAACATGAGTCAGCAGTGTGCCCAGGTGGCCAAGAAGGTCAACAGCATCCTGGCTTCTGTCAGAAATAGTGTGTCCAGTGAGGCCTTGAAAAGCCAGAATCAAAACTCAATAGCCTTGATGACTAATAAGCAAGTATTCTTTATGGTAGCATTGGGCAGCACAGTGAATCACTCCTCCTAATGTATGCACTGTTTAAAGAAAGCTTTCTCATACTTACACAGATTAATTACACACATTCATTATAATTTCTAAGAAAAGGCAGGTTTATGCAAATTATTTCCAGGGAGTAATTTACATTAAGTCCTCCCAGATAGATCATGCTCAGTGACACCCAGGTGGTGTTCAGGGATGAAGGCTGGACATCTTCCTCTCAGTGAACTTTCTACCTTTTCCTTCTGCGTGTGCCCCTTAGTCTCAAAAACACATTCCTGTATAAACTAGTTAGAAACCCTTTTAGCTGAAAACAAAATACACTCTATCTCTTAATCGGTTGTTGGTCACATTATTTATTACTTCCTTATCTTCACTTTCCTGATCTTCAAGGCTGTTCCACTGTTATGGTTAAATTTTGTAGCTACTCTAGCAAAACACCTCAAACATCTATAGCCATACTGCACTAAAATCTAAAACATCTATTCTCAAAACATGCAAATTCTCCTTATGTTAAAGCTGTACTAATTTTCTCTTAAGCTACACTTATATCAATCTATCCAGTATTATTACGTATCATTCAATCAATCCACCCTCCCCTTTTCATTACCTTTACAAATTCCTTTTGGAATCTCAAATTATACTATTCTGTTTTAATGATTTTGAAAAGTATTTGCCTGTCTCTACTTGACATCTTATTTCATTTCTCCTCCAATCCTCATGAGTTATAGTGGTTTGTTTACAATACCACAAAGAACATTGCATTACCACACAAGAAACTAATACTAAAATAACTATCATAATAATAAATGCAAAAAGTTGCTTGAGCCAAGCAAAGTTTGGGAGCCAGGTAGCAAGCTTATTCCAAACCTCTTTAAATCCCCACGATGTATCATCTTGAGCAACTTGAAGATTTTTTTGTTTGTTTCCACATATTATCTAAACCTTTTTCAATTCACTTTTCTTGATATATATATGCACAAAATCTTTGATTTATTACCATGCACACCCCTCCTTCTTTGGTAAGCAGCAGATCTAATGCTATCTGATTTTGTTTAACTATGTCACTTAAGGAAGAAACCTCTATTTGTAATCTATGGATAGCATCTCTTGTGTCCTTTTGGAATAACTCCATGCTGGCAGATGTATTAACTATCGCTTTTCTCAATTCACTTACTCCAAACCATGGGAAGAACCATCTTGCAGAACTGTGAAAAGGAGTTGGCTTTAGTACTAAAGGATTTAGTTCTTTTTTATGTATTTTCCATGAAGGGGTTTGTAGAATTCCTGTGAAGTGTGCAAGTGATTAAATATTTGGTCTCCAGGAATTAGGTATCCTAAAGTATGTGTTCTGCTCCATTTATGTGGTAATACTTTCCAGGCCTTTCCACCTACACATAGCCACCATAATCCTTTAGGAATCCAGTCAAATGAAAAATCTCTTCTTAATCCCTGAATTATAGGGAGTGGACACCCACTTGGCATGGGCTCCTCACCGTAAGGACATTGAGGTCCTTGAATGAGTCCAGAGAAGGGCAACCAGGCTGATGAAGGGGCTGGAGGGGAAATCATATGAGGAACGTCTGAGGGAACTGGGGATGTTTAGTCTGGAGAAGAGGAGATTGAGGGGAGACCTTATCACTGCCTACAACTACCTGAAGGAAGGTTGTAGAGAGGTGGGCGATGGTCTCTTCAGCCAGGTGACAGGTGATAGGACAATGGGAAATGGAACAAAGCTGTGCCAGGGCAGGTTTAGTTTGGATATTATAAAATAATTTTTTACTGAAAGAGTTGTTGGGGCCTGGAACAGGCTGCCCATGGAGGGGATTGAGTCACCTTCCCTGGATGTGTTTAAAAAAAGGGTAGATGGGGTACTTAGGGATATGGTTTAGCTTAGGACGGGAATGGTTGGACTTGATGATCTTCAAGGTCTTTTCCAACCTTGTGATTCTGTGAAGTGTTTTGACAAGTAGCTTTTCCCTTACATGGGTCAAAACACAAACTCCAGTTTAGGGCTGTGTAATTTACATTAAAGTTTCCTAATTTTAAGGCCCCTTTAATGTTTTTCAGTATAATTACATTTTTTCCCAAACTTTGCAGCTCAAACTTGGGATTAGTCCCGTTCTTTAATTTGTTACTCTTACAACTATGATGTTGGAATACTTGACATCACTGTAACTGTCCCCCAGCATAATGCTTTTCTGTTAGGGAGTTGAGCAGGTAAACATTCAATTCCTTCAGTCTCTTGAGAACATGAGGTCTCTCCACTGCCTGGAGCCAGAGAATCTTTTAAAGAGCTATGGGGCCAACTCCAATTAGCATATGCCACTGGTATTTCAAAGAGTGGCAGTTCCATGTTTTCCTTGGGAAGTACTGTACATATTCAACAGTCAGATAAGTTCAAGGTTCCTCCAGTAGCCTGTGTCAGTTGTACATGAGCATTGTCCTGCCAAGTTTTGGCCTTAAAGATCCTTGGGATTCAGAGATCCATTGCTCTCCTGGGGCTCTTTTTACTCAGGAATAATGAATCTAGGTCGTATCTTGATGGCTGTGAAAGTTGTAAACAGCTCCTATGTGGTCTGTCCCACTTCTCCTGAAGATGATCACCTGACTTTTTTTTAATAAAAGCACAATTTCAAGGATTAAAAGTGTGTATAGCGTAGTTGAAACCTTTGGCCCTGGTCCTTAAAATACTTTTATTAATTTGTTTCAACTTTTTTCCAGAGATATCAATAATTCTGCCAGTAAGAATCTCCTAACTGTTTTAGGTCCTGTCCTTTATATTCAGTGTGATATGGTCTTCCATACAATATTTCAAAAGGACTGAGATTTTCTTGAGCCCTAGGCTTTACACATATCCTGAGCAAAGCTAGGGGTAGTCCTTGGTACCACTACAAATTTGCTTCTTGGCAAATTTTAGCTATCTGTTGTTTTATCAAATGGTTCATCTTCTCCACCTGTCTATTTGCTTGTGGTCTGAAGCAGTGTGTAGTTGACAATCAATTCCCAATGGCTTGCTCAGTTGTTGAACTACTTGTGTACAAAAGTGTGATCCCCTAATGAAATGACTGTAGGCACCTCAAATTGAGGCATTACTTCATTTAGTAGTACCTTAGTTACCTCTCTTGCTTTGTTAGTTCTGCAAGGGAAAGCTTCTGGCCATCCAGTAAAAGTGTCTGTCAGTACCAATCAGTATCGATAACCTTCTTTTCTTGGGATTTCAGAAAAATCATTTTGCCAACTGTATCCAGGAATATTTCACTTCCCAGTCGTATCCAATTTTATCTGATTCCCTGTATTAGGGTTATTTCTTTAGTGCTGTGTGATCTATTGAACAGTTGTATACAAATTTCTTCCTATCCACGTTTGACTTAAATATTTATATAAAGCACCTGCACCCCAATGAGTCTTCCTGTGTTCTTTCTTAACTGAATTCCAAATTAGAGTGGAGGGTAAAATTATCCTTCCATCCTCTAAATGCTTCCACCCTTTAGAAGGGATTTGCACTTTAAGATCTGACATTAATTCCTGTCCACTGAGACAGGACTCCGACGGCTACTCCTTGTTTTTCATTTGAAAAGAGCAAGAAGGGTTTAGTCTCATCTGGCAGCCCCAAGGCTGGAGCTCTCATAAATTCCTTTTTAAGAGTATTAAAAGTGTTCTGGGCCTCTTTTGACCACACCAGTAGGGTTAGATTATTTTTCAAGAGTTCATAATTCTTCTGTAATTGTAAATCCGCAACCAACAGCAGCCCATCATTCCCAAAAAGGTTCTGAGTTCTCTTACAGTTTGAGGAAGATGGGTCTTACAGGTGTCTCCTTTTCACTCGTGTCCTGGTTTCAGTCAGGGTGGAGTTAACTTCTTTTGTAGCAGCAGATGGAATGTTGTGTTTGGGTGTTAAAATGGGAGCAGTGCTGATAACACCCAAGCAGTCAAGGACTTTTTCAGCTCTTCATATTTCTCTATTAATGAGAAAGGAGGGGACGAAGCCAGGACAGGTGACCCAAACTGGCCAAAGAGAGTATTCCATGCCAAGTACATCATGCTCAGTATAAAGGGGGGCTGATGGGAGGAGGGGGCGGCTCCAGGACGCGCGGTTTTTGGGGGACGGTTGGGTTCCAGGACGGCTCTGGGTCGCACAGCCTGAGTTGTGTGGTTTGGTGAGAAACTATTTTGTATATCAACAGTTTCATGTATTTTTTGCTTTAAAGTTCTGTTAGCATTGTTGTATTTTATCTTTCTGCTATTTTAGTAAACTATCCTTATCCCAACCCACGAGCTTTTGGTTTCTTGGTTTTGGGGTTGTTATTTGTCCCTTCCTTTTCCCTTCCCTTCCCTCCCCCCTCCCTGCCCCCCCCCCCTCAAATTCTCCCCCTCCTCTTTTCCTTTAAAGAGCAGGCAGCTGCGTGGATCTTGGCTCTTAGCTGGGGTAAAACCACAACAACTTGGTACCCAATTCTAGTTTTCCTCTAGAGATTTCATATCCCAGATAGGTTACTCATTGCTGTACTATTTGAGCTTTCTGTTGAGAGACCTGTTGTTGATACCCACTTAGTCCAAGAAAATTCAGCAAGTTTACAGTACCCTGGATACATTCCAATTTTCTTTCAGTTGCTAACAGCAAACATCTACATATTGCAAAAGAGTTCCTTCTTTAGATAGAGGCTCCCATGTTTCCAATTCACGTGCTAGCTGATTTTCAAAAATTGCAATATTAACTGCTTTTCAGTCTCTCTCATTTCACTTCACATTACATTGATATCCTCATGGTCTGGATCGAAATTCTCAACAATCAATTCAAATATGGGGGGGGGGTGTCCCTATATCCTTGAGCAATTTCCTTCCAATTGTCCAAATCACTGATCATAAAGGGGGTCTTTTAAGTCCCATAACTTCTCATAAAGGGGCTAATAATTGTGGGCCTTTATGAGTTTTACTTCTGACTTCCAATGGGACCAGAGCTGGAGTGGTCGGATGTTTCTTCATCTGATTCACTTTCCCTCTCACCAGAAAAGGGAGGGGATCCTAACTCATCTGGTTCTGGTATTTTGTCCCCACCCCTTTTCGTTTAGAAGCACCTTTCTGTGAACAATGCTTCCCTGTCTTACAAGCAGGGCATCTCTTTAGTCATTTCTCTTTCTCTTTGTTTTTATCTTTTTCTAAAGCCAATACTAAGGATCCTGCGGTATTTTAAGCCCACACTCTGTCTGCCATTCTGGATGATCTCAGAGGGTGAAAAACATGTCAATTTAATATAATTTCTCTTTTCTCTTTAAAAAAGCATTAATTGTAACAGGGTATTGTCCTTCAGGTGTCTCCACCCACTCTCCTATGGGGTCCTTAAAGGGCTGTAGATGGGATCTCTGATCCCTGTCATCATCAATGGGCTACATGGGGACAGCCTGCTTCCCCATGATCTTCTTCACAGGCTTCAGGGGAATTGTTCTCTCCGGTGCCTGGGGCACCTCATCCCCCCCTCCTTCTTCACTGACCTAGGTGTCTGCAAAGTTTCTTACATTGTCTCACTTGCTTCTCTGGTGGCAAAAAGCAGCTGCTTGCAGGTTGTTTTTCTTCTAAATATGATTCACAAGGGTTCTATGACCATGGCCTGCCTTGGCCTTGGTCAACCATTGTTGCCTTGAGCTCAGCTGGTGTTTACTCTGTTGGGCCTGCAGAAAACTTCTAGCTGCTTCTTGCAGAAGCCCTGCAGCCCCCCACCACTGTTTCTCCAACAGAACCAAGCAGTGTAAAACCACAACAGCAGGAAGGACTTTAAGGTGCTGGAGTGTGTCCAAAGAAGGTTAACAAAGGGTCTAGAGCACAAGTTTTGTGAGGGGTGGCTGAGGAAACTGGGAATGTTTACTCTGGAGAAATGGAGGCTGAAGGGAGATCATATTGCTCTCTACAGCTGCTTGAAGGGAGGTTGTAGCCAGGTGGGTGTTGGTCTCTTCTCCCAAGTAACAAGTAGTAAGACGAGCAAACAGCCTCAATTCAAATGGAGGCTTAGCTTGGGTACTAGGAAAAAAATCTTCACCAAAAGGCTAGCCAATCACTGGAACAGGCTGCCCAGGGAAGTGGTTGAGTCACCATCCCTGGAGATATTTAAAAGATGTGTAGATAGTGCTTAGGGATATAGAATCATAGAATCATAGGGACTGGAAGGGACCTCGAGAGATCATCAGGTCCAACTTCCCTGCCAAAGCAGCTCCCTAGCACATATTGCACAGATAGGCGTCCAGATGGGTCTTGAATATCTTCAGAGATGGAGAATCCACAACCTCCCTGGGCAGCCTGTCCCAGGGCTCTGTCACCCTCACTGTGTAAAAGTTCTTCCAAATGTCGGTGTGGAACTTCCTATGCTTCAACTTGCAGCCATTGCCCTTTGTCCTGTCTCCACTGAAAAGGGACTGGCCAATTCCCCCTGCATCCCATACTTAAGATATTTATAAACATTAATAGTCTTTTCTTTAGGCTGAACAGTCCCAGTTCACTCAGCCTTTCCTCATAGGGGAGATGCTCCAGGTCCTTAATCTTTGTAGCCCTCATTTGGACTATTTCCAGGACATTCCTGTCTTTTTTAGAGCAGGGAGCCCAGACCTGGACACAATACTCCAGGTGGGGCCTGACAAGGGCAGAGTAGAGGGTGAGGATTGTCTCTTTTGACCTGCTGGCCACACTCCTCTTGATGCATCCCAGGATCCCATTGGCTCTCTTAGACACCAGGGCACACTGCTGGCTCATGGCCAACCTGTCATCAGCCAGAACCCCCAGGCCCTTCTCCACAGAGCTCCTCTCCAGCAGGTCATCCCCCAGCCTGTACTGATTCAAGCAGTTATTCCTTCCCAGGTGCAAGACTCTACACTTGCTTTTATTGAACCTCATTTGGTTTCTTACTGCTCAGCTCTCCAGCCTGTCAAGGTCTTGCTGAATGGCACCACAGCATTCATACATGTCAGCTGCTCCTCCCAGCTTTGTACCATCGAGTACTTGCTGAGGGTGGATGCTATTCCCTCATCAAAGTCATCGATGAAGATATTAAACAGGACTGGACCCAACACCGAGCCCTGGGGAACACAGCTAGTAACAGGTCTCTAGTCAGACTCTGCTCTACTGATCACCACCCTCTGAGCTCAGCCTGACAGCCAGTTCTCAATCCACCTCACTGTCCACTCATCCCATGCTCTCTCAGCTTTGCTGTCAGGATGTCATGGGAGACAGTATCGAAAGCCTCGCTGAAGTCAAGGTAGATGACATCCACTGCTCTCCCTCCATCTACCCAGCAGGTGATGAGATCACAGAAGGCTATGAGATTGGTCGAGCACAATCTCCCCATGGTGAATCCATGCTAACTACTCCTCATGATCTTCTTGTCTTCCAATTGCTTGGAGATGGCATCCAGAACAAGCTGTTCCATCACCTTTCCAGGGACAAAGTGAGGCTGACTGGCCTATAGTTGCTGGGATCTTCCTTCTTGCCCTTTTTGAAGACTGGAGTGACATTTGCTATCCTCCAGTCTTCAGGCACTTCTCCTGTCCTCCAAGACATGTCAAAGATGATAGAGAGTGGCTCAGCAATCACTTCTGCCAGCTCCCTCATTATCCCACATTATCCCTGGTCATCCTCTTACTATTCACATATCTAAAAAACCCTTTTAATTATCCTTTATGTCCCTTGCCAGTTTCATTTCCAGATGAGCTTCAGCACATCCTAGTTGTGTCCCTACAGGCCCTGACAACATTCCTATATTCTTCCCAGGTGCTCAGACCCTTTTTCCACAAGTCATAGACCTTCTGCTTCCCTTTGAGTTTACCCATGAGCTCCCTGCTCATCCACGCAGGTCTTCTGCCTCTCTTTCCCGATTTCTTGCTCGAAGGGATGCACCGGTCCTGGGCTTGGAAGAAGTGCTGTTTAAATGCTAGCCAGCTCTCACAGGCTCCCTTGCCTTCTAACAGTGTAGCCCATGGGATAGCTCCTATTAGGTTGCAGAAGAGATCAAAGTTAGCTCTTCTAAAATTCAGGGAAGCTATCCTACTTTTTGCCTTGCTTCCTCACTCTACCATTTCATGGTCACTTTGTCCCAAGCTGACCCCAACCCTCACTTCCCAAACAAGTCCATCCTTGCTGGTAAAAACAAGGTCCAGTACCCACACTACCCTTGTAGGTTCCTGCACCATCTGTAGCAGGAAATTGTCTTCTACACACTGCAGAAATTGTCTGGACTGCATACGACTGGCCCTGTTGCTTGCCCAACAAACATCTGGGTAATTGAAGTCTCCCATAAGGACCAGTGCCTGTGATCTCGAGGCTACTTCTAGCTGCTTGTAGAATGCACTCGCTTCTCCTGATCAGGGGGCCTGTAGTACACACCCACCACAGTGTCACTCACACTTGCCTGCCCCTTGATTCTTACCCACAAGCTCTCAACTGATGGATCATCCTCCCCCAGGTGGAGTTCAATACATTCTAGGTGCTTTCTCACACAAAGAGCAGCTCCTCCACCTCGCTGCCCTAGCCTGTCTTTCCTAAAAAGCATGTAGCCATCCATGACAGCGTGCCAGTCATCCAGGCTGTCCCAGCATGTCTCTGTGATTGCAGTGAGATCGTGACCCTGCGACCGCACAAAGATCTCTAACTCTTCCTGTTTATTACCCATGCTATGTGCTTTCGTATATAGGCACTTTAGGGAGGCAGCAGATGCAGGTATCCTCAACAGGTCACAGGAAGATTTCCAACATGGGATGGGCAATGATGCCTCCACTGAGGAGTCCTCAGGGCAATCCACAGAATTTTCCCTACTATCACCAAGAAAAACATCCCCAAGTCCGTCCCTGTGCCATTGGCATTTATCTTTTTCCTCTATCAACTGTGTCTCCTGAAGCACTTGCCCGACCCCAAGCAGCCTTCATTATATCCTCTTCTCCCTTCTTACCTAGTTTAAAGCTCTCTCAATGAGTCCTGCCATCTCCTGGGCAAGGATCTACTTTCCCCTTGGGGACAGGTGAGCCCCATCTATAGTCATCATGCCAGGAGCTGAGTACACTATCCCTTGGTCAAAAAACCCAAAGTTCCTATACCGACACCAGCCTTTCAGCCACTTGTTCAACTCCTGGGTTCTCCTAACCTGCTCTGAATGCCGCATCCCACTAGTAGGGAAAGTGAAAAATATTATTTGAGCTCCCCCAACTTCAACAAAGCACCCTAGGTCCCGGAATTCCCTTTTGATAGCTTGCAGGCTACACTTTGTGATTGCATCACTGCCTGCTTGAACTGTCAATAATGGGTAGTAGTCAGAGGATCTCACCAGCCCTGGGAGCCTTCTGGTGATGTCTCTGACCTGGGCCTCAGGGAGGCAGCACACCTCCCTGCATGTTGGGTCAGGTCTGCATATGGGGCCCTCCATTCCCCTGAGAAGGGAATCTCGTACCACAGTTACCCTCCTCTCTTGCCTAACAGAGGCAGTCTTGAGGCATGCAGTCAATTGCCTCATTCTAGGCACCTGCTTCTTCTGAGGCAGAGGGGCTGCCTTCATCTCTTCACTTACGTCCTCCTCAACTTCCAGGGCCCCAAACCTATTGCTTAGGGGAACTTGGCGGAGCGGGGAGGCAGGCAGGGGGAGCGCCTATGATGGTGAGCCAGGACTGTCTTCCAACCCTCCTTGGGGTTCAGGTCACTCCCTTCCGCCTGCCCAGGAAAGGGCAGGGGGACCGTCATCACTTGCTGGATGTCTTCCTGGCACGTTTCCCTCTGGGATGCCAGGGAGCTACTCCACCCGTCAATCTCCCGCTCACAGTCCCTGATAGTTCTCAGTCTTTTCACCTCCTCTTTTAGTTCAGCCCCCATGCTAAGCAGATCATCCACCTGCTTGCACCTCACACAGGTGAAACTCTTGCCTCTTCCGTGGCAGCAGCAGACTCAGGCATTCCCTGCAGTCAGAGACCTGAACCGTGACATCCCTAAGGAGGTCCTCCATCTGGGTTGCCACAGTTTTATAGGGGCAATCTCTCTGCCTGCTGGAGACCATGGTTACCTGTCTTGGCACACAGCAGACAGGAACACCCTTGGCTCTCCCTGCGTACTTTGTGAGCAGAAGCCAGTCCACTCAATTTACCCTCTGAGCTATGAGGGAGGTCTCGCCCTGCCTGTGTGAACTGCTGCGCCATGCCCTTCTGATGTAACATGCCCTGTTTGCTGCCTCAGATGAGTCACCGGCTCTCCCTGCAGTGGGAGTGGGGGGAAGCTGAGTGCCTCTCTCTCTCCCTTTCTCCCTTTGCTTTTTTTTCCCTCATGGTTCTGTGCACGAGTTTGCTGCTTTCAGGAAGGGTCCCTCAACATGGTCTCCCAGTCTGGAGCCCTTCTCCTCAGCAACTGATGGTTTAATGGTGGATGGTGGTGTTAGGTTAATGGTTGGACTCAATGATCTTAAAGGTCTTTTCCAACCTAAATGATTCTATGATTCTTTTGAATGATCAGCAGTGACTGAGGGGTAAACTGCTTGATGAATACACATGAAATTAGCAAATAGCTATGTTTTTGGAGTGCTCATTTGTTTAGTCAGGTTGAGGTGCCCCTTTGGTTCGGACTCTACACAATGTCTTAATAAGAGAGAGTCTGGAAAGAAATCTGGAGTGTAAAACATAACAGCATGCAAGTGTTTTTTTATTTGATTAATGATGTGCATGTATTGACTTTCCCCCCCTCAACAATAGGTATATAATTTTGTATTGGGTGTTGCTGGCAAGGTTTTCGCAGTGGAGAGGCTGCAGGAAGGGTCTCTGTGGGAGGAGGCAAGGGGATGTCCTGGCTTCAGCCTGGTCCACAATGCATCCTCCATTTTACACAGATGAGTCCACCACCCAAACTGGCAATGCCTCTGGGAAAACCTTAAAGAAAAGGTAGAAAACACCAAAGAGAGAGAGAAGAAGAAAGCAAAAAAGTGAGAAACAGCAAAGGGAACATAAAAGTTGGGAGAAGGAGGTGCTCCATGGTGGACCATATCCTCCAGAAGTAACTGCTGCCCATGAAGGACACACTGGAGCAGATGCTTCCTCAGAGCAACTACAGTCTATGGATAAGCCCATGCTGAAGCAGGTACATCCCAAAGAGACTGCAGCCCATGGAGGACCTACACTGGTGCATAGGAAAGAGCAGCAGAGAGAAACTGCTATGTCCTGCACTGCCTGTTGCCTCAATGAAGAGACTGACCATACCCTGCAGTGGTAACAAAGTGGGCAGAGAACTACATGGAGTGATGGAGTGAAGCTGGGTCTGGGAATGGGGAAAGAAAAATGTTTTTCCTGTGTATAAATATTTGTTTTCTTTTTTTCTCATGCCCCCTTTCTGTTGCATGTCAATGGCCTCGTAGTCTTCCTTTACAACTTCTGACAAGTCATTTCCCCTTCTCAGTTTTTGAAAGAGAAATGCTTGGAGGCAGTGGAAGGTCACAGACCCTTGCTACAGAAAAGGGACTGAGTGGAGATCACTGGCAAAATTGCCAAACCAACACATGCATATTTTGCATTTCTTCTGCTGGGACAGAGACTAGGCGACTCACTGAATTTGTATAACCGTAAAGTGGCAATAGAATTGCTGACCTGGCATTAATATATTTAGCTAATTGCTGATTTAATCACTGTGATTAAAACAGCTGCTGAGTGAGGATGAAGTGCTGGGAGCTCCAGGCTGGAAGCTCTGGGTGAGTCCTGGGAGCTGACTCCTCAGGATGGCAGCTGTAGGATGCAGATGGAACAATGGTGTACAATCTGGCTGCATAAATGAGGACGTACAGAAGGTCACAGATCACAGAAACTGAAAGGATAAAAGGGAAAAATCAAAGACCAAGAGATAAGCTCAGCAGAATTGGAGCAGCATTGAAGACTCATTGGGAATCCATGTCTCTGAAAGCAGACATCTCCAGGCCACCTTGATGCATGAGGTGGGACACCCCTCATGAATGTGGACCATAAGGGCCAACAGCTGCATCTTGCACTGGGAGAACCCATCTTGAATTCTTGAACTGGGAGAACTCAGGATTTTGAAGTGCTTGTACTGCTAAATAACTTTGCTAATATTTATCATACCTGCATACTGCTAAGTTTATTTTAGTTACATACTTGTTAGGCTAAGCAAACAATAATTGCCATAATCGTATGTAATTTCCCTACTTGAGTAAACTCAAGTACTTTGAGTACTTATGCAATTTCTCTGTGTAGGAGACTACAGACAGTGTGGGGCTGGAGCCTGGAGGGGCAGAGACACCATGTGAAGTGACAGACTCTTCGCTGTCTTTGAAGAATGGAGGGGTATCAAAGGGCACCTATACTACTGACAGTAAATCTATAAGGGGATTTATTCTGTCTTTCACAGAAAATAAACTTTTTTGTATCTTACTGTAAAGAAAATATATATTTTCATAGAAAAAGGAAAGGACATTCTGCAGTCACTGGCTGGCAGTGGGGAACTAACCTGCCTAGGAATTGCAATAACCCAAAGATAAAGGGATTATTGTACAATGGGATTAAAATGAAGAGAATAAAATTATTTCAAAAAGGAGATTCAGAAAGAAGCAATCCCAAGAAAACTGGGTGAGAAAATGCAGAATCTGCACAGGAAAAAAAAAAAGTGTTGTGAAACAGCAGTATGCCCAGTAATTTCAGTGTAGTATTAAACTGAACTCTGGGTCTCGCTGCTAAATCCACTAGATGACAGTGTGGAGACTGCATTCAACATCTGTCTCTTCTTTACAGGCATGTTGGCATTGTCTCACTGCTCTCTGCTGTAAAATCAAAGTTTGCAATGTGCCTCTGCTCATACCCAGTGGATTCTCATGTGTCTGAAGTTGGTTTAACAAGAAATGGCATGAATGAATTGACTGTCACTTCTCCATAGCTGGCTGTTTGTTCCTAAACCTAGAGGTATGGGAACTGAGATTAAATTGGGGAGTGATAATGGAAGGTGAGCTAAAGGATGGAGGGACAGCCACTGTCTATCTGTTGTGCTTTGCAGCCAATCATGCAGGGCAACAGACTTTTTAGTAAGGCCTGTCGTGATAGGACAACTGGTAATGGTTTTAAACTGGAAGAAAGGGTGGTGAAACACTGGAACAGGTTGCCCAGAGAGGTGGTAGATGACCCATCCCTGAAAGCATTCAAGTTCAGGTTGGATAGGACTCTGAGCAAACTGATCCAGTTAGAGATGTCCCTGCTCACTGAAGGGGGGTTGTACTAGATTGCCTTTAAAGGTCCCTTCCAACCCAACCATTCAATGCTTCTTTTTGCACATTCTGAGCTCTCCCCATGGCTGCCTTGGTTCATTCCTGCAGTGTATGGTGTCTGGCCCAGCCATGGCCCAGGGACTGCCAACTGGCACAGCAAAGAAAAAGCTGGAAGGGAGGAATAAGAAGACAGCAAATTGACAGGGATGAGATGAACAGTATGGTTCTGGCTTCTGTGGCTTTTCCAGTTTTGTATAAAGTAATGGGCAAAGCAAGGTAAAAACCCCTGGGGTATTCAGCAAGTTTCCTTTCACAGTACTGCTTTCTCCAGAAAGCCTCTTTCCACCTAGGATGCAGTGTGATCCAGCATACAGATATTATCACTGTAGCTGTATTGTGAAGAACCACTAAAAGCTAAAATTGAAGAAAAGACTGTATTAATTAAAATCAGTGGAAACTTAGTTAATGTAAATAAAGTACCACATATGTGTAATGTAATTTTTATGACAACACTCTCTGTTTCGAAAATATGCCATGAGTATAGAGGCAAGATCAAAGTTAAAGAGTGTGCAAGCCTTGTTTGCTGTCATTAGTCTTGCTTTAAGGTCATAGATGTGATCTTTATTGCTTAGTCTTCTCAAATATCCTTCATTTTGTAGGACATCACACATTTTCACCCCAATATTATCTACATTTCACACCAATTCTATGGGTTGCTCTCTCTCCCTTTTTTTACATTAATTATTTTTAGTTGTACTCCTGCTGTCCAGCCCAGAGTGGTGGCATCCCTGGGGCAGAAGCCCTGTAGGGTATACAAACCATCTCATTACTGGCTATGGGGCTAAGGTGATCCCCCTTCTGCTCTGTCTCTCCCTGTCTAAAAGTAAAACGTAGTGCAGAGACACAAAATGTTAATCTGTTGTACCATTTATTGTAGCGCAGTTTGCCATGAATTGGAACTCAGAAGTGCCCTGAATTTTGTCTGAGCCTGATACAGACACCTTGAACCCAATACTCAGCAGTTGTCCTGGTGATACAAAACCCAGGCTTTTAGGACATTTGATTCATGTGCTGCAGAAACTTGTCCATATATAGGATAACATGAAATTCCACAAGTGATTATGGAGGTTTTTTCTTTTGCTCTGCTTTTTCTTTTCATCTAGGGGAAGATTTGTCAGTCTAATTTTGTTTAGTGCCCTTTCCGCAACTACAAAGAGGATCAGAAATACTGTGAGTGATCTCGTTTAATAAACCACTGATCCATGAGTTTAATAACCAAAGATCCATGAGCTGCCTTTGGATCAGGCAGCTGTGCAGAGAAGGATTTAAAATGAGGATATCTGTGAATCGTCCTTTTCTTCTTAATTAACTATACATTGCAATTTCATAGATAATTATTTCAGTCCCTTCTCAAACACAGGATTATTTATCATTAAAGGCTGCTTTGAACATAAAACTATTAGGATGCTCTTTATTAAAGTGGCTTACTGCAGCTCTCTTTTTAATGAATTTTTTGCTTTATGACTTGCTGTTTGAATTTGGGCTCTTACTTTGATTTAGTGTTCAAAGTCAGTCTATCAAACCATATCTTCATGAAATTGTCTGCCAGCAGACCATTCTAGGCAATGAAAAATTAGGATGGACAACAAAGTAATCTTGTTATTTTTTTAAGCTTTCAAACATTTGGTTTCTGCTTCAGCAGCCCTTAAACTGTGGAAGGGAGGGGAGCTTCTGATGCCATCCCAACAAAGCCAAAAGCAAGAAATCCTTGAGTGACACTGCTTCCCTCTGGGAAGGAGCAATGAGCAGCCTGGGGCTGTGGCAGCTTTCCTGACAGTTCATTATGTGGTAGACATCCTCTTCCTATTTTTTCCAGTGAGATACCTGCAAACACTTATGCAGTAAACTCAGTTTGTCAGTGGAGTGTACAGGGAATATGGTAGGCCACAGAAAAGCCATTGTTTGTGCTACGAACAATATATGGGGATTTGCCATGCCTGTCTTGTTTTATAAAACCATGTAGCAGTGAAAGACATTTTATAAGATGCTGTAGTTGATGTAGATGATGAGAGACATCATCTGAGAGGATGAGCTGCTGGGACAGAGTTAATTTTCTTCAGAGTAGCTAGTATAGGGCTGTGGTTTGTATTTGTGCTGAAAACAGTGTTGCCAGCACAGGGATGTTTTTGTTACTGCTGAGCAGTGCTTACACAGAGCCACAGACTTTTCTGCTTCTCACCCCACCTCACCAGTAAGTGGGCTGGGGGGTACACAAGGAGTTGTGAGAGTGCACAGCTGGGACAGCTGACCCTAAGTGATCAAAGGGATATTCTGTACCATATGATGTCATGCTGAGCACATAAAGCTGAGGGAAAAAGAAGGTGGGGGGTGGGGGATGTTCAGAGTGATGGTGTTTGTCTTCCCAAGTAATAATTACATGTGATGGAGCCCAGTTGTCCTGATGATGGCTGCAGACACCAGTCTTCAGAGACTTCTAGAAGCCCTTGTGACTGTCCCATATTCCACCCTCAACCATATCCTCAACCCTAAATAGAGACTAAAAAAAAGGAGTATTTTTGGAAAAGAAAGCAAGCAGAAAGACAATCTGTTCTTGGCTCACAATACCCCTCCCCCACCAATGGGGATGCTTTCCTCTTTTGTCTGATAGGAGTTTTGCTGATGAAACAAAACCAAAACAGGGAAGGCTTTCAATAACGTTCATTATTAAGTGATTTAGCTTTCAACCTAAACACTGGAGTCATCGAGTCTTTCATATTACCTATCTCCATTTATTGGCAGAAGAAAAGATGATTCTTCCCTTTCTGGTAACTTAATGATGTTTGCAGGTACCCTGTAGAGTTTCCCTAACAGCCAATCTTACATGAACAAGTCTTAGCTCCAGCTTATTGCCCTGTCCATTCAATATGACTGTGTGGTTGCCATAGTAAACAGGGAAGTGCACTGAACAGAGGAACAGTCCTTCTGTTCACAAGTCCTCAGAAGTTCTTGCCTACTAGAGATTGGCTAGTCCTCTTGCTAAACTCCAGAGTTCTCACAGCTTGGACAGAGGGCTGAGAGCAGTAGTATGAGACCCTCTTCACTTACGAGCTAAGATTAAGCATTTTGCTACCATCAACTGCTGAGGAAAAGATAACAAGAAACTAAGGCAGAGGAGTGAATGAGAGCACCATGTCACCCTAGGGGACCCTGAGAAGATGGTGATACATTCATGGGTCAAATGTCTCTTCCTCCTTTTCCATGCAGATTACCAGATGTGGCACTTGTTGTCTGGGTTCATTGGTGATCCACTGGAACAGTGGAAATGCTTAGCAAAATCCTGGCTATTGCTGACAGGCCCACAGACACGAAGTGGCAAGGGACTGTGCATGTCTGTGTTCAGGGAAGACTGTAGTTTCTCAGAATCTTGGTATCCACACATTGCCTGAAAGGAAGCAAAATAGAAGTCAGTTTGGCTGAAATTCCTCATGGGAACAAGACTTAAGCCTCCTTGTGTTTCTATACATGTGACTCAGGCTGCTAGAGTAAACAAGGAAACACACATACATGGGCGCCAACAATGTTCATATCTTTCACTTCATCACCACAATTTCTGACTTTTCCCCCTAAACTCTTTGTCTCAATCTCCCTGACAAGCCATTTGCTCTTTTTCTATACTGCGTAGTCCAGAGTACAGGGAATTTAGACAACCTTGAAGTTCAGGCTCGTGCAAATTTGGACTCCATCTAGAACAATAGTATAGATGTAGCCTCAGAGTCTAGATTCAGCTTCTTAAGCAAAAACAATGATTGTTCATTGGGAAAGGAAAGCACAACTCATTACCACTGGAGAGATTGGAGAAAGGTTTTTTGAATTTAGTGGTGTTAAACTGGCAACTCACATTTTCACTTTTGTGATTTCAGTCTTTATTCATTGACAAATGATGCAATAGCTGTCAGGTAGCTTCTGAAGTGCAAATCTTGCCACCAAGATCCAATACTCTGTGATATCAGAATTGCTTTTCTACACACTGTTCTGACCTAATGTTAATACATGCACAAAACTTTTCTGTTTGCACCGTTACAGTTACTTGGAAGGGTATGACTTTTGTGAGCACAGAAATCCAATGATGTATCATGAGGATCTCAACCACACAACTGTGCATCTTTGCACAAATCCTTAAAAAAGGTTGCAACAGAAATCTTTAACTATGTGTGTATGTACTTCTAGTTCTTTATCTCTAATATCTTTTTTTCACTATCAGTCACTCAGAATGACATGACAACTAGATATGCATCATGACAGAGAGGCGAGTAAAGAAACAGATGGACAGATATATGCCTTTTCCACTAAAATTTCATTTTCCACATTGATTGCTCATGATAGCAAAGCAAATTACTCAGAAGTTGGCAATGAAGCATGCTTTCCCTGAAACAATTTGTCTGCTACAGCTTAATTTTGGTATATTTCAGAAATTTGCAGGCAGGTTAGGGGCACTGTATGTGAATTTTAGCTTTCTAAATAAGATTCTGGATTTTCCAGAAACATCAGTCAATCCAAGTTCTGTGAAGAGGAGGAAAAGTGATTGAATATTGAGAAAGATGACCTGTAATAATGTGGAAGACAATGGAGAGTGAGACAGACACATGACTAGTCTAATATTCATTACGTGAGCAAAACTGAGGTAGAAAAGCTGGTCGTGTGAAAGTCCAGTCTTAGATAAATGCTTCCCTTCTTTGTACTTTTTCAACCAATTCTTATAGGCCTGTGGAAAGAGAAAATTAATAATAATAAATTCTCCTTCAGATAGTGTCTCAAAACCATGTATTCTATCAAAGAAATCAATCAATCAATCCAATATATATTTAATACATTAACAAGTTTGTGTCTCCCCTCAGTCTGAGGCTGCTTGCTGCTGGCCATTCCCCTATTAACTCTAACACAAGAGAATAACAACATAACTCCTTTAAGGGGTTTCCATTTCAGACACTATCATGCACACTTCATAAGAGGAGAGAAGTTGTGGTGATTGGACTATGAAAGAATTAAAATTTCAAAGAAAGTGACAAATACTTGAATGAACATTAAAAGACCTTCTACCTCACAACAGTCTTCATGGAAGAAGAGCACCCTGCACTCAGTAATTAATTAAACTGCTGAACTACTGCATGAGGAAATAAAAAAATTCTCTCTAGATTTTACCACCACACTGAATTCCGGTTGGTATCTCAGATTCCTCAGGTATAAAATAAACATATAAATAATGCCATACTTCTGTATGCATGACATAAATGGGGAGGTAAGGAAAGGCCCACCCCAGAATAGGTGAGGGGGAGAAGTAGTCTTACATGAAAATAATGAGGTTCTGAGCAAAACTTCGCAAGGAAGCCATAACTGGATTAGCAAAGGACATGCAGAGCACATGCTGCACTGGCACAGGTGTGCAAGGAGCAGCATGTAGGAGTGGGATGTATCAGAGAAATCATGTGACATAACAGTTGATTTGTATGGACAGACTATGAGATTAGAGAAGTAAGACTACAATACCTGGTAAGCAATGGTGAGCCCTCCAGTGTCAGCTGTATTCTCCAAGAGTGTAAAAGTACCATTGACGTTAAAGTCATAGCTTTCATACTGTTCAACCAAGCAGTCTATAGAATTCTGTAGTGCACTCCTGTTGCATGTAGGGCAACCCCCAGGCAGCACTGTGGGGAAAAAAACAAGAGATCCTAGAAAGTAAATGCATTCCTAGTATTTACCTTTATTCCCCACATTAATCACTGAATTTTCTTAGTAGGCAGTATGGTCTGGAATGGGCTTTCCTTAACTTCATCTACATATGACATGTATAGATTGCTAACAGGACCAGAAGGTAAGAACACCTGAGGGAAAGTAACTAGTAGGGACCTAGAAAAGTAAACAAAGACACCACAGCTGGTACCCACCATAACCATAGAATATGTGAAGAAGTTCATGTGCCATGAAGAACCCAATGGCTCCAAAGTTCACAGCACTGAAAAATATAAAAAGAATGCTTTTGAAAAGACAGAGGTCAGGTGAGCATTCTTTATAACCACTGAGCACAACTCTGGGCTGTACAGGAACATTCTACTCTGAGAACACGTAGGAGCACTTTCTATTTATTGTCTCTCAGATGTGGTACATTGCAAAAATGTAAATGCAAGTGTAAAATTGCTCTAACAATGCTTAAAATTGTACAATGGGCTTCATTATTCATAATCAATAAGCCATCATAATAATAAAGAGTGTGAATGAGATTCTGCCATTATTAACTCTAATGACGTGTACTGTTATTGAAATACGCCCTTAGTTACCACTACTGGCACAAAGAGTATCTGCAATAATAATCTTGCTAATCACAGAAGACAGAATCACTAGGTTGGAAAAGACCTTTGAGATCAAGTCCAAACACACTTGTTCTCTAGTAAACCGTATCCCTAAGCACCTTGTCTACCTGTCTTTTAAATACATATAGGGATGGTGACTCAACTTCCTTCCTGGGCAGCCTGTTCCAATGCCTGATAACACTTTTGGTAAAGAACATTTTCCTAACAGCTAATGTGAACCTGCCCTGATGCAGCTTGAGGTCTGCTAAAGTAGGATGGTTGGAAAAGCAATCTTGTAACAGTTGTTTAATGAAAAATTATGCATAAAACTGGCAAGGTGAATTAAAATTTTGAGTGTTTAGGTACAATTACTCTGGCCTAGAATTGGTGATCTCACTATGAGCAAGAGGTTGTACTGGAGACCTTCAGCAGTTCTTTCCGAATCAGAATTTCTATGATTCTATGCAATGAATTTACAAATAGTCACACAAGTAAGAGTACCCTCAAAATGCTTTTCCATAATATGAATTGATGGGTTCATATTTTTCTTTACAAACATTGATTAACACTGCCAAAGCATGAAATGATTGTTATAGACCAGTATTACATCACTGGGAACTCAGTAGGAAGTGGCAAGAACTCATCTTCTCTTAGAACTGCTCTTTCAGAAGCTCTGTAACTGATAAATTATAATTGCTCCTTAGAGAAGTTGTGGATGCCTCATCATTGGAAATGGTTAAGATCAGGTTGAATGGAGCTTTGAGCAAATTGATCTAGTGAAAGATGCTCCTGCTGATGACAAGGTCCCTTAAAACCCAAACCATTCTATGATTCTATAGCAAATGTACTGCTTTGCTGGTTTCTTATTTTAAATACTGTCCTCACAGTCATCTGAATTGGCTCTTGCAGAAAAGTTTTAAAATCTGGAGCATCATCTGAGAAAATGTTATTGTGCCAACTCACCAAAAGCTGATCACGTTTGACTTAGCAGTATACTCAAGTGGAATGACAGAGAGAAAAATATATTTACAGTCATGGAATACAGAAGGAATAAGAAGCAGGAGACATTTTCTCAGAAAGGAAGAATATGGTGACAGCCAATACCAAAGGAAAAAAAATTCTATTACTCTTCTGAGGAGTCCTGTTCTTCATACTATAATGAATTTATTAAATATGCAAGCACTAAAAGATGTCATACAGTCAGTGGTAGAAGATCACAATGGAGAAAATTGTTACTTTTAACTGAAACGTATTTCTTTCAAACTTCAGCCTCTTGCCACAGTGTGAGTTTATCTTTCAGTGCAGTGGGGTTAGGAGAAGTATCTATCCATTCTTATGCCAGAAAAAAGGGAAGTAATATTTTAACAGTTAACTATTTAAATATGAGAAAAATATTGCTTAACAGGTCTTCTCCATATAATGAAATAATCCAACTGTAAGAGTGTGGTCTACAGAAGTGTTGTTGCAGGAGAAGACTGGGAATTTATAATGTATTTGCTTATTAGAGGTTTCTTTTAAAAAGGGAAGAGAAGAACTGTGTTTGATCCATTTGAAAAAGACTTCTGACAAGAAGTTGCTCTGTGAAGCTCCTATTTCCTCTGGGTTAGATTTCTCTGGATTAGATTTCAGGAATTCTTGGAATCTAGAAAATGAGAGGCAAAGGTGAAATACCTTCTTTGCAATTAACCTACATGAGACTTCTGCCTCTTCGCTCTGAATTAATATACTTGGCTTATCTTAGTTTTACCTAGATTCTGATTTTGCTCCAGCAAATTAATAATCCCACTCTTTCAGAATTCATAAGGCAGTATCTATCCAGCTTCAGGAAAAGCTGTTTCCCCCCTTTACTGTGTCTTTCTGGGATGCAGTAAGAAAAAGAGGTTAAAGACAGACCCGCTAAGATTCTTCCGGGAAACATGGTGCAGTCAAGGGACTACCTTCAGCTCTCATCTTTGCAGCCCCTCCATACCTGGGAAATTCCATGTGGAAAAACGGGCTGCGGAACATTCCAGCAGGAAAGACCACCATGTGGTGCCTTATTGAGTAGTATGAATGCACAGTCCAGGGGGACACAAGCCAGCTTGAACCAAAAAAAGATAAATGAGAGAATTTATTAACTCCTTGTCTCATACATTGTTCCTTTCTTCCACAGGGCTTGCAAAAATGGTTTATACAGTAGCACCAAATTATTAAATTCACATTATTAGAATTAAAGGTATTTGAAATAAGCTTTTATTTGTTTACAGACAGTCAGGTCTAGCAACTTAGCTTTTGTACTCATCAAGGTATTTACCCTCTCAACCTCCCTGTCAAGTAAGTCCGGATTAATATCCTCTTATGCAGTCCTGTACAGAATACTCTTCAGGTAATGTAAGGTCCCAAGCAAGCCTGTCAATGCTGCCTGTGTTCTGCAGCATCTTATGCCCACCTTTGTGGTGAACCTGGCAGCATTCACATCATCAAAGCAGCTTTGCTGTTTGCTTTGCTGCTAAGTCCAGGAGCATGTTATCCCCTTACTCAATGGCTTACGGGGAAAATGTTCTTATTTTCAGAAGTCTGGGGCTCCACAAGCGTGGGTTTTTTTGGTAGCATGATCTCGGTCTGAATACAAGACAGACTGCCAAATTCTAGGCTTTTTTAAGCAGGATGCAGAAATACAGCCTTGCAGAAAGGACAAAAGCCTCTTGTCTTGCAACAGAAGTATTGCTGGCAGGTCAAGAAAGGTGATCTTATCTCTCTATTCAGGACTGGTTAAAACACATCTGGAAGTACTGTGTCCAGTTCTACCCTTCCCTCATCCCTCCCCTCTCCCCCTCTCTTGGCTTCCTCTTCCCCAGTTAAAGAGATATTGACTTAAAATTGGACACAGTCCTGAGTGATCTGATCTAGCTGATCCTACTTTTTGGAGATGGGTCGGATTAGGTAATCTAAGGTCCCTCCCAACCTTAGTTAGTTCATGAGTATGTTACTCTGTTAGATTTTTCAGATCAGTATCTGACACTTACTTATCTTGTGAATGATGCTGAAGGAGTTTCAAGTAGGAATTTTCCCTCAGTACTTTCAAGCAAGCCACCACATTGAGGAGAAAACTGTTTTCATTTATATTCAACTGAGGGAAGAGACAAATAATTTGACTGTCACAGGCCATGGACAAGGAATGAGTTGTACAGTATAAGAAAAAGTCCCATCAGTCAAAAAAAGACAAACCAATGGAAAGGTTTTTTTTTCTCTCCCAGTTCTAAAGACATTAAAGTTAAGATATGACTGGAATGTTATTTGCAGGCTATACAGATTATACAAGCAGATCACAATCAATATCTATCAGGCCAGCCACTCTAAGGAGGAGACAGCATAAGCAACAATTTAGAACCAAGAAGGTTCTCTGGACCAATATGTTCTCAGAAAATGAAGAGCAGAAAATATGCATTGCTCCAGAGATCACACCCTCTTTAGCAGCAGGCAAAATATAAGTTGATGCAGGTAAACTGCCAATAATAAGGCAGACATCTTTACATTATGTAACTCACATTCTGGTATTCCAGGTTCACTTTGTTAGTCTGGAGTATGTGAGCTGGATAGCCAATTTCCACCTGTAGTTTGGAAACCTAAAATCACAACAAACAAACAAATGAACAAAAGGAAATATGATCAATAGAAGGCTTTACATTCTATAAGTCCCTTTTGAACTTTATTTCTAAACAATCTAAATATGATCTGTGAATCTGCCCTTCGGAATGACAGCTTCTCTCTTTCAATAAGACATTTTCTCTCTGCTTTCTTAACTCAAAGACCTAGGCCTAATGTTACAGTCCTCTTCTTTATAGCATTATTTTCTGGCATTCAGCTTTATAGTTTTTAACTTCTCTGGGTGCATAAAACTGAATTGTATCTCAATACAATTAATTCAGAGTATCCATAGACAAAAAAGAATGTAGCCTCACCACGCCTCAATATATGATGCCTCTCAAACATAAATATATGATCACATGTGTGTGATGGCACTTACAAAACCATCTACAATTTTCAGGGTGTATAAGAAATCTATTTAAGATTGTGTGCCTGTAGAAGCAGGTAGGAATATGTGAAGATGCAGGCGCCTTCCATTCCTTCTCCAAAGGCTTCAGAGAAAGAAAGACCTCAGTAATTGCTTATTGCTGCCTTCTGCACACACCAAGACTTTAGCCTCTTGTCGAGTCTGTTCATCCATCCACTCCAACTGATCCAGTTGTCCATAGAGGGCATCTTGGATCTCAGAGAACATCTGCTCAGCCTGCCATGAAGAAAAGAAGGCATGTTCCAAACTGCAGAAAAACATAGTTCAGGCTTTGCTACTGTCTTCCCATGTTCCAGTACTTCAACCACAAGAAGCAGCAAATTTCCTCCTCATGTGATGAAGGAGAGTTTTCAGTTTCCACAATGACTTAGGCTAAAGTTAGTTGGCATTCAGTGGTTCCTCACGGGCCTCACCATTCTCTTCCACATATCTTTTCATCTTGCCTCTCACTGAAACTAAGAGGGAAATATGATTCTTTTTCACTCAGCCCTTACTGAAATAGGAATGGACCAAAGAATTGTCCCACTTCTTTGAGTAAAATGAAAGTACAATATCCACAAGTATTTCATGCTGGTGTCTCGCTATCCAAAGTTATGGCAATCTGAGTGTCTCCTTCACAAAGTTGTTTTGTTCATTCAGCTTAGTGCTTCATAGCATGTAGTCTTAGTTTTCCCATTAACTTTTCTTCAGGTTATTCTCTTTTGTCATTTCGTACACTGGAAATTCTATAAAACCTGATGCTTACACTAAATTCTCTCAAAAGAAAAAGGAACTATAATTATCAAAGGATAAAAGAAATCTTCCACACTGCAGGCATGTGTTACTGTGGATTCAATCAGAATGTTTTGGCATTGATTTGTTTCTGTACAACTGCTTACATGATGACTTAATGGTTTTGCAATTGAAAATTGTATTTAAATATGTCAGATTAGTGATGAATACTGTTAATACTAACTGTAATTCCAGGAAGCACATGGAGATTGCATGCATTTGTAGGGATATTGGTGCTACACACATGACTTTGCTAATAACTGAGATAAAGATAATAACTGATATTTATGCATTGGTTGTTCTAGCAATGACAACAGTGTCTTGTTCTGACATCTTTCATTCCCCCAAAAGCAGGTAAAGTGAGTAAGTATAGGGATATATAAAAATGTATTAGACCTACACATGATTTTGCTGCCTTGATGTAATTTGAAATTGACATGTCAAAGAAAGAGCTGAAACTGAGATCTGATTGGGTGTAAATAAGATTAATAACCAAAAATAACTTACTAGTTCCTTGGTCTGCTGAGGGAAAATTTCTTGTACAATCATCTGCCCTAGAACTGGCTCAAAGAAAGAACTAGTATAAGTCAAGCACTCCTTCCAGCGCTCAGCTGGGATCTGTAAGAGCAGAAAAAGAAAAAGACACATGAGGGTGAAGACAGAGATAGGAAGAAAATAAGAAGATATATAAACATATCCACTTACTTTCACACAAGATGAACATTCATATGATACCTGAGACAAATGCATAGAAGAAAGGTGACCACCTACATACTGTTCCCTACTCCCTGATACAGTGCATTTAGCTCGGTAAAGTTTTGTGTGTCATGTCTTCTCTCACATTTCTTTGCGAAAATGGAAACACTTAATGGCCAAAGAAAGTAGTTTTTCTCCACAAGTCTAAGAAACTCCACCCAGAGGAGACATCAAGAGGACATCCAGAAGGCATGCCCTAGAGTGTTCAGCTGTTGGGAAGACTGAAGATAACTCACCATTCTAGAGCCCATTTTCCCATACAGAATCTTAGATAATTCCAGGCGTGCATCTTGGAATCGACTGTCAAGTGCTGGGGACAGAGTCCCAACCAGACAAACAATCATATAAATGTGAAGGACCCTGTAGGAAAATGAAATTTTAAAAGACATTCACTATAAACACAGAGGCCTGGCAAGTGTCAGAGAAATAATATGAGGCAGGGGAACCCTAGTGAGCTGAACAATGACACCAAAGTACTTTGAAAGGGGCTATACCTAGGGCAATCAAAGGAGGAAGATTTGGCATCAATCAACTAAAGAAACTCTCTCCCAGAACAAGGTAAACATTCAAAGGACAGTTGCTTGCTGGGGCACAGGATTCTTTACAGGAAGCAGGAGGAAGAACATTTTTTGGACTAGATGAAGCTTATTATACAATATTTTGGTGGGTCTATGGGATTCCATGAGAAAATATGGGATGTTTATTGGAAGAATCAAAGGCAGAAAAAGGGAAGTGTCATGATTTTTTGAAGGAAACACGTGTGAAAATGGAGAGGAAGGTGGCAAGAGGGAATGGTTGAGTGTAAACTTGGTCATCAGAATCTGTTCTATCTTATTAAATGATATTCTTAAATAACATTGTACTGCAGGGGTGGGGCAGGGGTGGCTAGGACTGGATCATAGAATCATAATATCATAAAATGGTCTGGGTTGGAAGAGAACCATAGGGCTCCAACCTCCCTGCCACAGGCAGGGACACCAACTCCAGGCCTGGATCTACACAAGGTTGCCCAGGGCCCCATCCAACCTGGCCTTGAACACTTCCAGGGATGGGGCATCCACCACCTCTCTGGGCAGCCTGTTCCAGCACTTCACCACTCTCTCTGTAAAAAACTTCCCCCTAATATCTAATCTAAACCTTCCTTCTTTAGTTTTAATCCATTCCCCCTTGTCCTTTCATTGTCTACCCTTTTAAAAAGTTGAATTCCCTCCAGTTTATATGCTCCCTTCAGGTACTGGAAGGCTGCAATGAGGTCCCCCCTGCAGCCTTCTCTTCTCCAGGCTGAACAAGCCCAGCTCCCCCAGCCTCTCTTTGTAGGGGAGGTGCTCCAGCCCTCTTATCATCTTTGTGGCTCTCCTCTGAACCCTCTCCAACAGTTCTACATCTTTCTTGTATTTCGGGCCCCAGACCTGGACACAGGACTCCAGATGGGGCCTCACAAGGGCAGAGTAGAGAGGGACAATCACCTCCCTGTCTCTGCTGGCCACCTCTCTTCTGATGGAGCCCAGGATACCATTGGCCTTCTGAGCTGCAAGACCAGCTCAGATATTGAAGAGACAAGGAGAGTTGATTGATGGAAGGACTTCTGTTCAAGCTAACTGCTGGAGAAAGTTGGGGTCTTAGAGTTAGCTTTTGGAGAGACTAGAGATTTGGACCAGCTACTGGAGAGTTCTGCTTGTATGTATGTGCTCGTAAAAGGAAGAGTGTAGACTAGCAGTAACCAAAGTAGGGCTGGAAGACTCCAGGCCTCATATATCCAGGTGCCTCCAGCTGTGAACACCATGGGATCCTGAGCCAGCTTCTGGACAGACTAAATACCTATGAACAGCTATTGGAGCGATCCATATTGTGTGTGTACATGCCTATATTTCACTAGTATAGACCACTACTGATCAGGTGGAGAGGAGAGGAGGAGCAGGATATGTGGTATGTACATGAGCAACTTCCTCTAACACAGATCTCTTTAATTTATGGTATCTGAAGTTAATTTCTTGCAGGACAAACAACTACAGGTACAGATATTGACTCTTACCTTTCCTTCTGCCATTGCTTGATGAGCTGTGACATGCCTTTTAAGTAATCCATGTCATGCACTGCAATTGGCTGAGAGAGGGTCATCGGCATAGAATGAAAGACAGCCTGGAGACATGACAGCCAGTCAATAGCAGGTGCCTTTTCCTAGAAGTAAAACAAAACTTACTTGTTGAACTATGAATCTAAATTAACAAGAAATAATAAGGAAACTGGGATAATTTCCCTAATGCTATTAACAGACACTTTTAACAAGTTAAATTTGTTTTATCATGTAGGATTCAATGATAGTAGAGAAGGAGAATTTACTTTTTTTAAACTGAAATAACAGTGGTGAGGGGAGAGAGTCAGTAAAACACTGTAAATGAATAGGTTATCTAAAGCTCAATGGACTCCAAGAGTAAGTTGCAAACTAAACAGTTTCTCATACTTCTTTTGATTTGGATATTCAGAATGTTAATGTCACACTTAAATTGTGTTGATCTAAGGTATACATACCTGTAGCTCCCTAATTGTAGTGCGAAAGAACAGCATCCCCCTCTGCTGTCTTTCCTGCAGTGGGGTAACAACTTGCTGGAGGTTAGAGATGAAGGACAAAGTAAGGGAAAAGGAATCAGGGGGACCATCCTGTGACCAGCCAAGTAGGATCCCTAGTTTCTTCAAATATGACAGATACACACGGAGAACCTGTAATGCAGAGCATATGACCAGTGGGAGGAACATGACTGAAAATTAGTCACTCCATCCATCCATCCATCCATCTTGCCCATATAAGCTTCAATCTTTCAGAATCACTGCAGGCCCAGTCTTAAAAGTTGTCTTCACCACAATATCCTTATGCAATTCTTCATGTGGAATACAGTTTGTGAAGTACATCTCCTCTCTCAGTGAAGAACACTGAATTCCCAAAAGTCCCATCTAACAATTACATTAAATTCTGGAACCATTTTAAAGATGTGGACATACCATCTCTTGAGTCAAAGTAGAGAGATGTAGTGATAAAATAAGCCAGAATTTTTGATGGAGAGAAAATGCCAGCTACTTGCTTCCATGGTTGTGAGGTATCAAAGTAATGCTTGTGTTGGCTAGACAGACTTGTTTTTTGGATGACTCAGACTCTAGAAACTGACATTAACTCAGCTTTTATAAAGCTCACAAGAATGGCAGAACTGTGACAACATTAATTTTGTTGCAACAACTGCCATGGTGAAAGAACGTATTTCCCTAGCTTAGGTTAAAACATTTTAAAGTAACTTTTAAAATGCTTGCTAAAGTTCTAAAGCCTTACTCTGGACATGAACTATTTTTAAGAAAAACATTCACTCTTGGTGAAAACTAGAGGGAAGCCCAGGTTCATATTAGTTATTAAACATTCAATTTCTATACTAGAAGTGTAGACCTGGCATCTAAAAGTGGGTTACAGTTTACAAAATATCTTTTTTGAAAAGTGACAGTTTTGTAAAGAATTCCTTCTGGAGACATTTTCAGAGGTCACTGACCGTAACCCGTGGAAACAGACCACTCTGAACCAGGAAGCAATTCAAGGAGTTCCCTACACCAAACAGCTATTTTACCTTTCTTCAGCCTCTGATATGTTACCTCAAGATATTTTTTCTGTTTGAATTTATTCTCAGGTGGCATCTCAAACTCAGGATGGTCAATCTGCAAAAGGAGTAAAGAAAAAACATCCCACTATTCCCAGAAACACTGGAAATGTGTGGTGTTTCGCTGCCAACCAGGTTTAAACCACAACAGTGAGATGCAAAATTCATAGTGCATTATGTGTATTTGACACTTAGCATTTAGAATCCATTATTGTACTAGTCATACCCATGAACACAAGAAGAACCAGATCCTTCCATGATGAAATACAATCTATACCGTTCAGGCAGAAGAGATGAGGGAGGCTAAGCAATTTATTCTTCCTCTGCTCATTTTTCAGAAATAAGCACTATTTATGTAACAAAATAAAAAAATTACTGAAATTTAGGAAAAAAGTACTCAGAGAAGAACATAGCCTCAGTTTAAGCAACATTGGGTCTCATGGGCTGTGTAACTGACTCTTTATTCCCAGTGCTTTCTGCTGTTTTTCTTTCTTCAGGACACTCACCTGAATAATATTGGTCTTTTGATCAAAAGGGCTAGGTCCCACATGTACTTTGAAAAAGGGAAAGGTGCTGTATCTGCCCATGAGGGTTTGAAGAGTTTCATTAAAATCTTTTGCTTTCCCCACACCTGTGATATTCCATCCACCAACCTAGAGAAAGAGGGAGACAACATGACAAGAGGGGAGAAAAACTTGCTTGATCCATATTTATTAAACATTTTTTTCACTCCTATGAGCACAGAGATTATGACAACGAGAAGCAACAAAGCAAATAAGAAGAGGGACAGCTCATGAAGATTTCTACATGTTGGATTTAAAATGACCTGTCACTTTCATTTAAGCAAAACAATGAACTGCAATATTAGACAGGGAAAAGAAACTATAGTTATAAACACAAGGTGTTCAGTCATCCAGAAAGACAATCAGGGATTGGTGTTTACAGGTCCCACCTCCCTGACAAGCAGATTCACTGGTGGGCCTGCAGTTACCGGTCCTGCTGCTGGATATTTCTGCATCCTCCGTGGAGACAGGGCATAAGTGTATGCCCCTCCCCAGCACTGAGAGGAGTCACTCAGAATGGGAAGGGAAGCATTTTCCTCTTTAAACAAGCTCCCCTGAACCCTGGTCATTAGATATTAGACAAAAAATTTCACCCATTCTGAAGATGCTCCGTGGTCTATATGTTGGATCCTATTGAACTGATCCTCTGAAACTAAAAGTGATCCCTCTTTACAGACTTGGTTGTTGCACAGCCCTAAAGTAATGTGTTATGGTCATGTGTTATGTGTTATGTCATGGTTATATCATGATTCAGGTACCTTATGTCAGAAAGTTAAATCTTGAAGCAGCATTTAAAGCTGGAAGATTTATCACTTAGAATTTGTACTGTGAACCATGAGATTATTTCAGGGCCAGATGCTATTAAAATTCCATCATGTAGGACCATATGACCCTAACTTCACACTTTCATTTCCCCACAGCAATTATCTTTTGGAGGAAGAGGAAATTGCACATTCACCTGATTTAGGAGGTTCTTCAATGGTTCAGTTCCTTGGGATTCTATCTGTTGGGTATCCATGCAGGAGCGATAGAACTGGATTGCCTTCTCCTTAGCTGAGCCTCTTATCCCGAAGTGTGAGCTTTCTGAAGAAAAAAAAAAGATGAAAAACTGCAAGTGGTTAAAAACTAAAAAAGATGGGGCAATATTAGAGCAGAGGAAATTTGTAAGAAATTATTACACTGCACTTTGATTCAGAACAATATACTAAATATATCCACACTTCCCACAATTGTTCAAAGAAAGACACCTTCTAGTGTCATGACTTCCTGAGGCGAGATATGAGTTTCTTTGTATGGAAATAGAAACACAACAGGAAGATTTTGAGTATCTAGGCTTCAGTCTCACATGGGGTCAGGAGGCATGACTAGAGTGCACATTCAGACAAGCACAGCAGAAAGGATCTACTTTTACAAGACAACAGGAAAATGTTTTTTGCTGCTGTCAGAATTTTAAAGTTTTACTTTCATCTGTTACCCTTTTCAAGGGGAACAAAAATGTTTAAAATGCTGCTATTGTAATATGACATGCTTAAGAATAAATCTACCTGTAATGACAGAGGAACAAAAAGAGTGGACTCAGTCCCCGTTAGGAACAACTGTGCTTTCAGTTAGTATTCTCTCCTTTGACCGAGGAAGATGCTGAAGGTAACACACCAATCACTTGTCCCTACCTAAAAGCCTTTTCAGAATCAACTGGTTTTCTTCCAATAACACATCAAATACATTTAGTGATTCTTCTGCAGTTCTGTTTGAATGTTTGCCTTCCCAGCTGCCACAGGCGTATTTGTAGAAATCCTCACAGGGGTCTGCAGAGTCATTCCTAGAATTAAGGAATCTGGCCAATAGTGTAAGACGCAGCTCCTCATCACAGGATCCTGAGCAGGAAGCAAAGAGAAGAGAACTGAGCAGTGACAGTGAAGAGTAAGAACAGCTCCAAACAACAACAAAAAAAAGAGGAGTTATCTGTTGGTCATTTCTTCCAGAACAATTAATTTTTTTTGTACAGAGCATTGAATTTCTTTTAAATTTTTGCTGAACATGGAACAAAATGTGTTCTGTATTTCGCATCACAGGAAGATGGCCTTTGCACTTTATAAGAGAGATTTTTTAAATAAAGGACAGGTTATCAGTCCAGAGGTGGTGTCCTCTGTTCATACTATCTAGGCAGTCACAGATTGGACTATTTTGCCTTCTCAGTGCATTTTCTCTGAATTGGCCAAATTTGGCCAAATCATAAACAAGAAGCAAATGATGGAGTCAACACATGAAGCAAAAGAACATAGCACAGAAAAAGTGAGAAGATAAGTTTAAAATGTGGAGGGAGATTCTCAAGCATGGGAAACATTTCTCAGCAATGGCATTTGTTAAAACAGTGCACTTTCTAGTACATCTTGCTTTGATCTACAACTCCCTTATCTAAACTGCTGCAAATCACTGGGTATGTGTACTCATTTTGGTTCACTGCCTTGTGTCAACATGAGATCAGATCAATTATTTACTGAAATAAGCCACTTGTAAATCAAACTAAGATTTTCCATACTATGGTTTTAACAGTTGACATGGGAAGAGATAGGCAGAGTGGAAATAGACAAGATCTAAACTAACAGTTTTTCTTTGATCCCTGTGGTGAGCGGTCTCCAACACATAACGGGCTAAAGAAAAAATGCTATATATGAAAAGTCAGTAATATTTATTTGGAAACAAAGAATATCTATGTCCACCAATATAAATGCATCTTCACTATTAAGCATTCTATAGGCTACATTTATGTGGACCATCCTGCAGATATTTGTTTAGCAAATTTGAAAGGCAAATTAATATTTCTGGTCTATGCTCACAGCTACCCCATAGACAAGAGACTATGGCCTTTCTTCCTATGCTATGACTGCACTGGTATGTGCTAGAAATCTAGGACTAGGATTACTAAGTCAGAAATGGAAAGGCTGAGGAGGAGCACTATATTCCAGATTCAGTCCAGTTTCCTGGAAGTGACTACAGACAGAGCATGACACAATGTTGATATGTAAAACAACATAATGATGCCCTCTCCCTCAAAACTGAGCCCAGGCATATTAAATGTCAGGTAGAGGAGGAGGAGGAGGAGAAGTGAGAGGATCTCTTCCCAAAATGACATGGCAGAAAAGTACACCATATTTAATCCCAGAGTTATGATTCTTCGAGATTCTGAAAGTCTGTCTGTTTCTTAACTCAGATGTTAAGTCTAATACACAATGGTGGCAGATAGAAGATAAAGAGGTTAATAAATGGGGTAAATGAGGAAGGGAGGAAGTAGTTATCCCATATTATACCTAGACCACAAGTCATCATGATGTAGGTGATAAGCAATGCAAAGCCAAGGAGAGTACTGAGAAGAAGTGTACACAGAAGTAGGCTTTTTCCCTGAAGGCATTGTTCTTTCTTTGCACCTGTACTCAGCTCCCGGTCACAGGTCTAAAGAGAGAAAAATGACAAAGAGAAAAAAAATTAAGAAAGAAAAATTCATATTAATGCTAGCAGTGGTTATATACTCCATTTTCAACATAATCTACCAGAAAAACCACTCACAGGACTACTGCCAGAATATCAAGTCATCCAAGTCATCTAGGTGACTGTACTCATTGGAGCTTTCTCATCTCTTTTATTTCCTTGTCTTTTCAAACTACAGCTGTTCCACAGTGTTATGAATTATTTATCAAAAATCCATCTTACCATGAGAAAACCTGTCTCTCTATAGTTCCTTCTAGTTTATTGAATCACCTTGCATATGTCCTGAAAATATCAAAGCATTTTTAAGCCCATAGAAATAGTTACAGGATGGATAGGGCTCATGGTTCTTTATTCTGTTACAGTCTGGAAAGCTGAGCTACACTTTCAGACCTCTAGTCCAGTTCAAGTGGGAGAAAAGATTTGCCCTGTTCTAAAAACTGCAGTAAGCTGTGAGTCACAGAGAAGATGTTATATACAGACAGGTTTTAGTTCACTTAAACTGATATGTGTTCATACTCTGTGTGTAAACTTATTTTAGACATCCAATGAGCTGAATCATCCTCCAAAGCTTCCATTTTCTCCATTGACTGGAAAGGAAGCTAGATCACTATTTTAGGATACACTCCTAATATCCATTTGGATAAAGTTAGATAAAATGACATTTGCTCTGTATTTCTATGTATTTTGATGTACATGGGACTGGAGGTCAGGTTACAAGAGAACAGACATGAGAATGGATCCTGGTAATGTAAGGAAAGGAAAAAACTGAAAAAAAAAAAGAAAAGTGGAATGACTGAATGACTGAACAAGAACATTCAGAGAGAAAAAAAGACAGAAGGGGAAAAAACAGAAAATAATGGAAAACCTAGGCGGAAGACGGTAAGAAAAGAAACAGTATAGCAAGCAAGGAGTAAATCTCATAGGTGTGAAAACTGATGGAAGTGCTGTTTTAAGTGTCAGGGCCTGGCCTGTATTTTCCCTACAGCCTCAAATTTAGCTCCTTGGGCTCAGGCCTGCTTCTTTGATAAAAGCAAGCTGTTTGAGAAACCTCGACACACCTTGGAGCTCTTTGAGAAAAATTTAGAAGCAGCCTTGGTGGAGGTGCCCACTTGTTCACTTGGGAGCTGCTTTTTGCAACTCTCATGCATAATGTCAATCTGTGCTACCAGTAGGAGCCACAGCAGCCATGCCTCTGGCTGGCCAGGTACTTCATTGATCTGGATCCTGAATTTAACATACAGACTTGATTCTGCAGGCTTGACCTTGGACCTGCATCCTCACAATGAACTGACTGGTAATCTACACACTTAGTTGACCCTGGCTTGTCCTCATTCATCCTGGTACTCTGGGGGTGCACCCTTTGATGGTAAAGTCATTACTTCCTGTCCATCTTGTGCTGACTCTTTGGGTCTAGACTGTCTTCCCCTATCTACACTTGCTGCTCCCTGATATGCAGCAGCTAAACTGCATTTGTCACCATGCTCAGTATCTATGTCTATGTTCTTTGTCCCAAAAAACAAATATTTAGTAATAAAACCAAAAGAAGAAATAAAGCAAAATCCTACAAGAATGAAGTACCTGGCCTGAGGAAAGGCAATTAAAGAGTCTGTTGTTAACCATCTTGCCTAATATACTATGTACAATTCCTGTACAAAAACATTATCAGAAAACACAGAAAGACATAGAAAGAGAACTCATAATTTTGTATCTTTCAAATGTACGTTTTATTCAGTGATTAACAGAAGTGTCTCAAAAGTATATGTCAGTTTACTTGACTCATTGAAGCTGCTAACAAAGGTTAAATACGTAGCTGCTTTTGTCACTTGAAAATCCAATTCTCCTGACTTCTTTAGGAAGGTTACAGAATAACTACATGGAGAGCAAGTGCATACAAGTGAATCCTGGCATGCATGATCATACTGGCAAAGTGCAGTGTAGGAAATATAAAGGAAGAAAACCAAATTCCTTTCATATGCCCCTGTAGTGAAACACTTCAGTTTTACTCCTTAAGTAGAGGGTGTCATGACCTAAAAGTGTGTCAGGTGAGTGAAAAAATTTTCTTGGCTGGAAAGGAAGAATACTTTTGTATTCTTCAATGTGCAAGCCTTCATCTCTCACCATCTAAGAGTAAATGCTTTACATTCATAATGCTTCTGACTTCCCTGTTTCAGTAGATTTGTTTTTCACATTGAAAATCTGACCTATTCCTACCATGAAATATTTACAATTTTTTTTGTCTCGTGTTATCAGAGGGCATCTGTTTCTCTCAAGTACTAAATGGCATGGCTGTGGAAATGCTAACAAGAAATTGGTATTTCAATTGGTATTGCAATTTATGCCCAACTTCTGGTTAACACTAAGTCTATTACAGGCCTATACATTAGCTTCCTTTTGAAATGGAAAATGCATCAAATTACAGATTTTTAAAAATCTGTAAGAGAACTAGGCTGTCCTCCCCAAGACTTTAATGGGAAACTACTAGAGAAGTATCTGGCTGAGAACAGCATATCCCAAAGGAATAGCATACTTTGAAAGGAGACGGGAATGGAAATTGTTTGTGTACTGCTACATAGAAACTGGATTAAGGTCTGTGTTATGTGAGCCATAAGGATAAAGAAGTGCTTTTCAAACTCTTCACATTCCATAAGGAATGTCTTGCCTCTGTTACTGGGGCTGGACTTGAAAAAAACTTGTGGACCTATATAAACCTAGAAGAAAGAGGAGGGCAGTCATACTTAGTTGTCCCTTGTATGTTTTTCATGACACCAGATTAAAGAAACCTAGACAGATATATATATACTCTTTCAGTACTCTGACAAAGCTACTGATAAGGAAATACCTTCTGATAAAAGCATTTCTCTATATACCTTCTGATAAAGGTATAACTTCTGATAAAGAGCCTTTATTCTTTGATAAAGCTTTTCCGTACAAGCCTCAATTATAATTGAGATAAAATAATATTTGCATTAAATTGAAGATGAATGCAATTTCCAGTACAATTTCAGTTCTTACATACTTTGCTTTTAAGAATGTACAAGTACTCAAATTTAAATGGCTTCACTGTAGCTAAGTGAGATCAAGTGCGTGTAAAATCACTAAAAGCTGACTTCTAGTTGTCCTCAATTATAAAATGAATAATTTTGAATGTCTGTACTACATGAATAATCTGATTAGAATGTGAGCATGGTTTAGGCTAGTAGAATCTTGTCAAGTACTGTTATCACTTAAGCAATAACTGTTTGATGCAACTAAATCAGCCCAAGAATTCGATTTTCATTCAAGCAGCTCCTTTCTGTTTAGGAACCATTCCTGCATTCGGCAGGGAGTTTAAAGTTCTTCTGCCTATTTCTTCCTGACTTTGCATTTTCCCAGTGTTTAGTGCTGTTGCAGAATAAAGAAGAAACTAATAATTGGGAAGAGAAAGTAAATTAAAATAAAGAGAACAAAGGCAAGGAGAATTGGAGTTATTTTTCAAAACTACTTGCCTGAGTAGTTGTTATTTTTTCAGTCAGTAGATTATTCATGAATTTCTGACTTTGGCTGTTACCCAAATTGTGTTTATCACATTAGTCATGTGGATGACATGTTTTCAGACTAAAGCTCCAATAGTCACAAAAACTTCAATGTTGTCTTAAATTTACCTTTTGTCAGCAAATTGCTTAAGCACATAAATTGGGCACATTAAGTGCCATTGAGAAATAATATTCTAGTTTGTGTTCAAAACATAGCACCTGCTAACATGAGAAACTAAACAAAGTTTGCAGAATTATATTCTGGACTACTAAAAGTTTAAAGCATAACAATAGACAGCAACTACTTAAAATTTTAGTTGTTTTCTGATGGAAATATGAGAATGGATATACAAAATGAAGATTTATGTGAATTCTTCAGCCAGAAAAACGGAGACAAGGTAAATAAAGTAACATTTTTGTATTACAGCTAAAGATCTTGTAACACTGAGCAGCTCTCAACATAACAGAACGTGCACATTTCTTTTTTTATGTTATTCAATTATATAGAAAACTTTACTTATCTCTAGTGTCCTTGAATGTTTTATACATTTTAGAAACTCTGAGCTAGCATTTCAGTTCAGTGTTATTTTGTCTGTAAATATGCAATTATTTTACAAGCTATTTATATAAGACATCAAATAAGGAGAAGGACACTGTACTACCGGGAGAGCAACTAGACTTACTATGTCATTCTCACATTCAGAAAACTATGCCGTGTTTACCCACAATTATTTGTGTGGAGAAAGTTTGTATGTTTCTGTATAGTACTTTCTTAGAATAATTTGTTGAAAAAAGGCAGATACCATAAAAATGCAATTTAATCAGTTTGTTATTACTACTACTACTACTAATTGGTCAGTGCTTCAAATGGATCTGAACACAGCTTCAGAATGGCCATTAGGATGACTAACAGTAGGGTGAGAACTCCCAAATACTCACACCACATCCCACATCCCTTCTGGATACAAACTGTCAAAATCTCAGCTGCTCCAGTTACGTAGGGCAATAAGCAATGTATCTGTGACAGGGGAAGAAAAAGACAGGGCTGCAACAAAGGTACCTCAGTAAACTGCAAGACAGACCCATTTCCTTACCTCTGGAAGAGTCCTCATCCTTGTTGCTGAGCAGGCTTTGCTCCTGTGGTTACCACAGTTGTCAACTCAGTTTACTTGTTTACTATCAGTCTTCTGCGCCAAGACGCACTACTAAGTTCAGAGACAATCTCTTCTTCCCAGCTTGGCTGATTGCTTTGGGGAGGAGAAAAGAGAGGAAAAGCTCTGAGAAAAACGCCCTTAAAGAACATAGGATGTATTTCTGAAACTCTCCACCCACCTTTTCTTCCTAACACCTCTACTTCTCATAAAACTCTCTATTTCCTTCCTCTTTGCCTCTTCCTGTGTCATGCGTCTTGGAGCTGTACCGAATTTTTTTAACAGAAGTATGTGATTCTCTATCTCTCCCTGCATCTTCTAAACTATTGCTGCTTCTTTTCTCTCCAACAACCTGACTATCCTGCCTGCCCAACAAGCCTGTTTTGGTCTGATATTCTCACTGCTACTAGCCTATTTCAACCTGCTGCTCCGGGACCTGCAGGCCTCTGCTTATTGCAAGATAATGTCGGTCACAGATCCTAGTGTTCCTTCTCCCTCAAAAGCAAGGCAAATGTGCTGAACATTCTTTTTCCTTGGTCTCCTCTGCATTCAAAAGTCCATTCAAGGGGTAAACAAGATCCACTTCTAATTATTTTTCTTTTATGTTAAGCAGTATAACAGACATCATTCATTACTGACTTTGTTTGCAGCTGTTTGTTGCTTCTCAAGATGAGGTGGCGGCTGTGCATCTTTGCTTCCTTAAGGATATATATTGCAAAGATTTGAGATGGAAGTTTCTCTGTGTTGAGGACTTGGTTCCAGGATCACTTCCTTGAAACTTTAAAAACTGGGTAGTGGACACTGGGAGTTGGGACCCCCTAAAGTGGTACCTAGGAGCTGAGATGATGGGGAGCAGTTTGGTGTCAGCTTCCAAAATGATTGAAACAAGCAGAATACTGTTTACCTCCCCACCTTGCTAGTCTCTCAGGGGAATCTGAAGTCTTTCTTCTCTAATCTGAAGATAGATAGGTATCTGTTCAATTGTTCAGAGCTTTCCAAATCCCCTAAAGTCTAAATCTTCCTCCCACCTTCATGAATCTGACTTTATTCCTCTAGTGCTTGTGATTAAACTGTGATAATAGATTTCTTATATGGTTAAAACCAGTTACTTTCTAGTTTTTTCTACCTCTCGGGTATTTACCAAAATGGTAAATGGTAAATTGGTAAATGGTATTTACCAAATGGCTCTAAATACTGTAAAAAAGGCCCTTGCATACTGCCAGAAATGGTCCTTGCTGACCTTTCTTTCCTTGCAATAGGTCACTTCAGTTTAACATTCACAAATGCTTATTTCATAAATGATTGAGATGGGACTTAATGGAAGTACCAAGACACTCTTTTTGTAGTCACAACTTTTGCATCACTAGGAAGAGCACTACTGGGTTCCATACTGTCTAATAGATACAGATGTGTTTTATTCATTGCACCCTAAATTAATTTACACCTAGTTAAAACCAAGATGTTGTAATCTTTTGTTTAAACATAGCTTGAAGTCTTCCATGTGTTTCTACAACATTTGCCTTTGAATCTTTTCCCCTCTTCCCTGCTTTACATCTTTTATCACAGTAGCTACAGTTCTAATACTCTCTCACAAATGTTTTTCAGTAGTTGCACTGACAAATAAAAGGTATGCAAATGTGTGTAGTGACCTGACTATAAGTGATCTTACAGTGAAAATATTTTTGTAAATTGCCTAGACAAATTTGTTCATGACAATATGGAGTTTATTTCTCTGACTTACCTATTTGTCTGAACTCTTCCATCTTCATAATTACAGGAACTAAAAGCTGCCAAGCTTTTGGTGATGAAGTTAGTTTTATTTCTAGTTTCTCTAATAAAAACTATCTAAGCTTTAAAGGTTCTCTGGGCAAGGAATTTATTGACTTTTTGAATGGATATGATAATTTTGAACACAATATAATTAAAATTAAAGCAAGCATTAAATCCTTGGCTGAAATGTTTAGTTTTAAAATGAAACTGGGGAAGACAATAAAAAAGTCTTTTAGTCAATATGCCAATGGGATGTAAGTACAGTTAAACATGGCTTCATGAGCTTATATCTTTTAAACAGGCTCTCCACATTCTCTTGATTAAATGTAGGTTTACCATATATGTTACATTGGTGTTGTCACACCATATGGATTGTCCCACACCATATGGGTTGTCTCCCACACACACCGTCTTGAAATGTGTGTGTGGTTATATATATGAATGATTTTTTTTGAGATTTCATAAACTAATCAGGACACATCTTGTAAAGTAGTTCGATCACAATCTCATCATAAGAAATGAAATTCACATGACTTTCTCAGTGAAGAGCATGGGTCTTTGAATTATTACATATTTCAGTGTTGTTGCGGTGCTGAGAAAGCTGTCTTGCAGGATCTGGTCCTAAATCATCACTGACCATAATAACATTATATACTAACAGGCACTATCGTTGATTTCCTTGGAAGAGTATGCTCCTGAGTAGTATTCTATTCCAATAGAATTTGTTAGAATAGTTCAGTAGCAGAGTTGAATTGTTATGGAGAGAATAAAGTCCTTAGAAATTTTATTTGTTCCAAAATTCACATCTCTCTTTGGGGACAATGTGCATTTATTTCACATAGCTGTTCTCTCTGTGCTTGTACTCTGAGATATCTAGGTATAAGATGTATTTTATCCAAACTGATATGACTCTGGTAATTAGTTGAAATTGAGTAATTCAGACACTGTAGTTACGCATCTTATGAAGCTGTTTCTTGGATTTATCTAAGTAAGGACATAACACATTTGTATGTGGCAGCAATAAGCCAGGGAAGCATATCTTGTATTTTTAGCACTACCTATTGGATATGGAAGTCTTCCTCAGGTTCAGTGCACAGGACAGTGTAATGTCTGTACATGCATTTAAGCCTACCTAAAAAGTGTGTCTTGGAGGGGATTGTATGATGGCAGTGTGCAGTCTGATGTTTTTATTGAATATATAGCCTGTAGGGCTGTATGGATCTTGTGAGCATTCATAGCAAGAATATGGTGCTGTGCATGTTCAATTGTTTTTTTCCTGCTAGCACACAAATTTCTTTGAATATGCCTTTATCAGCTATGGAAAAAAGAGACAAAAAGATTCCTTGTAAACATTCCTTGTAAACTTCTGACTACAGAAGCAGGAAGAGGGGGTTGGCGAGGTATATTGCAGGGGGAGACGTCACAAATAATCCTTATCAGCTGATTCCCTTCTTATCTATAAGGCACACATGACAGCTCTGCTCTCTTGACCCCACAAATTAGAGAGAGGACCTCTGGCTTTTTTCTCTGTGACAGACTTTTCCCTTTCTCTCTCTCTGTATATGAGACTTTCCAACTGTAACACTAATCAGCACATTGAAAAGTATACAGTGTTGGATATGCCCTTCAGCTGTCACACGTTTAATGGCAGTTATCTTTTAGATTTAAATAGATGATTCAAACAAATGTGGAATTAAGCGCATAGATGGGTTTGACAGATGTTTTTGCAAACATTTCTAATACATTCAAGATGGTTAGGAATCTAGAAATATTTCAGAAAGTGTTTGTAATATCTGTCCTGAAGTGGAATTGAAGCAGGACTTTGATCTTTTAGGCTGTCTGAATAGTAAATTGCCCAGCAAATATATGGTAGGGTGAAGGTTTGTTTTGTAGACTGATATTCCAGCTTTAACCTTCCAAAAATGTGTGTAAACACACTAAAGATGTTGGTAAAGATGTTGAGAAAAAAGGTGAGATATTCTGACCTATCTAGGCCCTTCAAACTGAAGATTCATCAATCCACACAAAAGGAAGAGAATATTCAGTTAAGCCACATAGATCCATTGATGCAAGGTATGTGAATCAGAATGCAGACAGGAAGATGACACAAAAGAGAAGAGATTGATTTCAGGTACTAGAGAAGGGTACTCTAAGAATGATGATATGAAGGTAGGGATGATTAGGCAAGAAAGTCAGGAGGAAGGAAAAGAATTGAAAGTATGAATGGCAGGAGACATTGAAGCTGAAACTTTCTGTCTTGAGTTCATCTGGGCATAATACTGCCCTACATGTATAATACATACACATCTTGTATTATTTTCTACATTACTTTAATATCTAGTTTTATTGCCTCACTGGGCACAATCTCTAAAAATAAATATGCTTAATTATTGTATTACTTCAGGCTATTGTTAACACTTTCATAGTTTGTTGCAGTTACTGTACTAGTGAGAACTTGAATTCTTTTCTATGCATCAGGGTACAGATTTATATTAAAAACAGCTTTTGTAGTTATAGGTTTTTACACATTCAGACATTAACTGTGAAACCATCCCAAAACAACCATGAGGCATTGTTTTGCATTCAGAAAAGCAAACCCAGGCCTTTGATTTTTTTTTTAAATTTAAAATTAAGCAGCGCAAGATAGAATAAAAACACAATCCCTGAATAAGCAGGGGTTTTTTAATCACCGGATGGTTTATTTGGCACTGTCATTGCTGACAGCAGATGGGGTCCACCTGTCCCAAAGGTGGACTCCATCTGTGTACACACATAATGATAACAAAGAGCACTGGACCAGCGCAATGGCTGACCTGATGCCTGACCATACTCAGACTGTCCCAGAGATGCGTGGACCTGCCCCTCCCCTACCAGCCCCATTTTATGGGGATTGTGACCTCACACACTTGGCCAGCTCAGCTCACCTGTGCTGTCTTGGGGTGAAAATTAATTCTGTCATAGCCAAAACACAGACACTAACCTGTTTAAAAATCTTCCATAGGAAGAGTTTCAGTGCGTTTTGAACTCTTGTTAAAGATATAAAATTACAACACGTCCAATCAATTTGCAAGAACAACTGACATCAAATAAGACAGAAATTTACTAGCTGAATTTCTGCAAAAATCTTTGCATAAGAAGTGGATGGGGTTGAATAATAAGTATCATGATTTAGTAAGTACAACCAACACTTCCCTTTGGATTTATGTCTTTTGCTATCTTTTTTTAAGCTATGGCATCCATTAAGAGCAAGTATCAAAATAAACACAGAACCAGATGTGTGAATCACAATAATGAAGCATATCCAATCATATTGCTCTTACTAAAAATAATTTATTAAGGCTTGTACTATTAATAAAATAAAATATAAAATATTTTCAAATAGTTTATTTAATCTTGAATACTTTTTTAATTTCTATTTTTGTGGCTTATAATGTACATATATATGTACATGTATATAGCAAATAAATATACATATACCAGGGATGCACATTAAATTTTTTTAGTTGATAGGGGTGCATGATCAAAAAAGTTATATCACTGCCCCAGGCAACCATAGTTTACTTTAAAGCATTTCTTAATTCAAACTCCACAAACAACTTTGATTTCTTTTTTTCAAAATTTCTCCCTTGATAACTGCCCAGACCTTCTACCATACTACTGACAGCAATTTCTATCAAGTCATTTCTAAAAAGTCTTTATGGTTTTTCTCAGGTGGTCTACCCTACATATAAAACATCCTTCTCAAAGTTTTTCGCTAACCCCAAACCTGCTGACTTACTTAAAAGACCTAGAATATATTTATTCTTGTATATGGAAAATGTTTGAATTAATTCCTTTTAGAAAGTACCATAGAATTTTAAAAGTATGTGAACAAGATTGAATTCATTAACACCTGTGTTATTTCCTTCTTTCACTCAAAGTCCTCTTGCTTCCCTCTGTTCGTGGGCCACGCCCTCGTGGACAATGGGAACCGCACTACAAGGAGGTCCACACTCACTTCGCCCAGTGGACTACTAAATCCGGTGGATGTCTCAGTCACTCACACCTCGGGATACCCACCCCGAGCGAACGGGACTACTCGCAAATACTTACTCAATCCTGAGTCTTCATTTGGATCGTCATGCACAAAAATTATGGGGTACCGCGGGATTCTTTTGCCAGCTTATCCAAATTAAAAGTTCGGACATACAGGATTTGGACAAGGAATCAGTCATCCGAGGGCCATCTGAAGATCGGCACCCCCCTCGAGCTCAGATTCCAGACCAAATTGTTCTATATCTGTCACCAAATTGTTATAAACATTGGTGACAAATTGTTAATTTATTTGAGCAAGTGATAAGCAAGAAAAACAGTTCTGGGCAGCCGAGGAGTCTCCTGCTCCACCAACGGTGCACGCCTCACCCCCACCAGAGTCTCTTTTTATAGTTCAGTAGTTCTGCTCCCTTCTTCCCTCCTGTTCACAGTACGGGGGGGCAGGGACTGGGGAAAATGGGGTTCTTGGTAGCACCTTCCCCCCATCCCTCCATTCTAAACAGACTTCTCTTTAGCCATGCTCTTGCTCCTTTCTTCCCCCCGATCACATCACAGTGGGGCAGGGACTGGGAGATGAGGGCTTCGGTCAGTTCCTTGCAAGTTGGTTTCCTTCTTGGCTGGCGGGGAGGGGGGCGGGCGGGCAGACATTCATTCCACACCCTCCCCCTGCTGCACTGTGGGGGTCTCACCGACAGGAGACAGTCCTCCATGAACTTCTCCAACATGAATCCTTTCCACAGGGCTTTATCTACTCACCAGCTGCCCTGGTGTGTGTCACTGCTATGGCGGGCAGTCATAAATCACAATGTCTCTCAGTCCCAGTCTCTCAGTCCCAGTCCTCTGTGGGGTCACCCGCCTCCCCCAGCAAACCTGTTCTGGTGCAAATCTCTCTCTCACTCATCTCTGTCTCCTCATGGCTGCAAGTGATGGCAGTGGCTTGTTCCAACGTAGGGTCACAGCATCTCATCTATGTCTCCACCTGCTCCATCAAGCGTGGAGCCCCTCCACGGGCTGCAGGTGGGGTCTCAGCCTTTTCCATGGGTTTCTCCATGGGCTGTGGGGGCATCTTTCTCTCCAGCACCTGGGCTGCCTCCTGCCCCGTCCTTCTCCGGCCTTGGTGTCTGCACAGCTTGGTACATCTTCTCGCTCCCTTCTCTGGTGGCAAAATGCAGCTGCTTCCCGGGTTGTTTTCTCCCATATGTGATTCTCAGAGGTGCTATGATTATCTCTCGGGCTGCGACTTTGGCCTTGAATTGCTCATTGTTTATAGTTTAGGCTGGCAGAAAACTGTAAGTACTGCTTAAAGAAACCGTCTCAGCAGCACAGCCTCACAAAACTGCAACAGCAAGACATGTGGGGCCTACCAGGGGTTGAATTGTCCATTAGTACAAACCTTTTCAGAAGCTACAAAATTAACATGCCCAATCTGAAACCTGTATGGAGCTTTGACTTCCTTCAGCCCATGGCACATGTCAGTTGCCGGGAAAGTTAAGATGAAGACAACTAAGTTGTCCCAGACCAAAGGACTCATACATTTTAATTTTCTTCACCAATGGAAGCAGGAATCTCCCAGACATGCCATGTGTATTATATTGTCTACTGTTGTGGATGAGGAGCCTTGGTTGAGCCTGTAAAACCCATAGTTAAACAGGGGAAGGAGGTGAAAGGTTCAACCTGAGGAAGACTTTGAGCCTTCATCACTGAGACCCCCAATGACCACTACCACGGGACAATGCGCAAACACAATTTGGAGGAGTTTATGGAAACCACCTCTTAGAACTCATCTTAATATGAGGCGGGACAGGTGATGAATACGTATAGATGTATGACAGGGATATGGTATAAAAAGGCTGCAGGCTCTGACCAAAAGTGTGCCTACTCTTTGGGTCACCTGCTCTTGCAAGAATATATAATAAATTACTGCTTCACTAATGTGTCTACGAGTCCTGTTTTTAAGACCTTTGGCATTTCTAACAGGCACTACATGGAGATGGTCATGGGGTTTTTTTCTCTCTTTAGGCTTCTCTGTCCTTTTCTGTAAGGTCCTAAATTGAATCTGACTTCATCTGATTTTTTTCTTCCAAATATTTGGAGACATGTTTCTTAACAATAGCATTCTAGAAGTTTAAGAGTGTGTGCTCATTCAGAGTTTCTACATTGTTAGTAAACCTCAGAACTATTTTTTTTTTAGTTTTATTAAGGATCCAGATTTCTGAGATGCTCTGAGCAACCCTATCTAGTTAAATGTGTCCCTGCTTATTGCAGGGGTTGGACTACATAACTCTTAAATGTTTCTTCCAACCTAACACATTCTATGATTCTATGACACAAATAAGTTAATAGGATACATTTATTTCAGATTAATAAGTAAAAATCTTATGGATATCTGTGCAACAGCTATACAAATGCATAGAAAGGAATCAGAACAACAGTGACAAATACCTAATTCTTCTATGCTATTTTAAAACCATTGAAGAGAACTAAATGCCCCTGTTGTAAAACACACAGTGGTGATTCAATTATCTTTGTAATGCTATGTAAACTAAGGCAGACTCCTGCATAAAGGAGTACAGAAGTCAAAATAGGGAGCTTGGATGGAAGAGAATTTTTTAAAAATATAGTGGAGTTCTGGGAATGTAGAGGATGAATTATGGTATGTTTGCAGTGAATGTGAAGGAAAATTGACAATGGCATAATGGGAGTGTAAAAGATGCTGTGCTACATAAGCATTAAACTTTTCTGGCCAGCCCTTGCACCTGATCACTATAGACTGTCATGTCTTCTTATTAAATTGTAATTGCTTTTGTGTGAATATGCTCTTTATTTCTTCTCTGTGTGTGATCTGCCAGCAAGTCAAGCTGGATTTGGCAGTAAGTAGAATGAGAAGTTTAGGAGCTAGTAACCAGAGAAACTGAGGGTCCAGAGTCCAGCTGCCAGAGACCACTGATCCACTAGTTTTTATCTGTGCCTTCAAATTCAAGAATGAAAGGTTTAGAAAAAAGTTTAGAGACCTTATCTGAAAAAAAGAGATAAACCCAGACTTGCACATACCACCTTGATGTGAGGGTATATGTTATAAATGGCAGTGACAAATTTGTAAATTTCCAAACACAATTTATTTAAGCAAGATGTGAGCAGGCAAAACAGCGCTGGGCGTCCAGAGGAGACCCTTGCTCCTGCAAATGGCACGCGTCTCACCCCTCTAGAGTCCCCTTTTTATAGTTCCGTAGTTCTGGGTACACGTGGCATATCCTGGTATTCTTCTGCGGCCGTATATGCTGGTGGTGGGGGTTGTCCTGGTCCCTCATAGTCCTCCTCTATGTTGTGTTCCATGCCTTATTTGGTTAACTCATTTAATTAATTTATCAGGATGTTGCTAATGATAAAACAATGGTTCCCCTTTGCCCTGGTTACCTATTCACAGCCATAGTCTGCCACAGGCACCAACTCAGCAAGGCCTGAAGTTCTTTCAGGGTGTTGCTAGTGATGGAACAATGGTTTCCCTTTGCCCTAGTTACCTATTTACAGTCATGGTAGGTTTGAGAACAATTCCTAGTTAGTCTAATTATCACAGTATAGGATCACGATTATATATATAGTGTAGTATAGTTATGGAGGGCAGCTCTAACTGCTTGTGAAGGAGGAGGGAGTCTGTTTTTTGTTCCATAGCAAAGGGCTTACTTGTGAAAGCCTCACACCATCTTGAGGAAAAGATAAGGGGCAAGAACTCAAAAACAGGATGACCCTTACATCCGTAGACATAGGAAAATAGATGACTAACAAGGACTCGAATTACATCCAGAGATCTCCTTGTTAAGGGAAAACAGATGGTTAACAAGGACATGAATTAGCTCAGACTGATGACAACACCGCAAGCTTGCAGAAAACATTGCATTGCAGATAAGAGGACCACCACTCATATTCCGAAAACATTTGCCCACTATCTTTGAAATGACCTACGCAAGCGCGAAGTACTGATAAGCTAATTAACATGTGAATTGAGAGTAAGAGAGTTTAGGTAATAATTATGTATAGGCGTTAATAGAATATTCATCATTTTACTGTATAAATGTAGGGTTGGTCCGCTGCTTTGGTGTGCACGCCTCTGGTGGAGCGATCCCCTGAGCACCCAGTGCTGAATAAACATACCTACTTTTATAACTTCCGAGTTAATAGAGTCTATTTCCATTCATCAACCTTTTTCCTGTTGAAACTTGAAAGAACCATTTTAATCTTCAGACTCTATTCTGGCATTTTATAAAAAATTAGAGGTGACCTCACAATTCTTTGAAGCAAAGATCATAGCATAATATACCATCATTAATTCAACTTTTCAGAAGCCATTGGATCAATTATTCTCTTCAGTGAAATCCTGGACAGCTGCCTCAATTTAATTTTATGATACATAGCTTGAATAAACAGTGATTTCATGACTCCTTAGAATTAATAAAAAACGATGGGGAAATAAGTGACAAATAATTTTTAAAACGAAAAATGGTACATAAAAAGCAGCCACAAATTTGACATGTATAAATTGTCTCAGAGAAAGTGCTGAAAATCTACTGCCTTAGACTACAATTCAAAGAAGAAGTCACTGAAGATTTGCTTTCACTTTATTTAACTCTTGTTGACATAACCCTTTCAATGGATCATAAGGTTAAAATATATTTTCTTCTGAAACTGAATGACATCTTAACCTTTCTTATAATATTTGCTTGTACTGGAGCCCTCCACAAAAACAAATTTTGTGAAATATATATTTTTCTTTAAAGTATACTTTTCTCAAGTCATACTTTTGTTTTAAAATTTCACACTGCCACTTCTCCAAAAGCATTTGGGCTTACAAGAGTGTAACAAAACATATGATTAGCTTTTAGAAGTTTTTGAAAAGTACATTCTTAAAGATCCACAAAGATAAATCCCACTCCAGATTACATAATTGCAGATGTGTATTTAAACCATTACCAATTTAAGATACGAGATTAATCCTTCTCAAAGCTCAAGATTAACTTAACCACAGGATACATCTCATTTCTCTGAAACTCAAAATCCCTCCCGCACAACCAGAGTAAGGAAGAGAGTGGTTTCCTTCCTAACTGCTTCTTTTCCTTCAGACATCTGCATATTTACTTTAGCATTAAGTATATTAGTTCCATCTCTTCGGTCCATCTATGTTTTGTTTCAAGGTAACAGCAGTTCAGGCACATATACTTATGTGGCACCAAAACAAGTTTTGGAGCAGCCAGTATTAACATTGGACCACAAGGCACATTGACCTTCCTCACCCTCTTTCACACATGTGGATGCATCTTTTAGAAATGCATACAACTCTTCTGCACAAAAAGGTTCCTATTCTGATTAAATTCATTTAATAACACCACAGGACAAATATTTAAGAATTTATTTTTACCTGTAAGCCTAATAGTTTGAAAGTTTACCAGAAGCCCTTACAAATGCCACTGTCTGGTAAGCATAGTGTACAGCAGCTTTTCCTGAACACAACAGAGCAACAGTTACCATAGTGTTGGGGCACTAGCTCCTACACCTTTGCCTGCCTACATTTAGTATGCTGGAGAGGCTGACAGGGATAAAGAGACAAAGGGAAGCAGAATGACTGTTACTGGCACACTGTCTGGCTGTGCTGTGCAGAGACCAAATAATCACAGGCAAAGATTTGCTGCTCTGTGCCATTTTAATTGAAATAATGTGTGTCCCTGGAGTCAAAAGTGTGAAAAACAGAGGTCTATAGGGATATAGTTCCTGTAATTTGAGGGGAAACACTGTGTCAACACGTGGCAGGGAAAATAAAAACAATAGGACAAATGGTCTTTGCCTCTTAGAATTTCAAAACATGTCCCTTACTTCAACACAACTAAGTTTTACTGTGCATCAACCATAAGGCAGAAAATTCATGTAGAAGATAACTGTGTCCAAAGGGATTGAAGGTAAAGATTCCTGCTACAAGCTGAAAACATGGGACAGGGGAGGGTCGTCTTGGACACACGATGGTTTATGGATCAGCTCAGGTACTAAATTTCTGTCATAAAAGTCGGTATGAGGTGAATTTGCATAAATGAGCTGTGCCTATGTGTACGAATGTGAAAAAAGTAATCAGAAATTAAATCAAGGAAAGGATGTGTAGATGCTGAGAGGCATCATGTAAAATTGCCCCAAGAATACATTATCTGAAGACTCTCAGTCCTGTGCAACCACAAGAACAAAAACCCACAGAACATCAAGAATCTCAAGTCTTCCAGGGATACCAGCATGCAATACCAACAGTGGGTTGTATAGCTTGGGGTTGTATATTGAATCATAGAATCATAATATCATAGAATGGTCTGGATTGGAAGGGAACCCAAGGATCATAGAGCTCCAACCCCCCTGCCACAGGCAGGGACACCAACCTCCAGCCTGGATCTACACAAGGTTGCCCAGGGCCCCATCCAACCTGGCCTTGAACAACCCCAGGGATGGGGCATCCACCACCTCTCTGGGCAGCCTGTTCCAGCACTTCACCACTCTCTCTGTAAAAAACTTCCCCCTATTATCTAATCTAAATCTTCCTTCATTAGTTTTAATCCATTCCCCCCTGTCCTTTCATTGTCTACCCTTTTAAAAAGTTGAATTCCCTCCAGTTTATATGCTCCCTTCGGGTACTGGAAGGCTGCAATGAGGTCCCCCCTGCAGCCTTCTCTTCTCCAGGCTGAACAAGCCCAGCTCCCCCAGCCTCTCTTTGTAGGGGAGGTGCTCCAGCCCTCTTATCATCTTTGTGGCTCTCCTCTGAACCCTCTCCAACAGCTCTACACCTTTCTTGTATTTCGGGCCCCAGACCTGGACACAGGACTCCAGATGGGGCCTCACGAGGGCAGAGTAGAGAGGGACAATCACCTCCCTGTCTCTGCTGGCCACCTCTCTTCTGATGGAGCCCAGGATACCATTGGCCTTCCAAGCTGCAAGAGCACACTGCTGGCTCATGTTAAGTTTTCATCTACCGGAATCCCCAAGTCCTTCTCAGCAGGGCTATTTTCAAGGACCTCTTCTCCCAGTCTGTATCTATGTCTGGTATTCTTCTGGCCCAAGTGCAATACCTTACATTTCACAGTGTTGAATCTCATTAGGTTCACCCGGGCTCACCTTTCCAGCCTGTCAAGATCCCTCTGCCTGGCTTCCTTTCCTTCTATTGTGTCAACCACACCACTCAGCTTGGTGTCATCCAAAACCTGCAGAGGGTGCTCTCAACTCCACTATCCATGTCATCCAACCTAAATCTCTCCTTTTCTAGTTGTCCTGGTTTTGGTCAGGATGGAGTTAATTTCATTTGTAACAGCGGATGGAATGCTGTGTTTGAGAGTAAGATGGGAGTAGTGCTGATAACACCCTGATGTTTCTCGTTGCTGTCAGACAGTCAAGGACTTTCTCAGCTCTTCATGAGAAAGGAGGGGCGAAGCCAGGACAGGTGACCGAGCTGACCAAAGAGAGTATTCCATGCCAGTTACGTCCTGCCCAGGATATCGGGGGGCTGACGGGAGGAAGGCCTAGGGCGGCTCCGGGATGCGCGGTTCATGGGGGACGGTCGGGTTCTGGGACGGCTCTGGGTGGCACGGCCTGAGTTGTATGGTTTGGTGAGAAACTGCATTGTGTATCAACAGCTTCATATATTTTTGCTTTGAAGTCCTGTTAGCATTGTTATATTGTATCTTTCTGTTATCTTAGTAAACTATTCTTATCCCAACCCACGGGCCTCTTAATTTCTTGATTTTGGGGTTATTTGCCCCTTCCTCTTCCTTTTCCCTTCCCTTACTTCTCCCCCTCCCCCCCCCCCCCCCCCCCCTTCCCTTTAACCTGCTCTTTTCCTTTAAGGAGCAGGCAGCTGTGTGGATCTTGGCCCTCAGACAGGGTGAAACCACGACACTAGTTTAAAACCATTACCTATTCTCCTATTGCTACATGCCCTTGTGAACAACTCTTCCCCAGCTTTCTTATAGGCACCTTTCAGGTATTGGAAGGCCACTATAAGGTCCTCTGGAGCCTTCTCTTCTTCAAGCTGAATAAGCCCAAGTCTCTCAGCCTATCTTCATAGGAGAGGTGCTCCAGCCCTTTGATCATTTTTGTGGCCCACCTCTGGACATGGTCCAATATGTCCATGTCCTTCTTGTGCTGAGGGCTCCAAAGCTAAATGTAGTATTCCAGACAAGGTCTCATCAGACCGGAGTAGAAGGGCAGAATCACCTCTCGATCTGCAGCTCAGGATGTAGTTGGCCTTCCAGGCTGCAGATGCACAGTGGTGGCTAATGTCTAGCTTTTAATCCACAAGTATCTCTAAGTCCTTTTCCTCAGGGCTGCTTTCCAGCATGTCATCTCCTAAACTGTATCTACATGAAGGATTGTCCCAACACAGGTGCAGGACCCTGCACTTGGCTTTGTTGAATCTCATGAGGTTCCCCTGGGCTGACTTCTCCAGCCTGTCCAGGTCCCTCTGGATGGCAACCTGACCCTCTGGCATGTTAACCACACCACCCAGCTTGGTGTTGTCAGTGAACTTGCTGAGGGTGCATTCAATCCCACTGTCAATGTCATTAATAATGATGATTAAACAGCACTGGTCCCAGTAGAGATCCTTGTGGAACACCACTTGTAACTGTCTTCCATATGGACATTGAGTCATTCAGCACTCTGGATGCAGCCATCCAGCCAATTCCTTATCCACTGAACAGTCCACCCATCAAATCCCTATTTCTCTGACTTAGAGAGAAAGATGCTGTGGGGGACCATGTCAAAGGCCTTGCAGAAATCCAGATAGATGACATCTGTAGCTCTTGTCCACTGAAGCAGTTACTCCATTGTAGAAAGTAACTAGATTGGTCAGGCAGGACTTGCCCTTAGTAAAGCCATGCTGGCTGTGTTGAATCACCTTCCTGTCCTCCATTGTCCTAGTTCTGCCGAGGACAGAGTTAACTTCCTCAAGCAGCCAGCACAGGTGAGCTGAGTTGGCTGCGGCTGTTTCCCACATCACATGCCATCATACCCCTGGAAAAGGGGCTCTTTGGTGTGGCTCTGGGACAGTTGGAGTGCCATCAGGCATTTAATCGGTTATTGCATTGGTGCAGTGCTCAGTATTACCACCAGATTGGGTCAGTAAAGTGCTCAGTGTTATTACTCTGTGTGTGTGTGAGAGAATTCTGCCTCAAGCCCTGTTATTGTTCCCCTTTAGTGGTGCTTGTAAGCAAACTGTCCTTATCCTAATCCACAGGGGCTTTGTTTGTTTCTCCTCTGGTGGACGGGTGAGCGAGCAAAGTGTGGTGTTCAGCCACAGCCTGTGGCTGAACTACGACATCCATGTACCTCAGCAGAGCTTTGAGGAGGTTGCAGAGCTAAGGACCCTGGGATGTCACTGAACTTGGGATTCTGGCCTTATAACAGCTGGATGCTGTCAGACAAAAGGAGCATGTGTGTTCAGTGTCATAAAAAGGAATATGTGTTCAGACTAGTGTAAACATAGCACTCTGCAACTTCTGGAGTGAATAAGAAGGTGAGCAGACTATCAGCAATGGTCAGACATAAACTGAAACAAAAAGAAACTCAGCAGAAGAAACAGGAAGTACTGTAATTCACGTCCTAAGAAAGATTGTCCTTCAAGAGATTCTACCCATACAGTTCTCAAGTTCTGACCGAGTAAGGAAGCCCTAAGAAGTACTTGCCTTTAGGACAGCGCGGGTATGATTTTTTACTCACAGAACTATTGCTAGTGACAAACACTGCTTCTGTTGATATCACAGTGAGACTACAGTTACTCCCAAGGAGGTGGATGAGCTACACATATATAAGGATATTATTTTCCTTGTTCTCTTCTGAAATTAGTCATAAAATGACTGATGTTCTGTGTATTGCAGAAATCTGCCTGTACTACCTATGTTCATCCCATAGTAAAGCATGACAATTCCGATGATGACATCAGAAGCACAATCATCCTTCATATATGGTCACAGGCACAAATTTAGAATTTTATTGGAGGATTTGGTTCTTTCAGGTTTGAGATTAATCTGTTGATAATGTCTAAAAAGGTGAGTAACATTTCTATTGGTTCCTTCATGTTAATAAGTGAGTAAGTGAGTCTATATATTTCCTCCTGTGTAGTCATTTGTGAGATAGAGAAGCCCATGCAGAATTTGCTTATCAGAAAGTAGAGTTTCCTCTGTACAACACCAGGATGGCAACAAAAGGACATTTTTCTACTGCAGTGTTGTGGCTGCTTCTCCTCTCCATTCTCATTTCCCTGGGTAGGTACATCTTTTGTTTTACATGAGATGGTGAGACAAGAAAAGAAAGTAAATTCTATATAAATAGGTTATTTCATCAACCTTTAAGGCAAAGTGTAAAGGAGGTATTTAAATAAGTCTTGCTTTAATCAATCTCCTTGATGATCCCGAGGGAAAGAAGGGTAAGCCATCGTAACGGTTTTGTTGTTTACTCAGACGTCAGTAACTGGCCATTCTCAAAGGAATTGAGTCCAAGCCAAGCTGTAATTGCAATCAGCTCAGTATTTTTACTACTGCCTTTTCTCCTCTGTTGAGCTCTATGCAGATAAAACTAATAACTCCAGGTCTTTATTCATCAAGAGTTTAAATGGTGTTGCTGTGCTCTGAGTGTCTGGTGGAGTTTTACGGCGTAACATGCCATCCCCTCAGTTGTTCCTGTGTATCTGAAGCTTATAGCTATTTGTCTTTCTGCTCTTTTAAAGTCATATGCACATGTTTGAAGCTGATCATAAGAGTCAGAGTTTGGAATTATCACTTTTGTCTCTGTACACATAAAGGTAGCACTATAACATTTTGACTGGTCACTGCATCCCCGTATGATAACAAGACTTCATGGTTGATACCTTGATGCAGCCCTAGTCTTCAAGGTTTTCACTATTTGTGTGGATGCGAGCACATTGTAAGTGGAAGGGAAAAGGTGATACAGGCCTTTTTGGGCAAAAGAATGTGAAGAACAAAATGAAATATTTGAACTTCGGTATCTTTGTGTGTCAGCTGAGCAGTACTGTAGAAATGAGAGCGACTTTTCTTCCAACTTCTTTTAAGTAATGGGGAATAGTGCTAGTGTAACTCCCTGGCAGATGCAGTCAACAGTAGCTTTACCTTGACATCATCATGCACTGCCTACCACCCATGCCTCTGATCTGCTGGTACTTGCACCCTCTATGCTGCAGCAGCCCCTGCTGTGCCCCAGGGTCCATGCAGCCTGCAAGCTGTGCAGGAGACATGGCCATCAGGGAATGAGCAAGCAAAACTGCGACCCAGACAAGTCATCACACATGTCCTGAAAACCTAAAATTACACTCTAGGTCCAGGAATGCATGGCTTGTTCTCACTCCTGGCCTTTGAGGGGAACCAGGTCTTCTGCTGGAGCAAGTTAAAATCTGATGCCTCCTTACCCGATCCCTTCAACCACTGAATTAATCTAAGGCACTTGTGAGACATGATATAAAGTGTCGGAAACACAAAAGTGTGTGCCTGTACATATCATAAAAATTCACATAAGGCTGTTTGCAGCAAATGATAGTTTTTATTAGGGAATATTTGCATCTGTTGATTGGTTTATGCCTACCTCTGCATCCAGCTCTGCATGCTGCCACATGTTGAAATTATGGATTATTTTAAAATTCAAGTTCAGGGAAGTGGATCAGCCAAATGATGAGCTGTTTGTTTCACTCCTGGATACAGTTAATGGAAATGGGTTATCTGGTTCCTTTAACAATGTATTAAACTTTACATTCCTTTAAAAAAACGGTAGATAATGTACTTTGAGGTATGGTTTAGCATAAGACAGGAACAGTTGGACTCAATGATCTTAAAGATCTTTTCCAACCTAGTGATTGTGTGATTATGTATTATGAAATTTCTTAAAAAGTATTTGACTTTTAAATGTATATCTTTTTTTTTAGTTATAAAATCTCTTATTTTAGTATGTTCACCAAATAAACTGTGGGTTGTTTTCCAAAGCGTCTTTCAAAAGTGTCTTAAAACACTTATTACAGAAAGATTATATATGACAACAGGTTGCCATTACAAAAGGATTTTGCAGCTATGAGGCTTGAGCTATGTATTTGAGAGACGTTTTTACTCAGGAAATTTGAGGAGAGAGGAGTTTGCAGAAAAAAATAATTTTGGAGGTTACTAGTAATTTTAAACTGTAATTTTAAACTTAAAAGTAAACTTAAACTTTTTGCATTTCTGAATCTAAATATTAGGCTGGAAATTGTGACAAAGTCCAGCAGTGTCAGCAAAGAGGTAAAACTTTTCCCTCTGTATAAGAAGCAATAACATTCCAAAGATATATTGACTGTGTCACTGAAACAGCAAGGTTTTACTGAACAGTCAGAATCCAATGTAATTATTAAGCAGGTATGTATTTGCAGCACTGGGCAGCAGTTGGGATCTCTCCACCATCAGTGTCCCAACAACAGAGACAACAGAGAATACATGCTATAAAATTAAGCTATTTTGTGAGACCTAATCTAAATAAACATTAGATTTCTGGGAAACTCATTAATATATATCAAAGTCTATGCCATGTGCACAATAGATCTTTCTGGTGGGCTTCTGGAGGCCTCTGGTGGTCAAGGCATGAATGAACTACTCTGTCTCAGGTGTTCATTGGTTGACCCTCTTTGTTATTTGTTCTCAGTGATCTTGCTCCACTTGTATCTCGGGAACAGGCTGTGGTGGTTTAGGCCTGGCCAGACGCCCATCAAAGTCACTCTATCACTCCCCATTTCAGTTGGACAGGGGAGAAAATACATATTGAGAGGCTTAGGAGTCGAGATAAGGACAGGGAGAGATCATTCCACAATTAGCATCATGGGCAAAACAGACTCAACACAGAATAAAGAACAGAAAACTATTTAATTTATTACATTGCCCTGCACACCCACTGACACCAGAGTCACATAATGAAAAGTGCGACCAGACCTTAAAGCACCTCCCTCCACCCTCCTCTTAATGTTCAAATGCTGATCAGTCACAAGTGGCATCCCTCAGGGCTCTGTACAGGACAAAGCACACTTAAATATCATTATTAATGACAGGGCTAGCGGGATTGAGTGCACCATCAGCAGATTTGCAGATGAACAGCTGTTTACAGTAGGGGATACATTTGTTGGTGATAAATTGTGAAAGAAAGAAGGTGATTTACCATGTGCCTGATGAATCCACCTGTTATTCCAAATCATGGAGGGGAGTGGCAATTACCTGGTGTGAACTACACGATATACACAGAGAACATAGGTATCAATTTAAACTATTTCTGCACAGAGATGGGTGCTAGGTGGTGCAATAAAGCTAAGCAACACAGTACACAGAATCTGCAGTGTAAACCTGCAAGGTTTACCTTTGTCTTTTTTCTTGTTTGAAACCCCTGGGGGGGGGGGGGCGTGCAATGGGGGGTGGGAAGTGAGCTAACAACTGCTGGTGCTCAGCTGCCACATGGGTCAGAACATCCTTAATTCACTGAATCTATCAAATGCAGATCTGTGAGTAGACAGCTCTCTTTCATCAAGGGCAGCTAGCTGTGCTGTGCTTAACTGGAAGCCTAATTTCTCAGAGGAAATTAGTTTTCACTGTTTTACAGTCTCTCTATATAGATTTATACACATGGATATGCAAATAATACAGATATAAAATTAAAACTCAGTCAAAGTATGTAGTAGCGCTGGACTAATTTACTTAGTAATTGGTATTCAATGAATAAGAGATCTCATTTGGAATAATTTTCATGTTGGTGAGTATTTCAAAGCAAATGAGGAAAAGATTTTAGTTTAATTTTAAGTAATAAAAAATCCTTAATATATGAAAAGCAATAGAAAATAAAGACATGGCATAACAGACAGTTAGGGACATGGTCAGTCCAACACTGCCCTTGACTTTGTCACTTGAACTCTCTGACAGTTCACAATCCAGCACACCCCAAAGTTCCGAGCTGATGGTAATTTATATACTCAATTAATGTTTCTACAACATATGTATTATTTATCATTCTATGGTTGGTTAAACACGTTAGCCTCCTATGTAAATTATTGCACATGGCTAATCCTTCTTTTGAGATGGCAGTGTAATTACGGTGATTGGTCGATGGGTCAGTGGTCATGATCTCCACTGTTGGAAAAAACTTTCCCATACTTTCCTCCTTTTTTGGCAATCTTCAACAGTTTATCTCTTGGTGTCCTGGTTTCAGTCAGGATGGAGTTAACTTCTTTTGTAGCAGCAGATGGAATGCTGTGTTTGAGTGTTAAAATGGAAGCAGTGCTGATAACACCCTTATGTTTTTAGTTGAGTCAAGCAGTCAAGGACTTTTTCAGCTCTTCATATTTCTCTATTAATGAGAAAGGAGGGGACGAAGCCGGGACAGGTGACCTAAACTGGCCAAAGAGAGTATTCCATGCCAATTACGTCATGCTCAGTATAAAGAGGGGCTGATGGGAGGAGGAGAGGGCGGCTCCAGGATGCATGGGTTTTGGGGGACGGTTGGGTTCCAGGACGGCTCTGGGTGGCACAGCCTGAGTTGTGTGGTTTGGTGAGAAACTGCTTTGTGTATCAACAGTTTCATATATTTTTTTGCTTTAAAGTTCTGTTAGTATTGTTGCATTTTATCTTTCTGCTATTTTAGTAAACTATCCTTATCCCAACCCATGGGCTTTTGGTTTCTTGGTTTTGGGGTTGTTATTTGTCCCTTCCTTTTCCCTTCCCTTCTCTCACCCCCCACCACACTTCTTCCCCTCCTCTTTTCCTTTAAAGAGCAGGCAGCTGCGTGGATCTCGGCTCTCAGCCGGGGTAAAACGACGACACTTGGGCAGACTAAATTTATTTCAGTTATGCTTCTACCTTTTTGACAATTGCATACATTGTTTAGATAAGCAGTAAGCAGCACAAGCTATACAATGGACATCTTTAGAAGCAGTAGTCTGTTTAATTTACATGCTGCATTTGATTTTTGCTGTAACATTCTGTCCCAACTCCTTGTGCACCCGTAGCCTACATGCTGGTATTGTAGTGTGAGCAGCAGAAAAGGCCTTGGCACTTTGTAAGCACTTCTCAGCTGTAGCAAAAACATCCCGGTGTTATCAACACTGTTTTCAGCACAAATAAAAACCATAGCCCCACACAAGTGACTCTGAAGAAGCTTAATTCTAATCCCAACCAAGACCAGAAGAGTGCCAGAGACATGTGCTTCTGTGAGCTTCAGTTGTTGCCACTTAGAAGTCCATACACATAACATGCACACTGATTAGAGTAATCTCAAACAGATAAATATTTAGAAATAGATTTTCATAAGAATACACAACAGGTAGTGCTGACTAGATGAAGGACACGGTCATAAAGCACACTGACTAGCAGCCAGCTTACCCACCATTGGCTGCTTTTCACAGAATGATTGAAGTTGTAAGGGACCTCTGGAGGTCATCTGGTTCAACTCCTGCTGTTCAAGCAGGGCTGCACGGACCCCATTGTCAGTACCATGTCCATATGGCTTGTGAATATCTCCAAGGAAGCCAACTCCACCACATCCCTGGATAGCTTTTTCCAGTGCTCAGTGAATCTCAGTGAGAAAAGTGTGTTTTCCTGTTCAGATGGAAATCCTGTTTGTGCCCATTGACTCTGGTCTTTTTATCTACTTTTAATCTATTTTTCTATGGTAGCTACTAACCAAAGATCCTCCATTCCTCTATTTCCCATCTTTGATTCCTCTTCTAAAGATCCTATAATATTCCTTGCATCCTGTAGGGTGTCCCAGACCTTCTAGGCAGTACCCTCCCCCAGTCTCTAAGGTGCCACAGGAAGCTCTCATATTGATTCATCTGAAAGGTTTCATACCTGGAGAAAAGGGTCTAGATAATTTTGCCAAGAGAGCTCTAGAAGGTGTCAGGGCCCTGACTGAATTATTGGAGACCCTTCACCCGCCATTCTTCTTCTATTCTCCTTTGCACATGGAGACAAGCTTTTTACCACATGACCTAACTACTTAATGCAATAAACATTTTTGTTTAATTACAACAGTACATGGTTTTGATGGAATTTCAGAGAAAATTTAGAGTATTTTTTGTGTTTTGTGGGTTTTTTTATTTAAAGCTTGTTTTCATGAACATCTACAGAAAAACATTGTCTATTCAACATGTGTGATGAGTCTATGACTCTTTGTATACTTTTTATTCAAGCAGATATGAAGCTTTCTGCAAGTAAAAAAAATCTTTTTTATGAAAAGATGTTCCAAAACTCTTATGTTAAAATTTCTGAGTGGGAAAAAAAAAATCCCGAAGTTAATTTTTTTCCTTTATATGTCATTAGATTTTAGGCTATGCATTTTCATTTTTTCCAATGTTTACTGTGTTTGTGCAAGATGCAGACTCAGACCCTGTATTTCTTGGGTCCTTGCAGGGGCCTTTGTGTAGCTTGACTTCTTCTGTGCCCCACCTTCATTCCTGCATTTTAATGTAACAAAATTCTATGTTTCTTTCTACTATATCATATTTGAAGCAAACACCGTAAAGCAAGAAGTCATCATTTGCATCTTCCTTCTTCTGTCAGGCTCTTTATCTAGCACTCTGTTATGATTGTAATGTTATTTTCTGAGTCCAGAAGTCAAAAAACCTGTGAAATGTGTATCTGTATCAAAGGAAAGAGGAGGACCTGAAAGCAGAGCAGGAAAAGAGAGTTCTTTGGGCATCAGCCCTACCCCAAGAGATGGTGGAGTATGAGGAACAACAAAAACAGACATTCTTGTCTGTCTTCTACTTATGCTGCTGCATCGCCTCTACCCTTATAAGGAATTCTCTTCTTTGGTCCTCCTTACTAGGGCAAACCACAGCCAGAGCAAGGATGGGGGTGTGGGAGTGTGTGTGTGTGGGTGAAGAATAAGGAATAACACTGAGTTACAAAATAATAGTTTGTGTGAGAGGAACAAGTTGGGGCAGACAGGAGGAACGTATATTAACACAGGAATGAAGAAACTTGTGTCCAGTGAACACTTTCAGCTAGATATCATCATGGCAGAACAAGAAAGAAAGAAGAAGCTTCTGTTGAAGTGTTTGTGAATCACACATTACTCAACATTTCACAGCCCTGATAGGTTGGAAGAAGAGAAAGCTCACCTGTTATTGGAAATAATTGCATTTTAGCACTATCATTAGGTCAAACTTGTAAATACATCCCAAACTCCCTGCAAAAAACATTTGCAGGGAGTTGTACTATTTAGAAAGCTCAACTGATTTAAAAGAAGTGTAATAATAATTTCATTAGCATCTGATTAGACACTGTCCTTTCCATAAATCTACTCTGAAGGTGCTGATGAATTGAGGCTGTCAAATGGAAGTGGTCCCTGCTCTGGCAGAGTGGAAGTGAAACATAAGGAGCAGTGGGGAACTGTGTGTGATGGGGACTGGACCATAGAAGATGCTGAAGTGGTTTGTAAACAACTACGATGCGGATCTGCTGTTCAGGCCCTTAATCGAGCTCCTTTTGGGGAAGGATCGGGCCCTACATGGTTGTATCGAGTTGATTGCCATGGTAATGAATCCGCTCTCTGGAACTGCTCACATACAGGATGGGGTGCTTTTACCTGCCCTCATTACTTTGATACCGGAGTGATCTGCTCAGGTAAGAAATCACCCAACCTTGTAGAATAGAAAAATGTTACAAAATTGAGATCAAACTTTGACCTAGCTGGATAAATCCAAGTACTGCACAGAGGTAACATTTTCTGGCTTCCACTCAGACAAAGCACGTTGTACCAGCAGTATTACACTGACTGCAATGGTATGTCTCCTTTGTCTGGGTAAAGCAATGACATAGATTGAAGGTAGACAAATTAGATGACACAGAACAGAAACAGAAATACTATGTGTTTCTGCCACAGGTCACCCAGGCAAGAACTAAACCAGTCTCTGTCCAGGAATGAGAGTTAAAAAAGCAGGTGTACATGAAGAAGCAAGTAACTGCTGTGTTATGTAGTACAACTGCTCTTCTTTTCCAGATATTTGTGTAAGCTGAGATGACAGTCTGCAATGACAAACAAATCTGTTTTGCTGCCTTCCTCTGCAAGATGTACTTGGTTTTGCTCTTCGCATGAAGTACAGTTGCTAGAGGTTTTTTTCTTTCCCAGCTTCAAAGACTTTAGATCTGCCTTTTTTGATTTTTGTGAATTTCCTGTCAGTTCATTAATTCAGCCTATATAGGTCTCTCTGAATGGCAGCTCTGCCTGTTGGGTTATCTCCTCTCAGAAAAGACAGCACTCCATCACCTCCTCCAGGTTCTTGGTAAAGAGGTTGAACAGAACAGGCCACAGGAAAGACCAAACAATTGGTATTTCACCTGTTGCCAGATTGCAGGTAGAATGCAACAACACTACCTTCTGAGTCTGACCATCCAGTCAGCTTTTTAAACATGTAGTTGTCCACCCACACAGACTGTAATGTTCTAGTCTGGGCACTAAGGTATTGTGCAAGTCAATAACAAGGTCACACAAGCACAAATTACCCTTGGTAAATCCATCCTCACTCTTTCATTCACCTTTTTATGACCAGAAATGTGTACCAGGAGGACTCAATCCATGTTCTCCCAGGTATTGAAATGAGGCTTACCAACCTGTAGATCTTTAGACCTTTCTAACATTTTCTGAAGATAGGTGCTGATAGAGTTCAGGATCATGGTTACTTGGTACAAAACAACAAATAGGACTTCAACCTTGGACTTAAGAAGGCTAATTTTTGGCCTCACCTTCATCCCTGGAAATATGTTGGAGAGCCTCATCCTGGGTGTCATCTCAAAATATGTGGAGAAATACAAGGTTATCAGAAATAGTGTGGCCAGTAGGTCTAGGGAAGTGATTGTGCCCTTGTATTCAGCATTGGTGAGGCTGTACTTCGAGTACTGTGTCCAGTTCTGGGCTACTCACAATAAGGAGGACACTGAAGTCCTTGAACGAGTCCAGAGAAGGGGAACCAGGCTGGTGAAGGGCCTGGAGGGCATATCATATGAGGAATGGCTGAGGGAGTTGGGGAGGTTTAGTCTGGAGAAGAGGAGGTTGAGGGGAGACCTACCTGAAGGGCATTTGTAGAGAGGTGGGCGACGGTCCCTTCAGCCAAAACCAGGACAATAGGACAAGGGGAAATGGCATGAAGCTGCACCAGGGCAGGTTTAGATTAGATATTAGAAAAAAAATTTTTACTGAAAGAGTTGTCAGGATGTGGAACAGGATGCCCAGGGAGGGGGTTGAGTCACCTTCCCTGGATGTATTTAAAAAAAGGTAGATGAGGTACTTAGGGATGTGGTTTAGCTTAGGATGGGAATGGTTGGACTTGATGATCTTAAAGGTCTTTTCCAACCTTGTGATTCTGTGGTTTTGTGAGACAGCATGGATTCACCAAGGGAAATTTATGTCTGACTAGCCTTTTGACACCGTCTGCCATAGCATCCTCATAGACAAGCTCAGGAAATGTGTCTTAGAAGAATGGACAGTTGGGTGGATTAAAAATGGCTGAAAGACAGAGCCCAGAGGGTTGTGGTCTGACACTGAGTCTAGTTGGAGGCCTGTTGCTCAGACGTCAGTCCTGGGTCCAGTCTTATAAAATTTATTCAACAGCTTGCATGTTGCAAGCATCAGCAAGGTTGCTGATGATACAAATCTAGGAGTGAGTGGCACGCTGGAAGATGTCAGTCTTTTTTCAGTGGTGCCCAGTGACAGGACAAGAGCCAAAGGGCATAAATTTGAATATATTCCACTCAAATATGAGGAAGATCTTCTTTACTGTGAGGGTGTCAGAGCACTGGAACGGGCTCCTCAGAGAGGCTGTGGAGTTTCCATCTCTGGAGATGTTCAAAACCCACCTGGATGCTATTATGCATGGCCTGCTCTAGGTGATTGTGCTCCGGCAGGGGGGTTTCGACTAGGTAATATCCAGAGCTCCCTTCCAACTCCAATCATATCTGATTTCCTCTGTGTAGGGTGCTTCAACTTCCTGTATGTTTGAATAATGGAATGTCAAGGACACACACTTGTAAAAGATTATTTATTTTTTTATATTATTATTTCAGCCTTGATGAAGCTCTGTACAACCTGATCTAGTTAAAGGTGTCCCTGCTTAATGCAGGGGATTTGAACTAGATGACCTTTAAAGGTCCCTTACAATTTAACACACTTTATGATTTAGGGTTTGCTGCTTGTCAATTGTTTGGCAAATGTTCAGAACTTCCCTCCTAGAGCTTTCCAATGACAGTATTGAGAAATAAGTATCTCCACACACCATATTCTGTCTTCTCAGTGGCATACAGGAATTGCCACTGTGTCAGTAGTCCTCAAAGAAGCGACATATGTCTTGTCCATGAAGGCATTGGACTAATTAAATTAGGCCAGTGCAACCTATCCTTGATTCTGGATTCTTATTTGGGTTGGCTTTTTTTTTTGTTTTGGTTGGGTATTTTTGTTTGTTTGTCTATTTGTTTCTCCAGGCTTTTCTGGACTGCGTCTGACTGAAGGAGACACTGACTGTTCAGGACATTTGAAAATAAAGCAAGAAGAAACTTGGGCTACAGTCTGTTTTTCACATATCAATTTTAAAACTGCCTCTGTTATATGTAACGAATTAGAGTGTGGCCAGGCTGTGGAAATCTTGAGAGGAACTCACTTTGGAGACAAGTATGAACTGACCTGGCATGAAGAGTTTCACTGCACAGGGAACGAGACTTACCTTGCACACTGTCCACGGAAGTTGCACCATAGTAAGACATGCTCTCACGATGCGATCATTGTATGTTCAGGTGAGACTCCCGACTGATGGACATAATCTCCATGTGTCCTGTATGTCTTATTCATGTAAACTCACTCTTCTGTAGTCCTGTGTGCTTGCCCTGTCATGTCAAGGAAAGCCGTAAAGTAGTAGCAGCCCCACAATCTCCAATTCACTCTACCAAAAGACTGCAGTGTTGCGAGCTCCCATGTCCAAAATCCAGGTTTGGGAAAATAAGTTATATCCAGGGGCTTTGGAAGTGCAGAGAGGCGCTAGGAACAGACTGCACATCAATATGGTTAAAAGCAATCAGTTCATTTTATTCAAGCTGGTAACTGCTTATATACATCTGAGGGTTACATAACCAGGGGCCAGAAAAGGGGGGGAAAAGGCCATCTGCACCATATCAGGTGTTTATCACCACAATGGAATTTCGAAGTATCATGAACTCTTTTTACAGGTTCTCATTCCCAAGCTTTTCAGCCCCTTGTTAGTGAATTCTTAAGGCTACTTTTGCAAGCGCTAGTAGCTGTGGCCTTGATCAGGCTCCCACACTGCAGTATAATGTGTTGTTCTAAACATTTCTGCAACAGGGATGCGAATATCAAGAAGGATGTAACTTCCTTAATGCTAGTAGAGGTAGCACTCAACATGCTGAGTGCTATCATGCAACATGCTGAGAATTCCTTATTGTCTTTCTCATATAAATAAAAGGAGATGACAAGAGCAAGACAAGTTAGAATACTGAGAAAATAATTTATTTTCTGTTGCTTCAGTTAATTAAAAAAACTATGCGATGGGCACAAAAGTTACAAATTTAAAGTATTTTTAAACAAAAAAAAGGAGTAAGTTATCAAAGGCCTGGATTACTTTACTTGTCACTACCAGGACTACCAGAACTTTAAAAACTCCGTACAGTCACGTGTACTGGAGCTCCAAATACAGCAAAGTTATTGCTACACCAATACAATAGTCATGGTTATACCTAGAAAACAACTTTTTTCCTGAGGCTACAACACAAAATTGCACAATGAACATGCTGCACAGCTTCAGGTAACACCCTGTCATAAAACAAGCTGGAAAGGACTGCATTTCATGGTCATTTCCCAATCAATTTTCCCAGGCTGCACTTTCTTTCAAGACTGCCTTGAACACTGCCCCACTGGCAGTGGCAGTCTGGAACACTGGCTGGGGAGCTGTGCCAACCAGACAGCCCAGTTATCAGTAACTGACATGTCTTGACTAATGGTTCCATCTTGCAAGTGCCACAGCTCAGAGAAGGTATTCCAGGTCTCAGGGGGAAAATGATGCATGGAAGTGAGAAGTGAGGGTGTGAGAAGACAGAGGGATTGCATAGCGCTGGTGGTAGGACACCACAGTTCTACCTGTGCTACACGTAAATTATTGTGAATGGTTATGTTCTGTCATGTTCAGGTCCTTATGAGGTGACATGGATGAAACCAGAGTTGGATAATGAGAAGTACAACCAGATCTTAAAGCACCTTCCCCCACCCCTCCCTTCTTAGCAGACTTCACTTTAGTCATGATTTTGCTTCCTTATTCTCCCCACATTGTGGCATGGAGGAGGGGCAGGGACTGGGAAATGGGGTTTTTGGTCAGTTCCTCATGAGATGCTCTCCTTAGCTGGAGCTGGGGGGTGGGGGATTCCTCATGCCCTTCCTCTGCTGCACTGTGGGGTCCCACCCACGAACATCTCCAACATGAGCCCTTTCCCATGGGGCTTCAGCTCTTCACTAACTACCCCAGCATGGGTCACGTCTATGGGGTGCAGTTATAAATCATAGAATGTCTCTCAGTCTGTCAAGCACAGACTACTCCAGCCTTGACCTCCACAGAGTCACAAGCCTTCCCCTCAAGCAAACCTGCTCCAGCATGGATCTCCCTCTCACTCATTTCTGTGTCTCTATCTTCCTCCATGGACTAAAAGTGCTGGCAGAAGCTTGCTTCAATGCAGGTCACTGCATCTTCTGTATATCTCCACCTGCTACAGCATGGAGCCTCTCCACAGGGTACAGGTGGGGTCTTGGTCTTTTCCATGGACTGTGGGGACACACCCACTCCACCATGGGTTTCTCCACAGGCTACAGGGGCATCTTTCTCTCCAGCACCTACAGTGCCTCCTCCCCACCACTTCCCTGTCCTTGGTGTCTCTACAGTTTCTTACATCTCTCACTCCCTTCTCTGGTGGCAAAATACAGCTGATTGAAGTTTTTTTCTCCTAAATGTGTTTACCAGAGGTGCTATGACTGTTGCTAATGGGCTCAGCCTTGGTCAAAAATGGCTCTAGCCTTGAGTCATCTGGTGTTTACTCTCTTGGGCCTGCAGAAAGCATCTAGCTGCTTCTTGCAGAAGCCACCCCTGCAGTCCTGACCCCCCTTCACCAAAACCCAGACACACTAAACTATGACAATACTGTAACTGCCCCTGCAAGGAAAGATGTTGCAAGGAAATATGGCAAGGAAGCAGCATTCTCATGGGGGAAGAAGAGAGCAAATAGAGACTGAACTTTGAGTCAAAAGGCTTTAGTCATGTAATGCAGGCTGCACCATGGACAATAAAGAGCTGGCTTTTGAACATCCTAGTCTAACATGCTTCCCAGTAACTTGAGATGTAGTGAGTCTTAGTTCCTTACAGATAGATCTCTCTCACAATTTCCAGTGCAATAGCACCAAAAGTAAACCAAAATAAAACCTGCTAAATTCCTTTTTTCTTCCTGCAGGCTACGGTGGGTACAGGCTGGCAAATGGCAGTACTAAATGTTTAGGGAGAGTAGAGCTTCTTCATGGAGGTATGTGGGGACCCCTGTGTGACTACCTATGGGATCTGCCAACTGCTGATGCTCTCTGCCAACACCTGGACTGTGGAGTTGCCCTGCTGATACCAGGTGGACAATCCTTCGGGAGAGGAAATGGAACTATGTGGAATGGCACATTCAGCTGCAAGAATAACTCACACTTGAAGGACTGTCCTGTGAGTGTGCTAGGTCATGATGAATGCCCTGCCGGTAAAGATGCACATGTAGTATGTTCAGGTGAGCAGCAAAAAAGTTTAAGCCTAGTTATGAGTGTAGAAGATTCAGTGGCCCAGTAGAGACATTTTTACTACCGAATGCTAGAGAAAGCTGATTTCCATGAAAGCTAATTTCCATGTCCCAGTTGCTTTCAGGTCATGACTTTTAGCACTTAGGAATATGACAACTGAGTACTCCCTTTCTCTTATATTCAGGCTGCCCAGGAGGGAGGTTGGTGAATGGAACCACATGCTCTGGCAGAGTGGAGATCCGTCATGGAGAAATATGGGGAAGACTCTGCAAATCCCACTGGAATTTGCAAGCTGCCAATGTTCTCTGTCACCAGCTGAACTGTGGCTATGCAAAGTCAATCCAGACAGGAGATGATTTTCTGGATGGGAACGGGCCTGTATGGAGAGATGCTTTTTACTGTGACGGGACAGAGTCCTGCCTATGGGATTGTGTTCAGTTGACTTTGGGCAATCCAACCTGTTCGGCCAGAGAAGCAGCTACTGTTACTTGCTCAGGTAAACGGGGACTAGCCTTTCATGGGTAGTGCAACTTTAGACAAAAGCAACACTGGTCAGATCACTCTATCATGTAAGTCTGGCTCACAGGATCTACTCTTTGAGCTGGGGAAGTCATTATCACTTTCCATTGCAGACTCTTGTGTGCATGAAAGAAAACAAACAGAGGCTCTCTCCTTAGCCATTGGTAACCATTATTTTTTTACCATCTGAGAAATTTGTGTTCCATCTCCCTCCTGTACATTACTTCTTAGCCAATACATTCTCCAACTCTCTTCGTCCTAGGTCGTCCTGAATCACTCAGACTCTCAGGTGGTGGGACCCGCTGTGATGGACGAGTTGAGATGTCTTACTATGGGATGTGGAGCAGAGTCTTGGATGATGCCTGGGACATTAAGGATGCTCATGTGGTATGCAGACAGCTCCAGTGTGGAATTGCTGAGAAAGCCAATTACCTTCCAAGGTCTGAGCGAGGCATTGGTCCTGTGGGCTTAAGAAGTGTCCAGTGTGCTGGAAATGAAACTCAGCTGATGTTCTGTAAGACCTCCCATTCTCAGAATGTGCCAACAGGAGTTTCTGAAGATGTTGGTGTGATTTGTTCAGGTTAGTTTCTGTGCGAAAGCAACAGAATATTTCCTGGGTCCACCATCTTCTGTGGTCTCACCAGACCTTAATTAGGTATGGGTTTGAGACTGTGATACCCACCTGATTGTATCCTTTAAGGAACAAACACCAGCTAAGAAAGCAAGATAACTGCTTTCTTTATCTGAACTTTTTAAATAATTCACCTTTCAGAAACTGAAAGAAATAGTACAGTATGGAAGTAATAAAAAGGCTAATCTGGTCATGACTGCCACACAGTTTGGTACTTGGAAATTAGACAGGGTTTATTTTGTGACATTTATATATTTCTAGATACCTGCAGCCTTTCTAAAGTAAATTCAAACTATCTCTACTCTTCTGTTACTTTGCAAGTCCTCTGTAACAGAAACCATTACACTGTCCTATGCATTACCACTGAACTTTGAATGTTGACAGCTGGGTTTTCTTCTTGCAGGTAGCAGGCAGATCAGGCTGGTGAATGGAACAAATCGCTGTGCTGGGAGAGTAGAGCTTTATCATGATGGCATTTGGGGCACCATCTGCGATGATAACTGGGATCTCTCAGATGCTAATGTTGTTTGCAAACAGCTGGGATGTGGACATGCCATCAAGGCATCTGTGTCTGCTCATTATGGCAAAGGCTCGGGTCAGATCTGGATGGATGATGTGAACTGCACTGGGACTGAAGCCAGTATCTGGGCATGTCCCTCCAGGGCATGGGGCCACCATAACTGCCAACACAACGAGGATGCAGGAGTCCTGTGCTCAGGTCTGTTCACAGAATCATTTTCTCACCCTGAGAGTTGAAAGGGGAGAGTTACATGAAGGGAAAGCAGAGAGTAGTGGCAACTTTTTGGGATGAACAGCCTCTTACTGTCTCTTGACTACAAGAATAGTTGATCAACACATCCTCATGGTCCCACCATGAAGCAAAGGGTTTAGAGAAGTCCTTATTTTGTATTAGCATATGTATGGTGGTGGTCGATGTGAGTGGGTGACGTTTTCCATAAAGGTTTCCACACAAGGGGCTGTGGTTTTTCCTTATGTAGAGCAATGTGTCAGCTACCATGTGCCCATTACAGAAAGTCACAGCTGGCCCTGAAAGCAGTGGGAACAGCATCAACCAATGAGAAGAGCTTATGGTGGAGCTGCTCCTGGATATTAAAGTGGCCGCTTCAAGAGAGAGGAGAATTGAAGTGGAAGAAGCCACTGCTGGGGATTTGGCTGGAGACCTTGTTGTCCAAAAAGTGGAATCGTTATCTTGGTGTGGAATAAATTCACACTCACACACAAACAATCCGGGCAGATGTTGCTTTTTTTTGGGGCCTGGGTGCTCAGTGGATTTCCACAAATCAAGCACACCCAAAGCCAGTGCTTTCATTGTATTTATATAAAATTGTTACAAGGTAATACACTTTCACTTACAATGATTGGCTAGTAATTTACATGTAATTATAATAACTGCTATGTCAACTTCTTCAACCACTGCACCTGTGTGGAGGAAGGTTCTTCACCTGGGCAAGGCGGGTGTGTTCTTGACCTGTGGTTGTATTTTTTTAGTGTTATAATGGAGACAGTTCATTTAGGGATGTCTGTGTGTAGAGATATCGTGCTTTGACATTTCTGGTGTTCCAGGTCAGTTCATTTACAGGTGATACTTTAAACAGTTCCCTTTGATCCCTTTCTTAGCAACCAACTAGCAACTATCTACAGACATCCTTAACTATGGAGCCATTTTAAGACAGAACCATGTTAACTTTTTGTGATAGATATCAAAATGTAGAGCCATGAACTTGTCAAAGCAGTACAAAAGGAAAACTGGACTCAGTTGGGTGATAAAGTAACAGCCAGCCCTGAGGATATGTGGAGCAATCAAAGCCTGCAACAGTTGAAATCTTCAAGAAAGTGGTCTCTGCTTTCTGAAAAGCAGCATTTACTTACTCACTGGTCTATGGAAAAAAAACCCAGTGGGATGTGTTATAAGTAGAAAAAAGTAATTTTTCTTTACCTCGTAAACTGCATTCTTGTTCAGGTGTTTTGCAGGGACAAAATCTGAATTTTGTAATAAACCTATGTTCATTTTGGTACGACGTTAACTCATATAATGTTCCCAGAATGAGAAGTAGCCTTTTATTGTATGTCCACATTGTAACAGTGTCAATACCTGTTATCTGAAACTAATGTTAGAGTTCATAAAAACATATTTTGTGATTTGATGACGGCAAAGTAGTGTTTAAAATAGATGTGCATACAAAAACTTTTTAAATAGCTATTCACAGAACTGAGGAGCAAAATGTATCGGCCAGAGATTCTGTCACCTCAAGCTGCATAATTAGGCCCCTCTAATTCCATTCTTTATATCTTTACTTCTAGAGTTCCTGGCTCTGCGACTAGTGAATGGCAATGGCTGTTCTGGGCGGCTAGAAGTTTTCTACAATGGGACATGGGGGAGCATTTGCTCCAATCGTATGTCTCAACTCACTGCAATAACTGTATGCAAACACCTGAGCTGTGGAGATGATGGGGAAATTGCAAGAGACTTCAAATATGGCAGAGGTTCTGGGCCCACATGGCTGGACCACATTGACTGTACTGAACAACATAGGTCTCTCTGGCAATGTCAGTCAGAGCCCTGGGATCCTCAGTCATGTGACAACCGAGCAGATGAGACCCATATTTCTTGCATGGGTAATTAGAAATATCTACAGGACTGCCCAGATGTATACATTAAGTTATGCATGTATTATTTGGACAGTGTAGTAATTATTTCAGAGTAGCAATTATTTCATGTTTGTTTCTTATTTGGTACACATATATCATTTCTAGTTTCATGCAAATGGCACAAACACTTTTGTTGGTCTACATTCCTGAAGTAAATGGGTGAAGTAAAATAATGTGTCACCAAGAGCAGTTATCCAGTGGAAATGCCAAATAAGTCCCTGAAAGGATGGTGCCAGTGCATATATATTTAAAGCAAAAATCTATGATTCACAGTCTGTGAGATCAGACTTCTCGAGAAGTCGAGACATGTATGCGTTTCTACATGTATGGAGGCATATTGCTGCATATACGCAGGCAGACACGTACATATACATAGCTATGGGCAAGTGTATGAATTAATTCCATTCTAAAGGCTCATTTCTAATGCCTGCTCTTAAGACAGTGTTTACTACCTGTGCATTCCTGAATAATTCTAGATGGTATTCAGATCTCCTGAAAGCAATTGCAGCTGCCTCACACAAGAAGAATGAATGCATGGTCACCAGGAAAATGAATTCATAGAAATAGCCAACCAAGCACTAAACAGACCATAAAAATTTTATAGGAAAAAAATAAATGGATTAATTTATAGGTATTTTATTCTACCCTCACTCTTTTCAGAGAATAATAAAATTATTTACATCAGCATTTAAATTCTGCAGGAAGAAAAGAGGAAACATCTCCAGCCACATTTGTTGAGTGTCCAAACTCTACAAGTTGTTCACGTATGTCTACCTCTTTATTTCTCCTCATTGGTCCCTACAGGCCTTCCTGCTGTTTTAGCAATACAGATGGTTTCTGTGTTTTGCAGACAGGGAGAAGGTGCGAGTTGTAGGAGGAGAAGATGGATGTTCAGGCAGAGTGGAGATTTGGCAACAAGGTTCTTGGGGAACAGTCTGTGATGATTCCTGGGACATGGCGGATGCTGATGTTGTATGCAGACAACTGGGTTGTGGACCTGCTGTGTCTGCTCTCCGTGAAGCTGCCTTTGGGGAAGGGACTGGCCCCATCTGGTTGGAGAAGGTGCACTGTAAAGGCACAGAGCTGTCTCTTTGGGACTGTCCTGTCAATCCCTTGTTCAGCAAAAACTGTGACCATATGCAAGATGCTGCTGTGAATTGTTCGGGTTAGTGATTTGTCCTTTTGTTCAGGGATCTGGGAAACAGTGGGATGGAAGAGCATTATGTCATTTGTACATGCCAGCAGCTAGTACCGTAATAATTTTGACAGCAGGAAACTCACCAATGAAGTGCGGATGTCATCCATCATTTTCCTTATTTGCTTCTTCCTTAACCTGGACCTCCCTTCCTTTTTCAGGTATGACAAAACCAGCAGCACCACCCACTGGAGCAGGTAAAGCATTCTTCTCTTTCCGTTCTCCCATCAATTGAGGGCCTAATGTCCTTGATACTGTACAGCAGATCGATCAGCTCATCAGAAGCATCTCCCACAGGCTTTTGTAAAGGACCGCTGAGTGGCACTGTCCCCAGCTGCTGAATTAATAGCTGCTTGACCAGAACCTACCACTGGGCAGCAGGTGACCTGCCTCACTCATCCTGCTAGCATAGGCAGAGCAGGAGACTACAGAGCAGATGCATTTTGGGTCACCTGATTTTCTACCAGTTGCTATTTCATTTCCATTCAGATCCCGCCTGCTCTGCCACAAGAGAGAGCATGAGAATTTCAATGCCTGTCATTCTTTGCATTATCCTGGGGGTCCTTCTCTGCCTGGCCCTTGCCATTCTTGCTGGACAGATACGAAGCACCAGGGCACCACAGAGAGGTGAGTCACTCACGACTGCCTCCTTGTTGTAACTAGTGACAGTTTAATTGGCTGTGGAGGCTGGGGTGAGGTGGGGATGGTGACTGAAATTAATGGCATCTGCTGCCACACATTTTCATCACCTGGCACTGAAAGACCTAGTGCTTCTCTTTGGTCAGCACCTTTCAGTGGCTTTTTGGGTACCAACAAGGCCATGCCTTGTGTCAATTCTCTTTTCCATGATACCCCAGCCTGAGCATGAGCAGAGACTCAGTGATCATTGTCTTTTACTTTCAGGCTACAGACTATCCTATGACCCCTTCTCTGAGGCCATCTATGAAGAGATCAACTATAACCTGATGAGGGAAAAGCAGGGGATGACTGGCCTCTCAGGTCTGTTCATCTCTTGTCAAGGGAATATAACTGAGGTTAATTACCCCTGGTGGTTCAGATCCCAATCTGTACTTTGCAGTTCCTAAATCTATAGGAAAATAGAAAAGTCCTAGCTTGGGGGTGGTGGTGGAGTGTCCCTGTGTACTGGAGTTTGCCAATCTACTCTCCTAGGGATTGTTCAATTTGTGGTATCCTCTGTGCAACCAGAAAACACAGATCAGAATAGTTCAAACAAACCCCGACAAAAATGGCTTTTTCTGTCATTATTTAAAGCAGGAAGAAATAAAATATAATGTGTGTTTTCTGTGAACTACAAGTTTCTGTAGGCTTCTTCCTGGCAACTATTTTTCTACCATTGTGGTTTGACTCCCCCATGAGCTATGAGAGATTTTAAGGGGCCCCTGAAGGATTACTCACTGCAGGAGTAGTACTAAGTGCTCAAGAATCAGTTTGACATGGGTGGTATTTTTGTAACCTACTCTTTTCCTCATGTTGCAGCTTTAGCAGCTAAGAAGAGTTTAACCTACTATAACGCATTTTCTCATGTGCCTGGATCCTTCTTTAGAGCGTTCAAAAATAAGGGCACAAGTTTATTGTGGGAACAGTGATGAAGAAAATGGTCCTCAAGGTTGTTGTTGTCTCTTTATCTAGAAAGAAAGAGACCCAAAATCAGGGTAACTTTTACTCTCCAAAGTGTTATTTTGATCAAAACTTTCTTCTTGAAGCACTTCATGTCCACAAGTGATATTTTGATGCAACACAAAAATTTCTGTTTAACTCCTTTGGTAGAAGAATGTCATACCATCTTGCATACAAGTGCTAGTCTTGTCTTCTGTACGAGAAGTTGAAAACAAACATTTGCTGGTAGTATTTCACACTTCACAGAACTACTTCTTCCAGAAATTGCAACTGTAACAGCTTGTAAGCGGCTGCTTAGTTTCTGAGAAAAATGAGCTGAATTAAGACAGAGAGAAAATGTGATAAAAATAACAAGATAGGCATACCATTTGAGTTAATTGGGTAATGTTAATACAAGTGAGATAAAATTGCACTTTGATAGACTGGGCGGGTGGAATTATTTGAAAAAACTGAAAACTGTTTTTCAAAGAAGAAAGTATCTATCAAAATAATGCATTGGAGATTAAAAGCTGCCCTGATTCTGGGTCTTTGTATTTCTAGAAAAAAGAGACAAAGCTGAAAGTGAACAAGTGATTGGACAATTGCATTTTCCTAGAGGTCATCATTGCTCTTAGCTATTTCCCAGTTGAACTCTTCCCAGATAGCCCACCCACAGCCATAGTAAAATTGGGGCTCATGGCTTTCCTAGCAGTGAGTGGAGTGCTGCCTTAAATCACTTTCAGGCTCTATCAGAGTGCATTTTGAAAAATAGTAAATAAAAAGCAATAGCTGCAAAATAAAACTTGCAGACACTGAAACGTGTCCCTACATGAAACTCACCAGAGATAGCGCACTAGCAGGCCAATTAACATGGGGGCTCAGGGCTTTACTAGCCATGGGAGAGGAGTAGTTATAACTTACATCACTTTCAGGCTCTATGGGCATGTACCTTCACAAATGATAAAATCTGAGCAATAGCAGTACAGGGAGATATGATTGGAACTGAAAATGTATGCTTGCAGCCCAGAAAGCCAACCATATCCTGGGGTGTAGTGTGACCAGCAGGACAAGTAAGGTGACTCTGCACCTCCACTCCACTCTTGTGACAGCCCACCTTTCTTGAGTCCAGCTCAAGAAAGACACAGAACAGTTTGAATGGATCCAGAAGAAAGCCATGAAGATTAACAGAGAGAGGACTGGAGCATGTCTCTTATGAAGAGACTTTGGGTTGTTCAGCTTGGAGAGAAAGCAGAACTGCAGATATTTTTTCCTCAGAAATTTGGCCAAAGTTTGTAGCCATGTGTCTATGGCTAAGGGTGGCTTCTTAAATTCTCAGATATAGTCTAGCTAGGAGAAGGAGTTTGAAGTAATGAAAAGACGAGGAAGCAGGCACTAAACACAGATAAACAAGGACTAATCTGTCACCATGCAATTATGAAATGCAATTGGGAATCTTCCTCTGAAACAAACCCTGTCAGTCACTGCTACCTCCTCCAGGTCTTTTTTCCCCTCCTGTCCCTCCATTTATGTTGATTTTTGCTTTCTACCTGTAATAGCAATGTATACCATTTATTTAAGCTGTATCGTTGTCTGGAATACTTGAGAGTCCTCAGGAGGATTCTTGTTTTAGTATCATGCATTATCATAATGAAAATGCCAGTGTTACAGGCAGTTATCATGGGATCCTCATCTACTTACTGATTTATCTATGGAAGATTTCTACCAGTTATAGTTAATACCTGTATTTATTCCAGATGTCTCTCCAATGACTGGAAATGGCCTGGAAGATGGTTATGATGATGTGGCAGGTGATCCTGGAGCTAAAAATGCTTCTCTCTTGGAGAAGAATGGGCAGAAAATCATTGTCATACATGAAGAAAGTGACAGAAACAAGGAATCACAGAAAGGTACAAGAAACCACCAGTGTTGTTAGTTTTCATAATCTATAGTTACTGCACTGACTCAGGGAAAATCAAGGTAGATGTTACCTCAAGGGATCACCTAGGTTTTATCTAACCACTGTCAAGGAGCACTACCTACCTGTGTGAAGAGTGTAGGTTAGATATTTCTTATTCTGTTTTTATGGCCATTCAGTACTCATGTGTCCTGATCCAAAGTCAGGGAGCTGCTCAATGTGATCCCAAGGCAACATTAAGACACAAACCAGGCTAAATGCCCTTCACCCCAAACAGCATTTATTACAAAAAGAAGTAAAAGGAAAATAGCAGTGATAGGACAGAATCTTTCAAGATAGAACATATCTTTCAAAAAGCATTTCAAAACCAAAATTCTGCAGTATTTCTATTCAGCACAGTCTATCCAGTAACAGGTTGTGGAAACACTTGGCTTTCCAGTTATTATGTATACCCACATGCACAGTAACACCCACAGATATGTACAACACGTCCCCCAGTATCTGGGCTTAGACATGCCGTCTATCAACAATACTCCTGGATCCACTGACCTCCCTCAGCTGCTGGTGACAGGACATGCGAGTCCCCAAGACCACCTCAGTTGGTAGTATGTTAGGATTCTGTGCTGGAAACCGTTTTTTCCAGTTGCCAGCAACAGACATGCACAAGCTCTCTGCCCCATGGCCCAGCCCTGTTTGCTGGCACTTACACCTTCATATACACACAGGATGGAGACTCCCCTTAGTCAGTAAAGCTGTTAGATATGGCGTTTTATAAGAAGACAGAACAGATGTTTCTGATCAGATGCAGGACACGGCCAAATATGCATACTAGACAGCAGCCATTTTACATGCCACCAGCCTCTTTTAACCCTCTCCCCCCCTTAGCATTCTATTTTCTCATGCCTGTTCCTCCACGAACTAGGATATTTCCTTCTCTGTGCTTTTTGTTTCCTCCCCTAAGCAGCCTATACTAAGTTTTCTATAATACCCAATCTGCTCTTCCCCTGTGTCTCATACTAAGTCTCTTACTTTTGTGGCAGCAAAACCCCTCACTCTGTAAGATGGGTTACATCCTCTTAACGGTTTTCAAGCACAGGGAATCGGCTGAGCACTCTCCTGTGTGGAGCCAGATCAGGACGAACTTGTGGCTGGAAAAGGGCAGATCAGCTGTTTGCAATGTATCAGAGAATACTTAAGGCAGTAAAAGAGATTATTTAGGGATTTTGAAAAATTGCTTTTATTAAAATTCTTTAAAAGTAGATCAGTAACCTGTTTTCTCGGAACACTAAGCTTGGTCCTAGCATACATGGGCCTGTAGCAGGAGGCAGGATGAGAATAATTTCTAAGGGCTTATTCACAGCCAGATCTACAATTCTATTTTCTGGAGGAAACAATGGGTAGCCCATGCTGTCAGATGCACAACTATGCAAAGGTAATTCATACAGTATGTGCATCTAATCTCTGTTCTTCCCTTCATATTTTCAGACTGGAGTCCTAACATTTCAGAGAACAGGACCTCTGAGAATGAGAGAAATTCAACCCCTTGGCTTGAAGATACAGGCTATGATGACATTGAAGAGCTCAGACACTGATAGAGACAGCTGAGCTGTACTGACAACTTTTGGAAATACACCTGTGCTAATAAAATGTTACTTAAGTAGTAGTAGAACCACAGCTAGCTGCCTTTAGGAACAATTTAGGAATATGTTTGTCTTATTTGCAGAGAAGCAATTACATACTCAGAGGAAATACAGGCATTACAGTTAGAAAAATCTTGCTAATTTCCCCACGTAATTTCTTGCTATATATAGACACTTCTTTTTATTTCTAAATAGTTTCACCATTAATTTTTCAACTTGTCGTATTTTCTTATTAGAAATTGTCTAAATATCTCTTCTCAAATTTATGCTTCTGATCCCATTACAGAAGGCAGCTTTCTGGAAATTATTAGGAATAGAGAAAGTACTGCAAGAAAATTGTCAAAATCCCGTTTCACCTATTGGTCACTTATTGCATATACTTGCTTGTCACATAGAATGTGAGGACTACTAGTTTTCTAAATAGTGCTTCGTGAGAAGAAATTCAGCAGGATGTTGTTCTTTTATGTAATTCACATTCTGGGTCTGCATCTAAAGTGACAAATGAATCATGATTTGATCAGAGGGAAAAACTTCTCCTCTCTTTTCTCCCTCTACAATATCATCATTTATTGTCTTCCAAAGTTATACCAATTATACAGTAAGAGAAATAAAACTTATTTATTTCCACAAATGGCAAGTGATAGTCATAGGTGTCTATTATGTCACCTAATTTTAATCATATGAAGGCAGACTGAAAAATATCCGCAATCCGCATGCTGATGGAATAGAAGGCAAAGTTTTATTGTCTTGGCTCCTAATGAAATTCTTCAGGTCCTGAAAGAAAAAGCTTTCTTGCATTCTGTCACCTCTCTTGTCTTCCATTTATCTTTCAAAATATGAACATTACGGCCTTATATGCAAAATACGACCTTGTAGCAAGCACTCCCTCTCTACCCAAGAAAGATGTTAATGCATTCAAGACCATGAAAAAAATTTTGGTAGCACTTACCCAGATCAATTAAGTATCTCAAAAGAAAAATTTGAAACTTAAACAGAGATATGATTTCTTTTTGGTGTGCAAATAGAGGCTGTTGAGAATTTTCCTAGAGCAAGGCAGTGTAACGATGTGTCTAGAAGAAAAACCATGACTTACAAGTGATTCACATGTGTACATAAAAAATAGCAGTTCTAGCCATCATGATACATAAGGAGTTATGAGTTTATCCCAAACAGCTAAAACACCCAAAGCAAATCCCTTCCCAAACAATCTCACAATCTCTTTAACATCATTAACCCAACATCAGGACACCCTACAACCCTGAGGTAAGAACTGAGGCAGAGAAGGTTGCAATTAAGATGAGCCTGGCAAATATGAATTTCCCTGGATGTGTCCATCTCAGCAATAGATGTTTATATCTTTGTAATCTGCTATCCTTTCCAGGACATGCTGGCTATAGCGAGGAAGAAATTCAACAGGAAAGACAAAGGTACTTTGTTCCTTTCCCATAGGATCCCTTTTAACAATTTTGACAACTATTTACAGGTAAGAGTGGTTTAAACCCAACCATGCTTAAACCCAACATCACAGAAGGATATAAAACCACTGCAGCAGCCAAGTCTTTCAGATCGATTCTCTAGCAGCATCAGTAAGACCAGCCAGACATGCTACAGGCATGCTGTTCTTACAGTCGGCCTAATAAAATAGCTTGAATTCTAGGTTATTTTGGTTTTAGTTTGGAATATGATTTTGATTTTATAGGAGTTATAGCAGCTATGATAATTAAAACATGTTAAGGCCCTTAGGAATAGGTAACTAGAACGGTGTGTGCCTCGATCACTATGGAAATCATTGTGGATTCTGAATTAAAACAACGGGTGCTGATTATGGAATTTGAGTCAAAACAACAGGTATCAGAAGAAACTGGTCATGGTTTTGGAAGATCAGCCAAAGATGAAATGAGCATGCACAAGGATGGGACACGCACAAGTGATCACAGTGAGGAAGACTATTGACGACCACCAGAGGACCTCTGCTCAACATAATTGCACATGTGTTTGGGACATTTGAATATAATAATGACTTCCAGGAAATAACATGAATATACTAACCCTTATCCTCCCCTCTTTGTATTTAAAACAATCAGCAAAGGTAAACAACAATTTTTGTAGAATAAATAAAGTGAAGCGATTGAAAGCCAGCCATCGCAAAGGTCAAATTAAGAACTCCGTATTCTATGCAATTTGGAACAATTACTCTGCTAAAAAGTGTATAATTATGTTGCGCTTTGTACTTGTTGATGAACACATCTTTGGTGGAGGTATCCCCTGTGTTCTTCAGGGCTGGAATAAAAGAAGTGCCTGCTTCTCTGGTTTGTGACCACTAAAACTGTGAGACACAAGAATGAGGGTAACATGTACAGCCATGTAATAAAATTTCATCACTTTATATGTTTTTACTGGCTCAAAAATTAAAAAACTAGGAAAGCAGAAATACACAATGTTTGCATAGAAAAGGAGCAGGCACCAGACATGGAAAGGAGCAAATCATTTCTGCTACATGAAACTACCAAGACTCACAGAAGTTTCAGAGCTAAACCAGCCCTTTTACAGGCCCACGAACACTGGAGCTATGCACTTTTCCAGCATTCTAAACAGTCTTAACAATGCCATACATCGCTGTCTCTGTCTAAGAGACACCAGATTTAATACTGAAAACATCCAGGAACTATCCTGTGTGAAATGTGCTAGGACTGAACTAGTGCCCACCTTCAAGAATGATAAAAGAAAGGTAATAGCTCTCAAATACAAGTTCAAAAATTTGCTGGCCTGAAACCTCTGCAGGTAGCCCACCAACAGCTTCAATACCACTTGGGCTGAGGGCCCGAGTACCTAACAGTACCTTAAAACACTTTCAGTCTTTACTAGTGCATACATTTAAAAAATAGTAAATGGGAATCAATAGCTGCGAAACCAAAAGTGAAATTGATGTTCTTAGCATTAAACGTCCACATGCAGTGCACCAGCATCTGCAGTGACATTGATGCTTAGGCTTTTCATAGTGCAGTGAACAAATTTAACTTTCCAATGCTTTGAGGCACTATGATAACACATAATCTAAAAGGCAAAACCTCAAGAAATACCTCCTAAACCAAAAGTGTGAGTATTCAAAGATGTTCCTGGCCTAAAATACACACAGGTATAGAATATAGAATACAGAATATAGAATCTATTTCTCTACTTTTGGCATCTTTTGAAGTGAAAGCCAAAGGGGCCATCACTGAAGGGTATTCTTGGCCTGAAGCCTCCCTTAGAAGTCCTGTCATCCCGGTTTAAAGGCTTTCAATTTCCAGGTGAAAGGTAACACTCCAACTAGCTCCCTAGGTGCTTTTCTGGGCCAGAGCAGCGCTCACTTCAAAACATGCCAAAAATAGAGAAATAGATTCTACATTCTATATTCTATATTCTATATTCTATATTCTATATTCTATATTCTATATTCCATATACAACATGCTATATTCTATATTCTATTCAGCCCAAGTGGTATTGAAGCTGTTGGTGGGTCGCCTGGGGAGGTTTCAGGCCAGCTATGTCTTTTACTCCTGGCTCCTCTGGTTTCGGAGTTATTACTGGACGTTGGGCATGTTTTCAAGGGAGGGCTTCTGAGGCCGTGAACAGCAACTATGGAGCACTTCTGCGGCCATGAACAGCACCTATGGAGATAGCCCCAAGGTTTCCTGGCAAATGAAAGCCCTCAGAGCCACAATGCTAGGGGCTGCTTGTGGGCCGCCTAGGGAGGTTTCAGGCCAGCTATGTTTTTCAGTCATGGCTCCTTGGGTTTGGGAGCTATTGCTGGACGTTCGGCATGTTTTCAAGGGAGTGATTCTGAGGTCATGAACAGCAACTATGGAGCACTTCGTGACATCGAACAACACCTATGGAGATAGCTCAAAGGTTTCCTGGCAAACGAAAGCCCTCAGAGCCACAATGCTAGGGGCTGCTTGCGGGCCGCCTAGTTAGGTTTCAGGCCAGCTATGTCTTTCGGTCGTGACTCCTTTGGTTTGGGAGCTATTGCTGGACTTTCGGCATGATTTACAGGGACCGCTTCTGTGGCAGTGGAGAGCATCTATGGAGATAGCTCGAAAGAGTTCTGGTAAATGAAAGCCCTCAGAGCCACAATGCTAGGGGCTGCTTGTGGGCCATGTGAGGAGGTTTCAGGCCAGCTATGACTTTTAGTCCTGGCTCCTTTGCTTTGGGATCTATTGCTGGACATTCGGCAGGTATTCAAGGGGGTGCTTCTGCCGACACGAACAGCAGCTATAGAGCACTTCTGCCGGCATGAACCGCACCTATGGAGATAGCTCAAAGGTTTCCTGGCAAAGGAAAGCCCTGAGCGCCACAATGCTAAGGGGCTGCTTGTGTGTCACCTGGGGAGGTTTCAGGACAGCTATGTCTTTCAGTCCTGGCTCCTTTGGTTTCGGTGCTATTGCTGGATGTTCGGCATGTTTTTAAAGGTGCGCTTCTGCGCCCGTGAACAGCACCTTTGGAGATATCTCTAATGTTTCCTGGCAAATGATAGCCCTAATAGCCAGAAAGCTAGAGGGTGCTTGTGGGCTGCAAGAGGAGTTTTCAGGTTAGCTATGTCTTTCATTCCTTGTTCCTTTGGATTGAGAGCTATTGCTTGACATTCGGCATTTTTACAAGGGAATGCTTCTGAGGCCGTGAACAGCAGTGATGGAGATAGCTCAAACGTTTGGGAGCTATTGCTGGACGTTCGGCAACTTTGCAATGGAGTGCTTCTGGAGCTGGGAACAGTAACTATGGAGATAAAACAAAGTTTCCAGGCAAATGAAAGCCCTCAGAGCCACAATATTAGGGGTTGCTTGTGGGCCGCCTGGGGAGATTTCAGGCCAGCTATGTCCTTCAGTCCTGGCATCTTTGATTTGGAAGCTATTGCTGGACATTCGGCATGTTGGTCAGTAAGCGCTTCTCGGGCCATGAATTGCAGCTATGGACATAGCTCCAAGTTTCCAAGGTTCCCTGGCAAACGAAAGCCCTCAGAGCCACAATGCTAGGGGCTACTTGTGCGCCCCCTGGGAAGAATTCAGGCCAGCTTTGTCTTTCAGTGCTGGCTCCTTTGGTTTGGGAGCTATTGCTGGACGTTCGGCATGTTGGTCGGGGAGCAATACACGGACCGCAAACTGCAACTATGGAGATACCTCCAAGTTTCCATGGTTCCCTGGCAAACGAAAGCCCTCAGAGCCACAATGCTAGGGGCTGCTTGTGGGCTGCCTGTGGAGCTTTCAGGCCAGCTATGTCTTTTTGTCCTGGCTCCTTTGGTTTGGGAGCTATTGCTGGATGTTCGGCTTGTTGTACGGGAAGCACTTCTCGGGCCATGAACTGCAACTATGGAGATAGCTCCAAGGTTCCAAGGTTCCCTGGCAAATGAAAGCCCTCAGAGCCACAATGCTAGCGGCTGCTTGAGATCCGCATGGGGAGATTTCAGGCCAGCTATATCTCTCGGTCCTGGCTCGTTTGGTTTGGGAGCTATTGCTGGACGTTTGTCATGTTGGCTGGGGAGCACTTCTTGGGCCGTGTACTGCAACAATGGAGATAGCTCCAAGGTTTCCAATGTTCCCTGGCAAACGAAAGCCCTCAGAGCCAGAATGCTAGGGGCTGCTTGTGGGCCGCCATGGGAGCTTCCAGGCTTGCTATGTATTTCTGTTCTGGCTCCTTTGGTTTTGGAGGTACTGCTGGACGTTCGACATGTTGGCCGGGGAGCGCTTCTCGGGCCGCGAACTGCAAGTGTGGAGATAGCTGCAATATTCCAAGATTCCCTGGAAAACGAACGCCCTCAGAGCCACAATGCTATGGTCTGTTTCTGGTCCGCGTGGGGAAATTTCAGGCCAGCTATTTCTTTGGTCCCTGGCTTCTTTGGATTGGGAGCTATTGATGGACGTTCGGCATGTTGGCCGGGGAGATGCTTCTCGGTACGTGAACTGCAACTATGGAGATATCCTCAAGTTTCCCTGGCAAACGAAAGCCCTCAGAGCCACAATGCTAGGGTCTGTTTGTGGTCCATGTGAGGAGATTTCAGGCCAGCTATATCGCTTGGTCCTGGCTGGTTTGGATTGGGAACTACTGCTGTACGTTCGGCATGATCGCCGGGGAGTGCTTTTCAGGCTGCGGTCTTCAACTATGGAGATACCTCCAAGGTTCCCTGGTAAACAAAAGCCCTCAGATCCACAATGATAGGGGCTGCTTGTGGGCCGCCTTGGAAGCATTCTGAACAGCTATGTCTTTCGGTCCTGGCTGGTATGGATTGGGATCTACTGCTGTACATTTTGCGTGTGGGCCGGGGAGCGCTTCTCGGGCAGTGAACTGAAACTATGGAGATAGCTCCAAGGTTCCAATGTTCCCTGGCAAACGAAAGCCCCCAGACAAAAAGTGTTAGGGGCTGCTTGTGGGCCCCCTGGGGAGCTTTCAGGCCAACTATTTCTTTCGGTCCTGGCTCCTTTGGTTTGGGAGCTATTGCTGGACGTTCGGCATGTTGGACGGGGAGCGCTTCTCGGCCCGTGAACTGCAACTATAGAGATAGCGCCATGGTTCCCTGGCAAACGAAAGCCCCCAGACAAAAAGTGTTAGGGGCTGCTTGTGGGCCCCCTGGGGAGCTTTCAGGCCAGTTTTGTGTTTCTGTCCTGGCTTCTTTGGTTTGGGAGCTATTGCTGGACCTTTGGCATGTTGGCCGGGGAGCGATTCTTGTGTCGCGAACTGCAACTATGGAGATAGCTGCAATATTCCAAGGTTCCGTGGCAAATGAAAGCCCTCAGAGCCACAATGGTATGGGTTGCTTGTCGGCACCCTGGGGAGATTCATGGCCAGTTATGTCTTTTGGTGTTGGCTTGTTTGCATTGGGAGCTATTGCTGGACGTTCGGCATTTTGGCCGGGGAGATGCTTCTCAGGATGTGAACTGCTAATATGGAGATAGATCCAAGGTTCCAAGGTTCCCTGGAGAACGAAAGCCCTCAGAGCCACAATGCTAGGGGCTGCTTGTGAGACACCTGGGGAGATTTCCGGCCAGATCTGTGTTTCGGTCCTGGATCCTTTGGTTTGGGAGCTATAGCTGGACGTTCGGCATGTTGGTCGGGGAGCGCATCTCGGGACACGAACTGCCACTATGGAGATACCTCCAAGATTCCAAGGTTTCCTGGTAAAAGAAAGCCCTCAGAGCCACAATGCTAGGGGCTGCTTGTGGGACACCTGGGGAGATTTCAGGCCAGGTATATCTCTCGGTCCTGTCTGCTTTGGTTTGGGAGCTATTGCTGGACGTTTGGTATGTTGGCCGTGGAGCGCTTCTCGGGCCGCGAACTGCAACTATGGAGATAGCTCCAAGGGTCCCTGGCAAACCAAAGCCCTCAGAGCCAGAATGCTAGGGGCTGCTTGTGGGCCGCCTGGGGAGCTTTCAGGCCAGCTATACCTTTTGGTCCTGGCTTCTTTGGTTTGGGAGCTATTACTGGAAGTTCGGCATGTTGCCTGGGGAGCACTTCTCAGGCCGTGAACTGCAACTATGGAGATACCTCCAATGTTTCCTGGCAAACAAAAGCCCTCAGAGCCAGAATGCTAGGGGCTGCTTGTGGGCCACCTGGGGAGCTTTCAGGCCAGCTATGTATTTAGGTCCTGGCTTCTTTGGTTTGGAAGCTATTGCTGAACGTTCTGCATGTTGGCCGGGGAGCGCTTCTTGGGCTGCGAACTGCAACTATGAATTTAGCTCCAAGGTTCCAAGGTTCCCTGCAAACGAAAGGCCTCAGAACCACAATGCTATGGACTGCTTGTGGGCCGCCTGGGGAGCTTTCAGGCCAGCTATGTGCTTTTGTCCTGGCTCCTTTGGTTTGGGAGCTATTGCTGGACGTTTGGCATGTTCGCTGGGGAGCGTCTCTCGGGCTGCGAACTGCAACTATGTATAAATCTCCAAGGTTCCCTGGCAAACGAAAGACCCCAGATCCACAATGGTAGGGGCTACTTGTGGGCCGCCTGGGGAGGTTTCAGGCCAGCTATGTCTTTCAGTCCTGGCTCCTTTGGTTTGGGAGCTATTGCTGGGCGTTCGGAATGTTGGACGGGGAGTGCTTCTCGGCCCATAAGACGCAACAACGGAGATATCTCCAAGGTTCCCTGGTAAACTAAAGCTCTGAGAGCCACACTTCTACAGGCTGCTGGTGGCCACCTGGGGAGCTTTCAAGCCAGCTACGACTTTTGGTCCTGGCTGCTTTGGTTTGGGAGCTATTGCTGGAGGTTCAGCATGTTGGCCGGGGAGCGCTTCTCGGTCCGCGAAATGTAATTATTGAAATACTGCCTAGCTGCCCTTGCAAACAAAAGCCCTCAGATCCACAATGCTAGGGGCGTTTGTGGGCCCCCTAGGGAGCTTTCAGGCCAGCTAGGTCTTTTGGTCCTGGCTCTTTTGATTTGGGAGCTATTGCTGGACGTTCTGCATGTTGGCCGGGGAGCGCTTCTCGGGCCGCGAACTGCAATTATGAAGATACCACCTATGTTCCCTGGCAAACGAAAGCCCTCAGATGCACAATGGTAGGGGCTGCTTGTGGGCCGCCTGGGGAGCTTTCAGGCCAGGTATGTCTTTTGGTCCTGGCTCCTTTGGTTTGGGAGTTATACTGGACGTTCTGCATGTTGGCCGGGGAGTGTTTCTCGAGCCGCGAACTGCAACTATGGAGATACTTCCAATTTTCCAAGGTCCCCCGTCAATCGAAAGCACCCAGACCCACACTTATAGGGGCTGTTTGTGGGCTGCCTGGGGTGCTTTCAGGCCCGCTATGTCTTTCTGTCCTGTCTCTTTGGTTTGGAAGCTATTGCTGAACGGTGGGCATGTTGCCCATGGAGCGCTTGTCGGGCCGAGAACTGCAGCTATGTGTTTAGCTCCAAGGTTCGCTGGCAAATGAAAGTACTCAGAGCCACAATGCTAGGGTCTGCTTCTGTGCTGCCATTGGGAGATTTCAGGCCAGGTATGTCTTTTGGTCCTGGCTCCTTTGGTTTCAGAGCTATTGCTGGACTTTCGGCATGTTGGTCGGGGAGCTCTTCTAGGGCCGCGAGCTGCAACTGTGGAGAGTCCTCAATGGATCCCTGGCAAACGAAAGGCATCAGAACCACAATGCTAGGGGTCTGCTTGTGGTCCTCCTGGGGAGCTTTCAGGCCAGCTACGACTTTTGGTCCTGGCTGCTTTGGCTTGGGAGCTATTGCTGGAAGTTCAGATGTTGGCCGGGGGGCGCTTCTAGGGCTGCGAACTGCAACTATGAAGATACCAGCTAGGTTCCCAGCAAAGGAAAGCTCTCAGAGGCACAATACTAGGGGCTGTTTGTGGGCCGCCTGGGGAGCTTTCAGGCCAGCTATGTCTTTCAGTCCTGGCTCCTTTGGTTTGGGAGCTATTGCGGGAAGTTCAGATGTTGGCCGAGGGGCGCATCTCGGGCCGCGAACTGCAAATATGGAGATAGCTCCAAGGTTCCAATGTTCCCTGACAAAGGAAAGCCCTCAGAGCAAGAATGCTAGGGGCTGCGTGTGGGCCACCTGGAGAGCTTTAAAGCCAGCTATGTGTTTCGGTCCTGGCTGCTTTGGTTTGGGAGCTATTGCTGGACATTCGGCTTGTTGGACGTGGAGTGCCTTTCAAGCCGCGAACTGCAACTATGCATAAATCTCCAAAGTTCCCTGGAAAACGAAAGCCCTCAGAGCCACACTTCTAGGGGCTGCTAGTGGCCGCCTGGGGAGCTTTCAGGCCAGCTATGTCTTTGGGTCCTGGCTCCTTTGGTTTTGGAGCTATTGTTGAACAGTGGGAATTTTGGCCATGGAGCGCTTCTCGGGCGCGAAATGCAGCTATGGATCTAGTTCCAAGGTCCAGTGGCAAATGAAAGCCCTCAGAACCACAATGCTAGCGGCTGCTTGTGGGCCACCTGGGGAGCTTTCAGGCCAGCTATGTCTTCTGGTCCTGGCTCCTTTGGTTTGGGAGCAATTGCTGGACGTTCAGCATGTTGGCCGGGGAGAGCTTCTCGGGCTGCGAACTGCAACTATGTAGATTCCTCCATGGATCCTTGCAAACGAAAGGCCTCAGAGCCACAATGCTAGGGGCTGCTTGTGGGCCCCCTGGGGAGCTTTCAAGCCAGATATATCTTTCAGTCCTGACTTCTTTCTTTTGGGAGCTATTGCTGGACGTTCGTCATGTGGGCCGGAGAGCCCTTCTCGAGCCGCGAACTGCAACTATGAAGATACCGCCTAAGTTCCCTGCAAACGAAAGCCCTCAGAGCCACAATGCTAGGGGCTGCTTGTGGGCCGCCTGGGGAGCTTTCAGGCCAGCTATGTCTTTTGGTCCTGGCTCCTTGGTTTGGGAGATATTGCTGCACGTTCAGCATATTAGCCTGGGAGCGCTTATCGGGCAACGAACTGCAACTATGGAGATTCCTCCATGGATCCTTGTAAATGAAATGCCTCAGAGCCACAATGCTAGGGGCTGCTTGTGGCCGCCTTGGGAGCTTTCAGGTCAGCTATATCTTTCGGTCCTGGCTCCTTTGGTTTGGGAACTACTGCTGAACTTTCAGCATGTAGGCTGGGGAGCCCTTCTTGGGCCGCGAACCACAATTAAGGAGATACCCCCTTGGTTCCCTGGTAAACGAAAGTCCTCAGAGCCACAATGCTAGGGGCTACTTGTAAGGGGCCTGGAGAGCTTTCAAGCAAGCTATGTCTTTCAGTCCTGGCTCCTTTGGTTTGGGAGCTATTGCTGGACATTCGGCTTGTTGGACGTGGTGTTCTTTTCAGGCCGCAAAATGCAACTATGAAAATATCTCCAAAGTTCCCTGGAAAACAAAAACCCTCAAAGCCACACTTCTACGGGCTGCTGGTGGCTGCCTGGGGAGCTGTCAGGCCAGCTATGTCTTTTGGTCCTGGCTGCTTTGGTTTGGGAGCTATTGCTGGACGTTCGGCGTGTTGGCCAGGGAGTGCTTCCCAGGCCATCAAGTGCAACTATGGAGATAGCTCCAATGTTCCAAGGTTCCCTGGCAAACAAAAGGCCTCAGAACCACAATGCTAGGGGCTGCTTTTGGGCTGCCTGGGGAGCTTTCAGGCCAGCTATGTTTTTCGGTCCTGGCTCCTTTGATTTGGGAGCTATTATTGGACTTTCAGCATGTTCGCCAGGGAGCCCTTGTCGGGCCGCGAACTGCAACTATGGAGATAGCTCCAATGGTCCAAAGTTCCCTGGGAAAAGCAAGCCCTCAGAGCCACAATGCCAGGGGTTGCTTGTGAGCTGCCTGGGGAGCTTTTAGGACAGCTATATATTTCAGTACTGGCTCTTTTGCTTTGGGAGCTATTACTGGAATTTCGGCATGTTGGCTGCAGAGCGCTTCTCAGGCCGTGAACTGCAACTAAGGAGATACCTCCAAGGTTCCAATGTTTCCTGGCAAACGAAAGCCCTCAGAGCCAGAATGCTAGGGGCTGCTTGTGGGTCGTCTTTAGAGCTTTCAAACCAGCTATGACTTTCGGTCCTGGCTCTTTGGTTTGGGAGCTATTGCTGGACGATTGGCATGTTGGCCGGCGAGCGCTTCTCGGGCCGTGAACTGCAACAATGGAGATAGCTCCAAGGTTCGCAAGAAAGGTAGGTGCTGATGGTGGTCCACCATGGGAAATTTTGGGACAGCTATGTCTTTCAGTGCTGGCTCCTTTGGTTTGGGAGTTATAATGGACATTCGGCATGTTAGCTGTGGAGCGCTTCTCGGGCCGCGAACTGCAACTATGAAGATATCGCCTAAGATCCCTGGCAAACAAAAGCCCACAGTGCCACAATGCTAGGAGCTGATTTTGGGCCACCTGGTGAGCTTTCAGGCCAGCTATGTCTTCTGGTCCTGGCTCCTTTGGTTTGGTAGCTATTGCTGGACATTCAGCATGTTGGCCGGGGAGCATTTTTCGGACCGTGAACTTCAACTATGGAGATAGCTCCAAGTTTCTAAGTTCCCCTGGCTAACCAAAGCCCTCAGAGCCACAATGCAAGTTGGTGCTTGTGGGATGCCTGGGGAGCTTTCAGGCCAGCTATGGCTTTCGGTTCTGGCTCCTTTGGAGCTATTGCTTGACGTTCAGATGTTGGCCGGGGAGCGTTTCTCGGGCTGCAAACTGCAACTATGGAGATACCTCCAAGGTTCCAAGGTCACCTGGCTAACGAAAGCCTTCAGAGTCACAGTGATAGGGGCTGCTTGTGGGCCACATGGGGAGCTTTCAGGCCAGCTAGGTCTTTCGGTCCTGGCTCCTTTGCTTTGGGAGCTCTTGCTGGATGTTCGGCTTGTTGGCTGTGTAGTGCTTCTTGGGCCGCTAACTGCAACTATGCAGATATCTCCAAAGTTCCTGGGAAAACAAAAGCCCTCAGAGCCACACTTCTACAGGCTTCTGGTGGCCACCTGGGGAACTTTAAGGCCAGCTATGTATTTGGGTACTGGCTCTTTGGTTTGGGAGCTATTGCTGAACGGTGGCAATTTTGGTCAGGGAGCGCTTCTCGGGCCGCGAAATGCAGCTATGTATCTAGCTCTAAGGTTTGCTGTCAAATGAAATCCCTCAGAGCCAAAATGCTAGGGGCTGTTTGTGGGCCGCCTGGGGAGCTTTCAGGCCAGCTATGTCTTTTGGTCCTGTCTTTTCTGGTTTGGGAGCTATTGCTGAACGTTCGGCATGTTGGCCGGGGAGTGCTTCTCGCGCCGTGAACTGCAACTATGTAGATACCGCCTAGGTTCCCTGGCAAATGAAATGCCTCAGATCCACAATGCTAGGGGCTGCTTATGGGCCGCAAAGGGATCTTTCAGGCCAGCTATGTCTTCTTTTCCTGGCTCCTTTGGTTTGGGGGCTATTGCTGGACGTTCGGTATTTTGGTTCGGGAGCGTTTCTCGGGCTGCGAACTTCAACTATGGAGATACCTCCAAGGTTCTAATGTTTCCTGGCAAACGAAAGCCCTCAGAGCCACAATGCTAGGGGCTGCTTGTGGGCCGCTTGTAGAGCTTTCCAACCAGCTATTTCTTTCAGTCCTGGCTCTTTGGTTTGAGAGCTATTGCTGAACGTTCTGCATGTTGGTCAGGGAGCGCTTCTCGGGCTGAGAACTGCAACTATGGATTTAGCTCCAAGGTTTGCTGGCAAACAAAAGTCCTATAAGCCACAGTGCTAGGGGCTGCTTGTGGGCCTCCTGGGGAGCTTTCAGGCCAGCTATGAATTTTCATCCTGGCTCCTTTAGTTTGAGAGCTATTGCTGGACGTTCTGCATGTTGGCTGGAGAGCGCTTCTCGGGCCGCAAACTGCAACTATGGAGACAGCTCAAAGGTTCCCTGGCAAACGAAAGCCCTCAGAGCCCCAATGCTAGGGGCTGCTTGTGGGCCGCCTGGGGAGCTTTCAGGCCAGCTATGTCTTTCAGTCCTGGTTCCTTTGGTTTGAGAGCTATTGCTGGACATTTGGCATGTTGGCCGGGGAGCGCTTCTCGGGCCACGAACTGCACGTATGTAGATAGTTCCAATATTCTAAAGTTCCCTGGAAAACGAAAGCCCTCAGATCCAAAATGTTAGCATCTGGACGGAAGCTCCACAGGCTTCCCACAAGCACACCCTAGCAATCTTTCTCTGAGGGCTTTTGTTTGCCAGGGAAAATTGGAACCTTGGCGCTATCTTCATAGTTGCAGTTCACGGCCCTAGAAGCAATCCCCGGCCAACATGTGGAATGTGCAGCGATAGCTCCCCATGAAAAGGAGCCACGACCGAAAGACAAAGTTGGCCTGAAAACTCATCAGGCTGCCCACAAGCAGCCCCTAGCATTGTGGCTCTGAGGGCTTTCGTTTTTTCAGGGAACCTTGGAACCGAGGAGTTATCACCATAGTTGCAGTTCGTGGCCCGAGAAGAGCTCCCTGACCAACATGCTGAACATCCAGCAATAGCTCCCAAACCAAATGAACAGGGACAGAAAGACATAGCTGGCCTGAAATCTCCCCTGGCAGCCCAAAAACAGCCCTAAGCATTGTGGATCTGAGGGCTTTCTTTTGCCAGGGATCCTTGGAGCTATCTCCATACTTGTAGTTCGCGGACCGAAATACGCTCCCTGGCTAACATTCTGAACGTCCAGCAATTGGTCCAAACCAAAAGAGCCAGGACCAAAAGACATAGCTGGCCTGAAAGCTCACCAGGCGGCCCACAAGCAGCTCCTAGCACTGTGAATCTGAGGGCTTTCATTTGCAGAGAACCTTGGAATCTTGGAGGTATCCCCATAGTTACAGTTCGCGGCTCGATATACACTCCCCAGGAAACATGCCGAACGTCCAGCAATAGCTCCCAAACCAAAGGAGCCAGGACCGAAAGACATAGCTGGCCTGAAATCTCCAAAGGCGGCCAACAAGCAGCCACTAGCATTGTGGCGCTGAGGCCTTTCATTTGCCAGGGAACCTTGGAACCTTGGAGGTATCTTCACAGTTATAGTTCGCGGCCTGAGAATCGCTCCCCAGCCAACACGCCGAACATCCAGCAATAGCTCCCAAATCCAAGTAGCCAGGACAGAAAGACATAGGTGAACGGAATGCTCCCCAGGCGGCGCACAAGCAGCCCCTAGCATTGTGGCTGTGAGGTCTTTCGTTTGCCAGGGAATCTTGGAACCTTGGAAGTATCTACATAGTTGCAGTTCGTGGCCCATGAAGCGCTCCCTGGCCAACATGCAGAACGTCCAGTAATAGATCCCAAACTAAAGAAGCCAGGACCGAAAGACCTAGCTGGCATGAAAGCTCCCCAGGCGGCCCACAACAGCCCCTAGCACTGTGAATCTGAGGGCTTTCATTTGCAGAGAACCTTGGAATCTTGGAGGTATCCCCATAGTTACAGTTCGTGGCTCGATATACACTCCCCAGGAAACATGCCGAACGTCCAGCAATAGCTCCCAAACCAAAGGAGCCAGGACCGAAAGACATAGCTGGCCTGAAATCTCCAAAGGCGGCCAACAAGCATCCATTAGCATTGTGGCACTGAGGCCTTTCATTTGCCAGGGAACCTTGGAACCTTGGAGGTATCTTCATAGTTATAGTTCGCGGCCTGAGAATCGCTCCCGAGCAATCACGCTGAACGTCCAGCAATAGCTCCCAAACCCAAGCAGCCAGGACCGAAAGACCTAACTGGCCTGAAAGCTGCCAAGGGGGCCCCCAAGTAGCCCCTAGCAGTTTGGCTCGGGGGTTTTGCTGGGCAGGGAACCTTGGAGGTACCTCCAAGGTTGCAGTTCGCGGCCCAAGAAGCACTCTCCGGCCAACATGCGTAACATCCAGCAATAGCTCCCAAACTGAAGGAGCCAGGACCCAAAGACCTAGCTGGCCTGAAAGCTCCCCAGAGGGCCAACAAGCAGCCCCTAGCACTTTGGCTCTGGGGTCTTTTGTTGGGCAGGGAACCTGGGAGGTACCTGCAAGGTTGCAGTTTGCGGCCCGAGAAGCACTCTCCGGCCAACAAACCAAACGTCCAGCAATAGCTCCCAAACCAAAGGGGCCAGGACCGAAAGAACTAGCTGGCCTGAAAGCTCCCCAGGGGGCACACAAGCAACCCCTATAAGTTTGGCTCTGTGGGCTTTCGTTGGCCAGGGAACCTTGGAGGTACCTGCAAGGTTGCAGTTCGCGGCCCGAGAAGCACTCTCCTGCACCCATACCAAACGTCCAGCAATAGCTCCCAAACCATAGGAGCCAGGACCGAAAGACATAGCTAGCCATAAAGCTCCCCAGGGGGCCCACAAGCAGACCCTAGCAGTTTGGGTCGGCGGGCTTTCGTTGGGTAGGGAACCTTGGAGGATTCTGCAAGGTTGCACTTCGCAGCCGAGAAGCAATCTCCGACCAACATGCCAAATGTCCAGCCATAGCTCCCAAACCAAAGGAGACAGGACCGAAAGACCTAGCTGGCCTGAAAGCTCCCCAGGGGGCCCACAAGCAGCCACCAGCACTTTGGCTCTGGGGACTTTCGTTGGCAAGGGAACCTGGGAGGTACCTGCAAGGTTGCAGTTCGCAGCCCGAGAAGCACTCTCCGGCCAACATGCCAAGATTCCAGCAATAGCTCCCAAACGAAAGGAGCCAGGACCCAAAGACCTAGCTGGTCTGCAAGATCACCAGGGGGCCCACAAGCAGCCCCTCTCCATTTGGGTCTGGGGGCTTTCGTTGGCCAGGGAAACTTGGAGGAACCTAAAAGTTTGCATTTCGTGGCCTGAGAAGCACTCTCCGGCACCCAAACAAAACGTCCAGCAATAGCTCCCAAACCATAGGAGCCAGGACCGAAAGACATACCTGGCCATAAAGCCCCCCAGGGTGGCCAGAAGCAGACTCTAGCAGTTTGGGTCTGGGGGCTTTCGTTGGGCAGGGAACCTTGGAGGTTTCTGCAAGGATGCACTTCGCAGCCGAGAAGCAATCTCCGACCAACATGCCAAATGTCCAGCCATAGCTCCCAAACCAAAGGAGCCAGGACCCAAAGACCTAGCTGGCCTGAAATCTGCCAAGGGGGCCCCCAAGTAGCCCCTAGCAGTTTGGCTCGGGGGATTTTGCTGGGCAGGGAACCTTGGAGGTACCTGCAAGGTTGCAGTTCGCGGCCCAAGAAGCACTCTCTGGCCAACATGCCCAACGTCCAGCAACAGCTCCCAAACCAAAGGAGCCAGGACCCAAAGAAAGAGCTGGCCTGAGAGTCCCCCAGGGGGCCCCCAAGCAGCCCCTCTCCATTTGGGTCTGGGGGCTTTCGCTGGGCAGGGAACCAGGGAGGTACCTCCAAGGTTGCAGTTGGCGGCCCGAGAAGCACTCTCCGGCCAACATGCCAAAGGTCCAGCGACTGCTCCCAAACCGAAGGAGCCAGGACCCAAAGACCTAGCTGGACTGAAGGGGCCCCAGGGGGCCCCCAAGCAGCCCCTCTCAATTTGGGTCTGGGGGCTTTTGCTGGGCCGGGAACCTGTGAGGTACCTGCAAGATTGCAGTTCGCGACCCAACAAGCACTCTCCGGCCAACATGCCCAACGTCCAGCAACAGCTCCCAAACTGATGGAGCCAGGACCCAAAGACCTAGCTGGCCTGAGAGCCCCCCAGGGGGCCCCCAAGCAGCCCCTCTCAATTTGGGTCTGGGGGCTTTCGTTGGGCCGGGAACCTGGGAGGTACCTGCCCGGTTGCAGGTCGCGGCCCGAGAAGCACTCTCCGGCCAACATGCCAAACGTCCAGCGACTGCTCCCAAAGCGAAGGAGCCAGGACCCAAAGACCTAGCTGGCCTGAAGGGGCCCCAGGGGGCCCCTAAGCAGCCCCTCTCAATTTGGGTCTGGGGGCTTTCGTTGGGCCGGGAACCTGGGAGGTACCTGCCAGGTTGCAGGTCGCGGCCCGAGAAGCACTCTCCGGCCAACATGCCAAGGTCCAGCGACTGCCCCCAAAGCGAAGGAGCCAGGACCCAAAGACCTAGCTGGCCTAAGAGCCCCAGGGGGCCCCCAAGCAGCCCCTCTCAATTTGGGTCTGGGGGCTTTCGTTGGGCCGGGAACCTGGGAGGTACCTGCCAGGTTGCAGGTCGCGGCCCGAGAAGCACTCTCCGGCCAATATGCCAAACGTCCAGCGACTGCTCCCAAACCGAAGGAGCCAGGACCCAAAGACCTAGCTGGCCTGAAGGGGCCCCAGGGGGCCCCCAAGCAGCCCCTCTCAATTTGGGTCTGGGGGCTTTCGTTGGGCCGGGAACCTGGGAGGTACCTGCCAGGTTGCAGGTCGCGGCCCGAGAAGCACTCTCCGGCCAACATGCCCAAGGTCCAGCGACTGTTCCCAAAGCGAAGGAGCCAGGACCCAAAGACCTAGCTGGCCTGAAGGGGCCCCAGGGGGCCCCCAAGCAGCCCCTCTCAATTTGGGTCTGGGGGCTTTCGCTGGGCAGAGAACCTGGGAGGTACCTCCAAGGTTGCAGTTCGCGGCCCAAGAAGCACTCTCTGGCCAACATGCCCAACGTACAGCAACAGCTCCCAAACTGAAGGAGCCAGGACCCAAAGACAGAGCTGGCCTGAGAACCCCCAGGGGGCCCACAAGCAGCCCCTCTCAATTTGGGTCTGGGGGCTTTCTCTGGGCAGGGAACCTGGGAGGTACCTGCAAGGTTGCAGTTTGCGGCCTCAGAAGATCTCTCCGGCCAACATGCCCAACGTCCAGCAACATCTCCCAAATTGAAGGAGCCAGGACCAAAAGACCTAGCTGGCCTGAGAGCCCCCCAGGGGGCCCCCAAGCAGCCCCTCTCAATTTGGGTCTGGGGGTTTTCGTTGGGCCGGGAACCTGGGTGGTACCTGCAAGGTTGCAGTTGGCGACCCGAGAAGCACTCTCCGGCCAACATGCCAAACGTCCAGCGACTGCTCCCAAAGCGAAGGAGCCAGGACCCAATGACCTAGCTGGCCTGAAGGTGCCCCAGGGGGCCCCCAAGCAGCCCCTCTCAATTTGGGTCTGGGGGCTTTCTTTGGGGAGGGAACCTGGAAGATAAGTGCAAGGTTGCAGTTCGCGGCCCGAGAAGCACTCTCCTGCACCCATACCAAACGTCCAGCAATAGCTCCCAAACCATAGGAGCCAGGACCGAAAGACATAGCTGGCCATAAAGCTCCCCAGGGTGCCCACAAGCAGACCCTAGCAGTTTGGGATGGGGGGCTTTCGTTGGGTAGGGAACCTTGGAGGTTTCTGCAAGGTTGCACTTCACAGCCGAGAAGCAATCTCCGACCAACATGCCAAATGTCCAGCCATAGCTCCCAAACCAAAGGAGCCAGGACCGAAAGGCCTAGTTGGCCTGAAAGCCACCCAGGGGGCCCCCAAGCAGCCCCTCTCAATTTGGGTCTGGGGGCTTTCATTGGGCCGGGAACCTGGGAGGTACCTGCAAGGTTGCAGTTCGCGACCCAAGAAGCACTCTCCGGCCAACATGGAAAAAGTCCAGCAACAGCTCCCAAACTGATGGAGCCAGGACCCAAATACCTAGCTGGCCTGAGAGCCCCCCAGAGGGCTCCCAAGCAGCCCCTCTCAATTTGGGTCTGGGGGCTTTCGTTGGGCCGGGAACCTGGGAGGTACCTGCCCGGTTGCAGTTCGCGGCCCGAGAATCACTCTCCGGCCAACATGCCAAACGTCCAGCGACTGCTCCCAAAGCGAAGGAGCCAGGACCCAAAGACCTAGCTGGCCTGAAGTGGCCCCAGGGGGCCCCCAAGCAGCCCCTCTCAATTTGGGTCTGGGGGCTTTCGTTGGGCCGGGAACCTGGGAGGTACCTGCCAGGTTGCAGGTCGCGGCCCGAGAAGCACTCTCCGGCCAACATGCCAAGGTCCAGCGACTGCTCCCAAAGCGAAGGAGCCAGGACCCAAAGACCTAGCTGGCCTGAAGGGCCCCCAGGGGGCCCCCAAGCAGCCCCTCTCAATTTGGGTCTGGGGGCTTTCGTTGGGCCGGGAACCTGGGAGGTACCTGCCAGGTTGCAGGTCGCGGCCCGAGAAGCACTCTCCGGACAACATGCCAAACGTCCAGCGACTGCTCCCAAACCGAAGGAGCCAGGACCCAAAGACCTAGCTGGCCTGAAGGGGCCCCAGGGGGCCCCCAAGCAGCCCCTCTCAATTTGGGTCTGGGGGCTTTCGTTGGGCCGGGAACCTGGGAGGTACCTGCCACGTTGAAGGTCGCGGCCCGATAAGCACTCTCCGGCCAACATGCCAAACGTCCAGCGACTGCTCCCAAAGCGAAAGAGCCAGGACCCAAAGACAGAGTTGGCCTTGATGGGGCCCCAGGGGGGCCCCAAGCAGCCCCTCTCAATTTGGGTCTGGGGGCTTTCGCTGGGCAGAGAACCTGGGAGGTACCTCCAAGGTTGCAGTTTGCGGCCCAAGAAGAATTCTCTGGCCAACATGCCAAACGTCCAGCGACTGCTCCCAAACCAAAGGAGCCAAGAACCAAAGACAGAGCTGGCCTGAGAACCCCCAGGGGGCCCCCAAGCAGCCCCCCCCTTTTTGGTCTGGGGGCTTTCTCTGGGCAGGGAACCTGGGAGGTACCTGCAAGGTTGCAGTTTGCGGCCCGAGAAGCTCTCTCCGGCCAACATGCCAAACGTCCAGCTACAGCTCCCAAATTGAAGGAGCCAGCAACCAAAGACCTAGCTGGCCTGAGAGCCCCCCAGGGGGCCCACAAGCAGCCCCTCTCAATTTGGGTCTGGGGGCTTTCGTTGGCGAGGGAAACCTGGAGGTAACTTCAAGGTTGCAGGTCGCGGCCCGAGAAGCACTCTCCGGCCAACATGCCAAACGTCCAGCGACTGCTCCCAAACCGAAGGAGCCAGGACCCAAAGACCTAGCTGGCCTGAAGGGGCCCCATGGGGCCCCCAAGCAGCCCCTCTCAATTTGGGTCTGGGGGCTTTCGTTGGCGAGGGAACCCTGGAGGTAACTTCAAGGTTGCAGGTAGCGGCCCGAAAAGCACTCTCCGGCCAACATTTCAAACGTCCAGCGACTGCTCCCAAACCGAAGGAGCCAGGACCCAAAGACCTAGCTGGCATGAAGGGGCCCCAGGGGGCCCCCAAGCAGCCCCTCTCAATTTGGGTCTGGGGGCTTTCGTTGGGCCGGGAACCTGGGAGGTACCTGCCAGGTTGCAGGTCGCGGCCCGAGAAGCACTCTCCGGCCAACATGCCAAACGTCCAGCGAATGCTCCCAAAGCGAAGGAGCCAGGACCCAAAGACCTAGCTGGCCTTGATGGGGTCCCAGGGGGCCACCAAGCAGCCCCTCTCAATTTGGGTCTGGGGGCTTTCGCTGGGCGGGGAACCTGGGAGGTTCCTGCGAGGTTGCAGTTGGCGGCCCGAGAAGCACTCTCCGTCCAACATGCCAAACGTCCAGCGACTGCTCCCAAACCGAAGGAGCCAGGACCCAAAGACCTAGCTGGCCTGAAGGGCCCCCAGGGGGCCCCCAAGCAGCCCCTCTCAATTTGGGTCTGGGGGCTTTCGTTGGGCCGGGTACCTGGGAGTTACCTGCCAGGTTGCAGGTCGCGGACCAAAAGCACTCTCCGGCCAACATGCCCAAGGTCCAGCAACAGCTCCCAAAGCGAAGGAGCCAGGACCCAAAGACCTAGCTGGCCTGAAGGGGCCCCAGGGGGCCCCCAAGCAGCCCCTCTCAATTTGGGTCTGGGGGCTTTCGTTGGGCCGGGAACCGGGGAGGTACCTGCCAGGTTGCAGTTCGCGGCCCGAGAAGCACTCTCCGGCCAACATGCCCAACGTCCAGCGACTGCTCCCAAACCGAAGGAGCCAGGACCCAAAGACCTAGCTGGCCTGAAGGGGCCCCAGGGGGCCCCCAAGCAGCCCCTCTCAATTTCGGTCTGGGGGATTTCGTTGGGCCGGGAACCTGGGAGGTACCTGCCAGGTTGCAGTTCGCGGCCTGAGAATCACTCTCCCGCAAACATACCCAACGTCCAGCGACTGCTCCCAAAGCGAAGGAGCCAGGACCCAAAGACCTAACTGGCCTGAAGGTGCCCCAGGGGGCCCCCAAGCAGCCCCTCTCAATTTGGGTCTGGGGGCTTTCGTTGGGCCGGGAACCTGGGAGGTACCTGCCAGGTTGCAGGTCGCGGCCCGAGAAGCACTCTCCGGCCAACATGCCAAACGTCCAGCAACAGCTACCAAAGCGAAGGAGCCAGGACCCAAAGACCTAGCTGGCCTGAAGGGACCCCAGGGGGCCCCCAAGCAGCCCCTCTCAATTTGGGTCTGGGGGCTTTCTTTGGGCCGGGAACCTGGGAGGTACCTGCCCGGTTGCAGTTCGCGGCCCGAGAAGCACTCTCCGGCCAACATGCCCAACGTCCAGCTCCCAAACCGAAGGAGCCAGGACCCAAAGACCTAGCTGGCCTGAAGGGGCCCCAGGGGGCCCCCAAGCAGCCCCTCTCAATTTGGGTCTGGGGGCTTTCGTTGTGCCGGGAACCTGGGAGGTACCTGCCAGGTTGCAGTTCGCGGCCTGAGAATCACTCTCCCGCAAACATACCCAACGTCCAGCGACTGCTCCCAAAGCGAAGGAGCCAGGACCCAAAGACCTAGCTGGCCTGAAGGGGCCCCAGGGGGCCCCCAAGCAGCCCCTCTCAATTTGGGTCTGGGGGCTTTCGTTGGGCCGGGAACCTGGGAGTTACCTGCCAGGTTGCAGGTCGCGTCCCGAGAAACACTCTCCGGCCAACATGCCAAACGTCCAGCAACAGCTACCAAAGCGAAGGAGCCAGGACCCAAAGATCTAGCTGGCCTGAAGGGGCCCCAGGGGGCCCCCAAGCAGACCCTCTCAATTTGGGTCTGGGGGCTTTCGTTGGGCCGGGAACCTGGGAGGTTCCTGCCAGGTTGCAGGTCGCAGCCCGAGAAGCAATCTCCGGCCAACATGCCAAACGTCCAGCGATTGCTCCCAAAGCGAAGGAGCCAGGACCCAAAGACCTAGCTGGCCTGAAGGGGCCCCAGGGGGCCCCCAAGCAGCCCCTCTCAATTTGGGTCTGGGGGCTTTCTTTGGGCCGGGAACCGGGGAGGTACCTGCCCGGTTGCAGTTCGCGGCCCGAGAAGCACTCTCCGACCAACATGCCAAACGTCCAGCGACTGCTCCCAAACCGAAGGAGCCAGGACCCAAAGACCTAGCTGGCCTGAAGGGGCCCCAGGGGGCCCCCAAGCAGCCCCTCTCAATTTGGGTCTGGGGGCTTTCGTTGGGCCGGGAACCTGGGAGGTATCTGCCAGGTTGCAGGTCGTGGCCCGAGAAGCACTCTCCGGCCAACATGACAAACGTCAAGCGACTGCTCCCAAAGCGAAGGAGCCAGGACCCAAAGACCTAGCTGGCCTGAAGGGGCCCCAGGGGGCCCCCAAGCAGCCCCTCTCAATTTGGGTCTGGGGGCTTTCGTTGGGCCGGGAACCTGGGAGGTACCTGCAAGGTTGCAGTTGGCGGCCCGAGAAGCACTCTCCGGCCAACATGCCCAACTGCAGCAACAGCTCCCAAACCGAAGGAGCCAGGACCCAAAGACCTAGCTGTCCTGAAGGTGCCCCAGGGGGCCCCCAAGCAGCCCCTCTCCATTTGGGTCTGGGGGCTTTCGTTGGGCAGGGAACCTGGGAGATTCCTGCAAGGTTGCAGTTCGCGGCCCGAGAAGCACTCTCCGGCCAACATGCCCAACTGCAGCAACAGCTCCCAAAGCGAAGGAGCCAGGACCCAAAGACCTAACTGGCCTGAAGGTGCCCCAGGGGGCCCCCAAGCAGCCCCTCTCCATTTGGGTCTGGGGGCTTTCGTTGGGCCGGGAACCTGGGAGTTACCTGCCAGGTTGCAGGTCGCTTCCCGAGAAGCACTCTCCGGCCAACATGCCAAACGTCCAGCAACAGCTACCAAAGCGAAGGAGCCAGGACCCAAAGACCTAGCTGGCCTTGATGGGGTCCCAGGGGGCCACCAAGCAGCCCCTCTCAATTTGGGTCTGGGGGCTTTCGCTGGGCGGGGAACCTGGGAGGTTCCTGCGAGGTTGCAGTTGGCGGCCCGAGAAGCACTCTCCGTCCAACATGCCAAACGTCCAGCGACTGCTCCCAAACTGAAGGAGCCAGGACCCAAAGACCTAGCTGGCCTGAAGGGCCCCCAGGGGGCCCCCAAGCAGCCCCTCTCAATTTGGGTCTGGGGGCTTTCGTTGGGCCGGGTACCTGGGAGATACCTGCCAGGTTGCAGGTCGCGGACCAAAAGCACTCTCCGGCCAACATGCCCAAGGTCCAGCAACAGCTCCCAAACCGAAGGAGCCAGGACCCAAAGACCTAGCTGGCCTGAAGGGCCCCCAGGGGGCCCCCAAGCAGCCCCTCTCAATTTGGGTCTGGGGGCTTTCGTTGGGCCGGGAACCGGGGAGGTACCTGCCAGGTTGCAGTTCGCGGCCCGAGAAGCACTCTCCGGCCAACATGCCCAACGTCCAGCGACTGCTCCCAAACCGAAGGAGCCAGGACCCAAAGACCTAGCTGGCCTGAAGGGGCCCCAGGGGGCCCCCAAGCAGCCCCTCTCAATTTCGGTCTGGGGGATTTCGTTGGGCCGGGAACCTGGGAGGTACCTGCCAGGTTGCAGTTCGCGGCCTGAGAATCACTCTCCCGCAAACATACCCAACGTGCAGCGACTGCTCCCAAAGCGAAGGAGCCAGGACCCAAAGACCTAACTGGCCTGAAGGTGCCCCAGGGGGCCCCCAAGCAGCCCCTCTCAATTTGGGTCTGGGGGCTTTCGTTGGGCCGGGAACCTGGGAGGTACCTGCCAGGTTGCAGGTCGCGGCCCGAGAAGCACTCTCCGGCCAACATGCCAAACGTCCAGCAACAGCTACCAAAGCGAAGGAGCCAGGACCCAAAGACCTAGCTGGCCTGAAGGGGCCCCAGGGGGCCCCCAAGCAGCCCCTCTCAATTTGGGTCTGGGGGCTTTCTTTGGGCCGGGAACCTGGGAGGTACCTGCCGGGTTGCAGTTCGCGGCCCGAGAAGCACTCTCCGGCCAACATGCCCAACGTCCAGCGACTGCTCCCAAACCGAAGGAGCCAGGACCCAAAGACCTAGCTGGCCTGAAGGGGCCCCAGGGGGCCCCCAAGCAGCCCCTCTCAATTTGGGTCTGGGGGCTTTCGTTGTGCCGGGAACCTGGGAGGTACCTGCCAGGTTGCAGTTCGCGGCCTGAGAATCACTCTCCCGCAAACATACCCAACGTCCAGCGACTGCTCCCAAAGCGAAGGAGCCAGGACCCAAAGACCTAACTGGCCTGAAGGTGCCCCAGGGGGCCCCCAAGCAGCCCCTCTCAATTTGGGTCTGGGGGCTTTCGTTGGGCCGGGAACCTGGGAGTTACCTGCCAGGTTGCAGGTCGCGTCCCGAGAAACACTCTCCGGCCAACATGCCAAACGTCCAGCGATTGCTCCCAAAGCGAAGGAGCCAGGACCCAAAGACCTAGCTGGCCTGAAGGGGCCCCAGGGGGCCCCCAAGCAGCCCCTCTCAATTTGGGTCTGGGGGCTTTCGTTGGGCCGGGAACCTGGGAGGTACCTGCCAGGTTGCAGTTCGTGGCCCGAGAAGCACTCTCGGGCCAACATGCCCAAGGTCCAGCGACTGCTCCCAAACCGAAGGTGCCAGGACCCAAAGACCTAGCTGGCCTGAAGGGGCCCCAGGGGGCCCCCAAGCAGCCCCTCTCAATTTGGGTCTGGGGGCTTTCGTTGGGCCGGGAACCTGGGAGGTACCTGCAAGGTTGCAGTTGGCGGCCCGAGAAGCACTCTCCGGCCAACATGCCCAACTGCAGCAACAGCTCCCAAAGCGAAGGAGCCAGGACCCAAAGACCTAGCTGTCCTGAAGGTGCCCCAGGGGGCCCCCAAGCAGCCCCTCTCCATTTGGGTCTGGGGGCTTTCGTTGGGCAGGGAACCTGGGAGATTCCTGCAAGGTTGCAGTTCGCGGCCCGAGAAGCACTCTCCGGCCAACATGCCCAACTGCAGCAACAGCTCCCAAAGCGAAGGAGCCAGGACCCAAAGACCTAGCTGGCCTGAAGGGCCCCCAGGGGGCCCCCAAGCAGCCCCTCTCCATTTGGGTCTGGGGGCTTTAGTTGGGCCGGGAACCTGGGAGGTACCTGCAAGTTTGCAGTTCGCGGCCGGAGAGGCACTCTCCGGCCAACATGCCCAACTGCAGCAACAGCTCCCAAAGCGAAGGAGCCAGGACCCAAAGACCTAGCTGGCCTGAAGGGCCCCCAGGGGGCCTATAAGCAGCCCCTCTCAATTTGGGTCTGGGGGCTTTCGTTGGGCCGGGAACCTGGGAGATTCCTGCAAGGTTGCAATTCGCGGCCCGAGAAGCACTCTCCGGCCAACATGCCCAACTGCAGCAACAGCTCCCAAACTGAATGAGCCAGGACAGAAAGACCTAGCTGGCCTGAAGGGCCCCCAGGGGGCCCCCAAGCAGCCCCTCTCCATTTGGGTCTGGGGGCTTTCGTTGGGCCGGGAACCTGGGAGATTCATGAAAGGTTGCAGTTCGCGGCCCGAGAAGCACTCTCCGGCCAACATGCCCAACTGCAGCAACAGCTCCCAAAGCGAAGGAGCCAGGACCCAAAGACCTAGCTGGCCTGAAGGGCCCCCAGGGGGCCCCCAAGCAGCCCCTCTCCATTTGGGTCTGGGGGCTTTCGTTGGGCCGGGAACCTGGGAGATTCATGCAAGGTTGCAGTTCGCGGCCCGAGAAGCACTCTCCGGCCAACATGCCCAACTGCAGCAACAGCTCCCAAAGCGAAGGAGCCAGGACCCAAAGACCTAGCTGGCCTGAAGGGCCCCCAGGGGGCCCCCAAGCAGCCCCTCTCCATTTGGGTCTGGGGGCTTTAGTTGGGCCGGGAACCTGGGAGGTACCTGCAAGGTTGCAGTTCGCGGCCGGAGAGGCACTCTCCGGCCAACATGCCCAACTGCAGCAACAGCTCCCAAAGCGAAGGAGCCAGGACCCAAAGACCTAGCTGGCCTGAAGGGCCCCCAGGGGGCCCCCAAGCAGCCCCTCTCAATTTGGGTCTGGGGGCTTTCGTTGGGCATGTATAACTGAGAGGTACCTGCAAGGTTGCAGTTCGCGGCCCGAGAAGCACTCTCCGGCCAACATGCCCAACTGCAGCAACAGCTCCCAAACTGAATGAGCCAGGACAGAAAGACCTAGCTGGCCTGAAGGGCCCCCAGGGGGCCCCCAAGCAGCCCCTCTCCATTTGGGTCTGGGGGCTTTCGTTGGGCCGGGAACCTGGGAGATTCATGAAAGGTTGCAGTTCGCGGCCCGAGAAGCACTCTCCGGCCAACATGCCCAACTGCAGCAACAGCTCCCAAAGCGAAGGAGCCAGGACCCAAAGACCTAGCTGGCCTGAAGGGCCCCCAGGGGGCCCCCAAGCAGCCCCTCTCAATTTGGGTCTGGGGGCTTTCGTTGGGCCGGGAACCTGGGAGATTCATGCAAGGTTGCAGTTCGCGGCCCGAGAAGCACTCTCCGGCCAACATGCCCAACTGCAGCAACAGCTCCCAAAGCGAAGGAGCCAGGACCCAAAGACCTAGCTGGCCTGAAGGGCCCCCAGGGGGCCCCCAAGCAGCCCCTCTCCATTTGGGTCTGGGGGCTTTAGTTGGGCCGGGAACCTGGGAGGTACCTGCAAGGTTGCAGTTCGCGGCCGGAGAGGCACTCTCCGGCCAACATGCCCAACTGCAGCAACAGCTCCCAAAGCGAAGGAGCCAGGACCCAAAGACCTAGCTGGCCTGAAGGGCCCCCAGGGGGCCCCCAAGCAGCCCCTCTCCATTTGGGTCTGGGGGCTTTCGTTGGGCCGGGAACCTGGGAGATTCCTGCCAGGTTGCAATTCGCGGCCCGAGAAGCACTCTCCGGCCAACATGCCCAACTGCAGCAACAGCTCCCAAACCGAAGGAGCCAGGACCCAAAGACCTAGCTGGCCTGAAGGGCCCCCAGGGGGCCCCCAAGCAGCCCCTCTCCATTTGGGTCTGGGGGCTTTCGTTGGGCATGTATACCTGAGAGGTACCTGCAAGGTTAGAGTTCGCGGCCCGAGAAGCACTCTCCGGCCAACATGCCCAATATCCAGCAACAGCTCCCAAAGCGAAGGAGCCAGGACCCAAAGACCTAGGTGGCCTGAAGGGCCCCCAGGGGGCCCCCAAGCAGCCCCTCTCCATTTGGGTCTGGGGGCTTTCGTTGGGCCGGGAACCTGGGAGATTCCTGCAAGGTTGCAGTTCGCGGCCCGAGAAGCACTCTCCGGCCAACATGCCCAACTGCAGCAACAGCTCCCAAACTGAATGAGCCAGGACAGAAAGACCTAGCTGGCCTGAAGGGCCCCCAGGGGGCCCCCAAGCAGCCCCTCTCCATTTGGGTCTGGGGGCTTTCGTTGGGCCGGGAACCTGGGAGATCCCTGCAAGGATGCAGTTCGCGGCCCGAGAAGCACTCTCTGGCCAACATGCCCAACTGCAGCAACAGCTCCCAAAGCGAAGGAGCCAGGACCCAAAGACCTAGCTGGCCTGAAGGGCCCACAGGGGGCCACCAAGCAGCCCCTCTCAATTTGGGTCTGGGGGCTTTCGTTGGGCATGTATAACTGAGAGGTACCTGCAAGGTTGCAGTTCGCGGCCCGAGAAGCACTCTCCGGCCAACATGCCCAACTGCAGCAACAGCTCCCAAAGCGAAGGAGCCAGGACCCAAACACCTAGCTGGCCTAGAGGGTCCCCAGCGGGCTCCCAAGCAGCCCCTCTCCATTTGGGTCTGGGGGCTTTCGTTGGGCCGGGAACCTGGGAGATTCCTGCAAGGTTGCAGTTCGCGGCCCGAGAACCACTCTCCGGCCAACATGCCCAACGACCAGCTACAGCTCTGAAACCGAAGAAGCCAGGACCCAAAGACCTATCTGGCCTGGAGGGCCCCCATGGGGCACCCAAGCGGCCCCTCTCCATTTGGGTCTGGGGGCTTTCGTTGGGCATGGAACCTGAGAGGTACCTGCAAGTTTGCAGTTGGCGGCCCGAGAAGCACTCTCCGGCCAACATGCCCAACGTCCACCAACAGCTCCAAAACAGAAGGAACAAGGACTTAAAGAAATAGCTGGCCTGGAGGGTCCCCAGGTGGCCCGCAAGCAGCCCCTTTCAATTTGGGTCTGGGGGCTTTCGTTGGGCCGGGAACCTGGGAGGTACCTGCAAGGTTGCAGTTCGCGGCCCGAGAAGCACTCTCCGGCCAACATGCCCAACTGCAGCAACAGCTCCCAAACTGAATGAGCCAGGACCCAAAGACCTAGCTGGCCTGAAGGGCCCCCAGGGGGCCCCCAAGCAGCCCCTCTCCATTTGGGTCTGGGGGCTTTCGTTGGGCATGTATACCTGAGAGGTACCTGCAAGGTTAGAGTTCGCGGCCCGAGAAGCACTCTCCGGAAAACATGCCCAATATCCAGCAACAGCTCCCAAAGCGAAGGAGCCAGGACCCAAAGACCTAGCTGGCCTGAAGGGCCCCCAGGGGGCCCCCAAGCAGCCCCTCTCCATTTGGGTCTGGGGGCTTTCGTTGGGCCGGGAACCGGGGAGATTCCTGCAAGGTTGCAGTTCGCGGCCCGAGAAGCACTCTCCGGCCAACATGCACAACTGCAGCAACAGCTCCCAAACTGAATGAGCCAGGACAGAAAGACCTAGCTGGCCTGAAGGGCCCCCATGGGGCCCCCAAGCAGCCCCTCTCAATTTGGGTCTGGGGGCTTTCGTTGGGCATGTATAACTGAGAGGTACCTGCAAGGTTGCAGTTCGCGGCCCGAGAAGCACTCTCCGGCCAACATGCCCAACTGCAGCAACAGCTCCCAAAGCGAAGGAGCCAGGACCCAAACACCTAGCTGGCCTAGAGGGTCCCCAGGGGGCTCCCAAGCAGCCCCTCTCCATTTGGGTCTGGGGGCTTTCGTTGGGCCGGGAAACTGGGAGATTCCTGCAAGGTTGCAGTTCGCGGCCCGAGAAGCACTCTCCGGCCAACATGCCCAACGACCAGCTACAGCTCTGAAACCGAAGAAGCCAGGTCCCAAAGACCTATCTGGCCTGGAGGGCCCCCATGGGGCACCCAAGCAGCCCCTCTCCATTTGGGTCTGGGGGCTTTCGTTGGGCATGGAACCTGAGAGGTACCTGCAAGTTTGCAGTTGGCGGCCCGAGAAGCACTCTCCGGCCAACATGCCCAACGTCCACCAACAGCTCCAAAACAGAAGGAACAAGGACTTAAAGAAATAGCTGGCCTGGAGGGTCCCCAGGTGGCCCGCAAGCAGCCCCTTTCAATTTGGGTCTGGGGGCTTTCGTTGGGCCGGGAACCTGGGAGGTACCTGCAAGGTTGCAGTTCGCGGCCCGAGAAGCACTCTCCGGCCAACATGCCCAACTGCAGCAACAGCTCCCAAACTGAATGAGCCAGGACCCAAAGACCTAGCTGGCCTGAAGGGCCCCCAGGGGGCCCCCAAGCAGCCCCTCTCAATTTGGGTCTGGGGGCATTCGTTGGGCCGGGAACCTGGGAGATTCCTGCAAGGTTGCAGTTCGTGGCCCGAGAAGCACTCTCCGGCCAACATGCCCAACTGCAGCAACAGCTCCCAAACTGAATGAGCCAGGACAGAAAGACCTAGCTGGCCTGAAGGGCCCTCAGGGGGCCCCCAAGCAGCCCCTCTCCATTTGGGTCTGGGGGCTTTAGTTGGGCCGGGAACCTGGGAGGTACCTGCAAGGTTGCAGTTCGCGGCCGGAGAGGCACTCTACGGCCAACATGCCCAACTGCAGCAACAGCTCCCAAAGCGAAGGAGCCAGGACCCAAAGACCTAGCTGGCCTGAAGGGCCCCCAGGGGGCCCCCAAGCAGCCCCTCTCAATTTGGGTCTGGGGGCTTTCGTTGGGCCGGGAACCTGGGAGATTCCTGCAAGGTTGCAGTTCGCGGCCCGAGAAGCACTCTCCGGCCAACATGCCCAACGTCCACCAACAGCTCCAAAACAGAAGGAACCAGGACCCAAAGACCTAGCTGGCCTGAAGGGCCCCCAGGGGGCCCCCAAGCAGCCCCTCTCCATTTGGGTCTGGGGGCTTTCGTTGGGCCGGGAACCTGGGAGATACCTGCAAGGTTGCAGTTCGCGGCCCGAGAAGCACTCTCCGGCCAACATGCCCAACTGCAGCAACAGCTCCCAAAGCGAAGGAGCCAGGACCCAAAGACCTAGCTGGCCTGAAGGGCCCCCAGGGGGCCCCCAAGCAGCCCCTCTCCATTTGGGTCTGGGGGCTTTCGTTGGGCCGGGAACCTGGGAGATTCCTGCAAGGTTGCAGTTCGCGGCCCGAGAAGCACTCTCCGGCCAACATGCCCAACTGCAGCAACAGCTCCCAAACTGAATGAGCCAGGACAGAAAGACCTAGCTGGCCTGAAGGGCCCCCAGGGGGCCCCCAAGCAGCCCCTCTCCATTTGGGTCTGGGGGCTTTCGTTGGGCCGGGAACCTGGGAGGTACCTGCAAGGTTGCAGTTCGCGGCCTGAGAAGCACTCTCCGGCCAACATGCCCAACTGCAGCAACAGCTCCCAAAGCGAAGGAGCCAGGACCCAAAGACCTAGCTGGCCTGAAGGGCCCCCAGGGGGCCCCCAAGCAGCCCCTCTCCATTTGGGTCTGGGGGCTTTCGTTGGGCCAGAAACCTGGGAGATTCCTGCAAGGTTGCAGTTCGCGGCCCGAGAAGCACTCTCCGGCCAACATGCCCAACTGCAGCAACAGCTCCCAAACTGAATGAGCCAGGACAGAAAGACCTAGCTGGCCTGAAGGGCCCCCAGGGGGCCCCCAAGCAGCCCCTCTCCATTTGGGTCTGGGGGCTTTCGTTGGGCCGGGAACCTGGGAGATACCTGCAAGGATGCAGTTCGCGGCCCGAGAAGCACTCTCCGGCCAACATGCCCAACTGCAGCAACAGCTCCCAAAGCGAAGGAGCCAGGACCCAAAGACCTAGCTGGCCTGAAGGGCCCCCAGGGGGCCCCCAAGCAGCCCCTCTCCATTTGGGTCTGGGGGCTTTCGTTGGGCATGTATACCTGAGAGGTACCTGCAAGGTTAGAGTTCGCGGCCCGAGAAGCACTCTCCGGCCAACATGCCCAACTGCAGCAACAGCTCCCAAAGCGAAGGAGCCAGGACCCAAAGACCTAGCTGGCCTGAAGGGCCCCCAGGGGGCCCCAAGCAGCCCCTCTCCATTTGGGTCTGGGGGCTTTCGTTGGGCATGGAACCTGAGAGTTACCTGCAAGTTTGCAGTTGGCGGCCCGAGAACCACTCTCCGGCCAACATGCCCAACTGCAGCAACAGCTCCCAAACTGAATGAGCCAGGACAGAAAGACCTAGCTGGCCTGAAGGGCCCCCAGGGGGCCCCCAAGCAGCCCCTCTCCATTTGGGTCTGGGAGCTTTCGTTGGGCCGGGAACCTGGGAGGTACCTGCAAGGTTGCAGTTCGCGGCCCGAGAAGCACTCTCCGGCCAACATGCCCATCGTCCAGCAACAGCTCCCAAACCGAAGGAGCCAGAACCCAAAGACCTAGCTGGCCTGAAGTGCCCCCATGGGGCCCCCAAGCAGCCCCTCTCAATTTGGGTCTGGGGGCTTTCGTTGGGCCGGGAACCTGGGAGATTCCTGCAAGGTTGCAGTTCGCGGCCCGAGAAGCACTCTCCGGCCAACATGCCCAACTGCAGCAACAGCTCCCAAAGCGAAGGAGCCAGGACCCAAAGACCTAGCTGGCCTGAAGGGCCCCCAGGGGGCCCCCAAGCAGCCCCTCTCCATTTGGGTCTGGGGGCTTTAGTTGGGCAGGGAACCTGGGAGGTACCTGCAAGGTTGCAGGTCGCGGCCCGAGAAGCACTCTCCGGCCAACATGCCCAACTGCAGCAACAGCTCCCAAAGCGAAGGAGCCAGGACCCAAAGACCTAGCTGGCCTGAAGGGCCCCCAGGGGGCCCCCAAGCAGCCCCTCTCAATTTGGGTCTGGGGGCTTTCGTTGGGGCGGGAACCTGGGAGATTCCTGCAAGGTTGCAGTTCGCGGCCCGAGAAGCACTCTCCGGCCAACATGCCCAACTGCAGCAACAGCTCCCAAACTGAATGAGCCAGGACAGAAAGACCTAGCTGGCCTGAAGGGCCCCCAGGGGGCCCCCAAGCAGCCCCTCTCCATTTGGGTCTGGGGGCTTTCGTTGGGCCGGGAACCTGGGAGATTCCTGCAAGGTTGCAGTTCGCGGCCCGAGAAGCACTCTCCGGCCAACATGCCCAACTGCAGCAACAGCTCCCAAAGTGAAGGAGCCAGAACCCAAAGACCTAGCTGGCCTGAAGAGCCCCCAGGGGGCCCCCAAGCAGCCCCTCTCAATTTGGGTCTGGGGGCTTTCGTTGGGCCGGGAACCTGGGAGATTCCTGCAAGGTTGCAGTTCGCGGCCCGAGAAGCACTCTCCGGCCAACATGCCCAACTGCAGCAACAGCTCCCAAACTGAATGAGCCAGGACAGAAAGACCTAGCTGGCCTGAAGGGCCCCCAGGGGGCCCCCAAGCAGCCCCTCTCAATTTGGGTCTGGGGGTTTCGTTGGGCATGTATAACTGAGAGGTACCTGCAAGGTTGCAGTTCGCGGCCCGAGAAGCACTCTCCGGCCAACATGCCCAACTGCAGCAACAGCTCCCAAAGCGAAGGAGCCAGGACCCAAACACCTAGCTGGCCTAGAGGGTCCCCAGCGGGCTCCCAAGCAGCCCCTCTCCATTTGGGTCTGGGGGCTTTCGTTGGGCCGGGAACTTGGGAGATTCCTGCAAGGTTGCAGTTCGCGGCCCGAGAAGCACTCTCCGGCCAACATGCCCAACGACCAGCTACAGCTCTGAAACCGAAGAAGCCAGGACCCAAAGACCTATCTGGCCTGGAGGGCCTCCATGGGGCACCCAAGCAGCCCCTCTCCATTTGGGTCTGGGGGCTTTCGTTGGGCATGGAACCTGAGAGGTACCTGCAAGTTTGCAGTTGGCGGCCCGAGAAGCACTCTCCGGCCAACATGCCCAACATCCACCAACAGCTCCAAAACAGAAGGAACAAGGACTTAAAGAAATAGCTGGCCTGGAGGGTCCCCAGGTGGCCCGCAAGCAGCCCCTTTCAATTTGGGTCTGGGGGCTTTCGTTGGGCCGGGAACCTGGGAGGTACCTGCAAGGTTGCAGTTCGCGGCCCGAGAAGCACTCTCCGGCCAACATGCCCAACTGCAGCAACAGCTCCCAAAGCGAAGGAGCCAGGACCCAAAGACCTAGCTGGCCTGAAGGGCCCCCAGGGGGCCCCCAAGCAGCCCCTCTCAATTTGGGTCTGGGGGCTTTCGTTGGGGCGGGAACCTGGGAGATTCCTGCAAGGTTGCAGTTCGCGGCCCGAGAAGCACTCTCCGGCCAACATGCCCAACTGCAGCAACAGCTCCCAAACTGAATGAGCCAGGACAGAAAGACCTAGCTGGCCTGAAGGGCCCCCAGGGGGCCCCCAAGCAGCCCCTCTCCATTTGGGTCTGGGGGCTTTCGTTGGGCCGGGAACCTGGGAGATTCCTGCAAGGTTGCAGTTCGCGGCCCGAGAAGCACTCTCCGGCCAACATGCCCAACTGCAGCAACAGCTCCCAAAGTGAAGGAGCCAGAACCCAAAGACCTAGCTGGCCTGAAGAGCCCCCAGGGGGCCCCCAAGCAGCCCCTCTCAATTTGGGTCTGGGGGCTTTCGTTGGGCCGGGAACCTGGGAGATTCCTGCAAGGTTGCAGTTCGCGGCCCGAGAAGCACTCTCCGGCCAACATGCCCAATATCCAGCAACAGCTCCCAAAGCGAAGGAGCCAGGACCCAAAGACCTAGGTGGCCTGAAGGGCCCCCAGGGGGCCCCCAAGCAGCCCCTCTCCATTTGGGTCTGGGGGCTTTCGTTGGGCCGGGAACCGGGGAGATTCCTGCAAGGTTGCAGTTCGCGGCCCGAGAAGCACTCTCCGGCCAACATGCCCAACTGCAGCAACAGCTCCCAAACTGAATGAGCCAGGACAGAAAGACCTAGCTGGCCTGAAGGGCCCCCAGGGGGCCCCCAAGCAGCCCCTCTCAATTTGGGTCTGGGGGCTTTCGTTGGGCATGTATAACTGAGAGGTACCTGCAAGGTTGCAGTTCGCGGCCCGAGAAGCACTCTCCGGCCAACATGCCCAACTGCAGCAACAGCTCCCAAAGCGAAGGAGCCAGGACCCAAACACCTAGCTGGCCTAGAGGGTCCCCAGCGGGCTCCCAAGCAGCCCCTCTCCATTTGGGTCTGGGGGCTTTCGTTGGGCCGGGAACCTGGGAGATTCCTGCAAGGTTGCAGTTCGCGGCCCGAGAAGCACTCTCCGGCCAACATGCCCAACTGCAGCAACAGCTCCCAAACCGAAGGAGCCAGGACCCAAAGACCTAGCTGGCCTGAAGGGCCCCCAGGGGGCCCCCAAGCAGCCCCTCTCCATTTGGGTCTGGGGGCTTTCGTTGGGCATGTATACCTGAGAGGTACCTGCAAGGTTAGAGTTCGCGGCCCGAGAAGCACTCTCCGGCCAACATGCCCAATATCCAGCAACAGCTCCCAAAGCGAAGGAGCCAGGACCCAAAGACCTAGGTGGCCTGAAGGGCCCCCAGGGGGCCCCCAAGCAGCCCCTCTCCATTTGGGTCTGGGGGCTTTCGTTGGGCCGGGAACCTGGGAGATTCCTGCAAGGTTGCAGTTCGCGGCCCGAGAAGCACTCTCCGGCCAACATGCCCAACTGCAGCAACAGCTCCCAAACTGAATGAGCCAGGACAGAAAGACCTAGCTGGCCTGAAGGGCCCCCAGGGGGCCCCCAAGCAGCCCCTCTCCATTTGGGTCTGGGGGCTTTCGTTGGGCCGGGATCCTGGGAGATACCTGCAAGGATGCAGTTCGCGGCCCGAGAAGCACTCTCTGGCCAACATGCCCAACTGCAGCAACAGCTCCCAAAGCGAAGGAGCCAGGACCCAAAGACCTAGCTGGCCTGAAGGGCCCACAGGGGGCCACCAAGCAGCCCCTCTCAATTTGGGTCTGGGGGCTTTCGTTGGGCATGTATAACTGAGAGGTACCTGCAAGGTTGCAGTTCGCGGCCCGAGAAGCACTCTCCGGCCAACATGCCCAACTGCAGCAACAGCTCCCAAAGCGAAGGAGCCAGGACCCAAACACCTAGCTGGCCTAGAGGGTCCCCAGCGGGCTCCCAAGCAGCCCCTCTCCATTTGGGTCTGGGGGCTTTCGTTGGGCCGGGAACCTGGGAGATTCCTGCAAGGTTGCAGTTCGCGGCCCGAGAAGCACTCTCCGGCCAACATGCCCAACGACCAGCTACAGCTCTGAAACCGAAGAAGCCAGGACCCAAAGACCTATCTGGCCTGGAGGGCCCCCATGGGGCACCCAAGCGGCCCCTCTCCATTTGGGTCTGGGGGCTTTCGTTGGGCATGGAACCTGAGAGGTACCTGCAAGTTTGCAGTTGGCGGCCCGAGAAGCACTCTCCGGCCAACATGCCCAACGTCCACCAACAGCTCCAAAACAGAAGGAACAAGGACTTAAAGAAATAGCTGGCCTGGAGGGTCCCCAGGTGGCCCGCAAGCAGCCCCTTTCAATTTGGGTCTGGGGGCTTTCGTTGGGCCGGGAACCTGGGAGGTACCTGCAAGGTTGCAGTTCGCGGCCCGAGAAGCACTCTCCGGCCAACATGCCCAACTGCAGCAACAGCTCCCAAACTGAATGAGCCAGGACCCAAAGACCTAGCTGGCCTGAAGGGCCCCCAGGGGGCCCCCAAGCAGCCCCTCTCCATTTGGGTCTGGGGGCTTTCGTTGGGCATGTATACCTGAGAGGTACCTGCAAGGTTAGAGTTCGCGGCCCGAGAAGCACTCTCCGGCCAACATGCCCAATATCCAGCAACAGCTCCCAAAGCGAAGGAGCCAGGACCCAAAGACCTAGCTGGCCTGAAGGGCCCCCAGGGGGCCCCCAAGCAGCCCCTCTCCATTTGGGTCTGGGGGCTTTCGTTGGGCCGGGAACCGGGGAGATTCCTGCAAGGTTGCAGTTCGCGGCCCGAGAAGCACTCTCCGGCCAACATGCACAACTGCAGCAACAGCTCCCAAACTGAATGAGCCAGGACAGAAAGACCTAGCTGGCCTGAAGGGCCCCCAGGGGGCCCCCAAGCAGCCCCTCTCAATTTGGGTCTGGGGGCTTTCGTTGGGCATGTATAACTGAGAGGTACCTGCAAGGTTGCAGTTCGCGGCCCGAGAAGCACTCTCCGGCCAACATGCCCAACTGCAGCAACAGCTCCCAAAGCGAAGGAGCCAGGACCCAAAGACCTAGCTGGCCTGAAGGGCCCCCAGGGGGCCCCCAAGCAGCCCCTCTCCATTTGGGTCTGGGGGCTTTAGTTGGGCAGGGAACCTGGGAGGTACCTGCAAGGTTGCAGGTCGCGGCCCGAGAAGCACTCTCCGGCCAACATGCCCAACTGCAGCAACAGCTCCCAAAGCGAAGGAGCCAGGACCCAAAGACCTAGCTGGCCTGAAGGGCCCCCAGGGGGCCCCCAAGCAGCCCCTCTCAATTTGGGTCTGGGGGCTTTCGTTGGGGCGGGAACCTGGGAGATTCCTGCAAGGTTGCAGTTCGCGGCCCGAGAAGCACTCTCCGGCCAACATGCCCAACTGCAGCAACAGCTCCCAAACTGAATGAGCCAGGACAGAAAGACCTAGCTGGCCTGAAGGGCCCCCAGGGGGCCCCCAAGCAGCCCCTCTCCATTTGGGTCTGGGGGCTTTCGTTGGGCCGGGAACCTGGGAGATTCCTGCAAGGTTGCAGTTCGCGGCCCGAGAAGCACTCTCCGGCCAACATGCCCAACTGCAGCAACAGCTCCCAAAGTGAAGGAGCCAGAACCCAAAGACCTAGCTGGCCTGAAGAGCCCCCAGGGGGCCCCCAAGCAGCCCCTCTCAATTTGGGTCTGGGGGCTTTCGTTGGGCCGGGAACCTGGGAGATTCCTGCAAGGTTGCAGTTCGCGGCCCGAGAAGCACTCTCCGGCCAACATGCCCAACTGCAGCAACAGCTCCCAAACTGAATGAGCCAGGACAGAAAGACCTAGCTGGCCTGAAGGGCCCCCAGGGGGCCCCCAAGCAGCCCCTCTCAATTTGGGTCTGGGGGTTTCGTTGGGCATGTATAACTGAGAGGTACCTGCAAGGTTGCAGTTCGCGGCCCGAGAAGCACTCTCCGGCCAACATGCCCAACTGCAGCAACAGCTCCCAAAGCGAAGGAGCCAGGACCCAAACACCTAGCTGGCCTAGAGGGTCCCCAGCGGGCTCCCAAGCAGCCCCTCTCCATTTGGGTCTGGGGGCTTTCGTTGGGCCGGGAACTTGGGAGATTCCTGCAAGGTTGCAGTTCGCGGCCCGAGAAGCACTCTCCGGCCAACATGCCCAACGACCAGCTACAGCTCTGAAACCGAAGAAGCCAAGACCCAAAGACCTATCTGGCCTGGAGGGCCTCCATGGGGCACCCAAGCAGCCCCTCTCCATTTGGGTCTGGGGGCTTTCGTTGGGCATGGAACCTGAGAGGTACCTGCAAGTTTGCAGTTGGCGGCCCGAGAAGCACTCTCCGGCCAACATGCCCAACATCCACCAACAGCTCCAAAACAGAAGGAACAAGGACTTAAAGAAATAGCTGGCCTGGAGGGTCCCCAGGTGGCCCGCAAGCAGCCCCTTTCAATTTGGGTCTGGGGGCTTTCGTTGGGCCGGGAACCTGGGAGGTACCTGCAAGGTTGCAGTTCGCGGCCCGAGAAGCACTCTCCGGCCAACATGCCCAACTGCAGCAACAGCTCCCAAAGCGAAGGAGCCAGGACCCAAAGACCTAGCTGGCCTGAAGGGCCCCCAGGGGGCCCCCAAGCAGCCCCTCTCAATTTGGGTCTGGGGGCTTTCGTTGGGGCGGGAACCTGGGAGATTCCTGCAAGGTTGCAGTTCGCGGCCCGAGAAGCACTCTCCGGCCAACATGCCCAACTGCAGCAACAGCTCCCAAACTGAATGAGCCAGGACAGAAAGACCTAGCTGGCCTGAAGGGCCCCCAGGGGGCCCCCAAGCAGCCCCTCTCCATTTGGGTCTGGGGGCTTTCGTTGGGCCGGGAACCTGGGAGATTCCTGCAAGGTTGCAGTTCGCGGCCCGAGAAGCACTCTCCGGCCAACATGCCCAACTGCAGCAACAGCTCCCAAAGTGAAGGAGCCAGAACCCAAAGACCTAGCTGGCCTGAAGAGCCCCCAGGGGGCCCCCAAGCAGCCCCTCTCAATTTGGGTCTGGGGGCTTTCGTTGGGCCGGGAACCTGGGAGATTCCTGCAAGGTTGCAGTTCGCGGCCCGAGAAGCACTCTCCGGCCAACATGCCCAATATCCAGCAACAGCTCCCAAAGCGAAGGAGCCAGGACCCAAAGACCTAGGTGGCCTGAAGGGCCCCCAGGGGGCCCCCAAGCAGCCCCTCTCCATTTGGGTCTGGGGGCTTTCGTTGGGCCGGGAACCGGGGAGATTCCTGCAAGGTTGCAGTTCGCGGCCCGAGAAGCACTCTCCGGCCAACATGCCCAACTGCAGCAACAGCTCCCAAACTGAATGAGCCAGGACAGAAAGACCTAGCTGGCCTGAAGGGCCCCCAGGGGGCCCCCAAGCAGCCCCTCTCAATTTGGGTCTGGGGGCTTTCGTTGGGCATGTATAACTGAGAGGTACCTGCAAGGTTGCAGTTCGCGGCCCGAGAAGCACTCTCCGGCCAACATGCCCAACTGCAGCAACAGCTCCCAAAGCGAAGGAGCCAGGACCCAAACACCTAGCTGGCCTAGAGGGTCCCCAGCGGGCTCCCAAGCAGCCCCTCTCCATTTGGGTCTGGGGGCTTTCGTTGGGCCGGGAACCTGGGAGATTCCTGCAAGGTTGCAGTTCGCGGCCCGAGAAGCACTCTCCGGCCAACATGCCCAACTGCAGCAACAGCTCCCAAACCGAAGGAGCCAGGACCCAAAGACCTAGCTGGCCTGAAGGGCCCCCAGGGGGCCCCCAAGCAGCCCCTCTCCATTTGGGTCTGGGGGCTTTCGTTGGGCATGTATACCTGAGAGGTACCTGCAAGGTTAGAGTTCGCGGCCCGAGAAGCACTCTCCGGCCAACATGCCCAATATCCAGCAACAGCTCCCAAAGCGAAGGAGCCAGGACCCAAAGACCTAGGTGGCCTGAAGGGCCCCCAGGGGGCCCCCAAGCAGCCCCTCTCCATTTGGGTCTGGGGGCTTTCGTTGGGCCGGGAACCTGGGAGATTCCTGCAAGGTTGCAGTTCGCGGCCCGAGAAGCACTCTCCGGCCAACATGCCCAACTGCAGCAACAGCTCCCAAACTGAATGAGCCAGGACAGAAAGACCTAGCTGGCCTGAAGGGCCCCCAGGGGGCCCCCAAGCAGCCCCTCTCCATTTGGGTCTGGGGGCTTTCGTTGGGCCGGGATCCTGGGAGATACCTGCAAGGATGCAGTTCGCGGCCCGAGAAGCACTCTCTGGCCAACATGCCCAACTGCAGCAACAGCTCCCAAAGCGAAGGAGCCAGGACCCAAAGACCTAGCTGGCCTGAAGGGCCCACAGGGGGCCACCAAGCAGCCCCTCTCAATTTGGGTCTGGGGGCTTTCGTTGGGCATGTATAACTGAGAGGTACCTGCAAGGTTGCAGTTCGCGGCCCGAGAAGCACTCTCCGGCCAACATGCCCAACTGCAGCAACAGCTCCCAAAGCGAAGGAGCCAGGACCCAAACACCTAGCTGGCCTAGAGGGTCCCCAGCGGGCTCCCAAGCAGCCCCTCTCCATTTGGGTCTGGGGGCTTTCGTTGGGCCGGGAACCTGGGAGATTCCTGCAAGGTTGCAGTTCGCGGCCCGAGAAGCACTCTCCGGCCAACATGCCCAACGACCAGCTACAGCTCTGAAACCGAAGAAGCCAGGACCCAAAGACCTATCTGGCCTGGAGGGCCCCCATGGGGCACCCAAGCGGCCCCTCTCCATTTGGGTCTGGGGGCTTTCGTTGGGCATGGAACCTGAGAGGTACCTGCAAGTTTGCAGTTGGCGGCCCGAGAAGCACTCTCCGGCCAACATGCCCAACGTCCACCAACAGCTCCAAAACAGAAGGAACAAGGACTTAAAGAAATAGCTGGCCTGGAGGGTCCCCAGGTGGCCCGCAAGCAGCCCCTTTCAATTTGGGTCTGGGGGCTTTCGTTGGGCCGGGAACCTGGGAGGTACCTGCAAGGTTGCAGTTCGCGGCCCGAGAAGCACTCTCCGGCCAACATGCCCAACTGCAGCAACAGCTCCCAAACTGAATGAGCCAGGACCCAAAGACCTAGCTGGCCTGAAGGGCCCCCAGGGGGCCCCCAAGCAGCCCCTCTCCATTTGGGTCTGGGGGCTTTCGTTGGGCATGTATACCTGAGAGGTACCTGCAAGGTTAGAGTTCGCGGCCCGAGAAGCACTCTCCGGCCAACATGCCCAATATCCAGCAACAGCTCCCAAAGCGAAGGAGCCAGGACCCAAAGACCTAGCTGGCCTGAAGGGCCCCCAGGGGGCCCCCAAGCAGCCCCTCTCCATTTGGGTCTGGGGGCTTTCGTTGGGCCGGGAACCGGGGAGATTCCTGCAAGGTTGCAGTTCGCGGCCCGAGAAGCACTCTCCGGCCAACATGCACAACTGCAGCAACAGCTCCCAAACTGAATGAGCCAGGACAGAAAGACCTAGCTGGCCTGAAGGGCCCCCAGGGGGCCCCCAAGCAGCCCCTCTCAATTTGGGTCTGGGGGCTTTCGTTGGGCATGTATAACTGAGAGGTACCTGCAAGGTTGCAGTTCGCGGCCCGAGAAGCACTCTCCGGCCAACATGCCCAACTGCAGCAACAGCTCCCAAAGCGAAGGAGCCAGGACCCAAACACCTAGCTGGCCTAGAGGGTCCCCAGCGGGCTCCCAAGCAGCCCCTCTCCATTTGGGTCTGGGGGCTTTCGTTGGGCCGGGAAACTGGGAGATTCCTGCAAGGTTGCAGTTCGCGGCCCGAGAAGCACTCTCCGGCCAACATGCCCAACGACCAGCTACAGCTCTGAAACCGAAGAAGCCAGGTCCCAAAGACCTATCTGGCCTGGAGGGCCCCCAGGGGGCCCCCAAGCAGCCCCTCTCCATTTGGGTCTGGGGGCTTTCGTTGGGCATGGAACCTGAGAGGTACCTGCAAGTTTGCAGTTGGCGGCCCGAGAAGCACTCTCCGGCCAACATGCCCAACGTCCACCAACAGCTCCAAAACAGAAGGAACAAGGACTTAAAGAAATAGCTGGCCTGGAGGGTCCCCAGGTGGCCCGCAAGCAGCCCCTTTCAATTTGGGTCTGGGGGCTTTCGTTGGGCCGGGAACCTGGGAGGTACCTGCAAGGTTGCAGTTCGCGGCCCGAGAAGCACTCTCCGGCCAACATGCCCAACTGCAGCAACAGCTCCCAAACTGAATGAGCCAGGACCCAAAGACCTAGCTGGCCTGAAGGGCCCCCAGGGGGCCCCCAAGCAGCCCCTCTCAATTTGGGTCTGGGGGCATTCGTTGGGCCGGGAACCTGGGAGATTCCTGCAAGGTTGCAGTTCGTGGCCCGAGAAGCACTCTCCGGCCAACATGCCCAACTGCAGCAACAGCTCCCAAACTGAATGAGCCAGGACAGAAAGACCTAGCTGGCCTGAAGGGCCCCCAGGGGGGCCCCAAGCAGCCCCTCTCCATTTGGGTCTGGGGGCTTTAGTTGGGCCGGGAACCTGGGAGGTACCTGCAAGGTTGCAGTTCGCGGCCGGAGAGGCACTCTACGGCCAACATGCCCAACTGCAGCAACAGCTCCCAAAGCGAAGGAGCCAGGACCCAAAGACCTAGCTGGCCTGAAGGGCCCCCAGGGGGCCCCCAAGCAGCCCCTCTCCATTTGGGTCTGGGGGCTTTCGTTGGGCCGGGAACCTGGGAGATTCCTGCAAGGTTGCAGTTCGCGGCCCGAGAAGCACTCTCCGGCCAACATGCCCAACGTCCACCAACAGCTCCAAAACAGAAGGAACCAGGACCCAAAGACCTAGCTGGCCTGAAGGGCCCCCAGGGGGCCCCCAAGCAGCCCCTCTCAATTTGGGTCTGGGGGCTTTCGTTGGGCCGGGAACCTGGGAGATACCTGCAAGGTTGCAGTTCGCGGCCCGAGAAGCACTCTCCGGCCAACATGCCCAACTGCAGCAACAGCTCCCAAAGCGAAGGAGCCAGGACCCAAAGACCTAGCTGGCCTGAAGGGCCCCCAGGGGGCCCCCAAGCAGCCCCTCTCAATTTGGGTCTGTGGGCTTTCGTTGGGCCGGGAACCTGGGAGATTCCTGCAAGGTTGCAGTTCGCGGCCCGAGAAGCACTCTCCGGCCAACATGCCCAACTGCAGCAACAGCTCCCAAACTGAATGAGCCAGGACAGAAAGACCTAGCTGGCCTGAAGGGCCCCCAGGGGGCCCCCAAGCAGCCCCTCTCCATTTGGGTCTGGGGGCTTTCGTTGGGCCGGGAACCTGGGAGGTACCTGCCAGGTTGCAGTTCGCGGCCCGAGAAGCACTCTCCGGCCAACATGCCCAACTGCAGCAACAGCTCCCAAAGCGAAGGAGCCAGGACCCAAAGACCTAGCTGGCCTGAAGGGCCCCCAGGGGGCCCCCAAGCAGCCCCTCTCCATTTGGGTCTGGGGGCTTTCGTTGGGCCAGAAACCTGGGAGATTCCTGCAAGGTTGCAGTTCGCGGCCCGAGAAGCACTCTCCGGCCAACATGCCCAACTGCAGCAACAGCTCCCAAAGCGAAGGAGCCAGGACCCAAAGACCTAGCTGGCCTGAAGGGCCCCCAGGGGGCCCCCAAGCAGCCCCTCTCCATTTGGGTCTGGGGGCTTTCGTTGGGCCGGGAACCTGGGAGATACCTGCAAGGATGCAGTTCGCGGCCCGAGAAGCACTCTCCGGCCAACATGCCCAACTGCAGCAACAGCTCCCAAAGCGAAGGAGCCAGGACCCAAAGACCTAGCTGGCCTGAAGGGCCCACAGGGGGCCCCCAAGCAGCCCCTCTCCATTTGGGTCTGGGGGCTTTCGTTGGGCATGTATACCTGAGAGGTACCTGCAAGGTTAGAGTTCGCGGCCCGAGAAGCACTCTCCGGCCAACATGCCCAACTGCAGCAACAGCTCCCAAAGCGAAGGAGCCAGGACCCAAAGACCTAGCTGGCCTGAAGGGCCCCCAGGGGGCCCCAAGCAGCCCCTCTCCATTTGGGTCTGGGGGCTTTCGTTGGGCATGGAACCTGAGAGTTACCTGCAAGTTTGCAGTTGGCGGCCCGAGAACCACTCTCCGGCCAACATGCCCAACTGCAGCAACAGCTCCCAAACTGAATGAGCCAGGACAGAAAGACCTAGCTGGCCTGAAGGGCCCCCAGGGGGCCCCCAAGCAGCCCCTCTCCATTTGGGTCTGGGAGCTTTCGTTGGGCCGGGAACCTGGGAGGTACCTGCAAGGTTGCAGTTCGCGGCCCGAGAAGCACTCTCCGGCCAACATGCCCATCGTCCAGCAACAGCTCACAAACCGAAGGAGCCAGAACCCAAAGACCTAGCTGGCCTGAAGTGCCCCCATGGGGCCCCCAAGCAGCCCCTCTCAATTTGGGTCTGGGGGCTTTCGTTGGGCCGGGAACCTGGGAGATTCCTGCAAGGTTGCAGTTCGCGGCCCGAGAAGCACTCTCCGGCCAACATGCCCAACTGCAGCAACAGCTCCCAAAGCGAAGGAGCCAGGACCCAAAGACCTAGCTGGCCTGAAGGGCCCCCAGGGGGCCCCCAAGCAGCCCCTCTCCATTTGGGTCTGGGGGCTTTAGTTGGGCAGGGAACCTGGGAGGTACCTGCAAGGTTGCAGGTCGCGGCCCGAGAAGCACTCTCCGGCCAACATGCCCAACTGCAGCAACAGCTCCCAAAGCGAAGGAGCCAGGACCCAAAGACCTAGCTGGCCTGAAGGGCCCCCAGGGGGCCCCCAAGCAGCCCCTCTCAATTTGGGTCTGGGGGCTTTCGTTGGGGCGGGAACCTGGGAGATTCCTGCAAGGTTGCAGTTCGCGGCCCGAGAAGCACTCTCCGGCCAACATGCCCAACTGCAGCAACAGCTCCCAAACTGAATGAGCCAGGACAGAAAGACCTAGCTGGCCTGAAGGGCCCCCAGGGGGCCCCCAAGCAGCCCCTCTCCATTTGGGTCTGGGGGCTTTCGTTGGGCCGGGAACCTGGGAGATTCCTGCAAGGTTGCAGTTCGCGGCCCGAGAAGCACTCTCCGGCCAACATGCCCAACTGCAGCAACAGCTCCCAAAGTGAAGGAGCCAGAACCCAAAGACCTAGCTGGCCTGAAGGGCCCCCAGGGGGCCCCCAAGCAGCCCCTCTCAATTTGGGTCTGTGGGCTTTCGTTGGGCCGGGAACCTGGGAGATTCCTGCAAGGTTGCAGTTCGCGGCCCGAGAAGCACTCTCCGGCCAACATGCCCAAAATCCAGCAACAGCTCCCAAAGCGAAGGAGCCAGGACCCAAAGACCTAGGTGGCCTGAAGGGCCCCCAGGGGGCCCCCAAGCAGCCCCTCTCCATTTGGGTCTGGGGGCTTTCGTTGGGCCGGGAACCGGGGAGATTCCTGCAAGGTTGCAGTTCGCGGCCCGAGAAGCACTCTCCGGCCAACATGCCCAACTGCAGCAACAGCTCCCAAACTGAATGAGCCAGGACAGAAAGACCTAGCTGGCCTGAAGGGCCCCCAGGGGGCCCCCAAGCAGCCCCTCTCAATTTGGGTCTGGGGGTTTCGTTGGGCATGTATAACTGAGAGGTACCTGCAAGGTTGCAGTTCGCGGCCCGAGAAGCACTCTCCGGCCAACATGCCCAACTGCAGCAACAGCTCCCAAAGCGAAGGAGCCAGGACCCAAACACCTAGCTGGCCTAGAGGGTCCCCAGCGGGCTCCCAAGCAGCCCCTCTCCATTTGGGTCTGGGGGCTTTCGTTGGGCCGGGAACCTGGGAGATTCCTGCAAGGTTGCAGTTCGCGGCCCGAGAAGCACTCTCCGGCCAACATGCCCAACGACCAGCTACAGCTCTGAAACCGAAGAAGCCAGGACCCAAAGACCTATCTGGCCTGGAGGGCCCCCATGGGGCACCCAAGCAGCCCCTCTCCATTTGGGTCTGGGGGCTTTCGTTGGGCATGGAACCTGAGAGGTACCTGCAAGTTTGCAGTTGGCGGCCCGAGAAGCACTCTCCGGCCAACATGCCCAACATCCACCAACAGCTCCAAAACAGAAGGAACAAGGACTTAAAGAAATAGCTGGCCTGGAGGGTCCCCAGGTGGCCCGCAAGCAGCCCCTTTCAATTTGGGTCTGGGGGCTTTCGTTGGGCCGGGAACCTGGGAGGTACCTGCAAGGTTGCAGTTCGCGACCCGAGAAGCACTCTCCGGCCAACATGCCCAACTGCAGCAACAGCTCCCAAAGCGAAGGAGCCAGGACCCAAAGACCTAGCTGGCCTGAAGGGCCCCCAGGGGGCCCCCAAGCAGCCCCTCTCAATTTGGGTCTGGGGGCATTCGTTGGGCCGGGAACCTGGGAGATTCATGCAAGGTTGCAGTTCGTGGCCCGAGAAGCACTCTCCGGCCAACATGCCCAACTGCAGCAACAGCTCCCAAACTGAATGAGCCAGGACAGAAAGACCTAGCTGGCCTGAAGGGCCCCCAGGGGGCCCCCAAGCAGCCCCTCTCCATTTGGGTCTGGGGGCTTTAGTTGGGCCGGGAACCTGGGAGGTACCTGCAAGGTTGCAGTTCGCGGCCGGAGAGGCACTCTCCGGCCAACATGCCCAACTGCAGCAACAGCTCCCAAAGCGAAGGAGCCAGGACCCAAAGACCTAGCTGGCCTGAAGGGCCCCCAGGGGGCCCCCAAGCAGCCCCTCTCAATTTGGGTCTGGGGGCTTTCGTTGGGCCGGGAACCTGGGAGATTCCTGCAAGGTTGCAGTTCGCGGCCCGAGAAGCACTCTCCGGCCAACATGCCCAACGTCCACCAACAGCTCCAAAACAGAAGGAACCAGGACCCAAAGACCTAGCTGGCCTGAAGGGCCCCCAGGGGGCCCCCAAGCAGCCCCTCTCAATTTGGGTCTGGGGGCTTTCGTTGGGCCGGGAACCTGGGAGATACCTGCAAGGTTGCAGTTCGCGGCCCGAGAAGCACTCTCCGGCCAACATGCCCATCGTCCAGCAACAGCTCACAAACCGAAGGAGCCAGAACCCAAAGACCTAGCTGGCCTGAAGTGCCCCCATGGGGCCCCCAAGCAGCCCCTCTCAATTTGGGTCTGGGGGCTTTCGTTGGGCCGGGAACCTGGGAGATTCCTGCAAGGTTGCAGTTCGCGGCCCGAGAAGCACTCTCCGGCCAACATGCCCAACTGCAGCAACAGCTCCCAAAGCGAAGGAGCCAGGACCCAAAGACCTAGCTGGCCTGAAGGGCCCCCAGGGGGCCCCCAAGCAGCCCCTCTCCATTTGGGTCTGGGGGCTTTAGTTGGGCAGGGAACCTGGGAGGTACCTGCAAGGTTGCAGATCGCGGCCCGAGAAGCACTCTCCGGCCAACATGCCCAACTGCAGCAACAGCTCCCAAAGCGAAGGAGCCAGGACCCAAAGACCTAGCTGGCCTGAAGGGCCCACAGGGGGCCCCCAAGCAGCCCCTCTCAATTTGGGTCTGGGGGCTTTCGTTGGGGCGGGAACCTGGGAGATTCCTGCAAGGTTGCAGTTCGCGGCCCGAGAAGCACTCTCCGGCCAACATGCCCAACTGCAGCAACAGCTCCCAAACTGAATGAGCCAGGACAGAAAGACCTAGCTGGCCTGAAGGGCCCCCAGGGGGCCCCCAAGCAGCCCCTCTCCATTTGGGTCTGGGGGCTTTCGTTGGGCCGGGAACCTGGGAGATTCCTGCAAGGTTGCAGTTCGCGGCCCGAGAAGCACTCTCCGGCCAACATGCCGAACTGCAGCAACAGCTTCCAAAGTGAAGGAGCCAGAACCCAAAGACCTAGCTGGCCTGAAGAGCCCCCAGGGGGCCCCCAAGCAGCCCCTCTCAATTTGGGTCTGGGGGCTTTCGTTGGGCCGGGAACCTGGGAGATTCCTGCAAGGTTGCAGTTCGCGGCCCGAGAAGCACTCTCCGGCCAACATGCCCAATATCCAGCAACAGCTCCCAAAGCGAAGGAGCCAGGACCCAAAGACCTAGGTGGCCTGAAGGGCCCCCAGGGGGCCCCCAAGCAGCCCCTCTCCATTTGGGTCTGGGGGCTTTCGTTGGGCCGGGAACCGGGGAGATTCCTGCAAGGTTGCAGTTCGCGGCCCGAGAAGCACTCTCCGGCCAACATGCCCAACTGCAGCAACAGCTCCCAAACTGAATGAGCCAGGACAGAAAGACCTAGCTGGCCTGAAGGGCCCCCAGGGGGCCCCCAAGCAGCCCCTCTCAATTTGGGTCTGGGGGTTTCGTTGGGCATGTATAACTGAGAGGTACCTGCAAGGTTGCAGTTCGCGGCCCGAGAAGCACTCTCCGGCCAACATGCCCAACTGCAGCAACAGCTCCCAAAGCGAAGGAGCCAGGACCCAAACACCTAGCTGGCCTAGAGGGTCCCCAGCGGGCTCCCAAGCAGCCCCTCTCCATTTGGGTCTGGGGGCTTTCGTTGGGCCGGGAACCTGGGAGATTCCTGCAAGGTTGCAGTTCGCGGCCCGAGAAGCACTCTCCGGCCAACATGCCCAACGACCAGCTACAGCTCTGAAACCGAAGAAGCCAGGACCCAAAGACCTATCTGGCCTGGAGGGCCCCCATGGGGCACCCAAGCAGCCCCTCTCCATTTGGGTCTGGGGGCTTTCGTTGGGCATGGAACCTGAGAGGTACCTGCAAGTTTGCAGTTGGCGGCCCGAGAAGCACTCTCCGGCCAACATGCCCAACATCCACCAACAGCTCCAAAACAGAAGGAACAAGGACTTAAAGAAATAGCTGGCCTGGAGGGTCCCCAGGTGGCCCGCAAGCAGCCCCTTTCAATTTGGGTCTGGGGGCTTTCGTTGGGCCGGGAACCTGGGAGGTACCTGCAAGGTTGCAGTTCGCGGCCCGAGAAGCACTCTCCGGCCAACATGCCCAACTGCAGCAACAGCTCCCAAAGCGAAGGAGCCAGGACCCAAAGACCTAGCTGGCCTGAAGGGCCCCCAGGGGGCCCCCAAGCAGCCCCTCTCAATTTGGGTCTGGGGGCATTCGTTGGGCCGGGAACCTGGGAGATTCATGCAAGGTTGCAGTTCGTGGCCCGAGAAGCACTCTCCGGCCAACATGCCCAACTGCAGCAACAGCTCCCAAACTGAATGAGCCAGGACAGAAAGACCTAGCTGGCCTGAAGGGCCCCCAGGGGGCCCCCAAGCAGCCCCTCTCCATTTGGGTCTGGGGGCTTTAGTTGGGCCGGGAACCTGGGAGGTACCTGCAAGGTTGCAGTTCGCGGCCGGTAAGGCACTCTACGGCCAACATGCCCAACTGCAGCAACAGCTCCCAAAGCGAAGGAGCCAGGACCCAAAGACCTAGCTGGCCTGAAGGGCCCCCAGGGGGCCCCCAAGCAGCCCCTCTCAATTTGGGTCTGGGGGCTTTCGTTGGGCCGGGAACCTGGGAGATTCCTGCAAGGTTGCAGTTCGCGGCCCGAGAAGCACTCTCCGGCCAACATGCCCAACGTCCACCAACAGCTCCAAAACAGAAGGAACCAGGACCCAAAGACCTAGCTGGCCTGAAGGGCCCCCAGGGGGCCCCCAAGCAGCCCCTCTCAATTTGGGTCTGGGGGCTTTCGTTGGGCCGGGAACCTGGGAGGTACCTGCAAGGTTGCAGTTCGCGGCCCGAGAAGCACTCTCCGGCCAACATGCCCAACTGCAGCAACAGCTCCCAAACCGAAGGAGCCAGGACCCAAACACCTAGCTGGCCTGAAGGGCCCACAGGGGGCCCCCAAGCAGCCCCTCTCAATTTGGGTCTGGGGGCTTTCGTTGGGCCGGGAACCTGGGAGATTCCTGCAAGGTTGCAGTTCGCGGCCGGAGAAGCACTCTCCGGCCAACATGCCCAACTGCAGCAACAGCTCCCAAACTGAATGAGCCAGGACAGAAAGACCTAGCTGGCCTGAAGGGCCCCCAGGGGGCCCCCAAACAGCCCCTCTCCATTTGGGTCTGGGGGCTTTCGTTGGGCCGGGAACCTGGGAGGTACCTGCCAGGTTGCAGTTCGCGGCCCGAGAAGCACTCTCCGGCCAACATGCCCAACTGCAGCAACAGCTCCCAAAGCGAAGGAGCCAGGACCCAAAGACCTAGCTGGCCTGAAGGGCCCCCAGGGGGCCCCCAAGCAGCCCCTCTCCATTTGGGTCTGGGGGCTTTCGTTGGGCCAGAAACCTGGGAGATTCCTGCAAGGTTGCAGTTCGCGGCCCGAGAAGCACTCTCCGGCCAACATGCCCAACTGCAGCAACAGCTCCCAAAGCGAAGGAGCCAGGACCCAAAGACCTAGCTGGCCTGAAGGGCCCCCAGGGGGCCCCCAAGCAGCCCCTCTCCATTTGGGTCTGGGGGCTTTCGTTGGGCCGGGAACCTGGGAGATACCTGCAAGGATGCAGTTCGCGGCCCGAGAAGCACTCTCCGACCAACATGCCCAACTGCAGCAACAGCTCCCAAAGCGAAGGAGCCAGGACCCAAAGACCTAGCTGGCCTGAAGGGCCCACAGGGGGCCACCAAGCAGCCCCTCTCCATTTGGGTCTGGGGGCTTTCGTTGGGCATGTATACCTGAGAGGTACCTGCAAGGCTAGAGTTCGCGGCCCGAGAAGCACTCTCCGGCCAACATGCTCAACTGAAGCAACAGCTCCCAAAGCGAAGGAGCCAGGACCCAAAGACCTAGCTGGCCTGAAGGGCCCCCAGGGGGCCCCAAGCAGCCCCTCTCCATTTGGGTCTGGGGGCTTTCGTTGGGCATGGAACCTGAGAGTTACCTGCAAGTTTGCAGTTGGCGGCCCGAGAACCACTCTCCGGCCAACAAGCACAACTGCAGCAACAGCTCCCAAACTGAATGAGCCAGGACAGAAAGACCTAGCTGGCCTGAAGGGCCCCCAGGGGGCCCCCAAGCAGCCCCTCTCAATTTGGGTCTGGGAGCTTTCGTTGGGCCGGGAACCTGGGAGGTACCTGCAAGGTTGCAGTTCGCGGCCCGAGAAGCACTCTCCGGCCAACATGCCCATCGTCCAGCAACAGCTCCCAAACCGAAGGAGCCAGAACCCAAAGACCTAGCTGGCCTGAAGTGCCCCCATGGGGCCCCCAAGCAGCCCCTCTCAATTTGGGTCTGGGGGCTTTCGTTGGGCCGGGAACCTGGGAGATTCCTGCAAGGTTGCAGTTCGCGGCCCGAGAAGCACTCTCCGGCCAACATGCCCAACTGCAGCAACAGCTCCCAAAGCGAAGGAGCCAGGACCCAAAGACCTAGCTGGCCTGAAGGGCCCCCAGGGGGCCCCCAAGCAGCCCCTCTCCATTTGGGTCTGGGGGCTTTAGTTGGGCAGGGAACCTGGGAAGTACCTGCAAGGTTGCAGGTCGCGGCCCGAGAAGCACTCTCCGGCCAACATGCCCAACTGCAGCAACAGCTCCCAAAGCGAAGGAGCCAGGACCCAAAGACCTAGCTGGCCTGAAGGGCCCCCAGGGGGCCCCCAAGCAGCCCCTCTCCATTTGGGTCTGGGGGCTTTCGTTGGGGCGGGAACCTGGGAGATTCCTGCAAGGTTGCAGTTCGCGGCCCGAGAAGCACTCTCCGGCCAACATGCCCAACTGCAGCAACAGCTCCCAAACTGAATGAGCCAGGACAGAAAGACCTAGCTGGCCTGAAGGGCCCCCAGGGGGCCCCCAAGCAGCCCCTCTCCATTTGGGTCTGGGGGCTTTCGTTGGGCCGGGAACCTGGGAGATTCCTGCAAGGTTGCAGTTCGCGGCCCGAGAAGCACTCTCCGGCCAACATGCCCAACTGCAGCAACAGCTCCCAAAGTGAAGGAGCCAGAACCCAAAGACCTAGCTGGCCTGAAGAGCCCCCAGGGGGCCCCCAAGCAGCCCCTCTCCATTTGGGTCTGGGGGCTTTCGTTGGGCCGGGAACCTGGGAGATTCCTGCAAGGTTGCAGTTCGCGGCCCGAGAAGCACTCTCCGGCCAACATGCCCAACTGCAGCAACAGCTCCCAAACTGAATGAGCCAGGACAGAAAGACCTAGCTGGCCTGAAGGGCCCCCAGGGGGCCCCCAAGCAGCCCCTCTCCATTTGGGTCTGGGGGCTTTCGTTGGGCCGGGAACCTGGGAGATACCTGCAAGGATGCAGTTCGCGGCCCGAGAAGCACTCTCCGGCCAACATGCCCAACTGCAGCAACAGCTCCCAAAGCGAAGGAGCCAGGACCCAAAGACCTAGCTGGCCTGAAGGGCCCACAGGGGGCCACCAAGCAGCCCCTCTCCATTTGGGTCTGGGGGCTTTCGTTGGGCATGGAACCTGAGAGGTACCTGCAAGTTTGCAGTTGGCGGCCCGAGAGGCACACTCCGGCCAACATGCCCAACGTCCACCAACAGCTCCAAAACAGAAGGAACCAGGACCCAAAGAAATAGCTGGCCTGGAGGGGCCCCAGGGGGCCCCCAAGCAGCCCCTCTCCATTTGGGTCTGGGGGCTTTCGTTGGGCCGGGAACCTGGGAGGTACCTGCCCGGTTGCAGTTCGCGGCCCGAGAAGCACTCTCCGGCCAACATGCCAAACGTCCAGCGACTGCTCCCAAACCGAAGGAGCCAGGACCCAAAGACCTAGCTGGCCTGAAGGAGCCCCAGGGGGCCCCCAAGCAGCCCCTCTCAATTTGGGTCTGGGGGCTTTCGTTGGGCCGGGAACCTGGGAGGTATCTGCCAGGTTGCAGTTCGTGGCCCGAGAAGCACTCTCCGGCCAACATGCCAAACGTCCAGCGACTGCTCCCAAAGCGAAGGAGCCAGGACCCAAAGACCTAGCTGGCCTGAAAAGGCCCCAGGGGGCCCCCAAGCAGCCCCTCTCAATTTGGGTCTGGGGGCTTTCGTTGGGCCGGGAACCTGGGAGGTACCTGCCAGGTTGCAGTTCGTGGCCCGAGAAGCACTCTCGGGCCAACATGCCAAACGTCCAGCAACAGCTCCCAAAGCGAAGGAGCCAGGACCCAAAGACCTAGCTGGCCTCGATGGGGCCCCAGGGGGCCCCCAAGCAGCCCCTCTCAATTTGGGTCTGGGGGCTTTCGTTGGGCCGGGAACCTGGGAGGTGCCTGCAAGGTTGCAGTTGGCGGCCCGAGAAGCACTCTCCGGCCAACATGCCAAACGTCCAGCGACTGCTCCCAAAGCGAAGGAGCCAGGACCCAAAGACCTAGCTGGCCTGAAGGGGCCCCAGGGGGCCCCCAAGCAGACCCTCTCAATTTGGGTCTGGGGGCTTTCGTTGGGCCGGGAACCTGGGAGGTACCTGCCAGGTTGCAAGTCACAGCCCGAGAAGCACTCTCCGTCCAACATGCCCAAGGTCCAGCGACTGCTCCCAAACCGAAGGTGCCAGGACCCAAAGACCTAGCTGGCCTGAAGGGGCCCCAGGGGGCCCCCAAGCAGCCCCTCTCAATTTGGGTCTGGGGGCTTTCGTTGGGCCGGGAACCTGGGAGATTCCTGCAAGGTTGCAGTTCGCGGCCCGAGAAGCACTCTCCGGCCAACTTGCCCAACTGCAGCAACAGATCCAAACTGAATGAGCCAGGACAGAAAGACCTAGCTGGCCTGAAGGGCCCCCAGGGGGCCCCCAAACAGCCCCTCTCAATTTGGGTCTGGGGGCTTTCGTTGGGCCGGGAACCTGGGAGGTACCTGCAAGGTTGCAATCGCGGCCCGAGAAGCACTCTCCGGCCAACATGCCCAACTGCAGCAACAGCTCCCAAAGCGAAGGAGCCAGGACCCAAAGACCTAGCTGGCCTGAAGGGCCCCCAGGGGGCCCCCAAGCAGCCCCTCTCCATTTGGGTCTGGGGGCTTTCGTTGGGCCGGGAACCTGGGAGATTCATGCAAGGTTGCAGTTCGCGGCCCGAGAAGCACTCTCCGGCCAACATGCCCAACTGCAGCAACAGCTCCCAAAGCGAAGGAGCCAGGACCCAAAGACCTAGCTGGCCTGAAGGGCCCCCAGGGGGCCCCCAAGCAGCCCCTCTCCATTTGGGTCTGGGGGCTTTAGTTGGGCCGGGAACCTGGGAGGTACCTGCAAGGTTGCAGTTCGCGGCCGGAGAGGCACTCTCCGGCCAACATGCCCAACTGCAGCAACAGCTCCCAAAGCGAAGGAGCCAGGACCCAAAGACCTAGCTGGCCTGAAGGGACCCCAGGGGGCCCCCAAGCAGCCCCTCTCAATTTGGGTCTGGGGGCTTTCGTTGGGCCGGGAACCTGGGAGATTCCTGCAAGGTTGCAATTCGCGGCCCGAGAAGCACTCTAAGGCCAACATGCCCAACTGCAGCAACAGCTCCCAAACTGAATGAGCCAGGACAGAAAGACCTAGCTGGCCTGAAGGGCCCCCAGGGGGCCCCCAAGCAGCCCCTCTCCATTTGGGTCTGGGGGCTTTCGTTGGGCCGGGAACCTGGGAGATTCATGAAAGGTTGCAGGTCGCGGCCCGAGAAGCACTCTCCGGCCAACATGCCCAACTGCAGCAACAGCTCCCAAACCGAAGGAGCCAGGACCCAAAGACCTAGCTGGCCTGAAGGGCCCCCAGGGGGCCCCCAAGCAGCCCCTCTCCATTTGGGTCTGGGGGCTTTCGTTGGGCATGTATACCTGAGAGGTACCTGCAAGGTTAGAGTTCGCGGCCCGAGAAGCACTCTCCGGCCAACATGCCCAATATCCAGCAACAGCTCCCAAAGCGAAGGAGCCAGGACCCAAAGACCTAGGTGGCCTGAAGGGCCCCCAGGGGGCCCCCAAGCAGCCCCTCTCAATTTGGGTCTGGGGGCTTTCGTTGGGCCGGGAACCTGGGAGATTCCTGCAAGGTTGCAGTTCGCGGCCCGAGAAGCACTCTCCGGCCAACATGCCCAACTGCAGCAACAGCTCCCAAACTGAATGAGCCAGGACAGAAAGACCTAGCTGGCCTGAAGGGCCCCCAGGGGGCCCCCAAGCAGCCCCTCTCCATTTGGGTCTGGGGGCTTTCGTTGGGCCGGGAACCTGGGAGATACCTGCAAGGATGCAGTTCGCGGCCCGAGAAGCACTCTCCGGCCAACATGCCCAACTGCAGCAACAGCTCCCAAAGCGAAGGAGCCAGGACCCAAAGACCTAGCTGGCCTGAAGGGCCCCCAGGGGGCCCCCAAGCAGCCCCTCTCAATTTGGGTCTGGGGGCTTTCGTTGGGCCGGGAACCTGGGAGATTCCTGCAAGGTTGCAGTTCGCGGCCCGAGAAGCACTCTCCGGCCAACATGCCCAACGTCCACCAACAGCTCCAAAACAGAAGGAACCAGGACCCAAAGACCTAGGTGGCCTGAAGGGCCCCCAGGGGGCCCCCAAGCAGCCCCTCTCCATTTGGGTCTGGGGGCTTTCGTTGGGCCGGGAACCTGGGAGATACCTGCAAGGTTGCAATTCGCGGCCCGAGAAGCACTCTCCGGCCAACATGCCCAACTGCAGCAACAGCTCCCAAACCGAAGGAGCCAGGACCCAAAGACCTAGCTGGCCTGAAGGGCCCCCAGGGGGCCCCCAAGCAGCCCCTCTCAATTTGGGTCTGGGGGCTTTCGTTGGGCCGGGAACCTGGGAGATTCCTGCAAGGTTGCAGTTCGCGGCCCGAGAAGCACTCTCCGGCCAACATGCCCAACTGCAGCAACAGCTCCCAAAGCGAAGGAGCCAGGACCCAAAGACCTAGCTGGCCTGAAGGGCCCCCAGGGGGCCCCCAAGCAGCCCCTCTCCATTTGGGTCTGGGGGTTTTAATTGGGCCGGGAACCTGGGAGGTACCTGCAAGGTTGCCGTTCGCGGCCGGAGAGGCACTCTCCGGCCAAGATGCCCAACTGCAGCAACAGCTCCCAAAGCGAAGGAGCCAGGACCCAAAGACCTAGCTGGCCTGAAGGGCCCCCAGGGGGCCCCCAAGCAGCCCCTCTCAATTTGGGTCTGGGGGCTTTTGTTGGGCCGGGAACCTGGGAGATTCCTGCAAGGTTGCAGTTCGCGGCCCGAGAAGCACTCTCCGGCCAACATGCCCAACTGCAGCAACAGCTCCCAAACTGAATGAGCCAGGACAGAAAGACCTAGCTGGCCTGAAGGGCCCCCAGGGGGCCCCCAAGCAGCCCCTCTCAATTTGGGTCTGGGGGCTTTCGTTGGGCCGGGAACCTGGGAGATTCCTGCAAGGTTGCAGTTCGCGGCCCGAGAAGCACTCTCCGGCCAACATGCCCAACTGCAGCAACAGCTCCCAAAGCAAAGGAGCCAGGACCCAAAGACCTAGCTGGCCTGAAGGGCCCCCAGGGGGCCCCCAAGCAGCCCCTCTCCATTTGGGTCTGGGGGCTTTCGTTGGGCCGGGAACCTGGGAGATTCCTGCAAGGTTGCAGTTCGCGGCCCGAGAAGCACTCTCCGGCCAACATGCCCAACTGCAGCAACAGCTCCCAAAGCGAAGGAGCCAGGACCCAAAGACCTAGCTGGCCTGAAGGGCCCCCAGGGGGCCCCCAAGCAGCCCCTCTCCATTTGGGTCTGGGGGCTTTCGTTGGGCATGGAACCTGAGAGGTACCTGCAAGTTTGCAGTTGGCGGCCCGAGAACCACTCTCCTGCCAACAAGCCCAACTGCAGCAACAGCTCCCAAACTGAATGAGCCAGGACAGAAAGACCTAGGTGGCCTGAAGGGCCCCCAGGGGGCCCCCAAGCAGCCCCTCTCAATTTGGGTCTGGGAGCTTTCGTTGGGCCGGGAACCTGGGAGGTACCTGCAAGGTTGCAGTTCGCGGCCCGAGAAGCACTCTCCGGCCAACATGCCCATCGTCCAGCAACAGCTCCCAAACCGAAGGAGCCAGGACCCAAAGACCTAGGTGGCCTGAAGTGCCCCCATGGGGCCCCTAAGCTGCCCCTCTCAATTTGGGTCTGGGGGCTTTCGTTGGGCCGGGAACCTGGGAGATTCCTGCAAGGTTGCAGTTCGCGGCCCGAGAAGCACTCTCCGGCCAACATGCCCAACTGCAGCAACAGCTCCCAAAGCGAAGGAGCCAGGACCCAAAGACCTAGCTGGCCTGAAGGGCCCCCAGGGGGCCCCCAAGCAGCCTCTCTCCATTTGGGTCTGGGGGCTTTCGTTGGGCCGGGAACCTGGGAGATACCTGCAAGGTTGCAGTTCGCGGCCGGAGAGGCACTCTCCGGCCAACATGCCCAACTGCAGCAACAGCTCCCAAACCGAAGGAGCCAGGACCCAAAGACCTAGCTGGCCTGAAGGGCCCCCAGGGGGCCCCCAAGCAGCCCCTCTCCATTTGGGTCTGGGGGCTTTCGTTGGGCGGGAACCTGGGAGATTCCTGCAAGGTTGCAGTTCGCGGCCCGAGAAGCACTCTCCGGCCAACATGCCCAACTGCAGCAACAGCTCCCAAACCGAAGGAGCCAGGACCCAAAGACCTAGCTGGCCTGAAGGGCCCACAGGGGGCCACCAAGCAGCCCCTCTCCATTTGGGTCTGGGGGCTTTCGTTGGGCATGTATACCTGAGAGGTACCTGCAAGTTTAGAGTTCGTGGCCCGAGAAGCACTCTCCGGCCAACATGCCCAACTGCAGCAACAGCTCCCAAAGCGAAGGAGCCAGGACCCAAAGACCTAGCTGGCCTGAAGGGCCCATAGGGGGCCCCCAAGCAGCCCCTCTCCATTTGGGTCTGGGGGCTTTAGTTGGGCCGGGAACCTGGGAGGTACCTGCAAGGTTGCAGGTCGCGGCCCGAGAAGCACTCTCCGGCCAACATGCCCAACTGCAGCAACAGCTCCCAAAGCAAAGGAGCCAGGACCCAAAGACCTAGCTGGCCTGAAGGGCCCCCAGGGGGCCCCCAAGCAGCCCCTCTCCATTTGGGTCTGGGAGCTTTCGTTGGGGCGGGAACCTGGGAGATTCCTGCAAGGTTGCAGTTCGCGGCCCGAGAAGCACTCTCCGGCCAACATGCCCAACTGCAGCAACAGCTCCCAAACTGAATGAGCCAGGACAGAAAGACCTAGCTGGCCTGAAGGGCCCCCAGGGGGCCCCCAAGCAGCCTCTCTCAATTTGGGTCTGGGGGCTTTCGTTGGGCCGGGAACCTGGGAGATTCCTGCAAGGATGCAGTTCGCGGCCCGAGAAGCACTCTCCGGCCAACATGCCCAACTGCAGCAACAGCTCCCAAACCGAAGGAGCCAGGACCCAAAGACCTAGCTGGCCTGAAGGGCCCCCAGGGGGCCCCCAAGCAGCCCCTCTCCATTTGGGTCTGGGGGCTTTCGTTGTGCCGGGAACCTGGGAGGTACCTGCAAGGTTGCAGTTCGCGGCCCGAGAAGCACTCTCCGGACAACATGCCCAATATCCAGCAACAGCTCCCAAAGCGAAGGGGCCAGGACCCAAAGACCTAGGTGGCCTGAAGGGCCCCCATGGGGCCCCAAGCAGCCCCTCTCCATTTGGGTCTGGGGGCTTTCGTTGGGCCGGTAACCTGGGAGATTCCTGCAAGGTTGCAGGTCGCGGCCCGAGAAGCACTCTCCGGCCAACATGCCCAATATCCAGCAACAGCTCCCAAAGCGAAGGGGCCAGGACCCAAAGACCTAGGTGGCCTGAAGGGCCCCCAGGGGGACCCAAGCAGCCCCTCTCCATTTGGGTCTGGGGGCTTTCGTTGGGCCGGTAACCTGGGAGATTCCTGCAAGGTTGCAGTTTGCGGCCCGAGAAGCACTCTCCGGCCAACATGCCCAACTGCAGCAACAGCTCCCAAAGCGAAGGAGCCAGGACAGAAAGACCTAGCTGGCCTGAAGGGCCCCCAGGGGGCCCCCAAGCAGCCCCTCTCCATTTGGGTCTGGGGGCTTTCGTTGTGCCGGGAACCTGGGAGGTACCTGCAAGGTTGCAGGTCGCGGCCGGAGAGGCACTCTCCGGCCAACATGCCCAACTGCAGCAACAGCTCCCAAAGCGAAGGAGCCAGGACCCAAAGACCTAGCTGGCCTGAAGGGCCCCCAGGGGGCCCCCAAGCAGTCCCTCTCCATTTGGGTCTGGGGGCTTTCGTTGGGCCGGGAACCTGGGAGATTCCTGCAAGGTTGCAGTTCGCGGCCCGAGAAGCACTCTCCGGCCAACATGCCCAACTGCAGCAACAGCTCCCAAACTGAATGAGCCAGGACAGAAAGACCTAGCTGGCCTGAAGGGCCCCCAGGGGGCCTACAAGCAGCCCCTCTCCATTTGGGTCTGGGGGCTTTCATTGGGCCGGGAACCTGGGAGGTACCTGCAAGGATGCAGTTCGCGGCCCGAGAAGCACTCTCCGGCCAACATGCCCAACTGCAGCAACAGCTCCCAAAGCGAAGGAGCCAGGACCCAAAGACCTAGCTGGCCTGAAGGGCCCCCAGGGGGCCCCCAAGCAGCCCCTCTCCATTTGGGTCTGGGGGCTTTAGTTGGGCCGGGAACCTGGGAGGTACCTGCAAGGTTGCAGTTCGCGGCCCGAGAAGCACTCTCCGGCCAACATGCCCAACTGCAACAACAGCTCCCAAAGCGAAGGAGCCAGGACCCAAAGACCTAGGTGGCCTGAAGGGCCCCTAGGGGGCCCCCAAGCAGCCCCTCTCCATTTGGGTCTGGGGGCTTTCGTTGGGGCGGGAACCTGGGAGATTCCTGCAAGGTTGCAGGTCGCGGCCCGAGAAGCACTCTCCGGCCAACATGCCCAATATCCAGCAACAGCTCCCAAAGCGAAGGGGCCAGGACCCAAAGACCTAGCTGGCCTGAAGGGCCCCCAGGGGGACCCAAGCAGCCCCTCTCCATTTGGGTCTGGGGGCTTTCGTTGGGCCGGTAACCTGGGAGATTCCTGCAAGGTTGCAGTTTGCGGCCCGAGAAGCACTCTCCGGCCAACATGCCCAACTGCAGCAACAGCTCCCAAACTGAATGAGCCAGGACAGAAAGACCTAGCTGGCCTGAAGGGCCCCCAGGGGGCCCCCAAGCAGCCCCTCTCCATTTGGGTCTGGGGGCTTTCGTTGGGCCGGGAACCTGGGAGATACCTGCAAGGATGCAGATCGCGGCCCGAGAAGCACTCTCCGGCCAACATGCCCAACTGCAGCAACAGCTCCCAAACCGAAGGAGCCAGGACCCAAAGACCTAGCTGGCCTGAAGGGCCCCCAGGGGGCCCCCAAGCAGCCCCTCTCCATTTGGGTCTGGGGGCTTTCGTTGGGCCGGGAACCTGGGAGGTACCTGCAAGGTTGCAGGTCGCGGCCCGAGAAGCACTCTCCGGCCAACATGCCCAACTGCAGCAACAGCTCCCAAAGCGAAGGAGCCAGGACCCAAAGACCTAGCTGGCCTGAAGGGCCCCCAGGGGGCCCCCAAGCAGCCCCTCTCCATTTGGGTCTGGGGGCTTTCGTTGGGCCGGGAACCTGGGAGATTCCTGCAAGGTTGCAGTTCGCGGCCCGAGAAGCACTCTCCGGCCAACATGCCCAACTGCAGCAACAGCTCCCAAAGCGAAGGAGCCAGGACCCAAAGACCTAGCTGGCCTGAAGGGCCCCCAGGGGGCCCCCAAGCAGCCCCTCTCCATTTGGGTCTGGGGGCTTTCGTTGGGCCGGGAACCTGGGAGATTCCTGCAAGGTTGCAGTTCGCGGCCCGAGAAGCACTCTCCGGCCAACATGCCCAACTGCAGCAACAGCTCCCAAACTGAATGAGCCAGGACAGAAAGACCTAGCTGGCCTGAAGGGCCCCCAGGGGGCCCCCAAGCAGCCCCTCTCAATTTGGGTCTGGGAGCTTTCGTTGGGCCGGGAACCTGGGAGGTACCTGCAAGGTTGCAGTTTGCGGCCCGAGAAGCACTCTCCGGCCAACATGCCCATCGTCCAGCAACAGCTCCCAAACCGAAGGAGCCAGAACCCAAAGACCTAGCTGGCCTGAAGGGCCCCCAGGGGGCCCCCAAGCAGCCCCTCTCAATTTGGGTCTGGGGGCTTTCGTTGGGCCGGGAACCTGGGAGGTACCTGCAAGGTTGCAGTTCGCGGCCCGAGAAGCACTCTCCGGCCAACATGCCCAACTGCAGCAACAGCTCCCAAAGCGAAGGAGCCAGGACAGAAAGACCTAGCTGGCCTGAAGGGCCCCCAGGGGGCCCCCAAGCAGCCCCTCTCCATTTGGGTCTGGGGGCTTTCGTTGGGCCGGGAACCTGGGAGATTCCTGCAAGGTTGCAGTTCGCGGCCCGAGAAGCACTCTCCGGCCAACATGCCCAACTGCAGCAACAGCTCCCAAACTGAATGAGCCAGGACAGAAAGACCTAGCTGGCCTGAAGGGCCCCCAGGGGGCCCCCAAGCAGCCCCTCTCAATTTGGGTCTGGGAGCTTTCGTTGGGCCGGGAACCTGGGAGGTACCTGCAAGGTTGCAGTTTGCGGCCCGAGAAGCACTCTCCGGCCAACATGCCCATCGTCCAGCAACAGCTCCCAAACCGAAGGAGCCAGAACCCAAAGACCTAGCTGGCCTGAAGGGCCCCCAGGGGGCCCCCAAGCAGCCCCTCTCAATTTGGGTCTGGGGGCTTTCATTGGGCCGGGAACCTGGGAGATTCCTGCAAGGTTGCAGTTCGCGGCCCGAGAAGCACTCTCCGGCCAACATGCCCAACTGCAGCAACAGCTCCCAAAGCGAAGGAGCCAGGACAGAAAGACCTAGCTGGCCTGAAGGGCCCCCAGGGGGCCCCCAAGCAGCCCCTCTCCATTTGGGTCTGGGGGCTTTCGTTGTGCCGGGAACCTGGGAGGTACCTGCAAGGTTGCAGGTCGCGGCCGGAGAGGCACTCTCCGGCCAACATGCCCAACTGCAGCAACAGCTCCCAAAGCGAAGGAGCCAGGACCCAAAGACCTAGCTGGCCTGAAGGGCCCCCAGGGGGCCCCCAAGCAGTCCCTCTCCATTTGGGTCTGGGGGCTTTCGTTGGGCGGGAACCTGGGAGATTCCTGCAAGGTTGCAGTTCGCGGCCCGAGAAGCACTCTCCGGCCAACATGCCCAACTGCAGCAACAGCTCCCAAACTGAATGAGCCAGGACAGAAAGACCTAGCTGGCCTGAAGGGCCCCCAGGGGGCCTACAAGCAGCCCCTCTCCATTTGGGTCTGGGGGCTTTCATTGGGCCGGGAACCTGGGAGGTACCTGCAAGGATGCAGTTCGCGGCCCGAGAAGCACTCTCCGGCCAACATGCCCAACTGCAGCAACAGCTCCCAAAGCGAAGGAGCCAGGACCCAAAGACCTAGCTGGCCTGAAGGGCCCCCAGGGGGCCCCCAAGCAGCCCCTCTCCATTTGGGTCTGGGGGCTTTAGTTGGGCCGGGAACCTGGGAGGTACCTGCAAGGTTGCAGTTCGCGGCCCGAGAAGCACTCTCCGGCCAACATGCCCAACTGCAACAACAGCTCCCAAAGCGAAGGAGCCAGGACCCAAAGACCTAGGTGGCCTGAAGGGCCCCTAGGGGGCCCCCAAGCAGCCCCTCTCCATTTGGGTCTGGGGGCTTTCGTTGGGGCGGGAACCTGGGAGATTCCTGCAAGGTTGCAGTTCGCGGCCCGAGAAGCACTCTCCGGCCAACATGCCCAACTGCAGCAACAGCTCCCAAACTGAATGAGCCAGGACAGAAAGACCTAGCTGGCCTGAAGGGCCCCCAGGGGGCCCCCAAGCAGCCCCTCTCCATTTGGGTCTGGGGGCTTTCGTTGGGCCGGGAACCTGGGAGGTACCTGCAAGGTTGCAGGTCGCGGCCCGAGAAGCACTCTCCGGCCAACATGCCCAATATCCAGCAACAGCTCCCAAAGCGAAGGGGCCAGGACCCAAAGACCTAGCTGGCCTGAAGGGCCCCCAGGGGGACCCAAGCAGCCCCTCTCCATTTGGGTCTGGGGGCTTTCGTTGGGCCGGTAACCTGGGAGATTCCTGCAAGGTTGCAGTTTGCGGCCCGAGAAGCACTCTCCGGCCAACATGCCCAACTGCAGCAACAGCTCCCAAACTGAATGAGCCAGGACAGAAAGACCTAGCTGGCCTGAAGGGCCCCCAGGGGGCCCCCAAGCAGCCCCTCTCCATTTGGGTCTGGGGGCTTTCGTTGGGCCGGGAACCTGGGAGATACCTGCAAGGATGCAGATCGCGGCCCGAGAAGCACTCTCCGGCCAAAATGCCCAACTGCAGCAACAGCTCCCAAAGCGAAGGAGCCAGGACCCAAAGACCTAGCTGGCCTGAAGGGCCCCCAGGGGGCCACCAAGCTGCCCCTTTCAATTTGGGTCTGGGGGCTTTCGTTGGGCCGGGAACCTGGGAGGTACCTGCAAGGTTGCAGTTCGCGGCCCGAGAAGCACTCTCCGGCCAACATGCTCAACTGCAGCAACAGCTCCCAAACCGAAGTAGCCAGGACCCAAAGACGTAGTTGGCCTGAAGGGACCCCAGGGGGCCCCAAAACAGCCCCTCTCAATTTGGGTCTGGGGGCTTTCGTTGGGCCGGGAACCTGGGAGGTACCTGCAAGGATGCAGTTCGCGGCCCGAGAAGCACTCTCCGGCCAACATGCCCAACTGCAGCAACAGCTCCCAAAGCGAAGGAGCCAGGACCCAAAGACCTAGCTGGCCTGAAGGGCCCCCAGGGGGCCCCCAAGCAGCCCCTCTCAATTTGGGTCTGGGGGCTTTCGTTGGGCCGGGAACCTGGGAGATTCCTGCAAGGTTGCAGTTCGCAGCCCGAGAAGCACTCTCCGGCCAACATGCCCAACTGCAGCAACAGCTCCCAAACTGAATGAGCCAGGACAGAAAGACCTAGCTGGCCTGAAGGGCCCCCAGGGGGCCCCCAAGCAGCCCCTCTCCATTTGGGTCTGGGGGCTTTCGTTGGGCCGGGAACCTGTGAGATTCCTGCCAGGTTGCAGTTCGCGGCCCGAGAAGCACTCTCCGGCCAACATGCCCAACTGCAGCAACAGCTCCCAAACCGAAGGAGCCAGGACCCAAAGACCTAGCTGGCCTGAAGGGCCCCCAGGGGGCCCCCAAGCAGCCCCTCTCCATTTGGGTCTGGGGGCTTTCGTTGGGCCGGGAACCTGGGAGGTACCTGCAAGGTTGCAGGTCGCGGCCCGAGAAGCACTCTCCGGCCAACATGCCCAACTGCAGCAACAGCTCCCAAAGCGAAGGAGCCAGGACCCAAAGACCTAGCTGGCCTGAAGGGCCCCCAGGGGGCCCCCAAGCAGCCCCTCTCCATTTGGGTCTGGGGGCTTTCGTTGGGCCGGGAACCTGGGAGATTCCTGCAAGGTTGCAGTTCGCGGCCCGAGAAGCACTCTCCGGCCAACATGCCCAACTGCAGCAACAGCTCCCAAACTGAATGAGCCAGGACAGAAAGACCTAGCTGGCCTGAAGGGCCCCCAGGGGGCCCACAGGCAGCCCCTCTCCATTTGGGTCTGGGGGCTTTCGTTGGGCCGGGAACCTGGGAGATTCCTGCAAGGTTGCAGTTCGCGGCCCGAGAAGCACTCTCCGGCCAACATGCCCAATATCCAGCAACAGCTCCCAAAGCGAAGGGGCCAGGACGCAAAGACCTAGATGGCCTGAAGGGCCCCCAGTGGGCCCCAAGCAGCCCCTCTCCATTTGGGTCTGGGGGTTTTCGTTGGGCATGGAACCTGAGAGGTACCTGCAAGTTTGCAGTTGGCGGCCCGAGAAGCACTCTCCGGCCAACAAGCCCAACTGCAGCAACAGCTCCCAAACTGAATGAGCCAGGACCCAAAGACCTAGCTGGCCTGAAGGGCCCCCAGGGGGCCCCCAAGCAGCCCCTCTCAATTTGGGTCTGGGAGCTTTCGTTGGGCCGGGAACCTGGGAGGTACCTGCAAGGTTGCAGTTCGCGGCCCGAGAAGCACTCTCCGGCCAACATGCCCATCGTCCAGCAACAGCTCCCAAAGCGAAGGAGCCAGAACCCAAAGACCTAGCTGGCCTGAAGGGCCCCCATGGGGCCCCCAAGCAGCCCCTCTCCATTTGGGTCTGGGGGCTTTCGTTGGGCCGGGAACCTGGGAGATTCCTGCAAGGTTGCAGTTCGCGGCCCGAGAAGCACTCTCCGGCCAACATGCCCAACTGCAGCAACAGCTCCCAAAGCGAAGGAGCCAGGACAGAAAGACCTAGCTGGCCTGAAGGGCCCCCAGGGGGCCCCCAAGCAGCCCCTCTCCATTTGGGTCTGGGGGCTTTCGTTGGGCCGGGAACCTGGGAGATTCCTGCAAGGTTGCAGTTCGCGGCCGGAGAGGCACTCTCCGGCCAACATGCCCAACTGCAGCAACAGCTCCCAAAGCGAAGGAGCCAGGACCCAAAGACCTAGCTGGCCTGAAGGGCCCCCAGGGGGCCCCCAAGCAGCCCCTCTCCATTTGGGTCTGGGGGCTTTCGTTGGGCGGGAACCTGGGAGATTCCTGCAAGGTTGCAGTTCGCGGCCCGAGAAGCACTCTCCGGCCAACATGCCCAACTGCAGCAACAGCTCCCAAACTGAATGAGCCAGGACAGAAAGACCTAGCTGGCCTGAAGGGCCCCCAGGGGGCCCCCAGGCAGCCCCTCTCAATTTGGGTCTGTGGGCTTTCGTTGGGCCGGGAACCTGGGAGATTCCTGCAAGGTTGCAGTTCGCGGCCCGAGAAGCACTCTCCGGCCAACATGCCCAACTGCAGCAACAGCTCCCAAAGCGAAGGAGCCAGGACCCAAAGACCTAGCTGGCCTGAAGGGCCCCCAGGGGGCCCCCAAGCAGCCCCTCTCCATTTGGGTCTGGGGGCTTTCGTTGGGCATGGAACCTGAGAGGTACCTGCAAGTTTGCAGTTGGCGGCCCGAGAGGCACTCTCCGGCCAACATGCCCAACGTCCACCAACAGCTCCAAAACAGAAGGAACCAGGACCCAAAGAAATAGCTGGCCTGGAGGGTCCCCAGGTGGCCCGCAAGCTGCCCCTTTCAATTTGGGTCTGGGGGCTTTCGTTGGGCCGGGAACCTGGGAGGTACCTGCAAGGTTGCAGTTCGCGGCCCGAGAAGCACTCTCCGGCCAACATGCCCAACTGCAGCAACAGCTCCCAAACCGAAGTAGCCAGGACCCAAAGACGTAGTTGGCCTGAAGGGACCCCAGGGGGCCCCCAAACAGCCCCTCTCCATTTGGGTCTGGGGGCTTTCGTTGGGCCGGGAACCTGGGAGGTACCTGCAAGGATGCAGTTCGCGGCCCGAGAAGCACTCTCCGGCCAACATGCCCAACTGCAGCAACAGCTCCCAAACTGAATGAGCCAGGACAGAAAGACCTAGCTGGCCTGAAGGGCCCCCAGGGGGCCCCCAAGCAGCCCCTCTCAATTTGGGTCTGGGGGCTTTCGTTGGGCCGGGAACCTGGGAGATACCTGCAAGGATGCAGTTCGCGGCCCGAGAAGCACTCTCCGGCCAACATGCCCAACTGCAGCAACAGCTCCCAAAGCGAAGGAGCCAGGACCCAAAGACCTAGCTGGCCTGAAGGGCCCCCAGGGGGCCACCAAGCAGCCCCTCTCCATTTGGGTCTGTGGGCTTTCGTTGGGCATGGAACCTGAGAGGTACCTGCAAGTTTGCAGTTGGCGGCCCGAGAGGCACTCTCCGGCCAACATGCCCAACGTCCACCAACAGCTCCAAAACAGAAGGAACCAGGACCCAAAGAAATAGCTGGCCTGGAGGGTCCCCAGGTGGCCCGCAAGCTGCCCCTTTCAATTTGGGTCTGGGGGCTTTCGTTGGGCCGGGAACCTGGGAGGTACCTGCAAGGATGCAGTTCGCGGCCCGAGAAGCACTCTCCGGCCAACATGCCCAACTGCAGCAACAGCTCCCAAAGCGAAGGAGCCAGGACCCAAAGACCTAGCTGGCCTGAAGGGCCCCCAGGGGGCCCCCAAGCAGCCCCTCTCCATTTGGGTCTGGGGGCTTTCGTTGGGCCGGGAACCTGGGAGGTACCTGCAAGGTTGCAGGTCGCGGCCCGAGAAGCACTCTCCGGCCAACATGCCCAATATCCAGCAACAGCTCCCAAAGCGAAGGGGCCAGGACCCAAAGACCTAGCTGGCCTGAAGGGCCCCCAGGGGGACCCAAGCAGTCCCTCTCCATTTGGGTCTGGGGGCTTTCGTTGGGCCGGTAACCTGGGAGATTCCTGCAAGGTTGCAGTTTGCGGCCCGAGAAGCACTCTCCGGCCAACATGCCCAACTGCAGCAACAGCTCCCAAACTGAATGAGCCAGGACAGAAAGACCTAGCTGGCCTGAAGGGCCCCCAGGGGGCCCCCAAGCAGCCCCTCTCCATTTGGGTCTGGGGGCTTTCGTTGGGCCGGGAACCTGGGAGATACCTGCAAGGATGCAGATCGCGGCCCGAGAAGCACTCTCCGGCCAACATGCCCAACTGCAGCAACAGCTCCCAAAGCGAAGGAGCCAGGACCCAAAGACCTAGCTGGCCTGAAGGGCCCCCAGGGGGCCACCAAGCTGCCCCTTTCAATTTGGGTCTGGGGGCTTTCGTTGGGCCGGGAACCTGGGAGGTACCTGCAAGGTTGCAGTTCGCGGCCCGAGAAGCACTCTCCGGCCAACATGCTCAACTGCAGCAACAGCTCCCAAACCGAAGTAGCCAGGACCCAAAGACGTAGTTGGCCTGAAGGGACCCCAGGGGGCCCCAAAACAGCCCCTCTCAATTTGGGTCTGGGGGCTTTCGTTGGGCCGGGAACCTGGGAGGTACCTGCAAGGATGCAGTTCGCGGCCCGAGAAGCACTCTCCGGCCAACATGCCCAACTGCAGCAACAGCTCCCAAAGCGAAGGAGCCAGGACCCAAAGACCTAGCTGGCCTGAAGGGCCCCCAGGGGGCCCCCAAGCAGCCCCTCTCCATTTGGGTCTGGGGGCTTTCGTTGGGCCGGGAACCTGGGAGATTCCTGCAAGGTTGCAGTTCGCAGCCCGAGAAGCACTCTCCGGCCAACATGCCCAACTGCAGCAACAGCTCCCAAACTGAATGAGCCAGGACAGAAAGACCTAGCTGGCCTGAAGGGCCCCCAGGGGGCCCCCAAGCAGCCCCTCTCCATTTGGGTCTGGGGGCTTTCGTTGGGCCGGGAACCTGTGAGATTCCTGCCAGGTTGCAGTTCGCGGCCCGAGAAGCACTCTCCGGCCAACATGCCCAACTGCAGCAACAGCTCCCAAACCGAAGGAGCCAGGACCCAAAGACCTAGCTGGCCTGAAGGGCCCCCAGGGGGCCCCCAAGCAGCCCCTCTCCATTTGGGTCTGGGGGCTTTCGTTGGGCCGGGAACCTGGGAGGTACCTGCAAGGTTGCAGGTCGCGGCCCGAGAAGCACTCTCCGGCCAACATGCCCAACTGCAGCAACAGCTCCCAAAGCGAAGGAGCCAGGACCCAAAGACCTAGCTGGCCTGAAGGGCCCCCAGGGGGCCCCCAAGCAGCCCCTCTCCATTTGGGTCTGGGGGCTTTCGTTGGGCCGGGAACCTGGGAGATTCCTGCAAGGTTGCAGTTCGCGGCCCGAGAAGCACTCTCCGGCCAACATGCCCAACTGCAGCAACAGCTCCCAAACTGAATGAGCCAGGACAGAAAGACCTAGCTGGCCTGAAGGGCCCCCAGGGGGCCCACAGGCAGCCCCTCTCCATTTGGGTCTGGGGGCTTTCGTTGGGCCGGGAACCTGGGAGATTCCTGCAAGGTTGCAGTTCGCGGCCCGAGAAGCACTCTCCGGCCAACATGCCCAATATCCAGCAACAGCTCCCAAAGCGAAGGGGCCAGGACGCAAAGACCTAGATGGCCTGAAGGGCCCCCAGTGGGCCCCAAGCAGCCCCTCTCCATTTGGGTCTGGGGGTTTTCGTTGGGCATGGAACCTGAGAGGTACCTGCAAGTTTGCAGTTGGCGGCCCGAGAAGCACTCTCCGGCCAACAAGCCCAACTGCAGCAACAGCTCCCAAACTGAATGAGCCAGGACCCAAAGACCTAGCTGGCCTGAAGGGCCCCCAGGGGGCCCCCAAGCAGCCCCTCTCAATTTGGGTCTGGGAGCTTTCGTTGGGCCGGGAACCTGGGAGGTACCTGCAAGGTTGCAGTTCGCGGCCCGAGAAGCACTCTCCGGCCAACATGCCCATCGTCCAGCAACAGCTCCCAAAGCGAAGGAGCCAGAACCCAAAGACCTAGCTGGCCTGAAGGGCCCCCATGGGGCCCCCAAGCAGCCCCTCTCAATTTGGGTCTGGGGGCTTTCGTTGGGCCGGGAACCTGGGAGATTCCTGCAAGGTTGCAGTTCGCGGCCCGAGAAGCACTCTCCGGCCAACATGCCCAACTGCAGCAACAGCTCCCAAAGCGAAGGAGCCAGGACCCAAAGACCTAGCTGGCCTGAAGGGCCCCCAGGGGGCCCCCAAGCAGCCCCTCTCCATTTGGGTCTGGGGGCTTTCGTTGGGCCGGGAACCTGGGAGATTCCTGCAAGGTTGCAGTTCGCGGCCGGAGAGGCACTCTCCGGCCAACATGCCCAACTGCAGCAACAGCTCCCAAAGCGAAGGAGCCAGGACCCAAAGACCTAGCTGGCCTGAAGGGCCCCCAGGGGGCCCCCAAGCAGCCCCTCTCCATTTGGGTCTGGGGGCTTTCGTTGGGCGGGAACCTGGGAGATTCCTGCAAGGTTGCAGTTCGCGGCCCGAGAAGCACTCTCCGGCCAACATGCCCAACTGCAGCAACAGCTCCCAAACTGAATGAGCCAGGACAGAAAGACCTAGCTGGCCTGAAGGGCCCCCAGGGGGCCCCCAGGCAGCCCCTCTCAATTTGGGTCTGTGGGCTTTCGTTGGGCCGGGAACCTGGGAGATACCTGCAAGGATGCAGTTCGCGGCCCGAGAAGCACTCTCCGGCCAACATGCCCAACTGCAGCAACAGCTCCCAAAGCGAAGGAGCCAGGACCCAAAGACCTAGCTGGCCTGAAGGGCCCCCAGGGGGCCACCAAGCAGCCCCTCTCCATTTGGGTCTGTGGGCTTTCGTTGGGCATGGAACCTGAGAGGTACCTGCAAGTTTGCAGTTGGCGGCCCGAGAGGCACTCTCCGGCCAACATGCCCAACGTCCACCAACAGCTCCAAAACAGAAGGAACCAGGACCCAAAGAAATAGCTGGCCTGGAGGGTCCCCAGGTGGCCCGCAAGCTGCCCCTTTCAATTTGGGTCTGGGGGCTTTCGTTGGGCCGGGAACCTGGGAGGTACCTGCAAGGTTGCAGTTCGCGGCCCGAGAAGCACTCTCCGGCCAACATGCTCAACTGCAGCAACAGCTCCCAAACCGAAGTAGCCAGGACCCAAAGACGTAGTTGGCTTGAAGGGACCCCAGGGGGCCCCAAAACAGCCCCTCTCAATTTGGGTCTGGGGGCTTTCGTTGGGCCGGGAACCTGGGAGGTACCTGCAAGGATGCAGTTCGCGGCCCGAGAAGCACTCTCCGGCCAACATGCCCAACTGCAGCAACAGCTCCCAAAGCGAAGGAGCCAGGACCCAAAGACCTAGCTGGCCTGAAGGGCCCCCAGGGGGCCCCCAAGCAGCCCCTCTCAATTTGGGTCTGGGGGCTTTCGTTGGGCCGGGAACCTGGGAGATTCCTGCAAGGTTGCAGTTCGCGGCCCGAGAAGCACTCTCCGGCCAACATGCCCAACTGCAGCAACAGCTCCCAAACTGAATGAGCCAGGACAGAAAGACCTAGCTGGCCTGAAGGGCCCCCAGGGGGCCCCCAAGCAGCCCCTCTCCATTTGGGTCTGGGGGCTTTCGTTGGGCCGGGAACCTGTGAGATTCCTGCCAGGTTGCAGTTCGCGGCCCGAGAAGCACTCTCCGGCCAACATGCCCAACTGCAGCAACAGCTCCCAAACCGAAGGAGCCAGGACCCAAAGACCTAGCTGGCCTGAAGGGCCCCCAGGGGGCCCCCAAGCAGCCCCTCTCCATTTGGGTCTGGGGGCTTTCGTTGGGCCGGGAACCTGGGAGGTACCTGCAAGGTTGCAGGTCGCGGCCCGAGAAGCACTCTCCGGCCAACATGCCCAACTGCAGCAACAGCTCCCAAAGCGAAGGAGCCAGGACCCAAAGACCTAGCTGGCCTGAAGGGCCCCCAGGGGGCCCCCAAGCAGCCCCTCTCCATTTGGGTCTGGGGGCTTTCGTTGGGCCGGGAACCTGGGAGATTCCTGCAAGGTTGCAGTTCGCGGCCCGAGAAGCACTCTCCGGCCAACATGCCCAACTGCAGCAACAGCTCCCAAACTGAATGAGCCAGGACAGAAAGACCTAGCTGGCCTGAAGGGCCCCCAGGGGGCCCACAGGCAGCCCCTCTCCATTTGGGTCTGGGGGCTTTCGTTGGGCCGGGAACCTGGGAGATTCCTGCAAGGTTGCAGTTCGCGGCCCGAGAAGCACTCTCCGGCCAACATGCCCAATATCCAGCAACAGCTCCCAAAGCGAAGGGGCCAGGACGCAAAGACCTAGATGGCCTGAAGGGCCCCCAGTGGGCCCCAAGCAGCCCCTCTCCATTTGGGTCTGGGGGTTTTCGTTGGGCATGGAACCTGAGAGGTACCTGCAAGTTTGCAGTTGGCGGCCCGAGAAGCACTCTCCGGCCAACAAGCCCAACTGCAGCAACAGCTCCCAAACTGAATGAGCCAGGACCCAAAGACCTAGCTGGCCTGAAGGGCCCCCAGGGGGCCCCCAAGCAGCCCCTCTCAATTTGGGTCTGGGAGCTTTCGTTGGGCCGGGAACCTGGGAGGTACCTGCAAGGTTGCAGTTCGCGGCCCGAGAAGCACTCTCCGGCCAACATGCCCATCGTCCAGCAACAGCTCCCAAAGCGAAGGAGCCAGAACCCAAAGACCTAGCTGGCCTGAAGGGCCCCCATGGGGCCCCCAAGCAGCCCCTCTCCATTTGGGTCTGGGGGCTTTCGTTGGGCCGGGAACCTGGGAGATTCCTGCAAGGTTGCAGTTCGCGGCCCGAGAAGCACTCTCCGGCCAACATGCCCAACTGCAGCAACAGCTCCCAAAGCGAAGGAGCCAGGACAGAAAGACCTAGCTGGCCTGAAGGGCCCCCAGGGGGCCCCCAAGCAGCCCCTCTCCATTTGGGTCTGGGGGCTTTCGTTGGGCCGGGAACCTGGGAGATTCCTGCAAGGTTGCAGTTCGCGGCCGGAGAGGCACTCTCCGGCCAACATGCCCAACTGCAGCAACAGCTCCCAAAGCGAAGGAGCCAGGACCCAAAGACCTAGCTGGCCTGAAGGGCCCCCAGGGGGCCCCCAAGCAGCCCCTCTCCATTTGGGTCTGGGGGCTTTCGTTGGGCGGGAACCTGGGAGATTCCTGCAAGGTTGCAGTTCGCGGCCCGAGAAGCACTCTCCGGCCAACATGCCCAACTGCAGCAACAGCTCCCAAACTGAATGAGCCAGGACAGAAAGACCTAGCTGGCCTGAAGGGCCCCCAGGGGGCCCCCAGGCAGCCCCTCTCAATTTGGGTCTGTGGGCTTTCGTTGGGCCGGGAACCTGGGAGATTCCTGCAAGGTTGCAGTTCGCGGCCCGAGAAGCACTCTCCGGCCAACATGCCCAACTGCAGCAACAGCTCCCAAAGCGAAGGAGCCAGGACCCAAAGACCTAGCTGGCCTGAAGGGCCCCCAGGGGGCCCCCAAGCAGCCCCTCTCCATTTGGGTCTGGGGGCTTTCGTTGGGCATGGAACCTGAGAGGTACCTGCAAGTTTGCAGTTGGCGGCCCGAGAGGCACTCTCCGGCCAACATGCCCAACGTCCACCAACAGCTCCAAAACAGAAGGAACCAGGACCCAAAGAAATAGCTGGCCTGGAGGGTCCCCAGGTGGCCCGCAAGCTGCCCCTTTCAATTTGGGTCTGGGGGCTTTCGTTGGGCCGGGAACCTGGGAGGTACCTGCAAGGTTGCAGTTCGCGGCCCGAGAAGCACTCTCCGGCCAACATGCCCAACTGCAGCAACAGCTCCCAAACCGAAGTAGCCAGGACCCAAAGACGTAGTTGGCCTGAAGGGACCCCAGGGGGCCCCCAAACAGCCCCTCTCCATTTGGGTCTGGGGGCTTTCGTTGGGCCGGGAACCTGGGAGGTACCTGCAAGGATGCAGTTCGCGGCCCGAGAAGCACTCTCCGGCCAACATGCCCAACTGCAGCAACAGCTCCCAAACTGAATGAGCCAGGACAGAAAGACCTAGCTGGCCTGAAGGGCCCCCAGGGGGCCCCCAAGCAGCCCCTCTCAATTTGGGTCTGGGGGCTTTCGTTGGGCCGGGAACCTGGGAGATACCTGCAAGGATGCAGTTCGCGGCCCGAGAAGCACTCTCCGGCCAACATGCCCAACTGCAGCAACAGCTCCCAAACTGAATGAGCCAGGACAGAAAGACCTAGCTGGCCTGAAGGGCCCCCAGGGGGCCCCCAAGCAGCCCCTCTCCATTTGGGTCTGGGGGCTTTCGTTGGGCCGGGAACCTGGGAGATACCTGCAAGGATGCAGATCGCGGCCCGAGAAGCACTCTCCGGCCAACATGCCCAACTGCAGCAACAGCTCCCAAAGCGAAGGAGCCAGGACCCAAAGACCTAGCTGGCCTGAAGGGCCCCCAGGGGGCCACCAAGCTGCCCCTTTCAATTTGGGTCTGGGGGCTTTCGTTGGGCCGGGAACCTGGGAGGTACCTGCAAGGTTGCAGTTCGCGGCCCGAGAAGCACTCTCCGGCCAACATGCTCAACTGCAGCAACAGCTCCCAAACCGAAGTAGCCAGGACCCAAAGACGTAGTTGGCCTGAAGGGACCCCAGGGGGCCCCAAAACAGCCCCTCTCAATTTGGGTCTGGGGGCTTTCGTTGGGCCGGGAACCTGGGAGGTACCTGCAAGGATGCAGTTCGCGGCCCGAGAAGCACTCTCCGGCCAACATGCCCAACTGCAGCAACAGCTCCCAAAGCGAAGGAGCCAGGACCCAAAGACCTAGCTGGCCTGAAGGGCCCCCAGGGGGCCCCCAAGCAGCCCCTCTCCATTTGGGTCTGGGGGCTTTCGTTGGGCCGGGAACCTGGGAGATTCCTGCAAGGTTGCAGTTCGCAGCCCGAGAAGCACTCTCCGGCCAACATGCCCAACTGCAGCAACAGCTCCCAAACTGAATGAGCCAGGACAGAAAGACCTAGCTGGCCTGAAGGGCCCCCAGGGGGCCCCCAAGCAGCCCCTCTCCATTTGGGTCTGGGGGCTTTCGTTGGGCCGGGAACCTGTGAGATTCCTGCCAGGTTGCAGTTCGCGGCCCGAGAAGCACTCTCCGGCCAACATGCCCAACTGCAGCAACAGCTCCCAAACCGAAGGAGCCAGGACCCAAAGACCTAGCTGGCCTGAAGGGCCCCCAGGGGGCCCCCAAGCAGCCCCTCTCCATTTGGGTCTGGGGGCTTTCGTTGGGCCGGGAACCTGGGAGGTACCTGCAAGGTTGCAGGTCGCGGCCCGAGAAGCACTCTCCGGCCAACATGCCCAACTGCAGCAACAGCTCCCAAAGCGAAGGAGCCAGGACCCAAAGACCTAGATGGCCTGAAGGGCCCCCAGGGGGCCCCCAAGCAGCCCCTCTCCATTTGGGTCTGGGGGCTTTCGTTGGGCCGGGAACCTGGGAGATTCCTGCAAGGTTGCAGTTCGCGGCCCGAGAAGCACTCTCCGGCCAACATGCCCAACTGCAGCAACAGCTCCCAAACTGAATGAGCCAGGACAGAAAGACCTAGCTGGCCTGAAGGGCCCCCAGGGGGCCCACAGGCAGCCCCTCTCCATTTGGGTCTGGGGGCTTTCGTTGGGCCGGGAACCTGGGAGATTCCTGCAAGGTTGCAGTTCGCGGCCCGAGAAGCACTCTCCGGCCAACATGCCCAATATCCAGCAACAGCTCCCAAAGCGAAGGGGCCAGGACGCAAAGACCTAGATGGCCTGAAGGGCCCCCAGGGGGCCCCAAGCAGCCCCTCTCCATTTGGGTCTGGGGGTTTTCGTTGGGCATGGAACCTGAGAGGTACCTGCAAGTTTGCAGTTGGCGGCCCGAGAAGCACTCTCCGGCCAACAAGCCCAACTGCAGCAACAGCTCCCAAACTGAATGAGCCAGGACCCAAAGACCTAGCTGGCCTGAAGGGCCCCCAGGGGGCCCCCAAGCAGCCCCTCTCAATTTGGGTCTGGGAGCTTTCGTTGGGCCGGGAACCTGGGAGGTACCTGCAAGGTTGCAGTTCGCGGCCCGAGAAGCACTCTCCGGCCAACATGCCCATCGTCCAGCAACAGCTCCCAAAGCGAAGGAGCCAGAACCCAAAGACCTAGCTGGCCTGAAGGGCCCCCAGGGGGCCCCCAAGCAGCCCCTCTCAATTTGGGTCTGGGGGCTTTCGTTGGGCCGGGAACCTGGGAGATTCCTGCAAGGTTGCAGTTCGCGGCCCGAGAAGCACTCTCCGGCCAACATGCCCAACTGCAGCAACAGCTCCCAAAGCGAAGGAGCCAGGACCCAAAGACCTAGCTGGCCTGAAGGGCCCCCAGGGGGCCCCCAAGCAGCCCCTCTCCATTTGGGTCTGGGGGCTTTCGTTGGGCCGGGAACCTGGGAGATTCCTGCAAGGTTGCAGTTCGCGGCCGGAGAGGCACTCTCCGGCCAACATGCCCAACTGCAGCAACAGCTCCCAAAGCGAAGGAGCCAGGACCCAAAGACCTAGCTGGCCTGAAGGGCCCCCAGGGGGCCCCCAAGCAGCCCCTCTCCATTTGGGTCTGGGGGCTTTCGTTGGGCGGGAACCTGGGAGATTCCTGCAAGGTTGCAGTTCGCGGCCCGAGAAGCACTCTCCGGCCAACATGCCCAACTGCAGCAACAGCTCCCAAACTGAATGAGCCAGGACAGAAAGACCTAGCTGGCCTGAAGGGCCCCCAGGGGGCCCCCAGGCAGCCCCTCTCAATTTGGGTCTGTGGGCTTTCGTTGGGCCGGGAACCTGGGAGATTCCTGCAAGGTTGCAGTTCGCGGCCCGAGAAGCACTCTCCGGCCAACATGCCCAACTGCAGCAACAGCTCCCAAAGCGAAGGAGCCAGGACCCAAAGACCTAGCTGGCCTGAAGGGCCCCCAGGGGGCCCCCAAGCAGCCCCTCTCCATTTGGGTCTGGGGGCTTTCGTTGGGCATGGAACCTGAGAGGTACCTGCAAGTTTGCAGTTGGCGGCCCGAGAGGCACTCTCCGGCCAACATGCCCAACGTCCACCAACAGCTCCAAAACAGAAGGAACCAGGACCCAAAGAAATAGCTGGCCTGGAGGGTCCCCAGGTGGCCCGCAAGCTGCCCCTTTCAATTTGGGTCTGGGGGCTTTCGTTGGGCCGGGAACCTGGGAGGTACCTGCAAGGTTGCAGTTCGCGGCCCGAGAAGCACTCTCCGGCCAACATGCCCAACTGCAGCAACAGCTCCCAAACCGAAGTAGCCAGGACCCAAAGACGTAGTTGGCCTGAAGGGACCCCAGGGGGCCCCCAAACAGCCCCTCTCCATTTGGGTCTGGGGGCTTTCGTTGGGCCGGGAACCTGGGAGGTACCTGCAAGGATGCAGTTCGCGGCCCGAGAAGCACTCTCCGGCCAACATGCCCAACTGCAGCAACAGCTCCCAAACTGAATGAGCCAGGACAGAAAGACCTAGCTGGCCTGAAGGGCCCCCAGGGGGCCCCCAAGCAGCCCCTCTCAATTTGGGTCTGGGGGCTTTCGTTGGGCCGGGAACCTGGGAGATACCTGCAAGGATGCAGTTCGCGGCCCGAGAAGCACTCTCCGGCCAACATGCCCAACTGCAGCAACAGCTCCCAAAGCGAAGGAGCCAGGACCCAAAGACCTAGCTGGCCTGAAGGGCCCCCAGGGGGCCACCAAGCAGCCCCTCTCCATTTGGGTCTGTGGGCTTTCGTTGGGCATGGAACCTGAGAGGTACCTGCAAGTTTGCAGTTGGCGGCCCGAGAGGCACTCTCCGGCCAACATGCCCAACGTCCACCAACAGCTCCAAAACAGAAGGAACCAGGACCCAAAGAAATAGCTGGCCTGGAGGGTCCCCAGGTGGCCCGCAAGCTGCCCCTTTCAATTTGGGTCTGGGGGCTTTCGTTGGGCCGGGAACCTGGGAGGTACCTGCAAGGTTGCAGTTCGCGGCCTGAGAAGCACTCTCCGGCCAACATGCTCAACTGCAGCAACAGCTCCCAAACCGAAGTAGCCAGGACCCAAAGACGTAGTTGGCTTGAAGGGACCCCAGGGGGCCCCAAAACAGCCCCTCTCAATTTGGGTCTGGGGGCTTTCGTTGGGCCGGGAACCTGGGAGGTACCTGCAAGGATGCAGTTCGCGGCCCGAGAAGCACTCTCCGGCCAACATGCCCAACTGCAGCAACAGCTCCCAAAGCGAAGGAGCCAGGACCCAAAGACCTAGCTGGCCTGAAGGGCCCCCAGGGGGCCCCCAAGCAGCCCCTCTCAATTTGGGTCTGGGGGCTTTCGTTGGGCCGGGAACCTGGGAGATTCCTGCAAGGTTGCAGTTCGCGGCCCGAGAAGCACTCTCCGGCCAACATGCCCAACTGCAGCAACAGCTCCCAAACTGAATGAGCCAGGACAGAAAGACCTAGCTGGCCTGAAGGGCCCCCAGGGGGCCCCCAAGCAGCCCCTCTCCATTTGGGTCTGGGGGCTTTCGTTGGGCCGGGAACCTGTGAGATTCCTGCCAGGTTGCAGTTCGCGGCCCGAGAAGCACTCTCCGGCCAACATGCCCAACTGCAGCAACAGCTCCCAAACCGAAGGAGCCAGGACCCAAAGATCTAGCTGGCCTGAAGGGCCCCCAGGGGGCCCCCAAGCAGCCCCTCTCCATTTGGGTCTGGAGGCTTTCGTTGGGCCGGGAACCTGGGAGGTACCTGCAAGGTTGCAGGTCGCGGCCCGAGAAGCACTCTCCGGCCAACATGCCCAACTGCAGCAACAGCTCCCAAAGCGAAGGAGCCAGGACCCAAAGACCTAGCTGGCCTGAAGGGCCCCCAGGGGGCCCACAAGCAGCCCCTCTCCATTTGGGTCTGGGGGCTTTCGTTGGGCCGGGAACCTGGGAGATTCCTGCAAGGTTGCAGTTCGCGGCCCGAGAAGCACTCTCCGGCCAACATGCCCAACTGCAGCAACAGCTCCCAAAGCGAAGGGGCCAGGACGCAAAGACCTAGATGGCCTGAAGGGCCCCCAGTGGGCCCCCAAGCAGCCCCTCTCCATTTGGGTCTGGGGGTTTTCGTTGGGCATGGAACCTGAGAGGTACCTGCAAGTTTGCAGTTGGCGGCCCGAGAAGCACTCTCCGGCCAACAAGCCCAACTGCAGCAACAGCTCCCAAACTGAATGAGCCAGGACAGAAAGACCTAGCTGGCCTGAAGGGCCCCCAGGGGGCCCCCAAGCAGCCCCTCTCCATTTGGGTCTGGGAGCTTTCGTTGGGCCCGGAACCTGGGAGGTACCTGCAAGGTTGCAGTTCGCGGCCCGAGAAGCACTCTCCGGCCAACATGCCCATCGTCCAGCAACAGCTCCCAAAGCGAAGGAGCCAGAACCCAAAGACCTAGCTGGCCTGAAGGGCCCCCATGGGGCCCCCAAGCAGCCCCTCTCAATTTGGGTCTGGGGGCTTTCGTTGGGCCGGGAACCTGGGAGATTCATGCAAGGTTGCAGTTCGCGGCCCGAGAAGCACTCTCCGGCCAACATGCCCAACTGCAGCAACAGCTCCCAAAGCGAAGGAGCCAGGACCCAAAGACCTAGCTGGCCTGAAGGGCCCCCAGGGGGCCCCCAAGCAGCCCCTCTCCATTTGGGTCTGGGGGCTTTCGTTGGGCCGGGAACCTGGGAGGTACCTGCAAGGTTGCAGTTCGCGGCCGGAGAGGCACTCTCCGGCCAACATGCCCAACTGCAGCAACAGCTCCCAAAGCGAAGGAGCCAGGACCCAAAGACCTAGCTGGCCTGAAGGGCCCCCAGGGGGCCCCCAAGCAGCCCCTCTCCATTTGGGTCTGGGGGCTTTCGTTGGGCGGGAACCTGGGAGATTCCTGCAAGGTTGCAGTTCGCGGCCCGAGAAGCACTCTCCGGCCAACATGCCCAACTGCAGCAACAGCTCCCAAAGCGAAGGAGCCAGGACCCAAAGACCTAGCTGGCCTGAAGGGCCCCCAGGGGGCCCCCAAGCAGCCCCTCTCCATTTGGGTCTGGGGGCTTTCGTTGGGCCGGGAACCTGGGAGGTACCTGCAAGGTTGCAGGTCGCGGCCCGAGAAGCACTCTCCGGCCAACATGCCCAATATCCAGCAACAGCTCCCAAAGCGAAGGGGCCAGGACCCAAAGACCTAGCTGGCCTGAAGGGCCCCCAGGGGGCCCCAAGCAGCCCCTCTCCATTTGGGTCTGGGGGCTTTCGTTGGGCCGGGAACCTGGGAGATTCCTGCAAGGTTGCAGTTCGCGGCCTGAGAAGCACTCTCCGGCCAACATGCCCAACTGCAGCAACAGCTCCCAAACTGAATGAGCCAGGACAGAAAGACCTAGCTGGCCTGAAGGGCCCCCATGGGGCCCCCAAGCAGCCCCTCTCCATTTGGGTCTGGGGGCTTTCGTTGGGCCGGGAACCTGGGAGATACCTGCAAGGATGCAGTTCGCGGCCCGAGAAGCACTCTCCGGCCAACATGCCCAACTGCAGCAACAGCTCCCAAAGCGAAGGAGCCAGGACCCAAAGACCTAGCTGGCCTGAAGGGCCCCCAGGGGGCCACCAAGCAGCCCCTCTCCATTTGGGTCTGTGGGCTTTCGTTGGGCATGGAACCTGAGAGGTACCTGCAAGTTTGCAGTTGGCGGCCCGAGAGGCACTCTCCGGCCAACATGCCCAACGTCCACCAACAGCTCCAAAACAGAAGGAACCAGGACCCAAAGAAATAGCTGGCCTGGAGGGTCCCCAGGTGGCCCGCAAGCTGCCCCTTTCAATTTGGGTCTGGGGGCTTTCGTTGGGCCGGGAACCTGGGAGGTACCTGCAAGGTTGCAGTTCGCGGCCCGAGAAGCACTCTCCGGCCAACATGCTCAACTGCAGCAACAGCTCCCAAACCGAAGTAGCCAGGACCCAAAGACGTAGTTGGCCTGAAGGGACCCCAGGGGGCCCCAAAACAGCCCCTCTCAATTTGGGTCTGGGGGCTTTCGTTGGGCCGGGAACCTGGGAGGTACCTGCAAGGATGCAGTTCGCGGCCCGAGAAGCACTCTCCGGCCAACATGCCCAACTGCAGCAACAGCTCCCAAACTGAATGAGCCAGGACAGAAAGACCTAGCTGGCCTGAAGGGCCCCCAGGGGGCCCCCAAGCAGCCCCTCTCCATTTGGGTCTGGGGGCTTTCGTTGGGCCGGGAACCTGTGAGATTCCTGCCAGGTTGCAGTTCGCGGCCCGAGAAGCACTCTCCGGCCAACATGCCCAACTGCAGCAACAGCTCCCAAACCGAAGGAGCCAGGACCCAAAGATCTAGCTGGCCTGAAGGGCCCCCAGGGGGCCCCCAAGCAGCCCCTCTCCATTTGGGTCTGGGGGCTTTCGTTGGGCCGGGAACCTGGGAGGTACCTGCAAGGTTGCAGGTCGCGGCCCGAGAAGCACTCTCCGGCCAACATGCCCAACTGCAGCAACAGCTCCCAAAGCGAAGGAGCCAGGACCCAAAGACCTAGCTGGCCTGAAGGGCCCCCAGGGGGCCCCCAAGCAGCCCCTCTCCATTTGGGTCTGGGGGCTTTCGTTGGGCCGGGAACCTGGGAGATTCCTGCAAGGTTGCAGTTCGCGGCCCGAGAAGCACTCTCCGGCCAACATGCCCAACTGCAGCAACAGCTCCCAAACTGAATGAGCCAGGACCCAAAGACCTAGCTGGCCTGAAGGGCCCCCAGGGGGCCCCCAAGCAGCCCCTCTCAATTTGGGTCTGTGGGCTTTCGTTGGGCCGGAAACCTGGGAGATTCCTGCAAGGTTGCAGTTCGCGGCCCGAGAAGCACTCTCCGGCCAACATGCCCAACTGCAGCAACAGCTCCCAAAGCGAAGGAGCCAGGACCCAAAGACCTAGCTGGCCTGAAGGGCCCCCAGGGGGCCCCCAAGCAGCCCCTCTCCATTTGGGTCTGGGGGCTTTCGTTGGGCCGGGAACCTGGGAGGTACCTGCAAGGTTGCAGGTCGCGGCCCGAGAAGCACTCTCCGGCCAACATGCCCAATATCCAGCAACAGCTCCCAAACTGAATGAGCCAGGACAGAAAGACCTAGCTGGCCTGAAGGGCCCCCAGGGGGCCCCCAAGCAGCCCCTCTCCATTTGGGTCTGGGGGCTTTCGTTGGGCCGGGAACCTGGGAGATACCTGCAAGGATGCAGTTCGCGGCCCGAGAAGCACTCTCCGGCCAACATGCCCAACGTCCACCAACAGCTCCAAAACAGAAGGAGCCAGGACCCAAAGACCTAGCTGGCCTGAAGGGCCCCCAGGGGGCCCCCAAGCAGCCCCTCTCCATTTGGGTCTGGGGGCTTTCGTTGGGCATGGAACCTGAGAGGTACCTGCAAGTTTGCAGTTGGCGGCCCGAGAGGCACTCTCCGGCCAACATGCCCAACGTCCACCAACAGCTCAAAAACAGAAGGAACCAGGACCCAAAGAAATAGCTGGCCTGGAGGGTCCCCAGGTGGCCCGCAAGCTGCCCCTTTCAATTTGGGTCTGGGGGCTTTCGTTGGGCCGGGAACCTGGGAGGTACCTGCAAGGTTGCAGTTCGCGGCCCGAGAAGCACTCTCCGGCCAACATGCCCAACTGCAGCAACAGCTCCCAAACCGAAGTAGCCAGGACCCAAAGACGTAGTTGGCCTGAAGGGACCCTAGGGGGCCCCCAAACAGCCCCTCTCAATTTGGGTCTGGGGGCTTTCGTTGGGCCGGGAACCTGGGAGGTACCTGCAAGGATGCAGTTCGCGGCCCGAGAAGCACTCTCCGGCCAACATGCCCAACTGCAGCAACAGCTCCCAAAGCGAAGGAGCCAGGACCCAAAGACCTAGCTGGCCTGAAGGGCCCCCAGGGGGCCCCCAAGCAGCCCCTCTCAATTTGGGTCTGGGGGCTTTCGTTGGGCCGGGAACCTGGGAGATTCCTGCAAGGTTGCAGTTCGCGGCCCGAGAAGCACTCTCCGGCCAACATGCCCAACTGCAGCAACAGCTCCCAAACTGAATGAGCCAGGACAGAAAGACCTAGCTGGCCTGAAGGGCCCCCAGGGGGCCCCCAAGCAGCCCCTCTCCATTTGGGTCTGGGGGCTTTCGTTGGGCCGGGAACCTGGGAGATTCCTGCCAGGTTGCAGTTCGTGGCCCGAGAAGCACTCTCCGGCCAACATGCCCAACTGCAGCAACAGCTCCCAAACCGAAGGAGCCAGGACCCAAAGACCTAGCTGGCCTGAAGGGCCCCCATGGGGCCCCCAAGCAGCCCCTCTCCATTTGGGTCTGGGGGCTTTCGTTGGGCCGGGAACCTGAGAGGTACCTGCAAGGTTGCAGTTCGCGGCCCGAGAAGCACTCTCCGGCCAACATGCCCAACTGCAGCAACAGCTCCCAAAGCGAAGGAGCCAGGACCCAAAGACCTAGCTGGCCTGAAGGGCCCCCAGGGGGCCCCCAAGCAGCCCCTCTCCATTTGGGTCTGGGGGCTTTCGTTGGGCCGGGAACCTGGGAGATTCCTGCAAGGTTGCAGTTCGCGGCCCGAGAAGCACTCTCCGGCCAACATGCCCAACTGCAGCAACAGCTCCCAAACTGAATGAGCCAGGACAGAAAGACCTAGCTGGCCTGAAGGGCCCCCAGGGGGCCCCCAAGCAGCCCCTCTCAATTTGGGTCTGGGGGCTTTCGTTGGGCCGGGAACCTGGGAGATTCCTGCAAGGTTGCAGTTCGCGGCCCGAGAAGCACTCTCCGGCCAACATGCCCAATATCCAGCAACAGCTCCCAAAGCGAAGGGGCCAGGACCCAAAGACCTAGATGGCCTGAAGGGCCCCCATGGGGCCCCAAGCAGCCCCTCTCCATTTGGGTCTGGGGGCTTTCGTTGGGCCGGGAACCTGGGAGATTCCTGCAAGGTTGCAGTTCGCGGCCCGAGAAGCACTCTCCGGCCAACATGCCCAACTGCAGCAACAGCTCCCAAACTGAATGAGCCAGGACAGAAAGACCTAGCTGGCCTGAAGGGCCCCCAGGGGGCCCCCAAGCAGCCCCTCTCAATTTGGGTCTGGGGGCTTTCGTTGGGCATGGAACCTGAGAGGTACCTGCAAGTTTGCAGTTGGCGGCCCGAGAGGCACTCTCCGGCCAACATGCCCAACGTCCACCAACAGCTCCAAAACAGAAGGAACCAGGACCCAAAGAAATAGCTGGCCTGGAGGGTCCCCAGGTGGCCCGCAAGCTGCCCCTTTAAATTTGGGTCTGGGGGTTTTAATTGGGCCGGGAACCTGGGAGGTACCTGCAAGGTTGCAGTTCGCGGCCGGAGAGGCACTCTCCGGCCAACATGCCCAACTGCAGCAACAGCTCCCAAAGCGAAGGAGCCAGGACCCAAAGACCTAGATGGCCTGAAGGGCCCCCAGGGGGCCCCCAAGCAGCCCCTCTCAATTTGGGTCTGGGGGCTTTCGTTGGGCCGGGAACCTGGGAGATTCCTGCAAGGTTGCAGTTCGCGGCCCGAGAAGCACTCTCCGGCCAACATGCCCAACTGCAGCAACAGCTCCCAAACTGAATGAGCCAGGACAGAAAGACCTAGCTGGCCTGAAGGGCCCCCAGGGGGCCCCCAAGCAGCCCCTCTCCATTTGGGTCTGGGGGCTTTCGTTGGGCCGGGAACCTGGGAGATTCCTGCAAGGTTGCAGATCGCGGCCCGAGAAGCACTCTCCGGCCAACATGCCCAACTGCAGCAACAGCTCCCAAAGCAAAGGAGCCAGGACCCAAAGACCTAGCTGGCCTGAAGGGCCCCCAGTGGGCCCCCAAGCAGCCCCTCTCCATTTGAGTCTGGGGGCTTTCGTTGGACCGGGAACCTGGGAGGTACCTGCAAGGTTGCAGTTCGCGGCCCGAGAAGCACTCTCCGGCCAACATGCCCAACTGCAGCAACAGCTCCCAAAGCGAAGGAGCCAGGACCCAAAGACCTAGCTGGCCTGAAGGGCCCCCAGGGGGCCCCAAGCAGCCCCTCTCCATTTGGGTCTGGGGGTTTTCGTTGGGCATGGAACCTGAGAGGTACCTGCAAGTTTGCAGTTGGCGGCCCGAGAAGCACTCTCCGGCCAACAAGCCCAACTGCAGCAACAGCTCCCAAACTGAATGAGCCAGGACAGAAAGACCTAGCTGGCCTGAAGGGCCCCCAGGGGGCCCCCAAGCAGCCCCTCTCAATTTGGGTCTGGGAGCTTTCGTTGTGCCGGGAACCTGGGAGGTACCTGCAAGGTTGCAGTTCGCGGCCCGAGAAGCACTCTCCGGCCAACATGCCCATCGTCCAGCAACAGCTCCCAAAGCGAAGGAGCCAGGACCCAAAGACCTAGCTGGCCTGAAGGGCCCCCATGGGGCCCCCAAGCAGCCCCTCTCAATTTGGGTCTGGGGGCTTTCGTTGGGCCGGGAACCTGGGAGATTCATGCAAGGTTGCAGTTCGCAGCCCGAGAAGCACTCTCCGGCCAACATGCCCAACTGCAGCAACAGCTCCCAAAGCGAAGGAGCCAGGACCCAAAGACCTAGCTGGCCTGAAGGGCCCCCAGGGGGCCCCCAAGCAGCCCCTCTCCATTTGGGTCTGGGGGCTTTCGTTGGGCCGGGAACCTGGGAGATTCCTGCCAGGTTGCAGTTCGCGGCCCGAGAAGCACTCTCCGGCCAACATGCCCAACTGCAGCAACAGCTCCCAAAGCGAAGGAGCCAGGACCCAAAGACCTAGCTGGCCTGAAGGGCCCCCAGGGGGCCCCCAAGCAGCCCCTCTCCATTTGGGTCTGGGGGCTTTCGTTGGGCCGGGAACCTGAGAGGTACCTGCAAGGTTGCAGTACGCGGCCCGAGAAGCACTCTCCGGCCAACATGCCCAACTGCAGCAACAGCTCCCAAAGCGAAGGAGCCAGGACCCAAAGACCTAGCTGGCCTGAAGGGCCCCCAGGGGGCCCACAAGCAGCCCCTCTCAATTTGGGTCTGGGGGCTTTCGTTGGGCCGGGAACCTGGGAGATTCCTGCAAGGTTGCAGTTCGCGGCCCGAGAAGCACTCTCCGGCCAACATGCCCAACTGCAGCAACAGCTCCCAAACTGAATGAGCCAGGACAGAAAGACCTAGCTGGCCTGAAGGGCCCCCAGGGGGCCCCCAAGCAGCCCCTCTCAATTTGGGTCTGTGGGCTTTCGTTGGGCCGGGAACCTGGGAGATACCTGCAAAGATGCAGTTCGCGGCCCGAGAAGCACTCTCCGGCCAACATGCCCAACTGCAGCAACAGCTCCCAAAGCGAAGGAGCCAGGACCCAAAGACCTAGCTGGCCTGAAGGGCCCCCAGGGGGCCACCAAGCAGCCCCTCTCCATTTGGGTCTGGGGGCTTTCGTTGGGCATGGAACCTGAGAGGTACCTGCAAGTTTGCAGTTGGCGGCCCGAGAGGCACTCTCCGGCCAACATGCCCAACGTCCACCAACAGCTCCAAAACAGAAGGAACCAGGACCCAAAGAAATAGCTGGCCTGGAGGGTCCCCAGGTGGCCCGCAAGCTGCCCCTTTCAATTTGGGTCTGGGGGCTTTCGTTGGGCCGGGAACCTGGGAGGTACCTGCAAGGTTGCAGTTCGCGGCCCGAGAAGCACTCTCCGGCCAACATGCTCAACTGCAGCAACAGCTCCCAAACTGAAGTAGCCAGGACCCAAAGACGTAGTTGGCCTGAAGGGACCCCAGGGGGCCCCAAAACAGCCCCTCTCAATTTGGGTCTGGGGGCTTTCGTTGGGCCGGGAACCTGGGAGGTACCTGCAAGGATGCAGTTCGCGGCCCGAGAAGCACTCTCCGGCCAACATGCCCAACTGCAGCAACAGCTCCCAAACTGAATGAGCCAGGACAGAAAGACCTAGCTGGCCTGAAGGGCCCCCAGGGGGCCCCCAAGCAGCCCCTCTCCATTTGGGTCTGGGGGCTTTCGTTGGGCCGGGAACCTGTGAGATTCCTGCCAGGTTGCAGTTCGCGGCCCGAGAAGCACTCTCCGGCCAACATGCCCAACTGCAGCAACAGCTCCCAAACCGAAGGAGCCAGGACCCAAAGATCTAGCTGGCCTGAAGGGCCCCCAGGGGGCCCCCAAGCAGCCCCTCTCCATTTGGGTCTGGGGGCTTTCGTTGGGCCGGGAACCTGGGAGGTACCTGCAAGGTTGCAGGTCGCGGCCCGAGAAGCACTCTCCGGCCAACATGCCCAACTGCAGCAACAGCTCCCAAAGCGAAGGAGCCAGGACCCAAAGACCTAGCTGGCCTGAAGGGCCCCCAGGGGGCCCCCAAGCAGCCCCTCTCCATTTGGGTCTGGGGGCTTTCGTTGGGCCGGGAACCTGGGAGATTCCTGCAAGGTTGCAGTTCGCGGCCCGAGAAGCACTCTCCGGCCAACATGCCCAACTGCAGCAACAGCTCCCAAACTGAATGAGCCAGGACCCAAAGACCTAGCTGGCCTGAAGGGCCCCCAGGGGGCCCCCAAGCAGCCCCTCTCAATTTGGGTCTGTGGGCTTTCGTTGGGCCGGGAACCTGGGAGATTCCTGCAAGGTTGCAGTTCGCGGCCCGAGAAGCACTCTCCGGCCAACATGCCCAACTGCAGCAACAGCTCCCAAAGCGAAGGAGCCAGGACCCAAAGACCTAGCTGGCCTGAAGGGCCCCCAGGGGGCCCCCAAGCAGCCCCTCTCCATTTGGGTCTGGGGGCTTTCGTTGGGCCGGGAACCTGGGAGATTCCTGCAAGGTTGCAGGTCGCGGCCCGAGAAGCACTCTCCGGCCAACATGCCCAATATCCAGCAACAGCTCCCAAACTGAATGAGCCAGGACAGAAAGACCTAGCTGGCCTGAAGGGCCCCCAGGGGGCCCCCAAGCAGCCCCTCTCCATTTGGGTCTGGGGGCTTTCGTTGGGCCGGGAACCTGGGAGATACCTGCAAGGATGCAGTTCGCGGCCCGAGAAGCACTCTCCGGCCAACATGCCCAACGTCCACCAACAGCTCCAAAACAGAAGGAGCCAGGACCCAAAGACCTAGCTGGCCTGAAGGGCCCCCAGGGGGCCCCCAAGCAGCCCCTCTCCATTTGGGTCTGGGGGCTTTCGTTGGGCATGGAACCTGAGAGGTACCTGCAAGTTTGCAGTTGGCGGCCCGAGAGGCACTCTCCGGCCAACATGCCCAACGTCCACCAACAGCTCCAAAACAGAAGGAACCAGGACCCAAAGAAATAGCTGGCCTGGAGGGTCCCCAGGTGGCCCGCAAGCTGCCCCTTTCAATTTGGGTCTGGGGGCTTTCGTTGGGCCGGGAACCTGGGAGGTACCTGCAAGGTTGCAGTTCGCGGCCCGAGAAGCACTCTCCGGCCAACATGCCCAACTGCAGCAACAGCTCCCAAACCGAAGTAGCCAGGACCCAAAGACGTAGTTGGCCTGAAGGGCCCCCAGGGGGCCCCCAAACAGCCCCTCTCAATTTGGGTCTGGGGGCTTTCGTTGGGCCGGGAACCTGGGAGGTACCTGCAAGGATGCAGTTCGCGGCCCGAGAAGCACTCTCCGGCCAACATGCCCAACTGCAGCAACAGCTCCCAAAGCGAAGGAGCCAGGACCCAAAGACCTAGCTGGCCTGAAGGGCCCCCAGGGGGCCCCCAAGCAGCCCCTCTCAATTTGGGTCTGGGGGCTTTCGTTGGGCCGGGAACCTGGGAGATTCCTGCAAGGTTGCAGTTCGTGGCCCGAGAAGCACTCTCCGGCCAACATGCCCAACTGCAGCAACAGCTCCCAAAGCGAAGGAGCCAGGACCCAAAGACCTAGCTGGCCTGAAGGGCCCCCAGGGGGCCCCCAAGCAGCCCCTCTCCATTTGGGTCTGGGGGCTTTCGTTGGGCCGGGAACCTGAGAGGTACCTGCAAGGTTGCAGTTCGCGGCCCGAGAAGCACTCTCCGGCCAACATGCCCAACTGCAGCAACAGCTCCCAAAGCGAAGGAGCCAGGACCCAAAGACCTAGCTGGCCTGAAGGGCCCCCAGGGGGCCCCCAAGCAGCCCCTCTCCATTTGGGTCTGGGGGCTTTCGTTGGGCCGGGAACCTGGGAGATTCCTGCAAGGTTGCAGTTCGCGGCCCGAGAAGCACTCTCCGGCCAACATGCCCAACTGCAGCAACAGCTCCCAAACTGAATGAGCCAGGACAGAAAGACCTAGCTGGCCTGAAGGGCCCCCAGGGGGCCCCCAAGCAGCCCCTCTCAATTTGGGTCTGGGGGCTTTCGTTGGGCCGGGAACCTGGGAGATTCCTGCAAGGTTGCAGTTCGCGGCCCGAGAAGCACTCTCCGGCCAACATGCCCAATATCCAGCAACAGCTCCCAAAGCGAAGGGGCCAGGACCCAAAGACCTAGATGGCCTGAAGGGCCCCCATGGGGCCCCAAGCAGCCCCTCTCCATTTGGGTCTAGGGGCTTTCGTTGGGCCGGGAACCTGGGAGATTCCTGCAAGGTTGCAGTTCGCGGCCCGAGAAGCACTCTCCGGCCAACATGCCCAACTGCAGCAACAGCTCCCAAACTGAATGAGCCAGGACAGAAAGACCTAGCTGGCCTGAAGGGCCCCCAGGGGGCCCCCAAGCAGCCCCTCTCAATTTGGGTCTGGGGGCTTTCGTTGGGCATGGAACCTGGGAGGTACCTGCAAGTTTGCAGTTGGCGGCCCGAGAGGCACTCTCCGGCCAACATGCCCAACGTCCACCAACAGCTCCAAAACAGAAGGAACCAGGACCCAAAGAAATAGCTGGCCTGGAGGGTCCCCAGGTGGCACGCAAGCTGCCCCTTTAAATTTGGGTCTGGGGGTTTTAATTGGGCCGGGAACCTGGGAGGTACCTGCAAGGTTGCAGTTCGCGGCCGGAGAGGCACTCTCCGGCCAACATGCCCAACTGCAGCAACAGCTCCCAAAGCGAAGGAGCCAGGACCCAAAGATCTAGATGGCCTGAAGGGCCCCCAGGGGGCCCCCAAGCAGCCCCTCTCAATTTGGGTCTGGGGGCTTTCGTTGGGCCGGGAACCTGGGAGATTCCTGCAAGGTTGCAGTTCGCGGCCCGAGAAGCACTCTCCGGCCAACATGCCCAACTGCAGCAACAGCTCCCAAACTGAATGAGCCAGGACAGAAAGACCTAGCTGGCCTGAAGGGCCCCCAGGGGGCCCCCAAGCAGCCCCTCTCAATTTGGGTCTGGGGGCTTTCGTTGGGCCGGGAACCTGGGAGATTCCTGCAAGGTTGCAGATCGCGGCCCGAGAAGCACTCTCCGGCCAACATGCCCAACTGCAGCAACAGCTCCCAAAGCAAAGGAGCCAGGACCCAAAGACCTAGCTGGCCTGAAGGGCCCCCAGGGGGCCCCCAAGCAGCCCCTCTCCATTTGAGTCTGGGGGCTTTCGTTGGACCGGGAACCTGGGAGGTACCTGCAAGGTTGCAGTTCGCGGCCCGAGAAGCACTCTCCGGCCAACATGCCCAACTGCAGCAACAGCTCCCAAAGCGAAGGAGCCAGGACCCAAAGACCTAGCTGGCCTGAAGGGCCGCCAGGGGGCCCCAAGCAGCCCCTCTCCATTTGGGTCTGGGGGTTTTCGTTGGGCATGGAACCTGAGAGGTACCTGCAAGTTTGCAGTTGGCGGCCCGAGAAGCACTCTCCGGCCAACAAGCCCAACTGCAGCAACAGCTCCCAAACTGAATGAGCCAGGACAGAAAGACCTAGCTGGCCTGAAGGGCCCCCAGGGGGCCCCCAAGCAGCCCCTCTCAATTTGGGTCTGGGAGCTTTCGTTGTGCCGGGAACCTGGGAGGTACCTGCAAGGTTGCAGTTCGCGGCCCGAGAAGCACTCTCCGGCCAACATGCCCATCGTCCAGCAACAGCTCCCAAAGCGAAGGAGCCAGGACCCAAAGACCTAGCTGGCCTGAAGGGCCCCCATGGGGCCCCCAAGCAGCCCCTCTCAATTTGGGTCTGGGGGCTTTCGTTGGGCCGGGAACCTGGGAGATTCATGCAAGGTTGCAGTTCGCAGCCCGAGAAGCACTCTCCGGCCAACATGCCCAACTGCAGCAACAGCTCCCAAAGCGAAGGAGCCAGGACCCAAAGACCTAGGTGGCCTGAAGGGCCCCCAGGGGGCCCCCAAGCAGCCCCTCTCCATTTGGGTCTGGGGGCTTTCGTTGGGCCGGGAACCTGGGAGATTCCTGCCAGGTTGCAGTTCGCGGCCCGAGAAGCACTCTCCGGCCAACATGCCCATCGTCCAGCAACAGCTCCCAAAGCGAAGGAGCCAGGACCCAAAGACCTAGCTGGCCTGAAGGGCCCCCATGGGGCCCCCAAGCAGCCCCTCTCAATTTGGGTCTGGGGGCTTTCGTTGGGCCGGGAACCTGGGAGATTCATGCAAGGTTGCAGTTCGCAGCCCGAGAAGCACTCTCCGGCCAACATGCCCAACTGCAGCAACAGCTCCCAAAGCGAAGGAGCCAGGACCCAAAGACCTAGGTGGCCTGAAGGGCCCCCAGGGGGCCCCCAAGCAGCCCCTCTCCATTTGGGTCTGGGGGCTTTCGTTGGGCCGGGAACCTGGGAGATTCCTGCCAGGTTGCAGTTCGCGGTCCGAGAAGCACTCTCCGGCCAACATGCCCAACTGCAGCAACAGCTCCCAAAGCGAAGGAGCCAGGACCCAAAGACCTAGCTGGCCTGAAGGGCCCCCAGGGGGCCCCCAAGCAGCCCCTCTCCATTTGGGTCTGGGGGCTTTCGTTGGGCCGGGAACCTGAGAGGTACCTGCAAGGTTGCAGTTCGCGGCCCGAGAAGCACTCTCCGGCCAACATGCCCAACTGCAGCAACAGCTCCCAAAGCGAAGGAGCCAGGACCCAAAGACCTAGCTGGCCTGAAGGGCCCCCAGGGGGCCCACAAGCAGCCCCTCTCCATTTGGGTCTGGGGGCTTTCGTTGGGCCGGGAACCTGGGAGATTCCTGCAAGGTTGCAGTTCGCGGCCCGAGAAGCACTCTCCGGCCAACATGCCCAACTGCAGCAACAGCTCCCAAACTGAATGAGCCAGGACAGAAAGACCTAGCTGGCCTGAAGGGCCCCCAGGGGGCCCCCAAGCAGCCCCTCTCCATTTGGGTCTGGGGGCTTTCGTTGGGCCGGGAACCTGGGAGATTCCTGCAAGGTTGCAGTTCGCGGCCCGAGAAGCACTCTCCGGCCAACAAGCACAACTGCAGCAACAGCTCCCAAACTGAATGAGCCAGGACAGAAAGACCTAGCTGGCCTGAAGGGCCCCCAGGGGGCCCCCAAGCAGCCCCTCTCAATTTGGGTCTGGGAGCTTTCGTTGGGCCGGGAACCTGGGAGGTACCTGCAAGGTTGCAGTTCGCGGCCCGAGAAGCACTCTCCGGCCAACATGCCCAACGTCCAGCAACAGCTCCCAAAGCGAAGGAGCCAGAACCCAAAGACCTAGCTGGCCTGAAGGGCCCCCAGGGGGCCCCCAAGCAGCCCCTCTCCATTTGGGTCTGGGGGCTTTCGTTGGGCCGGGAACCTGGGAGATTCCTGCAAGGTTGCAGTTCGCGGCCCGAGAAGCACTCTCCGGCCAACATGCCCAACTGCAGCAACAGCTCCCAAAGCGAAGGAGCCAGGACCCAAAGACCTAGCTGGCCTGAAGGGCCCCCAGGGGGCCCCCAAGCAGCCCCTCTCCATTTGGGTCTGGGGGCTTTCGTTGGGCCGGGAACCTGGGAGATTCATGCAAGGTTGCAGTTCGCGGCCCGAGAAGCACTCTCCGGCCAACATGCCCAACTGCAGCAACAGCTCCCAAAGCGAAGGAGCCAGGACCCAAAGACCTAGCTGGCCTGAAGGGCCCCCAGGGGGCCTACAAGCAGCCCCTCTCCATTTGGGTCTGGGGGCTTTCGTTGGGCCGGGAACCTGGGAGATTCCTGCAAGGTTGCAGTTCGCGGCCCGAGAAGCACTCTCCGGCCAACATGCCCGACTGCAGCAACAGCTCCCAAACTGAATGAGCCAGGACAGAAAGACCTAGCTGGCCTGAAGGGCCCCCAGGGGGCCCCCAAGCAGCCCCTCTCAATTTGGGTCTGGGGGCTTTCGTTGGGCCGGGAACCTGGGAGATTCCTGCAAGGTTGCAGTTCGCGGCCCGAGAAGCACTCTCCGGCCAACATGCCCAACGTCCACCAAAAGCTCCAAAACAGAAGGAACCAGGACCCAAAGAAATAGCTGGCCTGGTGGGTCCCCAGGTGGCCCGCAAGCTGCCCCTTTCAATTTGGGTCTGGGGGCTTTCGTTGGGCCGGGAACCTGGGAGGTACCTGCAAGGTTGCAGTTCGCGTCCCGAGAAGCACTCTCCGGCCAACATGCCCAACTGCAGCAACAGCTCCCAAACCGAAGTAGCCAGGACCCAAAGACGTAGTTGGCCTGAAGGGACCCCAGGGGGCCCCCAAACAGCCCCTCTCAATTTGGGTCTGGGGGCTTTCGTTGGGCCGGGAACCTGGGAGGTACCTGCAAGGTTGCAGTTCGCGGCCCGAGAAGCACTCTCCGGCCAACATGCCCAACTGCAGCAACAGCTCCCAAAGCGAAGGAGCCAGGACCCAAAGACCTAGCTGGCCTGAAGGGCCCCCAGGGGGCCCCCAAGCAGCCCCTCTCCATTTGGGTCTGGGGGTTTTAATTGGGCCGGGAACCTGGGAGGTACCTGCAAGGTTGCCGTTCGCGGCCGGAGAGGCACTCTCCGGCCAACATGCCCAACTGCAGCAACAGCTCCCAAAGCGAAGGAGCCAGGACCCAAAGACCTAGCTGGCCTGAAGGGCCCCCAGGGGGCCCCCAAGCAGCCCCTCTCAATTTGGGTCTGGGGGCTTTCGTTGGGCCGGGAACCTGGGAGATTCCTGCAAGGTTGCAGTTCGCGGCCCGAGAAGCACTCTCCGGCCAACATGCCCAACTGCAGCAACAGCTCCCAAACTGAATGAGCCAGGACAGAAAGACCTAGCTGGCCTGAAGGGCCCCCATGGGGCCCCCAAGCAGCCCCTCTCAATTTGGGTCTGGGGGCTTTCGTTGGGCCGGGAACCTGGGAGATTCCTGCAACGTTGCAGTTCGCGGCCCGAGAAGCACTCTCCGGCCAACATGCCCAACTGCAGCAACAGCTCCCAAAGCAAAGGATCCAGGACCCAAAGACCTAGCTGGCCTGAAGGGCCCCCAGGGGGCCCCCAAGCAGCCCCTCTCCATTTGGGTCTGGGGGCTTTCGTTGTGCCGGGAACCTGGGAGGTTCCTGCAAGGTTGCAGTTCGCGGCCCGAGAAGCACTCTCCGGCCAACATTCCCAATATCCAGCAACAGCTCCCAAACTGAATGAGCCAGGACAGAAAGACCTAGCTGGCCTGAAGGGCCCCCAGGGGGCCCCCAAGCAGCCCCTCTCAATTTGGGTCTGGAGGCTTTCGTTGGGCCGGGAACCTGGGAGATTCCTGCAAGGTTGCAGTTCGCGGCCCGAGAAGCACTCTCCGGCCAACATGCCCAATATCCAGCAACAGCTCCCAAAGCGAAGGGGCCAGGACGCAAAGACCTAGATGGCCTGAAGGGCCCCCATGGGGCCCCAAGCAGCCCCTCTCCATTTGGGTCTGGGGGCTTTCGTTGGGCCGGGAACCTGGGAGATTCCTGCAAGGTTGCAGTTCGCGGCCCGAGAAGCACTCTCCGGCCAACATGCCCAACTGCAGCAACAGCTCCCAAACTGAATGAGCCAGGACAGAAAGACCTAGCTGGCCTGAAGGGCCCCCAGGGGGCCCCCAAGCAGCCCCTCTCAATTTGGGTCTGGGGGCTTTCGTTGGGCATGGAACCTGAGAGGTACCTGCAAGTTTGCAGTTGGCGGCCCGAGAGGCACTCTCCGGCCAACATGCCCAACGTCCAACAACAGCTCCAAAACAGAAGGAACCAGGACCCAAAGAAATAGCTGGCCTGGAGGGTCCCCAGGTGGCCCGCAAGCTGCCCCTTTCAATTTGGGTCTGGGGGCTTTCGTTGGGCCGGGAACCTGGGAGGTACCTGCAAGGTTGCAGTTCGCGGCCCGAGAAGCACTCTCCGGCCAACATGCCCAACTGCAGCAACAGCTCCCAAACCAAAGTAGCCAGGACCCAAAGACGTAGTTGGCCTGAAGGGACCCCAGGGGGCCCCCAAAGAGCCCCTCTCCATTTGGGTCTGGGGGCTTTCGTTGGGCCGGGAACCTGGGAGGTACCTGCAAGGATGCAGTTCGCGGCCCGAGAAGCACTCTCCGGCCAACATGCCCAACTGCAGCAACAGCTCCCAAAGCGAAGGAGCCAGGACCCAAAGACCTAGCTGGCCTGAAGGGCCCCCAGGGGGCCCCCAAGCAGCCCCTCTCAATTTGGGTCTGGGGGCTTTCGTTGGGCCGGGAACCTGGGAGATTCCTGCAAGGTTGCAGTTCGCGGCCCGAGAAGCACTCTCCGGCCAACATGCCCAACTGCAGCAACAGCTCCCAAAGCAAAGGAGCCAGGACCCAAAGACCTAGCTGGCCTGAAGGGCCCCCAGTGGGCCCCCAAGCAGCCCCTCTCCATTTGAGTCTGGGGGCTTTCGTTGGACCGGGAACCTGGGAGGTACCTGCAAGGTTGCAGTTCGCGGCCCGAGAAGCACTCTCCGGCCAACATGCCCAACTGCAGCAACAGCTCCCAAAGCGAAGGAGCCAGGACCCAAAGACCTAGCTGGCCTGAAGGGCCCCCAGGAGGCCCCAAGCAGCCCCTCTCCATTTGGGTCTGGGGGTTTTCGTTGGGCATGGAACCTGAGAGGTACCTGCAAGTTTGCAGTTGGCGGCCCGAGAAGCACTCTCCGGCCAACAAGCCCAACTGCAGCAACAGCTCCCAAACTGAATGAGCCAGGACAGAAAGACCTAGCTGGCCTGAAGGGCCCCCAGGGGGCCCCCAAGCAGCCCCTCTCAATTTGGGTCTGGGAGCTTTCGTTGGGCCGGGAACCTTGGAGGTACCTGCAAGGTTGCAGATCGCGGCCCGAGAAGCACTCTCTGGCCAACATGCCCATCGTCCAGCAACAGCTCCCAAAGCGAAGGAGCCAGAACCCAAAGACCTAGCTGGCCTGAAGGGCCCCCATGGGGCCCCCAAGCAGCCCCTCTCAATTTGGGTCTGGGGGCTTTCGTTGGGCCGGGAACCTGGGAGATTCATGCAAGGTTGCAGTTCGCGGCCCGAGAAGCACTCTCCGGCCAACATGCCCAACTGCAGCAACAGCTCCCAAAGCGAAGGAGCCAGGACCCAAAGACCTAGCTGGCCTGAAGGGCCCCCAGGGGGCCCCCAAGCAGCCCCTCTCAATTTGGGTCTGGGGGCTTTCGTTGGGCCGGGAACCTGGGAGGTACCTGCAAGGTTGCAGTTCGCGGCCGGAGAGGCACTCTCCGGCCAACATGCCCAACTGCAGCAACAGCTCCCAAAGCGAAGGAGCCAGGACCCAAAGACCTAGCTGGCCTGAAGGGCCCCCAGGGGGCCCCCAAGCAGCCCCTCTCCATTTGGGTCTGGGGGCTTTCGTTGGGCGGGAACCTGGGAGATTCCTGCAAGGTTGCAGGTCGCGGCCCGAGAAGCACTCTCCGGCCAACATGCCCAACTGCAGCAACAGCTCCCAAACTGAATGAGCCAGGACAGAAAGACCTAGCTGGCCTGAAGGGCCCCCAGGGGGCCTACAAGCAGCCCCTCTCAATTTGGGTCTGGGGGCTTTCGTTGGGCCGGGAACCTGGGAGATTCCTGCAAGGTTGCAGTTCGCGGCCCGAGAAGCACTCTCCGGCCAACATGCCCAACTGCAGCAACAGCTCCCAAAGCGAAGGAGCCAGGACCCAAAGACCTAGCTGGCCTGAAGGGCCCCCAGGGGGCCCCCAAGCAGCCCCTCTCAATTTGGGTCTGGGGGCTTTCGTTGGGCCGGGAACCTGGGAGATTCCTGCAAGGTTGCAGTTCGCGGCCCGAGAAGCACTCTCCGGCCAACATGCCCAACTGCAGCAACAGCTCCCAAACTGAATGAGCCAGGACAGAAAGACCTAGCTGGCCTGAAGGGCCCCCAGGGGGCCCCCAAGCAGCCCCTCTCAATTTGGGTCTGGGGGCTTTCGTTGTGCCGGGAACCTGGGAGGTACCTGCAAGGTTGCAGTTCGCGGCCCGAGAAGCACTCTCCGGCCAACATGCCCAACTGCAGCAACAGCTCCCAAAGCGAAGGAGCCAGGACCCAAAGACCTAGCTGGCCTGAAGGGCCCCCAGGGGGCCCCCAAGCAGCCCCTCTCCATTTGGGTCTGGGGGTTTTAATTGGGCCGGGAACCTGGGAGGTACCTGCAAGGTTGCCGTTCGCGGCCGGAGAGGCACTCTCCGGCCAACATGCCCAACTGCAGCAACAGCTCCCAAAGCGAAGGAGCCAGGACCCAAAGACCTAGCTGGCCTGAAGGGCCCCCAGGGGGCCCCCAAGCAGCCCCTCTCAATTTGGGTCTGGGGGCTTTCGTTGGGCCGGGAACCTGGGAGATTCCTGCAAGGTTGCAGTTCGCGGCCCGAGAAGCACTCTCCGGCCAACATGCCCAACTGCAGCAACAGCTCCCAAACTGAATGAGCCAGGACAGAAAGACCTAGCTGGCCTGAAGGGCCCCCATGGGGCCCCCAAGCAGCCCCTCTCAATTTGGGTCTGGGGGCTTTCGTTGGGCCGGGAACCTGGGAGATTCCTGCAAGGTTGCAGTTCGCGGCCCGAGAAGCACTCTCCGGCCAACATGCCCAACTGCAGCAACAGCTCCCAAACCGAAGGATCCAGGACCCAAAGACCTAGCTGGCCTGAAGGGCCCCCAGGGGGCCCCCAAGCAGCCCCTCTCCATTTGGGTCTGGGGGCTTTCGTTGTGCCGGGAACCTGGGAGGTTCCTGCAAGGTTGCAGTTCGCGGCCCGAGAAGCACTCTCCGGCCAACATGCCCAATATCCAGCAACAGCTCCCAAACTGAATGAGCCAGGACCCAAAGACCTAGCTGGCCTGAAGGGCCCCCAGGGGGCCCCCAAGCAGCCCCTCTCAATTTGGGTCTGGAGGCTTTCGTTGGGCCGGGAACCTGGGAGATTCCTGCAAGGTTGCAGGTCGCGGCCCGAGAAGCACTCTCCGGCCAACATGCCCAATATCCAGCAACAGCTCCCAAAGCGAAGGGGCCAGGACGCAAAGACCTAGATGGCCTGAAGGGCCCCCATGGGGCCCCAAGCAGCCCCTCTCCATTTGGGTCTGGGGGCTTTCGTTGGGCCGGGAACCTGGGAGATTCCTGCAAGGTTGCAGTTCGCGGCCCGAGAAGCACTCTCCGGCCAACATGCCCAACTGCAGCAACAGCTCCCAAACTGAATGAGCCAGGACAGAAAGACCTAGCTGGCCTGAAGGGCCCCCAGGGGGCCCCCAAGCAGCCCCTCTCAATTTGGGTCTGGGGGCTTTCGTTGGGCATGGAACCTGAGAGGTACCTGCAAGTTTGCAGTTGGCGGCCCGAGAGGCACTCTCCGGCCAACATGCCCAACGTCCAACAACAGCTCCAAAACAGAAGGAACCAGGACCCAAAGAAATAGCTGGCCTGGAGGGTCCCCAGGTGGCCCGCAAGCTGCCCCTTTCAATTTGGGTCTGGGGGCTTTCGTTGGGCCGGGAACCTGGGAGGTACCTGCAAGGTTGCAGTTCGCGGCCCGAGAAGCACTCTCCGGCCAACATGCCCAACTGCAGCAACAGCTCCCAAACCAAAGTAGCCAGGACCCAAAGACGTAGTTGGCCTGAAGGGACCCCAGGGGGCCCCCAAACAGCCCCTCTCAATTTGGGTCTGGGGGCTTTCGTTGGGCCGGGAACCTGGGAGGTACCTGCAAGGATGCAGTTCGCGGCCCGAGAAGCACTCTCCGGCCAACATGCCCAACTGCAGCAACAGCTCCCAAAGCGAAGGAGCCAGAACCCAAAGACCTAGCTGGCCTGAAGGGCCCCCAGGGGGCCCCCAAGCAGCCCCTCTCAATTTGGGTCTGGGGGCTTTCGTTGGGCCGGGAACCTGGGAGATTCATGCAAGGTTGCAGGTCGCGGCCCGAGAAGCACTCTCCGGCCAACATGCCCAATATCCAGCAACAGCTCCCAAAGCGAAGGGGCCAGGACCCAAAGACCTAGGTGGCCTGAAGGGCCCCCATGGGGCCCCAAGCAGCCCCTCTCCATTTGGGTCTGGGGGCTTTCGTTGGGGCGGGAACCTGGGAGATTCCTGCAAGGTTGCAGTTCGCGGCCTGAGAAGCACTCTCCGGCCAACATGCCCAACTGCAGCAACAGCTCCCAAACTGAATGAGCCAGGACAGAAAGACCTAGCTGGCCTGAAGGGCCCCCAGGGGGCCCCCAAGCAGCCCCTCTCAATTTGGGTCTGTGGGCTTTCGTTGGGCCGGGAACCTGGGAGATACCTGCAAGGTTGCAGTTCGCGGCCCGAGAAGCACTCTCCGGCCAACATGCCCAACTGCAGCAACAGCTCCCAAAGCGAAGGAGCCAGGACCCAAAGACCTAGCTGGCCTGAAGGGCCCACAGGGGGCCCCCAAGCAGCCCCTCTCCATTTGGGTCTGGGGGCTTTCGTTGGGCCGGGAACCTGAGAGGTACCTGCAAGTTTGCAGTTCGCGGCCCGAGAGGCACTCTCCGGCAAACATGCCCAACGTCCACCAACAGCTCCAAAACAGAAGGAACCAGGACCCAAAGAAATAGCTGGCCTGAAGGGCCCCCAGGGGGCCCCAAGCAGCCCCTCTCCATTTGGGTCTGGGGGTTTTCGTTGGGCATGGAACCTGAGAGGTACCTGCAAGTTTGCAGTTGGCGGCCCGAGAAGCACTCTCCGGCCAACAAGCCCAACTGCAGCAACAGATCCCAAACTGAATGAGCCAGGACAGAAAGACCTAGCTGGCCTGAAGGGCCTCCAGGGGGCCCCCAAGCAGCCCCTCTCAATTTGGGTCTGGGAGCTTTCGTTGGGCCGGGAACCTGGGAGGTACCTGCAAGGTTGCAGTTCGCGGCCCGAGAAGCACTCTCCGGCCAACATGCCCATCGTCCAGCAACAGCTCCCAAAGCGAAGGAGCCAGAACCCAAAGACCTAGCTGGCCTGAAGGGCCCCCATGGGGCCCCCAAGCAGCCCCTCTCAATTTGGGTCTGGGGGCTTTCGTTGGGCCGGGAACCTGGGAGATTCATGCAAGGTTGCAGTTCGCGGCCCGAGAAGCACTCTCCGGCCAACATGCCCAACTGCAGCAACAGCTCCCAAAGCGAAGGAGCCAGGACCCAAAGACCTAGCTGGCCTGAAGGGCCCCCAGGGGGCCCCCAAGCAGCCCCTCTCCATTTGGGTCTGGGGGCTTTCGTTGGGCGGGAACCTGGGAGATTCCTGCAAGGTTGCAGTTCGCGGCCCGAGAAGCACTCTCCGGCCAACATGCCCAACTGCAGCAACAGCTCCCAAACTGAATGAGCCAGGACAGAAAGACCTAGCTGGCCTGAAGGGCCCCCAGGGGGCCCCCAAGCAGCCCCTCTCAATTTGGGTCTGGGGGCTTTCGTTGGGCCGGGAACCTGGGAGATTCCTGCAAGGTTGCAGTTCGCGGCCCGAGAAGCACTCTCCGGCCAACATGCCCAACTGCAGCAACAGCTCCCAAAGCGAAGGAGCCAGGACCCAAAGACCTAGCTGGCCTGAAGGGCCCCCATGGGGCCCCCAAGCAGCCCCTCTCCATTTGGGTCTGGGGGCTTTCGTTGGGGCGGGAACCTGGGAGATTCCTGCAAGGTTGCAGTTCGCGGCCCGAGAAGCACTCTCCGGCCAACATGCCCAACTGCAGCAACAGCTCCCAAACTGAATGAGCCAGGACAGAAAGACCTAGCTGGCCTGAAGGGCCCCCAGGGGGCCCCCAAGCAGCCCCTCTCAATTTGGGTCTGTGGGCTTTCGTTGGGCCGGGAACCTGGGAGATTCCTGCAAGGTTGCAGTTCGCGGCCCGAGAAGCACTCTCCGGCCAACATGCCCAACTGCAGCAACAGCTCCCAAAGCGAAGGAGCCAGGACCCAAAGACCTAGCTGGCCTGAAGGGCCCCCAGGGGGCCCCCAAGCAGCCCCTCTCCATTTGGGTCTGGGGGCTTTCGTTGTGCCGAGAACCTGGGAGGTACCTGCTAGGTTGCAGTTCGCGGCCCGAGAAGCACTCTCCGGCCAACATGCCCAATATCCAGCAACAGCTCCCAAAGCGAAGGGGCCAGGACCCAAAGACCTACGTGGCCTGAAGGGCCCCCATGGGGCCCCAAGCAGCCCCACTCCATTTGGGTCTGGGGGCTTTCGTTGGGCCGGGAACCTGGGAGATTCCTGCAAGGTTGCAGTTCGCGGCCTGAGAAGCACTCTCCGGCCAACATGCCCAACTGCAGCAACAGCTCCCAAACTGAATGAGCCAGGACAGAAAGACCTAGCTGGCCTGAAGGGCCCCCAGGGGGCCCCCAAGCAGCCCCTCTCCATTTGGGTCTGGGGGCTTTCGTTGGGCCGGGAACCTGGGAGATTCCTGCCAGGTTGCAGTTCGCGGCCCGAGAAGCACTCTCCGGCCAACATGCCCAACTGCAGCAACAGCTCCCAAACCGAAGGAGCCAGGACCCAAAGACCTAGCTGGCCTGAAGGGCCCCCAGGGGGCCCCCAAGCAGCCCCTCTCCATTTGGGTCTGGGGGCTTTCGTTGTGCCGGGAACCTGGGAGGTACCTGCAAGGTTGCAGGTCGCGGCCCGAGAAGCACTCTCCGGCCAACATGCCCAACTGCAGCAACAGCTCCCAAAGCGAAGGAGCCAGGACCCAAAGACCTAGCTGGCCTGAAGGGCCCCCAGGGGGCCCCCAAGCAGCCCCTCTCCATTTGGGTCTGGGGGCTTTCGTTGGGCCGGGAACCTGGGAGATTCCTGCCAGGTTGCAGTTCGCGGCCCGAGAAGCACTCTCCGGCCAACATGCCCAACTGCAGCAACAGCTCCCAAACCGAAGGAGCCAGGACCCAAAGACCTAGCTGGCCTGAAGGGCCCCCAGGGGGCCCCCAAACAGCCCCTCTCCATTTGGGTCTGGGGGCTTTCGTTGGGCCGGGAACCTGGGAGGTACCTGCAAGGTTGCAGGTCGCGGCTCGAGAAGCACTCTCCGGCCAACATGCCCAACTGCAGCAACAGCTCCCAAAGCGAAGGAGCCAGGACCCAAAGACCTAGCTGGCCTGAAGGGCCCCCAGGGGGCCCCCAAGCAGCCCCTCTCCATTTGGGTCTGGGGGCTTTCGTTGGGCCGGGAACCTGGGAGATTCCTGCAAGTTTGCAGTTCGCGGCCCGAGAAGCACTCTCCGGCCAACATGCCCAACTGCAGCAACAGCTCCCAAACTGAATGAGCCAGGACCCAAAGACCTAGCTGGCCTGAAGGGCCCCCAGGGGGCCCCCAAGCAGCCCCTCTCCATTTGGGTCTGGGGGCTTTCGTTGGGCCGGGAACCTGGGAGATTCCTGCAAGTTTGCAGTTCGCGGCCCGAGAAGCACTCTCCGGCCAACATGCCCAACTGCAGCAACAGCTCCCAAAGCGAAGGAGCCAGGACCCAAAGACCTAGCTGGCCTGAAGGGCCCCCAGGGGGCCCCCAAGCAGCCCCTCTCCATTTGGGTCTGGGGGCTTTCGTTGGGCCGGGAACCTGGGAGATTCCTGCAAGTTTGCAGTTCGCGGCCCGAGAAGCACTCTCCGGCCAACATGCCCAACTGCAGCAACAGCTCCCAAAGCGAAGGAGCCAGGACCCAAAGACCTAGCTGGCCTGAAGGGCCCCCAGGGGGCCCCCAAGCAGCCCCTCTCAATTTGGGTCTGGGGGCTTTCGTTGGGCCGGGAACCTGGGAGATTCCTGCCAGGTTGCAGTTCGCGGCCCGAGAAGCACTCTCCGGCCAACATGCCCAACTGCAGCAACAGCTCCCAAACCGAAGGAGCCAGGACCCAAAGACCTAGCTGGCCTGAAGGGCCCCCAGGGGGCCCCCAAACAGCCCCTCTCCATTTGGGTCTGGGGGCTTTCGTTGGGCCGGGAACCTGGGAGGTACCTGCAAGGTTGCAGGTCGCGGCCCGAGAAGCACTCTCCGGCCAACATGCCCAACTGCAGCAACAGCTCCCAAAGCGAAGGAGCCAGGACCCAAAGACCTAGCTGGCCTGAAGGGCCCCCAGGGGGCCCCCAAGCAGCCCCTCTCCATTTGGGTCTGGGGGCTTTCGTTGGGCCGGGAACCTGGGAGATTCCTGCAAGTTTGCAGTTCGCGGCCCGAGAAGCACTCTCCGGCCAACATGCCCAACTGCAGCAACAGCTCCCAAACTGAATGAGCCAGGACAGAAAGACCTAGCTGGCCTGAAGGGCCCCCAGGGGGCCTACAAGCAGCCCCTCTCAATTTGGGTCTGGGGGCTTTCGTTGGGCCGGGAACCTGGGAGATTCCTGCAAGGTTGCAGTTCGCGGCCCGAGAAGCACTCTCCGGCCAACATGCCCAACTGCAGCAACAGCTCCCAAAGCGAAGGAGCCAGGACCCAAAGACCTAGCTGGCCTGAAGGGCCCCCAGGGGGCCCCCAAGCAGCCCCTCTCCATTTGGGTCTGGGGGCTTTCGTTGGGCCGGGAACCTGAGAGGTACCTGCAAGTTTGCAGTTGGCGGCCCGAGAAGCACTCTCCGGCCAACATGCCCAACGTCCACCAACAGCTCCAAAACAGAAGGAACCAGGACCCAAAGAAATAGCTGGCCTGGAGGGTCCCCAGGTGGCACGCAAGCTGCCCCTTTAAATTTGGGTCTGGGGGTTTTAATTGGGCCGGGAACCTGGGAGGTACCTGCAAGGTTGCCGTTCGCGGCCGGATTGGCACTCTCCGGCCAACATGCCCAACTGCAGCAACAGCTCCCAAACCGAAGGAGCCAGGACCCAAAGACCTAGCTGGCCTGAAGGGCCCCCAGGGGGCCCCCAAGCAGCCCCTCTCCATTTGGGTCTGGGGGCTTTCGTTGGGCCGGGAACCTGGGAGGTACCTGCAAGGTTGCAGTTCGCGGCCCGAGAAGCACTCTCCGGCCAACATGCCCAACTGCAGCAACAGCTCCCAAAGCGAAGGAGCCAGGACCCAAAGACCTAGCTGGCCTGAAGGGCCCCCAGGGGGCCCCAAGCAGCCCCTCTCCATTTGGGTCTGGGGGTTTTCGTTGGGCATGGAACCTGAGAGGTACCTGCAAGTTTGCAGTTAGCGGCACGAGAAGCACTCTCCGGCCAACAAGCCCAACTGCAGCAACAGCTCCCAAACTGAATGAGCCAGGACAGAAAGACCTAGCTGGCCTGAAGGGCCCCCAGGGGGCCCCCAAGCAGCCCCTCTCAATTTGGGTCTGGGAGCTTTCGTTGGGCCGGGAACCTGGGAGGTACCTGCAAGGTTGCAGTTCGCGGCCCGAGAAGCACTCTCCGGCCAACATGCCCATCGTCCAGCAACAGCTCCCAAAGCGAAGGAGCCAGAACCCAAAGACCTAGCTGGCCTGAAGGGCCCCCATGGGGCCCCCAAGCAGCCCCTCTCCATTTGGGTCTGGGGGCTTTCGTTGGGCCGGGAACCTGGGAGATTCATGCAAGGTTGCAGTTCGCGGCCCGAGAAGCACTCTCCGGCCAACATGCCCAACTGCAGCAACAGCTCCCAAAGCGAAGGAGCCAGGACCCAAAGACCTAGCTGGCCTGAAGGGCCCCCAGGGGGCCCCCAAGCAGCCCCTCTCCATTTGGGTCTGGGGGCTTTCGTTGGGCCGGGAACCTGGGAGGTACCTGCAAGGTTGCAGTTCGCGGCCGGAGAGGCACTCTCCGGCCAACATGCCCAACTGCAGCAACAGCTCCCAAAGCGAAGGAGCCAGGACCCAAAGACCTAGCTGGCCTGAAGGGCCCCCAGGGGGCCCCCAAGCAGCCCCTCTCCATTTGGGTCTGGGGGCTTTCGTTGGGCGGGAACCTGGGAGATTCCTGCAAGGTTGCAGTTCGCGGCCCGAGAAGCACTCTCCGGCCAACATGCCCAACTGCAGCAACAGCTCCCAAACTGAATGAGCCAGGACAGAAAGACCTAGCTGGCCTGAAGGGCCCCCAGGGGGCCTACAAGCAGCCCCTCTCCATTTGGGTCTGGGGGCTTTCGTTGGGCCGGGAACCTGGGAGATTCATGCAAGGTTGCAGTTCGCGGCCCGAGAAGCACTCTCCGGCCAACATGCCCAACTGCAGCAACAGCTCCCAAACTGAATGAGCCAGGACAGAAAGACCTAGCTGGCCTGAAGGGCCCCCAGGGGGCCCCCAAGCAGCCCCTCTCCATTTGGGTCTGGGGGCTTTCGTTGGGCCGGGAACCTGGGAGATTCATGCAAGGTTGCAGTTCGCGGCCCGAGAAGCACTCTCCGGCCAACATGCCCAACTGCAGCAACAGCTCCCAAAGCGAAGGAGCCAGGACCCAAAGACCTAGCTGGCCTGAAGGGCCCCCAGGGGGCCCCCAAGCAGCCCCTCTCCATTCGGGTCTGGGGGCTTTCGTTGTGCCGGGAACCTGGGAGGTACCTGCAAGGTTGCAGTTCGCGGCCCGAGAAGCACTCTCCGGCCAACATGCCCAACTGCAGCAACAGCTCCCAAAGCGAAGGAGCCAGGACCCAAAGACCTAGCTGGCCTGAAGGGCCCCCAGGGGGCCCCCAAGCAGCCCCTCTCCATTTGGGTCTGGGGGCTTTCGTTGGGCCGGGAACCTGGGAGATTCCTGCAAGTTTGCAGTTCGCAGCCCGAGAAGCACTCTCCGGCCAACATGCCCAACTGCAGCAACAGCTCCCAAACTGAATGAGCCAGGACAGAAAGACCTAGCTGGCCTGAAGGGCCCCCAGGGGGCCTACAAGCAGCCCCTCTCAATTTGGGTCTGGGGGCTTTCGTTGGGCCGGGAACCTGGGAGATTCCTGCAAGGTTGCAGTTCGCGGCCCGAGAAGCACTCTCCGGCCAACATGCCCAACGTCCACCAACAGCTCCAAAACAGAAGGAACCAGGACCCAAAGAAATAGCTGGCCTGGAGGGTCCCCAGGTGGCACGCAAGCTGCCCCTTTCAATTTGGGTCTGGGGGTTTTAATTGGGCCGGGAACCTGGGAGGTACCTGCAAGGTTGCCGTTCGCGGCCGGATTGGCACTCTCCGGCCAACATGCCCAACTGCAGCAACAGCTCCCAAAGCGAAGGAGCCAGGACCCAAAGACCTAGCTGGCCTGAAGGGCCCCCAGGGGGCCCCCAAGCAGCCCCTCTCCATTTGGGTCTGGGGGCTTTCGTTGGGCCGGGAACCTGGGAGGTACCTGCAAGGTTGCAGTTCGCGGCCCGAGAAGCACTCTCCGGCCAACATGCCCAACTGCAGCAACAGCTCCCAAAGCGAAGGAGCCAGGACCCAAAGACCTAGCTGGCCTGAAGGGCCCCCAGGGGGCCCCAAGCAGCCCCTCTCCATTTGGGTCTGGGGGTTTTCGTTGGGCATGGAACCTGAGAGGTACCTGCAAGTTTGCAGTTGGCGGCACGAGAAGCACTCTCCGGCCAACAAGCCCAACTGCAGCAACAGCTCCCAAACTGAATGAGCCAGGACAGAAAGACCTAGCTGGCCTGAAGGGCCCCCAGGGGGCCCCCAAGCAGCCCCTCTCAATTTGGGTCTGGGAGCTTTCGTTGGGCCGGGAACCTGGGAGGTACCTGCAAGGTTGCAGTTCGCGGCCCGAGAAGCACTCTCCGGCCAACATGCCCATCGTCCAGCAACAGCTCCCAAAGCGAAGGAGCCAGAACCCAAAGACCTAGCTGGCCTGAAGGGCCCCCATGGGGCCCCCAAGCAGCCCCTCTCAATTTGGGTCTGGGGGCTTTCGTTGGGCCGGGAACCTGGGAGATTCATGCAAGGTTGCAGTTCGCGGCCCGAGAAGCACTCTCCGGCCAACATGCCCAACTGCAGCAACAGCTCCCAAAGCGAAGGAGCCAGGACCCAAAGACCTAGCTGGCCTGAAGGGCCCCCAGGGGGCCCCCAAGCAGCCCCTCTCCATTTGGGTCTGGGGGCTTTCGTTGGGCCGGGAACCTGGGAGGTACCTGCAAGGTTGCAGTTCGCGGCCGGAGAGGCACTCTCCGGCCAACATGCCCAACTGCAGCAACAGCTCCCAAAGCGAAGGAGCCAGGACCCAAAGACCTAGCTGGCCTGAAGGGCCCCCAGGGGGCCCCCAAGCAGCCCCTCTCAATTTGGGTCTGGGGGCTTTCGTTGGGCCGGGAACCTGAGAGGTACCTGCAAGTTTGCAGTTGGCGGCCCGAGAGGCACTCTCCGGCCAACATGCCCAACGTCCACCAACAGCTCCAAAACAGAAGGAACCAGGACCCAAAGAAATAGCTGGCCTGGAGGGTCCCCAGGTGGCACGCAAGCTGCCCCTTTAAATTTGGGTCTGGGGGTTTTAATTGGGCCGGGAACCTGGGAGGTACCTGCAAGGTTGCCGTTCGCGGCCGGATTGGCACTCTCCGGCCAACATGCCCAACTGCAGCAACAGCTCCCAAAGCGAAGGAGCCAGGAACCAAAGACCTAGCTGGCCTGAAGGGCCCCCAGGGGGCCCCCAAGCAGCCCCTCTCAATTTGGATCTGGGGGCTTTCGTTGGGCCGGGAACCTGGGAGATTCCTGCAAGGTTGCAGTTCGCGGCCCGAGAAGCACTCTCCGGCCAACATGCCCAACTGCAGCAACAGCTCCCAAACTGAATGAGCCAGGACAGAAAGACCTAGCTGGCCTGAAGGGCCCCCAGGGGGCCCCCAAGCAGCCCCTCTCCATTTGGGTCTGGGGGCTTTCGTTGGGCCGGGAACCTGGGAGATTCCTGCAAGGTTGCAGTTCGCGGCCCGAGAAGCACTCTCCGGCCAACATGCCCAACTGCAGCAACAGCTCCCAAAGCAAAGGAGCCAGGACCCAAAGACCTAGCTGGCCTGAAGGGCCCCCAGTGGGCCCCCAAGCAGCCCCTCTCCATTTGAGTCTGGGGGCTTTCGTTGGGCCGGGAACCTGGGAGGTACCTGCAAGGTTGCAGTTCGCGGCCCGAGAAGCACTCTCCGGCCAACATGCCCAACTGCAGCAACAGCTCCCAAACCGAAGGAGCCAGGACCCAAAGACCTAGCTGGCCTGAAGGGCCCCCAGGGGGCCCCAAGCAGCCCCTCTCCATTTGGGTCTGGGGGTTTTCGTTGGGCATGGAACCTGAGAGGTACCTGCAAGTTTGCAGTTGGCGGCACGAGAAGCACTCTCCGGCCAACAAGCCCAACTGCAGCAACAGCTCCCAAACTGAATGAGCCAGGACAGAAAGACCTAGCTGGCCTGAAGGGCCCCCAGGGGGCCCCCAAGCAGCCCCTCTCAATTTGGGTCTGGGAGCTTTCGTTGGGCCGGGAACCTGGGAGGTACCTGCAAGGTTGCAGTTCGCGGCCCGAGAAGCACTCTCCGGCCAACATGCCCATCGTCCAGCAACAGCTCCCAAAGCGAAGGAGCCAGAACCCAAAGACCTAGCTGGCCTGAAGGGCCCCCATGGGGCCCCCAAGCAGCCCCTCTCAATTTGGGTCTGGGGGCTTTCGTTGGGCCGGGAACCTGGGAGATTCATGCAAGGTTGCAGTTCGCGGCCCGAGAAGCACTCTCCGGCCAACATGCCCAACTGCAGCAACAGCTCCCAAAGCGAAGGAGCCAGGACCCAAAGACCTAGCTGGCCTGAAGGGCCCCCAGGGGGCCTACAAGCAGCCCCTCTCCATTTGGGTCTGGGGGCTTTCGTTGGGCCGGGAACCTGGGAGATTCATGCAAGGTTGCAGTTCGCGGCCCGAGAAGCACTCTCCGGCCAACATGCCCAACTGCAGCAACAGCTCCCAAAGCGAAGGAGCCAGGACCCAAAGACCTAGCTGGCCTGAAGGGCCCCCAGGGGGCCCCCAAGCAGCCCCTCTCAATTTGGGTCTGTGGGCTTTCGTTGGGCCGGGAACCTGGGAGATTCCTGCAAGGTTGCAGTTCGCGGCCCGAGAAGCACTCTCCGGCCAACATGCCCAACTGCAGCAACAGCTCCCAAACTGAATGAGCCAGGACAGAAAGACCTAGCTGGCCTGAAGGGCCCCCAGGGGGCCCCCAAGCAGCCCCTCTCCATTTGGGTCTGGGGGCTTTCGTTGGGCCGGGAACCTGGGAGATTCATGCAAGGTTGCAGTTCGCGGCCCGAGAAGCACTCTCCGGCCAACATGCCCAACTGCAGCAACAGCTCCCAAAGCGAAGGAGCCAGGACCCAAAGACCTAGCTGGCCTGAAGGGCCCCCAGGGGGCCCCCAAGCAGCCCCTCTCCATTTGGGTCTGGGGGCTTTCGTTGTGCCGGGAACCTGGGAGGTACCTGCAAGGTTGCAGTTCGCGGCCCGAGAAGCACTCTCCGGCCAACATGCCCAACTGCAGCAACAGCTCCCAAAGCGAAGGAGCCAGGACCCAAAGACCTAGCTGGCCTGAAGGGCCCCCAGGGGGCCCCCAAGCAGCCCCTCTCCATTTGGGTCTGGGGGCTTTCGTTGGGCCGGGAACCTGGGAGATTCCTGCAAGTTTGCAGTTCGCGGCCCGAGAAGCACTCTCCGGCCAACATGCCCAACTGCAGCAACAGCTCCCAAACTGAATGAGCCAGGACAGAAAGACCTAGCTGGCCTGAAGGGCCCCCAGGGGGCCTACAAGCAGCCCCTCTCAATTTGGGTCTGGGGGCTTTCGTTGGGCCGGGAACCTGGGAGATTCCTGCAAGGTTGCAGTTCGCGGCCCGAGAAGCACTCTCCGGCCAACATGCCCAACGTCCACCAACAGCTCCAAAACAGAAGGAACCAGGACCCAAAGAAATAGCTGGCCTGGAGGGTCCCCAGGTGGCACGCAAGCTGCCCCTTTAAATTTGGGTCTGGGGGTTTTAATTGGGCCGGGAACCTGGGAGGTACCTGCAAGGTTGCCGTTCGCGGCCGGATTGGCACTCTCCGGCCAACATGCCCAACTGCAGCAACAGCTCCCAAACCGAAGGAGCCAGGACCCAAAGACCTAGCTGGCCTGAAGGGCCCCCAGGGGGCCCCCAAGCAGCCCCTCTCCATTTGGGTCTGGGGGCTTTCGTTGGGCCGGGAACCTGGGAGGTACCTGCAAGGTTGCAGTTCGCGGCCCGAGAAGCACTCTCCGGCCAACATGCCCAACTGCAGCAACAGCTCCCAAAGCGAAGGAGCCAGGACCCAAAGACCTAGCTGGCCTGAAGGGCCCCCAGGGGGCCCCAAGCAGCCCCTCACCATTTGGGTCTGGGGGTTTTCGTTGGGCATGGAACCTGAGAGGTACCTGCAAGTTTGCAGTTGGCGGCACGAGAAGCACTCTCCGGCCAACAAGCCCAACTGCAGCAACAGCTCCCAAACTGAATGAGCCAGGACAGAAAGACCTAGCTGGCCTGAAGGGCCCCCAGGGGGCCCCCAAGCAGCCCCTCTCAATTTGGGTCTGGGAGCTTTCGTTGGGCCGGGAACCTGGGAGGTACCTGCAAGGTTGCAGTTCGCGGCCCGAGAAGCACTCTCCGGCCAACATGCCCATCGTCCAGCAACAGCTCCCAAAGCGAAGGAGCCAGAACCCAAAGACCTAGCTGGCCTGAAGGGCCCCCATGGGGCCCCCAAGCAGCCCCTCTCAATTTGGGTCTGGGGGCTTTCGTTGGGCCGGGAACCTGGGAGATTCATGCAAGGTTGCAGTTCGCGGCCCGAGAAGCACTCTCCGGCCAACATGCCCAACTGCAGCAACAGCTCCCAAAGCGAAGGAGCCAGGACCCAAAGACCTAGCTGGCCTGAAGGGCCCCCAGGGGGCCCCCAAGCAGCCCCTCTCCATTTGGGTCTGGGGGCTTTCGTTGGGCCGGGAACCTGGGAGGTACCTGCAAGGTTGCAGTTCGCGGCCGGAGAGGCACTCTCCGGCCAACATGCCCAACTGCAGCAACAGCTCCCAAAGCGAAGGAGCCAGGACCCAAAGACCTAGCTGGCCTGAAGGGCCCCCAGGGGGCCCCCAAGCAGCCCCTCTCAATTTGGGTCTGGGGGCTTTCGTTGGGCCGGGAACCTGAGAGGTACCTGCAAGTTTGCAGTTGGCGGCCCGAGAGGCACTCTCCGGCCAACATGCCCAACGTCCACCAACAGCTCCAAAACAGAAGGAACCAGGACCCAAAGAAATAGCTGGCCTGGAGGGTCCCCAGGTGGCACGCAAGCTGCCCCTTTAAATTTGGGTCTGGGGGTTTTAATTGGGCCGGGAACCTGGGAGGTACCTGCAAGGTTGCCGTTCGCGGCCGGATTGGCACTCTCCGGCCAACATGCCCAACTGCAGCAACAGCTCCCAAAGCGAAGGAGCCAGGAACCAAAGACCTAGCTGGCCTGAAGGGCCCCCAGGGGGCCCCCAAGCAGCCCCTCTCAATTTGGATCTGGGGGCTTTCGTTGGGCCGGGAACCTGGGAGATTCCTGCAAGGTTGCAGTTCGCGGCCCGAGAAGCACTCTCCGGCCAACATGCCCAACTGCAGCAACAGCTCCCAAACTGAATGAGCCAGGACAGAAAGACCTAGCTGGCCTGAAGGGCCCCCAGGGGGCCCCCAAGCAGCCCCTCTCCATTTGGGTCTGGGGGCTTTCGTTGGGCCGGGAACCTGGGAGATTCCTGCAAGGTTGCAGTTCGCGGCCCGAGAAGCACTCTCCGGCCAACATGCCCAACTGCAGCAACAGCTCCCAAAGCAAAGGAGCCAGGACCCAAAGACCTAGCTGGCCTGAAGGGCCCCCAGTGGGCCCCCAAGCAGCCCCTCTCCATTTGAGTCTGGGGGCTTTCGTTGGGCCGGGAACCTGGGAGGTACCTGCAAGGTTGCAGTTCGCGGCCCGAGAAGCACTCTCCGGCCAACATGCCCAACTGCAGCAACAGCTCCCAAACCGAAGGAGCCAGGACCCAAAGACCTAGCTGGCCTGAAGGGCCCCCAGGGGGCCCCAAGCAGCCCCTCTCCATTTGGGTCTGGGGGTTTTCGTTGGGCATGGAACCTGAGAGGTACCTGCAAGTTTGCAGTTGGCGGCACGAGAAGCACTCTCCGGCCAACAAGCCCAACTGCAGCAACAGCTCCCAAACTGAATGAGCCAGGACAGAAAGACCTAGCTGGCCTGAAGGGCCCCCAGGGGGCCCCCAAGCAGCCCCTCTCAATTTGGGTCTGGGAGCTTTCGTTGGGCCGGGAACCTGGGAGGTACCTGCAAGGTTGCAGTTCGCGGCCCGAGAAGCACTCTCCGGCCAACATGCCCATCGTCCAGCAACAGCTCCCAAAGCGAAGGAGCCAGAACCCAAAGACCTAGCTGGCCTGAAGGGCCCCCATGGGGCCCCCAAGCAGCCCCTCTCAATTTGGGTCTGGGGGCTTTCGTTGGGCCGGGAACCTGGGAGATTCATGCAAGGTTGCAGTTCGCGGCCCGAGAAGCACTCTCCGGCCAACATGCCCAACTGCAGCAACAGCTCCCAAAGCGAAGGAGCCAGGACCCAAAGACCTAGCTGGCCTGAAGGGCCCCCAGGGGGCCCCCAAGCAGCCCCTCTCCATTTGGGTCTGGGGGCTTTCGTTGGGCCGGGAACCTGGGAGGTACCTGCAAGGTTGCAGTTCGCGGCCGGAGAGGCACTCTCCGGCCAACATGCCCAACTGCAGCAACAGCTCCCAAAGCGAAGGAGCCAGGACCCAAAGACCTAGCTGGCCTGAAGGGCCCCCAGGGGGCCCCCAAGCAGCCCCTCTCCATTTGGGTCTGGGGGCTTTCGTTGGGCGGGAACCTGGGAGATTCCTGCAAGGTTGCAGTTCGCGGCCCGAGAAGCACTCTCCGGCCAACATGCCCAACTGCAGCAACAGCTCCCAAACTGAATGAGCCAGGACAGAAAGACCTAGCTGGCCTGAAGGGCCCCCAGGGGGCCTACAAGCAGCCCCTCTCCATTTGGGTCTGGGGGCTTTCGTTGGGCCGGGAACCTGGGAGATTCATGCAAGGTTGCAGTTCGCGGCCCGAGAAGCACTCTCCGGCCAACATGCCCAACTGCAGCAACAGCTCCCAAAGCGAAGGAGCCAGGACCCAAAGACCTAGCTGGCCTGAAGGGCCCCCAGGGGGCCCCCAAGCAGCCCCTCTCAATTTGGGTCTGTGGGCTTTCGTTGGGCCGGGAACCTGGGAGATTCCTGCAAGGTTGCAGTTCGCGGCCCGAGAAGCACTCTCCGGCCAACATGCCCAACTGCAGCAACAGCTCCCAAACTGAATGAGCCAGGACAGAAAGACCTAGCTGGCCTGAAGGGCCCCCAGGGGGCCCCCAAGCAGCCCCTCTCCATTTGGGTCTGGGGGCTTTCGTTGGGCCGGGAACCTGGGAGATTCATGCAAGGTTGCAGTTCGCGGCCCGAGAAGCACTCTCCGGCCAACATGCCCAACTGCAGCAACAGCTCCCAAAGCGAAGGAGCCAGGACCCAAAGACCTAGCTGGCCTGAAGGGCCCCCAGGGGGCCCCCAAGCAGCCCCTCTCCATTTGGGTCTGGGGGCTTTCGTTGTGCCGGGAACCTGGGAGGTACCTGCAAGGTTGCAGTTCGCGGCCCGAGAAGCACTCTCCGGCCAACATGCCCAATATCCAGCAACAGCTCCCAAAGCGAAGGGGCCAGGACCCAAAGACCTAGGTGGCCTGAAGGGCGCCCATGGGGCCCCAAGCAGCCCCTCTCCATTTGGGTCTGGGGGCTTTCGTTGGGCCGGGAACCTGGGAGATTCCTGCAAGGTTGCAGTTCGCGGCCTGAGAAGCACTCTCCTGCCAACATGCCCAACTGCAGCAACAGCTCCCAAACTGAATGAGCCAGGACAGAAAGACCTAGCTGGCCTGAAGGGCCCCCAGGGGGCCACCAAGCAGCCCCTCTCCATTTGGGTCTGGGGGCTTTCGTTGTGCCGGGAACCTGGGAGGTACCTGCAAGGTTGCAGTTCGCGGCCCGAGAAGCACTCTCCGGCCAACATGCCCAATATCCAGCAACAGCTCCCAAAGCGAAGGGGCCAGGACCCAAAGACCTAGGTGGCCTGAAGGGCCCCCAGGGGGCCCCCAAGCAGCCCCTCTCCATTTGGGTCTGTGGGCTTTCGTTGGGCCGGGAACCTGGGAGATACCTGCAAGGATGCAGTTCGCGGCCCGAGAAGCACTCTCCGGCCAACATGCCCAATATCCAGCAACAGCTCCCAAAGCGAAGGGGCCAGGACCCAAAGACCTAGGTGGCCTGAAGGGCCCCCAGGGGGCCACCAAGCAGCCCCTCTCCATTTGGGTCTGGGGGCTTTCGTTGTGCCGGGAACCTGGGAGGTACCTGCAAGGTTGCAGGTCGCGGCCCGAGAAGCACTCTCCGGCCAACATGCCCAATATCCAGCAACAGCTCCCAAAGCGAAGGGGCCAGGACCCAAAGACCTAGGTGGCCTGAAGGGCCCACAGGGGGCCACCAAGCAGCCCCTCTCCATTTGGGTCTGGGGGCTTTCGTTGGGCATGGAACCTGAGAGGTACCTGCAAGTTTGCAGTTGGCGGCCCGAGAGGCACTCTCCGGCCAACATGCCCAACGTCCACCAACAGCTCCAAAACAGAAGGAACCAGGACCCAAAGAAATAGCTGGCCTGGAGGGTCCCCAGGTGGCACGCAAGCTGCCCCTTTCAATTTGGGTCTGGGGGCTTTCGTTGGGCCGGGAACCTGGGAGGTACCTGCAAGGTTGCAGTTCGCGGCCCGAGAAGCACTCTCCGGCCAACATGCCCAATATCCAGCAACAGCTCCCAAAGCGAAGGGGCCAGGACGCAAAGACCTAGATGGCCTGGAGGGTCCCCATGTGGCCCGCAAGCTGCCCCTTTAAATTTGGGTCTGGGGGTTTTAATTGGGCCGGGAACCTGGGAGGTACCTGCAAGGTTGCCGTTCGCGGCCGGAGAGGCACTCTCCGGCCAACATGCAAAACTGCAGCAACAGCTCCCAAAGCGAAGGAGCCAGGACCCAAAGACCTAGCTGGCCTGAAGGGCCCCCAGGGGGCCCCCAAGCAGCCCCTCTCAATTTGGGTCTGGGGGCTTTCGTTGGGCCGGGAACCTGGGAGATTCCTGCAAGGTTACAGTTCGCGGCCCGAGAAGCACTCTCCGGCCAACATGCCCAACTGCAGCAACAGCTCCCAAACTGAATGAGCCAGGACAGAAAGACCTAGCTGGCCTGAAGGGCCCCCATGGGGCCCCCAAGCAGCCCCTCTCAATTTGGGTCTGGGGGCTTTCGTTGGGCCGGGAACCTGGGAGATTCCTGCAAGGTTGCAGTTCGCGGCCCGAGAAGCACTCTCCGGCCAACATGCCCAACTGCAGCAACAGCTCCCAAAGCGAAGGAGCCAGGACCCAAAGACCTAGCTGGCCTGAAGGGCCCCCAGGGGGCCCCCAAGCAGCCCCTCTCCATTTGGGTCTGGGGGCTTTCGTTGTGCCGGGAACCTGGGAGGTACCTGCAAGGTTGCAGTTCGCGGCCCGAGAAGCACTCTCCGGCCAACATGCCCAATATCCAGCAACAGCTCCCAAAGCGAAGGAGCCAGGACCCAAAGACCTAGGTGGCCTGAAGGGCCCCCATGGGGCCCCAAGCAGCCCCTCTCCATTTGGGTCTGGGGGCTTTCGTTGGGCCGGGAACCTGGGAGATTCCTGCAAGGTTGCAGTTCGCGGCTCAAGAAGCACTCTCCGGCCAACATGCCCAACTGCAGCAACAGCTCCCAAACTGAATGAGCCAGGACAGAAAGACCTAGCTGGCCTGAAGGGCCCCCAGGGGGCCCCCAAGCAGCCCCTCTCAATTTGGGTCTGGGGGCTTTCGTTGGGCCGGGAACCTGGGAGATACCTGCAAGGATGCAGTTCGCGGCCCGAGAAGCACTCTCCGGCCAACATGCCCAACGACCAGCTACAGCTCTGAAACCGAAGAATCCAGGACCCAAAGACCTATCTGGCCTGGAGGGCCACCATGGGGCCCCCAAGCAGCCCCTCTCCATTTGGGTCTGGGGGCTTTCGTTGGGCATGGAACCTGAGAGGTACCTGCAAGTTTGCAGTTGGCGGCCCGAGAAGCACTCTCCGGCCAACATGCCCAACGTCCACCAACAGCTCCAAAATAGAAGGAACCAGGACCCAAAGAAATAGCTGGCCTGGAGGGTCCCCAGGTGGCCCGTAAGCAGCCTCTTTCAATTTGGGTCTGGGGGCTTTCGTTGGGCCGGGAACCTGGGAGATTCCTGCAAGGTTGCAGTTCGCAGCCCGAGAAGCACTCTCCGGCCAACATGCCCAACTGCAGCAACAGCTCCAAACTGAATGAGCCAGGACAGAAAGACCTAGCTGGCCTGAAGGGCCCCCAGGGGGCCCCCAAGCAGCCCCTCTCAATTTGGGTCTGGGGGCTTTCGTTGGGCCAGGAACCTGGGAGATTCCTGCAAGGTTGCAGTTCGCGGCCCGAGAAGCACTCTCCGGCCAACATGCCCAACGTCCACCAACAGCTCCAAAACAGAAGGAACCAGGACCCAAAGAAATAGCTGGCCTGGAGGGTCCCCAGTTGGCCCGCAAGCTGCCCCTTTCAATTTGGGTCTGGGGGCTTTCGTTGGGCCGGGAACCTGGGAGGTACCTGCAAGGTTGCAGTTCGCGGCCCGAGAAGCACTCTCCGGCCAACATGCCCAACTGCAGCAACAGCTCCCAAAGCGAAGGAGCCAGGACCCAAAGACCTAGCTGGCCTGAAGGGCCCCCAGGGGGCCCCCAAGCAGCCCCTCTCCATTTGGGTCTGGGGGCTTTCGTTGGGCCGGGAACCTGGGAAGTACCTGCAAGGTTGCAGTTCGCGGCCCGAGAAGCACTCTCCGGCCAACATGCCCAACGTCCACCAACAGCTCCCAAAGCGAAGGAGCCAGGACCCAAAGACCTAGGTGGCCTGAAGGGCCCCCATGGGGCCCCAAGCAGCCCCTCTCCATTTGGGTCTGGGGGCTTTCGTTGGGCCGGGAACCTGGGAGATTCCTGCAAGGTTGCAGTTCGCGGCCCGAGAAGCACTCTCCGGCCAACATGCCCAACTGCAGCAACAGCTCCCAAACTGAATGAGCCAGGACAGAAAGACCTAGCTGGCCTGAAGGGCCCCCAGGGGGCCCCCAAGCAGCCCCTCTCAATTTGGGTCTGTGGGCTTTCGTTGGGCCGGGAACCTGGGAGATACCTGCAAGGATGCAGTTCGCGGCCCGAGAAGCACTCTCCGGCCAACATGCCCAACTGCAGCAACAGCTCCCAAAGCGAAGGAGCCAGGACCCAAAGACCTAGCTGGCCTGAAGGGCCCCCAGGGGGCCACCAAGCAGCCCCTCTCCATTTGGGTCTGGGGGCTTTCGTTGGGCATGGAACCTGAGAGGTACCTGCAAGTTTGCAGTTGGCGGCCCGAGAGGCACTCTCCGGCCAACATGCCCAACGTCCACCAACAGCTCCAAAACAGAAGGAACCAGGACCCAAAGAAATAGCTGGCCTGGAGGGTCCCCAGGTGGCCCGCAAGCTGCCCCTTTCAATTTGGGTCTGGGGGCTTTCGTTGGGCCGGGAACCTGGGAGGTACCTGCAAGGTTGCAGTTCGCGGCCCGAGAAGCACTCTCCGGCCAACATGCCCAACTGCAGCAACAGCTCCCAAACCGAAGTAGCCAGGACCCAAAGACGTAGTTGGCCTGAAGGGACCCCAGGGGGCCCCCAAACAGCCCCTCTCCATTTGGGTCTGGGGGCTTTCGTTGGGCCGGTAACCTGGGAGGTTCCTGCCAGGTTGCAGTTCGCGGCCCGAGAAGCACTCTCCGGCCAACATGCCCAACTGCAGCAACAGCTCCCAAAGCGAAGGAGCCAGGACCCAAAGACCTAGCTGGCCTGAAGGGCCCCCAGGGGGCCCCCAAGCAGCCCCTCTCCATTTGGGTCTGGGGGCTTTCGTTGGGCCGGGAACATGGGAGATTCATGCAAGGTTGCAGTTCGCGGCCCGAGAAGCACTCTCCGGCCAACATGCCCAACTGCAGCAACAGCTCCCAAAGCGAAGGAGCCAGAACCCAAAGACCTAGCTGGCCTGAAGGGCCCCCAGGGGGCCCCCAAGCAGCCCCTCTCCATTTGGGTCTGGGGGCTTTCGTTGGGCCGGGAACCTGGGAGGTACCTGCAAGGTTGCAGTTCGCGGCCCGAGAAGCACTCTCCGGCCAACATGCCCAACGACCAGCTACAGCTCTGAAACCGAAGAAGCCAGGACCCAAAGACCTATCTGGCCTGGAAGGGCCCCCAGGGGGCCCCCAAGCAGCCCCTCTCCATTTGGGTCTGGGGGCTTTCGTTTGGCATGGAACCTGAGAGGTACCTGCAAGTTTGCAGTTGGCGGCCCGAGAAGCACTCTCCGGCCAACATGCCCAACGTCCACCAACAGCTCCAAAACAGAAGGAACCAGGACCCAAAGAAATAGCTGGCCTGGAGGGTCCCCAGGTGGCCCGTAAGCAGCCCCTTTCAATTTGGGTCTGGGGGCTTTCGTTGGGCCGGGAACCTGGGAGGTACCTGCAAGGTTGCAGTTCGCGGCCCGAGAAGCACTCTCCGGCCAACATGCCCAACTGCAGCAACAGCTCCCAAAGCGAAGGAGCCAGGACCCAAAGACATAGCTGGCCTGAAGGGCCCCCAGGGGGCCCCCAAGCAGCCCCTCTCTATTTGGGTCTGGGGGGTTTCGTTGGGCCGGGAACCTGGGAGATTCATACAAGTTTGCTGTTGGCGGCCCGAGAAGCACTCTCCGGCCAACATGCCCAACGTCCACCAAAAGCTCCAAAACAGAAGGAACCAGGACCCAAAGACCTAGCTGGCCTGAAGGGCCCCCAGGGGGCCCCCAAGCAGCCCCTCTCCATTTGGGTCTGGGGGCTTTAGTTGGGCCGGGAACCTGGGAGGTACCTGACAGGTTGCAGTTCGCGGCCGGAGAGGCACTCTCCGGCCAACATGCCCAACTGCAGCAACAGCTCCCAAAGCGAAGGAGCCAGGACCCAAAGACCTAGCTGGCCTGAAGGGCCCCCAGTGGGCCCCCAAGCAGCCCCTCTCCATTTGGGTCTGGGGGCTTTCGTTGTGCCGGAAACCTGGGAGGTACCTGCAAGGTTGCAATTCGCGGCCCGAGAAGCACTCTCCGGCCAACATGCCCAACTGCAGCAACAGCTCCCAAACTGAATGAGCCAGGACAGAAAGACCTAGCTGGCCTGAAGGGCCCCCAGGGGGCCCCCAAGCAGCCTCTCCCAATTAGGGTCTGGGGGCTTTCGTTGGGCCGGGAACCTGGGATATTCCGGCAAGGTTGCAGTTCGCGCCCGAGAAGCACTCTCCGGCCAACATGCCCAATATCCAGCAACAGCTCCCAAAGCGAAGGAGCCAGGACCCAAAGACCTAGGTGGCCTGAAGGGCACCAAGGGGGCCCCCAAGCAGCCTCTCTCCATTTGGGTCTGGGGGCTTTCGTTGGGCCGGGAACCTGGGAGATTCATGCAAGGTTGCAGTTCGCGGCCCGAGAAGCACTCTCCGGCCAACATGCCCAACGACCAGCTACAGCTCTGAAACCGAAGAAGCCAGGACCCAAAGACCTATCTGGCCTGGAGGGGCCCCATGGGGCCCCCAAGCAGCCCCTCTCCATTTGGGTCTGGGGGCTTTCGTTGGACATGGAACCTGAGAGGTACCTGCAAGTTTGCTGTTGGCGGCCCGAGAAGCACTCTCCGGCCAACATGCCCAACGTCCACCAAAAGCTCCAAAACAGAAGGAACCAGGATCCAAAGAAATAGCTGGCCTGGAGGGTCCCCAGGTGGTCCGTAAGCAGCCTCTTTCAATTTGGGTCTGGGGGCTTTCGTTGGGCCGGGAACCTGGGAGGTACCTGACAGGTTGCAGTTCGCGGCCCGAGAAGCACTCTCCGGCCAACATGCCCAACTGCAGCAACAGCTCCCAAAGCGAAGGAGCCAGGACCCAAAGACCTAGCTGGCCTGAAGGGCCCCCATGGGGCCCCCAAGCAGCCCCTCTCCATTTGGGTCTGGGGGCTTTCGTTGGGCCGGGAACCTGGGAGGTACCTGCAAGGTTGCAGTTCGCGGCCCGAGAAGCACTCTCCGGCCAACATGCCCAACTGCAGCAACAGCTCCCAAACTGAATGAGCCAGGACAGAAAGACCTAGCTGGCCTGAAGGGCCCCCAGGGGGCCCCCAAGCAGCCCCTCTCAATTTGGGTCTGGGGGCTTTCGTTGGGCCGGGAACCTGGGAGGTACCTGCAAGGTTGCAGTTCGCGGCCCGAGAAGCACTCTCCGGCCAACATGCCCAACGACCAGCTACAACTCTGAAACCGAAGAAGCCAGGACCCAAAGACCTATCTGGCCTGGAAGGGCCCCCATGGGGCCCCCAAGCAGCCCCTCTCCATTTGGGTCTGGGGGCTTTCGTTTGGCATGGAACCTGAGAGGTACCTGCAAGTTTGCAGTTGGCGGCCCGAGAAGCACTCTCCGGCCAACATGCCCAACGTCCACCAACAGCTCAAAAACAGAAGGAACCAGGACCCAAAGAAATAGCTGGCCTGGAGGGTCCCCAGGTGGCCCGTAAGCAACCCCTTTCAATTTGGGTCTGGGGGCTTTCGTTGGGCCGGGAACCTGGGAGATTCATGCAAGGTTGCAGTTCGCGGCCCGAGAAGCACTCTCCGGCCAACATGCCCAACTGCAGCAACAGCTCCCAAAGCGAAGGAGCCAGGACCCAAAGACCTAGCTGGCCTGAAGGGCCCCCAGGGGGCCCCCAAGCAGCCCCTCTCTATTTGGGTCTGGGGGCTTTCGTTGGGCCGGGAACCTGGGAGATTCATGCAAGGTTGCAGTTCGCAGCCCGAGAAGCACTCTCCGGCCAACATGCCCAACTGCAGCAACAGCTACCAAAGCGAAGGAGCCAGGACCCAAAGACCTAGCTGGCCTGAAGGGCCCCCAGGGGGCCCCCAAGCAGCCCCTCTCCATTTGGGTCTGGGGGCTTTAGTTGGGCCGGGAACCTGGGAGGTACCTGCAAGGATGCAGTTCGCGGCCGGAGAGGGACTCTCCGGCCAACATGCCCAACTGCAGCAACAGTTCGCAAAGCGAAGGAGCCAGGACCCAAAGACCTAGCTGGCCTGAAGGGCCCCCAGGGGGCCCCCTAGCAGCCCCTCTCCATTTGGGTCTGGGGGCTTTCGTTGGACATGGAACCTGAGAGGTACCTGCAAGTTTGCTGTTGGCGGCCCGAGAAGCACTCTCCGGCCAACATGCCCAACGTCCACCAAAAGCTCCAAAACAGAAGGAACCAGGACCCAAAGAAATAGCTGGCCTGGAGGGTCCCCAGTTGGCCCGTAAGCAGCCCCTTTCAATTTGGGTCTGGGGGCTTTCGTTGGGCATGTATGCCTGAGAGGTACCTACAAGGTTGCAGTTCGCGGCCCGAGAAGCACTCTCCGGCCAACATGCCCAATATCCAGCAACAGCTCCCAAAGCGAAGGAGCCAGGACCCAAAGACCTAGGTGGCCTGAAGGGCACCAAGGGGGCCCCCAAGCAGCCTCTCTCCATTTGGGTCTGGGGGCTTTCGTTGGGCCGGGAACCTGGGAGATTCATGCAAGGTTGCAGTTCGCGGCCCGAGAAGCACTCTCCGGCCAACATGCCCAACTGCAGCAACAGCTCCAAACTGAATGAGCCAGGACAGAAAGACCTAGCTGGCCTGAAGGGCCCCCAGGGGGCCCCCAAACAGCCCCTCTCAATTTGGGTCTGGGGGCTTTCGTTGGGCCGGGAACCTGGGAGGTACCTGCAAGGTTGCAGTTCGCGGCCCGAGAAGCACTCTCCGGCCAACATGCCCAACTGCAGCAACAGCTCCCAAAGCGAAGGAGCCAGGACCCAAAGACCTAGCTGGCCTGAAGGGCCCCCAGGGGGCCCCCAAGCAGCCCCTCTCCATTTGGGTCTGGGGGCTTTCGTTGGGCCGGGAACCTGGGAGATTCCTGCAAGGTTGCAGTTCGCGGCCCGAGAAGCACTCTCCGGCCAACATGCCCAACTGCAGCAACAGCTCCCAAAGCGAAGGAGCCAGGACCCAAAGACCTAGCTGGCCTGAAGGGCCCCCAGTGGGCCCCCAAGCAGCCCCTCTCCATTTGGGTCTGGGGGCTTTAGTTGGGCCGGGAACCTGGGAGGTACCTGCACGGTTGCAGTTCGCGGCCGGAGAGGCACTCTCCGGCCAACATGCCCAACTGCAGCAACAGCTCCCAAAGCGAAGGAGCCAGGACCCAAAGACCTAGCTGGCCTGAAGGGCCCCCAGGGGGCCCCCAAGCAGCCCCTCTTAATTTGGGTCTGGGGGCTTTCGTTGGGCCGGGAACCTGGGAGATTCCTGCAAGGTTGCAATTCGCGGCCCGAGAAGCACTCTCCGGCCAACATGCCCAACTGCAGCAACAGCTCCCAAACTGAATGAGCCAGGACAGAAAGACCTAGCTGGCCTGAAGGGCCCCCAGGGGGCCCCCAAGCAGCCCCTCTCAATTTGGGTCTGGGGGCTTTCGTTGGGCCGGGAACATGGGAGATTCATGCAAGGTTGCAGTTCGCGGCCCGAGAAGCACTCTCCGGCCAACATGCCCAACTGCAGCAACAGCTCCCAAACCGAAGGAGCCAGGACCCAAAGACCTAGCTGGCCTGAAGGGCCCCCAGGGGGCCCCCAAGCAGCCCCTCTCCATTTGGGTCTGGGGGCTTTCGTTGGGCCGGGAACCTGGGAGGTACCTGCAAGGTTGCAGTTCGCGGCCCGAGAAGCACTCTCCGGCCAACATGCCCAACTGCAGAAACAGCTCCCAAAGCGAAGGAGCCAGGACCCAAAGACCTAGCTGGCCTGAAGGGCCCACAGGGGGCCACCAAGCAGCCCCTCTCCATTTGGGTCTGGGGGCTTTCGTTGGGCATGTATACCTGAGAGGTACCTGCAAGTTTGCAGTTCGCGGCCCGAGAAGCACTCTCCGGCCAACATGCCCAACGTCCACCAACAGCTCCAAAACAGAAGGAACCAGGACCCAAAGAAATAGCTGGCCTGGAGGGTCCCCAGTTGGCCCGCAAGCAGCCCCTCTCCATTTGGGTCTGGGGGCTTTCGTTGGGCCGGGAACCTGGGAGATTCCTGCAAGGTTGCAGTTCGCGGCCCGAGAAGCACTCTCCGGCCAACATGCCCAACTGCAGCAACAGCTCCCAAAGCGAAGGAGTCAGGACAGAAAGACCTAGCTGGCCTGAAGGGCCCCCAGGGGGCCCCCAAACAGCCCCTCTCCATTTGGGTCTGGGGGCTTTCGTTGGGCCGGGAACCTGGGAGATACCTGCAAGGTTGCAGTTCGCGGCCCGAGAAGCACTCTCCGGCCAACATGCCCAATATCCAGCAACAGCTCCCAAACCGAAGGAGCCAGGACCCAAAGACCTAGCTGGCCTGAAGGGCCCCCAGGGGGCCCCCAAGCAGCCCCTCTCCATTTGGGTCTGGGGGCTTTCGTTGGGCCGGGAACCTGGGAGGTACCTGCAAGGTTGCAGTTCGCGGCCGGAGAGGCACTCTCCGGCCAACATGCCCAACTGCAGCAACAGCTCCCAAAGCGAAGGAGCCAGGACCCAAAGACCTAGCTGGCCTGAAGGGCCCCCAGGGGGCCCCCAAGCAGCCCCTCTCCATTTGGGTCTGGGGGCTTTCGTTGGGCGGGAACCTGGGAGATTCCTGCAAGGTTGCAGTTCGCGGCCCGAGAAGCACTCTCCGGCCAACATGCCCAACTGCAGCAACAGCTCCCAAACTGAATGAGCCAGGACAGAAAGACCTAGCTGGCCTGAAGGGCCCCCAGGGGGCCTACAAGCAGCCCCTCTCAATTTGGGTCTGGGGGCTTTCGTTGGGCCGGGAACCTGGGAGATTCCTGCAAGGTTGCAGTTCTCGGCCCGAGAAGCACTCTCCGGCCAACATGCCCAACTGCAGCAACAGCTCCCAAAGCGAAGGAGCCAGGACAGAAAGACCTAGCTGGCCTGAAGGGCCCCCAGGGGGCCTACAAGCAGCCCCTCTCAATTTGGGTCTGGGGGCTTTCGTTGGGCCGGGAACCTGGGAGATTCCTGCAAGGTTGCAGTTCGCGGCCCGAGAAGCACTCTCCGGCCAACATGCCCAACTGCAGCAACAGCTCCCAAAGCGAAGGAGCCAGGACCCAAAGACCTAGCTGGCCTGAAGGGCCCCCAGGGGGCCCCCAAGCAGCCCCTCTCAATTTGGGTCTGGGAGCTTTCGTTGGGCCGGGAACCTGGGAGATTCATGCAAGGTTGCAGTTCGCGGCCCGAGAAGCACTCTCCGGACAACATGCCCAATATCAAGCAACAGCTCCCAAAGCGAAGGAGCCAGGACTCAAAGACCTAGGTGGCCTGAAGGGCCCCCAGGGGGCCCCCAAGCAGCCTCTCTCCATTTGGGTGTGGGGGCATTCGTTGGGCCGGGAACCTGGGAGATTCATGCAAGGTTGCAGTTCGCGGCCCGAGAAGCACTCTCCGGCCAACATGCCCAACTGCAGCAACAGCTCCAAACTGAATGAGCCAGGACAGAAAGACCTAGCTGGCCTGAAGGGCCCCCAGGGGGCCCCCAAACAGCCCCTCTCAATTTGGGTCTGGGGGCTTTCGTTGGGCCGGGAACCTGGGAGATTCCTGCAAGGTTGCAGTTCGCGGCCCGAGAAGCACTCTCCGGCCAACATGCCCAACTGCAGCAACAGCTCCCAAAGCGAAGGAGCCAGGACCCAAAGACCTAGCTGGCCTGAAGGGCCCCCAGGGGGCCCCCAAACAGCCCCTCTCCATTTGGGTCTGGGGGCTTTCGTTGGGCCGGGAACCTGGGAGATTCCTGCAAGGTTGCAATTCGCGGCCCGAGAAGCACTCTCCGGCCAACATGCCCAACTGCAGCAACAGCTCCCAAACTGAATGAGCCAGGACAGAAAGACCTAGCTGGCCTGAAGGGCCCCCAGGGGGCCCCCAAGCAGCCTCTCTCAATTTGGGTCTGGGGGCTTTGGTTGGGCCGGGAACCTGGGAGATTCATGCAAGGTTGCAGTTCGCGGCCCGAGAAGCACTCTCCGGCCAACATGCCCAACTGCAGCAACAGCTCCCAAAGCGAAGGAGCCAGGACCCAAAGACCTAGCTGGCCTGAAGGGCCCACAGGGGGCCCCCAAGCAGCCCCTCTCCATTTGGGTCTGGGGGCTTTCGTTGGGCATGTATACCTGAGAGGTACCTGCAAGGTTGCAGTTCGCGGCCCGAGAAGCACTCTCCGGCCAACATGCCCAACTGCAGCAACAGCTCCCAAACCGAAGTAGCCAGGACAGAAAGACCTAGCTGGCCTGAAGGGCCCCCAGGGGGCCCCCAAGCAGCCCCTCTCAATTTGGGTCTGGGGGCTTTCGTTGGGCCGGGAACCTGGGAGATACCTGCAAGGATGCAGTTCGCGGCCCGAGAAGCACTCTCCGGCCAACATGCCCAACTGCAGCAACAGCTCCAAAACAGAAGGAACCAGGACCCAAAGAAATAGCTGGCCTGGAGGGTCCCCAGGTGGCCCGCAAGCTGCCCCATTAAATTTGGGTCTGGGGGCTTTCGTTGGGCCGGGAACCTGGGAGGTACCTGCAAGGTTGCAGTTCGCGGCCCGAGAAGCACTCTCCGGCCAACATGCCCAACTGCAGCAACAGCTCCCAAACCGAAGTAGCCAGGACCCAAAGACATAGTTGGCCTGAAGGGACCCCAGGGGGCCCCCAAACAACCCCTCTCCATTTGGGTCTGGGGGCTTTCGTTGGGCCGGGAACCTGGGAGATTCATGCAAGGTTGCAGTTCGCGGCCCGAGAAGCACTCTCCGGCCAACATGCCCAACTGCAGCAACAGCTCCCAAAGCGAAGGAGCCAGGACCCAAAGACCTAGCTGGCCTGAAGGGCCCCCAGGGGGCCCCCAAGCAGCCCCTCTCAATTTGGGTCTGTGGGCTTTCGTTGGGCCGGGAACCTGGGAGATTCCTGCAAGGTTGCAGTTCGCGGCCCGAGAAGCACTCTCCGGCCAACATGCCCAACTGCAGCAACAGCTCCCAAACTGAATGAGCCAGGACAGAAAGACCTAGCTGGCCTGAAGGGCCCCCAGGGGGCCCCCAAGCAGCCCCTCTCCATTTGGGTCTGGGGGCTTTCGTTGGGCCGGGAACCTGGGAGATTCATGCAAGGTTGCAGTTCGCGGCCCGAGAAGCACTCTCCGGCCAACATGCCCAACTGCAGCAACAGCTCCCAAAGCGAAGGAGCCAGGACCCAAAGACCTAGCTGGCCTGAAGGGCCCCCAGGGGGCCCCCAAGCAGCCCCTCTCCATTTGGGTCTGGGGGCTTTCGTTGTGCCGGGAACCTGGGAGGTACCTGCAAGGTTGCAGTTCGCGGCCCGAGAAGCACTCTCCGGCCAACATGCCCAATATCCAGCAACAGCTCCCAAAGCGAAGGGGCCAGGACCCAAAGACCTAGGTGGCCTGAAGGGCGCCCATGGGGCCCCAAGCAGCCCCTCTCCATTTGGGTCTGGGGGCTTTCGTTGGGCCGGGAACCTGGGAGATTCCTGCAAGGTTGCAGTTCGCGGCCTGAGAAGCACTCTCCTGCCAACATGCCCAACTGCAGCAACAGCTCCCAAACTGAATGAGCCAGGACAGAAAGACCTAGCTGGCCTGAAGGGCCCCCAGGGGGCCACCAAGCAGCCCCTCTCCATTTGGGTCTGGGGGCTTTCGTTGTGCCGGGAACCTGGGAGGTACCTGCAAGGTTGCAGTTCGCGGCCCGAGAAGCACTCTCCGGCCAACATGCCCAATATCCAGCAACAGCTCCCAAAGCGAAGGGGCCAGGACCCAAAGACCTAGGTGGCCTGAAGGGCCCCCAGGGGGCCCCCAAGCAGCCCCTCTCCATTTGGGTCTGTGGGCTTTCGTTGGGCCGGGAACCTGGGAGATACCTGCAAGGATGCAGTTCGCGGCCCGAGAAGCACTCTCCGGCCAACATGCCCAATATCCAGCAACAGCTCCCAAAGCGAAGGGGCCAGGACCCAAAGACCTAGGTGGCCTGAAGGGCCCCCAGGGGGCCACCAAGCAGCCCCTCTCCATTTGGGTCTGGGGGCTTTCGTTGTGCCGGGAACCTGGGAGGTACCTGCAAGGTTGCAGGTCGCGGCCCGAGAAGCACTCTCCGGCCAACATGCCCAATATCCAGCAACAGCTCCCAAAGCGAAGGGGCCAGGACCCAAAGACCTAGGTGGCCTGAAGGGCCCACAGGGGGCCACCAAGCAGCCCCTCTCCATTTGGGTCTGGGGGCTTTCGTTGGGCATGGAACCTGAGAGGTACCTGCAAGTTTGCAGTTGGCGGCCCGAGAGGCACTCTCCGGCCAACATGCCCAACGTCCACCAACAGCTCCAAAACAGAAGGAACCAGGACCCAAAGAAATAGCTGGCCTGGAGGGTCCCCAGGTGGCACGCAAGCTGCCCCTTTCAATTTGGGTCTGGGGGCTTTCGTTGGGCCGGGAACCTGGGAGGTACCTGCAAGGTTGCAGTTCGCGGCCCGAGAAGCACTCTCCGGCCAACATGCCCAACTGCAGCAACAGCTCCCAAACTGAATGAGCCAGGACAGAAAGACCTAGCTGGCCTGAAGGGCCCCCAGGGGGCCCCCAAGCAGCCCCTCTCAATTTGGGTCTGGGGGCTTTCGTTGGGCCGGGAACCTGGGAGATACCTGCAAGGTTGCAGTTCGCGGCCCGAGAAGCACTCTCCGGCCAACATGCCCAATATCCAGCAACAGCTCCCAAAGCGAAGGGGCCAGGACGCAAAGACCTAGATGGCCTGGAGGGTCCCCATGTGGCCCGCAAGCTGCCCCTTTAAATTTGGGTCTGGGGGTTTTAATTGGGCCGGGAACCTGGGAGGTACCTGCAAGGTTGCCGTTCGCGGCCGGAGAGGCACTCTCCGGCCAACATGCAAAACTGCAGCAACAGCTCCCAAAGCGAAGGAGCCAGGACCCAAAGACCTAGCTGGCCTGAAGGGCCCCCAGGGGGCCCCCAAGCAGCCCCTCTCAATTTGGGTCTGGGGGCTTTCGTTGGGCCGGGAACCTGGGAGATTCCTGCAAGGTTACAGTTCGCGGCCCGAGAAGCACTCTCCGGCCAACATGCCCAACTGCAGCAACAGCTCCCAAACTGAATGAGCCAGGACAGAAAGACCTAGCTGGCCTGAAGGGCCCCCATGGGGCCCCCAAGCAGCCCCTCTCAATTTGGGTCTGGGGGCTTTCGTTGGGCCGGGAACCTGGGAGATTCCTGCAAGGTTGCAGTTCGCGGCCCGAGAAGCACTCTCCGGCCAACATGCCCAACTGCAGCAACAGCTCCCAAAGCGAAGGAGCCAGGACCCAAAGACCTAGCTGGCCTGAAGGGCCCCCAGGGGGCCCCCAAGCAGCCCCTCTCCATTTGGGTCTGGGGGCTTTCGTTGTGCCGGGAACCTGGGAGGTACCTGCAAGGTTGCAGTTCGCGGCCCGAGAAGCACTCTCCGGCCAACATGCCCAATATCCAGCAACAGCTCCCAAAGCGAAGGAGCCAGGACCCAAAGACCTAGGTGGCCTGAAGGGCCCCCATGGGGCCCCAAGCAGCCCCTCTCCATTTGGGTCTGGGGGCTTTCGTTGGGCCGGGAACCTGGGAGATTCCTGCAAGGTTGCAGTTCGCGGCTCAAGAAGCACTCTCCGGCCAACATGCCCAACTGCAGCAACAGCTCCCAAACTGAATGAGCCAGGACAGAAAGACCTAGCTGGCCTGAAGGGCCCCCAGGGGGCCCCCAAGCAGCCCCTCTCAATTTGGGTCTGGGGGCTTTCGTTGGGCCGGGAAACTGGGAGATACCTGCAAGGATGCAGTTCGCGGCCCGAGAAGCACTCTCCGGCCAACATGCCCAACGACCAGCTACAGCTCTGAAACCGAAGAATCCAGGACCCAAAGACCTATCTGGCCTGGAGGGCCACCATGGGGCCCCCAAGCAGCCCCTCTCCATTTGGGTCTGGGGGCTTTCGTTGGGCATGGAACCTGAGAGGTACCTGCAAGTTTGCAGTTGGCGGCCCGAGAAGCACTCTCCGGCCAACATGCCCAACGTCCACCAACAGCTCCAAAATAGAAGGAACCAGGACCCAAAGAAATAGCTGGCCTGGAGGGTCCCCAGGTGGCCCGTAAGCAGCCTCTTTCAATTTGGGTCTGGGGGCTTTCGTTGGGCCGGGAACCTGGGAGATTCCTGCAAGGTTGCAGTTCGCAGCCCGAGAAGCACTCTCCGGCCAACATGCCCAACTGCAGCAACAGCTCCAAACTGAATGAGCCAGGACAGAAAGACCTAGCTGGCCTGAAGGGCCCCCAGGGGGCCCCCAAGCAGCCCCTCTCAATTTGGGTCTGGGGGCTTTCGTTGGGCCAGGAACCTGGGAGATTCCTGCAAGGTTGCAGTTCGCGGCCCGAGAAGCACTCTCCGGCCAACATGCCCAACGTCCACCAACAGCTCCAAAACAGAAGGAACCAGGACCCAAAGAAATAGCTGGCCTGGAGGGTCCCCAGTTGGCCCGCAAGCTGCCCCTTTCAATTTGGGTCTGGGGGCTTTCGTTGGGCCGGGAACCTGGGAGGTACCTGCAAGGTTGCAGTTCGCGGCCCGAGAAGCACTCTCCGGCCAACATGCCCAACTGCAGCAACAGCTCCCAAAGCGAAGGAGCCAGGACCCAAAGACCTAGCTGGCCTGAAGGGCCCCCAGGGGGCCCCCAAGCAGCCCCTCTCCATTTGGGTCTGGGGGCTTTCGTTGGGCCGGGAACCTGGGAAGTACCTGCAAGGTTGCAGTTCGCGGCCCGAGAAGCACTCTCCGGCCAACATGCCCAACGTCCACCAACAGCTCCCAAAGCGAAGGAGCCAGGACCCAAAGACCTAGGTGGCCTGAAGGGCCCCCATGGGGCCCCAAGCAGCCCCTCTCCATTTGGGTCTGGGGGCTTTCGTTGGGCCGGGAACCTGGGAGATTCCTGCAAGGTTGCAGTTCGCGGCCCGAGAAGCACTCTCCGGCCAACATGCCCAACTGCAGCAACAGCTCCCAAACTGAATGAGCCAGGACAGAAAGACCTAGCTGGCCTGAAGGGCCCCCAGGGGGCCCCCAAGCAGCCCCTCTCAATTTGGGTCTGTGGGCTTTCGTTGGGCCGGGAACCTGGGAGATACCTGCAAGGATGCAGTTCGCGGCCCGAGAAGCACTCTCCGGCCAACATGCCCAACTGCAGCAACAGCTCCCAAAGCGAAGGAGCCAGGACCCAAAGACCTAGCTGGCCTGAAGGGCCCCCAGGGGGCCACCAAGCAGCCCCTCTCCATTTGGGTCTGGGGGCTTTCGTTGGGCATGGAACCTGAGAGGTACCTGCAAGTTTGCAGTTGGCGGCCCGAGAGGCACTCTCCGGCCAACATGCCCAACGTCCACCAACAGCTCCAAAACAGAAGGAACCAGGACCCAAAGAAATAGCTGGCCTGGAGGGTCCCCAGGTGGCCCGCAAGCTGCCCCTTTCAATTTGGGTCTGGGGGCTTTCGTTGGGCCGGGAACCTGGGAGGTACCTGCAAGGTTGCAGTTCGCGGCCCGAGAAGCACTCTCCGGCCAACATGCCCAACTGCAGCAACAGCTCCCATACCGAAGTAGCCAGGACCCAAAGACGTAGTTGGCCTGAAGGGACCCCAGGGGGCACCCAAAAAGCCCCTCTCCATTTGGGTCTGGGGGCTTTCGTTGGGCCGGGAACCTGGGAGGTACCTGCAAGGTTGCAGTTCGCGGCCTGAGAAGCACTCTCCGGCCAACATGCCCAACTGCAGCAACAGCTCCCAAACCGAAGGAGCCAGGACCCAAAGACCTAGCTGGCCTGAAGGGCCCCCAGGGGGCCCCCAAACAGCCCCTCTCCATTTGGGTCTGGGGGCTTTCGTTGGGCCGGTAACCTGGGAGGTTCCTGCCAGGTTGCAGTTCGCGGCCCGAGAAGCACTCTCCGGCCAACATGCCCAACTGCAGCAACAGCTCCCAAAGCGAAGGAGCCAGAACCCAAAGACCTAGCTGGCCTGAAGGGCCCCCAGGGGGCCCCCAAGCAGCCCCTCTCCATTTGGGTCTGGGGGCTTTCGTTGTGCCGGGAACCTGGGAGGTACCTGCAAGGTTGCAGTTCGCGGCCCGAGAAGCACTCTCCGGCCAACATGCCCAATATCCAGCAACAGCTCCCAAAGCGAAGGGGCCAGGACCCAAAGACCTAGGTGGCCTGAAGGGCGCCCATGGGGCCCCAAGCAGCCCCTCTCCATTTGGGTCTGGGGGCTTTCGTTGGGCCGGGAACCTGGGAGATTCCTGCAAGGTTGCAGTTCGCGGCCCGAGAAGCACTCTCCGGCCAACATGCCCAATATCCAGCAACAGCTCCCAAAGCGAAGGGGCCAGGACCCAAAGACCTAGGTGGCCTGAAGGGCCCCCAGGGGGCCACCAAGCAGCCCCTCTCCATTTGGGTCTGGGGGCTTTCGTTGTGCCGGGAACCTGGGAGGTACCTGCAAGGTTGCAGGTCGCGGCCCGAGAAGCACTCTCCGGCCAACATGCCCAATATCCAGCAACAGCTCCCAAAGCGAAGGGGCCAGGACCCAAAGACCTAGGTGGCCTGAAGGGCCCACAGGGGGCCACCAAGCAGCCCCTCTCCATTTGGGTCTGGGGGCTTTCGTTGGGCATGGAACCTGAGAGGTACCTGCAAGTTTGCAGTTGGCGGCCCGAGAGGCACTCTCCGGCCAACATGCCCAACGTCCACCAACAGCTCCAAAACAGAAGGAACCAGGACCCAAAGAAATAGCTGGCCTGGAGGGTCCCCAGGTGGCACGCAAGCTGCCCCTTTCAATTTGGGTCTGGGGGCTTTCGTTGGGCCGGGAACCTGGGAGGTACCTGCAAGGTTGCAGTTCGCGGCCCGAGAAGCACTCTCCGGCCAACATGCCCAACTGCAGCAACAGCTCCCAAACTGAATGAGCCAGGACAGAAAGACCTAGCTGGCCTGAAGGGCCCCCAGGGGGCCCCCAAGCAGCCCCTCTCAATTTGGGTCTGGGGGCTTTCGTTGGGCCGGGAACCTGGGAGATACCTGCAAGGTTGCAGTTCGCGGCCCGAGAAGCACTCTCCGGCCAACATGCCCAATATCCAGCAACAGCTCCCAAAGCGAAGGGGCCAGGACGCAAAGACCTAGATGGCCTGGAGGGTCCCCATGTGGCCCGCAAGCTGCCCCTTTAAATTTGGGTCTGGGGGTTTTAATTGGGCCGGGAACCTGGGAGGTACCTGCAAGGTTGCCGTTCGCGGCCGGAGAGGCACTCTCCGGCCAACATGCAAAACTGCAGCAACAGCTCCCAAAGCGAAGGAGCCAGGACCCAAAGACCTAGCTGGCCTGAAGGGCCCCCAGGGGGCCCCCAAGCAGCCCCTCTCAATTTGGGTCTGGGGGCTTTCGTTGGGCCGGGAACCTGGGAGATTCCTGCAAGGTTACAGTTCGCGGCCCGAGAAGCACTCTCCGGCCAACATGCCCAACTGCAGCAACAGCTCCCAAACTGAATGAGCCAGGACAGAAAGACCTAGCTGGCCTGAAGGGCCCCCATGGGGCCCCCAAGCAGCCCCTCTCAATTTGGGTCTGGGGGCTTTCGTTGGGCCGGGAACCTGGGAGATTCCTGCAAGGTTGCAGTTCGCGGCCCGAGAAGCACTCTCCGGCCAACATGCCCAACTGCAGCAACAGCTCCCAAAGCGAAGGAGCCAGGACCCAAAGACCTAGCTGGCCTGAAGGGCCCCCAGGGGGCCCCCAAGCAGCCCCTCTCCATTTGGGTCTGGGGGCTTTCGTTGTGCCGGGAACCTGGGAGGTACCTGCAAGGTTGCAGTTCGCGGCCCGAGAAGCACTCTCCGGCCAACATGCCCAATATCCAGCAACAGCTCCCAAAGCGAAGGAGCCAGGACCCAAAGACCTAGGTGGCCTGAAGGGCCCCCATGGGGCCCCAAGCAGCCCCTCTCCATTTGGGTCTGGGGGCTTTCGTTGGGCCGGGAACCTGGGAGATTCCTGCAAGGTTGCAGTTCGCGGCTCAAGAAGCACTCTCCGGCCAACATGCCCAACTGCAGCAACAGCTCCCAAACTGAATGAGCCAGGACAGAAAGACCTAGCTGGCCTGAAGGGCCCCCAGGGGGCCCCCAAGCAGCCCCTCTCAATTTGGGTCTGGGGGCTTTCGTTGGGCCGGGAACCTGGGAGATACCTGCAAGGATGCAGTTCGCGGCCCGAGAAGCACTCTCCGGCCAACATGCCCAACGACCAGCTACAGCTCTGAAACCGAAGAATCCAGGACCCAAAGACCTATCTGGCCTGGAGGGCCACCATGGGGCCCCCAAGCAGCCCCTCTCCATTTGGGTCTGGGGGCTTTCGTTGGGCATGGAACCTGAGAGGTACCTGCAAGTTTGCAGTTGGCGGCCCGAGAAGCACTCTCCGGCCAACATGCCCAACGTCCACCAACAGCTCCAAAATAGAAGGAACCAGGACCCAAAGAAATAGCTGGCCTGGAGGGTCCCCAGGTGGCCCGTAAGCAGCCTCTTTCAATTTGGGTCTGGGGGCTTTCGTTGGGCCGGGAACCTGGGAGATTCCTGCAAGGTTGCAGTTCGCAGCCCGAGAAGCACTCTCCGGCCAACATGCCCAACTGCAGCAACAGCTCCAAACTGAATGAGCCAGGACAGAAAGACCTAGCTGGCCTGAAGGGCCCCCAGGGGGCCCCCAAGCAGCCCCTCTCAATTTGGGTCTGGGGGCTTTCGTTGGGCCAGGAACCTGGGAGATTCCTGCAAGGTTGCAGTTCGCGGCCCGAGAAGCACTCTCCGGCCAACATGCCCAACGTCCACCAACAGCTCCAAAACAGAAGGAACCAGGACCCAAAGAAATAGCTGGCCTGGAGGGTCCCCAGTTGGCCCGCAAGCTGCCCCTTTCAATTTGGGTCTGGGGGCTTTCGTTGGGCCGGGAACCTGGGAGGTACCTGCAAGGTTGCAGTTCGCGGCCCGAGAAGCACTCTCCGGCCAACATGCCCAACTGCAGCAACAGCTCCCAAAGCGAAGGAGCCAGGACCCAAAGACCTAGCTGGCCTGAAGGGCCCCCAGGGGGCCCCCAAGCAGCCCCTCTCCATTTGGGTCTGGGGGCTTTCGTTGGGCCGGGAACCTGGGAAGTACCTGCAAGGTTGCAGTTCGCGGCCCGAGAAGCACTCTCCGGCCAACATGCCCAACGTCCACCAACAGCTCCCAAAGCGAAGGAGCCAGGACCCAAAGACCTAGGTGGCCTGAAGGGCCCCCATGGGGCCCCAAGCAGCCCCTCTCCATTTGGGTCTGGGGGCTTTCGTTGGGCCGGGAACCTGGGAGATTCCTGCAAGGTTGCAGTTCGCGGCCCGAGAAGCACTCTCCGGCCAACATGCCCAACTGCAGCAACAGCTCCCAAACTGAATGAGCCAGGACAGAAAGACCTAGCTGGCCTGAAGGGCCCCCAGGGGGCCCCCAAGCAGCCCCTCTCAATTTGGGTCTGTGGGCTTTCGTTGGGCCGGGAACCTGGGAGATACCTGCAAGGATGCAGTTCGCGGCCCGAGAAGCACTCTCCGGCCAACATGCCCAACTGCAGCAACAGCTCCCAAAGCGAAGGAGCCAGGACCCAAAGACCTAGCTGGCCTGAAGGGCCCCCAGGGGGCCACCAAGCAGCCCCTCTCCATTTGGGTCTGGGGGCTTTCGTTGGGCATGGAACCTGAGAGGTACCTGCAAGTTTGCAGTTGGCGGCCCGAGAGGCACTCTCCGGCCAACATGCCCAACGTCCACCAACAGCTCCAAAACAGAAGGAACCAGGACCCAAAGAAATAGCTGGCCTGGAGGGTCCCCAGGTGGCCCGCAAGCTGCCCCTTTCAATTTGGGTCTGGGGGCTTTCGTTGGGCCGGGAACCTGGGAGGTACCTGCAAGGTTGCAGTTCGCGGCCCGAGAAGCACTCTCCGGCCAACATGCCCAACTGCAGCAACAGCTCCCAAACCGAAGTAGCCAGGACCCAAAGACGTAGTTGGCATGAAGGGACCCCAGGGGGCACCCAAACAGCCCCTCTCCATTTGGGTCTGGGGGCTTTCGTTGGGCCGGGAACCTGGGAGGTACCTGCAAGGTTGCAGTTCGCGGCCTGAGAAGCACTCTCCGGCCAACATGCCCAACTGCAGCAACAGCTCCCAAACCGAAGGAGCCAGGACCCAAAGACCTAGCTGGCCTGAAGGGCCCCCAGGGGGCCCCCAAACAGCCCCTCTCCATTTGGGTCTGGGGGCTTTCGTTGGGCCGGTAACCTGGGAGGTTCCTGCCAGGTTGCAGTTCGCGGCCCGAGAAGCACTCTCCGGCCAACATGCCCAACTGCAGCAACAGCTCCCAAAGCGAAGGAGCCAGGACCCAAAGACCTAGCTGGCCTGAAGGGCCCCCAGGGGGCCCCCAAGCAGCCCCTCTCCATTTGGGTCTGGGGGCTTTCGTTGGGCCGGGAACATGGGAGATTCATGCAAGGTTGCAGTTCGCGGCCCGAGAAGCACTCTCCGGCCAACATGCCCAACTGCAGCAACAGCTCCCAAAGCGAAGGAGCCAGAACCCAAAGACCTAGCTGGCCTGAAGGGCCCCCAGGGGGCCCCCAAGCAGCCCCTCTCCATTTGGGTCTGGGGGCTTTCGTTGGGCCGGGAACCTGGGAGGTACCTGCAAGGTTGCAGTTCGCGGCCCGAGAAGCACTCTCCGGCCAACATGCCCAACGACCAGCTACAGCTCTGAAACCGAAGAAGCCAGGACCCAAAGACCTATCTGGCCTGGAAGGGCCCCCAGGGGGCCCCCAAGCAGCCCCTCTCCATTTGGGTCTGGGGGCTTTCGTTTGGCATGGAACCTGAGAGGTACCTGCAAGTTTGCAGTTGGCGGCCCGAGAAGCACTCTCCGGCCAACATGCCCAACGTCCACCAACAGCTCCAAAACAGAAGGAACCAGGACCCAAAGAAATAGCTGGCCTGGAGGGTCCCCAGGTGGCCCGTAAGCAGCCCCTTTCAATTTGGGTCTGGGGGCTTTCGTTGGGCCGGGAACCTGGGAGGTACCTGCAAGGTTGCAGTTCGCGGCCCGAGAAGCACTCTCCGGCCAACATGCCCAACTGCAGCAACAGCTCCCAAAGCGAAGGAGCCAGGACCCAAAGACATAGCTGGCCTGAAGGGCCCCCAGGGGGCCCCCAAGCAGCCCCTCTCTATTTGGGTCTGGGGGGTTTCGTTGGGCCGGGAACCTGGGAGATTCATACAAGTTTGCTGTTGGCGGCCCGAGAAGCACTCTCCGGCCAACATGCCCAACGTCCACCAAAAGCTCCAAAACAGAAGGAACCAGGACCCAAAGACCTAGCTGGCCTGAAGGGCCCCCAGGGGGCCCCCAAGCAGCCCCTCTCCATTTGGGTCTGGGGGCTTTAGTTGGGCCGGGAACCTGGGAGGTACCTGACAGGTTGCAGTTCGCGGCCGGAGAGGCACTCTCCGGCCAACATGCCCAACTGCAGCAACAGCTCCCAAAGCGAAGGAGCCAGGACCCAAAGACCTAGCTGGCCTGAAGGGCCCCCAGTGGGCCCCCAAGCAGCCCCTCTCCATTTGGGTCTGGGGGCTTTCGTTGTGCCGGAAACCTGGGAGGTACCTGCAAGGTTGCAATTCGCGGCCCGAGAAGCACTCTCCGGCCAACATGCCCAACTGCAGCAACAGCTCCCAAACTGAATGAGCCAGGACAGAAAGACCTAGCTGGCCTGAAGGGCCCCCAGGGGGCCCCCAAGCAGCCTCTCCCAATTAGGGTCTGGGGGCTTTCGTTGGGCCGGGAACCTGGGATATTCCGGCAAGGTTGCAGTTCGCGCCCGAGAAGCACTCTCCGGCCAACATGCCCAACTGCAGCAACAGCTCCCAAAGCGAAGGAGCCAGGACCCAAAGACCTAGCTGGCCTGAAGGGCCCCCAGGGGGCCCCCAAGCAGCCCCTCTCTATTTGGGTCTGGGGGCTTTCGTTGGGCCGGGAACCTGGGAGGTACCTGCAAGGTTGCAGTTCGCGGCCCGAGAAGCACTCTCCGGCCAACATGCCCAATATCCAGCAACAGCTCCCAAAGCGAAGGAGCCAGGACCCAAAGACCTAGGTGGCCTGAAGGGCACCAAGGGGGCCCCCAAGCAGCCTCTCTCCATTTGGGTCTGGGGGCTTTCGTTGGGCCGGGAACCTGGGAGATTCATGCAAGGTTGCAGTTCGCGGCCCGAGAAGCACTCTCCGGCCAACATGCCCAACGACCAGCTACAGCTCTGAAACCGAAGAAGCCAGGACCCAAAGACCTATCTGGCCTGGAGGGGCCCCATGGGGCCCCCAAGCAGCCCCTCTCCATTTGGGTCTGGGGGCTTTCGTTGGACATGGAACCTGAGAGGTACCTGCAAGTTTGCTGTTGGCGGCCCGAGAAGCACTCTCCGGCCAACATGCCCAACGTCCACCAAAAGCTCCAAAACAGAAGGAACCAGGATCCAAAGAAATAGCTGGCCTGGAGGGTCCCCAGGTGGTCCGTAAGCAGCCTCTTTCAATTTGGGTCTGGGGGCTTTCGTTGGGCCGGGAACCTGGGAGGTACCTGACAGGTTGCAGTTCGCGGCCCGAGAAGCACTCTCCGGCCAACATGCCCAACTGCAGCAACAGCTCCCAAAGCGAAGGAGCCAGGACCCAAAGACCTAGCTGGCCTGAAGGGCCCCCATGGGGCCCCCAAGCAGCCCCTCTCCATTTGGGTCTGGGGGCTTTCGTTGGGCCGGGAACCTGGGAGGTACCTGCAAGGTTGCAGTTCGCGGCCCGAGAAGCACTCTCCGGCCAACATGCCCAACTGCAGCAACAGCTCCCAAACTGAATGAGCCAGGACAGAAAGACCTAGCTGGCCTGAAGGGCCCCCAGGGGGCCCCCAAGCAGCCCCTCTCAATTTGGGTCTGGGGGCTTTCGTTGGGCCGGGAACCTGGGAGGTACCTGCAAGGTTGCAGTTCGCGGCCCGAGAAGCACTCTCCGGCCAACATGCCCAACGACCAGCTACAACTCTGAAACCGAAGAAGCCAGGACCCAAAGACCTATCTGGCCTGGAAGGGCCCCCATGGGGCCCCCAAGCAGCCCCTCTCCATTTGGGTCTGGGGGCTTTCGTTTGGCATGGAACCTGAGAGGTACCTGCAAGTTTGCAGTTGGCGGCCCGAGAAGCACTCTCCGGCCAACATGCCCAACGTCCACCAACAGCTCCAAAACAGAAGGAACCAGGACCCAAAGAAATAGCTGGCCTGGAGGGTCCCCAGGTGGCCCGTAAGCAACCCCTTTCAATTTGGGTCTGGGGGCTTTCGTTGGGCCGGGAACCTGGGAGATTCATGCAAGGTTGCAGTTCGCGGCCCGAGAAGCACTCTCCGGCCAACATGCCCAACTGCAGCAACAGCTCCCAAAGCGAAGGAGCCAGGACCCAAAGACCTAGCTGGCCTGAAGGGCCCCCAGGGGGCCCCCAAGCAGCCCCTCTCTATTTGGGTCTGGGGGCTTTCGTTGGGCCGGGAACCTGGGAGATTCATGCAAGGTTGCAGTTCGCAGCCCGAGAAGCACTCTCCGGCCAACATGCCCAACTGCAGCAACAGCTACCAAAGCGAAGGAGCCAGGACCCAAAGACCTAGCTGGCCTGAAGGGCCCCCAGGGGGCCCCCAAGCAGCCCCTCTCCATTTGGGTCTGGGGGCTTTAGTTGGGCCGGGAACCTGGGAGGTACCTGCAAGGATGCAGTTCGCGGCCGGAGAGGGACTCTCCGGCCAACATGCCCAACTGCAGCAACAGCTCGCAAAGCGAAGGAGCCAGGACCCAAAGACCTAGCTGGCCTGAAGGGCCCCCAGGGGGCCCCCTAGCAGCCCCTCTCCATTTGGGTCTGGGGGCTTTCGTTGGGCCGGGAACCTGGGAGATTCCTGCAAGGTTGCAGTTCGCGGCCCGAGAAGCACTCTCCGGCCAACATGCCCAACTGCAGCAACAGCTCCCAAAGCGAAGGAGCCAGGACCCAAAGACCTAGCTGGCCTGAAGGGCCCCCAGTGGGCCCCCAAGCAGCCCCTCTCCATTTGGGTCTGGGGGCTTTAGTTGGGCCGGGAACCTGGGAGGTACCTGCACGGTTGCAGTTCGCGGCCGGAGAGGCACTCTCCGGCCAACATGCCCAACTGCAGCAACAGCTCCCAAAGCGAAGGAGCCAGGACCCAAAGACCTAGCTGGCCTGAAGGGCCCCCAGGGGGCCCCCAAGCAGCCCCTCTTAATTTGGGTCTGGGGGCTTTCGTTGGGCCGGGAACCTGGGAGATTCCTGCAAGGTTGCAATTCGCGGCCCGAGAAGCACTCTCCGGCCAACATGCCCAACTGCAGCAACAGCTCCCAAACTGAATGAGCCAGGACAGAAAGACCTAGCTGGCCTGAAGGGCCCCCAGGGGGCCCCCAAGCAGCCCCTCTCAATTTGGGTCTGGGGGCTTTCGTTGGGCCGGGAACATGGGAGATTCATGCAAGGTTGCAGTTCGCGGCCCGAGAAGCACTCTCCGGCCAACATGCCCAACTGCAGCAACAGCTCCCAAACCGAAGGAGCCAGGACCCAAAGACCTAGCTGGCCTGAAGGGCCCCCAGGGGGCCCCCAAGCAGCCCCTCTCCATTTGGGTCTGGGGGCTTTCGTTGGGCCGGGAACCTGGGAGGTACCTGCAAGGTTGCAGTTCGCGGCCCGAGAAGCACTCTCCGGCCAACATGCCCAACTGCAGAAACAGCTCCCAAAGCGAAGGAGCCAGGACCCAAAGACCTAGCTGGCCTGAAGGGCCCACAGGGGGCCACCAAGCAGCCCCTCTCCATTTGGGTCTGGGGGCTTTCGTTGGGCATGTATACCTGAGAGGTACCTGCAAGTTTGCAGTTCGCGGCCCGAGATGCACTCTCCGGCCAACATGCCCAACGTCCACCAACAGCTCCAAAACAGAAGGAACCAGGACCCAAAGAAATAGCTGGCCTGGAGGGTCCCCAGTTGGCCCGCAAGCAGCCCCTCTCCATTTGGGTCTGGGGGCTTTCGTTGGGCCGGGAACCTGGGAGATTCCTGCAAGGTTGCAGTTCGCGGCCCGAGAAGCACTCTCCGGCCAACATGCCCAACTGCAGCAACAGCTCCCAAAGCGAAGGAGTCAGGACAGAAAGACCTAGCTGGCCTGAAGGGCCCCCAGGGGGCCCCCAAGCAGCCCCTCTCCATTTGGGTCTGGGGGCTTTCGTTGGGCCGGGAACCTGGGAGATACCTGCAAGGTTGCAGTTCGCGGCCCGAGAAGCACTCTCCGGCCAACATGCCCAATATCCAGCAACAGCTCCCAAACCGAAGGAGCCAGGACCCAAAGACCTAGCTGGCCTGAAGGGCCCCCAGGGGGCCCCCAAGCAGCCCCTCTCCATTTGGGTCTGGGGGCTTTCGTTGGGCCGGGAACCTGGGAGGTACCTGCAAGGTTGCAGTTCGCGGCCGGAGAGGCACTCTCCGGCCAACATGCCCAACTGCAGCAACAGCTCCCAAAGCGAAGGAGCCAGGACCCAAAGACCTAGCTGGCCTGAAGGGCCCCCAGGGGGCCCCCAAGCAGCCCCTCTCCATTTGGGTCTGGGGGCTTTCGTTGGGCGGGAACCTGGGAGATTCCTGCAAGGTTGCAGTTCGCGGCCCGAGAAGCACTCTCCGGCCAACATGCCCAACTGCAGCAACAGCTCCCAAACTGAATGAGCCAGGACAGAAAGACCTAGCTGGCCTGAAGGGCCCCCAGGGGGCCTACAAGCAGCCCCTCTCAATTTGGGTCTGGGGGCTTTCGTTGGGCCGGGAACCTGGGAGATTCCTGCAAGGTTGCAGTTCTCGCCCCGAGAAGCACTCTCCGGCCAACATGCCCAACTGCAGCAACAGCTCCCAAAGCGAAGGAGCCAGGACAGAAAGACCTAGCTGGCCTGAAGGGCCCCCAGGGGGCCTACAAGCAGCCCCTCTCAATTTGGGTCTGGGGGCTTTCGTTGGGCCGGGAACCTGGGAGATTCCTGCAAGGTTGCAGTTCGCGGCCCGAGAAGCACTCTCCGGCCAACATGCCCAACTGCAGCAACAGCTCCCAAAGCGAAGGAGCCAGGACCCAAAGACCTAGCTGGCCTGAAGGGCCCCCAGGGGGCCCCCAAGCAGCCCCTCTCAATTTGGGTCTGGGAGCTTTCGTTGGGCCGGGAACCTGGGAGATTCATGCAAGGTTGCAGTTCGCGGCCCGAGAAGCACTCTCCGGACAACATGCCCAATATCAAGCAACAGCTCCCAAAGCGAAGGAGCCAGGACTCAAAGACCTAGGTGGCCTGAAGGGCCCCCAGGGGGCCCCCAAGCAGCCTCTCTCCATTTGGGTGTGGGGGCATTCGTTGGGCCGGGAACCTGGGAGATTCATGCAAGGTTGCAGTTCGCGGCCCGAGAAGCACTCTCCGGCCAACATGCCCAACTGCAGCAACAGCTCCAAACTGAATGAGCCAGGACAGAAAGACCTAGCTGGCCTGAAGGGCCCCCAGGGGGCCCCCAAACAGCCCCTCTCAATTTGGGTCTGGGGGCTTTCGTTGGGCCGGGAACCTGGGAGATTCCTGCAAGGTTGCAGTTCGCGGCCCGAGAAGCACTCTCCGGCCAACATGCCCAACTGCAGCAACAGCTCCCAAAGCGAAGGAGCCAGGACCCAAAGACCTAGCTGGCCTGAAGGGCCCCCAGGGGGCCCCCAAACAGCCCCTCTCCATTTGGGTCTGGGGGCTTTCGTTGGGCCGGGAACCTGGGAGATTCCTGCAAGGTTGTAATTCGCGGCCCGAGAAGCACTCTCCGGCCAACATGCCCAACTGCAGCAACAGCTCCCAAACTGAATGAGCCAGGACAGAAAGACCTAGCTGGCCTGAAGGGCCCCCAGGGGGCCCCCAAGCAGCCTCTCTCAATTTGGGTCTGGGGGCTTTGGTTGGGCCGGGAACCTGGGAGATTCATGCAAGGTTGCAGTTCGCGGCCCGAGAAGCACTCTCCGGCCAACATGCCCAACTGCAGCAACAGCTCCCAAAGCGAAGGAGCCAGGACCCAAAGACCTAGCTGGCCTGAAGGGCCCACAGGGGGCCCCCAAGCAGCCCCTCTCCATTTGGGTCTGGGGGCTTTCGTTGGGCATGTATACCTGAGAGGTACCTGCAAGGTTGCAGTTCGCGGCCCGAGAAGCACTCTCCGGCCAACATGCCCAACTGCAGCAACAGCTCCCAAACCGAAGTAGCCAGGACAGAAAGACCTAGCTGGCCTGAAGGGCCCCCAGGGGGCCCCCAAGCAGCCCCTCTCAATTTGGGTCTGGGGGCTTTCGTTGGGCCGGGAACCTGGGAGATACCTGCAAGGATGCAGTTCGCGGCCCGAGAAGCACTCTCCGGCCAACATGCCCAACTGCAGCAACAGCTCCAAAACAGAAGGAACCAGGACCCAAAGAAATAGCTGGCCTGGAGGGTCCCCAGGTGGCCCGCAAGCTGCCCCATTAAATTTGGGTCTGGGGGCTTTCGTTGGGCCGGGAACCTGGGAGGTACCTGCAAGGTTGCAGTTCGCGGCCCGAGAAGCACTCTCCGGCCAACATGCCCAACTGCAGCAACAGCTCCCAAACCGAAGTAGCCAGGACCCAAAGACATAGTTGGCCTGAAGGGACCCCAGGGGGCCCCCAAACAACCCCTCTCCATTTGGGTCTGGGGGCTTTCGTTGGGGCGGGAACCTGGGAGGTACCTGCAAGGTTGCAGTTCGCGGCCCGAGAAGCACTCTCCGGCCAACATGCCCAACTGCAGCAACAGCTCCCAAAGCGAAGGAGCCAGGACCCAAAGACCTAGCTGGCCTGAAGGGCCCCCAGGGGGCCCCCAAGCAGCCCCTCTCCATTTGGGTCTGGGGGCTTTCGTTGGGCCGGGAACCTGGGAGATACCTGCAAGGTTGCAGTTCGCGGCCCGAGAAGCACTCTCCGGCCAACATGCCCAACTGCAGCAACAGCTCCCAAACTGAATGAGCCAGGACAGAAAGACCTAGCTGGCCTGAAGGGCCCCCAGGGGGCCCCCAAGCAGCCCCTCTCCATTTGGGTCTGGGGGCTTTCGTTGGGCATGTATACCTGAGAGGTACCTACAAGGTTGCAGGTCGCGGCCCGAGAAGCACTCTCCGGCCAACATGCCCAACTGCAGCAACAGCTCCCAAAGCGAAGGAGCCAGGACCCAAAGACCTAGCTGGCCTGAAGGGCCCCCAGGGGGCCCCCAAGCAGCCTCTCTCCATTTGGGTGTGGGGGCATTCGTTGGGCCGGGAACCTGGGAGATTCATGCAAGGTTGCAGTTCGCGGCCCGAGAAGCACTCTCCGGCCAACATGCCCAACTGCAGCAACAGCTCCCAAACTGAATGAGCCAGGACAGAAAGACCTAGCTGGCCTGAAGGACCCCAGGGGGCCCCCAAGCAGCCCCTCTCAATTTGGGTCTGGGGGCTTTCGTTGGGCCGGGAACCTGGGAGATACCTGCAAGGATGCAGTTCGCGGCCCGAGAAGCACTCTCCGGCCAACATGCCCAACTGCAGCAACAGCTCCCAAAGCGAAGGAGCCAGGACCCAAAGACCTAGCTGGCCTGAAGGGCCCACAGGGGGCCACCAAGCAGCCCCTCTCCATTTGGGTCTGGGGGCTTTCGTTGGGCATGTATACCTGAGAGGTACCTGCAAGGTTGCAGTTCGCGTCCCGAGAAGCACTCTCCGGCCAACATGCCCAACTGCAGCAACAGCTCCCAAACCGAAGTAGCCAGGACAGAAAGATCTAGCTGGCCTGAAGGGCCCCCAGGGGGCCCCCAAGCAGCCCCTCTCAATTTGGGTCTGGGGGCTTTCGTTGGGCCGGGAACCTGGACATACCTGCAAGGATGCAGTTCGCGGCCCGAGAAGCACTCTCCGGCCAACATGCCCAACTGCAGCAACAGCTCCCAAAGCGAAGGAGCCAGGACCCAAAGACCTAGCTGGCCTGAAGGGCCCCCAGGGGGCCCCCAAGCAGCCCCTCTCCATTTGGGTCTGGGGGCTTTCGTTGGGCATGTATACCTGAGAGGTCCCTGCAAGTTTGCAGTTGGCGGCCCGAGAAGCACTCTCCGGCCAACATTCCCAACGTCCACCAACAGCTCCAAAATAGAAGGAACCAGGACCCAAAGAAATAGCTGGCCTGGAGGGTCCCCAGGTGGCCCGTAAGCAGCCCCTTTCAATTTGGGTCTGGGGGCTTTCGTTGGGCCGGGAACCTGGGAGGTACCTGCAAGGTTGCAGTTCGCGGCCCGAGAAGCACTCTCCGGCCAACATGCCCAACTGTAGCAACAGCTCCAAACTGAATGAGCCAGGACAGAAAGACCTAGCTGGCCTGAAGGGCCTCCAGGGGGCCCCCAAGCAGCCCCTCTCCATTTGGGTCTGGGGGCTTTCGTTGGGCCAGGAACCTGGGAGATTCCTGCAAGGTTGCAGTTCGCGGCCCGAGAAGCACTCTCCGGCCAACATGCCCAACTGCAGCAACAGCTCCCAAAGCGAAGGAGCCAGGACCCAAAGACCTAGCTGGCCTGAAGGGCCCCCAGGGGGCCCCCAAGCAGCCCCTCTCCATTTGGGTCTGGGGGCTTTCGTTGTGCCGGGAACCTGGGAGGTACCTGCAAGGTTGCAGTTCGCGGCCCGAGAAGCACTCTCCGGCCAACATGCCCAATATCCAGCAACAGCTCCCAAAGCGAAGGGGCCAGGACCCAAAGACCTAGCTGGCCTGAAGGGCCCCCATGGGGCCCCAAGCAGCCCCTCTCCATTTGGGTCTGGGGGCTTTCGTTGGGCCGGGAACCTGGGAGATTCCTGCAAGGTTGCAGTTGGCGGCCCGAGAAGCACTCTCCGGCCAACATGCCCAACTGCAGCAACAGCTCCCAAACTGAATGAGCCAGGACAGAAAGACCTAGCTGGCCTGAAGGGCCCCCAGGGGGCCTACAAGCAGCCCCTCTCCATTTGGGTCTGGGGGCTTTCGTTGTGCCGGGAACCTGGGAGGTACCTGCAAGGTTGCAGTTTGCGGCCCGAGAAGCACTCTCCGGCCAACATGCCCAACTGCAGCAACAGCTCCCAAACCGAAGGAGCCAGGACCCAAAGACCTAGCTGGCCTGAAGGGCCCCCAGGGGGCCCCCAAGCAGCCCCTCTCCATTTGGGTCTGGGGGCTTTCGTTGGGCCGGGAACCTGGGAGGTACCTGCAAGGTTGCAGTTCGCGGCCCGAGAAGCACTCTCCGGCCAACATGCCCAACTGCAACAACAGCTCCCAAAGCGAAGGAGCCAGGACCCAAAGACCTAGGTGGCCTGAAGGGCCCCCAGGGGGCCCCCAAGCAGCCCCTCTCCATTTGGGTCTGGGGGCTTTCGTTGGGGCGGGAACCTGGGAGATTCCTGCAAGGTTGCAGTTCGCGGCCCGAGAAGCACTCTCCGGCCAACATGCCCAACTGCAGCAACAGCTCCCAAACTGAATGAGCCAGGACAGAAAGACCTAGCTGGCCTGAAGGGCCCCCAGGGGGCCCCCAAGCAGCCCCTCTCCATTTGGGTCTGGGGGCTTTCGTTGTGCCGGGAACCTGGGAGGTACCTGCAAGGTTGCAGGTCGCGGCCCGAGAAGCACTCTCCGGCCAACATGCCCAATATCCAGCAACAGCTCCCAAAGCGAAGGAGCCAGGACAGAAAGACCTAGCTGGCCTGAAGGGCCCCCATGGGGCCCCCAAGCAGCCCCTCTCCATTTGGGTCTGGGGGCTTTCGTTGGGCATGGAACCTGAGAGGTACCTGCAAGTTTGCAGTTGGCGGCCCGAGAGGCACTCTCCGGCCAACATGCCCAACGTCCACCAACAGCTCCAAAACAGAAGGAACCAGGACCCAAAGACCTAGCTGGCCTGGAGGGTCCCCAGGTGGCCCGCAAGCTGCCCCTTTAAATTTGGGTCGGGGGGCTTTCGTTGGGCCGAGAACCTGGGAGATTCATGCAAGGTTGCAGTTCGCGGCCCGAGAAGCACTCTCCGGCCAACATGCCCAACTGCAGCAACAGCTCCCAAACTGAATGAGCCAGGACAGAAAGACCTAGCTGGCCTGAAGGACCCCAGGGGGCCCCCAAGCAGCCCCTCTCAATTTGGGTCTGGGGGCTTTCGTTGGGCCGGGAACCTGGGAGATACCTGCAAGGATGCAGTTCGCGGCCCGAGAAGCACTCTCCGGCCAACATGCCCAACTGCAGCAACAGCTCCCAAAGCGAAGGAGCCAGGACCCAAAGACCTAGCTGGCCTGAAGGGCCCACAGGGGGCCACCAAGCAGCCCCTCTCCATTTGGGTCTGGGGGCTTTCGTTGGGCATGTATACCTGAGAGGTACCTGCAAGGTTGCAGTTCGCGTCCCGAGAAGCACTCTCCGGCCAACATGCCCAACTGCAGCAACAGCTCCCAAACCGAAGTAGCCAGGACAGAAAGATCTAGCTGGCCTGAAGGGCCCCCAGGGGGCCCCCAAGCAGCCCCTCTCCATTTGGGTCTGGGGGCTTTCGTTGGGCCAGGAACCTGGGAGGTACCTGCAAGGTTGCAGTTCGCGGCCCGAGAAGCACTCTCCGGCCAACATGCCCAACTGTAGCAACAGCTCCAAACTGAATGAGCCAGGACAGAAAGACCTAGCTGGCCTGAAGGGCCTCCAGGGGGCCCCCAAGCAGCCCCTCTCCATTTGGGTCTGGGGGCTTTCGTTGGGCCAGGAACCTGGGAGATTCCTGCAAGGTTGCAGTTCGCGGCCCGAGAAGCACTCTCCGGCCAACATGCCCAACTGCAGCAACAGCTCCCAAAGCGAAGGAGCCAGGACCCAAAGACCTAGCTGGCCTGAAGGGCCCCCAGGGGGCCCCCAAGCAGCCCCTCTCCATTTGGGTCTGGGGGCTTTCGTTGTGCCGGGAACCTGGGAGGTACCTGCAAGGTTGCAGTTCGCGGCCCGAGAAGCACTCTCCGGCCAACATGCCCAATATCCAGCAACAGCTCCCAAAGCGAAGGGGCCAGGACCCAAAGACCTAGGTGGCCTGAAGGGCCCCCATGGGGCCCCAAGCAGCCCCTCTCCATTTGGGTCTGGGGGCTTTCGTTGGGCCGGGAACCTGGGAGATTCCTGCAAGGTTGCAGTTGGCGGCCCGAGAAGCACTCTCCGGCCAACATGCCCAACTGCAGCAACAGCTCCCAAACTGAATGAGCCAGGACAGAAAGACCTAGCTGGCCTGAAGGGCCCCCAGGGGGCCTACAAGCAGCCCCTCTCCATTTGGGTCTGGGGGCTTTCGTTGGGCCAGGAACCTGGGAGGTACCTGCAAGGTTGCAGTTTGCGGCCCGAGAAGCACTCTCCGGCCAACATGCCCAACTGCAGCAACAGCTCCCAAACCGAAGGAGCCAGGACCCAAAGACCTAGCTGGCCTGAAGGGCCCCCAGGGGGCCCCCAAGCAGCCCCTCTCCATTTGGGTCTGGGGGCTTTCGTTGTGCCGGGAACCTGGGAGGTACCTGCAAGGTTGCAGTTCGCGGCCCGAGAAGCACTCTCCGGCCAACATGCCCAACTGCAACAACAGCTCCCAAAGCGAAGGAGCCAGGACCCAAAGACCTAGGTGGCCTGAAGGGCCCCCAGGGGGCCCCCAAGCAGCCCCTCTCCATTTGGGTCTGGGGGCTTTCGTTGGGGCGGGAACCTGGGAGATTCCTGCAAGGTTGCAGTTCGCGGCCCGAGAAGCACTCTCCGGCCAACATGCCCAACTGCAGCAACAGATCCCAAACTGAATGAGCCAGGACAGAAAGACCTAGCTGGCCTGAAGGGCCCCCAGGGGGCCCCCAAGCAGCCCCTCTCCATTTGGGTCTGGGGGCTTTCGTTGTGCCGGGAACCTGTGAGGTACCTGCAAGGTTGCAGGTCGCGGCCCGAGAAGCACTCTCCGGCCAACATGCCCAATATCCAGCAACAGCTCCCAAAGCGAAGGGGCCAGGACCCAAAGACCTAGGTGGCCTGAAGGGCCCCCATGGGGACCCAAGCAGCCCCTCTCTATTTGGGTCTGTGGGCTTTCGTTGGGCCGGGAACCTGGGAGATACCTGCAAGGATGCAGTTCGCGGCCCGAGAAGCACTCTCCGGCCAACATGCCCAACTGCAGCAACAGCTCCCAAAGCGAAGGAGCCAGGACCCAAAGACCTAGCTGGCCTGAAGGGCCCCCATGGGGCCACCAAGCAGCCCCTCTCCATTTGGGTCTGGGGGCTTTCGTTGGGCATGGAACCTGAGAGGTACCTGCAAGTTTGCAGTTGGCGGCCCGAGAGGCACTCTCCGGCCAACATGCCCAACGTCCACCAACAGCTCCAAAACAGAAGGAACCAGGACCCAAAGAAATAGCTGGCCTGGAGGGTCCCCAGGTGGCCCGCAAGCTGCCCCTTTCAATTTGGGTCTGGGGGCTTTCGTTGGGCCGGGAACCTGGGAGGTACCTGCAAGGTTGCAGTTCGCGGCCCGAGAAGCACTCTCCGGCCAACATGCTCAACTGCAGCAACAGCTCCCAAACCGAAGTAGCCAGGACCCAAAGACGTAGTTGGCCTGAAGGGACCCCAGGGGGCCCCAAAACAGCCCCTCTCAATTTGGGTCTGGGGGCTTTCGTTGTGCCGGGAACCTGGGAGGTACCTGCAAGGATGCAGTTCGCGGCCCGAGAAGCACTCTCCGGCCAACATGCCCAACTGCAGCAACAGCTCCCAAAGCGAAGGAGCCAGGACCCAAAGACCTAGCTGGCCTGAAGGGCCCCCATGGGGCCACCAAGCAGCCCCTCTCCATTTGGGTCTGGGGGCTTTCGTTGGGCATGGAACCTGAGAGGTACCTGCAAGTTTGCAGTTGGCGGCCCGAGAGGCACTCTCCGGCCAACATGCCCAACGTCCACCAACAGCTCCAAAACAGAAGGAACCAGGACCCAAAGAAATAGCTGGCCTGGAGGGTCCCCAGGTGGCCCGCAAGCTGCCCCTTTCAATTTGGGTCTGGGGGCTTTCGTTGGGCCGGGAACCTGGGAGGTACCTGCAAGGTTGCAGTTCGCGGCCCGAGAAGCACTCTCCGGCCAACATGCTCAACTGCAGCAACAGCTCCCAAACCGAAGTAGCCAGGACCCAAAGACGTAGTTGGCCTGAAGGGACCCCAGGGGGCCCCAAAACAGCCCCTCTCAATTTGGGTCTGGGGGCTTTCGTTGTGCCGGGAACCTGGGAGGTACCTGCAAGGATGCAGTTCGCGGCCCGAGAAGCACTCTCCGGCCAACATGCCCAACTGCAGCAACAGCTCCCAAAGCGAAGGAGCCAGGACCCAAAGACCTAGCTGGCCTGAAGGGCCCCCAGGGGGCCCCCAAGCAGCCCCTCTCCATTTGGGTCTGGGGGCTTTCGTTGGGCCGGGAACCTGGGAGATTCCTGCCAGGTTGCAGTTCGCGGCCCGAGAAGCACTCTCCGGCCAACATGCCCAACTGCAGCAACAGCTCCCAAACCGAAGGAGCCAGGACCCAAAGACCTAGCTGGCCTGAAGGGCCCCCAGGGGGCCCCCAAGCAGCCCCTCTCCATTTGGGTCTGGGGGCTTTCGTTGGGCCGGGAACCTGGGAGTTACCTGCAAGGTTGCAGTTCGCGGCCCAAGAAGCACTCTCCAGCCAACATGCCCATCGTCCAGCAACAGCTCCCAAAGCGAAGGAGCCAGAACCCAAAGACCTAGCTGGCCTGAAGGGCCCCCATGGGGCCCCCAAGCAGCCCCTCTCAATTTGGGTCTGGGGGCTTTCGTTGGGCCGGGAACCTGGGAGATTCATGCAAGGTTGCAGTTCGCGGCCCGAGAAGCACTCTCCGGCCAACATGCCCAACTGCAGCAACAGCTCCCAAAGCGAAGGAGCCAGGACCCAAAGACCTAGCTGGCCTGAAGGGCCCCCAGGGGGCCCCCAAGCAGCCCCTCTCAATTTGGGTCTGGGGGCTTTCGTTGGGCCGGGAACCTGGGAGATTCCTGCAAGGTTGCAGTTCACGGCCGGAGAGGCACTCTCCGGCCAACATGCCCAACTGCAGCAACAGCTCCCAAAGCGAAGGAGCCAGGACCCAAAGACCTAGCTGGCCTGAAGGGCCCCCAGGGGGCCCCCAAGCAGCCCCTCTCCATTTGGGTCTGGGGGCTTTCGTTGGGCCGGTAACCTGGGAGATTCCTGCAAGGTTGCAGGTCGCGGCCCGAGAAGCACTCTCCGGCCAACATGCCCAATATCCAGCAACAGCTCCCAAAGCGAAGGGGCCAGGACCCAAAGACCTAGGTGGCCTGAAGGGCCCCCAGGGGGCCCCAAGCAGCCCCTCTCCATTTGGGTCTGGGGGCTTTCGTTGGGCCGGGAACCTGGGAGATTCCTGCAAGGTTGCAGTTCGCGGCCTGAGAAGCACTCTCCGGCCAACATGCCCAACTGCAGCAACAGCTCCCAAACTGAATGAGACAGGACAGAAAGACCTAGCTGGCCTGAAGGGCCCCCAGGGGGCCCCCAAGCAGCCCCTCTCAATTTGGGTCTGGGGGCTTTCGTTGGGCCGGGAACCTGGGAGATACCTGCAAGGATGCTTTTCGCGGCCCGAGAAGCACTCTCCGGCCAACATGCCCAACGTCCACCAACAGCTCCAAAACAGAAGGAGCCAGGACCCAAAGACCTAGCTGGCCTGAAGGGCCCCCAGGGGGCCACCAAGCAGCCCCTCTCCATTTGTGTCTGGGGGCTTTCGTTGGGCATGGAACCTGAGAGGTACCTGCAAGTTTGCAGTTGGCGGCCCGAGAGGCACTCTCCGGCCAACATGCCCAACGTCCACCAACAGCTCCAAAACAGAAGGAACCAGGACCCAAAGAAATAGTTGGCCTGGAGGGTCTCCATGTGGCCCGCAAGCTGCCCCTTTCAATTTGGGTCTGGGGGCTTTCGTTGGGCCGGGAACCTGGGAGGTACCTGCAAGGTTGCAGTTCGCGGCCCGAGAAGCACTCTCCGGCCAACATGCCCAACTGCAGCAACAGCTCCCAAACCGAAGTAGCCAGGACCCAAAGACGTAGTTGGCCTGAAGGGACCCCAGGGGGCCCCCAAACAGCCCCTCTCCATTTGGGTCTGGGGGCTTTCGTTGGGCCGGGAACCTGGGAGGTACCTGCAAGGATGCAGTTCGCGGCCCGAGAAGCACTCTCCGGCCAACATGCCCAACTGCAGCAACAGCTCCCAAAGCGAAGGAGCCAGGACCCAAAGACCTAGCTGGCCTGAAGGGCCCCCAGGGGGCCCCCAAGCAGCCCCTCTCAATTTGGGTCTGGGGGCTTTCGTTGGGCCGGGAACCTTGGAGATTCCTGCAAGGTTGCAGTTCGCGGCCCGAGAAGCACTCTCCGGCCAACATGCCCAACTGCAGCAACAGCTCCCAAAGCGAAGGAGCCAGGACCCAAAGACCTAGCTGGCCTGAAGGGCCCCCAGGGGGCCCCCAAGCAGCCCCTCTCCATTTGGGTCTGGGGGCTTTCGTTGGGCCGGGAACCTGGGAGATTCCTGCAAGGTTGCAGTTCGCGGCCTGAGAAGCACTCTCCGGCCAACATGCCCAACTGCAGCAACAGCTCCCAAACTGAATGAGCCAGGACAGAAAGACCTAGCTGGCATGAAGGGCCCCCAGGGGGCCCCCAAGCAGCCCCTCTCAATTTGGGTCTGGGGGCTTTCGTTGGGCCGGGAACCTGGGAGATTCCTGCAAGGTTGCAGTTCGCGGCCCGAGAAGCACTCTCCGGCCAACATGCCCAACTGCAGCAACAGCTCCCAAAGCGAAGGGGCCAGGACGCAAAGACCTAGATGGCCTGAAGGGACTCCATGGGGCCCCAAGCAGCCCCTCTCCATTTGGGTCTGGGGGCTTTCGTTGGGCGGGAACCTGGGAGATTCCTGCAAGGTTGCAGTTCGCGGCCCGAGAAGCACTCTCCGGCCAACATGCCCAACTGCAGCAACAGCTCCCAAACTGAATGAGCCAGGACAGAAAGACCTAGCTGGCCTGAAGGGCCCCCAGGGGGCCCCCAAGCAGCCCCTCTCAATTTGGGTCTGGGGGCTTTCGTTGGGCATGGAACCTGAGAGGAACCTGCAAGTTTGCTGTTGGCGGCCCGAGAGGCACTCTCCGGCAAACATGCCCAACGTCCACCAACAGCTCCAAAACAGAAGGAACCAGGACCCAAAGAAATAGCTGGCCTGGAGGGTCCCCAGGTGGCCCGCAAGCTGCCCCTTTCAATTTGGGTATGGGGGTTTTAATTGGGCTGGGAACCTGGGAGGTACCTGCAAGGTTGCCGTTCGCGGCCCGAGAAGCACTCTCCGGCCAACATGCCCAACTGCAGCAACAGCTCCCAAAGCGAAGGAGCCAGGACCCAAAGACGTAGTTGGCCTGAAGGGACCCCAGGGGGCCCCCAAACAGCCCCTCTCCATTTGGGTCTGGGGGCTTTCGTTGGGCCGGGAACCTGGGAGGTACCTGCAAGGATGCAGTTCGCGGCCCGAGAAGCACTCTCCGGCCAACATGCCCAACTGCAGCAACAGCTCCCAAAGCGAAGGAGCCAGGACCCAAAGACCTAGCTGGCCTGAAGGGCCCCCAGGGGGCCCCCAAGCAGCCCCTCTCAATTTGGGTCTGGGGGCTTTCGTTGGGCCGGGAACCTTGGAGATTCCTGCAAGGTTGCAGTTCGCGGCCCGAGAAGCACTCTCCGGCCAACATGCCCAACTGCAGCAACAGCTCCCAAAGCGAAGGAGCCAGGACCCAAAGACCTAGCTGGCCTGAAGGGCCCCCATGGGGCCCCCAAGCAGCCCCTCTCCATTTGGGTCTGGGGGCTTTCGTTGGGCCAGGAACCTGGGAGATTCCTGCAAGGTTGCAGTTCGCGGCCCGAGAAGCACTCTCCGGCCAACATGCCCAACTGCAGCAACAGCTCCCAAACCGAAGGAGCCAGGACCCAAAGACCTAGCTGGCCTGAAGGGCCCCCAGGGGGCCCCCAAGCAGCCCCACTCCATTTGGGTCTGGGGGCTTTCGTTGGGCCGGGAACCTGGGAGGTACCTGCAAGGTTGCAGTTCGCGGCCCGAGAAGCACTCTCCGGCCAACATGCCCAACTGCAGCAACAGCTCCCAAAGCGAAGGAGCCAGGACCCAAATACCTAGCTGGCCTGAAGGGCCCCCAGGGGGCCCCCAAGCAGCCCCACTCCATTTGGGTCTGGGGGCTTTCGTTGGGCCGGGAACCTGGGAGATTCCTGCAAGGTTGCAGTTCGCGGCCCGAGAAGCACTCTCCGGCCAACATGCCCAACTGCAGCAACAGCTCCCAAACTGAATGAGCCAGGACAGAAAGACCTAGCTGGCATGAAGGGCCCCCAGGGGGCCCCCAAGCAGCCCCTCTCAATTTGGGTCTGGGGGCTTTCGTTGGGCCGGGAACCTGGGAGATTCCTGCAAGGTTGCAGTTCGCGGCCCGAGAAGCACTCTCCGGCCAACATGCCCAACTGCAGCAACAGCTCCCAAAGCGAAGGGGCCAGGACGCAAAGACCTAGATGGCCTGAAGGGACTCCATGGGGCCCCAAGCAGCCCCTCTCCATTTGGGTCTGGGGGCTTTCGTTGGGCCGGGAACCTGGGAGATTCCTGCAAGGTTGCAGTTCGCGGCCCGAGAAGCACTCTCCGGCCAACATGCCCAACTGCAGCAACAGCTCCCAAACTGAATGAGCCAGGACAGAAAGACCTAGCTGGCCTGAAGGGCCCCCAGGGGGCCCCCAAGCAGCCCCTCTCAATTTGGGTCTGGGGGCTTTCGTTGGGCATGGAACCTGAGAGGAACCTGCAAGTTTGCAGTTGGCGGCCCGAGAGGCACTCTCCGGCCAACATGCCCAACGTCCACCAACAGCTCCAAAACAGAAGGAACCAGGACCCAAAGAAATAGCTGGCCTGGAGGGTCCCCAGGTGGCCCGCAAGCTGCCCCTTTAAATTTGGGTATGGGGCTTTTAATTGGGCTGGGAACCTGGGAGGTACCTGCAAGGTTGCCGTTCGCGGCCGGAGAGGCACTCTCCGGCCAACATGCCCAACTGCAGCAACAGCTCCCAAAGCGAAGGAGCCAGGACCCAAAGACCTAGCTGGCCTGAAGGGCCCCCAGGGGGCCCCCAAGCAGCCCCTCTCAATTTGGGTCTGGGGGCTTTCGTTGGGCCAGGAACCTGGGAGATTCCTGCAAGGTTGCAGTTCGCGGCCCGAGAAGCACTCTCCGGCCAACATGCCCAACTGCAGCAACAGCTCCCAAACTGAATGAGCCAGGACAGAAAGACCTAGCTGGCCTGAAGGGCCCCCAGGGGGCCCCCAAGCAGCCCCTCTCAATTTGGGTCTGGGGCTTTCGTTGGGCCGGGAACCTGGGAGATTCCTGCAAGGTTGCAGTTCGCGGCCCGAGAAGCACTCTCCGGCCAACATGCCCAACTGCAGCAACAGCTCCCAAAGCAAAGTAGCCAGGACCCAAAGACCTAGCTGGCCTGAAGGGCCCCCAGTGGGCCCCCAAGCAGCCCCTCTCCATTTGAGTCTGGGGGCTTTCGTTGGGCCGGGAACCTGGGAGGTACCTGCAAGGTTGCAGTTCGCGGCCCGAGAAGCACTCTCCGGCCAACATGCCCAACTGCAGCAACAGCTCCCAAAGCGAAGGAGCCAGGACCCAAAGACCTAGCTGGCCTGAAGGGCCCCCAGGGGGCCCCAAGCAGCCCCTCTCCATTTGGGTCTGGGGGTTTTCGTTGGGCATGGAACCTGAGAGGTACCTGCAAGTTTGCAGTTGGCGGCCCGAGAAGCACTCTCCGGCCAACAAGCCCAACTGCAGCAACAGCTCCCAAACTGAATGAGCCAGGACAGAAAGACCTAGCTGGCCTGAAGGGCCCCCAGGGGGCCCCCAAGCAGCCCCTCTCAATTTGGGTCTGGGAGCTTTCGTTGTGCCGGGAACCTGGGAGGTACCTGCAAGTTTGCAGTTCGCGGCCCGAGAAGCACTCTCCGGCCAACATGCCCATCGTCCAGCAACAGCTCCCAAAGCGAAGGAGCCAGAACCCAAAGACCTAGCTGGCCTGAAGGGCCCCCATGGGGCCCCCAAGCAGCCCCTCTCAATTTGGGTCTGGGGGCTTTCGTTGGGCCGGGAACCTGGGAGATTCATGCAAGGTTGCAGTTCGCGGCCCGAGAAGCACTCTCCGGCCAACATGCCCAACTGCAGCAACAGCTCCCAAACCGAAGGAGCCAGGACCCAAAGACCTAGCTGGCCTGAAGGGCCCCCAGGGGGCCCCCAAGCAGCCCCTCTCCATTTGGGTCTGGGGGCTTTCGTTGGGCCGGGAACCTGGGAGGTACCTGCAAGGTTGCAGTTCGCGGCCGGAGAGGCACTCTCCGGCCAACATGCCCAACTGCAGCAACAGCTCCCAAAGCGAAGGAGCCAGGACCCAAAGACCTAGCTGGCCTGAAGGGCCCCCAGGGGGCCCCCAAGCAGCCCCTCTCCATTTGGGTCTGGGGGCTTTCGTTGGGCGGGAACCTGGGAGATTACTGCAAGGTTGCAGTTCGCGGCCCGAGAAGCACTCTCCGGCCAACATGCCCAACTGCAGCAACAGCTCCCAAACTGAATGAGCCAGGACAGAAAGACCTAGCTGGCCTGAAGGGCCCCCAGGGGGCCTACAAGCAGCCCCTCTCAATTTGGGTCTGGGGGCTTTCGTTGGGCCGGGAACCTGGGAGATTCCTGCCAGGTTGCAGTTCGCGGCCCGAGAAGCACTCTCCGGCCAACATGCCCAACTGCAGCAACAGCTCCCAAACTGAATGAGCCAGGACAGAAAGACCTAGCTGGCCTGAAGGGCCCCCAGGGGGCCTACAAGCAGCCCCTCTCAATTTGGGTCTGGGGGCTTTCGTTGGGCCGGGAACCTGGGAGATTCCTGCCAGGTTGCAGTTCGCGGCCCGAGAAGCACTCTCCGGCCAACATGCCCAACTGCAGCAACAGCTCCCAAAGCGAAGGAGCCAGGACCCAAAGACCTAGCTGGCCTGAAGGGCCCCCAGGGGGCCCCCAAGCAGCCCCTCTCCATTTGGGTCTGGGGGCTTTAGTTGGGCCGGGAACCTGGGAGGTACCTGCAAGGTTGCAGGTCGCGGCCCGAGAAGCACTCTCCGGCCAACATGCACAACTGCAGCAACAGCTCCCAAAGCGAAGGAGCCAGGACCCAAAGACCTAGCTGGCCTGAAGGGCCCCCAGGGGGCCCCCAAGCAGCCCCTCTCCATTTGGGTCTGGGGGCTTTCGTTGGGCCGGGAACCTGGGAGATTCCTGCAAGGTTGCAGTTCGCGGCCCGAGAAGCACTCTCCGGCCAACATGCCCAACTGCAGCAACAGCTCCCAAACTGAATGAGCCAGGACAGAAAGACCTAGCTGGCCTGAAGGGCCCCCAGGGGGCCCCCAAGCAGCCCCTCTCCATTTGGGTCTGGGGGCTTTCGTTGGGCCGGGAACCTGGGAGATTCCTGCAAGGTTGCAGTTCGCGGCCCGAGAAGCACTCTCCGGCCAACATGCCCAACTGCAGCAACAGCTCCCAAACTGAATGAGCCAGGACAGAAAGACCTAGCTGGCCTGAAGGGCCCCCATGGGGCCCCCAAGCAGCCCCTCTCAATTTGGGTCTGGGGGCTTTCGTTGGGCATGGAACCTGAGAGGAACCTGCAAGTTTGCAGTTGGCGGCCCGAGAGGCACTCTCCGGCCAACATGCCCAACGTCCACCAACAGCTCCAAAACAGAAGGAACCAGGACCCAAAGAAATAGCTGGCCTGGAGGGTCCCCAGGTGGCCCGCAAGCTGCCCCTTTCAATTTGGGTATGGGGGTTTTAATTGGGCCGGGAACCTGGGAGATTCCTGCAAGGTTGCAGTTCGCGGCCCGAGAAGCACTCTCCGGCCAACATGCCCAACTGCAGCAACAGCTCCCAAAGCGAAGGAGCCAGGACCCAAAGACCTAGCTGGCCTGAAGGGCCCCCAGGGGGCCCCAAGCAGCCCCTCTCCATTTGGGTCTGGGGGTTTTCGTTGGGCATGGAACCTGAGAGGTACCTGCAAGTTTGCAGTTGGCGGCCCGAGAAGCACTCTCCGGCCAACAAGCCCAACTGCAGCAACAGCTCCCAAACTGAATGAGCCAGGACAGAAAGACCTAGCTGGCCTGAAGGGCCCCCAGGGGGCCCCCAAGCAGCCCCTCTCAATTTGGGTCTGGGAGCTTTCGTTGTGCCGGGAACCTGGGAGGTACCTGCAAGTTTGCAGTTCGCGGCCCGAGAAGCACTCTCTGGCCAACATGCCCATCGTCCAGCAACAGCTCCCAAAGCGAAGGAGCCAGAACCCAAAGACCTAGCTGGCCTGAAGGGCCCCCATGGGGCCCCCAAGCAGCCCCTCTCAATTTGGGTCTGGGGGCTTTCGTTGGGCCGGGAACCTGGGAGATTCATGCAAGGTTGCAGTTCGCGGCCCGAGAAGCACTCTCCGGCCAACATGCCCAACTGCAGCAACAGCTCCCAAACCGAAGGAGCCAGGACCCAAAGACCTAGCTGGCCTGAAGGGCCCCCAGGGGGCCCCCAAGCAGCCCCTCTCCATTTGGGTCTGGGGGCTTTCGTTGGGCCGGGAACCTGGGAGGTACCTGCAAGGTTGCAGTTCGCGGCCGGAGAGGCACTCTCCGGCCAACATGCCCAACTGCAGCAACAGCTCCCAAAGCGAAGGAGCCAGGACCCAAAGACCTAGCTGGCCTGAAGGGCCCCCAGGGGGCCCCCAAGCAGCCCCTCTCCATTTGGGTCTGGGGGCTTTCGTTGGGCGGGAACCTGGGAGATTACTGCAAGGTTGCAGTTCGCGGCCCGAGAAGCACTCTCCGGCCAACATGCCCAACTGCAGCAACAGCTCCCAAACTGAATGAGCCAGGACAGAAAGACCTAGCTGGCCTGAAGGGCCCCCAGGGGGCCTACAAGCAGCCCCTCTCAATTTGGGTCTGGGGGCTTTCGTTGGGCCGGGAACCTGGGAGATTCCTGCCAGGTTGCAGTTCGCGGCCCGAGAAGCACTCTCCGGCCAACATGCCCAACTGCAGCAACAGCTCCCAAACTGAATGAGCCAGGACAGAAAGACCTAGCTGGCCTGAAGGGCCCCCAGGGGGCCTACAAGCAGCCCCTCTCAATTTGGGTCTGGGGGCTTTCGTTGGGCCGGGAACCTGGGAGATTCCTGCCAGGTTGCAGTTCGCGGCCCGAGAAGCACTCTCCGGCCAACATGCCCAACTGCAGCAACAGCTCCCAAAGCGAAGGAGCCAGGACCCAAAGACCTAGCTGGCCTGAAGGGCCCCCAGGGGGCCCCCAAGCAGCCCCTCTCCATTTGGGTCTGGGGGCTTTAGTTGGGCCGGGAACCTGGGAGGTACCTGCAAGGTTGCAGGTCGCGGCCCGAGAAGCACTCTCCGGCCAACATGCACAACTGCAGCAACAGCTCCCAAAGCGAAGGAGCCAGGACCCAAAGACCTAGCTGGCCTGAAGGGCCCCCAGGGGGCCCCCAAGCAGCCCCTCTCCATTTGGGTCTGGGGGCTTTCGTTGGGCCGGGAACCTGGGAGATTCCTGCAAGGTTGCAGTTCGCGGCCCGAGAAGCACTCTCCGGCCAACATGCCCAACTGCAGCAACAGCTCCCAAACTGAATGAGCCAGGACAGAAAGACCTAGCTGGCCTGAAGGGCCCCCAGGGGGCCCCCAAGCAGCCCCTCTCCATTTGGGTCTGGGGGCTTTCGTTGGGCCGGGAACCTGGGAGATTCCTGCAAGGTTGCAGTTCGCGGCCCGAGAAGCACTCTCCGGCCAACATGCCCAACTGCAGCAACAGCTCCCAAACTGAATGAGCCAGGACAGAAAGACCTAGCTGGCCTGAAGGGCCCCCATGGGGCCCCCAAGCAGCCCCTCTCAATTTGGGTCTGGGGGCTTTCGTTGGGCATGGAACCTGAGAGGAACCTGCAAGTTTGCAGTTGGCGGCCCGAGAGGCACTCTCCGGCCAACATGCCCAACGTCCACCAACAGCTCCAAAACAGAAGGAACCAGGACCCAAAGAAATAGCTGGCCTGGAGGGTCCCCAGGTGGCCCGCAAGCTGCCCCTTTCAATTTGGGTATGGGGGTTTTAATTGGGCCGGGAACCTGGGAGGTACCTGCAAGGTTGCCGTTCGCGGCCCGAGAAGCACTCTCCGGCCAACATGCCCAACTGCAGCAACAGCTCCCAAAGCAAAGGAGCCAGGACCCAAAGACCTAGCTGGCCTGAAGGGCCCCCAGTGGGCCCCCAAGCAGCCCCTCTCCATTTGAGTCTGGGGGCTTTCGTTAGAACGGGAACCTGGGAGGTACCTGCAAGGTTGCAGTTCGCGGCCCGAGAAGCACTCTCCGGCCAACATGCCCAACTGCAGCAACAGCTCCCAAAGCGAAGGAGCCAGGACCCAAAGACCTAGCTGGCCTGAAGGGCCCCCAGGGGGCCCCAAGCAGCCCCTCTCCATTTGGGTCTGGGGGTTTTCGTTGGGCATGGAACCTGAGAGGTACCTGCAAGTTTGCAGTTGGCGGCCCGAGAAGCACTCTCCGGCCAACAAGCCCAACTGCAGCAACAGCTCCCAAACTGAATGAGCCAGGACAGAAAGACCTAGCTGGCCTGAAGGGCCCCCAGGGGGCCCCCAAGCAGCCCCTCTCAATTTGGGTCTGGGAGCTTTCGTTGTGCCGGGAACCTGGGAGGTACCTGCAAGTTTGCAGTTCGCGGCCCGAGAAGCACTCTCCGGCCAACATGCCCATCGTCCAGCAACAGCTCCCAAAGCGAAGGAGCCAGAACCCAAAGACCTAGCTGGCCTGAAGGGCCCCCATGGGGCCCCCAAGCAGCCCCTCTCAATTTGGGTCTGGGGGCTTTCGTTGGGCCGGGAACCTGGGAGATTCATGCAAGGTTGCAGTTCGCGGCCCGAGAAGCACTCTCCGGCCAACATGCCCAACTGCAGCAACAGCTCCCAAACCGAAGGAGCCAGGACCCAAAGACCTAGCTGGCCTGAAGGGCCCCCAGGGGGCCCCCAAGCAGCCCCTCTCCATTTGGGTCTGGGGGCTTTCGTTGGGCCGGGAACCTGGGAGGTACCTGCAAGGTTGCAGTTCGCGGCCGGAGAGGCACTCTCCGGCCAACATGCCCAACTGCAGCAACAGCTCCCAAAGCGAAGGAGCCAGGACCCAAAGACCTAGCTGGCCTGAAGGGCCCCCAGGGGGCCCCCAAGCAGCCCCTCTCCATTTGGGTCTGGGGGCTTTCGTTGGGCGGGAACCTGGGAGATTACTGCAAGGTTGCAGTTCGCGGCCCGAGAAGCACTCTCCGGCCAACATGCCCAACTGCAGCAACAGCTCCCAAAGCGAAGGAGCCAGGACCCAAAGACCTAGCTGGCCTGAAGGGCCCCCAGGGGGCCTACAAGCAGCCCCTCTCCATTTGGGTCTGGGGGCTTTCGTTGGGGCGGGAACCTGGGAGATTCCTGCAAGGTTGCAGTTGGCGGCCCGAGAAGCACTCTCCGGCCAACATGCCCAACTGCAGCAACAGCTCCCAAACTGAATGAGCCAGGACAGAAAGACCTAGCTGGCCTGAAGGGCCCCCAGGGGGCCCCCAAGCAGCCCCTCTCCATTTGGGTCTGGGGGCTTTCGTTGGGCCGGGAACCTGGGAGATTCCTGCAAGGTTGCAGTTCGCGGCCCGAGAAGCACTCTCCGGCCAACATGCCCAACGTCCACCAACAGCTCCAAAACAGAAGGAACCAGGACCCAAAGAAATAGCTGGCCTGGAGTGTCCCCAGGTGGCCCGCAAGCTGCCCCTTTCAATTTGGGTCTGGGGGCTTTCGTTGGGCCGGGAACCTGGGAGGTACCTGCAAGGTTGCAGTTCGCGGCCCGAGAAGCACTCTCCGGCCAACATGCCCAACTGCAGCAACAGCTCCCAAACCGAAGTAGCCAGGACCCAAAGACGTAGTTGGCCTGAAGGGCCCCCAGGGGGTCCCCAAACAGCCCCTCTCAATTTGGGTCTGGGGGCTTTCGTTGGGCCGGGAACCTGGGAGGTACCTGCAAGGTTGCAGTTCGCGGCCCGAGAAGCACTCTCCGGCCAACATGCCCAATATCCAGCAACAGCTCCAAAACAGAAGGAACCAGGACCCAAAGACCTAGCTGGCCTGAAGGGCCCCCAGGGGGCCCCCAAGCAGCCCCTCTCCATTTGGGTCTGGGGGCTTTCGTTGGGCCGCGAACCTGGGAGATTCCTGCAAGGTTGCAGTTCGCGGCCCGAGAAGCACTCTCCGGCCAACATGCCCAACTGCAGCAACAGCTCCCAAACTGAATGAGCCAGGACAGAAAGACCTAGCTGGCCTGAAGGGCCCCCATGGGGCCCCCAAGCAGCCCCTCTCAATTTGGGTCTGGGGGCTTTCGTTGGGCCGGGAACCTGGGAGATTCCTGCAAGGTTGCAGTTCGCGGCCCGAGAAGCACTCTCCGGCCAACATGCCCAACTGCAGCAACAGCTCCCAAACCGAAGGAGCCAGGACCCAAAGACCTAGCTGGCCTGAAGGGCCCCCAGGGGGCCCCCAAGCAGCCCCTCTTCATTTGGGTCTGGGGGCTTTCGTTGTGCCGGGAACCTGGGAGGTTCCTGCAAGGTTGCAGTTCGCGGCCCGAGAAGCACTCTCCGGCCAACATGCCCAATATCCAGCAATAGCTCCCAAAGCGAAGTGGCCAGGACCCAAAGACCTAGGTGGCCTGAAGGGCCCCCATGGGGACCCAAGCAGCCCCTCTCCATTTGGGTCTGGGGGCTTTCGTTGGGCCGGTAACCTGGGAGATTCCTGCAAGGTTGCAGTTCGCGGCCCGAGAAGCACTCTCGGGCCAACATGCCCAACTGCAGCAACAGCTCCCAAACTGAATGAGCCAGGACAGAAAGACCTAGCTGGCCTGAAGGGCCCCAGGGGGCCCCCAAGCAGCCCCTCTCAATTTGGGTCTGTGGGCTTTCGTTGGGCCGGGAACCTGGGAGATACCTGCAAGGATGCAGTTGGCGGCCCGAGAAGCACTCTCCGGCCAACATGCCCAACTGCAGCAACAGCTCCAAAACAGAAGGAACCAGGACCCAAAGAAATAGCTGGCCTGGAGGGTCCCCAGGTGGCCCGCAAGCTGCCCCTTTCAATTTGGGTCTGGGGGCTTTCGTTGGGCCGGGAACCTGGGAGGTACCTGCAAGGTTGCAGTTCGCGGCCCGAGAAGCACTCTCCGGCCAACATGCCCAACGTCCACCAACAGCTCCAAAACAGAAGGAACCAGGACCCAAAGAAATAGCTGGCCTGGAGGGTCCCCATGTGGCCCGCAAGCTGCCCCTTTCAATTTGGGTCTGGGGGCTTTCGTTGGGCCGGGAACCTGGGAGGTACCTGCAAGGATGCAGTTCGCGGCCCGAGAAGCACTCTCCGGCCAACATGCTCAACTGCAGCAACAGCTCCCAAACCAAAGTAGCCAGGACCCAAAGACGTAGTTGGCCTGAAGGGACCCCAGGGGGCCCCCAAACAGCCCCTCTCAATTTGGGTCTGGGGGCTTTCGTTGGGCCGGGAACCTGGGAGGTACCTGCAAGGATGCAGTTCGCGGCCCGAGAAGCACTCTCCGGCCAACATGCCCAACTGCAGCAACAGCTCCCAAAGCGAAGGAGCCAGGACCCAAAGACCTAGCTGGCCTGAAGGGCCCCCAGGGGGCCCCCAAGCAGCCCCTCTCAATTTGGATCTGGGGGCTTTCGTTGGGCCGGGAACCTGGGAGATTCCTGCAAGGTTGCAGTTCGCGGCCCGAGAAGCACTCTCCGGCCAACATGCCCAACTGCAGCAACAGCTCCCAAACTGAATGAGCCAGGACAGAAAGACCTAGCTGGCCTGAAGGGCCCCCAGGGGGCCCCCAAGCAGCCCCTCTCCATTTGGGTCTGGGGGCTTTCGTTGGGCCGGGAACCTGGGAGATTCCTGCCAGGTTGCAGTTCGCGGCCCGAGAAGCACTCTCCGGCCAACATGCCCAACTGCAGCAACAGCTCCCAAACCGAAGGAGCCAGGACCCAAAGACCTAGCTGGCCTGAAGGGCCCCCAGGGGGCCCCCAAGCAGCCCCTCTCCATTTGGGTCTGGGGGCTTTCGTTGGGCCGGGAACCTGGGAGGTACCTGCAAGGTTGCAGGTCGCGGCCCGAGAAGCACTCTCCGGCCAACATGCCCAACTGCAGCAACAGCTCCCAAAGCGAAGGAGCCAGGACCCAAAGACCTAGCTGGCCTGAAGGGCCCCCAGGGGGCCCCCAAGCAGCCCCTCTCCATTTGGGTCTGGGGGCTTTCGTTGGGCCGGGAACCTGGGAGATTCCTGCAAGGTTGCAGTTCGCGGCCCGAGAAGCACTCTCCGGCCAACATGCCCAACTGCAGCAACAGCTCCCAAACTGAATGAGCCAGGACAGAAAGACCTAGCTGGCCTGAAGGGCCCCCAGGGGGCCCCCAAGCAGCCCCTCTCAATTTGGGTCTGGAGGCTTTCGTTGGGCCGGGAACCTGGGAGATTCCTGCAAGGTTGCAGTTCGCGGCCCGAGAAGCACTCTCCGGCCAACATGCCCAATATCCAGCAACAGCTCCCAAAGCGAAGGGGCCAGGACCCAAAGACCTAGCTGGCCTGAAGGGCCCCCATGGGGCCCCAAGCAGCCCCTCTCCATTTGGGTCTGGGGGCTTTCGTTGGACCGGGAACCTGGGAGATTCCTGCAAGGTTGCAGTTCGCGGCCCGAGAAGCACTCTCCGGCCAACATGCCCAACTGCAGCAACAGCTCCCAAACTGAATGAGCCAGGACAGAAAGACCTAGCTGGCCTGAAGGGCCCCCAGGGGGCCCCCAAGCAGCCCCTCTCAATTTGGGTCTGGGGGCTTTCGTTGGGCATGGAACCTGAGAGGTACCTGCAAGTTTGCAGTTGGCGGCCCGAGAGGCACTCTCCGGCCAACATGCCCAACGTCCACCAACAGTTCCAAAACAGAAGGAACCAGGACCCAAAGAAATAGCTGGCCTGGAGGGTCCCCAGGTGGCCCGCAAGCTGCCCCTTTAAATTTGGGTCTGGAGGTTTTAATTGGGCCGGGAACCTGGGAGGTACCTGCAAGGTTGCAGTTCGCGGCCGGATTGGCACTCTCCGGCCAACATGCCCAACTGCAGCAACAGCTCCCAAAGCGAAGGAGCCAGGACCCAAAGACCTAGCTGGCCTGAAGGGCCCCCAGGGGGCCCCCAAGCAGCCCCTCTCAATTTGGGTCTGGGGGCTTTCGTTGGGCCGGGAACCTGGGAGATTCCTGCAAGGTTGCAGTTCGCGGCCCGAGAAGCACTCTCCGGCCAACATGCCCAACTGCAGCAACAGCTCCCAAACTGAATGAGCCAGGACAGAAAGACCTAGCTGGCCTGAAGGGCCCCCAGGGGGCCCCCAAGCAGCCCCTCTCAATTTGGGTCTGGGGGCTTTCGTTGGGCCGGGAACCTGGGAGATTCCTGCAAGGTTGCAGTTCGCGGCCCGAGAAGCACTCTCCGGCCAACATGCCCAACTGCAGCAACAGCTCCCAAAGCAAAGGAGCCAGGACCCAAAGACCTAGCTGGCCTGAAGGGCCCCCAGGGGGTCCCCAAACAGCCCCTCTCAATTTGGGTCTGGGGGCTTTCGTTGGGCCGGGAACCTGGGAGGTACCTGCAAGGTTGCAGTTCGCGGCCCGAGAAGCACTCTCCGGCCAACATGCCCAATATCCAGCAACAGCTCCAAAACAGAAGGAACCAGGACCCAAAGACCTAGCTGGCCTGAAGGGCCCCCAGGGGGCCCCCAAGCAGCCCCTCTCCATTTGGGTCTGGGGGCTTTCGTTGGGCCGGGAACCTGGGAGATTCCTGCAAGGTTGCAGTTCGCGGCCCGAGAAGCACTCTCCGGCCAACATGCCCAACTGCAGCAACAGCTCCCAAACTGAATGAGCCAGGACAGAAAGACCTAGCTGGCCTGAAGGGCCCCCATGGGGCCCCCAAGCAGCCCCTCTCAATTTGGGTCTGGGGGCTTTCGTTGGGCCGGGAACCTGGGAGATTCCTGCAAGGTTGCAGTTCGCGGCCCGAGAAGCACTCTCCGGCCAACATGCCCAACTGCAGCAACAGCTCCCAAAGCGAAGGAGCCAGGACCCAAAGACCTAGCTGGCCTGAAGGGCCCCCAGGGGGCCCCCAAGCAGCCCCTCTTCATTTGGGTCTGGGGGCTTTCGTTGTGCCGGGAACCTGGGAGGTACCTGCAAGGTTGCAGTTCGCGGCCCGAGAAGCACTCTCCGGCCAACATGCCCAACTGCAGCAATAGCTCCCAAAGCGAAGTGGCCAGGACCCAAAGACCTAGGTGGCCTGAAGGGCCCCCATGGGGACCCAAGCAGCCCCTCTCCATTTGGGTCTGGGGGCTTTCGTTGGGCTGGTAACCTGGGAGATTCCTGCAAGGTTGCAGTTCGCGGCCCGAGAAGCACTCTCGGGCCAACATGCCCAACTGCAGCAACAGCTCCCAAACTGAATGAGCCAGGACAGAAAGACCTAGCTGGCCTGAAGGGCCCCAGGGGGCCCCCAAGCAGCCCCTCTCAATTTGGGTCTGTGGGCTTTCGTTGGGCCGGGAACCTGGGAGATACCTGCAAGGATGCAGTTCGCGGCCCGAGAAGCACTCTCCGGCCAACATGCCCAACTGCAGCAACAGCTCCAAAACAGAAGGAACCAGGACCCAAAGAAATAGCTGGCCTGGAGGGTCCCCAGGTGGCCCGCAAGCTGCCCCTTTCAATTTGGGTCTGGGGGCTTTCGTTGGGCCGGGAACCTGGGAGGTACCTGCAAGGTTGCAGTTCGCGGCCCGAGAAGCACTCTCCGGCCAACATGCCCAACGTCCACCAACAGCTCCAAAACAGAAGGAACCAGGACCCAAAGAAATAGCTGGCCTGGAGGGTCCCCAGGTGGCCCGCAAGCTGCCCCTTTCAATTTGGGTCTGGGGGCTTTCGTTGGGCCGGGAACCTGGGAGGTACCTGCAAGGTTGCAGTTCGCGGCCCGAGAAGCACTCTCCGGCCAACATGCTCAACTGCAGCAACAGCTCCCAAACCAAAGTAGCCAGGACCCAAAGACGTAGTTGGCCTGAAGGGACCCCAGGGGGCCCCCAAACAGCCCCTCTCAATTTGGGTCTGGGGGCTTTCGTTGGGCCGGGAACCTGGGAGGTACCTGCAAGGATGCAGTTCGCGGCCCGAGAAGCACTCTCCGGCCAACATGCCCAACTGCAGCAACAGCTCCCAAAGCGAAGGAGCCAGGACCCAAAGACCTAGCTGGCCTGAAGGGCCCCCAGGGGGCCCCCAAGCAGCCCCTCTCAATTTGGATCTGGGGGCTTTCGTTGGGCCGGGAACCTGGGAGATTCCTGCAAGGTTGCAGTTCGCGGCCCGAGAAGCACTCTCCGGCCAACATGCCCAACTGCAGCAACAGCTCCCAAACTGAATGAGCCAGGACAGAAAGACCTAGCTGGCCTGAAGGGCCCCCAGGGGGCCCCCAAGCAGCCCCTCTCAATTTGGGTCTGGGGGCTTTCGTTGGGCCGGGAACCTGGGAGATTCCTGCCAGGTTGCAGTTCGCGGCCCGAGAAGCACTCTCCGGCCAACATGCCCAACTGCAGCAACAGCTCCCAAACCGAAGGAGCCAGGACCCAAAGACCTAGCTGGCCTGAAGGGCCCCCAGGGGGCCCCCAAGCAGCCCCTCTCCATTTGGGTCTGGGGGCTTTCGTTGGGCCGGGAACCTGGGAGGTACCTGCAAGGTTGCAGGTCGCGGCCCGAGAAGCACTCTCCGGCCAACATGCCCAACTGCAGCAACAGCTCCCAAAGCGAAGGAGCCAGGACCCAAAGACCTAGCTGGCCTGAAGGGCCCCCAGGGGGCCCCCAAGCAGCCCCTCTCCATTTGGGTCTGGGGGCTTTCGTTGGGCCGGGAACCTGGGAGATTCCTGCAAGGTTGCAGTTCGCGGCCCGAGAAGCACTCTCCGGCCAACATGCCCAACTGCAGCAACAGCTCCCAAACTGAATGAGCCAGGACAGAAAGACCTAGCTGGCCTGAAGGGCCCCCAGGGGGCCCCCAAGCAGCCCCTCTCAATTTGGGTCTGGAGGCTTTCGTTGGGCCGGGAACCTGGGAGATTCCTGCAAGGTTGCAGTTCGCGGCCCGAGAAGCACTCTCCGGCCAACATGCCCAATATCCAGCAACAGCTCCCAAAGCGAAGGGGCCAGGACGCAAAGACCTAGCTGGCCTGAAGGGCCCCCATGGGGCCCCAAGCAGCCCCTCTCCATTTGGGTCTGGGGGCTTTCGTTGGACCGGGAACCTGGGAGATTCCTGCAAGGTTGCAGTTCGCGGCCCGAGAAGCACTCTCCGGCCAACATGCCCAACTGCAGCAACAGCTCCCAAACTGAATGAGCCAGGACAGAAAGACCTAGCTGGCCTGAAGGGCCCCCAGGGGGCCCCCAAGCAGCCCCTCTCAATTTGGGTCTGGGGGCTTTCGTTGGGCATGGAACCTGAGAGGTACCTGCAAGTTTGCAGTTGGCGGCCCGAGAGGCACTCTCCGGCCAACATGCCCAACGTCCACCAACAGTTCCAAAACAGAAGGAACCAGGACCCAAAGAAATAGCTGGCCTGGAGGGTCCCCAGGTGGCCCGCAAGCTGCCCCTTTAAATTTGGGTCTGGGGGTTTTAATTGGGCCGGGAACCTGGGAGGTACCTGCAAGGTTGCAGTTCGCGGCCGGATTGGCACTCTCCGGCCAACATGCCCAACTGCAGCAACAGCTCCCAAAGCGAAGGAGCCAGGACCCAAAGACCTAGCTGGCCTGAAGGGCCCCCAGGGGGCCCCCAAGCAGCCCCTCTCAATTTGGGTCTGGGGGCTTTCGTTGGGCCGGGAACCTGGGAGATTCCTGCAAGGTTGCAGTTCGCGGCCCGAGAAGCACTCTCCGGCCAACATGCCCAACTGCAGCAACAGCTCCCAAACTGAATGAGCCAGGACAGAAAGACCTAGCTGGCCTGAAGGGCCCCCAGGGGGCCCCCAAGCAGCCCCTCTCAATTTGGGTCTGGGGGCTTTCGTTGGGCCGGGAACCTGGGAGATTCCTGCAAGGTTGCAGTTCGCGGCCCGAGAAGCACTCTCCAGCCAACATGCCCAACTGCAGCAACAGCTCCCAAAGCAAAGGAGCCAGGACCCAAAGACCTAGCTGGCCTGAAGGGCCCCCAGTGGGCCCCCAAGCAGCCCCTCTCCATTTGAGTCTGGGGGCTTTCGTTGGACCGGGAACCTGGGAGGTACCTGCAAGATTGCAGTTCGCGGCCCGAGAAGCACTCTCCGGCCAACATGCCCAACTGCAGCAACAGCTCCCAAAGCGAAGGAGCCAGGACCCAAAGACCTAGCTGGCCTGAAGGGCCCCCAGGGGGCCCCAAGCAGCCCCTCTCCATTTGGGTCTGGGGGTTTTCGTTGGGCATGGAACCTGAGAGGTACCTGCAAGTTTGCAGTTGGCGGCCCGAGAAGCACTCTCCGGCCAACAAGCCCAACTGCAGCAACAGCTCCCAAACTGAATGAGCCAGGACAGAAAGACCTAGCTGGCCTGAAGGGCCCCCAGGGGGCCCCCAAGCAGCCCCTCTCAATTTGGGTATGGGAGCTTTCGTTGGGCCGGGAACCTGGGAGGTACCTGCAAGGTTGCAGTTCGCGGCCCGAGAAGCACTCTCCGGCCAACATGCCCATCGTCCAGCAACAGCTCCCAAAGCGAAGGAGCCAGAACCCAAAGACCTAGCTGGCCTGAAGGGCCCCCATGGGGCCCCCAAGCAGCCCCTCTCAATTTGGGTCTGGGGGCTTTCGTTGGGCCGGGAACCTGGGAGATTCATGCAAGGTTGCAGTTCGCGGCCCGAGAAGCACTCTCCGGCCAACATGCCCATCGTCCAGCAACAGCTCCCAAAGCGAAGGAGCCAGAACCCAAAGACCTAGCTGGCCTGAAGGGCCCCCATGGGGCCCCCAAGCAGCCCCTCTCAATTTCGGTCTGGGGGCTTTCGTTGGGCCGGGAACCTGGGAGATTCATGCAAGGTTGCAGTTCGCGGCCCGAGAAGCACTCTCCGGCCAACATGCCCAACTGCAGCAACAGCTCCCAAAGCGAAGGAGCCAGGACCCAAAGACCTAGCTGGCCTGAAGGGCCCCCAGGGGGCCCCCAAGCAGCCCCTCTCAATTTGGGTCTGGGGGCTTTCGTTGGGCCGGGAACCTGGGAGATTCCTGCAAGGTTGCAGTTCGCGGCCCGAGAAGCACTCTCCGGCCAACATGCCCAACTGCAGCAACAGCTCCCAAACCAAAGTAGCCAGGACCCAAAGACGTAGTTGGCCTAAAGGGACCCCAGGGGGCCCCCAAACAGCCCCTCTCAATTTGGGTCTGGGGGCTTTCGTTGGGCCGGGAACCTGGGAGGTACCTGCAAGGATGCAGTTCGCGGCCCGAGAAGCACTCTCCGGCCAACATGCCCAACTGCAGCAACAGCTCCCAAAGCGAAGGAGCCAGGACCCAAAGACCTAGCTGGCCTGAAGGGCCCCCAGGGGGCCCCCAAGCAGCCCCTCTCCATTTGGGTCTGGGGGCTTTCGTTGGGCCGGGAACCTGGGAGATTCCTGCAAGGTTGCAGTTCGCGGCCCGAGAAGCACTCTCCGGCCAACATGCCCAACTGCAGCAACAGCTCCCAAACTGAATGAGCCAGGACAGAAAGACCTAGCTGGCCTGAAGGGCCCCCATGGGGCCCCCAAGCAGCCCCTCTCAATTTGGGTCTGGGGGCTTTCGTTGGGCCGGGAACCTGGGAGATTCCTGCAAGGTTGCAGTTCGCGGCCCGAGAAGCACTCTCCGGCCAACATGCCCAACTGCAGCAACAGCTCCCAAACCGAAGGAGCCAGGACCCAAAGACCTAGCTGGCCTGAAGGGCCCCCAGGGGGCCCCCAAGCAGCCCCTCTTCATTTGGGTCTGGGGGCTTTCGTTGTGCCGGGAACCTGGGAGGTTCCTGCAAGGTTGCAGTTCGCGGCCCGAGAAGCACTCTCCGGCCAACATGCCCAATATCCAGCAATAGCTCCCAAAGCGAAGTGGCCAGGACCCAAAGACCTAGGTGGCCTGAAGGGCCCCCATGGGGACCCAAGCAGCCCCTCTCCATTTGGGTCTGGGGGCTTTCGTTGGGCCGGTAACCTGGGAGATTCCTGCAAGGTTGCAGTTCGCGGCCCGAGAAGCACTCTCGGGCCAACATGCCCAACTGCAGCAACAGCTCCCAAACTGAATGAGCCAGGACAGAAAGACCTAGCTGGCCTGAAGGGCCCCAGGGGGCCCCCAAGCAGCCCCTCTCAATTTGGGTCTGTGGGCTTTCGTTGGGCCGGGAACCTGGGAGATACCTGCAAGGATGCAGTTGGCGGCCCGAGAAGCACTCTCCGGCCAACATGCCCAACTGCAGCAACAGCTCCAAAACAGAAGGAACCAGGACCCAAAGAAATAGCTGGCCTGGAGGGTCCCCAGGTGGCCCGCAAGCTGCCCCTTTCAATTTGGGTCTGGGGGCTTTCGTTGGGCCGGGAACCTGGGAGGTACCTGCAAGGTTGCAGTTCGCGGCCCGAGAAGCACTCTCCGGCCAACATGCCCAACGTCCACCAACAGCTCCAAAACAGAAGGAACCAGGACCCAAAGAAATAGCTGGCCTGGAGGGTCCCCATGTGGCCCGCAAGCTGCCCCTTTCAATTTGGGTCTGGGGGCTTTCGTTGGGCCGGGAACCTGGGAGGTACCTGCAAGGATGCAGTTCGCGGCCCGAGAAGCACTCTCCGGCCAACATGCTCAACTGCAGCAACAGCTCCCAAACCAAAGTAGCCAGGACCCAAAGACGTAGTTGGCCTGAAGGGACCCCAGGGGGCCCCCAAACAGCCCCTCTCAATTTGGGTCTGGGGGCTTTCGTTGGGCCGGGAACCTGGGAGGTACCTGCAAGGATGCAGTTCGCGGCCCGAGAAGCACTCTCCGGCCAACATGCCCAACTGCAGCAACAGCTCCCAAAGCGAAGGAGCCAGGACCCAAAGACCTAGCTGGCCTGAAGGGCCCCCAGGGGGCCCCCAAGCAGCCCCTCTCAATTTGGATCTGGGGGCTTTCGTTGGGCCGGGAACCTGGGAGATTCCTGCAAGGTTGCAGTTCGCGGCCCGAGAAGCACTCTCCGGCCAACATGCCCAATATCCAGCAACAGCTCCCAAACTGAATGAGCCAGGACAGAAAGACCTAGCTGGCCTGAAGGGCCCCCAGGGGGCCCCCAAGCAGCCCCTCTCCATTTGGGTCTGGGGGCTTTCGTTGGGCCGGGAACCTGGGAGATTCCTGCCAGGTTGCAGTTCGCGGCCCGAGAAGCACTCTCCGGCCAACATGCCCAACTGCAGCAACAGCTCCCAAACCGAAGGAGCCAGGACCCAAAGACCTAGCTGGCCTGAAGGGCCCCCAGGGGGCCCCCAAGCAGCCCCTCTCCATTTGGGTCTGGGGGCTTTCGTTGGGCCGGGAACCTGGGAGGTACCTGCAAGGTTGCAGGTCGCGGCCCGAGAAGCACTCTCCGGCCAACATGCCCAACTGCAGCAACAGCTCCCAAAGCGAAGGAGCCAGGACCCAAAGACCTAGCTGGCCTGAAGGGCCCCCAGGGGGCCCCCAAGCAGCCCCTCTCCATTTGGGTCTGGGGGCTTTCGTTGGGCCGGGAACCTGGGAGATTCCTGCAAGGTTGCAGTTCGCGGCCCGAGAAGCACTCTCCGGCCAACATGCCCAACTGCAGCAACAGCTCCCAAACTGAATGAGCCAGGACAGAAAGACCTAGCTGGCCTGAAGGGCCCCCAGGGGGCCCCCAAGCAGCCCCTCTCAATTTGGGTCTGGAGGCTTTCGTTGGGCCGGGAACCTGGGAGATTCCTGCAAGGTTGCAGTTCGCGGCCCGAGAAGCACTCTCCGGCCAACATGCCCAATATCCAGCAACAGCTCCCAAAGCGAAGGGGCCAGGACCCAAAGACCTAGCTGGCCTGAAGGGCCCCCATGGGGCCCCAAGCAGCCCCTCTCCATTTGGGTCTGGGGGCTTTCGTTGGACCGGGAACCTGGGAGATTCCTGCAAGGTTGCAGTTCGCGGCCCGAGAAGCACTCTCCGGCCAACATGCCCAACTGCAGCAACAGCTCCCAAACTGAATGAGCCAGGACAGAAAGACCTAGCTGGCCTGAAGGGCCCCCAGGGGGCCCCCAAGCAGCCCCTCTCAATTTGGGTCTGGGGGCTTTCGTTGGGCATGGAACCTGAGAGGTACCTGCAAGTTTGCAGTTGGCGGCCCGAGAGGCACTCTCCGGCCAACATGCCCAACGTCCACCAACAGTTCCAAAACAGAAGGAACCAGGACCCAAAGAAATAGCTGGCCTGGAGGGTCCCCAGGTGGCCCGCAAGCTGCCCCTTTAAATTTGGGTCTGGGGGTTTTAATTGGGCCGGGAACCTGGGAGGTACCTGCAAGGTTGCAGTTCGCGGCCGGATTGGCACTCTCCGGCCAACATGCCCAACTGCAGCAACAGCTCCCAAAGCGAAGGAGCCAGGACCCAAAGACCTAGCTGGCCTGAAGGGCCCCCAGGGGGCCCCCAAGCAGCCCCTCTCAATTTGGGTCTGGGGGCTTTCGTTGGGCCGGGAACCTGGGAGATTCCTGCAAGGTTGCAGTTCGCGGCCCGAGAAGCACTCTCCGGCCAACATGCCCAACTGCAGCAACAGCTCCCAAACTGAATGAGCCAGGACAGAAAGACCTAGCTGGCCTGAAGGGCCCCCAGGGGGCCCCCAAGCAGCCCCTCTCAATTTGGGTCTGGGGGCTTTCGTTGGGCCGGGAACCTGGGAGATTCCTGCAAGGTTGCAGTTCGCGGCCCGAGAAGCACTCTCCGGCCAACATGCCCAACTGCAGCAACAGCTCCCAAAGCAAAGGAGCCAGGACCCAAAGACCTAGCTGGCCTGAAGGGCCCCCAGGGGGTCCCCAAACAGCCCCTCTCAATTTGGGTCTGGGGGCTTTCGTTGGGCCGGGAACCTGGGAGGTACCTGCAAGGTTGCAGTTCGCGGCCCGAGAAGCACTCTCCGGCCAACATGCCCAATATCCAGCAACAGCTCCAAAACAGAAGGAACCAGGACCCAAAGACCTAGCTGGCCTGAAGGGCCCCCAGGGGGCCCCCAAGCAGCCCCTCTCCATTTGGGTCTGGGGGCTTTCGTTGGGCCGGGAACCTGGGAGATTCCTGCAAGGTTGCAGTTCGCGGCCCGAGAAGCACTCTCCGGCCAACATGCCCAACTGCAGCAACAGCTCCCAAACTGAATGAGCCAGGACAGAAAGACCTAGCTGGCCTGAAGGGCCCCCATGGGGCCCCCAAGCAGCCCCTCTCAATTTGGGTCTGGGGGCTTTCGTTGGGCCGGGAACCTGGGAGATTCCTGCAAGGTTGCAGTTCGCGGCCCGAGAAGCACTCTCCGGCCAACATGCCCAACTGCAGCAACAGCTCCCAAAGCGAAGGAGCCAGGACCCAAAGACCTAGCTGGCCTGAAGGGCCCCCAGGGGGCCCCCAAGCAGCCCCTCTTCATTTGGGTCTGGGGGCTTTCGTTGTGCCGGGAACCTGGGAGGTACCTGCAAGGTTGCAGTTCGCGGCCCGAGAAGCACTCTCCGGCCAACATGCCCAACTGCAGCAATAGCTCCCAAAGCGAAGTGGCCAGGACCCAAAGACCTAGGTGGCCTGAAGGGCCCCCATGGGGACCCAAGCAGCCCCTCTCCATTTGGGTCTGGGGGCTTTCGTTGGGCTGGTAACCTGGGAGATTCCTGCAAGGTTGCAGTTCGCGGCCCGAGAAGCACTCTCGGGCCAACATGCCCAACTGCAGCAACAGCTCCCAAACTGAATGAGCCAGGACAGAAAGACCTAGCTGGCCTGAAGGGCCCCAGGGGGCCCCCAAGCAGCCCCTCTCAATTTGGGTCTGTGGGCTTTCGTTGGGCCGGGAACCTGGGAGATACCTGCAAGGATGCAGTTCGCGGCCCGAGAAGCACTCTCCGGCCAACATGCCCAACTGCAGCAACAGCTCCAAAACAGAAGGAACCAGGACCCAAAGAAATAGCTGGCCTGGAGGGTCCCCAGGTGGCCCGCAAGCTGCCCCTTTCAATTTGGGTCTGGGGGCTTTCGTTGGGCCGGGAACCTGGGAGGTACCTGCAAGGTTGCAGTTCGCGGCCCGAGAAGCACTCTCCGGCCAACATGCCCAACGTCCACCAACAGCTCCAAAACAGAAGGAACCAGGACCCAAAGAAATAGCTGGCCTGGAGGGTCCCCAGGTGGCCCGCAAGCTGCCCCTTTCAATTTGGGTCTGGGGGCTTTCGTTGGGCCGGGAACCTGGGAGGTACCTGCAAGGTTGCAGTTCGCGGCCCGAGAAGCACTCTCCGGCCAACATGCTCAACTGCAGCAACAGCTCCCAAACCAAAGTAGCCAGGACCCAAAGACGTAGTTGGCCTGAAGGGACCCCAGGGGGCCCCCAAACAGCCCCTCTCAATTTGGGTCTGGGGGCTTTCGTTGGGCCGGGAACCTGGGAGGTACCTGCAAGGATGCAGTTCGCGGCCCGAGAAGCACTCTCCGGCCAACATGCCCAACTGCAGCAACAGCTCCCAAAGCGAAGGAGCCAGGACCCAAAGACCTAGCTGGCCTGAAGGGCCCCCATGGGGCCCCCAAGCAGCCCCTCTCAATTTGGGTCTGGGGGCTTTCGTTGGGCCGGGAACCTGGGAGATTCCTGCAAGGTTGCAGTTCGCGGCCCGAGAAGCACTCTCCGGCCAACATGCCCAACTGCAGCAACAGCTCCCAAACTGAATGAGCCAGGACAGAAAGACCTAGCTGGCCTGAAGGGCCCCCAGGGGGCCCCCAAGCAGCCCCTCTCAATTTGGGTCTGGGGGCTTTCGTTGGGCCGGGAACCTGGGAGATTCCTGCAAGGTTGCAGTTCGCGGCCCGAGAAGCACTCTCCAGCCAACATGCCCAACTGCAGCAACAGCTCCCAAAGCAAAGGAGCCAGGACCCAAAGACCTAGCTGGCCTGAAGGGCCCCCAGTGGGCCCCCAAGCAGCCCCTCTCCATTTGAGTCTGGGGGCTTTCGTTGGACCGGGAACCTGGGAGGTACCTGCAAGATTGCAGTTCGCGGCCCGAGAAGCACTCTCCGGCCAACATGCCCAACTGCAGCAACAGCTCCCAAAGCGAAGGAGCCAGGACCCAAAGACCTAGCTGGCCTGAAGGGCCCCCAGGGGGCCCCAAGCAGCCCCTCTCCATTTGGGTCTGGGGGTTTTCGTTGGGCATGGAACCTGAGAGGTACCTGCAAGTTTGCAGTTGGCGGCCCGAGAAGCACTCTCCGGCCAACAAGCCCAACTGCAGCAACAGCTCCCAAACTGAATGAGCCAGGACAGAAAGACCTAGCTGGCCTGAAGGGCCCCCAGGGGGCCCCCAAGCAGCCCCTCTCAATTTGGGTCTGGGAGCTTTCGTTGGGCCGGGAACCTGGGAGGTACCTGCAAGGTTGCAGTTCGCGGCCCGAGAAGCACTCTCCGGCCAACATGCCCATCGTCCAGCAACAGCTCCCAAAGCGAAGGAGCCAGAACCCAAAGACCTAGCTGGCCTGAAGGGCCCCCATGGGGCCCCCAAGCAGCCCCTCTCAATTTGGGTCTGGGGGCTTTCGTTGGGCCGGGAACCTGGGAGATTCATGCAAGGTTGCAGTTCGCGGCCCGAGAAGCACTCTCCGGCCAACATGCCCATCGTCCAGCAACAGCTCCCAAAGCGAAGGAGCCAGAACCCAAAGACCTAGCTGGCCTGAAGGGCCCCCATGGGGCCCCCAAGCAGCCCCTCTCAATTTCGGTCTGGGGGCTTTCGTTGGGCCGGGAACCTGGGAGATTCATGCAAGGTTGCAGTTCGCGGCCCGAGAAGCACTCTCCGGCCAACATGCCCAACTGCAGCAACAGCTCCCAAAGCGAAGGAGCCAGGACCCAAAGACCTAGCTGGCCTGAAGGGCCCCCAGGGGGCCCCCAAGCAGCCCCTCTCAATTTGGGTCTGGGGGCTTTCGTTGGGCCGGGAACCTGGGAGATTCCTGCAAGGTTGCAGTTCGCGGCCCGAGAAGCACTCTCCGGCCAACATGCCCAACTGCAGCAACAGCTCCCAAACCAAAGTAGCCAGGACCCAAAGACGTAGTTGGCCTAAAGGGACCCCAGGGGGCCCCCAAACAGCCCCTCTCAATTTGGGTCTGGGGGCTTTCGTTGGGCCGGGAACCTGGGAGGTACCTGCAAGGATGCAGTTCGCGGCCCGAGAAGCACTCTCCGGCCAACATGCCCAACTGCAGCAACAGCTCCCAAAGCGAAGGAGCCAGGACCCAAAGACCTAGCTGGCCTGAAGGGCCCCCAGGGGGCCCCCAAGCAGCCCCTCTCAATTTGGATCTGGGGGCTTTCGTTGGGCCGGGAACCTGGGAGATTCCTGCAAGGTTGCAGTTCGCGGCCCGAGAAGCACTCTCCGGCCAACATGCCCAACTGCAGCAACAGCTCCCAAACTGAATGAGCCAGGACAGAAAGACCTAGCTGGCCTGAAGGGCCCCCAGGGGGCCCCCAAGCAGCCCCTCTCCATTTGGGTCTGGGGGCTTTCGTTGGGCCGGGAACCTGGGAGATTCCTGCCAGGTTGCAGTTCGCGGCCCGAGAAGCACTCTCCGGCCAACATGCCCAACTGCAGCAACAGCTCCCAAACCGAAGGAGCCAGGACCCAAAGACCTAGCTGGCCTGAAGGGCCCCCAGGGGGCCCCCAAGCAGCCCCTCTCCATTTGGGTCTGGGGGCTTTCGTTGGGCCGGGAACCTGGGAGATTCCTGCAAGGTTGCAGTTCGCGGCCCGAGAAGCACTCTCCGGCCAACATGCCCAACTGCAGCAACAGCTCCCAAACTGAATGAGCCAGGACAGAAAGACCTAGCTGGCCTGAAGGGCCCCCAGGGGGCCCCCAAGCAGCCCCTCTCAATTTGGGTCTGGGGGCTTTCGTTGGGCCGGGAACCTGGGAGATTCCTGCAAGGTTGCAGTTCGCGGCCCGAGAAGCACTCTCCAGCCAACATGCCCAACTGCAGCAACAGCTCCCAAAGCAAAGGAGCCAGGACCCAAAGACCTAGCTGGCCTGAAGGGCCCCCAGTGGGCCCCCAAGCAGCCCCTCTCCATTTGAGTCTGGGGGCTTTCGTTGGACCGGGAACCTGGGAGGTACCTGCAAGATTGCAGTTCGCGGCCCGAGAAGCACTCTCCGGCCAACATGCCCAACTGCAGCAACAGCTCCCAAAGCGAAGGAGCCAGGACCCAAAGACCTAGCTGGCCTGAAGGGCCCCCAGGGGGCCCCAAGCAGCCCCTCTCCATTTGGGTCTGGGGGTTTTCGTTGGGCATGGAACCTGAGAGGTACCTGCAAGTTTGCAGTTGGCGGCCCGAGAAGCACTCTCCGGCCAACAAGCCCAACTGCAGCAACAGCTCCCAAACTGAATGAGCCAGGACAGAAAGACCTAGCTGGCCTGAAGGGCCCCCAGGGGGCCCCCAAGCAGCCCCTCTCAATTTGGGTCTGGGAGCTTTCGTTGGGCCGGGAACCTGGGAGGTACCTGCAAGGTTGCAGTTCGCGGCCCGAGAAGCACTCTCCGGCCAACATGCCCATCGTCCAGCAACAGCTCCCAAAGCGAAGGAGCCAGAACCCAAAGACCTAGCTGGCCTGAAGGGCCCCCATGGGGCCCCCAAGCAGCCCCTCTCAATTTGGGTCTGGGGGCTTTCGTTGGGCCGGGAACCTGGGAGATTCATGCAAGGTTGCAGTTCGCGGCCCGAGAAGCACTCTCCGGCCAACATGCCCATCGTCCAGCAACAGCTCCCAAAGCGAAGGAGCCAGAACCCAAAGACCTAGCTGGCCTGAAGGGCCCCCATGGGGCCCCCAAGCAGCCCCTCTCAATTTGGGTCTGGGGGCTTTCGTTGGGCCGGGAACCTGGGAGATTCATGCAAGGTTGCAGTTCGCGGCCCGAGAAGCACTCTCCGGCCAACATGCCCAACTGCAGCAACAGCTCCCAAAGCGAAGGAGCCAGGACCCAAAGACCTAGCTGGCCTGAAGGGCCCCCAGGGGGCCCCCAAGCAGCCCCTCTCAATTTGGGTCTGGGGGCTTTCGTTGGGCCGGGAACCTGGGAGATTCCTGCAAGGTTGCAGTTCGCGGCCCGAGAAGCACTCTCCGGCCAACATGCCCAACTGCAGCAACAGCTCCCAAACCAAAGTAGCCAGGACCCAAAGACGTAGTTGGCCTAAAGGGACCCCAGGGGGCCCCCAAACAGCCCCTCTCAATTTGGGTCTGGGGGCTTTCGTTGGGCCGGGAACCTGGGAGGTACCTGCAAGGATGCAGTTCGCGGCCCGAGAAGCACTCTCCGGCCAACATGCCCAACTGCAGCAACAGCTCCCAAAGCGAAGGAGCCAGGACCCAAAGACCTAGCTGGCCTGAAGGGCCCCCAGGGGGCCCCCAAGCAGCCCCTCTCAATTTGGATCTGGGGGCTTTCGTTGGGCCGGGAACCTGGGAGATTCCTGCAAGGTTGCAGTTCGCGGCCCGAGAAGCACTCTCCGGCCAACATGCCCAACTGCAGCAACAGCTCCCAAACTGAATGAGCCAGGACAGAAAGACCTAGCTGGCCTGAAGGGCCCCCAGGGGGCCCCCAAGCAGCCCCTCTCCATTTGGGTCTGGGGGCTTTCGTTGGGCCGGGAACCTGGGAGATTCCTGCCAGGTTGCAGTTCGCGGCCCGAGAAGCACTCTCCGGCCAACATGCCCAACTGCAGCAACAGCTCCCAAAGCGAAGGAGCCAGGACCCAAAGACCTAGCTGGCCTGAAGGGCCCCCAGGGGGCCCCCAAGCAGCCCCTCTCCATTTGGGTCTGGGGGCTTTCGTTGGGCCGGGAACCTGGGAGGTACCTGCAAGGTTGCAGGTCGCGGCCCGAGAAGCACTCTCCGGCCAACATGCCCAACTGCAGCAACAGCTCCCAAAGCGAAGGAGCCAGGACCCAAAGACCTAGCTGGCCTGAAGGGCCCCCAGGGGGCCCCCAAGCAGCCCCTCTCAATTTGGGTCTGGGGGCTTTCGTTGGGCATGGAACCTGAGAGGTACCTGCAAGTTTGCAGTTGGCGGCCCGAGAGGCACTCTCCGGCCAACATGCCCAACGTCCACCAACAGTTCCAAAACAGAAGGAACCAGGACCCAAAGAAATAGCTGGCCTGGAGGGTCCCCAGGTGGCCCGCAAGCTGCCCCTTTCAATTTGGGTCTGGGGGCTTTCGTTGGGCCGGGAACCTGGGAGGTACCTGCAAGGTTGCCGTTCGCGGCCGGATTGGCACTCTCCGGCCAACATGCCCAACTGCAGCAACAGCTCCCAAAGCGAAGGAGCCAGGACCCAAAGACCTAGCTGGCCTGAAGGGCCCCCAGGGGGCCCCCAAGCAGCCCCTCTCAATTTGGGTCTGGGGGCTTTCGTTGGGCCGGGAACCTGGGAGATTCCTGCAAGGTTGCAGTTCGCGGCCCGAGAAGCACTCTCCGGCCAACATGCCCAACTGCAGCAACAGCTCCCAAACTGAATGAGCCAGGACAGAAAGACCTAGCTGGCCTGAAGGGCCCCCAGGGGGCCCCCAAGCAGCCCCTCTCAATTTGGGTCTGGGGGCTTTCGTTGGGCCGGGAACCTGGGAGATTCCTGCAAGGTTGCAGTTCGCGGCCCGAGAAGCACTCTCCGGCCAACATGCCCAACTGCAGCAACAGCTCCCAAAGCAAAGGAGCCAGGACCCAAAGACCTAGCTGGCCTGAAGGGCCCCCAGTGGGCCCCCAAGCAGCCCCTCTCCATTTGAGTCTGGGGGCTTTCGTTGGACCGGGAACCTGGGAGGTACCTGCAAGGTTGCAGTTCGCGGCCCGAGAAGCACTCTCCGGCCAACATGCCCAACTGCAGCAACAGCTCCCAAAGCGAAGGAGCCAGGACCCAAAGACCTAGCTGGCCTGAAGGGCCCCCAGGGGGCCCCAAGCAGCCCCTCTCCATTTGGGTCTGGGGGTTTTCGTTGGGCATGGAACCTGAGAGGTACCTGCAAGTTTGCAGTTGGCGGCCCGAGAAGCACTCTCCGGCCAACAAGCCCAACTGCAGCAACAGCTCCCAAACTGAATGAGCCAGGACAGAAAGACCTAGCTGGCCTGAAGGGCCCCCAGGGGGCCCCCAAGCAGCCCCTCTCAATTTGGGTCTGGGAGCTTTCGTTGGGCCGGGAACCTGGGAGGTACCTGCAAGGTTGCAGTTCGCGGCCCGAGAAGCACTCTCCGGCCAACATGCCCATCGTCCAGCAACAGCTCCCAAAGCGAAGGAGCCAGAACCCAAAGACCTAGCTGGCCTGAAGGGCCCCCATGGGGCCCCCAAGCAGCCCCTCTCCATTTGGGTCTGGGGGCTTTCGTTGGGCCGGGAACCTGGGAGATTCCTGCAAGGTTGCAGTTCGCGGCCCGAGAAGCACTCTCCGGCCAACATGCCCAACTGCAGCAACAGCTCCCAAAGCGAAGGAGCCAGGACCCAAAGACCTAGCTGGCCTGAAGGGCCCCCAGGGGGCCCCCAAGCAGCCCCTCTCAATTTGGGTCTGGGGGCTTTCGTTGGGCCGGGAACCTGGGAGATTCCTGCAAGGTTGCAGTTCGCGGCCCGAGAAGCACTCTCCGGCCAACATGCCCAACTGCAGCAACAGCTCCCAAACTGAATGAGCCAGGACAGAAAGACCTAGCTGGCCTGAAGGGCCCCCAGGGGGCCCCCAAGCAGCCCCTCTCAATTTGGGTCTGGGGGCTTTCGTTGGGCCGGGAACCTGGGAGATTCCTGCAAGGTTGCAGTTCGCGGCCCGAGAAGCACTCTCCGGCCAACATGCCCAACTGCAGCAACAGCTCCCAAACCAAAGTAGCCAGGACCCAAAGACCTAGCTGGCCTGAAGGGCCCCCAGTGGGCCCCCAAGCAGCCCCTCTCCATTTGAGTCTGGGGGCTTTCGTTGGACCGGGAACCTGGGAGGTACCTGCAAGGTTGCAGTTCGCGGCCCGAGAAGCACTCTCCGGCCAACATGCCCAACTGCAGCAACAGCTCCCAAAGCAAAGGAGCCAGGACCCAAAGACCTAGCTGGCCTGAAGGGCCCCCAGGGGGCCCCCAAGCAGCCCCTCTCCATTTGAGTCTGGGGGCTTTCGTTGGACCGGGAACCTGGGAGGTACCTGCAAGGTTGCAGTTCGCGGCCCGAGAAGCACTCTCCGGCCAACATGCCCAACTGCAGCAACAGCTCCCAAACTGAATGAGCCAGGACAGAAAGACCTAGCTGGCCTGAAGGGCCCCCAGGGGGCCCCCAAGCAGCCCCTCTCCATTTGGGTCTGGGGGCTTTCGTTGGGCCGGTAACCTGGGAGATTCCTGCAAGGTTGCAGTTCGCGGCCCGAGAAGCACTCTCCGGCCAACATGCCCAATATCCAGCAACAGCTCCCAAAGCGAAGGGGCCAGGACGCAAAGACCTAGATGGCCTGAAGGGCCCCCAGGGGGCCCCAAGCAGCCCCTCTCCATTTGGGTCTGGGGGCTTTCGTTGGGCCGGGAACCTGGGAGATTCCAGCAAGGTTGCAGTTCGCGGCCCGAGAAGCACTCTCCGGCCAACATGCCCAACTGCAGCAACAGCTCCCAAACTGAATGAGCCAGGACAGAAAGACCTAGCTGGCCTGAAGGGCCCCCAGGGGGCCCCCAAGCAGCCCCTCTCAATTTGGGTCTGGGGGCTTTCGTTGGGCATGGAACCTGAGAGGTACCTGCAAGTTTGCAGTTGGCGGCCCGAGAGGCACTCTCCGGCCAACATGCCCAACGTCCACCAACAGCTCCAAAACAGAAGGAACCAGGACCCAAAGAAATAGCTGGCCTGGAGGGTCCCCAGGTGGCCCGCAAGCTGCCCCTTTAAATTTGGGTCTGGGGGTTTTAATTGGGCCGGGAACCTGGGAGGTACCTGCAAGGTTGCAGTTCGCGGCCAGAGAGGCACTCTCCGGCCAACATGCCCAACTGCAGCAACAGCTCCCAAAGCGAAGGAGCCAGGACCCAAAGACCTAGCTGGCCTGAAGGGCCCCCAGGGGGCCCCCAAGCAGCCCCTCTCCATTTGGGTCTGGGGGCTTTCGTTGGGCCGGGAACCTGGGAGATTCCTGCAATGTTGCAGTTCGCGGCCCGAGAAGCACTCTCCGGCCAACATGCCCAACTGCAGCAACAGCTCCCAAACTGAATGAGCCAGGACAGAAAGACCTAGCTGGCCTGAAGGGCCCCCAGGGGGCCCCCAAGCAGCCCCTCTCAATTTGGGTCTGGGGGCTTTCGTTGGGCCGGGAACCTGGGAGATTCCTGCAAGGTTGCAGTTCGCGGCCCGAGAAGCACTCTCCGGCCAACATGCCCAACTGCAGCAACAGCTCCCAAAGCAAAGGAGCCAGGACCCAAAGACCTAGCTGGCCTGAAGGGCCCCCAGTGGGCCCCCAAGCAGCCCCTCTCCATTTGAGTCTGGGGGCTTTCGTTGGACCGGGAACCTGGGAGGTACCTGCAAGGTTGCAGTTCGCGGCCCGAGAAGCACTCTCCGGCCAACATGCCCAACTGCAGCAACAGCTCCCAAAGCGAAGGAGCCAGGACCCAAAGACCTAGCTGGCCTGAAGGGCCCCCAGGGGGCCCCAAGCAGCCCCTCTCCATTTGGGTCTGGGGGTTTTCGTTGGGCATGGAACCTGAGAGGTACCTGCAAGTTTGCAGTTGGCGGCCCGAGAAGCACTCTCCGGCCAACAAGCCCAACTGCAGCAACAGCTCCCAAACTGAATGAGCCAGGACAGAAAGACCTAGCTGGCCTGAAGGGCCCCCAGGGGGCCCCCAAGCAGCCCCTCTCAATTTGGGTCTGGGAGCTTTCGTTGGGCCGGGAACCTGGGAGGTACCTGCAAGGTTGCAGTTCGCGGCCCGAGAAGCACTCTCCGGCCAACATGCCCATCGTCCAGCAACAGCTCCCAAAGCGAAGGAGCCAGAACCCAAAGACCTAGCTGGCCTGAAGGGCCCCCATGGGGCCCCCAAGCAGCCCCTCTGAATTTCGGTCTGGGGGCTTTCGTTGGGCCGGGAACCTGGGAGATTCCTGCAAGGTTGCAGTTCGCGGCCCGAGAAGCACTCTCCGGCCAACATGCACAACTGCAGCAACAGCTCCCAAAGCGAAGGAGCCAGGACCCAAAGACCTAGCTGGCCTGAAGGGCCCCCAGGGGGCCCCCAAGCAGCCCCTCTCAATTTCGGTCTGGGGGCTTTCGTTGGGCCGGGAACCTGGGAGGTACCTGCAAGGTTGCAGTTCGCGGCCGGAGAGGCACTCTCCGGCCAACATGCACCACTGCAGCAACAGCTCCCAAAGCGAAGGAGCCAGGACCCAAAGACCTAGCTGGCCTGAAGGGCCCCCAGGGGGCCTACAAGCAGCCCCTCTCCATTTGGGTCTGGGGGCTTTCGTTGGGCCGGGAACCTGGGAGATTCCTGCAAGGTTGTAGTTCGCGGCCCGAGAAGCACTCTCCGGCCAACATGCCCAACTGCAGCAACAGCTCCCAAACTGAATGAGCCAGGACAGAAAGACCTAGCTGGCCTGAAGGGGCCCCCAGGGGGCCTACAAGCAGCCCCTCTCAATTTGGGTCTGGGGGCTTTCGTTGGGCCGGGAACCTGGGAGATTCCTGCAAGGTTGCAATTCGCGGCCCGAGAAGCACTCTCCGGCCAACATGCCCAACTGCAGCAACAGCTCCCAAAGCGAAGGAGCCAGGACCCAAAGACCTAGCTGGCCTGAAGGGCCCCCAGGGGGCCCCCAAGCAGCCCCTCTCCATTTGGGTCTGGGGGCTTTCGTTGGGGCGGGAAACTGGGAGATTCCTGCAAGGTTGCAGTTGGCGGCCCGAGAAGCACTCTCCGGCCAACATGCCCAACTGCAGCAACAGCTCCCAAACTGAATGAGCCAGGACAGAAAGACCTAGCTGGCCTGAAGGGCCCCCAGGGGGCCCCCAAGCAGCCCCTCTCAATTTGGGTCTGTGGGCTTTCGTTGGGCCGGGAACCTGGGAGATTCCTGCAAGGTTGCAGTTCGCGGCCCGAGAAGCACTCTCCGGCCAACATGCCCAACTGCAGCAACAGCTCCCAAAGCGAAGGAGCCAGGACCCAAAGACCTAGCTGGCCTGAAGGGCCCCCAGGGGGCCCCCAAGCAGCCCCTCTCCATTTGGGTCTGGGGGCTTTCGTTGTGCCGGGAACCTGGGAGGTACCTGCAAGGTTGCAGTTCGCGGCCCGAGAAGCACTCTCCGGCCAACATGCCCAATATCCAGCAACAGCTCCCAAAGCGAAGGGGCCAGGACCCAAAGACCTAGGTGGCCTGAAGTGCCCCCATGGGGCCCCAAGCAGCCCCTCTCCATTTGGGTCTGGGGGCTTTCGTTGGGCCGGGAACCTGGGAGATTCCTGCAAGGTTGCAGTTCGCGGCCTGAGAAGCACTCTCCGGCCAACATGCCCAACTGCAGCAACAGCTCCCAAACTGAATGAGCCAGGACAGAAAGACCTAGCTGGCCTGAAGGGCCCCCAGGGGGCCCCCAAGCAGCCCCTCTCCATTTGGGTCTGGGGGCTTTCGTTGGGCCGGGAACCTGGGAGATTCCTGCCAGGTTGCAGTTCGCGGCCCGAGAAGCACTCTCCGGCCAACATGCCCAACTGCAGCAACAGCTCCCAAAGCGAAGGAGCCAGGACCCAAAGACCTAGCTGGCCTGAAGGGCCCCCAGGTGGCCCCCAAGCAGCCCCTCTCCATTTGGGTCTGGGGGCTTTCGTTGTGCCGGGAACCTGGGAGGTACCTGCAAGGTTGCAGGTCGCGGCCCGAGAAGCACTCTCCGGCCAACATGCCCAACTGCAGCAACAGCTCCCAAACCGAAGGAGCCAGGACCCAAAGACCTAGCTGGCCTGAAGGGCCCCCAGGGGGCCCCCAAGCAGCCCCTCTCAATTTGGGTCTGGGGGCTTTCGTTGGGCCGGGAACCTGGGAGATTCCTGCAAGGTTGCAGTTCGCGGCCCGAGAAGCACTCTCCGGCCAACATGCCCAACTGCAGCAACAGCTCCCAAACCGAAGGAGCCAGGACCCAAAGACCTAGCTGGCCTGAAGGGCCCCCAGGGGGCCCCCAAGCAGCCCCTCTCCATTTGGGTCTGGGGGCTTTCGTTGTGCCGGGAACCTGGGAGGTACCTGCAAGGTTGCAGGTCGCAGCCCGAGAAGCACTCTCCGGCCAACATGCCCAACTGCAGCAACAGCTCCCAAAGCGAAGGAGCCAGGACCCAAAGACCTAGCTGGCCTGAAGGGCCCCCAGGGGGCCCCCAAGCAGCCCCTCTCAATTTGGGTCTGGGGGCTTTCGTTGGGCCGGGAACCTGGGAGATTCCTGCAAGGTTGCAGTTCGCGGCCCGAGAAGCACTCTCCGGCCAACATGCCCAACTGCAGCAACAGCTCCCAAACTGAATGAGCCAGGACAGAAAGACCTAGCTGGCCTGAAGGGCCCCCAGGGGGCCCCCAAGCAGCCCCTCTCCATTTGGGTCTGGGGGCTTTCGTTGGGCCGGGAACCTGGGAGATTCCTGCCAGGTTGCAGTTCGCGGCCCGAGAAGCACTCTCCGGCCAACATGCCCAACTGCAGCAACAGCTCCCAAAGCGAAGGAGCCAGGACCCAAAGACCTAGCTGGCCTGAAGGGACCCCAGGGGGCCCCCAAACAGCCCCTCTCCATTTGGGTCTGGGGGCTTTCGTTGGGCCGGGAACCTGGGAGGTACCTGCAAGGTTGCAGGTCGCGGCCCGAGAAGCACTCTCCGGCCAACATGCCCAACTGCAGCAACAGCTCCCAAACCGAAGGAGCCAGGACCCAAAGACCTAGCTGGCCTGAAGGGCCCCCAGTGGGCCCCCAAGCAGCCCCTCTCCATTTGGGTCTGGGGGCTTTCGTTGGGCCGGGAACCTGGGAGATTCCTGCAAGGTTGCAGTTCGCGGCCCGAGAAGCACTCTCCGGCCAACATGCCCAACTGCAGCAACAGCTCCCAAAGCAAAGGAGCCAGGACCCAAAGACCTAGCTGGCCTGAAGGGCCCCCAGTGGGCCCCCAAGCAGCCCCTCTCCATTTGAGTCTGGGGGCTTTCGTTGGGCCGGGAACCTGGGAGGTACCTGCAAGGTTGCAGTTCGCGGCCCGAGAAGCACTCTCCGGCCAACATGCCCAACTGCAGCAACAGCTCCCAAACCGAAGGAGCCAGGACCCAAAGACCTAGCTGGCCTGAAGGGCCCCCAGGGGGCCCCAAGCAGCCCCTCTCCATTTGGGTCTGGGGGTTTTCGTTGGGCATGGAACCTGAGAGGTACCTGCAAGTTTGCAGTTGGCGGCCCGAGAAGCACTCTCCGGCCAAAAAGCCCAACTGCAGCAACAGCTCCCAAACTGAATGAGCCAGGACAGAAAGACCTAGCTGGCCTGAAGGGCCCCCAGGGGGCCCTAAAGCAGCCCCTCTCAATTTGGGTCTGGGAGCTTTCGTTGGGCCGGGAACCTGGGAGGTACCTGCAAGGTTGCAGTTCGCGGCCCGAGAAGCACTCTCCGGCCAACATGCCCATCGTCCAGCAACAGCTCCCAAAGCGAAGGAGCCAGAACCCAAAGACCTAGCTGGCCTGAAGGGACCCCAGGGGGCCCCCAAGCAGCCCCTCTCCATTTGGGTCTGGGGGCTTTCGTTGGGCCGGGAACCTGGGAGGTACCTGCAAGGTTGCAGGTCGCGGCCCGAGAAGCACTCTCCGGCCAACATGCCCATCTGCAGCAACAGCTCCCAAACCGAAGGAGCCAGGACCCAAAGACCTAGCTGGCCTGAAGGGACCCCAGGGGGCCCCCAAGCAGCCCCTCTCCATTTGGGTCTGGGGGCTTTCGTTGGGCCGGGAACCTGGGAGGTACCTGCAAGGTTGCAGTTCGCGGCCGGAGAGGCACTCTCCGGCCAACATGCCCAACTGCAGCAACAGCTCCCAAACCGAAGGAGCCAGGACCCAAAGACCTAGCTGGCCTGAAGGGCCCCCAGGGGGCCCCCAAGCAGCCCCTCTCCATTTGGGTCTGGGGGCTTTCGTTGGGCGGGAACCTGGGAGATTCCTGCAAGGTTGCAGTTCGCGGCCCGAGAAGCACTCTCCGGCCAACATGCCCAACTGCAGCAACAGCTCCCAAACTGAATGAGCCAGGACAGAAAGACCTAGCTGGCCTGAAGGGCCCCCAGGGGGCCTACAAGCAGCCCCTCTCAATTTGGGTCTGGGGGCTTTCGTTGGGCCGGGAACCTGGGAGATTCCTGCAAGGTTGCAGTTCGCGGCCCGAGAAGCACTCTCCGGCCAACATGCCCAACTGCAGCAACAGCTCCCAAAGCGAAGGAGCCAGGACCCAAAGACCTAGCTGGCCTGAAGGGCCCCCAGGGGGCCCCCAAGCAGCCCCTCTCCATTTGGGTCTGGGGGCTTTCGTTGGGCCGGGAACCTGGGAGATTCCTGCAAGGTTGCAGTTCGCGGCCCGAGAAGCACTCTCCGGCCAACATGCCCAACTGCAGCAACAGCTCCCAAACTGAATGAGCCAGGACAGAAAGACCTAGCTGGCCTGAAGGGCCCCCAGGGGGCCCCCAAGCAGCCCCTCTCAATTTGGGTCTGGGGGCTTTCGTTGGGCCGGGAACCTGGGAGATTCCTGCAAGGTTGCAGTTCGCGGCCCGAGAAGCACTCTCCGGCCAACATGCCCAACTGCAGCAACAGCTCCCAAAGCGAAGGAGCCAGGACCCAAAGACCTAGCTGGCCTGAAGGGCCCCCAGGGGGCCCCCAAGCAGCCCCTCTCCATTTGGGTCTGGGGGCTTTCGTTGTGCCGGGAACCTGGGAGGTACCTGCAAGGTTGCAGTTCGCGGCCCGAGAAGCACTCTCCGGCCAACATGCCCAATATCCAGCAACAGCTCCCAAAGCGAAGGGGCCAGGACCCAAAGACCTAGGTGGCCTGAAGGGCCCCCATGGGGCCCCAAGCAGCCCCTCTCCATTTGGGTCTGGGGGCTTTCGTTGGGCCGGGAACCTGGGAGATTCCTGCAAGGTTGCAGTTCGAGGCCTGAGAAGCACTCTCCGGCCAACATGCCCAACTGCAGCAACAGCTCCCAAACTGAATGAGCCAGGACAGAAAGACCTAGCTGGCCTGAAGCCCCCCAGGGGGCCCCCAAGCAGCCCCTCTCAATTTGGGTCTGGGGGCTTTCGTTGGGCCGGGAACCTGGGAGGTACCTGCAAGGATGCAGTTCGCGGCCCGAGAAGCACTCTCCGGCCAACATGCCCAACTGCAGCAACAGCTCCCAAAGCGAAGGAGCCAGGACCCAAAGACCTAGCTGGCCTGAAGGGCCCACAGGGGGCCACGAAGCAGCCCCTCTCCATTTGGGTCTGGGGGCTTTCGTTGGGCCGGGAACCTGAGAGGTACCTGCAAGGTTGCAGTTGGCGGCCCGAGAGGCACTCTCCGGCAAACATGCCCAACGTCCACCAACAGCTCCAAAACAGAAGGAACCAGGACCCAAAGACCTAGCTGGCCTGAAGGGCCCCCAGGGGACCCCAAGCAGCCCCTCTCCATTTGGGTCTGGGGGCTTTCGTTGTGCCGGGAACCTGGGAGGTACCTGCAAGGTTGCAGTTCGCGGCCCGAGAAGCACTCTCCGGCCAACATGCCCAACTGCAGCAACAGCTCCCAAACCGAAGGAGCCAGGACCCAAAGACCTAGCTGGCCTGAAGGGCCCCCAGGGGGCCCCCAAGCAGCCCCTCTCAATTTGGGTCTGGGGGCTTTCGTTGGGCCGGGAACCTGGGAGATTCCTGCATGGTTGCAGTTCGCGGCCCGAGAAGCACTCTCCGGCCAACATGCCCAACTGCAGCAACAGCTCCCAAAGCGAAAGGGCCAGGACGCAAAGACCTAGATGGCCTGAAGGGCCCCCATGGGGCCCCAAGCAGCCCCTCTCCATTTGGGTCTGGGGGCTTTCGTTGGGCCGGGAACCTGGGAGATTCCTGCAAGGTTGCAGATCGCGGCCCGAGAAGCACTCTCCGGCCAACATGCCCAACTGCAGCAACAGCTCCCAAACTGAATGAGCCAGGACAGAAAGACCTAGCTGGCCTGAAGGGCCCCCAGGGGGCCACCAAGCAGCCCCTCTCAATTTGGGTCTGGGAGCTTTCGTTGGGCATGGAACCTGAGAGGTACCTGCAAGTTTGCAGTTGGCGGCCCGAGAGGCACTCTCCGGCCAACATGCCCAACGTCCACCAACAGCTCCAAAACAGAAGGAACCAGGACCCAAAGAAATAGCTGGCCTGGAGGGTCCCCATGTGGCCCGCAAGCTGCCCCTTTAAATTTGGGTCTGGGGGTTTTAATTGGGCCGGGAACCTGGGAGGTACCTGCAAGGTTGCCGTTCGCGGCCGCAGAAGCACTCTCCGGCCAACATGCCCAACTGCAGCAACAGCTCCCAAAGCGAAGGAGCCAGGACCCAAAGACCTAGCTGGCCTGAAGGGCCCCCAGGGGGCCCCCAAGCAGCCCCTCTCCATTTGGGTCTGGGGGCTTTCGTTGGGCCGGGAACCTGGGAGATTCCTGCAAGGTTGCAGTTCGCGGCCCGAGAAGCACTCTCCGGCCAACATGCCCAACTGCAGCAACAGCTCCCAAACTGAATGAGCCAGGACAGAAAGACCTAGCTGGCCTGAAGGGCCCCCAGGGGGCCCCCAAGCAGCCCCTCTCCATTTGGGTCTGGGGGCTTTCGTTGGGGCGGGAACCTGGGAGATTCCTGCAAGGTTGCAGTTGGCGGCCCGAGAAGCACTCTCCGGCCAACATGCCCAACTGCAGCAACAGCTCCCAAACTGAATGAGCCAGGACAGAAAGACCTAGCTGGCCTGAAGGGCCCCCAGGGGGCCCCCAAGCAGCCCCTCTCAATTTGGGTCTGTGGGCTTTCGTTGGGCCGGGAACCTGGGAGATTCCTGCAAGGTTGCAGTTCGCGGCCCGAGAAGCACTCTCCGGCCAACATGCCCAACTGCAGCAACAGCTCCCAAAGCGAAGGAGCCAGGACCCAAAGACCTAGCTGGCCTGAAGGGCCCCCAGGGGGCCCCCAAGCAGCCCCTCTCCATTTGGGTCTGGGGGCTTTCGTTGGGCCGGGAACCTGGGAGGTACCTGCAAGGTTGCAGTTCGCGGCCCGAGAAGCACTCTCCGGCCAACATGCCCAATATCCAGCAACAGCTCCCAAAGCGAAGGGGCCAGGACCCAAAGACCTAGGTGGCCTGAAGTGCCCCCATGGGGCCCCAAGCAGCCCCTCTCCATTTGGGTCTGGGGGCTTTCGTTGGGCCGGGAACCTGGGAGATTCCTGCAAGGTTGCAGTTCGCGGCCTGAGAAGCACTCTCCGGCCAACATGCCCAACTGCAGCAACAGCTCCCAAACTGAATGAGCCAGGACAGAAAGACCTAGCTGGCCTGAAGGGCCCCCAGGGGGCCCCCAAGCAGCCCCTCTCCATTTGGGTCTGTGGGCTTTCGTTGGGCCGGGAACCTGGGAGGTACCTGCAAGGTTGCAGTTCGCGGCCCGAGAAGCACTCTCCGGCCAACATGCCCAACTGCAGCAACAGCTCCCAAAGCGAAGGAGCCAGGACCCAAAGACCTAGCTGGCCTGAAGGGCCCCCAGGGGGCCCCCAAGCAGCCCCTCTCCATTTGGGTCTGGGGGCTTTCGTTGTACCGGGAACCTGGGAGGTACCTGCAAGGTTGCAGTTCGCGGCCCGAGAAGCACTCTCCGGCCAACATGCCCAATATCCAGCAACAGCTCCCAAAGCGAAGGGGCCAGGACCCAAAGACCTAGGTGGCCTGAAGTGCCCCCATGGGGCCCCAAGCAGCCCCTCTCCATTTGGGTCTGGGGGCTTTCGTTGGGCCGGGAACCTGGGAGATTCCTGCAAGGTTGCAGTTCGCGGCCTGAGAAGCACTCTCCGGCCAACATGCCCAACTGCAGCAACAGCTCCCAAACTGAATGAGCCAGGACAGAAAGACCTAGCTGGCCTGAAGGGCCCCCAGGGGGCCCCCAAGCAGCCCCTCTCCATTTGGGTCTGGGGGCTTTCGTTGTGCCGGGAACCTGGGAGGTACCTGCAAGGTTGCAGTTCGCGGCCCGAGAAGCACTCTCCGGCCAACATGCCCAACTGCAGCAACAGCTCCCAAACCGAAGGAGCCAGGACCCAAAGACCTAGCTGGCCTGAAGGGCCCCCAGGGGGCCCCCAAGCAGCCCCTCTCCATTTGGGTCTGGGGGCTTTCGTTGGGCCGGGAACCTGGGAGGTACCTGCAAGGTTGCAGTTCGCGGCCCGAGAAGCACTCTCCGGCCAACATGCCCAACTGCAGCAACAGCTCCCAAACCGAAGGAGCCAGGACCCAAAGACCTAGCTGGCCTGAAGGGCCCCCAGGGGGCCCCCAAGCAGCCCCTCTCCATTTGGGTCTGGGGGCTTTCGTTGGGCCGGGAACCTGGGAGATTCCTGCAAGGTTGCAGTTCGCGGCCCGAGAAGCACTCTCCGGCCAACATGCCCAATATCCAGCAACAGCTCACAAAGCGAAAGGGCCAGGACGCAAAGACCTAGATGGCCTGAAGGGCCCCCATGGGGCCCCAAGCAGCCCCTCTCCATTTGGGTCTGGGGGCTTTCGTTGGGCCGGGAACCTGGGAGATTCCTGCAAGGTTGCAGTTCGCGGCCCGAGAAGCACTCTCCGGCCAACATGCCCAACTGCAGCAACAGCTCCCAAACTGAATGAGCCAGGACAGAAAGACCTAGCTGGCCTGAAGGGCCCCCAGGGGGCCACCAAGCAGCCCCTCTCAATTTGGGTCTGGGAGCTTTCGTTGGGCATGGAACCTGAGAGGTACCTGCAAGTTTGCAGTTGGCGGCCCGAGAGGCACTCTCCGGCCAAGATGCCCAACGTCCACCAACAGCTCCAAAACAGAAGGAACCAGGACCCAAAGAAATAGCTGGCCTGGAGGGTCCCCAGGTGGCCCGCAAGCTGCCCCTTTAAATTTGGGTCTGGGGGTTTTAATTGGGCCGGGAACCTGGGAGGTACCTGCAAGGTTGCCGTTCGCGGCCGCAGAAGCACTCTCCGGCCAACATGCCCAACTGCAGCAACAGCTCCCAAAGCGAAGGAGCCAGGACCCAAAGACCTAGCTGGCCTGAAGGGCCCCCAGGGGGCCCCCAAGCAGCCCCTCTCAATTTGGGTCTGGGGGCTTTCGTTGGGCCGGGAACCTGGGAGATTCCTGCAAGGTTGCAGTTCGCGGCCCGAGAAGCACTCTCCGGCCAACATGCCCAACTGCAGCAACAGCTCCCAAAGCAAAGGAGCCAGGACCCAAAGACCTAGCTGGCCTGAAGGGCCCCCAGTGGGCCCCCAAGCAGCCCCTCTCCATTTGAGTCTGGGGGCTTTCGTTGGACCGGGAACCTGGGAGGTACCTGCAAGGTTGCAGTTCGCGGCCCGAGAAGCACTCTCCGGCCAACATGCCCAACTGCAGCAACAGCTCCCAAAGCGAAGGAGCCAGGACCCAAAGACCTAGCTGGCCTGAAGGGCCCCCAGGGGGCCCCAAGCAGCCCCTCTCCATTTGGGTCTGGGGGTTTTCGTTGGGCATGGAACCTGAGAGGTACCTGCAAGTTTGCAGTTGGCGGCCCGAGAAGCACTCTCCGGCCAACAAGCCCAACTGCAGCAACAGCTCCCAAACTGAATGAGCCAGGACAGAAAGACCTAGCTGGCCTGAAGGGCCCCCAGGGGGCCCCCAAGCAGCCCCTATCAATTTGGGTCTGGGAGCTTTCGTTGGGCCGGGAACCTGGGAGGTACCTGCAAGGTTGCAGTTCGCGGCCCGAGAAGCACTCTCCGGCCAACATGCCCATCGTCCAGCAACAGCTCCCAAAGCGAAGGAGCCAGAACCCAAAGACCTAGCTGGCCTGAAGGGCCCCCATGGGGCCCCCAAGCAGCCCCTCTGAATTTCGGTCTGGGGGCTTTCGTTGGGCCGGGAACCTGGGAGATTCCTGCAAGGTTGCAGTTCGCGGCCCGAGAAGCACTCTCCGGCCAACATGCACAACTGCAGCAACAGCTCCCAAAGCGAAGGAGCCAGGACCCAAAGACCTAGCTGGCCTGAAGGGCCCCCAGGGGGCCCCCAAGCAGCCCCTCTCCATTTGGGTCTGGGGGCTTTCGTTGGGCCGGGAACCTGGGAGGTACCTGCAAGGTTGCAGTTCGCGGCCGGAGAGGCACTCTCCGGCCAACATGCACCACTGCAGCAACAGCTCCCAAAGCGAAGGAGCCAGGACCCAAAGACCTAGCTGGCCTGAAGGGCCCCCAGGGGGCCTACAAGCAGCCCCTCTCCATTTGGGTCTGGGGGCTTTCGTTGGGCCGGGAACCTGGGAGATTCCTGCAAGGTTGTAGTTCGCGGCCCGAGAAGCACTCTCCGGCCAACATGCCCAACTGCAGCAACAGCTCCCAAACTGAATGAGCCAGGACAGAAAGACCTAGCTGGCCTGAAGGGCCCCCAGGGGGCCTACAAGCAGCCCCTCTCCATTTGGGTCTGGGGGCTTTCGTTGGGCCGGGAACCTGGGAGATTCCTGCAAGGTTGCAATTCGCGGCCCGAGAAGCACTCTCCGGCCAACATGCCCAACTGCAGCAACAGCTCCCAAAGCGAAGGAGCCAGGACCCAAAGACCTAGCTGGCCTGAAGGGCCCCCAGGGGGCCCCCAAGCAGCCCCTCTCCATTTGGGTCTGGGGGCTTTCGTTGGGGCGGGAAACTGGGAGATTCCTGCAAGGTTGCAGTTGGCGGCCCGAGAAGCACTCTCCGGCCAACATGCCCAACTGCAGCAACAGCTCCCAAACTGAATGAGCCAGGACAGAAAGACCTAGCTGGCCTGAAGGGCCCCCAGGGGGCCCCCAAGCAGCCCCTCTCAATTTGGGTCTGTGGGCTTTCGTTGGGCCGGGAACCTGGGAGATTCCTGCAAGGTTGCAGTTCGCGGCCCGAGAAGCACTCTCCGGCCAACATGCCCAACTGCAGCAACAGCTCCCAAAGCGAAGGAGCCAGGACCCAAAGACCTAGCTGGCCTGAAGGGCCCCCAGGGGGCCCCCAAGCAGCCCCTCTCCATTTGGGTCTGGGGGCTTTCGTTGTGCCGGGAACCTGGGAGGTACCTGCAAGGTTGCAGTTCGCGGCCCGAGAAGCACTCTCCGGCCAACATGCCCAATATCCAGCAACAGCTCCCAAAGCGAAGGGGCCAGGACCCAAAGACCTAGGTGGCCTGAAGTGCCCCCATGGGGCCCCAAGCAGCCCCTCTCCATTTGGGTCTGGGGGCTTTCGTTGGGCCGGGAACCTGGGAGATTCCTGCAAGGTTGCAGTTCGCGGCCTGAGAAGCACTCTCCGGCCAACATGCCCAACTGCAGCAACAGCTCCCAAACTGAATGAGCCAGGACAGAAAGACCTAGCTGGCCTGAAGGGCCCCCAGGGGGCCCCCAAGCAGCCCCTCTCCATTTGGGTCTGGGGGCTTTCGTTGGGCCGGGAACCTGGGAGATTCCTGCCAGGTTGCAGTTCGCGGCCCGAGAAGCACTCTCCGGCCAACATGCCCAACTGCAGCAACAGCTCCCAAAGCGAAGGAGCCAGGACCCAAAGACCTAGCTGGCCTGAAGGGCCCCCAGGTGGCCCCCAAGCAGCCCCTCTCCATTTGGGTCTGGGGGCTTTCGTTGTGCCGGGAACCTGGGAGGTACCTGCAAGGTTGCAGGTCGCGGCCCGAGAAGCACTCTCCGGCCAACATGCCCAACTGCAGCAACAGCTCCCAAACCGAAGGAGCCAGGACCCAAAGACCTAGCTGGCCTGAAGGGCCCCCAGGGGGCCCCCAAGCAGCCCCTCTCAATTTGGGTCTGGGGGCTTTCGTTGGGCCGGGAACCTGGGAGATTCCTGCAAGGTTGCAGTTCGCGGCCCGAGAAGCACTCTCCGGCCAACATGCCCAACTGCAGCAACAGCTCCCAAACCGAAGGAGCCAGGACCCAAAGACCTAGCTGGCCTGAAGGGCCCCCAGGGGGCCCCCAAGCAGCCCCTCTCCATTTGGGTCTGGGGGCTTTCGTTGTGCCGGGAACCTGGGAGGTACCTGCAAGGTTGCAGGTCGCGGCCCGAGAAGCACTCTCCGGCCAACATGCCCAACTGCAGCAACAGCTCCCAAAGCGAAGGAGCCAGGACCCAAAGACCTAGCTGGCCTGAAGGGCCCCCAGGGGGCCCCCAAGCAGCCCCTCTCAATTTGGGTCTGGGGGCTTTCGTTGGGCCGGGAACCTGGGAGATTCCTGCAAGGTTGCAGTTCGCGGCCCGAGAAGCACTCTCCGGCCAACATGCCCAACTGCAGCAACAGCTCCCAAACTGAATGAGCCAGGACAGAAAGACCTAGCTGGCCTGAAGGGCCCCCAGGGGGCCCCCAAGCAGCCCCTCTCCATTTGGGTCTGGGGGCTTTCGTTGGGCCGGGAACCTGGGAGATTCCTGCCAGGTTGCAGTTCGCGGCCCGAGAAGCACTCTCCGGCCAACATGCCCAACTGCAGCAACAGCTCCCAAAGCGAAGGAGCCAGGACCCAAAGACCTAGCTGGCCTGAAGGGACCCCAGGGGGCCCCCAAACAGCCCCTCTCCATTTGGGTCTGGGGGCTTTCGTTGGGCCGGGAACCTGGGAGGTACCTGCAAGGTTGCAGGTCGCGGCCCGAGAAGCACTCTCCGGCCAACATGCCCAACTGCAGCAACAGCTCCCAAACCGAAGGAGCCAGGACCCAAAGACCTAGCTGGCCTGAAGGGCCCCCAGTGGGCCCCCAAGCAGCCCCTCTCCATTTGGGTCTGGGGGCTTTCGTTGGGCCGGGAACCTGGGAGATTCCTGCAAGGTTGCAGTTCGCGGCCCGAGAAGCACTCTCCGGCCAACATGCCCAACTGCAGCAACAGCTCCCAAAGCAAAGGAGCCAGGACCCAAAGACCTAGCTGGCCTGAAGGGCCCCCAGTGGGCCCCCAAGCAGCCCCTCTCCATTTGAGTCTGGGGGCTTTCGTTGGGCCGGGAACCTGGGAGGTACCTGCAAGGTTGCAGTTCGCGGCCCGAGAAGCACTCTCCGGCCAACATGCCCAACTGCAGCAACAGCTCCCAAACCGAAGGAGCCAGGACCCAAAGACCTAGCTGGCCTGAAGGGCCCCCAGGGGGCCCCAAGCAGCCCCTCTCCATTTGGGTCTGGGGGCTTTCGTTGGGCATGGAACCTGAGAGGTACCTGCAAGTTTGCAGTTGGCGGCCCGAGAAGCACTCTCCGGCCAACAAGCCCAACTGCAGCAACAGCTCCCAAACTGAATGAGCCAGGACAGAAAGACCTAGCTGGCCTGAAGGGCCCCCAGGGGGCCCTAAAGCAGCCCCTCTCAATTTGGGTCTGGGAGCTTTCGTTGGGCCGGGAACCTGGGAGGTACCTGCAAGGTTGCAGTTCGCGGCCCGAGAAGCACTCTCCGGCCAACATGCCCATCGTCCAGCAACAGCTCCCAAAGCGAAGGAGCCAGAACCCAAAGACCTAGCTGGCCTGAAGGGACCCCAGGGGGCCCCCAAGCAGCCCCTCTCCATTTGGGTCTGGGGGCTTTCGTTGGGCCGGGAACCTGGGAGGTACCTGCAAGGTTGCAGTTCGCGGCCCGAGAAGCACTCTCCGGCCAACATGCCCAACTGCAGCAACAGCTCCCAAACTGAATGAGCCAGGACAGAAAGACCTAGCTGGCCTGAAGGGCCCCCAGGGGGCCCCCAAGCAGCCCCTCTCAATTTGGGTCTGGGGGCTTTCGTTGGGCCGGGAACCTGGGAGATTCCTGCAAGGTTGCAGTTCGCGGCCCGAGAAGCACTCTCCGGCCAACATGCCCAACTGCAGCAACAGCTCCCAAAGCGAAGGAGCCAGGACCCAAAGACCTAGCTGGCCTGAAGGGCCCCCAGGGGGCCCCCAAGCAGCCCCTCTCCATTTGGGTCTGGGGGCTTTCGTTGTGCCGGGAACCTGGGAGGTACCTGCAAGGTTGCAGTTCGCGGCCCGAGAAGCACTCTCCGGCCAACATGCCCAATATCCAGCAACAGCTCCCAAAGCGAAGGGGCCAGGACCCAAAGACCTAGGTGGCCTGAAGGGCCCCCATGGGGCCCCAAGCAGCCCCTCTCCATTTGGGTCTGGGGGCTTTCGTTGGGCCGGGAACCTGGGAGATTCCTGCAAGGTTGCAGTTCGAGGCCTGAGAAGCACTCTCCGGCCAACATGCCCAACTGCAGCAACAGCTCCCAAACTGAATGAGCCAGGACAGAAAGACCTAGCTGGCCTGAAGCCCCCCAGGGGGCCCCCAAGCAGCCCCTCTCAATTTGGGTCTGGGGGCTTTCGTTGGGCCGGGAACCTGGGAGATACCTGCAAGGATGCAGTTCGCGGCCCGAGAAGCACTCTCCGGCCAACATGCCCAACTGCAGCAACAGCTCCCAAAGCGAAGGAGCCAGGACCCAAAGACCTAGCTGGCCTGAAGGGCCCACAGGGGGCCACGAAGCAGCCCCTCTCCATTTGGGTCTGGGGGCTTTCGTTGGGCCGGGAACCTGAGAGGTACCTGCAAGGTTGCAGTTGGCGGCCCGAGAGGCACTCTCCGGCAAACATGCCCAACGTCCACCAACAGCTCCAAAACAGAAGGAACCAGGACCCAAAGACCTAGCTGGCCTGAAGGGCCCCCAGGGGACCCCAAGCAGCCCCTCTCCATTTGGGTCTGGGGGCTTTCGTTGTGCCGGGAACCTGGGAGGTACCTGCAAGGTTGCAGTTCGCGGCCCGAGAAGCACTCTCCGGCCAACATGCCCAACTGCAGCAACAGCTCCCAAACCGAAGGAGCCAGGACCCAAAGACCTAGCTGGCCTGAAGGGCCCCCAGGGGGCCCCCAAGCAGCCCCTCTCAATTTGGGTCTGGGGGCTTTCGTTGGGCCGGGAACCTGGGAGATTCCTGCATGGTTGCAGTTCGCGGCCCGAGAAGCACTCTCCGGCCAACATGCCCAACTGCAGCAACAGCTCCCAAAGCGAAAGGGCCAGGACGCAAAGACCTAGATGGCCTGAAGGGCCCCCATGGGGCCCCAAGCAGCCCCTCTCCATTTGGGTCTGGGGGCTTTCGTTGGGCCGGGAACCTGGGAGATTCCTGCAAGGTTGCAGATCGCGGCCCGAGAAGCACTCTCCGGCCAACATGCCCAACTGCAGCAACAGCTCCCAAACTGAATGAGCCAGGACAGAAAGACCTAGCTGGCCTGAAGGGCCCCCAGGGGGCCACCAAGCAGCCCCTCTCAATTTGGGTCTGGGAGCTTTCGTTGGGCATGGAACCTGAGAGGTACCTGCAAGTTTGCAGTTGGCGGCCCGAGAGGCACTCTCCGGCCAACATGCCCAACGTCCACCAACAGCTCCAAAACAGAAGGAACCAGGACCCAAAGAAATAGCTGGCCTGGAGGGTCCCCATGTGGCCCGCAAGCTGCCCCTTTAAATTTGGGTCTGGGGGTTTTAATTGGGCCGGGAACCTGGGAGGTACCTGCAAGGTTGCCGTTCGCGGCCGCAGAAGCACTCTCCGGCCAACATGCCCAACTGCAGCAACAGCTCCCAAAGCGAAGGAGCCAGGACCCAAAGACCTAGCTGGCCTGAACGGCCCCCAGGGGGCCCCCAAGCAGCCCCTCTCCATTTGGGTCTGGGGGCTTTCGTTGGGCCGGGAACCTGGGAGATTCCTGCAAGGTTGCAGTTCGCGGCCCGAGAAGCACTCTCCGGCCAACATGCCCAACTGCAGCAACAGCTCCCAAACTGAATGAGCCAGGACAGAAAGACCTAGCTGGCCTGAAGGGCCCCCAGGGGGCCCCCAAGCAGCCCCTCTCCATTTGGGTCTGGGGGCTTTCGTTGGGGCGGGAACCTGGGAGATTCCTGCAAGGTTGCAGTTGGCGGCCCGAGAAGCACTCTCCGGCCAACATGCCCAACTGCAGCAACAGCTCCCAAACTGAATGAGCCAGGACAGAAAGACCTAGCTGGCCTGAAGGGCCCCCAGGGGGCCCCCAAGCAGCCCCTCTCAATTTGGGTCTGTGGGCTTTCGTTGGGCCGGGAACCTGGGAGATTCCTGCAAGGTTGCAGTTCGCGGCCCGAGAAGCACTCTCCGGCCAACATGCCCAACTGCAGCAACAGCTCCCAAAGCGAAGGAGCCAGGACCCAAAGACCTAGCTGGCCTGAAGGGCCCCCAGGGGGCCCCCAAGCAGCCCCTCTCCATTTGGGTCTGGGGGCTTTCGTTGTACCGGGAACCTGGGAGGTACCTGCAAGGTTGCAGTTCGCGGCCCGAGAAGCACTCTCCGGCCAACATGCCCAATATCCAGCAACAGCTCCCAAAGCGAAGGGGCCAGGACCCAAAGACCTAGGTGGCCTGAAGTGCCCCCATGGGGCCCCAAGCAGCCCCTCTCCATTTGGGTCTGGGGGCTTTCGTTGGGCCGGGAACCTGGGAGATTCCTGCAAGGTTGCAGTTCGCGGCCTGAGAAGCACTCTCCGGCCAACATGCCCAACTGCAGCAACAGCTCCCAAACTGAATGAGCCAGGACAGAAAGACCTAGCTGGCCTGAAGGGCCCCCAGGGGGCCCCCAAGCAGCCCCTCTCCATTTGGGTCTGGGGGCTTTCGTTGTGCCGGGAACCTGGGAGGTACCTGCAAGGTTGCAGTTCGCGGCCCGAGAAGCACTCTCCGGCCAACATGCCCAACTGCAGCAACAGCTCCCAAACCGAAGGAGCCAGGACCCAAAGACCTAGCTGGCCTGAAGGGCCCCCAGGGGGCCCCCAAGCAGCCCCTCTCCATTTGGGTCTGGGGGCTTTCGTTGGGCCGGGAACCTGGGAGGTACCTGCAAGGTTGCAGTTCGCGGCCCGAGAAGCACTCTCCGGCCAACATGCCCAACTGCAGCAACAGCTCCCAAACCGAAGGAGCCAGGACCCAAAGACCTAGCTGGCCTGAAGGGCCCCCAGGGGGCCCCCAAGCAGCCCCTCTCCATTTGGGTCTGGGGGCTTTCGTTGGGCCGGGAACCTGGGAGATTCCTGCAAGGTTGCAGTTCGCGGCCCGAGAAGCACTCTCCGGCCAACATGCCCAATATCCAGCAACAGCTCACAAAGCGAAAGGGCCAGGACGCAAAGACCTAGATGGCCTGAAGGGCCCCCATGGGGCCCCAAGCAGCCCCTCTCCATTTGGGTCTGGGGGCTTTCGTTGGGCCGGGAACCTGGGAGATTCCTGCAAGGTTGCAGTTCGCGGCCCGAGAAGCACTCTCCGGCCAACATGCCCAACTGCAGCAACAGCTCCCAAACTGAATGAGCCAGGACAGAAAGACCTAGCTGGCCTGAAGGGCCCCCAGGGGGCCACCAAGCAGCCCCTCTCAATTTGGGTCTGGGAGCTTTCGTTGGGCATGGAACCTGAGAGGTACCTGCAAGTTTGCAGTTGGCGGCCCGAGAGGCACTCTCCGGCCAAGATGCCCAACGTCCACCAACAGCTCCAAAACAGAAGGAACCAGGACCCAAAGAAATAGCTGGCCTGGAGGGTCCCCAGGTGGCCCGCAAGCTGCCCCTTTAAATTTGGGTCTGGGGGTTTTAATTGGGCCGGGAACCTGGGAGGTACCTGCAAGGTTGCCGTTCGCGGCCGCAGAAGCACTCTCCGGCCAACATGCCCAACTGCAGCAACAGCTCCCAAAGCGAAGGAGCCAGGACCCAAAGACCTAGCTGGCCTGAAGGGCCCCCAGGGGGCCCCCAAGCAGCCCCTCTCAATTTGGGTCTGGGGGCTTTCGTTGGGCCGGGAACCTGGGAGATTCCTGCAAGGTTGCAGTTCGCGGCCCGAGAAGCACTCTCCGGCCAACATGCCCAACTGCAGCAACAGCTCCCAAACTGAATGAGCCAGGACAGAAAGACCTAGCTGGCCTGAAGGGCCCCCAGGGGGCCCCCAAGCAGCCCCTCTCCATTTGGGTCTGGGGGCTTTCGTTGGGGCGGGAACCTGGGAGATTCCTGCAAGGTTGCAGTTGGCGGCCCGAGAAGCACTCTCCGGCCAACATGCCCAACTGCAGCAACAGCTCCCAAACTGAATGAGCCAGGACAGAAAGACCTAGCTGGCCTGAAGGGCCCCCAGGGGGCCCCCAAGCAGCCCCTCTCAATTTGGGTCTGTGGGCTTTCGTTGGGCCGGGAACCTGGGAGATTCCTGCAAGGTTGCAGTTCGCGGCCCGAGAAGCACTCTCCGGCCAACATGCCCAACTGCAGCAACAGCTCCCAAAGCGAAGGAGCCAGGACCCAAAGACCTAGCTGGCCTGAAGGGCCCCCAGGGGGCCCCCAAGCAGCCCCTCTCCATTTGGGTCTGGGGGCTTTCGTTGTGCCGGGAACCTGGGAGGTACCTGCAAGGTTGCAGTTCGCGGCCCGAGAAGCACTCTCCGGCCAACATGCCCAACTGCAGCAACAGCTCCCAAAGCGAAGGAGCCAGGACCCAAAGACCTAGCTGGCCTGAAGGGCCCCCAGGGGGCCCCCAAGCAGCCCCTCTCCATTTGGGTCTGGGGGCTTTCGTTGTGCCGGGAACCTGGGAGGTACCTGCAAGGTTGCAGTTCGCGGCCCGAGAAGCACTCTCCGGCCAACATGCCCAACTGCAGCAACAGCTCCCAAACTGAATGAGCCAGGACAGAAAGACCTAGCTGGCCTGAAGGGCCCCCAGGGGGCCCCCAAGCAGCCCCTCTCCATTTGGGTCTGGGGGCTTTCGTTGGGCCGGGAACCTGGGAGATTCCTGCAAGGTTGCAGTTCGCGGCCCGAGAAGCACTCTCCGGCCAACATGCCCAACTGCAGCAACAGCTCCCAAACTGAATGAGCCAGGACAGAAAGACCTAGCTGGCCTGAAGGGCCCCCAGGGGGCCCCCAAGCAGCCCCTCTCCATTTGGGTCTGGGGGCTTTCGTTGGGGCGGGAACCTGGGATATTCCTGCAAGGTTGCAGTTGGCGGCCCGAGAAGCACTCTCCGGCCAACATGCCCAACTGCAGCAACAGCTCCCAAAGCGAAGGAGCCAGGACCCAAAGACCTAGCTGGCCTGAAGGGCCCCCAGGGGGCCCCCAAGCAGCCCCTCTCCATTTGGGTCTGGGGGCTTTCGTTGTGCCGGGAACCTGGGAGGTACCTGCAAGGTTGCAGTTCGCGGCCCGAGAAGCACTCTCCGGCCAACATGCCCAATATCCAGCAACAGCTCCCAAAGCGAAGGGGCCAGGACCCAAAGACCTAGCTGGCCTGAAGTGCCCCCATGGGGCCCCAAGCAGCCCCTCTCCATTTGGGTCTGGGGGCTTTCGTTGGGCCGGGAACCTGGGAGATTCCTGCAAGGTTGCAGTTCGCGGCCTGAGAAGCACTCTCCGGCCAACATGCCCAACTGCAGCAACAGCTCCCAAACTGAATGAGCCAGGACAGAAAGACCTAGCTGGCCTGAAGGGCCCCCAGGGGGCCCCCAAGCAGCCCCTCTCCATTTGGGTCTGGGGGCTTTCGTTGGGCCGGGAACCTGGGAGATTCCTGCCAGGTTGCAGTTCGCGGCCCGAGAAGCACTCTCCGGCCAACATGCCCAACTGCAGCAACAGCTCCCAAAGCGAAGGAGCCAGGACCCAAAGACCTAGCTGGCCTGAAGGGCCCCCAGGGGGCCCCCAAGCAGCCCCTCTCCATTTGGGTCTGGGGGCTTTCGTTGGGCCGGGAACCTGGGAGGTACCTGCAAGGTTGCAGGTCGCGGCCCGAGAAGCACTCTCCGGCCAACATGCCCAACTGCAGCAACAGCTCCCAAAGCGAAGGAGCCAGGACCCAAAGACCTAGCTGGCCTGAAGGGCCCCCAGGGGGCCCCCAAGCAGCCCCTCTCCATTTGGGTCTGGGGGCTTTCGTTGGGCCGGGAACCTGGGAGATTCCTGCAAGGTTGCAGTTCGCGGCCCGAGAAGCACTCTCCGGCCAACATGCCCAACTGCAGCAACAGCTCCCAAACTGAATGAGCCAGGACAGAAAGACCTAGCTGGCCTGAAGGGCCCCCAGGGGGCCCCCAAGCAGCCCCTCTCCATTTGGGTCTGGGGGCTTTCGTTGGGCCGGGAACCTGGGAGATTCCTGCCAGGTTGCAGTTCGCGGCCCGAGAAGCACTCTCCGGCCAACATGCCCAACTGCAGCAACAGCTCCCAAACCGAAGGAGCCAGGACCCAAAGACCTAGCTGGCCTGAAGGGACCCCAGGGGGCCCCCAAACAGCCCCTCTCCATTTGGGTCTGGGGGCTTTCGTTGGGCCGGGAACCTGGGAGGTACCTGCAAGGTTGCAGGTCGCGGCCCGAGAAGCACTCTCCGGCCAACATGCCCAACTGCAGCAACAGCTCCCAAAGCGAAGGAGCCAGGACCCAAAGACCTAGCTGGCCTGAAGGGCCCCCATGGGGCCCCCAAGCAGCCCCTCTCCATTTGGGTCTGGGGGCTTTCGTTGGGCCGGGAACCTGGGAGATTCCTGCAAGGTTGCAGTTCGCGGCCCGAGAAGCACTCTCCGGCCAACATGCCCAACTGCAGCAACAGCTCCCAAAGCAAAGGAGCCAGGACCCAAAGACCTAGCTGGCCTGAAGGGCCCCCAGTGGGCCCCCAAGCAGCCCCTCTCCATTTGAGTCTGGGGGCTTTCGTTGGACCGGGAACCTGGGAGGTACCTGCAAGGTTGCAGTTCGCGGCCCGAGAAGCACTCTCCGGCCAACATGCCCAACTGCAGCAACAGCTCCCAAACCGAAGGAGCCAGGACCCAAAGACCTAGCTGGCCTGAAGGGCCCCCAGGGGGCCCCAAGCAGCCCCTCTCCATTTGGGTCTGGGGGTTTTCGTTGGGCATGGAACCTGAGAGGTACCTGCAAGTTTGCAGTTGGCGGCCCGAGAAGCACTCTCCGGCCAACAAGCCCAACTGCAGCAACAGCTCCCAAACTGAATGAGCCAGGACAGAAAGACCTAGCTGGCCTGAAGGGCCCCCAGGGGGCCCTAAAGCAGCCCCTCTCAATTTGGGTCTGGGAGCTTTCGTTGGGCCGGGAACCTGGGAGGTACCTGCAAGGTTGCAGTTCGCGGCCCGAGAAGCACTCTCCGGCCAACATGCCCATCGTCCAGCAACAGCTCCCAAAGCGAAGGAGCCAGAACCCAAAGACCTAGCTGGCCTGAAGGGCCCCCAGGGGGCCCCCAAGCAGCCCCTCTCCATTTGGGTCTGGGGGCTTTCGTTGGGCCGGGAACCTGGGAGGTACCTGCAAGGTTGCAGTTCGCGGCCGGAGAGGCACTCTCCGGCCAACATGCCCAACTGCAGCAACAGCTCCCAAAGCGAAGGAGCCAGGACCCAAAGACCTAGCTGGCCTGAAGGGCCCACAGGGGGCCCCCAAGCAGCCCCTCTCCATTTGGGTCTGGGGGCTTTCGTTGGGCGGGAAACTGGGAGATTCCTGCAAGGTTGCAGTTCGCGGCCCGAGAAGCACTCTCCGGCCAACATGCCCAACTGCAGCAACAGCTCCCAAACTGAATGAGCCAGGACAGAAAGACCTAGCTGGCCTGAAGGGCCCCCAGGGGGCCTACAAGCAGCCCCTCTCAATTTGGGTCTGGGGGCTTTCGTTGGGCCGGGAACCTGGGAGATTCCTGCAAGGTTGCAGTTCGCGGCCCGAGAAGCACTCTCCGGCCAACATGCCCAACTGCAGCAACAGCTCCCAAAGCGAAGGAGCCAGGACCCAAAGACCTAGCTGGCCTGAAGGGCCCCCAGGGGGCCCCCAAGCAGCCCCTCTCCATTTGGGTCTGGGGGCTTTCGTTGGGGCGGGAACCTGGGAGATTCCTGCAAGGTTGCAGTTCGCGGCCCGAGAAGCACTCTCCGGCCAACATGCCCAACTGCAGCAACAGCTCCCAAACTGAATGAGCCAGGACAGAAAGACCTAGCTGGCCTGAAGGGCCCCCATGGGGCCCCCAAGCAGCCCCTCTCAATTTGGGTCTGGGGGCTTTCGTTGGGCCGGGAACCTGGGAGATTCCTGCAAGGTTGCAGTTCGCGGCCCGAGAAGCACTCTCCGGCCAACATGCCCAACTGCAGCAACAGCTCCCAAAGCGAAGGAGCCAGGACCCAAAGACCTAGCTGGCCTGAAGGGCCCCCAGGGGGCCCCCAAGCAGCCCCCCTCCATTTGGGTCTGGGGGCTTTCGTTGTGCCGGGAACCTGGGAGGTACCTGCAAGGTTGCAGTTCGCGGCCCGAGAAGCACTCTCCGGCCAACATGCCCAATATCCAGCAACAGCTCCCAAAGCGAAGGGGCCAGGACCCAAAGACCTAGGTGGCCTGAAGGGCCCCCATGGGGCCCCAAGCAGCCCCTCTCCATTTGGGTCTGGGGGCTTTCGTTGGGCCGGGAACCTGGGAGATTCCTGCAAGGTTGCAGTTCGCGGCCCGAGAAGCACTCTCCGGCCAACATGCCCAACTGCAGCAACAGCTCCCAAACTGAATGAGCCAGGACAGAAAGACCTAGCTGGCCTGAAGGGCCCACAGGGGGCCACCAAGCAGCCCCTCTCAATTTGGGTCTGGGAGCTTTCGTTGGGCATGGAACCTGAGAGGTACCTGCAAGTTTGCAGTTGGCGGCCCGAGAGGCACTCTCCGGCCAACATGCCCAACGTCCACCAACAGCTCCAAAACAGAAGGAACCAGGACCCAAAGAAATAGCTGGCCTGGAGGGTCCCCATGTGGCCCGCAAGCTGCCCCTTCAAATTTGGGTCTGGGGGTTTTAATTGGGCCGGGAACCTGGGAGGTACCTGCAAGGTTGCCGTTCGCGGCCGGAGAAGCACTCTCCGGCCAACATGCCCAACTGCAGCAACAGCTCCCAAAGCGAAGGAGCCAGGACCCAAAGACCTAGCTGGCCTGAAGGGCCCCCAGGGGGCCCCCAAGCAGCCCCTCTCCATTTGGGTCTGGGGGCTTTCGTTGGGCCGGGAACCTGGGAGGTACCTGCAAGGTTGCAGGTCGCGGCCCGAGAAGCACTCTCCGGCCAACATGCCCAACTGCAGCAACAGCTCCCAAAGCGAAGGAGCCAGGACCCAAAGACCTAGCTGGCCTGAAGGGCCCCCAGGGGGCCCCCAAGCAGCCCCTCTCCATTTGGGTCTGGGGGCTTTCGTTGGGCCGGGAACCTGGGAGATTCCTGCAAGGTTGCAGTTCGCGGCCCGAGAAGCACTCTCCGGCCAACATGCCCAACTGCAGCAACAGCTCCCAAACTGAATGAGCCAGGACAGAAAGACCTAGCTGGCCTGAAGGGCCCACAGGGGGCCCCCAAGCAGCCCCTCTCCATTTGAGTCTGGGGGCTTTCGTTGGACCGGGAACCTGGGAGGTACCTGCAAGGTTGCAGTTCGCGGCCCGAGAAGCACTCTCCGGCCAACATGCCCAACTGCAGCAACAGCTCCCAAACCGAAGGAGCCAGGACCCAAAGACCTAGCTGGCCTGAAGGGCCCCCAGGGGGCCCCAAGCAGCCCCTCTCCATTTGAGTCTGGGGGTTTTCGTTGGGCATGGAACCTGAGAGGTACCTGCAAGTTTGCAGTTGGCGGCCCGAGAAGCACTCTCCGGCCAACAAGCCCAACTGCAGCAACAGCTCCCAAACTGAATGAGCCAGGACAGAAAGACCTAGCTGGCCTGAAGGGCCCCCAGGGGGCCCTAAAGCAGCCCCTCTCAATTTGGGTCTGGGAGCTTTCGTTGGGCCGGGAACCTGGGAGGTACCTGCAAGGTTGCAGTTCGCGGCCCGAGAAGCACTCTCCGGCCAACATGCCCATCGTCCAGCAACAGCTCCCAAAGCGAAGGAGCCAGAACCCAAAGACCTAGCTGGCCTGAAGGGCCCCCAGGGGGCCCCCAAGCAGCCCCTCTCCATTTGGGTCTGGGGGCTTTCGTTGGGCCGGGAACCTGGGAGGTACCTGCAAGGTTGCAGTTCGCGGCCGGAGAGGCACTCTCCGGCCAACATGCCCAACTGCAGCAACAGCTCCCAAAGCGAAGGAGCCAGGACCCAAAGACCTAGCTGGCCTGAAGGGCCCACAGGGGGCCCCCAAGCAGCCCCTCTCCATTTGGGTCTGGGGGCTTTCGTTGGGCGGGAACCTGGGAGATTCCTGCAAGGTTGCAGTTCGCGGCCCGAGAAGCACTCTCCGGCCAACATGCCCAACTGCAGCAACAGCTCCCAAACTGAATGAGCCAGGACAGAAAGACCTAGCTGGCCTGAAGGGCCCCCAGGGGGCCTACAAGCAGCCCCTCTCAATTTGGGTCTGGGGGCTTTCGTTGGGCCGGGAACCTGGGAGATTCCTGCAAGGTTGCAGTTCGCGGCCCGAGAAGCACTCTCCGGCCAACATGCCCAACTGCAGCAACAGCTCCCAAAGCGAAGGAGCCAGGACCCAAAGACCTAGCTGGCCTGAAGGGCCCCCAGGGGGCCCCCAAGCAGCCCCTCTCCATTTGGGTCTGGGGGCTTTCGTTGGGGCGGGAACCTGGGAGATTCCTGCAAGGTTGCAGTTCGCGGCCCGAGAAGCACTCTCCGGCCAACATGCCCAACTGCAGCAACAGCTCCCAAACTGAATGAGCCAGGACAGAAAGACCTAGCTGGCCTGAAGGGCCCCCATGGGGCCCCCAAGCAGCCCCTCTCAATTTGGGTCTGGGGGCTTTCGTTGGGCCGGGAACCTGGGAGATTCCTGCAAGGTTGCAGTTCGCGGCCCGAGAAGCACTCTCCGGCCAACATGCCCAACTGCAGCAACAGCTCCCAAAGCGAAGGAGCCAGGACCCAAAGACCTAGCTGGCCTGAAGGGCCCCCAGGGGGCCCCCAAGCAGCCCCTCTCCATTTGGGTCTGGGGGCTTTCGTTGTGCCGGGAACCTGGGAGGTACCTGCAAGGTTGCAGTTCGCGGCCCGAGAAGCACTCTCCGGCCAACATGCCCAATATCCAGCAACAGCTCCCAAAGCGAAGGGGCCAGGACCCAAAGACCTAGGTGGCCTGAAGGGCCCCCATGGGGCCCCAAGCAGCCCCTCTCCATTTGGGTCTGGGGGCTTTCGTTGGGCCGGGAACCTGGGAGATTCCTGCAAGGTTGCAGTTCGCGGCCCGAGAAGCACTCTCCGGCCAACATGCCCAACTGCAGCAACAGCTCCCAAACTGAATGAGCCAGGACAGAAAGACCTAGCTGGCCTGAAGGGCCCACAGGGGGCCACCAAGCAGCCCCTCTCAATTTGGGTCTGGGAGCTTTCGTTGGGCATGGAACCTGAGAGGTACCTGCAAGTTTGCAGTTGGCGGCCCGAGAGGCACTCTCCGGCCAACATGCCCAACGTCCACCAACAGCTCCAAAACAGAAGGAACCAGGACCCAAAGAAATAGCTGGCCTGGAGGGTCCCCATGTGGCCCGCAAGCTGCCCCTTCAAATTTGGGTCTGGGGGTTTTAATTGGGCCGGGAACCTGGGAGGTACCTGCAAGGTTGCCGTTCGCGGCCGGAGAAGCACTCTCCGGCCAACATGCCCAACTGCAGCAACAGCTCCCAAAGCGAAGGAGCCAGGACCCAAAGACCTAGCTGGCCTGAAGGGCCCCCAGGGGGCCCCCAAGCAGCCCCTCTCAATTTGGGTCTGGGGGCTTTCGTTGGGCCGGGAACCTGGGAGATTCCTGCAAGGTTGCAGTTCGCGGCCCGAGAAGCACTCTCCGGCCAACATGCCCAACTGCAGCAACAGCTCCCAAACCGAAGTAGCCAGGACCCAAAGACGTAGTTGGCCTGAAGGGCCCCCAGGGGGCCCCCAAACAGCCCCTCTCAATTTGGGTCTGGGGGCTTTCGTTGGGCCGGGAACCTGGGAGGTACCTGCAAGGTTGCAGTTCGCGGCCCGAGAAGCACTCTCCGGCCAACATGCCCAACTGCAGCAACAGCTCCCAAACCGAAGGAGCCAGGACCCAAAGACCTAGCTGGCCTGAAGGGCCCCCAGGGGGCCCCCAAGCAGCCCCTCTCCATTTGGGTCTGGGGGTTTTAATTGGGCCGGGAACCTGGGAGGTACCTGCAAGGTTGCCGTTCGCGGCCGGAGAGGCACTCTCCGGCCAACATGCCCAACTGCAGCAACAGCTCCCAAAGCGAAGGAGCCAGGACCCAAAGACCTAGCTGGCCTGAAGGGCCCCCAGGGGGCCCCCAAGCAGCCCCTCTCAATTTGGGTCTGGGGGCTTTCGTTGGGCCGGGAACCTGGGAGATTCGTGCAAGGTTGCAGTTCGCGGCCCGAGAAGCACTCTCCGGCCAACATGCCCAACTGCAGCAACAGCTCCCAAACTGAATGAGCCAGGACAGAAAGACCTAGCTGGCCTGAAGGGCCCCCAGGGGGCCCCCAAGCAGCCCCTCTCAATTTGGGTCTGGGGGCTTTCGTTGGGCCGGGAACCTGGGAGATTCCTGCAAGGTTGCAGTTCGCGGCCCGAGAAGCACTCTCCGGCCAACATGCCCAACTGCAGCAACAGCTCCCAAACTGAATGAGCCAGGACAGAAAGACCTAGCTGGCCTGAAGGGCCCCCAGGGGGCCCCCAAGCAGCCTCTCCCAATTAGGGTCTGGGGGCTTTCGTTGGGCCGGGAACCTGGGAGATTCCGGCAAGGTTGCAGTTCGCGCCCGAGAAGCACTCTCCGGCCAACATGCCCAACTGCAGCAACAGCTCCCAAAGCGAAGGAGCCAGGACCCAAAGACCTAGGTGGCCTGAAGGGCCCCCAGGGGGCCCCCAAGCAGCCCCTCTCTATTTGGGTCTGGGGGCTTTCGTTGGGCCGGGAACCTGGGAGGTACCTGCAAGGTTGCAGTTCGCGGCCCGAGAAGCACTCTCCGGCCAACATGCCCAATATCCAGCAACAGCTCCCAAAGCGAAGGAGCCAGGACCCAAAGACCTAGGTGGCCTGAAGGGCACCAAGGGGGCCCCCAAGCAGCCTCTCTCCATTTGGGTCTGGGGGCTTTCGTTGGGCCGGGAACCTGGGAGATTCATGCAAGGTTGCAGTTCGCGGCCCGAGAAGCACTCTCCGGCCAACATGCCCAACGACCAGCTACAGCTCTGAAACCGAAGAAGCCAGGACCCAAAGACCTATCTGGCCTGGAGGGCCCCCATGGGGCCCCCAAGCAGCCCCTCTCCATTTGGGTCTGGGGGCTTTCGTTGGACATGGAACCTGAGAGGTACCTGCAAGTTTGCTGTTGGCGGCCCGAGAAGCACTCTCCGGCCAACATGCCCAACGTCCACCAAAAGCTCCAAAACAGAAGGAACCAGGACCCAAAGAAATAGCTGGCCTGGAGGGTCCCCAGGTGGTCCGTAAGCAGCCTCTTTCAATTTGGGTCTGGGGGCTTTCGTTGGGCCGGGAACCTGGGAGGTACCTGACAGGTTGCAGTTCGCGGCCCGAGAAGCACTCTCCGGCCAACATGCCCAACTGCAGCAACAGCTCCCAAAGCGAAGGAGCCAGGACCCAAAGACCTAGCTGGCCTGAAGGGCCCCCAGGGGGCCCCCAAGCAGCCCCTCTCCATTTGGGTCTGGGGGCTTTCGTTGTGCCGGGAACCTGGGAGGTACCTGCAAGGTTGCAGTTCGCGGCCTGAGAAGCACTCTCCGGCCAACATGCCCAACTGCAGCAACAGCTCCCAAACTGAATGAGCCAGGACAGAAAGACCTAGCTGGCCTGAAGGGCCCCCAGGGGGCCCCCAAGCAGCCCCTCTCAATTTGGGTCTGGGGGCTTTCGTTGGGCCGGGAACCTGGGAGGTACCTGCAAGGTTGCAGTTCGCGGCCCGAGAAGCACTCTCCGGCCAACATGCCCAACGACCAGCTACAGCTCTGAAACCGAAGAAGCCAGGACCCAAAGACCTATCTGGCCTGGAAGGGCCCCCATGGGGCCCCCAAGCAGCCCCTCTCCATTTGGGTCTGGGGGCTTTCGTTGGACATGGAACCTGAGAGGTACCTGCAAGTTTGCTGTTGGCGGCCCGAGAAGCACTCTCCGGCCAACATGCCCAACGTCCACCAACAGCTCCAAAACAGAAGGAACCAGGACAGAAAGAAATAGCTGGCCTGGAGGGTCCCCAGGTGGCCCGTAAGCAGCCCCTTTCAATTTGGGTCTGGGGGCTTTCGTTGGGCCGGGAACCTGGGAGATTCATGCAAGGTTGCAGTTCGCGGCCCGAGAAGCACTCTCCGGCCAACATGCCCAACTGCAGCAACAGCTCCCAAAGCGAAGGAGCCAGGACCCAAAGACCTAGCTGGCCTGAAGGGCCCCCAGGGGGCCCCCAAGCAGCCCCTCTCCATTTGGGTCTGGGGGCTTTAGTTGGGCCGGGAACCTGGGAGGTACCTGCAAGGATGCAGTTCGCGGCCGGAGAGGGACTCTCCGGCCAACATGCCCAACTGCAGCAACAGCTCGCAAAGCGAAGGAGCCAGGACCCAAAGACCTAGCTGGCCTGAAGGGCCCCCAGGGGGCCCCCAAGCAGCCCCTCTCCATTTGGGTCTGGGGGCGTTCGTTGGGCCGGGAACCTGGGAGATTCATGCAAGGTTGCAATTCGCGGCACGAGAAGCACTCTCCGGCCAACATGCCCAACTGCAGCAACAGCTCCCAAACTGAATGAGCCAGGACAGAAAGACCTAGCTGGCCTGAAGGGCCCACAGGGGGCCCACAAGCAGCCTCTCCCAATTAGGGTCTGGGGGCTTTCGTTGGGCCGGGAACCTGGGAGATTCCGGCAAGGTTGCAGTTCGCGGCCCGAGAAGCACTCTCCGGCCAACATGCCCAACTGCAGCAACAGCTCCCAAAGCGAAGGAGCCAGGACCCAAAGACCTAGCTGGCCTGAAGGGACCCCAGGGGGCCCCCAAACAGCCCCTCTCAATTTGGGTCTGGGGGCTTTCGTTGGGCATGTATACCTGAGAGGTACCTACAAGGTTGCAGTTCGCGGCCGGAGAAGCACTCTCCGGCCAACATGCCCAACTGCAGCAACAGCTCCCAAAGCGAAGGAGCCAGGACCCAAAGACCTAGCTGGCCTGAAGGGCCCCCAGGGGGCCCCCAAGCAGCCCCTCTCCATTTGGGTCTGGGGGCTTTAGTTGGGCCGGGAACCTGGGAGGTACCTGCAAGGATGCAGTTCGCGGCCGGAGAGGCACTCTCCGGCCAACATGCCCAACTGCAGCAACAGCTCCCAAAGCGAAGGAGCCAGGACCCAAAGACCTAGGTGGCCTGAAGGGCCCCCATGGGGCCCCCAAGCAGCCCCTCTCCATTTGGGTCTGGGGGCTTTCGTTGGGCCGGGAACCTGGGAGATTCCTGCAAGGTTGCAGTTCGCGGCCCGAGAAGCACTCTCCGGCCAACATGCCCAACTGCAGCAACAGCTCCCAAAGCGAAGGAGCCAGAACCCAAAGACCTAGCTGGCCTGAAGGGCCCCCAGGGGGCCCCCAAGCAGCCCCTCTCCATTTGGGTCTGGGGGCTTTCGTTGGGCCGGGAACCTGGGAGGTACCTGCAAGTTTGCAGTTCGCGGCCCGAGAAGCACTCTCCGGCCAACATGCCCAACGACCAGCTACAGCTCTGAAACCGAAGAAGCCAGGACCCAAAGACTTATCTGGCCTGGAAGGGCCCCCAGGGGGCCCCCAAGCAGCCCCTCTCCATTTGGGTCTGGGGGCTTTCGTTTGGCATGGAACCTGAGAGGTACCTGCAAGTTTGCAGTTGGCGGCCCGAGAAGCACTCTCCGGCCAACATGCCCAACGTCCACCAACAGCTCCAAAACAGAAGGAACCAGGACCCAAAGAAATAGCTGGCCTGGAGGGTCCCCAGGTGGCCCGTAAGCAGCCCCTTTCAATTTGGGTCTGGGGGCTTTCGTTGGGCCGGGAACCTGGGAGGTACCTGCAAGGTTGCAGTTCGCGGCCCGAGAAGCACTCTCCGGCCAACATGCCCAACTGCAGCAACAGCTCCCAAAGCGAAGGAGCCAGGACCCAAAGACCTAGCTGGCCTGAAGGGCCCCCAGGGGGCCCCCAAGCAGCCCCTCTCTATTTGGGTCTGGGGGCTTTCGTTGGGCCGGGAACCTGGGAGATTCATGCAAGGTTGCAGTTCGCGGCCCGAGAAGCACTCTCCGGCCAACATGCCCAACTGCAGCAACAGCTCCCAAAGCGAAGGAGCCAGGACCCAAAGACCTAGCTGGCCTGAAGGGCCCCCAGGGGGCCCCCAAGCAGCCCCTCTCCATTTGGGTCTGGGGGCTTTAGTTGGGCCGGGAACCTGGGAGGTACCTGCAAGGATGCAGTTCGCGGCCGGAGAGGCACTCTCCGGCCAACATGCCCAACTGCAGCAACAGCTCCCAAAGCGAAGGAGCCAGGACCCAAAGACCTAGCTGGCCTGAAGGGCCCCCAGGGGGCCCCCAAGCAGCCCCTCTCAATTTGGGTCTGGGGGCGTTCGTTGGGCCGGGAACCTGGGAGATTCATGCAAGGTTGCAATTCGCGGCCCGAGAAGCACTCTCCGGCCAACATGCCCAACTGCAGCAACAGCTCCCAAACTGAATGAGCCAGGACAGAAAGACCTAGCTGGCCTGAAGGGCCCACAGGGGGCCCACAAGCAGCCTCTCCCAATTAGGGTCTGGGGGCTTTCGTTGGGCCGGGAACCTGGGAGATTCTGGTAAGGTTGCAGTTCGCGGCCCGAGAAGCACTCTCCGGCCAACATGCCCAACTGCAGCAACAGCTCCCAAAGCGAAGGAGCCAGGACCCAAAGACCTAGCTGGCCTGAAGGGCCCCCAGGGGGCCCCCAAGCAGCCCCTCTCAATTTGGGTCTGGGGGCTTTCGTTGGGCCGGGAACCTGGGAGATTCGTGCAAGGTTGCAGTTCGCGGCCCGAGAAGCACTCTCCGGCCAACATGCCCAATATCCAGCAACAGCTCCCAAAGCGAAGGAGCCAGGACCCAAAGACCTAGGTGGCCTGAAGGGCACCAAGGGGGCCCCCAAGCAGCCTCTCTCCATTTGGGTCTGGGGGCTTTCGTTGGGCCGGGAACCTGGGAGATTCATGCAAGGTTGCAGTTCGCGGCCCGAGAAGCACTCTCCGGCCAACATGCCCAACGACCAGCTACAGCTCTGAAACCGAAGAAGCCAGGACCCAAAGACCTAGCTGGCCTGGAGGGCCCCCATGGGGCCCCCAAGCAGCCCCTCTCCATTTGGGTCTGGGGGCTTTCGTTGGACATGGAACCTGAGAGGTACCTGCAAGTTTGCTGTTGGCGGCCCGAGAAGCACTCTCCGGCCAACATGCCCAACGTCCACCAACAGCTCCAAAACAGAAGGAACCAGGACCCAAAGAAATAGCTGGCCTGGAGGGTCCCCAGGTGGTCCGTAAGCAGCCCCTTTCAATTTGGGTCTGGGGGCTTTCGTTGGGCCGGGAACCTGGGAGGTACCTGCAAGGTTGCAGTTCGCGGCCCGAGAAGCACTCTCCGGCCAACATGCCCAACTGCAGCAACAGCTCCCAAAGCGAAGGAGCCAGGACCCAAAGACCTAGCTGGCCTGAAGGGCCCCCAGGGGGCCCCCAAGCAGCCCCTCTCCATTTGGGTCTGGGGGCTTTCGTTGGGCCGGGAACCTGGGAGATTCATGCAAGGTTGCAGTTCGCGGCCCGAGAAGCACTCTCCGGCCAACATGCCCAACTGCAGCAACAGCTCCCAAAGCGAAGGAGCCAGGACCCAAAGACCTAGCTGGCCTGAAGGGCCCCCAGTGGGCCCCCAAGCAGCCCCTCTCCATTTGGGTCTGGGGGCTTTAGTTGGGCCGGGAACCTGGGAGGTACCTGCACGGTTGCAGTTCGCGGCCGGAGAGGCACTCTCCGGCCAACATGCCCAACTGCAGCAACAGCTCCCAAAGCGAAGGAGCCAGGACCCAAAGACCTAGCTGGCCTGAAGGGCCCCCAGGGGGCCCCCAAGCAGCCCCTCTTCATTTGGGTCTGGGGGCTTTCGTTGGGCCGGGAACCTGGGAGATTTCTGCAAGGTTGCAATTCACGGCCCGAGAAGCACACTCCAGCCAACATGCCCAACTGCAGCAACAGCTCCCAAACTGAATGAGCCAGGACAGAAAGACCTAGCTGGCCTGAAGGGCCCCCAGGGGGCCCCCAAGCAGCCTCTCTCAATTTGGGTCTGGGGGCTTTCGTTGGGCCGGGAACATGGGAGATTCATGCAAGGTTGCAGTTCGCGGCCCGAGAAGCACTCTCCGGCCAACATGCCCAACTGCAGCAACAGCTCCCAAACCGAAGGAGCCAGGACCCAAAGACCTAGCTGGCCTGAAGGGCCCCCAGGGGGCCCCCAAGCAGCCCCTCTCAATTTGGGTCTGGGGGCTTTCGTTGGGCCGGGAACCTGGGAGGTACCTGCAAGGTTGCATTTCGCGGCCCGAGAAGCACTCTCCGGCCAACATGCCCAACTGCAGCAACAGCTCCCAAAGCGAAGGAGCCAGGACCCAAAGACCTAGCTGGCCTGAAGGGCCCCCAGGGGGCCCCCAAGCAGCCCCTCTCCATTTGGGTCTGGGGGCTTTAGTTGGGCCGGGAACCTGGGAGGTACCTGCAAGGATGCAGTTCGCGGCCGGAGAGGCACTCTCCGGCCAACATGCCCAACTGCAGCAACAGCTCCCAAAGCGAAGGAGCCAGGACCCAAAGACCTAGCTGGCCTGAAGGGCCCCCAGGGGGCCCCCAAGCAGCCCCTCTCCATTTGGGTCTGGGGGCTTTCGTTGGGCCGGGAACCTGGGAGATTCCTGCAAGGTTGCAGTTCGCGGCCCGAGAAGCACTCTCCGGCCAACATGCCCAACTGCAGCAACAGCTCCCAAAGCGAAGGAGCCAGAACCCAAAGACCTAGCTGGCCTGAAGGGCCCCCAGGGGGCCCCCAAGCAGCCCCTCTCCATTTGGGTCTGGGGGCTTTCGTTGGGCCGGGAACCTGGGAGGTACCTGCAAGTTTGCAGTTCGCGGCCCGAGAAGCACTCTCCGGCCAACATGCCCAACGACCAGCTACAGCTCTGAAACGGAAGAAGCCAGGACCCAAAGACTTATCTGGCCTGGAAGGGCCCCCAGGGGGCCCCCAAGCAGCCCCTCTCCATTTGGGTCTGGGGGCTTTCGTTTGGCATGGAACCTGAGAGGTACCTGCAAGTTTGCAGTTGGCGGCCCGAGAAGCACTCTCCGGCCAACATGCCCAACGTCCACCAACAGCTCCAAAACAGAAGGAACCAGGACCCAAAGAAATAGCTGGCCTGGAGGGTCCCCAGGTGGCCCGTAAGCAGCCCCTTTCAATTTGGGTCTGGGGCCTTTCGTTGGGCCGGGAACCTGGGAGGTACCTGCAAGGTTGCAGTTCGCGGCCCGAGAAGCACTCTCCGGCCAACATGCCCAACTGCAGCAACAGCTCCCAAAGCGAAGGAGCCAGGACCCAAAGACCTAGCTGGCCTGAAGGGCCCCCAGGGGGCCCCCAAGCAGCCCCTCTCTATTTGGGTCTGGGGGCTTTCGTTGGGCCGGGAACCTGGGAGATTCATGCAAGGTTGCAGTTCGCGGCCCGAGAAGCACTCTCCGGCCAACATGCCCAACTGCAGCAACAGCTCCCAAAGCGAAGGAGCCAGGACCCAAAGACCTAGCTGGCCTGAAGGGCCCCCAGGGGGCCCCCAAGCAGCCCCTCTCCATTTGGGTCTGGGGGCTTTCGTTGGGCCGGGAACCTGGGAGGTACCTGCAAGGATGCAGTTCGCGGCCGGAGAGGCACTCTCCGGCCAACATGCCCAACTGCAGCAACAGCTCCCAAAGCGAAGGAGCCAGGACCCAAAGACCTAGCTGGCCTGAAGGGCCCCCAGGGGGCCCCCAAGCAGCCCCTCTCAATTTGGGTCTGGGGGCGTTCGTTGGGCCGGGAACCTGGGAGATTCATGCAAGGTTGCAATTCGCGGCCCGAGAAGCACTCTCCGGCCAACATGCCCAACTGCAGCAACAGCTCCCAAACTGAATGAGCCAGGACAGAAAGACCTAGCTGGCCTGAAGGGCCCACAGGGGGCCCACAAGCAGCCTCTCCCAATTAGGGTCTGGGGGCTTTCGTTGGGCCGGGAACCTGGGAGATTCTGGCAAGGTTGCAGTTCGCGGCCCGAGAAGCACTCTCCGGCCAACATGCCCAACTGCAGCAACAGCTCCCAAAGCGAAGGAGCCAGTACCCAAAGACCTAGGTGGCCTGAAGGGCCCCCAGGGGGCCCCCAAGCAGCCCCTCTCAATTTGGGTCTGGGGGCTTTCGTTGGGCCGGGAACCTGGGAGATTCGTGCAAGGTTGCAGTTCGCGGCCCGAGAAGCACTCTCCGGCCAACATGCCCAATATCCAGCAACAGCTCCCAAAGCGAAGGAGCCAGGACCCAAAGACCTAGGTGGCCTGAAGGGCACCAAGGGGGCCCCCAAGCAGCCTCTCTCCATTTGGGTCTGGGGGCTTTCGTTGGGCCGGGAACCTGGGAGATTCATGCAAGGTTGCAGTTCGCGGCCCGAGAAGCACTCTCCGGCCAACATGCCCAACGACCAGCTACAGCTCTGAAACCGAAGAAGCCAGGACCCAAAGACCTAGCTGGCCTGGAGGGCCCCCATGGGGCCCCCAAGCAGCCCCTCTCCATTTGGGTCTGGGGGCTTTCGTTGGACATGGAACCTGAGAGGTACCTGCAAGTTTGCTGTTGGCGGCCCGAGAAGCACTCTCCGGCCAACATGCCCAACGTCCACCAACAGCTCCAAAACAGAAGGAACCAGGACCCAAAGAAATAGCTGGCCTGGAGGGTCCCCAGGTGGTCCGTAAGCAGCCCCTTTCAATTTGGGTCTGGGGGCTTTCGTTGGGCCGGGAACCTGGGAGGTACCTGCAAGGTTGCAGTTCGCGGCCCGAGAAGCACTCTCCGGCCAACATGCCCAACTGCAGCAACAGCTCCAAACTGAATGAGCCAGGACAGAAAGACCTAGCTGGCCTGAAGGGTCCCCAGGTGGCCCGTAAGCAGCCCCTTTCAATTTGGGTCTGGGGGCTTTCGTTGGGCCGGGAACCTGGGAGGTACCTGCAAGGTTGCAGTTCGCGGCCCGAGAAGCACTCTCCGGCCAACATGCCCAACTGCAGCAACAGCTCCCAAAGCGAAGGAGCCAGGACCCAAAGACCTAGCTGGCCTGAAGGGCCCCCAGGGGGCCCCCAAGCAGCCCCTCTCCATTTGGGTCTGGGGGCTTTCGTTGGGCCGGGAACCTGGGAGATTCATGCAAGGTTGCAGTTCGCGGCCCGAGAAGCACTCTCCGGCCAACATGCCCAACTGCAGCAACAGCTCCCAAAGCGAAGGAGCCAGGACCCAAAGACCTAGCTGGCCTGAAGGGCCCCCAGGGGGCCCCCAAGCAGCCCCTCTCCATTTGGGTCTGGGGGCTTTAGTTGGGCCGGGAACCTGGGAGGTACCTGCACGGTTGCAGTTCGCGGCCGGAGAGGCACTCTCCGGCCAACATGCCCAACTGCAGCAACAGCTCCCAAAGCGAAGGAGCCAGGACCCAAAGACCTAGCTGGCCTGAAGGGCCCCCAGGGGGCCCCCAAGCAGCCCCTCTTAATTTGGGTCTGGGGGCTTTCGTTGGGCCGGGAACCTGGGAGATTTCTGCAAGGTTGCAATTCACGGCCCGAGAAGCACTCTCCAGCCAACATGCCCAACTGCAGCAACAGCTCCCAAACTGAATGAGCCAGGACAGAAAGACCTAGCTGGCCTGAAGGGCCCCCAGGGGGCCCCCAAGCAGCCTCTCTCAATTTGGGTCTGGGGGCTTTCGTTGGGCCGGGAACATGGGAGATTCATGCAAGGTTGCAGTTCGCGGCCCGAGAAGCACTCTCCGGCCAACATGCCCAACTGCAGCAACAGCTCCCAAACCGAAGGAGCCAGGACCCAAAGACCTAGCTGGCCTGAAGGGCCCCCAGGGGGCCCCCAAGCAGCCCCTCTCAATTTGGGACTGGGGGCTTTCGTTGGGCCGGGAACCTGGGAGGTACCTGCAAGGTTGCATTTCGCGGCCCGAGAAGCACTCTCCGGCCAACATGCCCAACTGCAGCAACAGCTCCCAAAGCGAAGGAGCCAGGACCCAAAGACCTAGCTGGCCTGAAGGGCCCCCAGGGGGCCCCCAAGCAGACCCTCTTAATTTGGGTCTGGGGGCTTTCGTTGGGCCGGGAACCTGGGAGATTTCTGCAAGGTTGCAATTCACGGCCCGAGAAGCACTCTCCAGCCAACATGCCCAACTGCAGCAACAGCTCCCAAACTGAATGAGCCAGGACAGAAAGACCTAGCTGGCCTGAAGGGCCCCCAGGGGGCCCCCAAGCAGCCTCTCTCAATTTGGGTCTGGGGGCTTTCGTTGGGCCGGGAACATGGGAGATTCATGCAAGGTTGCAGTTCGCGGCCCGAGAAGCACTCTCCGGCCAACATGCCCAACTGCAGCAACAGCTCCCAAACCGAAGGAGCCAGGACCCAAAGACCTAGCTGGCCTGAAGGGCCCCCAGGGGGCCCCCAAGCAGCCCCTCTCAATTTGGGTCTGGGGGCTTTCGTTGGGCCGGGAACCTGGGAGGTACCTGCAAGGTTGCAGTTCGCGGCCCGAGAAGCACTCTCCGGCCAACATGCCCAACTGCAGCAACAGCTCCCAAAGCGAAGGAGCCATGACCCAAAGACCTAGCTGGCCTGAAGGGCCCACAGGGGGCCACCAAGCAGCCCCTCTCCATTTGGGTCTGGGGGCTTTCGTTGGGCATGTATACCTGAGAGGTACCTGCAAGTTTGCAGTTCGCGGCCCGAGATGCACTCTCCGGCCAACATGCCCAACGTCCACCAACAGCTCAAAAAAACAGAAGGAACCAGGACCCAAAGAAATAGCTGGCCTGGAGGGTCCCCAGTTGGCCCGCAAGCAGCCCCTCTCCATTTGGGTCTGGGGGCTTTCGTTGGGCCGGGAACCTGGGAGATACCTGCAAGGATGCAGTTCGCGGCCCGAGAAGCACTCTCCGGCCAACATGCCCAACTGCAGCAACAGCTCCCAAAGCGAAGGAGCCAGGACCCAAAGACCTAGCTGGCCTGAAGGGCCCCCAGGGGGCCCCCAAGCAGCCCCTCTCCATTTGGGTCTGGGGGCTTTCGTTGGGCCGGGAACCTGGGAGATTCGTGCAAGGTTGCAGTTCGCGGCCCGAGAAGCACTCTCCGGCCAACATGCCCAATATCCAGCAACAGCTCCCAAAGCGAAGGAGCCAGGACCCAAAGACCTAGCTGGCCTGAAGGGCCCCCATGGGGCCCCCAAGCAGCCCCTCTCCATTTGGGTCTGGGGGCTTTCGTTGGGCATGTATACCTGAGAGGTACCTGCAAGGTTAAAGTTCGCGGCCCGAGAAGCACTCTCCGGCCAACATGCCCAACGTCAACCAACAGCTCCAAAACAGAAGGAACCAGGATCCAAAGAAATAGCTGGCCTGGACGGTCCCCAGGTGGCCCGCAAGCAGCCCCTTTCAATTTGGATCTGGGGGCTTTCGTTGGGCCGGGAACCTGGGAGATTCCTGCAAGGTTGCAGTTCGCGGCCCGAGAAGCACTCTCCGGCCAACATGCCCAACTGCAGCAACAGCTCCCAAAGCGAAGGAGCCAGGACCCAAAGACCTAGCTGGCCTGAAGGGCCCCCAGGGGGCCCCCAAGCAGCCCCTCTCCATTTGGGTCTGGGGGCTTTCGTTGGGCATGTATACCTGAGAGGTACCTGCAAGGTTGCAGTTCGCGGCCCGAGAAGCACTCTCCGGCCAACATGCGCAACGTCCAGCAACAGCTCCCAAACCGAAGGAGCCAGAACCCAAAGACCTAGCTGGCCTGAAGTGCCCCCATGGGGCCCCCAAGCAGCCCCTCTCAATTTGGGTCTGGGGGCTTTCGTTGGGCCGGAAACCTGGGAGATTCCTGCAAGGTTGCAGTTCGCGGCCCGAGAAGCACTCTCCGGCCAACATGCCCAACTGCAGCAACAGCTCCCAAAGCGAAGGAGCCAGGACCCAAAGACCTAGCTGGCCTGAAGGGCCCCCAGGGGGCCCCCAAGCAGCCCCTCTCCATTTGGGTCTGGGGGCTTTCGTTGGGCCGGGAACCTGGGAGATACCTGCAAGGTTGCAGTTCGCGGCCCGAGAAGCACTCTCCGGCCAACATGCCCAACTGCAGCAACAGCTCCCAAACCGAAGGAGCCAGGACCCAAAGACCTAGCTGGCCTGAAGGGCCCCCAGGGGGCCCCCAAGCAGCCCCTCTCCATTTGGGTCTGGGGGCTTTCGTTGGGCCGGGAACCTGGGAGGTACCTGCAAGGTTGCAGTTCGCGGCCGGAGAGGCACTCTCCGGCCAACATGCCCAACTGCAGCAACAGCTCCCAAACCGAAGGAGCCAGGACCCAAAGACCTAGCTGGCCTGAAGGGCCCCCAGGGGGCCCCCAAGCAGCCCCTCTCCATTTGGGTCTGGGGGCTTTCGTTGGGCGGGAACCTGGGAGATTCCTGCAAGGTTGCAGTTCGCGGCCCGAGAAGCACTCTCCGGCCAACATGCCCAACTGCAGCAACAGCTCCCAAACTGAATGAGCCAGGACAGAAAGACCTAGCTGGCCTGAAGGGCCCCCAGGGGGCCTACAAGCAGCCCCTCTCAATTTGGGTCTGGGGGCTTTCGTTGGGCCGGGAACCTGGGAGATTCCTGCAAGGTTGCAGTTCGCGGCCCGAGAAGCACTCTCCGGCCAACATGCCCAACTGCAGCAACAGCTCCCAAAGCGAAGGAGCCAGGACAGAAAGACCTAGCTGGCCTGAAGGGCCCCCAGGGGGCCTACAAGCAGCCCCTCTCAATTTGGGTCTGGGGGCTTTTGTTGGGCCGGGAACCTGGGAGATTCCTGCAAGGTTGCAGTTCGCGGCCCGAGAAGCACTCTCCGGCCAACATGCCCAACTGCAGCAACAGCTCCCAAACCGAAGGAGCCAGGACCCAAAGACCTAGCTGGCCTGAAGGGCCCCCAGGGGGCCCCCAAGCAGCCCCTCTCAATTTGGGTCTGGGAGCTTTCGTTGGGCCGGGAACCTGGGAGATTCATGCAAGGTTGCAGTTCGCGGCCCGAGAAGCACTCTCCGGCCAACATGCCCAATATCAAGCAACAGCTCCCAAAGCGAAGGAGCCAGGACTCAAAGACCTAGGTGGCCTGAAGGGCCCCCAGGGGGCCCCCAAGCAGCCTCTCTCCATTTGGGTGTGGGGGCATTCGTTGGGCCGGGAACCTGGGAGATTCATGCAAGGTTGCAGTTCGCGGCCCGAGAAGCACTCTCCGGCCAACATGCCCAACTGCAGCAACAGCTCCAAACTGAATGAGCCAGGACAGAAAGACCTAGCTGGCCTGAAGGGCCCCCAGGGGGCCCCCAAACAGCCCCTCTCAATTTGGGTCTGGGGGCTTTCGTTGGGCCGGGAACCTGGGAGGTACCTGCAAGGTTGCAGTTCGCGGCCCGAGAAGCACTCTCCGGCCAACATGCCCAAATGCAGCAACAGCTCCCAAAGCGAAGGAGCCAGGACCCAAAGACCTAGCTGGCCTGAAGGGCCCCCAGGGGGCCCCCAAACAGCCCCTCTCCATTTGGGTCTGGGGGCTTTCGTTGGGCCGGGAACCTGGGAGATTCCTGCAAGGTTGCAATTCGCGGCCCGAGAAGCACTCTCCGGCCAACATGCCCAACTGCAGCAACAGCTCCAAACTGAATGAGCCAGGACAGAAAGACCTAGCTGGCCTGAAGGGCCCCCAGGGGGCCCCCAAGCAGCCTCTCTCAATTTGGGTCTGGGGGCTTTGGTTGGGCCGGGAACCTGGGAGATTCCTGCAAGTTTGCAGTTCGCAGCCCGAGAAGCACTCTCCGGCCAACATGCCCAACTGCAGCAACAGCTCCCAAACCGAAGGAGCCAGGACCCAAAGACCTAGCTGGCCTGAAGGGCCCCCAGGGGGCCCCCAAGCAGCCCCTCTCCATTTGGGTCTGGGGGCTTTCGTTGGGCCGGGAACCTGGGAGGTACCTGCAAGGTTGCCGTTCGCGGCCGGAGAGGCACTCTCCGGCCAACATGCACAACTGCAGCAACAGCTCCCAAAGCGAAGGAGCCAGGACCCAAAGACCTAGCTGGCCTGAAGGGCCCCCAGGGGGCCCCCAAGCAGCCCCTCTCCATTTGGGTCTGGGGGCTTTCGTTGGGCCGGGAACCTGGGAGGTACCTGCAAGGTTGCAGTTCGCGGCCCGAGAAGCACTCTCCGGCCAACATGCCCAACTGCAGCAACAGCTCCCAAAGCGAAGGAGCCAGGACCCAAAGACCTAGCTGGCCTGAAGGGCCCCCAGGGGGCCCCCAAGCAGCCCCTCTCAATTTGGGTCTGGGGGCTTTCGTTGGGCCGGGAACCTGGGAGATTCCTGCAAGGTTGCAGTTCGCGGCCCGAGAAGCACTCTCCGGCCAACATGCCCAACTGCAGCAACAGCTCCCAAAGCGAAGGAGCCAGGACCCAAAGACCTAGCTGGCCTGAAGGGCCCCCAGGGGGCCCCCAAGCAGCCCCTCTCAATTTGGGTCTGGGAGCTTTCGTTGGGCCGGGAACCTGGGAGATTCATGGAAGGTTGCAGTTCGCGGCCCGAGAAGCACTCTCCGGCCAACATGCCCAACTGCAGCAACAGCTCCCAAAGCGAAGGAGCCAGGACTCAAAGACCTAGGTGGCCTGAAGGGCCCCCAGGGGGCCCCCAAGCAGCCTCTCTCCATTTGGGTGTGGGGGCATTCGTTGGGCCGGGAACCTGGGAGATTCCTGCAAGGTTGCAGTTCGCGGCCCGAGAAGCACTCTCCGGCCAACATGCCCAACTGCAGCAACAGCTCCAAACTGAATGAGCCAGGACAGAAAGACCTAGCTGGCCTGAAGGGCCCCCAGGGGGCCCCCAAACAGCCCCTCTCAATTTGGGTCTGGGGGCTTTCGTTGGGCCGGGAACCTGGGAGATTCCTGCAAGGTTGCAATTCGCGGCCCGAGAAGCACTCTCCGGCCAACATGCCCAACTGCAGCAACAGCTCCAAACTGAATGAGCCAGGACAGAAAGACCTAGCTGGCCTGAAGGGCCCCCAGGGGGCCCCCAAGCAGCCTCTCTCAATTTGGGTCTGGGGGCTTTGGTTGGGCCGGGAACCTGGGAGATTCATGCAAGGTTGCAGTTCGCAGCCCGAGAAGCACTCTCCGGCCAACATGCCCAACTGCAGCAACAGCTCCCAAACCGAAGGAGCCAGGACCCAAAGACCTAGCTGGCCTGAAGGGCCCCCAGGGGGCCCCCAAGCAGCCCCTCTCCATTTGGGTCTGGGGGCTTTCGTTGGGCCGGGAACCTGGGAGGTACCTGCAAGGTTGCCGTTCGCGGCCGGAGAGGCACTCTCCGGCCAACATGCCCAACTGCAGCAACAGCTCCCAAAGCGAAGGAGCCAGGACCCAAAGACCTAGCTGGCCTGAAGGGCCCACAGGGGGCCCCCAAGCAGCCCCTCTCCATTTGGGTCTGGGGGCTTTCGTTGGGCATGTATACCTGAGAGGTACCTGCAAGGTTGCAGTTCGCGGCCCGAGAAGCACTCTCCGGCCAACATGCCCAACTGCAGCAACAGCTCCCAAACCGAAGTAGCCAGGACAGAAAGACCTAGGTGGCCTGAAGGGCCCCCAGGGGGCCCCAAGCAGCCCCTCTCCATTTGGGTCTGGGGGCTTTCGTTGGGCCGGGAACCTGGGAGGTACCTGCAAGGTTGCAGTTCGCGGCCCGAGAAGCACTCTCCGGCCAACATGCCCAACGACCAGCTACAGCTCTGAAACCGAAGAAGCCAGGACCCAAAGACCTATCTGGCCTGGAGGGCCACCATGGGGCCCCCAAGCAGCCCCTCTCCATTTGGGTCTGGGGGCTTTCGTTGGGCATGGAACCTGAGAGGTACCTGCAAGTTTGCAGTTGGCGGCCCGAGAAGCACTCTCCGGACAACATGCCCAACGTACACCAACAGCTCCAAAATAGAAGGAACCAGGACCCAAAGAAATAGCTGGCCTGGAGGGTCCCCAGGTGGCCCGTAAGCAGCCCCTTTCAATTTGGGTCTGGGGGCTTTCGTTGGGCCGGGAACCTGGGAGGTACCTGCAAGGTTGCAGTTCGCGGCCCGAGAAGCACTCTCCGGCCAACATGCCCAACTGCAGCAACAGCTCCAAACTGAATGAGCCAGGACAGAAAGACATAGCTGGCCTGAAGGGCCCCCAGGGGGCCCCCAAGCAGCCCCTCTCCATTTGGGTCTGGGGGCTTTCGTTGGGCCAGGAACCTGGGAGATTCCTGCAAGGTTGCAGTTCGCGGCCCGAGAAGCACTCTCCGGCCAACATGCCCAACTGCAGCAACAGCTCCCAAAGCGAAGGAGCCAGGACCCAAAGACCTAGCTGGCCTGAAGGGCCCCCAGGGGGCCCCCAAGCAGCCTCTCTCCATTTGGGTCTGGGGGCTTTCGTTGGGCCGGGAACCTGGGAGATTCATGTAAGGTTGAAGTTCGCGGCCCGAGAAGCACTCTCCGGCCAACATGCCCAACTGCAGCAACAGCTCCCAAACTGAATGAGCCAGGACAGAAAGACCTAGCTGGCCTTAAGGACCCCAGGGGGCCCCCAAGCAGCCCCTCTCAATTTGGGTCTGGGGGCTTTCGTTGGGCCGGGAACCTGGGAGATACCTGCAAGGATGCAGTTCGCGGCCCGAGAAGCACTCTCCGGCCAACATGCCCAACTGCAGCAACAGCTCCCAAAGCGAAGGAGCCAGGACCCAAAGACCTAGCTGGCCTGAAGGGCCCACAGGGGGCCACCAAGCAGCCCCTCTCCATTTGGGTCTGGGGGCTTTCGTTGGGCATGTATACCTGAGAGGTACCTGCAAGGTTGCAGTTCGCGGCCCGAGAAGCACTCTCCGGCCAACATGCCCAACTGCAGCAACAGCTCCCAAACTGAAGTAGCCAGGACAGAAAGACCTAGCTGGCCTGAAGGGCCCCCAGGGGGCCCCCAAGCAGCCCCTCTCCATTTGGGTCTGGGGGTTTTACTTGGGCCGGGAACCTGGGAGGTACCTGCAAGGTTGCAGTTCGCGGCCGGAGAGGGACTCTCCGGCCAACATGCCCAACTGCAGCAACAGCTCCCAAAGCGAAGGAGCCAGGACCCAAAGACCTAGCTGGCCTGAAGGGCCCCCAGGGGGCCCCCAAGCAGCCCCTCTCCATTTGGGTCTGGGGGCTTTCGTTGGGCCGGGAACCTGGGAGATTCCTGCAAGGTTGCAGTTCGCGGCCCGAGAAGCACTCTCCGGCCAACATGCCCAATATCCAGCAACAGCTCCCAAAGCGAAGGAGCCAGGACCCAAAGACCTAGGTGGCCTGAAGGGCCCCCATGGGGCCCAAAGCAGCCCCTCTCCATTTGGGTCTGGGGGCTTTCGTTGGGCCGGGAACCTGGGAGGTACCTGCAAGGTTGCAGTTCGCGGCCCGAGAAGCACTCTCCGGCCAACATGCCCAACGACCAGCTACAGCTCTGAAACCGAAGAAGCCAGGACCCAAAGACCTAGCTGGCCTGAAGGGCCACCATGGAGCCCCCAAGCAGCCCCTCTCCATTTGGGTCTGGGGGCTTTCGTTGGGCATGTATACCTGAGAGGTACCTGCAAGGTTGCAGTTCGCGGTCCGAGAAGCACTCTCCGGCCAACATGCCCAACTGCAGCAACAGCTCCAAACTGAATGAGCCAGGACAGAAAGACCTAGCTGGCCTGAAGGGCCTCCAGGGGTCCCCAAGCAGCCCCTCTCCATTTGGGTCTGTGGGCTTTCGTTGGGCCAGGAACCTGGGAGATTCCTGCAAGGTTACAGTTCGCGGCCCGAGAAGCACTCTCCGGCCAACATGCCCAACTGCAGCAACAGCTCCCAAAGCGAAGGAGCCAGGACCCAAAGACCTAGCTGGCCTGAAGGGCCCCCAGGGGGCCCCCAAGCAGCCCCTCTCCATTTGGGTCTGGGGGCTTTCGTTGGGCCGGGAACCTGGGAGGTACCTGCAAGGTTGCAGTTCGCGGCCCGAGAAGCACTCTCCGGCCAACATGCCCAATATCCAGCAACAGCTCCCAAAGCGAAGGGGCCAGGACCCAAAGACCTAGGTGGCCTGAAGGGCCCCCATGGGGCCCCCAAGCAGCCCCTCTCCATTTGGGTCTGGGGGCTTTCGTTGGGCCGGGAACCTGGGAGATTCCTGCAAGGTTGCAGTTCGCGGCCCGAGAAGCACTCTCCGGCCAACATGCCCAACTGCAGCAACAGCTCCCAAACTGAATGAGCCAGGACAGAAAGACCTAGGTGGCCTGAAGGGCCCCCAGGGGGCCCCCAATCAGCCCCTCTCCATTTGGGTCTGGGGGCTTTCGTTGGGCCGGGAACCTGGGAGATACCTGCAAGGATGCAGTTCGCGGCCCGAGAAGCACTCTCCGGCCAACATGCCCAACTGCAGCAACAGCTCCCAAAGCGAAGGAGCCAGGACCCAAAGACCTAGCTGGCCTGAAGGGCCACCATGGGGCCCCCAAGCAGCCCCTCTCCATTTGGGTCTGGGGGCTTTCGTTGGGCATGGAACCTGAGAGGTACCTGCAAGTTAGAAGTTGGCGGCCCGAGAGGCTCTCTCCGGCCAACATGCCCAACGTCCACCAACAGCTCCAAAACAGAAGGAACCAGGACCCAAAGAAATAGCTGGCCTGGAGGGTCCCCAGGTGGCCCGCAAGCTGCCCCTTTCAATTTGGGTCTGGGGGCTTTCGTTGGGCCGGGAACCTGGGAGGTACCTGCAAGGTTGCAGTTCGCGGCCCGAGAAGCACTCTCCGGCCAACATGCCCAACTGCAGATACAGCTCCCAAACCGAAGTAGCCAGGACCCAAAGACGTAGTTGGCCTGAAGGGACCCCAGGGGGCCCCCAAACAGCCCCTCTCAATTTGGGTCTGGGGGCTTTCGTTGGGCCGGGAACCTGGGAGGTACCTGCAAGGTTGCAGTTCGCGGCCCGAGAAGCACTCTCCGGCCAACATGCCCAACTGCAGCAACAGCTCCCAAACCGAAGGAGCCAGGACCCAAAGACCTAGCTGGCCTGAAGGGCCCCCAGGGGGCCCCCAAGCAGCCCCTCTCCATTTGGGTCTGGGGGCTTTCGTTGGGCCGGGAACCTGGGAGATTCATGCAAGGTTGAAGTTCGCGGCCCGAGAAGCACTCTCCGGCCAACATGCCCAACTGCAGCAACAGCTCCCAAACTGAATGAGCCAGGACAGAAAGACATAGCTGGCCTGAAGGACCCCAGGGGGCCCCCAAGCAGCCCCTCTCCATTTGGGTCTGGGGGCTTTCGTTGGGCCGGGAACCTGGGAGATTCCTGCAAGGTTGCAGTTCGCGGCCCGAGAAGCACTCTCCGGCCAACATGCCCAACTGCAGCAACAGCTCCCAAAGCGAAGGAGCCAGGACAGAAAGACCTAGCTGGCCTGAAGGGCCCCCAGGGGGCCTACAAGCAGCCCCTCTCAATTTGGGTCTGGGGGCTTTCGTTGGGCCGGGAACCTGGGAGATTCCTGCAAGGTTGCAGTTCGCGGCCCGAGAAGCACTCTCCGGCCAACATGCCCAACTGCAGCAACAGCTCCCAAACCGAAGGAGCCAGGACCCAAAGACCTAGCTGGCCTGAAGGGCCCCCAGGGGGCCCCCAAGCAGCCCCTCTCAATTTGGGTCTGGGAGCTTTCGTTGGGCCGGGAACCTGGGAGATTCATGCAAGGTTGCAGTTCGCGGCCCGAGAAGCACTCTCCGGCCAACATGCCCAACTGCAGCAACAGCTCCCAAAGCGAAGGAGCCAGGACTCAAAGACCTAGGTGGCCTGAAGGGCCCCCAGGGGGCCCCCAAGCAGCCCCTCTCCATTTGGGTGTGGGGGCATTCGTTGGGCCGGGAACCTGGGAGATTCCTGCAAGGTTGCAGTTCGCGGCCCGAGAAGCACTCTCCGGCCAACATGCCCAACTGCAGCAACAGCTCCAAACTGAATGAGCCAGGACAGAAAGACCTAGCTGGCCTGAAGGGCCCCCAGGGGGCCCCCAAACCGCCCCTCTCAATTTGGGTCTGGGGGCTTTCGTTGGGCCGGGAACCTGGGAGATTCCTGCAAGGTTGCAATTCGCGGCCCGAGAAGCACTCTCCGGCCAACATGCCCAACTGCAGCAACAGCTCCAAACTGAATGAGCCAGGACAGAAAGACCTAGCTGGCCTGAAGGGCCCCCAGGGGGCCCCCAAGCAGCCTCTCTCAATTTGGGTCTGGGGGCTTTGGTTGGGCCGGGAACCTGGGAGATTCATGCAAGGTTGCAGTTCGCAGCCCGAGAAGCACTCTCCGGCCAACATGCCCAACTGCAGCAACAGCTCCCAAACCGAAGGAGCCAGGACCCAAAGACCTAGCTGGCCTGAAGGGCCCCCAGGGGGCCCCCAAGCAGCCCCTCTCCATTTGGGTCTGGGGGCTTTCGTTGGGCCGGGAACCTGGGAGGTACCTGCAAGGTTGCCGTTCGCGGCCGGAGAGGCACTCTCCGGCCAACATGCCCAACTGCAGCAACAGCTCCCAAAGCGAAGGAGCCAGGACCCAAAGACCTAGCTGGCCTGAAGGGCCCCCAGGGGGCCCCCAAGCAGCCCCTCTCCATTTGGGTCTGGGGGCTTTCGTTGGGCCGGGAACCTGGGAGGTACCTGCAAGGTTGCAGTTCGCGGCCCGAGAAGCACTCTCCGGCCAACATGCCCAACTGCAGCAACAGCTCCCAAAGCGAAGGAGCCAGGACCCAAAGACCTAGCTGGCCTGAAGGGCCCACAGGGGGCCCCCAAGCAGCCCCTCTCCATTTGGGTCTGGGGGCTTTCGTTGGGCATGTATACCTGAGAGGTACCTGCAAGGTTGCAGTTCGCGGCCCGAGAAGCACTCTCCGGCCAACATGCCCAACTGCAGCAACAGCTCCCAAACCGAAGTAGCCAGGACAGAAAGACCTAGGTGGCCTGAAGGGCCCCCAGGGGGCCCCAAGCAGCCCCTCTCCATTTGGGTCTGGGGGCTTTCGTTGGGCCGGGAACCTGGGAGGTACCTGCAAGGTTGCAGTTCGCGGCCCGAGAAGCACTCTCCGGCCAACATGCCCAACGACCAGCTACAGCTCTGAAACCGAAGAAGCCAGGACCCAAAGACCTATCTGGCCTGGAGGGCCACCATGGGGCCCCCAAGCAGCCCCTCTCCATTTGGGTCTGGGGGCTTTCGTTGGGCATGGAACCTGAGAGGTACCTGCAAGTTTGCAGTTGGCGGCCCGAGAAGCACTCTCCGGCCAACATGCCCAACGTCCACCAACAGCTCCAAAATAGAAGGAACCAGGACCCAAAGAAATAGCTGGCCTGGAGGGTCCCCAGGTGGCCCGTAAGCAGCCCCTTTCAATTTGGGTCTGGGGGCTTTCGTTGGGCCGGGAACCTGGGAGGTACCTGCAAGGTTGCAGTTCGCGGCCCGAGAAGCACTCTCCGGCCAACATGCCCAACTGCAGCAACAGCTCCAAACTGAATGAGCCAGGACAGAAAGACCTAGCTGGCCTGAAGGGCCCCCAGGGGGCCCCCAAGCAGCCCCTCTCCATTTGGGTCTGGGGGCTTTCGTTGGGCCAGGAACCTGGGAGATTCCTGCAAGGTTGCAGTTCGCGGCCCGAGAAGCACTCTCCGGCCAACATGCCCAACTGCAGCAACAGCTCCCAAAGCGAAGGAGCCAGGACCCAAAGACCTAGCTGGCCTGAAGGGCCCCCAGGGGGCCCCCAAGCAGCCTCTCTCCATTTGGGTCTGGGGGCTTTCGTTGGGCCGGGAACCTGGGAGATTCATGTAAGGTTGAAGTTCGCGGCCCGAGAAGCACTCTCCGGCCAACATGCCCAACTGCAGCAACAGCTCCCAAACTGAATGAGCCAGGACAGAAAGACCTAGCTGGCCTTAAGGACCCCAGGGGGCCCCCAAGCAGCCCCTCTCAATTTGGGTCTGGGGGCTTTCGTTGGGCCGGGAACCTGGGAGATACCTGCAAGGATGCAGTTCGCGGCCCGAGAAGCACTCTCCGGCCAACATGCCCAACTGCAGCAACAGCTCCCAAAGCGAAGGAGCCAGGACCCAAAGACCTAGCTGGCCTGAAGGGCCCACAGGGGGCCACCAAGCAGCCCCTCTCCATTTGGGTCTGGGGGCTTTCGTTGGGCATGTATACCTGAGAGGTACCTGCAAGGTTGCAGTTCGCGGCCCGAGAAGCACTCTCCGGCCAACATGCCCAACTGCAGCAACAGCTCCCAAACTGAAGTAGCCAGGACAGAAAGACCTAGCTGGCCTGAAGGGCCCCCAGGGGGCCCCCAAGCAGCCCCTCTCCATTTGGGTCTGGGGGTTTTACTTGGGCCGGGAACCTGGGAGGTACCTGCAAGGTTGCAGTTCGCGGCCAGAGAGGGACTCTCCGGCCAACATGCCCAACTGCAGCAACAGCTCCCAAAGCGAAGGAGCCAGGACCCAAAGACCTAGCTGGCCTGAAGGGCCCCCAGGGGGCCCCCAAGCAGCCCCTCTCCATTTGGGTCTGGGGGCTTTCGTTGGGCCGGGAACCTGGGAGATTCCTGCAAGGTTGCAGTTCGCGGCCCGAGAAGCACTCTCCGGCCAACATGCCCAATATCCAGCAACAGCTCCCAAAGCGAAGGAGCCAGGACCCAAAGACCTAGGTGGCCTGAAGGGCCCCCATGGGGCCCAAAGCAGCCCCTCTCCATTTGGGTCTGGGGGCTTTCGTTGGGCCGGGAACCTGGGAGGTACCTGCAAGGTTGCAGTTCGCGGCCCGAGAAGCACTCTCCGGCCAACATGCCCAACGACCAGCTACAGCTCTGAAACCGAAGAAGCCAGGACCCAAAGACCTAGCTGGCCTGAAGGGCCACCATGGAGCCCCCAAGCAGCCCCTCTCCATTTGGGTCTGGGGGCTTTCGTTGGGCATGTATACCTGAGAGGTACCTGCAAGTTTGCAGTTGGCGGCCCGAGAAGCACTCTCCGGCCAACATGCCCAACGTCCACCAACAGCTCCAAAATAGAAGGAACCAGGACCCAAAGAAATAGCTGGCCTGGAGGGTCCCCAGGTGGCCCGTAAGCAGCCCCTTTCAATTTGGGTCTGGGGGCTTTTATTGGGCCGGGAACCTGGGAGGTACCTGCAAGGTTGCAGTTCGCGGCCCGAGAAGCACTCTCCGGCCAACATGCACAACTGCAGCAACAGCTCCAAACTGAATGAGCCAGGACAGAAAGACCTAGCTGGCCTGAAGGGCCTCCAGGGGGCCCCCAAGCAGCCCCTCTCCATTTGGGTCTGTGGGCTTTCGTTGGGCCAGGAACCTGGGAGATTCCTGCAAGGTTACAGTTCGCGGCCCGAGAAGCACTCTCCGGCCAACATGCCCAACTGCAGCAACAGCTCCCAAAGCGAAGGAGCCAGGACCCAAAGACCTAGCTGGCCTGAAGGGCCCCCAGGGGGCCCCCAAGCAGCCCCTCTCCATTTGGGTGTGGGGGCATTCGTTGGGCCGGGAACCTGGGAGGTACCTGCAAGGTTGCAGTTCGCGGCCCGAGAAGCACTCTCCGGCCAACATGCCCAATATCCAGCAACAGCTCCCAAAGCGAAGGGGCCAGGACCCAAAGACCTAGGTGGCCTGAAGGGCCCCCATGGGGCCCCCAAGCAGCCCCTCTCCATTTGGGTCTGGGGGCTTTCGTTGGGCCGGGAACCTGGGAGATTCCTGCAAGGTTGAAGTTCGCGGCCCGAGAAGCACTCTCCGGCCAACATGCCCAACTGCAGCAACAGCTCCCAAACTGAATGAGCCAGGACAGAAAGACCTAGCTGGCCTGAAGGGCCCCCAGGGGGCCCCCAATCAGCCCCTCTCCATTTGGGTCTGTGGGCTTTCGTTGGGCCGGGAACCTGGGAGATACCTGCAAGGATGCAGTTCGCGGCCCGAGAAGCACTCTCCGGCCAACATGCCCAACTGCAGCAACAGCTCCCAAAGCGAAGGAGCCAGGACCCAAAGACCTAGCTGGCCTGAAGGGCCACCATGGGGCCCCCAAGCAGCCCCTCTCCATTTGGGTCTGGGGGCTTTCGTTGGGCATGGAACCTGAGAGGTACCTGCAAGTTAGAAGTTGGCGGCCCGAGAGGCTCTCTCCGGCCAACATGCCCAACGTCCACCAACAGCTCCAAAACAGAAGGAACCAGGACCCAAAGAAATAGCTGGCCTGGAGGGTCCCCAGGTGGCCCGCAAGCTGCCCCTTTCAATTTGGGTCTGGGGGCTTTCGTTGGGCCGGGAACCTGGGAGGTACCTGCAAGGTTGCAGTTCGCGGCCCGAGAAGCACTCTCCGGCCAACATGCCCAACTGCAGCAACAGCTCCCAAACCGAAGTAGCCAGGACCCAAAGACGTAGTTGGCCTGAAGGGACCCCAGGGGGCCCCCAAGCAGCCCCTCTCCATTTGGGTCTGTGGGCTTTCGTTGGGCCAGGAACCTGGGAGATTCCTGCAAGGTTACAGTTCGCGGCCCGAGAAGCACTCTCCGGCCAACATGCCCAACTGCAGCAACAGCTCCCAAAGCGAAGGAGCCAGGACCCAAAGACCTAGCTGGCCTGAAGGGCCCCCAGGGGGCCCCCAAGCAGCCCCTCTCCATTTGGGTCTGGGGGCTTTCGTTGGGCCGGGAACCTGGGAGGTACCTGCAAGGTTGCAGTTCGCGGCCCGAGAATCACTCTCCGGCCAACATGCCCAATATCCAGCAACAGCTCCCAAAGCGAAGGGGCCAGGACCCAAAGACCTAGGTGGCCTGAAGGGCCCCCATGGGGCCCCCAAGCAGCCCCTCTCCATTTGGGTCTGGGGGCTTTCGTTGGGCCGGGAACCTGGGAGATTCCTGCAAGGTTGCAGTTCGCGGCCCAAGAAGCACTCTCCGGCCAACATGCCCAACTGCAGCAACAGCTCCCAAACTGAATGAGCCAGGACAGAAAGACCTAGGTGGCCTGAAGGGCCCCCAGGGGGCCCCCAATCAGCCCCTCTCCATTTGGGTCTGTGGGCTTTCGTTGGGCCGGGAACCTGGGAGATACCTGCAAGGATGCAGTTCGCGGCCCGAGAAGCACTCTCCGGCCAACATGCCCAACTGCAGCAACAGCTCCCAAAGCGAAGGAGCCAGGACCCAAAGACCTAGCTGGCCTGAAGGGCCACCATGGGGCCCCCAAGCAGCCCCTCTCCATTTGGGTCTGGGGGCTTTCGTTGGGCATGGAACCTGAGAGGTACCTGCAAGTTAGAAGTTGGCGGCCCGAGAGGCTCTCTCCGGCCAACATGCCCAACGTCCACCAACAGCTCCAAAACAGAAGGAACCAGGACCCAAAGAAATAGCTGGCCTGGAGGGTCCCCAGGTGGCCCGCAAGCTGCCCCTTTCAATTTGGGTCTGGGGGCTTTCGTTGGGCCGGGAACCTGGGAGGTACCTGCAAGGTTGCAGTTCGCGGCCCGAGAAGCACTCTCCGGCCAACATGCCCAACTGCAGCAACAGCTCCCAAACCGAAGTAGCCAGGACCCAAAGACGTAGTTGGCCTGAAGGGACCCCAGGGGGCCCCCAAACAGCCCCTCTCAATTTGGGTCTGGGGGCTTTCGTTGGGCCGGGAACCTGGGAGGTACCTGCAAGGTTGCAGTTCGCGGCCCGAGAAGCACTCTCCGGCCAACATGCCCAACTGCAGCAACAGCTCCCAAAGCGAAGGAGCCAGGACCCAAAGACCTAGCTGGCCTGAAGGGCCCACAGGGGGCCCCCAAGCAGCCCCTCTCCATTTGGGTCTGGGGGTTTTAATTGGGCCGGGAACCTGGGAGGTACCTGCAAGGTTGCAGTTCGCGGCCCGAGAAGCACTCTCCGGCCAACATGCCCAACTGCAGCAACAGCTCCCAAAGCGAAGGAGCCAGGACCCAAAGACCTAGCTGGCCTGAAGGGCCCCCAGGGGGCCCCCAAGCAGCCCCTCTCCATTTGGGTCTGGGGGCTTTCGTTGGGCCGGGAACCTGGGAGATTCCTGCAAGGTTGCAGTTCGCGGCCCGAGAAGCACTCTCCGGACAACATGCCCAATATCCAGCAACAGCTCCCAAAGCGAAGGAGCCAGGACCCAAAGACCTAGCTGGCCTGAAGGGCCCCCATGGGGCCCCCAAGCAGCCCCTCTCCATTTGGGTCTGGGGGCTTTCGTTGTGCCGGGAACCTGGGAGGTACCTGCAAGGTTGCAGGTCGCGGCCCGAGAAGCACTCTCCGGCCAACATGCCCAACTGCAGCAACAGCTCACAAACCGAAGGGGCCAGGACCCAAAGACCTAGGTGGCCTGAAGGGCCCCCATGGGGCCCCAAGCAGCCCCTCTCCATTTGGGTCTGGGGGCTTTCGTTGGGCCGGGAACCTGGGAGGTACCTGCAAGGTTGCAGTTCGCGGCCCGAGAAGCACTCTCCGGCCAACATGCCCAACTGCAGCAACAGCTCACAAACCGAAGGGGCCAGGACCCAAAGACCTAGGTGGCCTGAAGGGCCCCCATGGGGCCCCAAGCAGCCCCTCTCCATTTGGGTCTGGGGGCTTTCGTTGTGCCGGGAACCTGGGAGGTACCTGCAAGGTTGCAGGTCGCGGCCCGAGAAGCACTCTCCGGCCAACATGCCCAACTGCAGCAACAGCTCACAAACCGAAGGGGCCAGGACCCAAAGACCTAGGTGGCCTGAAGGGCCCCCATGGGGCCCCAAGCAGCCCCTCTCCATTTGGGTCTGGGGGCTTTCGTTGGGCCGGGAACCTGGGAGATACCTGCAAGGATGCAGTTTGCGGCCCGAGAAGCACTCTCCGGCCAACATGCCCAACTGCAGCAACAGCTCCCAAAGCGAAGGAGCCAGGACAGAAAGACCTAGCTGGCCTGAAGGGCCCCCATGGGGCCCCCAAGCAGCCCCTCTCCATTTGGGTCTGGGGGCTTTCGTTGGGCATGGAACCTGAGAGGTACCTGCAAGGTTGCAGTTCGCGGCCCGAGAGGCACTCTCCGGCCAACATGCCCAACGTCCACCAACAGCTCCAAAACAGAAGGAACCAGGACCCAAAGAAATAGCTGGCCTGGAGGGTCCCCAGGTGGTCCGCAAGCTGCCCCTTTAAATTTGGGTCGGGGGGCTTTCGTTGGGCCGGGAACCTGGGAGGTACCTGCAAGGTTGCAGTTCGCGGCCCGAGAAGCACTCTCCGGCCAACATGCCCAACTGCAGCAACAGCTCCCAAACTGAATGAGCCAGGACAGAAAGACCTAGCTGGCCTGAAGGGCCCCCAGGGGGCCCCCAAGCAGCCCCTCTCTATTTGGGTCTGGGGGCTTTCGTTGGGCATGTATACCTGAGAGGTACCTACAAGGTTGCAGTTCGCGGCCCGAGAAGCACTCTCCGGACAACATGCCCAACTGCAGCAACAGCTCCCAAAGCGAAGGAGCCAGGACCCAAAGACCTAGCTGGCCTGAAGGGCCCCCAGGGGGCCCCCAAGCAGCCTCTCTCCATTTGGGTCTGGGGGCTTTCGTTGGGCCGGGAACCTGGGAGATTCATGCAAGGTTGCAGTTCGCGGCCCGAGAAGCACTCTCCGGCCAACATGCCCAACTGCAGCAACAGCTCCCAAACTGAATGAGCCAGGACAGAAAGACCTAGCTGGCCTGAAGGACCCCAGGGGGCCCCCAAGCAGCCCCTCTCAATTTGGGTCTGGGGGCTTTCGTTGGGCCGGGAACCTGGGAGATACCTGCAAGGTTGCAGTTCGCGGCCCGAGAAGCACTCTCCGGCCAACATGCCCAACTGCAGCAACAGCTCCCAAAGCGAAGGAGCCAGGACCCAAAGACCTAGCTGGCCTGAAGGGCCCACAGGGGGCCACCAAGCAGCCCCTCTCCATTTGGGTCTGGGGGCTTTCGTTGTGCATTTATACCTGAGAGGTACCTGCAAGGTTGCAGTTCGCGGCCCGAGAAGCACTCTCCGGCCAACATGCCCAACTGCAGCAACAGCTCCCAAACCGAAGTAGCCAGGACAGAAAGATCTAGCTGGCCTGAAGGGCCCCCAGGGGGCCACCAAACAGCCCCTCTCAATTTGGGTCTGGGGGCTTTCGTTGGGCCGGGAACCTGGGACATACCTGCAAGGATGCAGTTCGCGGCCCGAGAAGCACTCTCCGGCCAACATGCCCAACTGCAGCAACAGCTCCCAAAGCGAAGGAGCCAGGACCCAAAGACCTAGCTGGCCTGAAGGGCCCCCATGGGGCCCCCAAGCAGCCCCTCTCCATTTGGGTCTGGGGGCTTTCGTTGGGCATGGAACCTGAGAGGTACCTGCAAGTTTGCAGTTGGCGGCCCGAGAGGCACTCTCCGGCCAACATGCCCAACGACCAGCTACAGCTCTGAAACCGAAGAAGCCAAGACCCAAAGACCTATCTGGCCTGGAGGGCCACCATGGGGCCCCCAAGCAGCCCCTCTCCATTTGTGTCTGGGGGCTTTCGTTGGGCATGTATACCTGAGAAGTACCTGCAAGTTTGCAGTTGGCGGCCCGAGAAGCACTCTCCGGCCAACATGCCCAACGTCCACCAACAGCTCCAAAATAGAAGGAACCAGGACCCAAAGAAATAGCTGGCCTGGAGGGTCCCCAGGTGGCCCGTAAGCAGCCCCTTTCAATTTGGGTCTGGGGGCTTTCGTTGGGCCGGGAACCTGGGAGGTACCTGCAAGGTTGCAGTTCGCGGCCCGAGAAGCACTCTCCGGCCAACATGCCCAACTGTAGCAACAGCTCCAAACTGAATGAGCCAGGACAGAAAGACCTAGCTGGCCTGAAGGGCCCCCAGGGCGCCCCCAAGCAGCCCCTCTCCATTTGAGTCTGGGGGCTTTCGTTGGGCCAGGAACCTGGGAGATTCCTGCAAGGTTGCAGTTCGCGGCCCGAGAAGCACTCTCCGGCCAACATGCCCAACTGCAGCAACAGCTCCCAAAGCGAAGGAGCCAGGACCCAAAGACCTAGCTGGCCTGAAGGGCCCCCAGGGGGCCCCCAAGCAGCCCCTCTACATTTGGGTCTGGGGGCTTTCGTTGTGCCGGGAACCTGGGAGGTACCTGCAAGGTTGCAGTTCGCGGCTGGAGAAGCACTCTCCGGCCAACATGCCCAATATCCAGCAACAGCTCCCAAAGCGAAGGGGCCAGGACCCAAAGACCTAGGTGGCCTGAAGGGCCCCCAGGGGGCCCCCAAGCAGCCCCTCTCAATTTGGGTCTGGGGGCTTTCGTTGGGCCGGGAACCTGGGAGATATCTGCAAGGTTGCAGTTCGCGGCCCGAGAAGCACTCTCCGGCCAACATGCCCAATATCCAGCAACAGCTCCCAAACCGAAGGGGCCAGGACCCAAAGACCTAGGTGGCCTGAAGGGCCCCCATGGGGCCCCAAGCAGCCCCTCTCCATTTGGGTCTGGGGGCTTTCGTTGGGCCGGGAACCTGGGAGGTACCTGCAAGGTTGCAGTTCGCGGCCCGAGAAGCACTCTCCGGCCAACATGCCCAACTGCAGCAACAGCTCCCAAACTGAATGAGCCAGGACAGAAAGACCTAGCTGGCCTGAAGGGCCCCCAGGGGGCCCCCAAGCAGCCCCTCTCCATTTGGGTCTGTGGGCTTTCGTTGGGCCGGGAACCTGGGAGATACCTGCAAGGTTGCAGTTCGCGGCCCGAGAAGCACTCTCTGCCCAACATGCCCAACTGCAGCAACAGCTCCCAAAGCGAATGAGCCAGGACAGAAAGACCTAGCTGGCCTGAAGGGCCCCCATGGGACCACCAAGCAGCCCCTCTCCATTTGGGTCTGGGGGCTTTCGTTGGGCATGGAACCTTAGAGGTACCTGCAAGTTTGCAGTTGGCGGCCCGAGAGGCACTCTCCGGCCAACATGCCCAACGTCCACCAACAGCTCCAAAACAGAAGGAACCAGGACCCAAAGAAATAGCTGGCCTGGAGGGTCCCCAGGTGGCCCGCAAGCTGCCCCTTTAAATTTGGGTCTGGGGGCTTTCGTTGGGCCGGGAACCTGGGAGGTACCTGCAAGGTTGCAGTTCGCGGCCCGAGAAGCACTCTCCGGCCAACATGCCCAACTGCAGCAACAGCTCCCAAACCGAAGTAGCCAGGACCCAAAGACATAGTTGGCCTGAAGGGACCCCAGGGGGCCCCCAAACAGCCCCTCTCAATTTGGGTCTGGGGGCTTTCGTTGGGCCGGGAACCTGGGAGATACCTGCAATGGTGCAGTTCGCGGCCCGAGAAGCACTCTCCGGACAACATGCCCAACTGCAGCAACAGCTCCCAAACTGAATGAGCCAGGACAGAAAGACCTAGCTGGCCTGAAGGGCCCCCAGGGGGCCCCCAAGCAGCCCCTCTCCATTTGGGTCTGGGGGCTTTCGTTGGGCCGGGAACCTGGGAGATTCCTGCAAGGTTGCAGTTCGCGGCCCGAGAAGCACTCTCCGGCCAACATGCCCAACTGCAGCAACAGCTCCCAAAGCGAAGGAGCCAGGACCCAAAGACCTAGCTGGCCTGAAGGGCCCCCAGGGGGCCCCCAAGCAGCCCCTCTCTATTTGGGTCTGGGGGCTTTCGTTGGGCATGTATACCTGAGAGGTACCTACAAGGTTGCAGTTCGCGGCCCGAGAAGCACTCTCCGGCCAACATGCCCAACTGCAGCAACAGCTCCCAAAGCGAAGGAGCCAGGACCCAAAGACCTAGCTGGCCTGAAGTGCCCCCAGGGGGCCTACAAGCAGCCACTCTCCATTTGGGTCTGGGGGCTTTCGTTGGGTCGGGAACCCGGGAGATTCCTGCAAGGTTGCAGTTCGCGGCCCGAGAAGCACTCTCCGGCCAACATGCCCAACTGCAGCAACAGCTCCCAAAGCGAAGGAGCCAGGACCCAAAGACCTAGCTGGCCTGAAGGGCCCCCAGGGGGCCCCCAAGCAGCCCCTCTCCATTTGGGTGTGGGGGCTTTCGTTGGGCCGGGAACCTGGGAGATTCCTGCAAGGTTGCAATTCGCGGCCCGAGAAGCACTCTCCGGCCAACATGCCCAACTGTAGCAACAGCTCCCAAACTGAATGAGCCAGGACAGAAAGACCTAGCTGGCCTGAAGGGCCCCCATGGGGCCCCCAAGCAGCCCCTCTCCATTTGGGTCTGGGGGCTTTCGTTGGGCCGGGAACCTGGGAGGTACCTGCAAGGTTGCAGTTCGCGGCCCGAGAAGCACTCTCCGGCCAACATGCCCAACTGCAGCAACAGCTCCCAAACCGAAGGAGCCAGGACCCAAAGACCTAGCTGGCCTGAAGGGCCCCCAGGGGGCCCCCAAGCAGCCCCTCTCCATTTGGGTCTGGGGGCTTTCGTTGTGCCGGGAACCTGGGAGGTACCTGCAAGGTTGCAGGTCGCGGCCCGAGAAGCACTCTCCGGCCAACATGCCCAACTGCAGCAACAGCTCCCAAACTGAATGAGCCAGGACAGAAAGACCTAGCTGGCCTGAAGGACCCCAGGGGGCCCCCAAGCAGCCCCTCTCAATTTGGGTCTGGGGGCTTTCGTTGGGCCGGGAACCTGGGACATACCTGCAAGGATGCAGTTCGCGGCCCGAGAAGCACTCTCCGGCCAACATGCCCAACTGCAGCAACAGCTCCCAAAGCGAAGGAGCCAGGACCCAAAGACCTAGCTGGCCTGAAGGGCCCACAGGGGGCCACCAAGCAGCCCCTCTCCATTTGGGTCTGGGGGCTTTCGTTGGGCATGTATACCTGAGAGGTACCTGCAAGGTTAAAGTTCGTGGCCCGAGAAGCACTCTCTGGCCAACATGCCCAATATCCAGCAACAGCTCCCAAAGCGAAGGAGCCAGGACCCAAAGACCTAGCTGGCCTGAAGGGCCCCCATGGGGCCCCCAAGCAGCCCCTCTCCATTTGGGTCTGGGGGCTTTCGTTGGGCCGGGAACCTGGGAGATTCCTGCAAGGTTGCAATTCGCGGCCCGAGAAGCACTCTCCGGCCAACATGCCCAACTGCAGCAACAGCTCCCAAACTGAATGAGCCAGGACAGAAAGACCTAGCTGGCCTGAATGGCCCCCAGGGGGCCCCCAAACAGCCTCTCTCAATTTGGGTCTGGGGGCTTTCGTTGGGCCGGAAACCTGGGAGATTCATGCAAGGTTGCAGTTCGCAGCCCGAGAAGCACTCTCCGGCCAACATGCCCAACTGCAGCAACAGCTCCCAAAGCGAAGGAGCCAGAACCCAAAGACCTAGCTGGCCTGAAGGGCCCCCAGGGGGCCCCCAAGCAGCCCCTCTCCATTTGGGTCTGGGGGCTTTCGTTGGGCCGGGAACCTGGGAGATTCATGCAAGGTTGCAGTTCGCGGCCCGAGAAGCACTCTCCGGCCAACATGCCCAACTGCAGCAACAGCTCCCAAAGCGAAGGAGCCAGGACCCAAAGACCTAGCTGGCCTGAAGGGCCCCCAGGGGGCCCCCAAGCAGCCCCTCTCCATTTGGGTCTGGGGTCTTTAGTTGGGCCGGGAACCTGGGAGGTACCTGCAAGGTTGCAGGTCGCGGCCGGAGAGGCACTCTCCGGCCAACATGCCCAACTGCAGCAACAGCTCCCAAAGCGAAGGAGCCAGGACCCAAAGACCTAGCTGGCCTGAAGGGCCCCCAGGGGGCCCCCAAGCAGCCCCTCTCTATTTGGGTCTGGGGGCTTTCGTTGGGCCGGGAACCTGGGAGATTCCTGCAAGGTTGCAGTTCGCGGCCCGAGAAGCACTCTCCGGCCAACATGCCCAACTGCAGCAACAGCTCCCAAACTGAATGAGCCAGGACCCAAAGACCTAGCTGGCCTGAAGGGCCCCCATGGGGCCTACAAGCAGCCCCTCTCAATTTGGGTCTGGGGGCTTTCGTTGGGTCGGGAACCCGGGAGATTCATGCAAGGTTGCAGTTCGCGGCCCGAGAAGCACTCTCCGGCCAACATGCCCAACTGCAGCAACAGCTCCCAAAGCGAAGGAGCCAGGACCCAAAGACCTAGCTGGCCTGAAGGGCCCCCAGGGGGCCCCCAAGCAGCCTCTCTCCATTTGGGTGTGGGGGCATTCGTTGGGCCGGGAACCTGGGAGATTCATGCAAGGTTGCAGTTCGCGGCCCGAGAAGCACTCTCCGGCCAACATGCCCAACTGCAGCAACAGCTCCCAAACTGAATGAGCCAGGACAGAAAGACCTAGCTGGCCTGAAGGGCCCCCAGGGGGCCCCCAAGCAGCCCCTCTCAATTTGGGTCTGGGGGCTTTCGTTGGGCCGGGAACCTGGGAGGTACCTGCAAGGTTGCAGTTCGCGGCCCGAGAAGCACTCTCCGGCCAACATGCCCAACTGCAGCAACAGCTCCCAAAGCGAAGGAGCCAGGACCCAAAGACCTAGCTGGCCTGAAGGGCCCCCATGGGGCCCCCAAGCAGCCCCTCTCCATTTGGGTCTGGGGGCTTTCGTTGGGCCGGGAACCTGGGAGATTCCTGCAAGGTTGCAATTCGCGGCCCGAGAAGCACTCTCCGGCCAACCTGCCCAACTGCAGCAACAGCTCCCAAACTGAATGAGCCAGGACCCAAAGACCTAGCTGGCCTGAAGGGCCCCCAGGGGGCCCCCAAGCAGCCTCTCTCAATTTGGGTCTGGGGGCTTTCGTTGGGCCGGGAACCTGGGAGATTCATGCAAGGTTGCAGTTCGCAGCCCGAGAAGCACTCTCCGGCCAACATGCCCAACTGCAGCAACAGCTCCCAAAGCGAAGGAGCCAGGACCCAAAGACCTAGCTGGCCTGAAGGGCCCCCAGGGGGCCCCCAAGCAGCCCCTCTCCATTTGGGTCTGGGGGCTTTCGTTGTGCCGGGAACCTGGGAGGTACATGCAAGGTTGCAGGTCGCGGCCCGAGAAGCACTCTCCGGCCAACATGCCCAATATCCAGCAACAGCTCCCAAACTGAATGAGCCAGGACCCAAAGACCTAGCTGGCCTGAAGGGCCCCCATGGGGCCCCCAAGCAGCCTCTCTCAATTTGGGTCTGGGGGCTTTCGTTGGGCCGGGAACCTGGGAGATTCATGCAAGGTTGCAGTTCGCAGCCCGAGAAGCACTCTCCGGCCAACATGCCCAACTGCAGCAACAGCTCCCAAAGCGAAGGAGCCAGGACCCAAAGACCTAGCTGGCCTGAAGGGCCCCCAGGGGGCCCCCAAGCAGCCCCTCTCCATTTGGGTCTGGGGGCTTTCGTTGTGCCGGGAACCTGGGAGGTACCTGCAAGGTTGCAGGTCGCGGCCCGAGAAGCACTCTCCGGCCAACATGCCCAACTGCAGCAACAGCTCCCAAAGTGAATGAGCCAGGACAGAAAGACCTAGCTGGCCTGAAGGACCCCAGGGGGCCCCCAAGCAGCCCCTCTCAATTTGGGTCTGGGGGCTTTCGTTGGGCCGGGAACCTGGGACATACCTGCAAGGATGCAGTTCGCGGCCCGAGAAGCACTCTCCGGCCAACATGCCCAACTGCAGCAACAGCTCCCAAAGCGAAGGAGCCAGGACCCAAAGACCTAGCTGGCCTGAAGGGCCCACAGGGGGCCACCAAGCAGCCCCTCTCCATTTGGGTCTGGGGGCTTTCGTTGGGCATGTATACCTGAGAGGTACCTGCAAGGTTAAATTTCGCGGCCCGAGAAGCACTCTCTGGCCAACATGCCCAATATCCAGCAACAGCTCCCAAAGCGAAGGAGCCAGGACCCAAAGACCTAGCTGGCCTGAAGGGCCCCCATGGGGCCCCCAAGCAGCCCCTCTCCATTTGGGTCTGGGTGCTTTCGTTGGGCCGGGAACCTGGGAGATTCCTGCAAGGTTGCAATTCGCGGCCCGAGAAGCACTCTCCGGCCAACATGCCCAACTGCAGCAACAGCTCCCAAACTGAATGAGCCAGGACAGAAAGACCTAGCTGGCCTGAATGGCCCCCAGGGGGCCCCCAAGCAGCCTCTCTCAATTTGGGTCTGGGGGCTTTCGTTGGGCCGGAAACCTGGGAGATTCATGCAAGGTTGCAGTTCGCAGCCCGAGAAGCACTCTCCGGCCAACATGCCCAACTGCAGCAACAGCTCCCAAAGCGAAGGAGCCAGGACCCAAAGACCTAGCTGGCCTGAAGGGCCCCCAGGGGGCCCCCAAGCAGCCCCTCTCCATTTGGGTCTGGGGGCTTTCGTTGGGCCGGGAACCTGGGAGATTCATGCAAGGTTGCAGTTCGCGGCCCGAGAAGCACTCTCCGGCCAACATGCCCAACTGCAGCAACAGCTCCCAAAGCGAAGGAGCCAGGACCCAAAGACCTAGCTGGACTGAAGGGCCCCCAGGGGGCCCCCAAGCAGCCCCTCTCCATTTGGGTCTGGGGTCTTTAGTTTGGCCGGGAACCTGGGAGGTACCTGCAAGGCTGCAGGTCGCGGCCGGAGAGGCACTCTCCGGCCAACATGCCCAACTGCAGCAACAGCTCCCAAAGCGAAGGAGCCAGGACCCAAAGACCTAGCTGGCCTGAAGGGCCCCCAGGGGGCCCCCAAGCAGCCCCTCTTAATTTGGGTCTGGGGGCTTTCGTTGGGCCGGGAACCTGGGAGATTCCTGCAAGGTTGCAGTTCGCGGCCCGAGAAGCACTCTCCGGCCAACATGCCCAACTGCAGCAACAGCTCCCAAACTGAATGAGCCAGGACCCAAAGACCTAGCTGGCCTGAAGGGCCCCCAGGGGGCCTACAAGCAGCCCCTCTCAATTTGGGTCTGGGGGCTTTCGTTGGGTCGGGAACCCGGGAGATTCCTGCAAGGTTGCAGTTCGCGGCCCGAGAAGCACTCTCCGGCCAACATGCCCAACTGCAGCAACAGCTCCCAAAGCGAAGGAGCCAGGACCCAAAGACCTAGCTGGCCTGAAGGGCCCCCAGGGGGCCCCCAAGCAGCCCCTCTCAATTTGGGTCTGGGGGCTTTCGTTGGGCCGGGAACCTGGGAGGTACCTGCAAGGTTGCAGTTCGCGGCCCGAGAAGCACTCTCCGGCCAACATGCCCAACTGCAGCAACAGCTCCCAAAGCGAAGGAGCCAGGACCCAAAGACCTAGCTGGCCTGAAGGGCCCCCATGGGGCCCCCAAGCAGCCCCTCTCCATTTGGGTCTGGGGGCTTTCGTTGGGCCGGGAACCTGGGAGATTCCTGCAAGGTTGCAATTCGCGGCCCGAGAAGCACTCTCCGGCCAACATGCCCAACTGCAGCAACAGCTCCCAAAGCGAAGGAGCCAGGACCCAAAGACCTAGCTGGCCTGAAGGGCCCCCAGGGGGCCTACAAGCAGCCACTCTCCATTTGGGTCTGGGGGCTTTCGTTGGGTCGGGAACCCGGGAGATTCCTGCAAGGTTGCAGTTCGCGGCCCGAGAACCACTCTCCGGCCAACATGCCCAACTGCAGCAACAGCTCCCAAAGCGAAGGAGCCAGGACCCAAAGACCTAGCTGGCCTGAAGGGCCCCCAGGGGGCCCCCAAGCAGCCCCTCTCCATTTGGGTCTGGGGGCTTTCGTTGGGCCGGGAACCTGGGAGATTCCTGCAAGGTTGCAATTCGCGGCCCGAGAAGCACTCTCCGGCCAACATGCCCAACTGCAGCAACAGCTCCCAAACTGAATGAGCCAGGACAGAAAGACCTAGCTGGCCTGAAGGGCCCCCATGGGGCCCCCAAGCAGCCCCTCTCCATTTGGGTCTGGGGGCTTTCGTTGGGCCGGGAACCTGGGAGGTACCTGCAAGGTTGCAGTTCGCGGCCCGAGAAGCACTCTCCGGCCAACATGCCCAACTGCAGCAACAGCTCCCAAAGCGAAGGAGCCAGGACCCAAAGACCTATCTGGCCTGAAGGGCCCCCAGGGGGCCCCCAAGCAGCCCCTCTCCATTTGGGTCTGGGGGCTTTCGTTGTGCCGGGAACCTGGGAGATTCATGTAAGGTTGAAGTTCGCGGCCCGAGAAGCACTCTCCGGCCAACATGCCCAACTGCAGCAACAGCTCCCAAACTGAATGAGCCAGGACAGAAAGACCTAGCTGGCCTGAAGGACCCCAGGGGGCCCCCAAGCAGCCCCTCTCAATTTGGGTCTGGGGGCTTTCGTTGGGCCGGGAACCTGGGACATACCTGCAAGGATGCAGTTCGCGGCCCGAGAAGCACTCTCCGGCCAACATGCCCAACTGCAGCAACAGCTCCCAAAGCGAAGGAGCCAGGACCCAAAGACCTAGCTGGCCTGAAGGGCCCACAGGGGGCCACCAAGCAGCCCCTCTCCATTTGGGTCTGGGGGCTTTCGTTGGGCATGTATACCTGAGAGGTACCTGCAAGGTTAAAGTTCGCGGCCCGAGAAGCACTCTCTGGCCAACATGCCCAATATCCAGCAACAGCTCCCAAAGCGAAGGAGCCAGGACCCAAAGACCTATCTGGCCTGAAGGGCCCCCATGGGGCCCCCAAGCAGCCCCTCTCCATTTGGGTCTGGGGGCTTTCGTTGGGCCGGGAACCTGGGAGATTCCTGCAAGGTTGCAATTCGCGGCCCGAGAAGCACTCTCCGGCCAACATGCCCAACTGCAGCAACAGCTCCCAAACTGAATGAGCCAGGACAGAAAGACGTAGCTGGCCTGAATGGCCCCCAGGGGGCCCCCAAACAGCCTCTCTCAATTTGGGTCTGGGGGCTTTCGTTGGGCCGGAAACCTGGGAGATTCATGCAAGGTTGCAGTTCGCAGCCCGAGAAGCACTCTCCGGCCAACATGCCCAACTGCAGCAACAGCTCCCAAAGCGAAGGAGCCAGAACCCAAAGACCTAGCTGGCCTGAAGGGCCCCCAGGGGGCCCCCAAGCAGCCCCTCTCAATTTGGGTCTGGGGGCTTTCGTTGGGCCGGGAACCTGGGAGATTCATGCAAGGTTGCAGTTCGCGGCCCGAGAAGCACTCTCCGGCCAACATGCCCAACTGCAGCAACAGCTCCCAAAGCGAAGGAGCCAGGACCCAAAGACCTAGCTGGCCTGAAGGGCCCCCAGGGGGCCCCCAAGCAGCCCCTCTCCATTTGGGTCTGGGGTCTTTAGTTGGGCCGGGAACCTGGGAGGTACCTGCAAGGTTGCAGGTCGCGGCCGGAGAGGCACTCTCCGGCCAACATGCCCAACTGCAGCAACAGCTCCCAAAGCGAAGGAGCCAGGACCCAAAGACCTAGCTGGCCTGAAGGGCCCCCAGGGGGCCCCCAAGCAGCCCCTCTCTATTTGGGTCTGGGGGCTTTCGTTGGGCCGGGAACCTGGGAGATTCCTGCAAGGTTGCAGTTCGCGGCCCGAGAAGCACTCTCCGGCCAACATGCCCAACTGCAGCAACAGCTCCCAAACTGAATGAGCCAGGACCCAAAGACCTAGCTGGCCTGAAGGGCCCCCATGGGGCCTACAAGCAGCCCCTCTCAATTTGGGTCTGGGGGCTTTCGTTGGGTCGGGAACCCGGGAGATTCCTGCAAGGTTGCAGTTCGCGGCCCGAGAAGCACTCTCCGGCCAACATGCCCAACTGCAGCAACAGCTCCCAAAGCGAAGGAGCCAGGACCCAAAGACCTAGCTGGCCTGAAGGGCCCCCAGGGGGCCCCCAAGCAGCCTCTCTCCATTTGGGTGTGGGGGCATTCGTTGGGCCGGGAACCTGGGAGATTCATGCAAGGTTGCAGTTCGCGGCCCGAGAAGCACTCTCCGGCCAACATGCCCAACTGCAGCAACAGCTCCCAAACTGAATGAGCCAGGACAGAAAGACCTAGCTGGCCTGAAGGGCCCCCAGGGGGCCCCCAAGCAGCCCCTCTCAATTTGGGTCTGGGGGCTTTCGTTGGGCCGGGAACCTGGGAGGTACCTGCAAGGTTGCAGTTCGCGGCCCGAGAAGCACTCTCCGGCCAACATGCCCAACTGCAGCAACAGCTCCCAAAGCGAAGGAGCCAGGACCCAAAGACCTAGCTGGCCTGAAGGGCCCCCATGGGGCCCCCAAGCAGCCCCTCTCCATTTGGGTCTGGGGGCTTTCGTTGGGCCGGGAACCTGGGAGATTCCTGCAAGGTTGCAATTCGCGGCCCGAGAAGCACTCTCCGGCCAACCTGCCCAACTGCAGCAACAGCTCCCAAACTGAATGAGCCAGGACCCAAAGACCTAGCTGGCCTGAAGGGCCCCCAGGGGGCCCCCAAGCAGCCTCTCTCAATTTGGGTCTGGGGGCTTTGGTTGGGCCGGGAACCTGGGAGATTCATGCAAGGTTGCAGTTCGCAGCCCGAGAAGCACTCTCCGGCCAACATGCCCAACTGCAGCAACAGCTCCCAAAGCGAAGGAGCCAGGACCCAAAGACCTAGCTGGCCTGAAGGGCCCCCAGGGGGCCCCCAAGCAGCCCCTCTCCATTTGGGTCTGGGGGCTTTCGTTGTGCCGGGAACCTGGGAGGTACCTGCAAGGTTGCAGGTCGCGGCCCGAGAAGCACTCTCCGGCCAACATGCCCAACTGCAGCAACAGCTCCCAAAGTGAATGAGCCAGGACAGAAAGACCTAGCTGGCCTGAAGGGCCCCCAGGGGGCCCCCAAGCAGCCCCTCTCAATTTGGGTCTGGGGGCTTTCGTTGGGCCGGGAACCTGGGACATACCTGCAAGGATGCAGTTTGCGGCCCGAGAAGCACTCTCCGGCCAACATGCCCAACTGCAGCAACAGCTCCCAAAGCGAAGGAGCCAGGACCCAAAGACCTAGCTGGCCTGAAGGGCCCACAGGGGGCCACCAAGCAGCCCCTCTCCATTTGGGTCTGGGGGCTTTCGTTGGGCATGTATACCTGAGAGGTACCTGCAAGGTTGCAGTTCGCGGCCCGAGAAGCACTCTCTGGCCAACATGCCCAATATCCAGCAACAGCTCCCAAACTGAATGAGCCAGGACCCAAAGACCTAGCTGGCCTGAAGGGCCCCCATGGGGCCCCCAAGCAGCCTCTCTCAATTTGGGTCTGGGGGCTTTCGTTGGGCCGGGAACCTGGGAGATTCATGCAAGGTTGCAGTTCGCAGCCCGAGAAGCACTCTCCGGCCAACATGCCCAACTGCAGCAACAGCTCCCAAAGCGAAGGAGCCAGGACCCAAAGACCTAGCTGGCCTGAAGGGCCCCCAGGGGGCCCCCAAGCAGCCCCTCTCCATTTGGGTCTGGGGGCTTTCGTTGTGCCGGGAACCTGGGAGGTACCTGCAAGGTTGCAGGTCGCGGCCCGAGAAGCACTCTCCGGCCAACATGCCCAACTGCAGCAACAGCTCCCAAAGTGAATGAGCCAGGACAGAAAGACCTAGCTGGCCTGAAGGACCCCAGGGGGCCCCCAAGCAGCCCCTCTCAATTTGGGTCTGGGGGCTTTCGTTGGGCCGGGAACCTGGGACATACCTGCAAGGATGCAGTTCGCGGCCCGAGAAGCACTCTCCGGCCAACATGCCCAACTGCAGCAACAGCTCCCAAAGCGAAGGAGCCAGGACCCAAAGACCTAGCTGGCCTGAAGGGCCCACAGGGGGCCACCAAGCAGACCCTCTCCATTTGGGTCTGGGGGCTTTCGTTGGGCATGTATACCTGAGAGGTACCTGTAAGGTTAAAGTTCGCGGCCCGAGAAGCACTCTCTGGCCAACATGCCCAATATCCAGCAACAGCTCCCAAAGCGAAGGAGCCAGGACCCAAAGACCTAGCTGGCCTGAAGGGCCCCCATGGGGCCCCCAAGCAGCCCCTCTCCATTTGGGTCTGGGGGCTTTCGTTGGGCCGGGAACCTGGGAGATTCCTGCAAGGTTGCAATTCGCGGCCCGAGAAGCACTCTCCGGCCAACATGCCCAACTGCAGCAACAGCTCCCAAACTGAATGAGCCAGGACAGAAAGACCTAGCTGGCCTGAATGGCCCCAAGGGGGCCCCCAAGCAGCCTCTCTCAATTTGGGTCTGGGGGCTTTCGTTGGGCCGGAAACCTGGGAGATTCATGCAAGGTTGCAGTTCGCAGCCCGAGAAGCACTCTCCGGCCAACATGCCCAACTGCAGCAACAGCTCCCAAAGCGAAGGAGCCAGGACCCAAAGACCTAGCTGGCCTGAAGGGCCCCCAGGGGGCCCCCAAGCAGCCCCTCTCAATTTGGGTCTGGGGGCTTTCGTTGGGCCGGGAACCTGGGAGATTCATGCAAGGTTGCAGTTCGCGGCCCGAGAAGCACTCTCCGGCCAACATGCCCAACTGCAGCAACAGCTCCCAAAGCGAAGGAGCCAGGACCCAAAGACCTAGCTGGCCTGAAGGGCCCCCAGGGGGCCCCCAAGCAGCCCCTCTCCATTTGGGTCTGGGGTCTTTAGTTGGGCCGGGAACCTGGGAGGTACCTGCAAGGTTGCAGGTCGCGGCCGGAGAGGCACTCTCCGGCCAACATGCCCAACTGCAGCAACAGCTCCCAAAGCGAAGGAGCCAGGACCCAAAGACCTAGCTGGCCTGAAGGGCCCCCAGGGGGCCCCCAAGCAGCCCCTCTTAATTTGGGTCTGGGGGCTTTCGTTGGGCCGGGAACCTGGGAGATTCCTGCAAGGTTGCAGTTCGCGGCCCGAGAAGCACTCTCCGGCCAACATGCCCAACTGCAGCAACAGCTCCCAAACTGAATGAGCCAGGACCCAAAGACCTAGCTGGCCTGAAGGGCCCCCATGGGGCCTACAAGCAGCCCCTCTCAATTTGGGTCTGGGGGCTTTCGTTGGGTCGGGAACCCGGGAGATTCCTGCAAGGTTGCAGTTCGCGGCCCGAGAAGCACTCTCCGGCCAACATGCCCAACTGCAGCAACAGCTCCCAAAGCGAAGGAGCCAGGACCCAAAGACCTAGCTGGCCTGAAGGGCCCCCAGGGGGCCCCCAAGCAGCCCCTCTCAATTTGGGTCTGGGGGCTTTCGTTGGGCCGGGAACCTGGGAGGTACCTGCAAGGTTGCAGTTCGCGGCCCGAGAAGCACTCTCCGGCCAACATGCCCAACTGCAGCAACAGCTCCCAAAGCGAAGGAGCCAGGACCCAAAGACCTAGCTGGCCTGAAGGGCCCCCATGGGGCCCCCAAGCAGCCCCTCTCCATTTGGGTCTGGGGGCTTTCGTTGGGCCGGAAACCTGGGAGATTCCTGCAAGGTTGCAATTCGCGGCCCGAGAAGCACTCTCCGGCCAACCTGCCCAACTGCAGCAACAGCTCCCAAACTGAATGAGCCAGGACCCAAAGACCTAGCTGGCCTGAAGGGCCCCCAGGGGGCCCCCAAGCAGCCTCTCTCAATTTGGGTCTGGGGGCTTTGGTTGGGCCGGGAACCTGGGAGATTCATGCAAGGTTGCAGTTCGCAGCCCGAGAAGCACTCTCCGGCCAACATGCCCAACTGCAGCAACAGCTCCCAAAGAGAAGGAGCCAGGACCCAAAGACCTAGCTGGCCTGAAGGGCCCCCAGGGGGCCCCCAAGCAGCCCCTCTCCATTTGGGTCTGGGGGCTTTCGTTGGGCCGGGAACCTGGGAGATTCATGCAAGGTTGCAGTTCGCGGCCCGAGAAGCACTCTCTGGCCAACATGCCCAACTGCAGCAACAGCTCCCAAACTGAATGAGCCAGGACAGAAAGACCTAGCTGGCCTGAAGGGCCCCCAGGGCGCCCCCAAGCAGCCCCTCTCAATTTGGGTCTGGGGGCTTTCGTTGAGCCGGGAACCTGGGAGATTCCTGCAAGGTTGCAGTTCGCGGCCCGAGAAGCACTCTCCGGCCAACATGCCCAACTGCAGCAACAGCTCCCAAACCGAAAAAGCCAGGACCCAAAGACCTAGCTGGCCTGAAGGGCCCCCAGGGGGCCCCCAAGCAGCCCCTCTCCATTTGGGTCTGGGGGCTTTCGTTGGGCCGGGAACCTGGGAGATTCCTGCAAGGTTGCAGTTCGCGGCCCGAGAAGCACTCTCCGGCCAACATGCCCAACTGCAGCAACAGCTCCCAAAGCGAAGGAGCCAGGACCCAAAGACCTAGCTGGCCTGAAGGGCCCCCAGGGGGCCCCCAAGCAGCCCCTCTCCATTTGGGTCTGGGGGCTTTCGTTGTGCCGGGAACCTGGGAGGTACCTGCAAGTTTGCAGTTCGCGGCCCGAGAAGCACTCTCCGGCCAACATGGCCAACTGCAGCAACAGCTCCCAAACTGAATGAGCCAGGACAGAAAGACCTAGCTGGCCTGAAGGGCCCCCAGGGGGCCCCCAAGCAGCCCCTCTCAATTTGGGTCTGGGGGCTTTCGTTGGGCCGGGAACCTGGGACATACCTGCAAGGATGCAGTTCGCGGCCCGAGAAGCACTCTCCGGCCAACATGCCCAACTGCAGCAACAGCTCCCAAACCGAAGGAGCCAGGACCCAAAGACCTAGCTGGCCTGAAGGGCCCCCAGGGGGCCCCCAAGCAGCCCCTCTCCATTTGGGTCTGGGGGCTTTAGTTGGGCCGGGAACCTGGGAGGTACCTGCAAGGTTGCAGGTCGCGGCCCGAGAAGCACTCTCCGGCCAACATGCCCAACTGCAGCAACAGCTCCCAAAGCGAAGGAGCCAGGACCCAAAGACCTAGCTGGCCTGAAGGGCCCCCAGGGGGCCCCCAAGCAGCCCCTCTCCATTTGGGTCTGGGGGCTTTCGTTGGGGCGGGAACCTGGGAGATTCCTGCAAGGTTGCAGTTCGCGGCCCGAGAAGCACTCTCCGGCCAACATGCCCAACTGCAGCAACAGCTCCCAAACTGAATGAGCCAGGACAGAAAGACCTAGCTGGCCTGAAGGGCCCCCAGGGGGCCCCCAAGCAGCCTCTCTCCATTTGGGTCTGGGGACTTTCGTTGGGCCGGGAACCTGGGACATTCCTGCAAGGTTGCAGTTCGCGGCCCGAGAAGCACTCTCCGGCCAACATGCCCAACTGCAGCAACAGCTCCCAAAGCGAAGGAGCCAGGACCCAAAGACCTAGCTGGCCTGAAGGGCCCCCAGGGGGCCCCCAAGCAGCCCCTCTCCATTTGGGTCTGGGGGCTTTAGTTGGGCCGGGAACCTGGGAGGTACCTGCAAGGTTGCAGTTCGCGGCCCGAGAAGCACTCTCCGGCCAACATGCCCAACTGCAGCAACAGCTCCCAAAGAGAAGGAGCCAGGACCCAAAGACCTAGCTGGCCTGAAGGGCCCCCAGGGGGCCCCCAAGCAGCCCCTCTCCATTTGGGTCTGGGGGCTTTCGTTGGGCCGGGAACCTGGGAGATTCATGCAAGGTTGCAGTTCGCGGCCCGAGAAGCACTCTCTGGCCAACATGCCCAACTGCAGCAACAGCTCCCAAACTGAATGAGCCAGGACAGAAAGACCTAGCTGGCCTGAAGGGCCCCCAGGGCGCCCCCAAGCAGCCCCTCTCAATTTGGGTCTGGGGGCTTTCGTTGAGCCGGGAACCTGGGAGATTCCTGCAAGGTTGCAGTTCGCGGCCCGAGAAGCACTCTCCGGCCAACATGCCCAACTGCAGCAACAGCTCCCAAACCGAAAAAGCCAGGACCCAAAGACCTAGCTGGCCTGAAGGGCCCCCAGGGGGCCCCCAAGCAGCCCCTCTCCATTTGGGTCTGGGGGCTTTCGTTGGGCCGGGAACCTGGGAGATTCCTGCAAGGTTGCAGTTCGCGGCCCGAGAAGCACTCTCCGGCCAACATGCCCAACTGCAGCAACAGCTCCCAAAGCGAAGGAGCCAGGACCCAAAGACCTAGCTGGCCTGAAGGGCCCCCAGGGGGCCCCCAAGCAGCCCCTCTCCATTTGGGTCTGGGGGCTTTCGTTGTGCCGGGAACCTGGGAGGTACCTGCAAGTTTGCAGTTCGCGGCCCGAGAAGCACTCTCCGGCCAACATGGCCAACTGCAGCAACAGCTCCCAAACTGAATGAGCCAGGACAGAAAGACCTAGCTGGCCTGAAGGGCCCCCATGGGGCCCCCAAGCAGCCCCTCTCAATTTGGGTCTGGGGGCTTTCGTTGGGCCGGGAACCTGGGACATACCTGCAAGGATGCAGTTCGCGGCCCGAGAAGCACTCTCCGGCCAACATGCCCAACTGCAGCAACAGCTCCCAAAGCGAAGGAGCCAGGACCCAAAGACCTAGCTGGCCTGAAGGGCCCCCAGGGGGCCCCCAAGCAGCCCCTCTCAATTTGGGTCTGGGGGCTTTCGTTGGGCCGGGAACCTGGGAGATTCATGCAAGGTTGCAGTTCGCGGCCCGAGAAGCACTCTCCGGCCAACATGCCCAACTGCAGCAACAGCTCCCAAAGCGAAGGAGCCAGGACCCAAAGACCTAGCTGGCCTGAAGGGCCCCCAGGGGGCCCCCAAGCAGCCCCTCTCCATTTGGGTCTGGGGTCTTTAGTTGGGCCGGGAACCTGGGAGGTACCTGCAAGGTTGCAGGTCGCGGCCGGAGAGGCACTCTCCGGCCAACATGCCCAACTGCAGCAACAGCTCCCAAAGCGAAGGAGCCAGGACCCAAAGACCTAGCTGGCCTGAAGGGCCCCCAGGGGGCCCCCAAGCAGCCCCTCTTAATTTGGGTCTGGGGGCTTTCGTTGGGCCGGGAACCTGGGAGATTCCTGCAAGGTTGCAGTTCGCGGCCCGAGAAGCACTCTCCGGCCAACATGCCCAACTGCAGCAACAGCTCCCAAACTGAATGAGCCAGGACCCAAAGACCTAGCTGGCCTGAAGGGCCCCCATGGGGCCTACAAGCAGCCCCTCTCAATTTGGGTCTGGGGGCTTTCGTTGGGTCGGGAACCCGGGAGATTCCTGCAAGGTTGCAGTTCGCGGCCCGAGAAGCACTCTCCGGCCAACATGCCCAACTGCAGCAACAGCTCCCAAAGCGAAGGAGCCAGGACCCAAAGACCTAGCTGGCCTGAAGGGCCCCCAGGGGGCCCCCAAGCAGCCCCTCTCAATTTGGGTCTGGGGGCTTTCGTTGGGCCGGGAACCTGGGAGGTACCTGCAAGGTTGCAGTTCGCGGCCCGAGAAGCACTCTCCGGCCAACATGCCCAACTGCAGCAACAGCTCCCAAAGCGAAGGAGCCAGGACCCAAAGACCTAGCTGGCCTGAAGGGCCCCCATGGGGCCCCCAAGCAGCCCCTCTCCATTTGGGTCTGGGGGCTTTCGTTGGGCCGGAAACCTGGGAGATTCCTGCAAGGTTGCAATTCGCGGCCCGAGAAGCACTCTCCGGCCAACCTGCCCAACTGCAGCAACAGCTCCCAAACTGAATGAGCCAGGACCCAAAGACCTAGCTGGCCTGAAGGGCCCCCAGGGGGCCCCCAAGCAGCCTCTCTCAATTTGGGTCTGGGGGCTTTGGTTGGGCCGGGAACCTGGGAGATTCATGCAAGGTTGCAGTTCGCAGCCCGAGAAGCACTCTCCGGCCAACATGCCCAACTGCAGCAACAGCTCCCAAAGAGAAGGAGCCAGGACCCAAAGACCTAGCTGGCCTGAAGGGCCCCCAGGGGGCCCCCAAGCAGCCCCTCTCCATTTGGGTCTGGGGGCTTTCGTTGGGCCGGGAACCTGGGAGATTCATGCAAGGTTGCAGTTCGCGGCCCGAGAAGCACTCTCTGGCCAACATGCCCAACTGCAGCAACAGCTCCCAAACTGAATGAGCCAGGACAGAAAGACCTAGCTGGCCTGAAGGGCCCCCAGGGCGCCCCCAAGCAGCCCCTCTCAATTTGGGTCTGGGGGCTTTCGTTGAGCCGGGAACCTGGGAGATTCCTGCAAGGTTGCAGTTCGCGGCCCGAGAAGCACTCTCCGGCCAACATGCCCAACTGCAGCAACAGCTCCCAAAGCGAAGGAGCCATGACCCAAAGACCTAGCTGGCCTGAAGGGCCCCCAGGGGGCCCCCAAGCAGCCCCTCTCCATTTGGGTCTGGGGGCTTTCGTTGGGCCGGGAACCTGGGAGATTCCTGCAAGGTTGCAGTTCGCGGCCCGAGAAGCACTCTCCGGCCAACATGCCCAACTGCAGCAACAGCTCCCAAAGCGAAGGAGCCAGGACCCAAAGACCTAGCTGGCCTGAAGGGCCCCCAGGGGGCCCCCAAGCAGCCCCTCTCCATTTGGGTCTGGGGGCTTTCGTTGTGCCGGGAACCTGGGAGGTACCTGCAAGTTTGCAGTTCGCGGCCCGAGAAGCACTCTCCGGCCAACATGGCCAACTGCAGCAACAGCTCCCAAACTGAATGAGCCAGGACAGAAAGACCTAGCTGGCCTGAAGGGCCCCCAGGGGGCCCCCAAGCAGCCCCTCTCAATTTGGGTCTGGGGGCTTTCGTTGGGCCGGGAACCTGGGACATACCTGCAAGGATGCAGTTCGCGGCCCGAGAAGCACTCTCCGGCCAACATGCCCAACTGCAGCAACAGCTCCCAAACCGAAGGAGCCAGGACCCAAAGACCTAGCTGGCCTGAAGGGCCCCCAGGGGGCCCCCAAGCAGCCCCTCTCCATTTGGGTCTGGGGGCTTTAGTTGGGCCGGGAACCTGGGAGGTACCTGCAAGGTTGCAGGTCGCGGCCCGAGAAGCACTCTCCGGCCAACATGCCCAACTGCAGCAACAGCTCCCAAAGCGAAGGAGCCAGGACCCAAAGACCTAGCTGGCCTGAAGGGCCCCCAGGGGGCCCCCAAGCAGCCCCTCTCCATTTGGGTCTGGGGGCTTTCGTTGGGGCGGGAACCTGGGAGATTCCTGCAAGGTTGCAGTTCGCGGCCCGAGAAGCACTCTCCGGCCAACATGCCCAACTGCAGCAACAGCTCCCAAACTGAATGAGCCAGGACAGAAAGACCTAGCTGGCCTGAAGGGCCCCCAGGGGGCCCCCAAGCAGCCTCTCTCCATTTGGGTCTGGGGACTTTCGTTGGGCCGGGAACCTGGGACATTCCTGCAAGGTTGCAGTTCGCGGCCCGAGAAGCACTCTCCGGCCAACATGCCCAACTGCAGCAACAGCTCCCAAAGCGAAGGAGCCAGGACCCAAAGACCTAGCTGGCCTGAAGGGCCCCCAGGGGGCCCCCAAGCAGCCCCTCTCCATTTGGGTCTGGGGGCTTTAGTTGGGCCGGGAACCTGGGAGGTACCTGCAAGGTTGCAGTTCGCGGCCCGAGAAGCACTCTCCGGCCAACATGCCCAACTGCAGCAACAGCTCCCAAAGAGAAGGAGCCAGGACCCAAAGACCTAGCTGGCCTGAAGGGCCCCCAGGGGGCCCCCAAGCAGCCCCTCTCCATTTGGGTCTGGGGGCTTTCGTTGGGCCGGGAACCTGGGAGATTCATGCAAGGTTGCAGTTCGCGGCCCGAGAAGCACTCTCTGGCCAACATGCCCAACTGCAGCAACAGCTCCCAAACTGAATGAGCCAGGACAGAAAGACCTAGCTGGCCTGAAGGGCCCCCAGGGCGCCCCCAAGCAGCCCCTCTCAATTTGGGTCTGGGGGCTTTCGTTGAGCCGGGAACCTGGGAGATTCCTGCAAGGTTGCAGTTCGCGGCCCGAGAAGCACTCTCCGGCCAACATGCCCAACTGCAGCAACAGCTCCCAAACCGAAAAAGCCAGGACCCAAAGACCTAGCTGGCCTGAAGGGCCCCCAGGGGGCCCCCAAGCAGCCCCTCTCCATTTGGGTCTGGGGGCTTTCGTTGGGCCGGGAACCTGGGAGATTCCTGCAAGGTTGCAGTTCGCGGCCCGAGAAGCACTCTCCGGCCAACATGCCCAACTGCAGCAACAGCTCCCAAAGCGAAGGAGCCAGGACCCAAAGACCTAGCTGGCCTGAAGGGCCCCCAGGGGGCCCCCAAGCAGCCCCTCTCCATTTGGGTCTGGGGGCTTTCGTTGTGCCGGGAACCTGGGAGGTACCTGCAAGTTTGCAGTTCGCGGCCCGAGAAGCACTCTCCGGCCAACATGGCCAACTGCAGCAACAGCTCCCAAACTGAATGAGCCAGGACAGAAAGACCTAGCTGGCCTGAAGGGCCCCCAGGGGGCCCCCAAGCAGCCCCTCTCAATTTGGGTCTGGGGGCTTTCGTTGGGCCGGGAACCTGGGACATACCTGCAAGGATGCAGTTCGCGGCCCGAGAAGCACTCTCCGGCCAACATGCCCAACTGCAGCAACAGCTCCCAAAGCGAAGGAGCCAGGACCCAAAGACCTAGCTGGCCTGAAGGGCCCCCAGGGGGCCCCCAAGCAGCCCCTCTCAATTTGGGTCTGGGGGCTTTAGTTGGGCCGGGAACCTGGGAGGTACCTGCAAGGTTGCAGGTCGCGGCCCGAGAAGCACTCTCCGGCCAACATGCCCAACTGCAGCAACAGCTCCCAAAGCGAAGGAGCCAGGACCCAAAGACCTAGCTGGCCTGAAGGGCCCCCAGGGGGCCCCCAAGCAGCCCCTCTCCATTTGGGTCTGGGGGCTTTCGTTGGGGCGGGAACCTGGGAGATTCCTGCAAGGTTGCAGTTCGCGGCCCGAGAAGCACTCTCCGGCCAACATGCCCAACTGCAGCAACAGCTCCCAAACTGAATGAGCCAGGACAGAAAGACCTAGCTGGCCTGAAGGGCCCCCAGGGGGCCACCAAGCAGCCCCTCTCAATTTGGGTCTGTGGGCTTTCGTTGGGCCGGGAACCTGGGAGATTCCTGCAAGGTTGCAGTTCGCGGCCCGAGAAGCACTCTCCGGCCAACATGCCCAACTGCAGCAACAGCTCCCAAAGCGAAGGAGCCAGGACCCAAAGACCTAGCTGGCCTGAAGGGCCCCCAGGGGGCCCCCAAGCAGCCCCTCTCCATTTGGGTCTGGGGGCTTTCGTTGTGCCGGGAACCTGGGAGGTACCTGCAAGGTTGCAGTTCGCGGCCCGAGAAGCACTCTCCGGCCAACATGCCCAATATCCAGCAACAGCTCCCAAAGCGAAGGAGCCAGGACCCAAAGACCTAGCTGGCCTGAAGGACCCCAGGGGGCCCCCAAGCAGCCCCTCTCCATTTGGGTCTGGGGTCTTTCGATGGGCATGGAACCTGAGAGGTACCTGCAAGTTTGCAGTTGGCGGCCCGAGAAGCACTCTCCGGCCAACATGCCCAACGTCCACCAACAGCTCCAAAACAGAAGGAACCAGGACCGAAAGAAATAGCTGGCCTGGAGGGTCCCCAGGTGGCCCGTAAGCAGCCCCTTTCAATTTGGGTCTGGGGGCTTTCGTTGGGCCGGGAACCTGGGAGGTACCTGCAAGGTTGCAGTTCGCGGCCCGAGAAGCACTCTCCGGCCAACATGCCCAACTGCAGCAACAGCTCCAAACTGAATGAGCCAGGACAGAAAGACCTAGCTGGCCTGAAGGGCCCCCAGGGGGCCCCCAAACAGCCCCTCTCAATTTGGGTCTGGGGGCTTTCGTTGGGCCGGGAACCTGGGAGGTACCTGCAAGGTTGCAGTTCGCGGCCCGAGAAGCACTCTCCGGCCAACATGCCCAACTGCAGCAACAGCTCCCAAACCGAAGGAGCCAGGACCCAAAGACCTAGCTGGCCTGAAGGGCCCCCAGGGGGCCCCCAAACCGCCCCTCTCAATTTGGGTCTGGGGGCTTTCGTTGGGCCGGGAACCTGGGAGGTACCTGCAAGGATGCAGTTCGCGGCCGGAGAGGCACTCTCCGGCCAACATGCCCAACTGCAGCAACAGCTCCCAAAGCGAAGGAGCCAGGACCCAAAGACCTAGCTGGCCTGAAGGGCCCCCAGGGGGCCCCCAAGCAGCCCCTCTCAATTTGGGTCTGGGGGCTTTCGTTGAGCCGGGAACCTGGGAGTTTCATGCAAGGTTAGAGTTCGCGGCCCGAGAAGCACTCTCCGGCCAACATGCCCAACTGCAGCAACAGCTCCCAAACTGAATGAGCCAGGACAGAAAGACCTAGCTGGCCTGAAGGGCCCCCAGGGGGCCCCCAAGCAGCCCCTCTCCATTTGGGTGTGGGGGCTTTCGTTGGGGCGGGAACCTGGGAGATTCCTGCAAGGTTGCAGTTCGCGGCCCGAGAAGCACTCTCCGGCCAACATGCCCAACTGCAGCAACAGCTCCCAAAGCGAAGGAGCCAGGACCCAAAGACCTAGCTGGCCTGAAGGGCCCCCAGGGGGCCCCCAAGCAGCCCCTCTCCATTTGGGTCTGGGGGCTTTAGTTGGGCCGGGAACCTGGGAGGTACCTGCAAGGTTGCAGTTCGCGGCCCGAGAAGCACTCTCCGGCCAACATGCCCAACTGCAGCAACAGCTCCCAAACTGAATGAGCCAGGACAGAAAGACATAGCTGGCCTGAAGGACCCCAGGGGGCCCCCAAGCAGCCCCTCTCCATTTGGGTCTGGGGGCTTTCGTTGGGCCGGGAACCTGGGAGATTCCTGCAAGGTTGCAGTTCGCGGCCCGAGAAGCACTCTCCGGCCAACATGCCCAACTGCAGCAACAGCTCCCAAAGCGAAGGAGCCAGGACAGAAAGACCTAGCTGGCCTGAAGGGCCCCCAGGGGGCCTACAAGCAGCCCCTCTCAATTTGGGTCTGGGGGCTTTCGTTGGGCCGGGAACCTGGGAGATTCCTGCAAGGTTGCAGTTCGCGGCCCGAGAAGCACTCTCCGGCCAACATGCCCAACTGCAGCAACAGCTCCCAAAGCGAAGGAGCCAGGACCCAAAGACCTAGCTGGCCTGAAGGGCCCCCATGGGGCCCCCAAGCAGCCCCTCTCAATTTGGGTCTGGGAGCTTTCGTTGGGCCGGGAACCTGGGAGATTCATGCAAGGTTGCAGTTCGCGGCCCGAGAAGCACTCTCCGGCCAACATGCCCAACTGCAGCAACAGCTCCCAAAGCGAAGGAGCCAGGACTCAAAGACCTAGGTGGCCTGAAGGGCCCCCAGGGGGCCCCCAAGCAGCCCCTCTCCATTTGGGTGTGGGGGCATTCGTTGGGCCGGGAACCTGGGAGATTCCTGCAAGGTTGCAGTTCGCGGCCCGAGAAGCACTCTCCGGCCAACATGCCCAACTGCAGCAACAGCTCCAAACTGAATGAGCCAGGACAGAAAGACCTAGCTGGCCTGAAGGGCCCCCAGGGGGCCTACAAGCAGCCCCTCTCAATTTGGGTCTGGGGGCTTTCGTTGGGCCGGGAACCTGGGAGATTCATGCAAGGTTGCAATTCGCGGCCCGAGAAGCACTCTCCGGCCAACATGCCCAACTGCAGCAACAGCTCCCAAAGCGAAGGAGCCAGGACTCAAAGACCTAGGTGGCCTGAAGGGCCCCCAGGGGGCCCCCAAGCAGCCCCTCTCCATTTGGGTGTGGGGGCATTCGTTGGGCCGGGAACCTGGGAGATTCCTGCAAGGTTGCAGTTCGCGGCCCGAGAAGCACTCTCCGGCCAACATGCCCAACTGCAGCAACAGCTCCAAACTGAATGAGCCAGGACAGAAAGACCTAGCTGGCCTGAAGGGCCCCCAGGGGGCCTACAAGCAGCCCCTCTCAATTTGGGTCTGGGGGCTTTCGTTGGGCCGGGAACCTGGGAGATTCCTGCAAGGTTGCAGTTCGCGGCCCGAGAAGCACTCTCCGGCCAACATGCCCAACTGCAGCAACAGCTCCCAAAGCGAAGGAGCCAGGACCCAAAGACCTAGCTGGCCTGAAGGGCCCCCATGGGGCCCCCAAGCAGCCCCTCTCAATTTGGGTCTGGGAGCTTTCGTTGGGCCGGGAACCTGGGAGATTCATGCAAGGTTGCAGTTCGCGGCCCGAGAAGCACTCTCCGGCCAACATGCCCAACTGCAGCAACAGCTCCCAAAGCGAAGGAGCCAGGACTCAAAGACCTAGGTGGCCTGAAGGGCCCCCAGGGGGCCCCCAAGCAGCCCCTCTCCATTTGGGTGTGGGGGCATTCGTTGGGCCGGGAACCTGGGAGATTCCTGCAAGGTTGCAGTTCGCGGCCCGAGAAGCACTCTCCGGCCAACATGCCCAACTGCAGCAACAGCTCCAAACTGAATGAGCCAGGACAGAAAGACCTAGCTGGCCTGAAGGGCCCCCAGGGGGCCCCCAAACCGCCCCTCTCAATTTGGGTCTGGGGGCTTTCGTTGGGCCGGGAACCTGGGAGATTCCTGCAAGGTTGCAATTCGCGGCCCGAGAAGCACTCTCCGGCCAACATGCCCAACTGCAGCAACAGCTCCAAACTGAATGAGCCAGGACAGAAAGACCTAGCTGGCCTGAAGGGCCCCCAGGGGGCCCCCAAGCAGCCTCTCTCAATTTGGGTCTGGGGGCTTTGGTTGGGCCGGGAACCTGGGAGATTCATGCAAGGTTGCAGTTCGCAGCCCGAGAAGCACTCTCCGGCCAACATGCCCAACTGCAGCAACAGCTCCCAAAGCGAAGGAGCCAGGACCCAAAGACCTAGCTGGCCTGAAGGGCCCCCAGGGGGCCCCCAAGCAGCCCCTCTCAATTTGGGTCTGGGGGCTTTCGTTGAGCCGGGAACCTGGGAGTTTCATGCAAGGTTAGAGTTCGCGGCCCGAGAAGCACTCTCCGGCCAACATGCCCAACTGCAGCAACAGCTCCCAAACTGAATGAGCCAGGACAGAAAGACCTAGCTGGCCTGAAGGGCCCCCAGGGGGCCCCCAAGCAGCCCCTCTCCATTTGGGTGTGGGGGCTTTCGTTGGGCCGGGAACCTGGGAGATTCCTGCAAGGTTGCAGTTCGCGGCCCGAGAAGCACTCTCCGGCCAACATGCCCAACTGCAGCAACAGCTCCCAAAGCGAAGGAGCCAGGACCCAAAGACCTAGCTGGCCTGAAGGGCCCCCAGGGGGCCCCCAAGCAGCCCCTCTCCATTTGGGTCTGGGGGCTTTAGTTGGGCCGGGAACCTGGGAGGTACCTGCAAGGTTGCAGTTCGCGGCCCGAGAAGCACTCTCCGGCCAACATGCCCAACTGCAGCAACAGCTCCCAAACTGAATGAGCCAGGACAGAAAGACATAGCTGGCCTGAAGGACCCCAGGGGGCCCCCAAGCAGCCCCTCTCCATTTGGGTCTGGGGGCTTTCGTTGGGCCGGGAACCTGGGAGATTCCTGCAAGGTTGCAGTTCGCGGCCCGAGAAGCACTCTCCGGCCAACATGCCCAACTGCAGCAACAGCTCCCAAAGCGAAGGAGCCAGGACAGAAAGACCTAGCTGGCCTGAAGGGCCCCCAGGGGGCCTACAAGCAGCCCCTCTCAATTTGGGTCTGGGGGCTTTCGTTGGGCCGGGAACCTGGGAGATTCCTGCAAGGTTGCAGTTCGCGGCCCGAGAAGCACTCTCCGGCCAACATGCCCAACTGCAGCAACAGCTCCCAAAGCGAAGGAGCCAGGACCCAAAGACCTAGCTGGCCTGAAGGGCCCCCATGGGGCCCCCAAGCAGCCCCTCTCAATTTGGGTCTGGGAGCTTTCGTTGGGCCGGGAACCTGGGAGATTCATGCAAGGTTGCAGTTCGCGGCCCGAGAAGCACTCTCCGGCCAACATGCCCAACTGCAGCAACAGCTCCCAAAGCGAAGGAGCCAGGACTCAAAGACCTAGGTGGCCTGAAGGGCCCCCAGGGGGCCCCCAAGCAGCCCCTCTCCATTTGGGTGTGGGGGCATTCGTTGGGCCGGGAACCTGGGAGATTCCTGCAAGGTTGCAGTTCGCGGCCCGAGAAGCACTCTCCGGCCAACATGCCCAACTGCAGCAACAGCTCCAAACTGAATGAGCCAGGACAGAAAGACCTAGCTGGCCTGAAGGGCCCCCAGGGGGCCTACAAGCAGCCCCTCTCAATTTGGGTCTGGGGGCTTTCGTTGGGCCGGGAACCTGGGAGATTCATGCAAGGTTGCAATTCGCGGCCCGAGAAGCACTCTCCGGCCAACATGCCCAACTGCAGCAACAGCTCCCAAAGCGAAGGAGCCAGGACTCAAAGACCTAGGTGGCCTGAAGGGCCCCCAGGGGGCCCCCAAGCAGCCCCTCTCCATTTGGGTGTGGGGGCATTCGTTGGGCCGGGAACCTGGGAGATTCCTGCAAGGTTGCAGTTCGCGGCCCGAGAAGCACTCTCCGGCCAACATGCCCAACTGCAGCAACAGCTCCAAACTGAATGAGCCAGGACAGAAAGACCTAGCTGGCCTGAAGGGCCCCCAGGGGGCCTACAAGCAGCCCCTCTCAATTTGGGTCTGGGGGCTTTCGTTGGGCCGGGAACCTGGGAGATTCCTGCAAGGTTGCAGTTCGCGGCCCGAGAAGCACTCTCCGGCCAACATGCCCAACTGCAGCAACAGCTCCCAAAGCGAAGGAGCCAGGACCCAAAGACCTAGCTGGCCTGAAGGGCCCCCATGGGGCCCCCAAGCAGCCCCTCTCAATTTGGGTCTGGGAGCTTTCGTTGGGCCGGGAACCTGGGAGATTCATGCAAGGTTGCAGTTCGCGGCCCGAGAAGCACTCTCCGGCCAACATGCCCAACTGCAGCAACAGCTCCCAAAGCGAAGGAGCCAGGACTCAAAGACCTAGGTGGCCTGAAGGGCCCCCAGGGGGCCCCCAAGCAGCCCCTCTCCATTTGGGTGTGGGGGCATTCGTTGGGCCGGGAACCTGGGAGATTCCTGCAAGGTTGCAGTTCGCGGCCCGAGAAGCACTCTCCGGCCAACATGCCCAACTGCAGCAACAGCTCCAAACTGAATGAGCCAGGACAGAAAGACCTAGCTGGCCTGAAGGGCCCCCAGGGGGCCCCCAAACCGCCCCTCTCAATTTGGGTCTGGGGGCTTTCGTTGGGCCGGGAACCTGGGAGATTCCTGCAAGGTTGCAATTCGCGGCCCGAGAAGCACTCTCCGGCCAACATGCCCAACTGCAGCAACAGCTCCAAACTGAATGAGCCAGGACAGAAAGACCTAGCTGGCCTGAAGGGCCCCCAGGGGGCCCCCAAGCAGCCTCTCTCAATTTGGGTCTGGGGGCTTTGGTTGGGCCGGGAACCTGGGAGATTCATGCAAGGTTGCAGTTCGCAGCCCGAGAAGCACTCTCCGGCCAACATGCCCAACTGCAGCAACAGCTCCCAAACCGAAGGAGCCAGGACCCAAAGACCTAGCTGGCCTGAAGGGCCCCCAGGGGGCCCCCAAGCAGCCCCTCTCCATTTGGGTCTGGGGGCTTTCGTTGGGCCGGGAACCTGGGAGGTACCTGCAAGGTTGCCGTTCGCGGCCGGAGAGGCACTCTCCGGCCAACATGCCCAACTGCAGCAACAGCTCCCAAAGCGAAGGAGCCAGGACCCAAAGACCTAGCTGGCCTGAAGGGCCCCCAGGGGGCCCCCAAGCAGCCCCTCTCCATTTGGGTCTGGGGGCTTTCGTTGGGCCGGGAACCTGGGAGGTACCTGCAAGGTTGCAGTTCGCGGCCCGAGAAGCACTCTCCGGCCAACATGCCCAACTGCAGCAACAGCTCCCAAAGCGAAGGAGCCAGGACCCAAAGACCTAGCTGGCCTGAAGGGCCCACAGGGGGCCCCCAAGCAGCCCCTCTCCATTTGGGTCTGGGGGCTTTCGTTGGGCATGTATACCTGAGAGGTACCTGCAAGGTTGCAGTTCGCGGCCCGAGAAGCACTCTCCGGCCAACATGCCCAACTGCAGCAACAGCTCCCAAACCGAAGTAGCCAGGACAGAAAGACCTAGGTGGCCTGAAGGGCCCCCAGGGGGCCCCAAGCAGCCCCTCTCCATTTGGGTCTGGGGGCTTTCGTTGGGCCGGGAACCTGGGAGGTACCTGCAAGGTTGCAGTTCGCGGCCCGAGAAGCACTCTCCGGCCAACATGCCCAACGACCAGCTACAGCTCTGAAACCGAAGGAGCCAGGACCCAAAGACCTATCTGGCCTGGAGGGCCACCATGGGGCCCCCAAGCAGCCCCTCTCCATTTGGGTCTGGGGGCTTTCGTTGGGCATGGAACCTGAGAGGTACCTGCAAGTTTGCAGTTGGCGGCCCGAGAAGCACTCTCCGGCCAACATGCCCAACGTCCACCAACAGCTCCAAAATAGAAGGAACCAGGACCCAAAGAAATAGCTGGCCTGGAGGGTCCCCAGGTGGCCCGTAAGCAGCCCCTTTCAATTTGGGTCTGGGGGCTTTCGTTGGGCCGGGAACCTGGGAGGTACCTGCAAGGTTGCAGTTCGCGGCCCGAGAAGCACTCTCCGGCCAACATGCCCAACTGCAGCAACAGCTCCAAACTGAATGAGCCAGGACAGAAAGACCTAGCTGGCCTGAAGGGCCCCCAGGGGGCCCCCAAGCAGCCCCTCTCCATTTGGGTCTGGGGGCTTTCGTTGGGCCAGGAACCTGGGAGATTCCTGCAAGGTTGCAGTTCGCGGCCCGAGAAGCACTCTCCGGCCAACATGCCCAACTGCAGCAACAGCTCCCAAAGCGAAGGAGCCAGGACCCAAAGACCTAGCTGGCCTGAAGGGCCCCCAGGGGGCCCCCAAGCAGCCTCTCTCCATTTGGGTCTGGGGGCTTTCGTTGGGCCGGGAACCTGGGAGATTCATGTAAGGTTGAAGTTCGCGGCCCGAGAAGCACTCTCCGGCCAACATGCCCAACTGCAGCAACAGCTCCCAAACTGAATGAGCCAGGACAGAAAGACCTAGCTGGCCTTAAGGACCCCAGGGGGCCCCCAAGCAGCCCCTCTCAATTTGGGTCTGGGGGCTTTCGTTGGGCCGGGAACCTGGGAGATACCTGCAAGGATGCAGTTCGCGGCCCGAGAAGCACTCTCCGGCCAACATGCCCAACTGCAGCAACAGCTCCCAAAGCGAAGGAGCCAGGACCCAAAGACCTAGCTGGCCTGAAGGGCCCACAGGGGGCCACCAAGCAGCCCCTCTCCATTTGGGTCTGGGGGCTTTCGTTGGGCATGTATACCTGAGAGGTACCTGCAAGGTTGCAGTTCGCGGCCCGAGAAGCACTCTCCGGCCAACATGCCCAACTGCAGCAACAGCTCCCAAACTGAAGTAGCCAGGACAGAAAGACCTAGCTGGCCTGAAGGGCCCCCAGGGGGCCCCCAAGCAGCCCCTCTCCATTTGGGTCTGGGGGTTTTACTTGGGCCGGGAACCTGGGAGGTACCTGCAAGGTTGCAGTTCGCGGCCAGAGAGGGACTCTCCGGCCAACATGCCCAACTGCAGCAACAGCTCCCAAAGCGAAGGAGCCAGGACCCAAAGACCTAGCTGGCCTGAAGGGCCCCCAGGGGGCCCCCAAGCAGCCCCTCTCCATTTGGGTCTGGGGGCTTTCGTTGGGCCGGGAACCTGGGAGATTCCTGCAAGGTTGCAGTTCGCGGCCCGAGAAGCACTCTCCGGCCAACATGCCCAATATCCAGCAACAGCTCCCAAAGCGAAGGAGCCAGGACCCAAAGACCTAGCTGGCCTGAAGGGCCCCCATGGGGCCCAAAGCAGCCCCTCTCCATTTGGGTCTGGGGGCTTTCGTTGGGCCGGGAACCTGGGAGGTACCTGCAAGGTTGCAGTTCGCGGCCCGAGAAGCACTCTCCGGCCAACATGCCCAACGACCAGCTACAGCTCTGAAACCGAAGAAGCCAGGACCCAAAGACCTAGCTGGCCTGAAGGGCCACCATGGAGCCCCCAAGCAGCCCCTCTCCATTTGGGTCTGGGGGCTTTCGTTGGGCATGTATACCTGAGAGGTACCTGCAAGTTTGCAGTTGGCGGCCCGAGAAGCACTCTCCGGCCAACATGCCCAACGTCCACCAACAGCTCCAAAATAGAAGGAACCAGGACCCAAAGAAATAGCTGGCCTGGAGGGTCCCCAGGTGGCCCGTAAGCAGCCCCTTTCAATTTGGGTCTGGGGGCTTTCATTGGGCCGGGAACCTGGGAGGTACCTGCAAGGTTGCAGTTCGCGGCCCGAGAAGCACTCTCCGGCCAACATGCACAACTGCAGCAACAGCTCCAAACTGAATGAGCCAGGACAGAAAGACCTAGCTGGCCTGAAGGGCCTCCAGGGGGCCCCCAAGCAGCCCCTCTCCATTTGGGTCTGTGGGCTTTCGTTGGGCCAGGAACCTGGGAGATTCCTGCAAGGTTACAGTTCGCGGCCCGAGAAGCACTCTCCGGCCAACATGCCCAACTGCAGCAACAGCTCCCAAAGCGAAGGAGCCAGGACCCAAAGACCTAGCTGGCCTGAAGGGCCCCCAGGGGGCCCCCAAGCAGCCCCTCTCCATTTGGGTGTGGGGGCATTCGTTGGGCCGGGAACCTGGGAGGTACCTGCAAGGTTGCAGTTCGCGGCCCGAGAAGCACTCTCCGGCCAACATGCCCAATATCCAGCAACAGCTCCCAAAGCGAAGGGGCCAGGACCCAAAGACCTAGGTGGCCTGAAGGGACCCCAGGGGGCCCCCAAGCAGCCCCTCTCCATTTGGGTCTGGGGGCTTTCGTTGGGCCGGGAACCTGGGAGATTCATGCAAGGTTGAAGTTCGCGGCCCGAGAAGCACTCTCCGGCCAACATGCCCAACTGCAGCAACAGCTCCCAAACTGAATGAGCCAGGACAGAAAGACCTAGCTGGCCTGAAGGGCCCCCAGGGGGCCCCCAATCAGCCCCTCTCCATTTGGGTCTGTGGGCTTTCGTTGGGCCGGGAACCTGGGAGATACCTGCAAGGATGCAGTTCGCGGCCCGAGAAGCACTCTCCGGCCAACATGCCCAACTGCAGCAACAGCTCCCAAAGCGAAGGAGCCAGGACCCAAAGACCTAGCTGGCCTGAAGGGCCACCATGGGGCCCCCAAGCAGCCCCTCTCCATTTGGGTCTGGGGGCTTTCGTTGGGCATGGAACCTGAGAGGTACCTGCAAGTTAGAAGTTGGCGGCCCGAGAGGCTCTCTCCGGCCAACATGCCCAACGTCCACCAACAGCTCCAAAACAGAAGGAACCAGGACCCAAAGAAATAGCTGGCCTGGAGGGTCCCCAGGTGGCCCGCAAGCTGCCCCTTTCAATTTGGGTCTGGGGGCTTTCGTTGGGCCGGGAACCTGGGAGGTACCTGCAAGGTTGCAGTTCGCGGCCCGAGAAGCACTCTCCGGCCAACATGCCCAACTGCAGCAACAGCTCCCAAACCGAAGTAGCCAGGACCCAAAGACGTAGTTGGCCTGAAGGGACCCCAGGGGGCCCCCAAGCAGCCCCTCTCCATTTGGGTCTGTGGGCTTTCGTTGGGCCAGGAACCTGGGAGATTCCTGCAAGGTTACAGTTCGCGGCCCGAGAAGCACTCTCCGGCCAACATGCCCAACTGCAGCAACAGCTCCCAAAGCGAAGGAGCCAGGACCCAAAGACCTAGCTGGCCTGAAGGGCCCCCAGGGGGCCCCCAAGCAGCCCCTCTCCATTTGGGTCTGGGGGCTTTCGTTGGGCCGGGAACCTGGGAGGTACCTGCAAGGTTGCAGTTCGCGGCCCGAGAAGCACTCTCCGGCCAACATGCCCAATATCCAGCAACAGCTCCCAAAGCGAAGGGGCCAGGACCCAAAGACCTAGGTGGCCTGAAGGGCCCCCATGGGGCCCCCAAGCAGCCCCTCTCCATTTGGGTCTGGGGGCTTTCGTTGGGCCGGGAACCTGGGAGATTCCTGCAAGGTTGCAGTTCGCGGCCCAAGAAGCACTCTCCGGCCAACATGCCCAACTGCAGCAACAGCTCCCAAACTGAATGAGCCAGGACAGAAAGACCTAGGTGGCCTGAAGGGCCCCCAGGGGGCCCCCAATCAGCCCCTCTCCATTTGGGTCTGTGGGCTTTCGTTGGGCCGGGAACCTGGGAGATACCTGCAAGGATGCAGTTCGCGGCCCGAGAAGCACTCTCCGGCCAACATGCCCAACTGCAGCAACAGCTCCCAAAGCGAAGGAGCCAGGACCCAAAGACCTAGCTGGCCTGAAGGGCCACCATGGGGCCCCCAAGCAGCCCCTCTCCATTTGGGTCTGGGGGCTTTCGTTGGGCATGGAACCTGAGAGGTACCTGCAAGTTAGAAGTTGGCGGCCCGAGAGGCTCTCTCCGGCCAACATGCCCAACGTCCACCAACAGCTCCAAAACAGAAGGAACCAGGACCCAAAGAAATAGCTGGCCTGGAGGGTCCCCAGGTGGCCCGCAAGCTGCCCCTTTCAATTTGGGTCTGGGGGCTTTCGTTGGGCCGGGAACCTGGGAGGTACCTGCAAGGTTGCAGTTCGCGGCCCGAGAAGCACTCTCCGGCCAACATGCCCAACTGCAGCAACAGCTCCCAAACCGAAGTAGCCAGGACCCAAAGACGTAGTTGGCCTGAAGGGACCCCAGGGGGCCCCCAAACAGCCCCTCTCAATTTGGGTCTGGGGGCTTTCGTTGGGCCGGGAACCTGGGAGGTACCTGCAAGGTTGCAGTTCGCGGCCCGAGAAGCACTCTCCGGCCAACATGCCCAACTGCAGCAACAGCTCCCAAAGCGAAGGAGCCAGGACCCAAAGACCTAGCTGGCCTGAAGGGCCCACAGGGGGCCCCCAAGCAGCCCCTCTCCATTTGGGTCAGGGGGTTTTAATTGGGCCGGGAACCTGGGAGGTACCTGCAAGGTTGCAGTTCGCGGCCCGAGAAGCACTCTCCGGCCAACATGCCCAACTGCAGCAACAGCTCCCAAAGCGAAGGAGCCAGGACCCAAAGACCTAGCTGGCCTGAAGGGCCCCCAGGGGGCCCCCAAGCAGCCCCTCTCCATTTGGGTCTGGGGGCTTTCGTTGGGCCGGGAACCTGGGAGATTCCTGCAAGGTTGCAGTTCGCGGCCCGAGAAGCACTCTCCGGACAACATGCCCAATATCCAGCAACAGCTCCCAAAGCGAAGGAGCCAGGACCCAAAGACCTAGCTGGCCTGAAGGGCCCCCATGGGGCCCCCAAGCAGCCCCTCTCCATTTGGGTCTGGGGGCTTTCGTTGTGCCGGGAACCTGGGAGGTACCTGCAAGGTTGCAGGTCGCGGCCCGAGAAGCACTCTCCGGCCAACATGCCCAACTGCAGCAACAGCTCACAAACCGAAGGGGCCAGGACCCAAAGACCTAGGTGGCCTGAAGGGCCCCCATGGGGCCCCAAGCAGCCCCTCTCCATTTGGGTCTGGGGGCTTTCGTTGGGCCGGGAACCTGGGAGGTACCTGCAAGGTTGCAGTTCGCGGCCCGAGAAGCACTCTCCGGCCAACATGCCCAACTGCAGCAACAGCTCCCAAACTGAATGAGCCAGGACAGAAAGACCTAGCTGGCCTGAAGGGCCCCCAGGGGCCCCCCAAGCAGCCCCTCTCCATTTGGGTCTGGGGGCTTTCGTTGGGCCGGGAACCTGGGAGATACCTGCAAGGATGCAGTTTGCGGCCCGAGAAGCACTCTCCGGCCAACATGCCCAACTGCAGCAACAGCTCCCAAAGCGAAGGAGCCAGGACAGAAAGACCTAGCTGGCCTGAAGGGCCCCCATGGGGCCCCCAAGCAGCCCCTCTCCATTTGGGTCTGGGGGCTTTCGTTGGGCATGGAACCTGAGAGGTACCTGCAAGGTTGCAGTTCGCGGCCCGAGAGGCACTCTCCGGCCAACATGCCCAACGTCCACCAACAGCTCCAAAACAGAAGGAACCAGGACCCAAAGAAATAGCTGGCCTGGAGGGTCCCCAGGTGGTCCGCAAGCTGCCCCTTTAAATTTGGGTCGGGGGGCTTTCGTTGGGCCGGGAACCTGGGAGGTACCTGCAAGGTTGCAGTTCGCGGCCCGAGAAGCACTCTCCGGCCAACATGCCCAACTGCAGCAACAGCTCCCAAACTGAATGAGCCAGGACAGAAAGACCTAGCTGGCCTGAAGGGCCCCCAGGGGGCCCCCAAGCAGCCCCTCTCTATTTGGGTCTGGGGGCTTTCGTTGGGCATGTATACCTGAGAGGTACCTACAAGGTTGCAGTTCGCGGCCCGAGAAGCACTCTCCGGACAACATGCCCAACTGCAGCAACAGCTCCCAAAGCGAAGGAGCCAGGACCCAAAGACCTAGCTGGCCTGAAGGGCCCCCAGGGGGCCCCCAAGCAGCCTCTCTCCATTTGGGTCTGGGGGCTTTCGTTGGGCCGGGAACCTGGGAGATTCATGCAAGGTTGCAGTTCGCGGCCGGAGAAGCACTCTCCGGCCAACATGCCCAACTGCAGCAACAGCTCCCAAACTGAATGAGCCAGGACAGAAAGACCTAGCTGGCCTGAAGGACCCCAGGGGGCCCCCAAGCAGCCCCTCTCAATTTGGGTCTGGGGGCTTTCGTTGGGCCGGGAACCTGGGAGATACCTGCAAGGTTGCAGTTCGCGGCCCGAGAAGCACTCTCCGGCCAACATGCCCAACTGCAGCAACAGCTCCCAAAGCGAAGGAGCCAGGACCCAAAGACCTAGCTGGCCTGAAGGGCCCACAGGGGGCCACCAAGCAGCCCCTCTCCATTTGGGTCTGGGGGCTTTCGTTGTGCATTTATACCTGAGAGGTACCTGCAAGGTTGCAGTTCGCGGCCCGAGAAGCACTCTCCGGCCAACATGCCCAACTGCAGCAACAGCTCCCAAACCGAAGTAGCCAGGACAGAAAGATCTAGCTGGCCTGAAGGGCCCCCAGGGGGCCACCAAACAGCCCCTCTCAATTTGGGTCTGGGGGCTTTCGTTGGGCCGGGAACCTGGGACATACCTGCAAGGATGCAGTTCGCGGCCCGAGAAGCACTCTCCGGCCAACATGCCCAACTGCAGCAACAGCTCCCAAAGCGAAGGAGCCAGGACCCAAAGACCTAGCTGGCCTGAAGGGCCCCCATGGGGCCCCCAAGCAGCCCCTCTCCATTTAGGTCTGGGGGCTTTCGTTGGGCATGGAACCTGAGAGGTACCTGCAAGTTTGCAGTTGGCGGCCCGAGAGGCACTCTCCGGCCAACATGCCCAACGACCAGCTACAGCTCTGAAACCGAAGAAGCCAAGACCCAAAGACCTATCTGGCCTGGAGGGCCACCATGGGGCCCCCAAGCAGCCCCTCTCCATTTGGGTCTGGGGGCTTTCGTTGGGCATGTATACCTGAGAAGTACCTGCAAGTTTGCAGTTGGCGGCCCGAGAAGCACTCTCCGGCCAACATGCCCAACGTCCACCAACAGCTCCAAAATAGAAGGAACCAGGACCCAAAGAAATAGCTGGCCTGGAGGGTCCCCAGGTGGCCCGTAAGCAGCCCCTTTCAATTTGGGTCTGGGGGCTTTCGTTGGGCCGGGAACCTGGGAGGTACCTGCAAGGTTGCAGTTCGCGGCCCGAGAAGCACTCTCCGGCCAACATGCCCAACTGTAGCAACAGCTCCAAACTGAATGAGCCAGGACAGAAAGACCTAGCTGGCCTGAAGGGCCCCCAGGGCGCCCCCAAGCAGCCCCTCTCCATTTGAGTCTGGGGGCTTTCGTTGGGCCAGGAACCTGGGAGATTCCTGCAAGGTTGCAGTTCGCGGCCCGAGAAGCACTCTCCGGCCAACATGCCCAACTGCAGCAACAGCTCCCAAAGCGAAGGAGCCAGGACCCAAAGACCTAGCTGGCCTGAAGGGCCCCCAGGGGGCCCCCAAGCAGCCCCTCTACATTTGGGTCTGGGGGCTTTCGTTGTGCCGGGAACCTGGGAGGTACCTGCAAGGTTGCAGTTCGCGGCTGGAGAAGCACTCTCCGGCCAACATGCCCAATATCCAGCAACAGCTCCCAAAGCGAAGGGGCCAGGACCCAAAGACCTAGGTGGCCTGAAGGGCCCCCAGGGGGCCCCCAAGCAGCCCCTCTCAATTTGGGTCTGGGGGCTTTCGTTGGGCCGGGAACCTGGGAGATATCTGCAAGGTTGCAGTTCGCGGCCCGAGAAGCACTCTCCGGCCAACATGCCCAATATCCAGCAACAGCTCCCAAACCGAAGGGGCCAGGACCCAAAGACCTAGGTGGCCTGAAGGGCCCCCATGGGGCCCCAAGCAGCCCCTCTCCATTTGGGTCTGGGGGCTTTCGTTGGGTCGGGAACCTGGGAGGTACCTGCAAGGTTGCAGTTCGCGGCCCGAGAAGCACTCTCCGGCCAACATGCCCAACTGCAGCAACAGCTCCCAAACTGAATGAGCCAGGACAGAAAGACCTAGCTGGCCTGAAGGGCCCCCAGGGGGCCCCCAAGCAGCCCCTCTCCATTTGGGTCTGTGGGCTTTCGTTGGGCCGGGAACCTGGGAGATACCTGCAAGGTTGCAGTTCGCGGCCCGAGAAGCACTCTCTGCCCAACATGCCCAACTGCAGCAACAGCTCCCAAAGCGAATGAGCCAGGACAGAAAGACCTAGCTGGCCTGAAGGGCCCCCATGGGACCACCAAGCAGCCCCTCTCCATTTGGGTCTGGGGGCTTTCGTTGGGCATGGAACCTTAGAGGTACCTGCAAGTTTGCAGTTGGCGGCCCGAGAGGCACTCTCCGGCCAACATGCCCAACGTCCACCAACAGCTCCAAAACAGAAGGAACCAGGACCCAAAGAAATAGCTGGCCTGGAGGGTCACCAGGTGGCCCGCAAGCTGCCCCTTTAAATTTGGGTCTGGGGGCTTTCGTTGGGCCGGGAACCTGGGAGGTACCTGCAAGGTTGCAGTTCGCGGCCCGAGAAGCACTCTCCGGCCAACATGCCCAACTGCAGCAACAGCTCCCAAACCGAAGTAGCCAGGACCCAAAGACATAGTTGGCCTGAAGGGACCCCAGGGGGCCCCCAAACAGCCCCTCTCAATTTGGGTCTGGGGGCTTTCGTTGGGCCGGGAACCTGGGAGATACCTGCAATGGTGCAGTTCGCGGCCCGAGAAGCACTCTCCGGACAACATGCCCAACTGCAGCAACAGCTCCCAAACTGAATGAGCCAGGACAGAAAGACCTAGCTGGCCTGAAGGGCCCCCAGGGGGCCCCCAAGCAGCCCCTCTCCATTTGGGTCTGGGGGCTTTCGTTGGGCCGGGAACCTGGGAGATTCCTGCAAGGTTGCAGTTCGCGGCCCGAGAAGCACTCTCCGGCCAACATGCCCAACTGCAGCAACAGCTCCCAAAGCGAAGGAGCCAGGACCCAAAGACCTAGCTGGCCTGAAGGGCCCCCAGGGGGCCCCCAAGCAGCCCCTCTCTATTTGGGTCTGGGGGCTTTCGTTGGGCATGTATACCTGAGAGGTACCTACAAGGTTGCAGTTCGCGGCCCGAGAAGCACTCTCCGGCCAACATGCCCAACTGCAGCAACAGCTCCCAAACCGAAGGAGCCAGGACCCAAAGACCTAGCTGGCCTGAAGGGCCCCCAGGGGGCCTACAAGCAGCCACTCTCCATTTGGGTCTGGGGGCTTTCGTTGGGTCGGGAACCCGGGAGATTCCTGCAAGGTTGCAGTTCGCGGCCCGAGAACCACTCTCCGGCCAACATGCCCAACTGCAGCAACAGCTCCCAAAGCGAAGGAGCCAGGACCCAAAGACCTAGCTGGCCTGAAGGGCCCCCAGGGGGCCCCCAAGCAGCCCCTCTCCATTTGGGTGTGGGGGCTTTCGTTGGGCCGGGAACCTGGGAGATTCCTGCAAGGTTGCAATTCGCGGCCCGAGAAGCACTCTCCGGCCAACATGCCCAACTGCAGCAACAGCTCCCAAACTGAATGAGCCAGGACAGAAAGACCTAGCTGGCCTGAAGGGCCCCCATGGGGCCCCCAAGCAGCCCCTCTCCATTTGGGTCTGGGGGCTTTCGTTGGGCCGGGAACCTGGGAGGTACCTGCAAGGTTGCAGTTCGCGGCCCGAGAAGCACTCTCCGGCCAACATGCCCAACTGCAGCAACAGCTCCCAAAGCGAAGGAGCCAGGACCCAAAGACCTATCTGGCCTGAAGGGCCCCCAGGGGGCCCCCAAGCAGCCCCTCTCCATTTGGGTCTGGGGGCTTTCGTTGTGCCGGGAACCTGGGAGGTACCTGCAAGGTTGCAGGTCGCGGCCCGAGAAGCACTCTCCGGCCAACATGCCCAACTGCAGCAACAGCTCCCAAACTGAATGAGCCAGGACAGAAAGACCTAGCTGGCCTGAAGGACCCCAGGGGGCCCCCAAGCAGCCCCTCTCAATTTGGGTCTGGGGGCTTTCGTTGGGCCGGGAACCTGGGACATACCTGCAAGGATGCAGTTCGCGGCCCGAGAAGCACTCTCCGGCCAACATGCCCAACTGCAGCAACAGCTCCCAAAGCGAAGGAGCCAGGACCCAAAGACCTAGCTGGCCTGAAGGGCCCACAGGGGGCCACCAAGCAGCCCCTCTCCATTTGGGTCTGGGGGCTTTCGTTGGGCATGTATACCTGAGAGGTACCTGCAAGGTTAAAGTTCGCGGCCCGAGAAGCACTCTCTGGCCAACATGCCCAATATCCAGCAACAGCTCCCAAAGCGAAGGAGCCAGGACCCAAAGACCTAGCTGGCCTGAAGGGCCCCCATGGGGCCCCCAAGCAGCCCCTCTCCATTTGGGTCTGGGGGCTTTCGTTGGGCCGGGAACCTGGGAGATTCCTGCAAGGTTGCAATTCGCGGCCCGAGAAGCACTCTCCGGCCAACATGCCCAACTGCAGCAACAGCTCCCAAACTGAATGAGCCAGGACAGAAAGACCTAGCTGGCCTGAATGGCCCCCAGGGGGCCCCCAAACAGCCTCTCTCAATTTGGGTCTGGGGGCTTTCGTTGGGCCGGAAACCTGGGAGATTCATGCAAGGTTGCAGTTCGCAGCCCGAGAAGCACTCTCCGGCCAACATGCCCAACTGCAGCAACAGCTCCCAAAGCGAAGGAGCCAGAACCCAAAGACCTAGCTGGCCTGAAGGGCCCCCAAGGGGCCCCCAAGCAGCCCCTCTCAATTTGGGTCTGGGGGCTTTCGTTGGGCCGGGAACCTGGGAGATTCATGCAAGGTTGCAGTTCGCGGCCCGAGAAGCACTCTCCGGCCAACATGCCCAACTGCAGCAACAGCTCCCAAAGCGAAGGAGCCAGGACCCAAAGACCTAGCTGGCCTGAAGGGCCCCCAGGGGGCCCCCAAGCAGCCCCTCTCCATTTGGGTCTGGGGTCTTTAGTTGGGCCGGGAACCTGGGAGGTACCTGCAAGGTTGCAGTTCGCGGCCGGAGAGGCACTCTCCGGCCAACATGCCCAACTGCAGCAACAGCTCCCAAAGCGAAGGAGCCAGGACCCAAAGACCTAGCTGGCCTGAAGGGCCCCCAGGGGGCCCCCAAGCAGCCCCTCTCTATTTGGGTCTGGGGGCTTTCGTTGGGCCGGGAACCTGGGAGATTCCTGCAAGGTTGCAGTTCGCGGCCCGAGAAGCACTCTCCGGCCAACATGCCCAACTGCAGCAACAGCTCCCAAACTGAATGAGCCAGGACCCAAAGACCTAGCTGGCCTGAAGGGCCCCCATGGGGCCCCCAAGCAGCCCCTCTCCATTTGGGTCTGGGGGCTTTCGTTGGGCCGGGAACCTGGGAGATTCCTGCAAGGTTGCAATTCGCGGCCCGAGAAGCACTCTCCGGCCAACCTGCCCAACTGCAGCAACAGCTCCCAAACTGAATGAGCCAGGACCCAAAGACCTAGCTGGCCTGAAGGGCCCCCAGGGGGCCCCCAAGCAGCCTCTCTCAATTTGGGTCTGGGGGCTTTCGTTGGGCCGGGAACCTGGGAGATTCATGCAAGGTTGCAGTTCGCAGCCCGAGAAGCACTCTCCGGCCAACATGCCCAACTGCAGCAACAGCTCCCAAAGCGAAGGAGCCAGGACCCAAAGACCTAGCTGGCCTGAAGGGCCCCCAGGGGGCCCCCAAGCAGCCCCTCTCCATTTGGGTCTGGGGGCTTTCGTTGTGCCGGGAACCTGGGAGGTACCTGCAAGGTTGCAGGTCGCGGCCCGAGAAGCACTCTCTGGCCAACATGCCCAATATCCAGCAACAGCTCCCAAACTGAATGAGCCAGGACCCAAAGACCTAGCTGGCCTGAAGGGCCCCCATGGGGCCCCCAAGCAGCCTCTCTCAATTTGGGTCTGGGGGCTTTCGTTGGGCCGGGAACCTGGGAGATTCATGCAAGGTTGCAGTTCGCAGCCCGAGAAGCACTCTCCGGCCAACATGCCCAACTGCAGCAACAGCTCCCAAAGCGAAGGAGCCAGGACCCAAAGACCTAGCTGGCCTGAAGGGCCCCCAGGGGGCCCCCAAGCAGCCCCTCTCCATTTGGGTCTGGGGGCTTTCGTTGTGCCGGGAACCTGGGAGGTACCTGCAAGGTTGCAGGTCGCGGCCCGAGAAGCACTCTCCGGCCAACATGCCCAACTGCAGCAACAGCTCCCAAAGTGAATGAGCCAGGACAGAAAGACCTAGCTGGCCTGAAGGACCCCAGGGGGCCCCCAAGCAGCCCCTCTCAATTTGGGTCTGGGGGCTTTCGTTGGGCCGGGAACCTGGGACATACCTGCAAGGATGCAGTTCGCGGCCCGAGAAGCACTCTCCGGCCAACATGCCCAACTGCAGCAACAGCTCCCAAAGCGAAGGAGCCAGGACCCAAAGACCTAGCTGGCCTGAAGGGCCCACAGGGGGCCACCAAGCAGCCCCTCTCCATTTGGGTCTGGGGGCTTTCGTTGGGCATGTATACCTGAGAGGTACCTGCAAGGTTAAAGTTCGCGGCCCGAGAAGCACTCTCTGGCCAACATGCCCAATATCCAGCAACAGCTCCCAAAGCGAAGGAGCCAGGACCCAAAGACCTAGCTGGCCTGAAGGGCCCCCATGGGGCCCCCAAGCAGCCCCTCTCCATTTGGGTCTGGGGGCTTTCGTTGGGCCGGGAACCTGGGAGATTCCTGCAAGGTTGCAATTCGCGGCCCGAGAAGCACTCTCCGGCCAACATGCCCAACTGCAGCAACAGCTCCCAAACTGAATGAGCCAGGACAGAAAGACCTAGCTGGCCTGAATGGCCCCCAGGGGGCCCCCAAGCAGCCTCTCTCAATTTGGGTCTGGGGGCTTTCGTTGGGCCGGAAACCTGGGAGATTCATGCAAGGTTGCAGTTCGCAGCCCGAGAAGCACTCTCCGGCCAACATGCCCAACTGCAGCAACAGCTCCCAAAGCGAAGGAGCCAGGACCCAAAGACCTAGCTGGCCTGAAGGGCCCCCAGGGGGCCCCCAAGCAGCCCCTCTCAATTTGGGTCTGGGGGCTTTCGTTGGGCCGGGAACCTGGGAGATTCATGCAAGGTTGCAGTTCGCGGCCCGAGAAGCACTCTCCGGCCAACATGCCCAACTGCAGCAACAGCTCCCAAAGCGAAGGAGCCAGGACCCAAAGACCTAGCTGGACTGAAGGGCCCCCAGGGGGCCCCCAAGCAGCCCCTCTCCATTTGGGTCTGGGGTCTTTAGTTGGGCCGGGAACCTGGGAGTTACCTGCAAGGTTGCAGGTCGCGGCCGGAGAGGCACTCTCCGGCCAACATGCCCAACTGCAGCAACAGCTCCCAAAGCGAAGGAGCCAGGACCCAAAGACCTAGCTGGCCTGAAGGGCCCCCAGGGGGCCCCCAAGCAGCCCCTCTTAATTTGGGTCTGGGGGCTTTCGTTGGGCCGGGAACCTGGGAGATTCCTGCAAGGTTGCAGTTCGCGGCCCGAGAAGCACTCTCCGGCCAACATGCCCAACTGCAGCAACAGCTCCCAAACTGAATGAGCCAGGACCCAAAGACCTAGCTGGCCTGAAGGGCCCCCAGGGGGCCTACAAGCAGCCCCTCTCAATTTGGGTCTGGGGGCTTTCGTTGGGTCGGGAACCCGGGAGATTCCTGCAAGGTTGCAGTTCGCGGCCCGAGAAGCACTCTCCGGCCAACATGCCCAACTGCAGCAACAGCTCCCAAAGCGAAGGAGCCAGGACCCAAAGACCTAGCTGGCCTGAAGGGCCCCCAGGGGGCCCCCAAGCAGCCCCTCTCAATTTGGGTCTGGGGGCTTTCGTTGGGCCGGGAACCTGGGAGGTACCTGCAAGGTTGCAGTTCGCGGCCCGAGAAGCACTCTCCGGCCAACATGCCCAACTGCAGCAACAGCTCCCAAAGCGAAGGAGCCAGGACCCAAAGACCTAGCTGGCCTGAAGGGCCCCCATGGGGCCCCCAAGCAGCCCCTCTCCATTTGGGTCTGGGGGCTTTCGTTGGGCCGGGAACCTGGGAGATTCCTGCAAGGTTGCAATTCGCGGCCCGAGAAGCACTCTCCGGCCAACATGCCCAACTGCAGCAACAGCTCCCAAAGCGAAGGAGCCAGGACCCAAAGACCTAGCTGGCCTGAAGGGCCCCCAGGGGGCCCCCAAGCAGCCCCTCTCCATTTGGGTCTGGGGGCTTTCGTTGGGCCGGGAACCTGGGAGGTACCTGCAAGGTTGCAGTTCGCGGCCCGAGAAGCACTCTCCGGCCAACATGCCCAACTGCAGCAACAGCTCCCAAAGCGAAGGAGCCAGGACCCAAAGACCTATCTGGCCTGAAGGGCCCCCAGGGGGCCCCCAAGCAGCCCCTCTCCATTTGGGTCTGGGGGCTTTCGTTGTGCCGGGAACCTGGGAGGTACCTGCAAGGTTGCAGGTCGCGGCCCGAGAAGCACTCTCCGGCCAACATGCCCAACTGCAGCAACAGCTCCCAAACTGAATGAGCCAGGACAGAAAGACCTAGCTGGCCTGAAGGACCCCAGGGGGCCCCCAAGCAGCCCCTCTCAATTTGGGTCTGGGGGCTTTCGTTGGGCCGGGAACCTGGGACATACCTGCAAGGATGCAGTTCGCGGCCCGAGAAGCACTCTCCGGCCAACATGCCCAACTGCAGCAACAGCTCCCAAAGCGAAGGAGCCAGGACCCAAAGACCTAGCTGGCCTGAAGGGCCCACAGGGGGCCACCAAGCAGCCCCTCTCCATTTGGGTCTGGGGGCTTTCGTTGGGCATGTATACCTGAGAGGTACCTGCAAGGTTAAAGTTCGCGGCCCGAGAAGCACTCTCTGGCCAACATGCCCAATATCCAGCAACAGCTCCCAAAGCGAAGGAGCCAGGACCCAAAGACCTAGCTGGCCTGAAGGGCCCCCATGGGGCCCCCAAGCAGCCCCTCTCCATTTGGGTCTGGGGGCTTTCGTTGGGCCGGGAACCTGGGAGATTCCTGCAAGGTTGCAATTCGCGGCCCGAGAAGCACTCTCCGGCCAACATGCCCAACTGCAGCAACAGCTCCCAAACTGAATGAGCCAGGACAGAAAGACCTAGCTGGCCTGAATGGCCCCCAGGGGGCCCCCAAACAGCCTCTCTCAATTTGGGTCTGGGGGCTTTCGTTGGGCCGGAAACCTGGGAGATTCATGCAAGGTTGCAGTTCGCAGCCCGAGAAGCACTCTCCGGCCAACATGCCCAACTGCAGCAACAGCTCCCAAAGCGAAGGAGCCAGAACCCAAAGACCTAGCTGGCCTGAAGGGCCCCCAGGGGGCCCCCAAGCAGCCCCTCTCAATTTGGGTCTGGGGGCTTTCGTTGGGCCGGGAACCTGGGAGATTCATGCAAGGTTGCAGTTCGCGGCCCGAGAAGCACTCTCCGGCCAACATGCCCAACTGCAGCAACAGCTCCCAAAGCGAAGGAGCCAGGACCCAAAGACCTAGCTGGCCTGAAGGGCCCCCAGGGGGCCCCCAAGCAGCCCCTCTCCATTTGGGTCTGGGGTCTTTAGTTGGGCCGGGAACCTGGGAGGTACCTGCAAGGTTGCAGGTCGCGGCCGGAGAGGCACTCTCCGGCCAACATGCCCAACTGCAGCAACAGCTCCCAAAGCGAAGGAGCCAGGACCCAAAGACCTAGCTGGCCTGAAGGGCCCCCAGGGGGCCCCCAAGCAGCCCCTCTCTATTTGGGTCTGGGGGCTTTCGTTGGGCCGGGAACCTGGGAGATTCCTGCAAGGTTGCAGTTCGCGGCCCGAGAAGCACTCTCCGGCCAACATGCCCAACTGCAGCAACAGCTCCCAAACTGAATGAGCCAGGACCCAAAGACCTAGCTGGCCTGAAGGGCCCCCATGGGGCCTACAAGCAGCCCCTCTCAATTTGGGTCTGGGGGCTTTCGTTGGGTCGGAAACCCGGGAGATTCCTGCAAGGTTGCAGTTCGCGGCCCGAGAAGCACTCTCCGGCCAACATGCCCAACTGCAGCAACAGCTCCCAAAGCGAAGGAGCCAGGACCCAAAGACCTAGCTGGCCTGAAGGGCCCCCAGGGGGCCCCCAAGCAGCCTCTCTCCTTTTGGGTGTGGGGGCATTCGTTGGGCCGGGAACCTGGGAGATTCATGCAAGGTTGCAGTTCGCGGCCCGAGAAGCACTCTCCGGCCAACATGCCCAACTGCAGCAACAGCTCCCAAAGCGAAGGAGCCAGGACCCAAAGACCTAGCTGGCCTGAAGGGCCCCCATGGGGCCCCCAAGCAGCCCCTCTCCATTTGGGTCTGGGGGCTTTCGTTGGGCCGGGAACCTGGGAGATTCCTGCAAGGTTGCAATTCGCGGCCCGAGAAGCACTCTCCGGCCAACCTGCCCAACTGCAGCAACAGCTCCCAAACTGAATGAGCCAGGACCCAAAGACCTAGCTGGCCTGAAGGGCCCCCAGGGGGCCCCCAAGCAGCCTCTCTCAATTTGGGTCTGGGGGCTTTCGTTGGGCCGGGAACCTGGGAGATTCATGCAAGGTTGCAGTTCGCAGCCCGAGAAGCACTCTCCGGCCAACATGCCCAACTGCAGCAACAGCTCCCAAAGCGAAGGAGCCAGGACCCAAAGACCTAGCTGGCCTGAAGGGCCCCCAGGGGGCCCCCAAGCAGCCCCTCTCCATTTGGGTCTGGGGGCTTTCGTTGTGCCGGGAACCTGGGAGGTACCTGCAAGGTTGCAGGTCGCGGCCCGAGAAGCACTCTCTGGCCAACATGCCCAATATCCAGCAACAGCTCCCAAACTGAATGAGCCAGGACCCAAAGACCTAGCTGGCCTGAAGGGCCCCCATGGGGCCCCCAAGCAGCCTCTCTCAATTTGGGTCTGGGGGCTTTCGTTGGGCCGGGAACCTGGGAGATTCATGCAAGGTTGCAGTTCGCAGCCCGAGAAGCACTCTCCGGCCAACATGCCCAACTGCAGCAACAGCTCCCAAAGAGAAGGAGCCAGGACCCAAAGACCTAGCTGGCCTGAAGGGCCCCCAGGGGGCCCCCAAGCAGCCCCTCTCCATTTGGGTCTGGGGGCTTTCGTTGTGCCGGGAACCTGGGAGGTACCTGCAAGGTTGCAGGTCGCGGCCCGAGAAGCACTCTCCGGCCAACATGCCCAACTGCAGCAACAGCTCCCAAACTGAATGAGCCAGGACAGAAAGACCTAGCTGGCCTGAAGGACCCCAGGGGGCCCCCAAGCAGCCCCTCTCAATTTGGGTCTGGGGGCTTTCGTTGGGCCGGGAACCTGGGACATACCTGCAAGGATGCAGTTCGCGGCCCGAGAAGCACTCTCCGGCCAACATGCCCAACTGCAGCAACAGCTCCCAAAGCGAAGGAGCCAGGACCCAAAGACCTAGCTGGCCTGAAGGGCCCACAGGGGGCCACCAAGCAGCCCCTCTCCATTTGGGTCTGGGGGCTTTCGTTGGGCATGTATACCTGAGAGGTACCTGCAAGGTTAAAGTTCGCGGCCCGAGAAGCACTCTCTGGCCAACATGCCCAATATCCAGCAACAGCTCCCAAAGCGAAGGAGCCAGGACCCAAAGACCTAGCTGGCCTGAAGGGCCCCCATGGGGCCCCCAAGCAGCCCCTCTCCATTTGGGTCTGGGGGCTTTCGTTGGGCCGGGAACCTGGGAGATTCCTGCAAGGTTGCAATTCGCGGCCCGAGAAGCACTCTCCGGCCAACCTGCCCAACTGCAGCAACAGCTCCCAAACTGAATGAGCCAGGACCCAAAGACCTAGCTGGCCTGAAGGGCCCCCAGGGGGCCCCCAAGCAGCCTCTCTCAATTTGGGTCTGGGGGCTTTCGTTGGGCCGGGAACCTGGGAGATTCATGCAAGGTTGCAGTTCGCAGCCCGAGAAGCACTCTCCGGCCAACATGCCCAACTGCAGCAACAGCTCCCAAAGCGAAGGAGCCAGGACCCAAAGACCTAGCTGGCCTGAAGGGCCCCCAGGGGGCCCCCAAGCAGCCCCTCTCCATTTGGGTCTGGGGGCTTTCGTTGTGCCGGGAACCTGGGAGGTACCTGCAAGGTTGCAGGTCGCGGCCCGAGAAGCACTCTCTGGCCAACATGCCCAATATCCAGCAACAGCTCCCAAACTGAATGAGCCAGGACCCAAAGACCTAGCTGGCCTGAAGGGCCCCCATGGGGCCCCCAAGCAGCCTCTCTCAATTTGGGTCTGGGGGCTTTCGTTGGGCCGGGAACCTGGGAGATTCATGCAAGGTTGCAGTTCGCAGCCCGAGAAGCACTCTCCGGCCAACATGCCCAACTGCAGCAACAGCTCCCAAAGAGAAGGAGCCAGGACCCAAAGACCTAGCTGGCCTGAAGGGCCCCCAGGGGGCCCCCAAGCAGCCCCTCTCCATTTGGGTCTGGGGGCTTTCGTTGTGCCGGGAACCTGGGAGGTACCTGCAAGGTTGCAGGTCGCGGCCCGAGAAGCACTCTCCGGCCAACATGCCCAACTGCAGCAACAGCTCCCAAACTGAATGAGCCAGGACAGAAAGACCTAGCTGGCCTGAAGGACCCCAGGGGGCCCCCAAGCAGCCCCTCTCAATTTGGGTCTGGGGGCTTTCGTTGGGCCGGGAACCTGGGACATACCTGCAAGGATGCAGTTCGCGGCCCGAGAAGCACTCTCCGGCCAACATGCCCAACTGCAGCAACAGCTCCCAAAGCGAAGGAGCCAGGACCCAAAGACCTAGCTGGCCTGAAGGGCCCACAGGGGGCCACCAAGCAGCCCCTCTCCATTTGGGTCTGGGGGCTTTCGTTGGGCATGTATACCTGAGAGGTACCTGCAAGGTTAAAGTTCGCGGCCCGAGAAGCACTCTCTGGCCAACATGCCCAATATCCAGCAACAGCTCCCAAAGCGAAGGAGCCAGGACCCAAAGACCTAGCTGGCCTGAAGGGCCCCCATGGGGCCCCCAAGCAGCCCCTCTCCATTTGGGTCTGGGGGCTTTCGTTGGGCCGGGAACCTGGGAGATTCCTGCAAGGTTGCAATTCGCGGCCCGAGAAGCACTCTCCGGCCAACATGCCCAACTGCAGCAACAGCTCCCAAACTGAATGAGCCAGGACAGAAAGACCTAGCTGGCCTGAATGGCCCCCAGGGGGCCCCCAAGCAGCCTCTCTCAATTTGGGTCTGGGGGCTTTCGTTGGGCCGGAAACCTGGGAGATTCATGCAAGGTTGCAGTTCGCAGCCCGAGAAGCACTCTCCGGCCAACATGCCCAACTGCAGCAACAGCTCCCAAAGCGAAGGAGCCAGGACCCAAAGACCTAGCTGGCCTGAAGGGCCCCCAGGGGGCCCCCAAGCAGCCCCTCTCAATTTGGGTCTGGGGGCTTTCGTTGGGCCGGGAACCTGGGAGATTCATGCAAGGTTGCAGTTCGCGGCCCGAGAAGCACTCTCCGGCCAACATGCCCAACTGCAGCAACAGCTCCCAAAGCGAAGGAGCCAGGACCCAAAGACCTAGCTGGACTGAAGGGCCCCCAGGGGGCCCCCAAGCAGCCCCTCTCCATTTGGGTCTGGGGGCTTTAGTTGGGCCGGGAACCTGGGAGGTACCTGCAAGGTTGCAGGTCGCGGCCGGAGAGGCACTCTCCGGCCAACATGCCCAACTGCAGCAACAGCTCCCAAAGCGAAGGAGCCAGGACCCAAAGACCTAGCTGGCCTGAAGGGCCCCCAGGGGGCCCCCAAGCAGCCCCTCTTAATTTGGGTCTGGGGGCTTTCGTTGGGCCGGGAACCTGGGAGATTCCTGCAAGGTTGCAGTTCGCGGCCCGAGAAGCACTCTCCGGCCAACATGCCCAACTGCAGCAACAGCTCCCAAACTGAATGAGCCAGGACCCAAAGACCTAGCTGGCCTGAAGGGCCCCCAGGGGGCCTACAAGCAGCCCCTCTCAATTTGGGTCTGGGGGCTTTCGTTGGGTCGGGAACCCGGGAGATTCCTGCAAGGTTGCAGTTCGCGGCCCGAGAAGCACTCTCCGGCCAACATGCCCAACTGCAGCAACAGCTCCCAAAGCGAAGGAGCCAGGACCCAAAGACCTAGCTGGCCTGAAGGGCCCCCAGGGGGCCCCCAAGCAGCCCCTCTCCATTTGGGTCTGGGGGCTTTCGTTGGGCCGGGAACCTGGGAGGTACCTGCAAGGTTGCAGTTCGCGGCCCGAGAAGCACTCTCCGGCCAACATGCCCAACTGCAGCAACAGCTCCCAAAGCGAAGGAGCCAGGACCCAAAGACCTAGCTGGCCTGAAGGGCCCCCATGGGGCCCCCAAGCAGCCCCTCTCCATTTGGGTCTGGGGGCTTTCGTTGGGCCGGGAACCTGGGAGATTCCTGCAAGGTTGCAATTCGCGGCCCGAGAAGCACTCTCCGGCCAACATGCCCAACTGCAGCAACAGCTCCCAAAGCGAAGGAGCCAGGACCCAAAGACCTAGCTGGCCTGAAGGGCCCCCAGGGGGCCTACAAGCAGCCACTCTCCATTTGGGTCTGGGGGCTTTCGTTGGGTCGGGAACCCGGGAGATTCCTGCAAGGTTGCAGTTCGCGGCCCGAGAACCACTCTCCGGCCAACATGCCCAACTGCAGCAACAGCTCCCAAAGCGAAGGAGCCAGGACCCAAAGACCTAGCCGGCCTGAAGGGCCCCCAGGGGGCCCCCAAGCAGCCCCTCTCCATTTGGGTGTGGGGGCTTTCGTTGGGCCGGGAACCTGGGAGATTCCTGCAAGGTTGCAATTCGCGGCCCGAGAAGCACTCTCCGGCCAACATGCCCAACTGCAGCAACAGCTCCCAAACTGAATGAGCCAGGACAGAAAGACCTAGCTGGCCTGAAGGGCCCCCATGGGGCCCCCAAGCAGCCCCTCTCCATTTGGGTCTGGGGGCTTTCGTTGGGCCGGGAACCTGGGAGGTACCTGCAAGGTTGCAGTTCGCGGCCCGAGAAGCACTCTCCGGCCAACATGCCCAACTGCAGCAACAGCTCCCAAAGCGAAGGAGCCAGGACCCAAAGACCTATCTGGCCTGAAGGGCCCCCAGGGGGCCCCCAAGCAGCCCCTCTCCATTTGGGTCTGGGGGCTTTCGTTGTGCCGGGAACCTGGGAGGTACCTGCAAGGTTGCAGGTCGCGGCCCGAGAAGCACTCTCCGGCCAACATGCCCAACTGCAGCAACAGCTCCCAAACTGAATGAGCCAGGACAGAAAGACCTAGCTGGCCTGAAGGACCCCAGGGGGCCCCCAAGCAGCCCCTCTCAATTTGGGTCTGGGGGCTTTCGTTGGGCCGGGAACCTGGGACATACCTGCAAGGATGCAGTTCGCGGCCCGAGAAGCACTCTCCGGCCAACATGCCCAACTGCAGCAACAGCTCCCAAAGCGAAGGAGCCAGGACCCAAAGACCTAGCTGGCCTGAAGGGCCCCCAGGGGGCCCCCAAGCAGCCCCTCTCCATTTGGGTCTGGGGGCTTTCGTTGGGCATGTATACCTGAGAGGTACCTGCAAGGTTAAAGTTCGCGGCCCGAGAAGCACTCTCTGGCCAACATGCCCAATATCCAGCAACAGCTCCCAAAGCGAAGGAGCCAGGACCCAAAGACCTAGCTGGCCTGAAGGGCCCCCATGGGGCCCCCAAGCAGCCCCTCTCCATTTGGGTCTGGGGGCTTTCGTTGGGCCGGGAACCTGGGAGATTCCTGCAAGGTTGCAATTCGCGGCCCGAGAAGCACTCTCCGGCCAACATGCCCAACTGCAGCAACAGCTCCCAAACTGAATGAGCCAGGACAGAAAGACCTAGCTGGCCTGAATGGCCCCCAGGGGGCCCCCAAACAGCCTCTCTCAATTTGGGTCTGGGGGCTTTCGTTGGGCCGGAAACCTGGGAGATTCATGCAAGGTTGCAGTTCGCAGCCCGAGAAGCACTCTCCGGCCAACATGCCCAACTGCAGCAACAGCTCCCAAAGCGAAGGAGCCAGAACCCAAAGACCTAGCTGGCCTGAAGGGCCCCCAGGGGGCCCCCAAGCAGCCCCTCTCAATTTGGGTCTGGGGGCTTTCGTTGGGCCGGGAACCTGGGAGATTCATGCAAGGTTGCAGTTCGCGGCCCGAGAAGCACTCTCCGGCCAACATGCCCAACTGCAGCAACAGCTCCCAAAGCGAAGGAGCCAGGACCCAAAGACCTAGCTGGCCTGAAGGGCCCCCAGGGGGCCCCCAAGCAGCCCCTCTCCATTTGGGTCTGGGGTCTTTAGTTGGGCCGGGAACCTGGGAGGTACCTGCAAGGTTGCAGGTCGCGGCCGGAGAGGCACTCTCCGGCCAACATGCCCAACTGCAGCAACAGCTCCCAAAGCGAAGGAGCCAGGACCCAAAGACCTAGCTGGCCTGAAGGGCCCCCAGGGGGCCCCCAAGCAGCCCCTCTCTATTTGGGTCTGGGGGCTTTCGTTGGGCCGGGAACCTGGGAGATTCCTGCAAGGTTGCAGTTCGCGGCCCGAGAAGCACTCTCCGGCCAACATGCCCAACTGCAGCAACAGCTCCCAAACTGAATGAGCCAGGACCCAAAGACCTAGCTGGCCTGAAGGGCCCCCATGGGGCCTACAAGCAGCCCCTCTCAATTTGGGTCTGGGGGCTTTCGTTGGGTCGGGAACCCGGGAGATTCCTGCAAGGTTGCAGTTCGCGGCCCGAGAAGCACTCTCCGGCCAACATGCCCAACTGCAGCAACAGCTCCCAAAGCGAAGGAGCCAGGACCCAAAGACCTAGCTGGCCTGAAGGGCCCCCAGGGGGCCCCCAAGCAGCCTCTCTCCATTTGGGTGTGGGGGCATTCGTTGGGCCGGGAACCTGGGAGATTCATGCAAGGTTGCAGTTCGCGGCCCGAGAAGCACTCTCCGGCCAACATGCCCAACTGCAGCAACAGCTCCCAAACTGAATGAGCCAGGACAGAAAGACCTAGCTGGCCTGAAGGGCCCCCAGGGGGCCCCCAAGCAGCCCCTCTCAATTTGGGTCTGGGGGCTTTCGTTGGGCCGGGAACCTGGGAGGTACCTGCAAGGTTGCAGTTCGCGGCCCGAGAAGCACTCTCCGGCCAACATGCCCAACTGCAGCAACAGCTCCCAAAGCGAAGGAGCCAGGACCCAAAGACCTAGCTGGCCTGAAGGGCCCCCATGGGGCCCCCAAGCAGCCCCTCTCCATTTGGGTCTGGGGGCTTTCGTTGGGGCGGGAACCTGGGAGATTCCTGCAAGGTTGCAGTTCGCGGCCCGAGAAGCACTCTCCGGCCAACCTGCCCAACTGCAGCAACAGCTCCCAAACTGAATGAGCCAGGACCCAAAGACCTAGCTGGCCTGAAGGGCCCCCAGGGGGCCCCCAAGCAGCCTCTCTCAATTTGGGTCTGGGGGCTTTGGTTGGGCCGGGAACCTGGGAGATTCATGCAAGGTTGCAGTTCGCAGCCCGAGAAGCACTCTCCGGCCAACATGCCCAACTGCAGCAACAGCTCCCAAAGCGAAGGAGCCAGGACCCAAAGACCTAGCTGGCCTGAAGGGCCCCCAGGGGGCCCCCAAGCAGCCCCTCTCCATTTGGGTCTGGGGGCTTTCGTTGTGCCGGGAACCTGGGAGGTACCTGCAAGGTTGCAGGTCGCGGCCCGAGAAGCACTCTCCGGCCAACATGCCCAACTGCAGCAACAGCTCCCAAAGTGAATGAGCCAGGACAGAAAGACCTAGCTGGCCTGAAGGGCCCCCAGGGGGCCCCCAAGCAGCCCCTCTCAATTTGGGTCTGGGGGCTTTCGTTGGGCCGGGAACCTGGGACATACCTGCAAGGATGCAGTTTGCGGCCCGAGAAGCACTCTCCGGCCAACATGCCCAACTGCAGCAACAGCTCCCAAAGCGAAGGAGCCAGGACCCAAAGACCTAGCTGGCCTGAAGGGCCCACAGGGGGCCACCAAGCAGCCCCTCTCCATTTGGGTCTGGGGGCTTTCGTTGGGCATGTATACCTGAGAGGTACCTGCAAGGTTAAAGTTCGCGGCCCGAGAAGCACTCTCTGGCCAACATGCCCAATATCCAGCAACAGCTCCCAAACTGAATGAGCCAGGACCCAAAGACCTAGCTGGCCTGAAGGGCCCCCATGGGGCCCCCAAGCAGCCTCTCTCAATTTGGGTCTGGGGGCTTTCGTTGGGCCGGGAACCTGGGAGATTCATGCAAGGTTGCAGTTCGCAGCCCGAGAAGCACTCTCCGGCCAACATGCCCAACTGCAGCAACAGCTCCCAAAGCGAAGGAGCCAGGACCCAAAGACCTAGCTGGCCTGAAGGGCCCCCAGGGGGCCCCCAAGCAGCCCCTCTCCATTTGGGTCTGGGGGCTTTCGTTGTGCCGGGAACCTGGGAGGTACCTGCAAGGTTGCAGGTCGCGGCCCGAGAAGCACTCTCCGGCCAACATGCCCAACTGCAGCAACAGCTCCCAAAGTGAATGAGCCAGGACAGAAAGACCTAGCTGGCCTGAAGGACCCCAGGGGGCCCCCAAGCAGCCCCTCTCAATTTGGGTCTGGGGGCTTTCGTTGGGCCGGGAACCTGGGACATACCTGCAAGGATGCAGTTCGCGGCCCGAGAAGCACTCTCCGGCCAACATGCCCAACTGCAGCAACAGCTCCCAAAGCGAAGGAGCCAGGACCCAAAGACCTAGCTGGCCTGAAGGGCCCACAGGGGGCCACCAAGCAGCCCCTCTCCATTTGGGTCTGGGGGCTTTCGTTGGGCATGTATACCTGAGAGGTACCTGTAAGGTTAAAGTTCGCGGCCCGAGAAGCACTCTCTGGCCAACATGCCCAATATCCAGCAACAGCTCCCAAAGCGAAGGAGCCAGGACCCAAAGACCTAGCTGGCCTGAAGGGCCCCCATGGGGCCCCCAAGCAGCCCCTCTCCATTTGGGTCTGGGGGCTTTCGTTGGGCCGGGAACCTGGGAGATTCCTGCAAGGTTGCAATTCGCGGCCCGAGAAGCACTCTCCGGCCAACATGCCCAACTGCAGCAACAGCTCCCAAACTGAATGAGCCAGGACAGAAAGACCTAGCTGGCCTGAATGGCCCCCAGGGGGCCCCCAAGCAGCCTCTCTCAATTTGGGTCTGGGGGCTTTCGTTGGGCCGGAAACCTGGGAGATTCATGCAAGGTTGCAGTTCGCAGCCCGAGAAGCACTCTCCGGCCAACATGCCCAACTGCAGCAACAGCTCCCAAAGCGAAGGAGCCAGGACCCAAAGACCTAGCTGGCCTGAAGGGCCCCCAGGGGGCCCCCAAGCAGCCCCTCTCAATTTGGGTCTGGGGGCTTTCGTTGGGCCGGGAACCTGGGAGATTCATGCAAGGTTGCAGTTCGCGGCCCGAGAAGCACTCTCCGGCCAACATGCCCAACTGCAGCAACAGCTCCCAAAGCGAAGGAGCCAGGACCCAAAGACCTAGCTGGCCTGAAGGGCCCCCAGGGGGCCCCCAAGCAGCCCCTCTCCATTTGGGTCTGGGGTCTTTAGTTGGGCCGGGAACCTGGGAGGTACCTGCAAGGTTGCAGGTCGCGGCCGGAGAGGCACTCTCCGGCCAACATGCCCAACTGCAGCAACAGCTCCCAAAGCGAAGGAGCCAGGACCCAAAGACCTAGCTGGCCTGAAGGGCCCCCAGGGGGCCCCCAAGCAGCCCCTCTTAATTTGGGTCTGGGGGCTTTCGTTGGGCCGGGAACCTGGGAGATTCCTGCAAGGTTGCAGTTCGCGGCCCGAGAAGCACTCTCCGGCCAACATGCCCAACTGCAGCAACAGCTCCCAAACTGAATGAGCCAGGACCCAAAGACCTAGCTGGCCTGAAGGGCCCCCATGGGGCCTACAAGCAGCCCCTCTCAATTTGGGCCTGGGGGCTTTCGTTGGGTCGGGAACCCGGGAGATTCCTGCAAGGTTGCAGTTCGCGGCCCGAGAAGCACTCTCCGGCCAACATGCCCAACTGCAGCAACAGCTCCCAAAGCGAAGGAGCCAGGACCCAAAGACCTAGCTGGCCTGAAGGGCCCCCAGGGGGCCCCCAAGCAGCCCCTCTCAATTTGGGTCTGGGGGCTTTCGTTGGGCCGGGAACCTGGGAGGTACCTGCAAGGTTGCAGTTCGCGGCCCGAGAAGCACTCTCCGGCCAACATGCCCAACTGCAGCAACAGCTCCCAAAGCGAAGGAGCCAGGACCCAAAGACCTAGCTGGCCTGAAGGGCCCCCATGGGGCCCCCAAGCAGCCCCTCTCCATTTGGGTCTGGGGGCTTTCGTTGGGCCGGGAACCTGGGAGATTCCTGCAAGGTTGCAATTCGCGGCCCGAGAAGCACTCTCCGGCCAACCTGCCCAACTGCAGCAACAGCTCCCAAACTGAATGAGCCAGGACCCAAAGACCTAGCTGGCCTGAAGGGCCCCCAGGGGGCCCCCAAGCAGCCTCTCTCAATTTGGGTCTGGGGGCTTTGGTTGGGCCGGGAACCTGGGAGATTCATGCAAGGTTGCAGTTCGCAGCCCGAGAAGCACTCTCCGGCCAACATGCCCAACTGCAGCAACAGCTCCCAAAGAGAAGGAGCCAGGACCCAAAGACCTAGCTGGCCTGAAGGGCCCCCAGGGGGCCCCCAAGCAGCCCCTCTCCATTTGGGTCTGGGGGCTTTCGTTGGGCCGGGAACCTGGGAGATTCCTGCAAGGTTGCAGTTCGCGGCCCGAGAAGCACTCTCTGGCCAACATGCCCAACTGCAGCAACAGCTCCCAAACTGAATGAGCCAGGACAGAAAGACCTAGCTGGCCTGAAGGGCCCCCAGGGCGCCCCCAAGCAGCCCCTCTCAATTTGGGTCTGGGGGCTTTCGTTGAGCCGGGAACCTGGGAGATTCCTGCAAGGTTGCAGTTCGCGGCCCGAGAAGCACTCTCCGGCCAACATGCCCAACTGCAGCAACAGCTCCCAAACCGAAAAAGCCAGGACCCAAAGACCTAGCTGGCCTGAAGGGCCCCCAGGGGGCCCCCAAGCAGCCCCTCTCCATTTGGGTCTGGGGGCTTTCGTTGGGCCGGGAACCTGGGAGATTCCTGCAAGGTTGCAGTTCGCGGCCCGAGAAGCACTCTCCGGCCAACATGCCCAACTGCAGCAACAGCTCCCAAACTGAATGAGCCAGGACAGAAAGACCTAGCTGGACTGAAGGGCCCCCAGGGGACCTACAAGCAGCCCCTCTCAATTTGGGTCTGGGGGCTTTCGTTGTGCCGGGAACCTGGGAGGTACCTGCAAGTTTGCAGTTCGCGGCCCGAGAAGCACTCTCCGGCCAACATGGCCAACTGCAGCAACAGCTCCCAAACTGAATGAGCCAGGACAGAAAGACCTAGCTGGCCTGAAGGGCCCCCAGGGGGCCCCCAAGCAGCCCCTCTCAATTTGGGTCTGGGGGCTTTCGTTGGGCCGGGAACCTGGGACATACCTGCAAGGATGCAGTTCGCGGCCCGAGAAGCACTCTCCGGCCAACATGCCCAACTGCAGCAACAGCTCCCAAAGCGAAGGAGCCAGGACCCAAAGACCTAGCTGGCCTGAAGGGCCCCCAGGGGGCCCCCAAGCAGCCCCTCTCCATTTGGGTCTGGGGGCTTTCGTTGGGCCGGGAACCTGGGAGGTACCTGCAAGGTTGCAGGTCGCGGCCCGAGAAGCACTCTCCGGCCAACATGCCCAACTGCAGCAACAGCTCCCAAAGCGAAGGAGCCAGGACCCAAAGACCTAGCTGGCCTGAAGGGCCCCCAGGGGGCCCCCAAGCAGCCCCTCTCCATTTGGGTCTGGGGTCTTTCGTTGGGCCGGGAACCTGGGAGATTCCTGCAAGGTTGCAGTTCGCGGCCCGAGAAGCACTCTCCGGCCAACATGCCCAACTGCAGCAACAGCTCCCAAAGTGAATGAGCCAGGACAGAAAGACCTAGCTGGCCTGAAGGGCCCCCAGGGGGCCACCAAGCAGCCCCTCTCAATTTGGGTCTGTGGGCTTTCGTTGGGCCGGGAACCTGGGAGATTCCTGCAAGGTTGCAGTTCGCGGCCCGAGAAGCACTCTCCGGCCAACATGCCCAACTGCAGCAACAGCTCCCAAACCGAAAAAGCCAGGACCCAAAGACCTAGCTGGCCTGAAGGGCCCCCAGGGGGCCCCCAAGCAGCCCCTCTCCATTTGGGTCTGGGGGCTTTCGTTGGGCCGGGAACCTGGGAGGTACCTGCAAGGTTGCAGTTCGCGGCCCGAGAAGCACTCTCCGGCCAACATGCCCAATATCCAGCAACAGCTCCCAAAGCGAAGGAGCCAGGACCCAAAGACCTAGCTGGACTGAAGGGCCCCCATGGGGCCACCAAGCAGCCCCTCTCCATTTGGGTCTGGGGTCTTTCGTTGGGCATGGAACCTGAGAGGTACCTGCAAGGTTGCAGTTCGCGGCCCGAGAAGCACTCTCCGGCCAACATGCCCAACGTCCACCAACAGCTCCAAAACAGAAGGAACCATGACCGAAAGAAATAGCTGGCCTGGAGGGTCCCCAGGTGGCCCGTAAGCAGCCCCTTTCAATTTGGGTCTGGGGGCTTTCGTTGGGCCGGGAACCTGGGAGGTACCTGCAAGGTTGCAGTTCGCGGCCCGAGAAGCACTCTCCGGCCAACATGCCCAACTGCAGCAACAGCTCCAAACTGAATGAGCCAGGACAGAAAGACCTAGCTGGCCTGAAGGGCCCCCAGGGGGCCCCCAAACAGCCCCTCTCAATTTGGGTCTGGGGGCTTTCGTTGGGCCGGGAACCTGGGAGGTACCTGCAAGGTTGCAGTTCGCGGCCCGAGAAGCACTCTCCGGCCAACATGCCCAACTGCAGCAACAGCTCCCAAAGCGAAGGAGCCAGGACCCAAAGGCCTAGCTGGCCTGAAGGGCCCCCAGGGGGCCCCCAAGCAGCCCCTCTCCATTTGGGTCTGGGGGCTTTAGTTGGGCCGGGAACCTGGGAGGTACCTGCAAGGATGCAGTTCGCAGCCCGAGAAGCACTCTCCGGCCAACATGCCCAACTGCAGCAACAGCTCCCAAAGCGAAGGAGCCAGGACCCAAAGACCTAGCTGGCCTGAAGGGCCCCCAGGGGGCCCCCAAGCAGCCCCTCTCCATTTGGGTCTGGGGGCTTTCGTTGAGCCGGGAACCTGGGAGTTTCATGCAAGGTTAGAGTTCGCGGCCCGAGAAGCACTCTCCGGCCAACATGCCCAACTGCAGCAACAGCTCCCAAACTGAATGAGCCAGGACAGAAAGACCTAGCTGGCCTGAAGGGCCCCCAGGGGGCCCCCAAGCAGCCTCTCTCCATTTGGGTCTGGGGACTTTCGTTGGGCCGGGAACCTGGGACATTCCTGCAAGGTTGCAGTTCGCGGCCCGAGAAGCACTCTCCGGCCAACATGCCCAACTGCAGCAACAGCTCCCAAAGCGAAGGAGCCAGGACCCAAAGACCTAGCTGGCCTGAAGGGCCCCCAGGGGGCCCCCAAGCAGCCCCTCTCCATTTGGGTCTGGGGGCTTTAGTTGGGCCGGGAACCTGGGAGGTACCTGCAAGGTTGCAGTTCGCGGCCCGAGAAGCACTCTCCGGCCAACATGCCCAACTGCAGCAACAGCTCCCAAAGAGAAGGAGCCAGGACCCAAAGACCTAGCTGGCCTGAAGGGCCCCCAGGGGGCCCCCAAGCAGCCCCTCTCCATTTGGGTCTGGGGGCTTTCGTTGGGCCGGGAACCTGGGAGATTCATGCAAGGTTGCAGTTCGCGGCCCGAGAAGCACTCTCTGGCCAACATGCCCAACTGCAGCAACAGCTCCCAAACTGAATGAGCCAGGACAGAAAGACCTAGCTGGCCTGAAGGGCCCCCAGGGCGCCCCCAAGCAGCCCCTCTCAATTTGGGTCTGGGGGCTTTCGTTGAGCCGGGAACCTGGGAGATTCCTGCAAGGTTGCAGTTCGCGGCCCGAGAAGCACTCTCCGGCCAACATGCCCAACTGCAGCAACAGCTCCCAAACCGAAAAAGCCAGGACCCAAAGACCTAGCTGGCCTGAAGGGCCCCCAGGGGGCCCCCAAGCAGCCCCTCTCCATTTGGGTCTGGGGGCTTTCGTTGGGCCGGGAACCTGGGAGATTCCTGCAAGGTTGCAGTTCGCAGCCCGAGAAGCACTCTCCGGCCAACATGCCCAACTGCAGCAACAGCTCCCAAAGCGAAGGAGCCAGGACCCAAAGACCTAGCTGGCCTGAAGGGCCCCCAGGGGGCCCCCAAGCAGCCCCTCTCCATTTGGGTCTGGGGGCTTTCGTTGTGCCGGGAACCTGGGAGGTACCTGCAAGTTTGCAGTTCGCGGCCCGAGAAGCACTCTCCGGCCAACATGGCCAACTGCAGCAACAGCTCCCAAACTGAATGAGCCAGGACAGAAAGACCTAGCTGGCCTGAAGGGCCCCCAGGGGGCCCCCAAGCAGCCCCTCTCAATTTGGGTCTGGGGGCTTTCGTTGGGCCGGGAACCTGGGACATACCTGCAAGGATGCAGTTCGCGGCCCGAGAAGCACTCTCCGGCCAACATGCCCAACTGCAGCAACAGCTCCCAAACCGAAGGAGCCAGGACCCAAAGACCTAGCTGGCCTGAAGGGCCCCCAGGGGGCCCCCAAGCAGCCCCTCTCAATTTGGGTCTGGGGGCTTTAGTTGGGCCGGGAACCTGGGAGGTACCTGCAAGGTTGCAGGTCGCGGCCCGAGAAGCACTCTCCGGCCAACATGCCCAACTGCAGCAACAGCTCCCAAAGCGAAGGAGCCAGGACCCAAAGACCTAGCTGGCCTGAAGGGCCCCCAGGGGGCCCCCAAGCAGCCCCTCTCCATTTGGGTCTGGGGGCTTTCGTTGGGGCGGGAACCTGGGAGATTCCTGCAAGGTTGCAGTTCGCGGCCCGAGAAGCACTCTCCGGCCAATATGCCCAACTGCAGCAACAGCTCCCAAACTGAATGAGCCAGGACAGAAAGACCTAGCTGGCCTGAAGGGCCCCCAGGGGGCCACCAAGCAGCCCCTCTCAATTTGGGTCTGTGGGCTTTCGTTGGGCCGGGAACCTGGGAGATTCCTGCAAGGTTGCAGTTCGCGGCCCGAGAAGCACTCTCCGGCCAACATGCCCAACTGCAGCAACAGCTCCCAAAGCGAAGGAGCCAGGACAGAAAGACCTAGCTGGCCTGAAGGGCCCCCAGGGGGCCCCCAAGCAGCCCCTCTCCATTTGGGTGTGGGGGCTTTCGTTGGGGCGGGAACCTGGGAGATTCCTGCAAGGTTGCAGTTCGCGGCCCGAGAAGCACTCTCCGGCCAACATGCCCAACTGCAGCAACAGCTCCCAAAGCGAAGGAGCCAGGACCCAAAGACCTAGCTGGCCTGAAGGGCCCCCAGGGGGCCCCCAAGCAGCCCCTCTCCATTTGGGTCTGGGGGCTTTAGTTGGGCCGGGAACCTGGGAGGTACCTGCAAGGTTGCAGTTCGCGGCCCGAGAAGCACTCTCCGGCCAACATGCCCAACTGCAGCAACAGCTCCCAAACTGAATGAGCCAGGACAGAAAGACCTAGCTGGCCTGAAGGGCCCCCAGGGGGCCCCCAAGCAGCCCCTCTCCATTTGGGTCTGGGGGCTTTCGTTGGGCCGGGAACCTGGGAGATTCCTGCAAGGTTGCAGTTCGCGGCCCGAGAAGCACTCTCCGGCCAACATGCCCAACTGCAGCAACAGCTCCCAAAGCGAAGGAGCCAGGACCCAAAGACCTAGCTGGCCTGAAGGGCCCCCAGGGGGCCCCCAAGCAGCCCCTCTCAATTTGGGTGTGGGGGCTTTCGTTGTGCCGGGAACATGGGAGGTACCTGCAAGGTTGCAGTTCGCGGCCCGAGAAGCACTCTCCGGCACACATGCCCAATATCCAGCAACAGCTCCCAAAGCGAAGGAGCCAGGACCCAAAGACCTAGGTGGCCTGAAGGGCCCCCATGGGGCCCCAAGCAGCCCCTCTCCATTTGGGTCTGGGGGCTTTCGTTGGGCCGGGAACCTGGGAGATTCCTGCAAGGTTGCAGTTCGCGGCCCGAGAAGCACTCTCCGGCCAACATGCCCAACTGCAGCAACAGCTCCCAAACTGAATGAGCCAGGACAGAAAGACCTAGCTGGCCTGAAGGGCCCCCAGGGCGCCCCCAAGCAGCCCCTCTCCATTTGGGTCTGGGGGCTTTCGTTGGGCCGGGAACCTGGGAGATTCCTGCAAGGTTGCAGTTCGCGGCCCGAGAAGCACTCTCCGGCCAACATGCCCAACTGCAGCAACAGCTCCCAAAGCGAAGGAGCCAGGACCCAAAGACCTAGCTGGCCTGAAGTGCCCCCAGGGGGCCACCAAGCAGCCCCTCTCCATTTGGGTCTGGGGGCTTTCGTTGGGCCGGGAACCTGGGAGGTACCTGCAAGGTTGCAGTTCGCGGCCCGAGAAGCACTCTCCGGCCAACATGACCAACTGCAGCAACAGCTCCCAAAGCGAAGGAGCCAGGACCCAAAGACCTAGCTGGCCTGAAGGGCTCCCAGGGGCCCCCAAGCAGCCCCTCTCCATTTGGGTCTGGGGGCTTTCATTGGGCGGGAACCTGGGAGATTCCTGCAAGGTTGCAGTTCGCGGCCCGAGAAGCACTCTCCGGCCAACATGCCCAACTGCAGCAACAGCTCCCAAACTGAATGAGCCAGGACAGAAAGACCTAGCTGGACTGAAGGGCCCCCAGGGGACCTACAAGCAGCCCCTCTCAATTTGGGTCTGGGGGCTTTCGTTGGGCCGGGAACCTGGGAGATTCCTGCAAGGTTGCAGTTCGCGGCCCGAGAAGCACTCTCCGGCCAACATGCCCAACTGCAGCAACAGCTCCCAAAGCGAAGGAGCCAGGACCCAAAGACCTAGCTGGCCTGAAGGGCCCCCAGGGGGCCCCCAAGCAGCCTCTCTCCATTTGGGTCTGGGGGCTTTAGTTGGGCCGGGAACCTGGGAGGTACCTGCAAGGTTGCAGTTCGCGGCCCGAGAAGCACTCTCCGGCCAACATGCCCAACTGCAGCAACAGCTCCCAAAGCGAAGGAGCCAGGACCCAAAGACCTATCTGGCCTGAAGGGCCCCCAGGGGGCCCCCAAGCAGCCCCTCTCCATTTGGGTGTGGGGGCTTTCGTTGGGGCGGGAACCTGGGAGATTCCTGCAAGGTTGCAGTTCGCGGCCCGAGAAGCACTCTCCGGCCAACATGCCCAACTGCAGCAACAGCTCCCAAACTGAATGAGCCAGGACAGAAAGACCTAGCTGGCCTGAAGGGCCCCCAGGGGGCCCCCAAGCAGCCCCTCTCCATTTGGGTCTGGGGGCTTTCGTTGGGCCGGGAACCTGGGAGATTCCTGCAAGGTTGCAGTTCGCGGCCCGAGAAGCACTCTCCGGCCAACATGCCCAACTGCAGCAACAGCTCCCAAAGCGAAGGAGCCAGGACCCAAAGACCTAGCTGGCCTGAAGGGCCCCCAGGGGGCCCCCAAGCAGCCCCTCTCCATTTGGGTCTGGGGGCTTTCGTTGTGCCGGGAACCTGGGAGGTACCTGCAAGTTTGCAGTTGGCGGCCCGAGAAGCACTCTCCGGCCAACATGCCCAACGTCCACCAACAGCTCCAATACAGAAGGAACCAGGACCCAAAGAAATAGCTGGCCTGGAGGGTCCCCAGGTGGCCCGCAAGCTGTCCCTTTCAATTTGGGTCTGGGGGCTTTCGTTGGGCCGGGAACCTGGGAGATACCTGCAAGGTTGCAGTTCGCGGCCCGAGAAGCACTCTCCGGCCAACATGCCCAACTGCAGCAACAGCTCCCAAACCGAAGTAGCCAGGACCCAAAGACGTAGTTGGCCTGAAGGACCCCAGGGGGCCCCCAAGCAGCCCCTCTCAATTTGGGTCTGGGGGCTTTCGTTGGGCCGGGAACCTGGGAGGTACCTGCAAGTTTGCAGTTGGCGGCCCGAGAAGCACTCTCCGGCCAACATGCCCAACTGCAGCAACAGCTCCCAAAGCAAAGGAGCCAGGACCCAAAGACCTAGCTGGCCTGAAGGGCCCCCAGGGGGCCCCCAAGCAGCCCCTCTCCATTTGGGTCTGGGGGCTTTCGTTGGGCCGGGAACCTGGGAGGTACCTGCCAGGTTGCAGGTCGCGGCCCGAGAAGCACTCTCCGGCCAACATGCCCAACTGCAGCAACAGCTCCCAAAGCGAAGGAGCCAGGACCCAAAGACCTAGCTGGCCTGAAGGGCCCCCAGGGGGCCCCCAAGCAGCCTCTCTCCATTTGGGTCTGGGGGCTTTCGTTGGGCCGGGAACCTGGGAGATTCCTGCAAGGTTGCAGTTCGCGGCCCGAGAAGCACTCTCCGGCCAACATGCCCAACTGCAGCAACAGCTCCCAAACTGAATGAGCCAGGACAGAAAGACCTAGCTGGCCTGAAGGACCCCAGGGGGCCCCCAAGCAGCCCCTCTCAATTTGGGTCTGGGGGCTTTCGTTGGGCCGGGAACCTGGGAGGTACCTGCAAGGTTGCAGTTCGCGGCCGGAGAGGCACTCTCCGGCCAACATGACCAACTGCAGCAACAGCTCCCAAAGCGAAGGAGCCAGGACCCAAAGACCTAGCTGGCCTGAAGGGCTCCCAGGGGCCCCCAAGCAGCCCCTCTCCATTTGGGTCTGGGGGCTTTCATTGGGCGGGAACCTGGGAGATTCCTGCAAGGTTGCAGTTCGCGGCCCGAGAAGCACTCTCCGGCCAACATGCCCAACTGCAGCAACAGCTCCCAAAGCGAAGGAGCCAGGACCCAAAGACCTAGCTGGCCTGAAGGGCCCCCAGGGGGCCCCCAAGCAGCCTCTCTCCATTTGGGTCTGGGGGCTTTAGTTGGGCCGGGAACCTGGGAGGTACCTGCAAGGTTGCAGTTCGCGGCCCGAGAAGCACTCTCCGGCCAACATGCCCAACTGCAGCAACAGCTCCCAAAGCGAAGGAGCCAGGACCCAAAGACCTATCTGGCCTGAAGGGCCCCCAGGGGGCCCCCAAGCAGCCCCTCTCCATTTGGGTGTGGGGGCTTTCGTTGGGGCGGGAACCTGGGAGATTCCTGCAAGGTTGCAGTTCGCGGCCCGAGAAGCACTCTCCGGCCAACATGCCCAACTGCAGCAACAGCTCCCAAACTGAATGAGCCAGGACAGAAAGACCTAGCTGGCCTGAAGGGCCCCCAGGGGGCCCCCAAGCAGCCCCTCTCCATTTGGGTCTGGGGGCTTTCGTTGGGCCGGGAACCTGGGAGATTCCTGCAAGGTTGCAGTTCGCGGCCCGAGAAGCACTCTCCGGCCAACATGCCCAACTGCAGCAACAGCTCCCAAAGCGAAGGAGCCAGGACCCAAAGACCTAGCTGGCCTGAAGGGCCCCCAGGGGGCCCCCAAGCAGCCCCTCTCCATTTGGGTCTGGGGGCTTTCGTTGTGCCGGGAACCTGGGAGGTACCTGCAAGTTTGCAGTTGGCGGCCCGAGAAGCACTCTCCGGCCAACATGCCCAACGTCCACCAACAGCTCCAATACAGAAGGAACCAGGACCCAAAGAAATAGCTGGCCTGGAGGGTCCCCAGGTGGCCCGCAAGCTGTCCCTTTCAATTTGGGTCTGGGGGCTTTCGTTGGGCCGGGAACCTGGGAGATACCTGCAAGGTTGCAGTTCGCGGCCCGAGAAGCACTCTCCGGCCAACATGCCCAACTGCAGCAACAGCTCCCAAACCGAAGTAGCCAGGACCCAAAGACGTAGTTGGCCTGAAGAGACCCCAGGGGGCCCCCAAGCAGCCCCTCTCCATTTGGGTCTGGGGGCTTTCGTTGGGGCGGGAACCTGGGAGATTCCTGCAAGGTTGCAGTCCGCGGCCCGAGAAGCACTCTCCGGCCAACATGCCCAACTGCAGCAACAGCTCCCAAAGCGAAGGAGCCAGGACCCAAAGACCTAGCTGGCCTGAAGGGCCCCCAGGGGGCCCCCAAGCAGCCCCTCTCCATTTGGGTCTGGGGGCTTTCGTTGGGCCGGGAACCTGGGAGATACCTGCAAGGTTGCAGTTCGCGGCCCGAGAAGCACTCTCCGGCCAACATGCCCAATATCCAGCAACAGCTCCCAAAGCGAAGGAGCCAGGACCCAAAGACCTAGGTGGCCTGAAGGGCCCCCAGGGGGCCCCCAAGCAGCCCCTCTCCATTTGGGTCTGGGGTCTTTCGTTGGGCCGGGAACCTGGGAGGTACCTGCCAGGTTGCAGTTCGCGGCCCGAGAAGCACTCTCCGGCCAACATGCCCAACTGCAGCAACAGCTCCCAAAGCGAAGGAGCCAGGACCCAAAGACCTAGCTGGCCTGGAGGGCCCCCAGGGGGCCCCCAAGCAGCCCCTCTCCATTTGGGTCTGGGGGCTTTCGTTGGGCCAGAAACCTGGGAGATTCATGCAAGGTTGCAGTTCGCGGCCCGAGAAGCACTCTCCGGCCAACATGCCCAACGTCCACCAACAGCTCCCAAACTGAATGAGCCAGGACAGAAAGACCTAGCTGGCCTGAAGGGCCCCCAGGGGGCCCCCAAGCAGCCCCTCTCCATTTGGGTCTGGGGGCTTTCGTTGGGCCGGGAACCTGGGAGATTCCTGCAAGGTTGCAGTTCGCGGCCCGAGAAGCACTCTCCGGCCAACATGCCCAACTGCAGCAACAGCTCCCAAAGCGAAGGAGCCAGGACCCAAAGACCTAGCTGGCCTGAAGGGCCCACAGGGGGCCACCAAGCAGCCCCTCTCCATTTGGGTCTGGGGGCTTTCGTTGGGCATGTATACCTGAGAGGTACCTGCAAGGTTAAATTTCGCGTCCCGAGAAGCACTCTCCGGCCAACATGCCCAATATCCAGCAACAGCTCCCAAAGCGAAGGAGCCAGGACCCAAAGACCTAGGTGGCCTGAAGGGCCCCCAGGGGGCCCCCAAGCAGCCCCTCTCCATTTGGGTCTGGGGGCTTTCGTTGGGCCGGGAACCTGGGAGGTACCTGCCAGGTTGCAGTTCGCGGCCCGAGAAGCACTCTCCGGCCAACATGCCCAACTGCAGCAACAGCTCCCAAAGCGAAGGAGCCAGGACCCAAAGACCTAGCTGGCCTGGAGGGCCCCCAGGGGGCCCCCAAGCAGCCCCTCTCCATTTGGGTCTGGGGGCTTTCGTTGGGCCAGAAACCTGGGAGATTCATGCAAGGTTGCAGTTCGCGGCCCGAGAAGCACTCTCCGGCCAACATGCCCAACGTCCACCAACAGCTCCCAAACTGAATGAGCCAGGACAGAAAGACCTAGCTGGCCTGAAGGGCCCCCAGGGGGCCCCCAAGCAGCCCCTCTCCATTTGGGTCTGGGGGCTTTCGTTGGGCCGGGAACCTGGGAGATTCCTGCAAGGTTGCAGTTCGCGGCCCGAGAAGCACTCTCCGGCCAACATGCCCAACTGCAGCAACAGCTCCCAAAGCGAAGGAGCCAGGACCCAAAGACCTAGCTGGCCTGAAGGGCCCCCAGGGGGCCCCCAAGCAGCCCCTCTCCATTTGGGTCTGGGGGCTTTCGTTGGGCGGGAACCTGGGAGATTCCTGCAAGGTTGCAGTTCGCGGCCCAAGAAGCACTCTCCGGCCAACATGCACAACTGCAGCAACAGCTCCCAAACTGAATGAGCCAGGACAGAAAGACCTAGCTGGCCTGAAGGGCCCCCAGGGGGCCCCCAAGCAGCCCCTCTCCATTTGGGTCTGGGGGCTTTCGTTGGGCCGGGAACCTGGGAGGTACCTGCAAGGTTGCAGTTCGCGGCCCGAGAAGCACTCTCCGGCCAACATGCCCAACTGCAGCAACAGCTCCCAAAGCGAAGGAGCCAGGACCCAAAGACCTAGCTGGCCTGAAGGGCCCCCAGGGGGCCCCCAAGCAGCCCCTCTCCATTTGGGTCTGGGGGCTTTCGTTGGGCCGGGAACCTGGGAGGTACCTGCAAGGTTGCAGGTCGCGGCCCGAGAAGCACTCTCCGGCCAACATGCCCAACTGCAGCAACAGCTCCCAAACTGAATGAGCCAGGACAGAAAGACCTAGCTGGCCTGAAGGGCCCCCAGGGGGCCCCCAAGCAGCCCCTCTCCATTTGGGTCTGGGGGCTTTCGTTGGGCCGGGAACCTGGGAGATTCCTGCAAGGTTGCAGTTCGCGGCCCGAGAAGCACTCTCCGGCCAACATGCCCAACTGCAGCAACAGCTCCCAAAGCGAAGGAGCCAGGACCCAAAGACCTAGCTGGCCTGAAGGGCCCCCAGGGGGCCCCCAAGCAGCCCCTCTCCATTTGGGTCTGGGGGCTTTCGTTGTGCCGGGAACCTGGGAGGTACCTGCAAGGTTGCAGTTCGCGGCCCGAGAAGCACTCTCCGGCCAACATGCCCAATATCCAGCAACAGCTCCCAAAGCGAAGGAGCCAGGACCCAAAGACCTAGCTGGCCTGAAGGGCCCCCAGGGGGCCCCAAGCAGCCCCTCTCCATTTGGGTCTGGGGGCTTTCGTTGGGCCGGGAACCTGGGAGATTCCTGCAAGGTTGCAGTTCGCGGCCCGAGAAGCACTCTCCGGCCAACATGCCCAACTGCAGCAACAGCTCCCAAAGCGAAGGAGCCAGGACCCAAAGACCTAGCTGGCCTGAAGGGCCCCCAGGGGGCCCCCAAGCAGCCCCTCTCCATTTGGGTCTGGGGGCTTTCGTTGGGGCGGGAACCTGGGAGATTCCTGCAAGGTTGCAGTTCGCGGCCCAAGAAGCACTCTCCGGCCAACATGCCCAACTGCAGCAACAGCTCCCAAACTGAATGAGCCAGGACAGAAAGACCTAGCTGGCCTGAAGGGCCCCCAGGGGGCCCCCAAGCAGCCCCTCTCAATTTGGGTCTGGGGGCTTTCGTTGGGCCGGGAACCTGGGAGATTCCTGCAAGGTTGCAGTTCGCGGCCCGAGAAGCACTCTCCGGCCAACATGCCCAACTGCAGCAACAGCTCCCAAACTGAATGAGCCAGGACCCAAAGACCTAGCTGGCCTGGAGGGCCCCCAGGGGGCCCCCAAGCAGCCCCTCTCCATTTGGGTCTGGGGGCTTTCGTTGGGCCAGAAACCTGGGAGATTCATGCAAGGTTGCAGTTCGCGGCCCGAGAAGCACTCTCCGGCCAACATGCCCAACGTCCACCAACAGCTCCCAAACTGAATGAGCCAGGACAGAAAGACCTAGCTGGCCTGAAGGGCCCCCAGGGGGCCCCCAAGCAGCCCCTCTCCATTTGGGTCTGGGGGCTTTCGTTGGGCCGGGAACCTGGGAGATTCCTGCAAGGTTGCAGTTCGCGGCCCGAGAAGCACTCTCCGGCCAACATGCCCAACTGCAGCAACAGCTCCCAAAGCGAAGGAGCCAGGACCCAAAGACCTAGCTGGCCTGAAGGGCCCACAGGGGGCCACCAAGCAGCCCCTCTCCATTTGGGTCTGGGGGCTTTCGTTGGGCATGTATACCTGAGAGGTACCCTCAAGGTTAAAGTTCGCGTCCCGAGAAGCACTCTCCGGCCAACATGCCCAATATCCAGCAACAGCTCCCAAAGCGAAGGAGCCAGGACCCAAAGACCTATCTGGCCTGAAGGGCCCCCAGGGGGCCCCCAAGCAGCCCCTCTCCATTTGGGTCTGGGGGCTTTCGTTGGGCCGGGAGCCTGGGAGATTCCTGCAAGGTTGCAGTTCGCGGCCCGAGAAGCACTCTCCGGCCAACATGCCCAACTGCAGCAACAGCTCCCAAACTGAATGAGCCAGGACAGAAAGACCTAGCTGGCCTGAAGGGCCCCCAGGGGGCCCCCAAGCAGCCTCTCTCAATTTGGGTCTGGGGGCTTTGGTTGGGCCGGAAACCTGGGAGATTCATGCAAGGTTGCAGTTCGCAGCCCGAGAAGCACTCTCCGGCCAACATGCCCAACTGCAGCAACAGCTCCCAAAGCGAAGGAGCCAGGACCCAAAGACCTAGCTGGCCTGAAGGGCCCCCAGGGGGCCCCCAAGCAGCCCCTCTCCATTTGGGTCTGGGGGCTTTCGTTGGGCCGGGAACCTGGGAGGTACCTGCAAGGTTGCAGTTCGCGGCCCGAGAAGCACTCTCCGGCCAACATGCCCAATATCAAGCAACAGCTCCCAAAGCGAAGGAGCCAGGACCCAAAGACCTAGGTGGCCTGAAGGGCCCCCAGGGGGCCCCCAAGCAGCCTCTCTCCATTTGGGTCTGGGGGCTTTCGTTGGGCCGGGAACCTGGGAGATTCATGCAAGGTTGCAGTTCGCGGCCCGAGAAGCACTCTCCGGCCACCATGCCCAACTGCAGCAACAGCTCCCAAACTGAATGAGCCAGGACAGAAAGACCTAGCTGGCCTGAAGGACCCCAGGGGGCCCCCAAGCAGCCCCTCTCCATTTGGGTCTGGGGGCTTTCGTTGGGCCGGGAACCTGAGAGGTACCTGCAAGTTTGCTGTTGGCGGCCCGAGAAGCACGCTCCGGCCAACATGCCCAACGTCCACCAACAGCTCCAAAATAGAAGGAACCAGGACCCAAAGAAATAGCTGGCCTGGAGGGTCGCCAGGTGGCCCGTAAGCAGCCCCTCTCAATTTGGGTCTGGGGGCTTTCGTTGGGCCGGGAACCTGGGAGATTCCTGCAAGGTTGCAGTTCGCGGCCCGAGAAGCACTCTCCGGCCAACATGCCCAACTGCAGCAACAGCTCCCAAAGCGAAGGAGCCAGGACCCAAAGACCTAGCTGGCCTGAAGGGCCCACAGGGGGCCACCAAGCAGCCCCTCTCCATTTGGGTCTGGGGGCTTTCGTTGGGCATGTATACCTGAGAGGTACCTGCAAGGTTAAAGTTCGCGTCCCGAGAAGCACTCTCCGGCCAACATGCCCAATATCCAGCAACAGCTCCCAAAGCGAAGGAGCCAGGACCCAAAGACCTAGCTGGCCTGAAGGGCCCCCATGGGGCCCCCAAGCAGCCCCTCTCCATTTGGGTCTGGGGGCTTTCGTTGGGCCGGGAACCTGGGAGATTCCTGCAAGGTTGCAGTTCGCGGCCCGAGAAGCACTCTCCGGCCAACATGCCCAACTGCAGCAACAGCTCCCAAACTGAATGAGCCAGGACCCAAAGACCTAGCTGGCCTGAAGGGCCCCCAGGGGGCCCCCAAGCAGCCTCTCTCAATTTGGGTCTGGGGGCTTTGGTTGGGCCGGAAACCTGGGAGATTCCTGCAAGGTTGCAGTTCGCAGCCCGAGAAGCACTCTCCGGCCAACATGCCCAACTGCAGCAACAGCTCCCAAAGCGAAGGAGCCAGGACCCAAAGACCTAGCTGGCCTGAAGGGCCCCCAGGGGGCCCCCAAGCAGCCCCTCTCCATTTGGGTCTGGGGGCTTTCGTTGGGCCGGGAACCTGGGAGGTACCTGCAAGGTTGCAGTTCGCGGCCCGAGAAGCACTCTCCGGCCAACATGCCCAATATCAAGCAACAGCTCCCAAAGCGAAGGAGCCAGGACCCAAAGACCTAGGTGGCCTGAAGGGCCCCCAGGGGGCCCCCAAGCAGCCTCTCTCCATTTGGGTCTGGGGGCTTTCGTTGGGCCGGGAACCTGGGAGATTCATGCAAGGTTGCAGTTCGCGGCCCGAGAAGCACTCTCCGGCCACCATGCCCAACTGCAGCAACAGCTCCCAAACTGAATGAGCTTGGACAGAAAGACCTAGCTGGCCTGAAGGACCCCAGGGGGCCCCCAAGCAGCCCCTCTCCATTTGGGTCTGGGGGCTTTCGTTGGGCATGGAACCTGAGAGGTACCTGCAAGTTTGCTGTTGGCGGCCCGAGAAGCACTCTCCGGCCAACATGCCCAACGTCCACCAACAGCTCCAAAATAGAAGGAACCAGGACCCAAAGAAATAGCTGGCCTGGAGGGTCGCCAGGTGGCCCGTAAGCAGCCCCTCTCAATTTGGGTCTGGGGGCTTTCGTTGGGCCGGGAACCTGGGAGGTACCTGCAAGGTTGCAGTTCGCGGCCCGAGAAGCACTCTCCGGCCAACATGCCCAATATCAAGCAACAGCTCCCAAAGCGAAGGAGCCAGGACCCAAAGAAATAGCTGGACTGAAGGGCCCCCAGGGGGCCCCCAAGCAGCCCCTCTCCATTTGGGTCTGGGGGCTTTCGTTGGGCGGGAACCTGGGAGATTCCTGCAAGGTTGCAGTTCGCGGCCCAAGAAGCACTCTCCGGCCAACATGCACAACTGCAGCAACAGCTCCCAAACTGAATGAGCCAGGACAGAAAGACCTAGCTGGCCTGAAGGGCCCCCAGGGGGCCCCCAAGCAGCCTCTCTCAATTTGGGTCTGGGGGCTTTGGTTGGGCCGGAAACCTGGGAGATTCCTGCAAGGTTGCAGTTCGCAGCCCGAGAAGCACTCTCCGGCCAACATGCCCAACTGCAGCAACAGCTCCCAAAGCGAAGGAGCCAGGACCCAAAGACCTAGCTGGCCTGAAGGGCCCCCAGGGGGCCCCCAAGCAGCCCCTCTCCATTTGGGTCTGGGGGCTTTCGTTGGGCCGGGAACCTGGGAGGTACCTGCAAGGTTGCAGTTCGCGGCCCGAGAAGCACTCTCCGGCCAACATGCCCAATATCAAGCAACAGCTCCCAAAGCGAAGGAGCCAGGACCCAAAGACCTAGGTGGCCTGAAGGGCCCCCAGGGGGCCCCCAAGCAGCCTCTCTCCATTTGGGTCTGGGGGCTTTCGTTGGGCCGGGAACCTGGGAGATTCATGCAAGGTTGCAGTTCGCGGCCCGAGAAGCACTCTCCGGCCACCATGCACAACTGCAGCAACAGCTCCCAAAGCGAATGAGCTTGGACAGAAAGACCTAGCTGGCCTGAAGGACCCCAGGGGGCCCCCAAGCAGCCCCTCTCCATTTGGGTCTGGGGGCTTTCGTTGGGCATGGAACCTGAGAGGTACCTGCAAGTTTGCTGTTGGCGGCCCGAGAAGCACTCTCCGGCCAACATGCCCAACGTCCACCAACAGCTCCAAAATAGAAGGAACCAGGACCCAAAGAAATAGCTGGCCTGGAGGGTCGCCAGGTGGCCCGTAAGCAGCCCCTCTCAATTTGGGTCTGGGGGCTTTCGTTGGGCCGGGAACCTGGGAGGTACCTGCAAGGTTGCAGTTCGCGGCCCGAGAAGCACTCTCCGGCCAACATGCCCAATATCAAGCAACAGCTCCCAAAGCGAAGGAGCCAGGACCCAAAGAAATAGCTGGACTGAAGGGCCCCCAGGGGGCCCCCAAGCAGCCCCTCTCCATTTGGGTCTGGGGGCTTTCGTTGGGCGGGAACCTGGGAGATTCCTGCAAGGTTGCAGTTCGCGGCCCAAGAAGCACTCTCCGGCCAACATGCACAACTGCAGCAACAGCTCCCAAACTGAATGAGCCAGGACAGAAAGACCTAGCTGGCCTGAAGGGCCCCCAGGGGGCCCCCAAGCAGCCCCTCTCCATTTGGGTCTGGGGGCTTTCGTTGGGCCGGGAACCTGGGAGGTACCTGCAAGGTTGCAGTTCGCGGCCCGAGAAGCACTCTCCGGCCAACATGCCCAACTGCAGCAACAGCTCCCAAAGCGAAGGAGCCAGGACCCAAAGACCTAGCTGGCCTGAAGGGCCCCCAGGGGGCCCCCAAGCAGCCCCTCTCCATTTGGGTCTGGGGGCTTTCGTTGGGCCGGGAACCTGGGAGGTACCTGCAAGGTTGCAGGTCGCGGCCCGAGAAGCACTCTCCGGCCAACATGCCCAACTGCAGCAACAGCTCCCAAACTGAATGAGCCAGGACAGAAAGACCTAGCTGGCCTGAAGGGCCCCCAGGGGGCCCCCAAGCAGCCCCTCTCCATTTGGGTCTGGGGGCTTTCGTTGGGCCGGGAACCTGGGAGATTCCTGCAAGGTTGCAGTTCGCGGCCCGAGAAGCACTCTCCGGCCAACATGCCCAACTGCAGCAACAGCTCCCAAAGCGAAGGAGCCAGGACCCAAAGACCTAGCTGGCCTGAAGGGCCCCCAGGGGGCCCCCAAGCAGCCCCTCTCCATTTGGGTCTGGGGGCTTTCGTTGTGCCGGGAACCTGGGAGGTACCTGCAAGGTTGCAGTTCGCGGCCCGAGAAGCACTCTCCGGCCAACATGCCCAATATCCAGCAACAGCTCCCAAAGCGAAGGAGCCAGGACCCAAAGACCTAGCTGGCCTGAAGGGCCCCCAGGGGGCCCCAAGCAGCCCCTCTCCATTTGGGTCTGGGGGCTTTCGTTGGGCCGGGAACCTGGGAGATTCCTGCAAGGTTGCAGTTCGCGGCCCGAGAAGCACTCTCCGGCCAACATGCCCAACTGCAGCAACAGCTCCCAAAGCGAAGGAGCCAGGACCCAAAGACCTAGCTGGCCTGAAGGGCCCCCAGGGGGCCCCCAAGCAGCCCCTCTCCATTTGGGTCTGGGGGCTTTCGTTGGGGCGGGAACCTGGGAGATTCCTGCAAGGTTGCAGTTCGCGGCCCGAGAAGCACTCTCCGGCCAACATGCCCAACTGCAGCAACAGCTCCCAAACTGAATGAGCCAGGACAGAAAGACCTAGCTGGCCTGAAGGGCCCCCAGGGGGCCCCCAAGCAGCCCCTCTCAATTTGGGTCTGGGGGCTTTCGTTGGGCCGGGAACCTGGGAGATTCCTGCAAGGTTGCAGTTCGCGGCCCGAGAAGCACTCTCCGGCCAACATGCCCAACTGCAGCAACAGCTCCCAAACTGAATGAGCCAGGACCCAAAGACCTAGCTGGCCTGGAGGGCCCCCAGGGGGCCCCCAAGCAGCCCCTCTCCATTTGGGTCTGGGGGCTTTCGTTGGGCCAGAAACCTGGGAGATTCATGCAAGGTTGCAGTTCGCGGCCCGAGAAGCACTCTCCGGCCAACATGCCCAACGTCCACCAACAGCTCCCAAACTGAATGAGCCAGGACAGAAAGACCTAGCTGGCCTGAAGGGCCCCCAGGGGGCCCCCAAGCAGCCCCTCTCCATTTGGGTCTGGGGGCTTTCGTTGGGCCGGGAACCTGGGAGATTCCTGCAAGGTTGCAGTTCGCGGCCCGAGAAGCACTCTCCGGCCAACATGCCCAACTGCAGCAACAGCTCCCAAAGCGAAGGAGCCAGGACCCAAAGACCTAGCTGGCCTGAAGGGCCCACAGGGGGCCACCAAGCAGCCCCTCTCCATTTGGGTCTGGGGGCTTTCGTTGGGCATGTATACCTGAGAGGTACCCTCAAGGTTAAAGTTCGCGTCCCGAGAAGCACTCTCCGGCCAACATGCCCAATATCCAGCAACAGCTCCCAAAGCGAAGGAGCCAGGACCCAAAGACCTATCTGGCCTGAAGGGCCCCCAGGGGGCCCCCAAGCAGCCCCTCTCCATTTGGGTCTGGGGGCTTTCGTTGGGCCGGGAGCCTGGGAGATTCCTGCAAGGTTGCAGTTCGCGGCCCGAGAAGCACTCTCCGGCCAACATGCCCAACTGCAGCAACAGCTCCCAAACTGAATGAGCCAGGACAGAAAGACCTAGCTGGCCTGAAGGGCCCCCAGGGGGCCCCCAAGCAGCCTCTCTCAATTTGGGTCTGGGGGCTTTGGTTGGGCCGGAAACCTGGGAGATTCATGCAAGGTTGCAGTTCGCAGCCCGAGAAGCACTCTCCGGCCAACATGCCCAACTGCAGCAACAGCTCCCAAAGCGAAGGAGCCAGGACCCAAAGACCTAGCTGGCCTGAAGGGCCCCCAGGGGGCCCCCAAGCAGCCCCTCTCCATTTGGGTCTGGGGGCTTTCGTTGGGCCGGGAACCTGGGAGGTACCTGCAAGGTTGCAGTTCGCGGCCCGAGAAGCACTCTCCGGCCAACATGCCCAATATCAAGCAACAGCTCCCAAAGCGAAGGAGCCAGGACCCAAAGACCTAGGTGGCCTGAAGGGCCCCCAGGGGGCCCCCAAGCAGCCTCTCTCCATTTGGGTCTGGGGGCTTTCGTTGGGCCGGGAACCTGGGAGATTCATGCAAGGTTGCAGTTCGCGGCCCGAGAAGCACTCTCCGGCCACCATGCCCAACTGCAGCAACAGCTCCCAAACTGAATGAGCCAGGACAGAAAGACCTAGCTGGCCTGAAGGACCCCAGGGGGCCCCCAAGCAGCCCCTCTCCATTTGGGTCTGGGGGCTTTCGTTGGGCCGGGAACCTGAGAGGTACCTGCAAGTTTGCTGTTGGCGGCCCGAGAAGCACGCTCCGGCCAACATGCCCAACGTCCACCAACAGCTCCAAAATAGAAGGAACCAGGACCCAAAGAAATAGCTGGCCTGGAGGGTCGCCAGGTGGCCCGTAAGCAGCCCCTCTCAATTTGGGTCTGGGGGCTTTCGTTGGGCCGGGAACCTGGGAGGTACCTGCAAGGTTGCAGTTCGCGGCCCGAGAAGCACTCTCCGGCCAACATGCCCAATATCAAGCAACAGCTCCCAAAGCGAAGGAGCCAGGACCCAAAGAAATAGCTGGACTGAAGGGCCCCCAGGGGGCCCCCAAGCAGCCCCTCTCCATTTGGGTCTGGGGGCTTTCGTTGGGCGGGAACCTGGGAGATTCCTGCAAGGTTGCAGTTCGCGGCCCAAGAAGAACTCTCCGGCCAACATGCACAACTGCAGCAACAGCTCCCAAAGCGAAGGAGCCAGGACCCAAAGACCTAGCTGGCCTGAAGGGCCCCCAGGGGGCCCCCAAGCAGCCCCTCTCCATTTGGGTCTGGGGGCTTTCGTTGGGCCGGGTACCTGGGAGGTACCTGCAAGGTTGCAGTTCGTGGCCCGAGAAGCACTCTCCGGCCAACATGCCCAACTGCAGCAACAGCTCCCAAAGCGAAGGAGCCAGGACCCAAAGACCTAGCTGGCCTGAAGGGCCCCCAGGGGGCCCCCAAGCAGCCCCTCTCAATTTGGGTCTGGGGGCTTTCGTTGGGCCGGGAACCTGGGAGGTACCTGCAAGGTTGCAGGTCGCGGCCCGAGAAGCACTCTCCGGCCAACATGCCCAACTGCAGCAACAGCTCCCAAACTGAATGAGCCAGGACAGAAAGACCTAGCTGGCCTGAAGGGCCCCCAGGGGGCCCCCAAGCAGCCCCTCTCCATTTGGGTCTGGGGGCTTTCGTTGGGCCGGGAACCTGGGAGATTCCTGCAAGGTTGCAGTTCGCGGCCCGAAAAGCACTCTCCGGCCAACATGCCCAACTGCAGCAACAGCTCCCAAAGCGAAGGAGCCAGGACCCAAAGACCTAGCTGGCCTGAAGGGCCCCCAGGGGGCCCCCAAGCAGCCCCTCTCCATTTGGGTCTGGGGGCTTTCGTTGTGCCGGGAACCTGGGAGGTACCTGCAAGGTTGCAGTTCGCGGCCCGAGAAGCACTCTCCGGCCAACATGCCCAATATCCAGCAACAGCTCCCAAAGCGAAGGAGCCAGGACCCAAAGACCTAGGTGGCCTGAAGGGCCCCCATGGGGCCCCAAACAGCCCCTCTCCATTTGGGTCTGGGGGCTTTCGTTGGGCCGGGAACCTGGGAGATTCCTGCAAGGTTGCAGTTCGCGGCCCGAGAAGCACTCTCCGGCCAACATGCCCAACTGCAGCAACAGCTCCCAAAGCGAAGGAGCCAGGACCCAAAGACCTAGCTGGCCTGAAGGGCCCCCAGGGGGCCCCCAAGCAGCCCCTCTCCATTTGGGTCTGGGGGCTTTCGTTGGGGCGGGAACCTGGGAGATTCCTGCAAGGTTGCAGTTCGCGGCCCGAGAAGCACTCTCCGGCCAACATGCCCAACTGCAGCAACAGCTCCCAAACCGAAGGAGCCAGGACCCAAAGACCTAGCTGGCCTGAAGGGCCCCCAGGGGGCCCCCAAGCAGCCCCTCTCCATTTGGGTCTGGGGGCTTTCGTTGGGCCGGGAACCTGGGAGATTCCTGCAAGGTTGCAATTTGCGGCCCGAGAAGCACTCTCCGGCCAACATGCCCAATATCCAGCAACAGCTCCCAAACTGAATGAGCCAGGACCCAAAGACCTAGCTGGCCTGAAGGGCCCCCAGGGGGCCTACAAGCAGCCCCTCTCAATTTGGGTCTGGGGGCTTTCGTTGGGTCGGGAACCCGGGAGATTCCTGCAAGGTTGCAGTTCGCGGCCCGAGAAGCACTCTCCGGCCAACATGCCCAACTGCAGCAACAGCTCCCAAAGCGAAGGAGCCAGGACCCAAAGACCTAGCTGGCCTGAAGGGCCCCCAGGGGGCCCCCAAGCAGCCTCTCTCCATTTGGGTGTGGGGGCATTCGTTGGGCCGGGAACCTGGGAGATTCATGCAAGGTTGCAGGTCGCGGCCCGAGAAGCACTCTCCGGCCAACATGCCCAACTGCAGCAACAGCTCCAAACTGAATGAGCCAGGACAGAAAGACCTAGCTGGCCTGAAGGGCCCCCAGGGGGCCCCCAAACAGCCCCTCTCAATTTGGGTGTGGGGGCTTTCGTTGGGCCGGGAACCTGGGAGGTACCTGCAAGGTTGCAGTTCGCGGCCCGAGAAGCACTCTCCGGCCAACATGCCCAACTGCAGCAACAGCTCCCAAAGCGAAGGAGCCAGGACCCAAAGACCTAGCTGGCCTGAAGTGCCCCCAGGGGGCCCCCAAGCAGCCCCTCTCCATTTGGGTCTGGGGGCTTTCGTTGGGCCGGGAACCTGGGAGATTCCTGCAAGGTTGCAGTTCGCGGCCCGAGAAGCACTCTCCGGCCAACATGCCCAACTGCAGCAACAGCTCCCAAACCGAAGTAGCCAGGACCCAAAGACGTAGTTGGCCTGAAGAGACCCCAGGGGGCCCCCAAACAGCCCCTCTCAATTTGGGTCTGGGGGCTTTCGTTGGGCCGGGAACCTGGGAGGTACCTGCAAGGTTGCAGTCCGCGGCCCGAGAAGCACTCTCCGGCCAACATGCCCAACTGCAGCAACAGCTCCCAAAGCGAAGGAGCCAGGACCCAAAGACCTAGCTGGCCTGAAGGGCCCCCAGGGGGCCCCCAAGCAGCCCCTCTCCATTTGGGTCTGGGGGCTTTCGTTGGGCCGGGAACCTGGGAGATACCTGCAAGGTTGCAGTTCGCGGCCCGAGAAGCACTCTCCGGCCAACATGCCCAACTGCAGCAACAGCTCCCAAAGCGAAGGAGCCAGGACCCAAAGACCTAGCTGGCCTGAAGGGCCCCCAGGGGGCCCCCAAGCAGCCCCTCTCCATTTGGGTCTGGGGGCTTTCGTTGGGCCGGGAACCTGGGAGGTACCTGCCAGGTTGCAGTTCGCGGCCCGAGAAGCACTCTCCGGCCAACATGCCCAACTGCAGCAACAGCTCCCAAAGCGAAGGAGCCAGGACCCAAAGACCTAGCTGGCCTGGAGGGCCCCCAGGGGGCCCCCAAGCAGCCCCTCTCCATTTGGGTCTGGGGGCTTTCGTTGGGCCAGAAACCTGGGAGATTCATGCAAGGTTGCAGTTCGCGGCCCGAGAAGCACTCTCCGGCCAACATGCCCAACTGCAGCAACAGCTCCCAAACTGAATGAGCCAGGACAGAAAGACCTAGCTGGCCTGAAGGGCCCCCAGGGGGCCCCCAAGCAGCCCCTCTCCATTTGGGTCTGGGGGCTTTCGTTGGGCCGGGAACCTGGGAGGTACCTGCAAGGTTGCAGTTCGCGGCCCGAGAAGCACTCTCCGGCCAACATGCCCAATATCAAGCAACAGCTCCCAAAGCGAAGGAGCCAGGACCCAAAGACCTAGGTGGCCTGAAGGGCCCCCAGGGGGCCCCCAAGCAGCCTCTCTCCATTTGGGTCTGGGGGCTTTCGTTGGGCCGGAAACCTGGGAGATTCATGCAAGGTTGCAGTTCGCGGCCCGAGAAGCACTCTCCGGCCAACATGCCCAACTGCAGCAACAGCTCCCAAACTGAATGAGCTTGGACAGAAAGACCTAGCTGGCCTGAAGGACCCCAGGGGGCCCCCAAGCAGCCCCTCTCCATTTGGGTCTGGGGGCTTTCGTTGGACATGGAACCTGAGAGGTACCTGCAAGTTTGCTGTTGGCGGCCCGAGAAGCACTCTCCGGCCAACATGCCCAACGTCCACCAACAGCTCCAAAATAGAAGGAACCAGGACCCAAAGAAATAGCTGGCCTGGAGGGTCGCCAGGTGGCCCGTAAGCAGCCCCTCTCCATTTGGGTCTGGGGGCTTTCGTTGGGCCGGGAACCTGGGAGGTACCTGCAAGGTTGCAGTTCGCGGCCCGAGAAGCACTCTCCGGCCAACATGCCCAATATCAAGCAACAGCTCCCAAAGCGAAGGAGCCAGGACCCAAAGAAATAGCTGGACTGAAGGGCCCCCAGGGGGCCCCCAAGCAGCCCCTCTCCATTTGGGTCTGGGGGCTTTCGTTGGGCGGGAACCTGGGAGATTCCTGCAAGGTTGCAGTTCGCGGCCCAAGAAGCACTCTCCGGCCAACATGCACAACTGCAGCAACAGCTCCCAAACTGAATGAGCCAGGACAGAAAGACCTAGCTGGCCTGAAGGGCCCCCAGGGGGCCCCCAAGCAGCCCCTCTCCATTTGGGTCTGGGGGCTTTCGTTGGGCCGGGTACCTGGGAGGTACCTGCAAGGTTGCAGTTCGCGGCCCGAGAAGCACTCTCCGGCCAACATGCCCAACTGCAGCAACAGCTCCCAAAGCGAAGGAGCCAGGACCCAAAGACCTAGCTGGCCTGAAGGGCCCCCAGGGGGCCCCCAAGCAGCCCCTCTCCATTTGGGTCTGGGGGCTTTCGTTGGGCCGGGAACCTGGGAGGTACCTGCAAGGTTGCAGGTCGCGGCCCGAGAAGCACTCTCCGGCCAACATGCCCAACTGCAGCAACAGCTCCCAAACTGAATGAGCCAGGACAGAAAGACCTAGCTGGCCTGAAGGGCCCCCAGGGGGCCCCCAAGCAGCCCCTCTCCATTTGGGTCTGGGGGCTTTCGTTGGGCCGGGAACCTGGGAGATTCCTGCAAGGTTGCAGTTCGCGGCCCGAGAAGCACTCTCCGGCCAACATGCCCAACTGCAGCAACAGCTCCCAAAGCGAAGGAGCCAGGACCCAAAGACCTAGCTGGCCTGAAGGGCCCCCAGGGGGCCCCCAAGCAGCCCCTCTCCATTTGGGTCTGGGGGCTTTCGTTGGGCCGGGAACCTGGGAGGTACCTGCCAGGTTGCAGTTCGCGGCCCGAGAAGCACTCTCCGGCCAACATGCCCAACTGCAGCAACAGCTCCCAAAGCGAAGGAGCCAGGACCCAAAGACCTAGCTGGCCTGGAGGGCCCCCAGGGGGCCCCCAAGCAGCCCCTCTCCATTTGGGTCTGGGGGCTTTCGTTGGGCCAGAAACCTGGGAGATTCATGCAAGGTTGCAGTTCGCGGCCCGAGAAGCACTCTCCGGCCAACATGCCAAACTGCAGCAACAGCTCCCAAACTGAATGAGCCAGGACAGAAAGACCTAGCTGGCCTGAAGGGCCCCCAGGGGGCACCCAAGCAGCCCCTCTCCATTTGGGTCTGGGGGCTTTCGTTGGGCCGGGAACCTGGGAGGTACCTGCAAGGTTGCAGTTCGCGGCCCGAGAAGCACTCTCCGGCCAACATGCCCAATATCAAGCAACAGCTCCCAAAGCGAAGGAGCCAGGACCCAAAGACCTAGGTGGCCTCAAGGGCCCCCAGGGGGCCCCCAAGCAGCCTCTCTCCATTTGGGTCTGGGGGCTTTCGTTGGGCCGGAAACCTCGGAGATTCATGCAAGGTTGCAGTTCGCGGCCCGAGAAGCACTCTCCGGCCACCATGCCCAACTGCAGCAACAGCTCCCAAACTGAATGAGCCAGGACAGAAAGACCTAGCTGGCCTGAAGGACCCCAGGGGGCCCCCAAGCAGCCCCTCTCCATTTGGGTCTGGGGGCTTTCGTTGGGCATGGAACCTGAGAGGTACCTGCAAGTTTGCTGTTGGCGGCCCGAGAAGCACTCTCCGGCCAACATGCCCAACGTCCACCAACAGCTCCAAAATAGAAGGAACCAGGACCCAAAGAAATAGCTGGCCTGGAGGGTCGCCAGGTGGCCCGTAAGCAGCCCCTCTCCATTTGGGTCTGGGGGCTTTCGTTGGGCCGGGAACCTGGGAGGTACCTGCAAGGTTGCAGTTCGCGGCCCGAGAAGCACTCTCCGGCCAACATGCCCAATATCAAGCAACAGCTCCCAAAGCGAAGGAGCCAGGACCCAAAGAAATAGCTGGACTGAAGGGCCCCCAGGGGGCCCCCAAGCAGCCCCTCTCCATTTGGGTCTGGGGGCTTTCGTTGGGCGGGAACCTGGGAGATTCCTGCAAGGTTGCAGTTCGCGGCCCAAGAAGCACTCTCCGGCCAACATGCCCAACTGCAGCAACAGCTCCCAAACTGAATGAGCCAGGACAGAAAGACCTAGCTGGCCTGAAGGGCCCCCAGGAGGCCCCCAAGCAGCCCCTCTCCATTTGGGTCTGGGGGCTTTCGTTGGGCCGGGAACCTGGGAGATTCCTGCAAGGTTGCAGTTCGCGGCCCGAGAAGCACTCTCCGGCCAACATGCCCAACTGCAGCAACAGCTCCCAAAGCGAAGGAGCCAGGACCCAAAGACCTAGCTGGCCTGAAGGGCCCCCAGGGGGCCCCCAAGCAGCCCCTCTCCATTTGGGTCTGGGGGCTTTCGTTGTGCCGGGAACCTGGGAGGTACCTGCAAGGTTGCAGTTCGCGGCCCGAGAAGCACTCTCCGGCCAACATGCCCAACTGCAGCAACAGCTCCCAAAGCGAAGGAGCCAGGACCCAAAGACCTAGCTGGCCTGAAGGGCCCCCAGGGGGCCCCCAAGCAGCCCCTCTCCATTTGGGTCTGGGGGCTTTCGTTGGGGCGGGAACCTGGGAGATTCCTGCAAGGTTGCAGTTCGCGGCCCGAGAAGCACTCTCCGGCCAACATGCCCAACTGCAGCAACAGCTCCCAAACTGAATGAGCCAGGACAGAAAGACCTAGGTGGCCTGAAGGGCCCCCATGGGGCCCCCAAGCAGCCCCTCTCAATTTGGGTCTGGGGGCTTTCGTTGGGCCGGGAACCTGGGAGATTCATGCAAGGTTGCAGTTCGCGGCCCGAGAAGCACTCTCCGGCCAACATGCCCAACTGCAGCAACAGCTCCCAAAGCGAAGGAGCCAGGACCCAAAGACCTAGCTGGCCTGAAGGGCCCCCAGGGGGCCCCCAAGCAGCCCCTCTCCATTTGGGTCTGGGGGCTTTCGTTGGGCCGGGAACCTGGGAGGTACCTGCAAGGTTGCAGTTCGCGGCCCGAGAAGCACTCTCCGGACAACATGCCCAATATCCAGCAACAGCTCCCAAAGCGAAGGGGCCAGGACCCAAAGACCTAGGTGGCCTGAAGGGCCCCCATGGGGCCCCAAGCAGCCCCTCTCCATTTAGGTCTGGGGGCTTTCGTTGGGCCGGGAACCTGGGAGGTACCTGCAAGGTTGCCGTTCGCGGCCGGAGAGGCACTCTCCGGCCAACATGCCCAACTGCAGCAACAGCTCCCAAAGCGAAGGAGCCAGGACCCAAAGACCTAGCTGGCCTGAAGGGCCCCCAGGGGGCCCCCAAGCAGCCCCTCTCCATTTGGGTCTGGGGGCTTTTGTTGGGCCGGGAACCTGGGAGGTACCTGCAAGGTTGCCGTTCGCGGCCGGAGAGGCACTCTCCGGCCAACATGCCCAACTGCAGCAACAGCTCCCAAAGCGAAGGAGCCAGGACCCAAAGACCTAGCTGGCCTGAAGGGCCCCCAGGGGGCCCCCAAGCAGCCCCTCTCCATTTGGGTCTGGGGGCTTTCGTTGGGCCGGGAACCTGGGAGATTCATGCAAGGTTGCAGTTCGCGGCCCGAGAAGCACTCTCCGGCCAACATGCCCAACTGCAGCAACAGCTCCCAAAGCGAAGGAGCCAGGACCCAAAGACCTAGCTGGCCTGAAGGGCCCCCAGGGGGGCCCCAAGCAGCCCCTCTCCATTTGGGTCTGGGGTCTTTAGTTGGGCCGGGAACCTGGGAGGTACCTGCAAGGTTGCAGTTCGCGGCCGGAGAGGCACTCTCCGGCCAACATGCCCAACTGCAGCAACAGCTCCCAAAGCGAAGGAGCCAGGACCCAAAGACCTAGCTGGCCTGAAGGGCCCCCAGGGGGCCCCCAAGCAGCCCCTCTCCATTTGGGTCTGGGGGCTTTCGTTGGGCCGGGAACCTGGGAGATTCCTGCAAGGTTGCAATTCGCGGCCCGAGAAGCACTCTCCGGCCAACATGCCCAACTGCAGCAACAGCTCCCAAACTGAATGAGCCAGGACCCAAAGACCTAGCTGGCCTGAAGGGCCCCCAGGGGGCCTACAAGCAGCCCCTCTCAATTTGGGTCTGGGGGCTTTCGTTGGGTCGGGAACCCGGGAGATTCCTGCAAGGTTGCAGTTCGCGGCCCGAAAAGCACTCTCCGGCCAACATGCCCAACTGCAGCAACAGCTCCCAAAGCGAAGGAGCCAGGACCCAAAGACCTAGCTGGCCTGAAGGGCCCCCAGGGGGCCCCCAAGCAGCCTCTCTCCATTTGGGTGTGGGGGCATTCGTTGGGCCGGGAACCTGGGAGATTCATGCAAGGTTGCAGTTCGCGGTCCGAGAAGCACTCTCCGGCCAACATGCCCAACTGCAGCAACAGCTCCCAAACTGAATGAGCCAGGACAGAAAGACCTAGCTGGCCTGAAGGGCCCCCAGGGGGCCACCAAGCAGCCCCTCTCCATTTGGGTCTGGGGGCTTTCGTTGGGCCGGGAACCTGGGAGGTACCTGCAAGGTTGCAGTTGGCGGCCCGAGAAGCACTCTCCGGCCAACATGCCCAACTGCAGCAACAGCTCCCAAAGCGAAGGAGCCAGGACCCAAAGACCTAGCTGGCCTGAAGGGCCCCCAGGGGGCCCCCAAGCAGCCCCTCTCCATTTGGGTCTGGGGGCTTTCGTTGTGCCGGGAACCTGGGATGTACCTGCAAGGTTGCAGGTCGCGGCCCGAGAAGCACTCTCCGGCCAACATGCCCAACTGCAGCAACAGCTCCCAAACTGAATGAGCCAGGACAGAAAGACCTAGCTGGCCTGAAGGACCCCAGGGGGCCCCCAAGCAGCCCCTCTCAATTTGGGTCTGGGGGCTTTCGTTGGGCCGGGAACCTGGGAGGTACCTGCAAGGTTGCAGTTCGCGGCCCGAGAAGCACTCTCCGGCCAACATGTCCAACTGCAGCAACAGCTCCCAAAGCGAAGGAGCCAGGACCCAAAGACCTAGCTGGCCTGAAGGGCCCCCAGGGGGCCCCCAAGCAGCCCCTCTCCATTTGGGTCTGGGGGCTTTCGTTGGGCCGGGAACCTGGGAGATTCCTGCAAGGTTGCAATTCGCGGCCCGAGAAGCACTCTCCGGCCAACATGCCCAACTGCAGCAACAGCTCCCAAAGCGAAGGAGCCAGGACCCAAAGACCTAGCTGGCCTGAAGGGCCCCCAGGGGGCCCCCAAGCAGCCCCTCTCCATTTGGGTCTGGGGGCTTTGGTTGGGCCGGGAACCTGGGAGATTCATGCAAGGTTAGAGTTCGCGGCCCGAGAAGCACTCTCCGGCCAACATGCCCAACTGCAGCAACAGCTCCCAAAGCGAAGGAGCCAGGACAGAAAGACCTAGCTGGCCTGAAGGGCCCCCAGGGGGCCCCCAAGCAGCCTCTCTCCATTTGGGTCTGGGGACTTTCGTTGGGCCGGGAACCTGGGAGATTCCTGCAAGGTTGCAGTTCGCGGCCCGAGAAGCACTCTCCGGCCAACATGCCCAACTGCAGCAACAGCTCCCAAAGCGAAGGAGCCAGGACCCAAAGACCTAGCTGGCCTGAAGGGCCCCCAGGGGGCCCCCAAGCAGCCCCTCTCCATTTGGGTCTGGGGGCTTTCGTTGGGCCGGGAACCTGGGAGGTACCTGCAAGATTGCAGTTCGCGGCCCGAGAAGCACTCTCCGGCTCACATGCCCAATATCCAGCAACAGCTCCCAAAGCGAAGGAGCCAGGACCCAAAGACCTAGGTGGCCTGAAGGGCCCCCAGGGGGCCCCCAAGCAGCCTCTCTCCATTTGGGTCTGGGGGCTTTAGTTGGGCCGGGAACCTGGGAGGTACCTGCAAGGTTGCAGTTCTCGGCCCGAGAAGCACTCTCCGGCCAACATGCCCAACGACCAGCTACAGCTCTGAAACCGAAGAAGCCAGGACCCAAAGACCTATCTGGCCTGGAGGGCCCCCAGGGGGCCCCCAAGCAGCCCCTCTCCATTTGGGTCTGGGGGCTTTCGTTGGGCATGGAACCTGAGAGGTACCTGCAAGTTTGCTGTTGGCGGCCCGAGAAGCACTCTCCGGCCAACATGCCCAACGTCCACCAACAGCACCAAAATAGAAGGAACCAGGACCCAAAGAAATAGCTGGCCTGGAGGGTCGCCAGGTGGCCCGTAAGCAGCCCCTCTCCATTTTGGTCTGGGGGCTTTCGTTGGGCCGGGAACCTGGGAGGTACCTGCAAGGTTGCAGTTCGCGGCCGGAGAAGCACTCTCCGGCCAACATGCCCAACTGCAGCAACAGCTCCCAAAGCGAAGGAGCCAGGACCCAAAGACCTAGCTGGCCTGAAGGGCCCCCAGGGGGCCCCCAAGCAGCCCCTCTCCATTTGGGTCTGGGGTCTTTAGTTGGGCCGGGAACCTGGGAGGTACCTGCAAGGTTGCAGTTCGCGGCCGGAGAGGCACTCTCCGGCCAACATGCCCAACTGCAGCAACAGCTCCCAAAGCGAAGGAGCCAGGACCCAAAGACCTAGCTGGCCTGAAGGGCCCCCAGGGGGCCCCCAAGCAGCCCCTCTCAATTTGGGTCTGGGGGCTTTCGTTGGGCCGGGAACCTGGGAGATTCCTGCAAGGTTGCAATTCGCGGCCCGAGAAGCACTCTCCGGCCAACATGCCCAACTGCAGCAACAGCTCCCAAAGCGAAGGAGCCAGGACCCAAAGACCTAGCTGGCCTGAAGGGCCCCCAGGGGGCCCCCAAGCAGCCTCTCTCCATTTGGGTGTGGGGGCATTCGTTGGGCCGGGAACCTGGGAGATTCATACAAGGTTGCAGGTCGCGGCCCGAGAAGCACTCTCCGGCCAACATGCCCAACTGCAGCAACAGCTCCAAACTGAATGAGCCAGGACAGAAAGACCTAGCTGGCCTGAAGGGCCCCCAGGGGGCCCCCAAACAGCCCCTCTCAATTTGGGTGTGGGGGCTTTCGTTGGGCCGGGAACCTGGGAGGTACCTGCAAGGTTGCAGTTCGCGGCCCGAGAAGCACTCTCCGGCCAACATGCCCAACTGCAGCAACAGCTCCCAAAGCGAAGGAGCCAGGACCCAAAGACCTAGCTGGCCTGAAGTGCCCCCAGGGGGCCCCCAAGCAGCCCCTCTCCATTTGGGTCTGGGGGCTTTCGTTGGGCCGGGAACCTGGGAGATTCCTGCAAGGTTGCAATTCGCGGCCCGAGAAGCACTCTCCGGCCAACATGCCCAACTGCAGCAACAGCTCCCAAACTGAATGAGCCAGGACAGAAAGACCTAGCTGGCCTGAAGGGCCCCCAGGGGGCCCCCAAGCAGCCCCTCTCCATTTGGGTCTGGGGGCTTTCGTTGGGCCGGGAACCTGGGAGATTCATGCAAGGTTGCAGTTCGCGGCCCGAGAAGCACTCTCCGGCCAACATGCCCAACTGCAGCAACAGCTCCCAAACTGAATGAGCCAGGACAGAAAGACCTAGCTGGCCTGAAGGGCCCCCAGGGCGCCCCCAAGCAGCCCCTCTCCATTTGGGTCTGGGGGCTTTCGTTGGGCCGGGAACCTGGGAGATTCCTGCAAGGTTGCAGTTCGCGGCCCGAGAAGCACTCTCCGGCCAACATGCCCAACTGCAGCAACAGCTCCCAAAGCGAAGGAGCCAGGACCCAAAGACCTAGCTGGCCTGAAGTGCCCCCAGGGGGCCACCAAGCAGCCCCTCTCCATTTGGGTCTGGGGGCTTTCGTTGGGCCGGGAACCTGGGAGGTACCTGCAAGGTTGCAGTTCGCGGCCCGAGAAGCACTCTCCGGCCAACATGCCCAACTGCAGCAACAGCTCCCAAAGCGAAGGAGCCAGGACCCAAAGACCTAGCTGGCCTGAAGGGCCCCCAGGGGGCCCCCAAGCAGCCCCTCTCCATTTGGGTCTGGGGGCTTTCGTTGGGCCGGGAACCTGGGATGTACCTGCAAGGTTGCAGGTCGCGGCCCGAGAAGCACTCTCCGGCCAACATGCCCAACTGCAGCAACAGCTCCCAAACTGAATGAGCCAGGACAGAAAGACCTAGCTGGCCTGAAGGACCCCAGGGGGCCCCCAAGCAGCCCCTCTCAATTTGGGTCTGGGGGCTTTCGTTGGGCCGGGAACCTGGGAGGTACCTGCAAGTTTGCAGTTGGCGGCCCGAGAAGCACTCTCCGGCCAACATGCCCAACTGCAGCAACAGCTCCCAAAGCAAAGGAGCCAGGACCCAAAGACCTAGCTGGCCTGAAGGGCCCCCAGGGGGCCCCCAAGCAGCCCCTCTCCATTTGGGTCTGGGGGCTTTCGTTGGGCCGGGAACCTGGGAGGTACCTGCCAGGTTGCAGGTCGCGGCCCGAGAAGCACTCTCCGGCCAACATGCCCAACTGCAGCAACAGCTCCCAAAGCGAAGGAGCCAGGACCCAAAGACCTAGCTGGCCTGAAGGGCCCCCAGGGGGCCCCCAAGCAGCCTCTCTCCATTTGGGTCTGGGGGCTTTCGTTGGGCCGGGAACCTGGGAGATTCCTGCAAGGTTGCAGTTCGCGGCCCGAGAAGCACTCTCCGGCCAACATGCCCAACTGCAGCAACAGCTCCCAAACTGAATGAGCCAGGACAGAAAGACCTAGCTGGCCTGAAGGACCCCAGGGGGCCCCCAAGCAGCCCCTCTCAATTTGGGTCTGGGGGCTTTCGTTGGGCATGTATACCTGAGAGGTACCTGCAAGGTTAAAGTTCGCGTCCCGAGAAGCACTCTCCGGCCAACATGCCCAATATCCAGCAACAGCTCCCAAAGCGAAGGAGCCAGGACCCAAAGACCTAGCTGGCCTGAAGGGCCCCCATGGGGCCCCCAAGCAGCCCCTCTCCATTTGGGTCTGGGGGCTTTCGTTGGGCCGGGAACCTGGGAGATTCCTGCAAGGTTGCAGTTCGCGGCCCGAGAAGCACTCTCCGGCCAACATGCCCAACTGCAGCAACAGCTCCCAAACTGAATGAGCCAGGACAGAAAGACCTAGCTGGCCTGAAGGGCCCCCAGGGGGCCCCCAAGCAGCCTCTCTCAATTTGGGTCTGGGGGCTTTGGTTGGGCCGGAAACCTGGGAGATTCATGCAAGGTTGCAGTTCGCGGCCCGAGAAGCACTCTCCGGCCAACATGCCCAACTGCAGCAACAGCTCCCAAAGCGAAGGAGCCAGGACCCAAAGACCTAGCTGGCCTGAAGGGCCCCCAGGGGGCCCCCAAGCAGCCCCTCTCCATTTGGGTCTGGGGGCTTTCGTTGGGCCGGGAACCTGGGAGGTACCTGCAAGGTTGCAGTTCGCGGCCCGAGAAGCACTCTCCGGCCAACATGCCCAATATCAAGCAACAGCTCCCAAAGCGAAGGAGCCAGGACCCAAAGACCTAGGTGGCCTGAAGGGCCCCCAGGGGGCCCCCAAGCAGCCTCTCTCCATTTGGGTCTGGGGGCTTTCGTTGGGCCGGGAACCTGGGAGATTCATGCAAGGTTGCAGTTCGCGGCCCGAGAAGCACTCTCCGGCCACCATGCCCAACTGCAGCAACAGCTCCCAAACTGAATGAGCTTGGACAGAAAGACCTAGCTGGCCTGAAGGACCCCAGGGGGCCCCCAAGCAGCCCCTCTCCATTTGGGTCTGGGGGCTTTCGTTGGGCATGGAACCTGAGAGGTACCTGCAAGTTTGCTGTTGGCGGCCCGAGAAGCACTCTCCGGCCAACATGCCCAACGTCCCCCAACATCTCTAAAATAGAAGGAACCAGGACCCAAAGAAATAGCTGGCCTGGAGGGTCGCCAGGTGGCCCGTAAGCAGTCCCTCTCAATTTGGGTCTGGGGGCTTTCGTTGGGCCGGGAACCTGGGAGGTACCTGCAAGGTTGCAGGTCGCGGCCCGAGAAGCACTCTCCGGCCAACATGCCCAACTGCAGCAACAGCTCCCAAACTGAATGAGCCAGGACAGAAAGACCTAGCTGGCCTGAAGGGCCCCCAGGGGGCCCCCAAGCAGCCCCTCTCCATTTGGGTCTGGGGGCTTTCGTTGGGCCGGGAACCTGGGAGATTCCTGCAAGGTTGCAGTTCGCGGCCCGAGAAGCACTCTCCGGCCAACATGCCCAACTGCAGCAACAGCTCCCAAAGCGAAGGAGCCAGGACCCAAAGACCTAGCTGGCCTGAAGGGCCCCCAGGGGGCCCCCAAGCAGCCCCTCTCCATTTGGGTCTGGGGGCTTTCGTTGTGCCGGGAACCTGGGAGGTACCTGCAAGGTTGCAGTTCGCGGCCCGAGAAGCACTCTCCGGCCAACATGCCCAACTGCAGCAACAGCTCCCAAAGCGAAGGAGCCAGGACCCAAAGACCTAGCTGGCCTGAAGGGCCCCCAGGGGGCCCCAAGCAGCCCCTCTCCATTTGGGTCTGGGGGCTTTCGTTGGGCCGGGAACCTGGGAGATTCCTGCAAGGTTGCAGTTCGCGGCCCGAGAAGCACTCTCCGGCCAACATGCCCAACTGCAGCAACAGCTCCCAAAGCGAAGGAGCCAGGACCCAAAGACCTAGCTGGCCTGAAGGGCCCCCAGGGGGCCCCCAAGCAGCCCCTCTCCATTTGGGTCTGGGGGCTTTCGTTGGGGCGGGAACCTGGGAGATTCCTGCAAGGTTGCAGTTCGCGGCCCGAGAAGCACTCTCCGGCCAACATGCCCAACTGCAGCAACAGCTCCCAAACTGAATGAGCCAGGACAGAAAGACCTAGCTGGCCTGAAGGGCCCCCAGGGGGCCCCCAAGCAGCCCCTCTCAATTTGGGTCTGGGGGCTTTCGTTGGGCCGGGAACCTGGGAGATTCCTGCAAGGTTGCAATTTGCGGCCCGAGAAGCACTCTCCGGCCAACATGCCCAACTGCAGCAACAGCTCCCAAAGCGAAGGAGCCAGGACCCAAAGACCTAGCTGGCCTGGAGGGCCCCCAGGGGGCCCCCAAGCAGCCCCTCTCCATTTGGGTCTGGGGGCTTTCGTTGGGCCAGAAACCTGGGAGATTCATGCAAGGTTGCAGTTCGCGGCCCGAGAAGCACTCTCCGGCCAACATGCCCAACGTCCACCAACAGCTCCCAAACTGAATGAGCCAGGACAGAAAGACCTAGCTGGCCTGAAGGGCCCCCAGGGGGCCCCCAAGCAGCCCCTCTCCATTTGGGTCTGGGGGCTTTCGTTGGGCCGGGAACCTGGGAGATTCCTGCAAGGTTGCAGTTCGCGGCCCGAGAAGCACTCTCCGGCCAACATGCCCAACTGCAGCAACAGCTCCCAAAGCGAAGGAGCCAGGACCCAAAGACCTAGCTGGCCTGAAGGGCCCACAGGGGGCCACCAAGCAGCCCCTCTCCATTTGGGTCTGGGGGCTTTCGTTGGGCATGTATACCTGAGAGGTACCCTCAAGGTTAAAGTTCGCGTCCCGAGAAGCACTCTCCGGCCAACATGCCCAATATCCAGCAACAGCTCCCAAAGCGAAGGAGCCAGGACCCAAAGACCTATCTGGCCTGAAGGGCCCCCAGGGGGCCCCCAAGCAGCCCCTCTCCATTTGGGTCTGGGGGCTTTCGTTGGGCCGGGAACCTGGGAGATTCCTGCAAGGTTGCAGTTCGCGGCCCGAGAAGCACTCTCCGGCCAACATGCCCAACTGCAGCAACAGCTCCCAAACTGAATGAGCCAGGACAGAAAGACCTAGCTGGCCTGAAGGGCCCCCAGGGGGCCCCCAAGCAGCCTCTCTCAATTTGGGTCTGGGGGCTTTGGTTGGGCCGGAAACCTGGGAGATTCATGCAAGGTTGCAGTTCGCAGCCCGAGAAGCACTCTCCGGCCAACATGCCCAACTGCAGCAACAGCTCCCAAAGCGAAGGAGCCAGGACCCAAAGACCTAGCTGGCCTGAAGGGCCCCCAGGGGGCCCCCAAGCAGCCCCTCTCCATTTGGGTCTGGGGGCTTTCGTTGGGCCGGGAACCTGGGAGGTACCTGCAAGGTTGCAGTTCGCGGCCCGAGAAGCACTCTCCGGCCAACATGCCCAATATCAAGCAACAGCTCCCAAAGCGAAGGAGCCAGGACCCAAAGACCTAGGTGGCCTGAATGGCCCCCAGGGGGCCCCCAAGCAGCCTCTCTCCATTTGGGTCTGGGGGCTTTCGTTGGGCCGGGAACCTGGGAGATTCATGCAAGGTTGCAGTTCGCGGCCCGAGAAGCACTCTCCGGCCACCATGCCCAACTGCAGCAACAGCTCCCAAACTGAATGAGCCAGGACAGAAAGACCTAGCTGGCCTGAAGGACCCCAGGGGGCCCCCAAGCAGCCCCTCTCCATTTGGGTCTGGGGGCTTTCGTTGGGCCGGGAACCTGAGAGGTACCTGCAAGTTTGCTGTTGGCGGCCCGAGAAGCACTCTCCGGCCAACATGCCCAACGTCCACCAACAGCTCCAAAATAGAAGGAACCAGGACCCAAAGAAATAGCTGGCCTGGAGGGTCGCCAGGTGGCCCGTAAGCAGCCCCTCTCAATTTGGGTCTGGGGGCTTTCGTTGGGCCGGGAACCTGGGAGGTACCTGCAAGGTTGCAGTTCGCGGCCCGAGAAGCACTCTCCGGCCAACATGCCCAATATCAAGCAACAGCTCCCAAAGCGAAGGAGCCAGGACCCAAAGAAATAGCTGGACTGAAGGGCCCCCAGGGGGCCCCCAAGCAGCCCCTCTCCATTTGGGTCTGGGGGCTTTCGTTGGGCGGGAACCTGGGAGATTCCTGCAAGGTTGCAGTTCGCGGCCCAAGAAGAACTCTCCGGCCAACATGCACAACTGCAGCAACAGCTCCCAAACTGAATGAGCCAGGACAGAAAGACCTAGCTGGCCTGAAGGGCCCCCAGGGGGCCCCCAAGCAGCCCCTCTCCATTTGGGTCTGGGGGCTTTCGTTGGGCCAGAAACCTGGGAGATTCCTGCAAGGTTGCAGTTCGCGGCCCGAGAAGCACTCTCCGGCCAACATGCCCAACGTCCACCAACAGCTCCCAAACTGAATGAGCCAGGACAGAAAGACCTAGCTGGCCTGAAGGGCCCCCAGGGGGCCCCCAAGCAGCCCCTCTCCATTTGGGTCTGGGGGCTTTCGTTGGGCCGGGAACCTGGGAGATTCCTGCAAGGTTGCCGTTCGCGGCCGGAGAGGCACTCTCCGGCCAACATGCCCAACTGCAGCAACAGCTCCCAAAGCGAAGGAGCCAGGACCCAAAGACCTAGCTGGCCTGAAGGGCCCCCAGGGGGCCCCCAAGCAGCCCCTCTCCATTTGGGTCTGGGGGCTTTCGTTGGGCCGGGAACCTGGGAGATTCATGCAAGGTTGCAGTTCGCGGCCCGAGAAGCACTCTCCGGCCAACATGCCCAACTGCAGCAACAGCTCCCAAAGCGAAGGAGCCAGGACCCAAAGACCTAGCTGGCCTGAAGGGCCCCCAGGGGGGCCCCAAGCAGCCCCTCTCCATTTGGGTCTGGGGGCTTTAGTTGGGCCGGGAACCTGGGAGGTACCTGCAAGGTTGCAGTTCGCGGCCGGAGAGGCACTCTCCGGCCAACATGCCCAACTGCAGCAACAGCTCCCAAAGCGAAGGAGCCAGGACCCAAAGACCTAGCTGGCCTGAAGGGCCCCCAGGGGGCCCCCAAGCAGCCCCTCTCCATTTGGGTCTGGGGGCTTTCGTTGGGCCGGGAACCTGGGAGATTCCTGCAAGGTTGCAATTCGCGGCCCGAGAAGCACTCTCCGGCCAACATGCCCAACTGCAGCAACAGCTCCCAAACTGAATGAGCCAGGACCCAAAGACCTAGCTGGCCTGAAGGGCCCCCAGGGGGCCTACAAGCAGCCCCTCTCAATTTGGGTCTGGGGGCTTTCGTTGGGTCGGGAACCCGGGAGATTCCTGCAAGGTTGCAGTTCGCGGCCCGAAAAGCACTCTCCGGCCAACATGCCCAACTGCAGCAACAGCTCCCAAAGCGAAGGAGCCAGGACCCAAAGACCTAGCTGGCCTGAAGGGCCCCCAGGGGGCCCCCAAGCAGCCTCTCTCCATTTGGGTGTGGGGGCATTCGTTGGGCCGGGAACCTGGGAGATTCATGCAAGGTTGCAGTTCGCGGTCCGAGAAGCACTCTCCGGCCAACATGCCCAACTGCAGCAACAGCTCCCAAACTGAATGAGCCAGGACAGAAAGACCTAGCTGGCCTGAAGGGCCCCCAGGGGGCCACCAAGCAGCCCCTCTCCATTTGGGTCTGGGGGCTTTCGTTGGGCCGGGAACCTGGGAGGTACCTGCAAGGTTGCAGTTGGCGGCCCGAGAAGCACTCTCCGGCCAACATGCCCAACTGCAGCAACAGCTCCCAAAGCGAAGGAGCCAGGACCCAAAGACCTAGCTGGCCTGAAGGGCCCCCAGGGGGCCCCCAAGCAGCCCCTCTCCATTTGGGTCTGGGGGCTTTCGTTGTGCCGGGAACCTGGGAGGTACCTGCAAGGTTGCAGGTCGCGGCCCGAGAAGCACTCTCCGGCCAACATGCCCAACTGCAGCAACAGCTCCCAAACTGAATGAGCCAGGACAGAAAGACCTAGCTGGCCTGAAGGACCCCAGGGGGCCCCCAAGCAGCCCCTCTCAATTTGGGTCTGGGGGCTTTCGTTGGGCCGGGAACCTGGGAGGTACCTGCAAGGTTGCAGTTCGCGGCCCGAGAAGCACTCTCCGGCCAACATGTCCAACTGCAGCAACAGCTCCCAAAGCGAAGGAGCCAGGACCCAAAGACCTAGCTGGCCTGAAGGGCCCCCAGGGGGCCCCCAAGCAGCCCCTCTCCATTTGGGTCTGGGGGCTTTCGTTGGGCCGGGAACCTGGGAGATTCCTGCAAGGTTGCAATTCGCGGCCCGAGAAGCACTCTCCGGCCAACATGCCCAACTGCAGCAACAGCTCCCAAACTGAATGAGCCAGGACAGAAAGACCTAGCTGGCCTGAAGGGCCCCCAGGGGGCCCCCAAGCAGCCCCTCTCCATTTGGGTCTGGGGGCTTTGGTTGGGCCGGGAACCTGGGAGATTCATGCAAGGTTGCAGTTCGCGGCCCGAGAAGCACTCTCCGGCCAACATGCCCAACTGCAGCAACAGCTCCCAAACTGAATGAGCCAGGACAGAAAGACCTAGCTGGCCTGAAGGGCCCCCAGGGCGCCCCCAAGCAGCCCCTCTCCATTTGGGTCTGGGGGCTTTCGTTGGGCCGGGAACCTGGGAGATTCCTGCAAGGTTGCAGTTCGCGGCCCGAGAAGCACTCTCCGGCCAACATGCCCAACTGCAGCAACAGCTCCCAAAGCGAAGGAGCCAGGACCCAAAGACCTAGCTGGCCTGAAGGGCCCCCAGGGGGCCACCAAGCAGCCCCTCTCCATTTGGGTCTGGGGGCTTTCGTTGGGCCGGGAACCTGGGAGGTACCTGCAAGGTTGCAGTTCGCGGCCCGAGAAGCACTCTCCGGCCAACATGCCCAACTGCAGCAACAGCTCCCAAAGCGAAGGAGCCAGGACCCAAAGACCTAGCTGGCCTGAAGGGCCCCCAGGGGGCCCCCAAGCAGCCCCTCTCCATTTGGGTCTGGGGGCTTTCGTTGGGCATGTATACCTGAGAGGTACCTGCAAGGTTAAAGTTCGCGTCCCGAGAAGCACTCTCCGGCCAACATGCCCAATATCCAGCAACAGCTCCCAAAGCGAAGGAGCCAGGACCCAAAGACCTATCTGGCCTGAAGGGCCCCCATGGGGCCCCCAAGCAGCCCCTCTCCATTTGGGTCTGGGGGCTTTCGTTGGGCCGGGAACCTGGGAGATTCCTGCAAGGTTGCAGTTCGCGGCCCGAGAAGCACTCTCCGGCCAACATGCCCAACTGCAGCAACAGCTCCCAAACTGAATGAGCCAGGACAGAAAGACCTAGCTGGCCTGAAGGGCCCCCAGGGGGCCCCCAAGCAGCCTCTCTCAATTTGGGTCTGGGGGCTTTGGTTGGGCCGGAAACCTGGGAGATTCATGCAAGGTTGCAGTTCGCAGCCCGAGAAGCACTCTCCGGCCAACATGCCCAACTGCAGCAACAGCTCCCAAAGCGAAGGAGCCAGAACCCAAAGACCTAGCTGGCCTGAAGGGCCCCCAGGGGGCCCCCAAGCAGCCCCTCTCCATTTGGGTCTGGGGGCTTTCGTTGGGCCGGGAACCTGGGAGGTACCTGCAAGGTTGCAGTTCGCGGCCCGAGAAGCACTCTCCGGCCAACATGCCCAATATCAAGCAACAGCTCCCAAAGCGAAGGAGCCAGGACCCAAAGACCTAGGTGGCCTGAAGGGCCCCCGGGGGGCCCCCAAGCAGCCTCTCTCCATTTGGGTCTGGGGGCTTTCGTTGGGCCGGGAACCTGGGAGATTCATGCAAGGTTGCAGTTCGCGGCCCGAGAAGCACTCTCCGGCCAACATGCCCAACTGCAGCAACAGCTCCCAAACTGAATGAGCCAGGACAGAAAGACCTAGCTGGCCTGAAGGGCCCCCAGGGGGCCTACAAGCAGCCCCTCTCAATTTGGGTCTGGGGGCTTTCGTTGGGCCGGGAACCTGGGAGATTCCTGCAAGGTTGCAGTTCGCGGCCCGAGAAGCACTCTCCGGCCAACATGCCCAACTGCAGCAACAGCTCCCAAAGCGAAGGAGCCAGGACCCAAAGACCTAGCTGGCCTGAAGGGCCCCCATGGGGCCCCCAAGCAGCCCCTCTCCATTTGGGTCTGGGGGCTTTCATTGGGCATGGAACCTGAGAGGTACCTGCAAGTTTGCTGCTGGCGGCCCGAGAAGCACTCTCCGGCCAACATGCCCAACGTCCACCAACAGCTCCAAAATAGAAGGAACCAGGACCCAAAGAAATAGCTGGCCTGGAGGGTCGCCAGGTGGCCCGTAAGCAGCCCCTCTCAATTTGGGTCTGGGGGCTTTCGTTGGGCCGGGAACCTGGGAGGTACCTGCAAGGTTGCAGTTCGCGGCCGGAGAGGCACTCTCCGGCCAACATGCCCAACTGCAGCAACAGCTCCCAAAGCGAAGGAGCCAGGACCCAAAGACCTAGCTGGCCTGAAGGGCCCCCAGGGGGCCCCCAAGCAGCCCCTCTCCATTTGGGTCTGGGGGCTTTCGTTGGGCGGGAACCTGGGAGATTCCTGCAAGGTTGCAGTTCGCGGCCCGAGAAGCACTCTCCGGCCAACATGCCCAACTGCAGCAACAGCTCCCAAACTGAATGAGCCAGGACCCAAAGACCTAGCTGGCCTGAAGGGCCCCCAGGGGGCCCCCAAGCAGCCCCTCTCCATTTGGGTCTGGGGGCTTTCGTTGGGCCGGGAACCTGGGAGGTACCTGCAAGGTTGCAGTTCGCGGCCCGAGAAGCACTCTCCGGCCAACATGCCCAATATCAAGCAACAGCTCCCAAAGCGAAGGAGCCAGGACCCAAAGACCTAGGTGGCCTGAAGGGCCCCCATGGGGCCCCAAGCAGCCCCTCTCCATTTGGGTCTGGGGGCTTTCGTTGGGGCGGGAACCTGGGAGATTCCTGCAAGGTTGCAGTTCGCGGCCCGAGAAGCACTCTCCGGCCAACATGCCCAACTGCAGCAACAGCTCCCAAACCGAAGGAGCCAGGACCCAAAGACCTAGCTGGCCTGAAGGGCCCCCATGGGGCCCCCAAGCAGCCCCTCTCCATTTGGGTGTGGGGGCTTTCGTTGGGGCGGGAACCTGGGAGATTCCTGCAAGGTTGCAGTTCGCGGCCCGAGAAGCACTCTCCGGCCAACATGCCCAACTGCAGCAACAGCTCCCAAACTGAATGAGCCAGGACAGAAAGACCTAGCTGGCCTGAAGGGCCCACAGGGGGCCCCCAAGCAGCCCCTCTCCATTTGGGTCTGGGGGCTTTCGTTGGGCCGGGAACCTGGGAGATTCCTGCAAGGTTGCAGTTCGCGGCCCGAGAAGCACTCTCCGGCCAACATGCCCAACTGCAGCAACAGCTCCCAAAGCGAAGGAGCCAGGACCCAAAGACCTAGCTGGCCTGAAGGGCCCCCAGGGGGCCCCCAAGCAGCCCCTCTCCATTTGGGTCTGGGGGCTTTCGTTGTGCCGGGAACCTGGGAGGTACCTGCAAGGTTGCAGTTCGCGGCCCGAGAAGCACTCTCCGGCCAACATGCCCAATATCCAGCAACAGCTCCCAAAGCGAAGGAGCCAGGACCCAAAGACCTAGGTGGCCTGAAGGGCCCCCATGGGGCCCCAAGCAGCCCCTCTCCATTTGGGTCTGGGGGCTTTCGTTGGGCCGGGAACCTGGGAGGTACCTGCAAGGTTGCAGTTCGCGGCCCGAGAAGCACTCTCCGGACAACACGCCCAATATCCAGCAACAGCTCCAAAACAGAAGGAACCAGGACCCAAAGACCTAGCTGGCCTGAAGGGCCCCCATGGGGCCCCAAGCAGCCCCTCTCCATTTAGGTCTGGGGGCTTTCGTTGGGCCGGGAACCTGGGAGATTCCTGCAAGGTTGCAGTTCGCGGCCCGAGAAGCACTCTCCGGCCAACATGCCCAACTGCAGCAACAGCTCCCAAACTGAATGAGCCAGGACAGAAAGACCTAGCTGGCCTGAAGGGCCCACAGGGGGCCCCCAAGCAGCCCCTCTCAATTTGGGTCTGTGGGCTTTCGTTGGGCCGGGAACCTGGGAGATACCTGCAAGGATGCAGTTCGCGGCCCGAGAAGCACTCTCCGGCCAACATGCCCAACTGCAGCAACAGCTCCCAAAGCGAAGGAGCCAGGACCCAAAGACCTAGCTGGCCTGAAGGGCCCCCAGGGGGCCCCCAAGCAGCCCCTCTCAATTTGGGTCTGGGGGCTTTCGTTGGGCCGGGAACCTGGGAGATACCTGCAAGGTTGCAGTTCGCGGCCCGAGAAGCACTCTCCGGCCAACATGCCCAACTGCAGCAACAGCTCCCAAAGCAAAGGAGCCAGGACCCAAAGACCTAGCTGGCCTGAAGGGCCCCCAGGGGGCCCCCAAGCAGCCCCTCTCCATTTGGGTCTGGGGGCTTTCGTTGGGCCGGGAACCTGGGAGGTACCTGCAAGGTTGCAGTTCGCGGCCCGAGAAGCACTCTCCGGACAACATGCCCAATATCCAGCAACAGCTCCCAAAGCGAAGGGGCCAGGACCCAAAGACCTAGCTGGCCTGAAGGGCCCCCATGGGGCCCCCAAGCAGCCCCTCTCCATTTGGGTCTGGGGGCTTTCGTTGGGCATGGAACCTGAGAGGTACCTGCAAGTTTGCAGTTGGCGGCCCGAGAAGCACTCTCCGGCCAACATGCCCAACGTCCAACAACAGCTCCAAAACAGAAGGAACCAGGACCGAAAGAAATAGCTGGCCTGGAGGGTCCCCAGGTGGCCCGTAAGCAGCCCCTTTCAATTTGGGTCTGGGGGCTTTCGTTGGGCCGGGAACCTGGGAGGTACCTGCAAGGTTGCAGTTCGCGGCCCGAGAAGCACTCTCCGGCCAACATGCCCAACTGCAGCAACAGCTCCAAACTGAATGAGCCAGGACAGAAAGACCTAGCTGGCCTGAAGGGCCCCCAGGGGGCCCCCAAGCAGCCCCTCTCAATTTGGGTCTGGGGGCTTTCGTTGGGCCAGGAACCTGGGAGGTACCTGCAAGGTTGCAGTTCGCGGCCCGAGAAGCACTCTCCGGCCAACATGCCCAACTGCAGCAACAGCTCCCAAAGCGAAGGAGCCAGGACCCAAAGACCTAGCTGGCCTGAAGGGCCCCCACGGGGCCCCCAAGCAGCCCCTCTCCATTTGGGTCTGGGGGCTTTAGTTGGGCCGGGAACCTGGGAGGTACCTGCAAGGATGCAGTTCGCGGCCGGAGAGGCACTCTCCGGCCAACATGCCCAACTGCAGCAACAGCTCCCAAAGCGAAGGAGCCAGGACCCAAAGACCTAGCTGGCCTGAAGGGCCCCCAGGGGGCCCCCAAGCAGCCCCTCTCCATTTGGGTCTGGGGGCTTTCGTTGGGCCGGGAACCTGGGAGATTCATGCAAGGTTAGAGTTCGCGGCCCGAGAAGCACTCTCCGGCCAACATGCCCAACTGCAGCAACAGCTCCCAAAGCGAAGGAGCCAGGACAGAAAGACCTAGCTGGCCTGAAGGGCCCCCAGGGGGCCCCCAAGCAGCCTCTCTCCATTTGGGTCTGGGGACTTTCGTTGGGCCGGGAACCTGGGAGATTCCTGCAAGGTTGCAGTTCGCGGCCCGAGAAGCACTCTCCGGCCAACATGCCCAACTGCAGCAACAGCTCCCAAAGCGAAGGAGCCAGGACCCAAAGACCTAGCTGGCCTGAAGGGCCCCCAGGGGGCCCCCAAGCAGCCCCTCTCCATTTGGGTCTGGGGGCTTTCGTTGGGCCGGGAACCTGGGAGGTACCTGCAAGATTGCAGTTCGCGGCCCGAGAAGCACTCTCCGGCTCACATGCCCAATATCCAGCAACAGCTCCCAAAGCGAAGGAGCCAGGACCCAAAGACCTAGGTGGCCTGAAGGGCCCCCAGGGGGCCCCCAAGCAGCCTCTCTCCATTTGGGTCTGGGGGCTTTAGTTGGGCCGGGAACCTGGGAGGTACCTGCAAGGTTGCAGTTCTCGGCCCGAGAAGCACTCTCCGGCCAACATGCCCAACGACCAGCTACAGCTCTGAAACCGAAGAAGCCAGGACCCAAAGACCTATCTGGCCTGGAGGGCCCCCATGGGGCCCCCAAGCAGCCCCTCTCCATTTGGGTCTGGGGGCTTTCGTTGGGCATGGAACCTGAGAGGTACCTGCAAGTTTGCTGTTGGCGGCCCGAGAAGCACTCTCCGGCCAACATGCCCAACGTCCACCAACAGCACCAAAATAGAAGGAACCAGGACCCAAAGAAATAGCTGGCCTGGAGGGTCGCCAGGTGGCCCGTAAGCAGCCCCTCTCCATTTGGGTCTGGGGGCTTTCGTTGGGCCGGGAACCTGGGAGGTACCTGCAAGGTTGCAGTTCGCGGCCGGAGAAGCACTCTCCGGCCAACATGCCCAACTGCAGCAACAGCTCCCAAAGCGAAGGAGCCAGGACCCAAAGACCTAGCTGGCCTGAAGGGCCCCCAGGGGGCCCCCAAGCAGCCCCTCTCCATTTGGGTCTGGGGGCTTTCGTTGGGCGGGAACCTGGGAGATTCCTGCAAGGTTGCAGTTCGCGGCCCGAGAAGCACTCTCCGGCCAACATGCCCAACTGCAGCAACAGCTCCCAAACTGAATGAGCCAGGACAGAAAGACCTAGCTGGCCTGAAGGGCCCCCAGGGGGCCCCCAAGCAGCCCCTCTCCATTTGGGTCTGGGGGCTTTCGTTGGGCCGGGTACCTGGGAGGTACCTGCAAGGTTGCAGGTCGCGGCCCGAGAAGCACTCTCCGGCCAACATGCCCAACTGCAGCAACAGCTCCCAAAGCGAAGGAGCCAGGACCCAAAGACCTAGCTGGCCTGAAGGGCCCCCAGGGGGCCCCCAAGCAGCCCCTCTCCATTTGGGTGTGGGGGCTTTCGTTGGGGCGGGAACCTGGGAGATTCCTGCAAGGTTGCAGTTCGCGGCCCGAGAAGCACTCCCCGGCCAACATGCCCAACGACCAGCTACAGCTCTGAAACCGAAGAAGCCAGGACCCAAAGACCTAGCTGGCCTGGAGGGCCCCCATGGGGCCCCCAAGCAGCCCCTCTCCATTTGGGTCTGGGGGCTTTCGTTGGGCATGGAACCTGAGAGGTACCTGCAAGTTTGCAGTTGGCGGCCCGAGAAGCACTCTCCGGCCAACATGCCCAACGTCCACCAACAGGTCCAAAACAGAAGGAACCAGGACCCAAAGACCTAGCTGGCCTGGAGGGTCCCCAGGTGTCCCGTAAGCAGCCCCTTTCAATTTGGGTCTGGAGGCTTTCGTTGGGCCGGGAACCTGGGAGGTACCTCCAAGGTTGCAGTTCGCGGCCCGAGAAGCACTCTCCGGCCAACATGCCCAACTGCAGCAACAGCTCCAAACTGAATGAGCCAGGACAGAAAGACCTAGCTGGCCTGAAGGGCCCCCAGGGGGCCCCCAAACAGCCCCTCTCAATTTGGGTCTGGGGGCTTTCGTTGGGCCGGGAACCTGGGAGGTACCTGCAAGGTTGCAGTTCGCGGCCCGAGAAGCACTCTCCGGCCAACATGCCCAACTGCAGCAACAGCTCCCAAAGCGAAGGAGCCAGGACCCAAAGACCTAGCTGGCCTGAAGGGCCCCCAGGGGGCCCCCAAGCAGCCTCTCTCAATTTGGGTCTGGGGACTTTCGTTGGGCCGGGAACCTGGGAGATTCCTGCAAGGTTGCAGTTCGCGGCCCGAGAAGCACTCTCCGGCCAACATGCCCAACTGCAGCAACAGCTCCCAAAGCGAAGGAGCCAGGACCCAAAGACCTAGCTGGCCTGAAGGGCCCACAGGGGGCCACCAAGCAGCCCCTCTCCATTTAGGTCTGGGGGCTTTCGTTGGGCATGTATACCTGAGAGGTACCTACCAGGTTGCAGTTCGCGGCCCGAGAAGCACTCTCCGGCCAACATGCCCAACGTCCACCAACAGCTCCAAAACAGAAGGAACCAGGACCCAAAGAAATAGCTGGCCTGGAGGGTCCCCAGGTGTCCCGCAAGCAGCCCCTCTCAATTTGGGTCTGGGGGCTTTCGTTGGGCCGGGAACCTGGGAGGTACCTGCAAGGTTGCAGTTCGCGGCCCGAGAAGCACTCTCCGGCCAACATGCCCAACTGCAGCAACAGCTCCAAACTGAATGAGCCAGGACAGAAAGACCTAGCTGGCCTGAAGGGCCCCCAGGGGGGCCCCAAACAGCCCCTCTCAATTTGGGTCTGGGGGCTTTCGTTGGGCCGGGAACCTGGGAGGTACCTGCAAGGTTGCAGTTCGCGGCCCGAGAAGCACTCTCCGGCCAACATGCCCAACTGCAGCAACAGCTCCCAAAGCGAAGGAGCCAGGACCCAAAGACCTAGCTGGCCTGAAGGGCCCCCAGGGGGCCCCCAAGCAGCCCCTCTCCATTTGGGTCTGGGGGCTTTCGTTGGGCATGTATACCTGAGAGGTACCTGCAAGGTTGCAGTTCGCGGCCCGAGAACCACTCTCCGGCCAACATGCCCAACTGCAGCAACAGCTCCCAAAGCGAAGGAGCCAGGACCCAAAGACCTAGCTGGCCTGAAGGGCCCCCAGGGGGCCCCCAAGCAGCCCCTCTCTATTTGGGTCTGGGGGCTTTCGTTGGGCCGGGAACCTGGGAGGTACCTGCAAGGATGCAGTTCGTGGCAAGAGAGGCACTCTCCGGCCAACATGCCCAACTGCAGCAACAGCTCCCAAAGCGAAGGAGCCAGGACCCAAAGACCTAGCTGGCCTGAAGGGCCCCCAGGGGGCCCCCAAGCAGCCCATCTCAATTTGGGTCTGGGGGCTTTCGTTGGGCCGGGAACATGGGAGATTCATGCAAGGTTGCAGTTCGCGGCCCGAGAAGCACTCTCCGGCCAACATGCCCAACTGCAGCAACAGCTCCCAAAGCGAAGGAGCCAGGACCCAAAGACCTAGCTGGCCTGAAGGGCCCCCAGGGGGCCCCCAAGCAGCCCCTCTCCATTTGGGTCTGGGGGCTTTCGTTGGGCCGTGAACCTGAGAGGTACCTGCAAGGTTGCAGTTCGCGGCCCGAGAAGCACTCTCCGGCCAACATGCCCAACGACCAGCTACAGCTCCCAAAGCGAAGAAGCCAGGACCCAAAGACCTATCTGGCCTGGAGGGCCACCATGGGGCCCCCAAGCAGCCCCTCTCCATTTGGGTCTGGGGGCTTTCGTTGGGCATGGAACCTGAGAGGTACCTGCAAGTTTGCAGTTGGCGGCCCGAGAAGCACTCTCCGGCCAACATGCCCAACGTCCAACAACAGCTCCAAAACAGAAGGAACCAGGACCCAAAGAAATAGCTGGCCTGGAGGGTCGCCATGTTGCCCCTAAGCAGCCCCTTTCAATTTGGGTCTGGGGGCTTTCGTTGGGCTGGGAACCTGGGAGGTACCTGCAATGTTGCAGTTCGCGGCCCGAGAAGCACTCTCCGGCCAACATGCCCAACTGCAGCAACAGCTCCAAACTGAATGAGCCAGGACAGAAAGACCTAGCTGGCCTGAAGGGCCCCCAGGGGGCCCCCAAGCAGCCCCTCTCCATTTGGGTCTGGGGGCTTTCGTTGGGCCGGGAACCTGGGAGGTACCTGCAAGGTTGCAGTTCGCGGCCCGAGAAGCACTCTCCGGCCAACATGCCCAACTGCAGCAACAGCTCCCAAAGCGAAGGAGCCAGAACCCAAAGACCTAGCTGGCCTGAAGGGCCCCCAGGGGGCCCCCAAGCAGCCCCTCTCTATTTGGGTCTGGGGGCTTTCGTTGGGCCGGGAACCTGGGAGATTCATGCAAGGTTGCAGTTCGCGGCCCGAGAAGCACTCTCCGGCCAACATGCCCAACTGCAGCAACAGCTCCCAAAGCGAAGGAGCCAGGACCCAAAGACCTAGCTGGCCTGAAGGGCACCAAGGGGGCCCCCAAGCAGCCCCTCTCCATTTGGGTCTGGGGGCTTTCGTTGGGCATGTATACCTGAGAGGTACCTGCAAGGTTGCAGTTCGCGGCCCGAGAAGCACTCTCCGGCCAACATGCCCAACTGCAGCAACAGCTCCCAAACCGAAGGAGCCAGGACCCAAAGACCTAGCTGGCCTGAAGGGCCCACAGGGGGCCACCAAGCAGCCCCTCTCCATTTGGGTCTGGGGGCTTTCGTTGGGCATGTATACCTGAGAGGTACCTACCAGGTTGCAGTTCGCGGCCCGAGAAGCACTCTCCGGCCAACATGCCCAACGTCCACCAACAGCTCCAAAACAGAAGGAACCAGGACCCAAAGAAATAGCTGGCCTGGAGGGTCCCCAGGTGGCCCGCAAGCAGCCCCTCTCAATTTGGGTCTGGGGGCTTTCGTTGGGCCGGGAACCTGGGAGGTACCTGCAAGGTTGCAGTTCGCGGCCCGAGAAGCACTCTCCGGCCAACATGCCCAACTGCAGCAACAGCTCCCAAAGCGAAGGAGCCAGAACCCAAAGACCTAGCTGGCCTGAAGGGCCCCCAGGGGGCCCCCAAGCAGCCCCTCTCTATTTGGGTCTGGGGGCTTTCGTTGGGCCGGGAACCTGGGAGATTCATGCAAGGTTGCAGTTCGCGGCCCGAGAAGCACTCTCCGGCCAACATGCCCAACTGCAGCAACAGCTCCCAAAGCGAAGGAGCCAGGACCCAAAGACCTAGGTGGCCTGAAGGGCCCCCAGGGGGCCCCCAAGCAGCCCCTCTCCATTTGGGTCTGGGGGCTTTCGTTGGGCCGGGAACCTGGGAGGTACCTGCAAGGATGCAGTTCGCGGCAAGAGAGGCACTCTCCGGCCAACATGCCCAACTGCAGCAACAGCTCCCAAAGCGAAGGAGCCAGGACCCAAAGACCTAGCTGGCCTGAAGGGCACCAAGGGGGCCCCCAAGCAGCCCCTCTCCATTTGGGTCTGGGGGCTTTCGTTGGGCATGTATACCTGAGAGGTACCTGCAAGGTTGCAGTTCGCGGCCCGAGAAGCACTCTCCGGCCAACATGCCCAACTGCAGCAACAGCTCCCAAAGCGAAGGAGCCAGGACCCAAAGACCTAGCTGGCCTGAAGGGCCCACAGGGGGCCACCAAGCAGCCCCTCTCCATTTGGGTCTGGGGGCTTTCGTTGGGCATGTATACCTGAGAGGTACCTACCAGGTTGCAGTTGGCGGCCCGAGAAGCACTCTCCGGCAAACATGCCCAACGTCCACCAACAGCTCCAAAACAGAAGGAACCAGGACCCAAAGAAATAGCTGGCCTGGAGGGTCCCCAGGTGGCCCGCAAGCAGCCCCTCTCAATTTGGGTCTGGGGGCTTTCGTTGGGCCGGTAACCTGGGAGGTACCTGCAATGTTGCAGTTCGCGGCCCGAGAAGCACTCTCCGGCCAACATGCCCAACTGCAGCAACAGCTCCAAACTGAATGAGCCAGGACAGAAAGACCTAGCTGGCCTGAAGGGCCCCCAGGGGGCCCCCAAACAGCCCCTCTCAATTTGGGTCTGGGGGCTTTCGTTGGGCCGGGAACCTGGGAGGTACCTGCAAGGTTGTAGTTCGCGGCCCGAGAAGCACTCTCCGGCCAACATGCCCAACTGCAGCAACAGCTCCCAAAGCGAAGGAGCCAGGACCCAAAGACCTAGCTGGCCTGAAGGGCCCCCAGGGGGCCCCCAAGCAGCCCCTCTCCATTTGTGTCTGGGGGCTTTCGTTGGGCCGGAAACCTGGGAGATTCATGCAAGGTTGCAGTTCGCGGCCCGAGAAGCACTCTCCGGCCAACATGCCCAACGTCCACCAACAGCTCCCAAACTGAATGAGCCAGGACAGAAAGACCTAGCTGGCCTGAAGGGCCCCCAGGGGGCCCCCAAGCAGCCCCTCTCCATTTGGGTCTGGGGGCTTTCGTTGGGCCGGGAACCTGGGAGATTCCTGCAAGGTTGCAGTTCGCGGCCCGAGAAGCACTCTCCGGCCAACATGCCCAACTGCAGCAACAGCTCCCAAACTGAATGAGCCAGGACAGAAAGACCTAGCTGGCCTGAAGGGCCCCCAGGGGGCCTACAAGCAGCCCCTCTCAATTTGGGTCTGGGGGCTTTCGTTGGGCCGGGAACCTGGGAGATTCCTGCAAGGTTGCAGTTCGCGGCCCGAGAAGCACTCTCCGGCCAACATGCCCAACTGCAGCAACAGCTCCCAAAGCGAAGGAGCCAGGACCCAAAGACCTAGCTGGCCTGAAGGGCCCCCAGGGGGCCCCCAAGCAGCCCCTCTCCATTTGGGTCTGGGGGCTTTAGTTGGGCCGGGAACCTGGGAGGTACCTGCAAGGTTGCAGGTCTCGGCCCGAGAAGCACTCTCCGGCCAACATGCCCAACTGCAGCAACAGCTCCCAAAGCGAAGGAGCCAGGACCCAAAGACCTAGCTGGCCTGAAGGGCCCCCAGGGGGCCCCCAAGCAGCCCCTCTCCATTTGGGTCTGGGGGCTTTCGTAGGGGGGGAACCTGGGAGATTCCTGCAAGGTTGCAGTTCGCGGCCCGAGAAGCACTCTCCGGCCAACATGCCCAACTGCAGCAACAGCTCCCAAACTGAATGAGCCAGGACAGAAAGACCTAGCTGGCCTGAAGGGCCCCCAGGGGGCCCCCAAGCAGCCCCTCTCCATTTGGGTCTGGGGGCTTTCGTTGGGCCGGGAACCTGGGAGATTCCTGCAAGGTTGCAGTTCGCGGCCCGAGAAGCACTCTCCGGCCAACATGCCCAACTGCAGCAACAGCTCCCAAACTGAATGAGCCAGGACAGAAAGACCTAGCTGGCCTGAAGGGCCCCCAGGGGGCCTACAAGCAGCCCCTCTCAATTTGGGTCTGGGGGCTTTCGTTGGGCCGGGAACCTGGGAGATTCCTGCAAGGTTGCAGTTCGCGGCCCGAGAAGCACTCTCCGGCCAACATGCCCAACTGCAGCAACAGCTCCCAAAGCGAAGGAGCCAGGACCCAAAGACCTAGCTGGCCTGAAGGGCCCCCAGGGGGCCCCCAAGCAGCCCCTCTCCATTTGGGTCTGGGGGCTTTCGTTGGGGCGGGAACCTGGGAGATTCCTGCAAGGTTGCAGTTCGCGGCCCGAGAAGCACTCTCCGGCACACATGCCCAACTGCAGCAACAGCTCCCAAACTGAATGAGCCAGGACAGAAAGACCTAGCTGGCCTGAAGGGCCCCCAGGGGGCCCCCAAGCAGCCCCTCTCCATTTGGGTCTGGGGGCTTTCGTTGGGCCGGGAACCTGGGAGATTCCTGCAAGATTGCAGTTCGCGGCCCGAGAAGCACTCTCCGGCCAACATGCCCAACTGCAGCAACAGCTCCCAAAGCGAAGGAGCCAGGACCCAAAGACCTAGCTGGCCTGAAGGGCCCCCAGGGGGCCCCCAAGCAGCCCCTCTCCATTTGGGTCTGGGGGCTTTCGTTGTGCCGGGAACCTGGGAGGTACCTGCAAGGTTGCAGTTCGCGGCCCGAGAAGCACTCTCCGGCCAACATGCCCAATATCCAGCAACAGCTCCCAAAGCGAAGGAGCCAGGACCCAAAGACCTAGGTGGCCTGAAGGGCCCCCATGGGGCCCCAAGCAGCCCCTCTCCATTTGGGTCTGGGGGCTTTCGTTGGGCCGGGAACCTGGGAGGTACCTGCAAGGTTGCAGTTCGCATCCCGAGAAGCACTCTCCGGACAACACGCCCAATATCCAGCAACAGCTCCAAAACAGAAGGAACCAGGACCCAAAGACCTAGCTGGCCTGAAGGGCCCCCATGGGGCCCCAAGCAGCCCCTCTCCATTTAGGTCTGGGGGCTTTCGTTGGGCCGGGAACCTGGGAGATTCCTGCAAGGTTGCAGTTCGCGGCCCGAGAAGCACTCTCCGGCCAACATGCCCAACTGCAGCAACAGCTCCCAAACTGAATGAGCCAGGACAGAAAGACCTAGCTGGCCTGAAGGGCCCACAGGGGGCCCCCAAGCAGCCCCTCTCAATTTGGGTCTGTGGGCTTTCGTTGGGCCGGGAACCTGGGAGATACCTGCAAGGATGCAGTTCGCGGCCCGAGAAGCACTCTCCGGCCAACATGCCCAACTGCAGCAACAGCTCCCAAAGCGAAGGAGCCAGGACCCAAAGACCTAGCTGGCCTAAAGGGCCCCCAGGGGGCCCCCAAGCAGCCCCTCTCCATTTGGGTCTGGGGGCTTTCGTTGGGCCGGGAACCTGGGAGGTACCTGCAAGGTTGCAGTTCGCGGCCCGAGAAGCACTCTCCGGCCAACATGCCCAACTGCAGCAACAGCTCCCAAAGCAAAGGAGCCAGGACCCAAAGACCTAGCTGGCCTGAAGGGCCCCCAGGGGGCCCCCAAGCAGCCCCTCTCCATTTGGGTCTGGGGGCTTTCGTTGGGCCAGAAACCTGGGAGATTCACGCAAGGTTGCAGTTCGCGGCCCGAGAAGCACTCTCCGGCCAACATGCCCAACGTCCAGCAACAGGTCCCAAACTGAATGAGCCAGGACAGAAAGAACTAGCTGGCCTGAAGGGCCCCCAGGGGGCCCCCAAGCAGCCCCTCTCCATTTGGGTCTGGGGGTTTTAATTGGGCCGGGAACCTGGGAGGTACCTGCAAGGTTGCCGTTCGCGGCCGGAGAGGCACTCTCCGGCCAACATGCCCAACTGCAGCAACAGCTCCCAAAGCGAAGGAGCCAGGACCCAAAGACCTAGCTGGCCTGAAGGGCCCCCAGGGGGCCCCCAAGCAGCCCCTCTCCATTTGGGTCTGGGGGCTTTCGTTGGGCCGGGAACCTGGGAGGTACCTGCAAGGTTGCAGTTCGCGGCCCGAGAAGCACTCTCCGGACAACATGCCCAACTGCAGCAACAGTTCCCAAACTGAATGAGCCAGGACAGAAAGACCTAGCTGGCCTGAAGGGCCCCCAGGGGGCCCCCAAGCAGCCCCTCTCCATTTGGGTCTGGGGGCTTTCGTTGGGCCGGGAACCTGGGAGATTCCTGCAAGGTTGCAGTTCGCGGCCCGAGAAGCACTCTCCGGCCAACATGCCCAACTGCAGCAACAGCTCCCAAAGCGAAGGAGCCAGGACCCAAAGACCTAGCTGGCCTGAAGGGCCCCCAGGGGGCCCCCAAGCAGCCTCTCTCAATTTGGGTCTGGGGGCTTTCGTTGGGCCGGGAACCTGGGAGATTCCTGCAAGGTTGCAGTTCGCGGCCCGAGAAGCACTCTCCGGCCAACATGCCCAACTGCAGCAACAGCTCCCAAAGCGAAGGAGCCAGGACCCAAAGACCTAGCTGGCCTGAAGGGCCCCCAGGGGGCCCCCAAGCAGCCCCTCTCCATTTGGGTCTGGGGGCTTTCCTTGGGCATGTATACCTGAGAGGTACCTACCAGGTTGCAGTTCGCGGCCCGAGAAGCACTCTCCGGCCAACATGCCCAACGTCCACCAACAGCTCCAAAACAGAAGGAACCAGGACCCAAAGAAATAGCTGGGCTGGAGGGTCCCCAGGTGGCCCGCAAGCAGCCCCTCTCAATTTGGGTCTGGGGGCTTTCGTTGGGCCGGGAACCTGGGAGGTACCTGCAAGGTTGCAGTTCGCGGCCCGAGAAGCACTCTCCGGCCAACATGCCCAACTGCAGCAACAGCTCCAAACTGAATGAGCCAGGACAGAAAGACCTAGCTGGCCTGAAGGGCCCCCAGGGGGCCCCCAAACAGCCCCTCTCAATTTGGGTCTGGGGGCTTTCGTTGTGCCGGGAACCTGGGAGGTACCTGCAAGGTTGCAGTTCGCGGCCCGAGAAGCACTCTCCGGCCAACATGCCCAACTGCAGCAACAGCTCCCAAAGCGAAGGAGCCAGAACCCAAAGACCTAGCTGGCCTGAAGGGCCCCCAGGGGGCCCCCAAGCAGCCCCTCTCTATTTGGGTCTGGGGGCTTTCGTTGGGCCGGGAACCTGGGAGATTCATGCAAGGTTGCAGTTCGCGGCCCGAGAAGCACTCTCCGGCCAACATGCCCAACTGCAGCAACAGCTCCCAAAGCGAAGGAGCCAGGACCCAAAGACCTAGCTGGCCTGAAGGGCCCCCAGGGGGCCCCCAAGCAGCCCCTCTCCATTTGGGTCTGGGGGCTTTCGTTGGGCCGGGAACCTGGGAGGTACCTGCAAGGATGCAGTTCGCGGCAAGAGAGGCACTCTCCGGCCAACATGCCCAACTGCAGCAACAGCTCCCAAAGCGAAGGAGCCAGGACCCAAAGACCTAGCTGGCCTGAAGGGCCCCCAGGGGGCCCCCAAGCAGCCCCTCTCCATTTGGGTCTGGGGGCTTTCGTTGGGCATGTATACCTGAGAGGTACCTGCAAGGTTGCAGTTCGCGGCCCGAGAAGCACTCTCCGGCCAACATGCCCAACTGCAGCAACAGCTCCAAACTGAATGAGCCAGGACAGAAAGACCTAGCTGGCCTGAAGGGCCCCCAGGGGGCCCCCAAGCAGCCCCTCTCAATTTGGGTCTGGGGGCTTTCGTTGGGCCGGGAACCTGGGAGGTACCTGCAAGGTTGCAGTTCGCGGCCCGAGAAGCACTCTCCGGCCAACATGCCCAACTGCAGCAACAGCTCCCAAAGCGAAGGAGCCAGAACCCAAAGACCTAGCTGGCCTGAAGGGCCCACAGGGGGCCACCAAGCAGCCCCTCTCTATTTGGGTCTGGGGGCTTTCGTTGGGCCGGGAACCTGGGAGATTCATGCAAGGTTGCAGTTCGCGGCCCGAGAAGCACTCTCCGGCCAACATGCCCAACTGCAGCAACAGCTCCCAAAGCGAAGGAGCCAGGACCCAAAGACCTAGCTGGCCTGAAGGGCCCCCAGGGGGCCCCCAAGCAGCCCCTCTCCATTTGGGTCTGGGGGCTTTAGTTGGGCCGGGAACCTGGGAGGTACCTGCAAGGATGCAGTTCGCGGCAAGAGAGGCACTCTCCGGCCAACATGCCCAACTGCAGCAACAGCTCCCAAAGCGAAGGAGCCAGGACCCAAAGACCTAGGTGGCCTGAAGGGCACCAAGGGGGCCCCCAAGCAGCCCCTCTCCATTTGGGTCTGGGGGCTTTCGTTGGGCATGTATACATGAGAGGTACCTGCAAGGTTGCAGTTCGCGGCCCGAGAAGCACTCTCCGGCCAACATGCCCAACTGCAGCAACAGCTCCCAAAGCGAAGGAGCCAGGACCCAAAGACCTAGCTGGCCTGAAGGGCCCACAGGGGGCCACCAAGCAGCCCCTCTCCATTTGGGTCTGGGGGCTTTCCTTGGGCATGTATACCTGAGAGGTACCTACCAGGTTGCAGTTCGCGGCCCGAGAAGCACTCTCCGGCCAACATGCCCAACGTCCACCAACAGCTCCAAAACAGAAGGAGCCAGGACCCAAAGAAATAGCTGGGCTGGAGGGTCCCCAGGTGGCCCGCAAGCAGCCCCTCTCAATTTGGGTCTGGGGGCTTTCGTTGGGCCGGGAACCTGGGAGGTACCTGCAAGGTTGCAGTTCGCGGCCCGAGAAGCACTCTCCGGCCAACATGCCCAACTGCAGCAACAGCTCCAAACTGAATGAGCCAGGACAGAAAGACCTAGCTGGCCTGAAGGGCCCCCAGGGGGCCCCCAAACAGCCCCTCTCAATTTGGGTCTGGGGGCTTTCGTTGGGCCGTGAACCTGGGAGGTACCTGCAAGGTTGCAGTTCGCGGCCCGAGAAGCACTCTCCGGCCAACATGCCCAACTGCAGCAACAGCTCCCAAAGCGAAGGAGCCAGGACCCAAAGACCTAGCTGGCCTGAAGGGCCCCCAGGGGGCCCCCAAGCAGCCCCTCTCCATTTGGGTCTGGGGGCTTTCCTTGGGCATGTATACCTGAGAGGTACCTACCAGGTTGCAGTTCGCGGCCCGAGAAGCACTCTCCGGCCAACATGCCCAACGTCCACCAACAGCTCCAAAACAGAAGGAACCAGGACCCAAAGAAATAGCTGGGCTGGAGGGTCCCCAGGTGGCCCGCAAGCAGCCCCTCTCAATTTGGGTCTGGGGGCTTTCGTTGGGCCGGGAACCTGGGAGGTACCTGCAAGGTTGCAGTTCGCGGCCCGAGAAGCACTCTCCGGCCAACATGCCCAACTGCAGCAACAGCTCCAAACTGAATGAGCCAGGACAGAAAGACCTAGCTGGCCTGAAGGGCCCCCAGGGGGCCCCCAAACAGCCCCTCTCCATTTGGGTCTGGGGGCTTTCGTTGTGCCGGGAACCTGGGAGGTACCTGCAAGGTTGCAGTTCGCGGCCCGAGAAGCACTCTCCGGCCAACATGCCCAACTGCAGCAACAGCTCCCAAAGCGAAGGAGCCAGAACCCAAAGACCTAGCTGGCCTGAAGGGCCCCCAGGGGGCCCCCAAGCAGCCCCTCTCTATTTGGGTCTGGGGGCTTTCGTTGGGCCGGGAACCTGGGAGATTCATGCAAGGTTGCAGTTCGCGGCCCGAGAAGCACTCTCCGGCCAACATGCCCAACTGCAGCAACAGCTCCCAAAGCGAAGGAGCCAGGACCCAAAGACCTAGCTGGCCTGAAGGGCCCCCAGGGGGCCCCCAAGCAGCCCCTCTCCATTTGGGTCTGGGGGCTTTCGTTGGGCCGGGAACCTGGGAGGTACCTGCAAGGATGCAGTTCGCGGCAAGAGAGGCACTCTCCGGCCAACATGCCCAACTGCAGCAACAGCTCCCAAAGCGAAGGAGCCAGGACCCAAAGACCTAGCTGGCCTGAAGGGCCCCCAGGGGGCCCCCAAGCAGCCCCTCTCCATTTGGGTCTGGGGGCTTTCGTTGGGCATGTATACCTGAGAGGTACCTGCAAGGTTGCAGTTCGCGGCCCGAGAAGCACTCTCCGGCCAACATGCCCAACTGCAGCAACAGCTCCAAACTGAATGAGCCAGGACAGAAAGACCTAGCTGGCCTGAAGGGCCCCCAGGGGGCCCCCAAGCAGCCCCTCTCAATTTGGGTCTGGGGGCTTTCGTTGGGCCGGGAACCTGGGAGGTACCTGCAAGGTTGCAGTTCGCGGCCCGAGAAGCACTCTCCGGCCAACATGCCCAACTGCAGCAACAGCTCCCAAAGCGAAGGAGCCAGAACCCAAAGACCTAGCTGGCCTGAAGGGCCCACAGGGGGCCACCAAGCAGCCCCTCTCTATTTGGGTCTGGGGGCTTTCGTTGGGCCGGGAACCTGGGAGATTCATGCAAGGTTGCAGTTCGCGGCCCGAGAAGCACTCTCCGGCCAACATGCCCAACTGCAGCAACAGCTCCCAAAGCGAAGGAGCCAGGACCCAAAGACCTAGGTGGCCTGAAGGGCACCAAGGGGGCCCCCAAGCAGCCCCTCTCCATTTGGGTCTGGGGGCTTTCGTTGGGCATGTATACATGAGAGGTACCTGCAAGGTTGCAGTTCGCGGCCCGAGAAGCACTCTCCGGCCAACATGCCCAACTGCAGCAACAGCTCCCAAAGCGAAGGAGCCAGGACCCAAAGACCTAGCTGGCCTGAAGGGCCCCCAGGGGGCCCCCAAGCAGCCCCTCTCCATTTGGGTCTGGGGGCTTTCGTTGGGCATGTATACCTGAGAGGTACCTACCAGGTTGCAGTTCGCGGCCCGAGAAGCACTCTCCGGCCAACATGCCCAACGTCCACCAACAGCTCCAAAACAGAAGGAGCCAGGACCCAAAGAAATAGCTGGCCTGGAGGGTCCCCAGGTGGCCCGCAAGCAGCCCCTCTCAATTTGGGTCTGGGGGCTTTCGTTGGGCCGGGAACCTGGGAGGTACCTGCAAGGTTGCAGTTCGCGGCCCGAGAAGCACTCTCCGGCCAACATGCCCAACTGCAGCAACAGCTCCAAACTGAATGAGCCAGGACAGAAAGACCTAGCTGGCCTGAAGGGCCCCCAGGGGGCCCCCAAACAGCCCCTCTCAATTTGGGTCTGGGGGCTTTCGTTGGGCCGGGAACCTGGGAGGTACCTGCAAGGTTGCAGTTCGCGGCCCGAGAAGCACTCTCCGGCCAACATGCCCAACTGCAGCAACAGCTCCCAAAGCGAAGGAGCCAGGACCCAAAGACCTAGCTGGCCTGAAGGGCCCCCAGGGGGCCCCCAAGCAGCCCCTCTCCATTTGGGTCTGGGGGCTTTCGTTGGGCCGGAAACCTGGGAGATTCATGCAAGGTTGCAGTTCGCGGCCCGAGAAGCACTCTCCGGCCAACATGCCCAACGTCCAACAACAGCTCCAAAACAGAAGGAACCAGGACCGAAAGAAATAGCTGGCCTGGAGGGTCCCCAGGTGGCCCGTAAGCAGCCCCTTTCAATTTGGGTCTGGGGGCTTTCGTTGGGCCGGGAACCTGGGAGGTACCTGCAAGGTTGCAGTTCGCGGCCCGAGAAGCACTCTCCGGCCAACATGCCCAACTGCAGCAACAGCTCCAAACTGAATGAGCCAGGACAGAAAGACCTAGCTGGCCTGAAGGGCCCCCAGGGGGCCCCCAAGCAGCCCCTCTCCATTTGGGTCTGGGGGCTTTCGTTGGGCCGGGAACCTGGGAGATTCATGCAAGGTTAGAGTTCGCGGCCCGAGAAGCACTCTCCGGCCAACATGCCCAACTGCAGCAACAGCTCCCAAACTGAATGAGCCAGGACAGAAAGACCTAGCTGGCCTGAAGGGCCCACAGGGGGCCCCCAAGCAGCCTCTCTCCATTTGGGTCTGGGGACTTTCGTTGGGCCGGGAACCTGGGACATTCCTGCAAGGTTGCAGTTCGCGGCCCGAGAAGCACTCTCCGGCCAACATGCCCAACTGCAGCAACAGCTCCCAAAGCGAAGGAGCCAGGACCCAAAGACCTAGCTGGCCTGAAGGGCCCCCAGGGGGCCCCCAAGCAGCCCCTCTCCATTTGGGTCTGGGGGCTTTCGTTGGGCCGGGAACCTGGGAGGTACCTGCAAGATTGCAGTTCGCGGCCCGAGAAGCACTCTCCGGCACACATGCCCAATATCCAGCAACAGCTCCCAAAGCGAAGGAGCCAGGACCCAAAGACCTAGCTGGCCTGAAGGGCCCCCAGGGGGCCCCCAAGCAGCCTCTCTCCATTTGGGTCTGGGGGCTTTAGTTGGGCCGGGAACCTGGGAGGTACCTGCAAGGTTGCAGTTCTCGGCCCGAGAAGCACTCTCCGGCCAACATGCCCAACGACCAGCTACAGCTCTGAAACCGAAGAAGCCAGGACCCAAAGACCTATCTGGCCTGGAGGGCCCCCATGGGGCCCCCAAGCAGCCCCTCTCCATTTGGGTCTGGGGGCTTTCGTTGGGCATGGAACCTGAGAGGTACCTGCAAGTTTGCTGTTGGCGGCCCGAGAAGCACTCTCCGGCCAACATGCCCAACGTCCACCAACAGCTCCCAAAGCGAAGGAGCCAGGACCCAAAGACCTAGCTGGCCTGGAGGGTCGCCAGGTGGCCCGTAAGCAGCCCCTCTCCATTTGGGTCTGGGGGCTTTAGTTGGGCCGGGAACCTGGGAGGTACCTGCAAGGTTGCAGTTCGCGGCCGGAGAGGCACTCTCCGGCCAACATGCCCAACTGCAGCAACAGCTCCCAAAGCGAAGGAGCCAGGACCCAAAGACCTAGCTGGCCTGAAGGGCCCCCAGGGGGCCCCCAAGCAGCCCCTCTCCATTTGGGTCTGGGGGCTTTCGTTGGGCGGGAACCTGGGAGATTCCTGCAAGGTTGCAGTTCGCGGCCCGAGAAGCACTCTCCGGCCAACATGCCCAACTGCAGCAACAGCTCCCAAACTGAATGAGCCAGGACAGAAAGACCTAGCTGGCCTGAAGGGCCCCCAGGGGGCCCCCAAGCAGCCCCTCTCCATTTGGGTCTGGGGGCTTTAGTTGGGCCGGGTACCTGGGAGGTACCTGCAAGGTTGCAGGTCGCGGCCCGAGAAGCACTCTCCGGCCAACATGCCCAACTGCAGCAACAGCTCCCAAAGCGAAGGAGCCAGGACCCAAAGACCTAGCTGGCCTGAAGGGCCCCCAGGGGGCCCCCAAGCAGCCCCTCTCCATTTGGGTCTGGGGGCTTTCGTTGGGCCGGGAACCTGGGAGGTACCTGCAAGGTTGCAGTTCGCGGCCCGAGAAGCACTCTCCGGCCAACATGCCCAATATCCAGCAACAGCTCCCAAAGCGAAGGAGCCAGGACCCAAAGACCTAGGTGGCCTGAAGGGCCCCCAGGGGGCCCCAAGCAGCCCCTCTCCATTTGGGTCTGGGGGCTTTCGTTGGGCCGGGAACCTGGGAGATTCCTGCAAGGTTGCAGTTCGCGGCCCGAGAAGCACTCTCCGGCCAACATGCCCAACTGCAGCAACAGCTCCCAAAGCGAAGGAGCCAGGACCCAAAGACCTAGCTGGCCTGAAGGGCCCCCAGGGGGCCCCCAAGCAGCCCCTCTCCATTTGGGTCTGGGGGCTTTCGTTGGGCCGGGAACCTGGGAGATTCCTGCAAGGTTGCAGTTCGCGGCCCGAGAAGCACTCTCCGGCCAACATGCCCAACTGCAGCAAGAGCTCCCAAAGCGAAGGAGCCAGGACCCAAAGACCTAGCTGGCCTGAAGGGCCCCCAGGGGGCCCCCAAGCAGCCCCTCTCCATTTGGGTCTGGGGGCTTTCGTTGTGCCGGGAACCTGGGAGGTACCTGCAAGGTTGCAGGTCGCGGCCCGAGAAGCACTCTCCGGCCAACATGCCCAATATCCAGCAACAGCTCCCAAAGCGAAGGAGCCAGGACCCAAAGACCTAGCTGGCCTGAAGGGCCCCCATGGGGCCCCAAGCAGCCCCTCTCCATTTGGGTCTGGGGGCTTTCGTTGGGCCGGGAACCTGGGAGGTACCTGCAAGGTTGCAGTTCGCGGCCCGAGAAGCACTCTCCGGACAACATGCCCAATATCCAGCAACAGCTCCAAAACAGAAGGAACCAGGACCCAAAGACCTAGCTGGCCTGAAGGGCCCCCATGGGGCCCCAAGCAGCCCCTCTCCATTTAGGTCTGGGGGCTTTCGTTGGGCCGGGAACCTGGGAGATTCCTGCAAGGTTGCAGTTCGCGGCCCGAGAAGCACTCTCCGGCCAACATGCCCAACTGCAGCAACAGCTCCCAAACTGAATGAGCCAGGACAGAAAGACCTAGCTGGCCTGAAGGGCCCACAGGGGGCCCCCAAGCAGCCCCTCTCAATTTGGGTCTGGGGGCTTTCGTTGGGCCGGGAACCTGGGAGATACCTGCAAGGATGCAGTTCGCGGCCCGAGAAGCACTCTCCGGCCAACATGCCCAACTGCAGCAACAGCTCCCAAAGCGAAGGAGCCAGGACCCAAAGACCTAGATGGCCTGAAGGGCCCCCAGGGGGCCCCCAAGCAGCCCCTCTCCATTTGGGTCTGGGGGCTTTCGTTGGGCCGGGAACCTGGGAGATACCTGCAAGGTTGCAGTTCGCGGCCCGAGAAGCACTCTCCGGCCAACATGCCCAACTGCAGCAACAGCTCCCAAAGCAAAGGAGCCAGGACCCAAAGACCTAGCTGGCCTGAAGGGCCCCCAGGGGGCCCCCAAGCAGCCCCTCTCCATTTGGGTCTGGGGGCTTTCGTTGGGCCGGGAACCTGGGAGGTACCTGCCAGGTTGCAGTTCGCGGCCCGAGAAGCACTCTCCGGCCAACATGCCCAACTGCAGCAACAGCTCCCAAAGCGAAGGAGCCAGGACCCAAAGACCTATCTGGCCTGGAGGGCCCCCAGGGGGCCCCCAAGCAGCCCCTCTCAATTTGGGTCTGGGGGCTTTCGTTGGGCCAGAAACCTGGGAGATTCACGCAAGGTTGCAGTTCGCGGCCCGAGAAGCACTCTCCGGCCAACATGCCCAACGTCCAGCAACAGGTCCCAAACTGAATGAGCCAGGACAGAAAGAACTAGCTGGCCTGAAGGGCCCCCAGGGGGCCCCCAAGCAGCCCCTCTCCATTTGGGTCTGGGGGTTTTAATTGGGCCGGGAACCTGGGAGGTACCTGCAAGGTTGCCGTTCGCGGCCGGAGAGGCACTCTCCGGCCAACATGCCCAACTGCAGCAACAGCTCCCAAAGCGAAGGAGCCAGGACCCAAAGACCTAGCTGGCCTGAAGGGCCCCCAGGGGGCCCCCAAGCAGCCCCTCTCCATTTGGGTCTGGGGGCTTTCGTTGGGCCGGGAACCTGGGAGGTACCTGCAAGGTTGCAGTTCGCGGCCCGAGAAGCACTCTCCGGCCAACATGCCCAACTGCAGCAACAGTTCCCAAACTGAATGAGCCAGGACAGAAAGACCTAGCTGGCCTGAAGGGCCCCCAGGGGGCCCCCAAGCAGCCCCTCTCCATTTGGGTCTGGGGGCTTTCGTTGGGCCGGGAACCTGGGAGATTCCTGCAAGGTTGCAGTTCGCGGCCCGAGAAGCACTCTCCGGCCAACATGCCCAACTGCAGCAAGAGCTCCCAAAGCGAAGGAGCCAGGACCCAAAGACCTAGCTGGCCTGAAGGGCCCCCAGGGGGCCCCCAAGCAGCCCCTCTCCATTTGGGTCTGGGGGCTTTCGTTGTGCCGGGAACCTGGGAGGTACCTGCAAGGTTGCAGGTCGCGGCCCGAGAAGCACTCTCCGGCCAACATGCCCAATATCCAGCAACAGCTCCCAAAGCGAAGGAGCCAGGACCCAAAGACCTAGGTGGCCTGAAGGGCCCCCATGGGGCCCCAAGCAGCCCCTCTCCATTTGGGTCTGGGGGCTTTCGTTGGGCCGGGAACCTGGGAGGTACCTGCAAGGTTGCAGTTCGCGGCCCGAGAAGCACTCTCCGGACAACATGCCCAATATCCAGCAACAGCTCCAAAACAGAAGGAACCAGGACCCAAAGACCTAGCTGGCCTGAAGGGCCCCCATGGGGCCCCAAGCAGCCCCTCTCCATTTAGGTCTGGGGGCTTTCGTTGGGCCGGGAACCTGGGAGATTCCTGCAAGGTTGCAGTTCGCGGCCCGAGAAGCACTCTCCGGCCAACATGCCCAACTGCAGCAACAGCTCCCAAACTGAATGAGCCAGGACAGAAAGACCTAGCTGGCCTGAAGGGCCCACAGGGGGCCCCCAAGCAGCCCCTCTCAATTTGGGTCTGGGGGCTTTCGTTGGGCCGGGAACCTGGGAGATACCTGCAAGGATGCAGTTCGCGGCCCGAGAAGCACTCTCCGGCCAACATGCCCAACTGCAGCAACAGCTCCCAAAGCGAAGGAGCCAGGACCCAAAGACCTAGCTGGCCTGAAGGGCCCCCAGGGGGCCCCCAAGCAGCCCCTCTCCATTTGGGTCTGGGGGCTTTCGTTGGGCCGGGAACCTGGGAGATACCTGCAAGGTTGCAGTTCGCGGCCCGAGAAGCACTCTCCGGCCAACATGCCCAACTGCAGCAACAGCTCCCAAAGCAAAGGAGCCAGGACCCAAAGACCTAGCTGGCCTGAAGGGCCCCCAGGGGGCCCCCAAGCAGCCCCTCTCCATTTGGGTCTGGGGGCTTTCGTTGGGCCGGGAACCTGGGAGGTACCTGCCAGGTTGCAGTTCGCGGCCCGAGAAGCACTCTCCGGCCAACATGCCCAACTGCAGCAACAGCTCCCAAAGCGAAGGAGCCAGGACCCAAAGACCTATCTGGCCTGGAGGGCCCCCAGGGGGCCCCCAAGCAGCCCCTCTCAATTTGGGTCTGGGGGCTTTCGTTGGGCCAGAAACCTGGGAGATTCACGCAAGGTTGCAGTTCGCGGCCCGAGAAGCACTCTCCGGCCAACATGCCCAACGTCCAGCAACAGGTCCCAAACTGAATGAGCCAGGACAGAAAGAACTAGCTGGCCTGAAGGGCCCCCAGGGGGCCCCCAAGCAGCCCCTCTCCATTTGGGTCTGGGGGTTTTAATTGGGCCGGGAACCTGGGAGGTACCTGCAAGGTTGCCGTTCGCGGCCGGAGAGGCACTCTCCGGCCAACATGCCCAACTGCAGCAACAGCTCCCAAAGCGAAGGAGCCAGGACCCAAAGACCTAGCTGGCCTGAAGGGCCCCCAGGGGGCCCCCAAGCAGCCCCTCTCCATTTGGGTCTGGGGGCTTTCGTTGGGCCGGGAACCTGGGAGGTACCTGCAAGGTTGCAGTTCGCGGCCCGAGAAGCACTCTCCGGCCAACATGCCCAACTGCAGCAACAGTTCCCAAACTGAATGAGCCAGGACAGAAAGACCTAGCTGGCCTGAAGGGCCCCCAGGGGGCCCCCAAGCAGCCCCTCTCCATTTGGGTCTGGGGGCTTTCGTTGGGCCGGGAACCTGGGAGATTCCTGCAAGGTTGCAGTTCGCGGCCCGAGAAGCACTCTCCGGCCAACATGCCCAACTGCAGCAACAGCTCCCAAAGCGAAGGAGCCAGGACCCAAAGACCTAGCTGGCCTGAAGGGCCCCCAGGGGGCCCCCAAGCAGCCCCTCTCCATTTGGGTCTGGGGGCTTTCGTTGTGCCGGGAACCTGGGAGGTACCTGCAAGGTTGCAGTTCGCGGCCCGAGAAGCACTCTCCGGCCAACATGCCCAATATCCAGCAACAGCTCCCAAAGCGAAGGAGCCAGGACCCAAAGACCTAGCTGGCCTGAAGGGCCCCCAGGGGGCCCCCAAGCAGCCCCTCTCCATTTGGGTCTGGGGGCTTTCGTTGGGCCGGGAACCTGGGAGATTCATGCAAGGTTGCAGTTCGCGGCCCGAGAAGCACTCTCCGGCCAACATGCCCAACTGCAGCAACAGCTCCCAAAGCGAAGGAGCCAGAACCCAAAGACCTAGCTGGCCTGAAGGGCCCCCAGGGGGCCCCCAAGCAGCCCCTCTCCATTTGGGTCTGGGGGCTTTCGTTGGGCCGGGAACCTGGGAGGTACCTGCAAGGTTGCAGTTCGCGGCCCGAGAAGCACTCTCCGGCCAACATGCCCAACGACCAGCTACAGCTCTGAAACCGAAGAAGCCAGGACCCAAAGACCTATCTGGCCTGGAGGGCCACCATGGGGCCCCAAAGCAGCCCCTCTCCATTTGGGTCTGGGGGCTTTCGTTGGGCATGGAACCTGAGAGGTACCTGCAAGTTTGCAGTTGGCGGCCCGAGAAGCACTCTCCGGCCAACATGCCCAACGTCCAACAACAGCTCCAAAACAGAAGGAACCAGGACCCAAAGAAATAGCTGGCCTGGAGGGTCCCCAGGTTGCCCGTAAGCAGCCCCTTTCAATTTGGGTCTGGGGGCTTTCGTTGGGCTGGGAACCTGGGAGGTACCTGCAATGTTGCAGTTCGCGGCCCGAGAAGCACTCTCCGGCCAACATGCCCAACTGCAGCAACAGCTCCAAACTGAATGAGCCAGGACAGAAAGACCTAGCTGGCCTGAAGGGCCCACAGGGGGCCCCCAAACAGCCCCTCTCCATTTGGGTCTGGGGGCTTTCGTTGGGCCGGGAACCTGGGAGGTACCTGCAAGGTTGCAGTTCGCGGCCCGAGAAGCACTCTCCGGCCAACATGCACAACTGCAGCAACAGCTCCCAAAGCGAAGGAGCCAGAACCCAAAGACCTAGCTGGCCTGAAGGGCCCCCAGGGGGCCCCCAAGCAGCCCCTCTCAATTTGGGTCTGGGGGCTTTCGTTGGGCCGGGAACCTGGGAGATTCGTGCAAGGTTGCAGTTCGCGGCCCGAGAAGCACTCTCCGGCCAACATGCCCAACGACCAGCTACAGCTCTGAAACCGAAGAAGCCAGGACCCAAAGACCTAGCTGGCCTGGAGGGCCCCCATGGGGCCCCCAAGCAGCCCCTCTCCATTTGGGTCTGGGGGCTTTCGTTGGGCATGGAACCTGAGAGGTACCTGCAAGTTTGCAGTTGGCGGCCCGAGAAGCACTCTCCGGCCAACATTCCCAACGTCCAGCAACAGGTCCAAAACAGAAGGAACCAGGACCCAAAGACCTAGCTGGCCTGGAGGGTCCCCAGGTGTCCCGTAAGCAGCCCCTTTCAATTTGGGTCTGGGGGCTTTCGTTGGGCCGGGAACCTGGGAGGTACCTGCAAGGTTGCAGTTCGCGGCCCGAGAAGCACTCTCCGGCCAACATGCCCAACTGCAGCAACAGCTCCAAACTGAATGAGCCAGGACAGAAAGACCTAGCTGGCCTGAAGGGCCCCCAGGGGGCCCCCATGCAGCCTCTCTCAATTTGGGTCTGGGGGCTTTCGTTGGGCCGGGAACCTGGGAGATTCCTGCAAGGTTGCAGTTCGCGGCCCGAGAAGCACTCTCCGGCCAACATGCCCAACTGCAGCAACAGCTCCCAAAGCGAAGGAGCCAGGACCCAAAGACCTAGCTGGCTTGAAGGGCCCCCAGGGGGCCCCCAAGCAGCCCCTCTCCATTTGGGTCTGGGGGCTTTCCTTGGGCATGTATACCTGAGAGGTACCTGCAAGGTTGCAGTTCGCGGCCCGAGAACCACTCTCCGGCCAACATGCCCAACTGCAGCAACAGCTCCCAAAGCGAAGGAGCCAGGACCCAAAGACCTAGCTGGCCTGAAGGGCCCACAGGGGGCCACCAAGCAGCCCCTCTCCATTTGGGTCTGGGGGCTTTCGTTGGGCATGTATACCTGAGAGGTACCTACCAGGTTGCAGTTCGCGGCCCGAGAAGCACTCTCCGGCCAACATGCCCAACGTCCACCAACAGCTCCAAAACAGAAGGAACCAGGACCCAAAGAAATAGCTGGGCTGGAGGGTCCCCAGGTGGCCCGCAAGCAGCCCCTCTCAATTTGGGTCTGGGGGCTTTCGTTGGGCCGGGAACCTGGGAGGTACCTGCAAGGTTGCAGTTCGCGGCCCGAGAAGCACTCTCCGGCCAACATGCCCAACTGCAGCAACAGCTCCAAACTGAATGAGCCAGGACAGAAAGACCTAGCTGGCCTGAAGGGCCCCCAGGGGGGGCCCAAACAGCCCCTCTCAATTTGGGTCTGGGGGCTTTCGTTGGGCCGGGAACCTGGGAGGTACCTGCAAGGTTGCAGTTCGCGGCCCGAGAAGCACTCTCCGGCCAACATGCCCAACTGCAGCAACAGCTCCCAAAGCGAAGGAGCCAGGACCCAAAGACCTAGCTGGCCTGAAGGGCCCCCAGGGGGCCCCCAAGCAGCCCCTCTCCATTTGGGTCTGGGGTCTTTAGTTGGGCCGGGAACCTGGGAGATTCCTGCAAGGTTGCAGTTCGCGGCCCGAGAAGCACTCTCCGGCCAACATGCCCAACTGCAGCAACAGCTCCCAAAGCGAAGGAGCCAGAACCCAAAGACCTAGCTGGCCTGAAGGGCCCCCAGGGGGCCCCCAAGCAGCCCCTCTCCATTTGGGTCTGGGGGCTTTCGTTGGGCCGGGAACCTGGGAGATTCCTGCAAGGTTGCAGTTCGCGGCCCGAGAAGCACTCTCCGGCCAACATGCCCAACTGCAGCAACAGCTCCCAAAGCGAAGGAGCCAGGACCCAAAGACCTAGCTGGCCTGAAGGGCCCCCAGGGGGCCCCCAAGCAGCCCCTCTCCATTTGGGTCTGGGGGCTTTCGTTTGGCATGTATACCTGAGAGGTACCTGCAAGGTTAAAGTTCGCGTCCCGAGAAGCACTCTCCGGCCAACATGCCCAATATCCAGCAACAGCTCCCAAAGCGAAGGAGCCAGGACCCAAAGACCTATCTGGCCTGAAGGGCCCCCATGGGGCCCCCAAGCAGCCCCTCTCCATTTGGGTCTGGGGGCTTTCGTTGGGCCGGGAACCTGGGAGATTCCTGCAAGGTTGCAGTCCGCGGCCCGAGAAGCACTCTCCGGCCAACATGCCCAACTGCAGCAACAGCTCCCAAACTGAAGGAGCCAGGACAGAAAGACCTAGCTGGCCTGAAGGGCCCCCAGGGGGCCCCCAAGCAGCCTCTCTCAATTTGGGTCTGGGGGCTTTGGTTGGGCCGGGAACCTGGGAGATTCATGCAAGGTTGCAGTTCGCAGCCCGAGAAGCACTCTCCGGCCAACATGCCCAACTGCAGCAACAGCTCCCAAAGCGAAGGAGCCAGGACCCAAAGACCTAGCTGGCCTGAAGGGCCCCCAGGGGGCCCCCAAGCAGCCCCTCTCCATTTGGGTCTGGGGGCTTTCGTTGGGCCGGGAACCTGGGAGGTACCTGCAAGGTTGCAGTTCGCGGCCCGAGAAGCACTCTCCGGCCAACATGCCCAATATCAAGCAACAGCTCCCAAAGCGAAGGAGCCAGGACCCAAAGACCTAGGTGGCCTGAAGGGCCCCCAGGGGGCCCCCAATCAGCCTCTCTCCATTTGGGTCTGGGGGCTTTCGTTGGGCCGGGAACCTGGGAGATTCATGCAAGGTTGCAGTTCGCGGCCCGAGAAGCACTCTCCGGCCAACATGCCCAACTGCAGCAACAGCTCCCAAACTGAATGAGCCAGGACAGAAAGACCTAGCTGGCCTGAAGGACCCCAGGGGGCCCCCAAGCAGCCCCTCTCCATTTGGGTCTGGGGGCTTTCGTTGGGCCGGGAACCTGGGAGGTACCTGCAAGGTTGCAGTTCGCGGCCGGAGAGGCACTCTCCGGCCAACATGCCCAACTGCAGCAACAGCTCCCAAAGCGAAGGAGCCAGGACCCAAAGACCTAGCTGGCCTGAAGGGCCCCCAGGGGGCCCCCAAGCAGCCCCTCTCCATTTGGGTCTGGGGGCTTTCGTTGGGCCGGGAACCTGGGAGATTCCTGCAAGGTTGCAGTTCGCGGCCCGAGAAGCACTCTCCGGCCAACATGCCCAACTGCAGCAACAGCTCCCAAACTGAATGAGCCAGGACAGAAAGACCTAGCTGGCCTGAAGGGCCCCCAGGGGGCCTACAAGCAGCCCCTCTCAATTTGGGTCTGGGGGCTTTCGTTGGGCCGGGAACCTGGGAGATTCCTGCAAGGTTGCAGTTCGCGGCCCGAGAAGCACTCTCCGGCCAACATGCCCAACTGCAGCAACAGCTCCCAAAGCGAAGGAGCCAGGACCCAAAGACCTAGCTGGCCTGAAGGGCCCCCAGGGGGCCCCCAAGCAGCCCCTCTCCATTTGGGTCTGGGGGCTTTCGTTGGGCCGGGAACCTGGGAGGTACCTGCAAGGTTGCAGTTCGCGGCCCGAGAAGCACTCTCCGGCCAACATGCCCAATATCAAGCAACAGCTCCCAAAGCGAAGGAGCCAGGACCCAAAGACCTAGGTGGCCTGAAGGGCCCCCAGGGGGCCCCCAATCAGCCTCTCTCCATTTGGGTCTGGGGGCTTTCGTTGGGCCGGGAACCTGGGAGATTCATGCAAGGTTGCAGTTCGCGGCCCGAGAAGCACTCTCCGGCCACCATGCCCAACTGCAGCAACAGCTCCCAAACTGAATGAGCCAGGACAGAAAGACCTAGCTGGCCTGAAGGGCCCACAGGGGGCCCCCAAGCAGCCCCTCTCAATTTGGGTCTGGGGGCTTTCGTTGGGCCGGGAACCTGGGAGATACCTGCAAGGATGCAGTTCGCGGCCCGAGAAGCACTCTCCGGCCAACATGCCCAACTGCAGCAACAGCTCCCAAAGCGAAGGAGCCAGGACCCAAAGACCTAGATGGCCTGAAGGGCCCCCAGGGGGCCCCCAAGCAGCCCCTCTCCATTTGGGTCTGGGGGCTTTCGTTGGGCCGGGAACCTGGGAGATACCTGCAAGGTTGCAGTTCGCGGCCCGAGAAGCACTCTCCGGCCAACATGCCCAACTGCAGCAACAGCTCCCAAAGCAAAGGAGCCAGGACCCAAAGACCTAGCTGGCCTGAAGGGCCCCCAGGGGGCCCCCAAGCAGCCCCTCTCCATTTGGGTCTGGGGGCTTTCGTTGGGCCGGGAACCTGGGAGGTACCTGCCAGGTTGCAGTTCGCGGCCCGAGAAGCACTCTCCGGCCAACATGCCCAACTGCAGCAACAGCTCCCAAAGCGAAGGAGCCAGGACCCAAAGACCTATCTGGCCTGGAGGGCCCCCAGGGGGCCCCCAAGCAGCCCCTCTCAATTTGGGTCTGGGGGCTTTCGTTGGGCCAGAAACCTGGGAGATTCACGCAAGGTTGCAGTTCGCGGCCCGAGAAGCACTCTCCGGCCAACATGCCCAACGTCCAGCAACAGGTCCCAAACTGAATGAGCCAGGACAGAAAGAACTAGCTGGCCTGAAGGGCCCCCAGGGGGCCCCCAAGCAGCCCCTCTCCATTTGGGTCTGGGGGTTTTAATTGGGCCGGGAACCTGGGAGGTACCTGCAAGGTTGCCGTTCGCGGCCGGAGAGGCACTCTCCGGCCAACATGCCCAACTGCAGCAACAGCTCCCAAAGCGAAGGAGCCAGGACCCAAAGACCTAGCTGGCCTGAAGGGCCCCCAGGGGGCCCCCAAGCAGCCCCTCTCCATTTGGGTCTGGGGGCTTTCGTTGGGCCGGGAACCTGGGAGGTACCTGCAAGGTTGCAGTTCGCGGCCCGAGAAGCACTCTCCGGCCAACATGCCCAACTGCAGCAACAGTTCCCAAACTGAATGAGCCAGGACAGAAAGACCTAGCTGGCCTGAAGGGCCCCCAGGGGGCCCCCAAGCAGCCCCTCTCAATTTGGGTCTGGGGGCTTTCGTTGGGCCGGGAACCTGGGAGATTCCTGCAAGGTTGCAGTTCGCGGCCCGAGAAGCACTCTCCGGCCAACATGCCCAACTGCAGCAACAGCTCCCAAAGCGAAGGAGCCAGGACCCAAAGACCTAGCTGGCCTGAAGGGCCCCCAGGGGGCCCCCAAGCAGCCCCTCTCCATTTGGGTCTGGGGGCTTTCGTTGTGCCGGGAACCTGGGAGGTACCTGCAATGTTGCAGTTCGCGGCCCGAGAAGCACTCTCCGGCCAACATGCCCAATATCCAGCAACAGCTCCCAAAGCGAAGGAGCCAGGACCCAAAGACCTAGCTGGCCTGAAGGGCCCCCAGGGGGCCCCCAAGCAGCCCCTCTCCATTTGGGTCTGGGGGCTTTCGTTGGGCCGGGAACCTGGGAGATTCATGCAAGGTTGCAGTTCGCGGCCCGAGAAGCACTCTCCGGCCAACATGCCCAACTGCAGCAACAGCTCCCAAAGCGAAGGAGCCAGAACCCAAAGACCTAGCTGGCCTGAAGGGCCCCCAGGGGGCCCCCAAGCAGCCCCTCTCCATTTGGGTCTGGGGGCTTTCGTTGGGCCGGGAACCTGGGAGGTACCTGCAAGGTTGCAGTTCGCGGCCCGAGAAGCACTCTCCGGCCAACATGCCCAACGACCAGCTACAGCTCTGAAACCGAAGAAGCCAGGACCCAAAGACCTATCTGGCCTGGAGGGCCACCATGGGGCCCCAAAGCAGCCCCTCTCCATTTGGGTCTGGGGGCTTTCGTTGGGCATGGAACCTGAGAGGTACCTGCAAGTTTGCAGTTGGCGGCCCGAGAAGCACTCTCCGGCCAACATGCCCAACGTCCAACAACAGCTCCAAAACAGAAGGAACCAGGACCCAAAGAAATAGCTGGCCTGGAGGGTCCCCAGGTTGCCCGTAAGCAGCCCCTTTCAATTTGGGTCTGGGGGCTTTCGTTGGGCTGGGAACCTGGGAGGTACCTGCAATGTTGCAGTTCGCGGCCCGAGAAGCACTCTCCGGCCAACATGCCCAACTGCAGCAACAGCTCCAAACTGAATGAGCCAGGACAGAAAGACCTAGCTGGCCTGAAGGGCCCACAGGGGGCCCCCAAACAGCCCCTCTCCATTTGGGTCTGGGGGCTTTCGTTGGGCCGGGAACCTGGGAGGTACCTGCAAGGTTGCAGTTCGCGGCCCGAGAAGCACTCTCCGGCCAACATGCACAACTGCAGCAACAGCTCCCAAAGCGAAGGAGCCAGAACCCAAACACCTAGCTGGCCTGAAGGGCCCCCAGGGGGCCCCCAAGCAGCCCCTCTCAATTTGGGTCTGGGGGCTTTCGTTGGGCCGGGAACCTGGGAGATTCGTGCAAGGTTGCAGTTCGCGGCCCGAGAAGCACTCTCCGGCCAACATGCCCAACGACCAGCTACAGCTCTGAAACCGAAGAAGCCAGGACCCAAAGACCTAGCTGGCCTGGAGGGCCCCCATGGGGCCCCCAAGCAGCCCCTCTCCATTTGGGTCTGGGGGCTTTCGTTGGGCATGGAACCTGAGAGGTACCTGCAAGTTTGCAGTTGGCGGCCCGAGAAGCACTCTCCGGCCAACATGCCCAACGTCCAGCAACAGGTCCAAAACAGAAGGAACCAGGACCCAAAGACCTAGCTGGCCTGGAGGGTCCCCAGGTGTCCCGTAAGCAGCCCCTTTCAATTTGGGTCTGGGGGCTTTCGTTGGGCCGGGAACCTGGGAGGTACCTGCAAGGTTGCAGTTCGCGGCCCGAGAAGCACTCTCCGGCCAACATGCCCAACTGCAGCAACAGCTCCAAACTGAATGAGCCAGGACAGAAAGACCTAGCTGGCCTGAAGGGCCCCCAGGGGGCCCCCATGCAGCCTCTCTCAATTTGGGTCTGGGGGCTTTCGTTGGGCCGGGAACCTGGGAGATTCCTGCAAGGTTGCAGTTCGCGGCCCGAGAAGCACTCTCCGGCCAACATGCCCAACTGCAGCAACAGCTCCCAAAGCGAAGGAGCCAGGACCCAAAGACCTAGCTGGCTTGAAGGGCACCAAGGGGGCCCCCAAGCAGCCCCTCTCCATTTGGGTCTGGGGGCTTTCCTTGGGCATGTATACCTGAGAGGTACCTGCAAGGTTGCAGTTCGCGGCCCGAGAAGCACTCTCCGGCCAACATGCCCAACTGCAGCAACAGCTCCAAACTGAATGAGCCAGGACAGAAAGACCTAGCTGGCCTGAAGGGCCCCCAGGGGGCCCCCAAACAGCCCCTCTCAATTTGGGTCTGGGGGCTTTCGTTGGGCCGGGAACCTGGGAGGTACCTGCAAGGTTGCAGTTCGCGGCCCGAGAAGCACTCTCCGGCCAACATGCCCAACTGCAGCAACAGCTCCCAAAGCGAAGGAGCCAGGACCCAAAGACCTAGCTGGCCTGAAGGGCCCCCAGGGGGCCCCCAAGCAGCCCCTCTCCATTTGGGTCTGGGGGCTTTCCTTGGGCCGGGAACCTGGGAGATTCCTGCAAGGTTGCAGTTCGCGGCCCGAGAAGCACTCTCCGGCCAACATGCCCAATATCCAGCAACAGCTCCCAAACTGAATGAGCCAGGACCCAAAGACCTAGCTGGCCTGAAGGGCCCCCAGGGGGCCTACAAGCAGCCCCTCTCAATTTGGGTCTGGGGGCTTTCGTTGGGTCGGGAACCCGGGAGATTCCTGCAAGGTTGCAGTTCGCGGCCCGAGAAGCACTCTCCGGCCAACATGCCCAACTGCAGCAACAGCTCCCAAAGCGAAGGAGCCAGGACCCAAAGACCTAGCTGGCCTGAAGGGCCCCCAGGGGGCCCCCAAGCAGCCTCTCTCCATTTGGGTGTGGGGGCATTCGTTGGGCCGGGAACCTGGGAGATTCATGCAAGGTTGCAGGTCGCGGCCCGAGAAGCACTCTCCGGCCAACATGCCCAACTGCAGCAACAGCTCCAAACTGAATGAGCCAGGACAGAAAGACCTAGCTGGCCTGAAGGGCCCCCAGGGGGCCCCCAAACAGCCCCTCTCAATTTGGGTGTGGGGGCTTTCGTTGGGCCGGGAACCTGGGAGGTACCTGCAAGGTTGCAGTTCGCGGCCCGAGAAGCACTCTCCGGCCAACATGCCCAACTGCAGCAACAGCTCCCAAAGCGAAGGAGCCAGGACCCAAAGACCTAGCTGGCCTGAAGTGCCCCCAGGGGGCCCCCAAGCAGCCCCTCTCCATTTGGGTCTGGGGGCTTTCGTTGGGCCGGGAACCTGGGAGATTCCTGCAAGGTTGCAGTTCGCGGCCCGAGAAGCACTCTCCGGCCAACATGCCCAACTGCAGCAACAGCTCCCAAACCGAAGTAGCCAGGACCCAAAGACGTAGTTGGCCTGAAGAGACCCCAGGGGGCCCCCAAACAGCCCCTCTCAATTTGGGTCTGGGGGCTTTCGTTGGGCCGGGAACCTGGGAGGTACCTGCAAGGTTGCAGTCCGCGGCCCGAGAAGCACTCTCCGGCCAACATGCCCAACTGCAGCAACAGCTCCCAAAGCGAAGGAGCCAGGACCCAAAGACCTAGCTGGCCTGAAGGGCCCCCAGGGGGCCCCCAAGCAGCCCCTCTCCATTTGGGTCTGGGGGCTTTCGTTGGGCCGGGAACCTGGGAGATACCTGCAAGGTTGCAGTTCGCGGCCCGAGAAGCACTCTCCGGCCAACATGCCCAACTGCAGCAACAGCTCCCAAAGCGAAGGAGCCAGGACCCAAAGACCTAGCTGGCCTGAAGGGCCCCCAGGGGGCCCCCAAGCAGCCCCTCTCCATTTGGGTCTGGGGGCTTTCGTTGGGCCGGGAACCTGGGAGGTACCTGCCAGGTTGCAGTTCGCGGCCCGAGAAGCACTCTCCGGCCAACATGCCCAACTGCAGCAACAGCTCCCAAAGCGAAGGAGCCAGGACCCAAAGACCTAGCTGGCCTGGAGGGCCCCCAGGGGGCCCCCAAGCAGCCCCTCTCCATTTGGGTCTGGGGGCTTTCGTTGGGCCGGGAACCTGGGAGGTACCTGCAAGGTTGCAGTTCGCGGCCCGAGAAGCACTCTCCGGCCAACATGCCCAATATCAAGCAACAGCTCCCAAAGCGAAGGAGCCAGGACCCAAAGACCTAGGTGGCCTGAAGGGCCCCCAGGGGGCCCCCAAGCAGCCTCTCTCCATTTGGGTCTGGGGGCTTTCGTTGGGCCGGAAACCTGGGAGATTCATGCAAGGTTGCAGTTCGCGGCCCGAGAAGCACTCTCCGGCCAACATGCCCAACTGCAGCAACAGCTCCCAAACTGAATGAGCTTGGACAGAAAGACCTAGCTGGCCTGAAGGACCCCAGGGGGCCCCCAAGCAGCCCCTCTCCATTTGGGTCTGGGGGCTTTCGTTGGACATGGAACCTGAGAGGTACCTGCAAGTTTGCTGTTGGCGGCCCGAGAAGCACTCTCCGGCCAACATGCCCAACGTCCACCAACAGCTCCAAAATAGAAGGAACCAGGACCCAAAGAAATAGCTGGCCTGGAGGGTCGCCAGGTGGCCCGTAAGCAGCCCCTCTCCATTTGGGTCTGGGGGCTTTCGTTGGGCCGGGAACCTGGGAGGTACCTGCAAGGTTGCAGTTCGCGGCCCGAGAAGCACTCTCCGGCCAACATGCCCAATATCAAGCAACAGCTCCCAAAGCGAAGGAGCCAGGACCCAAAGAAATAGCTGGACTGAAGGGCCCCCAGGGGGCCCCCAAGCAGCCCCTCTCCATTTGGGTCTGGGGGCTTTCGTTGGGCGGGAACCTGGGAGATTCCTGCAAGGTTGCAGTTCGCGGCCCAAGAAGCACTCTCCGGCCAACATGCACAACTGCAGCAACAGCTCCCAAACTGAATGAGCCAGGACAGAAAGACCTAGCTGGCCTGAAGGGCCCCCAGGGGGCCCCCAAGCAGCCCCTCTCCATTTGGGTCTGGGGGCTTTCGTTGGGCCGGGTACCTGGGAGGTACCTGCAAGGTTGCAGTTCGCGGCCCGAGAAGCACTCTCCGGCCAACATGCCCAACTGCAGCAACAGCTCCCAAAGCGAAGGAGCCAGGACCCAAAGACCTAGCTGGCCTGAAGGGCCCCCAGGGGGCCCCCAAGCAGCCCCTCTCCATTTGGGTCTGGGGGCTTTCGTTGGGCCGGGAACCTGGGAGGTACCTGCAAGGTTGCAGGTCGCGGCCCGAGAAGCACTCTCCGGCCAACATGCCCAACTGCAGCAACAGCTCCCAAACTGAATGAGCCAGGACAGAAAGACCTAGCTGGCCTGAAGGGCCCCCAGGGGGCCCCCAAGCAGCCCCTCTCCATTTGGGTCTGGGGGCTTTCGTTGGGCCGGGAACCTGGGAGATTCCTGCAAGGTTGCAGTTCGCGGCCCGAGAAGCACTCTCCGGCCAACATGCCCAACTGCAGCAACAGCTCCCAAAGCGAAGGAGCCAGGACCCAAAGACCTAGCTGGCCTGAAGGGCCCCCAGGGGGCCCCCAAGCAGCCCCTCTCCATTTGGGTCTGGGGGCTTTCGTTGGGCCGGGAACCTGGGAGGTACCTGCCAGGTTGCAGTTCGCGGCCCGAGAAGCACTCTCCGGCCAACATGCCCAACTGCAGCAACAGCTCCCAAAGCGAAGGAGCCAGGACCCAAAGACCTAGCTGGCCTGGAGGGCCCCCAGGGGGCCCCCAAGCAGCCCCTCTCCATTTGGGTCTGGGGGCTTTCGTTGGGCCAGAAACCTGGGAGATTCATGCAAGGTTGCAGTTCGCGGCCCGAGAAGCACTCTCCGGCCAACATGCCAAACTGCAGCAACAGCTCCCAAACTGAATGAGCCAGGACAGAAAGACCTAGCTGGCCTGAAGGGCCCCCAGGGGGCACCCAAGCAGCCCCTCTCCATTTGGGTCTGGGGGCTTTCGTTGGGCCGGGAACCTGGGAGGTACCTGCAAGGTTGCAGTTCGCGGCCCGAGAAGCACTCTCCGGCCAACATGCCCAATATCAAGCAACAGCTCCCAAAGCGAAGGAGCCAGGACCCAAAGACCTAGGTGGCCTCAAGGGCCCCCAGGGGGCCCCCAAGCAGCCTCTCTCCATTTGGGTCTGGGGGCTTTCGTTGGGCCGGAAACCTGGGAGATTCATGCAAGGTTGCAGTTCGCGGCCCGAGAAGCACTCTCCGGCCACCATGCCCAACTGCAGCAACAGCTCCCAAACTGAATGAGCCAGGACAGAAAGACCTAGCTGGCCTGAAGGACCCCAGGGGGCCCCCAAGCAGCCCCTCTCCATTTGGGTCTGGGGGCTTTCGTTGGGCATGGAACCTGAGAGGTACCTGCAAGTTTGCTGTTGGCGGCCCGAGAAGCACTCTCCGGCCAACATGCCCAACGTCCACCAACAGCTCCAAAATAGAAGGAACCAGGACCCAAAGAAATAGCTGGCCTGGAGGGTCGCCAGGTGGCCCGTAAGCAGCCCCTCTCCATTTGGGTCTGGGGGCTTTCGTTGGGCCGGGAACCTGGGAGGTACCTGCAAGGTTGCAGTTCGCGGCCCGAGAAGCACTCTCCGGCCAACATGCCCAATATCAAGCAACAGCTCCCAAAGCGAAGGAGCCAGGACCCAAAGACCTAGGTGGCCTGAAGGGCCCCCAGGGGGCCCCCAAGCAGCCTCTCTCCATTTGGGTCTGGGGGCTTTCGTTGGGCCGGAAACCTGGGAGATTCATGCAAGGTTGCAGTTCGCGGCCCGAGAAGCACTCTCCGGCCAACATGCCCAACTGCAGCAACAGCTCCCAAACTGAATGAGCTTGGACAGAAAGACCTAGCTGGCCTGAAGGACCCCAGGGGGCCCCCAAGCAGCCCCTCTCCATTTGGGTCTGGGGGCTTTCGTTGGACATGGAACCTGAGAGGTACCTGCAAGTTTGCTGTTGGCGGCCCGAGAAGCACTCTCCGGCCAACATGCCCAACGTCCACCAACAGCTCCAAAATAGAAGGAACCAGGACCCAAAGAAATAGCTGGCCTGGAGGGTCGCCAGGTGGCCCGTAAGCAGCCCCTCTCCATTTGGGTCTGGGGGCTTTCGTTGGGCCGGGAACCTGGGAGGTACCTGCAAGGTTGCAGTTCGCGGCCCGAGAAGCACTCTCCGGCCAACATGCCCAATATCAAGCAACAGCTCCCAAAGCGAAGGAGCCAGGACCCAAAGAAATAGCTGGACTGAAGGGCCCCCAGGGGGCCCCCAAGCAGCCCCTCTCCATTTGGGTCTGGGGGCTTTCGTTGGGCGGGAACCTGGGAGATTCCTGCAAGGTTGCAGTTCGCGGCCCAAGAAGCACTCTCCGGCCAACATGCACAACTGCAGCAACAGCTCCCAAACTGAATGAGCCAGGACAGAAAGACCTAGCTGGCCTGAAGGGCCCCCAGGGGGCCCCCAAGCAGCCCCTCTCCATTTGGGTCTGGGGGCTTTCGTTGGGCCGGGTACCTGGGAGGTACCTGCAAGGTTGCAGTTCGCGGCCCGAGAAGCACTCTCCGGCCAACATGCCCAACTGCAGCAACAGCTCCCAAAGCGAAGGAGCCAGGACCCAAAGACCTAGCTGGCCTGAAGGGCCCCCAGGGGGCCCCCAAGCAGCCCCTCTCCATTTGGGTCTGGGGGCTTTCGTTGGGCCGGGAACCTGGGAGGTACCTGCAAGGTTGCAGGTCGCGGCCCGAGAAGCACTCTCCGGCCAACATGCCCAACTGCAGCAACAGCTCCCAAACTGAATGAGCCAGGACAGAAAGACCTAGCTGGCCTGAAGGGCCCCCAGGGGGCCCCCAAGCAGCCCCTCTCCATTTGGGTCTGGGGGCTTTCGTTGGGCCGGGAACCTGGGAGATTCCTGCAAGGTTGCAGTTCGCGGCCCGAGAAGCACTCTCCGGCCAACATGCCCAACTGCAGCAACAGCTCCCAAAGCGAAGGAGCCAGGACCCAAAGACCTAGCTGGCCTGAAGGGCCCCCAGGGGGCCCCCAAGCAGCCCCTCTCCATTTGGGTCTGGGGGCTTTCGTTGGGCCGGGAACCTGGGAGGTACCTGCCAGGTTGCAGTTCGCGGCCCGAGAAGCACTCTCCGGCCAACATGCCCAACTGCAGCAACAGCTCCCAAAGCGAAGGAGCCAGGACCCAAAGACCTAGCTGGCCTGGAGGGCCCCCAGGGGGCCCCCAAGCAGCCCCTCTCCATTTGGGTCTGGGGGCTTTCGTTGGGCCAGAAACCTGGGAGATTCATGCAAGGTTGCAGTTCGCGGCCCGAGAAGCACTCTCCGGCCAACATGCCAAACTGCAGCAACAGCTCCCAAACTGAATGAGCCAGGACAGAAAGACCTAGCTGGCCTGAAGGGCCCCCAGGGGGCACCCAAGCAGCCCCTCTCCATTTGGGTCTGGGGGCTTTCGTTGGGCCGGGAACCTGGGAGGTACCTGCAAGGTTGCAGTTCGCGGCCCGAGAAGCACTCTCCGGCCAACATGCCCAATATCAAGCAACAGCTCCCAAAGCGAAGGAGCCAGGACCCAAAGACCTAGGTGGCCTCAAGGGCCCCCAGGGGGCCCCCAAGCAGCCTCTCTCCATTTGGGTCTGGGGGCTTTCGTTGGGCCGGAAACCTGGGAGATTCATGCAAGGTTGCAGTTCGCGGCCCGAGAAGCACTCTCCGGCCACCATGCCCAACTGCAGCAACAGCTCCCAAACTGAATGAGCCAGGACAGAAAGACCTAGCTGGCCTGAAGGACCCCAGGGGGCCCCCAAGCAGCCCCTCTCCATTTGGGTCTGGGGGCTTTCGTTGGGCATGGAACCTGAGAGGTACCTGCAAGTTTGCTGTTGGCGGCCCGAGAAGCACTCTCCGGCCAACATGCCCAACGTCCACCAACAGCTCCAAAATAGAAGGAACCAGGACCCAAAGAAATAGCTGGCCTGGAGGGTCGCCAGGTGGCCCGTAAGCAGCCCCTCTCCATTTGGGTCTGGGGGCTTTCGTTGGGCCGGGAACCTGGGAGGTACCTGCAAGGTTGCAGTTCGCGGCCCGAGAAGCACTCTCCGGCCAACATGCCCAATATCAAGCAACAGCTCCCAAAGCGAAGGAGCCAGGACCCAAAGAAATAGCTGGACTGAAGGGCCCCCAGGGGGCCCCCAAGCAGCCCCTCTCCATTTGGGTCTGGGGGCTTTCGTTGGGCGGGAACCTGGGAGATTCCTGCAAGGTTGCAGTTCGCGGCCCAAGAAGCACTCTCCGGCCAACATGCCCAACTGCAGCAACAGCTCCCAAACTGAATGAGCCAGGACAGAAAGACCTAGCTGGCCTGAAGGGCCCCCAGGAGGCCCCCAAGCAGCCCCTCTCCATTTGGGTCTGGGGGCTTTCGTTGGGCCGGGAACCTGGGAGATTCCTGCAAGGTTGCAGTTCGCGGCCCGAGAAGCACTCTCCGGCCAACATGCCCAATATCAAGCAACAGCTCCCAAAGCGAAGGAGCCAGGACCCAAAGACCTAGCTGGCCTGAAGGGCCCCCAGGGGGCCCCCAAGCAGCCCCTCTCCATTTGGGTCTGGGGGCTTTCGTTGTGCCGGGAACCTGGGAGGTACCTGCAAGGTTGCAGTTCGCGGCCCGAGAAGCACTCTCCGGCCAACATGCCCAACTGCAGCAACAGCTCCCAAAGCGAAGGAGCCAGGACCCAAAGACCTAGCTGGCCTGAAGGGCCCCCAGGGGGCCCCCAAGCAGCCCCTCTCCATTTGGGTCTGGGGGCTTTCGTTGGGGCGGGAACCTGGGAGATTCCTGCAAGGTTGCAGTTCGCGGCCCGAGAAGCACTCTCCGGCCAACATGCCCAACTGCAGCAACAGCTCCCAAACTGAATGAGCCAGGACAGAAAGACCTAGGTGGCCTGAAGGGCCCCCATGGGGCCCCCAAGCAGCCCCTCTCAATTTGGGTCTGGGGGCTTTCGTTGGGCCGGGAACCTGGGAGATTCATGCAAGGTTGCAGTTCGCGGCCCGAGAAGCACTCTCCGGCCAACATGCCCAACTGCAGCAACAGCTCCCAAAGCGAAGGAGCCAGGACCCAAAGACCTAGCTGGCCTGAAGGGCCCCCAGGGGGCCCCCAAGCAGCCCCTCTCCATTTGGGTCTGGGGGCTTTCGTTGGGCCGGGAACCTGGGAGGTACCTGCAAGGTTGCAGTTCGCGGCCCGAGAAGCACTCTCCGGACAACATGCCCAATATCCAGCAACAGCTCCCAAAGCGAAGGGGCCAGGACCCAAAGACCTAGGTGGCCTGAAGGGCCCCCATGGGGCCCCAAGCAGCCCCTCTCCATTTAGGTCTGGGGGCTTTCGTTGGGCCGGGAACCTGGGAGGTACCTGCAAGGTTGCCGTTCGCGGCCGGAGAGGCACTCTCCGGCCAACATGCCCAACTGCAGCAACAGCTCCCAAAGCGAAGGAGCCAGGACCCAAAGACCTAGCTGGCCTGAAGGGCCCCCAGGGGGCCCCCAAGCAGCCCCTCTCCATTTGGGTCTGGGGGCTTTCGTTGGGCCGGGAACCTGGGAGGTACCTGCAAGGTTGCCGTTCGCGGCCGGAGAGGCACTCTCCGGCCAACATGCCCAACTGCAGCAACAGCTCCCAAAGCGAAGGAGCCAGGACCCAAAGACCTAGCTGGCCTGAAGGGCCCCCAGGGGGCCCCCAAGCAGCCCCTCTCCATTTGGGTCTGGGGGCTTTCGTTGGGCCGGGAACCTGGGAGATTCATGCAAGGTTGCAGTTCGCGGCCCGAGAAGCACTCTCCGGCCAACATGCCCAACTGCAGCAACAGCTCCCAAAGCGAAGGAGCCAGGACCCAAAGACCTAGCTGGCCTGAAGGGCCCCCAGGGGGGCCCCAAGCAGCCCCTCTCCATTTGGGTCTGGGGTCTTTAGTTGGGCCGGGAACCTGGGAGGTACCTGCAAGGTTGCAGTTCGCGGCCGGAGAGGCACTCTCCGGCCAACATGCCCAACTGCAGCAACAGCTCCCAAAGCGAAGGAGCCAGGACCCAAAGACCTAGCTGGCCTGAAGGGCCCCCAGGGGGCCCCCAAGCAGCCCCTCTCCATTTGGGTCTGGGGGCTTTCGTTGGGCCGGGAACCTGGGAGATTCCTGCAAGGTTGCAATTCGCGGCCCGAGAAGCACTCTCCGGCCAACATGCCCAACTGCAGCAACAGCTCCCAAACTGAATGAGCCAGGACCCAAAGACCTAGCTGGCCTGAAGGGCCCCCAGGGGGCCTACAAGCAGCCCCTCTCAATTTGGGTCTGGGGGCTTTCGTTGGGTCGGGAACCCGGGAGATTCCTGCAAGGTTGCAGTTCGCGGCCCGAAAAGCACTCTCCGGCCAACATGCCCAACTGCAGCAACAGCTCCCAAAGCGAAGGAGCCAGGACCCAAAGACCTAGCTGGCCTGAAGGGCCCCCAGGGGGCCCCCAAGCAGCCTCTCTCCATTTGGGTGTGGGTGCATTCGTTGGGCCGGGAACCTGGGAGATTCATGCAAGGTTGCAGTTCGCGGTCCGAGAAGCACTCTCCGGCCAACATGCCCAACTGCAGCAACAGCTCCCAAACTGAATGAGCCAGGACAGAAAGACCTAGCTGGCCTGAAGGGCCCCCAGGGGGCCACCAAGCAGCCCCTCTCCATTTGGGTCTGGGGGCTTTCGTTGGGCCGGGAACCTGGGAGGTACCTGCAAGGTTGCAGTTGGCGGCCCGAGAAGCACTCTCCGGCCAACATGCCCAACTGCAGCAACAGCTCCCAAAGCGAAGGAGCCAGGACCCAAAGACCTAGCTGGCCTGAAGGGCCCCCAGGGGGCCCCCAAGCAGCCCCTCTCCATTTGGGTCTGGGGGCTTTCGTTGTGCCGGGAACCTGGGATGTACCTGCAAGGTTGCAGGTCGCGGCCCGAGAAGCACTCTCCGGCCAACATGCCCAACTGCAGCAACAGCTCCCAAACTGAATGAGCCAGGACAGAAAGACCTAGCTGGCCTGAAGGACCCCAGGGGGCCCCCAAGCAGCCCCTCTCAATTTGGGTCTGGGGGCTTTCGTTGGGCCGGGAACCTGGGAGGTACCTGCAAGGTTGCAGTTCGCGGCCCGAGAAGCACTCTCCGGCCAACATGTCCAACTGCAGCAACAGCTCCCAAAGCGAAGGAGCCAGGACCCAAAGACCTAGCTGGCCTGAAGGGCCCCCAGGGGGCCCCCAAGCAGCCCCTCTCCATTTGGGTCTGGGGGCTTTCGTTGGGCCGGGAACCTGGGAGATTCCTGCAAGGTTGCAATTCGCGGCCCGAGAAGCACTCTCCGGCCAACATGCCCAACTGCAGCAACAGCTCCCAAAGCGAAGGAGCCAGGACCCAAAGACCTAGCTGGCCTGAAGGGCCCCCAGGGGGCCCCCAAGCAGCCCCTCTCCATTTGGGTCTGGGGGCTTTGGTTGGGCCGGGAACCTGGGAGATTCATGCAAGGTTAGAGTTCGCGGCCCGAGAAGCACTCTCCGGCCAACATGCCCAACTGCAGCAACAGCTCCCAAAGCGAAGGAGCCAGGACAGAAAGACCTAGCTGGCCTGAAGGGCCCCCAGGGGGCCCCCAAGCAGCCTCTCTCCATTTGGGTCTGGGGACTTTCGTTGGGCCGGGAACCTGGGAGATTCCTGCAAGGTTGCAGTTCGCGGCCCGAGAAGCACTCTCCGGCCAACATGCCCAACTGCAGCAACAGCTCCCAAAGCGAAGGAGCCAGGACCCAAAGACCTAGCTGGCCTGAAGGGCCCCCAGGGGGCCCCCAAGCAGCCCCTCTCCATTTGGGTCTGGGGGCTTTCGTTGGGCCGGGAACCTGGGAGGTACCTGCAAGATTGCAGTTCGCGGCCCGAGAAGCACTCTCCGGCTCACATGCCCAATATCCAGCAACAGCTCCCAAAGCGAAGGAGCCAGGACCCAAAGACCTAGGTGGCCTGAAGGGCCCCCAGGGGGCCCCCAAGCAGCCTCTCTCCATTTGGGTCTGGGGGCTTTAGTTGGGCCGGGAACCTGGGAGGTACCTGCAAGGTTGCAGTTCTCGGCCCGAGAAGCACTCTCCGGCCAACATGCCCAACGACCAGCTACAGCTCTGAAACCGAAGAAGCCAGGACCCAAAGACCTATCTGGCCTGGAGGGCCCCCAGGGGGCCCCCAAGCAGCCCCTCTCCATTTGGGTCTGGGGGCTTTCGTTGGGCATGGAACCTGAGAGGTACCTGCAAGTTTGCTGTTGGCGGCCCGAGAAGCACTCTCCGGCCAACATGCCCAACGTCCACCAACAGCACCAAAATAGAAGGAACCAGGACCCAAAGAAATAGCTGGCCTGGAGGGTCGCCAGGTGGCCCGTAAGCAGCCCCTCTCCATTTTGGTCTGGGGGCTTTCGTTGGGCCGGGAACCTGGGAGGTACCTGCAAGGTTGCAGTTCGCGGCCGGAGAAGCACTCTCCGGCCAACATGCCCAACTGCAGCAACAGCTCCCAAAGCGAAGGAGCCAGGACCCAAAGACCTAGCTGGCCTGAAGGGCCCCCAGGGGGCCCCCAAGCAGCCCCTCTCCATTTGGGTCTGGGGTCTTTAGTTGGGCCGGGAACCTGGGAGGTACCTGCAAGGTTGCAGTTCGCGGCCGGAGAGGCACTCTCCGGCCAACATGCCCAACTGCAGCAACAGCTCCCAAAGCGAAGGAGCCAGGACCCAAAGACCTAGCTGGCCTGAAGGGCCCCCAGGGGGCCCCCAAGCAGCCCCTCTCAATTTGGGTCTGGGGGCTTTCGTTGGGCCGGGAACCTGGGAGATTCCTGCAAGGTTGCAATTCGCGGCCCGAGAAGCACTCTCCGGCCAACATGCCCAACTGCAGCAACAGCTCCCAAACTGAATGAGCCAGGACCCAAAGACCTAGCTGGCCTGAAGGGCCCCCAGGGGGCCTACAAGCAGCCCCTCTCAATTTGGGTCTGGGGGCTTTCGTTGGGTCGGGAACCCGGGAGATTCCTGCAATGTTGCAGTTCGCGGCCCGAGAAGCACTCTCCGGCCAACATGCCCAACTGCAGCAACAGCTCCCAAAGCGAAGGAGCCAGGACCCAAAGACCTAGCTGGCCTGAAGGGCCCCCAGGGGGCCCCCAAGCAGCCTCTCTCCATTTGGGTGTGGGGGCATTCGTTGGGCCGGGAACCTGGGAGATTCATGCAAGGTTGCAGGTCGCGGCCCGAGAAGCACTCTCCGGCCAACATGCCCAACTGCAGCAACAGCTCCAAACTGAATGAGCCAGGACAGAAAGACCTAGCTGGCCTGAAGGGCCCCCAGGGGGCCCCCAAACAGCCCCTCTCAATTTGGGTGTGGGGGCTTTCGTTGGGCCGGGAACCTGGGAGGTACCTGCAAGGTTGCAGTTCGCGGCCCGAGAAGCACTCTCCGGCCAACATGCCCAACTGCAGCAACAGCTCCCAAAGCGAAGGAGCCAGGACCCAAAGACCTAGCTGGCCTGAAGTGCCCCCAGGGGGCCCCCAAGCAGCCCCTCTCCATTTGGGTCTGGGGGCTTTCGTTGGGCCGGGAACCTGGGAGATTCCTGCAAGGTTGCAATTCGCGGCCCGAGAAGCACTCTCCGGCCAACATGCCCAACTGCAGCAACAGCTCCCAAACTGAATGAGCCAGGACAGAAAGACCTAGCTGGCCTGAAGGGCCCCCAGGGGGCCCCCAAGCAGCCCCTCTCCATTTGGGTCTGGGGGCTTTCGTTGGGCCGGGAACCTGGGAGATTCATGCAAGGTTGCAGTTCGCGGCCCGAGAAGCACTCTCCGGCCAACATGCCCAACTGCAGCAACAGCTCCCAAACTGAATGAGCCAGGACAGAAAGACCTAGCTGGCCTGAAGGGCCCCCAGGGCGCCCCCAAGCAGCCCCTCTCCATTTGGGTCTGGGGGCTTTCGTTGGGCCGGGAACCTGGGAGATTCCTGCAAGGTTGCAGTTCGCGGCCCGAGAAGCACTCTCCGGCCAACATGCCCAACTGCAGCAACAGCTCCCAAAGCGAAGGAGCCAGGACCCAAAGACCTAGCTGGCCTGAAGTGCCCCCAGGGGGCCACCAAGCAGCCCCTCTCCATTTGGGTCTGGGGGCTTTCGTTGGGCCGGGAACCTGGGAGGTACCTGCAAGGTTGCAGTTCGCGGCCCGAGAAGCACTCTCCGGCCAACATGCCCAACTGCAGCAACAGCTCCCAAAGCGAAGGAGCCAGGACCCAAAGACCTAGCTGGCCTGAAGGGCCCCCAGGGGGCCCCCAAGCAGCCCCTCTCCATTTGGGTCTGGGGGCTTTCGTTGGGCCGGGAACCTGGGATGTACCTGCAAGGTTGCAGGTCGCGGCCCGAGAAGCACTCTCCGGCCAACATGCCCAACTGCAGCAACAGCTCCCAAACTGAATGAGCCAGGACAGAAAGACCTAGCTGGCCTGAAGGACCCCAGGGGGCCCCCAAGCAGCCCCTCTCAATTTGGGTCTGGGGGCTTTCGTTGGGCCGGGAACCTGGGAGGTACCTGCAAGTTTGCAGTTGGCGGCCCGAGAAGCACTCTCCGGCCAACATGCCCAACTGCAGCAACAGCTCCCAAAGCAAAGGAGCCAGGACCCAAAGACCTAGCTGGCCTGAAGGGCCCCCAGGGGGCCCCCAAGCAGCCCCTCTCCATTTGGGTCTGGGGGCTTTCGTTGGGCCGGGAACCTGGGAGGTACCTGCCAGGTTGCAGGTCGCGGCCCGAGAAGCACTCTCCGGCCAACATGCCCAACTGCAGCAACAGCTCCCAAAGCGAAGGAGCCAGGACCCAAAGACCTAGCTGGCCTGAAGGGCCCCCAGGGGGCCCCCAAGCAGCCTCTCTCCATTTGGGTCTGGGGGCTTTCGTTGGGCCGGGAACCTGGGAGATTCCTGCAAGGTTGCAGTTCGCGGCCCGAGAAGCACTCTCCGGCCAACATGCCCAACTGCAGCAACAGCTCCCAAACTGAATGAGCCAGGACAGAAAGACCTAGCTGGCCTGAAGGACCCCAGGGGGCCCCCAAGCAGCCCCTCTCAATTTGGGTCTGGGGGCTTTCGTTGGGCATGTATACCTGAGAGGTACCTGCAAGGTTAAAGTTCGCGTCCCGAGAAGCACTCTCCGGCCAACATGCCCAATATCCAGCAACAGCTCCCAAAGCGAAGGAGCCAGGACCCAAAGACCTAGCTGGCCTGAAGGGCCCCCATGGGGCCCCCAAGCAGCCCCTCTCCATTTGGGTCTGGGGGCTTTCGTTGGGCCGGGAACCTGGGAGATTCCTGCAAGGTTGCAGTTCGCGGCCCGAGAAGCACTCTCCGGCCAACATGCCCAACTGCAGCAACAGCTCCCAAACTGAATGAGCCAGGACAGAAAGACCTAGCTGGCCTGAAGGGCCCCCAGGGGGCCCCCAAGCAGCCTCTCTCAATTTGGGTCTGGGGGCTTTGGTTGGGCCGGAAACCTGGGAGATTCATGCAAGGTTGCAGTTCGCAGCCCGAGAAGCACTCTCCGGCCAACATGCCCAACTGCAGCAACAGCTCCCAAAGCGAAGGAGCCAGGACCCAAAGACCTAGCTGGCCTGAAGGGCCCCCAGGGGGCCCCCAAGCAGCCCCTCTCCATTTGGGTCTGGGGGCTTTCGTTGGGCCGGGAACCTGGGAGGTACCTGCAAGGTTGCAGTTCGCGGCCCGAGAAGCACTCTCCGGCCAACATGCCCAATATCAAGCAACAGCTCCCAAAGCGAAGGAGCCAGGACCCAAAGACCTAGGTGGCCTGAAGGGCCCCCAGGGGGCCCCCAAGCAGCCTCTCTCCATTTGGGTCTGGGGGCTTTCGTTGGGCCGGGAACCTGGGAGATTCATGCAAGGTTGCAGTTCGCGGCCCGAGAAGCACTCTCCGGCCACCATGCCCAACTGCAGCAACAGCTCCCAAACTGAATGAGCTTGGACAGAAAGACCTAGCTGGCCTGAAGGACCCCAGGGGGCCCCCAAGCAGCCCCTCTCCATTTGGGTCTGGGGGCTTTCGTTGGGCATGGAACCTGAGAGGTACCTGCAAGTTTGCTGTTGGCGGCCCGAGAAGCACTCTCCGGCCAACATGCCCAACGTCCACCAACATCTCTAAAATAGAAGGAACCAGGACCCAAAGAAATAGCTGGCCTGGAGGGTCGCCAGGTGGCCCGTAAGCAGTCCCTCTCAATTTGGGTCTGGGGGCTTTCGTTGGGCCGGGAACCTGGGAGGTACCTGCAAGGTTGCAGGTCGCGGCCCGAGAAGCACTCTCCGGCCAACATGCCCAACTGCAGCAACAGCTCCCAAACTGAATGAGCCAGGACAGAAAGACCTAGCTGGCCTGAAGGGCCCCCAGGGGGCCCCCAAGCAGCCCCTCTCCATTTGGGTCTGGGGGCTTTCGTTGGGCCGGGAACCTGGGAGATTCCTGCAAGGTTGCAGTTCGCGGCCCGAGAAGCACTCTCCGGCCAACATGCCCAACTGCAGCAACAGCTCCCAAAGCGAAGGAGCCAGGACCCAAAGACCTAGCTGGCCTGAAGGGCCCCCAGGGGGCCCCCAAGCAGCCCCTCTCCATTTGGGTCTGGGGGCTTTCGTTGTGCCGGGAACCTGGGAGGTACCTGCAAGATTGCAGTTCGCGGCCCGAGAAGCACTCTCCGGCCAACATGCCCAACTGCAGCAACAGCTCCCAAAGCGAAGGAGCCAGGACCCAAAGACCTAGCTGGCCTGAAGGGCCCCCAGGGGGCCCCAAGCAGCCCCTCTCCATTTGGGTCTGGGGGCTTTCGTTGGGCCGGGAACCTGGGAGATTCCTGCAAGGTTGCAGTTCGCGGCCCGAGAAGCACTCTCCGGCCAACATGCCCAACTGCAGCAACAGCTCCCAAAGCGAAGGAGCCAGGACCCAAAGACCTAGCTGGCCTGAAGGGCCCCCAGGGGGCCCCCAAGCAGCCCCTCTCCATTTGGGTCTGGGGGCTTTCGTTGGGGCGGGAACCTGGGAGATTCCTGCAAGGTTGCAGTTCGCGGCCCGAGAAGCACTCTCCGGCCAACATGCCCAACTGCAGCAACAGCTCCCAAACTGAATGAGCCAGGACAGAAAGACCTAGCTGGCCTGAAGGGCCCCCAGGGGGCCCCCAAGCAGCCCCTCTCAATTTGGGTCTGGGGGCTTTCGTTGGGCCGGGAACCTGGGAGATTCCTGCAAGGTTGCAATTTGCGGCCCGAGAAGCACTCTCCGGCCAACATGCCCAACTGCAGCAACAGCTCCCAAAGCGAAGGAGCCAGGACCCAAAGACCTAGCTGGCCTGGAGGGCCCCCAGGGGGCCCCCAAGCAGCCCCTCTCCATTTGGGTCTGGGGGCTTTCGTTGGGCCAGAAACCTGGGAGATTCATGCAAGGTTGCAGTTCGCGGCCCGAGAAGCACTCTCCGGCCAACATGCCCAACGTCCACCAACAGCTCCCAAACTGAATGAGCCAGGACAGAAAGACCTAGCTGGCCTGAAGGGCCCCCAGGGGGCCCCCAAGCAGCCCCTCTCCATTTGGGTCTGGGGGCTTTCGTTGGGCCGGGAACCTGGGAGATTCCTGCAAGGTTGCAGTTCGCGGCCCGAGAAGCACTCTCCGGCCAACATGCCCAACTGCAGCAACAGCTCCCAAAGCGAAGGAGCCAGGACCCAAAGACCTAGCTGGCCTGAAGGGCCCACAGGGGGCCACCAAGCAGCCCCTCTCCATTTGGGTCTGGGGGCTTTCGTTGGGCATGTATACCTGAGAGGTACCCTCAAGGTTAAAGTTCGCGTCCCGAGAAGCACTCTCCGGCCAACATGCCCAATATCCAGCAACAGCTCCCAAAGCGAAGGAGCCAGGACCCAAAGACCTATCTGGCCTGAAGGGCCCCCAGGGGGCCCCCAAGCAGCCCCTCTCCATTTGGGTCTGGGGGCTTTCGTTGGGCCGGGAACCTGGGAGATTCCTGCAAGGTTGCAGTTCGCGGCCCGAGAAGCACTCTCCGGCCAACATGCCCAACTGCAGCAACAGCTCCCAAACTGAATGAGCCAGGACAGAAAGACCTAGCTGGCCTGAAGGGCCCCCAGGGGGCCCCCAAGCAGCCTCTCTCAATTTGGGTCTGGGGGCTTTGGTTGGGCCGGAAACCTGGGAGATTCATGCAAGGTTGCAGTTCGCAGCCCGAGAAGCACTCTCCGGCCAACATGCCCAACTGCAGCAACAGCTCCCAAAGCGAAGGAGCCAGGACCCAAAGACCTAGCTGGCCTGAAGGGCCCCCAGGGGGCCCCCAAGCAGCCCCTCTCCATTTGGGTCTGGGGGCTTTCGTTGGGCCGGGAACCTGGGAGGTACCTGCAAGGTTGCAGTTCGCGGCCCGAGAAGCACTCTCCGGCCAACATGCCCAATATCAAGCAACAGCTCCCAAAGCGAAGGAGCCAGGACCCAAAGACCTAGGTGGCCTGAATGGCCCCCAGGGGGCCCCCAAGCAGCCTCTCTCCATTTGGGTCTGGGGGCTTTCGTTGGGCCGGGAACCTGGGAGATTCATGCAAGGTTGCAGTTCGCGGCCCGAGAAGCACTCTCCGGCCACCATGCCCAACTGCAGCAACAGCTCCCAAACTGAATGAGCCAGGACAGAAAGACCTAGCTGGCCTGAAGGACCCCAGGGGGCCCCCAAGCAGCCCCTCTCCATTTGGGTCTGGGGGCTTTCGTTGGGCCGGGAACCTGAGAGGTACCTGCAAGTTTGCTGTTGGCGGCCCGAGAAGCACTCTCCGGCCAACATGCCCAACGTCCACCAACAGCTCCAAAATAGAAGGAACCAGGACCCAAAGAAATAGCTGGCCTGGAGGGTCGCCAGGTGGCCCGTAAGCAGCCCCTCTCAATTTGGGTCTGGGGGCTTTCGTTGGGCCGGGAACCTGGGAGGTACCTGCAAGGTTGCAGTTCGCGGCCCGAGAAGCACTCTCCGGCCAACATGCCCAATATCAAGCAACAGCTCCCAAAGCGAAGGAGCCAGGACCCAAAGAAATAGCTGGACTGAAGGGCCCCCAGGGGGCCCCCAAGCAGCCCCTCTCCATTTGGGTCTGGGGGCTTTCGTTGGGCGGGAACCTGGGAGATTCCTGCAAGGTTGCAGTTCGCGGCCCAAGAAGAACTCTCCGGCCAACATGCACAACTGCAGCAACAGCTCCCAAACTGAATGAGCCAGGACAGAAAGACCTAGCTGGCCTGAAGGGCCCCCAGGGGGCCCCCAAGCAGCCCCTCTCCATTTGGGTCTGGGGGCTTTCGTTGGGCCAGAAACCTGGGAGATTCCTGCAAGGTTGCAGTTCGCGGCCCGAGAAGCACTCTCCGGCCAACATGCCCAACGTCCACCAACAGCTCCCAAACTGAATGAGCCAGGACAGAAAGACCTAGCTGGCCTGAAGGGCCCCCAGGGGGCCCCCAAGCAGCCCCTCTCCATTTGGGTCTGGGGGCTTTCGTTGGGCCGGGAACCTGGGAGATTCCTGCAAGGTTGCCGTTCGCGGCCGGAGAGGCACTCTCCGGCCAACATGCCCAACTGCAGCAACAGCTCCCAAAGCGAAGGAGCCAGGACCCAAAGACCTAGCTGGCCTGAAGGGCCCCCAGGGGGCCCCCAAGCAGCCCCTCTCCATTTGGGTCTGGGGGCTTTCGTTGGGCCGGGAACCTGGGAGATTCATGCAAGGTTGCAGTTCGCGGCCCGAGAAGCACTCTCCGGCCAACATGCCCAACTGCAGCAACAGCTCCCAAAGCGAAGGAGCCAGGACCCAAAGACCTAGCTGGCCTGAAGGGCCCCCAGGGGGGCCCCAAGCAGCCCCTCTCCATTTGGGTCTGGGGGCTTTAGTTGGGCCGGGAACCTGGGAGGTACCTGCAAGGTTGCAGTTCGCGGCCGGAGAGGCACTCTCCGGCCAACATGCCCAACTGCAGCAACAGCTCCCAAAGCGAAGGAGCCAGGACCCAAAGACCTAGCTGGCCTGAAGGGCCCCCAGGGGGCCCCCAAGCAGCCCCTCTCCATTTGGGTCTGGGGGCTTTCGTTGGGCCGGGAACCTGGGAGATTCCTGCAAGGTTGCAATTCGCGGCCCGAGAAGCACTCTCCGGCCAACATGCCCAACTGCAGCAACAGCTCCCAAACTGAATGAGCCAGGACCCAAAGACCTAGCTGGCCTGAAGGGCCCCCAGGGGGCCTACAAGCAGCCCCTCTCAATTTGGGTCTGGGGGCTTTCGTTGGGTCGGGAACCCGGGAGATTCCTGCAAGGTTGCAGTTCGCGGCCCGAAAAGCACTCTCCGGCCAACATGCCCAACTGCAGCAACAGCTCCCAAAGCGAAGGAGCCAGGACCCAAAGACCTAGCTGGCCTGAAGGGCCCCCAGGGGTCCCCAAGCAGCCTCTCTCCATTTGGGTGTGGGGGCATTCGTTGGGCCGGGAACCTGGGAGATTCATGCAAGGTTGCAGTTCGCGGTCCGAGAAGCACTCTCCGGCCAACATGCCCAACTGCAGCAACAGCTCCCAAACTGAATGAGCCAGGACAGAAAGACCTAGCTGGCCTGAAGGGCCCCCAGGGGGCCACCAAGCAGCCCCTCTCCATTTGGGTCTGGGGGCTTTCGTTGGGCCGGGAACCTGGGAGGTACCTGCAAGGTTGCAGTTGGCGGCCCGAGAAGCACTCTCCGGCCAACATGCCCAACTGCAGCAACAGCTCCCAAAGCGAAGGAGCCAGGACCCAAAGACCTAGCTGGCCTGAAGGGCCCCCAGGGGGCCCCCAAGCAGCCCCTCTCCATTTGGGTCTGGGGGCTTTCGTTGTGCCGGGAACCTGGGAGGTACCTGCAAGGTTGCAGGTCGCGGCCCGAGAAGCACTCTCCGGCCAACATGCCCAACTGCAGCAACAGCTCCCAAACTGAATGAGCCAGGACAGAAAGACCTAGCTGGCCTGAAGGACCCCAGGGGGCCCCCAAGCAGCCCCTCTCAATTTGGGTCTGGGGGCTTTCGTTGGGCCGGGAACCTGGGAGGTACCTGCAAGGTTGCAGTTCGCGGCCCGAGAAGCACTCTCCGGCCAACATGTCCAACTGCAGCAACAGCTCCCAAAGCGAAGGAGCCAGGACCCAAAGACCTAGCTGGCCTGAAGGGCCCCCAGGGGGCCCCCAAGCAGCCCCTCTCCATTTGGGTCTGGGGGCTTTCGTTGGGCCGGGAACCTGGGAGATTCCTGCAAGGTTGCAATTCGCGGCCCGAGAAGCACTCTCCGGCCAACATGCCCAACTGCAGCAACAGCTCCCAAACTGAATGAGCCAGGACAGAAAGACCTAGCTGGCCTGAAGGGCCCCCAGGGGGCCCCCAAGCAGCCCCTCTCCATTTGGGTCTGGGGGCTTTGGTTGGGCCGGGAACCTGGGAGATTCATGCAAGGTTGCAGTTCGCGGCCCGAGAAGCACTCTCCGGCCAACATGCCCAACTGCAGCAACAGCTCCCAAACTGAATGAGCCAGGACAGAAAGACCTAGCTGGCCTGAAGGGCCCCCAGGGCGCCCCCAAGCAGCCCCTCTCCATTTGGGTCTGGGGGCTTTCGTTGGGCCGGGAACCTGGGAGATTCCTGCAAGGTTGCAGTTCGCGGCCCGAGAAGCACTCTCCGGCCAACATGCCCAACTGCAGCAACAGCTCCCAAAGCGAAGGAGCCAGGACCCAAAGACCTAGCTGGCCTGAAGGGCCCCCAGGGGGCCACCAAGCAGCCCCTCTCCATTTGGGTCTGGGGGCTTTCGTTGGGCCGGGAACCTGGGAGGTACCTGCAAGGTTGCAGTTCGCGGCCCGAGAAGCACTCTCCGGCCAACATGCCCAACTGCAGCAACAGCTCCCAAAGCGAAGGAGCCAGGACCCAAAGACCTAGCTGGCCTGAAGGGCCCCCAGGGGGCCCCCAAGCAGCCCCTCTCCATTTGGGTCTGGGGGCTTTCGTTGGGCATGTATACCTGAGAGGTACCTGCAAGGTTAAAGTTCGCGTCCCGAGAAGCACTCTCCGGCCAACATGCCCAATATCCAGCAACAGCTCCCAAAGCGAAGGAGCCAGGACCCAAAGACCTATCTGGCCTGAAGGGCCCCCATGGGGCCCCCAAGCAGCCCCTCTCCATTTGGGTCTGGGGGCTTTCGTTGGGCCGGGAACCTGGGAGATTCCTGCAAGGTTGCAGTTCGCGGCCCGAGAAGCACTCTCCGGCCAACATGCCCAACTGCAGCAACAGCTCCCAAACTGAATGAGCCAGGACAGAAAGACCTAGCTGGCCTGAAGGGCCCCCAGGGGGCCCCCAAGCAGCCTCTCTCAATTTGGGTCTGGGGGCTTTGGTTGGGCCGGAAACCTGGGAGATTCATGCAAGGTTGCAGTTCGCAGCCCGAGAAGCACTCTCCGGCCAACATGCCCAACTGCAGCAACAGCTCCCAAAGCGAAGGAGCCAGAACCCAAAGACCTAGCTGGCCTGAAGGGCCCCCAGGGGGCCCCCAAGCAGCCCCTCTCCATTTGGGTCTGGGGGCTTTCGTTGGGCCGGGAACCTGGGAGGTACCTGCAAGGTTGCAGTTCGCGGCCCGAGAAGCACTCTCCGGCCAACATGCCCAATATCAAGCAACAGCTCCCAAAGCGAAGGAGCCAGGACCCAAAGACCTAGGTGGCCTGAAGGGCCCCCGGGGGGCCCCCAAGCAGCCTCTCTCCATTTGGGTCTGGGGGCTTTCGTTGGGCCGGGAACCTGGGAGATTCATGCAAGGTTGCAGTTCGCGGCCCGAGAAGCACTCTCCGGCCAACATGCCCAACTGCAGCAACAGCTCCCAAACTGAATGAGCCAGGACAGAAAGACCTAGCTGGCCTGAAGGGCCCCCAGGGGGCCTACAAGCAGCCCCTCTCAATTTGGGTCTGGGGGCTTTCGTTGGGCCGGGAACCTGGGAGATTCCTGCAAGGTTGCAGTTCGCGGCCCGAGAAGCACTCTCCGGCCAACATGCCCAACTGCAGCAACAGCTCCCAAAGCGAAGGAGCCAGGACCCAAAGACCTAGCTGGCCTGAAGGGCCCCCAGGGGGCCCCCAAGCAGCCCCTCTCCATTTGGGTCTGGGGGCTTTCATTGGGCATGGAACCTGAGAGGTACCTGCAAGTTTGCTGCTGGCGGCCCGAGAAGCACTCTCCGGCCAACATGCCCAACGTCCACCAACAGCTCCAAAATAGAAGGAACCAGGACCCAAAGAAATAGCTGGCCTGGAGGGTCGCCAGGTGGCCCGTAAGCAGCCCCTCTCAATTTGGGTCTGGGGGCTTTCGTTGGGCCGGGAACCTGGGAGGTACCTGCAAGGTTGCAGTTCGCGGCCGGAGAGGCACTCTCCGGCCAACATGCCCAACTGCAGCAACAGCTCCCAAAGCGAAGGAGCCAGGACCCAAAGACCTAGCTGGCCTGAAGGGCCCCCAGGGGGCCCCCAAGCAGCCCCTCTCCATTTGGGTCTGGGGGCTTTCGTTGGGCGGGAACCTGGGAGATTCCTGCAAGGTTGCAGTTCGCGGCCCGAGAAGCACTCTCCGGCCAACATGCCCAACTGCAGCAACAGCTCCCAAACTGAATGAGCCAGGACCCAAAGACCTAGCTGGCCTGAAGGGCCCCCAGGGGGCCCCCAAGCAGCCCCTCTCCATTTGGGTCTGGGGGCTTTCGTTGGGCCGGGAACCTGGGAGGTACCTGCAAGGTTGCAGTTCGCGGCCCGAGAAGCACTCTCCGGCCAACATGCCCAATATCCAGCAACAGCTCCCAAAGCGAAGGAGCCAGGACCCAAAGACCTAGGTGGCCTGAAGGGCCCCCATGGGGCCCCAAGCAGCCCCTCTCCATTTGGGTCTGGGGGCTTTCGTTGGGGCGGGAACCTGGGAGATTCCTGCAAGGTTGCAGTTCGCGGCCCGAGAAGCACTCTCCGGCCAACATGCCCAACTGCAGCAACAGCTCCCAAACCGAAGGAGCCAGGACCCAAAGACCTAGCTGGCCTGAAGGGCCCCCATGGGGCCCCCAAGCAGCCCCTCTCCATTTGGGTGTGGGGGCTTTCGTTGGGGCGGGAACCTGGGAGATTCCTGCAAGGTTGCAGTTCGCGGCCCGAGAAGCACTCTCCGGCCAACATGCCCAACTGCAGCAACAGCTCCCAAACTGAATGAGCCAGGACAGAAAGACCTAGCTGGCCTGAAGGGCCCACAGGGGGCCCCCAAGCAGCCCCTCTCCATTTGGGTCTGGGGGCTTTCGTTGGGCCGGGAACCTGGGAGATTCCTGCAAGGTTGCAGTTCGCGGCCCGAGAAGCACTCTCCGGCCAACATGCCCAACTGCAGCAACAGCTCCCAAAGCGAAGGAGCCAGGACCCAAAGACCTAGCTGGCCTGAAGGGCCCCCAGGGGGCCCCCAAGCAGCCCCTCTCCATTTGGGTCTGGGGGCTTTCGTTGTGCCGGGAACCTGGGAGGTACCTGCAAGGTTGCAGTTCGCGGCCCGAGAAGCACTCTCCGGCCAACATGCCCAATATCCAGCAACAGCTCCCAAAGCGAAGGAGCCAGGACCCAAAGACCTAGGTGGCCTGAAGGGCCCCCATGGGGCCCCAAGCAGCCCCTCTCCATTTGGGTCTGGGGGCTTTCGTTGGGCCGGGAACCTGGGAGGTACCTGCAAGGTTGCAGTTCGCGGCCCGAGAAGCACTCTCCGGACAACACGCCCAATATCCAGCAACAGCTCCAAAACAGAAGGAACCAGGACCCAAAGACCTAGCTGGCCTGAAGGGCCCCCATGGGGCCCCAAGCAGCCCCTCTCCATTTAGGTCTGGGGGCTTTCGTTGGGCCGGGAACCTGGGAGATTCCTGCAAGGTTGCAGTTCGCGGCCCGAGAAGCACTCTCCGGCCAACATGCCCAACTGCAGCAACAGCTCCCAAACTGAATGAGCCAGGACAGAAAGACCTAGCTGGCCTGAAGGGCCCACAGGGGGCCCCCAAGCAGCCCCTCTCAATTTGGGTCTGTGGGCTTTCGTTGGGCCGGGAACCTGGGAGATACCTGCAAGGATGCAGTTCGCGGCCCGAGAAGCACTCTCCGGCCAACATGCCCAACTGCAGCAACAGCTCCCAAAGCGAAGGAGCCAGGACCCAAAGACCTAGCTGGCCTGAAGGGCCCCCAGGGGGCCCCCAAGCAGCCCCTCTCAATTTGGGTCTGGGGGCTTTCGTTGGGCCGGGAACCTGGGAGATACCTGCAAGGTTGCAGTTCGCGGCCCGAGAAGCACTCTCCGGCCAACATGCCCAACTGCAGCAACAGCTCCCAAAGCAAAGGAGCCAGGACCCAAAGACCTAGCTGGCCTGAAGGGCCCCCAGGGGGCCCCCAAGCAGCCCCTCTCCATTTGGGTCTGGGGGCTTTCGTTGGGCCGGGAACCTGGGAGGTACCTGCAAGGTTGCAGTTCGCGGCCCGAGAAGCACTCTCCGGACAACATGCCCAATATCCAGCAACAGCTCCCAAAGCGAAGGGGCCAGGACCCAAAGACCTAGCTGGCCTGAAGGGCCCCCATGGGGCCCCCAAGCAGCCCCTCTCCATTTGGGTCTGGGGGCTTTCGTTGGGCATGGAACCTGAGAGGTACCTGCAAGTTTGCAGTTGGCGGCCCGAGAAGCACTCTCCGGCCAACATGCCCAACGTCCAACAACAGCTCCAAAACAGAAGGAACCAGGACCGAAAGAAATAGCTGGCCTGGAGGGTCCCCAGGTGGCCCGTAAGCAGCCCCTTTCAATTTGGGTCTGGGGGCTTTCGTTGGGCCGGGAACCTGGGAGGTACCTGCAAGGTTGCAGTTCGCGGCCCGAGAAGCACTCTCCGGCCAACATGCCCAACTGCAGCAACAGCTCCAAACTGAATGAGCCAGGACAGAAAGACCTAGCTGGCCTGAAGGGCCCCCAGGGGGCCCCCAAGCAGCCCCTCTCGATTTGGGTCTGGGGGCTTTCGTTGGGCCAGGAACCTGGGAGGTACCTGCAAGGTTGCAGTTCGCGGCCCGAGAAGCACTCTCCGGCCAACATGCCCAACTGCAGCAACAGCTCCCAAAGCGAAGGAGCCAGGACCCAAAGACCTAGCTGGCCTGAAGGGCCCCCACGGGGCCCCCAAGCAGCCCCTCTCCATTTGGGTCTGGGGGCTTTAGTTGGGCCGGGAACCTGGGAGGTACCTGCAAGGATGCAGTTCGCGGCCGGAGAGGCACTCTCCGGCCAACATGCCCAACTGCAGCAACAGCTCCCAAAGCGAAGGAGCCAGGACCCAAAGACCTAGCTGGCCTGAAGGGCCCCCAGGGGGCCCCCAAGCAGCCCCTCTCCATTTGGGTCTGGGGGCTTTCGTTGGGCCGGGAACCTGGGAGATTCATGCAAGGTTAGAGTTCGCGGCCCGAGAAGCACTCTCCGGCCAACATGCCCAACGACCAGCTACAGCTCTGAAACCGAAGAAGCCAGGACCCAAAGACCTATCTGGCCTGGAGGGCCCCCATGGGGCCCCCAAGCAGCCCCTCTCCATTTGGGTCTGGGGGCTTTCGTTGGGCATGGAACCTGAGAGGTACCTGCAAGTTTGCTGTTGGCGGCCCGAGAAGCACTCTCCGGCCAACATGCCCAACGTCCACCAACAGCACCAAAATAGAAGGAACCAGGACCCAAAGAAATAGCTGGCCTGGAGGGTCGCCAGGTGGCCCGTAAGCAGCCCCTCTCCATTTGGGTCTGGGGGCTTTCGTTGGGCCGGGAACCTGGGAGGTACCTGCAAGGTTGCAGTTCGCGGCCGGAGAAGCACTCTCCGGCCAACATGCCCAACTGCAGCAACAGCTCCCAAAGCGAAGGAGCCAGGACCCAAAGACCTAGCTGGCCTGAAGGGCCCCCAGGGGGCCCCCAAGCAGCCCCTCTCCATTTGGGTCTGGGGGCTTTCGTTGGGCGGGAACCTGGGAGATTCCTGCAAGGTTGCAGTTCGCGGCCCGAGAAGCACTCTCCGGCCAACATGCCCAACTGCAGCAACAGCTCCCAAACTGAATGAGCCAGGACAGAAAGACCTAGCTGGCCTGAAGGGCCCCCAGGGGGCCCCCAAGCAGCCCCTCTCCATTTGGGTCTGGGGGCTTTCGTTGGGCCGGGTACCTGGGAGGTACCTGCAAGGTTGCAGGTCGCGGCCCGAGAAGCACTCTCCGGCCAACATGCCCAACTGCAGCAACAGCTCCCAAAGCGAAGGAGCCAGGACCCAAAGACCTAGCTGGCCTGAAGGGCCCCCAGGGGGCCCCCAAGCAGCCCCTCTCCATTTGGGTGTGGGGGCTTTCGTTGGGGCGGGAACCTGGGAGATTCCTGCAAGGTTGCAGTTCGCGGCCCGAGAAGCACTCCCCGGCCAACATGCCCAACGACCAGCTACAGCTCTGAAACCGAAGAAGCCAGGACCCAAAGACCTAGCTGGCCTGGAGGGCCCCCATGGGGCCCCCAAGCAGCCCCTCTCCATTTGGGTCTGGGGGCTTTCGTTGGGCATGGAACCTGAGAGGTACCTGCAAGTTTGCAGTTGGCGGCCCGAGAAGCACTCTCCGGCCAACATGCCCAACGTCCACCAACAGGTCCAAAACAGAAGGAACCAGGACCCAAAGACCTAGCTGGCCTGGAGGGTCCCCAGGTGTCCCGTAAGCAGCCCCTTTCAATTTGGGTCTGGAGGCTTTCGTTGGGCCGGGAACCTGGGAGGTACCTCCAAGGTTGCAGTTCGCGGCCCGAGAAGCACTCTCCGGCCAACATGCCCAACTGCAGCAACAGCTCCAAACTGAATGAGCCAGGACAGAAAGACCTAGCTGGCCTGAAGGGCCCCCAGGGGGCCCCCAAACAGCCCCTCTCAATTTGGGTCTGGGGGCTTTCGTTGGGCCGGGAACCTGGGAGGTACCTGCAAGGTTGCAGTTCGCGGCCCGAGAAGCACTCTCCGGCCAACATGCCCAACTGCAGCAACAGCTCCCAAAGCGAAGGAGCCAGGACCCAAAGACCTAGCTGGCCTGAAGGGCCCCCAGGGGGCCCCCAAGCAGCCTCTCTCAATTTGGGTCTGGGGGCTTTCGTTGGGCCGGGAACCTGGGAGATTCCTGCAAGGTTGCAGTTCGCGGCCCGAGAAGCACTCTCCGGCCAACATGCCCAACTGCAGCAACAGCTCCCAAAGCGAAGGAGCCAGGACCCAAAGACCTAGCTGGCCTGAAGGGCCCACAGGGGGCCACCAAGCAGCCCCTCTCCATTTAGGTCTGGGGGCTTTCGTTGGGCATGTATACCTGAGAGGTACCTACCAGGTTGCAGTTCGCGGCCCGAGAAGCACTCTCCGGCCAACATGCCCAACGTCCACCAACAGCTCCAAAACAGAAGGAACCAGGACCCAAAGAAATAGCTGGCCTGGAGGGTCCCCAGGTGGCCCGCAAGCAGCCCCTCTCAATTTGGGTCTGGGGGCTTTCGTTGGGCCGGGAACCTGGGAGGTACCTGCAAGGTTGCAGTTCGCGGCCCGAGAAGCACTCTCCGGCCAACATGCCCAACTGCAGCAACAGCTCCAAACTGAATGAGCCAGGACAGAAAGACCTAGCTGGCCTGAAGGGCCCCCAGGGGGGCCCCAAACAGCCCCTCTCAATTTGGGTCTGGGGGCTTTCGTTGGGCCGGGAACCTGGGAGGTACCTGCAAGGTTGCAGTTCGCGGCCCGAGAAGCACTCTCCGGCCAACATGCCCAACTGCAGCAACAGCTCCCAAAGCGAAGGAGCCAGGACCCAAAGACCTAGCTGGCCTGAAGGGCCCCCAGGGGGCCCCCAAGCAGCCCCTCTCCATTTGGGTCTGGGGGCTTTCGTTGGGCATGTATACCTGAGAGGTACCTGCAAGGTTGCAGTTCGCGGCCCGAGAACCACTCTCCGGCCAACATGCCCAACTGCAGCAACAGCTCCCAAAGCGAAGGAGCCAGGACCCAAAGACCTAGCTGGCCTGAAGGGCCCCCAGGGGGCCCCCAAGCAGCCCCTCTCTATTTGGGTCTGGGGGCTTTCGTTGGGCCGGGAACCTGGGAGGTACCTGCAAGGATGCAGTTCGTGGCAAGAGAGGCACTCTCCGGCCAACATGCCCAACTGCAGCAACAGCTCCCAAAGCGAAGGAGCCAGGACCCAAAGACCTAGCTGGCCTGAAGGGCCCCCAGGGGGCCCCCAAGCAGCCCATCTCAATTTGGGTCTGGGGGCTTTCGTTGGGCCGGGAACATGGGAGATTCATGCAAGGTTGCAGTTCGCGGCCCGAGAAGCACTCTCCGGCCAACATGCCCAACTGCAGCAACAGCTCCCAAAGCGAAGGAGCCAGGACCCAAAGACCTAGCTGGCCTGAAGGGCCCCCAGGGGGCCCCCAAGCAGCCCCTCTCCATTTGGGTTTGGGGGCTTTCGTTGGGCCGTGAACCTGAGAGGTACCTGCAAGGTTGCAGTTCGCGGCCCGAGAAGCACTCTCCGGCCAACATGCCCAACGACCAGCTACAGCTCCCAAAGCGAAGAAGCCAGGACCCAAAGACCTATCTGGCCTGGAGGGCCACCATGGGGCCCCCAAGCAGCCCCTCTCCATTTGGGTCTGGGGGCTTTCGTTGGGCATGGAACCTGAGAGGTACCTGCAAGTTTGCAGTTGGCGGCCCGAGAAGCACTCTCCGGCCAACATGCCCAACGTCCAACAACAGCTCCAAAACAGAAGGAACCAGGACCCAAAGAAATAGCTGGCCTGGAGGGTCGCCATGTTGCCCCTAAGCAGCCCCTTTCAATTTGGGTCTGGGGGCTTTCGTTGGGCTGGGAACCTGGGAGGTACCTGCAATGTTGCAGTTCGCGGCCCGAGAAGCACTCTCCGGCCAACATGCCCAACTGCAGCAACAGCTCCAAACTGAATGAGCCAGGACAGAAAGACCTAGCTGGCCTGAAGGGCCCCCAGGGGGCCCCCAAGCAGCCCCTCTCCATTTGGGTCTGGGGGCTTTCGTTGGGCCGGGAACCTGGGAGGTACCTGCAAGGTTGCAGTTCGCGGCCCGAGAAGCACTCTCCGGCCAACATGCCCAACTGCAGCAACAGCTCCCAAAGCGAAGGAGCCAGAACCCAAAGACCTAGCTGGCCTGAAGGGCCCCCAGGGGGCCCCCAAGCAGCCCCTCTCTATTTGGGTCTGGGGGCTTTCGTTGGGCCGGGAACCTGGGAGATTCATGCAAGGTTGCAGTTCGCGGCCCGAGAAGCACTCTCCGGCCAACATGCCCAACTGCAGCAACAGCTCCCAAAGCGAAGGAGCCAGGACCCAAAGACCTAGCTGGCCTGAAGGGCACCAAGGGGGCCCCCAAGCAGCCCCTCTCCATTTGGGTCTGGGGGCTTTCGTTGGGCATGTATACCTGAGAGGTACCTGCAAGGTTGCAGTTCGCGGCCCGAGAAGCACTCTCCGGCCAACATGCCCAACTGCAGCAACAGCTCCCAAAGCGAAGGAGCCAGGACCCAAAGACCTAGCTGGCCTGAAGGGCCCACAGGGGGCCACCAAGCAGCCCCTCTCCATTTGGGTCTGGGGGCTTTCGTTGGGCATGTATACCTGAGAGGTACCTACCAGGTTGCAGTTCGCGGCCCGAGAAGCACTCTCCGGCCAACATGCCCAACGTCCACCAACAGCTCCAAAACAGAAGGAACCAGGACCCAAAGAAATAGCTGGCCTGGAGGGTCCCCAGGTGGCCCGCAAGCAGCCCCTCTCAATTTGGGTCTGGGGGCTTTCGTTGGGCCGGGAACCTGGGAGGTACCTGCAAGGTTGCAGTTCGCGGCCCGAGAAGCACTCTCCGGCCAACATGCCCAACTGCAGCAACAGCTCCCAAAGCGAAGGAGCCAGAACCCAAAGACCTAGCTGGCCTGAAGGGCCCCCAGGGGGCCCCCAAGCAGCCCCTCTCTATTTGGGTCTGGGGGCTTTCGTTGGGCCGGGAACCTGGGAGATTCATGCAAGGTTGCAGTTCGCGGCCCGAGAAGCACTCTCCGGCCAACATGCCCAACTGCAGCAACAGCTCCCAAAGCGAAGGAGCCAGGACCCAAAGACCTAGGTGGCCTGAAGGGCCCCCAGGGGGCCCCCAAGCAGCCCCTCTCCATTTGGGTCTGGGGGCTTTCGTTGGGCCGGGAACCTGGGAGGTACCTGCAAGGATGCAGTTCGCGGCAAGAGAGGCACTCTCCGGCCAACATGCCCAACTGCAGCAACAGCTCCCAAAGCGAAGGAGCCAGGACCCAAAGACCTAGCTGGCCTGAAGGGCACCAAGGGGGCCCCCAAGCAGCCCCTCTCCATTTGGGTCTGGGGGCTTTCGTTGGGCATGTATACCTGAGAGGTACCTGCAAGGTTGCAGTTCGCGGCCCGAGAAGCACTCTCCGGCCAACATGCCCAACTGCAGCAACAGCTCCCAAAGCGAAGGAGCCAGGACCCAAAGACCTAGCTGGCCTGAAGGGCCCACAGGGGGCCACCAAGCAGCCCCTCTCCATTTGGGTCTGGGGGCTTTCGTTGGGCATGTATACCTGAGAGGTACCTACCAGGTTGCAGTTGGCGGCCCGAGAAGCACTCTCCGGCAAACATGCCCAACGTCCACCAACAGCTCCAAAACAGAAGGAACCAGGACCCAAAGAAATAGCTGGCCTGGAGGGTCCCCAGGTGGCCCGCAAGCAGCCCCTCTCAATTTGGGTCTGGGGGCTTTCGTTGGGCCGGTAACCTGGGAGGTACCTGCAAGGTTGCAGTTCGCGGCCCGAGAAGCACTCTCCGGCCAACATGCCCAACTGCAGCAACAGCTCCAAACTGAATGAGCCAGGACAGAAAGACCTAGCTGGCCTGAAGGGCCCCCAGGGGGCCCCCAAACAGCCCCTCTCAATTTGGGTCTGGGGGCTTTCGTTGGGCCGGGAACCTGGGAGGTACCTGCAAGGTTGTAGTTCGCGGCCCGAGAAGCACTCTCCGGCCAACATGCCCAACTGCAGCAACAGCTCCCAAAGCGAAGGAGCCAGGACCCAAAGACCTAGCTGGCCTGAAGGGCCCCCAGGGGGCCCCCAAGCAGCCCCTCTCCATTTGTGTCTGGGGGCTTTCGTTGGGCCGGAAACCTGGGAGATTCATGCAAGGTTGCAGTTCGCGGCCCGAGAAGCACTCTCCGGCCAACATGCCCAACGTCCACCAACAGCTCCCAAACTGAATGAGCCAGGACAGAAAGACCTAGCTGGCCTGAAGGGCCCCCAGGGGGCCCCCAAGCAGCCCCTCTCCATTTGGGTCTGGGGGCTTTCGTTGGGCCGGGAACCTGGGAGATTCCTGCAAGGTTGCAGTTCGCGGCCCGAGAAGCACTCTCCGGCCAACATGCCCAACTGCAGCAACAGCTCCCAAACTGAATGAGCCAGGACAGAAAGACCTAGCTGGCCTGAAGGGCCCCCAGGGGGCCTACAAGCAGCCCCTCTCAATTTGGGTCTGGGGGCTTTCGTTGGGCCGGGAACCTGGGAGATTCCTGCAAGGTTGCAGTTCGCGGCCCGAGAAGCACTCTCCGGCCAACATGCCCAACTGCAGCAACAGCTCCCAAAGCGAAGGAGCCAGGACCCAAAGACCTAGCTGGCCTGAAGGGCCCCCAGGGGGCCCCCAAGCAGCCCCTCTCCATTTGGGTCTGGGGGCTTTAGTTGGGCCGGGAACCTGGGAGGTACCTGCAAGGTTGCAGGTCTCGGCCCGAGAAGCACTCTCCGGCCAACATGCCCAACTGCAGCAACAGCTCCCAAAGCGAAGGAGCCAGGACCCAAAGACCTAGCTGGCCTGAAGGGCCCCCAGGGGGCCCCCAAGCAGCCCCTCTCCATTTGGGTCTGGGGGCTTTCGTAGGGGGGGAACCTGGGAGATTCCTGCAAGGTTGCAGTTCGCGGCCCGAGAAGCACTCTCCGGCCAACATGCCCAACTGCAGCAACAGCTCCCAAACTGAATGAGCCAGGACAGAAAGACCTAGCTGGCCTGAAGGGCCCCCAGGGGGCCCCCAAGCAGCCCCTCTCCATTTGGGTCTGGGGGCTTTCGTTGGGCCGGGAACCTGGGAGATTCCTGCAAGGTTGCAGTTCGCGGCCCGAGAAGCACTCTCCGGCCAACATGCCCAACTGCAGCAACAGCTCCCAAACTGAATGAGCCAGGACAGAAAGACCTAGCTGGCCTGAAGGGCCCCCAGGGGGCCCCCAAGCAGCCCCTCTCCATTTGGGTCTGGGGGCTTTCGTTGGGCCGGGAACCTGGGAGATTCCTGCAAGGTTGCAGTTCGCGGCCCGAGAAGCACTCTCCGGCCAACATGCCCAACTGCAGCAACAGCTCCCAAAGCGAAGGAGCCAGGACCCAAAGACCTAGCTGGCCTGAAGGGCCCCCAGGGGGCCCCCAAGCAGCCCCTCTCCATTTGGGTCTGGGGGCTTTCGTTGGGCCGGGAACCTGGGAGGTACCTGCAAGATTGCAGTTCGCGGCCCGAGAAGCACTCTCCGGCACACATGCCCAATATCCAGCAACAGCTCCCAAAGCGAAGGAGCCAGGACCCAAAGACCTAGGTGGCCTGAAGGGCCCCCAGGGGGCCACCAAGCAGCCCCTCTCCATTTGGGTCTGGGGGCTTTCGTTGGGCCGGGAACCTGGGAGGTACCTGCAAGGTTGCAGTTCGCGGCCGGAGAGGCACTCTCCGGCCAACATGCCCAACTGCAGCAACAGCTCCCAAAGCGAAGGAGCCAGGACCCAAAGACCTAGCTGGCCTGAAGGGCCCCCAGGGGGCCCCCAAGCAGCCCCTCTCCATTTGGGTCTGGGGGCTTTCGTTGGGCGGGAACCTGGGAGATTCCTGCAAGGTTGCAGTTCGCGGCCCGAGAAGCACTCTCCGGCCAACATGCCCAACTGCAGCAACAGCTCCCAAACTGAATGAGCCAGGACAGAAAGACCTAGCTGGCCTGAAGGGCCCCCAGGGGGCCCCCAAGCAGCCCCTCTCCATTTGGGTCTGGGGGCTTTAGTTGGGCCGGGTACCTGGGAGGTACCTGCAAGGTTGCAGGTCGCGGCCCGAGAAGCACTCTCCGGCCAACATGCCCAACTGCAGCAACAGCTCCCAAAGCGAAGGAGCCAGGACCCAAAGACCTAGCTGGCCTGAAGGGCCCCCAGGGGGCCCCCAAGCAGCCCCTCTCCATTTGGGTCTGGGGGCTTTCGTTGGGCCGGGAACCTGGGAGATTCCTGCAAGGTTGCAGTTCGCGGCCCGAGAAGCACTCTCCGGCCAACATGCCCAACTGCAGCAACAGCTCCCAAACTGAATGAGCCAGGACAGAAAGACCTAGCTGGCCTGAAGGGCCCCCAGGGGGCCCCCAAGCAGCCCCTCTCCATTTGGGTCTGGGGGCTTTCGTTGGGCCGGGAACCTGGGAGATTCCTGCAAGGTTGCAGTTCGCGGCCCGAGAAGCACTCTCCGGCCAACATGCCCAACTGCAGCAACAGCTCCCAAAGCGAAGGAGCCAGGACCCAAAGACCTAGCTGGCCTGAAGGGCCCCCAGGGGGCCCCCAAGCAGCCCCTCTCCATTTGGGTCTGGGGGCTTTCGTTGGGCCGGGAACCTGGGAGGTACCTGCAAGGTTGCAGTTCGCGGCCCGAGAAGCACTCTCCGGCCAACATGCCCAATATCCAGCAACAGCTCCCAAAGCGAAGGAGCCAGGACCCAAAGACCTAGGTGGCCTGAAGGGCCCCCATGGGGCCCCAAACAGCCCCTCTCCATTTGGGTCTGGGGGCTTTCGTTGGGCCGGGAACCTGGGAGATTCCTGCAAGGTTGCAGTTCGCGGCCCGAGAAGCACTCTCCGGCGAACATGCCCAACTGCAGCAACAGCTCCCAAAGCGAAGGAGCCAGGACCCAAAGACCTAGCTGGCCTGAAGGGCCCCCAGGGGGCCCCCAAGCAGCCCCTCTCCATTTGGGTCTGGGGGCTTTCGTTGGGGCGGGAACCTGGGAGATTCCTGCAAGGTTGCAGTTCGCGGCCCGAGAAGCACTCTCCGGCCAACATGCCCAACTGCAGCAACAGCTCCCAAACTGAATGAGCCAGGACAGAAAGACCTAGCTGGCCTGAAGGGCCCCCAGGGGGCCCCCAAGCAGCCCCTCTCCATTTGGGTCTGGGGGCTTTCGTTGGGCCGGGAACCTGGGAGATTCCTGCAAGATTGCAGTTCGCGGCCCGAGAAGCACTCTCCGGCCAACATGCCCAACTGCAGCAACAGCTCCCAAAGCGAAGGAGCCAGGACCCAAAGACCTAGCTGGCCTGAAGGGCCCCCAGGGGGCCCCCAAGCAGCCCCTCTCCATTTGGGTCTGGGGGCTTTCGTTGTGCCGGGAACCTGGGAGGTACCTGCAAGGTTGCAGGTCGCGGCCCGAGAAGCACTCTCCGGCCAACATGCCCAATATCCAGCAACAGCTCCCAAAGCGAAGGAGCCAGGACCCAAAGACCTAGCTGGCCTGAAGGGCCCCCATGGGGCCCCAAGCAGCCCCTCTCCATTTGGGTCTGGGGGCTTTCGTTGGGCCGGGAACCTGGGAGGTACCTGCAAGGTTGCAGTTCGCATCCCGAGAAGCACTCTCCGGACAACACGCCCAATATCCAGCAACAGCTCCAAAACAGAAGGAACCAGGACCCAAAGACCTAGCTGGCCTGAAGGGCCCCCATGGGGCCCCAAGCAGCCCCTCTCCATTTAGGTCTGGGGGCTTTCGTTGGGCCGGGAACCTGGGAGATTCCTGCAAGGTTGCAGTTCGCGGCCCGAGAAGCACTCTCCGGCCAACATGCCCAACTGCAGCAACAGCTCCCAAACTGAATGAGCCAGGACAGAAAGACCTAGCTGGCCTGAAGGGCCCACAGGGGGCCCCCAAGCAGCCCCTCTCAATTTGGGTCTGTGGGCTTTCGTTGGGCCGGGAACCTGGGAGATACCTGCAAGGATGCAGTTCGCGGCCCGAGAAGCACTCTCCGGCCAACATGCCCAACTGCAGCAACAGCTCCCAAAGCGAAGGAGCCAGGACCCAAAGACCTAGCTGGCCTAAAGGGCCCCCATGGGGCCCCCAAGCAGCCCCTCTCAATTTGGGTCTGGGGGCTTTCGTTGGGCCGGGAACCTGGGAGATACCTGCAAGGTTGCAGTTCGCGGCCCGAGAAGCACTCTCCGGCCAACATGCCCAACTGCAGCAACAGCTCCCAAAGCAAAGGAGCCAGGACCCAAAGACCTAGCTGGCCTGAAGGGCCCCCAGGGGGCCCCCAAGCAGCCCCTCTCCATTTGGGTCTGGGGGCTTTCGTTGGGCCAGAAACCTGGGAGATTCACGCAAGGTTGCAGTTCGCGGCCCGAGAAGCACTCTCCGGCCAACATGCCCAACGTCCAGCAACAGGTCCCAAACTGAATGAGCCAGGACAGAAAGAACTAGCTGGCCTGAAGGGCCCCCAGGGGGCCCCCAAGCAGCCCCTCTCCATTTGGGTCTGGGGGTTTTAATTGGGCCGGGAACCTGGGAGGTACCTGCAAGGTTGCCGTTCGCGGCCGGAGAGGCACTCTCCGGCCAACATGCCCAACTGCAGCAACAGCTCCCAAAGCGAAGGAGCCAGGACCCAAAGACCTAGCTGGCCTGAAGGGCCCCCAGGGGGCCCCCAAGCAGCCCCTCTCCATTTGGGTCTGGGGGCTTTCGTTGGGCCGGGAACCTGGGAGGTACCTGCAAGGTTGCAGTTCGCGGCCCGAGAAGCACTCTCCGGACAACATGCCCAACTGCAGCAACAGTTCCCAAACTGAATGAGCCAGGACAGAAAGACCTAGCTGGCCTGAAGGGACCCCAGGGGGCCCCCAAGCAGCCCCTCTCCATTTGGGTCTGGGGGCTTTCGTTGGGCCGGGAACCTGGGAGATTCCTGCAAGGTTGCAGTTCGCGGCCCGAGAAGCACTCTCCGGCCAACATGCCCAACTGCAGCAACAGCTCCCAAAGCGAAGGAGCCAGGACCCAAAGACCTAGCTGGCCTGAAGGGCCCCCAGGGGGCCCCCAAGCAGCCTCTCTCAATTTGGGTCTGGGGGCTTTCGTTGGGCCGGGAACCTGGGAGATTCCTGCAAGGTTGCAGTTCGCGGCCCGAGAAGCACTCTCCGGCCAACATGCCCAACTGCAGCAACAGCTCCCAAAGCGAAGGAGCCAGGACCCAAAGACCTAGCTGGCCTGAAGGGCCCCCAGGGGGCCCCCAAGCAGCCCCTCTCCATTTGGGTCTGGGGGCTTTCCTTGGGCATGTATACCTGAGAGGTACCTACCAGGTTGCAGTTCGCGGCCCGAGAAGCACTCTCCGGCCAACATGCCCAACGTCCACCAACAGCTCCAAAACAGAAGGAACCAGGACCCAAAGAAATAGCTGGGCTGGAGGGTCCCCAGGTGGCCCGCAAGCAGCCCCTCTCAATTTGGGTCTGGGGGCTTTCGTTGGGCCGGGAACCTGGGAGGTACCTGCAAGGTTGCAGTTCGCGGCCCGAGAAGCACTCTCCGGCCAACATGCCCAACTGCAGCAACAGCTCCAAACTGAATGAGCCAGGACAGAAAGACCTAGCTGGCCTGAAGGGCCCCCAGGGGGCCCCCAAACAGCCCCTCTCAATTTGGGTCTGGGGGCTTTCGTTGTGCCGGGAACCTGGGAGGTACCTGCAAGGTTGCAGTTCGCGGCCCGAGAAGCACTCTCCGGCCAACATGCCCAACTGCAGCAACAGCTCCCAAAGCGAAGGAGCCAGAACCCAAAGACCTAGCTGGCCTGAAGGGCCCCCAGGGGGCCCCCAAGCAGCCCCTCTCTATTTGGGTCTGGGGGCTTTCGTTGGGCCGGGAACCTGGGAGATTCATGCAAGGTTGCAGTTCGCGGCCCGAGAAGCACTCTCCGGCCAACATGCCCAACTGCAGCAACAGCTCCCAAAGCGAAGGAGCCAGGACCCAAAGACCTAGCTGGCCTGAAAGGCCCCCAGGGGGCCCCCAAGCAGCCCCTCTCCATTTGGGTCTGGGGGCTTTCGTTGGGCCGGGAACCTGGGAGGTACCTGCAAGGATGCAGTTCGCGGCAAGAGAGGCACTCTCCGGCCAACATGCCCAACTGCAGCAACAGCTCCCAAAGCGAAGGAGCCAGGACCCAAAGACCTAGCTGGCCTGAAGGGCCCCCAGGGGGCCCCCAAGCAGCCCCTCTCCATTTGGGTCTGGGGGCTTTCGTTGGGCATGTATACCTGAGAGGTACCTGCAAGGTTGCAGTTCGCGGCCCGAGAAGCACTCTCCGGCCAACATGCCCAACTGCAGCAACAGCTCCAAACTGAATGAGCCAGGACAGAAAGACCTAGCTGGCCTGAAGGGCCCCCAGGGGGCCCCCAAGCAGCCCCTCTCAATTTGGGTCTGGGGGCTTTCGTTGGGCCGGGAACCTGGGAGGTACCTGCAAGGTTGCAGTTCGCGGCCCGAGAAGCACTCTCCGGCCAACATGCCCAACTGCAGCAACAGCTCCCAAAGCGAAGGAGCCAGAACCCAAAGACCTAGCTGGCCTGAAGGGCCCACAGGGGGCCACCAAGCAGCCCCTCTCTATTTGGGTCTGGGGGCTTTCGTTGGGCCGGGAACCTGGGAGATTCATGCAAGGTTGCAGTTCGCGGCCCGAGAAGCACTCTCCGGCCAACATGCCCAACTGCAGCAACAGCTCCCAAAGCGAAGGAGCCAGGACCCAAAGACCTAGGTGGCCTGAAGGGCCCCCAGGGGGCCCCCAAGCAGCCCCTCTCCATTTGGGTCTGGGGGCTTTAGTTGGGCCGGGAACCTGGGAGGTACCTGCAAGGATGCAGTTCGCGGCAAGAGAGGCACTCTCCGGCCAACATGCCCAACTGCAGCAACAGCTCCCAAAGCGAAGGAGCCAGGACCCAAAGACCTAGGTGGCCTGAAGGGCACCAAGGGGGCCCCCAAGCAGCCCCTCTCCATTTGGGTCTGGGGGCTTTCGTTGGGCATGTATACATGAGAGGTACCTGCAAGGTTGCAGTTCGCGGCCCGAGAAGCACTCTCCGGCCAACATGCCCAACTGCAGCAACAGCTCCCAAAGCGAAGGAGCCAGGACCCAAAGACCTAGCTGGCCTGAAGGGCCCACAGGGGGCCACCAAGCAGCCCCTCTCCATTTGGGTCTGGGGGCTTTCGTTGGGCATGTATACCTGAGAGGTACCTACCAGGTTGCAGTTCGCGGCCCGAGAAGCACTCTCCGGCCAACATGCCCAACGTCCACCAACAGCTCCAAAACAGAAGGAGCCAGGACCCAAAGAAATAGCTGGCCTGGAGGGTCCCCAGGTGGCCCGCAAGCAGCCCCTCTCAATTTGGGTCTGGGGGCTTTCGTTGGGCCGGGAACCTGGGAGGTACCTGCAAGGTTGCAGTTCGCGGCCCGAGAAGCACTCTCCGGCCAACATGCCCAACTGCAGCAACAGCTCCAAACTGAATGAGCCAGGACAGAAAGACCTAGCTGGCCTGAAGGGCCCCCAGGGGGCCCCCAAACAGCCCCTCTCAATTTGGGTCTGGGGGCTTTCGTTGGGCCGGGAACCTGGGAGGTACCTGCAAGGTTGCAGTTCGCGGCCCGAGAAGCACTCTCCGGCCAACATGCCCAACTGCAGCAACAGCTCCCAAAGCGAAGGAGCCAGGACCCAAAGACCTAGCTGGCCTGAAGGGCCCCCAGGGGGCCCCCAAGCAGCCCCTCTCCATTTGGGTCTGGGGGCTTTCCTTGGGCATGTATACCTGAGAGGTACCTACCAGGTTGCAGTTCGCGGCCCGAGAAGCACTCTCCGGCCAACATGCCCAACGTCCACCAACAGCTCCAAAACAGAAGGAACCAGGACCCAAAGAAATAGCTGGGCTGGAGGGTCCCCAGGTGGCCCGCAAGCAGCCCCTCTCAATTTGGGTCTGGGGGCTTTCGTTGGGCCGGGAACCTGGGAGGTACCTGCAAGGTTGCAGTTCGCGGCCCGAGAAGCACTCTCCGGCCAACATGCCCAACTGCAGCAACAGCTCCAAACTGAATGAGCCAGGACAGAAAGACCTAGCTGGCCTGAAGGGCCCCCAGGGGGCCCCCAAACAGCCCCTCTCAATTTGGGTCTGGGGGCTTTCGTTGTGCCGGGAACCTGGGAGGTACCTGCAAGGTTGCAGTTCGCGGCCCGAGAAGCACTCTCCGGCCAACATGCCCAACTGCAGCAACAGCTCCCAAAGCGAAGGAGCCAGAACCCAAAGACCTAGCTGGCCTGAAGGGCCCCCAGGGGGCCCCCAAGCAGCCCCTCTCCATTTGGGTCTGGGGGCTTTCGTTGGGCCGGGAACCTGGGAGATTCATGCAAGGTTGCAGTTCGCGGCCCGAGAAGCACTCTCCGGCCAACATGCCCAACTGCAGCAACAGCTCCCAAAGCGAAGGAGCCAGGACCCAAAGACCTAGCTGGCCTGAAGGGCCCCCAGGGGGCCCCCAAGCAGCCCCTCTCCATTTGGGTCTGGGGGCTTTCGTTGGGCCGGGAACCTGGGAGGTACCTGCAAGGATGCAGTTCGCGGCAAGAGAGGCACTCTCCGGCCAACATGCCCAACTGCAGCAACAGCTCCCAAAGCGAAGGAGCCAGGACCCAAAGACCTAGCTGGCCTGAAGGGCCCCCAGGGGGCCCCCAAGCAGCCCCTCTCCATTTGGGTCTGGGGGCTTTCGTTGGGCATGTATACCTGAGAGGTACCTGCAAGGTTGCAGTTCGCGGCCCGAGAAGCACTCTCCGGCCAACATGCCCAACTGCAGCAACAGCTCCAAACTGAATGAGCCAGGACAGAAAGACCTAGCTGGCCTGAAGGGCCCCCAGGGGGCCCCCAAGCAGCCCCTCTCAATTTGGGTCTGGGGGCTTTCGTTGGGCCGGGAACCTGGGAGGTACCTGCAAGGTTGCAGTTCGCGGCCCGAGAAGCACTCTCCGGCCAACATGCCCAACTGCAGCAACAGCTCCCAAAGCGAAGGAGCCAGAACCCAAAGACCTAGCTGGCCTGAAGGGCCCACAGGGGGCCACCAAGCAGCCCCTCTCTATTTGGGTCTGGGGGCTTTCGTTGGGCCGGGAACCTGGGAGATTCATGCAAGGTTGCAGTTCGCGGCCCGAGAAGCACTCTCCGGCCAACATGCCCAACTGCAGCAACAGCTCCCAAAGCGAAGGAGCCAGGACCCAAAGACCTAGGTGGCCTGAAGGGCACCAAGGGGGCCCCCAAGCAGCCCCTCTCCATTTGGGTCTGGGGGCTTTCGTTGGGCATGTATACATGAGAGGTACCTGCAAGGTTGCAGTTCGCGGCCCGAGAAGCACTCTCCGGCCAACATGCCCAACTGCAGCAACAGCTCCCAAAGCGAAGGAGCCAGGACCCAAAGACCTAGCTGGCCTGAAGGGCCCACAGGGGGCCACCAAGCAGCCCCTCTCCATTTGGGTCTGGGGGCTTTCGTTGGGCATGTATACCTGAGAGGTACCTACCAGGTTGCAGTTCGCGGCCCGAGAAGCACTCTCCGGCCAACATGCCCAACGTCCACCAACAGCTCCAAAACAGAAGGAGCCAGGACCCAAAGAAATAGCTGGCCTGGAGGGTCCCCAGGTGGCCCGCAAGCAGCCCCTCTCAATTTGGGTCTGGGGGCTTTCGTTGGGCCGGGAACCTGGGAGGTACCTGCAAGGTTGCAGTTCGCGGCCCGAGAAGCACTCTCCGGCCAACATGCCCAACTGCAGCAACAGCTCCAAACTGAATGAGCCAGGACAGAAAGACCTAGCTGGCCTGAAGGGCCCCCAGGGGGCCCCCAAACAGCCCCTCTCAATTTGGGTCTGGGGGCTTTCGTTGGGCCGGGAACCTGGGAGGTACCTGCAAGGTTGCAGTTCGCGGCCCGAGAAGCACTCTCCGGCCAACATGCCCAACTGCAGCAACAGCTCCCAAAGCGAAGGAGCCAGGACCCAAAGACCTAGCTGGCCTGAAGGGCCCCCAGGGGGCCCCCAAGCAGCCCCTCTCCATTTGGGTCTGGGGGCTTTCGTTGGGCCGGAAACCTGGGAGATTCATGCAAGGTTGCAGTTCGCGGCCCGAGAAGCACTCTCCGGCCAACATGCCCAACGTCCAACAACAGCTCCCAAACTGAATGAGCCAGGACAGAAAGACCTAGCTGGCCTGAAGGGCCCCCAGGGGGCCCCCAAGCAGCCCCTCTCCATTTGGGTCTGGGGGCTTTCGTTGGGCCGGGAACCTGGGAGATTCCTGCAAGGTTGCAGTTGGCGGCCCGAGAAGCACTCTCCGGCCAACATGCCCAACTGCAGCAACAGCTCCCAAAGCGAAGGAGCCAGGACCCAAAGACCTAGCTGGCCTGAAGGGCCCCCAGGGGGCCCCCAAGCAGCCCCTCTCCATTTGGGTCTGGGGGCTTTCGTTGGGCCGGGAACCTGGGAGGTACCTGCAAGGTTGCAGTTCGCGGCCCGAGAAGCACTCTCCGGCCAACATGCCCAATATCCAGCAACAGCTCCCAAAGCGAAGGAGCCAGGACCCAAAGACCTAGGTGGCCTGAAGGGCCCCCAGGGGGCCCCAAGCAGCCCCTCTCCATTTGGGTCTGGGGGCTTTCGTTGGGCCGGGAACCTGGGAGATTCCTGCAAGGTTGCAGTTCGCGGCCCGAGAAGCACTCTCCGGCCAACATGCCCAACTGCAGCAACAGCTCCCAAAGCGAAGGAGCCAGGACCCAAAGACCTAGCTGGCCTGAAGGGCCCCCAGGGGGCCCCCAAGCAGCCCCTCTCCATTTGGGTCTGGGGGCTTTCGTTGGGCCGGGAACCTGGGAGATTCCTGCAAGGTTGCAGTTCGCGGCCCGAGAAGCACTCTCCGGCCAACATGCCCAACTGCAGCAAGAGCTCCCAAAGCGAAGGAGCCAGGACCCAAAGACCTAGCTGGCCTGAAGGGCCCCCAGGGGGCCCCCAAGCAGCCCCTCTCCATTTGGGTCTGGGGGCTTTCGTTGTGCCGGGAACCTGGGAGGTACCTGCAAGGTTGCAGGTCGCGGCCCGAGAAGCACTCTCCGGCCAACATGCCCAATATCCAGCAACAGCTCCCAAAGCGAAGGAGCCAGGACCCAAAGACCTAGCTGGCCTGAAGGGCCCCCATGGGGCCCCAAGCAGCCCCTCTCCATTTGGGTCTGGGGGCTTTCGTTGGGCCGGGAACCTGGGAGGTACCTGCAAGGTTGCAGTTCGCGGCCCGAGAAGCACTCTCCGGACAACATGCCCAATATCCAGCAACAGCTCCAAAACAGAAGGAACCAGGACCCAAAGACCTAGCTGGCCTGAAGGGCCCCCATGGGGCCCCAAGCAGCCCCTCTCCATTTAGGTCTGGGGGCTTTCGTTGGGCCGGGAACCTGGGAGATTCCTGCAAGGTTGCAGTTCGCGGCCCGAGAAGCACTCTCCGGCCAACATGCCCAACTGCAGCAACAGCTCCCAAACTGAATGAGCCAGGACAGAAAGACCTAGCTGGCCTGAAGGGCCCACAGGGGGCCCCCAAGCAGCCCCTCTCAATTTGGGTCTGGGGGCTTTCGTTGGGCCGGGAACCTGGGAGATACCTGCAAGGATGCAGTTCGCGGCCCGAGAAGCACTCTCCGGCCAACATGCCCAACTGCAGCAACAGCTCCCAAAGCGAAGGAGCCAGGACCCAAAGACCTAGATGGCCTGAAGGGCCCCCAGGGGGCCCCCAAGCAGCCCCTCTCCATTTGGGTCTGGGGGCTTTCGTTGGGCCGGGAACCTGGGAGATACCTGCAAGGTTGCAGTTCGCGGCCCGAGAAGCACTCTCCGGCCAACATGCCCAACTGCAGCAACAGCTCCCAAAGCAAAGGAGCCAGGACCCAAAGACCTAGCTGGCCTGAAGGGCCCCCAGGGGGCCCCCAAGCAGCCCCTCTCCATTTGGGTCTGGGGGCTTTCGTTGGGCCGGGAACCTGGGAGGTACCTGCCAGGTTGCAGTTCGCGGCCCGAGAAGCACTCTCCGGCCAACATGCCCAACTGCAGCAACAGCTCCCAAAGCGAAGGAGCCAGGACCCAAAGACCTATCTGGCCTGGAGGGCCCCCAGGGGGCCCCCAAGCAGCCCCTCTCAATTTGGGTCTGGGGGCTTTCGTTGGGCCAGAAACCTGGGAGATTCACGCAAGGTTGCAGTTCGCGGCCCGAGAAGCACTCTCCGGCCAACATGCCCAACGTCCAGCAACAGGTCCCAAACTGAATGAGCCAGGACAGAAAGAACTAGCTGGCCTGAAGGGCCCCCAGGGGGCCCCCAAGCAGCCCCTCTCCATTTGGGTCTGGGGGTTTTAATTGGGCCGGGAACCTGGGAGGTACCTGCAAGGTTGCCGTTCGCGGCCGGAGAAGCACTCTCCGGCCAACATGCCCAACTGCAGCAACAGCTCCCAAAGCGAAGGAGCCAGGACCCAAAGACCTAGCTGGCCTGAAGGGCCCCCAGGGGGCCCCCAAGCAGCCCCTCTCCATTTGGGTCTGGGGGCTTTCGTTGGGCCGGGAACCTGGGAGGTACCTGCAAGGTTGCAGTTCGCGGCCCGTGAAGCACTCTCCGGCCAACATGCCCAACTGCAGCAACAGTTCCCAAACTGAATGAGCCAGGACAGAAAGACCTAGCTGGCCTGAAGGGCCCCCAGGGGGCCCCCAAGCAGCCCCTCTCCATTTGGGTCTGGGGGCTTTCGTTGGGCCGGGAACCTGGGAGATTCCTGCAAGGTTGCAGTTCGCGGCCCGAGAAGCACTCTCCGGCCAACATGCCCAACTGCAGCAAGAGCTCCCAAAGCGAAGGAGCCAGGACCCAAAGACCTAGCTGGCCTGAAGGGCCCCCAGGGGGCCCCCAAGCAGCCCCTCTCCATTTGGGTCTGGGGGCTTTCGTTGTGCCGGGAACCTGGGAGGTACCTGCAAGGTTGCAGTTCGCGGCCCGAGAAGCACTCTCCGGCCAACATGCCCAATATCCAGCAACAGCTCCCAAAGCGAAGGAGCCAGGACCCAAAGACCTAGGTGGCCTGAAGGGCCCCCATGGGGCCCCAAGCAGCCCCTCTCCATTTGGGTCTGGGGGCTTTCGTTGGGCCGGGAACCTGGGAGGTACCTGCAAGGTTGCAGTTCGCGGCCCGAGAAGCACTCTCCGGACAACATGCCCAATATCCAGCAACAGCTCCAAAACAGAAGGAACCAGGACCCAAAGACCTAGCTGGCCTGAAGGGCCCCCATGGGGCCCCAAGCAGCCCCTCTCCATTTAGGTCTGGGGGCTTTCGTTGGGCCGGGAACCTGGGAGATTCCTGCAAGGTTGCAGTTCGCGGCCCGAGAAGCACTCTCCGGCCAACATGCCCAACTGCAGCAACAGCTCCCAAACTGAATGAGCCAGGACAGAAAGACCTAGCTGGCCTGAAGGGCCCACAGGGGGCCCCCAAGCAGCCCCTCTCAATTTGGGTCTGGGGGCTTTCGTTGGGCCGGGAACCTGGGAGATACCTGCAAGGATGCAGTTCGCGGCCCGAGAAGCACTCTCCGGCCAACATGCCCAACTGCAGCAACAGCTCCCAAAGCGAAGGAGCCAGGACCCAAAGACCTAGCTGGCCTGAAGGGCCCCCAGGGGGCCCCCAAGCAGCCCCTCTCCATTTGGGTCTGGGGGCTTTCGTTGGGCCGGGAACCTGGGAGATACCTGCAAGGTTGCAGTTCGCGGCCCGAGAAGCACTCTCCGGCCAACATGCCCAACTGCAGCAACAGCTCCCAAAGCAAAGGAGCCAGGACCCAAAGACCTAGCTGGCCTGAAGGGCCCCCAGGGGGCCCCCAAGCAGCCCCTCTCCATTTGGGTCTGGGGGCTTTCGTTGGGCCGGGAACCTGGGAGGTACCTGCCAGGTTGCAGTTCGCGGCCCGAGAAGCACTCTCCGGCCAACATGCCCAACTGCAGCAACAGCTCCCAAAGCGAAGGAGCCAGGACCCAAAGACCTATCTGGCCTGGAGGGCCCCCAGGGGGCCCCCAAGCAGCCCCTCTCAATTTGGGTCTGGGGGCTTTCGTTGGGCCAGAAACCTGGGAGATTCACGCAAGGTTGCAGTTCGCGGCCCGAGAAGCACTCTCCGGCCAACATGCCCAACGTCCAGCAACAGGTCCCAAACTGAATGAGCCAGGACAGAAAGAACTAGCTGGCCTGAAGGGCCCCCAGGGGGCCCCCAAGCAGCCCCTCTCCATTTGGGTCTGGGGGTTTTAATTGGGCCGGGAACCTGGGAGGTACCTGCAAGGTTGCCGTTCGCGGCCGGAGAGGCACTCTCCGGCCAACATGCCCAACTGCAGCAACAGCTCCCAAAGCGAAGGAGCCAGGACCCAAAGACCTAGCTGGCCTGAAGGGCCCCCAGGGGGCCCCCAAGCAGCCCCTCTCCATTTGGGTCTGGGGGCTTTCGTTGGGCCGGGAACCTGGGAGGTACCTGCAAGGTTGCAGTTCGCGGCCCGAGAAGCACTCTCCGGCCAACATGCCCAACTGCAGCAACAGTTCCCAAACTGAATGAGCCAGGACAGAAAGACCTAGCTGGCCTGAAGGGCCCCCAGGGGGCCCGCAAGCAGCCCCTCTCCATTTGGGTCTGGGGGCTTTCGTTGGGCCGGGAACCTGGGAGATTCCTGCAAGGTTGCAGTTCGCGGCCCGAGAAGCACTCTCCGGCCAACATGCCCAACTGCAGCAACAGCTCCCAAAGCGAAGGAGCCAGGACCCAAAGACCTAGCTGGCCTGAAGGGCCCCCAGGGGGCCCCCAAGCAGCCCCTCTCCATTTGGGTCTGGGGGCTTTCGTTGTGCCGGGAACCTGGGAGGTACCTGCAAGGTTGCAGTTCGCGGCCCGAGAAGCACTCTCCGGCCAACATGCCCAATATCCAGCAACAGCTCCCAAAGCGAAGGAGCCAGGACCCAAAGACCTAGCTGGCCTGAAGGGCCCCCAGGGGGCCCCCAAGCAGCCCCTCTCCATTTGGGTCTGGGGGCTTTCGTTGGGCCGGGAACCTGGGAGATTCATGCAAGGTTGCAGTTCGCGGCCCGAGAAGCACTCTCCGGCCAACATGCCCAACTGCAGCAACAGCTCCCAAAGCGAAGGAGCCAGAACCCAAAGACCTAGCTGGCCTGAAGGGCCCCCAGGGGGCCCCCAAGCAGCCCCTCTCCATTTGGGTCTGGGGGCTTTCGTTGGGCCGGGAACCTGGGAGGTACCTGCAAGGTTGCAGTTCGCGGCCCGAGAAGCACTCTCCGGCCAACATGCCCAACGACCAGCTACAGCTCTGAAACCGAAGAAGCCAGGACCCAAAGACCTATCTGGCCTGGAGGGCCACCATGGGGCCCCAAAGCAGCCCCTCTCCATTTGGGTCTGGGGGCTTTCGTTGGGCATGGAACCTGAGAGGTACCTGCAAGTTTGCAGTTGGCGGCCCGAGAAGCACTCTCCGGCCAACATGCCCAACGTCCAACAACAGCTCCAAAACAGAAGGAACCAGGACCCAAAGAAATAGCTGGCCTGGAGGGTCCCCAGGTTGCCCGTAAGCAGCCCCTTTCAATTTGGGTCTGGGGGCTTTCGTTGGGCTGGGAACCTGGGAGGTACCTGCAATGTTGCAGTTCGCGGCCCGAGAAGCACTCTCCGGCCAACATGCCCAACTGCAGCAACAGCTCCAAACTGAATGAGCCAGGACAGAAAGACCTAGCTGGCCTGAAGGGCCCACAGGGGGCCCCCAAACAGCCCCTCTCCATTTGGGTCTGGGGGCTTTCGTTGGGCCGGGAACCTGGGAGGTACCTGCAAGGTTGCAGTTCGCGGCCCGAGAAGCACTCTCCGGCCAACATGCACAACTGCAGCAACAGCTCCCAAAGCGAAGGAGCCAGAACCCAAAGACCTAGCTGGCCTGAAGGGCCCCCAGGGGGCCCCCAAGCAGCCCCTCTCAATTTGGGTCTGGGGGCTTTCGTTGGGCCGGGAACCTGGGAGATTCGTGCAAGGTTGCAGTTCGCGGCCCGAGAAGCACTCTCCGGCCAACATGCCCAACGACCAGCTACAGCTCTGAAACCGAAGAAGCCAGGACCCAAAGACCTAGCTGGCCTGGAGGGCCCCCATGGGGCCCCCAAGCAGCCCCTCTCCATTTGGGTCTGGGGGCTTTCGTTGGGCATGGAACCTGAGAGGTACCTGCAAGTTTGCAGTTGGCGGCCCGAGAAGCACTCTCCGGCCAACATTCCCAACGTCCAGCAACAGGTACAAAACAGAAGGAACCAGGACCCAAAGACCTAGCTGGCCTGAAGGGCCCCCAGGGGGCCCCCAAGCAGCCCCTCTCCATTTGGGTCTGGGGGCTTTCGTTGGGCCGGGAACCTGGGAGGTACCTGCAAGGTTGCAGTTCGCGGCCCGAGAAGCACTCTCCGGCCAACATGCCCAACTGCAGCAACAGCTCCAAACTGAATGAGCCAGGACAGAAAGACCTAGCTGGCCTGAAGGGCCCCCAGGGGGCCCCCATGCAGCCTCTCTCAATTTGGGTCTGGGGGCTTTCGTTGGGCCGGGAACCTGGGAGATTCCTGCAAGGTTGCAGTTCGCGGCCCGAGAAGCACTCTCCGGCCAACATGCCCAACTGCAGCAACAGCTCCCAAAGCGAAGGAGCCAGGACCCAAAGACCTAGCTGGCTTGAAGGGCCCCCAGGGGGCCCCCAAGCAGCCCCTCTCCATTTGGGTCTGGGGGCTTTCCTTGGGCATGTATACCTGAGAGGTACCTGCAAGGTTGCAGTTCGCGGCCCGAGAACCACTCTCCGGCCAACATGCCCAACTGCAGCAACAGCTCCCAAAGCGAAGGAGCCAGGACCCAAAGACCTAGCTGGCCTGAAGGGCCCACAGGGGGCCACCAAGCAGCCCCTCTCCATTTGGGTCTGGGGGCTTTCGTTGGGCATGTATACCTGAGAGGTACCTACCAGGTTGCAGTTCGCGGCCCGAGAAGCACTCTCCGGCCAACATGCCCAACGTCCACCAACAGCTCCAAAACAGAAGGAACCAGGACCCAAAGAAATAGCTGGGCTGGAGGGTCCCCAGGTGGCCCGCAAGCAGCCCCTCTCAATTTGGGTCTGGGGGCTTTCGTTGGGCCGGGAACCTGGGAGGTACCTGCAAGGTTGCAGTTCGCGGCCCGAGAAGCACTCTCCGGCCAACATGCCCAACTGCAGCAACAGCTCCAAACTGAATGAGCCAGGACAGAAAGACCTAGCTGGCCTGAAGGGCCCCCAGGGGGGGCCCAAACAGCCCCTCTCAATTTGGGTCTGGGGGCTTTCGTTGGGCCGGGAACCTGGGAGGTACCTGCAAGGTTGCAGTTCGCGGCCCGAGAAGCACTCTCCGGCCAACATGCCCAACTGCAGCAACAGCTCCCAAAGCGAAGGAGCCAGGACCCAAAGACCTAGCTGGCCTGAAGGGCCCCCAGGGGGCCCCCAAGCAGCCCCTCTCCATTTGGGTCTGGGGGCTTTCGTTGGGCCGGGAACCTGGGAGATTCCTGCAAGGTTGCAGTTCGCGGCCCGAGAAGCACTCTCCGGCCAACATGCCCAACTGCAGCAACAGCTCCCAAAGCGAAGGAGCCAGAACCCAAAGACCTAGCTGGCCTGAAGGGCCCCCAGGGGGCCCCCAAGCAGCCCCTCTCCATTTGGGTCTGGGGGCTTTCGTTGGGCCGGGAACCTGGGAGATTCCTGCAAGGTTGCAGTTCGCGGCCCGAGAAGCACTCTCCGGCCAACATGCCCAACTGCAGCAACAGCTCCCAAAGCGAAGGAGCCAGGACCCAAAGACCTAGCTGGCCTGAAGGGCCCCCAGGGGGCCCCCAAGCAGCCCCTCTCCATTTGGGTCTGGGGGCTTTCGTTTGGCATGTATACCTGAGAGGTACCTGCAAGGTTAAAGTTCGCGTCCCGAGAAGCACTCTCCGGCCAACATGCCCAATATCCAGCAACAGCTCCCAAAGCGAAGGAGCCAGGACCCAAAGACCTATCTGGCCTGAAGGGCCCCCATGGGGCCCCCAAGCAGCCCCTCTCCATTTGGGTCTGGGGGCTTTCGTTGGGCCGGGAACCTGGGAGATTCCTGCAAGGTTGCAGTCCGCGGCCCGAGAAGCACTCTCCGGCCAACATGCCCAACTGCAGCAACAGCTCCCAAACTGAAGGAGCCAGGACAGAAAGACCTAGCTGGCCTGAAGGGCCCCCAGGGGGCCCCCAAGCAGCCTCTCTCAATTTGGGTCTGGGGGCTTTGGTTGGGCCGGAAACCTGGGAGATTCATGCAAGGTTGCAGTTCGCAGCCCGAGAAGCACTCTCCGGCCAACATGCCCAACTGCAGCAACAGCTCCCAAAGCGAAGGAGCCAGGACCCAAAGACCTAGCTGGCCTGAAGGGCCCCCAGGGGGCCCCCAAGCAGCCCCTCTCCATTTGGGTCTGGGGGCTTTCGTTGGGCCGGGAACCTGGGAGGTACCTGCAAGGTTGCAGTTCGCGGCCCGAGAAGCACTCTCCGGCCAACATGCCCAATATCAAGCAACAGCTCCCAAAGCGAAGGAGCCAGGACCCAAAGACCTAGGTGGCCTGAAGGGCCCCCAGGGGGCCCCCAATCAGCCTCTCTCCATTTGGGTCTGGGGGCTTTCGTTGGGCCGGGAACCTGGGAGATTCATGCAAGGTTGCAGTTCGCGGCCCGAGAAGCACTCTCCGGCCAACATGCCCAACTGCAGCAACAGCTCCCAAACTGAATGAGCCAGGACAGAAAGACCTAGCTGGCCTGAAGGACCCCAGGGGGCCCCCAAGCAGCCCCTCTCCATTTGGGTCTGGGGGCTTTCGTTGGGCCGGGAACCTGGGAGGTACCTGCAAGGTTGCAGTTCGCGGCCGGAGAGGCACTCTCCGGCCAACATGCCCAACTGCAGCAACAGCTCCCAAAGCGAAGGAGCCAGGACCCAAAGACCTAGCTGGCCTGAAGGGCCCCCAGGGGGCCCCCAAGCAGCCCCTCTCCATTTGGGTCTGGGGGCTTTCGTTGGGCCGGGAACCTGGGAGATTCCTGCAAGGTTGCAGTTCGCGGCCCGAGAAGCACTCTCCGGCCAACATGCCCAACTGCAGCAACAGCTCCCAAACTGAATGAGCCAGGACAGAAAGACCTAGCTGGCCTGAAGGGCCCCCAGGGGGCCTACAAGCAGCCCCTCTCAATTTGGGTCTGGGGGCTTTCGTTGGGCCGGGAACCTGGGAGATTCCTGCAAGGTTGCAGTTCGCGGCCCGAGAAGCACTCTCCGGCCAACATGCCCAACTGCAGCAACAGCTCCCAAAGCGAAGGAGCCAGGACCCAAAGACCTAGCTGGCCTGAAGGGCCCCCAGGGGGCCCCCAAGCAGCCCCTCTCCATTTGGGTCTGGGGGCTTTCGTTGGGCCGGGAACCTGGGAGGTACCTGCAAGGTTGCAGTTCGCGGCCCGAGAAGCACTCTCCGGCCAACATGCCCAATATCAAGCAACAGCTCCCAAAGCGAAGGAGCCAGGACCCAAAGACCTAGGTGGCCTGAAGGGCCCCCAGGGGGCCCCCAATCAGCCTCTCTCCATTTGGGTCTGGGGGCTTTCGTTGGGCCGGGAACCTGGGAGATTCATGCAAGGTTGCAGTTCGCGGCCCGAGAAGCACTCTCCGGCCACCATGCCCAACTGCAGCAACAGCTCCCAAACTGAATGAGCCAGGACAGAAAGACCTAGCTGGCCTGAAGGGCCCACAGGGGGCCCCCAAGCAGCCCCTCTCAATTTGGGTCTGGGGGCTTTCGTTGGGCCGGGAACCTGGGAGATACCTGCAAGGATGCAGTTCGCGGCCCGAGAAGCACTCTCCGGCCAACATGCCCAACTGCAGCAACAGCTCCCAAAGCGAAGGAGCCAGGACCCAAAGACCTAGATGGCCTGAAGGGCCCCCAGGGGGCCCCCAAGCAGCCCCTCTCCATTTGGGTCTGGGGGCTTTCGTTGGGCCGGGAACCTGGGAGATACCTGCAAGGTTGCAGTTCGCGGCCCGAGAAGCACTCTCCGGCCAACATGCCCAACTGCAGCAACAGCTCCCAAAGCAAAGGAGCCAGGACCCAAAGACCTAGCTGGCCTGAAGGGCCCCCAGGGGGCCCCCAAGCAGCCCCTCTCCATTTGGGTCTGGGGGCTTTCGTTGGGCCGGGAACCTGGGAGGTACCTGCCAGGTTGCAGTTCGCGGCCCGAGAAGCACTCTCCGGCCAACATGCCCAACTGCAGCAACAGCTCCCAAAGCGAAGGAGCCAGGACCCAAAGACCTATCTGGCCTGGAGGGCCCCCAGGGGGCCCCCAAGCAGCCCCTCTCAATTTGGGTCTGGGGGCTTTCGTTGGGCCAGAAACCTGGGAGATTCACGCAAGGTTGCAGTTCGCGGCCCGAGAAGCACTCTCCGGCCAACATGCCCAATATCCAGCAACAGCTCCCAAAGCGAAGGAGCCAGGACCCAAAGACCTAGGTGGCCTGAAGGGCCCCCAGGGGGCCCCCAAGCAGCCCCTCTCCATTTGGGTCTGGGGGTTTTAATTGGGCCGGGAACCTGGGAGGTACCTGCAAGGTTGCCGTTCGCGGCCGGAGAGGCACTCTCCGGCCAACATGCCCAACTGCAGCAACAGCTCCCAAAGCGAAGGAGCCAGGACCCAAAGACCTAGCTGGCCTGAAGGGCCCCCAGGGGGCCCCCAAGCAGCCCCTCTCCATTTGGGTCTGGGGGCTTTCGTTGGGCCGGGAACCTGGGAGGTACCTGCAAGGTTGCAGTTCGCGGCCCGAGAAGCACTCTCCGGCCAACATGCCCAACTGCAGCAACAGTTCCCAAACTGAATGAGCCAGGACAGAAAGACCTAGCTGGCCTGAAGGGCCCCCAGGGGGCCCCCAAGCAGCCCCTCTCAATTTGGGTCTGGGGGCTTTCGTTGGGCCGGGAACCTGGGAGATTCCTGCAAGGTTGCAGTTCGCGGCCCGAGAAGCACTCTCCGGCCAACATGCCCAACTGCAGCAACAGCTCCCAAAGCGAAGGAGCCAGGACCCAAAGACCTAGCTGGCCTGAAGGGCCCCCAGGGGGCCCCCAAGCAGCCCCTCTCCATTTGGGTCTGGGGGCTTTCGTTGTGCCGGGAACCTGGGAGGTACCTGCAAGGTTGCAGTTCGCGGCCCGAGAAGCACTCTCCGGCCAACATGCCCAATATCCAGCAACAGCTCCCAAAGCGAAGGAGCCAGGACCCAAAGACCTAGCTGGCCTGAAGGGCCCCCAGGGGGCCCCCAAGCAGCCCCTCTCCATTTGGGTCTGGGGGCTTTCGTTGGGCCGGGAACCTGGGAGATTCATGCAAGGTTGCAGTTCGCGGCCCGAGAAGCACTCTCCGGCCAACATGCCCAACTGCAGCAACAGCTCCCAAAGCGAAGGAGCCAGAACCCAAAGACCTAGCTGGCCTGAAGGGCCCCCAGGGGGCCCCCAAGCAGCCCCTCTCCATTTGGGTCTGGGGGCTTTCGTTGGGCCGGGAACCTGGGAGGTACCTGCAAGGTTGCAGTTCGCGGCCCGAGAAGCACTCTCCGGCCAACATGCCCAACGACCAGCTACAGCTCTGAAACCGAAGAAGCCAGGACCCAAAGACCTATCTGGCCTGGAGGGCCACCATGGGGCCCCAAAGCAGCCCCTCTCCATTTGGGTCTGGGGGCTTTCGTTGGGCATGGAACCTGAGAGGTACCTGCAAGTTTGCAGTTGGCGGCCCGAGAAGCACTCTCCGGCCAACATGCCCAACGTCCAACAACAGCTCCAAAACAGAAGGAACCAGGACCCAAAGAAATAGCTGGCCTGGAGGGTCCCCAGGTTGCCCGTAAGCAGCCCCTTTCAATTTGGGTCTGGGGGCTTTCGTTGGGCTGGGAACCTGGGAGGTACCTGCAATGTTGCAGTTCGCGGCCCGAGAAGCACTCTCCGGCCAACATGCCCAACTGCAGCAACAGCTCCAAACTGAATGAGCCAGGACAGAAAGACCTAGCTGGCCTGAAGGGCCCACAGGGGGCCCCCAAACAGCCCCTCTCCATTTGGGTCTGGGGGCTTTCGTTGGGCCGGGAACCTGGGAGGTACCTGCAAGGTTGCAGTTCGCGGCCCGAGAAGCACTCTCCGGCCAACATGCACAACTGCAGCAACAGCTCCCAAAGCGAAGGAGCCAGAACCCAAACACCTAGCTGGCCTGAAGGGCCCCCAGGGGGCCCCCAAGCAGCCCCTCTCAATTTGGGTCTGGGGGCTTTCGTTGGGCCGGGAACCTGGGAGATTAGTGCAAGGTTGCAGTTCGCGGCCCGAGAAGCACTCTCCGGCCAACATGCCCAACGACCAGCTACAGCTCTGAAACCGAAGAAGCCAGGACCCAAAGACCTATCTGGCCTGGAGGGCCCCCATGGGGCCCCCAAGCAGCCCCTCTCCATTTGGGTCTGGAGGCTTTCGTTGGGCATGGAACCTGAGAGGTACCTGCAAGTTTGCAGTTGGCGGCCCGAGAAGCACTCTCCGGCCAACATGCCCAACGTCCAGCAACAGGTCCAAAACAGAAGGAACCAGGACCCAAAGACCTAGCTGGCCTGGAGGGTCCCCAGGTGTCCCGTAAGCAGCCCCTTTCAATTTGGGTCTGGGGGCTTTCGTTGGGCCGGGAACCTGGGAGGTACCTGCAAGGTTGCAGTTCGCGGCCCGAGAAGCACTCTCCGGCCAACATGCCCAACTGCAGCAACAGCTCCAAACTGAATGAGCCAGGACAGAAAGACCTAGCTGGCCTGAAGGGCCCCCAGGGGGCCCCCATGCAGCCTCTCTCAATTTGGGTCTGGGGGCTTTCGTTGGGCCGGGAACCTGGGAGATTCCTGCAAGGTTGCAGTTCGCGGCCCGAGAAGCACTCTCCGGCCAACATGCCCAACTGCAGCAACAGCTCCCAAAGCGAAGGAGCCAGGACCCAAAGACCTAGCTGGCTTGAAGGGCACCAAGGGGGCCCCCAAGCAGCCCCTCTCCATTTGGGTCTGGGGGCTTTCCTTGGGCATGTATACCTGAGAGGTACCTGCAAGGTTGCAGTTCGCGGCCCGAGAAGCACTCTCCGGCCAACATGCCCAACTGCAGCAACAGCTCCCAAAGCGAAGGAGCCAGGACCCAAAGACCTAGCTGGCCTGAAGGGCCCACAGGGGGCCACCAAGCAGCCCCTCTCCATTTGGGTCTGGGGGCTTTCGTTGGGCATGTATACCTGAGAGGTACCTACCAGGTTGCAGTTCGCGGCCCGAGAAGCACTCTCCGGCCAACATGCCCAACGTCCACCAACAGCTCCAAAACAGAAGGAACCAGGACCCAAAGAAATAGCTGGGCTGGAGGGTCCCCAGGTGGCCCGCAAGCAGCCCCTCTCAATTTGGGTCTGGGGGCTTTCGTTGGGCCGGGAACCTGGGAGGTACCTGCAAGGTTGCAGTTCGCGGCCCGAGAAGCACTCTCCGGCCAACATGCCCAACTGCAGCAACAGCTCCCAAAGCGAAGGAGCCAGGACCCAAAGACCTAGCTGGCCTGAAGGGCCCCCAGGGGGCCCCCAAACAGCCCCTCTCCATTTGGGTCTGGGGGCTTTCGTTGGGCCGGGAACCTGGGAGATTCCTGCAAGGTTGCAGTTCGCGGCCCGAGAAGCACTCTCCGGCCAACATGCCCAACTGCAGCAACAGCTCCCAAAGCGAAGGAGCCAGAACCCAAAGACCTAGCTGGCCTGAAGGGCCCCCAGGGGGCCCCCAAGCAGCCCCTCTCCATTTGGGTCTGGGGGCTTTCGTTGGGCCGGGAACCTGGGAGATTCCTGCAAGGTTGCAGTTGGCGGCCCGAGAAGCACTCTCCGGCCAACATGCCCAACTGCAGCAACAGCTCCCAAAGCGAAGGAGCCAGGACCCAAAGACCTAGCTGGCCTGAAGGGCCCCCAGGGGGCCCCCAAGCAGCCCCTCTCCATTTGGGTCTGGGGGCTTTCGTTTGGCATGTATACCTGAGAGGTACCTGCAAGGTTAAAGTTCGCGTCCCGAGAAGCACTCTCCGGCCAACATGCCCAATATCCAGCAACAGCTCCCAAAGCGAAGGAGCCAGGACCCAAAGACCTATCTGGCCTGAAGGGCCCCCATGGGGCCCCCAAGCAGCCCCTCTCCATTTGGGTCTGGGGGCTTTCGTTGGGCCGGGAACCTGGGAGATTCCTGCAAGGTTGCAGTTCGCGGCCCGAGAAGCACTCTCCGGCCAACATGCCCAACTGCAGCAACAGCTCCCAAACTGAATGAGCCAGGACAGAAAGACCTAGCTGGCCTGAAGGGCCCCCAGGGGGCCCCCAAGCAGCCTCTCTCAATTTGGGTCTGGGGGCTTTGGTTGGGCCGGAAACCTGGGAGATTCATGCAAGGTTGCAGTTCGCAGCCCGAGAAGCACTCTCCGGCCAACATGCCCAACTGCAGCAACAGCTCCCAAAGCGAAGGAGCCAGGACCCAAAGACCTAGCTGGCCTGAAGGGCCCCCAGGGGGCCCCCAAGCAGCCCCTCTCCATTTGGGTCTGGGGGCTTTCGTTGGGCCGGGAACCTGGGAGGTACCTGCAAGGTTGCAGTTCGCGGCCCGAGAAGCACTCTCCGGCCAACATGCCCAATATCAAGCAACAGCTCCCAAAGCGAAGGAGCCAGGACCCAAAGACCTAGGTGGCCTGAAGGGCCCCCAGGGGGCCCCCAATCAGCCTCTCTCCATTTGGGTCTGGGGGCTTTCGTTGGGCCGGGAACCTGGGAGATTCATGCAAGGTTGCAGTTCGCGGCCCGAGAAGCACTCTCCGGCCAACATGCCCAACTGCAGCAACAGCTCCCAAACTGAATGAGCCAGGACAGAAAGACCTAGCTGGCCTGAAGGACCCCAGGGGGCCCCCAAGCAGCCCCTCTCCATTTGGGTCTGGGGGCTTTCGTTGGGCCGGGAACCTGGGAGGTACCTGCAAGGTTGCAGTTCGCGGCCGGAGAGGCACTCTCCGGCCAACATGCCCAACTGCAGCAACAGCTCCCAAAGCGAAGGAGCCAGGACCCAAAGACCTAGCTGGCCTGAAGGGCCCCCAGGGGGCCCCCAAGCAGCCCCTCTCCATTTGGGTCTGGGGGCTTTCGTTGGGCCGGGAACCTGGGAGATTCCTGCAAGGTTGCAGTTCGCGGCCCGAGAAGCACTCTCCGGCCAACATGCCCAACTGCAGCAACAGCTCCCAAACTGAATGAGCCAGGACAGAAAGACCTAGCTGGCCTGAAGGGCCCCCAGGGGGCCTACAAGCAGCCCCTCTCAATTTGGGTCTGGGGGCTTTCGTTGGGCCGGGAACCTGGGAGATTCCTGCAAGGTTGCAGTTCGCGGCCCGAGAAGCACTCTCCGGCCAACATGCCCAACTGCAGCAACAGCTCCCAAAGCGAAGGAGCCAGGACCCAAAGACCTAGCTGGCCTGAAGGGCCCCCAGGGGGCCCCCAAGCAGCCCCTCTCCATTTGGGTCTGGGGGCTTTCGTTGGGCCGGGAACCTGGGAGGTACCTGCAAGGTTGCAGTTCGCGGCCCGAGAAGCACTCTCCGGCCAACATGCCCAATATCAAGCAACAGCTCCCAAAGCGAAGGAGCCAGGACCCAAAGACCTAGGTGGCCTGAAGGGCCCCCAGGGGGCCCCCAATCAGCCTCTCTCCATTTGGGTCTGGGGGCTTTCGTTGGGCCGGGAACCTGGGAGATTCATGCAAGGTTGCAGTTCGCGGCCCGAGAAGCACTCTCCGGCCACCATGCCCAACTGCAGCAACAGCTCCCAAACTGAATGAGCCAGGACAGAAAGACCTAGCTGGCCTGAAGGACCCCAGGGGGCCCCCAAGCAGCCCCTCTCCATTTGGGTCTGGGGGCTTTCGTTGGGCCGGGAACCTGGGAGGTACCTGCAAGGTTGCAGTTCGCGGCCGGAGAGGCACTCTCCGGCCAACATGCCCAACTGCAGCAACAGCTCCCAAAGCGAAGGAGCCAGGACCCAAAGACCTAGCTGGCCTGAAGGGCCCACAGGGGGCCCCCAAGCAGCCCCTCTCCATTTGGGTCTGGGGGCTTTCGTTGGGCCGGGAACCTGGGAGATTCCTGCAAGGTTGCAGTTCGCGGCCCGAGAAGCACTCTCCGGCCAACATGCCCAACTGCAGCAACAGCTCCCAAACTGAATGAGCCAGGACAGAAAGACCTAGCTGGCCTGAAGGGCCCCCAGGGGGCCTACAAGCAGCCCCTCTCAATTTGGGTCTGGGGGCTTTCGTTGGGCCGGGAACCTGGGAGATTCCTGCAAGGTTGCAGTTCGCGGCCCGAGAAGCACTCTCCGGCCAACATGCCCAACTGCAGCAACAGCTCCCAAAGCGAAGGAGCCAGGACCCAAAGACCTAGCTGGCCTGAAGGGCCCCCAGGGGGCCCCCAAGCAGCCCCTCTCCATTTGGGTCTGGGGGCTTTCGTTGGGCCGGGAACCTGGGAGGTACCTGCAAGGTTGCAGGTCGCGGCCCGAGAAGCACTCTCCGGCCAACATGCCCAACTGCAGCAACAGCTCCCAAAGCGAAGGAGCCAGGACCCAAAGACCTAGCTGGCCTGAAGGGCCCCCAGGGGGCCCCCAAGCAGCCCCTCTCCATTTGGGTCTGGGGGCTTTCGTTGGGCCGGGAACCTGGGAGATTCCTGCAAGGTTGCAGTTCGCGGCCCGAGAAGCACTCTCCGGCCAACATGCCCAACTGCAGCAACAGCTCCCAAAGCGAAGGAGCCAGGACCCAAAGACCTAGGTGGCCTGAAGGGCCCCCAGGGGGCCCCCAAGCAGCCCCTCTCCATTTGGGTCTGGGGGCTTTCGTTGTGCCGGGAACCTGGGAGGTACCTGCAAGGTTGCAGTTCGCGGCCCGAGAAGCACTCTCCGGACAACATGCCCAATATCCAGCAACAGCTCCCAAAGCGAAGGGGCCAGGACCCAAAGACCTAGCTGGCCTGAAGGGCCCCCATGGGGCCCCCAAGCAGCCCCTCTCCATTTGGGTCTGGGGGCTTTCGTTGGGCCGGGAACCTGAGAGGTACCTGCAAGTTTGCAGTTGGCGGCCCGAGAAGCACTCTCCGGCCAACATGCCCAACGTCCAACAACAGCTCCAAAACAGAAGGAACCAGGACCCAAAGAAATAGCTGGCCTGGAGGGTCCCCAGGTGGCCCGTAAGCAGCCCCTTTCAATTTGGGTCTGGGGGCTTTCGTTGGGCCGGGAACCTGGGAGGTACCTGCAAGGTTGCAGTTCGCGGCCCGAGAAGCACTCTCCGGCCAACATGCCCAACTGCAGCAACAGCTCCAAACTGAATGAGCCAGGACAGAAAGACCTAGCTGGCCTGAAGGGCCCCCAGGGGGCCCCCAAGCAGCCCCTCTCAATTTGGGTCTGGGGGCTTTCGTTGGGCCGGGAACCTGGGAGGTACCTGCAAGGTTGCAGTTCGCGGCCCGAGAAGCACTCTCCGGCCAACATGCCCAACTGCAGCAACAGCTCCCAAAGCGAAGGAGCCAGGACCCAAAGACCTAGCTGGCCTGAAGGGCCCCCAGGGGGCCCCCAAGCAGCCCCTCTCCATTTGGGTCTGGGGGCTTTAGTTGGGCCGGGAACCTGGGAGGTACCTGCAAGGATGCAGTTCGCGGCCGGAGAGGCACTCTCCGGCCAACATGCCCAACTGCAGCAACAGCTCCCAAAGCGAAGGAGCCAGGACCCAAAGACCTAGCTGGCCTGAAGGGCCCCCAGGGGGCCCCCAAGCAGCCCCTCTCCATTTGGGTCTGGGGGCTTTCGTTGGGCCGGGAACTTGGGAGATTCATGCAAGGTTAGAGTTCGCGGCCCGAGAAGCACTCTCCGGCCAACATGCCCAACTGCAGCAACAGCTCCCAAACTGAATGAGCCAGGACAGAAAGACCTAGCTGGCCTGAAGGGCCCACAGGGGGCCCCCAAGCAGCCTCTCTCCATTTGGGTCTGGGGACTTTCGTTGGGCCGGGAACCTGGGACATTCCTGCAAGGTTGCAGTTCGCGGCCCGAGAAGCACTCTCCGGCCAACATGCCCAACTGCAGCAACAGCTCCCAAAGCGAAGGAGCCAGGACCCAAAGACCTAGCTGGCCTGAAGGGCCCCCAGGGGGCCCCCAAGCAGCCCCTCTCCATTTGGGTCTGGGGGCTTTCGTTGGGCCGGGAACCTGGGAGGTACCTGCAAGATTGCAGTTGGCGGCCCGAGAAGCACTCTCCGGCACACATGCCCAATATCCAGCAACAGCTCCCAAAGCGAAGGAGCCAGGACCCAAAGACCTAGCTGGCCTGAAGGGCCCCCAGGGGGCCCCCAAGCAGCCTCTCTCCATTTGGGTCTGGGGGCTTTAGTTGGGCCGGGAACCTGGGAGGTACCTGCAAGGTTGCAGTTCGCGGCCCGAGAAGCACTCTCCGGCTAACATGCCCAATATCCAGCAACAGCTCCAAAACAGAAGGAACCAGGACCCAAAGACCTAGCTGGCCTGAAGGGCCCCCATGGGGCCCCAAGCAGCCCCTCTCCATTTAGGTCTGGGGGCTTTCGTTGGGCCGGGAACCTGGGAGATTCCTGCAAGGTTGCAGTTCGCGGCCCGAGAAGCACTCTCCGGCCAACATGCCCAACTGCAGCAACAGCTCCCAAAGCGAAGGAGCCAGGACCCAAAGACCTAGCTGGCCTAAAGGGCCCCCAGGGGGCCCCCAAGCAGCCCCTCTCCATTTAGGTCTGGGGGCTTTCGTTGGGCCGGGAACCTGGGAGATTCCTGCAAGGTTGCAGTTCGCGGCCCGAGAAGCACTCTCTGGCCAACATGCCCAACTGCAGCAACAGCTCCCAAACTGAATGAGCCAGGACCCAAAGAAATAGCTGGCCTGAAGGGCCCACAGGGGGCCCCCAAGCAGCCCCTCTCCATTTGGGTCTGGGGGCTTTCGTTGGGCCGGGAACCTGGGAGATACCTGCAAGGATGCAGTTCGCGGCCCGAGAAGCACTCTCCGGCCAACATGCCCAACTGCAGCAACAGCTCCCAAAGCGAAGGAGCCAGGACCCAAAGACCTAGCTGGCCTGAAGGGGCCCCAGGGGGCCCCCAAGCAGCCCCTCTCCATTTGGGTCTGGGGGCTTTCGTTGGGCCGGGAACCTGGGAGATACCTGCAAGGTTGCAGTTCGCGGCCCGAGAAGCACTCTCCGGCCAACATGCACAACTGCAGCAACAGCTCCCAAAGCAAAGGAGCCAGGAGCCAAAGACCTAGATGGCCTGAAGGGCCCCCAGGGGGCCCCCAAGCAGCCCCTCTCCATTTGGGTCTGGGGGCTTTTGTTGGGCCGGGAACCTGGGAAGTACCTGCCAGGTTGCAGTTCGCGGCCCGAGAAGCACTCTCCGGCCAACATGCCCAACTGCAGCAACAGCTCCCAAAGCGAAGGAGCCAGGACCCAAAGACCTATCTGGCCTGGAGGGCCCCCAGGGGGCCCCCAAGCAGCCCCTCTCAATTTGGGTCTGGGGGCTTTCGTTGGGCCAGAAACCTGGGAGATTCATGCAAGGTTGCAGTTCGCGGCCCGAGAAGCACTCTCCGGCCAACATGCCCAACGTCCAGCAACAGGTCCCAAACTGAATGAGCCAGGACAGAAAGAACTAGCTGGCCTGAAGGGCCCCCAGGGGGCCCCCAAGCAGCCCCTCTCCATTTGGGTCTGGGGGTTTTAATTGGGCCGGGAACCTGGGAGGTACCTGCAAGGTTGCCGTTCGCGGCCGGAGAGGCACTCTCCGGCCAACATGCCCAACTGCAGCAACAGCTCCCAAAGCGAAGGAGCCAGGACCCAAAGACCTAGCTGGCCTGAAGGGCCCCCAGGGGGCCCCCAAGCAGCCCCTCTCCATTTGGGTCTGGGGGCTTTCGTTGGGCCGGGAACCTGGGAGGTACCTGCAAGGTTGCAGTTCGCGGCCCGAGAAGCACTCTCCGGCCAACATGCCCAACTGCAGCAACAGCTCCCAAAGCGAAGGAGCCAGGACCCAAAGACCTAGCTGGCCTGAAGGGCCCCCAGGGGGCCCCCAAGCAGCCCCTCTCCATTTGGGTCTGGGGGCTTTCGTTGGGCCGGGAACCTGGGAGATTCATGCAAGGTTGCAGTTCGCGGCCCGAGAAGCACTCTCCGGCCAACATGCCCAACTGCAGCAACAGCTCCCAAAGCGAAGGAGCCAGAACCCAAAGACCTAGCTGGCCTGAAGGGCCCCCAGGGGGCCCCCAAGCAGCCCCTCTCCATTTGGGTCTGGGGGCTTTCGTTGGGCCGGGAACCTGGGAGGTACCTGCAAGGTTGCAGGTCGCGGCCCGAGAAGCACTCTCCGGCCAACATGCCCAACGACCAGCTACAGCTCTGAAACCGAAGAAGCCAGGACCCAAAGACCTATCTGGCCTGGAGGGCCACCATGGGGCCCCAAAGCAGCCCCTCTCCATTTGGGTCTGGGGGCTTTCGTTGGGCATGGAACCTGAGAGGTACCTGCAAGTTTGCAGTTGGCGGCCCGAGAAGCACTCTCCGGCCAACATGCCCAACGTCCAACAACAGCTCCAAAACAGAAGGAACCAGGACCCAAAGACCTAGCTGGCCTGGAGGGTCCCCAGGTGTCCCGTAAGCAGCCCCTTTCAATTTGGGTCTGGGGGCTTTCGTTGGGCCGGGAACCTGGGAGGTACCTGCAAGGTTGCAGTTCGCGGCCCGAGAAGCACTCTCCGGCCAACATGCCCAACTGCAGCAACAGCTCCCAAAGCGAAGGAGCCAGGACCCAAAGACCTAGCTGGCCTGAAGGGCCCCCAGGGGGCCCCCAAGCAGCCTCTCTCAATTTGGGTCTGGGGGCTTTCGTTGGGCCGGGAACCTGGGAGATTCCTGCAAGGTTGCAGTTCGCGGCCCGAGAAGCACTCTCCGGCCAACATGCCCAACTGCAGCAACAGCTCCCAAAGCGAAGGAGCCAGGACCCAAAGACCTAGCTGGCCTGAAGGGCCCCCAGGGGGCCCCCAAGCAGCCCCTCTCCATTTGGGTCTGGGGGCTTTCGTTGGGCATGTATACCTGAGAGGTACCTGCAAGGTTGCAGTTCGCGGCCCGAGAACCACTCTCCGGCCAACATGCCCAACTGCAGCAACAGCTCCCAAAGCGAAGGAGCCAGGACCCAAAGACCTAGCTGGCCTGAAGGGCCCACAGGGGGCCACCAAGCAGCCCCTCTCCATTTGGGTCTGGGGGCTTTCGTTGGGCATGTATACCTGAGAGGTACCTACCAGGTTGCAGTTCGCGGCCCGAGAAGCACTCTCCGGCCAACATGGCCAACGTCCACCAACAGCTCCAAAACAGAAGGAACCAGGACCCAAAGAAATAGCTGGGCTGGAGTGTCCCCAGGTGGCCCGCAAGCAGCCCCTCTCCATTTGGGTCTGGGGGCTTTCGTTGGGCCGGGAACCTGGGAGGTACCTGCAAGGTTGCAGTTCGCGGCCCGAGAAGCACTCTCCGGACAACATGCCCAATATCAAGCAACAGCTCCCAAAGCGAAGGATCCAGGACCCAAAGACCTAGGTGGCCTGAAGGGCCCCCAGGGGGCCCCCAAGCAGCCTCTCTCCATTTGGGTCTGGGGGCTTTCGTTGGGCCGGGAACCTGGGAGATTCATGCAAGGTTGCAGTTCGCGGCCCGAGAAGCACTCTCCGGCCACCATGCCCAACTGCAGCAACAGCTCCCAAACTGAATGAGCCAGGACAGAAAGACCTAGCTGGCCTGAAGGACCCCAGGGGGCCCCCAAGCAGCCCCTCTCCATTTGGGTCTGGGGGCTTTCGTTGGGCCGGGAACCTGGGAGGTACCTGCAAGGTTGCAGTTCGCGGCCGGAGAGGCACTCTCCGGCCAACATGCCCAACTGCAGCAACAGCTCCCAAAGCGAAGGAGCCAGGACCCAAAGACCTAGCTGGCCTGAAGGGCCCCCAGGGGGCCCCCAAGCAGCCCCTCTCCATTTGGGTCTGGGGGCTTTCGTTGGGCCGGGAACCTGGGAGATTCCTGCAAGGTTGCAGGTCGCGGCCCGAGAAGCACTCTCCGGCCAACATGCCCAACTGCAGCAACAGCTCCCAAACTGAATGAGCCAGGACAGAAAGACCTAGCTGGCCTGAAGGGCCCCCAGGGGGCCTACAAGCAGCCCCTCTCAATTTGGGTCTGGGGGCTTTCGTTGGGCCGGGAACCTGGGAGATTCCTGCAAGGTTGCAGTTCGCGGCCCGAGAAGCACTCTCCGGCCAACATGCCCAACTGCAGCAACAGCTCCCAAAGCGAAGGAGCCAGGACAGAAAGACCTAGCTGGCCTGAAGGGCCCCCAGGGGGCCCCCAAGCAGCCCCTCTCCATTTGGGTCTGGGGGCTTTAGTTGGGCCGGGAACCTGGGAGGTACCTGCAAGGTTGCAGGTCGCGGCCCGAGAAGCACTCTCCGGCCAACATGCCCAACTGCAGCAACAGCTCCCAAAGCGAAGGAGCCAGGACCCAAAGACCTAGCTGGCCTGAAGGGCCCCCAGGGGGCCCCCAAGCAGCCCCTCTCCATTTGGGTCTGGGGGCTTTCGTTGGGGCGGGAACCTGGGAGATTCCTGCAAGGTTGCAGTTCGCGGCCCGAGAAGCACTCTCCGGCCAACATGCCCAACTGCAGCAACAGCTCCCAAAGCGAAGGAGCCAGGACCCAAAGACCTAGCTGGCCTGAAGGGCCCCCAGGGGGCCCCCAAGCAGCCCCTCTCCATTTGGGTCTGGGGGCTTTAGTTGGGCCGGGAACCTGGGAGGTACCTGCAAGGTTGCAGTTCGCGGCCCGAGAAGCACTCTCCGGCCACCATGCCCAACTGCAGCAACAGCTCCCAAACTGAATGAGCCAGGACAGAAAGACCTAGCTGGCCTGAAGGACCCCAGGGGGCCCCCAAGCAGCCCCTCTCCATTTGGGTCTGGGGGCTTTCGTTGGGCCGGGAACCTGGGAGGTACCTGCAAGGTTGCAGTTCGCGGCCGGAGAGGCACTCTCCGGCCAACATGCCCAACTGCAGCAACAGCTCCCAAAGCGAAGGAGCCAGGACCCAAAGACCTAGCTGGCCTGAAGGGCCCCCAGGGGGCCCCCAAGCAGCCCCTCTCCATTTGGGTCTGGGGGCTTTCGTTGGGCCGGGAACCTGGGAGATTCCTGCAAGGTTGCAGGTCGCGGCCCGAGAAGCACTCTCCGGCCAACATGCCCAACTGCAGCAACAGCTCCCAAACTGAATGAGCCAGGACAGAAAGACCTAGCTGGCCTGAAGGGCCCCCAGGGGGCCTACAAGCAGCCCCTCTCAATTTGGGTCTGGGGGCTTTCGTTGGGCCGGGAACCTGGGAGATTCCTGCAAGGTTGCAGTTCGCGGCCCGAGAAGCACTCTCCGGCCAACATGCCCAACTGCAGCAACAGCTCCCAAAGCGAAGGAGCCAGGACCCAAAGACCTAGCTGGCCTGAAGGGCCCCCAGGGGGCCCCCAAGCAGCCCCTCTCCATTTGGGTCTGGGGGCTTTAGTTGGGCCGGGAACCTGGGAGGTACCTGCAAGGTTGCAGTTCGCGGCCCGAGAAGCACTCTCCGGCCAACATGCCCAACTGCAGCAACAGCTCCCAAAGCGAAGGAGCCAGGACCCAAAGACCTAGCTGGCCTGAAGGGCCCCCAGGGGGCCCCCAAGCAGCCCCTCTCCATTTGGGTCTGGGGGCTTTCGTTGGGCCGGGAACCTGGGAGATTCCTGCAAGGTTGCAGTTCGCGGCCCGAGAAGCACTCTCCGGCCAACATGCCCAACTGCAGCAACAGCTCCCAAAGCGAAGGAGCCAGAACCCAAAGACCTAGCTGGCCTGAAGGGCCCCCAGGGGGCCCCCAAGCAGCCCCTCTCCATTTGGGTCTGGGGGCTTTCGTTGGGCCGGGAACCTGGGAGATTCCTGCAAGGTTGCAGTTCGCGGCCCGAGAAGCACTCTCCGGCCAACATGCCCAACTGCAGCAACAGCTCCCAAAGCGAAGGAGCCAGGACCCAAAGACCTAGCTGGCCTGAAGGGCCCCCAGGGGGCCCCCAAGCAGCCCCTCTCCATTTGGGTCTGGGGGCTTTCGTTGGGCATGTATACCTGAGAGGTACCTGCAAGGTTAAAGTTCGCGTCCCGAGAAGCACTCTCCGGCCAACATGCCCAATATCCAGCAACAGCTCCCAAAGCGAAGGAGCCAGGACCCAAAGACCTATCTGGCCTGACGGGCCCCCATGGGGCCCCCAAGCAGCCCCTCTCCATTTGGGTCTGGGGGCTTTCGTTGGGCCGGGAACCTGGGAGATTCCTGCAAGGTTGCAGTTCGCGGCCCGAGAAGCACTCTCCGGCCAACATGCCCAACTGCAGCAACAGCTCCCAAACTGAATGAGCCAGGACAGAAAGACCTAGCTGGCCTGAAGGGCCCCCAGGGGGCCCCCAAGCAGCCTCTCTCAATTTGGGTCTGGGGGCTTTGGTTGGGCCGGAAACCTGGGAGATTCATGCAAGGTTGCAGTTCGCAGCCCGAGAAGCACTCTCCGGCCAACATGCCCAACTGCAGCAACAGCTCCCAAAGCGAAGGAGCCAGGACCCAAAGACCTAGCTGGCCTGAAGGGCCCCCAGGGGGCCCCCAAGCAGCCCCTCTCCATTTGGGTCTGGGGGCTTTCGTTGGGCCGGGAACCTGGGAGGTACCTGCAAGGTTGCAGTTCGCGGCCCGAGAAGCACTCTCCGGCCAACATGCCCAATATCAAGCAACAGCTCCCAAAGCGAAGGAGCCAGGACCCAAAGACCTAGGTGGCCTGAAGGGCCCCCAGGGGGCCCCCAAGCAGCCTCTCTCCATTTGGGTCTGGGGGCTTTCGTTGGGCCGGGAACCTGGGAGATTCATGCAAGGTTGCAGTTCGCGGCCCGAGAAGCACTCTCCGGCCACCATGCCCAACTGCAGCAACAGCTCCCAAACTGAATGAGCCAGGACAGAAAGACCTAGCTGGCCTGAAGGACCCCAGGGGGCCCCCAAGCAGCCCCTCTCCATTTGGGTCTGGGGGCTTTCGTTGGGCCGGGAACCTGGGAGGTACCTGCAAGGTTGCAGTTCGCGGCCGGAGAGGCACTCTCCGGCCAACATGCCCAACTGCAGCAACAGCTCCCAAAGCGAAGGAGCCAGGACCCAAAGACCTAGCTGGCCTGAAGGGCCCCCAGGGGGCCCCCAAGCAGCCCCTCTCCATTTGGGTCTGGGGGCTTTCGTTGGGCCGGGAACCTGGGAGATTCCTGCAAGGTTGCAGTTCGCGGCCCGAGAAGCACTCTCCGGCCAACATGCCCAACTGCAGCAACAGCTCCCAAACTGAATGAGCCAGGACAGAAAGACCTAGCTGGCCTGAAGGGCCCCCAGGGGGCCTACAAGCAGCCCCTCTCAATTTGGGTCTGGGGGCTTTCGTTGGGCCGGGAACCTGGGAGATTCCTGCAAGGTTGCAGTTCGCGGCCCGAGAAGCACTCTCCGGCCAACATGCCCAACTGCAGCAACAGCTCCCAAAGCGAAGGAGCCAGGACCCAAAGACCTAGCTGGCCTGAAGGGCCCCCAGGGGGCCCCCAAGCAGCCCCTCTCCATTTGGGTCTGGGGGCTTTCGTTGGGCCGGGAACCTGGGAGGTACCTGCAAGGTTGCAGTTCGCGGCCCGAGAAGCACTCTCCGGCCAACATGCCCAACTGCAGCAACAGCTCCCAAACCGAAGGAGCCAGGACCCAAAGACCTAGCTGGCCTGAAGGGCCCCCAGGGGGCCCCCAAGCAGCCCCTCTCCATTTGGGTCTGGGGGCTTTCGTTGGGCATGGAACCTGGGACATTCCTGCAAGGTTGCAGTTCGCGGCCCGAGAAGCACTCTCCGGCCAACATGCCCAACTGCAGCAACAGCTCCCAAAGCGAAGGAGCCAGGACCCAAAGACCTAGCTGGCCTGAAGGGCCCCCAGGGGGCCCCCAAGCAGCCCCTCTCCATTTGCGTCTGGGGGCTTTCGTTGGGCCGGGAACCTGGGAGGTACCTGCAAGGTTGCAGTTCACGGCCCGAGAAGCACTCTCCGGCCAACATGCCCAATATCCAGCAACAGCTCCCAAAGCGAAGGAGCCAGGACCCAAAGACCTAGCTGGCCTGAAGGGCCCCCAGGGGGCCCCCAAGCAGCCTCTCTCCATTTGGTTCTGGGGGCTTTCGTTGGGCCGGGAACCTGGGAGATTCATGCAAGGTTGCAGTTCTCGGCCCGAGAAGCACTCTCCGGCCAACATGCCGAACGACCAGCTACAGCTCTGAAACCGAAGAAGCCAGGACCCAAAGACCTATCTGGCCTGGAGGGCCCCCATGGGGCCCCCAAGCAGCCCCTCTCCATTTGGGTCTGGGGGCTTTCGTTGTGCATGGAACCTGAGAGGTACCTGCAAGTTTGCTGTTGGCGGCCCGAGAAGCACTCTCCGGCCAACATGCCCAACGTCCACCAACAGCTCCAAAATAGAAGGAACCAGGACCCAAAGAAATAGCTGGCCTGGAGGGTCCCCAGGTGGCCCGTAAGCAGCCCCTTTCAATTTGGGTCTGGGGGCTTTCGTTGGGCCGGGAACCTGGGAGGTACCTGCAAGGTTGCAGTTCGCGGCCGGAGAGGCACTCTCCGGCCAACATGCCCAACTGCAGCAACAGCTCCCAAAGCGAAGGAGCCAGGACCCAAAGACCTAGCTGGCCTGAAGGGCCCCCAGGGGGCCCCCAAGCAGCCCCTCTCCATTTGGGTCTGGGGGCTTTCGTTGGGCGGGAACCTGGGAGATTCCTGCAAGGTTGCAGTTCGCGGCCCGAGAAGCACTCTCCGGCCAACATGCCCAACTGCAGCAACAGCTCCCAAAGCGAAGGAGCCAGGACCCAAAGACCTAGGTGGCCTGAAGGGCCCCCAGGGGGCCCCCAAGCAGCCCCTCTCCATTTGGGTCTGGGGGCTTTCGTTGGGCCGGGAACCTGGGAGGTACCTGCAAGGTTGCAGGTCGCGGCCCGAGAAGCACTCTCCGGCCAACATGCCCAACGACCAGCTACAGCTCTGAAACCGAAGAAGCCAGGACCCAAAGACCTATCTGGCCTGGAGGGCCCCCAGGGGGCCCCCAAGCAGCCCCTCTCCATTTGGGTCTGGGGGCTTTCGTTGGGCATGGAACCTGAGAGGTACCTGCAAGTTTGCAGTTGGCGGCCCGAGAAGCACTCTCCGGCCAACATGCCCAACGTCCACCAACAGCTCCAAAACAGAAGGAACCAGGACCCAAAGAAATAGCTGGCCTGGAGGGTCCCCAGGGGGCCCCCAAGCAGCCCCTCTCAATTTGGGTCTGGGGGCTTTCGTTGGGCCGGGAACCTGGGAGGTACTGCAATGTTGCAGTTCGCGGCCCGAGAAGCACTCTCCGGCCAACATGCCCAACTGCAGCAACAGCTCCAAACTGAATGAGCCAGGACAGAAAGACCTAGTTGGCCTGAAGGGCCCCCAGGGGGCCCCCAAACAGCCCCTCTCGATTTGGGTCTGGGGGCTTTCGTTGGGCCGGGAACCTGGGAGGTACCTGCAAGGTTGCAGTTCGCGGCCCGAGAAGCACTCTCCGGCCAACATGCCCAACTGCACCAACAGCTCCCAAAGAGAAGGAGCCAGAACCCAAAGACCTAGCTGGCCTGAAGGGCCCCCAGGGGGCCCCCAAGCAGCCCCTCTCCATTTGGGTCTGGGGGCTTTCGTTGGGCCGGGAACCTGGGAGATTCCTGCAAGGTTGCAGTTCGCGGCCCGAGAAGCACTCTCCGGCCAACATGCCCAACTGCAGCAACAGCTCGCAAAGCGAAGGAGCCAGGACCCAAAGACCTAGCTGGCCTGAAGGGCCCCCAGGGGGCCCCCAAGCAGCCCCTCTCAATTTGGGTCTGGGGGCTTTCGTTGGGCCGGGAACCTGGGAGGTACCTGCAAGGATGCAGTTCGCGGCAAGAGAGGCACTCTCCGGCCAACATGCCCAACTGCAGCAACAGCTCCCAAAGCGAAGGAGCCAGGACCCAAAGACCTAGCTGGCCTGAAGGGCCCCCAGGGGGCCCCCAAGCAGCCCCTCTCAATTTGGGTCTGGGGGCTTTCGTTGGGCCGGGAACCTGGGAGGTACCTGCAAGGTTGCAGTTCGCGGCCCGAGAAGCACTCTCCGGCCAACATGCCCAACTGCAGCAACAGCTCCCAAAGCGAAGGAGCCAGAACCCAAAGACCTAGCTGGCCTGAAGGGCCCCCAGGGGGCCCCCAAGCAGCCCCTCTCCATTTGGGTCTGGGGGCTTTCGTTGGGCCGGGAACCTGGGAGGTACCTGCAAGGATGCAGTTCGCGGCAAGAGAGGCACTCTCCGGCCAACATGCCCAACGTCCACCAACAGCTCCAAAACAGAAGGAACCAGGACCCAAAGAAATAGCTGGCCTGGAGGGTCCCCAGGTGTCCCGTAAGCAGCCCCTTTCAATTTGGGTCTGGGGGCTTTCGTTGGGCCGGGAACCTGGGAGGTACCTGCAAGGTTGCAGTTCGCGGCCCGAGAAGCACTCTCCGGCCAAAATGCCCAACTGCAGCAACAGCTCCAAACTGAATGAGCCAGGACAGAAAGACCTAGCTGGCCTGAAGGGCCCTCAGGGGGCCCCCAAACAGCCCCTCTCAATTTGGGTCTGGGGGCTTTCGTTGGGCCGGGAACCTGGGAGGTACCTGCAAGGTTGCAGTTCGCGGCCCGAGAAGCACTCTCCGGCCAACATGCCCAACTGCAGCAACAGCTCCCAAAGCGAAGGAGCCAGGACCCAAAGACCTAGCTGGCCTGAAGGGCCCCCAGGGGGCCCCCAAGCAGCCCCTCTCCATTTGGGTCTGGGGGCTTTCGTTGGGCCGGGAACCTGGGAGGTACCTGCAAGGATGCAGTTCGCGGCAAGAGAGGCACTCTCCGGCCAACATGCCCAACTGCAGCAACAGCTCCCAAAGCGAAGGAGCCAGGACCGAAAGACCTAGCTGGCCTGAAGGGCCCCCAGGGGGCCCCCAAGCAGCCCCTCTCCATTTGGGTCTGGGGGCTTTCGTTGGGCCGGGAACCTGGGAGGTACCTGCAAGGTTGCAGTTCGCGGCCCGAGAAGCACTCTCCGGCCAACATGCCCAACTGCAGCAACAGCTCCCAAAGCGAAGGAGCCAGGACCCAAAGACCTAGGTGGCCTGAAGGGCCCCCAGGGGGCCCCCAAGCAGCCCCTCTCCATTTGGGTCTGGGGGCTTTAGTTGGGCCGGGAACCTGGGAGGTACCTGCAAGGATGCAGTTCGCGGCAAGAGAGGCACTCTCCGGCCAACATGCCCAACTGCAGCAACAGCTCCCAAAGCGAAGGAGCCAGGACCCAAAGACCTAGCTGGCCTGAAGGGCCCCCAGGGGGCCCCCAAGCAGCCCCTCTCAATTTGGGTCTGGGGGCTTTCGTTGGGCCGGGAACCTGGGAGATTCCTGCAAGGTTGCAATTCGCGGCCCGAGAAGCACTCTCCGGCCAACATGCCCAACTGCAGCAACAGCTCCCAAACTGAATGAGCCAGGACAGAAAGACCTAGCTGGCCTGAAGGGCCCCCAGGGGGCCCCCAAGCAGCCCCTCTCCATTTGGGTCTGGGGGCTTTCGTTGGGCATGGAACCTGAGAGGTACCTGCAAGTTTGCAGTTGGCGGCCCGAGAAGCACTCTCCGGCCAACATGCCCAACGTCCACCAACAGCTCCAAAACAGAAGGAACCAGGACCGAAAGAAATAGCTGGCCTGGAGGGTCCCCAGGTGGCCCGTAAGCAGCCCCTTTCAATTTGGGTCTGGGGGCTTTCGTTGGGCCGGGAACCTGGGAGGTACCTGCAAGGTTGCAGTTCGCGGCCCGAGAAGCACTCTCCGGCCAACATGCCCAACTGCAGCAACAGCTCCAAACTGAATGAGCCAGGACAGAAAGACCTAGCTGGCCTGAAGGGCCCCCAGGGGGCCCCCAAACAGCCCCTCTCAATTTGGGTCTGGGGTCTTTCGTTGGGCCGGGAACCTGGGAGGTACCTGCCAGGTTGCAGTTCGCGGCCTGAGAAGCACTCTCCGGCCAACATGCACAACTGCAGCAACAGCTCCCAAACTGAATGAGCCAGGACAGAAAGACCTAGCTGGCCTGAAGGGCCCACAGGGGGCCCACAAGCAGCCTCTCTCAATTTGGGTCTGGGGGCTTTCGTTGGGCCGGGAACCTGGGAGATTCGTGCAAGGTTGCAGTTGGCGGCCCGAGAAGCACTCTCCGGCCAACATGCCCAACTGCAGCAACAGCTCCCAAAGCGAAGGAGCCAGGACCCAAAGACCTAGCTGGCCTGAAGGGCCCCCAGGGGGCCCCCAAGCAGCCCCTCTCAATTTGGGTCTGGGGGCTTTCGTTGGGCCGGGAACCTGGGAGATTCGTGCAAGGTTGCAGTTCGCGGCCCGAGAAGCACTCTCCGGCCAACATGCCCAATATCCAGCAACAGCTCCCAAAGCGAAGGAGCCAGGACCCAAAGACCTAGCTGGCCTGAAGGGCCCCCAGGGGGCCCCCAAACAGCCCCTCTCGATTTGGGTCTGGGGGCTTTCGTTGGGCCGGGAACCTGGGAGGTACCTGCAAGGTTGCAGTTGGCGGCCCGAGAAGCACTCTCCGGCCAACATGCCCAACTGCACCAACAGCTCCCAAAGCGAAGGAGCCAGAACCCAAAGACCTAGCTGGCCTGAAGGGCCCCCAGGGGGCCCCCAAGCAGCCCCTCTCCATTTGGGTCTGGGGGCTTTAGTTGGGCCGGGAACCTGGGAGGTACCTGCAAGTTTGCTGTTCGCGGCCGGAGAGGCACTCTCCGGCCAACATGCCCAACTGCAGCAACAGCTCCCAAAGCGAAGGAGCCAGAACCCAAAGACCTAGCTGGCCTGAAGGGCCCCCAGGGGGCCCCCAAGCAGCCCCTCTTAATTTGGGTCTGGGGGCTTTCGTTGGGCCGGGAACCTGGGAGATTCCTGCAAGGTTGCAATTCGCGGCCCGAGAAGCACTCTCCGGCCAACATGCCCAACTGCAGCAACAGCTCCCAAACTGAATGAGCCAGGACAGAAAGACCTAGCTGGCCTGAAAGGCCCCCAGGGGGCCCCCAAGCAGCCTCTCTCAATTTGGGTCTGGGGGCTTTCGTTGGGCCGGGAACCTGGGAGATTCCTTCAAGGTTGCAGTTCGCGGCCCGAGAAGCACTCTCCGGCCAACATGCCCAACTGCAGCAACAGCTCCCAAAGCGAAGGAGCCAGGACCCAAAGACCTAGCTGGCCTGAAGGGCCCCCAGGGGGCCACCAAGCAGCCCCTCTCCATTTGGGTCTGGGGGCTTTCGTTGGGCATGTATACCTGAGAGGTACCTGCAAGGTTAAAGTTCGCGGCCCAAGAAGCACTCTCCGGCCAACATGCCCAACGTCCACCAACAGCTCCAAAACAGAAGGAACCAGGATCCAAAGAAATAGCTGGCCTGGTGGGTCCCCAGGTGTCCCGCAAGCAGCCCCTTTCAATTTGGGTCTGGGGGCTTTCGTTGGGCCGGTAACCTGGGAGATTCCTGCAAGGTTGCAGTTCGCGGCCCGAGAAGCACTCTCCGGCCAAAATGCCCAACGTCCAGCAACAGCTCCCAAACCGAAGGAGCCAGGACCCAAAGACCTAGCTGGCCTGAAGGGCCCCCAGGGGGCCCCCAAGCAGCCCCTCTCCATTTGGGTCTGGGGGCTTTCGTTGGGGCGGGAACCTGGGAGGTACCTGCAAGGTTGCCGTTCGCGGCCGGAGAGGCACTCTCCGGCCAACATGCCCAACTGCAGCAACAGCTCCCAAAGCGAAGGAGCCAGGACCCAAAGACCTAGCTGGCCTGAAGGGCCCCCAGGGGGCCCCCAAACAGCCCCTCTCCATTTGGGTCTGGGGGCTTTCGTTGGGCCGGGAACCTGGGAGGTACCTGCAAGGTTGCAGTCCTCGTCCCGAGAAGCACTCTCCGGCCAACATGCCCAACGACCAGCTACAGCTCTGAAACCGAAGAAGCCAGGACCCAAAGACCTATCTGGCCTGGAGGGCCCCCATGGGGCCCCCAAGCAGCCCCTCTCCATTTGGGTCTGGGGGCTTTCGTTGGGCATGGAACCTGAGAGGTACCTGCAAGTTTGCAGTTGGCGGCCCGAGAAGCACTCTCCGGCCAACATGCCCAACGTCCACCAACAGCTCCAAAACAGAAGGAACCAGGACCCAAAGAAATAGCTGGCCTGGAGGGTCCCCAGGTGGCCCGTAAGCAGCCCCTTTCAATTTGGGTCTGGGGGCTTTCGTTGGGCCGGGAACCTGGGAGGTACCTGCAAGGTTGCAGTTCGCGGCCCGAGAAGCACTCTCCGGCCAACATGCCCAATATCCAGCAACAGCTCCCAAAGCGAAGGGGCCAGGACCCAAAGACCTAGCTGGCCTGAAGGGCCCCCATGGGGCCCCAAGCAGCTCCTCTCCATTTGGGTCTGGGGGCTTTCGTTGGGCCGGGAACCTGGGAGATTCCTGCAAGGTTGCAGTTCGCGGCCCGAGAAGCACTCTCCGGCCAACATGCCCAACTGCAGCAACAGCTCCCAAACTGAATGAGCCAGGACAGAAAGACCTAGCTGGCCTGAAGGGCCCCCAGGGGGCCCGCAAGCAGCCCCTCTCAATTTGGTATGTGGGCTTTCGTTGGGCTGGGAACCTGGGAGATACCTGCAAGGATGCAGTTCGCGGCCCGAGAACCACTCTCCGGCCAACATGCCCAACTGCAGCAACAGCTCCCAAAGCGAAGGAGCCAGGACCCAAAGACCTAGCTGGCCTGAAGGGCCCCCATGGGGCCACCAAGCAGCCCCTCTCCATTTGGGTCTGGGGGCTTTAGTTGGGCCGGGAACCTGGGAGATACCTGCAAGGTTGCAGTTCGCGGCCCGAGAAGCACTCTCCGGCCAACATGCCCAACGTCCACCAACAGCTCCAAAACAGAAGGAACCAGGACCCAAAGAAATAGCTGGCCTGGAGGGTCCGCAGGTGGCCCGTAAGCAGCCCCTTTCAATTTGGGTCTGGGGGCTTTCGTTGGGCCGGGAACCTGGGAGGTACCTACAAGGTTGCAGTTCGCGGCCCGAGAAGCACTCTCCGGCCAACATGCCCAACTGCAGCAACAGCTCCAAACTGAATGAGCCAGGACAGAAAGACCTAGCTGGCCTGAAGGGCCCCCAGGGGGCCCCCAAACAGCCCCTCTCCATTTGGGTCTGGGGGCTTTCGTTGGGCCGGGAACCTGGGAGGTACCTGCAAGGTTGCAGTTCGCGGCCCGAGAAGCACTCTCCGGCCAACATGCCCAACTGCAGCAACAGCTCCCAAAGCGAAGGAGCCAGGACCCAAAGACCTAGCTGGCCTGAAGGGCCCCCAGGGGGCCACCAAGCAGCCCCTCTCTATTTGGGTCTGGGGGCTTTCGTTGGGCATGTATACCTGAGAGGTACCTGCAAGGTTGCAGTTCGCGGCCCGAGAAGCACTCTCCGGCCAACATGCCCAATATCCAGCAACAGCTCCCAAAGCGAAGGAGCCAGGACCCAAAGACCTAGCTGGCCTGAAGGGCCCCCAGGGGGCCCCCAAGCAGCCCCTCTCCATTTGGGTCTGGGGGCTTTCGTTGGGCCGGGAACCTGGGAGGTACCTGCAAGGATGCAGTTCGCGGCAAGAGAGGCACTCTCCGGCCAACATGCCCAACTGCAGCAACAGCTCCCAAAGCGAAGGAGCCAGGACCGAAAGACCTAGCTGGCCTGAAGGGCCCCCAGGGGGCCCCCAAGCAGCCCCTCTCCATTTGGGTCTGGGGGCTTTCGTTGGGCCGGGAACCTGGGAGGTACCTGCAAGGTTGCAGGTCGCGGCCCGAGAAGCACTCTCCGGCCAACATGCCCAACGACCAGCTACAGCTCTGAAACCGAAGAAGCCAGGACCCAAAGACCTAGCTGGCCTGAAGGGCCACCATGGGGCCCCCAAGCAGCCCCTCTCCATTTGGGTCTGGGGGCTTTCGTTGGGCATGGAACCTGAGAGGTACCTGCAAGTTTGCTGTTGGCGGCCCGAGAAGCACTCTCCGGCCAACATGCCCAACGTCCAACAACAGCTCCAAAACAGAAGGAACCAGGACCCAAAGAAATAGCTGGCCTGGAGGGTCGCCAGGTTGCCCGTAAGCAGCCCCTTTCAATTTGGGTCTGGGGGCTTTCGTTGGGCTGGGAACCTGGGAGTTACCTGCAATGTTGCAGTTCGCGGCCCGAGAAGCACTCTCCGGCCAACATGCCCAACTGCAGCAACAGCTCCAAACTGAATGAGCCAGGACAGAAAGACCTAGCTGGCCTGAAGGGCCCCCAGGGGGCCCCCAAACAGACCCTCTCTATTTGGGTCTGGGGGCTTTCGTTGGGCCGGGAACCTGGGAGGTTCCTGCAAGGTTGCAGTTCGCGGCCCGAGAAGCACTCTCCGGCCAACATGCCCAACTGCAGCAACAGCTCCCAAAGCGAAGGAGCCAGGACCCAAAGACCTAGGTGGCCTGAAGGGCCCCCAGGGGGCCCCCAAGCAGCCCCTCTCCATTTGGGTCTGGGGGCTTTAGTTGGGCCGGGAACCTGGGAGGTACCTGCAAGGATGCAGTTCGCGGCAAGAGAGGCACTCTCCGGCCAACATGCCCAACTGCAGCAACAGCTCCCAAAGCGAAGGAGCCAGGACCCAAAGACCTAGCTGGCCTGAAGGGCCCCCAGGGGGCCCCCAAGCAGCCCCTCTCAATTTGGGTCTGGGGGCTTTCGTTGGGCCGGGAACCTGGGAGATTCCTGCAAGGTTGCAATTCGCGGCCCGAGAAGCACTCTCCGGCCAACATGCCCAACTGCAGCAACAGCTCCCAAACTGAATGAGCCAGGACAGAAAGACCTAGCTGGCCTGAAGGGCCCCCAGGGGGCCCCCAAGCAGCCCCTCTCCATTTGGGTCTGGGGGCTTTCGTTGGGCATGGAACCTGAGAGGTACCTGCAAGTTTGCAGTTGGCGGCCCGAGAAGCACTCTCCGGCCAACATGCCCAACGTCCACCAACAGCTCCAAAACAGAAGGAACCAGGACCGAAAGAAATAGCTGGCCTGGAGGGTCCCCAGGTGGCCCGTAAGCAGCCCCTTTCAATTTGGGTCTGGGGGCTTTCGTTGGGCCGGGAACCTGGGAGGTACCTGCAAGGTTGCAGTTCGCGGCCCGAGAAGCACTCTCCGGCCAACATGCCCAACTGCAGCAACAGCTCCAAACTGAATGAGCCAGGACAGAAAGACCTAGCTGGCCTGAAGGGCCCCCAGGGGGCCCCCAAACAGCCCCTCTCAATTTGGGTCTGGGGTCTTTCGTTGGGCCGGGAACCTGGGAGGTACCTGCCAGGTTGCAGTTCGCGGCCTGAGAAGCACTCTCCGGCCAACATGCACAACTGCAGCAACAGCTCCCAAACTGAATGAGCCAGGACAGAAAGACCTAGCTGGCCTGAAGGGCCCACAGGGGGCCCACAAGCAGCCTCTCTCAATTTGGGTCTGGGGGCTTTCGTTGGGCCGGGAACCTGGGAGATTCGTGCAAGGTTGCAGTTGGCGGCCCGAGAAGCACTCTCCGGCCAACATGCCCAACTGCAGCAACAGCTCCCAAAGCGAAGGAGCCAGGACCCAAAGACCTAGCTGGCCTGAAGGGCCCCCAGGGGGCCCCCAAGCAGCCCCTCTCAATTTGGGTCTGGGGGCTTTCGTTGGGCCGGGAACCTGGGAGATTCGTGCAAGGTTGCAGTTCGCGGCCCGAGAAGCACTCTCCGGCCAACATGCCCAATATCCAGCAACAGCTCCCAAAGCGAAGGAGCCAGGACCCAAAGACCTAGCTGGCCTGAAGGGCCCCCAGGGGGCCCCCAAACAGCCCCTCTCGATTTGGGTCTGGGGGCTTTCGTTGGGCCGGGAACCTGGGAGGTACCTGCAAGGTTGCAGTTCGCGGCCCGAGAAGCACTCTCCGGCCAACATGCCCAACTGCAGCAACAGCTCCCAAAGCGAAGGAGCCAGAACCCAAAGACCTAGCTGGCCTGAAGGGCCCCCAGGGGGCCCCCAAGCAGCCCCTCTCCATTTGGGTCTGGGGGCTTTAGTTGGGCCGGGAACCTGGGAGGTACCTGCAAGTTTGCTGTTCGCGGCCGGAGAGGCACTCTCCGGCCAACATGCCCAACTGCAGCAACAGCTCCCAAAGCGAAGGAGCCAGAACCCAAAGACCTAGCTGGCCTGAAGGGCCCCCAGGGGGCCCCCAAGCAGCCCCTCTTAATTTGGGTCTGGGGGCTTTCGTTGGGCCGGGAACCTGGGAGATTCCTGCAAGGTTGCAATTCGCGGCCCGAGAAGCACTCTCCGGCCAACATGCCCAACTGCAGCAACAGCTCCCAAACTGAATGAGCCAGGACAGAAAGACCTAGCTGGCCTGAAGGGCCCCCAGGGGGCCCCCAAGCAGCCTCTCTCAATTTGGGTCTGGGGGCTTTCGTTGGGCCGGGAACCTGGGAGATTCCTGCAAGGTTGCAGTTCGCGGCCCAAGAAGCACTCTCCGGCCAACATGCCCAACTGCAGCAACAGCTCCCAAAGCGAAGGAGCCAGGACCCAAAGACCTAGCTGGCCTGAAGGGCCCCCAGGGGGCCACCAAGCAGCCCCTCTCCATTTGGGTCTGGGGGCTTTCGTTGGGCATGTATACCTGAGAGGTACCTGCAAGGTTAAAGTTCGCGGCCCAAGAAGCACTCTCCGGCCAACATGCCCAACGTCCACCAACAGCTCCAAAACAGAAGGAACCAGGATCCAAAGAAATAGCTGGCCTGGTGGGTCCCCAGGTGTCCCGCAAGCAGCCCCTTTCAATTTGGGTCTGGGGGCTTTCGTTGGGCCGGTAACCTGCGAGATTCCTGCAAGGTTGCAGTTCGCGGCCCGAGAAGCACTCTCCGGCCAAAATGCCCAACGTCCAGCAACAGCTCCCAAACCGAAGGAGCCAGGACCCAAAGACCTAGCTGGCCTGAAGGGCCCCCAGGGGGCCCCCAAGCAGCCCCTCTCCATTTGGGTCTGGGGGCTTTCGTTGGGCCGGGAACCTGGGAGGTACCTGCAAGGTTGCCGTTCGCGGCCGGAGAGGCACTCTCCGGCCAACATGCCCAACTGCAGCAACAGCTCCCAAAGCGAAGGAGCCAGGACCCAAAGACCTAGCTGGCCTGAAGGGCCCCCAGGGGGCCCCCAAACAGCCCCTCTCCATTTGGGTCTGGGGGCTTTCGTTGGGCCGGGAACCTGGGAGATTCCTGCAAGGTTGCAGTTCGCGGCCCGAGAAGCACTCTGCGGCCAACATGCCCAACTGCAGCAACAGCTCCCAAACTGAATGAGCCAGGATAGAAAGACCTAGCTGGCCTGAAGTGCCCCCAGGGCGCCCCCAAGCAGCCCCTCTCAATTTGGGTCTGGGGGCTTTCGTTGGGCCGGGAACCTGGGAGGTACCTGCAAGGTTGCAGTCCTCGTCCCGAGAAGCACTCTCCGGCCAACATGCCCAACGACCAGCTACAGCTATGAAACCGAAGAAGCCAGGACCCAAAGACCTATCTGGCCTGGAGGGCCCCCATGGGGCCCCCAAGCAGCCCCTCTCCATTTGGGTCTGGGGGCTTTCGTTGGGCATGGAACCTGAGAGGTACCTGCAAGTTTGCAGTTGGCGGCCCGAGAAGCACTCTCCGGCCAACATGCCCAACGTCCACCAACAGCTCCAAAACAGAAGGAACCAGGACCCAAAGAAATAGCTGGCCTGGAGGGTCCCCAGGTGGCCCGTAAGCAGCCCCTTTCAATTTGGGTCTGGGGGCTTTCGTTGGGCCGGGAACCTGGGAGGTACCTGCAAGGTTGCAGTTCGCGGCCCGAGAAGCACTCTCCGGCCAACATGCCCAATATCCAGCAACAGCTCCCAAAGCGAAGGGGCCAGGACCCAAAGACCTAGCTGGCCTGAAGGGCCCCCATGGGGCCCCAAGCAGCTCCTCTCCATTTGGGTCTGGGGGCTTTCGTTGGGCCGGGAAGCTGGGAGATTCCTGCAAGGTTGCAGTTCGCGGCCCGAGAAGCACTCTCCGGCCAACATGCCCAACTGCAGCAACAGCTCCCAAACTGAATGAGCCAGGACAGAAAGACCTAGCTGGCCTGAAGGGCCCCCAGGGGGCCCGCAAGCAGCCCCTCTCAATTTGGGATGTGGGCTTTCGTTGGGCTGGGAACCTGGGAGATACCTGCAAGGATGCAGTTCGCGGCCCGAGAAGCACTCTCCGGCCAACATGCCCAACTGCAGCAACAGCTCCCAAAGCGAAGGAGCCAGGACCCAAAGACCTAGCTGGCCTGAAGGGCCCCCAGGGGGCCACCAAGCAGCCCCTCTCCATTTGGGTCTGGGGGCTTTAGTTGGGCCGGGAACCTGGGAGATACCTGCAAGGTTGCAGTTCGCGGCCCGAGAAGCACTCTCCGGCCAACATGCCCAACGTCCACCAACAGCTCCAAAACAGAAGGAACCAGGACCCAAAGAAATAGCTGGCCTGGAGGGTCCGCAGGTGGCCCGTAAGCAGCCCCTTTCAATTTGGGTCTGGGGGCTTTCGTTGGGCCGGGAACCTGGGAGGTACCTACAAGGTTGCAGTTCGCGGCCCGAGAAGCACTCTCCGGCCAACATGCCCAACTGCAGCAACAGCTCCAAACTGAATGAGCCAGGACAGAAAGACCTAGCTGGCCTGAAGGGCCCCCAGGGGGCCCCCAAACAGCCCCTCTCCATTTGGGTCTGGGGGCTTTCGTTGGGCCGGGAACCTGGGAGGTACCTGCAAGGTTGCAGTTCGCGGCCCGAGAAGCACTCTCCGGCCAACATGCCCAACTGCAGCAACAGCTCCCAAAGCGAAGGAGCCAGGACCCAAAGACCTAGCTGGCCTGAAGGGCCCCCAGGGGGCCCCCAAGCAGCCCCTCTCTATTTGGGTCTGGGGGCTTTCGTTGGGCATGTATACCTGAGAGGTACCTGCAAGGTTGCAGTTCGCGGCCCGAGAAGCACTCTCCGGCCAACATGCCCAATATCCAGCAACAGCTCCCAAAGCGAAGGAGCCAGGACCCAAAGACCTAGCTGGCCTGAAGTGCCCCCAGGGGGCCCCCAAGCAGCCTCTCTCCATTTGGGTCTGGGGGCTTTCGTTGGGCCTGGAACCTGGGAGATTCATGCAAGGTTGCAGTTCGCGGCCCGAGAAGCACTCTCCGGCCAACATGCCCAACTGCAGCAACAGCTCCCAAACTGAATGAGCCAGGACAGAAAGACCTAGCTGGCCTGAAGGGCCCCCAGGGGGCCCCCAAGCAGCCCCTCTCAATTTGGGTCTGGGGGCTTTCGTTGGGCCGGGAACCTGGGAGATACCTGCAAGGATGCAGTTCGCGGCCCGAGAAGCACTCTCCGGCCAACATGCCCAACTGCAGCAACAGCTCCCAAAGCGAAGGAGCCAGGACCCAAAGACCTAGCTGGCCTGAAGGGCCCCAGGGGGCCACCAAGCAGCCCCTCTCCATTTGGGTCTGGGGGCTTTCGTTGGGCATGTATACCTGAGAGGTACCTGCAAGGTTAAAGTTCGCGGCCCAAGAAGCACTCTCCGGCCAACATGCCCAACGTCCACAAACATCTCCAAAACAGAAGGAACCAGGATCCAAAGAAATAGCTGGCCTGGACGGTCACCAGGTGGCCCGCAAGCAGCCCCTCTCAATTTGGGTCTGGGGGCTTTCGTTGGGCCGGAAACCTGGGAGATTCATGCAAGGTTGCAGTTCGCGGCCCGAGAAGCACTCTCCGGCCAACATGCCCAACTGCAGCAACAGCTCCCAAAGCGAAGGAGCCAGGACCCAAAGACCTAGCTGGCCTGAAGGGCCCCCAGGGGGCCCCCAAGCAGCCCCTCTCCATTTGGGTCTCTGGGCTTTCATTGGCCCGGGAACCTGGGAGATATCTGCAAGGTTGCAGTTCGCGGCCCGAGAAGCACTCTCCGGCCAACATGCCCAACTGCAGCAACAGCTCCAAACTGAATGAGCCAGGACAGAAAGACCTAGCTGGCCTGAAGGGCCCCCAGGGGGCCCCCAAGCAGCCCCTCTCAATTTGGGTCTGGGGGCTTTCGTTGTGCCGGGAACCTGGGAGGTACCTGCAAGGTTGCAGTTCGCGGCCCGAGAAGCACTCTCCGGCCAACATGCCCAACTGCAGCAACAGCTCCCAAAGCGAAGGAGCCAGGACCCAAAGACCTAGGTGGCCTGAAGGGCCCCCAGGGGGCCCCCAAGCAGCCCCTCTCAATTTGGGTCTGGGGGCTTTCGTTGGGCCGGGAACCTGGGAGGTACCTGCAAGGTTGCAGTTCGCGGCCCGAGAAGCACTCTCCGGCCAACATGCCCAACTGCAGCAACAGCTCCCAAAGCGAAGGAGCCAGGACCCAAAGACCTAGCTGGCCTGAAGGGCCCCCAGGGGGCCCCCAAGCAGCCCCTCTCCATTTGGGTCTGGGGGCTTTCATTGGGCCGGGAACCTGAGAGGTACATGCAAGTTTGCTGTTGGCGGCCCGAGAAGCACTCTCCGGCCAACATGCCCAACGTCCACCAACAGCTCCAAAACAGAAGGAACCAGGACCCAAAGAAATAGCTGGCCTGGAGGGTCCCCAGGTGGCCCGTAAGCAGCCCCTCTCAATTTGGGTCTGGGGGCTTTCGTTGGGCCGGGAACCTGGGAGGTACCTGCAAGGTTGCAGTTCGCGGCCGGAGAGGCACTCTCCGGCCAACATGCCCAACTGCAGCAACAGCTCCCAAAGCGAAGGAGCCAGGACCCAAAGACCTAGCTGGCCTGAAGGGCCCCCAGGGGGCCCCCAAGCAGCCCCTCTCCATTTGGGTCTGGGGGCTTTCGTTGGGCCGGGAACCTGGGAGATTCCTGCAAGGTTGCAATTCGCGGCCCGAGAAGCACTCTCCGGCCAACATGCCCAACTGCAGCAACAGCTCCCAAACTGAATGAGCCAGGACAGAAAGACCTAGCTGGCCTGAAGGGCCCCCAGGGGGCCCCCAAGCAGCCTCTCTCAATTTGGGTCTGGGGGCTTTCATTGGGCCGGGAACCTGGGAGATTCCTGCAAGGATGCAGTTCGCGGCCCAAGAAGCACTCTCCGGCCAACATGCCCAACTGCAGCAACAGCTCCCAAAGCGAAGGAGCCAGGACCCAAAGACCTAGCTGGCCTGAAGGGCCCCCAGTGGGCCCCCAAGCAGCCCCTCTCCATTTGGGTCTGGGGGCTTTCGTTGGGCCGGGAACCTGGGAGGTACCTGCAAGGTTGCAGTTCGCGGCCCGAGAAGCACTCTCCGGCCAACATGCCCAACTGCAGCAACAGCTCCCAAAGCGAAGGAGCCAGGACCCAAAGACCTAGCTGGCCTGAAGGGCCCCCAGGGGGCCACCAAGCAGCCCCTCTCCATTTGGGCCTGGGGGCTTTCGTTGGGCATGTATACCTGAGAGGTACCTGCAAGGTTAAAGTTCGCGGCCCGAGAAGCACTCTCCGGCCAACATGCCCAACGTCCACCAACAGCTCCAAAACAGAAGGAACCAGGACCCAAAGAAATAGCTGGCCTGGAGGGTCCCCAGTTGTCCCGCAAGCAGCCCCTCTCAATTTGGGTCTGGGGGCTTTCGTTGGGCCGGGAACCTGTGAGATTCATGCAAGGTTGCAGTTCGCGGCCCGAGAAGAACTCTCCGGCCAACATGCCCAACGTCCAGCAACAGTTCCCAAACCGAAGGAGCCAGGACCCAAAGACCTAGCTGGCCTGAAGGGCCCCCAGGGGGCCCCCAAGCAGCCCCTCTCAATTTGGGTCTGGGGGCTTTCGTTGGGCCGGGAACCTGGGAGATTCCTGCAAGGTTGCAGTTCGCGGCCCGAGAAGCACTCTCCGGCCAACATGCCCAATATCAAGCAGCAGCTCCAAACTGAATGAGCCAGGACAGAAAGACCTAGCTGGCCTGAAGGGCCCCCAGGAGGCCCCCAAGCAGCCCCTCTCCATTTGGGTGTGGGGGCTTTCGTTGGTCCGGGAACCTGGGAGATTCATGCAAGGTTGCAGTTCGCGGCCCGAGAAGCACTCTCCGGCCAACATGCCCAACGACCAGCTACAGCTCTGAAACCGAAGAAGCCAGGACCCAAAGACCTATCTGGCCTGGAGGGCCCCCATGGGGCCCCAAGCAGCCCCTCTCCATTTGGGTCTGGGGGCTTTCGTTGGGCATGGAACCTGAGAGGTACCTGCAAGTTTGCAGTTGGCGGCCCGAGAAGCACTCTCCGGCCAACATGCCCAACGTCCACCAACAGCTCCAAAACAGAAGGAACCAGGACCCAAAGAAATAGCTGGCCTGGAGGGTCCCCAGGTGGCCCGTAAGCAGCCCCTTTCAATTTGGGTCTGGGGGCTTTCGTTGGGCCGGGAACCTGGGAGGTACCTGCAAGGTTGCAGTTCGCGGCCCGAGAAGCACTCTCCGGCCAAAATGCCCAACTGCAGCAACAGCTCCCAAAGCGAAGGAGCCAGGACCCAAAGACCTAGCTGGCCTGAAGGGCCCCCAGGGGGCCCCCAAGCAGTCCAGCTCCATTTGGGTCTGGGGTCTTTAGTTGGGCCGGGTACCTGGGAGGTACCTGCAAGGTTGCAGTTCGCGGCCGGAGAGGCACTCTCCGGCCAACATGCCCAACTGCAGCAACAGCTCCCAAAGCGAAGGAGCCAGGACCCAAAGACCTAGCTGGCCTGAAGGGCCCCCAGGGGGCCCCCAAGCAGCCCCTCTCCATTTGGGTCTGGGGGCTTTCGTTGGGCCGGGAACCTGGGAGATTCATGCAAGGTTGCAGTTCGCGGCCCGAGAAGCACTCTCCGGCCAACATGCCCAACTGCAGCAACAGCTCCCAAAGCGAAGGAGCCAGGACCCAAAGACCTAGCTGGCCTGAAGGGCCCCCAGGGGGCCCCCAAGCAGCCCCTCTCCATTTGGGTCTGGGGTCTTTAGTTGGGCCGGGAACCTGGGAGGTACCTGCAAGGTTGCAGTTCGCGGCCGGAGAGGCACTCTCCGGCCAACATGCCCAACTGCAGCAACAGCTCCCAAAGCGAAGGAGCCAGGACACAAAGACCTAGCTGGCCTGAAGGGCCCCCAGGGGGCCCCCAAGCAGCCCCTCTCCATTTGGGTCTGGGGGCTTTCGTTGGGCATGTATACCTGAGAGGTACCTGCAAGTTTAAAGTTCGCGGCCCGAGAAGCACTCTCCGGCCAACATGCCCAACGTCCACCAACAGCTCCAAAACAGAAGGAACCAGGACCCAAAGAAATAGCTGGCCTGGAGGGTCCCCAGGTGTCCCGCAAGCAGCCCCTTTCAATTTGGGTCTGGGGGCTTTCGTTGGGCCGGGAACCTGGGAGATTCATGCAAGGTTGCAGTTCGCGTCCCGAGAAGCACTCTCCGGCCAACATGCCAAACGTCCAGCAACAGCTCCCAAACCGAAGGAGCCAGGACCCAAAGACCTAGCTGGCCTGAAGGGCCCCCAGGGGGCCCCCAAGCAGCCCCTCTCCATTTGGGTCTGGGGGTTTTAGTTGGGCCGGGAACCTGGGAGGTACCTGCAAGGTTGCCGTTCGCGGCCGGAGAGGCACTATCCGGCCAACATGCCCAACTGCAGCAACAGCTCCCAAAGCGAAGGAGCCAGGACCCAAAGACCTAGCTGGCCTGAAGGGCCCCCATGGGGCCCCCAAGCAGCCCCTCTCAATTTGGGTCTGGGGGCTTTCGTTGGGCCGGGAACCTGGGAGATTCCTGCAAGGTTGCAGTTCGCGGCCCGAGAAGCACTCTGCGGCCAACATGCCCAACTGCAGCAACAGCTCCCAAACTGAATGAGCCAGGACAGAAAGACCTAGCTGGCCTGAAGGGCCCCCAGGGCGCCCCCAAGCAGCCCCTCTCAATTTGGGTCTGGGGGCTTTCGTTGGGGCGGGAACCTGGGAGATTCCTGCAAGGTTGCAGTTTGCGCCCAAGAAGCACTCTCCGGCCAACATGCCCAACTGCAGCAACAGCTCCCAAAGCGAAGGAGCCAGGACCCAAACACCTAGCTGGCCTGAAGGGCCCCCAGGGGGCCCCCAAGCAGCCCCTCTCCATTTGGGTCTGGGGGCTTTCGTTGGGCCGGGAACCTGGGAGGTACCTGCAAGGTTGCAGTTCGCGGCCGGAGAGGCACTCTCCGGCCAACATGCCCAACTGCAGCAACAGCTCCCAAACCGAAGGAGCCAGGACCCAAAGACCTAGCTGGCCTGAAGGGCCCCCAGGGGGCCCCCAAGCAGCCCCTCTCCATTTGGGTCTGGGGGCTTTCGTTGGGCGGGAACCTGGGAGATTCATGCAAGGTTGCAGTTCGCGGCCCGAGAAGCACTCTCCGACCAACATGCCCAACTGCAGCAACAGCTCCCAAACTGAATGAGCCAGGACAGAAAGACCTAGCTGGCCTGAAGGGCCCCCAGGGGGCCCCCAAGCAGCCCCTCTCAATTTGGGTCTGGGGGCTTTCGTTGGGCCGGGAACCTGGGAGATTCCTGCAAGGTTGCAGTTCGCGGCCCGAGAAGCACTCTCCGGCCAACATGCCCAACTGCAGCAACAGCTCCCAAAGCGAAGGAGCCAGGACCCAAAGACCTAGGTGGCCTGAAGGGCCCCCAGGGGGCCCCCAAGCAGCCCCTCTCCATTTGGGTCTGGGGGCTTTCGTTGGGCTGGGAACCTGGGAGGTACCTGCAAGGTTGCAGTTCGCGGCCCGAGAAGCACTCTCCGGCCAACATGCCCAACGTCCACCAACAGCTCCCAAACCGAAGGAGCCAGGACCCAAAGACCTAGCTGGCCTGAAGGGCCCCCAGGGGGCCCCCAAGCAGCCCCTCTCCATTTGGGTCTGGGGGCTTTCGTTGGGCGGGAACCTGGGAGATTCATGCAAGGTTGCAGTTCGCGGCCCGAGAAGCACTCTCCGGCCAACATGCCCAACTGCAGCAACAGCTCCCAAAGCGAAGGAGCCAGGACAGAAAGACCTAGCTGGCCTGAAGGGCCCCCAGGGGGCCCCCAAGCAGCCCCTCTCAATTTGGGTCTGGGGGCTTTCGTTGGGCCGGGAACCTGGGAGATTCCTGCAAGGTTGCAGTTCGCGGCCCGAGAAGCACTCTCCGGCCAACATGCCCAACTGCAGCAACAGCTCCCAAAGCGAAGGAGCCAAGACCCAAAGACCTAGCTGGCCTGAAGGGCCCCCATGGGGCCCCAAGCAGCCCCTCTCCATTTGGGTCTGGGGGCTTTCGTTGGGCCGGGAACCTGGGAGATTCCTGCAAGGTTGCAGTTCGCGGCCCGAGAAGCACTCTCCGGCCAACATGCCCAACGTCCACCAACAGCTCCCAAACTGAATGAGCCAGGACAGAAAGACCTAGCTGGCCTGAAGGGCCCCCAGAGGGCCCCCAAGCAGCCTCTCTCAATTTGGGTCTGGGGGCTTTCGTTGGGCCGGGAACCTGGGAGATTCATGCAAGGTTGCTGTTCGTAGCCCGAGAAGCACTCTCCGGCCAACATGCCCAACTGCAGCAACAGCTCCCAAACCGAAGGAGCCAGGACCCAAAGACCTAGCTGGCCTGAAGGGCCCCCAGGGGGCCCCCAAGCAGCCCCTCTCCATTTGGGTCTGGGGGCTTTCGTTGGGCCGGGAACCTGGGAGGTACCTGCAAGGTTGCAGTTCGCGGCCCGAGAAGCACTCTCCGGCCAACATGCCCAATATCCAGCAACAGCTCCCAAAGCGAAGGAGCCAGGACCCAAAGACCTAGCTGGCCTGAAGGGCCCCCAGGGGGCCCCCAAGCAGCCTCTCTCCATTTGGGTCTGGGGGCTTTCGTTGGGCCGGGAACCTGGGAGGTACCTGCAAGGTTGCAGTTCGCGGCCCGAGAAGCACTCTCCGGCCAACATGCCCAACTGCAGCAACAGCTCCCAAACTGAATGAGCCAGGACAGAAAGACCTAGGTGGCCTGAAGGCCCCCCAGGGGGCCCCCAAGCAGCCCCTCTCCATTTGGGTCTGGGGGCTTTCGTTGGGCCGGGAACCTGGGAGATACCTGCAAGGATGCAGTTCGCGGCCCGAGAAGCACTCTCCGGCCAACATGCCCAACGACCAGCTACAGCTCTGAAACCGAAGGAGCCAGGACCCAAAGACCTAGGTGGCCTGGAGGGCCCCCATGGGGCCCCCAAGCAGCCCCTCTCCATTTGGGTCTGGGGGCTTTCGTTGGGCATGGAACCTGAGAGGTACCTGCAAGTTTGCTGTTGGCGGCCCGAGAAGCACTCTCCGGCCAACATGCCCAACGTCCACCAACAGCTCCAAAACAGAAGGAACCAGGACCCAAAGAAATAGCTGGCCTGGAGGGTCCCCAGGTGGCCCGTAAGCAGCCCCTCTCAATTTGGGTCTGGGGGCTTTCGTTGGGCCGGGAACCTGGGAGGTACCTGCAAGGTTGCAGTTCGCGGCCCGAGAAGCACTCTCCGGCCAAAATGCCCAACTGCAGCAACAGCTCCAAACTGAATGAGCCAGGACAGAAAGACCTAGCTGGCCTGAAGGGCCCCCAGGGGGCCCCCAAAAAGCCCCTCTCAATTTGGGTCTGGAGGCTTTCGTTGGGCCGGGAACCTGGGAGGTACCTGCAAGGTTGCAGTTCGCGGCCCGAGAAGCACTCTCCGGCCAACATGCCCAATTGCAGCAACAGCTCCCAAAGCGAAGGAGCCAGGACCCAAAGACCTAGCTGGCCTGAAGGGCCCCCAGGGGGCCCCAAGCATCCCCTCTCAATTTGGGTCTGGGGGCTTTCGTTGGGCCGGGAACCTGGGAGATTCCTGCAAGGTTGCAGTTTGCGGCCCGAGAAGCACTCTCCGGCCAACATGCCCAACGTCCACCAACAGCTCCCAAACTGAATGAGCCAGGACAGAAAGACCTAGCTGGCCTGAAGGGCCCCCAGAGGGCCCCCAAGCAGCCTCTCTCAATTTGGGTCTGGGGGCTTTCGTTGGGCATGGAACCTGGGAGATTCATGCAAGGTTGCTGTTCGTAGCCCGAGAAGCACTCTCCGGCCAACATGCCCAACTGCAGCAACAGCTCCCAAAGCGAAGGAGCCAGGACCCAAAGACCTAGCTGGCCTGAAGGGCCCCCAGGGGGCCCCCAAGCAGCCCCTCTCCATTTGGGTCTGGGGGCTATCGTTGGGCCGGGAACCTGGGAGGTACCTGCAAGGTTGCAGTTCGCGGCCCGAGAAGCACTCTCCGGCCAACATGCCAAATATCCAGCAACAGCTCCCAAAGCGAAGGAGCCAGGACCCAAAGACCTAGCTGGCCTGAAGGGCCCCCAGGGGGCCCCCAAGCAGCCTCTCTCCATTTGGGTCTGGGGGCTTTCGTTGGGCCGGGAACCTGGGAGATTCATGCAAGGTTGCAGTTCGCGGCCCGAGAAGCACTCTCCGGCCAACATGCCCAACTGCAGCAACAGCTCCCAAACTGAATGAGCCAGGACAGAAAGACCTAGCTGGCCTGAAGGGCCCCCAGGGGGCCCCCAAGCAGCCCCTCTCCATTTGGGTCTGGGGGCTTTCGTTGGGCCGGGAACCTGGGAGATACCTGCAAGGATGCAGTTCGCGGCCCGAGAAGCACTCTCCGGCCAACATGCCCAACGACCAGCTACAGCTCTGAAACCGAAGAAGCCAGGACCCAAAGACCTATCTGGCCTGGAGGGCCCCCATGGGGCCCCAAGCAGCCCCTCTCCATTTGGGTCTGGGGGCTTTCGTTGGGCATGGAACCTGAGAGGTACCTGCAAGTTTGCTGTTGGCGGCCCGAGAAGCACTCTCCGGCCAACATGCCCAACGTCCACCAACAGCTCCAAAACAGAAGGAACCAGGACCCAAAGAAATAGCTGGCCTGGAGGGTCCCCAGGTGGCCCGTAAGCAGCCCCTTTCAATTTGGGTCTGGGGGCTTTCGTTGGGCCGGGAACCTGGGAGGTACCTGCAAGGTTGCAGTTCGCGGCCCGAGAAGCACTCTCCGGCCAAAATGCCCAACTGCAGCAACAGCTCCCAAAGCGAAGGAGCCAGGACCCAAAGACCTAGCTGGCCTGAAGGGCCCCCAGGGGGCCCCCAAGCAGTCCCTCTCCATTTGGGTCTGGGGTCTTTAGTTGGGCCGGGTACCTGGGAGGTACCTGCGAGGTTGCAGTTCGCGGCCGGAGAGGCACTCTCCGGCCAACATGCCCAACGTCCACCAACAGCTCCAAAACAGAAGGAACCAGGACCCAAAGAAATAGCTGGCCTGGAGGGTCCCCAGGTGTCCCGCAAGCAGCCCCTTTCAATTTGGGTCTGGGGGCTTTCGTTGGGCCGGGAACCTGGGAGGTACCTACAAGGTTGCAGTTCGCGGCCCGAGAAGCACTCTCCGGCCAACATGCCCAACTGCAGCAACAGCTCCAAACTGAATGAGCCAGGACAGAAAGACCTAGCTGGCCTGAAGGGCCCCCAGGGGGCCCCCAAACAGCCCCTCTCCATTTGGGTCTGGGGGCTTTCGTTGGGCCGGGAACCTGGGAGGTACCTGCAAGGTTGCAGTTCGCGGCCCGAGAAGCACTCTCCGGCCAACATGCCCAACTGCAGCAACAGCTCCCAAAGCGAAGGAGCCAGGACCCAAAGACCTAGCTGGCCTGAAGGGCCCCCAGGGGGCCCCCAAGCAGCCCCTCTCTATTTGGGTCTGGGGGCTTTCGTTGGGCATGTATACCTGAGAGGTACCTGCAAGGTTGCAGTTCGCGGCCCGAGAAGCACTCTCCGGCCAACATGCCCAATATCCAGCAACAGCTCCCAAAGCGAAGGAGCCAGGACCCAAAGACCTAGCTGGCCTGAAGGGCCCCCAGGGGGCCCCCAAGCAGCCTCTCTCCATTTGGGTCTGGGGGCTTTCGTTGGGCCTGGAACCTGGGAGATTCATGCAAGGTTGCAGTTCGCGGCCCGAGAAGCACTCTCCGGCCAACATGCCCAACTGCAGCAACAGCTCCCAAACTGAATGAGCCAGGACAGAAAGACCTAGCTGGCCTGAAGGGCCCCCAGGGGGCCCCCAAGCAGCCCCTCTCAATTTGGGTCTGGGGGCTTTCGTTGGGCCGGGAACCTGGGAGATACCTGCAAGGATGCAGTTCGCGGCCCGAGAAGCACTCTCCGGCCAACATGCCCAACTGCAGCAACAGCTCCCAAAGCGAAGGAGCCAGGACCCAAAGACCTAGCTGGCCTGAAGGGCCCCCAGGGGGCCACCAAGCAGCCCCTCTCCATTTGGGTCTGGGGGCTTTCGTTGGGCATGTATACCTGAGAGGTACCTGCAAGGTTAAAGTTCGCGGCCCAAGAAGCACTCTCCGGCCAACATGCCCAACGTCCACCAACATCTCCAAAACAGAAGGAACCAGGATCCAAAGAAATAGCTGGCCTGGACGGTCACCAGGTGGCCCGCAAGCAGCCCCTCTCAATTTGGGTCTGGGGGCTTTCGTTGGGCCGGAAACCTGGGAGATTCATGCAAGGTTGCAGTTCGCGGCCCGAGAAGCACTCTCCGGCCAACATGCCCAACTGCAGCAACAGCTCCCAAAGCGAAGGAGCCAGGACCCAAAGACCTAGCTGGCCTGAAGGGCCCCCAGGGGGGCCCCAAGCAGCCCCTCTCCATTTGGGTCTCTGGGCTTTCATTGGCCCGGGAACCTGGGAGATATCTGCAAGGTTGCAGTTCGCGGCCCGAGAAGCACTCTCCGGCCAACATGCCCAACTGCAGCAACAGCTCCAAACTGAATGAGCCAGGACAGAAAGACCTAGCTGGCCTGAAGGGCCCCCAGGAGGCCCCCAAGCAGCCCCTCTCAATTTGGGTCTGGGGGCTTTCGTTGTGCCGGGAACCTGGGAGGTACCTGCAAGGTTGCAGTTCGCGGCCCGAGAAGCACTCTCCGGCCAACATGCCCAACTGCAGCAACAGCTCCCAAAGCGAAGGAGCCAGGACCCAAAGACCTAGCTGGCCTGAAGGGCCCCCAGGGGGCCCCCAAGCAGCCCCTCTCAATTTGGGTCTGGGGGCTTTCGTTGGGCCGGGAACCTGGGAGGTACCTGCAAGGTTGCAGTTCGCGGCCCGAGAAGCACTCTCCGGCCAACATGCCCAACTGCAGCAACAGCTCCCAAAGCGAAGGAGCCAGGACCCAAAGACCTAGCTGGCCTGAAGGGCCCCCAGGGGGCCCCCAAGCAGCCCCTCTCCATTTGGGTCTGGGGGCTTTCATTGGGCCGGGAACCTGAGAGGTACATGCAAGTTTGCTGTTGGCGGCCCGAGAAGCACTCTCCGGCCAACATGCCCAACGTCCACCAACAGCTCCAAAACAGAAGGAACCAGGACCCAAAGAAATAGCTGGCCTGGAGGGTCCCCAGGTGGCCCGTAAGCAGCCCCTCTCAATTTGGGTCTGGGGGCTTTCGTTGGGCCGGGAACCTGGGAGGTACCTGCAAGGTTGCAGTTCGCGGCCGGAGAGGCACTCTCCGGCCAACATGCCCAACTGCAGCAACAGCTCCCAAAGCGAAGGAGCCAGGACCCAAAGACCTAGCTGGCCTGAAGGGCCCCCAGGGGGCCCCCAAGCAGCCCCTCTCCATTTGGGTCTGGGGGCTTTCGTTGGGCCGGGAACCTGGGAGATTCCTGCAAGGTTGCAATTCGCGGCCCGAGAAGCACTCTCCGGCCAACATGCCCAACTGCAGCAACAGCTCCCAAACTGAATGAGCCAGGACAGAAAGACCTAGCTGGCCTGAAGGGCCCCCAGGGGGCCCCCAAGCAGCCTCTCTCAATTTGGGTCTGGGGGCTTTCATTGGGCCGGGAACCTGGGAGATTCCTGCAAGGTTGCAGTTCGTGGCCCAAGAAGCACTCTCCGGCCAACATGCCCAACTGCAGCAACAGCTCCCAAAGCGAAGGAGCCAGGACCCAAAGACCTAGCTGGCCTGAAGGGCCCCCAGGGGGCCCCCAAGCAGCCCCTCTCCATTTGGGTCTGGGGGCTTTCGTTGGGCCGGCAACCTGGGAGGTACCTGCAAGGTTGCAGTTCGCGGCCCGAGAAGCACTCTCCGGCCAACATGCCCAACTGCAGCAACAGCTCCCAAAGCGAAGGAGCCAGGACCCAAAGACCTAGCTGGCCTGAAGGGCCCCCAGGGGGCCACCAAGCAGCCCCTCTCCATTTGGGCCTGGGGGCTTTCGTTGGGCCGGGAACCTGTGAGATTCATGCAAGGTTGCAGTTCGCGGCCCGAGAAGAACTCTCCGGCCAACATGCCCAACGTCCAGCAACAGTTCCCAAACCGAAGGAGCCAGGACCCAAAGACCTAGCTGGCCTGAAGGGCCCCCAGGGGGCCCCCAAGCAGCCCCTCTCAATTTGGGTCTGGGGGCTTTCGTTGGGCCGGGAACCTGGGAGATTCCTGCAAGGTTGCAGTTCGCGGCCCGAGAAGCACTCTCCGGCCAACATGCCCAATATCAAGCAGCAGCTCCAAACTGAATGAGCCAGGACAGAAAGACCTAGCTGGCCTGAAGGGCCCCCAGGAGGCCCCCAAGCAGCCCCTCTCCATTTGGGTGTGGGGGCTTTCGTTGGTCCGGGAACCTGGGAGATTCATGCAAGGTTGCAGTTCGCGGCCCGAGAAGCACTCTCCGGCCAACATGCCCAACGACCAGCTACAGCTCTGAAACCGAAGAAGCCAGGACCCAAAGACCTATCTGGCCTGGAGGGCCCCCATGGGGCCCCAAGCAGCCCCTCTCCATTTGGGTCTGGGGGCTTTCGTTGGGCATGGAACCTGAGAGGTACCTGCAAGTTTGCAGTTGGCGGCCCGAGAAGCACTCTCCGGCCAACATGCCCAACGTCCACCAACAGCTCCAAAACAGAAGGAACCAGGACCCAAAGAAATAGCTGGCCTGGAGGGTCCCCAGGTGGCCCGTAAGCAGCCCCTTTCAATTTGGGTCTGGGGGCTTTCGTTGGGCCGGGAACCTGGGAGGTACCTGCAAGGTTGCAGTTCGCGGCCCGAGAAGCACTCTCCGGCCAAAATGCCCAACTGCAGCAACAGCTCCCAAAGCGAAGGAGCCAGGACCCAAAGACCTAGCTGGCCTGAAGGGCCCCCAGGGGGCCCCCAAGCAGTCCCTCTCCATTTGGGTCTGGGGTCTTTAGTTGGGCCGGGTACCTGGGAGGTACCTGCAAGGTTGCAGTTCGCGGCCGGAGAGGCACTCTCCGGCCAACATGCCCAACTGCAGCAACAGCTCCCAAAGCGAAGGAGCCAGGACCCAAAGACCTAGCTGGCCTGAAGGGCCCCCAGGGGGCCCCCAAGCAGCCCCTCTCCATTTGGGTCTGGGGGCTTTCGTTGGGCCGGGAACCTGGGAGATTCATGCAAGGTTGCAGTTCGCGGCCCGAGAAGCACTCTCCGGCCAACATGCCCAACTGCAGCAACAGCTCCCAAAGCGAAGGAGCCAGGACCCAAAGACCTAGCTGGCCTGAAGGGCCCCCAGGGGGCCCCCAAGCAGCCCCTCTCCATTTGGGTCTGGGGTCTTTAGTTGGACCGGGAACCTGGGAGGTACCTGCAAGGTTGCAGTTCGCGGCCGGAGAGGCACTCTCCGGCCAACATGCCCAACTGCAGCAACAGCTCCCAAAGCGAAGGAGCCATGACCCAAAGACCTAGCTGGCCTGAAGGGCCCCCAGGGGGCCCCCAAGCAGCCCCTCTCCATTTGGGTCTGGGGGCTTTCGTTGGGCATGTATACCTGAGAGGTACCTGCAAGTTTAAAGTTCGCGGCCCGAGAAGCACTCTCCGGCCAACATGCCCAACGTCCACCAACAGCTCCAAAACAGAAGGAACCAGGACCCAAAGAAATAGCTGGCCTGGAGGGTCCCCAGGTGTCCCGCAAGCAGCCCCTTTCAATTTGGGTCTGGGGGCTTTCGTTGGGCCGGGAACCTGGGAGATTCATGCAAGGTTGCAGTTCGCGTCCCGAGAAGCACTCTCCGGCCAACATGCCAAACGTCCAGCAACAGCTCCCAAACCGAAGGAGCCAGGACCCAAAGACCTAGCTGGCCTGAAGGGCCCCCAGGGGGCCCCCAAGCAGCCCCTCTCCATTTGGGTCTGGGGGTTTTAGTTGGGCCGGGAACCTGGGAGGTACCTGCAAGGTTGCCGTTCGCGGCCGGAGAGGCACTATCCGGCCAACATGCCCAACTGCAGCAACAGCTCCCAAAGCGAAGGAGCCAGGACCCAAAGACCTAGCTGGCCTGAAGGGCCCCCATGGGGCCCCCAAGCAGCCCCTCTCAATTTGGGTCTGAGGGCTTTCGTTGGGCCGGGAACCTGGGAGATTCCTGCAAGGTTGCAGTTCGCGGCCCGAGAAGCACTCTGCGGCCAACATGCCCAACTGCAGCAACAGCTCCCAAACTGAATGAGCCAGGACAGAAAGACCTAGCTGGCCTGAAGGGCCCCCAGGGCGCCCCCAAGCAGCCCCTCTCAATTTGGGTCTGGGGGCTTTCGTTGGGGCGGGAACCTGGGAGATTCCTGCAAGGTTGCAGTTTGCGCCCAAGAAGCACTCTCCGGCCAACATGCCCAACTGCAGCAACAGCTCCCAAAGCGAAGGAGCCAGGACCCAAACACCTAGCTGGCCTGAAGGGCCCCCAGGGGGCCCCCAAGCAGCCCCTCTCCATTTGGGTCTGGGGGCTTTCGTTGGGCCGGGAACCTGGGAGGTACCTGCAAGGTTGCAGTTCGCGGCCGGAGAGGCACTCTCCGGCCAACATGCCCAACTGCAGCAACAGCTCCCAAACCGAAGGAGCCAGGACCCAAAGACCTAGCTGGCCTGAAGGGCCCCCAGGGGGCCCCCAAGCAGCCCCTCTCCATTTGGGTCTGGGGGCTTTCGTTGGGCGGGAACCTGGGAGATTCATGCAAGGTTGCAGTTCGCGGCCCGAGAAGCACTCTCCGACCAACATGCCCAACTGCAGCAACAGCTCCCAAACTGAATGAGCCAGGACAGAAAGACCTAGCTGGCCTGAAGGGCCCCCAGGGGGCCCCCAAGCAGCCCCTCTCAATTTGGGTCTGGGGGCTTTCGTTGGGCCGGGAACCTGGGAGATTCCTGCAAGGTTGCAGTTCGCGGCCCGAGAAGCACTCTCCGGCCAACATGCCCAACTGCAGCAACAGCTCCCAAAGCGAAGGAGCCAGGACCCAAAGACCTAGGTGGCCTGAAGGGCCCCCAGGGGGCCCCCAAGCAGCCCCTCTCCATTTGGGTCTGGGGGCTTTCGTTGGGCTGGGAACCTGGGAGGTACCTGCAAGGTTGCAGTTCGCGGCCCGAGAAGCACTCTCCGGCCAACATGCCCAACGTCCACCAACAGCTCCCAAACCGAAGGAGCCAGGACCCAAAGACCTAGCTGGCCTGAAGGGCCCCCAGGGGGCCCCCAAGCAGCCCCTCTCCATTTGGGTCTGGGGGCTTTCGTTGGGCGGGAACCTGGGAGATTCATGCAAGGTTGCAGTTCGCGGCCCGAGAAGCACTCTCCGGCCAACATGCCCAACTGCAGCAACAGCTCCCAAAGCGAAGGAGCCAGGACAGAAAGACCTAGCTGGCCTGAAGGGCCCCCAGGGGGCCCCCAAGCAGCCCCTCTCAATTTGGGTCTGGGGGCTTTCGTTGGGCCGGGAACCTGGGAGATTCCTGCAAGGTTGCAGTTCGCGGCCCGAGAAGCACTCTCCGGCCAACATGCCCAACTGCAGCAACAGCTCCCAAAGCGAAGGAGCCAAGACCCAAAGACCTAGCTGGCCTGAAGGGCCCCCATGGGGCCCCAAGCAGCCCCTCTCCATTTGGGTCTGGGGGCTTTCGTTGGGCCGGGAACCTGGGAGATTCCTGCAAGGTTGCAGTTCGCGGCCCGAGAAGCACTCTCCGGCCAACATGCCCAACGTCCACCAACAGCTCCCAAACTGAATGAGCCAGGACAGAAAGACCTAGCTGGCCTGAAGGGCCCCCAGAGGGCCCCCAAGCAGCCTCTCTCAATTTGGGTCTGGGGGCTTTCGTTGGGCCGGGAACCTGGGAGATTCATGCAAGGTTGCAGTTCGCGGCCCGAGAAGCACTCTCCGGCCAACATGCCCAACTGCAGCAACAGCTCCCAAACCGAAGGAGCCAGGACCCAAAGACCTAGCTGGCCTGAAGGGCCCCCAGGGGGCCCCCAAGCAGCCCCTCTCCATTTGGGTCTGGGGGCTTTCGTTGGGCCGGGAACCTGGGAGGTACCTGCAAGGTTGCAGTTCGCGGCCCGAGAAGCACTCTCCGGCCAACATGCCCAACTGCAGCAACAGCTCCCAAACTGAATGAGCCAGGACAGAAAGACCTAGGTGGCCTGAAGGCCCCCCAGGGGGCCCCCAAGCAGCCCCTCTCCATTTGGGTCTGGGGGCTTTCGTTGGGCCGGGAACCTGGGAGATACCTGCAAGGATGCAGTTCGCGGCCCGAGAAGCACTCTCCGGCCAACATGCCCAACGACCAGCTACAGCTCTGAAACCGAAGGAGCCAGGACCCAAAGACCTAGGTGGCCTGGAGGGCCCCCATGGGGCCCCCAAGCAGCCCCTCTCCATTTGGGTCTGGGGGCTTTCGTTGGGCATGGAACCTGAGAGGTACCTGCAAGTTTGCTGTTGGCGGCCCGAGAAGCACTCTCCGGCCAACATGCCCAACGTCCACCAACAGCTCCAAAACAGAAGGAACCAGGACCCAAAGAAATAGCTGGCCTGGAGGGTCCCCAGGTGGCCCGTAAGCAGCCCCTCTCAATTTGGGTCTGGGGGCTTTCGTTGGGCCGGGAACCTGGGAGGTACCTGCAAGGTTGCAGTTCGCGGCCCGAGAAGCACTCTCCGGCCAAAATGCCCAACTGCAGCAACAGCTCCAAACTGAATGAGCCAGGACAGAAAGACCTAGCTGGCCTGAAGGGCCCCCAGGGGGCCCCCAAACAGCCCCTCTCAATTTGGGTCTGGAGGCTTTCGTTGGGCCGGGAACCTGGGAGGTACGTGCAAGGTTGCAGTTCGCGGCCCGAGAAGCACTCTCCGGCCAACATGCCCAATTGCAGCAACAGCTCCCAAAGCGAAGGAGCCAGGACCCAAAGACCTAGCTGGCCTGAAGGGCCCCCAGGGGGCCCCAAGCATCCCCTCTCAATTTGGGTCTGGGGGCTTTCGTTGGGCCGGGAACCTGGGAGATTCCTGCAAGGTTGCAGTTTGCGGCCCGAGAAGCACTCTCCGGCCAACATGCCCAACGTCCACCAACAGCTCCCAAACTGAATGAGCCAGGACAGAAAGACCTAGCTGGCCTGAAGGGCCCCCAGAGGGCCCCCAAGCAGCCTCTCTCAATTTGGGTCTGGGGGCTTTCGTTGGGCCGGGAACCTGGGAGATTCATGCAAGGTTGCTGTTCGTAGCCCGAGAAGCACTCTCCGGCCAACATGCCCAACTGCAGCAACAGCTCCCAAAGCGAAGGAGCCAGGACCCAAAGACCTAGCTGGCCTGAAGGGCCCCCAGGGGGCCCCCAAGCAGCCCCTCTCCATTTGGGTCTGGGGGCTTTCGTTGGGCCGGGAACCTGGGAGGTACCTGCAAGTTTGCAGTTCGCGGCCCGAGAAGCACTCTCCGGCCAACATGCCAAATATCCAGCAACAGCTCCCAAAGCGAAGGAGCCAGGACCCAAAGACCTAGCTGGCCTGAAGGGCCCCCAGGGGGCCCCCAAGCAGCCTCTCTCCATTTGGGTCTGGGGGCTTTCGTTGGGCCGGGAACCTGGGAGATTCATGCAAGGTTGCAGTTCGCGGCCCGAGAAGCACTCTCCGGCCAACATGCCCAACTGCAGCAACAGCTCCCAAACTGAATGAGCCAGGACAGAAAGACCTAGCTGGCCTGAAGGGCCCCCAGGGGGCCCCCAAGCAGCCCCTCTCCATTTGGGTCTGGGGGCTTTCGTTGGGCCGGGAACCTGGGAGATACCTGCAAGGATGCAGTTCGCGGCCCGAGAAGCACTCTCCGGCCAACATGCCCAACGACCAGCTACAGCTCTGAAACCGAAGAAGCCAGGACCCAAAGACCTATCTGGCCTGGAGGGCCCCCATGGGGCCCCAAGCAGCCCCTCTCCATTTGGGTCTGGGGGCTTTCGTTGGGCATGGAACCTGAGAGGTACCTGCAAGTTTGCTGTTGGCGGCCCGAGAAGCACTCTCCGGCCAACATGCCCAACGTCCACCAACAGCTCCAAAACAGAAGGAACCAGGACCCAAAGAAATAGCTGGCCTGGAGGGTCCCCAGGTGGCCCGTAAGCAGCCCCTTTCAATTTGGGTCTGGGGGCTTTCGTTGGGCCGGGAACCTGGGAGGTACCTGCAAGGTTGCAGTTCGCGGCCCGAGAAGCACTCTCCGGCCAAAATGCCCAACTGCAGCAACAGCTCCCAAAGCGAAGGAGCCAGGACCCAAAGACCTAGCTGGCCTGAAGGGCCCCCAGGGGGCCCCCAAGCAGTCCCTCTCCATTTGGGTCTGGGGTCTTTAGTTGGGCCGGGTACCTGGGAGGTACCTGCAAGGTTGCAGTTCGCGGCCGGAGAGGCACTCTCCGGCCAACATGCCCAACGTCCACCAACAGCTCCAAAACAGAAGGAACCAGGACCCAAAGAAATAGCTGGCCTGGAGGGTCCCCAGTTGTCCCGCAAGCAGCCCCTTTCAATTTGGGTCTGGGGGCTTTCGTTGGGCCGGGAACCTGGGAGATTCATGCAAGGTTGCAGTTCGCGTCCCGAGAAGCACTCTCCGGCCAACATGCCAAACGTCCAGCAACAGCTCCCAAACCGAAGGAGCCAGGACCCAAAGACCTAGCTGGCCTGAAGGGCCCCCAGGGGGCCCCCAAGCAGCCCCTCTCCATTTGGGTCTGGGGGTTTTAGTTGGGCCGGGAACCTGGGAGGTACCTGCAAGGTTGCCGTTCGCGGCCGGAGAGGCACTATCCGGCCAACATGCCCAACTGCAGCAACAGCTCCCAAAGCGAAGGAGCCAGGACCCAAAGACCTAGCTGGCCTGAAGGGCCCCCATGGGGCCCCCAAGCAGCCCCTCTCAATTTGGGTCTGGGGGCTTTCGTTGGGCCGGGAACCTGGGAGATTCCTGCAAGGTTGCAGTTCGCGGCCCGAGAAGCACTCTGCGGCCAACATGCCCAACTGCAGCAACAGCTCCCAAACTGAATGAGCCAGGACAGAAAGACCTAGCTGGCCTGAAGGGCCCCCAGGGCGCCCCCAAGCAGCCCCTCTCAATTTGGGTCTGGGGGCTTTCGTTGGGGCGGGAACCTGGGAGGTACCTGCAAGGTTGCAGTTCGCGGCCCGAGAAGCACTCTCCGGCCAACATGCCAAATATCCAGCAACAGCTCCCAAAGCGAAGGAGCCAGGACCCAAAGACCTAGCTGGCCTGAAGGGCCCCCAGGGGGCCCCCAAGCAGCCTCTCTCCATTTGGGTCTGGGGGCTTTCGTTGGGCCGGGAACCTGGGAGATTCATGCAAGGTTGCAGTTCGCGGCCCGAGAAGCACTCTCCGGCCAACATGCCCAACTGCAGCAACAGCTCCCAAACTGAATGAGCCAGGACAGAAAGACCTAGCTGGCCTGAAGGGCCCCCAGGGGGCCCCCAAGCAGCCCCTCTCCATTTGGGTCTGGGGGCTTTCGTTGGGCCGGGAACCTGGGAGATACCTGCAAGGATGCAGTTCGCGGCCCGAGAAGCACTCTCCGGCCAACATGCCCAACGACTAGCTACAGCTCTGAAACCGAAGGAGCCAGGACCCAAAGACCTAGGTGGCGTGGAGGGCCCCCATGGGGCCCCCAAGCAGCCCCTCTCCATTTGGGTCTGGGGGCTTTCGTTGGGCATGGAACCTGAGAGGTACCTGCAAGTTTGCTGTTGGCGGCCCGAGAAGCACTCTCCGGCCAACATGCCCAACGTCCACCAACAGCTCCAAAACAGAAGGAACCAGGACCCAAAGAAATAGCTGGCCTGGAGGGTCCCCAGGTGGCCCGTAAGCAGCCCCTTTCAATTTGGGTCTGGGGGCTTTCGTTGGGCCGGGAACCTGGGAGGTACCTGCAAGGTTGCAGTTCGCGGCCCGAGAAGCACTCTCCGGCCAAAATGCCCAACTGCAGCAACAGCTCCAAACTGAATGAGCCAGGACAGAAAGACCTAGCTGGCCTGAAGGGCCCCCAGGGGGCCCCCAAACAGCCCCTCTCAATTTGGGTCTGGAGGCTTTCGTTGGGCCGGGAACCTGGGAGGTACCTGCAAGGTTGCAGTTCGCGGCCCGAGAAGCACTCTCCGGCCAACATGCCCAACTGCAGCAACAGCTCCCAAACCGAAGGAGCCAGGACCCAAAGACCTAGCTGGCCTGAAGGGCCCCCATGGGGCCCCAAGCAGCCCCTCTCCATTTGGGTCTGGGGGCTTTCGTTGGGCCGGGAACCTGGGAGATTCCTGCAAGGTTGCAGTTCGCGGCCCGAGAAGCACTCTCCGGCCAACATGCCCAACGTCCACCAACAGCTCCCAAACTGAATGAGCCAGGACAGAAAGACCTAGCTGGCCTGAAGGGCCCCCAGAGGGCCCCCAAGCAGCCTCTCTCAATTTGGGTCTGGGGGCTTTCGTTGGGCCGGGAACCTGGGAGATTCATGCAAGTTTGCTGTTCGTAACCCCGAGAAGCACTCTCCGGCCAACATGCCCAACGACCAGCTACAGCTCTGAAACCGAAGGAGCCAGGACCCAAAGACCTAGCTGGCCTGGAGGGCCCCCATGGGGCCCCCAAGCAGCCCCTCTCCATTTGGGTCTGGGGGCTTTCGTTGGGCATGGAACCTGAGAGGTACCTGCAAGTTTGCTGTTGGCGGCCCGAGAAGCACTCTCCGGCCAACATGCCCAACGTCCACCAACAGCTCCAAAACAGAAGGAACCAGGACCCAAAGAAATAGCTGGCCTGGAGGGTCCCCAGGTGGCCCGTAAGCAGCCCCTTTCAATTTGGGTCTGGGGGCTTTCGTTGGGCCGGGAACCTGGGAGATTCATGCAAGGTTGCAGTTCGCGGCCCGAGAAGCACTCTCCGGCCAACATGCCCAACTGCAGCAACAGCTCCCAAAGCGAAGGAGCCAGGACCCAAAGACCTAGCTGGCCTGAAGGGCCCCCAGGGGGCCCCCAAGCAGCCCCTCTCCATTTGGGTCTGGGGGCTTTCGTTGGGCCGGGAACCTGGGAGATTCATGCAAGGTTGCAGTTCGCGGCCCGAGAAGCACTCTCCGGCCAACATGCCCAACTGCAGCAACAGCTCCCAAAGCGAAGGAGCCAGGACCCAAAGACCTAGCTGGCCTGAAGGGCCCCCAGGGGGCCCCCAAGCAGCCCCTCTCCATTTGGGTCTGGGGGCTTTCGTTGGGCGGGAACCTGGGAGATTCCTGCAAGGTTGCAGTTCGCGGCCCGAGAAGCACTCTCCGGCCAACATGCCCAACTGCAGCAACAGCTCCCAAACTGAATGAGCCAGGACAGAAAGACCTAGCTGGCCTGAAGGGCCCCCAGGGGGCCCCCAAGCAGCCCCTCTCCATTTGGGTCTGGGGGCTTTCGTTGGGCCGGGAACCTGGGAGATTCCTGCAAGGTTGCAGTTCGCGGCCCGAGAAGCACTCTCCGGCCAACATGCCCAACTGCAGCAACAGCTCCCAAAGCGAAGGAGCCAGGACCCAAAGACCTAGCTGGCCTGAAGGGCCCCCAGGGGGCCCCCAAGCAGCCCCTCTCCATTTGGGTCTGGGGGCTTTCGTTGGGCATGGAACCTGGGAGGTACCTGCAAGGTTGCAGTCCTCGTCCCGAGAAGCACTCTCCGGCCAACATGCCCAACGACCAGCTACAGCTCTGAAACCGAAGAAGCCAGGACCCAAAGACCTATCTGGCCTGGAGGGCCCCCATGGGGCCCCCAAGCAGCCCCTCTCCATTTGGGTCTGGGGGCTTTCGTTGGGCATGGAACCTGAGAGGTACCTGCAAGTTTGCAGTTGGCGGCCCGAGAAGCACTCTCCGGCCAACATGCCCAACGTCCACCAACAGCTCCAAAACAGAAGGAACCAGGACCCAAAGAAATAGCTGGCCTGGAGGGTCCCCAGGTGTCCCGTAAGCAGCCCCTTTCAATTTGGGTCTGGGGGCTTTCGTTGGGCCGGGAACCTGGGAGGTACCTGCAAGGTTGCAGTTCGCGGCCCGAGAAGCACTCTCCGGCCAACATGCCCAATATCCAGCAACAGCTCCCAAAGCGAAGGGGCCAGGACCCAAAGACCTAGCTGGCCTGAAGGGCCCCCATGGGGCCCCAAGCAGCTCCTCTCCATTTGGGTCTGGGGGCTTTCGTTGGGCCGGGAACCTGGGAGATTCCTGCAAGGTTGCAGTTCGCAGCCCGAGAAGCACTCTCCGGCCAACATGCCCAACTGCAGCAACAGCTCCCAAACTGAATGAGCCAGGACCCAAAGACCTAGCTGGCCTGAAGGGCCCCCAGGGGGCCCGCAAGCAGCCCCTCTCAATTTGGGATGTGGGCTTTCGTTGGGCTGGGAACCTGGGAGATACCTGCAAGGATGCAGTTCGCGGCCCGAGAAGCACTCTCCGGCCAACATGCCCAACTGCAGCAACAGCTCCCAAAGCGAAGGAGCCAGGACCCAAAGACCTAGCTGGCCTGAAGGGCCCCCATGGGGCCACCAAGCAGCCCCTCTCCATTTGGGTCTGGGGGCTATAGTTGGGCCGGGAACCTGGGAGATACCTGCAAGGTTGCAGTTCGCGGCCCGAGAAGCACTCTCCGGCCAACATGCCCAACGTCCACCAACAGCTCCAAAACAGAAGGAACCAGGACCCAAAGAAATAGCTGGCCTGGAGGGTCCGCAGGTGGCCCGTAAGCAGCCCCTTTCAATTTGGGTCTGGGGGCTTTCGTTGGGCCGGGAACCTGGGAGGTACCTGCAAGGTTGCAGTTCGCGGCCCGAGAAGCACTCTCCGGCCAACATGCCCAACTGCAGCAACAGCTCCAAACTGAATGAGCCAGGACAGAAAGACCTAGCTGGCCTGAAGGGCCCCCAGGGGGCCCCCAAACAGCCCCTCTCCATTTGGGTCTGGGGGCTTTCGTTGGGGCGGGAACCTGGGAGGTACCTGCAAGGTTGCAGTTCGCGGCCCGAGAAGCACTCTCCGGCCAACATGCCCAACTGCAGCAACAGCTCCCAAAGCGAAGGAGCCAGGACCCAAAGACCTAGCTGGCCTGAAGGGCCCCCAGGGGGCCCCCAAGCAGCCCCTCTCTATTTGGGTCTGGGGGCTTTCGTTGGGCATGTATACCTGAGAGGTACCTGCAAGGTTGCAGTTCGCGGCCCGAGAAGCACTCTCCGGCCAACATGCCCAATATCCAGCAACAGCTCCCAAAGCGAAGGAGCCAGGACCCAAAGACCTAGCTGGCCTGAAGGGCCCCCAGGGGGCCCCCAAGCAGCCTCTCTCCATTTGGGTCTGGGGGCTTTCGTTGGGCCTGGAACCTGGGAGATTCATGCAAGGTTGCAGTTCGCGGCCCGAGAAGCACTCTCCGGCCAACATGCCCAACTGCAGCAACAGCTCCCAAACTGAATGAGCCAGGACAGAAAGACCTAGCTGGCCTGAAGGGCCCCCAGGGGGCCCCCAAGCAGCCCCTCTCAATTTGGGTCTGGGGGCTTTCGTTGGGGCGGGAACCTGGGAGATTCCTGCAAGGTTGCAGTTCGCGGCCCGAGAAGCACTCTCCGGCCAACATGCCCAACTGCAGCAACAGCTCCCAAAGCGAAGGAGCCAGGACCCAAAGACCTAGCTGGCCTGAAGGGCCCCCAGGGGGCCCCCAAGCAGCCCCTCTCCATTTGGGTCTGGGGGCTTTCGTTGGGCCGGGAACCTGGGAGGTACCTGCAAGGTTGCAGTCCTCGTCCCGAGAAGCACTCTCCGGCCAACATGCCCAACGACCAGCTACAGCTCTGAAACCGAAGAAGCCAGGACCCAAAGACCTATCTGGCCTGGAGGGCCCCCATGGGGCCCCCAAGCAGCCCCTCTCCATTTGGGTCTGGGGGCTTTCGTTGGGCATGGAACCTGAGAGGTACCTGCAAGTTTGCAGTTGGCGGCCCGAGAAGCACTCTCCGGCCAACATGCCCAACGTCCACCAACAGCTCCAAAACAGAAGGAACCAGGACCCAAAGAAATAGCTGGCCTGGAGGGTCCCCAGGTGGCCCGTAAGCAGCCCCTTTCAATTTGGGTCTGGGGGCTTTCGTTGGGCCGGGAACCTGGGAGGTACCTGCAAGGTTGCAGTTCGCGGCCCGAGAAGCACTCTCCGGCCAACATGCCCAATATCCAGCAACAGCTCCCAAAGCGAAGGGGCCAGGACCCAAAGACCTAGCTGGCCTGAAGGGCCCCCATGGGGCCCCAAGCAGCTCCTCTCCATTTGGGTCTGGGGGCTATAGTTGGGCCGGGAACCTGGGAGATACCTGCAAGGTTGCAGTTCGCGGCCCGAGAAGCACTCTCCGGCCAACATGCCCAACGTCCACCAACAGCTCCAAAACAGAAGGAACCAGGACCCAAAGAAATAGCTGGCCTGGAGGGTCCGCAGGTGGCCCGTAAGCAGCCCCTTTCAATTTGGGTCTGGGGGCTTTCGTTGGGCCGGGAACCTGGGAGGTACCTGCAAGGTTGCAGTTCGCGGCCCGAGAAGCACTCTCCGGCCAACATGCCCAACTGCAGCAACAGCTCCAAACTGAATGAGCCAGGACAGAAAGACCTAGCTGGCCTGAAGGGCCCCCAGGGGGCCCCCAAACAGCCCCTCTCCATTTGGGTCTGGGGGCTTTCGTTGGGCCGGGAACCTGGGAGGTACCTGCAAGGTTGCAGTTCGCGGCCCGAGAAGCACTCTCCGGCCAACATGCCCAACTGCAGCAACAGCTCCCAAAGCGAAGGAGCCAGGACCCAAAGACCTAGCTGGCCTGAAGGGCCCCCAGGGGGCCCCCAAGCAGCCCCTCTCTATTTGGGTCTGGGGGCTTTCGTTGGGCATGTATACCTGAGAGGTACCTGCAAGGTTGCAGTTCGCGGCCCGAGAAGCACTCTCCGGCCAACATGCCCAATATCCAGCAACAGCTCCCAAAGCGAAGGAGCCAGGACCCAAAGACCTAGCTGGCCTGAAGTGCCCCCAGGGGGCCCCCAAGCAGCCCCTCTCCATTTGGGTCTGGGGGCTTTCGTTGGGCCTGGAACCTGGGAGATTCATGCAAGGTTGCAGTTCGCGGCCCGAGAAGCACTCTCCGGCCAACATGCCCAACTGCAGCAACAGCTCCCAAACTGAATGAGCCAGGACAGAAAGACCTAGCTGGCCTGAAGTGCCCCCAGGGGGCCCCCAAGCAGCCCCTCTCCATTTGGGTCTGGGGGCTTTCGTTGGGCCGGGAACCTGGGAGATACCTGCAAGGATGCAGTTCGCGGCCCGAGAAGCACTCTCCGGCCAACATGCCCAACTGCAGCAACAGCTCCCAAAGCGAAGGAGCCAGGACCCAAAGACCTAGCTGGCCTGAAGGGTCCCCAGGGGGCCACCAAGCAGCCCCTCTCCATTTGGGTCTGGGGGCTTTCGTTGGGCATGTATACCTGAGAGGTACCTGCAAGGTTAAAGTTCGCGGCCCAAGAAGCACTCTCCGGCCAACATGCCCAACGTCCACCAACAGCTCCAAAACAGAAGGAACCAGGACCCAAAGAAATAGCTGGCCTGGAGGGTCCCCAGGTGGCCCGTAAGCAGCCCCTCTCAATTTGGGTCTGGGGGCTTTCGTTGGGCCGGGAACCTGGGAGGTACCTGCAAGGTTGCAGTTCGCGGCCGGAGAGGCACTCTCCGGCCAACATGCCCAACTGCAGCAACAGCTCCCAAAGCGAAGGAGCCAGGACCCAAAGACCTAGCTGGCCTGAAGGGCCCCCAGGGGGCCCCCAAGCAGCCCCTCTCCATTTGGGTCTGGGGGCTTTCGTTGGGCCGGGAACCTGGGAGATTCCTGCAAGGTTGCAATTCGCGGCCCGAGAAGCACTCTCCGGCCAACATGCCCAACTGCAGCAACAGCTCCCAAACTGAATGAGCCAGGACAGAAAGACCTAGCTGGCCTGAAGGGCCCCCAGGGGGCCCCCAAGCAGCCTCTCTCAATTTGGGTCTGGGGGCTTTCATTGGGCCGGGAACCTGGGAGATTCCTGCAAGGATGCAGTTCGCGGCCCAAGAAGCACTCTCCGGCCAACATGCCCAACTGCAGCAACAGCTCCCAAAGCGAAGGAGCCAGGACCCAAAGACCTAGCTGGCCTGAAGGGCCCCCAGGGGGCCCCCAAGCAGCCCCTCTCCATTTGGGTCTGGGGGCTTTCGTTGGGCCGGGAACCTGGGAGATTCCTGCAAGGATGCAGTTCGCGGCCCAAGAAGCACTCTCCGGCCAACATGCCCAACTGCAGCAACAGCTCCCAAAGCGAAGGAGCCAGGACCCAAAGACCTAGCTGGCCTGAAGGGCCCCCAGGGGGCCCCCAAGCAGCCCCTCTCCATTTGGGTCTGGGGGCTTTCGTTGGGCCGGGAACCTGGGAGGTACCTGCAAGGTTGCAGTTCGCGGCCCGAGAAGCACTCTCCGGCCAACATGCCCAACTGCAGCAACAGCTCCCAAAGCGAAGGAGCCAGGACCCAAAGACCTAGCTGGCCTGAAGGGCCCCCAGGGGGCCACCAAGCAGCCCCTCTCCATTTGGGCCTGGGGGCTTTCGTTGGGCATGTATACCTGAGAGGTACCTGCAAGGTTAAAGTTCGCGGCCCGAGAAGCACTCTCCGGCCAACATGCCCAACGTCCACCAACAGCTCCAAAACAGAAGGAACCAGGACCCAAAGAAATAGCTGGCCTGGAGGGTCCCCAGTTGTCCCGCAAGCAGCCCCTTTCAATTTGGGTCTGGGGGCTTTCGTTGGGCCGGGAACCTGGGAGATTCATGCAAGGTTGCAGTTCGCGGCCCGAGAAGAACTCTCCGGCCAACATGCCCAACGTCCAGCAACAGCTCCCAAACCGAAGGAGCCAGGACCCAAAGACCTAGCTGGCCTGAAGGGCCCCCAGGGGGCCCCCAAGCAGCCCCTCTCCATTTGGGTCTGGGGGCTTTCGTTGGGCCGGGAACCTGGGAGATTCCTGCAAGGTTGCAGTTCGCGGCCCGAGAAGCACTCTCCGGCCAACATGCCCAATATCAAGCAGCAGCTCCAAACTGAATGAGCCAGGACAGAAAGACCTAGCTGGCCTGAAGGGCCCCCAGGAGGCCACCAAGCAGCCCCTCTCCATTTGGGTGTGGGGGCTTTCGTTGGTCCGGGAACCTGGGAGATTCATGCAAGGTTGCAGTTCGCGGCCCGAGAAGCACTCTCCGGCCAACATGCCCAACGACCAGCTACAGCTCTGAAACCGAAGAAGCCAGGACCCAAAGACCTATCTGGCCTGGAGGGCCCCCATGGGGCCCCAAGCAGCCCCTCTCCATTTGGGTCTGGGGGCTTTCGTTGGGCATGGAACCTGAGAGGTACCTGCAAGTTTGCTGTTGGCGGCCCGAGAAGCACTCTCCGGCCAACATGCCCAACGTCCACCAACAGCTCCAAAACAGAAGGAACCAGGACCCAAAGAAATAGCTGGCCTGGAGGGTCCCCAGGTGGCCCGTAAGCAGCCCCTTTCAATTTGGGTCTGGGGGCTTTCGTTGGGCCGGGAACCTGGGAGGTACCTGCAAGGTTGCAGTTCGCGGCCCGAGAAGCACTCTCCGGCCAAAATGCCCAACTGCAGCAACAGCTCCCAAAGCGAAGGAGCCAGGACCCAAAGACCTAGCTGGCCTGAAGGGCCCCCAGGGGGCCCCCAAGCAGTCCCTCTCCATTTGGGTCTGGGGTCTTTAGTTGGGCCGGGTACCTGGGAGGTACCTGCAAGGTTGCAGTTCGCGGCCGGAGAGGCACTCTCCGGCCAACATGCCCAACTGCAGCAACAGCTCCCAAAGCGAAGGAGCCAGGACCCAAAGACCTAGCTGGCCTGAAGGGCCCCCAGGGGGCCCCCAAGCAGCCCCTCTCCATTTGGGTCTGGGGGCTTTCGTTGGGCCGGGAACCTGGGAGATTCATGCAAGGTTGCAGTTCGCGGCCCGAGAAGCACTCTCCGGCCAACATGCCCAACTGCAGCAACAGCTCCCAAAGCGAAGGAGCCAGGACCCAAAGACCTAGCTGGCCTGAAGGGCCCCCAGGGGGCCCCCAAGCAGCCCCTCTCCATTTGGGTCTGGGGTCTTTAGTTGGGCCGGGAACCTGGGAGGTACCTGCAAGGTTGCAGTTCGCGGCCGGAGAGGCACTCTCCGGCCAACATGCCCAACTGCAGCAACAGCTCCCAAAGCGAAGGAGCCATGACCCAAAGACCTAGCTGGCCTGAAGGGCCCCCAGGGGGCCCCCAAGCAGCCCCTCTCCATTTGGGTCTGGGGGCTTTCGTTGGGCATGTATACCTGAGAGGTACCTGCAAGGTTAAAGTTCGCGGCCCGAGAAGCACTCTCCGGCCAACATGCCCAACTGCAGCAACAGCTCCCAAAGCGAAGGAGCCAGGACCCAAAGACCTAGCTGGCCTGAAGGTCCCCCAGGGGGCCCCCAAGCAGCCCCTCTCCATTTGGGTCTGGGGGTTTTCGTTGGGCCGGGAACCTGGGAGATTCCTTCAAGGTTGCAGTTGGCGGCCCGAGAAGAACTCTCCGGCCAACATGCCCAACTGCAGCAACAGCTCCCAAAGCGAAGGAGCCAGGACCCAAAGACCTAGCTGACCTGAAGGGCCCCCAGGGGGCCCCCAAGCAGCCCCTCACCATTTGGGTCTGGGGGCTTTCGTTGGGCCGGGAACCTGGGAGGTACCTGCAAGGTTGCAGTTCGCGGCCCGAGAAGCACTCTCCGGCCAACATGCCCAACGACCAGCTACAGCTCTGAAACCGAAGAAGCCAGGACCCAAAGACCTATCTGGCCTGGAGGGCCCCCATGGGGCCCCAAGCAGCCCCTCTCAATTTGGGTCTGGGGGATTTCGTTGGGCATGGAACCCGAGAGGTACCTGCAAGTTTGCAGTTGGCGGCCCGAGAAGCACTCTCCGGCCAACATGCCCAACGTCCACCAACAGCTCCAAAACAGAAGGAACCAGGACCCAAAGAAATAGCTGGCCTGGAGGGTCCCCAGGTGGCCCGCAAGCAGTCCCTTTCAATTTGGGTCTGGGGGCTTTCGTTGCGCCGGGAACCTGGGAGGTACCTGCAAGGTTGCAGTTCGCGGCCCGAGAAGCACTCTCCGGCCAACATGCCCAACTGCAGCAACAGCTCCCAAAGCGAAGGAGCCAGGACCCAAAGACCTAGCTGGCCTGAAGGGCCCCCAGGGGGCCACCAAGCAGCCCCTCTCCATTTGGGTCTGGGGGTTTTCGTTGGGCCGGGAACCTGGGAGATTCCTGCAAGGTTGCAGTTGGCGGCCGGAGAAGCACTCTCCGGCCAACATGCCCAACTGCAGCAACAGCTCCCAAAGCGAAGGAGCCAGGACCCAAAGACCTAGCTGACCTGAAGGGCCCCCAGGGGGCCCCCAAGCAGCCCCTCTCAATTTGGGTCTGGGGGCTTTCGTTGGGCCGGGAACCTGGGAGGTACCTGCAAGGTTGCAGTTCGCGGCCCGAGAAGCACTCTCCGGCCAACATGCCCAACGACCAGCTACAGCTCTGAAACCGAAGAAGCCAGTACCCAAAGACCTATCTGGCCTGGAGGGCCCCCATGGGGCCCCAAGCAGCCCCTCTCCATTTGGGTCTGGGGGCTTTCGTTGGGCATGGAACCCGAGAGGTACCTGCAAGTTTGCAGTTGGCGGCCCGAGAAGCACTCTCCGGCCAACATGCCCAACGTCCACCAACAGCTCCAAAACAGAAGGAACCAGGACCCAAAGAAATAGCTGGCCTGAAGGGTCCCCAGGTGGCCCCCAAGCAGCCCCTCTCAATTTGGGTCTGGGGGCTTTCGTTGGGCCGGGAACCTGGGAGGTACCTGCAAGGTTGCAGTTCGCGGCCCGAGAAGCACTCTCCGGCCAACATGCCCAACTGCAGCAACAGCTCCCAAACCGAAGTAGCCAGGACCCAAAGACCTAGCTGGCCTGAAGTGCCCACAGGGGGCCCCCAAGCAGCCCCTCTCAATTTGGGTCTGGGGGCTTTCGTTGGGCCGGAAACCTGGGAGATTCCTGCAAGGTTGCAGTTCGCGGCCCGAGAAGCACTCTCCGGCCAACATGCCCAACTGCAGCAACAGCTCCAAAACAGAAGGAACCAGGACCCAAAGACCTAGCTGGCCTGAAGGGCCCCCAGGGGGCCCCCAAGCAGCCCCTCTCCATTTGGGTCTGGGGGCTTTCGTTGGGCTGGGAACCTGGGAGATTCCTGCAAGGTTGCAGTTCGCGGCCCGAGAAGCACTCTCCGGCCAACATGCCCAACTGCAGCAACAGCTCCCAAACCGAAGGAGCCAGGACCCAAAGACCTAGCTGGCCTGAAGGGCCCCCAGGGGGCCACCAAGCAGCCCCTCTCCATTTGGGTCTGAGGGTTTTCGTTGGGCCGGGAACCTGGGAGATTCCTGCAAGGTTGCAGTTGGCGGCCCGAGAAGCACTCTCCGGCCAACATGCACAACTGCAGCAACAGCTCCCAAAGCGAAGGAGCCAGGACCCAAAGACCTAGCTGACCTGAAGGGCCCCCAGGGGGCCCCCAAGCAGCCCCTCTCCATTTGGGTCTGGGGGCTTTCGTTGGGCCGGGAACCTGGGAGGTACCTGCAAGGTTGCAGTTCGCGGCCCGAGAAGCACTCTCCGGCCAACATGCCCAACGACCAGCTACAGCTCTGAAACCGAAGAAGCCAGGACCCAAAGACCTATCTGGCCTGGAGGGCCCCCATGGGGCCCCAAGCAGCCCCTCTCAATTTGGGTCTGGGGGATTTCGTTGGGCATGGAACCCGAGAGGTACCTGCAAGTTTGCAGTTGGCGGCCCGAGAAGCACTCTCCGGCCAACATGCCCAACTGCAGCAACAGCTCCCAAAGCGAAGGAGCCAGGACCCAAAGACCTAGCTGGCCTGAAGGGCCCCCAGGGGACCCCCAAGCAGCCCCTCTCCATTTGGGTCTGAGGGTTTTCGTTGGGCCGGGAACCTGGGAGATTCATGCAAGGTTGCAGTTGGCGGCCCGAGAAGCACTCTCCGGCCAACATGCCCAACTGCAGCAACAGCTCCCAAAGCGAAGGAGCCAGGACCCAAAGACCTAGCTGACCTGAAGGGCCCCCAGGGGGCCCCCAAGCAGCCCCTCTCAATTTGGGTCTGGGGGCTTTCGTAGGGCCGGGAACCTGGGAGGTACCTGCAAGGTTGCAGTTCGCGGCCCGAGAAGCACTCTCCGGCCAACATGCCCAACTGCAGCAACAGCTCCCAAACAGAAGGAACCAGGACCCAAAGACCTAGCTGGCCTGAAGGGCCCCCAGGGGGCCCCCAAGCAGCCCCTCTCCATTTGGGTCTGGGGGCTTTCGTTGGGCCGGGAACCTGGGAGATTCCTGCAAGGTTGCAGTTCGCGGCCCGAGAAGCACTCTCCGGCCAACATGCCCAACTGCAGCAACAGCTCCCAAAGCGAAGGAGCCAGGACCCAAAGACCTAGCTGGCCTGAAGGTCCCCCAGGGGGCCCCCAAGCAGCCCCTCTCCATTTGGGTCTGGGGGTTTTCGTTGGGCCGGGAACCTGGGAGATTCCTGCAAGGTTGCAGTTGGCGGCCCGAGAAGAACTCTCCGGCCAACATGCCCAACTGCAGCAACAGCTCCCAAAGCGAAGGAGCCAGGACCCAAAGACCTAGCTGACCTGAAGGGCCCCCAGGGGGCCCCCAAGCAGCCCCTCTCCATTTGGGTCTGGGGGCTTTCGTTGGGCCGGGAACCTGGGAGGTACCTGCAAGGTTGCAGTTCGCGGCCTGAGAAGCACTCTCCGGCCAAGATGCCCAACGACCAGCTACAGCTCTGAAACCGAAGAAGCCAGGACCCAAAGACCTATCTGGCCTGGAGGGCCCCCATGGGGCCCCAAGCAGCCCCTCTCAATTTGGGTCTGGGGGATTTCGTTGGGCATGGAACCCGAGAGGTACCTGCAAGTTTGCAGTTGGCGGCCCGAGAAGCACTCTCCGGCCAACATGCCCAACGTCCACCAACAGCTCCAAAACAGAAGGAACCAGGACCCAAAGAAATAGCTGGCCTGGAGGGTCCCCAGGTGGCCCGCAAGCAGCCCCTTTCAATTTGGGTCTGGGGGCTTTCGTTGCGCCGGGAACCTGGGAGGTACCTGCAAGGTTGCAGTTCGCGGCCCGAGAAGCACTCTCCGGCCAACATGCCCAACTGCAGCAACAGCTCCCAAAGCGAAGGAGCCAGGACCCAAAGACCTAGCTGGCCTGAAGGGCCCCCAGGGGGCCCCCAAGCAGCCCCTCTCCATTTGGGTCTGGGGGCTTTCGTTGGGCCGGGAACCTGGGAGATTCCTGCAAGGTTGCAGTTGGCGGCCCGAGAAGCACTCTCCGGCCAACATGCCCAACTGCAGCAACAGCTCCCAAAGCGAAGGAGCCAGGACCCAAAGACCTAGCTGGCCTGAAGGGCCCCCAGGGGGCCCCCAAGCAGCCCCTCTCCATTTGGGTCTGGGGGCTTTCGTTGGGCCGGGAACCTATGAGGTACCTGCAAGGTTGCAGTTCGCGGCCCGAGAAGCACTCTCCGGCCAACATGCCCAACGTCCACCAACAGCTCCAAAACAGAAGGAACCAGGACCCAAAGACCTAGCTGGCCTGAAGGGCCCCCAGGGGGCCCCCAAGCAGCCCCTCTCCATTTGGGTCTGGGGGCTTTCGTTGTGCCGGGAACCTGGGAGGTACCTGCAAGGTTGCAGTTCGCGGCCCGAGAAGCACTCTCCGGCCAACATGCCCAACTGCAGCAACAGCTCCCAAAGCGAAGGAGCCAGGACCCAAAGACCTAGCTGGCCTGAAGGGCCCCCAGGGGGCCACCAAGCAGCCCCTCTCAATTTGGGTCTGAGGGTTTTCGTTGGGCCGGGAACCTGGGAGATTCCTGCAAGGTTGCAGTTGGCGGCCCGAGAAGCACTCTCCGGCCAACATGCACAACTGCAGCAACAGCTCCCAAAGCGAAGGAGCCAGGACCCAAAGACCTAGCTGACCTGAAGGGCCCCCAGGGGGCCCCCAAGCAGCCCCTCTCCATTTGGGTCTGGGGGCTTTCGTTGGGCCGGGAACCTGGGAGGTACCTGCAAGGTTGCAGTTCGCGGCCCGAGAAGCACTCTCCGGCCAACATGCCCAACGACCAGCTACAGCTCTGAAACCGAAGAAGCCAGGACCCAAAGACCTAGCTGGCCTGAAGGGCCCCCAGGGGGCCCCCAAGCAGCCCCTCTCCATTTGGGTCTGGGGGCTTTCGTTGGGCCGGGAACCTGGGAGGTACCTGCAAGGTTGCAGTTGGCGGCCCGAGAAGCACTCTCCGGCCAACATGCCCAACTGCAGCAACAGCTCCCAAAGCGAAGGAGCCAGGACCCAAAGACCTAGCTGGCCTGAAGGGCCCCCAGGGGGCCACCAAGCAGCCCCTCTCCATTTGGGTCTGGGGGCTTTCGTTGCGCCGGGAACCTGGGAGGTACCTGCAAGGTTGCAGTTCGCGGCCCGAGAAGCACTCTCCGGCCAACATGCCCAACTGCAGCAACAGCTCCCAAAGCGAAGGAGCCAGGACCCAAAGACCTAGCTGGCCTGAAGGGCCCCCAGGGGGCCCCCAAGCAGCCCCTCTCCATTTGGGTCTGGGGGCTTTCGTTGGGCCGGGAACCTGGGAGATTCCTGCAAGGTTGCAGTTGGCGGCCCGAGAAGCACTCTCCGGCCAACATGCCCAACTGCAGCAACAGCTCCCAAAGCGAAGGAGCCAGGACCCAAAGACCTAGCTGACCTGAAGGGCCCCCAGGGGGCCCCCAAGCAGCCCCTCTCAATTTGGGTCTGGGGGCTTTCGTTGGGCCGGGAACCTGGGAGGTACCTGCAAGGTTGCAGTTCGCGGCCCGAGAAGCACTCTCCGGCCAACATGCCCAACTGCAGCAACAGCTCCCAAACAGAAGGAACCAGGACCCAAAGACCTAGCTGGCCTGAAGGGCCCCCAGGGGGCCACCAAGCAGCCCCTCTCCATTTGGGTCTGGGGGCTTTCGTTGGGCTGGGAACCTGGGAGATTGCTGCAAGGTTGCAGTTCGCGGCCCGAGAAGCACTCTCCGGCCAACATGCCCAACTGCAGCAACAGCTCCCAAAGCGAAGGAGCCAGGACCCAAAGACCTAGCTGGCCTGAAGGGCCCCCAGGGGGCCCCCAAGCAGCCCCTCTCAATTTGGGTCTGGGGGCTTTCGTTGGGCCGGGAACCTGGGAGATTCCTGCAAGGTTGCAGTTCGCGGCCCGAGAAGCACTCTCCGGCCAACATGCCCAACTGCAGCAACAGCTCCCAAAGCGAAGGAGCCAGGACCCAAAGACCTAGCTGGCCTGAAGGGCCCCCAGGGGGCCCCCAAGCAGCCCCTCTCCATTTGGGTCTGGGGGTTTTCGTTGGGCCGGGAACCTGGGAGATTCCTGCAAGGTTGCAGTTGGCGGCCCGAGAAGAACTCTCAGGCCAACATGCACAACTGCAGCAACAGCTCCCAAAGCGAAGGAGCCAGGACCCAAAGACCTAGCTGACCTGAAGGGCCCCCAGGGGGCCCCCAAGCAGCCCCTCTCCATTTGGGTCTGGGGGCTTTCGTTGGGCCGGGAACCTGGGAGGTACCTGCAAGGTTGCAGTTCGCGGCCCGAGAAGCACTCTCCGGCCAACATGCCCAACGACCAGCTACAGCTCTGAAACCGAAGAAGCCAGGACCCAAAGACCTATCTGGCCTGGAGGGCCCCCATGGGGCCCCAAGCAGCCCCTCTCAATTTGGGTCTGGGGGATTTCGTTGGGCATGGAACCCGAGAGGTACCTGCAAGTTTGCAGTTGGCGGCCCGAGAAGCACTCTCCGGCCAACATGCCCAACGTCCACCAACAGCTCCAAAACAGAAGGAACCAGGACCCAAAGAAATAGCTGGCCTGGAGGGTCCCCAGGTGGCCCGCAAGCAGCCCCTTTCAATTTGGGTCTGGGGGCTTTCGTTGCGCCGGGAACCTGGGAGGTACCTGCAAGGTTGCAGTTGGCGGCCCGAGAAGCACTCTCCGGCCAACATGCCCAACTGCAGCAACAGCTCCCAAAGCGAAGGAGCCAGGACCCAAAGACCTAGCTGGCCTGAAGGGCCCCCAGGGGGCCACCAAGCAGCCCCTCTCCATTTGGGTCTGGGGGTTTTCGTTGGGCCGGGAACCTGGGAGATTCCTGCAAGGTTGCAGTTGGCGGCCCGAGAAGCACTCTCCGGCCAACATGCCCAACTGCAGCAACAGCTCCCAAAGCGAAGGAGCCAGGACCCAAAGACCTAGCTGACCTGAAGGGCCCCCAGGGGGCCCCCAAGCAGCCCCTCTCAATTTGGGTCTGGGGGCTTTCGTTGGGCCGGGAACCTGGGAGGTACCTGCAAGGTTGCAGTTCGCGGCCCGAGAAGCACTCTCCGGCCAACATGCCCAACGACCAGCTACAGCTCTGAAACCGAAGAAGCCAGTACCCAAAGACCTATCTGGCCTGGAGGGCCCCCATGGGGCCCCAAGCAGCCCCTCTCCATTTGGGTCTGGGGGCTTTCGTTGGGCATGGAACCCGAGAGGTACCTGCAAGTTTGCAGTTGGCGGCCCGAGAAGCACTCTCCGGCCAACATGCCCAACGTCCACCAACAGCTCCAAAACAGAAGGAACCAGGACCCAAAGAAATAGCTGGCCTGAAGGGCCCCCAGGGGGCCCCCAAGCAGCCCCTCTCCATTTGGGTCTGGGGGCTTTCGTTGGGCTGGGAACCTGGGAGATTCCTGCAAGGTTGCAGTTCGCGGCCCGAGAAGCACTCTCCGGCCAACATGCCCAACTGCAGCAACAGCTCCCAAACCGAATGAGCCAGGACAGAAAGACCTAGCTGGCCTGAAGGGCCCCCAGGGGGCCCCCAAGCAGCCCCTCTCAATTTGGGTCTGAGGGTTTTCGTTGGGCCGGGAACCTGGGAGATTCCTGCAAGGTTGCAGTTGGCGGCCCGAGAAGCACTCTCCGGCCAACATGCCCAACTGCAGCAACAGCTCCCAAAGCGAAGGAGCCAGGACCCAAAGACCTAGCTGGCCTGAAGGGCCCCCAGGGGGCCCCCAAGCAGCCCCTCTCCATTTGGGTCTGGGGGCTTTCGTTGGGCCGGGAACCTGGGAGGTACCTGCAAGGTTGCAGTTCGCGGCCCGAGAAGCACTCTCCGGCCAACATGCCCAACGACCAGCTACAGCTCTGAAACCGAAGAAGCCAGGACCCAAAGACCTATCTGGCCTGGAGGGCCCCCATGGGGCCCCAAGCAGCCCCTCTCAATTTGGGTCTGGGGGATTTCGTTGGGCATGGAACCCGAGAGGTACCTGCAAGTTTGCAGTTGGCGGCCCGAGAAGCACTCTCCGGCCAACATGCCCAACTGCAGCAACAGCTCCCAAAGCGAAGGAGCCAGGACCCAAAGACCTAGCTGGCCTGAAGGGCCCCCAGGGGGCCCCCAAGCAGCCCCTCTCAATTTGGGTCTGGGGGCTTTCGTTGGGCCGGAAACCTGGGAGATTCCTGCAAGGTTGCAGTTCGCGGCCCGAGAAGCACTCTCCGGCCAACATGCCCAACTGCAGCAACAGCTCCAAAACAGAAGGAACCAGGACCCAAAGACCTAGCTGGCCTGAAGGGCCCCCAGGGGGCCCCCAAGCAGCCCCTCTCCATTTGGGTCTGGGGGCTTTCGTTGGGCTGGGAACCTGGGAGATTCCTGCAAGGTTGCAGTTCGCGGCCCGAGAAGCACTCTCCGGCCAACATGCCCAACTGCAGCAACAGCTCCCAAACCGAAGGAGCCAGGACCCAAAGACCTAGCTGGCCTGAAGGGCCCCCAGGGGGCCACCAAGCAGCCCCTCTCCATTTGGGTCTGAGGGTTTTCGTTGGGCCGGGAACCTGGGAGATTCCTGCAAGGTTGCAGTTGGCGGCCCGAGAAGCACTCTCCGGCCAACATGCACAACTGCAGCAACAGCTCCCAAAGCGAAGGAGCCAGGACCCAAAGACCTAGCTGACCTGAAGGGCCCCCAGGGGGCCCCCAAGCAGCCCCTCTCCATTTGGGTCTGGGGGCTTTCGTTGGGCCGGGAACCTGGGAGGTACCTGCAAGGTTGCAGTTCGCGGCCCGAGAAGCACTCTCCGGCCAACATGCCCAACGACCAGCTACAGCTCTGAAACCGAAGAAGCCAGGACCCAAAGACCTATCTGGCCTGGAGGGCCCCCATGGGGCCCCAAGCAGCCCCTCTCAATTTGGGTCTGGGGGATTTCGTTGGGCATGGAACCCGAGAGGTACCTGCAAGTTTGCAGTTGGCGGCCCGAGAAGCACTCTCCGGCCAACATGCCCAACTGCAGCAACAGCTCCCAAAGCGAAGGAGCCAGGACCCAAAGACCTAGCTGGCCTGAAGGGCCCCCAGGGGGCCCCCAAGCAGCCCCTCTCCATTTGGGTCTGGGGGCTTTCGTTGGGCCGGGAACCTGGGAGATTCCTGCAAGGTTGCAGTTCGCGGCCCGAGAAGCACTCTCCGGCCAACATGCCCAACTGCAGCAACAGCTCCCAAACCGAAGGAGCCAGGACCCAAAGACCTAGCTGGCCTGAAGGGCCCCCAGGGGGCCCCCAAGCAGCCCCTCTCCATTTGGGTCTGGGGGCTTTCGTTGGGCCGGGAACCTATGAGGTACCTGCAAGGTTGCAGTTCGCGGCCCGAGAAGCACTCTCCGGCCAACATGCCCAACGTCCACCAACAGCTCCAAAACAGAAGGAACCAGGACCCAAAGACCTAGCTGGCCTGAAGGGCCCCCAGGGGGCCCCCAAGCAGCCCCTCTCCATTTGGGTCTGGGGGCTTTCGTTGGGCTGGGAACCTGGGAGATTCCTGCAAGGTTGCAGTTCGCTACCCGAGAAGCACTCTCCGGCCAACATGCCCAACTGCAGCAACAGCTCCCAAAGCGAAGGAGCCAGGACCCAAAGACCTAGCTGGCCTGAAGGGCCCCCAGGGGGCCACCAAGCAGCCCCTCTCCATTTGGGTCTGAGGGTTTTCGTTGGGCCGGGAACCTGGGAGATTCCTGCAAGGTTGCAGTTGGCGGCCCGAGAAGCACTCTCCGGCCAACATGCCCAACTGCAGCAACAGCTCCCAAAGCGAAGGAGCCAGGACCCAAAGACCTAGCTGACCTGAAGGGCCCCCAGGGGGCCCCCAAGCAGCCCCTCTCCATTTGGGTCTGGGGGCTTTCGTTGGGCCGGGAACCTGGGAGGTACCTGCAAGGTTGCAGTTCGCGGCCCGAGAAGCACTCTCCGGCCAACATGCCCAACGACCAGCTACAGCTCTGAAACCGAAGAAGCCAGGACCCAAAGACCTATCTGGCCTGGAGGGCCCCCATGGGGCCCCAAGCAGCCCCTCTCAATTTGGGTCTGGGGGATTTCGTTGGGCATGGAACCCGAGAGGTACCTGCAAGTTTGCAGTTGGCGGCCCGAGAAGCACTCTCCGGCCAACATGCCCAACGTCCACCAACAGCTCCAAAACAGAAGGAACCAGGACCCAAAGAAATAGCTGGCCTGGAGGGTCCCCAGGTGGCCCGCAAGCAGCCCCTTTCAATTTGGGTCTGGGGGCTTTCGTTGCGCCGGGAACCTGGGAGGTACCTGCAAGGTTGCAGTTCGCGGCCCGAGAAGCACTCTCCGGCCAACATGCCCAACTGCAGCAACAGCTCCCAAAGCGAAGGAGCCAGGACCCAAAGACCTAGCTGGCCTGAAGGGCCCCCAGGGGGCCACCAAGCAGCCCCTCTCCATTTGGGTCTGGGGGTTTTCGTTGGGCCGGGAACCTGGGAGATTCCTGCAAGGTTGCAGTTGGCGGCCCGAGAAGCACTCTCCGGCCAACATGCCCAACTGCAGCAACAGCTCCCAAAGCGAAGGAGCCAGGACCCAAAGACCTAGCTGGCCTGAAGGGCCCCCAGGGGGCCCCCAAGCAGCCCCTCTCCATTTGGGTCTGGGGGCTTTCGTTGGGCCGGGAACCTATGAGGTACCTGCAAGGTTGCAGTTCGCGGCCCGAGAAGCACTCTCCGGCCAACATGCCCAACGTCCACCAACAGCTCCAAAACAGAAGGAACCAGGACCCAAAGACCTAGCTGGCCTGAAGGGCCCCCAGGGGGCCCCCAAGCAGCCCCTCTCCATTTGGGTCTGGGGGCTTTCGTTGTGCCGGGAACCTGGGAGGTACCTGCAAGGTTGCAGTTCGCGGCCCGAGAAGCACTCTCCGGCCAACATGCCCAACTGCAGCAACAGCTCCCAAAGCGAAGGAGCCAGGACCCAAAGACCTAGCTGGCCTGAAGGGCCCCCAGGGGGCCACCAAGCAGCCCCTCTCAATTTGGGTCTGAGGGTTTTCGTTGGGCCGGGAACCTGGGAGATTCCTGCAAGGTTGCAGTTGGCGGCCCGAGAAGCACTCTCCGGCCAACATGCACAACTGCAGCAACAGCTCCCAAAGCGAAGGAGCCAGGACCCAAAGACCTAGCTGACCTGAAGGGCCCCCAGGGGGCCCCCAAGCAGCCCCTCTCCATTTGGGTCTGGGGGCTTTCGTTGGGCCGGGAACCTGGGAGGTACCTGCAAGGTTGCAGTTCGCGGCCCGAGAAGCACTCTCCGGCCAACATGCCCAACGACCAGCTACAGCTCTGAAACCGAAGAAGCCAGGACCCAAAGACCTATCTGGCCTGGAGGGCCCCCATGGGGCCCCAAGCAGCCCCTCTCAATTTGAGTCTGGGGGATTTCGTTGGGCATGGAACCCGAGAGGTACCTGCAAGTTTGCAGTTGGCGGCCCGAGAAGCACTCTCCGGCCAACATGCCCAACTGCAGCAACAGCTCCCAAAGCGAAGGAGCCAGGACCCAAAGACCTAGCTGGCCTGAAGGGCCCCCAGGGGGCCCCCAAGCAGCCCCTCTCAATTTGGGTCTGGGGGCTTTCGTTGGGCCGGGAACCTGGGAGATTCCTGCAAGGTTGCAGTTCGCGGCCCGAGAAGCACTCTCCGGCCAACATGCCCAACTGCAGCAACAGCTCCCAAACCGAAGGAGCCAGGACCCAAAGACCTAGGTGGCCTGAAGGGCCCCCAGGGGGCCCCCAAGCAGCCCCTCTCCATTTGGGTCTGGGGGCTTTCGTTGGGCCGGGAACCTATGAGGTACCTGCAAGGTTGCAGTTCGCGGCCCGAGAAGCACTCTCCGGCCAACATGCCCAACGTCCACCAACAGCTCCAAAACAGAAGGAACCAGGACCCAAAGACCTAGCTGGCCTGAAGGGCCCCCAGGGGGCCCCCAAGCAGCCCCTCTCCATTTGGGTCTGGGGGCTTTCGTTGGGCTGGGAACCTGGGAGATTCCTGCAAGGTTGCAGTTCGCGGCCCGAGAAGCACTCTCCGGCCAACATGCCCAACTGCAGCAACAGCTCCCAAACCGAAGGAGCCAGGACCCAAAGACCTAGCTGGCCTGAAGGGCCCCCAGGGGGCCACCAAGCAGCCCCTCTCCATTTGGGTCTGAGGGTTTTCGTTGGGCCGGGAACCTGGGAGATTCCTGCAAGGTTGCAGTTGGCGGCCCGAGAAGCACTCTCCGGCCAACATGCCCAACTGCAGCAACAGCTCCCAAAGCGAAGGAGCCAGGACCCAAAGACCTAGCTGACCTGAAGGGCCCCCAGGGGGCCCCCAAGCAGCCCCTCTCCATTTGGGTCTGGGGGCTTTCGTTGGGCCGGGAACCTGGGAGGTACCTGCAAGGTTGCAGTTGGCGGCCCGAGAAGCACTCTCCGGCCAACATGCCCAACTGCAGCAACAGCTCCCAAAGCGAAGGAGCCAGGACCCAAAGACCTAGCTGGCCTGAAGGGCCCCCAGGGGGCCACCAAGCAGCCCCTCTCCATTTGGGTCTGGGGGCTTTCGTTGCGCCGGGAACCTGGGAGGTACCTGCAAGGTTGCAGTTCGCGGCCCGAGAAGCACTCTCCGGCCAACATGCCCAACTGCAGCAACAGCTCCCAAAGCGAAGGAGCCAGGACCCAAAGACCTAGCTGGCCTGAAGGGCCCCCAGGGGGCCCCCAAGCAGCCCCTCTCCATTTGGGTCTGGGGGTTTTCGTTGGGCCGGGAACCTGGGAGATTCCTGCAAGGTTGCAGTTGGCGGCCCGAGAAGCACTCTCCGGCCAACATGCCCAACTGCAGCAACAGCTCCCAAAGCGAAGGAGCCAGGACCCAAAGACCTAGCTGACCTGAAGGGCCCCCAGGGGGCCCCCAAGCAGCCCCTCTCAATTTGGGTCTGGGGGCTTTCGTTGGGCCGGGAACCTGGGAGGTACCTGCAAGGTTGCAGTTCGCGGCCCGAGAAGCACTCTCCGGCCAACATGCCCAACTGCAGCAACAGCTCCCAAACAGAAGGAACCAGGACCCAAAGACCTAGCTGGCCTGAAGGGCCCCCAGGGGGCCACCAAGCAGCCCCTCTCCATTTGGGTCTGGGGGCTTTCGTTGGGCTGGGAACCTGGGAGATTGCTGCAAGGTTGCAGTTCGCGGCCCGAGAAGCACTCTCCGGCCAACATGCCCAACTGCAGCAACAGCTCCCAAAGCGAAGGAGCCAGGACCCAAAGACCTAGCTGGCCTGAAGGGCCCCCAGGGGGCCCCCAAGCAGCCCCTCTCAATTTGGGTCTGGGGGCTTTCGTTGGGCCGGGAACCTGGGAGATTCCTGCAAGGTTGCAGTTCGCGGCCCGAGAAGCACTCTCCGGCCAACATGCCCAACTGCAGCAACAGCTCCCAAAGCGAAGGAGCCAGGACCCAAAGACCTAGCTGGCCTGAAGGGCCCCCAGGGGGCCCCCAAGCAGCCCCTCTCCATTTGGGTCTGGGGGTTTTCGTTGGGCCGGGAACCTGGGAGATTCCTGCAAGGTTGCAGTTGGCGGCCCGAGAAGAACTCTCCGGCCAACATGCACAACTGCAGCAACAGCTCCCAAAGCGAAGGAGCCAGGACCCAAAGACCTAGCTGACCTGAAGGGCCCCCAGGGGGCCCCCAAGCAGCCCCTCTCCATTTGGGTCTGGGGGCTTTCGTTGGGCCGGGAACCTGGGAGGTACCTGCAAGGTTGCAGTTCGCGGCCCGAGAAGCACTCTCCGGCCAACATGCCCAACGACCAGCTACAGCTCTGAAACCGAAGAAGCCAGGACCCAAAGACCTATCTGGCCTGGAGGGCCCCCATGGGGCCCCAAGCAGCCCCTCTCAATTTGGGTCTGGGGGATTTCGTTGGGCATGGAACCCGAGAGGTACCTGCAAGTTTGCAGTTGGCGGCCCGAGAAGCACTCTCCGGCCAACATGCCCAACGTCCACCAACAGCTCCAAAACAGAAGGAACCAGGACCCAAAGAAATAGCTGGCCTGGAGGGTCCCCAGGTGGCCCGCAAGCAGCCCCTTTCAATTTGGGTCTGGGGGCTTTCGTTGCGCCGGGAACCTGGGAGGTACCTGCAAGGTTGCAGTTGGCGGCCCGAGAAGCACTCTCCGGCCAACATGCCCAACTGCAGCAACAGCTCCCAAAGCGAAGGAGCCAGGACCCAAAGACCTAGCTGGCCTGAAGGGCCCCCAGGGGGCCACCAAGCAGCCCCTCTCCATTTGGGTCTGGGGGTTTTCGTTGGGCCGGGAACCTGGGAGATTCCTGCAAGGTTGCAGTTGGCGGCCCGAGAAGCACTCTCCGGCCAACATGCCCAACTGCAGCAACAGCTCCCAAAGCGAAGGAGCCAGGACCCAAAGACCTAGCTGACCTGAAGGGCCCCCAGGGGGCCCCCAAGCAGCCCCTCTCAATTTGGGTCTGGGGGCTTTCGTTGGGCCGGGAACCTGGGAGGTACCTGCAAGGTTGCAGTTCGCGGCCCGAGAAGCACTCTCCGGCCAACATGCCCAACGACCAGCTACAGCTCTGAAACCGAAGAAGCCAGTACCCAAAGACCTATCTGGCCTGGAGGGCCCCCATGGGGCCCCAAGCAGCCCCTCTCCATTTGGGTCTGGGGGCTTTCGTTGGGCATGGAACCCGAGAGGTACCTGCAAGTTTGCAGTTGGCGGCCCGAGAAGCACTCTCCGGCCAACATGCCCAACGTCCACCAACAGCTCCAAAACAGAAGGAACCAGGACCCAAAGAAATAGCTGGCCTGAAGGGCCCCCAGGGGGCCCCCAAGCAGCCCCTCTCCATTTGGGTCTGGGGGCTTTCGTTGGGCTGGGAACCTGGGAGATTCCTGCAAGGTTGCAGTTCGCGGCCCGAGAAGCACTCTCCGGCCAACATGCCCAACTGCAGCAACAGCTCCCAAACCGAATGAGCCAGGACAGAAAGACCTAGCTGGCCTGAAGGGCCCCCAGGGGGCCCCCAAGCAGCCCCTCTCAATTTGGGTCTGAGGGTTTTCGTTGGGCCGGGAACCTGGGAGATTCCTGCAAGGTTGCAGTTGGCGGCCCGAGAAGCACTCTCCGGCCAACATGCCCAACTGCAGCAACAGCTCCCAAAGCGAAGGAGCCAGGACCCAAAGACCTAGCTGGCCTGAAGGGCCCCCAGGGGGCCCCCAAGCAGCCCCTCTCCATTTGGGTCTGGGGGCTTTCGTTGGGCCGGGAACCTGGGAGGTACCTGCAAGGTTGCAGTTCGCGGCCCGAGAAGCACTCTCCGGCCAACATGCCCAACGACCAGCTACAGCTCTGAAACCGAAGAAGCCAGGACCCAAAGACCTATCTGGCCTGGAGGGCCCCCATGGGGCCCCAAGCAGCCCCTCTCAATTTGGGTCTGGGGGATTTCGTTGGGCATGGAACCCGAGAGGTACCTGCAAGTTTGCAGTTGGCGGCCCGAGAAGCACTCTCCGGCCAACATGCCCAACTGCAGCAACAGCTCCCAAAGCGAAGGAGCCAGGACCCAAAGACCTAGCTGGCCTGAAGGGCCCCCAGGGGGCCCCCAAGCAGCCCCTCTCAATTTGGGTCTGGGGGATTTCGTTGGGCATGGAACCCGAGAGGTACCTGCAAGTTTGCAGTTGGCGGCCCGAGAAGCACTCTCCGGCCAACATGCCCAACGTCCACCAACAGCTCCAAAACAGAAGGAACCAGGACCCAAAGAAATAGCTGGCCTGGAGGGTCCCCAGGTGGCCCGCAAGCAGCCCCTTTCAATTTGGGTCTGGGGGCTTTCGTTGCGCCGGGAACCTGGGAGGTACCTGCAAGGTTGCAGTTCGCGGCCCGAGAAGCACTCTCCGGCCAACATGCCCAACTGCAGCAACAGCTCCCAAAGCGAAGGAGCCAGGACCCAAAGACCTAGCTGGCCTGAAGGGCCCCCAGGGGGCCACCAAGCAGCCCCTCTCCATTTGGGTCTGGGGGTTTTCGTTGGGCCGGGAACCTGGGAGATTCCTGCAAGGTTGCAGTTGGCGGCCCGAGAAGCACTCTCCGGCCAACATGCCCAACTGCAGCAACAGCTCCCAAAGCGAAGGAGCCAGGACCCAAAGACCTAGCTGACCTGAAGGGCCCCCAGGGGGCCCCCAAGCAGCCCCTCTCAATTTGGGTCTGGGGGCTTTCGTTGGGCCGGGAACCTGGGAGGTACCTGCAAGGTTGCAGTTCGCGGCCCGAGAAGCACTCTCCGGCCAACATGCCCAACGACCAGCTACAGCTCTGAAACCGAAGAAGCCAGTACCCAAAGACCTATCTGGCCTGGAGGGACCCCATGGGGCCCCAAGCAGCCCCTCTCCATTTGGGTCTGGGGGCTTTCGTTGGGCATGGAACCCGAGAGGTACCTGCAAGTTTGCAGTTGGCGGCCCGAGAAGCACTCTCCGGCCAACATGCCCAACGTCCACCAACAGCTCCAAAACAGAAGGAACCAGGACCCAAAGAAATAGCTGGCCTGAAGGGTCCCCAGGTGGCCCGCAAGCAGCCCCTTTCAATTTGGGTCTGGGGGCTTTCGTTGGGCCAGGAACCTGGGAGGTACCTGCAAGGTTGAAGTTCGCGGCCCGAGAAGCACTCTCCGGCCAACATGCCCAACTGCAGCAACAGCTCCCAAACCGAAGTAGCCAGGACCCAAAGACCTAGCTGGCCTGAAGGGCCCACAGGGGGCCCCCAAGCAGCCCCTCTCAATTTGGGTCTGGGGGCTTTCGTTGGGCCGGAAACCTGGGAGATTCCTGCAAGGTTGCAGTTCGCGGCCCGAGAAGCACTCTCCGGCCAACATGCCCAACTGCAGCAACAGCTCCCAAAGCGAAGGAGCCAGGACCCAAAGACCTAGCTGGCCTGAAGGGCCCCCAGGGGGCCCCCAAGCAGCCCCTCTCAATTTGGGTCTGGGGGCTTTCGTTGGGCCGGGAACCTGGGAGATTCCTGCAAGGTTGCAGTTCGCGGCCCGAGAAGCACTCTCCGGCCAACATGCCCAACTGCAGCAACAGCTCCCAAAGCGAAGGAGCCAGGACCCAAAGACCTAGCTGGCCTGAAGGGCCCCCAGGGGGCCCCCAAGCAGCCCCTCTCAATTTGGGTCTGGGGGCTTTCGTTGGGCCGGGAACCTGGGAGGTACCTGCAAGGATGCAGTTCGCGGCAAGAGAGGCACTCTCCGGCCAACATGCCCAACTGCAGCAACAGCTCCCAAAGCGAAGGAGCCAGGACCCAAAGACCTAGCTGGCCTGAAGGGCCCCCAGGGGGCCCCCAAGCAGCCCCTCTCCATTTGGGTCTGGGGGCTTTCGTTGGGCCGGGAACCTGGGAGGTACCTGCAAGGTTGCAGTTCGCGGCCCGAGAAGCACTCTCCGGCCAACATGCCCAACGACCAGCTACAGCTCTGAAACCGAAGAAGCCAGGACCCAAAGACCTATCTGGCCTGGAGGGCCCCCATGGGGCCCCAAGCAGCCCCTCTCAATTTGGGTCTGGGGGATTTCGTTGGGCATGGAACCCGAGAGGTACCTGCAAGTTTGCAGTTGGCGGCCCGAGAAGCACTCTCCGGCCAACATGCCCAACTGCAGCAACAGCTCCCAAAGCGAAGGAGCCAGGACCCAAAGACCTAGCTGGCCTGAAGGGCCCCCAGGGGGCCACCAAGCAGCCCCTCTCCATTTGGGTCTGGGGGTTTTCGTTGGGCCGGGAACCTGGGAGATTCCTGCAAGGTTGCAGTTGGCGGCCCGAGAAGCACTCTCCGGCCAACATGCCCAACTGCAGCAACAGCTCCCAAAGCGAAGGAGCCAGGACCCAAAGACCTAGCTGACCTGAAGGGCCCCCAGGGGGCCCCCAAGCAGCCCCTCTCAATTTGGGTCTGGGGGCTTTCGTTGGGCCGGGAACCTGGGAGGTACCTGCAAGGTTGCAGTTCGCGGCCCGAGAAGCACTCTCCGGCCAACATGCCCAACGACCAGCTACAGCTCTGAAACCGAAGAAGCCAGTACCCAAAGACCTATCTGGCCTGGAGGGCCCCCATGGGGCCCCAAGCAGCCCCTCTCCATTTGGGTCTGGGGGCTTTCGTTGGGCATGGAACCCGAGAGGTACCTGCAAGTTTGCAGTTGGCGGCCCGAGAAGCACTCTCCGGCCAACATGCCCAACGTCCACCAACAGCTCCAAAACAGAAGGAACCAGGACCCAAAGAAATAGCTGGCCTGAAGGGTCCCCAGGTGGCCCGCAAGCAGCCCCTTTCAATTTGGGTCTGGGGGCTTTCGTTGGGCCGGGAACCTGGGAGGTACCTGCAAGGTTGAAGTTCGCGGCCCGAGAAGCACTCTCCGGCCAACATGCCCAACTGCAGCAACAGCTCCCAAACCGAAGTAGCCAGGACCCAAAGACCTAGCTGGCCTGAAGTGCCCACAGGGGGCCCCCAAGCAGCCCCTCTCAATTTGGGTCTGGGGGCTTTCGTTGGGCCGGAAACCTGGGAGATTCCTGCAAGGTTGCAGTTCGCGGCCCGAGAAGCACTCTCCGGCCAACATGCCCAACTGCAGCAACAGCTCCCAAAGCGAAGGAGCCAGGACCCAAAGACCTAGCTGGCCTGAAGGGCCCCCAGGGGGCCCCCAAGCAGCCCCTCTCAATTTGGGTCTGGGGGCTTTCGTTGGGCCGGGAACCTGGGAGATTCCTGCAAGGTTGCAGTTCGCGGCCCGAGAAGCACTCTCCGGCCAACATGCCCAACTGCAGCAACAGCTCCCAAAGCGAAGGAGCCAGGACCCAAAGACCTAGCTGGCCTGAAGGGCCCCCAGGGGGCCCCCAAGCAGCCCCTCTCAATTTGGGTCTGGGGGCTTTCGTTGGGCCGGGAACCTGGGAGGTACCTGCAAGGATGCAGTTCGCGGCAAGAGAGGCACTCTCCGGCCAACATGCCCAACTGCAGCAACAGCTCCCAAAGCGAAGGAGCCAGGACCCAAAGACCTAGCTGGCCTGAAGGGCCCCCAGGGGGCCCCCAAGCAGCCCCTCTCCATTTGGGTCTGGGGGCTTTCGTTGGGCCGGGAACCTGGGAGGTACCTGCAAGGTTGCAGTTCGCGGCCCGAGAAGCACTCTCCGGCCAACATGCCCAACGACCAGCTACAGCTCTGAAACCGAAGAAGCCAGGACCCAAAGACCTATCTGGCCTGGAGGGCCCCCATGGGGCCCCAAGCAGCCCCTCTCAATTTGGGTCTGGGGGATTTCGTTGGGCATGGAACCCGAGAGGTACCTGCAAGTTTGCAGTTGGCGGCCCGAGAAGCACTCTCCGGCCAACATGCCCAACTGCAGCAACAGCTCCCAAAGCGAAGGAGCCAGGACCCAAAGACCTAGCTGGCCTGAAGGGCCCCCAGGGGGCCCCCAAGCAGCCCCTCTCAATTTGGGTCTGGGTGCTTTCGTTGGGCCGGGAACCTGGGAGATTCCTGCAAGGTTGCAGTTGGCGGCCCGAGAAGCACTCTCCGGCCAACATGCCCAACTGCAGCAACAGCTCCCAAACCGAAGGAGCCAGGACCCAAAGACCTAGCTGGCCTGAAGGGCCCCCAGGGGGCCCCCAAGCAGCCCCTCTCCATTTGGGTCTGGGGGCTTTCGTTGGGCCGGGAACCTATGAGGTACCTGCAAGGTTGCAGTTCGCGGCCCGAGAAGCACTCTCCGGCCAACATGCCCAACGTCCACCAACAGCTCCAAAACAGAAGGAACCAGGACCCAAAGACCTAGCTGGCCTGAAGGGCCCCCAGGGGGCCCCCAAGCAGCCCCTCTCCATTTGGGTCTGGGGGCTTTCGTTGGGCTGGGAACCTGGGAGATTGCTGCAAGGTTGCAGTTCGCGGCCCGAGAAGCACTCTCCGGCCAACATGCCCAACTGCAGCAACAGCTCCCAAAGCGAAGGAGCCAGGACCCAAAGACCTAGCTGGCCTGAAGGGCCCCCAGGGGGCCCCCAAGCAGCCCCTCTCCATTTGTGTCTGGGGGCTTTCGTTGGGCCGGGAACCTGGGAGATTCCTGCAAGGTTGCAGTTCGCGGCCCGAGAAGCACTCTCCGGCCAACATGCCCAACTGCAGCAACAGCTCCCAAACCGAAGGAGCCAGGACCCAAAGACCTAGCTGGCCTGAAGGGCCCTCAGGGGGCCCCCAAGCAGCCCCTCTCCATTTGGGTCTGGGGGCTTTCGTTGGGCCGGGAACCTATGAGGTACCTGCAAGGTTGCAGTTCGCGGCCCGAGAAGCACTCTCCGGCCAACATGCCCAACGTCCACCAACAGCTCCAAAACAGAAGGAACCAGGACCCAAAGACCTAGCTGGCCTGAAGGGCCCCCAGGGGGCCCCCAAGCAGCCCCTCTCCATTTGGGTCTGGGGGCTTTCGTTGGGCTGGGAACCTGGGAGATTCCTGCAAGGTTGCAGTTCGCGGCCCGAGAAGCACTCTCCGGCCAACATGCCCAACTGCAGCAACAGCTCCCAAACCGAAGGAGCCAGGACCCAAAGACCTAGCTGGCCTGAAGGGCCCCCAGGGGGCCCCCAAGCAGCCCCTCTCAATTTGGGTCTGAGGGTTTTCGTTGGGCCGGGAACCTGGGAGATTCCTGCAAGGTTGCAGTTGGCGGCCCGAGAAGCACTCTCCGGCCAACATGCACAACTGCAGCAACAGCTCCCAAAGCGAAGGAGCCAGGACCCAAAGACCTAGCTGGCCTGAAGGGCCCCCAGGGGGCCACCAAGCAGCCCCTCTCCATTTGGGTCTGGGGGCTTTCGTTGGGCCGGGAACCTGGGAGGTACCTGCAAGGTTGCAGTTCGCGGCCCGAGAAGCACTCTCCGGCCAACATGCCCAACGACCAGCTACAGCTCTGAAACCGAAGAAGCCAGGACCCAAAGACCTATCTGGCCTGGAGGGCCCCCATGGGGCCCCAAGCAGCCCCTCTCAATTTGGGTCTGGGGGATTTCGTTGGGCATGGAACCCGAGAGGTACCTGCAAGTTTGCAGTTGGCGGCCCGAGAAGCACTCTCCGGCCAACATGCCCAACTGCAGCAACAGCTCCCAAAGCGAAGGAGCCAGGACCCAAAGACCTAGCTGGCCTGAAGGGCCCCCAGGGGGCCCCCAAGCAGCCCCTCTCAATTTGGGTCTGGGGGCTTTCGTTGGGCCGGGAACCTGGGAGATTCCTGCAAGGTTGCAGTTCGCGGCCCGAGAAGCACTCTCCGGCCAACATGCCCAACTGCAGCAACAGCTCCCAAACCGAAGGAGCCAGGACCCAAAGACCTAGCTGGCCTGAAGGGCCCCCAGGGGGCCCCCAAGCAGCCCCTCTCCATTTGGGTCTGGGGGCTTTCGTTGGGCCGGGAACCTATGAGGTACCTGCAAGGTTGCAGTTGGCGGCCCGAGAAGCACTCTCCGGCCAACATGCCCAACTGAAGCAACAGCTCCCAAAGCGAAGGAGCCAGGACCCAAAGACCTAGCTGACCTGAAGGGCCCCCAGGGGGCCCCCAAGCAGCCCCTCTCCATTTGGGTCTGGGGGCTTTCGTTGGGCCGGGAACCTGGGAGGTACCTGCAAGGTTGCAGTTCGCGGCCCGAGAAGCACTCTCCGGCCAACATGCCCAACGACCAGCTACAGCTCTGAAACCGAAGAAGCCAGGACCCAAAGACCTATCTGGCCTGGAGGGCCCCCATGGGGCCCCAAGCAGCCCCTCTCAATTTGGGTCTGGGGGATTTCGTTGGGCATGGAACCCGAGAGGTACCTGCAAGTTTGCAGTTGGCGGCCCGAGAAGCACTCTCCGGCCAACATGCCCAACGTCCACCAACAGCTCCAAAACAGAAGGAACCAGGACCCAAAGAAATAGCTGGCCTGGAGGGTCCCCAGGTGGCCCGCAAGCAGCCCCTTTCAATTTGGGTCTGGGGGCTTTCGTTGGGCCGGGAACCTGGGAGGTACCTGCAAGGTTGCAGTTCGCGGCCCGAGAAGCACTCTCCGGCCAACATGCCCAACTGCAGCAACAGCTCCCAAAGCGAAGGAGCCAGGACCCAAAGACCTAGCCGGCCTGAAGGGCCCCCAGGGGGCCACCAAGCAGCCCCTCTCCATTTGGGTCTGGGGGTTTTCGTTGGGCCGGGAACCTGGGAGATTCCTGCAAGGTTGCAGTTCGCGGCCCGAGAAGCACTCTCCGGCCAACATGCCCAACTGCAGCAACAGCTCACAAACCGAAGAAGCCAGAACCCAAAGACCTAGCTGGCCTGAAGTGCCCCCAGGGGGCCCCCAAGCAGCCCCTCTCAATTTGGGTCTGGGGGCTTTCGTTGGGCCGGAAACCTGGGAGATTCCTGCAAGGTTGCAGTTGGCGGCCCGAGAAGCACTCTCCGGCCAACATGCCCAACTGCAGCAACAGCTCCCAAAGCGAAGGAGCCAGGACCCAAAGACCTAGCTGGCCTGAAGGGCCCCCAGGGGGCCCCCAAGCAGCCCCTCTCCATTTGGGTCTGGGGGCTTTCGTTGGGCCGGGAACCTGGGAGATTCCTGCAAGGTTGCAGTTCGCGGCCCGAGAAGCACTCTCCGGCCAACATGCCCAACTGCAGCAACAGCTCCCAAACCGAAGGAGCCAGGACCCAAAGACCTAGCTGGCCTGAAGGGCCCTCAGGGGGCCCCCAAGCAGCCCCTCTCCATTTGGGTCTGGGGGCTTTCGTTGGGCCGGGAACCTATGAGGTACCTGCAAGGTTGCAGTTCGCGGCCCGAGAAGCACTCTCCGGCCAACATGCCCAACGTCCACCAACAGCTCCAAAACAGAAGGAACCAGGACCCAAAGACCTAGCTGGCCTGGAGGGTCCCTAGGTAGCCCGTAAGCAGCCCCTTTCAATTTGGGTCTGGGGGCTTTCGTTGGGCCGGGAACCTGGGAGGTACCTGCAAGGTTGCATTTCGCGGCCCGAGAAGCACTCTCCGGCCAACATGCCCAACGTCCAGCAACAGCTCCCAAAGCGAAGGAGCCAGGACCCAAAGACCTAGCTGGCCTGAAGGGCCCCCAGGGGGCCCCCAAGCAGCCTCTCTCCATTTGGGTCTGGGGGCTTTCGTTGGGCCGGGAACCTGGGAGATTCCTGCAAGGTTGCAGTTCGCGGCCCGAGAAGCACTCTCCGGCCAACATGCCCAACTGCAGCAACAGCTCCCAAACTGAATGAGCCAGGACAGAAAGACCTAGCTGGCCTGAAGGGCCCCCAGGGGGCCCCCAAGCAGCCCCTCTCAATTTGGGTCTGGGGGCTTTCGTTGGGCCGGGAACCTGGGAGATTCCTGCAAGGATGCAGTTCGCGGCCCGAGAAGCACTCTCCGGCCAATATACCCAACGACCAGCTACAGCTCTGAAACCGAAAAAGCCAGGACCCAAAGACCTATCTGGCCTGGAGGGCCCCCAGGGGGCCCCAAGCAGCCCCTCTCCATTTGGGTCTGGGGGCTTTCGTTGGGCATTGAACCTGGGAGGTACCTGCAAGTTTGCAGTTGGCGGCCCGAGAAGCACTCTCCGGCCAACATGCCCAACGTCCACCAACAGCTCCAAAACAGAAGGAACCAGGACCCAAAGAAATAGCTGGCCTGGAGGGTCCCCAGGTGGCCCGCAAGCAGCCCCTTTCAATTTGGGTCTGGGGGCTTTCGTTGGGCCGGGAACCTGGGAGGTACCTGCAAGGTTGCAGTTCGCGGCCCGAGAAGCACTCTCCGGCCAACATGTCCAACTGCAGCAACAGCTCCCAAAGCGAAGGAGCCAGGACCCAAAGACCTAGCTGGCCTGAAGCTCCCACAGGGGGCCCCCAAGCAGCCCCTCTCCATTTGGGTCTGGGGGCTTTCGTTGGGCATGTATACCTGAGAGGTACCTGCAAGGTTGCAGTTCGCGGCCCGAGAAGCACTCTCCGGCCAACATGCCCAACTGCAGCAACAGCTCCCAAACTGAAGGAGCCAGGACCCAAAGACCTAGGTGGCCTGAAGGGCCCCCATGGGGCCCCCAAGCAGCCCCTCACCATTTGGGTCTGGGGGCTTTCGTTGGGCCGGGAACCTGGGAGATTCATGCAAGGTTGCAGTTCGCGGCCCGAGAAGCACTCTCCGGCCAACATGCCCAACTGCAGCAACAGCTCTCAAAGCGAAGGAGCCAGAACCCAAAGACCTAGCTGGCCTGAAGGGCCCCCAGGGGGCCCCCAAGCAGCCCCTCTCCATTTGGGTCTGGGGGCTTTCGTTGGGCCGGGAACCTGGGAGGTACCTGCAAGGTTGCAGTTCGCGGCCCGAGAAGCACTCTCCGGCCAACATGCCCAACTGCAGCAACAGCTCCCAAAGCGAAGGAGCCAGGACCCAAAGACCTAGCTGGCCTGAAGGGCCCCCAGGGGGCCCCCAAGCAGCCCCTCTCCATTTGGGTCTGGGGGCTTTCGTTGGGCCGGGAACCTGGGAGATTCCTGCAAGGTTGCAGTTGGCGGCCCGAGAAGCACTCTCCGGCCAACATGCGCAATGTCCAGCAACAGCTCCCAAACCGAAGGAGCCAGGACCCAAAGACCTAGCTGGCCTGAAGTGCCCCCAGGGGGCCCCCAAGCAGCCCCTCTCCATTTGGGTCTGGGGGCTTTCGTTGGGCCGGGAACCTGGGAGGTACCTGCAAGGTTGCAGTTCGCGGCCCGAGAAGCACTCTCCGGCCAACATGCCCAACGACCAGCTACAGCTCTGAAACCGAAAAAGCCAGGACCCAAAGACCTATCTGGCCTGGAGGGCCCCCAGGGGGCCCGTAAGCAGCCCCTCTCAATTTGGGTCTGGGGGCTTTCGTTGGGCATTGAACCTGGGAGGTACCTGCAAGTTTGCAGTTCGCGGCCCGAGAAGCACTCTCCGGCCAACATGCCCAACGTCCAGCAACAGCTCCCAAACCGAAGGAGGCAGAACCCAAAGACCTAGCTGGCCTGAAATGCCCCGAGGGGGCCCCCAAGCAGCCCTTTTCCATTTGGGTCTGGGGGCTTTCGTTGGGTCGGGAACCTGGGAGATTCATGCAAGGTTGCAGTTCGCGGCCCGAGAAGCACTCTCCGGCCAACATGCCCAACTGCAGCAACAGCTCCCAAAGCGAAGGAGCCAGGACCCAAAGACCTAGCTGGCCTGAAGGGCTCCCAGGGGGCCCCCAAGCAGCCCCTCTCAATTTGGGTCTGGGGGCTTTCGTTGGGCATGTATACCTGAGAGGTACCTGCAAGGTTAGATTTCGCGGCCCGAGAAGCACTCTCCGGCCAACATGCCCAACTGCAGCAACAGCTCCCAAAGCGAAGGAGCCAGGACCCAAAGACCTAGCTGGCCTGAAGGGCCCCCAGGGGGCCCCCAAGCAGCCCCTCTCCATTTGGGTCTGGGGGCTTTCGTTGGGCCGGGAACCTGGGAGATTCATGCAAGGTTGCAGTTCGCGGCCCGAGAAGCACTCTCCGGCCAACATGCGCAATGTCCAGCAACAGCTCCCAAACCGAAGGAGCCAGGACCCAAAGACCTATCTGGCCTGAAGGGCCCCCAGGGGGCCCCCAAGCAGCCCCTCTCCATTTGGGTCTGGGGGCTTTCGTTGGGCCGGGAACCTGGGAGGTACCTGCAAGGTTGCAGTTCGCGGCCCGAGAAGCACTCTCCGGCCAACATGCCCAACGACCAGCTACAGCTCTGAAACCGAAAAAGCCAGGACCCAAAGACCTATCTGGCCTGGAGGGCCCCCAGGGGGCCCCAAGCAGCCCCTCTCCATTTGGGTCTGGGGGCTTTCGTTGGGCATTGAACCTGGGAGGTACCTGCAAGTTTGCAGTTGGCGGCCCGAGAAGCACTCTCCGGCCAACATGCCCAACGTCCACCAACAGCTCCAAAACAGAAGGAACCAGAACCCAAAGAAATAGCTGGCCTGGAGGGTCCCCAGGTGGCCCGCAAGCAGCCCCTTTCAATTTGGGTCTGGGGGCTTTCGTTGGGCCGGGAACCTGGGAGGTACCTGCAAGGTTGCAGTTCGCGGCCCGAGAAGCACTCTCCGGCCAACATGTCCAACTGCAGCAACAGCTCCCAAACCGAAGGAGCTAGGACCCAAAGACGTAGTTGGCCTGAAGGGACCCCAGGGGGCCCCCAAACAGCCCCTCTCAATTTGGGTCTGGGGGCTTTCGTTGGGCCGGGAACCTGGGAGGTACCTGCAAGGTTGCAGTTCGCGGCCCGAGAAGCACTCTCCGGCCAACATGCCCAACGTCCAGCAACAGCTCCCAAACCGAAGGAGCCAGAACCCAAAGACCTAGCTGGCCTGAAGGGCCCCCAGGGGGCCCCCAAGCAGCCCCTCTCCATTTGGGTCTGGGGGCTTTCGTTGGGCCGGGAACCTGGGAGATTCCTGCAAGGTTGCAGTTCGCGGCCCGAGAAGCACTCTCCGGCCAACATGCCCAACTGCAGCAACAGCTCCCAAAGCGAAGGAGCCAGGACCCAAAGACCTAGCTGGCCTGAAGGGCCCCCAGGGGGCCACCAAGCAGCCCCTCTCCATTTGGGTCTGGGGGCTTTCGTTGGGCCGGGAACCTGGGAGGTACCTGCAAGGTTGCAGTTCGCAGCCCGAGAAGCACTCTCCGGCCAACATGCCCAACGTCCAGCAACAGCTCCCAAACCGAAGAAGCCAGGACCCAAAGACCTAGGTGGCCTGAAGGGCCCCCAGGGGGCCCCCAAGCAGCCCCTCTCCATTTGGGTCTGGGGGCTTTCGTTGGGCCGGGAACCTGGGAGATTCCTGCAAGGTTGCAGTTCGCGGCCGGAGAAGCACTCTCCGGCCAACATGACCAACTGCAGCAACAGCTCCCAAACCGAAGGAGCCAGGACCCAAAGACCTAGCTGGCCTGAAGGGCCCCCAGGGGGCCCCCAAGCAGCCCCTCTCCATTTGGGTCTGGGGCCTTTGGTTGGGCCGGGAACCTGGGAGGTACCTGCAAGGTTGCAGTTCACGGCCCGAGAAGCACTCTCCGGCCAACATGCCCAACGTCCACCAACAGCTCCAAAACAGAAGGAACCAGGACCCAAAGAAATAGCTGGCCTGGAGGGTCCCCAGGGGGCCCGTAAGCAGCCCCTTTCAATTTGGGTCTGGGGGCTTTCGTTGGGCCGGGAACCTGGGAGGTACCTCCAAGGTTGCAGTTCGCGGCCCGAGAAGCACTCTCCGGCCAACATGCCCAACTGCAGCAACAGCTCCAAACTGAATGAGCCAGGACAGAAAGACCTAGCTGGCCTGAAGGGCGCCCAGGGGGCCCCCAAGCAGCCCCTCTCCATTTGGGTCTGGGGGCTTTCGTTGGGCATGTATACCTGAGAGGTACCTGCAAGGTTAGAGTTCGCGGCCCGAGAAGCACTCTCCGGCCAACATGCCCAACTGCAGCAACAGCTCCCAAAGCGAAGGAGCCAGGACCCAAAGACCTAGGTGGCCTGAAGGGCCCCCAGGGGGCCCCCAAGCAGCCCCTCTCCATTTGGGTCTGGGGGTTTTAGTTGGGCCGGGAACCTGGGAGATTCCTGCAAGGTTGCAGTTCGCGGCCCGAGAAGCACTCTCCGGCCAACATGCCCAACGTCCACCAACAGCTCCCAAACCGAAGGAGCCAGGACCCAACGACCTAGCTGGCCTGAAGTGCCCCCAGGGGGCCCCCAAGCAGCCCCTCTCCATTTGGGTCTGGGGGCTTTCGTTGGGCCGGGAACCTGGGAGGTACCTGCAAGGTTGCAGTTCGCGGCCCGAGAAGCACTCTCCGGCCAACATGCCCAACGACCAGCTACAGCTCTGAAACCGAAAAAGCCAGGACCCAAAGACCTATCTGGCCTGGAGGGCCCCCAGGGGGCCCCAAGCAGCCCCTCTCCATTTGGGTCTGGGGGCTTTCGTTGGGCATTGAACCTGGGAGGTACCTGCAAGTTTGCAGTTGGCGGCCCGAGAAGCACTCTCCGGCCAACATGCCCAACGTCCACCAACAGCTCCAAAACAGAAGGAACCAGAACCCAAAGAAATAGCTGGCCTGGAGGGTCCCCAGGTGGCCCGCAAGCAGCCCCTTTCAATTTGGGTCTGGGGGCTTTCGTTGGGCCGGGAACCTGGGAGGTACCTGCAAGGTTGCAGTTCGCGGCCCGAGAAGCACTCTCCGGCCAACATGTCCAACTGCAGCAACAGCTCCCAAACCGAAGGAGCTAGGACCCAAAGACGTAGTTGGCCTGAAGGGACCCCAGGGGGCCCCCAAACAGCCCCTCTCAATTTGGGTCTGGGGGCTTTCGTTGGGCCGGGAACCTGGGAGGTATCTGTAAGGTTGCAGTTCGCGGCCCGAGAAGCACTCTCCGGCCAACATGCCCAACGTCCAGCAACAGCTCCCAAAGCGAAGGAGCCAGAACCCAAAGACCTAGCTGGCCTGAAGGGCCCCCAGGGGGCCCCCAAGCAGCCCCTCTCAATTTGGGTCTGGGGGCTTTCGTTGGGCCGGGAACCTGGGAGGTTCCTGCAAGGTTGCAGTTCGCGGCCCGAGAAGCACTCTCCGGCCAACATGCCCAACTGCAGCAACAGCTCCCAAAGCGAAGGAGCCAGGACCCAAAGACCTAGCTGGCCTGAAGGGCCCCCAGGGGGCCACCAAGCAGCCCCTCTCCATTTGGGTCTGGGGGCTTTCTTTGGGCCGGGAACCTGGGAGGTACCTGCAAGGTTGCAGTTCGCAGCCCGAGAAGCACTCTCCGGCCAACATGCCCAACGTCCAGCAACAGCTCCCAAACCGAAGAAGCCAGGACCCAAAGACCTAGGTGGCCTGAAGGGCCCCCAGGAGGCCCCCAAGCAGCCCCTCTCCCTTTGGGTCTGGGGGCTTTTGTTGGGCCGGGAACCTGGGAGATTCCTGCAAGGTTGCAGTTCGCGGCCCGAGAAGCACTCTCCGGCCAACATGCCCAACTGCAGCAACAGCTCCCAAAGCGAAGGAGCCAGGACCCAAAGACCTAGCTGGCCTGAAGGGCCCCCAGGGGGCCCCCAAGCAGCCCCTCTCCATTTGGGTCTGGGGGCTTTCGTTGGGCCGGGAACCTGGGAGATTCCTGCAAAGTTGCAGTTCGCGGCCCGAGAAGCACTCTCCGGCCAACATGCCCAACGTCCAGCAACAGCTCCCAAAGCGAAGGAGCCAGAACCCAAAGACCTAGCTGGCCTGAAGGGCCCCCAGGGGGCCCCCAAGCAGCCGCTCTCCATTTGGGTCTGGGGGCTTTCGTTGGGCCGGGAACCTGGGAGGTACCTGCAAGGTTGCAGTTCGCGGCCCGAGAAGCACTCTCCGGCCAACATGCCCAATATCCAGCAACAGCTCCCAAAGCCAGGACCCAAAGACCTAGCTGGCCTGAAGGGCCCCCATGGGGCCCCTAGCAGCCCCTCTCCATTTGGGTCTGGGGGCTTTCGTTGGGCCGGGAACCTGGGAGATTCCTGCAAAGTTGCAGTTCGCGGCCCGAGAAGCACTCTCCGGCCAACATGCCCAACGTCCAGCAACAGCTCCCAAAGCGAAGGAGCCAGAACCCAAAGACCTAGCTGGCCTGAAGGGCCCCCAGGGGGCCCCCAAGCAGCCGCTCTCCATTTGGGTCTGGGGGCTTTCGTTGGGCCGGGAACCTGGGAGGTACCTGCAAGGTTGCAGTTCGCGGCCCGAGAAGCACTCTCCGGCCAACATGCCCAACTGCAGCAACAGCTCCCAAAGCGAAGGAGCCAGGACCCAAAGACCTAGCTGGCCTGAAGGGCCCCCAGGGGGCCCCCAAGCAGCCCCTCTCCATTTCGGTATGGGGGCTTTAGTTGGGCCGGGAACCTGGGAGGTACCTGCAAGGTTGCAGTTCGCGGCCGGAGAGGCACTCTCCGGCCAACATGCCCAACTGCAGCAACAGCTCCCAAAGCGAAGGAGCCAGGACCCAAAGACCTAGCTGGCCTGAAGGGCCCCCAGGGGGCCCCCAAGCAGCCCCTCTTAATTTGGGTCTGGGGGCTTTCGTTGGGCCGGGAACCTGGGAGATTCCTGCAAGGTTGCAGTTCGCAGCCCGAGAAGCACTCTCCGGCCAACATGCCCAACTGCAGCAACAGCTCCCAAACTGAATGAGCCAGGACAGAAAGACCTAGCTGGCCTGAAGGGCCCCCAGGGGGCCCCCAAGCAGCCTCTCTCAATTTGGGTCTGTGGGCTTTCGTTGGGCCGTGAACCTGGGAGATTCCTGCAAGGTTGCAGTTCGCGGCCCGAGAAGCACTCTCCGGCCAACATGCCCAACTGCAGCAACAGCTCCCAAACCGAAGGAGCCAGGACAGAAAGACCTAGCTGGCCTGAAGGGCCCCCAGGGGGCCCCCAAGCAGCCCCTCTCCATTTGGGTCTGGGGGCTTTCGTTGTGCCGGGAACCTGGGAGGTACCTGCAAGGTTGCAGTTCGCGGCCCGAGAAGCACTCTCCGGCCAACATGCCCAACTGCAGCAACAGCTCCCAAAGCGAAGGAGCCAGGACCCAAAGACCTAGCTGGCCTGAAGGGCCCCCAGGGGGCCCCCAAGCAGCCCCTCTCTATTTGGGTCTGGGGGCTTTCGTTGGGCCGGGAACCTGGGAGATTCATGCAAGGTTGCAGTTCGCGGCCCGAGAAGCACTCTCCGGCCAACATGCCCAACTGCAGCAACAGCTCCCAAACCGAAGGAGCCAGGACCCAAAGACCTAGCTGGCCTGAAGGGCCCCCAGGGGGCCCCCAAGCAGCCCCTCTCCATTTGGGTCTGGGGGCTTTAGTTGGGCCGGGAACCTGGGAGGTACCTGCAAGGATGCAGTTCGCGGCCCGAGAGGCACTCTCCGGCCAACATGCCCAACTGCAGCAACAGCTCCCAAAGCGAAGGAGCCAGGACCCAAAGACCTAGCTGGCCTGAAGGGGCCCCAGGGGGCCCCCAAGCAGCCCCTCTCAATTTGGGTCTGGGGGCTTTCGTTGGGCCGAGAACCTGGGAGGTACCTGCAAGGTTGCAGTTCGCGGCCCGAGAAGCACTCTCCGGCCAACATGCCCAACGACCAGCTACAGCTCTGAAACCGAAGAAGCCAGGACCCAAAGACCTATCTGGCCTGGAGGGCCCCCATGGGGCCCCAAGCAGCCCTTCTCCATTTGGGTCTGGGGTCTTTCGTTGGGCATGGAACCCGAGAGGTACCTGCAAGTTTGCAGTTGGCGGCCCGAGAAGCACTCTCCGGCCAACATGCCCAACTGCAGCAACAGCTCCCAAACTGAATGAGCCAGGACAGAAAGACCTAGCTGGCCTGAAGGGCCCCCACGGGGCCCCCAAACAGCCCCTCTCAATTTGGGTCTGGGGGCTTTCGTTGGGCCGGGAACCTGGGAGGTACCTGCCAGGTTGCAGTTCGCGGACCGAGAAGCACTCTCCGGCCAACATGCCCAACTGCAGCAACAGCTCCCAAAGCGAAGGAGCCAGGACCCAAAGACCTAGCTGGCCTGAAGGGCCCCCAGGGGGCCCCCAAGCAGCCCCTCTCAATTTGGGTCTGGGGGCTTTCGTTGGGCCGGGAACCTGGGAGGTACCTGCAAGGTTGCAGTTCGCGGCCCGAGAAGCACTCTCCGGCCAACATGCCCAACGTCCAGCAACAGCTCCCAAACTGAATGAGCCAGGACCCAAAGACCTAGCTGGCCTGAAGGGCCCCCAGGGGGCCCCCAAGCAGCCCCTCTCCATTTGGGTCTGGGGGCTTTAGTTGGGCCGGGAACCTGGGAGGTACCTGCAAGGTTGCAGTTCGCGGCCGGAGAGGCACTCTCCGGCCAACATGCCCAACTGCAGCAACAGCTCCCAAAGCGAAGGAGCCAGGACCCAAAGACCTAGCTGGCCTGAAGGGCCCCCAGGGGGCCCCCAAGCAGCCCCTCTCAATTTGGGTCTGGGGGCTTTCGTTGGGCCGGGAACCTGGGAGATTCCTGCAAGGTTGCAATTCGCGGCCCGAGAAGCACTCTCCGGCCAACATGCCCAACTGCAGCAACAGCTCCCAAACTGAATGAGCCAGGACAGAAAGACCTAGCTGGCCTGAAGGGCCCCCAGGGAGCCCCCAAGCAGCCCCTCTCCATTTGGGTCTGGGGGCTTTCGTTGGGCCGGGAACCTGGGAGATTCATGCAAGGTTGCAGTTCGCGGCCCGAGAAGCACTCTCCGGCCAACATGCCCAACGACCAGCTACAGCTCTGAAACCGAAGAAGCCAGGACCCAAAGACCTAGGTGGCCTGGAGGGTCCCCATGGGGCCCCCAAGCAGCCCCTCTCCATTTGGGTCTGGGGGCTTTCGTTGGGCATGGAACCTGGGAGATTCCTGCAAGGTTGCAGTTCGCGGCCCGAGAAGCACTCTCCGGCCAACATGCCCAACTGCAGCAACAGCTCCCAAAGCGAAGGAGCCAGGACCCAAAGACCTAGCTGGCCTGAAGGGCCCCCAGGGGGCCCCCAAGCAGCCCCTCTCTATTTGGGTCTGGGGGCTTTCGTTGGGCCGGGAACCTGGGAGATTCATGCAAGGTTGCAGTTCGCGGCCCGAGAAGCACTCTCCGGCCAACATGCCCAACTGCAGCAACAGCTCCCAAAGCGAAGGAGCCAGGACCCAAAGACCTAGCTGGCCTGAAGGGCCCCCAGGGGGCCCCCAAGCAGCCCCTCTCCATTTGGGTCTGGGGGCTTTCGTTGGGCCGGGAACCTGGGAGGTACCTGCAAGGATGCAGTTCGCGGCCGGAGAGGCACTCTCCGGCCAACATGCCCAACTGCAGCAACAGCTCCCAAAGCGAAGGAGCCAGGACCCAAAGACCTAGCTGGCCTGAAGGGCCCCCAGGGGGCCCCCAAGCAGCCCCTCTCAATTTGGGTCTGGGGGCTTTCGTTGGGCCGGGAACCTGGGAGATTCCTGCAAGGTTGCAGTTCGCGGCCCGAGAAGCACTCTCCGGCCAACATGCCCAACTGCAGCAACAGCTCCCAAACTGAATGAGCCAGGACAGAAAGACCTAGCTGGCCTGAAGGGCCCCCAGGGGGCCCCCAAGCAGCCTCTCTCAATTTGGGTCTGGGGGCTTTCGTTGGGCCGGGAACCTGGGAGATTCCTGCAAGGTTGCAGTTCGCGGCCCGAGAAGCACTCTCCGGCCAACATGCCCAACTGCAGCAACAGCTCCCAAAGCGAAGGAGCCAGGACCCAAAGACCTAGCTGGCCTGAAGGGGCCCCAGGGGGCCCCCAAGCAGCCCCTCTCCATTTGGGTCTGGGGGCTTTCGTTGGGCCGGGTACCTGGGAGATTCGTGCAAGGTTGCAGTTCGCGGCCCGAGAAGCACTCTCCGGCCAACATGCCCAATATCCAGCAACAGCTCCCAAAGCGAAGGAGCCAGGACCCAAAGACCTAGCTGGCCTGAAGGGCACCAAGGGGGCCCCCAAGCAGCCTCTCTCCATTTGGGTCTGGGGGCTTTCGTTGGGCCGGGAACCTGGGAGATTCATGCAAGGTTGCAGTTCGCGGCCCGAGAAGCACTCTCCGGCCAACATGCCCAACGACCAGCTACAGCTCCCAAACTGAAGGAGCCAGGACCCAAAGACCTATCTGGCCTGGAGGGCCCCCATGGGGCCCCCAAGCAGCCCCTCTCCATTTGGGTCTGGGGGCTTTCGTTGGACATGGAACCTGAGAGGAACCTGCAAGTTTGCTGTTGGCGGCCCGAGAAGCACTCTCCGGCCAACATGCCCAACGTCCACCAAAAGCTCCAAAACAGAAGGAACCAGGACCCAAAGAAATAGCTGGCCTGGAGCGTCCCCAGGTGGTCCGTAAGCAGCCCCTTTCAATTTGGGTCTGGGGGCTTTCGTTGGGCCGGGAACCTGGGAGGTACCTGCAAGGTTGCAATTCGCGGCCCGAGAAGCACTCTCCGGCCAAAATGCCCAACTGCAGCAACAGCTCCCAAACTGAATGAGCCAGGACAGAAGACCTAGCTGGCCTGAAGGGCCCCCAGGGGGCCCCCAAACAGCCCCTCTCAATTTGGGTCTGGGGGCTTTCGTTGGGCCGGGAACCTGGGAGGTACCTGCAAGGTTGCAGTTCGCGGCCCGAGAAGCACTCTCCGGCCAACATGCCCAACTGCAGCAACAGCTCCCAAAGCGAAGGAGCCAGGACCCAAAGACCTAGCTGGCCTGAAGGGCCCCCAGGGGGCCCCCAAGCAGCCCCTCTCCATTTGGGTCTGGGGGCTTTCGTTGGGCCGGGAACCTGGGAGATTCATGCAAGGTTGCAGTTCGCGGCCCGAGAAGCACTCTCCGGCCAACATGCCCAACTGCAGCAACAGCTCCCAAAGCGAAGGAGCCAGGACCCAAAGACCTAGCTGGCCTGAAGGGCCCCCAGGGGGCCCCCAAGCAGCCCCTCTCCATTTGGGTCTGGGGGCTTTCGTTGGGCCGGGAACCTGGGAGGTACCTGCAAGGATGCAGTTCGCGGCCGGAGAGGCACTCTCCGGCCAACATGCCCAACTGCAGCAACAGCTCCCAAAGCGAAGGAGCCAGGACCCAAAGACCTAGCTGGCCTGAAGGGCCCCCAGGGGGCCCCCAAGCAGCCCCTCTTAATTTGGGTCTGGGGGCTTTCGTTGGGCCGGGAACCTGGGAGATTCCTGCAAGGTTGCAGTTCGCGGCCCGAGAAGCACTCTCCGGCCAACATGCCCAACTGCAGCAACAGCTCCCAAACTGAATGAGTCAGGACAGAAATTCCTAGCTGGCCTGAAGGGCCCCCAGGGGGCCCCCAAGCAGCCTCTCTCAATTTGGGTCTGTGGGCTTTCGTTGGGCCGGGAACCTGGGAGATTCATGCAAGGTTGCAGTTCGCGGCCCGAGAAGCACTCTCCAGCCAACATGCCCAACTGCAGCAACAGCTCCCAAAGCGAAGGAGCCAGGACCCAAAGACCTAGCTGGCCTGAAGGGCCCCCAGGGGGCCCCCAAGCAGCCCCTCTCCATTTGGATCGGGGGCTTTCGTTGGGCCGGGAACCTGGGAGGTACCTGCAAGGTTGCAGTTCGCGGCCCGAGAAGCACTCTCCGGCCAACATGCCCAATATCCAGCAACAGCTCCCAAAGCGAAGGAGCCAGGACCCAAAGACCTAGCTGGCCTGAAGGGCCCACAGGGGGCCACCAAGCAGCCCCTCTCCATTTGGGTCTGGGGGCTTTCGTTGGGCATGTATACCTGAGAGGTACCTGCAAGGTTGCTGTTCGCGGCCCGAGAAGCACTCTCCGGCCAACATGCCCATCGTCCACCAACAGCTCTAAAACAGAAGGAACCAGGACCCAAAGAAATAGCTGGCCTGGAGGGTCCCCAGGTGGCCCGCAAGCAGCCCCTTTCAATTTGGGTCTGGGGGCTTTCGTTGGGCCGGTAATCTTGGAGGTACCTGCAAGGTTGCAGTTCGCGGCCCGAGAAGCACTCTCCGGCCAACATGCCCAACGTCCAGCAACAGCTCCCAAACCGAAGGAGCCAGAACCCAAAGACCTAGCTGGCCTGAAGTGCCCACAGGGGGTCCCCAAGCAGCCCCTCTCAATTTGGGTCTGGGGGCTTTCGTTGGGCCGGGAACCTGGGAGATTCCTGCAAGGTTGCAGTTCGCGGCCCGAGAAGCACTCTCCGGCCAACATGCCCAACTGCAGCAACAGCTCCCAAAGCGAAGGAGCCAGGACCCAAAGACCTAGCTGGCCTGAAGGGCCCCCAGGGGGCCCCCAAGCAGCCTCTCTCAATTTGGGTCTGGGGGCTTTCGTTGGGCCGGGAACCTGGGAGATTCATGCAAGGTTGCAGTTCGCGGCCCGAGAAGCACTCTCCGGCCAACATGCCCAACTGCAGCAACAGCTCCCAAAGCGAAGGAGCCAGGACCCAAAGACCTAGCTGGCCTGAAGGGCCCCCAGGGGGCCCCCAAGCAGCCCCTCTCCATTTGGGTCTGGGGGCTTTCGTTGGGCCGGGAACCTGGGAGGTACCTGCAAGGTTGCAGTTCGCGGCCGGAGAGGCACTCTCCGGCCAACATGCCCAACTGCAGCAACAGCTCCCAAACCGAAGGAGCCAGGACCCAAAGACCTAGCTGGCCTGAAGGGCCCCCAGGGGGCCCCCAAGCAGCCCCTCTCCATTTGGGTCTGGGGGCTTTCGTTGGGCCGGGAACCTGGGAGGAACCTGCAAGTTTGCTCTTGGCGGCCCGAGAAGCACTCTCCGGCCAACATGCCCAACGTCCACCAAAAGCTCCAAAACAGAAGGAACCAGGACCCAAAGAAATAGCTGGCCTGGAGCGTCCCCAGGTGGTCCGTAAGCAGCCCCTTTCAATTTGGGTCTGGGGGCTTTCGTTGGGCCGGGAACCTGGGAGGTACCTGCAAGGTTGCAATTCGCGGCCCGAGAAGCACTCTCCGGCCAAAATGCCCAACTGCAGCAACAGCTCCCAAACCGAAGGAGCCAGGACAGAAAGACCTAGCTGGCCTGAAGGGCCCCCAGGGGGTCCCCAAACAGTTCCTCTCAATTTGGGTCTGGGGGCTTTCGTTGGGCCGGGAACCTGGGAGGTACCTGCAAGGTTGCAGTTCGCGGCCCGAGAAGCACTCTCCGGCCAACATGCCCAACTGCAGCAACAGCTCCCAAAGCGAAGGAGCCAGGACCCAAAGACCTATCTGGCCTGGAGGGCCCCCAGGGGGCCCCCAAGCAGCCCCTCTCCATTTGGGTCTGGGGGCTTTCGTTGGGCATGTATACCTGGGAGATTCCTGCAAGGTTGCAGTTCGCGGCCCGAGAAGCACTCTGCGGCCAACATGCCCAACTGCAGCAACAGCTCCCAAAGCGAAGGAGCCAGGACCCAAAGACCTAGCTGGCCTGAAGGGCCCCCAGGGGGCCCCCAAGCAGCCCCTCTCCATTTGGGTCTGGGGGCTTTCGTTGGGCCGGGAACCTGGGAGATTCCTGCAAGGTTGCAGTTCGCAGCCCGAGAAGCACTCTCCGGCCAACATGCCCAACGACCAGCTACAGCTCTGAAACCGAAGAAGCCAGGACCCAAAGACCTATCTGGCCTGGAGGGCCCCCATGGGGCCCCAAGCAGCCCCTCTCCATTTGGGTCTGGGGTCTTTCGTTGGGCATGGAACCCGAGAGGTACCTGCAAGTTTGCAGTTGGCGGCCCGAGAAGCACTCTCCGGCCAACATGCCCAACTGCAGCAACAGCTCCCAAACTGAATGAGCCAGGACAGAAAGACCTAGCTGGCCTGAAGGGCCCCCACGGGGCCCCCAAACAGCCCCTCTCAATTTGGGTCTGGGGGCTTTCGTTGGGCCGGGAACCTGGGAGGTACCTGCCAGGTTGCAGTTCGCGGACCGAGAAGCACTCTCCGGCCAACATGCCCAACGTCCAGCAACAGCTCCCAAACCGAAGGAGCCAGGACCCAAAGACCTAGCTGGCCTGAAGGGCCCCCAGGGGGCCCCCAAGCAGCCCCTCTCAATTTGGGTCTGGGGGCTTTCGTTGGGCCGGGAACCTGGGAGATTCATGCAAGGTTGCAGTTCGCGGCCCGAGAAGCACTCTCCGGCCAACATGCCCAACGTCCAGCAACAGCTCCCAAACTGAATGAGCCAGGACAGAAAGACCTAGCTGGCCTGAAGGGCCCCCAGGGGGCCCACAAGCAGCCCCTCTCCATTTGGGTCTGGGGGCTTTAGTTGGGCCGGGAACCTGGGAGGTACCTGCAAGGTTGCAGTTCGCGGCCGGAGAGGCACTCTCCGGCCAACATGCCCAACTGCAGCAACAGCTCCCAAAGCGAAGGAGCCAGGACCCAAAGACCTAGCTGGCCTGAAGGGCCCCCAGGGGGCCCCCAAGCAGCCCCTCTCCATTTGGGTCTGGGGGCTTTCGTTGGGCCGGGAACCTGGGAGATTCCTGCAAGGTTGCAATTCGCGGCCCGAGAAGCACTCTCCGGCCAACATGCCCAACTGCAGCAACAGCTCCCAAACTGAATGAGCCAGGACAGAAAGACCTAGGTGGCCTGAAGGGCCCCCAGGGGGCCCCCAAGCAGCCCCTCTCCATTTGGGTCTGGGGGCTTTCGTTGGGCCGGGAACCTGGGAGATTCATGCAAGGTTGCAGTTCGCGGCCCGAGAAGCACTCTCCGGCCAACATGCCCAACGACCAGCTACAGCTCTGAAACCGAAGAAGCCAGGACCCAAAGACCTAGGTGGCCTGGAGGGCCCCCATGGGGCCCCCAAGCAGCCCCTCTCCATTTGGGTCTGGGGGCTTTCGTTGGGCATGGAACCTGGGAGATTCCTGCAAGGTTGCAGTTCGCGGCCCGAGAAGCACTCTCCGGCCAACATGCCCAACTGCAGCAACAACTCCCAAACCGAAGGAGCCAGGACCCAAAGACCTAGCTGGCCTGAAGGGCCCCCAGGGGGCCCCCAAGCAGCCCCTCTCCATTTGGGTCTGGGGGCTTTCGTTGGGCCGGGAACCTGGGAGGTACCTGCAAGGTTGCAGTTCGCGGCCCGAGAAGCACTCTCCGGCCAACATGCCCAACTGCAGCAACAGCTCCCAAAGCGAAGGAGCCAGGACCCAAAGACCTAGCTGGCCTGAAGGGCCCCCAGGGGGCCCCCAAGCAGCCCCTCTCCATTTGGGTCTGGGGGCTTTCGTTGGGCCGGGAACCTGGGAGATTCCTGCAAGGTTGCAGTTCGCGGCCCGAGAAGCACTCTCCGGCCAACATGCCCAACTGCAGCAACAGCTCCCAAACCGAAGGAGCCAGGACCCAAAGACCTAGGTGGCCTGAAGGGCCCCCAGGGGGCCCCCAAGCAGCCCCTCTCCATTTGGGTCTGGGGTCTTTAGTTGGGCCGGGAACCTGGGAGGTACCTGCAAGGTTGCAGTTCGCGGCCGGAGAGGCACTCTCCGGCCAACATGCCCAACTGCAGCAACAGCTCCCAAAGCGAAGGAGCCAGGACCCAAAGACCTAGCTGGCCTGACGGGCCCCCAGGGGGCCCCCAAGCAGCCCCTCTTAATTTGGGTCTGGGGGCTTTCGTTGGGCCGGGAACCTGGGAGATTCCTGCAAGGTTGCAGTTCGCGGCCCGAGAAGCACTCTCCGGCCAACATGCCCAACTGCAGCAACAGCTCCCAAACTGAATGAGCCAGGACAGAAAGACCTAGCTGGCCTGAAGGGCCCCCAGGGGGCCCCCAAGCAGCCCCTCTCCATTTGGGTCTGGTGGCTTTCGTTGGGCCGGGAACCTGGGAGGTACCTGCAAGGTTGCAGTTCGCGGCCCGAGAAGCACTCTCCGGCCAACATGCCCAACTGCAGCAACAGCTCGCAAACCGAAGGAGCCAGGACCCAAAGACCTAGCTGGCCTGAAGGGCCCCCAGGGGGCCCCCAAGCAGCCCCTCTCCATTTGGGTCTGGGGGCTTTCGTTGGGCCGGGAACCTGGGAGATTCATGCAAGGTTGCAGTTCGCGGCCCGAGAAGCACTCTCCGGCCAACATGCCCAACTGCAGCAACAGCTCCCAAAGCGAAGGAGCCAGGACCCAAAGACCTAGCTGGCCTGAAGGGCCCCCAGGGGGCCCCCAAGCAGCCCCTCTCCATTTGGGTCTGGGGGCTTTAGTTGGGCCGGGAACCTGGGAGGTACCTGCAAGGATGCAGTTCGCGGCCGGAGAGGCACTCTCCGGCCAACATGCCCAACTGCAGCAACAGCTCCCAAAGCGAAGGAGCCAGGACCCAAAGACCTAGCTGGCCTGAAGGGCCCCCAGGGGGCCCCCAAGCAGCCCCTTTCAATTTGGGTCTGGGGGCTTTCGTTGGGCCGGGAACCTGGGAGATTCATGCAAGGTTGCAATTCGCGGCCCGAGAAGCACTCTCCGGCCAACATGCCCAACTGCAGCAACAGCTCCCAAACTGAATGAGCCAGGACAGAAAGACCTAGCTGGCCTGAAGGGCACCAAGGGGGCCCCCAAGCATCCTCTCTCAATTTGGGTCTGGGGGCTTTCGTTGGGCCGGGAACCTGGGAGATTCCTGCAAGGTTGCAGTTCGCGGCCCGAGAAGCACTCTCCGGCCAACATGCCCAACTGCAGCAACAGCTCCCAAAGCGAAGGAGCCAGGACCCAAAGACATAGCTGGCTTGAAGGGGCCCCAGGGGGCCCCCAAGCAGCCCCTCTCCATTTGGGTCTGGGGGCTTTCGTTGGGCCGGGTACCTGGGAGATTCGTGCAAGGTTGCAGTTCGCGGCCCGAGAAGCACTCTCCGGCCAACATGCCCAATATCCAGCAACAGCTCCCAAAGCGAAGGAGCCAGGACCCAAAGACCTAGCTGGCCTGAAGGGCACCAAGGTGGCCCCCAAGCAGCCTCTCTCCATTTGGGTCTGGGGGCTTTCGTTGGGCCGGGAACCTGGGAGATTCATGCAAGGTTGCAGTTCGCGGCCCGAGAAGCACTCTCCGGCCAACATGCCCAACGACCAGCTACAGCTCCCAAACTGAAGGAGCCAGGACCCAAAGACCTATCTGGCCTGGAGGGCCCCCATGGGGCCCCCAAGCAGCCCCTCTCCATTTGGGTCTGGGGGCTTTCGTTGGACATGGAACCTGAGAGGAACCTGCAAGTTTGCTGTTGGCGGCCCGAGAAGCACTCTCCGGCCAACATGCCCAACGTCCACCAAAAGCTCCAAAACAGAAGGAACCAGGACCCAAAGAAATAGCTGGCCTAGAGCGTCCCCAGGTGGTCCGTAAGCAGCCCCTTTCAATTTGGGTCTGGGGGCTTTCGTTGGGCCGGGAACCTGGGAGGTACCAGCAAGGTTGCAATTCGCGGCCCGAGAAGCACTCTCCGGCCAAAATGCCCAACTGCAGCAACAGCTCCCAAACTGAATGAGCCAGGACAGAAGACCTAGCTGGCCTGAAGGGCCCCCAGGGGGCCCCCAAACAGCCCCTCTCAATTTGGGTCTGGGGGCTTTCGTTGGGCCGGGAACCTGGGAGGTACCTGCAAGGTTGCAGTTCGCGGCCCGAGAAGCACTCTCCGGCCAACATGCCCAACTGCAGCAACAGCTCCCAAAGCGAAGGAGCCAGGACCCAAAGACCTAGCTGGCCTGAAGGGCCCCCAGGGGGCCCCCAAGCAGCCCCTCTCCATTTGGGTCTGGGGGCTTTCGTTGGGCCGGGAACCTGGGAGATTCATGCAAGGTTGCAGTTCGCGGCCCGAGAAGCACTCTCCGGCCAACATGCCCAACTGCAGCAACAGCTCCCAAAGCGAAGGAGCCAGGACACAAAGACCTAGCTGGCCTGAAGGGCCCCCAGGGGGCCCCCAAGCAGCCCCTCTCCATTTGGGTCTGGGGGCTTTCGTTGGGCCGGGAACCTTGGAGGTACCTGCAAGGTTGCAGTTCGCGGCCAGAGAGGCACTCTCCGGCCAACATGCCCAACTGCAGCAACAGCTCCCAAAGCGAAGGAGCCAGGACCCAAAGACCTAGCTGGCCTGAAGGGCCCCCAGGGGGCCCCCAAGCAGCCCCTCTTAATTTGGGTCTGGGGGCTTTCGTTGGGCCGGGAACCTGGGAGATTCCTACAAGGTTGCAATTCGCGGCCCGATATGCACTCTCCAGCCAACATGCCCAACTGCAGCAACAGCTCCCAAACTGAATGAGCCAGGACAGAAAGACCTAGCTGGCCTGAAGGGCCCCCAGGGGGCCCCCAAGCAGCCTCTCTCAATTTGGGTCTGTGGGCTTTCGTTGGGCCGGGAACCTGGGAGATTCATGCAAGGTTGCAGTTCGCGGCCCGAGAAGCACTCTCCGGCCAACATGCCCAACTGCAGCAACAGCTCCCAAAGCGAAGGAGCCAGGACCCAAAGACCTAGCTGGCCTGAAGGGCCCCCAGGGGGCCCCCAAGCAGCCCCTCTCCATTTGGATCGGGGGCTTTCGTTGGGCCGGGAACCTGGGAGGTACCTGCAAGGTTGCAGTTCGCGGCCCGAGAAGCACTCTCCGGCCAACATGCCCAATATCCAGCAACAGCTCCCAAAGCGAAGGAGCCAGGACCCAAAGACCTAGCTGGCCTGAAGGGCCCACAGGGGGCCACCAAGCAGCCCCTCTCCATTTGGGTCTGGGGGCTTTCGTTGGGCATGTATACCTGAGAGGTACCTGCAAGGTTGCAGTTCGCGGCCCGAGAAGCACTCTCCGGCCAACATGCCCATCGTCCACCAACAGCTCTAAAACAGAAGGAACCAGGACCCAAAGAAATAGCTGGCCTGGAGGGTCCCCAGGTGGCCCGCAAGCAGCCCCTTTCAATTTGGGTCTGGGGGCTTTCGTTGGGCCGGTAATCTTGGAGGTACCTGCAAGGTTGCAGTTCGCGGCCCGAGAAGCACTCTCCGGCCAACATGCCCAACGTCCAGCAACAGCTCCCAAACCGAAGGAGCCAGAACCCAAAGACCTAGCTGGCCTGAAGTGCCCACAGGGGGTCCCCAAGCAGCCCCTCTCAATTTGGGTCTGGGGGCTTTCGTTGGGCCGGAAACCTGGGAGATTCATGCAAGGTTGCAGTTCGCGGCCCGAGAAGCACTCTCCGGCCAACATGCCCAACTGCAGCAACAGCTCCCAAACCGAAGGAGCCAGGACCCAAAGACCTAGCTGGCCTGAAGGGCCCCCAGGGGGCCCCCAAGCAGCCCCTCTCCATTTGGGTCTGGGGGCTTTCGTTGGGCCGGGAACCTGGGAGGTACCTGCAAGGTTGCAGTTCGCGGCCGGAGAGGCACTCTCCGGCCAACATGCCCAACTGCAGCAACAGCTCCCAAAGCGAAGGAGCCAGGACCCAAAGACCTAGCTGGCCTGAAGGGCCCCCAGGGGGCCCCCAAGCAGCCCCTCTCCATTTGGGTCTGGGGGCTTTCGTTGGGCCGGGAACCTGGGAGATTCCTGCAAGGTTGCAGTTCGCGGCCCGAGAAGCACTCTCCGGCCAACATGCCCAACTGCAGCAACAGCTCCCAAACTGAATGAGCCAGGACAGAAAGACCTAGCTGGCCTGAAGGGCCCCCAGGGGGCCTACAAGCAGCCCCTCTCAATTTGGGTCTGGGGGCTTTCGTTGGGCCGGGAACCTGGGAGATTCCTGCAAGGTTGCAGTTCGCGGCCCGAGAAGCACTCTCCGGCCAACATGCCCAACTGCAGCAACAGCTCCCAAAGCGAAGGAGCCAGGACCCAAAGACCTAGGTGGCCTGAAGGGCCCCCAGGGGGCCCCAAGCAGCCCCTCTCCATTTGGGTCTGGGGGCTTTCGTTGGGCCGGGAACCTGGGAGATTCCTGCAAGGTTGCAGTTCGCGGCCCGAGAAGCACTCTCCGGCCAACATGCCCAACTGCAGCAACAGCTCCCAAACTGAATGAGCCAGGACAGAAAGACCTAGCTGGCCTGAAGGGCCCCCAGGGGGCCCCCAAGCAGCCCCTCTCCATTTGGGTCTGGGGGCTTTCGTTGTGCGGGAACCTGGGAGGTACCTGCAAGGTTGCCGTTCGCGGCCCGAGAAGCACTCTCCGGCCAACATGCCCAATATCCAGCAACAGCTCCCAAAGCGAAGGAGCCAGGACCCAAAGACCTAGGTGGCCTGAAGGGCACCAAGGGGGCCCCCAAGCAGCCTCTCTCCATTTGGGTCTGGGGGCTTTCGTTGGGCCGGGAACCTGGGAGATTCATGCAAGGTTGCAGTTCGCGGCCCGAGAAGCACTCTCCGGCCAACATGCCCAACGACCAGCTACAGCTCCCAAACTGAAGGAGCCAGGACCCAAAGACCTATCTGGCCTGGAGGGCCCCCATGGGGCCCCCAAACAGCCCCTCTCCATTTGGGTCTGGGGGCTTTCGTTGGGCATGTATACCTGAGAGGTACCTGCAAGGTTAAAGTTCGCGGCCCGAGAAGCACTCTCCGGCCAACATGCCCAACGTCCACCAACAGCTCCAAAACAGAAGGAACCAGGATCCAAAGAAATAGCTGGCCTGGAGGGTGCACAGGTGGCCCGCAAGCAGCCCCTCTCAATTTGGGTCTGGGGGCTTTCGTTGGGCCGGAAACCTGGGAGATTCATGCAAGGTTGCAGTTCGCGGCCCGAGAAGCACTCTCCGGCCAACATGCCCAACTGCAGCAACAGCTCCCAAAGCGAAGGAGCCAGGACCCAAAGACCTAGCTGGCCTGAAGGGCCCCCAGGGGGCCCCCAAGCAGCCCCTCTCAATTTGGGTCTGGGGGCTTTTGTTGGGCCGGGAACCTGGGAGATATCTGCAAGTTTGCAGTTCGCGGCCTGAGAAGCACTCTCCGGCCAACATGCCCAACTGCAGCAACAGCTCCAAACTGAATGAGCCAGGACAGAAAGACCTAGCTGGCCTGAAGGGCCCCCAGGAGGCCCCCAAACAGCCCCTCTCAATTTGGGTCTGGGGGCTTTCGTTGGGCATGGAACCTGGGAGATTCATGCAAGGATGCAGTTCGCGGCCCGAGAAGCACTCTCCGGCCAACATGCCCAACTGCAGCAACAGCTCCCAAAGCGAAGGAGCCAGGACCCAAAGACCTAGCTGGCCTGAAGGGCCCCCAGGGGGCCCCCAAGCAGCCCCTCTCAATTTGGGTCTGGGGGCTTTCGTTGGGACGGGAACCTGGGAGGTACCTGCAAGGTTGCAGTTCGCGGCTCGAGAAGCACTCTCCGGCCAACATGCCCAACTGCAGCAACAGCTCCCAAAGCGAAGGAGCCAGGACCCAAAGACCTAGCTGGCCTGAAGGGCCCCCAGGGGGCCCCCAAGCAGCCCCTCTCCATTTGGGTCTGGGGGCTTTCGTTGGGCCGGGAACCTGGGAGATTCATGCAAGGTTGCAATTCGCGGCCCGAGAAGGACTCTCCGGCCAACATGCCCAACTGCAGCAACAGCTCCCAAACTGAATGAGCCAGGACAGAAAGACCTAGCTGGCCTGAAGGGCCCCCAGGGGGCCCCCAAGCAGCCTCTCTCAATTTGGGTCTGGGGGCTTTTGTTGGGCCGGGAACCTGGGAGAATCATGCAAGGTTGCAGTTCGCAGCCCGAGAAGCACTCTCCGGCCAACATGCCCAACTGCAGCAACAGCTCCCAAACCGAAGGAGCCAGGACCCAAAGACCTAGCTGGCCTGAAGGGCCCCCAGGGGGCCCCCAAGCAGCCCCTCTCCATTTGGGTCTGGGGGCTTTCGTTGGGCCGGGAACCTGGGAGGTACCTGCAAGGTTGCAGTTCGCGGCCCGAGAAGCACTCTCCGGCCAACATGCCCAATATCAAGCAACAGCTCCCAAAGCGAAGGAGCCAGGACCCAAAGACCTAGCTGGCCTGAAGGGCCCCCAGGGGGCCCCCAAGCAGCCTCTCTCCATTTGGGTCTGGGGGCTTTCGTTGGGCCGGGAACCTGGGAGATTCATGCAAGGTTGCAGTTCGCGGCCCGAGAAGCACTCTCCGGCCAACATGCCCAACTGCAGCAACAGCTCCCAAACTGAATGAGCCAGGACAGAAAGACCTAGCTGGCCTGAAGGGCCCCCAGGGGGCCCCCAAGCAGCCCCTCTCAATTTGGGTCTGGGGGCTTTCGTTGGGCCGGGAACCTGGGAGGTACCTGCAAGGATGCAGTTCGCGGCCCGAGAAGCACTCTCCGGCCAACATGCCCAACTGCAGCAACAGCTCCCAAAGCGAAGGAGCCAGGACCCAAAGACCTAGCTGGCCTGAAGGGCCCCCAGGGGGCCCCCAAGCAGCCCCTCTCAATTTGGGTCTGGGGGCTTTCGTTGGGCCGGGAACCTGGGAGATTCATGCAAGGTTAGAGTTCGCGGCCCGAGAGGCACTCTCCGGCCAACATGCCCAACTGCAGCAACAGCTCCCAAAGCGAAGGAGCCAGGACCCAAAGACCTAGCTGGCCTGAAGGGCCCCCAGGGGGCCCCCAAGCAGCCCCTCTCAATTTGGGTCTGGGGGCTTTCGTTGGGCCGGGAACCTGGGAGGTACCTGCAAGGTTGCAGTTCGCGGCCGGAGAGGCACTCTCCGGCCAACATGCCCAACTGCAGCAACAGCTCCCAAAGCGAAGGAGCCAGGACCCAAAGACCTAGCTGGCCTGAAGTGCTTCCAGGGGGCCCCCAAGCAGCTCCTCTCAATTTGGGTCTGGGGGTTTTCGTTGGGCCGGGAACCTGGGAGATTCCTGCAAGGTTGCAGTTCGCGGCCCGAGAAGCACTCTCCGGCCAACATGCCCAACTGCAGCAACAGCTCGAAAAGCGAAGGAGCCAGAACCCAAAGACCTAGCTGGCCTGAAGGGCCCCCAGGGGGCCCCCAAGCAGCCCCTCTCCATTTGGGTCTGGGGGCTTTCGTTGGGCCGGGAACCTGGGAGGTACCTGCAAGGTTGCAGTTCGCGGCCCGAGAAGCACTCTCCGGCCAACATGCCCAACGACCAGCTACAGCTCTGAAACCGAACAAGCCAGGACCCAAAGACCTATCTGGCCTGGAGGGCCCCCAGGGGGCCCCCAAGCAGCCCCTCTCCATTTGGGTCTGGGGGCTTTCGTTGGGCATGGAACCTGAGAGGTACCTGCAAGTTTGCTGTTGGCGGCCCGAGAAGCACTCTCCGGCCAACATGCCCAACGTCCACCAACAGCTCCAAAACAGAAGGAACCAGGACCCAAAGAAATAGCTGGCCTGGAGGGTCCCCAGGTGGCCCGTAAGCAGCCCCTCTCAATTTGGGTCTGGGGGCTTTCGTTGGGCCGGGAACCTGGGAGGTACCTGCAAGGTTGCAGTTCGCGGCCCGAGAAGCACTCTCCGGCCAAAATGCCCAACTGCAGCAACAGCTCCAAACTGAATGAGCCAGGACAGAAAGACCTAGCTGGCCTGAAGGGCCCCCAGGGGGCCCCCAAACAGCCCCTCTCAATTTGGGTCTGGAGGCTTTCGTTGGGCCGGGAACCTGGGAGGTACCTGCAAGGTTGCAGTTCGCGGCCCGAGAAGCACTCTCCGGCCAACATGCCCAATTGCAGCAACAGCTCCCAAAGCGAAGGAGCCAGGACCCAAAGACCTAGCTGGCCTGAAGGGCCCCCAGGGGGCCCCAAGCATCCCCTCTCAATTTGGGTCTGGGGGCTTTCGTTGGGCCGGGAACCTGGGAGATTCCTGCAAGGTTGCAGTTTGCGGCCCGAGAAGCACTCTCCGGCCAACATGCCCAACGTCCACCAACAGCTCCCAAACTGAATGAGCCAGGACAGAAAGACCTAGCTGGCCTGAAGGGCCCCCAGAGGGCCCCCAAGCAGCCTCTCTCAATTTGGGTCTGGGGGCTTTCGTTGGGCCGGGAACCTGGGAGATTCATGCAAGGTTGCTGTTCGTAGCCCGAGAAGCACTCTCCGGCCAACATGCCCAACTGCAGCAACAGCTCCCAAAGCGAAGGAGCCAGGACCCAAAGACCTAGCTGGCCTGAAGGGCCCCCAGGGGGCCCCCAAGCAGCCCCTCTCCATTTGGGTCTGGGGGCTTTCGTTGGGCCGGGAACCTGGGAGGTACCTGCAAGGTTGCAGTTCGCGGCCCGAGAAGCACTCTCCGGCCAACATGCCAAATATCCAGCAACAGCTCCCAAAGCGAAGGAGCCAGGACCCAAAGACCTAGCTGGCCTGAAGGGCCCCCAGGGGGCCCCCAAGCAGCCTCTCTCCATTTGGGTCTGGGGGCTTTCGTTGGGCCGGGAACCTGGGAGATTCATGCAAGGTTGCAGTTCGCGGCCCGAGAAGCACTCTCCGGCCAACATGCCCAACTGCAGCAACAGCTCCCAAACTGAATGAGCCAGGACAGAAAGACCTAGCTGGCCTGAAGGGCCCCCAGGGGGCCCCCAAGCAGCCCCTCTCCATTTGGGTCTGGGGGCTTTCGTTGGGCCGGGAACCTGGGAGATACCTGCAAGGATGCAGTTCGCGGCCCGAGAAGCACTCTCCGGCCAACATGCCCAACGACCAGCTACAGCTCCCAAAGCGAAGGAGCCAGGACCCAAAGACCTAGCTGGCCTGAAGGGCCCCCAGGGGGCCCCCAAGCAGTCCCTCTCCATTTGGGTCTGGGGTCTTTAGTTGGGCCGGGTACCTGGGAGGTACCTGCAAGGTTGCAGTTCGCGGCCGGAGAGGCACTCTCCGGCCAACATGCCCAACGTCCACCAACAGCTCCAAAACAGAAGGAACCAGGACCCAAAGAAATAGCTGGCCTGGAGGGTCCCCAGGTGTCCCGCAAGCAGCCCCTTTCAATTTGGGTCTGGGGGCTTTCGTTGGGCCGGGAACCTGGGAGGTACCTACAAGGTTGCAGTTCGCGGCCCGAGAAGCACTCTCCGGCCAACATGCCCAACTGCAGCAACAGCTCCAAACTGAATGAGCCAGGACAGAAAGACCTAGCTGGCCTGAAGGGCCCCCAGGGGGCCCCCAAACAGCCCCTCTCCATTTGGGTCTGGGGGCTTTCGTTGGGCCGGGAACCTGGGAGGTACCTGCAAGGTTGCAGTTCGCGGCCCGAGAAGCACTCTCCGGCCAACATGCCCAACTGCAGCAACAGCTCCCAAAGCGAAGGAGCCAGGACCCAAAGACCTAGCTGGCCTGAAGGGCCCCCAGGGGGCCCGCAAGCAGCCCCTCTCCATTTGGGTCTGGGGGCTTTCGTTGGGCCGGGAACCTGGGAGATATCTGCAAGGTTGCAGTTCGCGGCCCGAGAAGCACTCTCCGGCCAACATGCCCAACTGCAGCAACAGCTCCAAACTGAATGAGCCAGGACAGAAAGACCTAGCTGGCCTGAAGGGCCCCCAGGAGGCCCCCAAGCAGCCCCTCTCAATTTGGGTCTGGGGGCTTTCGTTGTGTCGGGAACCTGGGAGGTACCTGCAAGGTTGCAGTTCGCGGCCCGAGAAGCACTCTCCGGCCAACATGCCCAACTGCAGCAACAGCTCCCAAACCGAAGGAGCCAGGACCCAAAGACCTAGGTGGCCTGAAGGGCCCCCAGGGGGCCCCCAAGCAGCCCCTCTCAATTTGGGTCTGGGGGCTTTCGTTGGGCCGGGAACCTGGGAGGTACCTGCAAGGTTGCAGTTCGCGGCCCGAGAAGCACTCTCCGGCCAACATGCCCAACTGCAGCAACAGCTCCCAAAGCGAAGGAGCCAGGACCCAAAGACCTAGCTGGCCTGAAGGGCCCCCAGGGGGCCCCCAAGCAGCCCCTCTCCATTTGGGTCTGGGGGCTTTCATTGGGCCGGGAACCTGAGAGGTACATGCAAGTTTGCTGTTGGCGGCCCGAGAAGCACTCTCCGGCCAACATGCCCAACGTCCACCAACAGCTCCAAAACAGAAGGAACCAGGACCCAAAGAAATAGCTGGCCTGGAGGGTCCCCAGGTGGCCCGTAAGCAGCCCCTCTCAATTTGGGTCTGGGGGCTTTCGTTGGGCCGGGAACCTGGGAGGTACCTGCAAGGTTGCAGTTCGCGGCCGGAGAGGCACTCTCCGGCCAACATGCCCAACTGCAGCAACAGCTCCCAAAGCGAAGGAGCCAGGACCCAAAGACCTAGCTGGCCTGAAGGGCCCCCAGGGGGCCCCCAAGCAGCCCCTCTCCATTTGGGTCTGGGGGCTTTCGTTGGGCCGGGAACCTGGGAGATTCCTGCAAGGTTGCAATTCGCGGCCCGAGAAGCACTCTCCGGCCAACATGCCCAACTGCAGCAACAGCTCCCAAACTGAATGAGCCAGGACAGAAAGACCTAGCTGGCCTGAAGGGCCCCCAGGGGGCCCCCAAGCAGCCTCTCTCAATTTGGGTCTGGGGGCTTTCATTGGGCCGGGAACCTGGGAGATTCCTGCAAGGATGCAGTTCGCGGCCCAAGAAGCACTCTCCGGCCAACATGCCCAACTGCAGCAACAGCTCCCAAAGCGAAGGAGCCAGGACCCAAAGACCTAGCTGGCCTGAAGGGCCCCCAGGGGGCCCCCAAGCAGCCCCTCTCTATTTGGGTCTGGGGGCTTTCGTTGGGCCGGGAACCTGGGAGGTACCTGCAAGGTTGCAGTTCGCGGCCCGAGAAGCACTCTCCGGCCAACATGCCCAACTGCAGCAACAGCTCCCAAAGCGAAGGAGCCAGGACCCAAAGACCTAGCTGGCCTGAAGGGCCCCCAGGGGGCCACCAAGCAGCCCCTCTCCATTTGGGCCTGGGGGCTTTCGTTGGGCATGTATACCTGAGAGGTACCTGCAAGGTTAAAGTTCGCGGCCCGAGAAGCACTCTCCGGCCAACATGCCCAACGTCCACCAACAGCTCCAAAACAGAAGGAACCAGGACCCAAAGAAATAGCTGGCCTGGAGGGTCCCCAGTTGTCCCGCAAGCAGCCCCTCTCAATTTGGGTCTGGGGGCTTTCGTTGGGCCGGGAACCTGTGAGATTCATGCAAGGTTGCAGTTCGCGGCCCGAGAAGAACTCTCCGGCCAACATGCCCAACGTCCAGCAACAGTTCCCAAACCGAAGGAGCCAGGACCCAAAGACCTAGCTGGCCTGAAGGGCCCCCAGGGGGCCCCCAAGCAGCCCCTCTCAATTTGGGTCTGGGGGCTTTCGTTGGGCCGGGAACCTGGGAGATTCCTGCAAGGTTGCAGTTCGCGGCCCGAGAAGCACTCTCCGGCCAACATGCCCAATATCAAGCAGCAGCTCCAAACTGAATGAGCCAGGACAGAAAGACCTAGCTGGCCTGAAGGGCCCCCAGGAGGCCCCCAAGCAGCCCCTCTCCATTTGGGTGTGGGGGCTTTCGTTGGTCCGGGAACCTGGGAGATTCATGCAAGGTTGCAGTTCGCGGCCCGAGAAGCACTCTCCGGCCAACATGCCCAACGACCAGCTACAGCTCTGAAACCGAAGAAGCCAGGACCCAAAGACCTATCTGGCCTGGAGGGCCCCCATGGGGCCCCAAGCAGCCCCTCTCCATTTGGGTCTGGGGGCTTTCGTTGGGCATGGAACCTGAGAGGTACCTGCAAGTTTGCAGTTGGCGGCCCGAGAAGCACTCTCCGGCCAACATGCCCAACGTCCACCAACAGCTCCAAAACAGAAGGAACCAGGACCCAAAGAAATAGCTGGCCTGGAGGGTCCCCAGGTGGCCCGTAAGCAGCCCCTTTCCATTTGGGTCTGGGGGCTTTCGTTGGGCCGGGAACCTGGGAGGTACCTGCAAGGTTGCAGTTCGCGGCCCGAGAAGCACTCTCCGGCCAAAATGCCCAACTGCAGCAACAGCTCCCAAAGCGAAGGAGCCAGGACCCAAAGACCTAGCTGGCCTGAAGGGCCCCCAGGGGGCCCCCAAGCAGTCCCTCTCCATTTGGGTCTGGGGTCTTTAGTTGGGCCGGGTACCTGGGAGGTACCTGCAAGGTTGCAGTTCGCGGCCGGAGAGGCACTCTCCGGCCAACATGCCCAACTGCAGCAACAGCTCCCAAAGCGAAGGAGCCAGGACCCAAAGACCTAGGTGGCCTGAAGGGCCCCCAGGGGGCCCCCAAGCAGCCCCTCTCCATTTGGGTCTGGGGGCTTTCGTTGGGCCGGGAACCTGGGAGATTCATGCAAGGTTGCAGTTCGCGGCCCGAGAAGCACTCTCCGGCCAACATGCCCAACTGCAGCAACAGCTCCCAAAGCGAAGGAGCCAGGACCCAAAGACCTAGCTGGCCTGAAGGGCCCCCAGGGGGCCCCCAAGCAGCCCCTCTCCATTTGGGTCTGGGGTCTTTAGTTGGGCCGGGAACCTGGGAGGTACCTGCAAGGTTGCAGTTCGCGGCCGGAGAGGCACTCTCCGGCCAACATGCCCAACTGCAGCAACAGCTCCCAAAGCGAAGGAGCCATGACCCAAAGACCTAGCTGGCCTGAAGGGCCCCCAGGGGGCCCCCAAGCAGCCCCTCTCCATTTGGGTCTGGGGGCTTTCGTTGGGCATGTATACCTGAGAGGTACCTGCAAGTTTAAAGTTCGCGGCCCGAGAAGCACTCTCCGGCCAACATGCCCAACGTCCACCAACAGCTCCAAAACAGAAGGAACCAGGACCCAAAGAAATAGCTGGCCTGGAGGGTCCCCAGGTGTCCCGCAAGCAGCCCCTTTCAATTTGGGTCTGGGGGCTTTCGTTGGGCCGGGAACCTGGGAGATTCATGCAAGGTTGCAGTTCGCGTCCCGAGAAGCACTCTCCGGCCAACATGCCAAACGTCCAGCAACAGCTCCCAAACCGAAGGAGCCAGGACCCAAAGACCTAGCTGGCCTGAAGGGCCCCCAGGGGGCCCCCAAGCAGCCCCTCTCAATTTGGGTCTGGGGGTTTTAGTTGGGCCGGGAACCTGGGAGGTACCTGCAAGGTTGCCGTTCGCGGCCGGAGAGGCACTATCCGGCCAACATGCCCAACTGCAGCAACAGCTCCCAAAGCGAAGGAGCCAGGACCCAAAGACCTAGCTGGCCTGAAGGGCCCCCATGGGGCCCCCAAGCAGCCCCTCTCAATTTGGGTCTGGGGGCTTTCGTTGGGCCGGGAACCTGGGAGATTCCTGCAAGGTTGCAGTTCGCGGCCCGAGAAGCACTCTGCGGCCAACATGCCCAACTGCAGCAACAGCTCCCAAACTGAATGAGCCAGGACAGAAAGACCTAGCTGGCCTGAAGGGCCCCCAGGGCGCCCCCAAGCAGCCCCTCTCAATTTGGGTCTGGGGGCTTTCGTTGGGGCGGGAACCTGGGAGATTCCTGCAAGGTTGCAGTTTGCGCCCAAGAAGCACTCTCCGGCCAACATGCCCAACTGCAGCAACAGCTCCCAAAGCGAAGGAGCCAGGACCCAAACACCTAGCTGGCCTGAAGGGCCCCCAGGGGGCCCCCAAGCAGCCCCTCTCCATTTGGGTCTGGGGGCTTTCGTTGGGCCGGGAACCTGGGAGGTACCTGCAAGGTTGCAGTTCGCGGCCGGAGAGGCACTCTCCGGCCAACATGCCCAACTGCAGCAACAGCTCCCAAACCGAAGGAGCCAGGACCCAAAGACCTAGCTGGCCTGAAGGGCCCCCAGGGGGCCCCCAAGCAGCCCCTCTCCATTTGGGTCTGGGGGCTTTCGTTGGGCGGGAACCTGGGAGATTCATGCAAGGTTGCAGTTCGCGGCCCGAGAAGCACTCTCCGACCAACATGCCCAACTGCAGCAACAGCTCCCAAACTGAATGAGCCAGGACAGAAAGACCTAGCTGGCCTGAAGGGCCCCCAGGGGGCCCCCAAGCAGCCCCTCTCAATTTGGGTCTGGGGGCTTTCGTTGGGCCGGGAACCTGGGAGATTCCTGCAAGGTTGCAGTTCGCGGCCCGAGAAGCACTCTCCGGCCAACATGCCCAACTGCAGCAACAGCTCCCAAAGCGAAGGAGCCAGGACCCAAAGACCTAGGTGGCCTGAAGGGCCCCCAGGGGGCCCCCAAGCAGCCCCTCTCCATTTGGGTCTGGGGGCTTTCGTTGGGCTGGGAACCTGGGAGGTACCTGCAAGGTTGCAGTTCGCGGCCCGAGAAGCACTCTCCGGCCAACATGCCCAACGTCCACCAACAGCTCCCAAACCGAAGGAGCCAGGACCCAAAGACCTAGCTGGCCTGAAGGGCCCCCAGGGGGCCCCCAAGCAGCCCCTCTCCATTTGGGTCTGGGGGCTTTCGTTGGGCGGGAACCTGGGAGATTCATGCAAGGTTGCAGTTCGCGGCCCGAGAAGCACTCTCCGGCCAACATGCCCAACTGCAGCAACAGCTCCCAAAGCGAAGGAGCCAGGACAGAAAGACCTAGCTAGCCTGAAGGGCCCCCAGGGGGCCCCCAAGCAGCCCCTCTCAATTTGGGTCTGGGGGCTTTCGTTGGGCCGGGAACCTGGGAGATTCCTGCAAGGTTGCAGTTCGCGGCCCGAGAAGCACTCTCCGGCCAACATGCCCAACTGCAGCAACAGCTCCCAAAGCGAAGGAGCCAAGACCCAAAGACCTAGCTGGCCTGAAGGGCCCCCATGGGGCCCCAAGCAGCCCCTCTCCATTTGGGTCTGGGGGCTTTCGTTGGGCCGGGAACCTGGGAGATTCCTGCAAGGTTGCAGTTCGCGGCCCGAGAAGCACTCTCCGGCCAACATGCCCAACGTCCACCAACAGCTCCCAAACTGAATGAGCCAGGACAGAAAGACCTAGCTGGCCTGAAGGGCCCCCAGAGGGCCCCCAAGCAGCCTCTCTCAATTTGGGTCTGGGGGCTTTCGTTGGGCCGGGAACCTGGGAGATTCATGCAAGGTTGCTGTTCGTAGCCCGAGAAGCACTCTCCGGCCAACATGCCCAACTGCAGCAACAGCTCCCAAACCGAAGGAGCCAGGACCCAAAGACCTAGCTGGCCTGAAGGGCCCCCAGGGGGCCCCCAAGCAGCCCCTCTCCATTTGGGTCTGGGGGCTTTCGTTGGGCCGGGAACCTGGGAGGTACCTGCAAGGTTGCAGTTCGCGGCCCGAGAAGCACTCTCCGGCCAACATGCCCAATATCCAGCAACAGCTCCCAAAGCGAAGGAGCCAGGACCCAAAGACCTAGCTGGCCTGAAGGGCCCCCAGGGGGCCCCCAAGCAGCCTCTCTCCATTTGGGTCTGGGGGCTTTCGTTGGGCCGGGAACCTGGGAGGTACCTGCAAGGTTGCAGTTCGCGGCCCGAGAAGCACTCTCCGGCCAACATGCCCAACTGCAGCAACAGCTCCCAAACTGAATGAGCCAGGACAGAAAGACCTAGGTGGCCTGAAGGCCCCCCAGGGGGCCCCCAAGCAGCCCCTCTCCATTTGGGTCTGGGGGCTTTCGTTGGGCCGGGAACCTGGGAGATACCTGCAAGGATGCAGTTCGCGGCCCGAGAAGCACTCTCCGGCCAACATGCCCAACGACCAGCTACAGCTCTGAAACCGAAGGAGCCAGGACCCAAAGACCTAGGTGGCCTGGAGGGCCCCCATGGGGCCCCCAAGCAGCCCCTCTCCATTTGGGTCTGGGGGCTTTCGTTGGGCATGGAACCTGAGAGGTACCTGCAAGTTTGCTGTTGGCGGCCCGAGAAGCACTCTCCGGCCAACATGCCCAACGTCCACCAACAGCTCCAAAACAGAAGGAACCAGGACCCAAAGAAATAGCTGGCCTGGAGGGTCCCCAGGTGGCCCGTAAGCAGCCCCTCTCAATTTGGGTCTGGGGGCTTTCGTTGGGCCGGGAACCTGGGAGGTACCTGCAAGGTTGCAGTTCGCGGCCCGAGAAGCACTCTCCGGCCAAAATGCCCAACTGCAGCAACAGCTCCAAACTGAATGAGCCAGGACAGAAAGACCTAGCTAGCCTGAAGGGCCCCCAGGGGGCCCCCAAACAGCCCCTCTCAATTTGGGTCTGGGGGCTTTCGTTGGGCCGGGAACCTGGGAGGTACCTGCAAGGTTGCAGTTCGCGGCCCGAGAAGCACTCTCCGGCCAACATGCCCAATTGCAGCAACAGCTCCCAAAGCGAAGGAGCCAGGACCCAAAGACCTAGCTGGCCTGAAGGGCCCCCAGGGGGCCCCAAGCATCCCCTCTCAATTTGGGTCTGGGGGCTTTCGTTGGCCCGGGAACCTGGGAGATTCCTGCAAGGTTGCAGTTTGCGGCCCGAGAAGCACTCTCCGGCCAACATGCCCAACGTCCACCAACAGCTCCCAAACTGAATGAGCCAGGACAGAAAGACCTAGCTGGCCTGAAGGGCCCCCAGAGGGCCCCCAAGCAGCCTCTCTCAATTTGGGTCTGGGGGCTTTCGTTGGGCCGGGAACCTGGGAGATTCATGCAAGGTTGCTGTTCGTAGCCCGAGAAGCACTCTCCGGCCAACATGCCCAACTGCAGCAACAGCTCCCAAAGCGAAGGAGCCAGGACCCAAAGACCTAGCTGGCCTGAAGGGCCCCCAGGGGGCCCCCAAGCAGCCCCTCTCCATTTGGGTCTGGGGGCTTTCGTTGGGCCGGGAACCTGGGAGGTACCTGCAAGGTTGCAGTTCGCGGCCCGAGAAGCACTCTCCGGCCAACATGCCAAATATCCAGCAACAGCTCCCAAAGCGAAGGAGCCAGGACCCAAAGACCTAGCTGGCCTGAAGGGCCCCCAGGGGGCCCCCAAGCAGCCTCTCTCCATTTGGGTCTGGGGGCTTTCGTTGGGCCGGGAACCTGGGAGATTCATGCAAGGTTGCAGTTCGCGGCCCGAGAAGCACTCTCCGGCCAACATGCCCAACTGCAGCAACAGCTCCCAAACTGAATGAGCCAGGACAGAAAGACCTAGCTGGCCTGAAGGGCCCCCAGGGGGCCCCCAAGCAGCCCCTCTCCATTTGGGTCTGGGGGCTTTCGTTGGGCCGGGAACCTGGGAGATACCTGCAAGGATGCAGTTCGCGGCCCGAGAAGCACTCTCCGGCCAACATGCCCAACGACCAGCTACAGCTCTGAAACCGAAGAAGCCAGGACCCAAAGACCTATCTGGCCTGGAGGGCCCCCATGGGGCCCCAAGCAGCCCCTCTCCATTTGGGTCTGGGGGCTTTCGTTGGGCATGGAACCTGAGAGGTACCTGCAAGTTTGATGTTGGCGGCCCGAGAAGCACTCTCCGGCCAACATGCCCAACGTCCACCAACAGCTCCAAAACAGAAGGAACCAGGACCCAAAGAAATAGCTGGCCTGGAGGGTCCCCAGGTGGCCCGTAAGCAGCCCCTTTCAATTTGGGTCTGGGGGCTTTCGTTGGGCCGGGAACCTGGGAGGTACCTGCAAGGTTGCAGTTCGCGGCCCGAGAAGCACTCTCCGGCCAAAATGCCCAACTGCAGCAACAGCTCCCAAAGCGAAGGAGCCAGGACCCAAAGACCTAGCTGGCCTGAAGGGCCCCCAGGGGGCCCCCAAGCAGTCCCTCTCCATTTGGGTCTGGGGTCTTTAGTTGGGCCGGGTACCTGGGAGGTACCTGCAAGGTTGCAGTTCGCGGCCGGAGAGGCACTCTCCGGCCAACATGCCCAACGTCCACCAACAGCTCCAAAACAGAAGGAACCAGGACCCAAAGAAATAGCTGGCCTGGAGGGTCCCCAGGTGTCCCGCAAGCAGCCCCTTTCAATTTGGGTCTGGGGGCTTTCGTTGGGCATGGAACCTGGGAGATTCATGCAAGGTTGCAGTTCGCGTCCCGAGAAGCACTCTCCGGCCAACATGCCAAACGTCCAGCAACAGCTCCCAAACCGAAGGAGCCAGGACCCAAAGACCTAGCTGGCCTGAAGGGCCCCCAGGGGGCCCCCAAGCAGCCCCTCTCCATTTGGGTCTGGGGGTTTTAGTTGGGCCGGGAACCTGGGAGGTACCTGCAAGGTTGCCGTTCGCGGCCGGAGAGGCACTATCCGGCCAACATGCCCAACTGCAGCAACAGCTCCCAAAGCGAAGGAGCCAGGACCCAAAGACCTAGCTGGCCTGAAGGGCCCCCATGGGGCCCCCAAGCAGCCCCTCTCAATTTGGGTCTGGGGGCTTTCGTTGGGCCGGGAACCTGGGAGATTCCTGCAAGGTTGCAGTTCGCGGCCCGAGAAGCACTCTGCGGCCAACATGCCCAACTGCAGCAACAGCTCCCAAACTGAATGAGCCAGGACAGAAAGACCTAGCTGGCCTGAAGGGCCCCCAGGGCGCCCCCAAGCAGCCCCTCTCAATTTGGGTCTGGGGGCTTTCGTTGGGGCGGGAACCTGGGAGGTACCTGCAAGGTTGCAGTTCGCGGCCCGAGAAGCACTCTCCGGCCAACATGCCAAATATCCAGCAACAGCTCCCAAAGCGAAGGAGCCAGGACCCAAAGACCTAGCTGGCCTGAAGGGCCCCCAGGGGGCCCCCAAGCAGCCTCTCTCCATTTGGGTCTGGGGGCTTTCGTTGGGCCGGGAACCTGGGAGATTCATGCAAGGTTGCAGTTCGCGGCCCGAGAAGCACTCTCCGGCCAACATGCCCAACTGCAGCAACAGCTCCCAAACTGAATGAGCCAGGACAGAAAGACCTAGCTGGCCTGAAGGGCCCCCAGGGGGCCCCCAAGCAGCCCCTCTCCATTTGGGTCTGGGGGCTTTCGTTGGGCCGGGAACCTGGGAGATACCTGCAAGGATGCAGTTCGCGGCCCGAGAAGCACTCTCCGGCCAACATGCCCAACGACTAGCTACAGCTCTGAAACCGAAGGAGCCAGGACCCAAAGACCTAGGTGGCGTGGAGGGCCCCCATGGGGCCCCCAAGCAGCCCCTCTCCATTTGGGTCTGGGGGCTTTCGTTGGGCATGGAACCTGAGAGGTACCTGCAAGTTTGCTGTTGGCGGCCCGAGAAGCACTCTCCGGCCAACATGCCTAACGTCCACCAACAGCTCCAAAACAGAAGGAACCAGGACCCAAAGAAATAGCTGGCCTGGAGGGTCCCCAGGTGGCCCGTAAGCAGCCCCTTTCAATTTGGGTCTGGGGGCTTTCGTTGGGCCGGGAACCTGGGAGGTACCTGCAAGGTTGCAGTTCGCGGCCCGAGAAGCACTCTCCGGCCAAAATGCCCAACTGCAGCAACAGCTCCAAACTGAATGAGCCAGGACAGAAAGACCTAGCTGGCCTGAAGGGCCCCCAGGGGGCCCCCAAACAGCCCCTCTCAATTTGGGTCTGGAGGCTTTCGTTGGGCCGGGAACCTGGGAGATTCCTGCAAGGTTGCAGTTCGCGGCCCGAGAAGCACTCTCCGGCCAACATGCCCAACTGCAGCAACAGCTCCCAAACCGAAGGAGCCAGGACCCAAAGACCTAGCTGGCCTGAAGGGCCCCCATGGGGCCCCAAGCAGCCCCTCTCCATTTGGGTCTGGGGGCTTTCGTTGGGCCGGGAACCTGGGAGATTCCTGCAAGGTTGCAGTTCGCGGCCCGAGAAGCACTCTCCGGCCAACATGCCCAACGTCCACCAACAGCTCCCAAACTGAATGAGCCAGGACAGAAAGACCTAGCTGGCCTGAAGGGCCCCCAGAGGGCCCCCAAGCAGCCTCTCTCAATTTGGGTCTGGGGGCTTTCGTTGGGCCGGGAACCTGGGAGATTCATGCAAGTTTGCTGTTCGTAACCCCGAGAAGCACTCTCCGGCCAACATGCCCAACGACCAGCTACAGCTCTGAAACCGAAGGAGCCAGGACCCAAAGACCTAGCTGGCCTGGAGGGCCCCCATGGGGCCCCCAAGCAGCCCCTCTCCATTTGGGTCTGGGGGCTTTCGTTGGGCATGGAACCTGAGAGGTACCTGCAAGTTTGCTGTTGGCGGCCCGAGAAGCACTCTCCGGCCAACATGCCCAACGTCCACCAACAGCTCCAAAACAGAAGGAACCAGGACCCAAAGAAATAGCTGGCCTGGAGGGTCCCCAGGTGGCCCGTAAGCAGCCCCTTTCAATTTGGGTCTGGGGGCTTTCGTTGGGCCGGGAACCTGGGAGATTCATGCAAGGTTGCAGTTCGCGGCCCGAGAAGCACTCTCCGGCCAACATGCCCAACTGCAGCAACAGCTCCCAAAGCGAAGGAGCCAGGACCCAAAGACCTAGCTGGCCTGAAGGGCCCCCAGGGGGCCCCCAAGCAGCCCCTCTCCATTTGGGTCTGGGGGCTTTCGTTGGGCCGGGAACCTGGGAGATTCATGCAAGGTTGCAGTTCGCGGCCCGAGAAGCACTCTCCGGCCAACATGCCCAACTGCAGCAACAGCTCCCAAAGCGAAGGAGCCAGGACCCAAAGACCTAGCTGGCCTGAAGGGCCCCCAGGGGGCCCCCAAGCAGCCCCTCTCCATTTGGGTCTGGGGTCTTTAGTTGGGCCGGGAACCTGGGAGATTCCTGCAAGGTTGCAGTTCGCGGCTGGAGAGGCACTCTCCGGCCAACATGCCCAACTGCAGCAACAGCTCCCAAACTGAATGAGCCAGGACCCAAAGACCTAGCTGGCCTGAAGGGCCCCCAGGGGGCCCCCAAGCAGCCCCTCTCCATTTGGGTCTGGGGGCTTTCGTTGGGCGGGAACCTGGGAGATTCCTGCAAGGTTGCAGTTCGCGGCCCGAGAAGCACTCTCCGGCCAAAATGCCCAACTGCAGCAACAGCTCCCAAACTGAATGAGCCAGGACAGAAAGACCTAGCTGGCCTGAAGGGCCCCCAGGGGGCCCCCAAGCAGCCCCTCTCCATTTGGGTCTGGGGGCTTTCGTTGGGCCGGGAACCTGGGAGATTCCTGCAAGGTTGCAGTTCGCGGCCCGAGAAGCACTCTCCGGCCAACATGCCCAACTGCAGCAACAGCTCCCAAAGCGAAGGAGCCAGGACCCAAAGACCTAGCTGGCCTGAAGGGCCCCCAGGGGGCCCCCAAGCAGCCCCTCTCCATTTGGGTCTGGGGGCTTTCGTTGGGCCGGGAACCTGGGAGGTACCTGCAAGGTTGCAGTCCTCGTCCCGAGAAGCACTCTCCGGCCAACATGCCCAACGACCAGCTACAGCTCTGAAACCGAAGAAGCCAGGACCCAAAGACCTATCTGGCCTGGAGGGCCCCCATGGGGCCCCCAAGCAGCCCCTCTCCATTTGGGTCTGGGGGCTTTCGTTGGGCATGGAACCTGAGAGGTACCTGCAAGTTTGCAGTTGGCGGCCCGAGAAGCACTCTCCGGCCAACATGCCCAACGTCCACCAACAGCTCCAAAACAGAAGGAACCAGGACCCAAAGAAATAGCTGGCCTGGAGGGTCCCCAGGTGGCCCGTAAGCAGCCCCTTTCAATTTGGGTCTGGGGGCTTTCGTTGGGCCGGGAACCTGGGAGATACCTGCAAGGTTGCAGTTCGCGGCCCGAGAAGCACTCTCCGGCCAACATGCCCAATATCCAGCAACAGCTCCCAAAGCGAAGGGGCCAGGACCCAAAGACCTAGCTGGCCTGAAGGGCCCCCATGGGGCCCCAAGCAGCTCCTCTCCATTTGGGTCTGGGGGCTTTCGTTGGGCCGGGAACCTGGGAGATTCCTGCAAGGTTGCAGTTCGCGGCCCGAGAAGCACTCTCCGGCCAACATGCCCAACTGCAGCAACAGCTCCCAAACTGAATGAGCCAGGACAGAAAGACCTAGCTGGCCTGAAGGGCCCCCAGGGGGCCCGCAAGCAGCCCCTCTCAATTTGGGATGTGGGCTTTCGTTGGGCTGGGAACCTGGGAGATACCTGCAAGGATGCAGTTCGCGGCCCGAGAAGCACTCTCCGGCCAACATGCCCAACTGCAGCAACAGCTCCCAAAGCGAAGGAGCCAGGACCCAAAGACCTAGCTGGCCTGAAGGGCCCCCATGGGGCCACCAAGCAGCCCCTCTCCATTTGGGTCTGGGGGCTATAGTTGGGCCGGGAACCTGGGAGATACCTGCAAGGTTGCAGTTCGCGGCCCGAGAAGCACTCTCCGGCCAACATGCCCAACGTCCACCAACAGCTCCAAAACAGAAGGAACCAGGACCCAAAGAAATAGCTGGCCTGGAGGGTCCGCAGGTGGCCCGTAAGCAGCCCCTTTCAATTTGGGTCTGGGGGCTTTCGTTGGGCCGGGAACCTGGGTGGTACCTGCAAGGTTGCAGTTCGCGGCCCGAGAAGCACTCTCCGGCCAACATGCCCAACTGCAGCAACAGCTCCAAACTGAATGAGCCAGGACAGAAAGACCTAGCTGGCCTGAAGGGCCCCCAGGGGGCCCCCAAACAGCCCCTCTCCATTTGGGTCTGGGGGCTTTCGTTGGGCCGGGAACCTGGGAGGTACCTGCAAGGTTGCAGTTCGCGGCCCGAGAAGCACTCTCCGGCCAACATGCCCAACTGCAGCAACAGCTCCCAAAGCGAAGGAGCCAGGACCCAAAGACCTAGCTGGCCTGAAGGGCCCCCAGGGGGCCCCCAAGCAGCCCCTCTCCATTTGGGTCTGGGGGCTTTCGTTGGGCATGTATACCTGAGAGGTACCTGCAAGGTTGCAGTTCGCGGCCCGAGAAGCACTCTCCGGCCAACATGCCCAATATCCACCAACAGCTCCCAAAGCGAAGGAGCCAGGACCCAAAGACCTAGCTGGCCTGAAGGGCCCCCAGGGGGCCCCCAAGCAGCCTCTCTCCATTTGGGTCTGGGGGCTTTCGTTGGGCCTGGAACCTGGGAGATTCATGCAAGGTTGCAGTTCGCGGCCCGAGAAGCACTCTCCGGCCAACATGCCCAACTGCAGCAACAGCTCCCAAACTGAATGAGCCAGGACAGAAAGACCTAGCTGGCCTGAAGGGCCCCCAGGGGGCCCCCAAGCAGCCCCTCTCCATTTGGGTCTGGGGGCTTTCGTTGGGCCGGGAACCTGGGAGATTCCTGCAAGGTTGCAGTTCGCGGCCCGAGAAGCACTCTCCGGCCAACATGCCCAACTGCAGCAACAGCTCCCAAAGCGAAGGAGCCAGGACCCAAAGACCTAGCTGGCCTGAAGGGCCCCCAGGGGGCCCCCAAGCAGCCCCTCTCCATTTGGGTCTGGGGGCTTTCGTTGGGCCGGGAACCTGGGAGGTACCTGCAAGGTTGCAGTCCTCGTCCCGAGAAGCACTCTCCGGCCAACATGCCCAACGACCAGCTACAGCTCTGAAACCGAAGAAGCCAGGACCCAAAGACCTATCTGGCCTGGAGGGTCCCCAGGTGGCCCGTAAGCAGCCCCTTTCAATTTGGGTCTGGGGGCTTTCGTTGGGCCGGGAACCTGGGAGGTACCTGCAAGGTTGCAGTTCGCGGCCCGAGAAGCACTCTCCGGCCAACATGCCCAATATCCAGCAACAGCTCCCAAAGCGAAGGGGCCAGGACCCAAAGACCTAGCTGGCCTGAAGGGCCCCCATGGGGCCCCAAGCAGCTCCTCTCCATTTGGGTCTGGGGGCTTTCGTTGGGCCGGGAACCTGGGAGATTCCTGCAAGGTTGCAGTTCGCGGCCCGAGAAGCACTCTCCGGCCAACATGCCCAACTGCAGCAACAGCTCCCAAACTGAATGAGCCAGGACAGAAAGACCTAGCTGGCCTGAAGGGCCCCCAGGGGGCCCGCAAGCAGCCCCTCTCAATTTGGGATGTGGGCTTTCGTTGGGCTGGGAACCTGGGAGATACCTGCAAGGATGCAGTTCGCGGCCCGAGAAGCACTCTCCGGCCAACATGCCCAACTGCAGCAACAGCTCCCAAAGCGAAGGAGCCAGGACCCAAAGACCTAGCTGGCCTGAAGGGCCCCCATGGGGCCACCAAGCAGCCCCTCTCCATTTGGGTCTGGGGGCTATAGTTGGGCCGGGAACCTGGGAGATACCTGCAAGGTTGCAGTTCGCGGCCCGAGAAGCACTCTCCGGCCAACATGCCCAACGTCCACCAACAGCTCCAAAACAGAAGGAACCAGGACCCAAAGAAATAGCTGGCCTGGAGGGTCCGCAGGTGGCCCGTAAGCAGCCCCTTTCAATTTGGGTCTGGGGGCTTTCGTTGGGCCGGGAACCTGGGAGGTACCTGCAAGGTTGCAGTTCGCGGCCCGAGAAGCACTCTCCGGCCAACATGCCCAACTGCAGCAACAGCTCCAAACTGAATGAGCCAGGACAGAAAGACCTAGCTGGCCTGAAGGGCCCCCAGGGGGCCCCCAAACAGCCCCTCTCCATTTGGGTCTGGGGGCTTTCGTTGGGCCGGGAACCTGGGAGGTACCTGCAAGGTTGCAGTTCGCGGCCCGAGAAGCACTCTCCGGCCAACATGCCCAACTGCAGCAACAGCTCCCAAAGCGAAGGAGCCAGGACCCAAAGACCTAGCTGGCCTGAAGGGCCCCCAGGGGGCCCCCAAGCAGCCCCTCTCTATTTGGGTCTGGGGGCTTTCGTTGGGCATGTATACCTGAGAGGTACCTGCAAGGTTGCAGTTCGCGGCCCGAGAAGCACTCTCCGGCCAACATGCCCAATATCCAGCAACAGCTCCCAAAGCGAAGGAGCCAGGACCCAAAGACCTAGCTGGCCTGAAGTGCCCCCAGGGGGCCCCCAAGCAGCCTCTCTCCATTTGGGTCTGGGGGCTTTCGTTGGGCCTGGAACCTGGGAGATTCATGCAAGGTTGCAGTTCGCGGCCCGAGAAGCACTCTCCGGCCAACATGCCCAACTGCAGCAACAGCTCCCAAACTGAATGAGCCAGGACAGAAAGACCTAGCTGGCCTGAAGGGCCCCCAGGGGGCCCCCAAGCAGCCCCTCTCCATTTGGGTCTGGGGGCTTTCGTTGGGCCGGGAACCTGGGAGATACCTGCAAGGATGCAGTTCGCGGCCCGAGAAGCACTCTCCGGCCAACATGCCCAACTGCAGCAACAGCTCCCAAAGCGAAGGAGCCAGGACCCAAAGACCTAGCTGGCCTGAAGGGCCCCCAGGGGGCCACCAAGCAGCCCCTCTCCATTTGGGTCTGGGGGCTTTCGTTGGGCATGTATACCTGAGAGGTACCTGCAAGGTTAAAGTTCGCGGCCCAAGAAGCACTCTCCGGCCAACATGCCCAACGTCCACCAACATCTCCAAAACAGAAGGAACCAGGATCCAAAGAAATAGCTGGCCTGGACGGTCACCAGGTGGCCCGCAAGCAGCCCCTCTCAATTTGGGTCTGGGGGCTTTCGTTGGGCCGGAAACCTGGGAGATTCATGCAAGGTTGCAGTACGCGGCCCGAGAAGCACTCTCCGGCCAACATGCCCAACTGCAGCAACAGCTCCCAAAGCGAAGGAGCCAGGACCCAAAGACCTAGCTGGCCTGAAGGGCCCCCAGGGGGCCCCCAAGCAGCCCCTCTCCATTTGGGTCTGGGGGCTTTCGTTGGGCCGGGAACCTGGGAGGTACCTGCAAGGTTGCAGTTCGCGGCCCGAGAAGCACTCTCCGGCCAACATGCCCAACTGCAGCAACAGCTCCAAACTGAATGAGCCAGGACAGAAAGACCTAGCTGGCCTGAAGGGCCCCCAGGAGGCCCCCAAACAGCCCCTCTCAATTTGGGTCTGGGGGCTTTCGTTGTGCCGGGAACATGGGAGGTACCTGCAAGGTTGCAGTTCGCGGCCCGAGAAGCACTCTCCGGCCAACATGCCCAACTGCAGCAACAGCTCCCAAAGCGAAGGAGCCAGGACCCAAAGACCTAGCTGGCCTGAAGGGCCCCCAGGGGGCCCCCAAGCAGCCCCTCTCCATTTGGGTCTGGGGGCTTTCGTTGGGCCGGGAACCTGGGAGGTACCTGCAAGGTTGCAGTTCGCGGCCCGAGAAGCACTCTCCGGCCAACATGCCCAACTGCAGCAACAGCTCCCAAAGCGAAGGAGCCAGGACCCAAAGACCTAGCTGGCCTGAAGGGCCCCCAGGGGGCCACCAAGCAGCCCCTCTCCATTTGGGCCTGGGGGCTTTCGTTGGGCATGTATACCTGAGAGGTACCTGCAAGGTTAAAGTTCGCGGCCCGAGAAGCACTCTCCGGCCAACATGCCCAACGTCCACCAACAGCTCCAAAACAGAAGGAACCAGGACCCAAAGAAATAGCTGGCCTGGAGGGTCCCCAGTTGTCCCGCAAGCAGCCCCTTTCAATTTGGGTCTGGGGGCTTTCGTTGGGCCGGGAACCTGGGAGATTCATGCAAGGTTGCAGTTCGCGGCCCGAGAAGAACTCTCCGGCCAACATGCCCAACGTCCAGCAACAGCTCCCAAACCGAAGGAGCCAGGACCCAAAGACCTAGCTGGCCTGAAGGGCCCCCAGGGGGCCCCCAAGCAGCCCCTCTCCATTTGGGTCTGGGGGCTTTCGTTGGGCCGGGAACCTGGGAGATTCCTGCAAGGTTGCAGTTCGCGGCCCGAGAAGCACTCTCCGGCCAACATGCCCAATATCAAGCAGCAGCTCCAAACTGAATGAGCCAGGACAGAAAGACCTAGCTGGCCTGAAGGGCCCCCAGGAGGCCACCAAGCAGCCCCTCTCCATTTGGGTGTGGGGGCTTTCGTTGGTCCGGGAACCTGGGAGATTCATGCAAGGTTGCAGTTCGCGGCCCGAGAAGCACTCTCCGGCCAACATGCCCAACGACCAGCTACAGCTGTGAAACCGAAGAAGCCAGGACCCAAAGACCTATCTGGCCTGGAGGGCCCCCATGGGGCCCCAAGCAGCCCCTCTCCATTTGGGTCTGGGGGCTTTCGTTGGGCATGGAACCTGAGAGGTACCTGCAAGTTTGCTGTTGGCGGCCCGAGAAGCACTCTCCGGCCAACATGCCCAACGTCCACCAACAGCTCCAAAACAGAAGGAACCAGGACCCAAAGAAATAGCTGGCCTGGAGGGTCCCCAGGTGGCCCGTAAGCAGCCCCTTTCAATTTGGGTCTGGGGGCTTTCGTTGGGCCGGGAACCTGGGAGGTACCTGCAAGGTTGCAGTTCGCGGCCCGAGAAGCACTCTCCGGCCAAAATGCCCAACTGCAGCAACAGCTCCCAAAGCGAAGGAGCCAGGACCCAAAGACCTAGCTGGCCTGAAGGGCCCCCAGGGGGCCCCCAAGCAGTCCCTCTCCATTTGGGTCTGGGGTCTTTAGTTGGGCCGGGTACCTGGGAGGTACCTGCAAGGTTGCAGTTCGCGGCCGGAGAGGCACTCTCCGGCCAACATGCACAACTGCAACAACAGCTCCCAAAGCGAAGGAGCCAGGACCCAAAGACCTAGCTGGCCTGAAGGGCCCCCAGGGGGCCCCCAAGCAGCCCCTCTCCATTTGGGTCTGGGGGCTTTCGTTGGGCCGGGAACCTGGGAGATTCATGCAAGGTTGCAGTTCGCGGCCCGAGAAGCACTCTCCGGCCAACATGCCCAACTGCAGCAACAGCTCCCAAAGCGAAGGAGCCAGGACCCAAAGACCTAGCTGGCCTGAAGGGCCCCCAGGGGGCCCCCAAGCAGCCCCTCTCCATTTGGGTCTGGGGTCTTTAGTTGGGCCGGGAACCTGGGAGGTACCTGCAAGGTTGCAGTTCGCGGCCGGAGAGGCACTCTCCGGCCAACATGCCCAACTGCAGCAACAGCTCCCAAAGCGAAGGAGCCATGACCCAAAGACCTAGCTGGCCTGAAGGGCCCCCAGGGGGCCCCCAAGCAGCCCCTCTCCATTTGGGTCTGGGGGCTTTCGTTGGGCATGTATACCTGAGAGGTACCTGCAAGGTTAAAGTTCGCGGCCCGAGAAGCACTCTCCGGCCAACATGCCCAACGTCCACCAACAGCTCCAAAACAGAAGGAACCAGGACCCAAAGAAATAACTGGCCTGGAGGGTCCCCAGTTGTCCCGCAAGCAGCCCCTTTCAATTTGGGTCTGGGGGCTTTCGTTGGGCCGGGAACCTGCGAGATTCATGCAAGGTTGCAGTTCGCGTCCCGAGAAGCACTCTCCGGCCAACATGCCAAACGTCCAGCAACAGCTCCCAAACCGAAGGAGCCAGGACCCAAAGACCTAGCTGGCCTGAAGGGCCCCCAGGGGGCCCCCAAGCAGCCCCTCTCCATTTGGGTCTGGGGGTTTTAGTTGGGCCGGGAACCTGGGAGGTACCTGCAAGGTTGCCGTTCGCGGCCGGAGAGGCACTCTCCGGCCAACATGCCCAACTGCAGCAACAGCTCCCAAAGCGAAGGAGCCAGGACCCAAAGACCTAGCTGGCCTGAAGGGCCCCCAGGGCGCCCCCAAGCAGCCCCTCTCCATTTGGGTCTGGGGGCTTTCGTTGGGGCGGGAACCTGGGAGATTCCTGCAAGGTTGCAGTTTGCGCCCAAGAAGCACTCTCCGGCCAACATGCCCAACTGCAGCAACAGCTCCCAAAGCGAAGGAGCCAGGACCCAAACACCTAGCTGGCCTGAAGGGCCCCCAGGGGGCCCCCAAGCAGCCCCTCTCCATTTGGGTCTGGGGGCTTTCGTTGGGCCGGGAACCTGGGAGGTACCTGCAAGGTTGCAGTTCGCGGCCGGAGAGGCACTCTCCGGCCAACATGCCCAACTGCAGCAACAGCTCCCAAACCGAAGGAGCCAGGACCCAAAGACCTAGCTGGCCTGAAGGGCCCCCAGGGGGCCCCCAAGCAGCCCCTCTCCATTTGGGTCTGGGGGCTTTCGTTGGGCGGGAACCTGGGAGATTCATGCAAGGTTGCAGTTCGCGGCCCGAGAAGCACTCTCCGACCAACATGCCCAACTGCAGCAACAGCTCCCAAACTGAATGAGCCAGGACAGAAAGACCTAGCTGGCCTGAAGGGCCCCCAGGGCGCCCCCAAGCAGCCCCTCTCAATTTGGGTCTGGGGGCTTTCGTTGGGCCGGGAACCTGTGAGATTCCTGCAAGGTTGCAGTTTGCGCCCGAGAAGCACTCTCCGGCCAACATGCCCAACTGCAGCAACAGCTCCCAAAGCGAAGGAGCCAGGACCCAAAGACCTAGCTGGCCTAGAGGGTCCCCAGGGGGCCCCCAAGCAGCCCCTCTCCATTTGGGTCTGGGGGCTTTCGTTGGGCCGGGAACCTGGGAGGTACCTGCAAGGTTGCAGTTCGCGGCCCGAGAAGCACTCTCCGGCCAACATGCCCAACGTCCACCAACAGCTCCCAAACCGAAGGAGCCAGGACCCAAAGACCTAGCTGGCCTGAAGGGCCCCCAGAGGGCCCCCAAGCAGCCCCTCTCCATTTGGGTCTGGGGGTTTTAGTTGGGCCGGGAACCTGGGAGGTACCTGCAAGGTTGCCGTTCGCGGCCGGAGAGGCACTCTCCGGCCAACATGCCCAACTGCAGCAACAGCTCCCAAAGCGAAGGAGCCAGGACCCAAAGACCTAGCTGGCCTGAAGGGCCCCCAGGGGGCCCCCAAGCAGCCCCTCTCAATTTGGGTCTGGGGGCTTTCGTTGGGCCGGGAACCTGGGAGATTCCTGCAAGGTTGCAGTTCGCGGCCCGAGAAGCACTCTGCGGCCAACATGCCCAACTGCAGCAACAGCTCCCAAACTGAATGAGCCAGGACAGAAAGACCTAGCTGGCCTGAAGGGCCCCCAGGGCGCCCCCAAGCAGCCCCTCTCAATTTGGGTCTGGGGGCTTTCGTTGGGGCGGGAACCTGGGAGATTCCTGCAAGGTTGCAGTTTGCGCCCGAGAAGCACTCTCCGGCCAACATGCCCAACTGCAGCAACAGCTCCCAAAGCGAAGGAGCCAGGACCCAAAGACCTAGCTGGCCTGAAGTGCCCACAGGGGGCCCCCAAGCAGCCCCTCTCAATTTGGGTCTGGGGGCTTTCGTTGGGCTGGAAACCTGGGAGATTCATGCAAGGTTGCAGTTCGCGGCCCGAGAAGCACTCTCCGGCCAACATGCCCAACTGCAGCAACAGCTCCCAAAGCGAAGGAGCCAGGACCCAAAGACCTAGCTGGCCTGAAGGGCCCCCAGCGGGCCACCAAGCAGCCCCTCTCCATTTGGGTCTGGGGGCTTTCGTTGTGACGGGAAGCTGTGAGGTACCTGCAAGGTTGCAGTTCGCGGCCGGAGAGGCACTCTCCGGCCAACATGCCCAACTGCAGCAACAGCTCCCAAACCGAAGGAGCCAGGACCCAAAGACCTAGCTGGCCTGAAGGGCCCCCAGGGGGCCCCCAAGCAGCCTCTCTCCATTTGGGTCTGGGGGCTTTCGTTGGGCTGGGAACCTGGGAGATTCATGCAAGGTTGCAGTTCGCGGCCCGAGAAGCACTCTCCGGCCAACATGCCCAACTGCAGCAACAGCTCCCAAACTGAATGAGCCAGGACAGAAAGACCTAGCTGGCCTGAAGGGCCCCCAGGGGGCCCCCAAGCAGCCCCTCTCAATTTGGGTCTGGGGGCTTTCGTTGGGCCGGCAACCTGGGAGATTCCTGCAAGGTTGCAGTTCGCGGCCCGAGAAGCACTCTCCGGCCAACATGCCCAACTGCAGCAACAGCTCCCAAAGCGAAGGAGCCAGGACCCAAAGACCTAGCTGGCCTGAAGGGCCCCCAGGGGGCCCCCAAGCAGCCCCTCTCCATTTGGGTCTGGGGGCTTTCGTTGGGCCGGGAACCTGGGAGGTACCTGCAAGGTTGCAGTTCGCGGCCCGAGAAGCACTCTCCGGCCAACATGCCCAATATCCAGCAACAGCTCCCAAAGCGAAGGAGCCAGGACCCAAAGACCTAGCTGGCCTGAAGGGCCCCCAGGGGGCCCCAAGCAGCCTCTCTCCATTTGGGTCTGGGGGCTTTCGTTGGGCCGGGAACCTGGGAGATTCCTGCAAGGTTGCAGTTCGCGGCCCGAGAAGCACTCTCCGGCCAACATGCCCAACGACCACCAACAGCTCCCAAAGCGAAGAAGCCAGGACAGAAAGACCTAGCTGGCCTGAAGGGCCCCCAGGGGGCCCCCAAGCAGCCCCTCTCCATTTGGGTCTGGGGGCTTTCGTTGGGCCGGGAACCTGGGAGGTACCTGCAAGGTTGCAGTTCGCGGCCCGAGAAGCACTCTCCGGCCAACATGCCCAATATCCAGCAACAGCTCCAAAAGCGAAGGAGCCAGGACCCAAAGACCTAGCTGGCCTGAAGGGCCCCCAGGGGGCCCCCAAACAGCCCCTCTCCATTTGGGTCTGGGGGCTTTCGTTGGGCATGTATACCTGAGAGGTACCTGCAAGGTTAAAGTTCGCGGCCCGAGAAGCACTCTCCGGCCAACATGCCCAACGTCCACCAACAGCTCCAAAACAGAAGGAACCAGGATCCAAAGAAATAGCTGGCCTGGAGGGTGCACAGGTGGGCCGCAAGCAGCCCCTCTCAATTTGGGTCTGGGGGCTTTCGTTGGGCCGGAAACCTGGGAGATTCATGCAAGGTTGCAGTTCGCGGCCCGAGAAGCACTCTCCGGCCAACATGCCCAACTGCAGCAACAGCTCCCAAAGCGAAGGAGCCAGGACCCAAAGACCTAGCTGGCCTGAAGGGCCCCCAGGGGGCCCCCAAGCAGCCCCTCTCAATTTGGGTCTGGGGGCTTTTGTTGGGCCGGGAACCTGGGAGATATCTGCAAGTTTGCAGTTCGCGGCCTGAGAAGCACTCTCCGGCCAACATGCCCAACTGCAGCAACAGCTCCAAACTGAATGAGCCAGGACAGAAAGACCTAGCTGGCCTGAAGGGCCCCCAGGAGGCCCCCAAACAGCCCCTCTCCATTTGGGTCTGGGGGCTTTCGTTGGGCATGGAACCTGGGAGATTCATGCAAGGTTGCAGTTCGCGGCCCGAGAAGCACTCTCCGGCCAACATGCCCAACTGCAGCAACAGCTCCCAAAGCGAAGGAGCCAGGACCCAAAGACCTAGCTGGCCTGAAGGGCCCCCAGGGGGCCCCCAAGCAGCCCCTCTCAATTTGGGTCTGGGGGCTTTCGTTGGGCCGGGAACCTGGGAGGTACCTGCAAGGTTGCAGTTCGCGGCTCGAGAAGCACTCTCCGGCCAACATGCCCAACTGCAGCAACAGCTCCCAAAGCGAAGGAGCCAGGACCCAAAGACCTAGCTGGCCTGAAGGGCCCCCAGGGGGCCCCCAAGCAGCCCCTCTCCATTTGGGTCTGGGGGCTTTCGTTGGGCCGGGAACCTGGGAGATTCCTGCAAGGTTGCAGTTCGCGGCCCGAGAAGCACTCTCCGGCCAACATGCCCAACTGCAGCAACAGCTCCCAAACCGAATGAGCCAGGACAGAAAGACCTAGCTGGCCTGAAGGGCCCCCAGGGGGCCCCCAAGCAGCCCCTCTCCATTTGGGTCTGGGGGCTTTGGTTGGGCCGGGAACCTGGGAGAATCATGCAAGGTTGCAGTTCGCGGCCCGAGAAGCACTCTCCGGCCAACATGCCCAACTGCAGCAACAGCTCCCAAAGCGAAGGAGCCAGGACCCAAAGACCTAGCTGGCCTGAAGGGCCCCCAGGGGGCCCCCAAGCAGCCCCTCTCCATTTGGGTCTGGGGGCTTTCGTTGGGCCGGGAACCTGGGAGGTACCTGCAAGGTTGCAGTTCGCGGCCCGAGAAGCACTCTCCGGCCAACATGCCCAATATCAAGCAACAGCTCCCAAAGCGAAGGAGCCAGGACCCAAAGACCTAGCTGGCCTGAAGGGCCCCCAGGGGGCCCCCAAGCAGCCTCTCTCCATTTGGGTCTGGGGGCTTTCGTTGGGCCGGGAACCTGGGAGATTCATGCAAGGTTGCAGTTCGCGGCCCGAGAAGCACTCTCCGGCCAACATGCCCAACTGCAGCAACAGCTCCCAAACTGAATGAGCCAGGACAGAAAGACCTAGCTGGCCTGAAGGGCCCCCAGGGGGCCCCCAAGCAGCCCCTCTCAATTTGGGTCTGGGGGCTTTCGTTGGGCCGGGAACCTGGGAGATACCTGCAAGGATGCAGTTCGCGGCCCGAGAAGCACTCTCCGGCCAACATGCCCAACTGCAGCAACAGCTCCCAAAGCGAAGGAGCCAGGACCCAAAGACCTAGCTGGCCTGAAGGGCCCCCAGGGGGCCCCCAAGCAGCCCCTCTCAATTTGGGTCTGGGGGCTTTCGTTGGGCCGGGAACCTGGGAGATTCATGCAAGGTTAGAGTTCGCGGCCCGAGAGGCACTCTCCGGCCAACATGCCCAACTGCAGCAACAGCTCCCAAAGCGAAGGAGCCAGGACCCAAACACCTAGCTGGCCTGAAGGGCCCCCAGGGGGCCCCCAAGCAGCCCCTCTCAATTTGGGTCTGGGGGCTTTCGTTGGGCCGGGAACCTGGGAGGTACCTGCAAGGTTGCAGTTCGCGGCCGGAGAGGCACTCTCCGGCCAACATGCCCAACTGCAGCAACAGCTCCCAAACCGAAGGAGCCAGGACCCAAAGACCTAGCTGGCCTGAAGTGCTTCCAGGGGGCCCCCAAGCAGCTCCTCTCAATTTGGGTCTGGGGGTTTTCGTTGGGCCGGGAACCTGGGAGATTCCTGCAAGGTTGCAGTTCGCGGCCCGAGAAGCACTCTCCGGCCAACATGCCCAACTGCAGCAACAGCTCGAAAAGCGAAGGAGCCAGAACCCAAAGACCTAGCTGGCCTGAAGGGCCCCCAGGGGGCCCCCAAGCAGCCCCTCTCCATTTGGGTCTGGGGGCTTTCGTTGGGCCGGGAACCTGGGAGGTACCTGCAAGGTTGCAGTTCGCGGCCCGAGAAGCACTCTCCGGCCAACATGCCCAACGACCAGCTACAGCTCTGAAACCGAACAAGCCAGGACCCAAAGACCTATCTGGCCTGGAGGGCCCCCAGGGGGCCCCCAAGCAGCCCCTCTCCATTTGGGTCTGGGGGCTTTCGTTGGGCATGGAACCTGAGAGGTACCTGCAAGTTTGCAGTTGGCGGCCCGAGAAGCACTCTCCGGCCAACATGCCCAATATCCAGCAACAGCTCCAAAACAGAAGGAACCAGGACGCAAAGAAATAGCTGGCCTGGAGGGCCCCCAGGGGGCCCCCAAGCAGCCCCTCTCAATTTGGGTCTGGGGGCTTTCGTTGGGCCGGGAACCTGGGAGATTCATGCAAGGTTAGAGTTCGCGGCCCGAGAGGCACTCTCCGGCCAACATGCCCAACTGCAGCAACAGCTCCCAAACTGAAGGAGCCAGGACCCAAAGACCTGGCTCGACTAGAGTGTCCCCAGGGGGCCCCCAAGCAGCCCCTCTCCATTTGGGTCTGGGGGCTTTCGTTGGGCCGGGAACCTGGGAGGTACCTGCAAGGTTGCAGTTCGCGGCCCGAGAAGCACTCTACGGCCAACATGCCCAACTGCAGCAACAGCTCCCAAAGCGAAGGAGCCAGGACCCAAAGAACTAGCTGGCCTGAAGGGCCCCCAGGGGGCCCCCAAGCAGCCCCTCTCAATTTGGGTCTGGGGGCTTTCGTTGGGCCGGGAACCTGGGAGATTCATGCAAGGTTGCAGTTCGCGGCCCGAGAAGCACTCTCCGGCCAACATGCCCAACTGCAGCAACAGCTCCCAAAGCGAAGGAGCCAGGACCCAAAGACCTAGGTGGCCTGAAGGGCCCCCAGGGGGCCCCCAAGCAGCCCCTCTCAATTTGGGTCTGGGGGCTTTCGTTGGGCCGGGAACCTGGGAGGTACCTGCAAGGTTGCAGTTCGCGGCCGGAGAGGCACTCTCCGGCCAACATGCCCAACTGCAGCAACAGCTCCCAAACCGAAGGAGCCAGGACCCAAAGACCTAGCTGGCCTGAAGTGCTTCCAGGGGGCCCCCAAGCAGCTCCTCTCAATTTGGGTCTGGGGGTTTTCGTTGGGCCGGGAACCTGGGAGATTCCTGCAAGGTTGCAGTTCGCGGCCCGAGAAGCACTCTCCGGCCAACATGCCCAACGACCACCAACAGCTCCCAAAGCGAAGAAGCCAGGACAGAAAGACCTAGCTGGCCTGAAGGGCCCCCAGGGGGCCCCCAAGCAGCCCCTCTCCATTTGGGTCTGGGGGCTTTCGTTGGGCCGGGAACCTGGGAGGTACCTGCAAGGTTGCAGTTCGCGGCCCGAGAAGCACTCTCCGGCCAACATGCCCAATATCCAGCAACAGCTCCAAAAGCGAAGGAGCCAGGACCCAAAGACCTAGCTGGCCTGAAGGGCCCCCAGGGGGCCCCCAAACAGCCCCTCTCCATTTGGGTCTGGGGGCTTTCGTTGGGCATGTATACCTGAGAGGTACCTGCAAGGTTAAAGTTCGCGGCCCGAGAAGCACTCTCCGGCCAACATGCCCAACGTCCACCAACAGCTCCAAAACAGAAGGAACCAGGATCCAAAGAAATAGCTGGCCTGGAGGGTGCACAGGTGGGCCGCAAGCAGCCCCTCTCAATTTGGGTCTGGGGGCTTTCGTTGGGCCGGAAACCTGGGAGATTCATGCAAGGTTGCAGTTCGCAGCCCGAGAAGCACTCTCCGGCCAACATGCCCAACTGCAGCAACAGCTCCCAAAGCGAAGGAGCCAGGACCCAAAGACCTAGCTGGCCTGAAGGGCCCCCAGGGGGCCCCCAAGCAGCCCCTCTCCATTTGGGTCTGGGGGCTTTCGTTGGGCCGGGAACCTGGGAGGTACCTGCAAGGTTGCAGTTCGCGGCCCGAGAAGCACTCTCCGGCCAACATGCCCAATATCAAGCAACAGCTCCCAAAGCGAAGGAGCCAGGACCCAAAGACCTAGCTGGCCTGAAGGGCCCCCAGGGGGCCCCCAAGCAGCCTCTCTCCATTTGGGTCTGGGGGCTTTCGTTGGGCCGGGAACCTGGGAGATTCATGCAAGGTTGCAGTTCGCGGCCCGAGAAGCACTCTCCGGCCAACATGCCCAACTGCAGCAACAGCTCCCAAACTGAAGGAGCCAGGACAGAAAGACCTAGCTGGCCTGAAGGGCCCCCAGGGGGCCCCCAAGCAGCCCCTCTCAATTTGGGTCTGGGGGCTTTCGTTGGGCCGGGAACCTGGGAGATACCTGCAAGGATGCAGTTCGCGGCCCGAGAAGCACTCTCCGGCCAACATGCCCAACTGCAGCAACAGCTCCCAAAGCGAAGGAGCCAGGACCCAAAGACCTAGCTGGCCTGAAGGGCCCCCAGGGGGCCCCCAAGCAGCCCCTCTCAATTTGGGTCTGGGGGCTTTCGTTGGGCCGGGAACCTGGGAGATTCATGCAAGGTTAGAGTTCGCGGCCCGAGAGGCACTCTCCGGCCAACATGCCCAACTGCAGCAACAGCTCCCAAAGCGAAGGAGCCAGGACCCAAACACCTAGCTGGCCTGAAGGGCCCCCAGGGGGCCCCCAAGCAGCCCCTCTCAATTTGGGTCTGGGGGCTTTCGTTGGGCCGGGAACCTGGGAGGTACCTGCAAGGTTGCAGTTCGCGGCCGGAGAGGCACTCTCCGGCCAACATGCCCAACTGCAGCAACAGCTCCCAAACCGAAGGAGCCAGGACCCAAAGACCTAGCTGGCCTGAAGTGCTTCCAGGGGGCCCCCAAGCAGCTCCTCTCAATTTGGGTCTGGGGGTTTTCGTTGGGCCGGGAACCTGGGAGATTCCTGCAAGGTTGCAGTTCGCGGCCCGAGAAGCACTCTCCGGCCAACATGCCCAACTGCAGCAACAGCTCGAAAAGCGAAGGAGCCAGAACCCAAAGACCTAGCTGGCCTGAAGGGCCCCCAGGGGGCCCCCAAGCAGCCCCTCTCCATTTGGGTCTGGGGGCTTTCGTTGGGCCGGGAACCTGGGAGGTACCTGCAAGGTTGCAGTTCGCGGCCCGAGAAGCACTCTCCGGCCAACATGCCCAACGACCAGCTACAGCTCTGAAACCGAACAAGCCAGGACCCAAAGACCTATCTGGCCTGGAGGGCCCCCAGGGGGCCCCCAAGCAGCCCCTCTCCATTTGGGTCTGGGGGCTTTCGTTGGGCATGGAACCTGAGAGGTACCTGCAAGTTTGCAGTTGGCGGCCCGAGAAGCACTCTCCGGCCAACATGCCCAATATCCAGCAACAGCTCCAAAACAGAAGGAACCAGGACGCAAAGAAATAGCTGGCCTGGAGGGCCCCCAGGGGGCCCCCAAGCAGCCCCTCTCAATTTGGGTCTGGGGGCTTTCGTTGGGCCGGGAACCTGGGAGATTCATGCAAGGTTAGAGTTCGCGGCCCGAGAGGCACTCTCCGGCCAACATGCCCAACTGCAGCAACAGCTCCCAAACTGAAGGAGCCAGGACCCAAAGACCTGGCTCGACTAGAGTGTCCCCAGGGGGCCCCCAAGCAGCCCCTCTCCATTTGGGTCTGGGGGCTTTCGTTGGGCCGGGAACCTGGGAGGTACCTGCAAGGTTGCAGTTCGCGGCCCGAGAAGCACTCTACGGCCAACATGCCCAACTGCAGCAACAGCTCCCAAAGCGAAGGAGCCAGGACCCAAAGAACTAGCTGGCCTGAAGGGCCCCCAGGGGGCCCCCAAGCAGCCCCTCTCCATTTGGGTCTGGGGGCTTTCGTTGGGCCGGGAACCTGGGAGATTCATGCAAGGTTGCAGTTCGCGGCCCGAGAAGCACTCTCCGGCCAACATGCCCAACTGCAGCAACAGCTCCCAAAGCGAAGGAGCCAGGACCCAAAGACCTAGGTGGCCTGAAGGGCCCCCAGGGGGCCCCCAAGCAGCCCCTCTCAATTTGGGTCTGGGGGCTTTCGTTGGGCCGGGAACCTGGGAGGTACCTGCAAGGTTGCAGTTCGCGGCCGGAGAGGCACTCTCCGGCCAACATGCCCAACTGCAGCAACAGCTCCCAAACCGAAGGAGCCAGGACCCAAAGACCTAGCTGGCCTGAAGTGCTTCCAGGGGGCCCCCAAGCAGCTCCTCTCAATTTGGGTCTGGGGGTTTTCGTTGGGCCGGGAACCTGGGAGATTCCTGCAAGGTTGCAGTTCGCGGCCCGAGAAGCACTCTCCGGCCAACATGCCCAACTGCAGCAACAGCTCCCAAAGCGAAGGAGCCAGAACCCAAAGACCTAGCTGGCCTGAAGGGCCCCCAGGGGGCCCCCAAGCAGCCCCTCTCCATTTGGGTCTGGGGGCTTTCGTTGGGCCGGGAACCTGGGAGGTACCTGCAAGGTTGCAGTTCGCGGCCCGAGAAGCACTCTCCGGCCAACATGCCCAATATCCAGCAACAGCTCCAAAAGCGAAGGAGCCAGGACCCAAAGACCTAGCTGGCCTGAAGGGCCCCCAGGGGGCCCCCAAACAGCCCCTCTCCATTTGGGTCTGGGGGCTTTCGTTGGGCATGTATACCTGAGAGGTACCTGCAAGGTTAAAGTTCGCGGCCCGAGAAGCACTCTCCGGCCAACATGCCCAACGTCCACCAACAGCTCCAAAACAGAAGGAACCAGGATCCAAAGAAATAGCTGGCCTGGAGGGTGCACAGGTGGGACGCAAGCAGCCCCTCTCCATTTGGGTCTGGGGGCTTTCGTTGGGCCGGAAACCTGGGAGATTCATGCAAGGTTGCAGTTCGCGGCCCGAGAAGCACTCTCCGGCCAACATGCCCAACTGCAGCAACAGCTCCCAAAGCGAAGGAGCCAGGACCCAAAGACCTAGCTGGCCTGAAGGGCCCCCAGGGGGCCCCCAAGCAGCCCCTCTCAATTTGGGTCTGGGGGCTTTTGTTGGGCCGGGAACCTGGGAGATATCTGCAAGTTTGCAGTTCGCGGCCTGAGAAGCACTCTCCGGCCAACATGCCCAACTGCAGCAACAGCTCCAAACTGAATGAGCCAGGACAGAAAGACCTAGCTGGCCTGAAGGGCCCCCAGGAGGCCCCCAAACAGCCCCTCTCCATTTGGGTCTGGGGGCTTTCGTTGGGCATGGAACCTGGGAGATTCCTGCAAGGTTGCAGTTCGCGGCCCGAGAAGCACTCTCCGGCCAACATGCCCAACTGCAGCAACAGCTCCCAAAGCGAAGGAGCCAGGACCCAAAGACCTAGCTGGCCTGAAGGGCCCCCAGGGGGCCCCCAAGCAGCCCCTCTCAATTTGGGTCTGGGGGCTTTCGTTGGGCCGGGAACCTGGGAGGTACCTGCAAGGTTGCAGTTCGCGGCTCGAGAAGCACTCTCCGGCCAACATGCCCAACTGCAGCAACAGCTCCCAAAGCGAAGGAGCCAGGACCCAAAGACCTAGCTGGCCTGAAGGGCCCCCAGGGGGCCCCCAAGCAGCCCCTCTCCATTTGGGTCTGGGGGCTTTCGTTGGGCCGGGAACCTGGGAGATTCCTGCAAGGTTGCAGTTCGCGGCCCGAGAAGCACTCTCCGGCCAACATGCCCAACTGCAGCAACAGCTCCCAAACTGAATGAGCCAGGACAGAAAGACCTAGCTGGCCTGAAGGGCCCCCAGGGGGCCCCCAAGCAGCCTCTCTCAATTTGGGTCTGGGGGCTTTGGTTGGGCCGGGAACCTGGGAGAATCATGCAAGGTTGCAGTTCGCAGCCCGAGAAGCACTCTCCGGCCAACATGCCCAACTGCAGCAACAGCTCCCAAAGCGAAGGAGCCAGGACCCAAAGACCTAGCTGGCCTGAAGGGCCCCCAGGGGGCCCCCAAGCAGCCCCTCTCCATTTGGGTCTGGGGGCTTTCGTTGGGCCGGGAACCTGGGAGGTACCTGCAAGGTTGCAGTTCGCGGCCCGAGAAGCACTCTCCGGCCAACATGCCCAATATCAAGCAACAGCTCCCAAAGCGAAGGAGCCAGGACCCAAAGACCTAGCTGGCCTGAAGGGCCCCCAGGGGGCCCCCAAGCAGCCTCTCTCCATTTGGGTCTGGGGGCTTTCGTTGGGCCGGGAACCTGGGAGATTCATGCAAGGTTGCAGTTCGCGGCCCGAGAAGCACTCTCCGGCCAACATGCCCAACTGCAGCAACAGCTCCCAAACTGAATGAGCCAGGACAGAAAGACCTAGCTGGCCTGAAGGGCCCCCAGGGGGCCCCCAAGCAGCCCCTCTCAATTTGGGTCTGGGGGCTTTCGTTGGGCCGGGAACCTGGGAGATACCTGCAAGGATGCAGTTCGCGGCCCGAGAAGCACTCTCCGGCCAACATGCCCAACTGCAGCAACAGCTCCCAAAGCGAAGGAGCCAGGACCCAAAGACCTAGCTGGCCTGAAGGGCCCCCAGGGGGCCCCCAAGCAGCCCCTCTCAATTTGGGTCTGGGGGCTTTCGTTGGGCCGGGAACCTGGGAGATTCATGCAAGGTTAGAGTTCGCGGCCCGAGAGGCACTCTCCGGCCAACATGCCCAACTGCAGCAACAGCTCCCAAAGCGAAGGAGCCAGGACCCAAACACCTAGCTGGCCTGAAGGGCCCCCAGGGGGCCCCCAAGCAGCCCCTCTCAATTTGGGTCTGGGGGCTTTCGTTGGGCCGGGAACCTGGGAGGTACCTGCAAGGTTGCAGTTCGCGGCCGGAGAGGCACTCTCCGGCCAACATGCCCAACTGCAGCAACAGCTCCCAAACCGAAGGAGCCAGGACCCAAAGACCTAGCTGGCCTGAAGTGCTTCCAGGGGGCCCCCAAGCAGCTCCTCTCAATTTGGGTCTGGGGGTTTTCGTTGGGCTGGGAACCTGGGAGATTCCTGCAAGGTTGCAGTTCGCGGCCCGAGAAGCACTCTCCGGCCAACATGCCCAACTGCAGCAACAGCTCGAAAAGCGAAGGAGCCAGAACCCAAAGACCTAGCTGGCCTGAAGGGCCCCCAGGGGGCCCCCAAGCAGCCCCTCTCCATTTGGGTCTGGGGGCTTTCGTTGGGCCGGGAACCTGGGAGGTACCTGCAAGGTTGCAGTTCGCGGCCCGAGAAGCACTCTCCGGCCAACATGCCCAACGACCAGCTACAGCTCTGAAACCGAACAAGCCAGGACCCAAAGACCTATCTGGCCTGGAGGGCCCCCAGGGGGCCCCCAAGCAGCCCCTCTCCATTTGGGTCTGGGGGCTTTCGTTGGGCATGGAACCTGAGAGGTACCTGCAAGTTTGCAGTTGGCGGCCCGAGAAGCACTCTCCGGCCAACATGCCCAATATCCAGCAACAGCTCCAAAACAGAAGGAACCAGGACGCAAAGAAATAGCTGGCCTGGAGGGCCCCCAGGGGGCCCCCAAGCAGCCCCTCTCAATTTGGGTCTGGGGGCTTTCGTTGGGCCGGGAACCTGGGAGATTCATGCAAGGTTAGAGTTCGCGGCCCGAGAGGCACTCTCCGGCCAACATGCCCAACTGCAGCAACAGCTCCCAAACTGAAGGAGCCAGGACCCAAAGACCTGGCTCGACTAGAGTGTCCCCAGGGGGCCCCCAAGCAGCCACTCTCCATTTGGGTCTGGGGGCTTTCGTTGGGCCGGGAACCTGGGAGGTACCTGCAAGGTTGCAGTTCGCGGCCCGAGAAGCACTCTCCGGCCAACATGCCCAACTGCAGCAACAGCTCCCAAAGCGAAGGAGCCAGGACCCAAAGAACTAGCTGGCCTGAAGGGCCCCCAGGGGGCCCCCAAGCAGCCCCTCTCAATTTGGGTCTGGGGGCTTTCGTTGGGCCGGGAACCTGGGAGATTCATGCAAGGTTGCAGTTCGCGGCCCGAGAAGCACTCTCCGGCCAACATGCCCAACTGCAGCAACAGCTCCCAAAGCGAAGGAGCCAGGACCCAAAGACCTAGGTGGCCTGAAGGGCCCCCAGGGGGCCCCCAAGCAGCCCCTCTCAATTTGGGTCTGGGGGCTTTCGTTGGGCCGGGAACCTGGGAGGTACCTGCAAGGTTGCAGTTCGCGGCCGGAGAGGCACTCTCCGGCCAACATGCCCAACTGCAGCAACAGCTCCCAAACCGAAGGAGCCAGGACCCAAAGACCTAGCTGGCCTGAAGTGCTTCCAGGGGGCCCCCAAGCAGCTCCTCTCAATTTGGGTCTGGGGGTTTTCGTTGGGCCGGGAACCTGGGAGATTCCTGCAAGGTTGCAGTTCGCGGCCCGAGAAGCACTCTCCGGCCAACATGCCCAACTGCAGCAACAGCTCCCAAAGCGAAGGAGCCAGAACCCAAAGACCTAGCTGGCCTGAAGGGCCCCCAGGGGGCCCCCAAGCAGCCCCTCTCCATTTGGGTCTGGGGGCTTTCGTTGGGCCGGGAACCTGGGAGGTACCTGCAAGGTTGCAGTTCGCGGCCGGAGAGGCACTCTCCGGCCAACATGCCCAACGACCAGCTACAGCTCTGAAACCGAACAAGCCAGGACCCAAAGACCTATCTGGCCTGGAGGGCCCCCAGGGGGCCCCCAAGCAGCCCCTCTCCATTTGGGTCTGGGGGCTTTCGTTGGGCCGGGAACCTGGGAGGTACCTGCAAGGTTGCAGTTCGCGGCCCGAGAAGCACTCTCCGGCCAACATGCCCAATATCAAGCAACAGCTCCCAAACTGAATGAGCCAGGACAGAAAGACCTAGCTGGCCTGAAGGGCCCCCAGGGGGCCCCCAAGCAGCCTCTCTCCATTTGGGTCTGGGGGCTTTCGTTGGGCCGGGAACCTGGGAGATTCATGCAAGGTTAGAGTTCGCGGCCAGAGAGGCACTCTCCGGCCAACATGCCCAACTGCAGCAACAGCTCCCAAAGCGAAGGAGCCAGGACCCAAAGACCTAGCTGGCCTGAAGGGCCCCCAGGGGGCCCCCAAGCAGCCCCTCTCAATTTGGGTCTGGGGGCTTTCGTTGGGCCGGGAACCTGGGAGGTACCTGCAAGGTTGCAGTTCGCGGCTCGAGAAGCACTCTCCGGCCAACATGCCCAACTGCAGCAACAGCTCCCAAACCGAAGGAGCCAGGACCCAAAGACCTAGCTGGCCTGAAGGGCCCCCAGGGGGCCCCCAAGCAGCCCCTCTCCATTTGGGTCTGGGGGCTTTCGTTGGGCCGGGAACCTGGGAGATTCATGCAAAGTTGCAATTCGCGGCCCGAGAAGCACTCTCCAGCCAACATGCCCAACTGCAGCAACAGCTCCCAAACTGAATGAGCCAGGACAGAAAGACCTAGCTGGCCTGAAGGGCCCCCAGGGGGCCCCCAAGCAGCCTCTCTCAATTTGGGTCTGGGGGCTTTGGTTGGGCCGGGAACCTGGGAGAATCATGCAAGGTTGCAGTTCGCAGCCCGAGAAGCACTCTCCGGCCAACATGCCCAACTGCAGCAACAGCTCCCAAAGCGAAGGAGCCAGGACCCAAAGACCTAGCTGGCCTGAAGGGCCCCCAGGGGGCCCCCAAGCAGCCCCTCTCCATTTGGGTCTGGGGGCTTTCGTTGGGCCGGGAACCTGGGAGGTACCTGCAAGGTTGCAGTTCGCGGCCCGAGAAGCACTCTCCGGCCAACATGCCCAATATCAAGCAACAGCTCCCAAACCGAAGGAGCCAGGACCCAAAGACCTAGCTGGCCTGAAGGGCCCCCAGGGGGCCCCCAAGCAGCCTCTCTCCATTTGGGTCTGGGGGCTTTCGTTGGGCCGGGAACCTGGGAGATTCATGCAAGGTTGCAGTTCGCGGCCCGAGAAGCACTCTCCGGCCAACATGCCCAACTGCAGCAACAGCTCCCAAACTGAATGAGCCAGGACAGAAAGACCTAGCTGGCCTGAAGGGCCCCCAGGGGGCCCCCAAGCAGCCCCTCTCAATTTGGGTCTGGGGGCTTTCGTTGGGCCGGGAACCTGGGAGATACCTGCAAGGATGCAGTTCGCGGCCCGAGAAGCACTCTCCGGCCAACATGCCCAACTGCAGCAACAGCTCCCAAAGCGAAGGAGCCAGGACCCAAAGACCTAGCTGGCCTGAAGGGCCCCCAGGGGGCCCCCAAGCAGCCCCTCTCAATTTGGGTCTGGGGGCTTTCGTTGGGCCGGGAACCTGGGAGATTCATGCAAGGTTAGAGTTCGCGGCCCGAGAGGCACTCTCCGGCCAACATGCCCAACTGCAGCAACAGCTCCCAAAGCGAAGGAGCCAGGACCCAAACACCTAGCTGGCCTGAAGGGCCCCCAGGGGGCCCCCAAGCAGCCCCTCTCAATTTGGGTCTGGGGGCTTTCGTTGGGCCGGGAACCTGGGAGGTACCTGCAAGGTTGCAGTTCGCGGCCGGAGAGGCACTCTCCGGCCAACATGCCCAACTGCAGCAACAGCTCCCAAACCGAAGGAGCCAGGACCCAAAGACCTAGCTGGCCTGAAGTGCTTCCAGGGGGCCCCCAAGCAGCTCCTCTCAATTTGGGTCTGGGGGTTTTTGTTGGGCCGGGAACCTGGGAGATTCCTGCAAGGTTGCAGTTCGCGGCCCGAGAAGCACTCTCCGGCCAACATGCCCAACTGCAGCAACAGCTCCCAAAGCGAAGGAGCCAGGACAGAAAGACCTAGCTGGCCTGAAGGGCCCCCAGGGGGCCCCCAAGCAGCCCCTCTCCATTTGGGTCTGGGGGCTTTCGTTGGGCCGGGAACCTGGGAGGTACCTGCAAGGTTGCAGTTCGCGGCCCGAGAAGCACTCTCCGGCCAACATGCCCAACGACCAGCTACAGCTCTGAAACCGAACAAGCCAGGACCCAAAGACCTATCTGGCCTGGAGGGCCCCCAGGGGGCCCCCAAGCAGCCCCTCTCCATTTGGGTCTGGGGGCTTTCGTTGGGCATGGAACCTGAGAGGTACCTGCAAGTTTGCAGTTGGCGGCCCGAGAAGCACTCTCCGGCCAACATGCCCAATATCCAGCAACAGCTCCAAAACAGAAGGAACCAGGACGCAAAGAAATAGCTGGCCTGGAGGGCCCCCAGGGGGCCCCCAAGCAGCCCCTCTCAATTTGGGTCTGGGGGCTTTCGTTGGGCCGGGAACCTGGGAGATTCATGCAAGGTTAGAGTTCGCGGCCCGAGAGGCACTCTCCGGCCAACATGCCCAACTGCAGCAACAGCTCCCAAACTGAAGGAGCCAGGACCCAAAGACCTGGCTCGACTAGAGTGTCCCCAGGGGGCCCCCAAGCAGCCCCTCTCCATTTGGGTCTGGGGGCTTTCGTTGGGCCGGGAACCTGGGAGGTACCTGCAAGGTTGCAGTTCGCGGCCCGAGAAGCACTCTACGGCCAACATGCCCAACTGCAGCAACAGCTCCCAAAGCGAAGGAGCCAGGACCCAAAGAACTAGCTGGCCTGAAGGGCCCCCAGGGGGCCCCCAAGCAGCCCCTCTCAATTTGGGTCTGGGGGCTTTCGTTGGGCCGGGAACCTGGGAGATTCATGCAAGGTTGCAGTTCGCGGCCCGAGAAGCACTCTCCGGCCAACATGCCCAACTGCAGCAACAGCTCCCAAAGCGAAGGAGCCAGGACCCAAAGACCTAGGTGGCCTGAAGGGCCCCCAGGGGGCCCCCAAGCAGCCCCTCTCAATTTGGGTCTGGGGGCTTTCGTTGGGCCGGGAACCTGGGAGGTACCTGCAAGGTTGCAGTTCGCGGCCTGAGAGGCACTCTCCGGCCAACATGCCCAACTGCAGCAACAGCTCCCAAACCGAAGGAGCCAGGACACAAAGACCTAGCTGGCCTGAAGTGCTTCCAGGGGGCCCCCAAGCAGCCCCTCTCAATTTGGGTCTGGGGGTTTTCGTTGGGCCGGGAACCTGGGAGATTCCTGCAAGGTTGCAGTTCGCGGCCCGAGAAGCACTCTCCGGCCAACATGCCCAACTGCAGCAACAGCTCCCAAAGCGAAGGAGCCAGAACCCAAAGACCTAGCTGGCCTGAAGGGCCCCCAGGGGGCCCCCAAGCAGCCCCTCTCCATTTGGGTCTGGGGGCTTTCGTTGGGCCGGGAACCTGGGAGGTACCTGCAAGGTTGCAGTTCGCGGCCCGAGAAGCACTCTCCGGCCAACATGCCCAACGACCAGCTACAGCTCTGAAACCGAACAAGCCAGGACCCAAAGACCTATCTGGCCTGGAGGGCCCCCAGGGGGCCCCCAAGCAGCCCCTCTCCATTTGGGTCTGGGGGCTTTAGTTGGGCCGGGATCCTGGGAGGTACCTGCAAGGATGCAGTTCGCGGCCGGAGAGGCACTCTCCGGCCAACATGCCCAACTGCAGCAACAGCTCCCAAACCGAAGGAGCCAGGACCCAAAGACCTAGCTGGCCTGAAGGGCCCCCAGGGGGCCCCCAAGCAGCCCCTCTCCATTTGGGTCTGGGGTCTTTAGTTGGGCCGGGAACCTGGGAGATTCCTGCAAGGTTGAAATTCGCGGCCCGAGAAGCACTCTGCGGCCAACATGCCCAACTGCAGCAACAGCTCCCAAACTGAATGAGCCAGGACAGAAAGACCTAGCTGGCCTGAAGTGCCCCCAGGGGGCCCCCAAGCAGCCTCTCTCAATTTGGGTCTGGGGGCTTTGGTTGGGCCGGGAACCTGGGAGAATCATGCAAGGTTGCAGTTCGCAGCCCGAGAAGCACTCTCCGGCCAACATGCCCAACTGCAGCAACAGCTCCCAAACCGAAGGAGCCAGGACCCAAAGACCTAGCTGGCCTGAAGGGCCCCCAGGGGGCCCCCAAGCAGCCCCTCTCCATTTGGGTCTGGGGGCTTTCGTTGGGCCGGGAACCTGGGAGGTACCTGCAAGGTTGCAGTTCGCGGCCCGAGAAGCACTCTCCGGCCAACATGCCCAATATCAAGCAACAGCTCCCAAACCGAAGGAGCCAGGACCCAAAGACCTAGGTGGCCTGAAGGGCCCCCAGGGGGCCCCCAAGCAGCCTCTCTCCATTTGGGTCTGGGGGCTTTCGTTGGGCCGGGAACCTGGGAGATTCATGCAAGGTTGCAGTTCGCGGCCCGAGAAGCACTCTCCGGCCAACATGCCCAACTGCAGCAACAGCTCCCAAACTGAATGAGCCAGGACAGAAAGACCTAGCTGGCCTGAAGGGCCCCCAGGGGGCCCCCAAGCAGCCCCTCTCCATTTGGGTCTGGGGGCTTTCGTTGGGCCGGGAACCTGGGAGATTCCTGCAAGGATGCAGTTCGCGGCCCGAGAAGCACTCTCCGGCCAACATGCCCAACTGCAGCAACAGCTCCCAAAGCGAAGGAGCCAGGACCCAAAGACCTAGCTGGCCTGAAAGGCCCACAGGGGGCCACCAAGCAGCCCCTCTCCATTTGGGTCTGGGGGCTTTAGTTGGGCATGTATACCTGAGAGGTACCTGCAAGTTTGCAGTTGGCGGCCCGAGAAGCACTCTCCGGCCAACATGCCCAATATCCAGCAACAGCTCCAAAACAGAAGGAACCAGGACCCAAAGACCTAGCTGGCCTGGAGGGCCCCCAGGGGGCCCCCAAGCAGCCCCTCTCCATTTGGGTCTGGGGGCTTTCGTTGGGCCGGGAACCTGGGAGATTCATGCAAGGTTAGAGTTCGCGGCCCGAGAGGCACTCTCCGGCCAACATGCCCAACTGCAGCAACAGCTCCCAAACTGAAGGAGCCAGGACCCAAAGACCTGGCTTGCCTAGAGGGTCCCCAGGGGGCCCCCAAGCAGCCCCTCTCCATTTGGGTCTGGGGGCTTTCGTTGGGCCGGGAACCTGGGAGGTACCTGCAAGGTTGCAGTTCGCGGCCCGAGAAGCACTCTCCGGCCAACATGCCCAACTGCAGCAACAGCTCCCAAAGCGAAGGAGCCAGGACCCAAAGAACTAGCTGGCCTGAAGGGCCCCCAGGGGGCCTCCAAGCAGCCCCTCTCCATTTGGGTCTGGGGGCTTTCGTTGGGCCGGGAACCTGGGAGGTACCTGCAAGGTTGCAGTTCGCGGCCCGAGAAGCACTCTCCGGCCAACATGCCCAACGTCCAGCAACAGCTCCCAAACCGAAGGAGCCAGGACCCAAAGACCTAGCTGGCCTGAAGTGCTTCCAGGGGGCCCCCAAGCAGCTCCTCTCAATTTGGGTCTGGGGGCTTTCGTTGGGCCGGGAACCTGGGAAGTACCTGCAAGGTTGCAGTTCGCAGCCCGAGAAGCACTCTCCGGCCAACATGCCCAACGACCAGCTACAGCTCTGAAACCGAAGAAGCCAGGACCCAAAGACCTATCTGGCCTGGAGGGCCCCCATGGGGCCCCCAAGCAGCCCCTCTCCATTTGGGTCTGGAGTCTTTAGTTGGGCCGGGAACCTGGGAGATACCTGCAAGGATGCAGTTCGCGGCCCGAGAAGCACTCTCCGGCCAACATGCCCAATATCCAGCAACAGCTCCCAAAGCGAAGGAGCCAGGACCCAAAGACCTAGGTGGCTTGAAGGGCCCCCATGGGGCCCCCAAGCAGCCCCTCTCCATTTGGGTCTGGGGGCTTTCGTTGGGCCGGGAACCTGGGAGGTACCTGCAAGGTTGCAGTTCGCGGCCGGAGAGGCACTCTCCGGCCAACATGCCCAACTGCAGCAACAGCTCCCAAACCGAAGGAGCCAGGACCCAAAGACCTAGCTGGCCTGAAGTGCTTCCAGGGGGCCCCCAAGCAGCTCCTCTCAATTTGGGTCTGGGGGTTTTCGTTGGGCCGGGAACCTGGGAGATTCCTGCAAGGTTGCAGTTCGCGGCCCGAGAAGCACTCTCCGGCCAACATGCCCAACGACCAGCTACAGCTCTGAAACCGAACAAGCCAGGACCCAAAGACCTATCTGGCCTGGAGGGCCCCCAGGGGGCCCCCAAGCAGCCCCTCTCCATTTGGGTCTGGGGGCTTTAGTTGGGCCGGGATCCTGGGAGGTACCTGCAAGGATGCAGTTCGCGGCCGGAGAGGCACTCTCCGGCCAACATGCCCAACTGCAGCAACAGCTCCCAAACCGAAGGAGCCAGGACCCAAAGACCTAGCTGGCCTGAAGGGCCCCCAGGGGGCCCCCAAGCAGCCCCTCTCCATTTGGGTCTGGGGTCTTTAGTTGGGCCGGGAACCTGGGAGATTCCTGCAAGGTTGAAATTCGCGGCCCGAGAAGCACTCTCCGGCCAACATGCCCAACTGCAGCAACAGCTCCCAAACTGAATGAGCCAGGACAGAAAGACCTAGCTGGCCTGAAGTGCCCCCAGGGGGCCCCCAAGCAGCCTCTCTCAATTTGGGTCTGGGGGCTTTGGTTGGGCCGGGAACCTGGGAGAATCATGCAAGGTTGCAGTTCGCAGCCCGAGAAGCACTCTCCGGCCAACATGCCCAACTGCAGCAACAGCTCCCAAACCGAAGGAGCCAGGACCCAAAGACCTAGCTGGCCTGAAGGGCCCCCAGGGGGCCCCCAAGCAGCCCCTCTCCATTTGGGTCTGGGGGCTTTCGTTGGGCCGGGAACCTGGGAGGTACCTGCAAGGTTGCAGTTCGCGGCCCGAGAAGCACTCTCCGGCCAACATGCCCAATATCAAGCAACAGCTCCCAAAGCGAAGGAGCCAGGACCCAAAGACCTAGGTGGCCTGAAGGGCCCCCAGGGGGCCCCCAAGCAGCCCCTCTCAATTTGGGTCTGGGGGCTTTCGTTGGGCCGGGAACCTGGGAGATTCATGCAAGGTTGCAGTTCGCGGCCCGAGAAGCACTCTCCGGCCAACATGCCCAACTGCAGCAACAGCTCCCAAACTGAATGAGCCAGGACAGAAAGACCTAGCTGGCCTGAAGGGCCCCCAGGGGGCCCCCAAGCAGCCCCTCTCCATTTGGGTCTGGGGGCTTTCGTTGGGCCGGGAACCTGGGAGATTCCTGCAAGGATGCAGTTCGCGGCCCGAGAAGCACTCTCCGGCCAACATGCCCAACTGCAGCAACAGCTCCCAAAGCGAAGGAGCCAGGACCCAAAGACCTAGCTGGCCTGAAAGGCCCACAGGGGGCCACCAAGCAGCCCCTCTCCATTTGGGTCTGGGGGCTTTAGTTGGGCATGTATACCTGAGAGGTACCTGCAAGGTTAAAGTTCGCGGCCCGAGAGGCACTCTCCGGCCAACATGCCCAACTGCAGCAACAGCTCCCAAAGCGAAGGAGCCAGGACCCAAAGACCTGGCTCGCCTAGAGGGTCCCCAGGGGGCCCCCAAGCAGCCCCTCTCCATTTGGGTCTGGGGGCTTTCGTTGGGCCGGGAACCTGGGAGGTACCTGCAAGGTTGCAGTTCGCGGCCCGAGAAGCACTCTCCGGCCAACATGCCCAACTGCAGCAACAGCTCCCAAAGCGAAGGAGCCAGGACCCAAAGACCTAGCTGGCCTGAAGGGCCCCCAGGGGGCCCCCAAGCAGCCCCTCTCCATTTGGGTCTGGGGGCTTTCGTTGGGCCGGGAACCTGGGAGATTCCTGCAAGGTTGCAGTTCGCGGCCCGAGAAGCACTCTCCGGCCAACATGCCCAACTGCAGCAACAGCTCCCAAAGCGAAGGAGCCAGGACCCAAAGACCTAGCTGGCCTGAAGGGCCCCCAGGGGGCCCCCAAGCAGCCCCTCTCAATTTGGGTCTGGGGGCTTTCGTTGGGCCGGGAACCTGGGAGGTACCTTCAAGGTTGCAGTTCGCGGCCGGAGAGGCACTCTCCGGCCAACATGCCCAACTGCAGCAACAGCTCCCAAACCGAAGGAGCCAGGACCCAAAGACCTAGCTGGCCTGAAGTGCTTCCAGGGGGCCCCCAAGCAGCTCCTCTCAATTTGGGTCTGGGGGTTTTCGTTGGGCCGGGAACCTGGGAGATTCCTGCAAGGTTGCAGTTCGCGGCCCGAGAAGCACTCTCCGGCCAACATGCCCAACTGCAGCAACAGCTCGAAAAGCGAAGGAGCCAGAACCCAAAGACCTAGCTGGCCTGAAGGGCCCCCAGGGGGCCCCCAAACAGCCCCTCTCCATTTGGGTCTGGGGGCTTTCGTTGTGCCGGGAACCTGGGAGGTACCTGCAAGGTTGCAGTTCGCGGCCCGAGAAGCACTCTCCGGCCAACATGCCCAACGACCAGCTACAGCTCTGAAACCGAACAAGCCAGGACCCAAAGACCTATCTGGCCTGGAGGGCCCCCAGGGGGCCCCCAAGCAGCCCCTCTCCATTTGGGTCTGGGGGCTTTCGTTGGGCATGGAACCTGAGAGGTACCTGCAAGTTTGCAGTTGGCGGCCCGAGAAGCACTCTCCGGCCAACATGCCCAATATCCAGCAACAGCTCCAAAACAGAAGGAACCAGGACCCAAAGACCTAGCTGGCCTGGAGGGCCCCCAGGGGGCCCCCAAGCAGCCCCTCTCAATTTGGGTCTGGGGGCTTTCGTTGGGCCGGGAACCTGGGAGATTCATGCAAGGTTAGAGTTCGCGGCCCGAGAGGCACTCTCCGGCCAACATGCCCAACTGCAGCAACAGCTCCCAAACTGAAGGAGCCAGGACCCAAAGACCTGGCTTGCCTAGAGGGTCCCCAGGGGGCCCCCAAGCAGCCCCTCTCCATTTGGGTCTGGGGGCTTTCGTTGGGCCGGGAACCTGGGAGGTACCTGCAAGGTTGCAGTTCGCAGCCCGAGAAGCACTCTACGGCCAACATGCCCAACTGCAGCAACAGCTCCCAAAGCGAAGGAGCCAGGACCCAAAGAACTAGCTGGCCTGAAGGGCCCCCAGGGGGCCTCCAAGCAGCCCCTCTCCATTTGGGTCTGGGGGCTTTCGTTGGGCCGGGAACCTGGGAGGTACCTGCAAGGTTGCAGTTCGCGGCCCGAGAAGCACTCTCCGGCCAACATGCCCAACGTCCAGCAACAGCTCCCAAACCGAAGGAGCCAGGACCCAAAGACCTAGCTGGCCTGAAGTGCTTCCAGGGGGCCCCCAAGCAGCTCCTCTCAATTTGGGTCTGGGGGCTTTCGTTGGGCCGGGAACCTGGGAAGTACCTGCAAGGTTGCAGTTCGCAGCCCGAGAAGCACTCTCCGGCCAACATGCCCAACGACCAGCTACAGCTCTGAAACCGAAGAAGCCAGGACCCAAAGACCTATCTGGCCTGGAGGGCCCCCATGGGGCCCCCAAGCAGCCCCTCTCCATTTGGGTCTGGAGTCTTTAGTTGGGCCGGGAACCTGGGAGATACCTGCAAGGATGCAGTTCGCGGCCCGAGAAGCACTCTCCGGCCAACATGCCCAATATCCAGCAACAGCTCCCAAAGCGAAGGAGCCAGGACCCAAAGACCTAGGTGGCCTGAAGGGCCCCCATGGGGCCCCCAAGCAGCCCCTCTCCATTTGGGTCTGGGGGCTTTCGTTGGGCATGGAACCTGGGAGATTCATGCAAGGTTGCAGTTCGCGGCCCGAGAAGCACTCTCCGGCCAACATGCCCAACTGCAGCAACAGCTCCCAAAGTGAAGGAGCCAGAACCCAAAGACCTAGCTGGCCTGAAGGGCCCCCAGGGGGCCCCCAAGCAGCCCCTCTCCATTTGGGTCTGGGGGCTTTCGTTGGGCCGGGAACCTGGGAGGTACCTGCAAGGTTGCAGTTCGCGGCCCGAGAAGCACTCTCCGGCCAACATGCCCAACGACCTGCTACACCTCTGAAACCGAAGAAGCCAGGACCCAAAGACCTATCTGGCCTGAAGGGCCCCCAGGGGGCCCCCAAGCAGCCCCTCTCCATTTGGGTCTGGGGGCTTTCGTTGGGCATGGAACCTGAGATGTACCTGCAAGTTTGCAGTTGGCGGCCCGAGAAGCACTCTCCGGCCAACATGCCCAACGTCCACCAACAGCTCCAAAACAGAAGGAACCAGGACCCAAAGAAATAGCTGGCCTGGAGGGCCCCCAGGGGGCCCCCAAGCAGCCCCTCTCAATTTGGGTCTGGGGGCTTTCGTTGGGCCGGGAACCTGGGAGATTCATGCAAGGTTAGAGTTCGCGGCCCGAGAGGCACTCTCCGGCCAACATGCCCAACTGCAGCAACAGCTCCCAAACTGAAGGAGCCAGGACCCAAAGACCTGGCTTGCCTAGAGGGTCCCCAGGGGGCCCCCAAGCAGCCCCTCTCCATTTGGGTCTGGGGGCTTTCGTTGGGCCGGGAACCTGGGAGGTACCTGCAAGGTTGCAGTTCGCAGCCCGAGAAGCACTCTACGGCCAACATGCCCAACTGCAGCAACAGCTCCCAAAGCGAAGGAGCCAGGACCCAAAGAACTAGCTGGCCTGAAGGGCCCCCAGGGGGCCTCCAAGCAGCCCCTCTCCATTTGGGTCTGGGGGCTTTCGTTGGGCCGGGAACCTGGGAGGTACCTGCAAGGTTGCAGTTCGCGGCCCGAGAAGCACTCTCCGGCCAACATGCCCAACGTCCAGCAACAGCTCCCAAACCGAAGGAGCCAGGACCCAAAGACCTAGCTGGCCTGAAGTGCTTCCAGGGGGCCCCCAAGCAGCTCCTCTCAATTTGGGTCTGTGGGCTTTCGTTGGGCCGGGAACCTGGGAAGTACCTGCAAGGTTGCAGTTCGCAGCCCGAGAAGCACTCTCCGGCCAACATGCCCAACGACCAGCTACAGCTCTGAAACCGAAGAAGCCAGGACCCAAAGACCTATCTGGCCTGGAGGGCCCCCATGGGGCCCCCAAGCAGCCCCTCTCCATTTGGGTCTGGAGTCTTTAGTTGGGCCGGGAACCTGGGAGATACCTGCAAGGATGCAGTTCGCGGCCCGAGAAGCACTCTCCGGCCAACATGCCCAATATCCAGCAACAGCTCCCAAAGCGAAGGAGCCAGGACCCAAAGACCTAGGTGGCCTGAAGGGCCCCCATGGGGCCCCCAAGCAGCCCCTCTCCATTTGGGTCTGGGGGCTTTCGTTGGGCATGGAACCTGGGAGATTCATGCAAGGTTGCAGTTCGCGGCCCGAGAAGCACTCTCCGGCCAACATGCCCAACTGCAGCAACAGCTCCCAAAGTGAAGGAGCCAGAACCCAAAGACCTAGCTGGCCTGAAGGGCCCCCAGGGGGCCCCCAAGCAGCCCCTCTCCATTTGGGTCTGGGGGCTTTCGTTGGGCCGGGAACCTGGGAGGTACCTGCAAGGTTGCAGTTCGCGGCCCGAGAAGCACTCTCCGGCCAACATGCCCAACGACCTGCTACACCTCTGAAACCGAAGAAGCCAGGACCCAAAGACCTATCTGGCCTGAAGGGCCCCCAGGGGGCCCCCAAGCAGCCCCTCTCCATTTGGGTCTGGGGGCTTTCGTTGGGCATGGAACCTGAGATGTACCTGCAAGTTTGCAGTTCGCGGCCCGAGAAGCACTCTCCGGCCAACATGCCCAACGTCCACCAACAGCTCCAAAACAGAAGGAACCAGGACCCAAAGAAATAGCTGGCCTGGAGGGCCCCCAGGGGGCCCCCAAGCAGCCCCTCTCAATTTGGGTCTGGGGGCTTTCGTTGGGCCGGGAACCTGGGAGATTCCTGCAAGGTTTCAGTTCGCGGCCGGAGAGGCACTCTCCGGCCAACATGCCCAACTGCAGCAACAGCTCCCAAAGCGAAGGAGCCAGGACCCAAAGACCTAGCTGGCCTGAAGGGCCCCCAGGGGGCCCCCAAGCAGCCCCTCTCCATTTGGGTCTGGGGTCTTTAGTTGGACCGGGAACCTGGGAGATTCCTGCCAGGTTGCAATTCGCGGCCCGAGAAGCACTCTGCGGCCAACATGCCCAACTGCAGCAACAGCTCCCAAACTGAATGAGCCAGGACCCAAAGACCTAGCTGGCCTGAAGGGCCCCCAGGGGGCCCCCAAGCAGCCCCTCTCAATTTGGGTCTGGGGGCTTTCGTTGGGCCGGGAACCTGGGAGATTCCTGCAAGGTTGCAGTTCGCGGCCCGAGAAGCACTCTCCGGCCAACATGCCCAACTGCAGCAACAGCTCCCAAAGCGAAGGAGCCAGGACCCAAAGACCTAGCTGGCCTGAAGGGCCCCCAGGGGGCCCCCAAGCAGCCCCTCTCCATTTGGGTCTGGGGGCTTTCGTTGGGCCGGGAACCTGGGAGGTACCTGCAAGGTTGCAGTTCGCGGCCCGAGAAGCACTCTCCGGCCAACATGCCCAACGACCTGCTACACCTCTGAAACCGAAGAAGCCAGGACCCAAAGACCTATCTGGCCTGAAGGGCCCCCAGGGGGCCCCCAAGCAGCCCCTCTCCATTTGGGTCTGGGGGCTTTCGTTGGGCATGGAACCTGAGATGTACCTGCAAGTTTGCAGTTCGCGGCCCGAGAAGCACTCTCCGGCCAACATGCCCAACGTCCACCAACAGCTCCAAAACAGAAGGAAACACGACCCAAAGAAATAGCTGGCCTGGAGGGCCCCCAGGGGGCCCCCAAGCAGCCCCTCTCAATTTGGGTCTGGGGGCTTTCGTTGGGCCGGGAACCTGGGAGATTCCTGCAAGGTTTCAGTTCGCGGCCCGAGAAGCACTCTCCGGCCAACATGCCCAACTGCAGCAACAGCTCCCAAACTGAATGAGCCAGGACCCAAAGACCTAGCTGGCCTGAAGGGCCCCCAGGGGGCCCCCAAGCAGCCCCTCTCAATTTGGGTCTGGGGGCTTTCGTTGGGCCGGGAACCTGGGAGATTCCTGCAAGGTTGCAGTTCGCGGCCGGAGAGGCACTCTCCGGCCAACATGCCCAACTGCAGCAACAGCTCCCAAAGCGAAGGAGCCAGGACCCAAAGACCTAGCTGGCCTGAAGTGCTTCCAGGGGGCCCCCAAGCAGCTCCTCTCAATTTGGGTCTGGGGGTTTTCGTTGGGCTGGGAACCTGGGAGATTCCTGCAAGGTTGCAGTTCGCGGCCCGAGAAGCACTCTCCGGCCAACATGCCCAACTGCAGCAACAGCTCCCAAAGCGAAGGAGCCAGAACCCAAAGACCTAGCTGGCCTGAAGGGCCCCCAGGGGGCCCCCAAGCAGCCCCTCTCCATTTGGGTCTGGGGGCTTTCGTTGGGCCGGGAACCTGGGAGGTACCTGCAAGTTTGCAGTTCGCGGCCCGAGAAGCACTCTCCGGCCAACATGCCCAACGACCAGCTACAGCTCTGAAACCGAACAAGCCAGGACCCAAAGACCTATCTGGCCTGGAGGGCCCCCAGGGGGCCCCCAAGCAGCCCCTCTCCATTTGGGTCTGGGGGCTTTCGTTGGGCATGGAACCTGAGAGGTACCTGCAAGTTTGCAGTTGGCGGCCCGAGAAGCACTCTCCGGCCAACATGCCCAATATCCAGCAACAGCTCCAAAACAGAAGGAACCAGGACCCAAAGACCTAGCTGGCCTGGAGGGCCCCCAGGGGGCCCCCAAGCAGCCCCTCTCAATTTGGGTCTGGGGGCTTTCGTTGGGCCGGGAACCTGGGAGATTCATGCAAGGTTGCAGTTCGCGGCCCGAGAAGCACTCTCCGGCCAACATGCCCAATATCAAGCAACAGCTCCCAAAGCGAAGGAGCCAGGACCCAAAGACCTAGCTGGCCTGAAGGGCCCCCAGGGGGCCCCCAAGCAGCCCCTCTCCATTTGGGTCTGGGGGCTTTCGTTGGGCCGGGAACCTGGGAGGTACCTGCAAGGTTGCAGTTCGCGGCCGGAGAGGCACTCTCCGGCCAACATGCCCAACTGCAGCAACAGCTCCCAAACCGAAGGAGCCAGGACCCAAAGACCTAGCTGGCCTGAAGGGCCCCCAGGGGGCCCCCAAGCAGCCCCTCTCCATTTGGGTCTGGGGGCTTTAGTTGGGCCGGGAACCTGGGAGGTACCTGCAAGGTTGCAGTTCGCGGCCGGAGAGGCACTCTCCGGCCAACATGCCCAACTGCAGCAACAGCTCCCAAACCGAAGGAGCCAGGACACAAAGACCTAGCTGGCCTGAAGTGCTTCCAGGGGGCCCCCAAGCAGCCCCTCTCAATTTGGGTCTGGGGGTTTTCGTTGGGCCGGGAACCTGGGAGATTCCTGCAAGGTTGCAGTTCGCGGCCCGAGAAGCACTCTCCGGCCAACATGCCCAACTGCAGCAACAGCTCCCAAAGCGAAGGAGCCAGAACCCAAAGACCTAGCTGGCCTGAAGGGCCCCCAGGGGGCCCCCAAGCAGCCCCTCTCCATTTGGGTCTGGGGGCTTTCGTTGGGCCGGGAACCTGGGAGGTACCTGCAAGGTTGCAGTTCGCGGCCCGAGAAGCACTCTCCGGCCAACATGCCCAACGACCAGCTACAGCTCTGAAACCGAACAAGCCAGGACCCAAAGACCTATCTGGCCTGGAGGGCCCCCAGGGGGCCCCCAAGCAGCCCCTCTCCATTTGGGTCTGGGGGCTTTAGTTGGGCCGGGATCCTGGGAGGTACCTGCAAGGATGCAGTTCGCGGCCGGAGAGGCACTCTCCGGCCAACATGCCCAACTGCAGCAACAGCTCCCAAACCGAAGGAGCCAGGACCCAAAGACCTAGCTGGCCTGAAGGGCCCCCAGGGGGCCCCCAAGCAGCCCCTCTCCATTTGGGTCTGGGGTCTTTAGTTGGGCCGGGAACCTGGGAGATTCCTGCAAGGTTGAAATTCGCGGCCCGAGAAGCACTCTGCGGCCAACATGCCCAACTGCAGCAACAGCTCCCAAACTGAATGAGCCAGGACAGAAAGACCTAGCTGGCCTGAAGTGCCCCCAGGGGGCCCCCAAGCAGCCTCTCTCAATTTGGGTCTGGGGGCTTTGGTTGGGCCGGGAACCTGGGAGAATCATGCAAGGTTGCAGTTCGCAGCCCGAGAAGCACTCTCCGGCCAACATGCCCAACTGCAGCAACAGCTCCCAAACCGAAGGAGCCAGGACCCAAAGACCTAGCTGGCCTGAAGGGCCCCCAGGGGGCCCCCAAGCAGCCCCTCTCCATTTGGGTCTGGGGGCTTTCGTTGGGCCGGGAACCTGGGAGGTACCTGCAAGGTTGCAGTTCGCGGCCCGAGAAGCACTCTCCGGCCAACATGCCCAATATCAAGCAACAGCTCCCAAACCGAAGGAGCCAGGACCCAAAGACCTAGGTGGCCTGAAGGGCCCCCAGGGGGCCCCCAAGCAGCCTCTCTCCATTTGGGTCTGGGGGCTTTCGTTGGGCCGGGAACCTGGGAGATTCATGCAAGGTTGCAGTTCGCGGCCCGAGAAGCACTCTCCGGCCAACATGCCCAACTGCAGCAACAGCTCCCAAACTGAATGAGCCAGGACAGAAAGACCTAGCTGGCCTGAAGGGCCCCCAGGGGGCCCCCAAGCAGCCCCTCTCCATTTGGGTCTGGGGGCTTTCGTTGGGCCGGGAACCTGGGAGATTCCTGCAAGGATGCAGTTCGCGGCCCGAGAAGCACTCTCCGGCCAACATGCCCAACTGCAGCAACAGCTCCCAAAGCGAAGGAGCCAGGACCCAAAGACCTAGCTGGCCTGAAAGGCCCACAGGGGGCCACCAAGCAGCCCCTCTCCATTTGGGTCTGGGGGCTTTAGTTGGGCATGTATACCTGAGAGGTACCTGCAAGTTTGCAGTTGGCGGCCCGAGAAGCACTCTCCGGCCAACATGCCCAATATCCAGCAACAGCTCCAAAACAGAAGGAACCAGGACCCAAAGACCTAGCTGGCCTGGAGGGCCCCCAGGGGGCCCCCAAGCAGCCCCTCTCCATTTGGGTCTGGGGGCTTTCGTTGGGCCGGGAACCTGGGAGATTCATGCAAGGTTAGAGTTCGCGGCCCGAGAGGCACTCTCCGGCCAACATGCCCAACTGCAGCAACAGCTCCCAAACTGAAGGAGCCAGGACCCAAAGACCTGGCTTGCCTAGAGGGTCCCCAGGGGGCCCCCAAGCAGCCCCTCTCCATTTGGGTCTGGGGGCTTTCGTTGGGCCGGGAACCTGGGAGGTACCTGCAAGGTTGCAGTTCGCGGCCCGAGAAGCACTCTCCGGCCAACATGCCCAACTGCAGCAACAGCTCCCAAAGCGAAGGAGCCAGGACCCAAAGAACTAGCTGGCCTGAAGGGCCCCCAGGGGGCCTCCAAGCAGCCCCTCTCCATTTGGGTCTGGGGGCTTTCGTTGGGCCGGGAACCTGGGAGGTACCTGCAAGGTTGCAGTTCGCGGCCCGAGAAGCACTCTCCGGCCAACATGCCCAACGTCCAGCAACAGCTCCCAAACCGAAGGAGCCAGGACCCAAAGACCTAGCTGGCCTGAAGTGCTTCCAGGGGGCCCCCAAGCAGCTCCTCTCAATTTGGGTCTGGGGGCTTTCGTTGGGCCGGGAACCTGGGAAGTACCTGCAAGGTTGCAGTTCGCAGCCCGAGAAGCACTCTCCGGCCAACATGCCCAACGACCAGCTACAGCTCTGAAACCGAAGAAGCCAGGACCCAAAGACCTATCTGGCCTGGAGGGCCCCCATGGGGCCCCCAAGCAGCCCCTCTCCATTTGGGTCTGGAGTCTTTAGTTGGGCCGGGAACCTGGGAGATACCTGCAAGGATGCAGTTCGCGGCCCGAGAAGCACTCTCCGGCCAACATGCCCAATATCCAGCAACAGCTCCCAAAGCGAAGGAGCCAGGACCCAAAGACCTAGGTGGCCTGAAGGGCCCCCATGGGGCCCCCAAGCAGCCCCTCTCCATTTGGGTCTGGGGGCTTTCGTTGGGCCGGGAACCTGGGAGGTACCTGCAAGGTTGCAGTTCGCGGCCGGAGAGGCACTCTCCGGCCAACATGCCCAACTGCAGCAACAGCTCCCAAACCGAAGGAGCCAGGACCCAAAGACCTAGCTGGCCTGAAGTGCTTCCAGGGGGCCCCCAAGCAGCTCCTCTCAATTTGGGTCTGGGGGTTTTCGTTGGGCCGGGAACCTGGGAGATTCCTGCAAGGTTGCAGTTCGCGGCCCGAGAAGCACTCTCCGGCCAACATGCCCAACTGCAGCAACAGCTCCCAAAGCGAAGGAGCCAGAACCCAAAGACCTAGCTGGCCTGAAGGGCCCCCAGGGGGCCCCCAAGCAGCCCCTCTCCATTTGGGTCTGGGGGCTTTCGTTGGGCCGGGAACCTGGGAGGTACCTGCAAGGTTGCAGTTCGCGGCCCGAGAAGCACTCTCCGGCCAACATGCCCAACGACCAGCTACAGCTCTGAAACCGAACAAGCCAGGACCCAAAGACCTATCTGGCCTGGAGGGCCCCCAGGGGGCCCCCAAGCAGCCCCTCTCCATTTGGGTCTGGGGGCTTTAGTTGGGCCGGGATCCTGGGAGGTACCTGCAAGGATGCAGTTCGCGGCCGGAGAGGCACTCTCCGGCCAACATGCCCAACTGCAGCAACAGCTCCCAAACCGAAGGAGCCAGGACCCAAAGACCTAGCTGGCCTGAAGGGCCCCCAGGGGGCCCCCAAGCAGCCCCTCTCCATTTGGGTCTGGGGTCTTTAGTTGGGCCGGGAACCTGGGAGATTCCTGCAAGGTTGAAATTCGCGGCCCGAGAAGCACTCTCCGGCCAACATGCCCAACTGCAGCAACAGCTCCCAAACTGAATGAGCCAGGACAGAAAGACCTAGCTGGCCTGAAGTGCCCCCAGGGGGCCCCCAAGCAGCCTCTCTCAATTTGGGTCTGGGGGCTTTGGTTGGGCCGGGAACCTGGGAGAATCATGCAAGGTTGCAGTTCGCAGCCCGAGAAGCACTCTCCGGCCAACATGCCCAACTGCAGCAACAGCTCCCAAACCGAAGGAGCCAGGACCCAAAGACCTAGCTGGCCTGAAGGGCCCCCAGGGGGCCCCCAAGCAGCCCCTCTCCATTTGGGTCTGGGGGCTTTCGTTGGGCCGGGAACCTGGGAGGTACCTGCAAGGTTGCAGTTCGCGGCCCGAGAAGCACTCTCCGGCCAACATGCCCAATATCAAGCAACAGCTCCCAAAGCGAAGGAGCCAGGACCCAAAGACCTAGGTGGCCTGAAGGGCCCCCAGGGGGCCCCCAAGCAGCCCCTCTCAATTTGGGTCTGGGGGCTTTCGTTGGGCCGGGAACCTGGGAGATTCATGCAAGGTTGCAGTTCGCGGCCCGAGAAGCACTCTCCGGCCAACATGCCCAACTGCAGCAACAGCTCCCAAACTGAATGAGCCAGGACAGAAAGACCTAGCTGGCCTGAAGGGCCCCCAGGGGGCCCCCAAGCAGCCCCTCTCCATTTGGGTCTGGGGGCTTTCGTTGGGCCGGGAACCTGGGAGATTCCTGCAAGGATGCAGTTCGCGGCCCGAGAAGCACTCTCCGGCCAACATGCCCAACTGCAGCAACAGCTCCCAAAGCGAAGGAGCCAGGACCCAAAGACCTAGCTGGCCTGAAAGGCCCACAGGGGGCCACCAAGCAGCCCCTCTCCATTTGGGTCTGGGGGCTTTAGTTGGGCATGTATACCTGAGAGGTACCTGCAAGGTTAAAGTTCGCGGCCCGAGAGGCACTCTCCGGCCAACATGCCCAACTGCAGCAACAGCTCCCAAAGCGAAGGAGCCAGGACCCAAAGACCTGGCTCGCCTAGAGGGTCCCCAGGGGGCCCCCAAGCAGCCCCTCTCCATTTGGGTCTGGGGGCTTTCGTTGGGCCGGGAACCTGGGAGGTACCTGCAAGGTTGCAGTTCGCGGCCCGAGAAGCACTCTCCGGCCAACATGCCCAACTGCAGCAACAGCTCCCAAAGCGAAGGAGCCAGGACCCAAAGACCTAGCTGGCCTGAAGGGCCCCCAGGGGGCCCCCAAGCAGCCCCTCTCCATTTGGGTCTGGGGGCTTTCGTTGGGCCGGGAACCTGGGAGATTCCTGCAAGGTTGCAGTTCGCGGCCCGAGAAGCACTCTCCGGCCAACATGCCCAACTGCAGCAACAGCTCCCAAAGCGAAGGAGCCAGGACCCAAAGACCTAGCTGGCCTGAAGGGCCCCCAGGGGGCCCCCAAGCAGCCCCTCTCAATTTGGGTCTGGGGGCTTTCGTTGGGCCGGGAACCTGGGAGGTACCTTCAAGGTTGCAGTTCGCGGCCGGAGAGGCACTCTCCGGCCAACATGCCCAACTGCAGCAACAGCTCCCAAACCGAAGGAGCCAGGACCCAAAGACCTAGCTGGCCTGAAGTGCTTCCAGGGGGCCCCCAAGCAGCTCCTCTCAATTTGGGTCTGGGGGTTTTCGTTGGGCCGGGAACCTGGGAGATTCCTGCAAGGTTGCAGTTCGCGGCCCGAGAAGCACTCTCCGGCCAACATGCCCAACTGCAGCAACAGCTCGAAAAGCGAAGGAGCCAGAACCCAAAGACCTAGCTGGCCTGAAGGGCCCCCAGGGGGCCCCCAAACAGCCCCTCTCCATTTGGGTCTGGGGGCTTTCGTTGTGCCGGGAACCTGGGAGGTACCTGCAAGGTTGCAGTTCGCGGCCCGAGAAGCACTCTCCGGCCAACATGCCCAACGACCAGCTACAGCTCTGAAACCGAACAAGCCAGGACCCAAAGACCTATCTGGCCTGGAGGGCCCCCAGGGGGCCCCCAAGCAGCCCCTCTCCATTTGGGTCTGGGGGCTTTCGTTGGGCATGGAACCTGAGAGGTACCTGCAAGTTTGCAGTTGGCGGCCCGAGAAGCACTCTCCGGCCAACATGCCCAATATCCAGCAACAGCTCCAAAACAGAAGGAACCAGGACCCAAAGACCTAGCTGGCCTGGAGGGCCCCCAGGGGGCCCCCAAGCAGCCCCTCTCAATTTGGGTCTGGGGGCTTTCGTTGGGCCGGGAACCTGGGAGATTCATGCAAGGTTAGAGTTCGCGGCCCGAGAGGCACTCTCCGGCCAACATGCCCAACTGCAGCAACAGCTCCCAAACTGAAGGAGCCAGGACCCAAAGACCTGGCTTGCCTAGAGGGTCCCCAGGGGGCCCCCAAGCAGCCCCTCTCCATTTGGGTCTGGGGGCTTTCGTTGGGCCGGGAACCTGGGAGGTACCTGCAAGGTTGCAGTTCGCAGCCCGAGAAGCACTCTACGGCCAACATGCCCAACTGCAGCAACAGCTCCCAAAGCGAAGGAGCCAGGACCCAAAGAACTAGCTGGCCTGAAGGGCCCCCAGGGGGCCTCCAAGCAGCCCCTCTCCATTTGGGTCTGGGGGCTTTCGTTGGGCCGGGAACCTGGGAGGTACCTGCAAGGTTGCAGTTCGCGGCCCGAGAAGCACTCTCCGGCCAACATGCCCAACGTCCAGCAACAGCTCCCAAACCGAAGGAGCCAGGACCCAAAGACCTAGCTGGCCTGAAGTGCTTCCAGGGGGCCCCCAAGCAGCTCCTCTCAATTTGGGTCTGGGGGCTTTCGTTGGGCCGGGAACCTGGGAAGTACCTGCAAGGTTGCAGTTCGCAGCCCGAGAAGCACTCTCCGGCCAACATGCCCAACGACCAGCTACAGCTCTGAAACCGAAGAAGCCAGGACCCAAAGACCTATCTGGCCTGGAGGGCCCCCATGGGGCCCCCAAGCAGCCCCTCTCCATTTGGGTCTGGAGTCTTTAGTTGGGCCGGGAACCTGGGAGATACCTGCAAGGATGCAGTTCGCGGCCCGAGAAGCACTCTCCGGCCAACATGCCCAATATCCAGCAACAGCTCCCAAAGCGAAGGAGCCAGGACCCAAAGACCTAGGTGGCCTGAAGGGCCCCCATGGGGCCCCCAAGCAGCCCCTCTCCATTTGGGTCTGGGGGCTTTCGTTGGGCATGGAACCTGGGAGATTCATGCAAGGTTGCAGTTCGCGGCCCGAGAAGCACTCTCCGGCCAACATGCCCAACTGCAGCAACAGCTCCCAAAGTGAAGGAGCCAGAACCCAAAGACCTAGCTGGCCTGAAGGGCCCCCAGGGGGCCCCCAAGCAGCCCCTCTCCATTTGGGTCTGGGGGCTTTCGTTGGGCCGGGAACCTGGGAGGTACCTGCAAGGTTGCAGTTCGCGGCCCGAGAAGCACTCTCCGGCCAACATGCCCAACGACCTGCTACACCTCTGAAACCGAAGAAGCCAGGACCCAAAGACCTATCTGGCCTGAAGGGCCCCCAGGGGGCCCCCAAGCAGCCCCTCTCCATTTGGGTCTGGGGGCTTTCGTTGGGCATGGAACCTGAGATGTACCTGCAAGTTTGCAGTTGGCGGCCCGAGAAGCACTCTCCGGCCAACATGCCCAACGTCCACCAACAGCTCCAAAACAGAAGGAACCAGGACCCAAAGAAATAGCTGGCCTGGAGGGCCCCCAGGGGGCCCCCAAGCAGCCCCTCTCAATTTGGGTCTGGGGGCTTTCGTTGGGCCGGGAACCTGGGAGATTCATGCAAGGTTAGAGTTCGCGGCCCGAGAGGCACTCTCCGGCCAACATGCCCAACTGCAGCAACAGCTCCCAAACTGAAGGAGCCAGGACCCAAAGACCTGGCTTGCCTAGAGGGTCCCCAGGGGGCCCCCAAGCAGCCCCTCTCCATTTGGGTCTGGGGGCTTTCGTTGGGCCGGGAACCTGGGAGGTACCTGCAAGGTTGCAGTTCGCAGCCCGAGAAGCACTCTACGGCCAACATGCCCAACTGCAGCAACAGCTCCCAAAGCGAAGGAGCCAGGACCCAAAGAACTAGCTGGCCTGAAGGGCCCCCAGGGGGCCTCCAAGCAGCCCCTCTCCATTTGGGTCTGGGGGCTTTCGTTGGGCCGGGAACCTGGGAGGTACCTGCAAGGTTGCAGTTCGCGGCCCGAGAAGCACTCTCCGGCCAACATGCCCAACGTCCAGCAACAGCTCCCAAACCGAAGGAGCCAGGACCCAAAGACCTAGCTGGCCTGAAGTGCTTCCAAGGGGCCCCCAAGCAGCTCCTCTCAATTTGGGTCTGGGGGCTTTCGTTGGGCCGGGAACCTGGGAAGTACCTGCAAGGTTGCAGTTCGCAGCCCGAGAAGCACTCTCCGGCCAACATGCCCAACGACCAGCTACAGCTCTGAAACCGAAGAAGCCAGGACCCAAAGACCTATCTGGCCTGGAGGGCCCCCATGGGGCCCCCAAGCAGCCCCTCTCCATTTGGGTCTGGAGTCTTTAGTTGGGCCGGGAACCTGGGAGATACCTGCAAGGATGCAGTTCGCGGCCCGAGAAGCACTCTCCGGCCAACATGCCCAATATCCAGCAACAGCTCCCAAAGCGAAGGAGCCAGGACCCAAAGACCTAGGTGGCCTGAAGGGCCCCCATGGGGCCCCCAAGCAGCCCCTCTCCATTTGGGTCTGGGGGCTTTCGTTGGGCATGGAACCTGGGAGATTCATGCAAGGTTGCAGTTCGCGGCCCGAGAAGCACTCTCCGGCCAACATGCCCAACTGCAGCAACAGCTCCCAAAGTGAAGGAGCCAGAACCCAAAGACCTAGCTGGCCTGAAGGGCCCCCAGGGGGCCCCCAAGCAGCCCCTCTCCATTTGGGTCTGGGGGCTTTCGTTGGGCCGGGAACCTGGGAGGTACCTGCAAGGTTGCAGTTCGCGGCCCGAGAAGCACTCTCCGGCCAACATGCCCAACGACCTGCTACACCTCTGAAACCGAAGAAGCCAGGACCCAAAGACCTATCTGGCCTGAAGGGCCCCCAGGGGGCCCCCAAGCAGCCCCTCTCCATTTGGGTCTGGGGGCTTTCGTTGGGCATGGAACCTGAGATGTACCTGCAAGTTTGCAGTTCGCGGCCCGAGAAGCACTCTCCGGCCAACATGCCCAACGTCCACCAACAGCTCCAAAACAGAAGGAACCAGGACCCAAAGAAATAGCTGGCCTGGAGGGCCCCCAGGGGGCCCCCAAGCAGCCCCTCTCAATTTGGGTCTGGGGGCTTTCGTTGGGCCGGGAACCTGGGAGATTCCTGCAAGGTTTCAGTTCGCGGCCCGAGAAGCACTCTCCGGCCAACATGCCCAACTGCAGCAACAGCTCCCAAACTGAATGAGCCAGGACCCAAAGACCTAGCTGGCCTGAAGGGCCCCCAGGGGGCCCCCAAGCAGCCCCTCTCAATTTGGGTCTGGGGGCTTTCGTTGGGCCGGGAACCTGGGAGATTCCTGCAAGGTTGCAGTTCGCGGCCCGAGAAGCACTCTCCGGCCAACATGCCCAACTGCAGCAACAGCTCCCAAAGCGAAGGAGCCAGGACCCAAAGACCTAGCTGGCCTGAAGGGCCCCCAGGGGGCCCCCAAGCAGCCCCTCTCCATTTGGGTCTGGGGGCTTTCGTTGGGCCGGGAACCTGGGAGGTACCTGCAAGGTTGCAGTTCGCGGCCCGAGAAGCACTCTCCGGCCAACATGCCCAACGACCTGCTACACCTCTGAAACCGAAGAAGCCAGGACCCAAAGACCTATCTGGCCTGAAGGGCCCCCAGGGGGCCCCCAAGCAGCCCCTCTCCATTTGGGTCTGGGGGCTTTCGTTGGGCATGGAACCTGAGATGTACCTGCAAGTTTGCAGTTCGCGGCCCGAGAAGCACTCTCCGGCCAACATGCCCAACGTCCACCAACAGCTCCAAAACAGAAGGAAACACGACCCAAAGAAATAGCTGGCCTGGAGGGCCCCCAGGGGGCCCCCAAGCAGCCCCTCTCAATTTGGGTCTGGGGGCTTTCGTTGGGCCGGGAACCTGGGAGATTCCTGCAAGGTTTCAGTTCGCGGCCCGAGAAGCACTCTCCGGCCAACATGCCCAACTGCAGCAACAGCTCCCAAACTGAATGAGCCAGGACCCAAAGACCTAGCTGGCCTGAAGGGCCCCCAGGGGGCCCCCAAGCAGCCCCTCTCAATTTGGGTCTGGGGGCTTTCGTTGGGCCGGGAACCTGGGAGATTCCTGCAAGGTTGCAGTTCGCGGCCGGAGAGGCACTCTCCGGCCAACATGCCCAACTGCAGCAACAGCTCCCAAAGCGAAGGAGCCAGGACCCAAAGACCTAGCTGGCCTGAAGGGCCCCCAGGGGGCCCCCAAGCAGCCCCTCTCCATTTGGGTCTGGGGTCTTTAGTTGGACCGGGAACCTGGGAGATTCCTGCCAGGTTGCAATTCGCGGCCCGAGAAGCACTCTGCGGCCAACATGCCCAACTGCAGCAACAGCTCCCAAACTGAATGAGCCAGGACAGAAAGACCTAGCTGGCCTGAAGGGCCCCCAGGGGGCCCCCAAGCAGCCTCTCTCCATTTGGGTCTGGGGGCTTTCGTTGGGCCGGGAACCTGGGAGATTCCTGCAAGGTTGCAGTTCGCGGCCCGAGAAGCACTCTCCGGCCAACATGCCCAACTGCAGCAACAGCTCCCAAAGCGAAGGAGCCAGGACCCAAAGACCTAGCTGGCCTGAAGGGCCCCCAGGGGGCCCCCAAGCAGCCCCTCTCCATTTGGGTCTGGGGGCTTTCGTTGGGCCGGGAACCTGGGAGGTACCTTCAAGGTTGCAGTTCGCGGCCGGAGAGGCACTCTCCGGCCAACATGCCCAACTGCAGCAACAGCTCCCAAAGCGAAGGAGCCAGGACCCAAAGACCTAGCTGGCCTGAAGTGCTTCCAGGGGGCCCCCAAGCAGCTCCTCTCAATTTGGGTCTGGGGGTTTTCGTTGGGCTGGGAACCTGGGAGATTCCTGCAAGGTTGCAGTTCGCGGCCCGAGAAGCACTCTCCGGCCAACATGCCCAACTGCAGCAACAGCTCCCAAAGCGAAGGAGCCAGAACCCAAAGACCTAGCTGGCCTGAAGGGCCCCCAGGGGGCCCCCAAGCAGCCCCTCTCCATTTGGGTCTGGGGGCTTTCGTTGGGCCGGGAACCTGGGAGGTACCTGCAAGTTTGCAGTTCGCGGCCCGAGAAGCACTCTCCGGCCAACATGCCCAACGACCAGCTACAGCTCTGAAACCGAACAAGCCAGGACCCAAAGACCTATCTGGCCTGGAGGGCCCCCAGGGGGCCCCCAAGCAGCCCCTCTCCATTTGGGTCTGGGGGCTTTCGTTGGGCATGGAACCTGAGAGGTACCTGCAAGTTTGCAGTTGGCGGCCCGAGAAGCACTCTCCGGCCAACATGCCCAATATCCAGCAACAGCTCCAAAACAGAAGGAACCAGGACCCAAAGACCTAGCTGGCCTGGAGGGCCCCCAGGGGGCCCCCAAGCAGCCCCTCTCAATTTGGGTCTGGGGGCTTTCGTTGGGCCGGGAACCTGGGAGATTCATGCAAGGTTGCAGTTCGCGGCCCGAGAAGCACTCTCCGGCCAACATGCCCAATATCAAGCAACAGCTCCCAAAGCGAAGGAGCCAGGACCCAAAGACCTAGCTGGCCTGAAGGGCCCCCAGGGGGCCCCCAAGCAGCCCCTCTCCATTTGGGTCTGGGGGCTTTCGTTGGGCCGGGAACCTGGGAGGTACCTGCAAGGTTGCAGTTCGCGGCCGGAGAGGCACTCTCCGGCCAACATGCCCAACTGCAGCAACAGCTCCCAAACCGAAGGAGCCAGGACCCAAAGACCTAGCTGGCCTGAAGGGCCCCCAGGGGGCCCCCAAGCAGCCCCTCTCCATTTGGGTCTGGGGGCTTTAGTTGGGCCGGGAACCTGGGAGGTACCTGCAAGGTTGCAGTTCGCGGCCGGAGAGGCACTCTCCGGCCAACATGCCCAACTGCAGCAACAGCTCCCAAACCGAAGGAGCCAGGACCCAAAGACCTAGCTGGCCTGAAGGGCCCACAGGGGGCCACCAAGCAGCCCCTCTCCATTTGGGTCTGGGGGCTTTCGTTGGGCATGTATACCTGAGAGGTTCCTTCAAGGTTGCAGTTCGCGGCCCGAGAGGCACTCTCCGGCCAACATGCCCAACTGCAGCAACAGCTCCCAAACTGAATGAGCCAGGACAGAAAGACCTAGCTGGCCTGAAGGGCCCCCAGGGGGCCCCCAAGCAGCCTCTCTCAATTTGGGTCTGGGGGCTTTCGTTGGGCCGGGAACCTGGGAGGTACCTGCAAGGTTGCAGTTCGCGGCCCGAGAAGCACTCTACGGCCAACATGCCCAACTGCAGCAACAGCTCCCAAAGCGAAGGAGCCAGGACCCAAAGAACTAGCTGGCCTGAAGGGCCCCCAGGGGGCCCCCAAGCAGCCCCTCTCAATTTGGGTCTGGGGGCTTTCGTTGGGCCGGGAACCTGGGAGATTCATGCAAGGTTGCAGTTCGCGGCCCGAGAAGCACTCTCCGGCCAACATGCCCAACTGCAGCAACAGCTCCCAAAGCGAAGGAGCCAGGACCCAAAGACCTAGGTGGCCTGAAGGGCCCCCAGGGGGCCCCCAAGCAGCCCCTCTCAATTTGGGTCTGGGGGCTTTCGTTGGGCCGGGAACCTGGGAGGTACCTGCAAGGTTGCAGTTCGCGGCCGGAGAGGCACTCTCCGGCCAACATGCCCAACTGCAGCAACAGCTCCCAAACCGAAGGAGCCAGGACCCAAAGACCTAGCTGGCCTGAAGTGCTTCCAGGGGGCCCCCAAGCAGCTCCTCTCAATTTGGGTCTGGGGGTTTTCGTTGGGCCGGGAACCTGGGAGATTCCTGCAAGGTTGCAGTTCGCGGCCCGAGAAGCACTCTCCGGCCAACATGCCCAACTGCAGCAACAGCTCCCAAAGCGAAGGAGCCAGAACCCAAAGACCTAGCTGGCCTGAAGGGCCCCCAGGGGGCCCCCAAGCAGCCCCTCTCCATTTGGGTCTGGGGGCTTTCGTTGGGCCGGGAACCTGGGAGGTACCTGCAAGGTTGCAGTTCGCGGCCCGAGAATCACTCTCCGGCCAACATGCCCAACGACCAGCTACAGCTCTGAAACCGAACAAGCCAGGACCCAAAGACCTATCTGGCCTGGAGGGCCCCCAGGGGGCCCCCAAGCAGCCCCTCTCCATTTGGGTCTGGGGGCTTTAGTTGGGCCGGGATCCTGGGAGGTACCTGCAAGGATGAGGTTCGCGGCCGGAGAGGCACTCTCCGGCCAACATGCCCAACTGCAGCAACAGCTCCCAAAGCGAAGGAGCCAGGACCCAAAGACCTATCTGGCCTGGAGGGCCCCCAGGGGGCCCCCAAGCAGCCCCTCTCCATTTGGGTCTGGGGGCTTTCGTTGGGCATGGAACCTGAGAGGTACCTGCAAGTTTGCAGTTGGCGGCCCGAGAAGCACTCTCCGGCCAACATGCCCAATATCCAGCAACAGCTCCAAAACAGAAGGAACCAGGACCCAAAGACCTAGCTGGCCTGGAGGGCCCCCAGGGGGCCCCCAAGCAGCCCCTCTCAATTTGGGTCTGGGGGCTTTCGTTGGGCCGGGAACCTGGGAGATTCATGCAAGGTTAGAGTTCGCGGCCCGAGAGGCACTCTCCGGCCAACATGCCCAACTGCAGCAACAGCTCCCAAACTGAAGGAGCCAGGACCCAAAGACCTGGCTTGCCTAGAGGGTCCCCAGGGGGCCCCCAAGCAGCCCCTCTCCATTTGGGTCTGGGGGCTTTCGTTGGGCCGGGAACCTGGGAGGTACCTGCAAGGTTGCAGTTCGCGGCCCGAGAAGCACTCTACGGCCAACATGCCCAACTGCAGCAACAGCTCCCAAAGCGAAGGAGCCAGGACCCAAAGAACTAGCTGGCCTGAAGGGCCCCCAGGGGGCCTCCAAGCAGCCCCTCTCCATTTGGGTCTGGGGGCTTTCGTTGGGCCGGGAACCTGGGAGGTACCTGCAAGGTTGCAGTTCGCGGCCCGAGAAGCACTCTCCGGCCAACATGCCCAACGTCCAGCAACAGCTCCCAAACCGAAGGAGCCAGGACCCAAAGACCTAGCTGGCCTGAAGTGCTTCCAGGGGGCCCCCAAGCAGCTCCTCTCAATTTGGGTCTGGGGGCTTTCGTTGGGCCGGGAACCTGGGAAGTACCTGCAAGGTTGCAGTTCGCAGCCCGAGAAGCACTCTCCGGCCAACATGCCCAACGACCAGCTACAGCTCTGAAACCGAAGAAGCCAGGACCCAAAGACCTATCTGGCCTGGAGGGCCCCCATGGGGCCCCCAAGCAGCCCCTCTCCATTTGGGTCTGGAGTCTTTAGTTGGGCCGGGAACCTGGGAGATACCTGCAAGGATGCAGTTCGCGGCCCGAGAAGCACTCTCCGGCCAACATGCCCAATATCCAGCAACAGCTCCCAAAGCGAAGGAGCCAGGACCCAAAGACCTAGGTGGCCTGAAGGGCCCCCATGGGGCCCCCAAGCATCCCCTCTCCATTTGGGTCTGGGGGCTTTCGTTGGGCATGGAACCTGGGAGATTCATGCAAGGTTGCAGTTCGCGGCCCGAGAAGCACTCTCCGGCCAACATGCCCAACTGCAGCAACAGCTCCCAAAGTGAAGGAGCCAGAACCCAAAGACCTAGCTGGCCTGAAGGGCCCCCAGGGGGCCCCCAAGCAGCCCCTCTCCATTTGGGTCTGGGGGCTTTCGTTGGGCCGGGAACCTGGGAGGTACCTGCAAGGTTGCAGTTCGCGGCCCGAGAAGCACTCTCCGGCCAACATGCCCAACGACCTGCTACACCTCTGAAACCGAAGAAGCCAGGACCCAAAGACCTATCTGGCCTGAAGGGCCCCCAGGGGGCCCCCAAGCAGCCCCTCTCCATTTGGGTCTGGGGGCTTTCGTTGGGCATGGAACCTGAGATGTACCTGCAAGTTTGCAGTTCTCGGCCCGAGAAGCACTCTCCGGCCAACATGCCCAACGTCCACCAACAGCTCCAAAACAGAAGGAACCAGGACCCAAAGAAATAGCTGGCCTGGAGGGCCCCCAGGGGGCCCCCAAGCAGCCCCTCTCCATTTGGGTCTGGGGGCTTTCGTTGGGCCGGGAACCTGGGAGATTCCTGCAAGGTTTCAGTTCGCGGCCCGAGAAGCACTCTCCGGCCAACATGCCCAACTGCAGCAACAGCTCCCAAACTGAATGAGCCAGGACCCAAAGACCTAGCTGGCCTGAAGGGCCCCCAGGGGGCCCCCAAGCAGCCCCTCTCAATTTGGGTCTGGGGGCTTTCGTTGGGCCGGGAACCTGGGAGATTCCTGCAAGGTTGCAGTTCGCGGCCCGAGAAGCACTCTCCGGCCAACATGCCCAACTGCAGCAACAGCTCCCAAAGCGAAGGAGCCAGGACCCAAAGACCTAGCTGGCCTGAAGGGCCCCCAGGGGGCCCCCAAGCAGCCCCTCTCCATTTGGGTCTGGGGGCTTTCGTTGGGCCGGGAACCTGGGAGGTACCTGCAAGGTTGCAGTTCGCGGCCCGAGAAGCACTCTCCGGCCAACATGCCCAACGACCTGCTACACCTCTGAAACCGAAGAAGCCAGGACCCAAAGACCTATCTGGCCTGAAGGGCCCCCAGGGGGCCCCCAAGCAGCCCCTCTCCATTTGGGTCTGGGGGCTTTCGTTGGGCATGGAACCTGAGATGTACCTGCAAGTTTGCAGTTCGCGGCCCGAGAAGCACTCTCCGGCCAACATGCCAATCGTCCACCAACAGCTCCAAAACAGAAGGAAACACGACCCAAAGAAATAGCTGGCCTGGAGGGCCCCCAGGGGGCCCCCAAGCAGCCCCTCTCAATTTGGGTCTGGGGGCTTTCGTTGGGCCGGGAACCTGGGAGATTCCTGCAAGGTTGCAGTTCGCGGCCCGAGAAGCACTCTCCGGCCAACATGCCCAACTGCAGCAACAGCTCCCAAACTGAATGAGCCAGGACCCAAAGACCTAGCTGGCCTGAAGGGCCCCCAGGGGGCCCCCAAGCAGCCCCTCTCCATTTGGGTCTGGGGGCTTTCGTTGGGCCGGGAACCTGGGAGATTCCTGCAAGGTTGCAGTTCGCGGCCCGAGAAGCACTCTCCGGCCAACATGCCCAACTGCAGCAACAGCTCCCAAAGCGAAGGAGCCAGGACCCAAAGACCTAGCTGGCCTGAAGGGCCCCCAGGGGGCCCCCAAGCAGCCCCTCTCCATTTGGGTCTGGGGTCTTTAGTTGGACCGGGAACCTGGGAGATTCCTGCCAGGTTGCAATTCGCGGCCCGAGAAGCACTCTGCGGCCAACATGCCCAACTGCAGCAACAGCTCCCAAACTGAATGAGCCAGGACAGAAAGACCTAGCTGGCCTGAAGGGCCCCCAGGGGGCCCCCAAGCAGCCTCTCTCAATTTGGGTCTGGGGGCTTTGGTTGGGCCGGGAACCTGGGAGAATCATGCAAGGTTGCAGTTCGCAGCCCGAGAAGCACTCTCCGGCCAACATGCCCAACTGCAGCAACAGCTCCCAAAGCGAAGGAGCCAGGACCCAAAGACCTAGCTGGCCTGAAGGGCCCCCAGGGGGCCCCCAAGCAGCCCCTCTCCATTTGGGTCTGGGGGCTTTCGTTGGGCCGGGAACCTGGGAGGTACCTGCAAGGTTGCAGTTCGCGGCCCGAGAAGCACTCTCCGGCCAACATGCCCAATATCAAGCAACAGCTCCCAAAGCGAAGGAGCCAGGACCCAAAGACCTAGCTGGCCTGAAGGGCCCCCAGGGGGCCCCCAAGCAGCCCCTCTCCATTTGGGTCTGGGGGCTTTCGTTGGGCCGGGAACCTGGGAGATTCCTGCAAGGTTGCAGTTCGCGGCCCGAGAAGCACTCTCCGGCCAACATGCCCAACTGCAGCAACAGCTCCCAAAGCGAAGGAGCCAGGACCCAAAGACCTAGCTGGCCTGAAGGGCCCCCAGGGGGCCCCCAAGCAGCCCCTCTCCATTTGGGTCTGGGGGCTTTCGTTGGGCCGGGAACCTGGGAGGTACCTTCAAGGTTGCAGTTCGCGGCCGGAGAGGCACTCTCCGGCCAACATGCCCAACTGCAGCAACAGCTCCCAAAGCGAAGGAGCCAGGACCCAAAGACCTAGCTGGCCTGAAGTGCTTCCAGGGGGCCCCCAAGCAGCTCCTCTCAATTTGGGTCTGGGGGTTTTCGTTGGGCTGGGAACCTGGGAGATTCCTGCAAGGTTGCAGTTCGCGGCCCGAGAAGCACTCTCCGGCCAACATGCCCAACTGCAGCAACAGCTCCCAAAGCGAAGGAGCCAGAACCCAAAGACCTAGCTGGCCTGAAGGGCCCCCAGGGGGCCCCCAAGCAGCCCCTCTCCATTTGGGTCTGGGGGCTTTCGTTGGGCCGGGAACCTGGGAGGTACCTGCAAGTTTGCAGTTCGCGGCCCGAGAAGCACTCTCCGGCCAACATGCCCAACGACCAGCTACAGCTCTGAAACCGAACAAGCCAGGACCCAAAGACCTATCTGGCCTGGAGGGCCCCCAGGGGGCCCCCAAGCAGCCCCTCTCCATTTGGGTCTGGGGGCTTTCGTTGGGCATGGAACCTGAGAGGTACCTGCAAGTTTGCAGTTGGCGGCCCGAGAAGCACTCTCCGGCCAACATGCCCAATATCCAGCAACAGCTCCAAAACAGAAGGAACCAGGACCCAAAGACCTAGCTGGCCTGGAGGGCCCCCAGGGGGCCCCCAAGCAGCCCCTCTCAATTTGGGTCTGGGGGCTTTCGTTGGGCCGGGAACCTGGGAGATTCATGCAAGGTTGCAGTTCGCGGCCCGAGAAGCACTCTCCGGCCAACATGCCCAATATCAAGCAACAGCTCCCAAAGCGAAGGAGCCAGGACCCAAAGACCTAGCTGGCCTGAAGGGCCCCCAGGGGGCCCCCAAGCAGCCCCTCTCCATTTGGGTCTGGGGGCTTTAGTTGGGCCGGGAACCTGGGAGGTACCTGCAAGGTTGCAGTTCGCGGCCGGAGAGGCACTCTCCGGCCAACATGCCCAACTGCAGCAACAGCTCCCAAACCGAAGGAGCCAGGACCCAAAGACCTAGCTGGCCTGAAGGGCCCCCAGGGGGCCCCCAAGCAGCCCCTCTCCATTTGGGTCTGGGGGCTTTAGTTGGGCCGGGAACCTGGGAGGTACCTGCAAGGTTGCAGTTCGCGGCCGGAGAGGCACTCTCCGGCCAACATGCCCAACTGCAGCAACAGCTCCCAAACCGAAGGAGCCAGGACCCAAAGACCTAGCTGGCCTGAAGGGCCCCCAGGGGGCCCCCAAGCAGCCCCTCTCAATTTGGGTCTGGGGGCTTTCGTTGGGCCGGGAACCTGGGAGGTACCTGCAAGGTTGCAGTTCGCGGCCGGAGAGGCACTCTCCGGCCAACATGCCCAACTGCAGCAACAGCTCCCAAACCGAAGGAGCCAGGACCCAAAGACCTAGCTGGCCTGAAGTGCTTCCAGGGGGCCCCCAAGCAGCTCCTCTCAATTTGGGTCTGGGGGTTTTCGTTGGGCCGGGAACCTGGGAGATTCCTGCAAGGTTGCAGTTCGCGGCCCGAGAAGCACTCTACGGCCAACATGCCCAACTGCAGCAACAGCTCCCAAAGCGAAGGAGCCAGAACCCAAAGACCTAGCTGGCCTGAAGGGCCCCCAGGGGGCCCCCAAGCAGCCCCTCTCCATTTGGGTCTGGGGGCTTTCGTTGGGCCGGGAACCTGGGAGGTACCTGCAAGGTTGCAGTTCGCGGCCCGAGAAGCACTCTCCGGCCAACATGCCCAACGACCAGCTACAGCTCTGAAACCGAACAAGCCAGGACCCAAAGACCTATCTGGCCTGGAGGGCCCCCAGGGGGCCCCCAAGCAGCCCCTCTCCATTTGGGTCTGGGGGCTTTAGTTGGGCCGGGATCCTGGGAGGTACCTGCAAGGATGCAGTTCGCGGCCGGAGAGGCACTCTCCGGCCAACATGCCCAACTGCAGCAACAGCTCCCAAACCGAAGGAGCCAGGACCCAAAGACCTAGCTGGCCTGAAGGGCCCCCAGGGGGCCCCCAAGCAGCCCCTCTCCATTTGGGTCTGGGGTCTTTAGTTGGGCCGGGAACCTGGGAGATTCCTGCAAGGTTGAAATTCGCGGCCCGAGAAGCACTCTGCGGCCAACATGCCCAACTGCAGCAACAGCTCCCAAACTGAATGAGCCAGGACAGAAAGACCTAGCTGGCCTGAAGTGCCCCCAGGGGGCCCCCAAGCAGCCTCTCTCAATTTGGGTCTGGGGGCTTTGGTTGGGCCGGGAACCTGGGAGAATCATGCAAGGTTGCAGTTCGCAGCCCGAGAAGCACTCTCCGGCCAACATGCCCAACTGCAGCAACAGCTCCCAAACCGAAGGAGCCAGGACCCAAAGACCTAGCTGGCCTGAAGGGCCCCCAGGGGGCCCCCAAGCAGCCCCTCTCCATTTGGGTCTGGGGGCTTTCGTTGGGCCGGGAACCTGGGAGGTACCTGCAAGGTTGCAGTTCGCGGCCCGAGAAGCACTCTCCGGCCAACATGCCCAATATCAAGCAACAGCTCCCAAAGCGAAGGAGCCAGGACCCAAAGACCTAGGTGGCCTGAAGGGCCCCCAGGGGGCCCCCAAGCAGCCTCTCTCCATTTGGGTCTGGGGGCTTTCGTTGGGCCGGGAACCTGGGAGATTCATGCAAGGTTGCAGTTCGCGGCCCGAGAAGCACTCTCCGGCCAACATGCCCAACTGCAGCAACAGCTCCCAAACTGAATGAGCCAGGACAGAAAGACCTAGCTGGCCTGAAGGGCCCCCAGGGGGCCCCCAAGCAGCCCCTCTCCATTTGGGTCTGGGGGCTTTCGTTGGGCCGGGAACCTGGGAGATTCCTGCAAGGATGCAGTTCGCGGCCCGAGAAGCACTCTCCGGCCAACATGCCCAACTGCAGCAACAGCTCCCAAAGCGAAGGAGCCAGGACCCAAAGACCTAGCTGGCCTGAAGGGCCCACAGGGGGCCACCAAGCAGCCCCTCTCCATTTGGGTCTGGGGGCTTTAGTTGGGCATGTATACCTGAGAGGTACCTGCAAGGTTAAAGTTCGCGGCCCGAGAAGCACTCTCCGGCCAACATGCCCAACTGCAGCAACAGCTCCCAAAGCGAAGGAGCCAGGACCCAAAGACCTGGCTCGCCTAGAGGGTCCCCAGGGGGCCCCCAAGCAGCCCCTCTCCATTTGGGTCTGGGGGCTTTCGTTGGGCCGGGAACCTGGGAGGTACCTGCAAGGTTGCAGTTCGCGGCCCGAGAAGCACTCTCCGGCCAACATGCCCAACTGCAGCAACAGCTCCCAAAGCGAAGGAGCCAGGACCCAAAGAACTAGCTGGCCTGAAGGGCCCCCAGGGGGCCCCCAAGCAGCCCCTCTCCATTTGGGTCTGGGGGCTTTCGTTGGGCCGGGAACCTGGGAGATTCCTGCAAGGTTGCAGTTCGCGGCCCGAGAAGCACTCTCCGGCCAACATGCCCAACTGCAGCAACAGCTCCCAAAGCGAAGGAGCCAGGACCCAAAGACCTAGCTGGCCTGAAGGGCCCCCAGGGGGCCCCCAAGCAGCCCCTCTCAATTTGGGTCTGGGGGCTTTCGTTGGGCCGGGAACCTGGGAGGTACCTTCAAGGTTGCAGTTCGCGGCCGGAGAGGCACTCTCCGGCCAACATGCCCAACTGCAGCAACAGCTCCCAAACCGAAGGAGCCAGGACCCAAAGACCTAGCTGGCCTGAAGTGCTTCCAGGGGGCCCCCAAGCAGCTCCTCTCAATTTGGGTCTGGGGGTTTTCGTTGGGCCGGGAACCTGGGAGATTCCTGCAAGGTTGCAGTTCGCGGCCCGAGAAGCACTCTCCGGCCAACATGCCCAACTGCAGCAACAGCTCGAAAAGCGAAGGAGCCAGAACCCAAAGACCTAGCTGGCCTGAAGGGCCCCCAGGGGGCCCCCAAGCAGCCCCTCTCAATTTGGGTCTGGGGGCTTTCGTTGTGCCGGGAACCTGGGAGGTACCTGCAAGGTTGCAGTTCGCGGCCCGAGAAGCACTCTCCGGCCAACATGCCCAACGACCAGCTACAGCTCTGAAACCGAACAAGCCAGGACCCAAAGACCTATCTGGCCTGGAGGGCCCCCAGGGGGCCCCCAAGCAGCCCCTCTCCATTTGGGTCTGGGGGCTTTAGTTGGGCCGGGATCCTGGGAGGTACCTGCAAGGATGCAGTTCGCGGCCGGAGAGGCACTCTCCGGCCAACATGCCCAACTGCAGCAACAGCTCCCAAACCGAAGGAGCCAGGACCCAAAGACCTAGCTGGCCTGAAGGGCCCCCAGGGGGCCCCCAAGCAGCCCCTCTCCATTTGGGTCTGGGGTCTTTAGTTGGGCCGGGAACCTGGGAGATTCCTGCAAGGTTGAAATTCGCGGCCCGAGAAGCACTCTCCGGCCAACATGCCCAACTGCAGCAACAGCTCCCAAACTGAATGAGCCAGGACAGAAAGACCTAGCTGGCCTGAAGTGCCCCCAGGGGGCCCCCAAGCAGCCTCTCTCAATTTGGGTCTGGGGGCTTTGGTTGGGCCGGGAACCTGGGAGAATCATGCAAGGTTGCAGTTCGCAGCCCGAGAAGCACTCTCCGGCCAACATGCCCAACTGCAGCAACAGCTCCCAAACCGAAGGAGCCAGGACCCAAAGACCTAGCTGGCCTGAAGGGCCCCCAGGGGGCCCCCAAGCAGCCCCTCTCCATTTGGGTCTGGGGGCTTTCGTTGGGCCGGGAACCTGGGAGGTACCTGCAAGGTTGCAGTTCGCGGCCCGAGAAGCACTCTCCGGCCAACATGCCCAATATCAAGCAACAGCTCCCAAAGCGAAGGAGCCAGGACCCAAAGACCTAGGTGGCCTGAAGGGCCCCCAGGGGGCCCCCAAGCAGCCCCTCTCAATTTGGGTCTGGGGGCTTTCGTTGGGCCGGGAACCTGGGAGATTCATGCAAGGTTGCAGTTCGCGGCCCGAGAAGCACTCTCCGGCCAACATGCCCAACTGCAGCAACAGCTCCCAAACTGAATGAGCCAGGACAGAAAGACCTAGCTGGCCTGAAGGGCCTCCAGGGGGCCCCCAAGCAGCCCCTCTCCATTTGGGTCTGGGGGCTTTCGTTGGGCCGGGAACCTGGGAGATTCCTGCAAGGATGCAGTTCGCGGCCCGAGAAGCACTCTCCGGCCAACATGCCCAACTGCAGCAACAGCTCCCAAAGCGAAGGAGCCAGGACCCAAAGACCTAGCTGGCCTGAAAGGCCCACAGGGGGCCACCAAGCAGCCCCTCTCCATTTGGGTCTGGGGGCTTTAGTTGGGCATGTATACCTGAGAGGTACCTGCAAGGTTAAAGTTCGCGGCCCGAGAAGCACTCTCCGGCCAACATGCCCAACTGCAGCAACAGCTCCCAAACCGAAGGAGCCAGGACCCAAAGACCTAGCTGGCCTGAAGGGCCCCCAGGGGGCCCCCAAGCAGCCCCTCTCAATTTGGGTCTGGGGGCTTTCGTTGGGCCTGGAACCTGGGAGATTCATGCAAGGTTAGAGTTCGCGGCCCGAGAGGCACTCTCCGGCCAACATGCCCAACTGCAGCAACAGCTCCCAAACTGAAGGAGCCAGGACCCAAAGACCTGGCTCGCCTAGAGGGTCCCCAGGGGGCCCCCAAGCAGCCCCTCTCCATTTGGGTCTGGGGGCTTTCGTTGGGCCGGGAACCTGGGAGGTACCTGCAAGGTTGCAGTTCGCGGCCCGAGAAGCACTCTCCGGCCAACATGCCCAACTGCAGCAACAGCTCCCAAAGCGAAGGAGCCAGGACCCAAAGAACTAGCTGGCCTGAAGGGCCCCCAGGGGGCCCCCAAGCAGCCCCTCTCCATTTGGGTCTGGGGGCTTTCGTTGGGCCGGGAACCTGGGAGATTCCTGCAAGGTTGCAGTTCGCGGCCCGAGAAGCACTCTCCGGCCAACATGCCCAACTGCAGCAACAGCTCCCAAAGCGAAGGAGCCAGGACCCAAAGACCTAGCTGGCCTGAAGGGCCCCCAGGGGGCCCCCAAGCAGCCCCTCTCAATTTGGGTCTGGGGGCTTTCGTTGGGCCGGGAACCTGGGAGGTACCTTCAAGGTTGCAGTTCGCGGCCGGAGAGGCACTCTCCGGCCAACATGCCCAACTGCAGCAACAGCTCCCAAACCGAAGGAGCCAGGACCCAAAGACCTAGCAGGCCTGAAGTGCTTCCAGGGGGCCCCCAAGCAGCTCCTCTCAATTTGGGTCTGGGGGTTTTCGTTGGGCCGGGAACCTGGGAGATTCCTGCAAGGTTGCAGTTCGCGGCCCGAGAAGCACTCTCCGGCCAACATGCCCAACTGCAGCAACAGCTCGAAAAGCGAAGGAGCCAGAACCCAAAGACCTAGCTGGCCTGAAGGGCCCCCAGGGGGCCCCCAAGCAGCCCCTCTCCATTTGGGTCTGGGGGCTTTCGTTGTGCCGGGAACCTGGGAGGTACCTGCAAGGTTGCAGTTCGCGGCCCGAGAAGCACTCTCCGGCCAACATGCCCAACGACCAGCTACAGCTCTGAAACCGAACAAGCCAGGACCCAAAGACCTATCTGGCCTGGAGGGCCCCCAGGGGGCCCCCAAGCAGCCCCTCTCCATTTGGGTCTGGGGGCTTTAGTTGGGCCGGGATCCTGGGAGGTACCTGCAAGGATGCAGTTCGCGGCCGGAGAGGCACTCTCCGGCCAACATGCCCAACTGCAGCAACAGCTCCCAAACCGAAGGAGCCAGAACCCAAAGACCTAGCTGGCCTGAAGGGCCCCCAGGGGGCCCCCAAGCAGCCCCTCTCCATTTGGGTCTGGGGTCTTTAGTTGGGCCGGGAACCTGGGAGATTCCTGCAAGGTTGAAATTCGCGGCCCGAGAAGCACTCTCCGGCCAACATGCCCAACTGCAGCAACAGCTCCCAAACTGAATGAGCCAGGACAGAAAGACCTAGCTGGCCTGAAGTGCCCCCAGGGGGCCCCCAAGCAGCCTCTCTCAATTTGGGTCTGGGGGCTTTGGTTGGGCCGGGAACCTGGGAGAATCATGCAAGGTTGCAGTTCGCAGCCCGAGAAGCACTCTCCGGCCAACATGCCCAACTGCAGCAACAGCTCCCAAACCGAAGGAGCCAGGACCCAAAGACCTAGCTGGCCTGAAGGGCCCCCAGGGGGCCCCCAAGCAGCCCCTCTCCATTTGGGTCTGGGGGCTTTCGTTGGGCCGGGAACCTGGGAGGTACCTGCAAGGTTGCAGTTCGCGGCCCGAGAAGCACTCTCCGGCCAACATGCCCAATATCAAGCAACAGCTCCCAAAGCGAAGGAGCCAGGACCCAAAGACCTAGGTGGCCTGAAGGGCCCCCAGGGGGCCCCCAAGCAGCCCCTCTCAATTTGGGTCTGGGGGCTTTCGTTGGGCCGGGAACCTGGGAGATTCATGCAAGGTTGCAGTTCGCGGCCCGAGAAGCACTCTCCGGCCAACATGCCCAACTGCAGCAACAGCTCCCAAACTGAATGAGCCAGGACAGAAAGACCTAGCTGGCCTGAAGGGCCTCCAGGGGGCCCCCAAGCAGCCCCTCTCCATTTGGGTCTGGGGGCTTTCGTTGGGCCGGGAACCTGGGAGATTCCTGCAAGGATGCAGTTCGCGGCCCGAGAAGCACTCTCCGGCCAACATGCCCAACTGCAGCAACAGCTCCCAAAGCGAAGGAGCCAGGACCCAAAGACCTAGCTGGCCTGAAAGGCCCACAGGGGGCCACCAAGCAGCCCCTCTCCATTTGGGTCTGGGGGCTTTAGTTGGGCATGTATACCTGAGAGGTACCTGCAAGGTTAAAGTTCGCGGCCCGAGAAGCACTCTCCGGCCAACATGCCCAACTGCAGCAACAGCTCCCAAAGCGAAGGAGCCAGGACCCAAAGACCTAGCTGGCCTGAAGGGCCCCCAGGGGGCCCCCAAGCAGCCCCTCTCAATTTGGGTCTGGGGGCTTTCGTTGGGCCTGGAACCTGGGAGATTCATGCAAGGTTAGAGTTCGCGGCCCGAGAGGCACTCTCCGGCCAACATGCCCAACTGCAGCAACAGCTCCCAAACTGAAAAAGCCAGGACCCAAAGACCTGGCTCGCCTAGAGGGTCCCTAGGGGGCCCCCAAGCAGCCCCTCTCCATTTGGGTCTGGGGGCTTTCGTTGGGCCGGGAACCTGGGAGGTACCTGCAAGGTTGCAGTTCGCGGCCCGAGAAGCACTCTCCGGCCAACATGTCCAACTGCAGCAACAGCTCCCAAAGCGAAGGAGCCAGGACCCAAAGACCTAGCTGGCCTGAAGGGCCCCCAGGGGGCCCCCAAGCAGCCCCTCTCCATTTGGGTCTGGGGGCTTTAGTTGGGCCGGGAACCTGGGAGGTACCTGCAAGGTTGCAGTTCGCGGCCGGAGAGGCACTCTCCGGCCAACATGCCCAACTGCAGCAACAGCTCCCAAACCGAAGGAGCCAGGACCCAAAGACCTAGCTGGCCTGAAGGGCCCCCAGGGGGCCCCCAAGCAGCCCCTCTCCATTTGGGTCTGGGGGCTTTAGTTGGGCCGGGAACCTGGGAGGTACCTGCAAGGTTGCAGTTCGCGGCCGGAGAGGCACTCTCCGGCCAACATGCCCAACTGCAGCAACAGCTCCCAAACCGAAGGAGCCAGGACCCAAAGACCTAGCTGGCCTGAAGGGCCCCCAGGGGGCCCCCAAGCAGCCCCTCTCAATTTGGGTCTGGGGGCTTTCGTTGGGCCGGGAACCTGGGAGGTACCTGCAAGGTTGCAGTTCGCGGCCGGAGAGGCACTCTCCGGCCAACATGCCCAACTGCAGCAACAGCTCCCAAACCGAAGGAGCCAGGACCCAAAGACCTAGCTGGCCTGAAGTGCTTCCAGGGGGCCCCCAAGCAGCTCCTCTCAATTTGGGTCTGGGGGTTTTCGTTGGGCCGGGAACCTGGGAGATTCCTGCAAGGTTGCAGTTCGCGGCCCGAGAAGCACTCTACGGCCAACATGCCCAACTGCAGCAACAGCTCCCAAAGCGAAGGAGCCAGAACCCAAAGACCTAGCTGGCCTGAAGGGCCCCCAGGGGGCCCCCAAGCAGCCCCTCTCCATTTGGGTCTGGGGGCTTTCGTTGGGCCGGGAACCTGGGAGGTACCTGCAAGGTTGCAGTTCGCGGCCCGAGAAGCACTCTCCGGCCAACATGCCCAACGACCAGCTACAGCTCTGAAACCGAACAAGCCAGGACCCAAAGACCTATCTGGCCTGGAGGGCCCCCAGGGGGCCCCCAAGCAGCCCCTCTCCATTTGGGTCTGGGGGCTTTAGTTGGGCCGGGATCCTGGGAGGTACCTGCAAGGATGCAGTTCGCGGCCGGAGAGGCACTCTCCGGCCAACATGCCCAACTGCAGCAACAGCTCCCAAACCGAAGGAGCCAGGACCCAAAGACCTAGCTGGCCTGAAGGGCCCCCAGGGGGCCCCCAAGCAGCCCCTCTCCATTTGGGTCTGGGGTCTTTAGTTGGGCCGGGAACCTGGGAGATTCCTGCAAGGTTGAAATTCGCGGCCCGAGAAGCACTCTGCGGCCAACATGCCCAACTGCAGCAACAGCTCCCAAACTGAATGAGCCAGGACAGAAAGACCTAGCTGGCCTGAAGTGCCCCCAGGGGGCCCCCAAGCAGCCTCTCTCAATTTGGGTCTGGGGGCTTTGGTTGGGCCGGGAACCTGGGAGAATCATGCAAGGTTGCAGTTCGCAGCCCGAGAAGCACTCTCCGGCCAACATGCCCAACTGCAGCAACAGCTCCCAAACCGAAGGAGCCAGGACCCAAAGACCTAGCTGGCCTGAAGGGCCCCCAGGGGGCCCCCAAGCAGCCCCTCTCCATTTGGGTCTGGGGGCTTTCGTTGGGCCGGGAACCTGGGAGGTACCTGCAAGGTTGCAGTTCGCGGCCCGAGAAGCACTCTCCGGCCAACATGCCCAATATCAAGCAACAGCTCCCAAAGCGAAGGAGCCAGGACCCAAAGACCTAGGTGGCCTGAAGGGCCCCCAGGGGGCCCCCAAGCAGCCTCTCTCCATTTGGGTCTGGGGGCTTTCGTTGGGCCGGGAACCTGGGAGATTCATGCAAGGTTGCAGTTCGCGGCCCGAGAAGCACTCTCCGGCCAACATGCCCAACTGCAGCAACAGCTCCCAAACTGAATGAGCCAGGACAGAAAGACCTAGCTGGCCTGAAGGGCCCCCAGGGGGCCCCCAAGCAGCCCCTCTCCATTTGGGTCTGGGGGCTTTCGTTGGGCCGGGAACCTGGGAGATTCCTGCAAGGATGCAGTTCGCGGCCCGAGAAGCACTCTCCGGCCAACATGCCCAACTGCAGCAACAGCTCCCAAAGCGAAGGAGCCAGGACCCAAAGACCTAGCTGGCCTGAAGGGCCCACAGGGGGCCACCAAGCAGCCCCTCTCCATTTGGGTCTGGGGGCTTTAGTTGGGCATGTATACCTGAGAGGTACCTGCAAGGTTAAAGTTCGCGGCCCGAGAAGCACTCTCCGGCCAACATGCCCAACTGCAGCAACAGCTCCCAAAGCGAAGGAGCCAGGACCCAAAGACCTGGCTCGCCTAGAGGGTCCCCAGGGGGCCCCCAAGCAGCCCCTCTCCATTTGGGTCTGGGGGCTTTCGTTGGGCCGGGAACCTGGGAGGTACCTGCAAGGTTGCAGTTCGCGGCCCGAGAAGCACTCTCCGGCCAACATGCCCAACTGCAGCAACAGCTCCCAAAGCGAAGGAGCCAGGACCCAAAGAACTAGCTGGCCTGAAGGGCCCCCAGGGGGCCCCCAAGCAGCCCCTCTCCATTTGGGTCTGGGGGCTTTCGTTGGGCCGGGAACCTGGGAGATTCCTGCAAGGTTGCAGTTCGCGGCCCGAGAAGCACTCTCCGGCCAACATGCCCAACTGCAGCAACAGCTCCCAAAGCGAAGGAGCCAGGACCCAAAGACCTAGCTGGCCTGAAGGGCCCCCAGGGGGCCCCCAAGCAGCCCCTCTCAATTTGGGTCTGGGGGCTTTCGTTGGGCCGGGAACCTGGGAGGTACCTTCAAGGTTGCAGTTCGCGGCCGGAGAGGCACTCTCCGGCCAACATGCCCAACTGCAGCAACAGCTCCCAAACCGAAGGAGCCAGGACCCAAAGACCTAGCTGGCCTGAAGTGCTTCCAGGGGGCCCCCAAGCAGCTCCTCTCAATTTGGGTCTGGGGGTTTTCGTTGGGCCGGGAACCTGGGAGATTCCTGCAAGGTTGCAGTTCGCGGCCCGAGAAGCACTCTCCGGCCAACATGCCCAACTGCAGCAACAGCTCGAAAAGCGAAGGAGCCAGAACCCAAAGACCTAGCTGGCCTGAAGGGCCCCCAGGGGGCCCCCAAGCAGCCCCTCTCAATTTGGGTCTGGGGGCTTTCGTTGTGCCGGGAACCTGGGAGGTACCTGCAAGGTTGCAGTTCGCGGCCCGAGAAGCACTCTCCGGCCAACATGCCCAACGACCAGCTACAGCTCTGAAACCGAACAAGCCAGGACCCAAAGACCTATCTGGCCTGGAGGGCCCCCAGGGGGCCCCCAAGCAGCCCCTCTCCATTTGGGTCTGGGGGCTTTAGTTGGGCCGGGATCCTGGGAGGTACCTGCAAGGATGCAGTTCGCGGCCGGAGAGGCACTCTCCGGCCAACATGCCCAACTGCAGCAACAGCTCCCAAACCGAAGGAGCCAGGACCCAAAGACCTAGCTGGCCTGAAGGGCCCCCAGGGGGCCCCCAAGCAGCCCCTCTCCATTTGGGTCTGGGGTCTTTAGTTGGGCCGGGAACCTGGGAGATTCCTGCAAGGTTGAAATTCGCGGCCCGAGAAGCACTCTCCGGCCAACATGCCCAACTGCAGCAACAGCTCCCAAACTGAATGAGCCAGGACAGAAAGACCTAGCTGGCCTGAAGTGCCCCCAGGGGGCCCCCAAGCAGCCTCTCTCAATTTGGGTCTGGGGGCTTTGGTTGGGCCGGGAACCTGGGAGAATCATGCAAGGTTGCAGTTCGCAGCCCGAGAAGCACTCTCCGGCCAACATGCCCAACTGCAGCAACAGCTCCCAAACCGAAGGAGCCAGGACCCAAAGACCTAGCTGGCCTGAAGGGCCCCCAGGGGGCCCCCAAGCAGCCCCTCTCCATTTGGGTCTGGGGGCTTTCGTTGGGCCGGGAACCTGGGAGGTACCTGCAAGGTTGCAGTTCGCGGCCCGAGAAGCACTCTCCGGCCAACATGCCCAATATCAAGCAACAGCTCCCAAAGCGAAGGAGCCAGGACCCAAAGACCTAGGTGGCCTGAAGGGCCCCCAGGGGGCCCCCAAGCAGCCCCTCTCAATTTGGGTCTGGGGGCTTTCGTTGGGCCGGGAACCTGGGAGATTCATGCAAGGATGCAGTTCGCGGCCCGAGAAGCACTCTCCGGCCAACATGCCCAACTGCAGCAACAGCTCCCAAAGCGAAGGAGCCAGGACCCAAAGACCTAGCTGGCCTGAAAGGCCCACAGGGGGCCACCAAGCAGCCCCTCTCCATTTGGGTCTGGGGGCTTTAGTTGGGCATGTATACCTGAGAGGTACCTGCAAGGTTAAAGTTCGCGGCCCGAGAAGCACTCTCCGGCCAACATGCCCAACTGCAGCAACAGCTCCCAAACCGAAGGAGCCAGGACCCAAAGACCTAGCTGGCCTGAAGGGCCCCCAGGGGGCCCCCAAGCAGCCCCTCTCAATTTGGGTCTGGGGGCTTTCGTTGGGCCTGGAACCTGGGAGATTCATGCAAGGTTAGAGTTCGCGGCCCGAGAGGCACTCTCCGGCCAACATGCCCAACTGCAGCAACAGCTCCCAAACTGAAGGAGCCAGGACCCAAAGACCTGGCTCGCCTAGAGGGTCCCCAGGGGGCCCCCAAGCAGCCCCTCTCCATTTGGGTCTGGGGGCTTTCGTTGGGCCGGGAACCTGGGAGGTACCTGCAAGGTTGCAGTTCGCGGCCCGAGAAGCACTCTCCGGCCAACATGCCCAACTGCAGCAACAGCTCCCAAAGCGAAGGAGCCAGGACCCAAAGAACTAGCTGGCCTGAAGGGCCCCCAGGGGGCCCCCAAGCAGCCCCTCTCCATTTGGGTCTGGGGGCTTTCGTTGGGCCGGGAACCTGGGAGATTCCTGCAAGGTTGCAGTTCGCGGCCCGAGAAGCACTCTCCGGCCAACATGCCCAACTGCAGCAACAGCTCCCAAAGCGAAGGAGCCAGGACCCAAAGACCTAGCTGGCCTGAAGGGCCCCCAGGGGGCCCCCAAGCAGCCCCTCTCAATTTGGGTCTGGGGGCTTTCGTTGGGCCGGGAACCTGGGAGGTACCTTCAAGGTTGCAGTTCGCGGCCGGAGAGGCACTCTCCGGCCAACATGCCCAACTGCAGCAACAGCTCCCAAACCGAAGGAGCCAGGACCCAAAGACCTAGCTGGCCTGAAGTGCTTCCAGGGGGCCCCCAAGCAGCTCCTCTCAATTTGGGTCTGGGGGTTTTCGTTGGGCCGGGAACCTGGGAGATTCCTGCAAGGTTGCAGTTCGCGGCCCGAGAAGCACTCTCCGGCCAACATGCCCAACTGCAGCAACAGCTCGAAAAGCGAAGGAGCCAGAACCCAAAGACCTAGCTGGCCTGAAGGGCCCCCAGGGGGCCCCCAAGCAGCCCCTCTCCATTTGGGTCTGGGGGCTTTCGTTGTGCCGGGAACCTGGGAGGTACCTGCAAGGTTGCAGTTCGCGGCCCGAGAAGCACTCTCCGGCCAACATGCCCAACGACCAGCTACAGCTCTGAAACCGAACAAGCCAGGACCCAAAGACCTATCTGGCCTGGAGGGCCCCCAGGGGGCCCCCAAGCAGCCCCTCTCCATTTGGGTCTGGGGGCTTTAGTTGGGCCGGGATCCTGGGAGGTACCTGCAAGGATGCAGTTCGCGGCCGGAGAGGCACTCTCCGGCCAACATGCCCAACTGCAGCAACAGCTCCCAAACCGAAGGAGCCAGGACCCAAAGACCTAGCTGGCCTGAAGGGCCCCCAGGGGGCCCCCAAGCAGCCCCTCTCCATTTGGGTCTGGGGTCTTTAGTTGGGCCGGGAACCTGGGAGATTCCTGCAAGGTTGAAATTCGCGGCCCGAGAAGCACTCTCCGGCCAACATGCCCAACTGCAGCAACAGCTCCCAAACTGAATGAGCCAGGACAGAAAGACCTAGCTGGCCTGAAGTGCCCCCAGGGGGCCCCCAAGCAGCCTCTCTCAATTTGGGTCTGGGGGCTTTGGTTGGGCCGGGAACCTGGGAGAATCATGCAAGGTTGCAGTTCGCAGCCCGAGAAGCACTCTCCGGCCAACATGCCCAACTGCAGCAACAGCTCCCAAACCGAAGGAGCCAGGACCCAAAGACCTAGCTGGCCTGAAGGGCCCCCAGGGGGCCCCCAAGCAGCCCCTCTCCATTTGGGTCTGGGGGCTTTCGTTGGGCCGGGAACCTGGGAGGTACCTGCAAGGTTGCAGTTCGCGGCCCGAGAAGCACTCTCCGGCCAACATGCCCAATATCAAGCAACAGCTCCCAAAGCGAAGGAGCCAGGACCCAAAGACCTAGGTGGCCTGAAGGGCCCCCAGGGGGCCCCCAAGCAGCCCCTCTCAATTTGGGTCTGGGGGCTTTCGTTGGGCCGGGAACCTGGGAGATTCATGCAAGGTTGCAGTTCGCGGCCCGAGAAGCACTCTCCGGCCAACATGCCCAACTGCAGCAACAGCTCCCAAACTGAATGAGCCAGGACAGAAAGACCTAGCTGGCCTGAAGGGCCTCCAGGGGGCCCCCAAGCAGCCCCTCTCCATTTGGGTCTGGGGGCTTTCGTTGGGCCGGGAACCTGGGAGATTCCTGCAAGGATGCAGTTCGCGGCCCGAGAAGCACTCTCCGGCCAACATGCCCAACTGCAGCAACAGCTCCCAAAGCGAAGGAGCCAGGACCCAAAGACCTAGCTGGCCTGAAAGGCCCACAGGGGGCCACCAAGCAGCCCCTCTCCATTTGGGTCTGGGGGCTTTAGTTGGGCATGTATACCTGAGAGGTACCTGCAAGGTTAAAGTTCGCGGCCCGAGAAGCACTCTCCGGCCAACATGCCCAACTGCAGCAACAGCTCCCAAAGCGAAGGAGCCAGGACCCAAAGACCTAGCTGGCCTGAAGGGCCCCCAGGGGGCCCCCAAGCAGCCCCTCTCAATTTGGGTCTGGGGGCTTTCGTTGGGCCTGGAACCTGGGAGATTCATGCAAGGTTAGAGTTCGCGGCCCGAGAGGCACTCTCCGGCCAACATGCCCAACTGCAGCAACAGCTCCCAAACTGAAAAAGCCAGGACCCAAAGACCTGGCTCGCCTAGAGGGTCCCCAGGGGGCCCCCAAGCAGCCCCTCTCCATTTGGGTCTGGGGGCTTTCGTTGGGCCGGGAACCTGGGAGGTACCTGCAAGGTTGCAGTTCGCGGCCCGAGAAGCACTCTCCGGCCAACATGTCCAACTGCAGCAACAGCTCCCAAAGCGAAGGAGCCAGGACCCAAAGAACTAGCTGGCCTGAAGGGCCCCCAGGGGGCCCCCAAGCAGCCCCTCTCCATTTGGGTCTGGGGGCTTTCGTTGGGCCGGGAACCTGGGAGATTCCTGCAAGGTTGCAGTTCGCGGCCCGAGAAGCACTCTCCGGCCAACATGCCCAACTGCAGCAACAGCTCCCAAAGCGAAGGAGCCAGGACCCAAAGACCTAGCTGGCCTGAAGGGCCCCCAGGGGGCCCCCAAGCAGCCCCTCTCAATTTGGGTCTGGGGGCTTTCGTTGGGCCGGGAACCTGGGAGGTACCTTCAAGGTTGCAGTTCGCGGCCGGAGAGGCACTCTCCGGCCAACATGCCCAACTGCAGCAACAGCTCCCAAACCGAAGGAGCCAGGACCCAAAGACCTAGCTGGCCTGAAGTGCTTCCAGGGGGCCCCCAAGCAGCTCCTCTCAATTTGGGTCTGGGGGTTTTCGTTGGGCCGGGAACCTGGGAGATTCCTGCAAGGTTGCAGTTCGCGGCCCGAGAAGCACTCTCCGGCCAACATGCCCAACTGCAGCAACAGCTCGAAAAGCGAAGGAGCCAGAACCCAAAGACCTAGCTGGCCTGAAGGGCCCCCAGGGGGCCCCCAAGCAGCCCCTCTCCATTTGGGTCTGGGGGCTTTCGTTGTGCCGGGAACCTGGGAGGTACCTGCAAGGTTGCAGTTCGCGGCCCGAGAAGCACTCTCCGGCCAACATGCCCAACGACCAGCTACAGCTCTGAAACCGAACAAGCCAGGACCCAAAGACCTATCTGGCCTGGAGGGCCCCCAGGGGGCCCCCAAGCAGCCCCTCTCAATTTGGGTCTGGGGGCTTTCGTTGGGCATGGAACCTGAGAGGTACCTGCAAGTTTGCAGTTGGCGGCCCGAGAAGCACTCTCCGGCCAACATGCCCAATATCCAGCAACAGCTCCAAAACAGAAGGAACCAGGACCCAAAGACCTAGCTGGCCTGGAGGGCTCCCAGGGGGCCCCCAAGCAGCCCCTCTCAATTTGGGTCTGGGGGCTTTCGTTGGGCCGGGAACCTGGGAGATTCATGCAAGGTTAGAGTTCGCGGCCCGAGAGGCACTCTCCGGCCAACATGCCCAACTGCAGCAACAGCTCCCAAACTGAAGGAGCCAGGACCCAAAGACCTGGCTTGCCTAGAGGGTCCCCAGGGGGCCCCCAAGCAGCCCCTCTCCATTTGGGTCTGGGGGCTTTCGTTGGGCCGGGAACCTGGGAGGTACCTGCAAGGTTGCAGTTCGCGGCCCGAGAAGCACTCTACGGCCAACATGCCCAACTGCAGCAACAGCTCCCAAAGCGAAGGAGCCAGGACCCAAAGAACTAGCTGGCCTGAAGGGCCCCCAGGGGGCCTCCAAGCAGCCCCTCTCCATTTGGGTCTGGGGGCTTTCGTTGGGCCGGGAACCTGGGAGGTACCTGCAAGGTTGCAGTTCGCGGCCCGAGAAGCACTCTCCGGCCAACATGCCCAACGTCCAGCAACAGCTCCCAAACCGAAGGAGCCAGGACCCAAAGACCTAGCTGGCCTGAAGTGCTTCCAGGGGGCCCCCAAGCAGCTCCTCTCAATTTGGGTCTGGGGGCTTTCGTTGGGCCGGGAACCTGGGAAGTACCTGCAAGGTTGCAGTTCGCAGCCCGAGAAGCACTCTCCGGCCAACATGCCCAACGACCAGCTACAGCTCTGAAACCGAAGAAGCCAGGACCCAAAGACCTATCTGGCCTGGAGGGCCCCCATGGGGCCCCCAAGCAGCCCCTCTCCATTTGGGTCTGGAGTCTTTAGTTGGGCCGGGAACCTGGGAGATACCTGCAAGGATGCAGTTCGCGGCCCGAGAAGCACTCTCCGGCCAACATGCCCAATATCCAGCAACAGCTCCCAAAGCGAAGGAGCCAGGACCCAAAGACCTAGGTGGCCTGAAGGGCCCCCATGGGGCCCCCAAGCAGCCCCTCTCCATTTGGGTCTGGGGGCTTTCGTTGGGCATGGAACCTGGGAGATTCATGCAAGGTTGCAGTTCGCGGCCCGAGAAGCACTCTCCGGCCAACATGCCCAACTGCAGCAACAGCTCCCAAAGTGAAGGAGCCAGAACCCAAAGACCTAGCTGGCCTGAAGGGCCCCCAGGGGGCCCCCAAGCAGCCCCTCTCCATTTGGGTCTGGGGGTTTTCGTTGGGCCGGGAACCTGGGAGGTACCTGCAAGGTTGCAGTTCGCGGCCCGAGAAGCACTCTCCGGCCAACATGCCCAACGACCTGCTACACCTCTGAAACCGAAGAAGCCAGGACCCAAAGACCTATCTGGCCTGAAGGGCCCCCAGGGGGCCCCCAAGCAGCCCCTCTCCATTTGGGTCTGGGGGCTTTCGTTGGGCATGGAACCTGAGATGTACCTGCAAGTTTGCAGTTCGCGGCCCGAGAAGCACTCTCCGGCCAACATGCCCAACGTCCACCAACAGCTCCAAAACAGAAGGAACCAGGACCCAAAGAAATAGCTGGCCTGGAGGGCCCCCAGGGGGCCCCCAAGCAGCCCCTCTCAATTTGGGTCTGGGGGCTTTCGTTGGGCCGGGAACCTGGGAGATTCCTGCAAGGTTTCAGTTCGCGGCCCGAGAAGCACTCTCCGGCCAACATGCCCAACTGCAGCAACAGCTCCCAAACTGAATGAGCCAGGACCCAAAGACCTAGCTGGCCTGAAGGGCCCCCAGGGGGCCCCCAAGCAGCCCCTCTCAATTTGGGTCTGGGGGCTTTCGTTGGGCCGGGAACCTGGGAGATTCCTGCAAGGTTGCAGTTCGCGGCCCGAGAAGCACTCTCCGGCCAACATGCCCAACTGCAGCAACAGCTCCCAAAGCGAAGGAGCCAGGACCCAAAGACCTAGCTGGCCTGAAGGGCCCCCAGGGGGCCCCCAAGCAGCCCCTCTCCATTTGGGTCTGGGGGCTTTCGTTGGGCCGGGAACCTGGGAGGTACCTGCAAGGTTGCAGTTCGCGGCCCGAGAAGCACTCTCCGGCCAACATGCCCAACGACCTGCTACACCTCTGAAACCGAAGAAGCCAGGACCCAAAGACCTATCTGGCCTGAAGGGCCCCCAGGGGGCCCCCAAGCAGCCCCTCTCCATTTGGGTCTGGGGGCTTTCGTTGGGCATGGAACCTGAGATGTACCTGCAAGTTTGCAGTTCGCGGCCCGAGAAGCACTCTCCGGCCAACATGCCCAACGTCCACCAACAGCTCCAAAACAGAAGGAAACACGACCCAAAGAAATAGCTGGCCTGGAGGGCCCCCAGGGGGCCCCCAAGCAGCCCCTCTCAATTTGGGTCTGGGGGCTTTGGTTGGGCCGGGAACCTGGGAGAATCATGCAAGGTTGCAGTTCGCAGCCCGAGAAGCACTCTCCGGCCAACATGCCCAACTGCAGCAACAGCTCCCAAAGCGAAGGAGCCAGGACCCAAAGACCTAGCTGGCCTGAAGGGCCCCCAGGGGGCCCCCAAGCAGCCCCTCTCCATTTGGGTCTGGGGGCTTTCGTTGGGCCGGGAACCTGGGAGGTACCTGCAAGGTTGCAGTTCGCGGCCCGAGAAGCACTCTCCGGCCAACATGCCCAATATCAAGCAACAGCTCCCAAAGCGAAGGAGCCAGGACCCAAAGACCTAGCTGGCCTGAAGGGCCCCCAGGGGGCCCCCAAGCAGCCCCTCTCAATTTGGGTGTGGGGGCTTTCGTTGTGCCGGCAACCTGGGAGATTCCTGCAAGGTTGCAGTTCGCGGCCCGAGAAGCACTCTCCGGCCAACATGCCCAACTGCAGCAACAGCTCCCAAAGCGAAGGAGCCAGGACCCAAAGACCTAGCTGGCCTGAAGGGCCCCCAGGGGGCCCCCAAGCAGCCCCTCTCCATTTGGGTCTGGGGGCTTTCGTTGGGCCGGGAACCTGGGAGGTACCTTCAAGGTTGCAGTTCGCGGCCGGAGAGGCACTCTCCGGCCAACATGCCCAACTGCAGCAACAGCTCCCAAACCGAAGGAGCCAGGACCCAAAGACCTAGCTGGCCTGAAGTGCTTCCAGGGGGCCCCCAAGCAGCTCCTCTCAATTTGGGTCTGGGGGTTTTCGTTGGGCTGGGAACCTGGGAGATTCCTGCAAGGTTGCAGTTCGCGGCCCGAGAAGCACTCTCCGGCCAACATGCCCAACTGCAGCAACAGCTCCCAAAGCGAAGGAGCCAGAACCCAAAGACCTAGCTGGCCTGAAGGGCCCCCAGGGGGCCCCCAAGCAGCCCCTCTCCATTTGGGTCTGGGGGCTTTCGTTGGGCCGGGAACCTGGGAGGTACCTGCAAGTTTGCAGTTCGCGGCCCGAGAAGCACTCTCCGGCCAACATGCCCAACGACCAGCTACAGCTCTGAAACCGAACAAGCCAGGACCCAAAGACCTATCTGGCCTGGAGGGCCCCCAGGGGGCCCCCAAGCAGCCCCTCTCCATTTGGGTCTGGGGGCTTTCGTTGGGCATGGAACCTGAGAGGTACCTGCAAGTTTGCAGTTGGCGGCCCGAGAAGCACTCTCCGGCCAACATGCCCAATATCCAGCAACAGCTCCAAAACAGAAGGAACCAGGACCCAAAGACCTAGCTGGCCTGGAGGGCCCCCAGGGGGCCCCCAAGCAGCCCCTCTCAATTTGGGTCTGGGGGCTTTCGTTGGGCCGGGAACCTGGGAGATTCATGCAAGGTTGCAGTTCGCGGCCCGAGAAGCACTCTCCGGCCAACATGCCCAATATCAAGCAACAGCTCCCAAAGCGAAGGAGCCAGGACCCAAAGACCTAGCTGGCCTGAAGGGCCCCCAGGGGGCCCCCAAGCAGCCCCTCTCCATTTGGGTCTGGGGGCTTTAGTTGGGCCGGGAACCTGGGAGGTACCTGCAAGGTTGCAGTTCGCGGCCGGAGAGGCACTCTCCGGCCAACATGCCCAACTGCAGCAACAGCTCCCAAACCGAAGGAGCCAGGACCCAAAGACCTAGCTGGCCTGAAGGGCCCCCAGGGGGCCCCCAAGCAGCCCCTCTCCATTTGGGTCTGGGGGCTTTCGTTGGGCATGTATACCTGAGAGGTTCCTTCAAGGTTGCAGTTCGCGGCCCGAGAAGCACTCTCCGGCCAACATGCCCAACATCCAGCAACAGCTCCCAAAACGAAGGAGCCAGGACCCAAAGACCTAGGTGGCCTGAAGGGCCCCCAGGGGGCCCCCAAGCAGCCCCTCTCCATTTGGGTCTGGGGGCTTTCGTTGGGCCGGGAACATGGGAGATTCCTGCAAGGTTGCAGTTCGCGGCCCGAGAAGCACTCTCGGGCCAACATGCCCAATATCCAGCAACAGCTCCCAAAGCGAAGGAGCCAGGACCCAAAGACCTATCTGGCCTGGAGGGCCCCCAGGGGGCCCCCAAGCAGCCCCTCTCCATTTGGGTCTGGGGGCTTTCGTTGGGCATGGAACCTGAGAGGTACCTGCAAGTTTGCAGTTGGCGGCCCGAGAAGCACTCTCCGGCCAACATGCCCAACGTCCACCAACAGCTCCAAAACAGAAGGAACCATTACCAAAAGAAATAACTGGCCTGGAGGGTCCCCAGGTGGCCCGCAAGCAGCCCCTTTCAATTTGGGTCTGGGGGCTTTCGTTGGGCCGGGAACCTGGGAGGTACCTGCAAGGTTGCAGTTCGCGGCCCGAGAAGCACTCTCCGGCCAACATGCCCAACTGCAGCAACAGCTCCCAAACTGAATGAGCCAGGACAGAAAGACCTAGCTGGCCTGAAGGGCCCCCAGGGGGCCCCCAAGCAGCCTCTCTCCATTTGGGTCTGGGGGCTTTCGTTGGGCCGGGAACCTGGGAGATTCATGCAAGGTTGCAGTTCGCGGCCCGAGAAGCACTCTCCAGCCAACATGCCCAACTGCAGCAACAGCTCGAAAAGCGAAGGAGCTAGAACCCAAAGACCTAGCTGGCCTGAAGGGCCCCCAGGGGGCCCCCAAGCAGCCCCTCTCCATTTGGGTCTGGGGGCTTTCGTTGGGCCGGGAACCTGGGAGGTACCTGCAAGGTTGCAGTTCGCGGCCCGAGAAGCACTCTCCGGCCAACATGTCCAACGACCAGCTACAGCTCTGAAACCGAAGAAGCCAGGACCCAAAGACCTATCTGGCCTGGAGGGCCCCCAGGGGGCCCCCAAGCAGCCCCTCTCAATTTGGGTCTGGGGGCTTTCGTTGGGCCGGGAACCTGGGAGATTCATGCAAGGTTGCAGTTCGCGGCCCGAGAAGCACTCTCCGGCCAACATGCCCAATATCAAGCAACAGCTCCCAAAGCGAAGGAGCCAGGACCCAAAGACCTAGCTGGCCTGAAGGGCCCCCAGGGGGCCCCCAAGCAGCCCCTCTCCATTTGGGTCTGGGGGCTTTAGTTGGGCCGGGAACCTGGGAGGTACCTGCAAGGTTGCAGTTCGCGGCCGGAGAGGCACTCTCCGGCCAACATGCCCAACTGCAGCAACAGCTCCCAAACCGAAGGAGCCAGGACCCAAAGACCTAGCTGGCCTGAAGGGCCCCCAGGGGGCCCCCAAGCAGCCCCTCTCCATTTGGGTCTGGGGGCTTTCGTTGGGCATGTATACCTGAGAGGTTCCTTCAAGGTTGCAGTTCGCGGCCCGAGAAGCACTCTCCGGCCAACATGCCCAACATCCAGCAACAGCTCCCAAAACGAAGGAGCCAGGACCCAAAGACCTAGGTGGCCTGAAGGGCCCCCAGGGGGCCCCCAAGCAGCCCCTCTCCATTTGGGTCTGGGGGCTTTCGTTGGGCCGGGAACATGGGAGATTCCTGCAAGGTTGCAGTTCGCGGCCCGAGAAGCACTCTCGGGCCAACATGCCCAATATCCAGCAACAGCTCCCAAAGCGAAGGAGCCAGGACCCAAAGACCTATCTGGCCTGGAGGGCCCCCAGGGGGCCCCCAAGCAGCCCCTCTCCATTTGGGTCTGGGGGCTTTCGTTGGGCATGGAACCTGAGAGGTACCTGCAAGTTTGCAGTTGGCGGCCCGAGAAGCACTCTCCGGCCAACATGCCCAACGTCCACCAACAGCTCCAAAACAGAAGGAACCATTACCAAAAGAAATAACTGGCCTGGAGGGTCCCCAGGTGGCCCGCAAGCAGCCCCTTTCAATTTGGGTCTGGGGGCTTTCGTTGGGCCGGGAACCTGGGAGGTACCTGCAAGGTTGCAGTTCGCGGCCCGAGAAGCACTCTCCGGCCAACATGCCCAACTGCAGCAACAGCTCCCAAACTGAATGAGCCAGGACAGAAAGACCTAGCTGGCCTGAAGGGCCCCCAGGGGGCCCCCAAGCAGCCTCTCTCCATTTGGGTCTGGGGGCTTTCGTTGGGCCGGGAACCTGGGAGATTCATGCAAGGTTGCAGTTCGCGGCCCGAGAAGCACTCTCCAGCCAACATGCCCAACTGCAGCAACAGCTCGAAAAGCGAAGGAGCTAGAACCCAAAGACCTAGCTGGCCTGAAGGGCCCCCAGGGGGCCCCCAAGCAGCCCCTCTCCATTTGGGTCTGGGGGCTTTCGTTGGGCCGGGAACCTGGGAGGTACCTGCAAGGTTGCAGTTCGCGGCCCGAGAAGCACTCTCCGGCCAACATGTCCAACGACCAGCTACAGCTCTGAAACCGAAGAAGCCAGGACCCAAAGACCTATCTGGCCTGGAGGGCCCCCATTGGGCCCCCAAGCAGCCCCTCTCCATTTGGGTCTGGGGGCTTTCGTTGGGCATGGAACCTGAGAGGTACCTGCAAGTTTGCAGTTGGCGGCCCGAGAATCACTCTCCGGCCAACATGCCCAACGTCCACCAACAGCTCCCCAGGGGGCCCCCAAGCAGCCCCTCTCCATTTGGGTCTGGGGGCTTTCGTTGGGCCGGTAACCTGGGAGGTACCTGCAAGTTTGCAGTTGGCGGCCCGAGAATCACTCTCCGGCCAACATGCCCAACGTCCACCAACAGCTCCAAAACAGAAGGAACCAGGACCCAAATAAATAGCTGGCCTGGAGGGTCCCCAGGGGGCCCGTAATCAGCCCCTTTCAATTTGGGTCTGGGGGCTTTCGTTGGGCCGCGAACCTGGGAGATTCCTGCTAGGTTGCAATTCGCGGCCCGAGAAGCACTCTCCGGCCAACATGCCCAACTGCAGCAACAGCTCCCAAACTGAATGAGCCAGGACAGAAAGACCTAGCTGGCCTGAAGGGCCCCCAGGGGGCCCCCAAGCAGCCCCTCTCAATTTGGGTCTGGGGGCTTTCGTTGGGCCGGGAACCTGGGAGATTCCTGCAAGGTTGCAGTTCGCGGCCCGAGAAGCACTCTCCGGCCAACATGCCCAACGTCCAGCAACAGCTCCCAAAGCGAAGGAGCCAGAACCCAAAGACCTAGCTGGCCTGAAGGGCCCCCAGGGGGCCCCCAAGCAGCCCCTCTCCATTTGGGTCTGGGGGCTTTCGTTGGGCCGGGAACCTGGGAGATTGCTGCAAGGTTGCAGTTCGCGGCCCGAGAAGCACTCTCCGGCCAACATGCCCAACTGCAGCAACAGCTCCCAAACCGAAGGAACCAGGACCCAAAGACGTAGTTGGCCTGAAGGGACCCCAGGGGGCCCCCAAACAGCCCCTCTCAATTTGGGTCTGGGGGCTTTCGTTGGGCCGGGAACCTGGGAGGTACCTGCAAGGTTGCAGTTCGCGGCCCGAGAAGCACTCTCCGGCCAACATGCCCAACGTCCAGCAACAGCTCCCAAAGCGAAGGAGCCAGGACCCAAAGACCTAGCTGGCCTGAAATGCCCCCAGGGGGCCCCCAAGCAGCCCCTCTCCATTTGGGTCTGGGGGCTTTCGTTGGGCATGTATACCTGAGAGGTACCTGCAAGGTTAGAGTTCGCGGCCCGAGAAGCACTCTCCGGCCAACATGTCCAACTGCAGCAACAGCTCCCAAACTGAAGGAGCCAGGACAGAAAGACCTAGCTGGCCTAGAGGGTCCCCAGGGGGCCCCCAAGCAGCCCCTCTCCATTTGGGTCTGGGGGCTTTCGTTGGGCCGGGAACCTGGGAGATTCCTGCAAGGTTGCAGTTCGCGGCCCGAGAAGCACTCTCCGGCCAACATGCCCAACTGCAGCAACAGCTCCCAAACCGAAGGAGCCAGGACCCAAAGACCTAGCTGGCCTGGAGGGCCCCCAGGGGGCCCCCAAGCAGCCCCTCTCCATTTGGGTCAGGGGGCTTTCGTTGGGCCGGGAACCTGGGAGATTCCTGCAAGGTTGCAGTTCGCGGCCCGAGAAGCACTCTCCGGCCAACATGCCCAACGTCCAGCAACAGCTCCCAAAGCGAAGGAGCCAGAACCCAAAGACCTAGCTGGCCTGAAGGGCCCCCAGGGGGCCCCCAAGCAGCCCCTCTCCATTTGGGTCTGGGGGCTTTCGTTGGGCCGGGTACCTGGGAGGTACCTGCAAGGTTGCAGTTCTCGGCCCGAGAAGCACTCTCCGGCCAACATGCCCAACTGCAGCAACAGCTCCCAAAGCGAAGGAGCCAGGACCCAAAGACCTAGCTGGCCTGAAGGGCCCCCAGGGGGCCCCCAAGCAGCCCCTCTCAATTTGGGTGTGGGGGCTTTCGTTGTGCCGGCAACCTGGGAGATTCCTGCAAGGTTGCAGTTCGCGGCCCGAGAAGCACTCTCCGGCCAACATGCCCAACTGCAGCAACAGCTCCCAAACTGAATGAGCCAGGACAGAAAGACCTAGCTGGCCTGAAGGGCCCCCAAGGGGCCCCAAGCAGCCCCTCTCCATTTGGGTCTGGGGGCTTTCGTTGGGCCGGGAACCTGGGAGATTCGTGCAAGGTTGCAGTTCGCGGCCCGAGAAGCACTCTCCGGCCAACATGCCCAACTGCAGCAACAGCTCCCAAAGCGAAGGAGCCAGGACCCAAAGACCTAGCTGGCCTGAAGGGCCCCCAGGGGGCCCCCAAGCAGCCCCTCTCCATTTGGGTCTGGGGGCTTTCGTTGGGCCGGGAACCTGGGAGATTCCTGCAAGGTTGCAGTTGGCGGCCCGAGAAGCACTCTCCGGCCAACATGCCCAACTGCAGCAACAGCTCCCAAAGCGAAGGAGCCAGGACCCAAAGACCTAGCTGGCCTGAAGGGCCCCCAGGGGGCCCCCAAGCAGCCCCTCTCCATTTGGGTCTGGGGGCTTTCGTTGGGCCGGGAACCTGGGAGATTCCTGCAAGGTTGCAGTTCGCGGCCCGAGAAGCACTCTCCGGCCAACATGCCCAACGTCCAGCAACAGCTCCCAAACTGAAGGAACCAGGACCCAAAGACCTAGTTGGCCTAGAGGGCCCCCAGCGGGCCCCCAAGCAGCCCCTCTCCATTTGGGTCTGGGGGCTTTCGTTGGGCAGGGAACCTGGGAGATACCTGCAAGGATGCAGTTCGCGGCCCGAGAAGCACTCTGCGGCCAACATGCCCAACTGCAGCAACAGCTCCCAAAGCGAAGGAGCCAGGACCCAAAGACCTAGCTGGCCTGAAGGGCCCCCAGGGGGCCCCCAAGCAGCCCCTCTCCATTTGGGTCTGGGGGCTTTCGTTGGGCCGGGAACCTGGGAGGTACCTGCAAGGTTGCAGTTCGCGGCCCGAGAAGCACTCTCCGGCCAACATGCCCAACTGTAGCAACAGCTCCCAAAGCGAAGGAGCCAGGACCCAAAGACCTAGCTGGCCTGAAGGGCCCCCAGGGGGCCCCCAAGCAGCCCCTCTCCATTTGGGTCTGGGGGCTTTCGTTGGACATGTATACCTGAGAGGTACCTGCAAGGTTAGAGTTCGCGGCCCGAGAAGCACTGTCCGGCCAACATGCCCAACGACCAGCTACAGCTCTGAAACCGAAGAAGCCAGGACCCAAAGACCTATCTGGCCTGGAGGACCCCCATGGGGCCCCAAGCAGCCCCTCTCCATTTGGGTCTGGGGCTTTCGTTGGGCATGGAACCCGAGAGGTACCTGCAAGTTTGCAGTTGGCGGCCCGAGAAGCACTCTCCGGCCAACATGCCCAACGTCCACCAACAGCTCCAAAACAGAAGGAACCAGGACCCAAAGAAATAGCTGGCCTGGAGGGTCCCTATGTAGCCCCCAAGCAGCCCCTCTCAATTTGGGTCTGGGGGCTTTCGTTGGGCCGGGAACCTGGGAGGTACCTGTAAGGTTGCAGTTCGCGGCCCGAGAAGCACTCTCCGGCCAACATGCCAAACGTCCAGCAACAGCTCCCAAACCGAAGGAGCCAGAACCCAAAGACCTAGCTGGCCTGAAGGGCCCCCATGGGGCCCCCAAGCAGCCCCTCTCAATTTGGGTCTGGGGGCTTTCGTTGGGCCGGAAACCTGGGAGATTCATGCAAGGTTGCAGTTCGCGGCCCGAGAAGCACTCTCCGGCCAACATGCCCAACTGCAGCAACAGCTCCCAAAGCGAAGGAGCCAGGACCCAAAGACCTAGCTGGCCTGAAGGGCCCCCAGGGGGCCCCCAAGCAGCCCCTCTCCATTTGGGTCTGGGGGCTTTTGTTGGGCCGAGAACCTGGGAGATTCCTGCAAGGTTGCAGTTCGCGGCCCGAGAAGCACTCTCCGGCCAACATGCCCAACTGCAGCAACAGCTCCCAAAGCGAAGGAGCCAGGACCCAAAGACCTAGCTGGCCTGAAGGGCTCCCAGGGGGCCACCAAGCAGCCCCTCTCCATTTGGGTCTGGGGGCTTTCGTTGGGCCGGGAACCTGGGAGATTCCTGCAAGGTTGCAGTTCGCGGCCCGAGAAGCACTCTCCGGCCAACATGCCCAACGTCCAGCAACAGCTCCCAAAGCGAAGGAGCCAGGACCCAAAGACCTAGCTGACCTGAAGGGCCCCCAGGGGGCCCCCAAGCAGCCCCTCTCCATTTGGGTCTGGGGGTTTTCGTTGGGCCGGGAACCTGGGAGGTACCTGCAAGGTTGCAGTTCGCGGCCCGAGAAGCACTCTCCGGCCAACATGCCCAAGGACCAGCTACAGCTCCCAAACCGAAGAAGCCAGGACCCAAAGACCTATCTGGCCTGGAGGGCCCCCATGGGGCCCCAAGCAGCCCCTCTCCATTTGGGTCTGGGGGCTTTCGTTGGGCATGGAACCTGAGAGGTACCTGCAAGTTTGCAGTTGGCGGCCCGAGAAGCACTCTCCGGCCAACATGCCCAACGTCCACCAACAGTTCCAAAACAGAATGAACCAGGACCCAAAGAAATAGCTGGCCTGGTGAGTCCCCAGGAGGCCCGCAAGCAGCCCCTTACAATTTGGGTCTGCGGGCTTTCGTTGCGCCGGGAACCTGGGAGGTACCTGCAAGGTTGCAGTTCGCGGCCCGAGAAGCACTCTCCGGCCAACATGCCCAACTGCAGCAACAGCTCCCAAACCGAAGGAGCCAGGACCCAAAGACCTAGCTGGCCTGAAGGGCCCCCAGGGGGCCACCAAGCAGCCCCTCTCAATTTGGGTCTGGGGGCTTTCGTTGGGCATGTATACCTGAGAGGTACCTGCAAGGTTAGAGTTCGCGGCCCGAGAAGCACTCTCCGGCCAACATGCCCAACTGCAGCAACAGCTCCCAAACTGAAGGAGCCAGGACCCAAAGACCTAGCTGGCCTAAAGGGTCCCCAGGGGGCCCCCAAGCAGCCCCTCTCCATTTGGGTCTGGGGGCTTTCGTTGGGCCGGGAACCTGGGAGATTCCTGCAAGGTTGCAGTTCGCGGCCCGAGAAGCACTCTCCGGCCAACATGCCCAACTGCAGCAACAGCTCCCAAAGCGAAGGAGCCAGGACCCAAAGACCTAGCTGGCCTGAAGGGCCCCCAGGGGGCCACCAAGCAGCCCCTCTCCATTTGGGTCTGGGGGCTTTCGTTGGACATGTATACCTGAGAGGTACATGCAAGGTTAGAGTTCGCGGCCCGAGAAGCACTCTCCGGCCAACATGCCCATCGACCAGCTACAGCTCTGAAACCGAAGGAACCAGGACCCAAAGACCTATCTGGCCTGGAGGACACCCATGGGGCCCCAAGCAGCCCCTCTCCATTTGGGTCTGGGGGCTTTCGTTGGGCATGGAACCCGAGAGGTACCTGCAAGTTTGCAGTTGGCGGCCCGAGAAGCACTCTCCGGCCAACATGCCCAACGTCCACCAACAGCTCCAAAACAGAAGGAACCAGGACCCAAAGAAATAGCTGGCCTGGAGGGTCCCCAGGTGGCCCGCAAGCAGCCCCTTTCAATTTGGGTCTGGGGGCTTTCGTTGGGCCGGGAACCTGGGAGGTACCTGTAAGGTTGCAGTTCGCGGCCCGAGAAGCACTCTCCGGCCAACATGCCCAACTGCAGCAACAGCTCCCAAAGCGAAGGAGCCAGAACCCAAAGACGTAGTTGGCCTGAAGGGCCCCCAGGGGGCCCCCAAGCAGCCCCTCTCAATTTGGGTCTGGGGGCTTTCGTTGGGCCGGGAACCTGGGAGGTACCTGCAAGGTTGCAGTTCGCGGCCCGAGAAGCACTCTCCGGCCAACATGCCAAACGTCCAGCAACAGCTCTCAAAGCGAAGGAGCCAGAACCCAAAGACCTAGCTGGCCTGAAGTGCCCCCATGGGGCCCCCAAGCAGCCCCTCTCCATTTGGGTCTGGGGGCTTTCGTTGGGCCGGGAACCTGGGAGATTCCTGCAAGGTTGCAGTTCGCGGCCCGAGAAGCACTCTCCGGCCAACATGCCCAACTGCAGCAACAGCTCCCAAAGCGAAGGAGCCAGGACCCAAAGACCTAGCTGGCCTGAAGGGCCCCCAGGGGGCCCCCAAGCAGCCCCTCTCCATTTGGGTCTGGGGGTTTTCGTAGGGCCGGGAACCTGGGAGATTCCTGCAAGGTTGCAGTTGGCGGCCCGAGAAGAACTCTCCGGCCAACATGCCCAACTGCAGCAACAGCTCCCAAAGCGAAGGAGCCAGGACCCAAAGACCTAGCTGACCTGAAGGGCCCCCAGGGGGCCCCCAAGCAGCCCCTCTCCATTTGGGTCTGGGGGCTTTCGTTGGGCCGGGAACCTGGGAGATTCATGCAAGGTTGTAGTTCGCGGCCCGAGAAGCACTCTCCGGCCAACATGCCCAACGACCAGCTACAGCTCTGAAACCGAAGAAGCCAGGACCCAAAGACCTAGCTGGCCTGGAGGGCCCCCATGGGGCCCCAAGCAGCCCCTCTCAATTTGGGTCTGGGGGCTTTCGTTGGGCATGGAACCCGAGAGGTACCTGCAAGTTTGCTGTTGGCGGCCCGAGAAGCACTCTCCGGCCAACATGCCCAACGTCCACCAACAGCTCCAAAACAGAAGGAACCAGGACCCAAAGAAATAACTGGCCTGGAGGGTGCCCAGGTGGCCCGCAAGCAGCCCCTTTCAATTTGGGTCTGGGGGCTTTCGTTGGGCCGGGAACCTGGGAGGTACCTGCAAGGTTGCAGTTCGCGGCCCGAGAAGCACTCTCCGGCCAACATGCACAACTGCAGCAACAGCTCCCAAACTGAATGAGCCAGGACAGAAAGACCTAGCTGGCCTGAAGGACCCCAGGGGGCCTACAAGCAGCCCCTCTCAATTTGGGTCTGGGGGCTTTCGTTGGGCCGGGAACCTGGGAGATACCTGCAAGGATGCAGTTCGCGGTCCGAGAAGCACTCTCCGGCCAACATGCCCAACTGCAGCAACAGCTCCCAAAGCGAAGGAGCCAGGACACAAAGACCTAGCTGGCCTGAAGGGCCCACAGGGGGCCACCAAGCAGCCCCTCTCCATTTGGGTCTGGGGGCTTTCGTTGTGCATGTATACCTGAGAGGTACCTGCAAGGTTAAAGTTCGCGGCCCGAGAAGCACTCTCCGGCCAACATGCCCAACGTCCACCAACAGCTCCAAAACAGAAGGAACCAGGACCCAAAGAAATAGCTGGCCTGGAGGGTCCCCAGGTGGCCCGCAAGCAGCCCCTTTCAATTTGGGTCTGGGGGCTTTCGTTGGGCCGGGAACCTGGGAGATTCATGCAAGGTTGCAGTTCGCGGCCCGAGAAGCACTCTCCGGCCAACATGCCCAACTGCAGCAACAGCTCCCAAAGCGAAGGAGCCAGGACCCAAAGACCTAGCTGGCCTGAAGGGCCCCCAGGGGGCCCCCAAGCAGCCCCTCTCCATTTGGGTCTGGGGGCTTTCGTTGGGCCGGGAACCTGGGAGGTACCTGCAAGGTTGCCGTTCGCGGCCGGAGAGGCACTCTCCGGCCAACATGCCCAACTGCAGCAACAGCTCCCAAAGCGAAGGAGCCAGGACCCAAAGACCTAGCTGGCCTGAAGGGCCCCCAGGGGGCCCCCAAGCAGCCCCTCTCCATTTGGGTCTGGGGGCTTTCGTTGGGCCGGGAACCTGGGAGATTCCTGCAAGGTTGCAGTTCGCGGCCCGAGAAGCACTCTCCGGCCAACATGCCCAACTGCAGCAACACCTCCCAAACTGAATGAGCCAGGACAGAAATTCCTAGCTGGCCTGAAGGGCCCCCAGGGCGCCCCCAAGCAGCCCCTTTCAATTTGGGTCTGGGGGCTTTCGTTGGGCCGGGAACCTGGGAGATTCCTGCAAGGTTGCAGTTCGCGGCCCGAGAAGCACTCTCCGGCCAACATGCCCAACTGCAGCAACAGCTCCCAAACTGAATGAGCCAGGACAGAAAGACCTAGCTGGCTTGAAGGGCCCCCAGGGCGCCCCCAAGCAGCCCCTCTCAATTTGGGTCTGGGGGCTTTCGTTGGGCCGGGAACCTGGGAGATTCCTGCAAGGTTGCAGTTCGCGGCCCGAGAAGCACTCTCCGGCCAACATGCCCAACTGCAGCAACAGCTCCCAAACCGAAGGAGCCAGGACCCAAAGACCTAGCTGGCCTGAAGGGCCCCCAGGGGGCCCCCAAGCAGCCCCTCTCCATTTGGGTCTGGGGGCTTTCGTTGGGCCGGGAACCTGGGAGGTACCTGCAAGGTTGCAGTTCGCGGCCCGAGAAGCACTCTCCGGCCAACATGCCCAATATCCAGCAACAGATCCCAAAGCGAAGGAGCCAGGACCCAAAGACCTATCTGGCCTGAAGGGCCCCCATGGGGCCCCCAAGCAGCCCCTCTCCATTTGGGTCTGGGGGCTTTCGTTGTGCCGGGAACCTGGGAGGTACCTGCAAGTTTGCAGTTGGCGGCCCGAGAAGCACTCTCCGGCCAACATGCCCAACGTCCACCAACAGCTCCAAAACAGAAGGAGCCAGGACCCAAAGACCTAGCTGGCCTGAAGGGCCCCCAGGGGGCCCCCAAGCAGCCCCTCTCCATTTGGGTCTGGGGGCTTTCGTTGGGCCGGGTACCTGGGAGATTCATGCAAGGTTGCAGTTCGCGGCCCGAGAAGCACTCTCCGGCCAACATGCCCAACTGCAGCAACAGCTCCCAAAGCGAAGGAGCCAGGACCCAAAGACCTAGCTGGCCTGAAGGGCCCCCAGGGGGCCCCCAAGCAGCCCCTCTCCATTTGGGTCTGGGGGCTTTCGTTGGGCATGTATACCTGAGAGGTACCTGCAAGGTTGCAGTTCGCGGCCCGAGAAGCACTCTCCGGCCAACATGCCCATCGTCCACCAACAGCTCCAAAACAGAAGGAACCAGGACCCAAAGAAATAGCTGGCCTGAAGGGCCCCCAGGTGGCCCGCAAGCAGCCCCTTTCAATTTGGGTCTGGGGGCTTTCGTTGGGCCGGGAACCTGGGAGATTCATGCAAGGTTGCAGTTCGCGGCCCGAGAAGCACTCTCCGGCCAACATGCCCAATATCCAGCAACAGCTCCCAAAGCGAAGGAGCCAGGACCCAAAGACCTAGCTGGCCTGAAGGGCCCCCAGGGGGCCCCCAAGCAGCCCCTCTCCATTTGGGTCTGGGGGCTTTCGTTGGGCCGGGAACCTGGGAGGTACCTGCAAGGTTGCAGTTCGCGGCCCGAGAAGCACTCTCCGGCCAACATGTCCAACGACCAGCTACAGCTCTGAAACCGAAGAAGCCAGGACCCAAAGACCTATCTGGCCTGGAGGGCCCCCAGGGGGCCCCCAAGCAGCCCCTCTCAATTTGGGTCTGGGGGCTTTCGTTGGGCCGGGAACCTGGGAGATTCATGCAAGGTTGCAGTTCGCGGCCCGAGAAGCACTCTCCGGCCAACATGCCCAATATCAAGCAACAGCTCCCAAAGCGAAGGAGCCAGGACCCAAAGACCTAGCTGGCCTGAAGGGCCCCCAGGGGGCCCCCAAGCAGCCCCTCTCCATTTGGGTCTGGGGGCTTTAGTTGGGCCGGGAACCTGGGAGGTACCTGCAAGGTTGCAGTTCGCGGCCGGAGAGGCACTCTCCGGCCAACATGCCCAACTGCAGCAACAGCTCCCAAACCGAAGGAGCCAGGACCCAAAGACCTAGCTGGCCTGAAGGGCCCCCAGGGGGCCCCCAAGCAGCCCCTCTCCATTTGGGTCTGGGGGCTTTCGTTGGGCATGTATACCTGAGAGGTTCCTTCAAGGTTGCAGTTCGCGGCCCGAGAAGCACTCTCCGGCCAACATGCCCAACATCCAGCAACAGCTCCCAAAACGAAGGAGCCAGGACCCAAAGACCTAGGTGGCCTGAAGGGCCCCCAGGGGGCCCCCAAGCAGCCCCTCTCCATTTGGGTCTGGGGGCTTTCGTTGGGCCGGGAACATGGGAGATTCCTGCAAGGTTGCAGTTCGCGGCCCGAGAAGCACTCTCGGGCCAACATGCCCAATATCCAGCAACAGCTCCCAAAGCGAAGGAGCCAGGACCCAAAGACCTATCTGGCCTGGAGGGCCCCCAGGGGGCCCCCAAGCAGCCCCTCTCCATTTGGGTCTGGGGGCTTTCGTTGGGCATGGAACCTGAGAGGTACCTGCAAGTTTGCAGTTGGCGGCCCGAGAAGCACTCTCCGGCCAACATGCCCAACGTCCACCAACAGCTCCAAAACAGAAGGAACCATTACCAAAAGAAATAACTGGCCTGGAGGGTCCCCAGGTGGCCCGCAAGCAGCCCCTTTCAATTTGGGTCTGGGGGCTTTCGTTGGGCCGGGAACCTGGGAGGTACCTGCAAGGTTGCAGTTCGCGGCCCGAGAAGCACTCTCCGGCCAACATGCCCAACTGCAGCAACAGCTCCCAAACTGAATGAGCCAGGACAGAAAGACCTAGCTGGCCTGAAGGGCCCCCAGGGGGCCCCCAAGCAGCCTCTCTCCATTTGGGTCTGGGGGCTTTCGTTGGGCCGGGAACCTGGGAGATTCATGCAAGGTTGCAGTTCGCGGCCCGAGAAGCACTCTCCAGCCAACATGCCCAACTGCAGCAACAGCTCGAAAAGCGAAGGAGCTAGAACCCAAAGACCTAGCTGGCCTGAAGGGCCCCCAGGGGGCCCCCAAGCAGCCCCTCTCCATTTGGGTCTGGGGGCTTTCGTTGGGCCGGGAACCTGGGAGGTACCTGCAAGGTTGCAGTTCGCGGCCCGAGAAGCACTCTCCGGCCAACATGTCCAACGACCAGCTACAGCTCTGAAACCGAAGAAGCCAGGACCCAAAGACCTATCTGGCCTGGAGGGCCCCCATTGGGCCCCCAAGCAGCCCCTCTCCATTTGGGTCTGGGGGCTTTCGTTGGGCATGGAACCTGAGAGGTACCTGCAAGTTTGCAGTTGGCGGCCCGAGAATCACTCTCCGGCCAACATGCCCAACGTCCACCAACAGCTCCCCAGGGGGCCCCCAAGCAGCCCCTCTCCATTTGGGTCTGGGGGCTTTCGTTGGGCCGGTAACCTGGGAGGTACCTGCAAGTTTGCAGTTGGCGGCCCGAGAATCACTCTCCGGCCAACATGCCCAACGTCCACCAACAGCTCCAAAACAGAAGGAACCAGGACCCAAATAAATAGCTGGCCTGGAGGGTCCCCAGGGGGCCCGTAATCAGCCCCTTTCAATTTGGGTCTGGGGGCTTTCGTTGGGCCGCGAACCTGGGAGATTCCTGCTAGGTTGCAATTCGCGGCCCGAGAAGCACTCTCCGGCCAACATGCCCAACTGCAGCAACAGCTCCCAAACTGAATGAGCCAGGACAGAAAGACCTAGCTGGCCTGAAGGGCCCCCAGGGGGCCCCCAAGCAGCCCCTCTCAATTTGGGTCTGGGGGCTTTCGTTGGGCCGGGAACCTGGGAGATTCCTGCAAGGTTGCAGTTCGCGGCCCGAGAAGCACTCTCCGGCCAACATGCCCAACGTCCAGCAACAGCTCCCAAAGCGAAGGAGCCAGAACCCAAAGACCTAGCTGGCCTGAAGGGCCCCCAGGGGGCCCCCAAGCAGCCCCTCTCCATTTGGGTCTGGGGGCTTTCGTTGGGCCGGGAACCTGGGAGATTGCTGCAAGGTTGCAGTTCGCGGCCCGAGAAGCACTCTCCGGCCAACATGCCCAACTGCAGCAACAGCTCCCAAACCGAAGGAACCAGGACCCAAAGACGTAGTTGGCCTGAAGGGACCCCAGGGGGCCCCCAAACAGCCCCTCTCAATTTGGGTCTGGGGGCTTTCGTTGGGCCGGGAACCTGGGAGGTACCTGCAAGGTTGCAGTTCGCGGCCCGAGAAGCACTCTCCGGCCAACATGCCCAACGTCCAGCAACAGCTCCCAAAGCGAAGGAGCCAGGACCCAAAGACCTAGCTGGCCTGAAATGCCCCCAGGGGGCCCCCAAGCAGCCCCTCTCCATTTGGGTCTGGGGGCTTTCGTTGGGCATGTATACCTGAGAGGTACCTGCAAGGTTAGAGTTCGCGGCCCGAGAAGCACTCTCCGGCCAACATGTCCAACTGCAGCAACAGCTCCCAAACTGAAGGAGCCAGGACAGAAAGACCTAGCTGGCCTAGAGGGTCCCCAGGGGGCCCCCAAGCAGCCCCTCTCCATTTGGGTCTGGGGGCTTTCGTTGGGCCGGGAACCTGGGAGATTCCTGCAAGGTTGCAGTTCGCGGCCCGAGAAGCACTCTCCGGCCAACATGCCCAACTGCAGCAACAGCTCCCAAACCGAAGGAGCCAGGACCCAAAGACCTAGCTGGCCTGGAGGGCCCCCAGGGGGCCCCCAAGCAGCCCCTCTCCATTTGGGTCAGGGGGCTTTCGTTGGGCCGGGAACCTGGGAGATTCCTGCAAGGTTGCAGTTCGCGGCCCGAGAAGCACTCTCCGGCCAACATGCCCAACGTCCAGCAACAGCTCCCAAAGCGAAGGAGCCAGAACCCAAAGACCTAGCTGGCCTGAAGGGCCCCCAGGGGGCCCCCAAGCAGCCCCTCTCCATTTGGGTCTGGGGGCTTTCGTTGGGCCGGGTACCTGGGAGGTACCTGCAAGGTTGCAGTTCTCGGCCCGAGAAGCACTCTCCGGCCAACATGCCCAACTGCAGCAACAGCTCCCAAAGCGAAGGAGCCAGGACCCAAAGACCTAGCTGGCCTGAAGGGCCCCCAGGGGGCCCCCAAGCAGCCCCTCTCAATTTGGGTGTGGGGGCTTTCGTTGTGCCGGCAACCTGGGAGATTCCTGCAAGGTTGCAGTTCGCGGCCCGAGAAGCACTCTCCGGCCAACATGCCCAACTGCAGCAACAGCTCCCAAACTGAATGAGCCAGGACAGAAAGACCTAGCTGGCCTGAAGGGCCCCCAAGGGGCCCCAAGCAGCCCCTCTCCATTTGGGTCTGGGGGCTTTCGTTGGGCCGGGAACCTGGGAGATTCGTGCAAGGTTGCAGTTCGCGGCCCGAGAAGCACTCTCCGGCCAACATGCCCAACTGCAGCAACAGCTCCCAAAGCGAAGGAGCCAGGACCCAAAGACCTAGCTGGCCTGAAGGGCCCCCAGGGGGCCCCCAAGCAGCCCCTCTCCATTTGGGTCTGGGGGCTTTCGTTGGGCCGGGAACCTGGGAGATTCCTGCAAGGTTGCAGTTGGCGGCCCGAGAAGCACTCTCCGGCCAACATGCCCAACTGCAGCAACAGCTCCCAAAGCGAAGGAGCCAGGACCCAAAGACCTAGCTGGCCTGAAGGGCCCCCAGGGGGCCCCCAAGCAGCCCCTCTCCATTTGGGTCTGGGGGCTTTCGTTGGGCCGGGAACCTGGGAGATTCCTGCAAGGTTGCAGTTCGCGGCCCGAGAAGCACTCTCCGGCCAACATGCCCAACGTCCAGCAACAGCTCCCAAACTGAAGGAACCAGGACCCAAAGACCTAGTTGGCCTAGAGGGCCCCCAGCGGGCCCCCAAGCAGCCCCTCTCCATTTGGGTCTGGGGGCTTTCGTTGGGCAGGGAACCTGGGAGATACCTGCAAGGATGCAGTTCGCGGCCCGAGAAGCACTCTGCGGCCAACATGCCCAACTGCAGCAACAGCTCCCAAAGCGAAGGAGCCAGGACCCAAAGACCTAGCTGGCCTGAAGGGCCCCCAGGGGGCCCCCAAGCAGCCCCTCTCCATTTGGGTCTGGGGGCTTTCGTTGGGCCGGGAACCTGGGAGGTACCTGCAAGGTTGCAGTTCGCGGCCCGAGAAGCACTCTCCGGCCAACATGCCCAACTGTAGCAACAGCTCCCAAAGCGAAGGAGCCAGGACCCAAAGACCTAGCTGGCCTGAAGGGCCCCCAGGGGGCCCCCAAGCAGCCCCTCTCCATTTGGGTCTGGGGGCTTTCGTTGGACATGTATACCTGAGAGGTACCTGCAAGGTTAGAGTTCGCGGCCCGAGAAGCACTGTCCGGCCAACATGCCCAACGACCAGCTACAGCTCTGAAACCGAAGAAGCCAGGACCCAAAGACCTATCTGGCCTGGAGGACCCCCATGGGGCCCCAAGCAGCCCCTCTCCATTTGGGTCTGGGGCTTTCGTTGGGCATGGAACCCGAGAGGTACCTGCAAGTTTGCAGTTGGCGGCCCGAGAAGCACTCTCCGGCCAACATGCCCAACGTCCACCAACAGCTCCAAAACAGAAGGAACCAGGACCCAAAGAAATAGCTGGCCTGGAGGGTCCCTATGTAGCCCCCAAGCAGCCCCTCTCAATTTGGGTCTGGGGGCTTTCGTTGGGCCGGGAACCTGGGAGGTACCTGTAAGGTTGCAGTTCGCGGCCCGAGAAGCACTCTCCGGCCAACATGCCAAACGTCCAGCAACAGCTCCCAAACCGAAGGAGCCAGAACCCAAAGACCTAGCTGGCCTGAAGGGCCCCCATGGGGCCCCCAAGCAGCCCCTCTCAATTTGGGTCTGGGGGCTTTCGTTGGGCCGGAAACCTGGGAGATTCATGCAAGGTTGCAGTTCGCGGCCCGAGAAGCACTCTCCGGCCAACATGCCCAACTGCAGCAACAGCTCCCAAAGCGAAGGAGCCAGGACCCAAAGACCTAGCTGGCCTGAAGGGCCCCCAGGGGGCCCCCAAGCAGCCCCTCTCCATTTGGGTCTGGGGGCTTTTGTTGGGCCGAGAACCTGGGAGATTCCTGCAAGGTTGCAGTTCGCGGCCCGAGAAGCACTCTCCGGCCAACATGCCCAACTGCAGCAACAGCTCCCAAAGCGAAGGAGCCAGGACCCAAAGACCTAGCTGGCCTGAAGGGCTCCCAGGGGGCCACCAAGCAGCCCCTCTCCATTTGGGTCTGGGGGCTTTCGTTGGGCCGGGAACCTGGGAGATTCCTGCAAGGTTGCAGTTCGCGGCCCGAGAAGCACTCTCCGGCCAACATGCCCAACGTCCAGCAACAGCTCCCAAAGCGAAGGAGCCAGGACCCAAAGACCTAGCTGACCTGAAGGGCCCCCAGGGGGCCCCCAAGCAGCCCCTCTCCATTTGGGTCTGGGGGTTTTCGTTGGGCCGGGAACCTGGGAGGTACCTGCAAGGTTGCAGTTCGCGGCCCGAGAAGCACTCTCCGGCCAACATGCCCAAGGACCAGCTACAGCTCCCAAACCGAAGAAGCCAGGACCCAAAGACCTATCTGGCCTGGAGGGCCCCCATGGGGCCCCAAGCAGCCCCTCTCCATTTGGGTCTGGGGGCTTTCGTTGGGCATGGAACCTGAGAGGTACCTGCAAGTTTGCAGTTGGCGGCCCGAGAAGCACTCTCCGGCCAACATGCCCAACGTCCACCAACAGTTCCAAAACAGAATGAACCAGGACCCAAAGAAATAGCTGGCCTGGAGAGTCCCCAGGAGGCCCGCAAGCAGCCCCTTACAATTTGGGTCTGCGGGCTTTCGTTGCGCCGGGAACCTGGGAGGTACCTGCAAGGTTGCAGTTCGCGGCCCGAGAAGCACTCTCCGGCCAACATGCCCAACTGCAGCAACAGCTCCCAAACCGAAGGAGCCAGGACCCAAAGACCTAGCTGGCCTGAAGGGCCCCCAGGGGGCCACCAAGCAGCCCCTCTCAATTTGGGTCTGGGGGCTTTCGTTGGGCATGTATACCTGAGAGGTACCTGCAAGGTTAGAGTTCGCGGCCCGAGAAGCACTCTCCGGCCAACATGCCCAACTGCAGCAACAGCTCCCAAACTGAAGGAGCCAGGACCCAAAGACCTAGCTGGCCTAAAGGGTCCCCAGGGGGCCCCCAAGCAGCCCCTCTCCATTTGGGTCTGGGGGCTTTCGTTGGGCCGGGAACCTGGGAGATTCCTGCAAGGTTGCAGTTCGCGGCCCGAGAAGCACTCTCCGGCCAACATGCCCAACTGCAGCAACAGCTCCCAAAGCGAAGGAGCCAGGACCCAAAGACCTAGCTGGCCTGAAGGGCCCCCAGGGGGCCACCAAGCAGCCCCTCTCCATTTGGGTCTGGGGGCTTTCGTTGGACATGTATACCTGAGAGGTACATGCAAGGTTAGAGTTCGCGGCCCGAGAAGCACTCTCCGGCCAACATGCCCATCGACCAGCTACAGCTCTGAAACCGAAGGAACCAGGACCCAAAGACCTATCTGGCCTGGAGGACACCCATGGGGCCCCAAGCAGCCCCTCTCCATTTGGGTCTGGGGGCTTTCGTTGGGCATGGAACCCGAGAGGTACCTGCAAGTTTGCAGTTGGCGGCCCGAGAAGCACTCTCCGGCCAACATGCCCAACGTCCACCAACAGCTCCAAAACAGAAGGAACCAGGACCCAAAGAAATAGCTGGCCTGGAGGGTCCCCAGGTGGCCCGCAAGCAGCCCCTTTCAATTTGGGTCTGGGGGCTTTCGTTGGGCCGGGAACCTGGGAGGTACCTGTAAGGTTGCAGTTCGCGGCCCGAGAAGCACTCTCCGGCCAACATGCCCAACTGCAGCAACAGCTCCCAAAGCGAAGGAGCCAGAACCCAAAGACGTAGTTGGCCTGAAGGGCCCCCAGGGGGCCCCCAAGCAGCCCCTCTCAATTTGGGTCTGGGGGCTTTCGTTGGGCCGGGAACCTGGGAGGTACCTGCAAGGTTGCAGTTCGCGGCCCGAGAAGCACTCTCCGGCCAACATGCCAAACGTCCAGCAACAGCTCTCAAAGCGAAGGAGCCAGAACCCAAAGACCTAGCTGGCCTGAAGTGCCCCCATGGGGCCCCCAAGCAGCCCCTCTCCATTTGGGTCTGGGGGCTTTCGTTGGGCCGGGAACCTGGGAGATTCCTGCAAGGTTGCAGTTCGCGGCCCGAGAAGCACTCTCCGGCCAACATGCCCAACTGCAGCAACAGCTCCCAAAGCGAAGGAGCCAGGACCCAAAGACCTAGCTGGCCTGAAGGGCCCCCAGGGGGCCCCCAAGCAGCCCCTCTCCATTTGGGTCTGGGGGTTTTCGTAGGGCCGGGAACCTGGGAGATTCCTGCAAGGTTGCAGTTGGCGGCCCGAGAAGAACTCTCCGGCCAACATGCCCAACTGCAGCAACAGCTCCCAAAGCGAAGGAGCCAGGACCCAAAGACCTAGCTGACCTGAAGGGCCCCCAGGGGGCCCCCAAGCAGCCCCTCTCCATTTGGGTCTGGGGGCTTTCGTTGGGCCGGGAACCTGGGAGATTCATGCAAGGTTGTAGTTCGCGGCCCGAGAAGCACTCTCCGGCCAACATGCCCAACGACCAGCTACAGCTCTGAAACCGAAGAAGCCAGGACCCAAAGACCTAGCTGGCCTGGAGGGCCCCCATGGGGCCCCAAGCAGCCCCTCTCAATTTGGGTCTGGGGGCTTTCGTTGGGCATGGAACCCGAGAGGTACCTGCAAGTTTGCTGTTGGCGGCCCGAGAAGCACTCTCCGGCCAACATGCCCAACGTCCACCAACAGCTCCAAAACAGAAGGAACCAGGACCCAAAGAAATAACTGGCCTGGAGGGTGCCCAGGTGGCCCGCAAGCAGCCCCTTTCAATTTGGGTCTGGGGGCTTTCGTTGGGCCGGGAACCTGGGAGGTACCTGCAAGGTTGCAGTTCGCGGCCCGAGAAGCACTCTCCGGCCAACATGCACAACTGCAGCAACAGCTCCCAAACTGAATGAGCCAGGACAGAAAGACCTAGCTGGCCTGAAGGACCCCAGGGGGCCTACAAGCAGCCCCTCTCAATTTGGGTCTGGGGGCTTTCGTTGGGCCGGGAACCTGGGAGATACCTGCAAGGATGCAGTTCGCGGTCCGAGAAGCACTCTCCGGCCAACATGCCCAACTGCAGCAACAGCTCCCAAAGCGAAGGAGCCAGGACACAAAGACCTAGCTGGCCTGAAGGGCCCACAGGGGGCCACCAAGCAGCCCCTCTCCATTTGGGTCTGGGGGCTTTCGTTGTGCATGTATACCTGAGAGGTACCTGCAAGGTTAAAGTTCGCGGCCCGAGAAGCACTCTCCGGCCAACATGCCCAACGTCCACCAACAGCTCCAAAACAGAAGGAACCAGGACCCAAAGAAATAGCTGGCCTGGAGGGTCCCCAGGTGGCCCGCAAGCAGCCCCTTTCAATTTGGGTCTGGGGGCTTTCGTTGGGCCGGGAACCTGGGAGATTCATGCAAGGTTGCAGTTCGCGGCCCGAGAAGCACTCTCCGGCCAACATGCCCAACTGCAGCAACAGCTCCCAAAGCGAAGGAGCCAGGACCCAAAGACCTAGCTGGCCTGAAGGGCCCCCAGGGGGCCCCCAAGCAGCCCCTCTCCATTTGGGTCTGGGGGCTTTCGTTGGGCCGGGAACCTGGGAGGTACCTGCAAGGTTGCCGTTCGCGGCCGGAGAGGCACTCTCCGGCCAACATGCCCAACTGCAGCAACAGCTCCCAAAGCGAAGGAGCCAGGACCCAAAGACCTAGCTGGCCTGAAGGGCCCCCAGGGGGCCCCCAAGCAGCCCCTCTCCATTTGGGTCTGGGGGCTTTCGTTGGGCCGGGAACCTGGGAGATTCCTGCAAGGTTGCAGTTCGCGGCCCGAGAAGCACTCTCCGGCCAACATGCCCAACTGCAGCAACACCTCCCAAACTGAATGAGCCAGGACAGAAATTCCTAGCTGGCCTGAAGGGCCCCCAGGGCGCCCCCAAGCAGCCCCTTTCAATTTGGGTCTGGGGGCTTTCGTTGGGCCGGGAACCTGGGAGATTCCTGCAAGGTTGCAGTTCGCGGCCCGAGAAGCACTCTCCGGCCAACATGCCCAACTGCAGCAACAGCTCCCAAACTGAATGAGCCAGGACAGAAAGACCTAGCTGGCTTGAAGGGCCCCCAGGGCGCCCCCAAGCAGCCCCTCTCAATTTGGGTCTGGGGGCTTTCGTTGGGCCGGGAACCTGGGAGATTCCTGCAAGGTTGCAGTTCGCGGCCCGAGAAGCACTCTCCGGCCAACATGCCCAACTGCAGCAACAGCTCCCAAACCGAAGGAGCCAGGACCCAAAGACCTAGCTGGCCTGAAGGGCCCCCAGGGGGCCCCCAAGCAGCCCCTCTCCATTTGGGTCTGGGGGCTTTCGTTGGGCCGGGAACCTGGGAGGTACCTGCAAGGTTGCAGTTCGCGGCCCGAGAAGCACTCTCCGGCCAACATGCCCAATATCCAGCAACAGATCCCAAAGCGAAGGAGCCAGGACCCAAAGACCTATCTGGCCTGAAGGGCCCCCATGGGGCCCCCAAGCAGCCCCTCTCCATTTGGGTCTGGGGGCTTTCGTTGTGCCGGGAACCTGGGAGGTACCTGCAAGTTTGCAGTTGGCGGCCCGAGAAGCACTCTCCGGCCAACATGCCCAACGTCCACCAACAGCTCCAAAACAGAAGGAGCCAGGACCCAAAGACCTAGCTGGCCTGAAGGGCCCCCAGGGGGCCCCCAAGCAGCCCCTCTCCATTTGGGTCTGGGGGCTTTCGTTGGGCCGGGTACCTGGGAGATTCATGCAAGGTTGCAGTTCGCGGCCCGAGAAGCACTCTCCGGCCAACATGCCCAACTGCAGCAACAGCTCCCAAAGCGAAGGAGCCAGGACCCAAAGACCTAGCTGGCCTGAAGGGCCCCCAGGGGGCCCCCAAGCAGCCCCTCTCCATTTGGGTCTGGGGGCTTTCGTTGGGCATGTATACCTGAGAGGTACCTGCAAGGTTGCAGTTCGCGGCCCGAGAAGCACTCTCCGGCCAACATGCCCATCGTCCACCAACAGCTCCAAAACAGAAGGAACCAGGACCCAAAGAAATAGCTGGCCTGAAGGGCCCCCAGGTGGCCCGCAAGCAGCCCCTTTCAATTTGGGTCTGGGGGCTTTCGTTGGGCCGGGAACCTGGGAGATTCATGCAAGGTTGCAGTTCGCGGCCCGAGAAGCACTCTCCGGCCAACATGCCCAATATCCAGCAACAGCTCCCAAAGCGAAGGAGCCAGGACCCAAAGACCTAGCTGGCCTGAAGGGCCCCCAGGGGGCCCCCAAGCAGCCCCTCTCCATTTGGGTCTGGGGGCTTTCGTTGGGCGGGAACCTGGGAGATTCCTGCAAGGTTGCAGTTCGCGGCCCGAGAAGCACTCTCCGGCCAACATGCCCAACTGCAGCAACAGCTCCCAAACTGAATGAGCCAGGACCCAAAGACCTAGCTGGCCTGAAGGGCCCCCAGGGGGCCCCCAAGCAGCCCCTCTCCATTTGGGTCTGGGGGCTTTCGTTGGGCCGGGAACCTGGGAGGTACCTGCAAGGTTGCCGTTCGCGGCCGGAGAGGCACTCTCCGGCCAACATGCCCAACTGCAGCAACAGCTCCCAAAGCGAAGGAGTCAGGACCCAAAGACCTAGCTGGCCTGAAGGGCCCCCAGGGGGCCCCCAAGCAGCCCCTCTCCATTTGGGTCTGGGGGCTTTCGTTGGGCCGGGAACCTGGGAGATTCCTGCAAGGTTGCAGTTGGCGGCCCGAGAAGCACTCTCCGGCCAACATGCCCAACTGCAGCAACAGCTCCCAAAGCGAATGAGCCAGGACAGAAAGACCTAGCTGGCCTGAAGGGCCCCCAGGGCGCCCCCAAGCAGCCCCTCTCAATTTGGGTCTAGGGGCTTTCGTTGGGCCGGGAACCTGGGAGATTCCTGCAAGGTTGCAGTTCGCAGCCCGAGAAGCACTCTCCGGCCAACATGCCCAACTGCAGCAACAGCTCCCAAAGCGAAGGAGCCAGGACCCAAAGACCTAGCTGGCCTGAAGGGCCCCCAGGGGGCCCCCAAGCAGCCCCTCTCCATTTGGGTCTGGGGCCTTTCGTTGGGCCGGGAACCTGTGAGGTACCTGCAAGGTTGCAGTTCGCGGCCGGAGAGGCACTCTCCGGCCAACATGCCCAACTGCAGCAACAGCTCCCAAAGCGAAGGAGCCAGGACCCAAAGACCTAGCTGGCCTGAAGGGCCCCCAGGGGGCCCCCAAGCAGCCCCTCTCCATTTGGGTCTGGGGGCTTTCGTTGGGCCGGGAACCTGGGAGGTACCTGCAAGGTTGCCGTTCGCGGCCGGAGAGGCACTCTCCGGCCAACATGCCCAACTGCAGCAACAGCTCCCAAAGCGAAGGAGCCAGGACCCAAAGACCTAGCTGGCCTGAAGGGCCCCCAGGGGGCCCCCAAGCAGCCCCTCTCCATTTGGGTCTGGGGGCTTTCGTTGGGCCGGGAACCTGGGAGATTCATGCAAGGTTGCAGTTCGCGGCCCGAGAAGCACTCTCCGGTCAACATGCCCAACTGCAGCAACAGCTCCCAAACTGAATGAGCCAGGACAGAAATTCCTAGCTGGCCTGAAGGGCCCCCAGGGCGCCCCCAAGCAGCCCCTCTCAATTTGTGTCTGGGGGCTTTCGTTGGGCCGGGAACCTGGGAGATTCCTGCAAGGTTGCAGTTCGCGGCCCGAGAAGCACTCTCCGGCCAACATGCCCAACTGCAGCAACAGCTCCCAAAGCGAAGGAGCCAGGACCCAAAGACCTAGCTGGCCTGAAGGGCCCCCAGGGGGCCCCCAAGCAGCCCCTCTCCATTTGGGTCTGGGGGCTTTCGTTGGGCCGGGAACCTGGGAGGTACCTGCAAGGTTGCAGTTCGCGGCCTGAGAAGCACTCTCCGGCCAACATGCCCAATATCCAGCAACAGCTCCCAAAGCGAAGGAGCCAGGACCCAAAGACCTAGCTGGCCTGAAGGGCCCCCAGGGGGCCCCCAAGCAGCCCCTCTCCATTTGGGTCTGGGGGCTTTCGTTGGGCCGGGAACCTGGGAGGTACCTGCAAGGTTGCAGTTCGCGGCCCGAGAAGCACTCTCCGGCCAACATGCCCAACTGCAGCAACAGCTCCCAAACTGAATGAGCCAGGACCCAAAGACCTAGCTGGCCTGAAGGGCCCCAGGGGGCCCCCAAGCAGCCCCTCTCAATTTGGGTCTGGGGGCTTTCGTTGGGCCGGGAACCTGGGAGATACCTGCAAGGATGCAGTTCGCGGCCCGATAAGCACTCTCCGGCCAACATGCCCAACTGCAGCAACAGCTCCCAAAGCGAAGGAGCCAGGACCCAAAGACCTAGCTGGCCTGAAGGGCCCCCAGGGGGCCCCCAAGCAGCCCCTCTCCATTTGGGTCTGGGGGCTTTCGTTGGGCCGGGAACCTGGGAGATTCATGCAAGGTTGCAGTTCGCGGCCCGAGAAGCACTCTCCGGCCAACATGCCCAACTGCAGCAACAGCTCCCAAAGCGAAGGAGCCAGGACCCAAAGACCTAGCTGGCCTGAAGGGCCCCCAGGGGGCCCCCAAGCAGCCCCTCTCCATTTGGGTCTGGGGGCTTTCGTTGGGCCGGGAACCTGGGAGGTACCTGCAAGGTTGCAGTTCGCGGCCAGAGAGGCACTCTCCGGCCAACATGCCCAACTGCAGCAACAGCTCCCAAAGCAAAGGAGCCAGGACCCAAAGACCTAGCTGGCCTGAAGGGCCCCCAGGGGGCCCCCAAGCAGCCCCTCTTAATTTGGGTCTGGGGGCTTTCGTTGGGCCGGGAACCTGGGAGATTCCTACAAGGTTGCAATTCGCGGCCCGAGATGCACTCTCCAGCCAACATGCCCAACTGCAGCAACAGCTCCCAAACTGAAGGAGCCAGGACAGAAAGACCTAGCTGGCCTGAAGGGCCCCCAGGGGGCCCCCAAGCAGCCCCTCTCCATTTGGGTCTGGGGGCTTTCGTTGGGCCGGGAACCTGGGAGATTCATGCAAGGTTGCAGTTCGCGGCCCGAGAAGCACTCTCCGGCCAACATGCCCAACTGCAGCAACAGCTCCCAAACCGAAGGAGCCAGGACCCAAAGACCTAGCTGGCCTGAAGGGCCCCCAGGGGGCCCCCAAGCAGCCCCTCTCAATTTGGGTCTGGGGGCTTTCGTTGGGCCGGGAACCTGGGAGATTCCTGCAAGGTTGCAGTTCGCGGCCCGAGAAGCACTCTCCGGCCAACATGCCCAACTGCAGCAACAGCTCCCAAAGCGAAGGAGCCAGGACCCAAAGACCTAGCTGGCCTGAAGGGCCCCCAGGGGGCCCCCAAGCAGTCCCTCTCCATTTGGGTCTGGGGGCTTTCGTTGGGCAGGGAACCTGGGAGATTCCTGCAAGGTTGCAGTTCGCGGCCCGAGAAGCACTCTCCGGCCAACATGCCCAACTGCAGCAACAGCTCCCAAAGCGAAGGAGCCAGGACCCAAAGACCTAGCTGGCCTGAAGGGCCCCCAGGGGGCCCCCAAGCAGCCCCTCTCCATTTGGGTCTGGGGGCTTTCGTTGGGCCGGGAACCTGGGAGGTACCTGCAAGGATGCAGTTCGCGGCCGGAGAGGCACTCTCCGGCCAACATGCCCAACTGCAGCAACAGCTCCCAAAGCGAAGGAGCCAGGACCCAAAGACCTAGGTGGCCTGAAGGGCCCCCAGGGGGCCCCCAAGCAGCCCCTCTTAATTTGGGTCTGGGGGCTTTCGTTGGGCCGGGAACCTGGGAGATTCCTGCAAGGTTGCAGTTCGCGGCCCGAGAAGCACTCTCCGGCCAACATGCCCAACTGCAGCAACAGCTCCCAAACTGAATGAGCCAGGACAGAAAGACCTAGCTGGCCTGAAGGGCCCCCAGGGGGCCCCCAAGCAGCCTCTCTCAATTTGGGTCTGTGGGCTTTCGTTGGGCCGGGAACCTGGGAGATTCATGCAAGGTTGCAGTTCGCGGCCCGAGAAGCACTCTCCGGCCAACATGCCCAACTGCAGCAACAGCTCCCAAAGCGAAGGAGCCAGGTCACAAAGACCTAGCTGGCCTGAAGGGCCCCCAGGGGGCCCCCAAGCAGCCCCTCTCCATTTGGATCGGGGGCTTTCGTTGGGCCGGGAACCTGGGAGGTACCTGCAAGGTTGCAGTTCGCGGCCCGAGAAGCACTCTCCGGCCAACATGCCCAATATCCAGCAACAGCTCCCAAAGCGAAGGAGCCAGGACCCAAAGACCTAGCTGGCCTGAAGGGCCCACAGGGGGCCACCAAGCAGCCCCTCTCCATTTGGGTCTGGGGGCTTTCGTTGGGCATGTATACCTGAGAGGTACCTGCAAGGTTGCAGTTCGCGGCCCGAGAAGCACTCTCCGGCCAACATGCCCATCGTCCACCAACAGCTCTAAAACAGAAGGAACCAGGACCCAAAGAAATAGCTGGCCTGGAGGGTCCCCAGGTGGCCCGCAAGCAGCCCCTCTCAATTTGGGTCTGGGGGCTTTCGTTGGGCCGGAAACCTGGGAGATTCCTGCAAGGTTGCAGTTCGCGGCCCGAGAAGCACTCTCCGGCCAACATGCCCAACTGCAGCAACAGCTCCCAAACCGAAGGAGCCAGGACCCAAAGACCTAGCTGGCCTGAAGGGCCCCCAGGGGGCCCCCAAGCAGCCCCTCTCCATTTGGGTCTGGGGGCTTTCGTTGGGCCGGGAACCTGGGAGGTACCTGCAAGGTTGCAGGTCGCGGCCGGAGAGGCACTCTCCGGCCAACATGCCCAACTGCAGCAACAGCTCCCAAAGCGAAGGAGCCAGGACCCAAAGACCTAGCTGGCCTGAAGGGCCCCCAGGGGGCCCCCAAGCAGCCCCTCTCCATTTGGGTCTGGGGGCTTTCGTTGGGCCGGGAACCTGGGAGATTCCTGCAAGGTTGCAGTTCGCGGCCCGAGAAGCACTCTCCGGCCAACATGCCCAACTGCAGCAACAGCTCCCAAACTGAATGAGCCAGGACAGAAAGACCTAGCTGGCCTGAAGGGCCCCCAGGGGGCCTACAAGCAGCCCCTCTCAATTTGGGTCTGGGGGCTTTCGTTGGGCCGGGAACCTGGGAGATTCCTGCAAGGTTGCAGTTCGCGGCCCGAGAAGCACTCTCCGGCCAACATGCCCAACTGCAGCAACAGCTCCCAAAGCGAAGGAGCCAGGACCCAAAGACCTAGGTGGCCTGAAGGGCCCCCATGGGGCCCCAAGCAGCCCCTCTCCATTTGGGTCTGGGGGCTTTCGTTGGGCCGGGAACCTGGGAGATTCCTGCAAGGTTGCAGTTCGCGGCCCGAGAAGCACTCTCCGGCCAACATGCCCAACTGCAGCAACAGCTCCCAAACTGAATGAGCCAGGACAGAAAGACCTAGCTGGCCTGAAGGGCCCCCAGGGGGCCCCCAAGCAGCCCCTCTCAATTTGGGTCTGGGGGCTTTCGTTGGGCGGGAACCTGGGAGGTACCTGCAAGGTTGCCGTTCGCGGCCCGAGAAGCACTCTCCGGCCAACATGCCCAATATCCAGCAACAGCTCCCAAAGCGAAGGAGCCAGGACCCAAAGACCTAGGTGGCCTGAAGGGCACCAAGGGGGCCCCCAAGCAGCCTCTCTCCATTTGGGTCTGGGGGCTTTCGTTGGGCCGGGAACCTGGGAGATTCATGCAAGGTTGCAGTTCGCGGCCCGAGAAGCACTCTCCGGCCAACATGCCCAACGACCAGCTACAGCTCCCAAACTGAAGGAGCCAGGACCCAAAGACCTATCTGGCCTGGAGGGCCCCCATGGGGCCCCCAAGCAGCCCCTCTCCATTTGGGTCTGGGGGCTTTCGTTGGACATGGAACCTGAGAGGAACCTGCAAGTTTGCTCTTGGCGGCCCGAGAAGCACTCTCCGGCCAACATGCCCAACTGCAGCAACAGCTCCCAAAGCGAAGGAGCCAGGACCCAAAGACCTAGCTGGCCTGAAGGGCCCCCAGGGGGCCCCCAAGCAGCCCCTCTCCATTTGGGTCTGGGGGCTTTCGTTGGGCCGGGAACCTGGGAGGTACCTGCAAGGTTGCAGTTCGCGGCCTGAGAAGCACTCTCCGGCCAACATGTCCAACTGCAGCAACAGCTCCCAAAGCGAAGGAGCCAGGACCCAAAGACCTAGCTGGCCTGAAGGGCCCACAGGGGGCCACCAAGCAGCCCCTCTCCATTTGGGTCTGGGGGCTTTCGTTGGGCATGTATACCTGAGAGGTACCTGCAAGTTTGCAGTTCGCGGCCCGAGAAGCACTCTCCGGCCAACATGCCCATCGTCCACCAACAGCTCCAAAACAGAAGGAACCAGGACCCAAAGAAATAGCTGGCCTGGAGGGTCCCCAGGTGGCCCGCAAGCAGCCCCTTTCAATTTGGGTCTGGGGGCTTTCGTTGGGCCGGTAATCTGGGAGGTACCTGCAAGGTTGCAGTTCGCGGCCCGAGAAGCACTCTCCGGCCAACATGCCCAACGTCCAGCAACAGCTCCCAAACCGAAGGAGCCAGAACCCAAAGACCTAGCTGGCCTGAAGTGCCCACAGGTGGTCCCCAAGCAGCCCCTCTCAATTTGGGTCTGGGGGCTTTCGTTGGGCCGGAAACCTGGGAGATTCATGCAAGGTTGCAGTTCGCGGCCCGAGAAGCACTCTCCGGCCAACATGCCCAACTGCAGCAACAGCTCCCAAAGCGAAGGAGCCAGGACCCAAAGACCTAGCTGGCCTGAAGGGCCCCCAGGGGGCCCCCAAGCAGCCCCTCTCCATTTGGGTCTGGGGGCTTTTGTTGGGCGGGAACCTGGGAGATTCCTGCAAGGTTGCAGTTGGCGGCCCGAGAAGCACTCTCCGGCCAACATGCCCAACGTCCAGCAACAGCTCCCAAAGCGAAGGAGCCAGGACCCAAAGACCTAGCTGGCCTGAAGGGCCCCCAGGGGGCCCCCAAGCAGCCCCTCTCCATTTGGGTCTGGGGGCTTTCGTTGGGCCGGGAACCTGGGAGATTCCTGCAAGGTTGCAGTTCGCGGCCCGAGAAGCACTCTCCGGCCAACATGCCCAACGTCCAGCAACAGCTCCCAAAGCGAAGGAGCCAGGACCCAAAGACCTAGCTGGCCTGAAGGGCCCCCAGGGCGCCCCCAAGCAGCCCCTCTCAATTTGGGTCTAGGGGCCTTCGTTGGGCCGGGAACCTGGGAGATTCCTGCAAGGTTGCAGTTCGCGGCCCGAGAAGCACTCTCCGGCCAACATGCCCAACTGCAGCAACAGCTCCCAAACCGAAGGAGCCAGGACCCAAAGACCTAGCTGGCCTGAAGGGGCCCCAGGGGGCCCCCAAGCAGCCCCTCTCCATTTGGGTCTGGGGGCTTTCGTTGGGCCGGGAACCTGGGAGGTACCTGCAAGGTTGCAGTTCGCGGCCCGAGAAGCACTCTCCGGCCAACATGCCCAATATCCAGCAACAGATCCCAAAGCGAAGGAGCCAGGACCCAAAGACCTATCTGGCCTGAAGGGCCCCCATGGGGCCCCCAAGCAGCCCCTCTCCATTTGGGTCTGGGGGCTTTCGTTGGGCCGGGAACCTGGGAGATTCCTGCAAGGTTGCAGTTCGCGGCCCGAGAAGCACTCTCCGGCCAACATGCCCAACTGCAGCAACAGCTCCCAAAGCGAAGGAGCCAGGACCCAAAGACCTAGGTGGCCTGAAGGGCCCCCAGGGGGCCCCAAGCAGCCCCTCTCCATTTGGGTCTGGGGGCTTTCGTTGGGCCGGGAACCTGGGAGATTCCTGCAAGGTTGCAGTTCGCGGCCCGAGAAGCACTCTCCGGCCAACATGCCCAACTGCAGCAACAGCTCCCAAACTGAATGAGCCAGGACAGAAAGACCTAGCTGGCCTGAAGGGCCCCCAGGGGGCCCCCAAGCAGCCCCTCTCCATTTGGGTCTGGGGGCTTTCGTTGGGCGGGAACCTGGGAGGTACCTGCAAGGTTGCCGTTCGCGGCCCGAGAAGCACTCTCCGGCCAACATGCCCAATATCCAGCAACAGCTCCCAAAGCGAAGGAGCCAGGACCCAAAGACCTAGGTGGCCTGAAGGGCACCAAGGGGGCCCCCAAGCAGCCTCTCTCCATTTGGGTCTGGGGGCTTTCGTTGGGCCGGGAACCTGGGAGATTCATGCAAGGTTGCAGTTCGCGGCCCGAGAAGCACTCTCCGGCCAACATGCCCAACGACCAGCTACAGCTCCCAAACTGAAGGAGCCAGGACCCAAAGACCTATCTGGCCTGGAGGGCCCCCATGGGGCCCCCAAGCAGCCCCTCTCCATTTGGGTCTGGGGGCTTTCGTTGGACATGGAACCTGAGAGGAACCTGCAAGTTTGCTCTTGGCGGCCCGAGAAGCACTCTCCGGCCAACATGCCCAACTGCAGCAACAGCTCCCAAAGCGAAGGAGCCAGGACCCAAAGACCTAGCTGGCCTGAAGGGCCCCCAGGGGGCCCCCAAGCAGCCCCTCTCCATTTGGGTCTGGGGGCTTTCGTTGGGCCGGGAACCTGGGAGGTACCTGCAAGGTTGCAGTTCGCGGCCTGAGAAGCACTCTCCGGCCAACATGTCCAACTGCAGCAACAGCTCCCAAAGCGAAGGAGCCAGGACCCAAAGACCTAGCTGGCCTGAAGGGCCCACAGGGGGCCACCAAGCAGCCCCTCTCCATTTGGGTCTGGGGGCTTTCGTTGGGCATGTATACCTGAGAGGTACCTGCAAGGTTGCAATTCGCGGCCCGAGAAGCACTCTCCGGCCAACATGCCCATCGTCCACCAACAGCTCCAAAACAGAAGGAACCAGGACCCAAAGAAATAGCTGGCCTGGAGGGTCCCCAGGTGGCCCGCAAGCAGCCCCTTTCAATTTGGGTCTGGGGGCTTTCGTTGGGCCGGTAATCTGGGAGGTACCTGCAAGGTTGCAGTTCGCGGCCCGAGAAGCACTCTCCGGCCAACATGCCCAACGTCCAGCAACAGCTCCCAAACCGAAGGAGCCAGAACCCAAAGACCTAGCTGGCCTGAAGTGCCCACAGGTGGTCCCCAAGCAGCCCCTCTCAATTTGGGTCTGGGGGCTTTCGTTGGGCCGGAAACCTGGGAGATTCATGCAAGGTTGCAGTTCGCGGCCCGAGAAGCACTCTCCGGCCAACATGCCCAACTGCAGCAACAGCTCCCAAAGCGAAGGAGCCAGGACCCAAAGACCTAGCTGGCCTGAAGGGCCCCCAGGGGGCCCCCAAGCAGCCCCTCTCCATTTGGGTCTGGGGGCTTTCGTTGGGCGGGAACCTGGGAGATTCCTGCAAGGTTGCAGTTCGCGGCCCGAGAAGCACTCTCCGGCCAACATGCCCAACTGCAGCAACAGCTCCCAAACTGAATGAGCCAGGACAGAAAGACCTAGCTGGCCTGAAGGGCCCCCAGGGGGCCTACAAGCAGCCCCTCTCAATTTGGGTCTGGGGGCTTTCGTTGGGCCGGGAACCTGGGAGATTCCTGCAAGGTTGCAGTTGGCGGCCCGAGAAGCACTCTCCGGCCAACATGCCCAACGTCCAGCAACAGCTCCCAAAGCGAAGGAGCCAGGACCCAAAGACCTAGCTGGCCTGAAGGGCCCCCAGGGGGCCCCCAAGCAGCCCCTCTCCATTTGGGTCTGGGGGCTTTCGTTGGGCCGGGAACCTGGGAGATTCCTGCAAGGTTGCAGTTCGCGGCCCGAGAAGCACTCTCCGGCCAACATGCCCAACTGCAGCAACAGCTCCCAAACCGAAGGAGCCAGGACCCAAAGACCTAGCTGGCCTGAAGGGGCCCCAGGGGGCCCCCAAGCAGCCCCTCTCCATTTGGGTCTGGGGGCTTTCGTTGGGCCGGGAACCTGGGAGGTACCTGCAAGGTTGCAGTTCGCGGCCCGAGAAGCACTCTCCGGCCAACATGCCCAATATCCAGCAACAGATCCCAAAGCGAAGGAGCCAGGACCCAAAGACCTATGTGGCCTGAAGGGCCCCCAGGGGGCCCCCAAGCAGCCCCTCTCCATTTGGGTCTGGGGGCTTTCGTTGTGCCGGGAACCTGGGAGGTACCTGCAAGTTTGCAGTTCGCGGCCCGAGAAGCACTCTCCGGCCAACATGCCCAACGTCCACCAACAGCTCCAAAACAGAAGGAGCCAGGACCCAAAGACCTATCTGGCCTGAAGGGCCCCCAGGGGGCCCCCAAGCAGCCCCTCTCCATTTGGGTCTGGGGGCTTTCGTTGGGCCGGGTACCTGGGAGATTCATGCAAGGTTGCAGTTCGCGGCCCGAGAAGCACTCTCCGGCCAACATGCACAACTGCAGCAACAGCTCCCAAACTGAATGAGCCAGGACAGAAAGACCTAGCTGGCCTGAAGGACCCCAGGGGGCCTACAAGCAGCCCCTCTCAATTTGGGTCTGGGGGCTTTCGTTGGGCCGGGAACCTGGGAGATACCTGCAAGGATGCAGTTCGCGGTCCGAGAAGCACTCTCCGGCCAACATGCCCAACTGCAGCAACAGCTCCCAAAGCGAAGGAGCCAGGACACAAAGACCTAGCTGGCCTGAAGGGCCCACAGGGGGCCACCAAGCAGCCCCTCTCCATTTGGGTCTGGGGGCTTTCGTTGTGCATGTATACCTGAGAGGTACCTGCAAGGTTAAAGTTCGCGGCCCGAGAAGCACTCTCCGGCCAACATGCCCAACGTCCACCAACAGCTCCAAAACAGAAGGAACCAGGACCCAAAGAAATAGCTGGCCTGGAGGGTCCCCAGGTGGCCCGCAAGCAGCCCCTTTCAATTTGGGTCTGGGGGCTTTCGTTGGGCCGGGAACCTGGGAGATTCATGCAAGGTTGCAGTTCGCGGCCCGAGAAGCACTCTCCGGCCAACATGCCCAACTGCAGCAACAGCTCCCAAAGCGAAGGAGCCAGGACCCAAAGACCTAGCTGGCCTGAAGGGCCCCCAGGGGGCCCCCAAGCAGCCCCTCTCCATTTGGGTCTGGGGGCTTTCGTTGGGCCGGGAACCTGGGAGGTACCTGCAAGGTTGCCGTTCGCGGCCGGAGAGGCACTCTCCGGCCAACATGCCCAACTGCAGCAACAGCTCCCAAAGCGAAGGAGCCAGGACCCAAAGACCTAGCTGGCCTGAAGGGCCCCCAGGGGGCCCCCAAGCAGCCCCTCTCCATTTGGGTCTGGGGGCTTTCGTTGGGCCGGGAACCTGGGAGATTCATGCAAGGTTGCAGTTCGCGGCCCGAGAAGCACTCTCCGGCCAACATGCCCAACTGCAGCAACACCTCCCAAACTGAATGAGCCAGGACAGAAATTCCTAGCTGGCCTGAAGGGCCCCCAGGGCGCCCCCAAGCAGCCCCTTTCAATTTGGGTCTGGGGGCTTTCGTTGGGCCGGGAACCTGGGAGATTCCTGCAAGGTTGCAGTTCGCGGCCCGAGAAGCACTCTCCGGCCAACATGCCCAACTGCAGCAACAGCTCCCAAACTGAATGAGCCAGGACAGAAAGACCTAGCTGGCTTGAAGGGCCCCCAGGGCGCCCCCAAGCAGCCCCTCTCAATTTGGGTCTGGGGGCTTTCGTTGGGCCGGGAACCTGGGAGATTCCTGCAAGGTTGCAGTTCGCGGCCCGAGAAGCACTCTCCGGCCAACATGCCCAACTGCAGCAACAGCTCCCAAACCGAAGGAGCCAGGACCCAAAGACCTAGCTGGCCTGAAGGGCCCCCAGGGGGCCCCCAAGCAGCCCCTCTCCATTTGGGTCTGGGGGCTTTCGTTGGGCCGGGAACCTGGGAGGTACCTGCAAGGTTGCAGTTCGCGGCCCGAGAAGCACTCTCCGGCCAACATGCCCAATATCCAGCAACAGATCCCAAAGCGAAGGAGCCAGGACCCAAAGACCTATCTGGACTGAAGGGCCCCCATGGGGCCCCCAGGCAGCCCCTCTCCATTTGGGTCTGGGGGCTTTCGTTGTGCCGGGAACCTGGGAGGTACCTGCAAGTTTGCAGTTGGCGGCCCGAGAAGCACTCTCCGGCCAACATGCCCAACTGCAGCAACACCTCCCAAACTGAATGAGCCAGGACAGAAAGACCTAGCTGGCCTGAAGGACCCCAGGGGGCCCCCAAGCAGCCCCTCTCAATTTGGGTCTGGGGGCTTTCGTTGGGCCGGGAACCTGGGAGATTCCTGCAAGGTTGCAGTTCGCGGCCCGAGAAGCACTCTCCGGCCAACATGCCCAACTGCAGCAACAGCTCCCAAAGCGAAGGAGCCAGGACCCAAAGACCTAGCTGGCCTGAAGGGCCCCCAGGGGGCCCCCAAGCAGCCCCTCTCAATTTGGGTCTGGGGGCTTTCGTTGGGCATGTATACCTGAGAGGTACCTGCAAGGTTGCAGTTCGCGGCCCGAGAAGCACTCTCCGGCCAACATGCCCATCGTCCACCAACAGCTCCAAAACAGAAGGAACCAGGACCCAAAGAAATAGCTGGCCTGAAGGGCCCCCAGGTGACCCGCAAGCAGCCCCTTTCAATTTGGGTCTGGGGGCTTTCGTTGGGCCGGGAACCTGGGAGATTCATGCAAGGTTGCAGTTCGCGGCCCGAGAAGCACTCTCCGGCCAACATGCCCAACTGCAGCAACAGCTCCCAAAGCGAAGGAGCCAGGACCCAAAGACCTAGCTGGCCTGAAGGGCCCCCAGGGGGCCCCCAAGCAGCCCCTCTCCATTTGGGTCTGGGGGCTTTCGTTGGGCGGGAACCTGGGAGATTCCTGCAAGGTTGCAGTTCGCGGCCCGAGAAGCACTCTCCGGCCAACATGCCCAACTGCAGCAACAGCTCCCAAACTGAATGAGCCAGGACAGAAAGACCTAGCTGGCCTGAAGGGCCCCCAGGGGGCCTACAAGCAGCCCCTCTCAATTTGGGTCTGGGGGCTTTCGTTGGGCCGGGAACCTGGGAGATTCCTGCAAGGTTGCAGTTCGCGGCCCGAGAAGCACTCTCCGGCCAACATGCCCAACTGCAGCAACAGCTCCCAAAGCGAAGGAGCCAGGACCCAAAGACCTAGATGGCCTGAAGGGCCCCCAGGGGGCCCCCAAGCAGCCCCTCTCCATTTGGGTCTGGGGGCTTTCGTTGTGCCGGGAACCTGGGAGGTACCTGCAAGGTTGCAGTTCGCAGCCCGAGAAGCACTCTCCGGCCAACATGCCCAATATCCAGCAACAGCTCCCAAAGCGAAGGAGCCAGGACCCAAAGACCTAGCTGGCCTGAAGGGCCCCCATGGGGCCCCAAGCAGCCCCTCTCCATTTGGGTCTGGGGGCTTTCGTTGGGCCGGGAACCTGGGAGATTCCTGTAAGGTTGCAGTTCGCGGCCCGAGAAGCACTCTCCGGCCAACATGCCCAACTGCAGCAACAGCTCCCAAACTGAATGAGCCAGGACCCAAAGACCTAGCTGGCCTGAAGGGCCCCCAGGGGGCCCCCAAGCAGCCCCTCTCCATTTGGGTCTGGGGGCTTTCGTTGGGCCGGGAACCTGGGAGGTACCTGCAAGGTTGCCGTTCGCGGCCGGAGAGGCACTCTCCGGCCAACATGCCCAACTGCAGCAACAGCTCCCAAAGCGAAGGAGCCAGGACCCAAAGACCTAGCTGGCCTGAAGGGCCCCCAGGGGGCCCCCAAGCAGCCCCTCTCCATTTGGGTCTGGGGGCTTTCGTTGGGCCGGGAACCTGGGAGATTCCTGCAAGGTTGCAGTTCGCGGCCCGAGAAGCACTCTCCGGCCAACATGCCCAACTGCAGCAACAGCTCCCAAACTGAATGAGCCAGGACAGAAAGACCTAGCTGGCCTGAAGGGCCCCCAGGGCGCCCCCAAGCAGCCCCTCTCAATTTGGGTCTGGGGGCTTTCGTTGGGCCGGGAACCTGGGAGATTCCTGCAAGGTTGCAGTTCGCGGCCCGAGAAGCACTCTCCGGCCAACATGCCCAACTGCAGCAACAGCTCCCAAAGCGAAGGAGCCAGGACCCAAAGACCTAGCTGGCCTGAAGGGCCCCCAGGGGGCCCCCAAGCAGCCCCTCTCCATTTGGGTCTGGGGGCTTTCGTTGGGCCGGGAACCTGTGAGGTACCTGCAAGGTTGCAGTTCGCGGCCGGAGAGGCACTCTCCGGCCAACATGCCCAACTGCAGCAACAGCTCCCAAAGCGAAGGAGCCAGGACCCAAAGACCTAGCTGGCCTGAAGGGCCCCCAGGGGGCCCCCAAGCAGCCCCTCTCCATTTGGGTCTGGGGGCTTTCGTTGGGCCGGGAACCTGGGAGGTACCTGCAAGGTTGCCGTTCGCGGCCGGAGAGGCACTCTCCGGCCAACATGCCCAACTGCAGCAACAGCTCCCAAAGCGAAGGAGCCAGGACCCAAAGACCTAGCTGGCCTGAAGGGCCCCCAGGGGGCCCCCAAGCAGCCCCTCTCCATTTGGGTCTGGGGGCTTTCGTTGGGCCGGGAACCTGGGAGATTCATGCAAGGTTGCAGTTCGCGGCCCGAGAAGCACTCTCCGGTCAACATGCCCAACTGCAGCAACAGCTCCCAAACTGAATGAGCCAGGACAGAAATTCCTAGCTGGCCTGAAGGGCCCCCAGGGGGCCCCCAAGCAGCCCCTCTCAATTTGTGTCTGGGGGCTTTCGTTGGGCCGGGAACCTGGGAGATTCCTGCAAGGTTGCAGTTCGCGGCCCGAGAAGCACTCTCCGGCCAACATGCCCAACTGCAGCAACAGCTCCCAAAGCGAAGGAGCCAGGACCCAAAGACCTAGCTGGCCTGAAGGGCCCCCAGGGGGCCCCCAAGCAGCCCCTCTCCATTTGGGTCTGGGGGCTTTCGTTGGGCCGGGAACCTGGGAGGTACCTGCAAGGTTGCAGTTCGCGTCCTGAGAAGCACTCTCCGGCCAACATGCCCAATATCCAGCAACAGCTCCCAAAGCGAAGGAGCCAGGACCCAAAGACCTAGCTGGCCTGAAGGGCCCCCAGGGGGCCCCCAAGCAGCCCCTCTCCATTTGGGTCTGGGGGCTTTCGTTGGGCCGGGAACCTGGGAGGTACCTGCAAGGTTGCAGTTCGCGGCCCGAGAAGCACTCTCCGGCCAACATGCCCAACTGCAGCAACAGCTCCCAAACTGAATGAGCCAGGACCCAAAGACCTAGCTGGCCTGAAGGGCCCCAGGGGGCCCCCAAGCAGCCCCTCTCAATTTGGGTCTGGGGGCTTTCGTTGGGCCGGGAACCTGGGAGATTCCTGCAAGGTTGCAGTTCGCGGCCCGAGAAGCACTCTCCGGCCAACATGCCCAACTGCAGCAACAGCTCCCAAAGCGAAGGAGCCAGGACACAAAGACCTAGCTGGCCTGAAGGGCCCACAGGGGGCCACCAAGCAGCCCCTCTCCATTTGGGTCTGGGGGCTTTCGTTGGGCATGTATACCTGAGAGGTACCTGCAAGATTAAATTTCGCGGCCCGAGAAGCACTCTCCGGCCAACATGCCCAACGTCCACCAACAGCTCCAAAACAGAAGGAACCAGGACCCAAAGAAATAGCTGGCCTGGAGGGTCCCCAGGTGGCCCGCAAGCAGCCTCTCTCAATTTGGGTCTGGGGGCTTTCGTTGGGCCGGGAACCTGGGAGGTACCTGCAAGGTTGCAGTTCGCGGCCCGAGAAGCACTCTCCGGCCAACATGCCCAACGTCCAGCAACAGCTCCCAAAGCGAAGGAGCCAGGACCCAAAGACCTAGCTGGCCTGAAGGGCCCCCAGGGGGCCCCCAAGCAGCCCCTCTCCATTTGGGTCTGGGGGTTTTAGTTGGGCCGGGAACCTGGGAGGTACCTGCAAGGTTGCTGTTCGCGGCCGGAGAGGCACTCTCCGGCCAACATGCCCAACTGCAGCAACAGCTCCCAAACCGAAGGAGCCAGGACCCAAAGACCTAGCTGGCCTGAAGGGCCCCCAGGGGGCCCCCAAGCAGCCCCTCTCCATTTGGGTCTGGGGGCTTTCGTTGGGCCGGGTACCTGGGAGATTCCTGCAAGGTTGCAGGTCGCGGCCCGAGAAGCACTCTCCGGCCAACATGCCCAACTGCAGCAACAGCTCCCAAACTGAATGAGCCAGGACAGAAAGACCTAGCTGGCCTGAAGGGCCCCCAGGGCGCCCCCAAGCAGCCACTCTCAATTTGGGTCTGGGGGCTTTCGTTGGGCCGGGAACCTGGGAGATTCATGCAAGGTTGCAGTTCGCGGCCCGAGAAGCACTCTCCGGCCAACATGCCCAACTGCAGCAACAGCTCCCAAACCGAAGGAGCCAGGACCCAAAGACCTAGCTGGCCTGAAGTGCCCCAGGGGGCCCCCAAGCAGCCCCTCTCCATTTGGGTCTGGGGGCTTTCGTTGGGCCGGAAACCTGGGAGATTCCTTCAAGGTTGCAGTTTGCGGCCCGAGAAGCACTCTCCGGCCAACATGCCCAACTGCAGCAACAGCTCCCAAAGCGAAGGAGCCAGGACCCAAAGACCTAGCTGGCCTGAAGGGCCCCCAGGGGGCCCCCAAGCAGCCCCTCTCAATTTGGGTCTGGGGGCTTTCGTTGGGCCGGGAACCTGGGAGATTCCTGCAAGGTTGCAGTTCGCGGCCCGAGAAGCACTCTCCGGCCAACATGCCCAACTGCAGCAACAGCTCCCAAAGCGAAGGAGCCAGGACCCAAAGACCTAGCTGGCCTGAAGGGCCCCCAGGGGGCCCCCAAGCAGCCCCTCTCCATTTGGGTCTGGGGGCTTTAGTTGGGCCGGGAACCTGTGAGGTACCTGCAAGGTTGCAGTTCGCGGCCAGAGAGGCACTCTCCGGCCAACATGCCCAACTGCAGCAACAGCTCCCAAAGCGAAGGAGCCAGGACCCAAAGACCTAGCTGGCCTGAAGGGCCCCCAGGGGGCCCCCAAGCAGCCTCTCTCCATTTGGGTCTGGGGGCTTTCGTTGGGCGGGAACCTGGGAGATTCCTGCAAGGTTGCAGTTCGCGGCCCGAGAAGCACTCTCCGGCCAACATGCCCAACTGCAGCAACAGCTCCCAAAGCGAAGGAGCCAGGACCCAAAGACCTAGCTGGCCTGAAGGGCCCACAGGGGGCCCCCAAGCAGCCTCTCTCCATTTGGGTCTGGGGGCTTTCGTTGGGGCGGGAACCTGGGAGATTCCTGCAAGGTTGCAGTTCGCGGCCCGAGAAGCACTCTCTGGCCAACATGCCCAACTGCAGCAACAGCTCCCAAACTGAATGAGCCAGGACAGAAAGACCTAGCTGGCCTGAAGGGCCCCCAGGGGGCCCCCAAGCAGCCCCTCTCCATTTGGGTCTGGGGGCTTTCGTTGGGCCGGAAACCTGGGAGATTCATGCAAGGTTGCAGTTCGCGGCCCGAGAAGCACTCTCCGGCCAACATGCCCAACTGCAGCAACAGCTCCCAAACCGAAGTAGCCAGGACCCAAAGACGTAGTTGGCCTGAAGGGCCCCCAGGGGGCCCACAAGCAGCCCCTCTCAATTTGGGTCTGGGGGCTTTCGTTGGGCCGGGAACCTGGGAGGTACCTGCAAGGTTGCAGTTCGCGGCCCGAGAAGCACTCTACGGCCAACATGCCCAACTGCAGCAACAGCTCCCAAAGCGAAGGAGCCAGGACCCAAAGAACTAGATGGCCTGAAGGGCCCCCAGGGGGCCCCCAAGCAGCCCCTCTCCATTTGGGTCTGGGGGCTTTCGTTGGGCCGGGAACCTGGGAGGTACCTGCAAGGTTGCAGTTCGCGGCCCGAGAAGCACTCTCCGGCCAACATGCCCAATATCCAGCAACAGCTCCCAAAGCGAAGGAGCCAGGACCCAAAGACCTAGCTGGCCTGAAGGGCCCCCAGGGGGCCCCCAAGCAGCCTCTCTCCATTTGGGTCTGGGGGCTTTCGTTGGGGCGGGAACCTGGGAGATTCCTGCAAGGTTGCAGTTGGCGGCCCGAGAAGCACTCTCCGGCCAACATGCCCAACTGCAGCAACAGCTCCCAAACTGAATGAGCCAGGACAGAAAGACCTAGCTGGCCTGAAGGGCCCCCAGGGGGCCCCCAAGCAGCCCCTCTCCATTTGGGTCTGGGGGCTTTCGTTGGGCCGGGAACCTGGGAGATTCCTGCAAGGTTGCAGTTCGCGGCCCGAGAAGCACTCTCCGGCCAACATGCCCAACTGCAGCAACAGCTCCCAAAGCGAAGGAGCCAGGACCCAAAGACCTAGCTGGCCTGAAGGGCCCACAGGGGGCCACCAAGCAGCCCCTCTCCATTTGGGTCTGGGGGCTTTCGTTGGGCATGTATACCTGAGAGGTACCTGCAAGTTTAAAGTTCGCGGCCCAAGAAGCACTCTCCGGCCAACATGCCCAACTGCAGCAACAGCTCCAAAACAGAAGGAACCAGGATCCAAAGAAATAGCTGGCCTGGACGGTCACCAGGTGGCCCGCAAGCAGCCCCTCTCAATTTGGGTCTGGGGGCTTTCGTTGGGCCGGAAACCTGGGAGATTCATGCAAGGTTGCAGTTCGCGGCCCGAGAAACACTCTGCGGCCAACATGCCCAACTGCAGCAACAGCTCCCAAAGCGAAGGAGCCAGGACCCAAAGACCTAGCTGGCCTGAAGGGCCCCCAGGGGGCCCCCAAGCAGCCCCTCTCCATTTGGGTCTGGGGCCTTTCGTTGGGCCGGGATCCTGGGAGGTACCTGCAAGGATCTAGTTCGCGGCCGGAGAGGCACTCTCCGGCCAACATGCCCAACTGCAGCAACAGCTCCCAAACCGAAGGAGCCAGGACCCAAAGACCTAGCTGGCCTGAAGGGCCCCCAGGGGGCCCCCAAGCAGCCCCTCTCCATTTGGGTCTGGGGGCTTTCGTTGGGCCGGGAACCTGGGAGATTCCTGCAAGGTTGCAATTCGCGGCCCGAGAAGCACTCTCCGGCCAACACGCTCAACTGCAGCAACAGCTCCCAAACTGAATGAGCCAGGACAGAAAGACCTAGCTGGCCTGAAGGGCCCCCAGGGGGCCCCCAAGCAGCCCCTCTCAATTTGGGTCTGGGGGCTTTCGTTGGGCCGGGAACCTGGGAGATTCCTGCAAGGTTGCAGTTCGCGGCCCGAGAAGCACTCTCCGTCCAACATGCCCAACTGCAGCAACAGCTCCCAAACTGAATGAGCCAGGACCCAAAGACCTAGCTGGCCTGAAGGGCCCCCTGGGGGCCCCCAAGCAGCCCCTCTCAATTTGGGTCTGGGGGCTTTCGTTGGGCCGGGAACCTGGGAGATTCCTGCAAGGTTGCAGTTCGCGGCCCGAGAAGCACTCTCCGGCCAACATGCCCAACTGCAGCAACAGCTCCCAAAGCGAAGGAGCCAGGACCCAAAGACCTAGCTGGCCTGAAGGGCCCCCAGGGGGCCCCCAAGCAGCCCCTCTCCATTTGGGTCTGGGGGCTTTCGTTGGGCCGGGAACCTGGGAGGTACCTGCAAGGTTGCAGTTCGTGGCCCGAGAAGCACTCTCCGGCCAACATGCCCAACTGCAGCAACAGCTCCCAAACTGAATGAGCCAGAACAGAAAGACCTAGCTGGCCTGAAGGACCCCAGGGGGCCCCCAAGCAGCCCCTCTCAATTTGGGTCTGGGGGCTTTCGTTGGGCCGGGAACCTGGGAGATACCTGCAAGGATGCAGTTCGCGGCCCGAGAAGCACTCTCCGGCCAACATGCCCAACGACCAGCTACAGCTCTGAAACCGAAGAAGGCAGGACCCAAAGACCTATCTGGCCTGGAGGGCCCCCATGGGGCCCCAAGCAGCCCCTCTCCATTTGGGTCTGGGGGCTTTCATTGGGAATGGAACCTGAGAGGTACCTGCAAGTTTGCAGTTGGCGGCCCGAGAAGCACTCTCCGGCCAACATGCCCAACGTCCACCAACAGGTCCAAAACAGAAGGAACCAGGACCCAAAGAAATAGCTGGCCTGGAGGGTCCCCAGGTGGCCCGTAAGCAGCCCCTTTCAATTTGGGTCTGGGGGCTTTCGTTGGGCCGGGAACCTGGGAGGTACCTGCAAGGTTGCAGTTCGCGGCCCGAGAAGCACTCTCCGGCCAAAATGCCAAACTGCAGCAACAGCTCCAAACTGAATGAGCCAGGACAGAAAGACCTAGCTGGCCTGAAGGGCCCCCAGGGGGCCCCCAAGCAGCCTCTCTCAATTTGGGTCTGGGGGCTTTCGTTGGGCCGGGAACCTGGGAGATTCCTGCAAGGTTGCAGTTCGCGGCCCGAGAAGCACTCTCCGGCCAACATGCCCAACTGCAGCAACAGCTCCCAAAGCGAAGGAGCCAGGACCCAAAGACCTAGCTGGCCTGAAGGGCCCCCAGGGGGCCCCCAAGCAGCCCCTCTCCATTTGGGTCTGGGGGCTTTCGTTGGGCCGGGAACCTGGGAGGTACCTGCAAGGTTGCAGTTCGCGGCCCGAGAAGCACTCTCCGGCCAACATGCCCAACTGCAGCAACAGCTCCCAAAGCGAAGGAGCCAGGACCCAAAGACCTAGCTGGCCTGAAGGGCCCACAGTGGGCCACCAAGCAGCCCCTCTCCATTTGGGTCTGGGGGCTTTCGTTGGGCATGTATACCTGAGAGGTACCTGCAAGGTTAAAGTTCGCGGCCCAAGAAGCACTCTCCGGCCAACATGCCTAACGTCCACCAACAGCTCCAAAACAGAAGGAACCAGGACCCAAAGAAATAGCTGGCCTGAAGGGCCCCCAGGGGGCCCCCAAGCAGCCCCTCTCCATTTGGGTCTGGGGGCTTTCGTTGGGCCGGAAACCTGGGAGATTCCTGCAAGGTTGCAGTTCGCAGCCCGAGAAGCACTCTCCGGCCAACATGCCCAACTGCAGCAACAGCTCCCAAAGCGAAGGAGCCAGGACCCAAAGACCTAGCTGGCCTGAAGGGCCCCCAGGGGGCCCACAAGCAGCCCCTCTCCATTTGGGTCTGGGGGCTTTCGTTGGGCCGGGAACCTGGGAGGTACCTGCAAGGTTGCAGTTCGTGGCCCGAGAAGCACTCTCCGGCCAACATGCCCAACTGCAGCAACAGCTCCCAAACTGAATGAGCCAGGACAGAAAGACCTAGCTGGCCTGAAGGACCCCAGGGGGCCCCCAAGCAGCCCCTCTCAATTTGGGTCTGGGGGCTTTCGTTGGGCCGGGAACCTGGGAGATACCTGCAAGGATGCAGTTCGCGGCCCAAGAAGCACTCTACGGCCAACATGCCCAACGACCAGCTACAGCTCTGAAACCGAAGAAGGCAGGACCCAAAGACCTATCTGGCCTGGAGGGCCCCCATGGGGCCCCAAGCAGCCCCTCTCCATTTGGGTCTGGGGGCTTTCGTTGGGCATGGAACCTGAGAGGTACCTGCAAGTTTGCAGTTGGCGGCCCGAGAAGCACTCTCCGGCCAACATGCCCAACGTCCACCAACAGCTCCAAAACAGAAGGAACCAGGACCCAAAGAAATAGCTGGCCTGGACGGTCACCAGGTGGCCCGCAAGCAGCCCCTTTCAATTTGGGTCTGGGGGCTTTCGTTGGGCCGGGAACCTGGGAGGTACCTGCAAGGTTGCAGTTCGCGGCCCGAGAAGCACTCTCCGGCCAACATGCCCAATATCCAGCAACAGCTCCCAAAGCGAAGGAGCCAGGACCCAAAGACCTAGCTGGCCTGAAGGGCCCCCAGGGGGCCCCCAAGCAGCCCCTCTCCATTTGGGTCTGGGGGCTTTCGTTGGGCCGGGAACCTGGGAGATTCCTGCAAGGTTGCAGTTCGCGGCCCGAGAAGCACTCTCCGGCCAACATGCCCAACTGCAGCAACAGCTCCCAAAGCGAAGGAGCCAGGACCCAAAGACCTAGCTGGCCTGAAGGGCCCCCAGGGGGCCCCCAAGCAGCCCCTCTCCATTTGGGTCTGGGGGCTTTAGTTGGGCCGGGATCCTGGGAGATTCATGCAAGGTTGCAATTCGCGGCCCGAGAAGCACTCTCCGGCCAACATGCCCAACTGCAGCAACAGCTCCCAAACTGAATGAGCCAGGACAGAAAGACCTAGCTGGCCTGAAGGGCCCCCAGGGGGCCCCCAAGCAGCCTCTCTCAATTTGGGTCTGGGGGCTTTCGTTGGGCCAGGAACCTGGGAGATTCCTGCAAGGTTGCAGTTCGCGGCCCGAGAAGCACTCTCCGGCCAACATGCCCAATATCCAGCAACAGCTCCCAAAGCGAAGGAGCCAGGACCCAAAGACCTAGGTGGCCTGAAGGGCCCCCAGGGGGCCCCCAAGCAGCCCCTCTCCATTTGGGTCTGGGGGCTTTCGTTGGGCCGGGAACCTGGGAGATTCATGCAAGGATGCAGTTCGCGGCCCGAGAAGCACTCTCCGGCCAACATGCCCAACGACCAGCTACAGCTCTGAAACCGAAGAAGCCAGGACCCAAAGAAATAGCTGGCCTGGAGGGCCTCCAGGGGGCCCCCAAGCAGACCCTCTCCATTTGGGTCTGGGGGCTTTCGTTGGGCATGGAACCTGAGAGATACCTGCAAGTTTGCTGTTGGCGGCCCGAGAAGCACTCTCCGTCCAACATGCCCAACGTCCACCAACAGGTCCAAAACAGAAGGAACCAGGACCCAAAGAAATAGCTGGCCTGGAGGGTCCCCAGGTGGCCCGTAAGCAGCCCCTTTCAATTTGGGTCTGGGGGCTTTCGTTGGGCCGGGAACCTGGGAGATTCGTGCAAGGTTGCAGTTCGCGGCCCGAGAAGCACTCTCCGGCCAACATGCCCAACTGCAGCAACAGCTCCCAAAGCGAAGGAGCCAGGACCCAAAGACCTAGCTGGCCTGAAGGGCCCCCAGGGGGCCCCCAAGCAGCCCCTCTCCATTTGGGTCTGGGGGCTTTCGTTGGGCATGTATACCTGAGAGGTACCTGCAAGGTTAAAGTTCGCGGCCCAAGAAGCACACTCCGGCCAACATGCCCAACGTCCACCAAGAGCTCCAAAACAGAAGGAACCAGGATCCAAAGAAATAGCTGGCCTGGACGGTCACCAGGTGGCCCGCAAGCAGCCCCTCTCCATTTGGGTCTGGGGGCTTTCGTTGGGCCGGAAACCTGGGAGATTCATGCAAGGTTGCAGTTCGCGGCCCGAGAAGCACTCTCCGGCCAACATGCCCAACTGCAGCAACAGCTCCCAAACCGAAGTAGCCAGGACCCAAAGACGTAGTTGGCCTGAAGGGCCCCCAGGGGGCCCCCAAGCAGCCCCTCTCAATTTGGGTCTGGGGGCTTTCGTTGGGCCGGGAACCTGGGAGGTACCTGCAAGGTTGCAGTTCACGGCCGGAGAGGCACTCTCCGGCCAACATGCCCAACTGCAGCAACAGCTCCCAAAGCGAAGGAGCCAGGACCCAAAGACCTAGGTGGCCTGAAGGGCCCCCAGGGGGCCCCCAAGCAGCCCCTCTCCATTTGGGTCTGGGGGCTTTCGTTGGGCCGGGAACCTGGGAGATTCCTGCAAGGTTGCAGTTCGCGGCCCGAGAAGCACTCTCCGGCCAACATGCCCAACTGCAGCAACAGCTCCCAAACTGAATGAGCCAGGACCCAAAGACCTAGCTGGCCTGAAGGGCCCCCAGGGCGCCCCCAAGCAGCCCCTCTCAATTTGGGTCTGGGGGCTTTCGTTGGGCCGGGAACCTGGGAGGTACCTGCAAGGTTGCAGTTCGCGGCCCGAGAAGCACTCTCCGGCCAACATGCCCAACTGCAGCAACAGCTCCCAAAGCGAAGGAGCCAGGACCCAAAGACCTAGCTGGCCTGAAGGGCCCCCAGGGGGCCCCCAAGCAGCCCCTCTCAATTTGGGTCTGGGGGCTTTCGTTGGGCCGGAAACCTGGGAGATTCCTGCAAGGTTGCAGTTCGCGGCCCGAGAAGCACTCTCCGGCCAACATGCCCAACTGCAGCAACAGCTCCCAAAGCGAAGGAGCCAGGACCCAAAGACCTAGCTGGCCTGAAGGGCCCCCAGGGGGCCCCCAAGCAGCCCCTCTCAATTTGGGTCTGGGGGCTTTCGTTGGGCCGGGAACCTGGGAGGTACCTGCAAGGTTGCAGTTCGCGGCCCGAGAAGCACTCTCCGGCCAACATGCCCAACTGCAGCAACAGCTCCCAAACTGAAGGAGCCAGGACCCAAAGAGCTAGCTGGCCTGAAGGGCCCCCAGGGGGCCCCCAAGCAGCCCCTCTCCATTTGGGTCTGGGGGATTTCGTTGGGCGGGAACCTGGGAGATTCGTGCAAGGTTGCAGTTCGCGGCCCGAGAAGCACTCTCCGGCCAACATGCCCAACGTCCAGCAACAGCTCCCAAACTGAATGAGCCAGGACAGAAAGACCTAGCTGGCCTGAAGGGCCCCCAGGGGGCCCCCAAGCAGCCTCTCTCAATTTGGGTCTGGGGGCTTTCGTTGGGCCGGGAACCTGGGAGATTCATGCAAGGTTGCAGTTCGCGGCCCGAGAAGCACTCTCCGGCCAACATGCCCAACTGCAGCAACAGCTCCCAAACCGAAGGAGCCAGGACCCAAAGACCTAGCTGGCCTGAAGGGCCCCCAGGGGGCCCCCAAGCAGCCCCTCTCCATTTGGGTCTGGGGGCTTTCGTTGGGCCGGGAACCTGGGAGATTCCTGCAAGGTTGCAGTTCGCGGCCCGAGAAGCACTCTCCGGCCAACATGCCCAATATCCAGCAACAGCTCCCAAAGCGAAGGAGCCAGGACCCAAAGACCTAGCTGGCCTGAAGGGCCCCCAGGGGGCCCCCAAGCAGCCTCTCTCCATTTGGGTCTGGGGGCTTTCGTTGGGCCGGGAACCTGGGAGATTCCTGCAAGGTTGCAGTTCGCGGCCCGAGAAGCACTCTCCGGCCAACATGCCCAACTGCAGCAACAGCTCCCAAACTGAATGAGCCAGGACAGAAAGACCTAGCTGGCCTGAATGGCCCCCAGGGGGCCCCCAAGCAGCCCCTCTCAATTTGGGTCTGGGGGCTTTCGTTGGGCCGGGAATCTGGGAGATTCCTGCAAGGTTGCAGTTCGCGGCCCGAGAAGCACTCTCCGGCCAACATGCCCAACTGCAGCAACAGCTCCCAAAGCGAAGGAGCCAGGACCCAAAGACCTAGCTGGCCTGAAGGGCCCACAGGGGGCCACCAAGCAGCCCCTCTCCATTTGGGTCTGGGGGCTTTCGTTGGGCATGTATACCTGAGAGGTACCTGCAAGGTTAAAGTTCGCGGCCCAAGAAGCACACTCCGGCCAACATGCCCAACGTCCACCAAGAGCTCCAAAACAGAAGGAACCAGGATCCAAAGAAATAGCTGGCCTGGACGGTCACCAGGTGGCTCGCAAGCAGCCCCTCTCCATTTGGGTCTGGGGGCTTTCGTTGGGCCGGAAACCTGGGAGATTCATGCAAGGTTGCAGTTCGCGGCCCGAGAAGCACTCTCCGGCCAACATGCCCAACTGCAGCAACAGCTCCCAAACCGAAGTAGCCAGGACCCAAAGACGTAGTTGGCCTGAAGGGCCCCCAGGGGGCCCCCAAGCAGCCCCTCTCAATTTGGGTCTGGGGGCTTTCGTTGGGCCGGGAACCTGGGAGGTACCTGCAAGGTTGCAGTTCGCGGCCCGAGAAGCACTCTACGGCCAACATGCCCAACTGCAGCAACAGCTCCCAAAGCGAAGGAGCCAGGACCCAAAGAACTAGATGGCCTGAAGGGCCCCCAGGGGGCCCCCAAGCAGCCCCTCTCCATTTGGGTCTGGGGGCTTTCGTTGGGCCGGGAACCTGGGAGGTACCTGCAAGGTTGCAGTTCGTGGCCCGAGAAGCACTCTCCGGCCAACATGCCCAACTGCAGCAACAGCTCCCAAACTGAATGAGCCAGGACAGAAAGACCTAGCTGGCCTGAAGGACCCCAGGGGGCCCCCAAGCAGCCCCTCTCCATTTGGGTCTGGGGGCTTTCGTTGGGCCGGGAACCTGGGAGATACCTGCAAGGATGCAGTTCGCGGAGCGAGAAGCACTCTCCGGCCAACATGCCCAACGACCAGCTACAGCTCTGAAACCGAAGAAGCCAGGACCCAAAGACCTATCTGGCTTGGAGGGCCCCCATGGGGCCCCAAGCAGCCCCTCTCCATTTGGGTCTGGGGGCTTTCGTTGGGCATGGAACCTGAGAGGTACCTGCAAGTTTGCAGTTGGCGGCCCGAGAAACACTCTCCGGCCAACATGCCCAACGTCCACCAACAGCTCCAAAACAGAAGGAACCAGGACAGAAAGACCTAGCTGGCATGAAGGGCCCCCAGGGGGCCCCCAAGCAGCCCCTCTCCATTTGGGTCTGGGGGCTTTAGTTGGGCCGGGAACCTGGGAGATTCCTGCAAGGTTGCCGTTCGCGGCCGGAGAGGCACTCTCCGGCCAACATGCCCAACTGCAGCAACAGCTCCCAAAGCGAAGGAGCCAGGACCCAAAGACCTAGCTGGCCTGAAGGGCCCCCAGGGGGTCCCCAAGCAGCCCCTCTCAATTTGGGTCTGGGGGCTTTCGTTGGGCCGGGAACCTGGGAGATTCCTGCAAGGTTGCAGTTCGCGGCCCGAGAAGCACTCTCCGGCCAACATGCCCAACTGCAGCAACAGCTCCCAAAGCGAAGGAGCCAGGACCCAAAGACCTAGCTGGCCTGAAGGGCCCCCAGGGGGCCCCCAAGCAGCCCCTCTCAATTTGGGTCTGGGGGCTTTCGTTGGGCCGGGAACCTGGGAGCTACCTGCAAGGTTGCAGTTCGCGGCCCGAGAAGCACTCTCCGGCCAACATGCCCAACTGCAGCAACAGCTCCCAAAGCGAAGGAGCCAGGACCCAAAGACCTAGCTGGCCTGAAGGGCCCCCAGGGGGCCCCCAAGCAGCCCCTCTCCATTTGGGTCTGGGGGCTTTCGTTGGGCCGGAAACCTGGGAGATTCCTGCAAGGTTGCAGTTCGCGGCCCGAGAAGCACTCTCCGGCCAACATGCCCAACTGCAGCAACAGCTCCCAAAGCGAAGGAGCCAGGACCCAAAGACCTAGCTGGCCTGAAGGGCCCCCAGGGGGCCCCCAAGCAGCCCCTCTCAATTTGGGTCTGGGGGCTTTCGTTGGGCCGGGAACCTGGGAGATTCCTGCAAGGTTGCAGTTCGCGGCCCGAGAAGCACTCTCCGGCCAACATGCCCAACTGCAGCAACAGCTCCCAAAGCGAAGGAGCCAGGAACCAAAGACCTAGCTGGCCTGAAGGGCCCACAGGGGGCCCCCAAGCAGCCCCTCTCCATTTGGGTCTGGGGGCTTTCGTTGGGCCGGAAACCTGGGAGATTCCTGCAAGGTTGCCGTTCGCGGCCCGAGAAGCACTCTCCGGCCAACATGCCCAACTGCAGCAACAGCTCCCAAACTGAAGGAGCCAGGACCCAAAGAGCTAGCTGGCCTGAAGGGCCCCCAGGGGGCCCCCAAGCAGCCCCTCTCCATTTGGGTCTGGGGGATTTCGTTGGGCGGGAACCTGGGAGATTCCTGCAAGGTTGCAGTTCGCGGCCCGAGAAGCACTCTCCGGCCAACATGCCCAACGTCCAGCAACAGCTCCCAAACTGAATGAGCCAGGACAGAAAGACCTAGCTGGCCTGAAGGGCCCCCAGGGGGCCCCCAAGCAGCCTCTCTCAATTTGGGTCTGGGGGCTTTCGTTGGGCCGGGAACCTGGGAGATTCCTGCAAGGTTGCAGTTCGCGGCCCGAGAAGCACTCTCCGGCCAACATGCCCAACTGCAGCAACAGCTCCCAAACCGAAGGAGCCAGGACCCAAAGACCTAGCTGGCCTGAAGGGCCCCCAGGGGGCCCCCAAGCAGCCCCTCTCCATTTGGGTCTGGGGGCTTTCGTTGGGCCGGGAACCTGGGAGATTCCTGCAAGGTTGCAGTTCGCGGCCCGAGAAGCACTCTCCGGCCAACATGCCCAATATCCAGCAACAGCTCCCAAAGCGAAGGAGCCAGGACCCAAAGACCTAGCTGGCCTGAAGGGCCCCCAGGGGGCCCCCAAGCAGCCTCTCTCCATTTGGGTCTGGGGGCTTTCGTTGGGCCGGGAACCTGGGAGATTCCTGCAAGGTTGCAGTTCGCGGCCCGAGAAGCACTCTCCGGCCAACATGCCCAACTGCAGCAACAGCTCCCAAACTGAATGAGCCAGGACAGAAAGACCTAGCTGGCCTGAATGGCCCCCAGGGGGCCCCCAAGCAGCCCCTCTCAATTTGGGTCTGGGGGCTTTCGTTGGGCCGGGAATCTGGGAGATTCCTGCAAGGTTGCAGTTCGCGGCCCGAGAAGCACTCTCCGGCCAACATGCCCAACTGCAGCAACAGCTCCCAAAGCGAAGGAGCCAGGACCCAAAGACCTAGCTGGCCTGAAGGGCCCACAGGGGGCCACCAAGCAGCCCCTCTCCATTTGGGTCTGGGGGCTTTCGTTGGGCATGTATACCTGAGAGGTACCTGCAAGGTTAAAGTTCGCGGCCCAAGAAGCACACTCCTGCCAACATGCCCAACGTCCACCAAGAGCTCCAAAACAGAAGGAACCAGGATCCAAAGAAATAGCTGGCCTGGACGGTCACCAGGTGGCTCGCAAGCAGCCCCTCTCCATTTGGGTCTGGGGGCTTTCGTTGGGCCGGAAACCTGGGAGATTCATGCAAGGTTGCAGTTCGCGGCCCGAGAAGCACTCTCCGGCCAACATGCCCAACTGCAGCAACAGCTCCAAAACAGAAGGAACCAGGACAGAAAGACCTAGCTGGCATGAAGGGCCCCCAGGGGGCCCCCAAGCAGCCCCTCTCCATTTGGGTCTGGGGGCTTTAGTTGGGCCGGGAACCTGGGAGATTCCTGCAAGGTTGCCGTTCGCGGCCGGAGAGGCACTCTCCGGCCAACATGCCCAACTGCAGCAACAGCTCCCAAAGCGAAGGAGCCAGGACCCAAAGACCTAGCTGGCCTGAAGGGCCCCCAGGGGGCCCCCAAGCAGCCCCTCTCAATTTGGGTCTGGGGGCTTTCGTTGGGCCGGGAACCTGGGAGATTCCTGCAAGGTTGCAGTTCGCGGCCCGAGAAGCACTCTCCGGCCAACATGCCCAACTGCAGCAACAGCTCCCAAAGCGAAGGAGCCAGGACCCAAAGACCTAGCTGGCCTGAAGGGCCCCCAGGGGGCCCCCAAGCAGCCCCTCTCAATTTGGGTCTGGGGGCTTTCGTTGGGCCGGGAACCTGGGAGAATCCTGCAAGGTTGCAGTTCGCGGCCCGAGAAGCACTCTCCGGCCAACATGCCCAACTGCAGCAACAGCTCCCAAAGCGAAGGAGCCAGGACCCAAAGACCTATCTGGCCTGGAGGGCCCCCATGGGGCCCCCAAGCAGCCCCTCTCCATTTGGGTCTGGGGGCTTTCGTTGGGCATGGAACCTGAGAGGTACCTGCAAGTTTGCTGTTGGCGGCCCGAGAAGCACTCTCCGGCCAACATACCCAACGTCCAGCAACAGCTCCAAAACAGAAGGAACCAGGACCCAAAGAAATAGCTGGCCTGGACGGTCACCAGGTGGCTCGCAAGCAGCCCCTCTCCATTTGGGTCTGGGGGCTTTCGTTGGGCCGGAAACCTGGGAGATTCATGCAAGGTTGCAGTTCGCGGCCCGAGAAGCACTCTCCGGCCAACATGCCCAACTGCAGCAACAGCTCCCAAACCGAAGTAGCCAGGACCCAAAGACGTAGTTGGCCTGAAGGGCCCCCAGGGGGCCCCCAAGCAGCCCCTCTCAATTTGGGTCTGGGGGCTTTCGTTGGGCCGGGAACCTGGGAGGTACCTGCAAGGTTGCAGTTCGCGGCCCGAGAAGCACTCTCCGGCCAACATGCCCAACTGCAGCAACAGCTCCCAAAGCGAAGGAGCCAGGACCCAAAGACCTAGCTGGCCTGAAGGGCCCCCAGGGGGCCCCCAAGCAGCCCCTCTCCATTTGGGTCTGGGGGCTTTCGTTGGGCCGGAAACCTGGGAGATTCCTGCAAGGTTGCAGTTCGCGGCCCGAGAAGCACTCTCCGGCCAACATGCCCAACTGCAGCAACAGCTCCCAAAGCGAAGGAGCCAGGACCCAAAGACCTAGCTGGCCTGAAGGGCCCCCAGGGGGCCCCCAAGCAGCCCCTCTCAATTTGGGTCTGGGGGCTTTCGTTGGGCCGGGAACCTGGGAGGTACCTGCAAGGTTGCAGTTCGCGGCCCGAGAAGCACTCTCCGGCCAACATGCCCAACTGCAGCAACAGCTCCCAAACTGAAGGAGCCAGGACCCAAAGAGCTAGCTGGCCTGAAGGGCCCCCAGGGGGCCCCCAAGCAGCCCCTCTCCATTTGGGTCTGGGGGATTTCGTTGGGCGGGAACCTGGGAGATTCGTGCAAGGTTGCAGTTCGCGGCCCGAGAAGCACTCTCCGGCCAACATGCCCAACGTCCAGCAACAGCTCCCAAACTGAATGAGCCAGGACAGAAAGACCTAGCTGGCCTGAAGGGCCCCCAGGGGGCCCCCAAGCAGCCTCTCTCAATTTGGGTCTGGGGGCTTTCGTTGGGCCGGGAACCTGGGAGATTCATGCAAGGTTGCAGTTCGCGGCCCGAGAAGCACTCTCCGGCCAACATGCCCAACTGCAGCAACAGCTCCCAAACCGAAGGAGCCAGGACCCAAAGACCTAGCTGGCCTGAAGGGCCCCCAGGGGGCCCCCAAGCAGCCCCTCTCCATTTGGGTCTGGGGGCTTTCGTTGGGCCGGGAACCTGGGAGATTCCTGCAAGGTTGCAGTTCGCGGCCCGAGAAGCACTCTCCGGCCAACATGCCCAATATCCAGCAACAGCTCCCAAAGCGAAGGAGCCAGGACCCAAAGACCTAGCTGGCCTGAAGGGCCCCCAGGGGGCCCCCAAGCAGCCTCTCTCCATTTGGGTCTGGGGGCTTTCGTTGGGCCGGGAACCTGGGAGATTCCTGCAAGGTTGCAGTTCGCGGCCCGAGAAGCACTCTCCGGCCAACATGCCCAACTGCAGCAACAGCTCCCAAACTGAATGAGCCAGGACAGAAAGACCTAGCTGGCCTGAATGGCCCCCAGGGGGCCCCCAAGCAGCCCCTCTCAATTTGGGTCTGGGGGCTTTCGTTGGGCCGGGAATCTGGGAGATTCCTGCAAGGTTGCAGTTCGCGGCCCGAGAAGCACTCTCCGGCCAACATGCCCAACTGCAGCAACAGCTCCCAAAGCGAAGGAGCCAGGACCCAAAGACCTAGCTGGCCTGAAGGGCCCACAGGGGGCCACCAAGCAGCCCCTCTCCATTTGGGTCTGGGGGCTTTCGTTGGGCATGTATACCTGAGAGGTACCTGCAAGGTTAAAGTTCGCGGCCCAAGAAGCACACTCCGGCCAACATGCCCAACGTCCACCAAGAGCTCCAAAACAGAAGGAACCAGGATCCAAAGAAATAGCTGGCCTGGACGGTCACCAGGTGGCTCGCAAGCAGCCCCTCTCCATTTGGGTCTGGGGGCTTTCGTTGGGCCGGAAACCTGGGAGATTCATGCAAGGTTGCAGTTCGCGGCCCGAGAAGCACTCTCCGGCCAACATGCCCAACTGCAGCAACAGCTCCCAAACCGAAGTAGCCAGGACCCAAAGACGTAGTTGGCCTGAAGGGCCCCCAGGGGGCCCCCAAGCAGCCCCTCTCAATTTGGGTCTGGGGGCTTTCGTTGGGCCGGGAACCTGGGAGGTACCTGCAAGGTTGCAGTTCGCGGCCCGAGAAGCACTCTACGGCCAACATGCCCAACTGCAGCAACAGCTCCCAAAGCGAAGGAGCCAGGACCCAAAGAACTAGATGGCCTGAAGGGCCCCCAGGGGGCCCCCAAGCAGCCCCTCTCCATTTGGGTCTGGGGGCTTTCGTTGGGCCGGGAACCTGGGAGGTACCTGCAAGGTTGCAGTTCGTGGCCCGAGAAGCACTCTCCGGCCAACATGCCCAACTGCAGCAACAGCTCCCAAACTGAATGAGCCAGGACAGAAAGACCTAGCTGGCCTGAAGGACCCCAGGGGGCCCCCAAGCAGCCCCTCTCCATTTGGGTCTGGGGGCTTTCGTTGGGCCGGGAACCTGGGAGATACCTGCAAGGATGCAGTTCGCGGAGCGAGAAGCACTCTCCGGCCAACATGCCCAACGACCAGCTACAGCTCTGAAACCGAAGAAGCCAGGACCCAAAGACCTATCTGGCTTGGAGGGCCCCCATGGGGCCCCAAGCAGCCCCTCTCCATTTGGGTCTGGGGGCTTTCGTTGGGCCGGAAACCTGGGAGATTCCTGCAAGGTTGCAGTTCGCGGCCCGAGAAGCACTCTCCGGCCAACATGCCCAACTGCAGCAACAGCTCCCAAAGCGAAGGAGCCAGGACCCAAAGACCTAGCTGGCCTGAAGGGCCCCCAGGGGGCCCCCAAGCAGCCCCTCTCAATTTGGGTCTGGGGGCTTTCGTTGGGCCGGGAACCTGGGAGATTCCTGCAAGGTTGCAGTTCGCGGCCCGAGAAGCACTCTCCGGCCAACATGCCCAACTGCAGCAACAGCTCCCAAAGCGAAGGAGCCAGGACCCAAAGACCTAGCTGGCCTGAAGGGCCCACAGGGGGCCCCCAAGCAGCCCCTCTCCATTTGGGTCTGGGGGCTTTCGTTGGGCCGGAAACCTGGGAGATTCCTGCAAGGTTGCCGTTCGCGGCCCGAGAAGCACTCTCCGGCCAACATGCCCAACTGCAGCAACAGCTCCCAAACTGAAGGAGCCAGGACCCAAAGAGCTAGCTGGCCTGAAGGGCCCCCAGGGGGCCCCCAAGCAGCCCCTCTCCATTTGGGTCTGGGGGATTTCGTTGGGCGGGAACCTGGGAGATTCCTGCAAGGTTGCAGTTCGCGGCCCGAGAAGCACTCTCCGGCCAACATGCCCAACGTCCAGCAACAGCTCCCAAACTGAATGAGCCAGGACAGAAAGACCTAGCTGGCCTGAAGGGCCCCCAGGGGGCCCCCAAGCAGCCTCTCTCAATTTGGGTCTGGGGGCTTTCGTTGGGCCGGGAACCTGGGAGATTCCTGCAAGGTTGCAGTTCGCGGCCCGAGAAGCACTCTCCGGCCAACATGCCCAACTGCAGCAACAGCTCCCAAACCGAAGGAGCCAGGACCCAAAGACCTAGCTGGCCTGAAGGGCCCCCAGGGGGCCCCCAAGCAGCCCCTCTCCATTTGGGTCTGGGGGCTTTCGTTGGGCCGGGAACCTGGGAGATTCCTGCAAGGTTGCAGTTCGCGGCCCGAGAAGCACTCTCCGGCCAACATGCCCAATATCCAGCAACAGCTCCCAAAGCGAAGGAGCCAGGACCCAAAGACCTAGCTGGCCTGAAGGGCCCCCAGGGGGCCCCCAAGCAGCCTCTCTCCATTTGGGTCTGGGGGCTTTCGTTGGGCCGGGAACCTGGGAGATTCCTGCAAGGTTGCAGTTCGCGGCCCGAGAAGCACTCTCCGGCCAACATGCCCAACTGCAGCAACAGCTCCCAAACTGAATGAGCCAGGACAGAAAGACCTAGCTGGCCTGAATGGCCCCCAGGGGGCCCCCAAGCAGCCCCTCTCAATTTGGGTCTGGGGGCTTTCGTTGGGCCGGGAATCTGGGAGATTCCTGCAAGGTTGCAGTTCGCGGCCCGAGAAGCACTCTCCGGCCAACATGCCCAACTGCAGCAACAGCTCCCAAAGCGAAGGAGCCAGGACCCAAAGACCTAGCTGGCCTGAAGGGCCCACAGGGGGCCACCAAGCAGCCCCTCTCCATTTGGGTCTGGGGGCTTTCGTTGGGCATGTATACCTGAGAGGTACCTGCAAGGTTAAAGTTCGCGGCCCAAGAAGCACACTCCTGCCAACATGCCCAACGTCCACCAAGAGCTCCAAAACAGAAGGAACCAGGATCCAAAGAAATAGCTGGCCTGGACGGTCACCAGGTGGCTCGCAAGCAGCCCCTCTCCATTTGGGTCTGGGGGCTTTCGTTGGGCCGGAAACCTGGGAGATTCATGCAAGGTTGCAGTTCGCGGCCCGAGAAGCACTCTCCGGCCAACATGCCCAACTGCAGCAACAGCTCCAAAACAGAAGGAACCAGGACAGAAAGACCTAGCTGGCATGAAGGGCCCCCAGGGGGCCCCCAAGCAGCCCCTCTCCATTTGGGTCTGGGGGCTTTAGTTGGGCCGGGAACCTGGGAGATTCCTGCAAGGTTGCCGTTCGCGGCCGGAGAGGCACTCTCCGGCCAACATGCCCAACTGCAGCAACAGCTCCCAAAGCGAAGGAGCCAGGACCCAAAGACCTAGCTGGCCTGAAGGGCCCCCAGGGGGCCCCCAAGCAGCCCCTCTCAATTTGGGTCTGGGGGCTTTCGTTGGGCCGGGAACCTGGGAGATTCCTGCAAGGTTGCAGTTCGCGGCCCGAGAAGCACTCTCCGGCCAACATGCCCAACTGCAGCAACAGCTCCCAAAGCGAAGGAGCCAGGACCCAAAGACCTAGCTGGCCTGAAGGGCCCCCAGGGGGCCCCCAAGCAGCCCCTCTCAATTTGGGTCTGGGGGCTTTCGTTGGGCCGGGAACCTGGGAGATTCCTGCAAGGTTGCAGTTCGCGGCCCGAGAAGCACTCTCCGGCCAACATGCCCAACTGCAGCAACAGCTCCCAAAGCGAAGGAGCCAGGACCCAAAGACCTATCTGGCCTGGAGGGCCCCCATGGGGCCCCCAAGCAGCCCCTCTCCATTTGGGTCTGGGGGCTTTCGTTGGGCATGGAACCTGAGAGGTACCTGCAAGTTTGCTGTTGGCGGCCCGAGAAGCACTCTCCGGCCAACATACCCAACGTCCAGCAACAGCTCCAAAACAGAAGGAACCAGGACCCAAAGAAATAGCTGGCCTGGAGGGTCCCCAGGGGGCCCGTAAGCAGCCCCTCTCAATTTGGGTCTGGGGGCTTTCGTTGGGCCGGGAACCTGGGAGGTACCTGCAAGGTTGCAGTTCGCGGCCCGAGAAGCACTCTCCGGCCAACATGCCCAACGACCAGCTACAGCTCTGAAACCGAAGAAGCCAGGACCCAAAGACCTAGCTGGCCTGGAGGGTCCCCAGGGGGCCCCCAAGCAGCCCCTCTCCATTTGGGTCTGGGGGCTTTCGTTGGGCCGGGAACCTGGGAGGTACCTGCAAGTTTGCAGTTGGCGGCCCGAGAAGCACACTCCGGCCAACATGCCCAACTGCAGCAACAGCTCCCAAACTGAAGGAGCCAGGACCCAAAGACCTAGCTTGCCTGAAGGGCCCCAGGGGGCCCCCAAGCAGCCCCTCTCAATTTGGGTCTGGGGGCTTTCGTTGGGCCGGGAACCTGGGAGGTACCTGCAAGGTTGCAGTTCGCGGCCCGAGAAGCACTCTCCGGCCAACATGCCCAACTGCAGCAACAGCTCCCAAACTGAATGAGCCAGGACCCAAAGACCTAGCTGGCCTGAAGGGCCCCCAGGGGGCCCCCAAGCAGCCCCTCTCCATTTGGGTCTGGGGGCTTTCGTTGGGCCGGCAACCTGGGAGATTCCTGCAAGGTTGCAGTTCGCGGCCCGAGAAGCACTCTCCAGCCAACATGCCCAACGTCCAGAAACAGCTCCCAAAGCGAAGGAGCCAGGACCCAAAGACCTAGCTGGCCTGAAGGGCGCCCAGGGGGCCCCCAAGCAGCCCCTCTCAATTTGGGTCTGGGGGCTTTCGTTGGGCCGGGAACCTGGGAGGTACCTGCAAGGTTGAAGTTCTCAGCCCGAGAAGCACTCTCCGGCCAACATGCCCAACTGCAGCAACAGCTCCCAAACCGAAGGAGCCAGGACCCAAAGACCTAGCTGGCCTGAAGGGCCCCCAGGAGGCCCCCAAGCAGCCCCTCTCCATTTGGGTCTGGGGGCTTTCCTTGGGCCGGGAACCTGGGAGATTCCTGCAAGGTTGCAGTTCGCGGCCCGAGAAGCACTCTCCGGCCAACATGCCCAACTGCAGCAACAGCTCCCAAACCGAAGGAGCCAGGACCCAAAGACCTAGCTGGCCTGAAGGGCCCCCAGGGGGCCCCCAAGCAGCCCCTCTCAATTTGGGTCTGGGGGTTTTCGTTGGGCCGGGAACCTGGGAGATTCCTGCAAGGTTGCAGTTCGCGGTCCGAGAAGCACTCTCCGGCCAACATGCCCAACTGCAGCAACAGCTCCCAAAGCGAAGGAGCCAGGACCCAAAGACCTAGCTGGCCTGAAGGGCCCCCAGGGGGCCCCCAAGCAGCCCCTCTCCATTTGGGTCTGGGGGCTTTCGTTGGGCCAGGAACCTGGGAAGTACCTGCCAGGTTGCAGTTCGCGGCCCGAGAAGCACTCTCCGGCCAACATGCCCAACTGCAGCAACAGCTCCCAAAGTGATGGAACCAGGACCCAAAGACCTAGCTGGCCTGAAGGGCCCCCAGGGGGCCCCCAAGCAGCCTCTCTCCATTTGGGTCTGGGGGCTTTCGTTGGGCCGGGAACCTGGGAGGTACCTGCAAGGTTGCAGTTCGCGGCCGGAGAAGCACTCTCCGGCCAACATGCCCAACTGCAGCAACAGCTCCCAAACTGAATGAGCCAGGACCCAAAGACCTAGCTGGCCTAGAGGATCCCCAGGGGGCCCAAAAGCAGCCCCTCTCCATTTGGGTCTGGGGGCTTTCGTTGGGCCGGGAACCTGGGAGATTCATGCAAGGTTGCAGTTCGCGGCCCGAGAAGCACTCTCCGGCCAACATGCCCAACTGCAGCAACAGCTCCCAAAGCGAAGGAGCAAGGACCCAAAGACCTAGCTGGCCTGAAGGGCCCCCAGGGGGCCCCCAAGCAGCCCCTCTCCATTTGGGTCTGGGGGCTTTCGTTGGGCCGGGAACCTGGGAGGTACCTGCAAGGTTGCAGTTCGCGGCCCGAGAAGCACTCTCCGGCCAACATGCCCAATGTCCAGCAACAGCTCCCAAAGCGAAGGAGCCAGGACCCAAGGACCTAGCTGGCCTAGAGGGTCCCCAGGGGGCCCCCAAGCAGCCCCTCTCCATTTGGGTCTGGGGGCTTTCGTTGGGCCGGGAACCTGGGAGGTACCTGCAAGGTTGCAGTTCGCGGCCCGAGAAGCACTCTCCGGCCAACATGCCCAACGTCCACCAACAGCTCCCAAACCGAAGGAGCCAGGACCCAAAGACCTAGCTGGCCTGAAGGGCCCCCAGGGGGCCCCCAAGCAGCCCCTCTCAATTTGGGTCTGGGGGCTTTCGTTGGGCCGGGAACCTGGGAGATACCTGCAAGGATGCAGTTCGCGGCCCAAGAAGCACTCTCCGGCCAACATGCCCAACTGCAGCAACAGCTCCCAAAGCGAAGGAGCCAGGACCCAAAGACCTAGCTGGCCTGAAGGGCCCCCAGGGGGCCCCCAAGCAGCCCCTCTCCATTTGGGTCTGGGGGCTTTCGTTGGGCATGTATACCTGAGAGGTACCTGCAAGGTTAGAGTTCGCGGCCCGAGAAGCACTCTCCGGCCAACATGCCCAACGACCAGCTACAGCTCTGAAACCTAAGAAGCCAGGACCCAAAGACCTATCTGGCCTGGAGGGTCCCCAGTGGGCCCCCAAGCAGCCCCTCTCCATTTAGGTCTGGGGGCTTTCGTTGGCCGGGAACCTGGGAGGTACCTGCAAGTTTGCAGTTGGCGGCCCGAGAAGCACTCTCCGGCCAACATGCCCAACGTCCACCAACAGCTCCAAAACAGAAGGAAACAGGACCCAAAGAAATAGCTGGCCTGAAGGGCCCCCAGGGGGCCCCCAAGCAGCCCCTCTCCATTTGGGTCTGGGGGCTTTCGTTGGGCAGGGAACCTGGGAGGTACCTGCAAGGTTGCAGTTCGCGGCCCGAGAAGCACTCTCCGGCCAACATGCCCAACTGCAGCAACAGCTCCCAAACCGAAGTAGCCAGGACCCAAAGACGTACTTGGCCTGAAGGCACCCCAGGGGGCCCCCAAGCAGCCCCTCTCCATTTGGGTCTGGGGGCTTTCGTTGGGCCGGGAACCTGGGAGGTACCAGCAAGGTTGCAGTTCGCGGCCCGAGAAGCACTCTCCGGCCAACATGCCCAACTGCAGCAACAGCTCCCAAACTGAAGGAGCCAGGACCCAAAGACCTAGCTGGCCTAGAGGGTCCCCAGGGGGCCCCCAAGCAGCCCCTCTCCATTTGGGTCTGGGGGCTTTCGTTGGGCCGGGAACCTGGGAGATTCCTGCAAGGTTGCAGTTCGCGGCCCGAGAAGCACTCTCCGGCCAACATGCCCAATGTCCAGCAACAGCTCCCAAAGCGAAGGAGCCAGGACCCAAGGACCTAGCTGGCCTATAGGGTCCCCAGGGGGCCCCCAAGCAGCCCCTCTCCATTTGGGTCTGGGGGCTTTCGTTGGGCCGGGAACCTGGGAGGTACCTGCAAGGTTGCAGTTCGCGGCCCGAGAAGCACTCTCCGGCCAACATGCCCAACGTCCACCAACAGCTCCCAAAGCGAAGGAGCCAGGACCCAAAGACCTAGCTGGCCTGAAGGGCCCCCAGGGGGCCCCCAAGCAGCCCCTCTCAATTTGGGTCTGGGGGCTTTCGTTGGGCCGGGAACCTGGGAGATACCTGCAAGGATGCAGTTCGCGGCCCGAGAAGCACTCTCCGGCCAACATGCCCAACTGCAGCAACAGCTCCCAAAGCGAAGGAGCCAGGACCCAAAGACCTAGCTGGCCTGAAGGGCCCACAGGGGGCCCCCAAGCAGCCCCTCTGCATTTGGGTCTGGGGCTTTCGTTGGGCATGTATACCTGAGAGGTACCTGCAAGGTTAGAGTTCGCGGCCCGAGAAGCACTCTCCGGCCAACATGCCCAACGACCAGCTACAGATCTGAAACCTAAGAAGCCAGGACCCAAAGACCTATCTGGCCTGGAGGGTCCCCAGGGGGCCCCCAAGCAGCCCCTCTCCATTTAGGTCTGGGGGCTTTCGTTGGCCGGGAACCTGGGAGGTACCTGCAAGGTTGCAGTTCGCGGCCCGAGAAGCACTCTCCGGCCAACATGCACAACGTCCACCAACAGCTCCAAAACAGAAGGAAACAGGACCCAAAGATATAGCTGGCCTGAAGGGCCCCCAGGGGGCCCCCAAGCAGCCCCTCTCCATTTGGGTCTGGGGGCTTTCGTTGGGCAGGGAACCTGGGAGGTACCTGCAAGGTTGCAGTTCGCGGCCCGAGAAGCACTCTCCGGCCAACATGCCCAACTGCAGCAACAGCTCCCAAACCGAAGTAGCCAGGACCCAAAGACGTACTTGGCCTGAAGGCACCCCAGGGGGCCCCCAAGCAGCCCCTCTCCATTTGGGTCTGGGGGCTTTCGTTGGGCCGGGAACCTGGGAGGTACCTGCAAGGTTGCAGTTCGCGGCCCGAGAAGCACTCTCCGGCCAACATGCCCAACTGCAGCAACAGCTCCCAAACCGAAGGAGCCAGGACCCAAAGACCTAGCTGGCCTAGAGGGTCCCCAGGGGGCCCCCAAGCAGCCCCTCTCCATTTGGGTCTGGGGGCTTTCGTTGGGCCGGGAACCTGGGAGGTACCTGCAAGGTTGCAGTTCGCGGCCCGAGAAGCACTCTCCGGCCAACATGCCCAACTGCAGCAACAGCTCCCAAACTGAAGGAGCCAGGACCCAAAGACCTAGCTGGCCTAGAGGGTCCCCAGGGGGCCCCCAAGCAGCCCCTCTCCATTTGGGTCTGGGGGCTTTCGTTGGGCATGTATACCTGAGAGGTACCTGCAAGGTTAGAGTTCGCGGCCCGAGAAGCACTCTCCGGCCAACATGCCCAACGACCAGCTACAGCTCTGAAACCTAAGAAGCCAGGACCCAAAGACCTTTCTGGCCTGGAGGGCCCCAGGGGGCCCCCAAGCAGCCCCTCTCCATTTAGGTCTGGGGGCTTTCGTTGGCCGGGAACCTGGGAGGTACCTGCAAGTTTGCAGTTGGCGGCCCGAGAAGCACTCTCCGGCCAACATGCCCAACTGCAGCAACAGCTCCCAAACCGAAGTAGCCAGGACCCAAAGAACTAGCTGGCCTGAAGGGCCCCCAGGGGGCCCCCAAGCAGCCCCTCTCCATTTGGGTCTGGGGGCTTTCGTTGGGCCGGGAAACTGGGAGGTACCTGCAAGGTTGCAGTTCGCGGCCCGAGAATCACTCTCCGGCCAACATGCCCAACGTCCAGCAACAGCTCCCAAAGCGAAGGAGCCAGGACCCAAAGACCTAGCTGGCCTGAAGGGCCCCCAGGGGGCCCCCAAGCAGCCCCTCTCAATTTGGGTCTGGGGGCTTTCGTTGGGCCGGGAACCTGGGAGATTCCTGCAAGGTTGCAATTCGCGGCCCGAGAAGCACTCTCCGGACAACATGCCCAACGTCCAGCAACAGCTCCCAAAGCGAAGGAGCCAGGACCCAAAGACCTATCTGGCCTGGAGGGCCCCCAGGGGGCCCCCAAGCAGCCCCTCTCAATTTGGGTCTGGGGGCTTTCGTTGGGCCGGGAACCTGGGAGATTCATGCAAGGTTGCAGTTCGCGGCCCGAGAAGCACTCTCCGGCCAACATGCCCAACTGCAGCAACAGCTCCCAAAGCGAAGGAGCCAGGACCCAAAGACCTAGCTGGCCTGAAGGGCCCCCAGGGGGCCCCCAAGCAGCCCCTCTCCATTTGGGTCTGGGGGCTTTCGTTGGGCCAGGAACCTGGGAAGTACCTGACAGGTTGCAGTTCGCGGCCCGAGAAGCACTCTCCGGCCAACATGCCCAACTGCAGCAACAGCTCCCAAAGCGAAGGAACCAGGACGCAAAGACCTAGCTGGCCTGAAGGGCCCCCAGGGGGCCCACAAGCAGCCCCTCTCAATTTGGGTCTGGGGGCTTTCGTTGGGCCGGGAACCTGGGAGATTCCTGCAAGGTTGCAGTTCGCGGCCCGAGAAGCACTCTCCGGCCAACATGCCCAACTGCAGCAACAGCTCCCAAACTGAATGAGCCAGGACCCAAAGACCTAGCTGGCCTAGAGGGTCCCCAGGGGGCCCACAAGCAGCCCCTCTCCATTTGGGTCTGTGGGCTTTCGTTGGGCCGGGAACCTGGGAGATTCATGCAAGGTTGCAGTTCGTGGCCCGAGAAGCACTCTCCGGCCAACATGCCCAACTGCAGCAACATCTCCCAAACCGAAGGAGCCAGGACCCAAAGACCTAGCTGGCCTGAAGGGTCCCCAGGGGGCCCCAAGCAGCCCCTCTCCATTTGGGTCTGGGGGCTTTAGTTGGGCCGGGAACCTGGGAGGTACCTGCAAGGTTGCAGTTCGCGGCCGGAGAGGCACTCTCCGGCCAACATGCCCAACTGCAGCAACAGCTCCCAAAGCGAAGGAGCCAGGACCCAAGGACCTAGCTGGCCTAGAGTGTCCCCAGGGGGCCCCCAAGCAGCCCCTCTCCATTTGGGTCTGGGGGCTTTCGTTGGGCCGGGAACCTGGGAGATACCTGCAAGGATGCAGTTCGCGGCCCGAGAAGCACTCTCCGGCCAACATGCCCAACTGCAGCAACAGCTCCCAAAGCGAAGGAGCCAGGACCCAAAGACCTAGCTGGCCTGAAGGGCCCCCAGGGGGCCACCAAGCAGCCCCTCTCAATTTGGGTCTGGGGGCTTTCGTTGGGCCGGGAACCTGGGAGATTCGTGCAAGGATGCAGTTCGCGGCACGAGAAGCACTCTCCGGCCAACATGCCCAACTGCAGCAACAGCTCCCAAAGCGAAGGAGCCAGGACCCAAAGACCTAGCTGGCCTGAAGGGCCCCCAGGGGGCCCCCAAGCAGCCCCTCTCCATTTGGGTCTGGGGGCTTTCGTTGGGCATGTATACCTGAGAGGTACCTGCAAGGTTAGAGTTCGCGGCCCGAGAAGCACTCTCCGGCCAACATACCCAACGACCACCTACAGCTCTGAAACCTAAGAAGCCAGGACCCAAAGACCTATCTGGCCTGGAGGGTCCCCAGGGGGCCTCCAAGCAGCCCCTCTCCATTTAGGTCTGGGGGCTTTCGTTGGGCCGGGAACCTGGGAGGTACCTGCAAGTTTGCAGTTGGCGGCCCGAGAAGCACTCTCCGACCAACATGCCCAACGTCCACCAACAGCTCCAAAACAGAAGGAAACAGGACCCAAAGATATAGCTGGCCTGAAGGGCCCCCAGGGGGCCCCCAAGCAGCCCCTCTCCATTTGGGTCTGGGGGCTTTCGTTGGGCAGGGAACCTGGGAGGTACCTGCAAGGTTGCAGTTCGCGGCCCGAGAAGCACTCTCCGGCCAACATGCCCAACTGCAGCAACAGCTCCCAAACCGAAGTAGCCAGGACCCAAAGACCTAGCTGGCCTGAAGGGCCCCCAGGGCGCCCCCAAGCAGCCCCTCTCAATTTGGGTCTGGGGGCTTTCGTTGGGCCGGGAACCTGGGAGGTACCTGCAAGGTTGCAGTTCGCGGCCCGAGAAGCACTCTCCGGCCAACATGCCCAACTGCAGCAACAGCTCCCAAACTGAAGGAGCCAGGACCCAAAGACCTAGCTGGCCTAGAGGGTCCCCAGGGGGCCCCCAAGCAGCCCCTCTCCATTTGGGTCTGGGGGCTTTCGTTGGGCCGGGAACCTGGGAGGTACCTGCAAGGTTGCAGTTCGCGGCCCGAGAAGCACTCTCCGGCCAACATGCCCAACTGCAGCAACAGCTCCCAAAGCGAAGGAGCCAGGACCCAAAGACCTAGCTGGCCTAGAGGGTCCCCAGGGGGCCCCCAAGCAGCCCCTCTCCATTTGGGTCTGGGGGCTTTCGTTGGGCCGGGAACCTGGGAGATTCCTGCAAGGTTGCAGTTCGCGGCCCGAGAAGCACTCTCCGGCCAACATGCCCAATGTCCAGCAACAGCTCCCAAACCGAAGGAGCCAGGACCCAAAGACCTAGCTGGCCTGAAGTGCCCCCAGGGGGCCCCCAAGCAGCCCCTCTCAATTTGGGTCTGGGGGTTTTCGTTGGGCCGGGAACCTGGGAGATTCCTGCAAGGTTGCAGTTCGCGGCCCGAGAAGCACTCTCCGGCCAACATGCCCAACTGCAGCAACAGCTCCCAAAGCGAAGGAGCCAGGACCCAAAGACCTAGCTGGCCTGAAGGGCCCCCAGGGGGCCCCCAAGCAGCCCCTCTCCATTTGGGTCTGGGGGCTTTCGTTGGGCCAGGAACCTGGGAAGTACCTGCCAGGTTGCAGTTCGCCGCCCGAGAAGCACTCTCCGGCCAACATGCCCAACTGCAGCAACAGCTCCCAAAGCGATGGAACCAGGACCCAAAGACCTAGCTGGCCTGAAGGGCCCCCAGGGGGCCCCCAAGCAGCCTCTCTCCATTTGGGTCTGGGGGCTTTCGTTGGGCCGGGAACCTGGGAGATTCCTGCAAGGTTGCAGTTGGCGGCCCGAGAAGCACTCTGCGGCCAACATGCCCAACTGCAGCAACATCTCCCAAACTGAATGAGCCAGGACCCAAAGACCTAGCTGGCCTGAAGGGTCCCCAGGGGGCCCACAAGCAGCCCCTCTCCATTTGGGTCTGGGGGCTTTCGTTGGGCCGGGAACCTGGGAGATTCCTGCAAGGTTGCAGTTCGCGGCCCGAGAAGCACTCTCCGGCCAACATGCCCAACTGCAGCAACAGCTCCCAAAGCGAAGGAGCCAGGACCCAAAGACCTAGCTGGCCTGAAGGGCCCCCAGGGGGCCCCCAAGCAGCCCCTCTCCATTTGGGTCTGGGGGCTTTCGTTGGGCCGGGAACCTGGGAGGTACCTGCAAGTTGCAGTTCGCGGCCCGAGAAGCACTCTCCGGCCAACATGCCCATTGTCCAGCAACAGCTCCCAAAGCGAAGGAGCCAGGACCCAAGGACCTAGCTGGCCTAGAGGGTCCCCAGGGGGCCCCCAAGCAGCCCCTCTCCATTTGGGTCTGGGGGCTTTCGTTGGGCCGGGAACCTGGGAGGTACCTGCAAGGTTGCAGTTCGCGGCCCGAGAAGCACTCTCCGGCCAACATGCCCAACGTCCACCAACAGCTCCCAAACCGAAGGAGCCAGGACCCAAAGACCTAGCTGGCCTGAAGGGCCCCCAGGGGGCCCCCAAGCAGCCCCTCTCAATTTGGGTCTGGGGGCTTTCGTTGGGCCGGGAACCTGGGAGATACCTGCAAGGATGCAGTTCGCGGCCCGAGAAGCACTCTCCGGCCAACATGCCCAACTGCAGCAACAGCTCCCAAAGCGAAGGAGCCAGGACCCAAAGACCTAGCTGGCCTGAAGGGCCCCCAGGGGGCCCCCAAGCAGCCCCTCTCCATTTGGGTCTGGGGGCTTTCGTTGGGCATGTATACCTGAGAGGTACCTGCAAGGTTAGAGTTCGCGGCCCGAGAAGCACTCTCCGGCCAACATGCCCAAAGACTAGCTACAGCTCTGAAACCTAAGAAGCCAGGACCCAAAGACCTTTCTGGCCTGGAGGGTCCCCAGGGGGCCCCCAAGCAGCCCCTCTCCATTTAGGTCTGGGGGCTTTCGTTGGCCGGGAACCTGGGAGGTACCTGCAAGTTTGCAGTTGGCGGCCCGAGAAGCACTCTCCGGCCAACATGCCCAATATCCAGCAACAGCTCCAAAACAGAAGGAAACAGGACCCAAAGAAATAGCTGGCCTGAAGGGCCCCCAGGGGGCCCCCAATCAGCCCCTCTCCATTTGGGTCTGGGGGCTTTCGTTGGGCAGGGAACCTGGGAGGTACCTGCAAGGTTGCAGTTCGCGGCCCGAGAAGCACTCTCCGGCCAACATGCCCAACTGCAGCAACAGCTCCCAAACTGAAGGAGCCAGGACCCAAAGACCTAGCTGGCCTAGAGGGTCCCCAGGGGGCCCCCAAGCAGCCCCTCTCCATTTGGGTCTGGGGGCTTTCGTTGGGCCGGGAACCTGGGAGATTCCTGCAAGGTTGCAGTTCGCGGCCCGAGAAGCACTCTCCGGCCAACATGCCCAACTGCAGCAACAGCTCCCAAACCGAAGTAGCCAGGACCCAAAGACCTAGCTGGCCTGAAGGGCCCCCAGGGGGCCCCCAAGCAGCCCCTCTCCATTTGGGTCTGGGGGCTTTCGTTGGGCCGGGAACCTGGGAGGTACCTGCAAGGTTGCAGTTCGCGGCCCGAGAATCACTCTCCGGCCAACATGCCCAACGTCCAGCAACAGCTCCCAAAGCGAAGGAGCCAGGACCCAAAGACCTAGCTGGCCTGAAGGGCCCCCAGGGGGCCCCCAAGCAGCCCCTCTCCATTTGGGTCTGGGGGCTTTCGTTGGGCAGGGTACCTGGGAGATTCCTGCAAGGTTGCAGTTCGCGGCCCGAGAAGCACTCTCCGGACAACATGCCCAACGTCCAGCAACAGCTCCCAAAGCGAAGGAGCCAGGACCCAAAGACCTAGCTGGCCTGAAGGGCCCCCAGGGGGCCCCCAAGCAGCCCCTCTCCATTTGGGTCTGGGGTCTTTCGTTGGGCCGGAAACCTGGGAGGTACCTGCAAGGTTGCAGTTCTCAGCCCGAGAAGCACTCTCCGGCCAACATGCCCAATGTCCAGCAACAGCTCCCAAACCGAAGGAGCCAGGACCCAAAGACCTAGCTGGCCTGAAGTGCCCCCAGGGGGCCCCCAAGCAGCCCCACTCCATTTGGGTCTGGGGGCTTTCGTTGGGCCGGGAACCTGGGAGATTCCTGCAAGGTTGCAGTTCGCGGCCCGAGAAGCACTCTCCGGCCAACATGCCCAACTGCAGCAACAGCTCCCAAACCGAAGGAGCCATGAACCAAAGACCTATCTGGCCTGAAGGGCCCCCAGGGGGCCCCCAAGCAGCCCCTCTCAATTTGGGTCTGGGGGCTTTCGTTGGGCCGGGAACCTGGGAGGTACCTGCAAGGTTGCAGTTCGCGGCCCGAGAAGCACTCTCCGGCCAACATGCATAACGTCCAGCAACAGCTCCCAAACCGAAGGAGCCAGAACCCAAAGACCTAGATGGCCTGGAGGGCCCCCAGGGGGCCCCCAAGCAGCCCCTCTCAATTTGGGTCTGGGGGCTTTCGTTGGGCCGGGAACCTGGGAGATTCATGCAAGGTTGCAGTTCGCGGCCCGAGAAGCACTCTCCGGCCAACATGCCCAACTGCAGCAACAGCTCCCAAACCGAAGGAGCCAGGACCCAAAGACCTAGCTGGCCTGAAGGGCCCCCAGGGGGCCCCCAAGCAGCCCCTCTCCATTTGGGTCTGGGGGCTTTCGTTGGGCCGGGAACCTGGGAGGTACCTGCAAGGTTGCAGTTCGCGGCCCGAGAAGCACTCTCCGGCCAACATGCCCAATGTCCAGCAACAGCTCCCAAAGCGAAGGAGCCAGGACCCAAGGACCTAGCTGGCCTAGAGGGTCCCCAGGGGGCCCCCAAGCAGCCCCTCTCCATTTGGGTCTGGGGGCTTTCGTTGGGCCGGGAACCTGGGAGGTACCTGCAAGGTTGCAATTCGCGGCCCGAGAAGCACTCTCCGGCCAACATGCCCAACGTCCACCAACAGCTCCCAAACCGAAGGAGCCAGGACCCAAAGACCTAGCTGGCCTGAAGGGCCCCCAGGGGGCCCCCAAGCAGCCCCTCTCCATTTGGGTCTGGGGGCTTTCGTTGGGCCGGGAACCTGGGAGATTCCTGCAAGGTTGCAGTTCGCGGCCCGAGAAGCACTCTCCGGCCAACATGCCCAACTGCAGCAACAGCTCCCAAAGCGAAGGAGCCATGAACCAAAGACCTATCTGGCCTGAAGGGCCCCCAGGGGGCCCCCAAGCAGCCCCTCTCAATTTGGGTCTGGGGGCTTTCGTTGGGCCGGGAACCTGGGAGGTACCTGCAAGGTTGCAGTTCGCGGCCCGAGAAGCACTCTAGGGCCAACATGCATAACGTCCAGCAACAGCTCCCAAACCGAAGGAGCCAGAACCCAAAGACCTAGATGGCCTGGAGGGCCCCCAGGGGGCCCCCAAGCAGCCCCTCTCAATTTGGGTCTGGGGGCTTTCGTTGGGCCGGGAACCTGGGAGATTCCTGCAAGGTTGCAGTTCGCGGCCCGAGAAGCACTCTCCGGCCAACATGCCCAACTGCAGCAACAGCTCCCAAAGCGAAGGAGCCATGAACCAAAGACCTATCTGGCCTGAAGGGCCCCCAGGGGGCCCCCAAGCAGCCCCTCTCCATTTGGGTCTGGGGGCTTTCGTTGGGCCGGGAACCTGGGAGGTACCTGCAAGGTTGCAGTTCGCGGCCCGAGAAGCACTCTCCGGCCAACATGCATAACGTCCAGCAACAGCTCCCAAACCGAAGGAGCCAGAACCCAAAGACCTAGATGGCCTGGAGGGCCCCCAGGGGGCCCCCAAGCAGCCCCTCTCAATTTGGGTCTGGGGGCTTTCGTTGGGCCGGGAACCTGGGAGATTCCTGCAAGGTTGCAGTTCGCGGCCCGAGAAGCACTCTCCGGCCAACATGCCCAACTGCAGCAACAGCTCCCAAAGCGAAGGAGCCATGAACCAAAGACCTATCTGGCCTGAAGGGCCCCCAGGGGGCCCCCAAGCAGCCCCTCTCCATTTGGGTCTGGGGGCTTTCGTTGGGCCGGGAACCTGGGAGGTACCTGCAAGGTTGCAGTTCGCGGCCCGAGAAGCACTCTCCGGCCAACATGCATAACGTCCAGCAACAGCTCCCAAACCGAAGGAGCCAGAACCCAAAGACCTAGATGGCCTGGAGGGCCCCCAGGGGGCCCCCAAGCAGCCCCTCTCAATTTGGGTCTGGGGGCTTTCGTTGGGCCGGGAACCTGGGAGATTCATGCAAGGTTGCAGTTCGCGGCCCGAGAAGCACTCTCCGGCCAACATGCCCAACTGCAGCAACAGCTCCCAAACCGAAGGAGCCAGGACCCAAAGACCTAGCTGGCCTGAAGGGCCCCCAGGGGGCCCCCAAGCAGCCCCTCTCCATTTGGGTCTGGGGGCTTTCGTTGGGCCGGGAACCTGGGAGGTACCTGCAAGGTTGCAGTTCGCGGCCCGAGAAGCACTCTCCGGCCAACATGCCCAATGTCCAGCAACAGCTCCCAAAGCGAAGGAGCCAGGACCCAAAGACCTAGCTGGCCTGAAGGGCCCCCAGGGGGCCCCCAAGCAGCCCCTCTCCATTTGGGTCTGGGGGCTTTCGTTGGGCCGGGAACCTGTGAGGTACCTGCAAGGTTGCAGTTCGCGGCCCGAGAAGCACTCTCCGGCCAACATGCCCAACGTCCACCAACAGCTCCCAAACCGAAGGAGCCAGGACCCAAAGACCTAGCTGGCCTGAAGGGCCCCCAGGGGGCCCCCAAGCAGCCCCTCTCCATTTGGGTCTGGGGGCTTTCGTTGGGCCGGGAACCTGGGAGATTCCTGCAAGGTTGCAGTTCGCGGCCCGAGAAGCACTCTCCGGCCAACATGCCCAACGTCCAGCAACAGCTCCCAAACCGAAGGAGCCAGAAACCAAAGACCTAGCTGGCCTGAAGTGCCCCCAGGGGGCCCCCAAGCAGCCCCTCTCAATTTGGGTCTGGGGGCTTTCGTTGGGCCGGGAACCTGGGAGATTCATGCAAGGTTGCAGTTCGCGGCCCGAGAAGCACTCTCCGGCCAACATGCCCAACTGCAGCAACAGCTCCCAAAGCGAAGGAGCCAGGACCCAAAGACCTAGCTGGCCTGAAGGGCCCCCAGGGGGCCCCCAAGCAGCCCCTCTCCATTTGGGTCTGGGGGCTTTCGTTGGGCCGGGAACCTGGGAGATTCCTGCAAGGTTGCAGTTCGCGGCCCGAGAAGCACTCTCCGGCCAACATGCCCAACTGCAGCAACAGCTCCCAAAGCGAAGGAGCCAGGACCCAAAGACCTAGCTGGCCTGAAGGGCCCCCAGGGGGCCCCCAAGCAGCCCCTCTCAATTTGGGTCTGGGGGCTTTCGTTGGGCCGGGAACCTGGGAGATTCCTGCAAGGTTGCAGTTCGCGGCCCGAGAAGCACTCTCTAACCAACATGCCCAACTGCAGCAACAGCTCCCAAACTGAATGAGCCAGGACAGAAAGACCTAGCTGGCCTGAAGGGCCCCCAGGGGGCCCCCAAGCAGCCCCTCTCCATTTGGGTCTGGGGGCTTTCGTTGGGCCGGGAACCTGGGAGATTCCTGCAAGGTTGCAGTTCGCAGCCCGAGAAGCACTCTCCGGCCAACATGCCCAACTGCAGCAACAGCTCCCAAAGCGAAGGAGCCAGGACCCAAAGACCTAGCTGGCCTGAAGGGCCCCCAGGGGGCCCCCAAGCAGCCCCTCTCCATTTGGGTCTGGGGGCTTTCGTTGGGCCGGGAACCTGGGAGATACCTGCAAGGATGCAGTTCGCGGCCCGAGAAGCACTCTGCGGCCAACATGCCCAACGTCCAGCAACAGCTCCCAAACCGAAGGAGTCAGGACTCAAAGACCTAGCTGGCCTGAAGGGCCCCCAGGGGGCCCCCAAGCAGCCCCTCTCCATTTGGGTCTGGGGGCTTTCGTTGGGCCGGGAACCTGGGAGGTACCTGCAAGGTTGCAGTTCGTGGCCCGAGAAGCACTCTCCGGCCAACATGCCCAACTGCAGCAACAGCTCCCAAACCGAAGGAGCCAGGACCCAAAGACCTAGCTGGCCTGAAGGGCCCCCAGGGGGCCCCCAAGCAGCCCCTCTCCATTTGGGTCTGGGGGCTTTCGTTGGGCCGGGAACCTGGGAGATTCCTGCAAGGTTGCAGTTCGCGGCCCGAGAAGCACTCTCCGGCCAACATGCCCAACTGCAGCAACAGCTCCCAAACTGAATGAGCCAGGACCCAAAGACCTAGCTGGCCTGAAGGGCCCCCAGGGGGCCCGCAAGCAGCCTCTCTCAATTTGGGTCTGGGGGCTTTCGTTGGGCCGGGAACCTGGGAGATTCCTGCAAGGTTGCAGTTCGCGGCCCGAGAAGCACTCTCTAACCAACATGCCCAACTGCAGCAACAGCTCCCAAACTGAATGAGCCAGGACAGAAAGACCTAGCTGGCCTGAAGGGCCCCCAGGGGGCCCCCAAGCAGCCCCTCTCCATTTGGGTCTGGGGGCTTTCGTTGGGCCGGGAACCTGGGAGATTCCTGCAAGGTTGCAGTTCGCAGCCCGAGAAGCACTCTCCGGCCAACATGCCCAACTGCAGCAACAGCTCCCAAAGCGAAGGAGCCAGGACCCAAAGACCTAGCTGGCCTGAAGGGCCCCCAGGGGGCCCCCAAGCAGCCCCTCTCCATTTGGGTCTGGGGGCTTTCGTTGGGCCGGGAACCTGGGAGATACCTGCAAGGATGCAGTTCGCGGCCCGAGAAGCACTCTGCGGCCAACATGCCCAACGTCCAGCAACAGCTCCCAAACCGAAGGAGTCAGGACTCAAAGACCTAGCTGGCCTGAAGGGCCCCCAGGGGGCCCCCAAGCAGCCCCTCTCCATTTGGGTCTGGGGGCTTTCGTTGGGCCGGGAACCTGGGAGGTACCTGCAAGGTTGCAGTTCGTGGCCCGAGAAGCACTCTCCGGCCAACATGCCCAACTGCAGCAACAGCTCCCAAACCGAAGGAGCCAGGACCCAAAGACCTAGCTGGCCTGAAGGGCCCCCAGGGGGCCCCCAAGCAGCCCCTCTCCATTTGGGTCTGGGGGCTTTCGTTGGGCCGGGAACCTGGGAGATTCCTGCAAGGTTGCAGTTCGCGGCCCGAGAAGCACTCTCCGGCCAACATGCCCAACTGCAGCAACAGCTCCCAAACTGAATGAGCCAGGACCCAAAGACCTAGCTGGCCTGAAGGGCCCCCAGGGGGCCCGCAAGCAGCCTCTCTCAATTTGGGTCTGGGAGCTTTCGTTGGGCCGGGAACCTGGGAGATTCATGCAAGGTTGCAGTTCGCAGCCCGAGAAGCACTCTCCGGCCAACATGCCCAACTGCAGCAACAGCTCCCAAACTGAAGGAGCCAGGACCCAAAGACCTAGGTGGCCTGAAGGGCCCCCAGGGGGCCCCCAAGCAGCCCCTCTCCATTTGGGTCTGGGGGCTTTCGTTGGGCCGGGAACCTGGGAGGTACCTGCAAGGTTGCAGTTCGCGGCCCGAGAAGCACTCTCCGGCCAACATGCCCAACTGCAGCAACAGCTCCCAAACCGAAGGAGCCAGGACACAAAGACCTAGCTGGCCTGAAGGGCCCCCAGGGGGCCCCCAAGCAGCCTCTCTCCATTTGGGTCTGGGGGCTTTCGTTGGGCCGGGAACCTGGGAGATTCATGCAAGGTTGCAATTCGCGGCCCGAGAAGCACTCTCCGGCCAACATGCCCAACTGCAGCAACAGCTCCCAAACTGAATGAGCCAGGACAGAAAGACCTAGCTGGCCTGAAGGGGCCCCAGGGGGCCCCCAAGCAGCCCCTCTCCATTTGGGTCTGGGGGCTTTCGTTGGGCCGGGAACCTGGGAGATACCTGCAAGGATGCAGTTCGCGGCCCGAGAAGCACTCTCCGGCCAACATGCCCAATATCCAGCAACAGCTCCCAAAGCGAAGGAGCCAGGACCCAGAGACCTATCTGGCCTGAAGGGCCCCCAGGGGGCCCCCAAGCAGCCCCTCTCCATTTGAGTCTGGGGGCTTTCGTTGGGCATGTATACCTGAGAGGTACCTGCAAGGTTAAAGTTAGCGGCCCGAGAAGCTCTCTCCGGCCAACATGCCCAACGTCCACCAACAGCTCCAAAACAGAAGGAACCAGGACCCAAAGATATAGCTGGCCTGAAGGGCCCCCAGGGGGCCCCCAAGCAGCCCCTCTCCATTTGGGTCTGGGGGCTTTCGTTGGGCAGGGAACCTGGGAGGTACCTGCAAGGTTGCAGTTCGCGGCCCGAGAAGCACTCTCCGGCCAACATGCCCAACTGCAGCAACAGCTCCCAAACCGAAGTAGCCAGGACCAAAGACGTACTTGGCCTGAAGGCACCCCAGGGGGCCCCCAAGCAGCCCCTCTCCATTTGGGTCTGGGGGCTTTCGTTGGGCCGGGAACCTGGGAGGTACCTGCAAGGTTGCAGTTCGCGGCCCGAGAAGCACTCTCCGGCCAACATGCCCAACTGCAGCAACAGCTCCCAAACTGAAGGAGCCAGGACCCAAAGACCTAGCTGGCTTGAAGGGCCCACAGGGGGCCACCAAGCAGCCCCTCTCCATTTGGGTCTGGGGGCTTTCGTTGGGCCGGGAACCTGGGAGGTACCTGCAAGGTTGCAGTTCGCGGCCCGAGAAGCACTCTCCGGCCAACATGCCCAACTGCAGCAACAGCTCCCAAACTGAAGGAGCCAGGACCCAAAGACCTAGCTGGCCTAGAGGGTCCCCAGGGGGCCCCCAAGCAGCCCCTCTCCATTTGGGTCTGGGGGCTTTCGTTGGGCCGGGAACCTGGGAGATTCCTGCAAGGTTGCAGTTCGCGGCCCGAGAAGCACTCTCCGGCCAACATGCCCAATGTCCTGCAACAGCTCCCAAAGCGAAGGAGCCAGGACCCAAAGAACTAGCTGGCCTGAAGTGCCCCCAAGGGGCCCCCAAGCAGCCCCTCTCAATTTGGGTCTGGGGGTTTTCGTTGGGCCGGGAACCTGGGAGATTCCTGCAAGGTTGCAGTTCGCGGCCCGAGAAGCACTCTCCGGCCAACATGCCCAACTGCAGCAATAGCTCCCAAAGCGAAGGAGCCAGGACCCAAAGACCTAGCTGGCCTGAAGGGCCCCCAGGGGGCCCCCAAGCAGCCCCTCTCCATTTGGGTCTGGGGGCTTTCGTTGGGCATTTATACCTGAGAGGTACCTGCAAGGTTAAAGTTAGCGGCCCGAGAAGCTCTCTCCGGCCAACATGCCCAACGTCCACCAACAGCTCCAAAACAGAAGGAACCAGGACCCAAAGATATAGCTGGCCTGAAGGGCCCCCAGGGGGCCCCCAAGCAGCCCCTCTCCATTTGGGTCTGGGGGCTTTCGTTGGGCAGGGAACCTGGGAGGTACCTGCAAGGTTGCAGTTCGCGGCCCGAGAAGCACTCTCCGGCCAACATGCCCAACTGCAGCAACAGCTCCCAAACCGAAGTAGCCAGGACCAAAGACGTACTTGGCCTGAAGGCACCCCAGGGGGCTCCCAAGCAGCCCCTCTCAATTTGGGTCTGGGGGCTTTCGTTGGGCCGGGAACCTGGGAGGTACCTGCAAGGTTGCAGTTCGCGGCCCGAGAAGCACTCTCCGGCCAACATGCCCAACTGCAGCAACAGCTCCCAAACTGAAGGAGCCAGGACCCAAAGACCTAGCTGGCCTAGAGGGTCCCCAGGGGGCCCCCAAGCAGCCCCTCTCCATTTGGGTCTGGGGGCTTTCGTTGGGCCGGGAACCTGGGAGGTACCTGCAAGGTTGCAGTTCGCGGCCCGAGAAGCACTCTCCGGCCAACATGCCCAATGTCCTGCAACAGCTCCCAAACCGAAGGAGCCAGGACCCAAAGACCTAGCTGGCCTGAAGTGCCCCCAAGGGGCCCCCAAGCAGCCCCTCTCAATTTGGGTCTGGGGGTTTTCGTTGGGCCGGGAACCTGGGAGATTCCTGCAAGGTTGCAGTTCGCGGCCCGAGAAGCACTCTCCGGCCAACATGCCCAACTGCAGCAACAGCTCCCAAAGCGAAGGAGCCAGGACCCAAAGACCTAGCTGGCCTGAAGGGCCCCCAGGGGGCCCCCAAGCAGCCCCTCTCCATTTGGGTCTGGGGGCTTTCGTTGGGCCAGGAACCTGGGAAGTACCTGCCAGGTTGCAGTTCGCCGCCCGAGAAGCACTCTCCGGCCAACATGCCCAACTGCAGCAACAGCTCCCAAAGCGATGGAACCAGGACCCAAAGACCTAGCTGGCCTGAAGGGCCCCCAGGGGGCCCCCAAGCAGCCTCTCTCCATTTGGGTCTGGGGGCTTTCGTTGGGCCGGGAACCTGGGAGATTCATGCAAGGTTGCAGTTCGCGGCCCGAGAAGCACTCTCCGGCCAACATGCCCAACTGCAGCAACAGCTCCCAAATCGAAGGAGCCAGGACCCAAAGACCTAGCTGGCCTGAAGGGCCCCCAGGGGGCCCCCAAGCAGCCCCTCTCCATTTGGGTCTGGGGGCTTTCGTTGGGCCGGGAACCTGGGAGATTCCTGCAAGGTTGCAGTTCGCGGCCCGAGAAGCACTCTCCGGCCAACATGCCCAACTGCAGCAACAGCTCCCAAAGCGAAGGAGCCAGGACCCAAAGACCTAGCTGGCCTGAAGGGCCCCCAGGGGGCCCCCAAGCAGCCCCTCTCAATTTGGGTCTGGGGGCTTTCGTTGGGCCGGGAACCTGGGAGATTCATGCAAGGTTGCAGTTCGCGGCCCGAGAAGCACTCTCCGGCCAACATGCCCAACTGCAGCAACAGCTCCCAAACTGAAGGAGCCAGGACCCAAAGACCTAGCTGGCCTAGAGGGTCCCCAGCGGGCCCCCAAGCAGCCCCTCTCCATTTGGGTCTGGGGGCTTTCGTTGGGCCGGGAACCTGGGAGATACCTGCAAGGATGCAGTTCGCGGCCCGAGAAGCACTCTGCGGCCAACATGCCCAACGTCCAGCAACAGCTCCCAAACCGAAGGAGTCAGGACCCAAAGACCTAGCTGGCCTGAAGGGCCCCCAGGGGGCCCCCAAGCAGCCCCTCTCCATTTGGGTCTGGGGGCTTTCGTTGGGCCGGGAACCTGGGAGGTACCTGCAAGGTTGCAGTTCGTGGCCCGAGAAGCACTCTCCGGCCAACATGCCCAACTGCAGCAACAGCTCCCAAACCGAAGGAGCCAGGACCCAAAGACCTAGCTGGCCTGAAGGGCCCCCAGGGGGCCCCCAAGCAGCCCCTCTCCATTTGGGTCTGGGGGCTTTCGTTGGGCCGGGAACCTGGGAGATACCTGCAAGGATGCAGTTCGCGGCCCGAGAAGCACTCTCCGGCCAACATGCCCAACTGCAGCAACAGCTCCCAAAGCGAAGGAGCCAGGACCCAAAGACCTAGCTGGCCTGAAGGGCCCCCAGGGGGCCCCCAAGCAGCCCCTCTCCATTTGGGTCTGGGGGCTTTCGTTGGGCATGTATACCTGAGAGGTACCTGCAAGGTTAGAGTTCGCGGCCCGAGAAGCACTCTCCGGCCAACATGCCCAAAGACTAGCTACAGCTCTGAAACCTAAGAAGCCAGGACCCAAAGACCTTTCTGGCCTGGAGGGTCCCCAGGGGGCCCCCAAGCAGCCCCTCTCCATTTAGGTCTGGGGGCTTTCGTTGGCCGGGAACCTGGGAGGTACCTGCAAGTTTGCAGTTGGCGGCCCGAGAAGCACTCTCCGGCCAACATGCCCAATATCCAGCAACAGCTCCAAAACAGAAGGAAACAGGACCCAAAGAAATAGCTGGCCTGAAGGGCCCCCAGGGGGCCCCCAATCAGCCCCTCTCCATTTGGGTCTGGGGGCTTTCGTTGGGCAGGGAACCTGGGAGGTACCTGCAAGGTTGCAGTTCGCGGCCCGAGAAGCACTCTCCGGCCAACATGCCCAACTGCAGCAACAGCTCCCAAACTGAAGGAGCCAGGACCCAAAGACCTAGCTGGCCTAGAGGGTCCCCAGGGGGCCCCCAAGCAGCCCCTCTCCATTTGGGTCTGGGGGCTTTCGTTGGGCCGGGAACCTGGGAGATTCCTGCAAGGTTGCAGTTCGCGGCCCGAGAAGCACTCTCCGGCCAACATGCCCAACTGCAGCAACAGCTCCCAAACCGAAGTAGCCAGGACCCAAAGACCTAGCTGGCCTGAAGGGCCCCCAGGGGGCCCCCAAGCAGCCCCTCTCCATTTGGGTCTGGGGGCTTTCGTTGGGCCGGGAACCTGGGAGGTACCTGCAAGGTTGCAGTTCGCGGCCCGAGAATCACTCTCCGGCCAACATGCCCAACGTCCAGCAACAGCTCCCAAAGCGAAGGAGCCAGGACCCAAAGACCTAGCTGGCCTGAAGGGCCCCCAGGGGGCCCCCAAGCAGCCCCTCTCCATTTGGGTCTGGGGGCTTTCGTTGGGCAGGGTACCTGGGAGATTCCTGCAAGGTTGCAGTTCGCGGCCCGAGAAGCACTCTCCGGACAACATGCCCAACGTCCAGCAACAGCTCCCAAAGCGAAGGAGCCAGGACCCAAAGACCTAGCTGGCCTGAAGGGCCCCCAGGGGGCCCCCAAGCAGCCCCTCTCCATTTGGGTCTGGGGTCTTTCGTTGGGCCGGAAACCTGGGAGGTACCTGCAAGGTTGCAGTTCTCAGCCCGAGAAGCACTCTCCGGCCAACATGCCCAATGTCCAGCAACAGCTCCCAAACCGAAGGAGCCAGGACCCAAAGACCTAGCTGGCCTGAAGTGCCCCCAGGGGGCCCCCAAGCAGCCCCACTCCATTTGGGTCTGGGGGCTTTCGTTGGGCCGGGAACCTGGGAGATTCCTGCAAGGTTGCAGTTCGCGGCCCGAGAAGCACTCTCCGGCCAACATGCCCAACTGCAGCAACAGCTCCCAAACCGAAGGAGCCATGAACCAAAGACCTATCTGGCCTGAAGGGCCCCCAGGGGGCCCCCAAGCAGCCCCTCTCAATTTGGGTCTGGGGGCTTTCGTTGGGCCGGGAACCTGGGAGGTACCTGCAAGGTTGCAGTTCGCGGCCCGAGAAGCACTCTCCGGCCAACATGCATAACGTCCAGCAACAGCTCCCAAACCGAAGGAGCCAGAACCCAAAGACCTAGATGGCCTGGAGGGCCCCCAGGGGGCCCCCAAGCAGCCCCTCTCAATTTGGGTCTGGGGGCTTTCGTTGGGCCGGGAACCTGGGAGATTCATGCAAGGTTGCAGTTCGCGGCCCGAGAAGCACTCTCCGGCCAACATGCCCAACTGCAGCAACAGCTCCCAAACCGAAGGAGCCAGGACCCAAAGACCTAGCTGGCCTGAAGGGCCCCCAGGGGGCCCCCAAGCAGCCCCTCTCCATTTGGGTCTGGGGGCTTTCGTTGGGCCGGGAACCTGGGAGGTACCTGCAAGGTTGCAGTTCGCGGCCCGAGAAGCACTCTCCGGCCAACATGCCCAATGTCCAGCAACAGCTCCCAAAGCGAAGGAGCCAGGACCCAAGGACCTAGCTGGCCTAGAGGGTCCCCAGGGGGCCCCCAAGCAGCCCCTCTCCATTTGGGTCTGGGGGCTTTCGTTGGGCCGGGAACCTGGGAGGTACCTGCAAGGTTGCAATTCGCGGCCCGAGAAGCACTCTCCGGCCAACATGCCCAACGTCCACCAACAGCTCCCAAACCGAAGGAGCCAGGACCCAAAGACCTAGCTGGCCTGAAGGGCCCCCAGGGGGCCCCCAAGCAGCCCCTCTCCATTTGGGTCTGGGGGCTTTCGTTGGGCCGGGAACCTGGGAGATTCCTGCAAGGTTGCAGTTCGCGGCCCGAGAAGCACTCTCCGGCCAACATGCCCAACTGCAGCAACAGCTCCCAAAGCGAAGGAGCCATGAACCAAAGACCTATCTGGCCTGAAGGGCCCCCAGGGGGCCCCCAAGCAGCCCCTCTCAATTTGGGTCTGGGGGCTTTCGTTGGGCCGGGAACCTGGGAGGTACCTGCAAGGTTGCAGTTCGCGGCCCGAGAAGCACTCTAGGGCCAACATGCATAACGTCCAGCAACAGCTCCCAAACCGAAGGAGCCAGAACCCAAAGACCTAGATGGCCTGGAGGGCCCCCAGGGGGCCCCCAAGCAGCCCCTCTCAATTTGGGTCTGGGGGCTTTCGTTGGGCCGGGAACCTGGGAGATTCCTGCAAGGTTGCAGTTCGCGGCCCGAGAAGCACTCTCCGGCCAACATGCCCAACTGCAGCAACAGCTCCCAAAGCGAAGGAGCCATGAACCAAAGACCTATCTGGCCTGAAGGGCCCCCAGGGGGCCCCCAAGCAGCCCCTCTCCATTTGGGTCTGGGGGCTTTCGTTGGGCCGGGAACCTGGGAGGTACCTGCAAGGTTGCAGTTCGCGGCCCGAGAAGCACTCTCCGGCCAACATGCATAACGTCCAGCAACAGCTCCCAAACCGAAGGAGCCAGAACCCAAAGACCTAGATGGCCTGGAGGGCCCCCAGGGGGCCCCCAAGCAGCCCCTCTCAATTTGGGTCTGGGGGCTTTCGTTGGGCCGGGAACCTGGGAGATTCCTGCAAGGTTGCAGTTCGCGGCCCGAGAAGCACTCTCCGGCCAACATGCCCAACTGCAGCAACAGCTCCCAAAGCGAAGGAGCCATGAACCAAAGACCTATCTGGCCTGAAGGGCCCCCAGGGGGCCCCCAAGCAGCCCCTCTCCATTTGGGTCTGGGGGCTTTCGTTGGGCCGGGAACCTGGGAGGTACCTGCAAGGTTGCAGTTCGCGGCCCGAGAAGCACTCTCCGGCCAACATGCATAACGTCCAGCAACAGCTCCCAAACCGAAGGAGCCAGAACCCAAAGACCTAGATGGCCTGGAGGGCCCCCAGGGGGCCCCCAAGCAGCCCCTCTCAATTTGGGTCTGGGGGCTTTCGTTGGGCCGGGAACCTGGGAGATTCATGCAAGGTTGCAGTTCGCGGCCCGAGAAGCACTCTCCGGCCAACATGCCCAACTGCAGCAACAGCTCCCAAACCGAAGGAGCCAGGACCCAAAGACCTAGCTGGCCTGAAGGGCCCCCAGGGGGCCCCCAAGCAGCCCCTCTCCATTTGGGTCTGGGGGCTTTCGTTGGGCCGGGAACCTGGGAGGTACCTGCAAGGTTGCAGTTCGCGGCCCGAGAAGCACTCTCCGGCCAACATGCCCAATGTCCAGCAACAGCTCCCAAAGCGAAGGAGCCAGGACCCAAAGACCTAGCTGGCCTGAAGGGCCCCCAGGGGGCCCCCAAGCAGCCCCTCTCCATTTGGGTCTGGGGGCTTTCGTTGGGCCGGGAACCTGTGAGGTACCTGCAAGGTTGCAGTTCGCGGCCCGAGAAGCACTCTCCGGCCAACATGCCCAACGTCCACCAACAGCTCCCAAACCGAAGGAGCCAGGACCCAAAGACCTAGCTGGCCTGAAGGGCCCCCAGGGGGCCCCCAAGCAGCCCCTCTCCATTTGGGTCTGGGGGCTTTCGTTGGGCCGGGAACCTGGGAGATTCCTGCAAGGTTGCAGTTCGCGGCCCGAGAAGCACTCTCCGGCCAACATGCCCAACGTCCAGCAACAGCTCCCAAACCGAAGGAGCCAGAAACCAAAGACCTAGCTGGCCTGAAGTGCCCCCAGGGGGCCCCCAAGCAGCCCCTCTCAATTTGGGTCTGGGGGCTTTCGTTGGGCCGGGAACCTGGGAGATTCATGCAAGGTTGCAGTTCGCGGCCCGAGAAGCACTCTCCGGCCAACATGCCCAACTGCAGCAACAGCTCCCAAAGCGAAGGAGCCAGGACCCAAAGACCTAGCTGGCCTGAAGGGCCCCCAGGGGGCCCCCAAGCAGCCCCTCTCCATTTGGGTCTGGGGGCTTTCGTTGGGCCGGGAACCTGGGAGATTCCTGCAAGGTTGCAGTTCGCGGCCCGAGAAGCACTCTCCGGCCAACATGCCCAACTGCAGCAACAGCTCCCAAAGCGAAGGAGCCAGGACCCAAAGACCTAGCTGGCCTGAAGGGCCCCCAGGGGGCCCCCAAGCAGCCCCTCTCAATTTGGGTCTGGGGGCTTTCGTTGGGCCGGGAACCTGGGAGATTCCTGCAAGGTTGCAGTTCGCGGCCCGAGAAGCACTCTCTAACCAACATGCCCAACTGCAGCAACAGCTCCCAAACTGAATGAGCCAGGACAGAAAGACCTAGCTGGCCTGAAGGGCCCCCAGGGGGCCCCCAAGCAGCCCCTCTCCATTTGGGTCTGGGGGCTTTCGTTGGGCCGGGAACCTGGGAGATTCCTGCAAGGTTGCAGTTCGCAGCCCGAGAAGCACTCTCCGGCCAACATGCCCAACTGCAGCAACAGCTCCCAAAGCGAAGGAGCCAGGACCCAAAGACCTAGCTGGCCTGAAGGGCCCCCAGGGGGCCCCCAAGCAGCCCCTCTCCATTTGGGTCTGGGGGCTTTCGTTGGGCCGGGAACCTGGGAGATACCTGCAAGGATGCAGTTCGCGGCCCGAGAAGCACTCTGCGGCCAACATGCCCAACGTCCAGCAACAGCTCCCAAACCGAAGGAGTCAGGACTCAAAGACCTAGCTGGCCTGAAGGGCCCCCAGGGGGCCCCCAAGCAGCCCCTCTCCATTTGGGTCTGGGGGCTTTCGTTGGGCCGGGAACCTGGGAGGTACCTGCAAGGTTGCAGTTCGTGGCCCGAGAAGCACTCTCCGGCCAACATGCCCAACTGCAGCAACAGCTCCCAAACCGAAGGAGCCAGGACCCAAAGACCTAGCTGGCCTGAAGGGCCCCCAGGGGGCCCCCAAGCAGCCCCTCTCCATTTGGGTCTGGGGGCTTTCGTTGGGCCGGGAACCTGGGAGATTCCTGCAAGGTTGCAGTTCGCGGCCCGAGAAGCACTCTCCGGCCAACATGCCCAACTGCAGCAACAGCTCCCAAACTGAATGAGCCAGGACCCAAAGACCTAGCTGGCCTGAAGGGCCCCCAGGGGGCCCGCAAGCAGCCTCTCTCAATTTGGGTCTGGGAGCTTTCGTTGGGCCGGGAACCTGGGAGATTCATGCAAGGTTGCAGTTCGCAGCCCGAGAAGCACTCTCCGGCCAACATGCCCAACTGCAGCAACAGCTCCCAAACTGAAGGAGCCAGGACCCAAAGACCTAGGTGGCCTGAAGGGCCCCCAGGGGGCCCCCAAGCAGCCTCTCTCCATTTGGGTCTGGGGGCTTTCGTTGGGCCGGGAACCTGGGAGGTACCTGCAAGGTTGCAGTTCGCGGCCCGAGAAGCACTCTCCGGCCAACATGCCCAACTGCAGCAACAGCTCCCAAACCGAAGGAGCCAGGACACAAAGACCTAGCTGGCCTGAAGGGCCCCCAGGGGGCCCCCAAGCAGCCTCTCTCCATTTGGGTCTGGGGGCTTTCGTTGGGCCGGGAACCTGGGAGATTCATGCAAGGTTGCAATTCGCGGCCCGAGAAGCACTCTCCGGCCAACATGCCCAACTGCAGCAACAGCTCCCAAACTGAATGAGCCAGGACAGAAAGACCTAGCTGGCCTGAAGGGGCCCCAGGGGGCCCCCAAGCAGCCCCTCTCCATTTGGGTCTGGGGGCTTTCGTTGGGCCGGGAACCTGGGAGATACCTGCAAGGATGCAGTTCGCGGCCCGAGAAGCACTCTCCGGCCAACATGCCCAATATCCAGCAACAGCTCCCAAAGCGAAGGAGCCAGGACCCAGAGACCTATCTGGCCTGAAGGGCCCCCAGGGGGCCCCCAAGCAGCCCCTCTCCATTTGAGTCTGGGGGCTTTCGTTGGGCATGTATACCTGAGAGGTACCTGCAAGGTTAAAGTTAGCGGCCCGAGAAGCTCTCTCCGGCCAACATGCCCAACGTCCACCAACAGCTCCAAAACAGAAGGAACCAGGACCCAAAGATATAGCTGGCCTGAAGGGCCCCCAGGGGGCCCCCAAGCAGCCCCTCTCCATTTGGGTCTGGGGGCTTTCGTTGGGCAGGGAACCTGGGAGGTACCTGCAAGGTTGCAGTTCGCGGCCCGAGAAGCACTCTCCGGCCAACATGCCCAACTGCAGCAACAGCTCCCAAACCGAAGTAGCCAGGACCAAAGACGTACTTGGCCTGAAGGCACCCCAGGGGGCCCCCAAGCAGCCCCTCTCCATTTGGGTCTGGGGGCTTTCGTTGGGCCGGGAACCTGGGAGGTACCTGCAAGGTTGCAGTTCGCGGCCCGAGAAGCACTCTCCGGCCAACATGCCCAACTGCAGCAACAGCTCCCAAACTGAAGGAGCCAGGACCCAAAGACCTAGCTGGCTTGAAGGGCCCACAGGGGGCCACCAAGCAGCCCCTCTCCATTTGGGTCTGGGGGCTTTCGTTGGGCCGGGAACCTGGGAGGTACCTGCAAGGTTGCAGTTCGCGGCCCGAGAAGCACTCTCCGGCCAACATGCCCAACTGCAGCAACAGCTCCCAAACTGAAGGAGCCAGGACCCAAAGACCTAGCTGGCCTAGAGGGTCCCCAGGGGGCCCCCAAGCAGCCCCTCTCCATTTGGGTCTGGGGGCTTTCGTTGGGCCGGGAACCTGGGAGATTCCTGCAAGGTTGCAGTTCGCGGCCCGAGAAGCACTCTCCGGCCAACATGCCCAATGTCCTGCAACAGCTCCCAAAGCGAAGGAGCCAGGACCCAAAGAACTAGCTGGCCTGAAGTGCCCCCAAGGGGCCCCCAAGCAGCCCCTCTCAATTTGGGTCTGGGGGTTTTCGTTGGGCCGGGAACCTGGGAGATTCCTGCAAGGTTGCAGTTCGCGGCCCGAGAAGCACTCTCCGGCCAACATGCCCAACTGCAGCAATAGCTCCCAAAGCGAAGGAGCCAGGACCCAAAGACCTAGCTGGCCTGAAGGGCCCCCAGGGGGCCCCCAAGCAGCCCCTCTCCATTTGGGTCTGGGGGCTTTCGTTGGGCATTTATACCTGAGAGGTACCTGCAAGGTTAAAGTTAGCGGCCCGAGAAGCTCTCTCCGGCCAACATGCCCAACGTCCACCAACAGCTCCAAAACAGAAGGAACCAGGACCCAAAGATATAGCTGGCCTGAAGGGCCCCCAGGGGGCCCCCAAGCAGCCCCTCTCCATTTGGGTCTGGGGGCTTTCGTTGGGCAGGGAACCTGGGAGGTACCTGCAAGGTTGCAGTTCGCGGCCCGAGAAGCACTCTCCGGCCAACATGCCCAACTGCAGCAACAGCTCCCAAACCGAAGTAGCCAGGACCAAAGACGTACTTGGCCTGAAGGCACCCCAGGGGGCTCCCAAGCAGCCCCTCTCAATTTGGGTCTGGGGGCTTTCGTTGGGCCGGGAACCTGGGAGGTACCTGCAAGGTTGCAGTTCGCGGCCCGAGAAGCACTCTCCGGCCAACATGCCCAACTGCAGCAACAGCTCCCAAACTGAAGGAGCCAGGACCCAAAGACCTAGCTGGCCTAGAGGGTCCCCAGGGGGCCCCCAAGCAGCCCCTCTCCATTTGGGTCTGGGGGCTTTCGTTGGGCCGGGAACCTGGGAGGTACCTGCAAGGTTGCAGTTCGCGGCCCGAGAAGCACTCTCCGGCCAACATGCCCAATGTCCTGCAACAGCTCCCAAACCGAAGGAGCCAGGACCCAAAGACCTAGCTGGCCTGAAGTGCCCCCAAGGGGCCCCCAAGCAGCCCCTCTCAATTTGGGTCTGGGGGTTTTCGTTGGGCCGGGAACCTGGGAGATTCCTGCAAGGTTGCAGTTCGCGGCCCGAGAAGCACTCTCCGGCCAACATGCCCAACTGCAGCAACAGCTCCCAAAGCGAAGGAGCCAGGACCCAAAGACCTAGCTGGCCTGAAGGGCCCCCAGGGGGCCCCCAAGCAGCCCCTCTCCATTTGGGTCTGGGGGCTTTCGTTGGGCCAGGAACCTGGGAAGTACCTGCCAGGTTGCAGTTCGCCGCCCGAGAAGCACTCTCCGGCCAACATGCCCAACTGCAGCAACAGCTCCCAAAGCGATGGAACCAGGACCCAAAGACCTAGCTGGCCTGAAGGGCCCCCAGGGGGCCCCCAAGCAGCCTCTCTCCATTTGGGTCTGGGGGCTTTCGTTGGGCCGGGAACCTGGGAGATTCATGCAAGGTTGCAGTTCGCGGCCCGAGAAGCACTCTCCGGCCAACATGCCCAACTGCAGCAACAGCTCCCAAATCGAAGGAGCCAGGACCCAAAGACCTAGCTGGCCTGAAGGGCCCCCAGGGGGCCCCCAAGCAGCCCCTCTCCATTTGGGTCTGGGGGCTTTCGTTGGGCCGGGAACCTGGGAGATTCCTGCAAGGTTGCAGTTCGCGGCCCGAGAAGCACTCTCCGGCCAACATGCCCAACTGCAGCAACAGCTCCCAAAGCGAAGGAGCCAGGACCCAAAGACCTAGCTGGCCTGAAGGGCCCCCAGGGGGCCCCCAAGCAGCCCCTCTCAATTTGGGTCTGGGGGCTTTCGTTGGGCCGGGAACCTGGGAGATTCATGCAAGGTTGCAGTTCGCGGCCCGAGAAGCACTCTCCGGCCAACATGCCCAACTGCAGCAACAGCTCCCAAACTGAAGGAGCCAGGACCCAAAGACCTAGCTGGCCTAGAGGGTCCCCAGCGGGCCCCCAAGCAGCCCCTCTCCATTTGGGTCTGGGGGCTTTCGTTGGGCCGGGAACCTGGGAGATACCTGCAAGGATGCAGTTCGCGGCCCGAGAAGCACTCTGCGGCCAACATGCCCAACGTCCAGCAACAGCTCCCAAACCGAAGGAGTCAGGACCCAAAGACCTAGCTGGCCTGAAGGGCCCCCAGGGGGCCCCCAAGCAGCCCCTCTCCATTTGGGTCTGGGGGCTTTCGTTGGGCCGGGAACCTGGGAGGTACCTTCAAGGTTGCAGTTCGTGGCCCGAGAAGCACTCTCCGGCCAACATGCCCAACTGCAGCAACAGCTCCCAAACCGAAGGAGCCAGGACCCAAAGACCTAGCTGGCCTGAAGGGCCCCCAGGGGGCCCCCAAGCAGCCCCTCTCCATTTGGGTCTGGGGGCTTTCGTTGGGCCAGGAACCTGGGAAGTACCTGCCAGGTTGCAGTTCGCCGCCCGAGAAGCACTCTCCGGCCAACATGCCCAACTGCAGCAACAGCTCCCAAAGCGATGGAACCAGGACCCAAAGACCTAGCTGGCCTGAAGGGCCCCCAGGGGGCCCCCAAGCAGCCTCTCTCCATTTGGGTCTGGGGGCTTTCGTTGGGCCGGGAACCTGGGAGATTCATGCAAGGTTGCAGTTCGCGGCCCGAGAAGCACTCTCCGGCCAACATGCCCAACTGCAGCAACAGCTCCCAAAGCGAAGGAGCCAGGACCCAAAGACCTAGCTGGCCTGAAGGGCCCCCAGGGGGCCCCCAAGCAGCCCCTCTCCATTTGGGTCTGGGGGCTTTCGTTGGGCCGGGAACCTGGGAGATTCCTGCAAGGTTGCAGTTCGCGGCCCGAGAAGCACTCTCCGGCCAACATGCCCAACTGCAGCAACAGCTCCCAAAGCGAAGGAGCCAGGACCCAAAGACCTAGCTGGCCTGAAGGGCCCCCAGGGGGCCCCCAAGCAGCCCCTCTCAATTTGGGTCTGGGGGCTTTCGTTGGGCCGGGAACCTGGGAGATTCATGCAAGGTTGCAGTTCGCGGCCCGAGAAGCACTCTCCGGCCAACATGCCCAACTGCAGCAACAGCTCCCAAACTGAAGGAGCCAGGACCCAAAGACCTAGCTGGCCTAGAGGGTCCCCAGCGGGCCCCCAAGCAGCCCCTCTCCATTTGGGTCTGGGGGCTTTCGTTGGGCCGGGAACCTGGGAGATACCTGCAAGGATGCAGTTCGCGGCCCGAGAAGCACTCTGCGGCCAACATGCCCAACGTCCAGCAACAGCTCCCAAACCGAAGGAGTCAGGACCCAAAGACCTAGCTGGCCTGAAGGGCCCCCAGGGGGCCCCCAAGCAGCCCCTCTCCATTTGGGTCTGGGGGCTTTCGTTGGGCCTGGAACCTGGGAGGTACCTGCAAGGTTGCAGTTCGTGGCCCGAGAAGCACTCTCCGGCCAACATGCCCAACTGCAGCAACAGCTCCCAAACCGAAGGAGCCAGGACCCAAAGACCTAGCTGGCCTGAAGGGCCCCCAGGGGGCCCCCAAGCAGCCCCTCTCCATTTGGGTCTGGGGGCTTTCGTTGGGCCGGGAACCTGGGAGATTCCTGCAAGGTTGCAGTTCGCGGCCCGAGAAGCACTCTCCGGCCAACATGCCCAACTGCAGCAACAGCTCCCAAACTGAATGAGCCAGGACCCAAAGACCTAGCTGGCCTGAAGGGCCCCCAGGGGGCCCGCAAGCAGCCTCTCTCAATTTGGGTCTGGGAGCTTTCGTTGGGCCGGGAACCTGGGAGATTCATGCAAGGTTGCAGTTCGCAGCCCGAGAAGCACTCTCCGGCCAACATGCCCAACTGCAGCAACAGCTCCCAAAGCGAAGGAGCCAGGACCCAAAGACCTAGCTGGCCTGAAGGGCCCCCAGGGGGCCCCCAAGCAGCCCCTCTCCATTTGGGTCTGGGGGCTTTCGTTGGGCCAGGAACCTGGGAAGTACCTGCCAGGTTGCAGTTCGCCGCCCGAGAAGCACTCTCCGGCCAACATGCCCAACTGCAGCAACAGCTCCCAAAGCGATGGAACCAGGACCCAAAGACCTAGCTGGCCTGAAGGGCCCCCAGGGGGCCCCCAAGCAGCCTCTCTCCATTTGGGTCTGGGGGCTTTCGTTGGGCCGGGAACCTGGGAGATTCCTGCAAGGTTGCAGTTGGCGGCCCGAGAAGCACTCTCCGGCCAACATGCCCAACTGCAGCAACAGCTCCCAAACTGAATGAGCCAGGACCCAAAGACCTAGCTGGCCTGAAGGGTCCCCAGGGGGCCCACAAGCAGCCCCTCTCCATTTGGGTCTGGGGGCTTTCGTTGGGCCGGGAACCTGGGAGATTCCTGCAAGGTTGCAGTTCGCGGCCCGAGAAGCACTCTCTGGCCAACATGCCCAACTGCAGCAACAGCTCCCAAACTGAAGGAGCCAGGACCCAAAGACCTAGCTGGCCTGAAGGGCCCCCAGGGGTCCCCCAAGCAGCCCCTCTCCATTTGGGTCTGGGGGCTTTCGTTGGGCCGGGAACCTGGGAGGTACCTGCAAGTTGCAGTTCGCGGCCCGAGAAGCACTCTCCGGCCAACATGACCAATGTCCATCAACAGCTCCCAAAGCGAAGGAGCCAGGACCCAAGGACCTAGCTGGCCTAGAGGGTCCCCAGGGGGCCCCCAAGCAGCCCCTCTCCATTTGGGTCTGGGGGCTTTAGTTGGGCCGGGAACCTGGGAGGTACCTGCAAGGTTGCAGTTCGCGGCCCGAGAAGCACTCTCCGTCCAACATGCCCAACGTCCACCAACAGCTCCCAAACCGAAGGAGCCAGGACCCAAAGACCTAGCTGGCCTGAAGGGCCCCCAGGGGGCCCCCAAGCAGCCCCTCTCCATTTGGGTCTGGGGGCTTTCGTTGGGCCGGGAACCTGGGAGATACCTGCAAGGATGCAGTTCGCGGCCCGAGAAGCACTCTCCGGCCAACATGCCCAACTGCAGCAACAGCTCCCAAAGCGAAGGAGCCAGGACCCAAAGACCTAGCTGGCCTGAAGGGCCCACAGGGGGCCCCCAAGCAGCCCCTCTCCATTTGGGTCTGGGGGCTTTCGTTGGGCATGTATACCTGAGAGGTACCTGCAAGGTTAGAGTTCGCGGCCCGAGAAGCACTCTCTGGCCAACATGCCCAACGACCAGCTACAGCTCTGAAACCTAAGAAGCCAGGACCCAAAGACCTTTCTGGCCTGGAGGGTCCCCAGGGGGCCCCCAAGCAGCCCCTCTCCATTTATGTCTGTGGGCTTTCGTTGGGCCGGGAACCTGGGAGGTACCTGCAAGGTTGCAGTTCGCGGCCCGAGAAGCACTCTCCGGCCAACATGCCCAACTGCAGCAACAGCTCCCAAACCGAAGGAGCCAGGACCCAAAGACCTAGCTGGCCTGAAGGGCCCCCAGAGGGCCCCCAAGCAGCCCCTCTCAATTTGGGTCTGGGGGCTTTCGTTGGGCCGGGAACCTGGGAGATTCATGCAAGGTTGCAGTTGGCGGCCCGAGAAGCACTCTCCGGCCAACATGCCCAACTGCAGCAACAGCTCCCAAACCGAAGGAGCCAGGACCCAAAGACCTAGCTGGCCTGAAGGGCCCCCAGGGGGCCCCCAAGCAGCCCCTCTCCATTTGGGTCTGGGGGCTTTCGTTGGGCCGGGAACCTGGGAGATACCTGCAAGGTTGCATTTCGCGGCCCGAGAAGCACTCTCCGGCCAACATGCCCAATATCAAGCAACAGCTCCCAAAGCGAAGGAGCCAGGACCCAAAGACCTAGGTGGCCTGAAGGGCCCCCAGGGGGCCCCCAAGCAGCCTCTCTCCATTTGGGTCTGGGGGCTTTCGTTGGGCCGGGAACCTGGGAGATTCATGCAAGGTTGCAGTTCGCGGCCCGAGAAGCACTCTCCGGCCAACATGCCCAACTGCAGCAACAGCTCCCAAACTGAATGAGCCAGGACAGAAAGACCTAGCTGGCCTGAAGGACCCCAGGGGGCCCCCAAGCAGCCCCTCTCAATTTGGGTCTGGGGGCTTTCGTTGGGCCGGGAACCTGGGAGGTACCTGCAAGGTTGCAGTTCGCTGCCGGAGAGGCACTCTCCGGCCAACATGCTCAACTGCAGCAACAGCTCCCAAACCGAAGGAGCCAGGACCCAAAGACCTAGCTGGCCTGAAGGGCCCCCAGGGGTCCCCCAAGCAGCCCCTCTCCATTTGGGTCTGGGGGCTTTCGTTGGGCCGGGAACCTGGGAGGTACCTGCAAGTTGCAGTTCGCGGCCCGAGAAGCACTCTCCGGCCAACATGCCCAATGTCCAGCAACAGCTCCCAAAGCGAAGGAGCCAGGACCCAAGGACCTAGCTGGCGTAGAGGGTCCCCAGGGGGCCCGCAAGCAGCCCCTCTCCATTTGGGTCTGGGGGCTTTCGTTGGGCCGGGAACCTGGGAGGTACCTGCAAGGTTGCAGTTCGCGGCCCGAGAAGCACTCTCCGGCCAACATGCCCAACGTCCACCAACAGCTCCCAAACCGAAGGAGCCAGGACCCAAAGACCTAGCTGGCCTGAAGGGCCCCCAGGGGGCCCCCAAGCAGCCCCTCTCAATTTGGGTCTGGGGGCTTTCGTTGGGCCGGGAACCTGGGAGATACCTGCAAGGATGCAGTTCGCGGCCCGAGAAGCACTCTCCGGCCAACATGCCCAACTGCAGCAACAGCTCCCAAAGCGAAGGAGCCAGGACCCAAAGACCTAGGTGGCCTGAAGGGCCCACAGGGGGCCCCCAAGCAGCCCCTCTCCATTTGGGTCTGGGGGCTTTCGTTGGGCATGTATACCTGAGAGGTACCTGCAAGGTTAGAGTTCGCGGACCGAGAAGCACTCTCCGGCCAACATGCCCAACGACCAGCTACAGCTCTGAAACCTAAGAAGCCAGGACCCAAAGACCTTTCTGGCCTGGAGGGTCCCCAGGGGGCCCCCAAGCAGCCCCTCTCCATTTAGGTCTGGGGGCTTTCGTTGGCCGGGAACCTGGGAGGTACCTGCAAGGTTGCAGTTCGCGGCCCGAGAAGCACTCTCCGGCCAACATGCCCAACGTCCACCAACAGCTCCAAAACAGAAGGAAACAGGACCCAAAGAAATAGCTGGCCTGAAGGGCCCCCAGGGGGCCCCCAAGCAGCCCCTCTCCATTTGGGTCTGGGGGCTTTCGTTGGGCAGGGAACCTGGGAGGTACCTGCAAGGTTGCAGTTCGCGGCCCGAGAAGCACTCTCCGGCCAACATGCCCAACGTCCAGCAACAGCTCCCAAAGCGAAGGAGCCAGGACCCAAAGACCTAGCTGGCCTGAAGGGCCCCCAGGGGGCCCCCAAGCAGCCCCTCTCCATTTGGGTCTGGGTGCTTTCGTTGGGCAGGGTACCTGGGAGATTCCTGCAAGGTTGCAGTTCGCGGCCCGAGAAGCACTCTCCGGCCAACATGCCCAACGTCCAGCAACAGCTCCCAAAGCGAAGGAGCCAGGACCCAAAGACCTAGGTGGCCTGAAGGGCCCCCAGGGGGCCCCCAAGCAGCCCCTCTCCATTTGGGTCTGGGGTCTTTCGTTGGGCCGGAAACCTGGGAGGTACCTGCAAGGTTGCAGTTCTCAGCCCGAGAAGCACTCTCCGGCCAACATGCCCAATGTCCAGCAACAGCTCCCAAAGCGAAGGAGCCAGGACCCAAAGACCTAGCTGGCCTGAAGTGCCCCCAGGGGGCCCCCAAGCAGCCCCTCTCCATTTGGGTCTGGGGGCTTTCGTTGGGCCGGGAACCTGGGAGATTCCTGCAAGGTTGCAGTTCGCGGCCCGAGAAGCACTCTCCGGCCAACATGCCCAACTGCAGCAACAGCTCCCAAACCGAAGGAGCCAGGACCCAAAGACCTAGCTGGCCTGAAGGGCCCCCAGGGGTCCCCCAAGCAGCCCCTCTCCATTTGGGTCTGGGGGCTTTCGTTGGGCCGGGAACCTGGGAGGTACCTGCAAGGTTGCAGTTCGCGGCCCAAGAAGCACTCTCCGGCCAACATGCCTAACGTCCAGCAACAGCTCCCAAACCGAAGGAGCCAGAACCCAAAGACCTAGCTGGCCTGAAGGGCCCCCAGGGGGCCCCCAAGCAGCCTCTCTCCATTTGGGTCTGGGGGCTTGCGTTGGGCCGGGAACCTGGGAGATTCATGCAAGGTTGCAGTTCGCGGCCCGAGAAGCACTCTCCGGCCAACATGCCCAACTGCAGCAACAGCTCCCAAAGCGAAGGAGCCAGGACCCAAAGACCTAGCTGGCCTGAAGGGCCCCCAGGGGGCCCCCAAGCAGCCCCTCTCCATTTGGGTCTGGGGGCTTTCGTTGGGCCAGGAACCTGGGAAGTACCTGCCAGGTTGCAGTTCGCCGCCCGAGAAGCACTCTCCGGCCAACATGCCCAACTGCAGCAACAGCTCCCAAAGCAAAGGAGCCAGGACCCAAAGACCTAGGTGGCCTGAAGGGCCCCCAGGGGGCCCCCAAGCAGCCTCTCTCCATTTGGGTCTGGGGGCTTTCGTTGGGCCGGGAACCTGGGAGATTCCTGCAAGGTTGCAGTTGGCGGCCCGAGAAGCACTCTCCGGCCAACATGCCCAACTGCAGCAACAGCTCCCAAACTGAATGAGCCAGGACAGAAAAACCTAGCTGGCCTAGAGTGTCCCCAGGGGGCCCACAAGCAGCCCCTCTCCATTTGGGTCTGGGGGCTTTCTTTGGGCCGGGAACCTGGGAGATTCCTGCAAGGTTGCAGTTCGCGGCCCGAGAAGCACTCTCCGGCCAACATGCCCAACTGCAGCAACAGCTCCCAAAGCGAAGGAGCCAGGACCCAAAGACCTAGCTGGCCTGAAGGGCCCCCAGGGGGCCCCCAAGCAGCCCCTCTCCATTTGGGTCTGGGGGCTTTAGTTGGGCCGGGAACCTGGGAGGTACCTGCAAGGTTGCAGTTCTCAGCCCGAGAAGCACTCTCCGGCCAACATGCCCAATGTCCAGCAACAGCTCCCAAAGCGAAGGAGCCAGGACCCAAAGACCTAGCTGGCCTGAAGTGCCCCCAGGGGGCCCCCAAGCAGCCCCTCTCCATTTGGGTCTGGGGGCTTTCGTTGGGCCGGGAACCTGGGAGATTCCTGCAAGGTTGCAGTTCGCGGCCCGAGAAGCACTCTCCGGCCAACATGCCCAACTGCAGCAACAGCTCCCAAACCGAAGGAGCCAGGACCCAAAGACCTAGCTGGCCTGAAGGGCCCCCAGGGGTCCCCCAAGCAGCCCCTCTCCATTTGGGTCTGGGGGCTTTCGTTGGGCCGGGAACCTGGGAGGTACCTGCAAGGTTGCAGTTCGCGGCCCAAGAAGCACTCTCCGGCCAACATGCCTAACGTCCAGCAACAGCTCCCAAACCGAAGGAGCCAGAACCCAAAGACCTAGCTGGCCTGAAGGGCCCCCAGGGGGCCCCCAAGCAGCCTCTCTCCATTTGGGTCTGGGGGCTTGCGTTGGGCCGGGAACCTGGGAGATTCATGCAAGGTTGCAGTTCGCGGCCCGAGAAGCACTCTCCGGCCAACATGCCCAACTGCAGCAACAGCTCCCAAAGCGAAGGAGCCAGGACCCAAAGACCTAGCTGGCCTGAAGGGCCCCCAGGGGGCCCCCAAGCAGCCCCTCTCCATTTGGGTCTGGGGGCTTTCGTTGGGCCAGGAACCTGGGAAGTACCTGCCAGGTTGCAGTTCGCCGCCCGAGAAGCACTCTCCGGCCAACATGCCCAACTGCAGCAACAGCTCCCAAAGCAAAGGAGCCAGGACCCAAAGACCTAGGTGGCCTGAAGGGCCCCCAGGGGGCCCCCAAGCAGCCTCTCTCCATTTGGGTCTGGGGGCTTTCGTTGGGCCGGGAACCTGGGAGATTCCTGCAAGGTTGCAGTTGGCGGCCCGAGAAGCACTCTCCGGCCAACATGCCCAACTGCAGCAACAGCTCCCAAACTGAATGAGCCAGGACAGAAAAACCTAGCTGGCCTAGAGTGTCCCCAGGGGGCCCACAAGCAGCCCCTCTCCATTTGGGTCTGGGGGCTTTCTTTGGGCCGGGAACCTGGGAGATTCCTGCAAGGTTGCAGTTCGCGGCCCGAGAAGCACTCTCCGGCCAACATGCCCAACTGCAGCAACAGCTCCCAAAGCGAAGGAGCCAGGACCCAAAGACCTAGCTGGCCTGAAGGGCCCCCAGGGGGCCCCCAAGCAGCCCCTCTCCATTTGGGTCTGGGGGCTTTAGTTGGGCCGGGAACCTGGGAGGTACCTGCAAGGTTGCAGTTCGCGGCCCGAGAAGCACTCTCCGGCCAACATGCCCAATGTCCAGCAACAGCTCCCAAAGCGAAGGAGCCAGGACCCAAGGAACTAGCTGGCCTAGAGGGTCCCCAGGGGGCCCCCAAGCAGCCCCTCTCCATTTGGGTCTGGGGGCTTTCGTTGGGCCGGGAACCTGGGAGGTACCTGCAAGGTTGCAGTTCGCGGCCCGAGAAGCACTCTCCGGCCAACATGCCCAACGTCCACCAACAGCTCCCAAACCGAAGGAGCCAGGACCCAAAGACCTAGCTGGCCTGAAGGGCCCCCAGGGGGCCCCCAAGCAGCCCCTCTCCATTTGGGTCTGGGGGCTTTCGTTGGGCCTGGAACCTGGGAGGTACCTGCAAGGTTGCAGTTCGTGGCCCGAGAAGCACTCTCCGGCCAACATGCCCAACTGCAGCAACAGCTCCCAAACCGAAGGAGCCAGGACCCAAAGACCTAGCTGGCCTGAAGGGCCCCCAGGGGGCCCCCAAGCAGCCCCTCTCCATTTGGGTCTGGGGGCTTTCGTTGGGCCGGGAACCTGGGAGATTCCTGCAAGGTTGCAGTTCGCGGCCCGAGAAGCACTCTCCGGCCAACATGCCCAACTGCAGCAACAGCTCCCAAACTGAATGAGCCAGGACCCAAAGACCTAGCTGGCCTGAAGGGCCCCCAGGGGGCCCGCAAGCAGCCTCTCTCAATTTGGGTCTGGGAGCTTTCGTTGGGCCGGGAACCTGGGAGATTCATGCAAGGTTGCAGTTCGCAGCCCGAGAAGCACTCTCCGGCCAACATGCCCAACTGCAGCAACAGCTCCCAAAGCGAAGGAGCCAGGACCCAAAGACCTAGCTGGCCTGAAGGGCCCCCAGGGGGCCCCCAAGCAGCCCCTCTCCATTTGGGTCTGGGGGCTTTCGTTGGGCCAGGAACCTGGGAAGTACCTGCCAGGTTGCAGTTCGCCGCCCGAGAAGCACTCTCCGGCCAACATGCCCAACTGCAGCAACAGCTCCCAAAGCGATGGAACCAGGACCCAAAGACCTAGCTGGCCTGAAGGGCCCCCAGGGGGCCCCCAAGCAGCCTCTCTCCATTTGGGTCTGGGGGCTTTCGTTGGGCCGGGAACCTGGGAGATTCCTGCAAGGTTGCAGTTGGCGGCCCGAGAAGCACTCTCCGGCCAACATGCCCAACTGCAGCAACAGCTCCCAAACTGAATGAGCCAGGACCCAAAGACCTAGCTGGCCTGAAGGGTCCCCAGGGGGCCCACAAGCAGCCCCTCTCCATTTGGGTCTGGGGGCTTTCGTTGGGCCGGGAACCTGGGAGATTCCTGCAAGGTTGCAGTTCGCGGCCCGAGAAGCACTCTCTGGCCAACATGCCCAACTGCAGCAACAGCTCCCAAACTGAAGGAGCCAGGACCCAAAGACCTAGCTGGCCTGAAGGGCCCCCAGGGGTCCCCCAAGCAGCCCCTCTCCATTTGGGTCTGGGGGCTTTCGTTGGGCCGGGAACCTGGGAGGTACCTGCAAGTTGCAGTTCGCGGCCCGAGAAGCACTCTCCGGCCAACATGACCAATGTCCATCAACAGCTCCCAAAGCGAAGGAGCCAGGACCCAAGGACCTAGCTGGCCTAGAGGGTCCCCAGGGGGCCCCCAAGCAGCCCCTCTCCATTTGGGTCTGGGGGCTTTAGTTGGGCCGGGAACCTGGGAGGTACCTGCAAGGTTGCAGTTCGCGGCCCGAGAAGCACTCTCCGTCCAACATGCCCAACGTCCACCAACAGCTCCCAAACCGAAGGAGCCAGGACCCAAAGACCTAGCTGGCCTGAAGGGCCCCCAGGGGGCCCCCAAGCAGCCCCTCTCCATTTGGGTCTGGGGGCTTTCGTTGGGCCGGGAACCTGGGAGATACCTGCAAGGATGCAGTTCGCGGCCCGAGAAGCACTCTCCGGCCAACATGCCCAACTGCAGCAACAGCTCCCAAAGCGAAGGAGCCAGGACCCAAAGACCTAGCTGGCCTGAAGGGCCCACAGGGGGCCCCCAAGCAGCCCCTCTCCATTTGGGTCTGGGGGCTTTCGTTGGGCATGTATACCTGAGAGGTACCTGCAAGGTTAGAGTTCGCGGCCCGAGAAGCACTCTCTGGCCAACATGCCCAACGACCAGCTACAGCTCTGAAACCTAAGAAGCCAGGACCCAAAGACCTTTCTGGCCTGGAGGGTCCCCAGGGGGCCCCCAAGCAGCCCCTCTCCATTTATGTCTGTGGGCTTTCGTTGGGCCGGGAACCTGGGAGGTACCTGCAAGGTTGCAGTTCGCGGCCCGAGAAGCACTCTCCGGCCAACATGCCCAACTGCAGCAACAGCTCCCAAACCGAAGGAGCCAGGACCCAAAGACCTAGCTGGCCTGAAGGGCCCCCAGAGGGCCCCCAAGCAGCCCCTCTCAATTTGGGTCTGGGGGCTTTCGTTGGGCCGGGAACCTGGGAGATTCATGCAAGGTTGCAGTTGGCGGCCCGAGAAGCACTCTCCGGCCAACATGCCCAACTGCAGCAACAGCTCCCAAACCGAAGGAGCCAGGACCCAAAGACCTAGCTGGCCTGAAGGGCCCCCAGGGGGCCCCCAAGCAGCCCCTCTCCATTTGGGTCTGGGGGCTTTCGTTGGGCCGGGAACCTGGGAGATACCTGCAAGGTTGCATTTCGCGGCCCGAGAAGCACTCTCCGGCCAACATGCCCAATATCAAGCAACAGCTCCCAAAGCGAAGGAGCCAGGACCCAAAGACCTAGGTGGCCTGAAGGGCCCCCAGGGGGCCCCCAAGCAGCCTCTCTCCATTTGGGTCTGGGGGCTTTCGTTGGGCCGGGAACCTGGGAGATTCATGCAAGGTTGCAGTTCGCGGCCCGAGAAGCACTCTCCGGCCAACATGCCCAACTGCAGCAACAGCTCCCAAACTGAATGAGCCAGGACAGAAAGACCTAGCTGGCCTGAAGGACCCCAGGGGGCCCCCAAGCAGCCCCTCTCAATTTGGGTCTGGGGGCTTTCGTTGGGCCGGGAACCTGGGAGGTACCTGCAAGGTTGCAGTTCGCTGCCGGAGAGGCACTCTCCGGCCAACATGCTCAACTGCAGCAACAGCTCCCAAACCGAAGGAGCCAGGACCCAAAGACCTAGCTGGCCTGAAGGGCCCCCAGGGGTCCCCCAAGCAGCCCCTCTCCATTTGGGTCTGGGGGCTTTCGTTGGGCCGGGAACCTGGGAGGTACCTGCAAGTTGCAGTTCGCGGCCCGAGAAGCACTCTCCGGCCAACATGCCCAATGTCCAGCAACAGCTCCCAAAGCGAAGGAGCCAGGACCCAAGGACCTAGCTGGCGTAGAGGGTCCCCAGGGGGCCCGCAAGCAGCCCCTCTCCATTTGGGTCTGGGGGCTTTCGTTGGGCCGGGAACCTGGGAGGTACCTGCAAGGTTGCAGTTCGCGGCCCGAGAAGCACTCTCCGGCCAACATGCCCAACGTCCACCAACAGCTCCCAAACCGAAGGAGCCAGGACCCAAAGACCTAGCTGGCCTGAAGGGCCCCCAGGGGGCCCCCAAGCAGCCCCTCTCAATTTGGGTCTGGGGGCTTTCGTTGGGCCGGGAACCTGGGAGATACCTGCAAGGATGCAGTTCGCGGCCCGAGAAGCACTCTCCGGCCAACATGCCCAACTGCAGCAACAGCTCCCAAAGCGAAGGAGCCAGGACCCAAAGACCTAGGTGGCCTGAAGGGCCCACAGGGGGCCCCCAAGCAGCCCCTCTCCATTTGGGTCTGGGGGCTTTCGTTGGGCATGTATACCTGAGAGGTACCTGCAAGGTTAGAGTTCGCGGACCGAGAAGCACTCTCCGGCCAACATGCCCAACGACCAGCTACAGCTCTGAAACCTAAGAAGCCAGGACCCAAAGACCTTTCTGGCCTGGAGGGTCCCCAGGGGGCCCCCAAGCAGCCCCTCTCCATTTAGGTCTGGGGGCTTTCGTTGGCCGGGAACCTGGGAGGTACCTGCAAGGTTGCAGTTCGCGGCCCGAGAAGCACTCTCCGGCCAACATGCCCAACGTCCACCAACAGCTCCAAAACAGAAGGAAACAGGACCCAAAGAAATAGCTGGCCTGAAGGGCCCCCAGGGGGCCCCCAAGCAGCCCCTCTCCATTTGGGTCTGGGGGCTTTCGTTGGGCAGGGAACCTGGGAGGTACCTGCAAGGTTGCAGTTCGCGGCCCGAGAAGCACTCTCCGGCCAACATGCCCAACGTCCAGCAACAGCTCCCAAAGCGAAGGAGCCAGGACCCAAAGACCTAGCTGGCCTGAAGGGCCCCCAGGGGGCCCCCAAGCAGCCCCTCTCCATTTGGGTCTGGGTGCTTTCGTTGGGCAGGGTACCTGGGAGATTCCTGCAAGGTTGCAGTTCGCGGCCCGAGAAGCACTCTCCGGCCAACATGCCCAACGTCCAGCAACAGCTCCCAAAGCGAAGGAGCCAGGACCCAAAGACCTAGGTGGCCTGAAGGGCCCCCAGGGGGCCCCCAAGCAGCCCCTCTCCATTTGGGTCTGGGGTCTTTCGTTGGGCCGGAAACCTGGGAGGTACCTGCAAGGTTGCAGTTCTCAGCCCGAGAAGCACTCTCCGGCCAACATGCCCAATGTCCAGCAACAGCTCCCAAAGCGAAGGAGCCAGGACCCAAAGACCTAGCTGGCCTGAAGTGCCCCCAGGGGGCCCCCAAGCAGCCCCTCTCCATTTGGGTCTGGGGGCTTTCGTTGGGCCGGGAACCTGGGAGATTCCTGCAAGGTTGCAGTTCGCGGCCCGAGAAGCACTCTCCGGCCAACATGCCCAACTGCAGCAACAGCTCCCAAACCGAAGGAGCCAGGACCCAAAGACCTAGCTGGCCTGAAGGGCCCCCAGGGGTCCCCCAAGCAGCCCCTCTCCATTTGGGTCTGGGGGCTTTCGTTGGGCCGGGAACCTGGGAGGTACCTGCAAGGTTGCAGTTCGCGGCCCAAGAAGCACTCTCCGGCCAACATGCCTAACGTCCAGCAACAGCTCCCAAACCGAAGGAGCCAGAACCCAAAGACCTAGCTGGCCTGAAGGGCCCCCAGGGGGCCCCCAAGCAGCCTCTCTCCATTTGGGTCTGGGGGCTTGCGTTGGGCCGGGAACCTGGGAGATTCATGCAAGGTTGCAGTTCGCGGCCCGAGAAGCACTCTCCGGCCAACATGCCCAACTGCAGCAACAGCTCCCAAAGCGAAGGAGCCAGGACCCAAAGACCTAGCTGGCCTGAAGGGCCCCCAGGGGGCCCCCAAGCAGCCCCTCTCCATTTGGGTCTGGGGGCTTTCGTTGGGCCAGGAACCTGGGAAGTACCTGCCAGGTTGCAGTTCGCCGCCCGAGAAGCACTCTCCGGCCAACATGCCCAACTGCAGCAACAGCTCCCAAAGCAAAGGAGCCAGGACCCAAAGACCTAGGTGGCCTGAAGGGCCCCCAGGGGGCCCCCAAGCAGCCTCTCTCCATTTGGGTCTGGGGGCTTTCGTTGGGCCGGGAACCTGGGAGATTCCTGCAAGGTTGCAGTTGGCGGCCCGAGAAGCACTCTCCGGCCAACATGCCCAACTGCAGCAACAGCTCCCAAACTGAATGAGCCAGGACAGAAAAACCTAGCTGGCCTAGAGTGTCCCCAGGGGGCCCACAAGCAGCCCCTCTCCATTTGGGTCTGGGGGCTTTCTTTGGGCCGGGAACCTGGGAGATTCCTGCAAGGTTGCAGTTCGCGGCCCGAGAAGCACTCTCCGGCCAACATGCCCAACTGCAGCAACAGCTCCCAAAGCGAAGGAGCCAGGACCCAAAGACCTAGCTGGCCTGAAGGGCCCCCAGGGGGCCCCCAAGCAGCCCCTCTCCATTTGGGTCTGGGGGCTTTAGTTGGGCCGGGAACCTGGGAGGTACCTGCAAGGTTGCAGTTCTCAGCCCGAGAAGCACTCTCCGGCCAACATGCCCAATGTCCAGCAACAGCTCCCAAAGCGAAGGAGCCAGGACCCAAAGACCTAGCTGGCCTGAAGTGCCCCCAGGGGGCCCCCAAGCAGCCCCTCTCCATTTGGGTCTGGGGGCTTTCGTTGGGCCGGGAACCTGGGAGATTCCTGCAAGGTTGCAGTTCGCGGCCCGAGAAGCACTCTCCGGCCAACATGCCCAACTGCAGCAACAGCTCCCAAACCGAAGGAGCCAGGACCCAAAGACCTAGCTGGCCTGAAGGGCCCCCAGGGGTCCCCCAAGCAGCCCCTCTCCATTTGGGTCTGGGGGCTTTCGTTGGGCCGGGAACCTGGGAGGTACCTGCAAGGTTGCAGTTCGCGGCCCAAGAAGCACTCTCCGGCCAACATGCCTAACGTCCAGCAACAGCTCCCAAACCGAAGGAGCCAGAACCCAAAGACCTAGCTGGCCTGAAGGGCCCCCAGGGGGCCCCCAAGCAGCCTCTCTCCATTTGGGTCTGGGGGCTTGCGTTGGGCCGGGAACCTGGGAGATTCATGCAAGGTTGCAGTTCGCGGCCCGAGAAGCACTCTCCGGCCAACATGCCCAACTGCAGCAACAGCTCCCAAAGCGAAGGAGCCAGGACCCAAAGACCTAGCTGGCCTGAAGGGCCCCCAGGGGGCCCCCAAGCAGCCCCTCTCCATTTGGGTCTGGGGGCTTTCGTTGGGCCAGGAACCTGGGAAGTACCTGCCAGGTTGCAGTTCGCCGCCCGAGAAGCACTCTCCGGCCAACATGCCCAACTGCAGCAACAGCTCCCAAAGCAAAGGAGCCAGGACCCAAAGACCTAGGTGGCCTGAAGGGCCCCCAGGGGGCCCCCAAGCAGCCTCTCTCCATTTGGGTCTGGGGGCTTTCGTTGGGCCGGGAACCTGGGAGATTCCTGCAAGGTTGCAGTTGGCGGCCCGAGAAGCACTCTCCGGCCAACATGCCCAACTGCAGCAACAGCTCCCAAACTGAATGAGCCAGGACAGAAAAACCTAGCTGGCCTAGAGTGTCCCCAGGGGGCCCACAAGCAGCCCCTCTCCATTTGGGTCTGGGGGCTTTCTTTGGGCCGGGAACCTGGGAGATTCCTGCAAGGTTGCAGTTCGCGGCCCGAGAAGCACTCTCCGGCCAACATGCCCAACTGCAGCAACAGCTCCCAAAGCGAAGGAGCCAGGACCCAAAGACCTAGCTGGCCTGAAGGGCCCCCAGGGGGCCCCCAAGCAGCCCCTCTCCATTTGGGTCTGGGGGCTTTAGTTGGGCCGGGAACCTGGGAGGTACCTGCAAGGTTGCAGTTCGCGGCCCGAGAAGCACTCTCCGGCCAACATGCCCAATGTCCAGCAACAGCTCCCAAAGCGAAGGAGCCAGGACCCAAGGAACTAGCTGGCCTAGAGGGTCCCCAGGGGGCCCCCAAGCAGCCCCTCTCCATTTGGGTCTGGGGGCTTTCGTTGGGCCGGGAACCTGGGAGGTACCTGCAAGGTTGCAGTTCGCGGCCCGAGAAGCACTCTCCGGCCAACATGCCCAACGTCCACCAACAGCTCCCAAACCGAAGGAGCCAGGACCCAAAGACCTAGCTGGCCTGAAGGGCCCCCAGGGGGCCCCCAAGCAGCCCCTCTCCATTTGGGTCTGGGGGCTTTCGTTGGGCCGGGAACCTGGGAGATTCCTGCAAGGTTGCAGTTCGCGGCCCGAGAAGCACTCTCCGGCCAACATGCCCAACTGCAGCAACAGCTCCCAAACCGAAGGAGCCAGGACCCAAAGACCTAGCTGGCCTGAAGGGCCCCCATGGGGCCCCCAAGCAGCCCCTCTCAATTTGGGTCTGGGGGCTTTCGTTGGGCCGGGAACCTGGGAGATTCCTGCAAGGTTGCAGTTCGCGGCCCGAGAAGCACTCTCCGGCCAACATGCCCAACTGCAGCAACAGCTCCCAAAGCGAAGGAGCCAGGACCCAAAGACCTAGCTGGCCTGAAGGGCCCCCAGGGGGCCCCCAAGCAGCCCCTCTCCATTTGGGTCTGGGGGCTTTCGTTGGGCCGGGAACCTGGGAGATTCATGCAAGGTTGCAGTTCGTGGCCCGAGAAGCACTCTCCGGCCAACATGCCCAACGTCCACCAACAGCTCCAAAACAGAAGGAAACAGGACCCAAAGAAATAGCTGGCCTGAAGGGCCCCCAGGGGGCCCCCAAGCAGCCCCTCTCCATTTGGGTCTGGGGGCTTTCGTTGGGCAGGGAACCTGGGAGGTACCTGCAAGGTTGCAGTTCGCGGCCCGAGAATCACTCTCCGGCCAACATGCCCAACGTCCAGCAACAGCTCCCAAAGCGAAGGAGCCAGGACCCAAAGACCTAGCTGGCCTGAAGGGCCCCCAGGGGGCCCCCAAGCAGCCCCTCTCCATTTGGGTCTGGGGGCTTTCGTTGGGCCAGGAACCTGGGAAGTACCTGCCAGGTTGCAGTTCGCCGCCCGAGAAGCACTCTCCGGCCAACATGCCCAACTGCAGCAACAGCTCCCAAAGCAAAGGAGCCAGGACCCAAAGACCTAGGTGGCCTGAAGGGCCCCCAGGGGGCCCCCAAGCAGCCTCTCTCCATTTGGGTCTGGGGGCTTTCGTTGGGCCGGGAACCTGGGAGATTCCTGCAAGGTTGCAGTTGGCGGCCCGAGAAGCACTCTCCGGCCAACATGCCCAACTGCAGCAACAGCTCCCAAACTGAATGAGCCAGGACAGAAAAACCTAGCTGGCCTAGAGTGTCCCCAGGGGGCCCACAAGCAGCCCCTCTCCATTTGGGTCTGGGGGCTTTCTTTGGGCCGGGAACCTGGGAGATTCCTGCAAGGTTGCAGTTCGCGGCCCGAGAAGCACTCTCCGGCCAACATGCCCAACTGCAGCAACAGCTCCCAAAGCGAAGGAGCCAGGACCCAAAGACCTAGCTGGCCTGAAGGGCCCCCAGGGGGCCCCCAAGCAGCCCCTCTCCATTTGGGTCTGGGGGCTTTAGTTGGGCCGGGAACCTGGGAGGTACCTGCAAGGTTGCAGTTCGCGGCCCGAGAAGCACTCTCCGGCCAACATGCCCAATGTCCAGCAACAGCTCCCAAAGCGAAGGAGCCAGGACCCAAGGACCTAGCTGGCCTGAAGGGTCCCCAGGGGGCCCCCAAGCAGCCCCTCTCAATTTGGGTCTGGGGGCTTTCGTTGGGCCGGGAACCTGGGAGGTACCTGCAAGGTTGCAGTTCGCGGCCCGAGAAGCACTCTCCGGCCAACATGCCCAACGTCCACCAACAGCTCCCAAAGCGAAGGAGCCAGGACCCAAAGACCTAGCTGGCCTGAAGGGCCCCCAGGGGGCCCCCAAGCAGCCCCTCTCCATTTGGGTCTGGGGGCTTTCGTTGGGCCGGGAACCTGGGAGATTCCTGCAAGGTTGCAGTTCGCGGCCCGAGAAGCACTCTCCGGCCAACATGCCCAACTGCAGCAACAGCTCCCAAACCGAAGGAGCCAGGACCCAAAGACCTAGCTGGCCTGAAGGGCCCCTATGGGGCCCCCAAGCAGCCCCTCTCAATTTGGGTCTGGGGGCTTTCGTTGGGCCGGGAACCTGGGAGATTCCTGCAAGGTTGCAGTTCGCGGCCCGAGAAGCACTCTCCGGCCAACATGCCCAACTGCAGCAACAGCTCCCAAAGCGAAGGAGCCAGGACCCAAAGACCTAGCTGGCCTGAAGGGCCCCCAGGGGGCCCCCAAGCAGCCCCTCTCAATTTGGGTCTGGGGGCTTTCGTTGGGCCGGGAACCTGGGAGATTCATGCAAGGTTGCAGTTCGTGGCCCGAGAAGCACTCTCCGGCCAACATGCCCAACGTCCACCAACAGCTCCAAAACAGAAGGAAACAGGACCCAAAGAAATAGCTGGCCTGAAGGGCCCCCAGGGGGCCCCCAAGCAGCCCCTCTCCATTTGGGTCTGGGGGCTTTCGTTGGGCAGGGAACCTGGGAGGTACCTGCAAGGTTGCAGTTCGCGGCCCGAGAAGCACTCTCCGGCCAACATGCCCAACTGCAGCAACAGCTCCCAAACCGAAGTAGCCAGGACCCAAAGACGTACTTGGCCTGAAGGCACCCCAGGGGGCCCCCAAGCAGCCCCTCTCCATTTGGGTCTGGGGGCTTTCGTTGGGCCGGGAACCTGGGAGGTACCTGCAAGGTTGCAGTTCGCGGCCCGAGAATCACTCTCCGGCCAACATGCCCAACGTCCAGCAACAGCTCCCAAAGCGAAGGAGCCAGGACCCAAAGACCTAGCTGGCCTGAAGGGCCCCCAGGGGGCCCCCAAGCAGCCCCTCTCCATTTGGGTCTGGGTGCTTTCGTTGGGCAGGGTACCTGGGAGATTCCTGCAAGGTTGCAGTTCGCGGCCCGAGAAGCACTCTCCGGACAACATGCCCAACGTCCAGCAACAGCTCCCAAAGCGAAGGAGCCAGGACCCAAAGACCTAGCTGGCCTGAAGGGCCCCCAGGGGGCCCCCAAGCAGCCCCTCTCCATTTGGGTCTGGGGTCTTTCGTTGGGCCGGAAACCTGGGAGGTACCTGCAAGGTTGCAGTTCTCAGCCCGAGAAGCACTCTCCGGCCAACATGCCCAATGTCCAGCAACAGCTCCCAAAGCGAAGGAGCCAGGACCCAAAGACCTAGCTGGCCTGAAGTGCCCCCAGGGGGCCCCCAAGCAGCCCCTCTCCATTTGGGTCTGGGGGCTTTCGTTGGGCCGGGAACCTGGGAGATTCCTGCAAGGTTGCAGTTCGCGGCCCGAGAAGCACTCTCCGGCCAACATGCCCAACTGCAGCAACAGCTCCCAAACCGAAGGAGCCAGGACCCAAAGACCTAGCTGGCCTGAAGGGCCCCCAGGGGTCCCCCAAGCAGCCCCTCTCCATTTGGGTCTGGGGGCTTTCGTTGGGCCGGGAACCTGGGAGGTACCTGCAAGGTTGCAGTTCGCGGCCCAAGAAGCACTCTCCGGCCAACATGCCTAACGTCCAGCAACAGCTCCCAAACCGAAGGAGCCAGAACCCAAAGACCTAGCTGGCCTGAAGGGCCCCCAGGGGGCCCCCAAGCAGCCTCTCTCCATTTGGGTCTGGGGGCTTGCGTTGGGCCGGGAACCTGGGAGATTCATGCAAGGTTGCAGTTCGCGGCCCGAGAAGCACTCTCCGGCCAACATGCCCAACTGCAGCAACAGCTCCCAAAGCGAAGGAGCCAGGACCCAAAGACCTAGCTGGCCTGAAGGGCCCCCAGGGGGCCCCCAAGCAGCCCCTCTCCATTTGGGTCTGGGGGCTTTCGTTGGGCCGGGAACCTGGGATGTACCTGCCAGGTTGCAGTTCGCCGCCCGAGAAGCACTCTCCGGCCAACATGCCCAACTGCAGCAACAGCTCCCAAACTGAATGAGCCAGGACAGAAAAACCTAGCTGGCCTAGAGGGTCCCCAGGGGGCCCACAAGCAGCCCCTCTCCATTTGGGTCTGGGGGCTTTCGTTGGGCCGGGAACCTGGGAGATTCCTGCAAGGTTGCAGTTCGCGGCCCGAGAAGCACTCTCCGGCCAACATGCCCAACTGCAGCAACAGCTCCCAAAGCGAAGGAGCCAGGACCCAAAGACCTAGCTGGCCTGAAGGGCCCCCAGGGGGCCCCCAAGCAGCCCCTCTCCATTTGGGTCTGGGGGCTTTCGTTGGGCCGGGAACCTGGGAGGTACCTGCAAGGTTGCAGTTCGCGGCCCGAGAAGCACTCTCCGGCCAACATGCCCAATGTCCAGCAACAGCTCCCAAAGCGAAGGAGCCAGGACCCAAGGACCTAGCTGGCCTAGAGGGTCCCCAGGGGGCCCCCAAGCAGCCCCTCTCCATTTGGGTCTGGGGGCTTTCGTTGGGCCGGGAACCTGGGAGGTACCTGCAAGGTTGCAGTTCGCGGCCCGAGAAGCACTCTCCGGCCAACATGCCCAACGTCCACCAACAGCTCCCAAAGCGAAGGAGCCAGGACCCAAAGACCTAGCTGGCCTGAAGGGCCCCCAGGGGGCCCCCAAGCAGCCCCTCTCCATTTGGGTCTGGGGGCTTTCGTTGGGCCGGGAACCTGGGAGATTCCTGCAAGGTTGCAGTTCGCGGCCCGAGAAGCACTCTCCGGCCAACATGCCCAACTGCAGCAACAGCTCCCAAACCGAAGGAGCCAGGACCCAAAGACCTAGCTGGCCTGAAGGGCCCCCAGGGGGCCCCCAAGCAGCCCCTCTCAATTTGGGTCTGGGGGCTTTCGTTGGGCCGGGAACCTGGGAGATTCATGCAAGGTTGCAGTTCGCGGCCCGAGAAGCACTCTCCGGCCAACATGCCCAACTGCAGCAACAGCTCCCAAACTGAAGGAGCCAGGACCCAAAGACCTAGCTGGCCTAGAGGGTCCCCATCGGGCCCCCAAGCAGCCCCTCTCCATTTGGGTCTGGGGGCTTTCGTTGGGCCGGGAACCTGGGAGATACCTGCAAGGATGCAGTTCGCGGCCCGAGAAGCACTCTGCGGCCAACATGCCCAACGTCCAGCAACAGCTCCCAAACCGAAGGAGTCAGGACCCAAAGACCTAGCTGGCCTGAAGGGCCCCCAGGGGGCCCCCAAGCAGCCCCTCTCCATTTGGGTCTGGGGGCTTTCGTTGGGCCGGGAACCTGGGAGGTACCTGCAAGGTTGCAGTTCGCGGCTCGAGAAGCACTCTCCGGCCAACATGCCCAACGTCCAGCAACAGCTCCCAAACCGAAGGATCCAGGACCCAAAGACCTAGCTGGCCTGAAGGGCCCCAGGGGGCCCCCAAGCAGCCCCTCTCAATTTGGGTCTGGGGGCTTTCGTTGGGCCGGGAACCTGGGAGGTACCTGCAAGGTTGCAGTTCGTGGCCCGAGAAGCACTCTCCGGCCAACATGCCCAACTGCAGCAACAGCTCCCAAACCGAAGGAGCCAGGACCCAAAGACCTAGCTGGCCTGAAGGGCCCCCAGGGGGCCCCCAAGCAGCCCCTCTCAATTTGGGTCTGGGGGCTTTCGTTGGGCCGGGAACCTGGGAGATTCCTGCAAGGTTGCAGTTCGCGGCCCGAGAAGCACTCTCCGGCCAACATGCCCAACTGCAGCAACAGCTCCCAAACTGAATGAGCCAGGACCCAAAGACCTAGCTGGCCTGAAGGGCCCCCAGGGGGCCCCCAAGCAGCCTCTCTCCATTTGGGTCTGGGGGCTTTCGTTGGGCCGGAAACCTGGGAGATTCATGCAAGGTTGCAGTTCGCGGCCCGAGAAGCACTCTCCGGCCAACATGCCCAACTGCAGCAACAGCTCCAAACTGAATGAGCCAGGACAGAAAGACCTAGCTGGCCTGAAGGGCCCCCAGGGGGCCCCCAAACAGCCTCTCTCAATTTGGGTCTGGGGGCTTTCGTTGGGCCGGGAACCTGGGAGATTCCTGCAAGGTTGCAGTTCGCGGCCCGAGAAGCACTCTCCGGCCAACATGCCCAACTGCAGCAACAGCTCCCAAAGCGAAGGAGCCAGGACCCAAAGACCTAGCTGGCCTGAAGGGCCCCCAGGGGGCCCCCAAGCAGCCCCTCTCAATTTGGGTCTGGGGGCTTTCGTTGGGCCGGGAACCTGGGAGATTCCTGCAAGGTTGCAGTTGGCGGCCCGAGAAGCACTCTCCGGCCAACATGCCCAACTGCAGCAACAGCTCCCAAAGCGAAGGAGCCAGGACCCAAAGACCTAGCTGGCCTGAAGGGCCCCCAGGGGGCCCCCAAGCAGCCCCTCTCCATTTGGGTCTGGGGGCTTTCGTTGGGCCGGGAACCTGGGAGATTCCTGCAAGGTTGCAATTCGCGGCCCGAGAAGCACTCTCCGGCCAACATGCCCAACTGCAGCAACAGCTCCCAAACTGAATGAGCCAGGACAGAAAGACCTAGCTGGCCTGAAGGGCCCCCAGGGGGCCCCCAAGCAGCCTCTCTCCATTTGGGTCTGGGGGCTTTGGTTGGGCCGGGAACCTGGGAGATTCATGCAAGGTTGCAGTACGCAGCCCGAGAAGCACTCTCCGGCCAACATGCCCAACGTCCAGCAACAGCTCCCAAACCGAAGGAGCCAGGACCAAAAGACCTAGCTGGCCTGAAGGGCCCCCAGGGGGCCCCCAAGCAGCCCCTCTCCATTTGGGTCTGGGGGCTTTCGTTGGGCCGGGAACCTGGGAGATTCCTGCAAGGTTGCAGTTCGCGGCCCGAGAAGCACTCTCCGGCCAACATGCCCAACTGCAGCAACAGCTCCCAAACTGAATGAGCCAGGACCCAAAGACCTAGCTGGCCTGAAGGGCCCCCAGGGGGCCCCCAAGCAGCCTCTCTCCATTTGGGTCTGGGGGCTTTCGTTGGGCCGGGAACCTGGGAGATTCATGCAAGGTTGCAGTTCGCGGCCCGAGAAGCACTCTCCGGCCAACATGCCCAACTGCAGCAACAGCTCCAAACTGAATGAGCCAGGACAGAAAGACCTAGCTGGCCTGAAGGGCCCCCAGGGGGCCCCCAAACAGCCTCTCTCAATTTGGGTCTGGGGGCTTTCGTTGGGCCGGGAACCTGGGAGATTCCTGCAAGGTTGCAGTTCGCGGCCCGAGAAGCACTCTCCGGCCAACATGCCCAACTGCAGCAACAGCTCCCAAAGCGAAGGAGCCAGGACCCAAAGACCTAGCTGGCCTGAAGGGCCCCCAGGGGGCCCCCAAGCAGCCCCTCTCCATTTGGGTCTGGGGGCTTTCGTTGGGCCGGGAACCTGGGAGATTCCTGCAAGGTTGCAGTTGGCGGCCCGAGAAGCACTCTCCGGCCAACATGCCCAACTGCAGCAACAGCTCCCAAAGCGAAGGAGCCAGGACCCAAAGACCTAGCTGGCCTGAAGGGCCCCCAGGGGGCCCCCAAGCAGCCCCTCTCCATTTGGGTCTGGGGGCTTTCGTTGGGCCGGGAACCTGGGAGATTCCTGCAAGGTTGCAATTCGCGGCCCGAGAAGCACTCTCCGGCCAACATGCCCAACTGCAGCAACAGCTCCCAAACTGAATGAGCCAGGACAGAAAGACCTAGCTGGCCTGAAGGGCCCCCAGGGGGCCCCCAAGCAGCCCCTCTCCATTTGGGTCTGGGGGCTTTGGTTGGGCCGGGAACCTGGGAGATTCCTGCAAGGTTGCAGTTCGCAGCCCGAGAAGCACTCTCCGGCCAACATGCCCAACGTCCAGCAACAGCTCCCAAACCGAAGGAGCCAGGACCCAAAGACCTAGCTGGCCTGAAGGGCCCCCAGGGGGCCCCCAAGCAGCCCCTCTCCATTTGGGTCTGGGGGCTTTCGTTGGGCCGGGAACCTGGGAGGTACCTGCAAGGTTGCATTTCGCGGCCCGAGAAGCACTCTCCGGCCAACATGCCCAATATCAAGCAACAGCTCCTAAAGCGAAGGAGCCAGGACCCAAAGACCTAGGTGGCCTGAAGGGCCCCCAGGGGGCCCCCAAGCAGCCTCTCTCCATTTGGGTCTGGGGGCTTTCGTTGGGCCGGGAACCTGGGAGATTCATGCAAGGTTGCAGTTCGCGGCCCGAGAAGCACTCTCCGGCCAACATGCCCAACTGCAGCAACAGCTCCCAAACTGAATGAGCCAGGACAGAAAGACTTAGCTGGCCTGAAGGACCCCAGGGGGCCCCCAAGCAGCCCCTCTCAATTTGGGTCTGGGGGCTTTCGTTGGGCCGGGAACCTGGGAGGTACCTGCAAGGTTGCAGTTCGCGGCCGGAGAGGCACTCTCCGGCCAACATGCCCAACTGCAGCAACAGCTCCCAAAGCGAAGGAGCCAGGACCCAAAGACCTAGCTGGCCTGAAGGGCCCCCAGGGGGCCCCCAAGCAGCCCCTCTCAATTTGGGTCTGGGGGCTTTCGTTGGGCCGGGAACCTGGGAGATTCATGCAAGGTTGCAGTTCGCGGCCCGAGAAGCACTCTCCGGCCAACATGCCCAACTGCAGCAACAGCTCCCAAACCAAAGGACCCAGGACCCAAAGACCTAGCTGGCCTAGAGGGTCCCCATCGGGCCCCCAAGCAGCCCCTCTCCATTTGGGTCTGGGGGCTTTCGTTGGGCCGGGAACCTGGGAGATACCTGCAAGGATGCAGTTCGCGGCCCGAGAAGCACTCTGCGGCCAACATGCCCAACGTCCAGCAACAGCTCCCAAACCGAAGGAGCCAGGACCCAAAGACCTAGCTGGCCTGAAGGGCCCCCAGGGGGCCCCCAAGCAGCCCCTCTCCATTTGGGTCTGGGGGCTTTCGTTGGGCCGGGAACCTGGGAGGTACCTGCAAGGTTGCAGTTCGCGGCTCGAGAAGCACTCTCCGGCCAACATGCCCAACGTCCAGCAACAGCTCCCAAACCGAAGGATCCAGGACCCAAAGACCTAGCTGGCCTGAAGGGCCCCAGGGGGCCCCCAAGCAGCCCCTCTCAATTTGGGTCTGGGGGCTTTCGTTGGGCCGGGAACCTGGGAGGTACCTGCAAGGTTGCAGTTCGTGGCCCGAGAAGCACTCTCCGGCCAACATGCCCAACTGCAGCAACAGCTCCCAAACCGAAGGAGCCAGGACCCAAAGACCTAGCTGGCCTGAAGGGCCCCCAGGGGGCCCCCAAGCAGCCCCTCTCCATTTGGGTCTGGGGGCTTTCGTTGGGCCGGGAACCTGGGAGATTCCTGCAAGGTTGCAGTTCGCGGCCCGAGAAGCACTCTCCGGCCAACATGCCCAACTGCAGCAACAGCTCCCAAACTGAAGGAGCCAGGACCCAAAGACCTAGCTGGCCTGAAGGGCCCCCAGGGGGCCCGCAAGCAGCCTCTCTCAATTTGGGTCTGGGAGCTTTCGTTGGGCCGGGAACCTGGGAGATTCATGCAAGGTTGCAGTTCGCAGCCCGAGAAGCACTCTCTGACCAACATGCCCAACTGCAGCAACAGCTCCCAAACTGAAGGAGCCAGGACCCAAAGACCTATGTGGCCTGAAGGGCCCCCAGGGGGCCCCCAAGCAGCCCCTCTCCATTTGGGTCTGGGGGCTTTCATTGGGCCGGGAACCTGGGAGGTACCTGCAAGGTTGCAGTTCGCGGCCCGAGAAGCACTCTCCGGCCAACATGCCCAACTGCAGCAACAGCTCCCAAAGCGAAGGAGCCAGGACCCAAAGACCTAGCTGGCCTGAAGGGCCCCCAGGGGGCCCCCAAGCAGCCTCTCTCCATTTGGGTCTGGGGGCTTTCGTTGGGCCGGGAACCTGGGAGATTCATGCAAGGTTGCAATTCGCGGCCCGAGAAGCACTCTCCGGCCAACATGCCCAACTGCAGCAACAGCTCCCAAAGCGAAGGAGCCAGGACCCAGAGACCTATCTGGCCTGAAGGGCCCCCAGGGGGCCCCCAAGCAGCCCCTCTCCATTTGAGTCTGGGGGCTTTCGTTGGGCATGTATACCTGAGAGGTACCTGCAAGGTTAACGTTAGCGGCCCAAGAAGCTCTCTCCGGCCAACATGCCCAACGTCCACCAACAGCTCCAAAACAGAAGGAACCAGGATCCAGAGAAATAGCTGGCCTGGACGGTCCCCAGGTGGCCCGCAAGCAGCCCCTTTCAATTTGGGTCTGGGGGCTTTCGTTGGGCCGGGAACCTGGGAGATTCCTGCAAGGTTGCAGTTCGCGGCCCGAGAAGCACTCTCCGGCCAACATGCCCAACTGCAGCAACAGCTCCCAAAGCGAAGGAGCCAGGACCCAAAGACCTAGCTGGCCTGAAGGGCCCCCAGGGGGCCCCCAAGCAGCCCCTCTCCATTTGGGTCTGGGGGCTTTCGTTGGGCCGGGAACCTGGGAGGTACCTGCAAGGTTGCAGTTCGCGGCCCGAGAAGCACTCTCCGGCCAACATGCCCAATGTCCAGCAACAGCTCCCAAAGCGAAGGAGCCAGGACCCAAGGACCTAGCTGGCCTAGAGGGTCCCCAGGGGGCCCCCAAGCAGCCCCTCTCCATTTGGGTCTGGGGGCTTTCGTTGGGCCGGGAACCTGGGAGGTACCTGCAAGGTTGCAGTTCGCGGCCCGAGAAGCACTCTCCGGCCAACATGCCCAACGTCCACCAACAGCTCCCAAAGCGAAGGAGCCAGGACCCAAAGACCTAGCTGGCCTGAAGGGCCCCCAGGGGGCCCCCAAGCAGCCCCTCTCCATTTGGGTCTGGGGGCTTTCGTTGGGCCGGGAACCTGGGAGATTCCTGCAAGGTTGCAGTTCGCGGCCCGAGAAGCACTCTCCGGCCAACATGCCCAACTGCAGCAACAGCTCCCAAACCGAAGGAGCCAGGACCCAAAGACCTAGCTGGCCTGAAGGGCCCCCATGGGGCCCCCAAGCAGCCCCTCTCCATTTGGGTCTGGGGGCTTTCGTTGGGCCGGGAACCTGGGAGATTCCTGCAAGGTTGCAGTTCGCGGCCCGAGAAGCACTCTCCGGCCAACATGCCCAACTGCAGCAACAGCTCCCAAAGCGAAGGAGCCAGGACCCAAAGACCTAGCTGGCCTGAAGGGCCCCCAGGGGGCCCCCAAGCAGCCCCTCTCAATTTGGGTCTGGGGGCTTTCGTTGGGCCGGGAACCTGGGAGATTCATGCAAGGTTGCAGTTCGCGGCCCGAGAAGCACTCTCCGGCCAACATGCCCAACTGCAGCAACAGCTCCCAAACTGAAGGAGCCAGGACCCAAAGACCTAGCTGGCCTAGAGGGTCCCCATCGGGCCCCCAAGCAGCCCCTCTCCATTTGGGTCTGGGGGCTTTCGTTGGGCCGGGAACCTGGGAGATACCTGCAAGGATGCAGTTCGCGGCCCGAGAAGCACTCTGCGGCCAACATGCCCAACGTCCAGCAACAGCTCCCAAACCGAAGGAGTCAGGACCCAAAGACCTAGCTGGCCTGAAGGGCCCCCAGGGGGCCCCCAAGCAGCCCCTCTCCATTTGGGTCTGGGGGCTTTCGTTGGGCCGGGAACCTGGGAGGTACCTGCAAGGTTGCAGTTCGCGGCTCGAGAAGCACTCTCCGGCCAACATGCCCAACGTCCAGCAACAGCTCCCAAACCGAAGGATCCAGGACCCAAAGACCTAGCTGGCCTGAAGGGCCCCAGGGGGCCCCCAAGCAGCCCCTCTCAATTTGGGTCTGGGGGCTTTCGTTGGGCCGGGAACCAGGGAGGTACCTGCAAGGTTGCAGTTCGTGGCCCGAGAAGCACTCTCCGGCCAACATGCCCAACTGCAGCAACAGCTCCCAAACCGAAGGAGCCAGGACCCAAAGACCTAGCTGGCCTGAAGGGCCCCCAGGGGGCCCCCAAGCAGCCCCTCTGCATTTGGGTCTGGGGGCTTTCGTTGGGCCGGGAACCTGGGAGATTCCTGCAAGGTTGCAGTTCGCGGCCCGAGAAGCACTCTCCGGCCAACATGCCCAACTGCAGCAACAGCTCCCAAACTGAATGAGCCAGGACCCAAAGACCTAGCTGGCCTGAAGGGCCCCCAGGGGGCCCCCAAGCAGCCTCTCTCCATTTGGGTCTGGGGGCTTTCGTTGGGCCGGGAACCTGGGAGATTCATGCAAGGTTGCAGTTCGCGGCCCGAGAAGCACTCTCCGGCCAACATGCCCAACTGCAGCAACAGCTCCAAACTGAATGAGCCAGGACAGAAAGACCTAGCTGGCCTGAAGGGCCCCCAGGGGGCCCCCAAACAGCCTCTCTCAATTTGGGTCTGGGGGCTTTCGTTGGGCCGGGAACCTGGGAGATTCCTGCAAGGTTGCAGTTCGCGGCCCGAGAAGCACTCTCCGGCCAACATGCCCAACTGCAGCAACAGCTCCCAAACCGAAGCAGCCAGGACCCAAAGACCTAGCTGGCCTGAAGTGCCCCCAGGGGGCCCCCAAGCAGCCCCTCTCAATTTGGGTCTGGGGGCTTTCGTTGGGCCGGGAACCTGGGAGATTCCTGCAAGGTTGCAGTTCGCGGCCCGAGAAGCACTCTCCGGCCAACATGCCCAACTGCAGCAACAGCTCCCAAACTGAATGAGCCAGGACCCAAAGACCTAGCTGGCCTGAAGGGCCCCCAGGGGGCCCCCAAGCAGCCTCTCTCCATTTGGGTCTGGGGGCTTTCGTTTGGCCGGGAACCTGGGAGATTCATGCAAGGTTGCAGTTCGCGGCCCGAGAAGCACTCTCCGGCCAACATGCCCAACTGCAGCAACAGCTCCAAACTGAATGAGCCAGGACAGAAAGACCTAGCTGGCCTGAAGGGCCCCCAGGGGGCCCCCAAACAGCCTCTCTCAATTTGGGTCTGGGGGCTTTCGTTGGGCCGGGAACCTGGGAGATTCCTGCAAGGTTGCAGTTCGCGGCCCGAGAAGCACTCTCCGGCCAACATGCCCAACTGCAGCAACAGCTCCCAAACCGAAGGAGCCAGGACCCAAAGACCTAGCTGGCCTGAAGGGCCCCCAGGGGGCCCCCAAGCAGCCCCTCTCAATTTGGGTCTGGGGGCTTTCGTTGGGCCGGGAACCTGGGAGATTCCTGCAAGGTTGCAGTTGGCGGCCCGAGAAGCACTCTCCGGCCAACATGCCCAACTGCAGCAACAGCTCCCAAAGCGAAGGAGCCAGGACCCAAAGACCTAGCTGGCCTGAAGGGCCCCCAGGGGGCCCCCAAGCAGCCCCTCTCCATTTGGGTCTGGGGGCTTTCGTTGGGCCGGGAACCTGGGAGATTCCTGCAAGGTTGCAATTCGCGGCCCGAGAAGCACTCTCCGGCCAACATGCCCAACTGCAGCAACAGCTCCCAAACTGAATGAGCCAGGACAGAAAGACCTAGCTGGCCTGAAGGGCCCCCAGGGGGCCCCCAAGCAGCCCCTCTCCATTTGGGTCTGGGGGCTTTGGTTGGGCCGGGAACCTGGGAGATTCCTGCAAGGTTGCAGTTCGCAGCCCGAGAAGCACTCTCCGGCGAACATGCCCAACGTCCAGCAACAGCTCCCAAACCGAAGGAGCCAGGACCCAAAGACCTAGCTGGCCTGAAGGGCCCCCAGGGGGCCCCCAAGCAGCCCCTCTCCATTTGGGTCTGGGGGCTTTCGTTGGGCCGGGAACCTGGGAGGTACCTGCAAGGTTGCATTTCGCGGCCCGAGAAGCACTCTCCGGCCAACATGCCCAATATCAAGCAACAGCTCCTAAAGCGAAGGAGCCAGGACCCAAAGACCTAGGTGGCCTGAAGGGCCCCCAGGGGGCCCCCAAGCAGCCTCTCTCCATTTGGGTCTGGGGGCTTTCGTTGGGCCGGGAACCTGGGAGATTCATGCAAGGTTGCAGTTCGCGGCCCGAGAAGCACTCTCCGGCCAACATGCCCAACTGCAGCAACAGCTCCCAAACTGAATGAGCCAGGACAGAAAGACTTAGCTGGCCTGAAGGACCCCAGGGGGCCCCCAAGCAGCCCCTCTCAATTTGGGTCTGGGGGCTTTCGTTGGGCAGGGAACCTGGGAGGTACCTGCAAGGTTGCAGTTCGCGGCCGGAGAGGCACTCTCCGGCCAACATGCCCAACTGCAGCAACAGCTCCCAAAGCGAAGGAGCCAGGACCCAAAGACCTAGCTGGCCTGAAGGGCCCCCAGGGGGCCCCCAAGCAGCCCCTCTCAATTTGGGTCTGGGGGCTTTCGTTGGGCCGGGAACCTGGGAGATTCATGCAAGGTTGCAGTTCGCGGCTCGAGAAGCACTCTCCGGCCAACATGCCCAACGTCCAGCAACAGCTCCCAAACCGAAGGATCCAGGACCCAAAGACCTAGCTGGCCTGAAGGGCCCCAGGGGGCCCCCAAGCAGCCCCTCTCAATTTGGGTCTGGGGGCTTTCGTTGGGCCGGGAACCTGGGAGGTACCTGCAAGGTTGCAGTTCGTGGCCCGAGAAGCACTCTCCGGCCAACATGCCCAACTGCAGCAACAGCTCCCAAACCGAAGGAGCCAGGACCCAAAGACCTAGCTGGCCTGAAGGGCCCCCAGGGGGCCCCCAAGCAGCCCCTCTCCATTTGGGTCTGGGGGCTTTCGTTGGGCCGGGAACCTGGGAGATTCCTGCAAGGTTGCAGTTCGCGGCCCGAGAAGCACTCTCCGGCCAACATGCCCAACTGCAGCAAGAGCTCCCAAACTGAAGGAGCCAGGACCCAAAGACCTAGCTGGCCTGAAGGGCCCCCAGGGGGCCCGCAAGCAGCCTCTCTCAATTTGGGTCTGGGAGCTTTCGTTGGGCCGGGAACCTGGGAGATTCATGCAAGGTTGCAGTTCGCAGCCCGAGAAGCACTCTCTGACCAACATGCCCAACTGCAGCAACAGCTCCCAAACTGAAGGAGCCAGGACCCAAAGACCTATGTGGCCTGAAGGGCCCCCAGGGGGCCCCCAAGCAGCCCCTCTCCATTTGGGTCTGGGGGCTTTCATTGGGCCGGGAACCTGGGAGGTACCTGCAAGGTTGCAGTTCGCGGCCCGAGAAGCACTCTCCGGCCAACATGCCCAACTGCAGCAACAGCTCCCAAAGCGAAGGAGCCAGGACCCAAAGACCTAGCTGGCCTGAAGGGCCCCCAGGGGGCCCCCAAGCAGCCTCTCTCCATTTGGGTCTGGGGGCTTTCGTTGGGCCGGGAACCTGGGAGATTCATGCAAGGTTGCAATTCGCGGCCCGAGAAGCACTCTCCGGCCAACATGCCCAACTGCAGCAACAGCTCCCAAAGCGAAGGAGCCAGGACCCAGAGACCTATCTGGCCTGAAGGGCCCCCAGGGGGCCCCCAAGCAGCCCCTCTCCATTTGAGTCTGGGGGCTTTCGTTGGGCATGTATACCTGAGAGGTACCTGCAAGGTTAAAGTTAGCGGCCCAAGAAGCTCTCTCCGGACGACATGCCCAACGTCCACCAACAGCTCCAAAACAGAAGGAACCAGGATCCAGAGAAATAGCTGGCCTGGACGGTCCCCAGGTGGCCCCCAAGCAGCCCCTCTCAATTTGGGTCTGGGGGCTTGCGTTGGGCCGGGAACCTGGGAGATTCATGCAAGGTTGCAGTTCGCGGCCCGAGAAGCACTCTCCGGCCAACATGCCCAACTGCAGCAACAGCTCCCAAAGCGAAGGAGCCAGGACCCAAAGACCTAGCTGGCCTGAAGGGCCCCCAGGGGGCCCCCAAGCAGCCCCTCTCCATTTGGGTCTGGGGGCTTTCGTTGGGCCAGGAACCTGGGAAGTACCTGCCAGGTTGCAGTTCGCCGCCCGAGAAGCACTCTCCGGCCAACATGCCCAACTGCAGCAACAGCTCCCAAAGCGATGGAACCAGGACCCAAAGACCTAGGTGGCCTGAAGGGCCCCCAGGGGGCCCCCAAGCAGCCTCTCTCCATTTGGGTCTGGGGGCTTTCGTTGGGCCGGGAACCTGGGAGATTCCTGCAAGGTTGCAGTTGGCGGCCCGAGAAGCACTCTCCGGCCAACATGCCCAACTGCAGCAACAGCTCCCAAACTGAATGAGCCAGGACAGAAAAACCTAGCTGGCCTAGAGTGTCCCCAGGGGGCCCACAAGCAGCCCCTCTCCATTTGGGTCTGGGGGCTTTCTTTGGGCCGGGAACCTGGGAGATTCCTGCAAGGTTGCAGTTCGCGGCCCGAGAAGCACTCTCCGGCCAACATGCCCAACTGCAGCAACAGCTCCCAAAGCGAAGGAGCCAGGACCCAAAGACCTAGCTGGCCTGAAGGGCCCCCAGGGGGCCCCCAAGCAGCCCCTCTCCATTTGGGTCTGGGGGCTTTCGTTGGGCCGGGAACCTGGGAGGTACCTGCAAGGTTGCAGTTCGCGGCCCGAGAAGCACTCTCCGGCCAACATGCCCAATGTCCAGCAACAGCTCCCAAAGCGAAGGAGCCAGGACCCAAGGACATAGCTGGCCTAGAGGGTCCCCAGGGGGCCCCCAAGCAGCCCCTCTCCATTTGGGTCTGGGGGCTTTCGTTGGGCCGGGAACCTGGGAGGTACCTGCAAGGTTGCAGTTCGCGGCCCGAGAAGCACTCTCCGGCCAACATGCCCAACTGCAGCAACAGCTCCCAAAGCGAAGGAGCCAGGACCCAAAGACCTAGCTGGCCTGAAGGGCCCCCAGGGGGCCCCCAAGCAGCCCCTCTCCATTTGGGTCTGGGGGCTTTCGTTGGGCCGGGAACCTGGGAGATTCCTGCAAGGTTGCAGTTCGCGGCCCGAGAAGCACTCTCCGGCCAACATGCCCAACTGCAGCAACAGCTCCCAAAGCGAAGGAGCCAGGACCCAAAGACCTAGCTGGCCTGAATGGCCCCCATGGGGCCCCCAAGCAGCCCCTCTCAATTTGGGTCTGGGGGCTTTCGTTGGGCCGGGAACCTGGGAGATTCCTGCAAGGTTGCAGTTCGCGGCCCGAGAAGCACTCTCCGGCCAACATGCCCAACTGCAGCAACAGCTCCCAAAGCGAAGGAGCCAGGACCCAAAGACCTAGCTGGCCTGAAGGGCCCCCAGGGGGCCCCCAAGCAGCCCCTCTCCATTTGGGTCTGGGGGCTTTCGTTGGGCCGGGAACCTGGGAGATTCCTGCAAGGTTGCAGTTCGCGGCCCGAGAAGCACTCTCCGGCCAACATGCCCAACTGCAGCAACAGCTCCCAAAGCGAAGGAGCCAGGACCCAAAGACCTAGCTGGCCTGAAGGGCCCCCATGGGGCCCCCAAGCAGCCCCTCTCAATTTGGGTCTGGGGGCTTTCGTTGGGCCGGGAACCTGGGAGATTCCTGCAAGGTTGCAGTTCGCGGCCCGAGAAGCACTCTCCGGCCAACATGCCCAACTGCAGCAACAGCTCCCAAAGCGAAGGAGCCAGGACCCAAAGACCTAGCTGGCCTGAAGGGCCCCCAGGGGGCCCCCAAGCAGCCCCTCTCAATTTGGGTCTGGGGGCTTTCGTTGGGCCGGGAACCTGGGAGATTCATGCAAGGTTGCAGTTCGTGACCCGAGAAGCACTCTCCGGCCAACATGCCCAACGTCCACCAACAGCTCCAAAACAGAAGGAAACAGGACCCAAAGAAATAGCTGGCCTGAAGGGCCCCCAGGGGGCCCCCAAGCAGCCCCTCTCCATTTGGGTCTGGGGGCTTTCGTTGGGCAGGGAACCTGGGAGGTACCTGCAAGGTTGCAGTTCGCGGCCCGAGAAGCACTCTCCGGCCAACATGCCCAACTGCAGCAACAGCTCCCAAACCGAAGTAGCCAGGACCCAAAGACGTACTTGTCCTGAAGGCACCCCAGGGGGCCCCCAAGCAGCCCCTCTCCATTTGGGTCTGGGGGCTTTCGTTGGGCCGGGAACCTGGGAGGTACCTGCAAGGTTGCAGTTCGCGGCCCGAGAATCACTCTCCGGCCAACATGCCCAACGTCCAGCAACAGCTCCCAAAGCGAAGGAGCCAGGACCCAAAGACCTAGCTGGCCTGAAGGGCCCCCAGGGGGCCCCCAAGCAGCCCCTCTCCATTTGGGTCTGGGTGCTTTCGTTGGGCAGGGTACCTGGGAGATTCCTGCAAGGTTGCAGTTCGCGGCCCGAGAAGCACTCTCCGGCCAACATGCCCAACGTCCAGCAACAGCTCCCAAAGCGAAGGAGCCAGGACCCAAAGACCTAGGTGGCCTGAAGGGCCCCCAGGGGGCCCCCAAGCAGCCCCTCTCCATTTGGGTCTGGGGTCTTTCGTTGGGCCGGAAACCTGGGAGGTACCTGCAAGGTTGCAGTTCTCAGCCCGAGAAGCACTCTCCGGCCAACATGCCCAATGTCCAGCAACAGCTCCCAAAGCGAAGGAGCCAGGACCCAAAGACCTAGCTGGCCTGAAGTGCCCCCAGGGGGCCCCCAAGCAGCCCCTCTCCATTTGGGTCTGGGGGCTTTCGTTGGGCCGGGAACCTGGGAGATTCCTGCAAGGTTGCAGTTCGCGGCCCGAGAAGCACTCTCCGGCCAACATGCCCAACTGCAGCAACAGCTCCCAAACCGAAGGAGCCAGGACCCAAAGACCTAGCTGGCCTGAAGGGCCCCCAGGGGTCCCCCAAGCAGCCCCTCTCCATTTGGGTCTGGGGGCTTTCGTTGGGCCGGGAACCTGGGAGGTACCTGCAAGGTTGCAGTTCGCGGCCCAAGAAGCACTCTCCGGCCAACATGCCTAACGTCCAGCAACAGCTCCCAAACCGAAGGAGCCAGAACCCAAAGACCTAGCTGGCCTGAAGGGCCCCCAGGGGGCCCCCAAGCAGCCTCTCTCCATTTGGGTCTGGGGGCTTGCGTTGGGCCGGGAACCTGGGAGATTCATGCAAGGTTGCAGTTCGCGGCCCGAGAAGCACTCTCCGGCCAACATGCCCAACTGCAGCAACAGCTCCCAAAGCGAAGGAGCCAGGACCCAAAGACCTAGCTGGCCTGAAGGGCCCCCAGGGGGCCCCCAAGCAGCCCCTCTCCATTTGGGTCTGGGGGCTTTCGTTGGGCCAGGAACCTGGGAAGTACCTGCCAGGTTGCAGTTCGCCGCCCGAGAAGCACTCTCCGGCCAACATGCCCAACTGCAGCAACAGCTCCCAAAGCAAAGGAGCCAGGACCCAAAGACCTAGGTGGCCTGAAGGGCCCCCAGGGGGCCCCCAAGCAGCCTCTCTCCATTTGGGTCTGGGGGCTTTCGTTGGGCCGGGAACCTGGGAGATTCCTGCAAGGTTGCAGTTGGCGGCCCGAGAAGCACTCTCCGGCCAACATGCCCAACTGCAGCAACAGCTCCCAAACTGAATGAGCCAGGACAGAAAAACCTAGCTGGCCTAGAGTGTCCCCAGGGGGCCCACAAGCAGCCCCTCTCCATTTGGGTCTGGGGGCTTTCTTTGGGCCGGGAACCTGGGAGATTCCTGCAAGGTTGCAGTTCGCGGCCCGAGAAGCACTCTCCGGCCAACATGCCCAACTGCAGCAACAGCTCCCAAAGCGAAGGAGCCAGGACCCAAAGACCTAGCTGGCCTGAAGGGCCCCCAGGGGGCCCCCAAGCAGCCCCTCTCCATTTGGGTCTGGGGGCTTTAGTTGGGCCGGGAACCTGGGAGGTACCTGCAAGGTTGCAGTTCTCAGCCCGAGAAGCACTCTCCGGCCAACATGCCCAATGTCCAGCAACAGCTCCCAAAGCGAAGGAGCCAGGACCCAAAGACCTAGCTGGCCTGAAGTGCCCCCAGGGGGCCCCCAAGCAGCCCCTCTCCATTTGGGTCTGGGGGCTTTCGTTGGGCCGGGAACCTGGGAGATTCCTGCAAGGTTGCAGTTCGCGGCCCGAGAAGCACTCTCCGGCCAACATGCCCAACTGCAGCAACAGCTCCCAAACCGAAGGAGCCAGGACCCAAAGACCTAGCTGGCCTGAAGGGCCCCCAGGGGTCCCCCAAGCAGCCCCTCTCCATTTGGGTCTGGGGGCTTTCGTTGGGCCGGGAACCTGGGAGGTACCTGCAAGGTTGCAGTTCGCGGCCCAAGAAGCACTCTCCGGCCAACATGCCTAACGTCCAGCAACAGCTCCCAAACCGAAGGAGCCAGAACCCAAAGACCTAGCTGGCCTGAAGGGCCCCCAGGGGGCCCCCAAGCAGCCTCTCTCCATTTGGGTCTGGGGGCTTGCGTTGGGCCGGGAACCTGGGAGATTCATGCAAGGTTGCAGTTCGCGGCCCGAGAAGCACTCTCCGGCCAACATGCCCAACTGCAGCAACAGCTCCCAAAGCGAAGGAGCCAGGACCCAAAGACCTAGCTGGCCTGAAGGGCCCCCAGGGGGCCCCCAAGCAGCCCCTCTCCATTTGGGTCTGGGGGCTTTCGTTGGGCCAGGAACCTGGGAAGTACCTGCCAGGTTGCAGTTCGCCGCCCGAGAAGCACTCTCCGGCCAACATGCCCAACTGCAGCAACAGCTCCCAAAGCAAAGGAGCCAGGACCCAAAGACCTAGGTGGCCTGAAGGGCCCCCAGGGGGCCCCCAAGCAGCCTCTCTCCATTTGGGTCTGGGGGCTTTCGTTGGGCCGGGAACCTGGGAGATTCCTGCAAGGTTGCAGTTGGCGGCCCGAGAAGCACTCTCCGGCCAACATGCCCAACTGCAGCAACAGCTCCCAAACTGAATGAGCCAGGACAGAAAAACCTAGCTGGCCTAGAGTGTCCCCAGGGGGCCCACAAGCAGCCCCTCTCCATTTGGGTCTGGGGGCTTTCTTTGGGCCGGGAACCTGGGAGATTCCTGCAAGGTTGCAGTTCGCGGCCCGAGAAGCACTCTCCGGCCAACATGCCCAACTGCAGCAACAGCTCCCAAAGCGAAGGAGCCAGGACCCAAAGACCTAGCTGGCCTGAAGGGCCCCCAGGGGGCCCCCAAGCAGCCCCTCTCCATTTGGGTCTGGGGGCTTTAGTTGGGCCGGGAACCTGGGAGGTACCTGCAAGGTTGCAGTTCGCGGCCCGAGAAGCACTCTCCGGCCAACATGCCCAATGTCCAGCAACAGCTCCCAAAGCGAAGGAGCCAGGACCCAAGGACCTAGCTGGCCTAGAGGGTCCCCAGGGGGCCCCCAAGCAGCCCCTCTCCATTTGGGTCTGGGGGCTTTCGTTGGGCCGGGAACCTGGGAGGTACCTGCAAGGTTGCAGTTCGCGGCCCGAGAAGCACTCTCCGGCCAACATGCCCAACGTCCACCAACAGCTCCCAAACCGAAGGAGCCAGGACCCAAAGACCTAGCTGGCCTGAAGGGCCCCCAGGGGGCCCCCAAGCAGCCCCTCTCCATTTGGGTCTGGGGGCTTTCGTTGGGCCGGGAACCTGGGAGATTCCTGCAAGGTTGCAGTTCGCGGCCCGAGAAGCACTCTCCGGCCAACATGCCCAACTGCAGCAACAGCTCCCAAACCGAAGGAGCCAGGACCCAAAGACCTAGCTGGCCTGAAGGGCCCCCATGGGGCCCCCAAGCAGCCCCTCTCAATTTGGGTCTGGGGGCTTTCGTTGGGCCGGGAACCTGGGAGATTCCTGCAAGGTTGCAGTTCGCGGCCCGAGAAGCACTCTCCGGCCAACATGCCCAACTGCAGCAACAGCTCCCAAAGCGAAGGAGCCAGGACCCAAAGACCTAGCTGGCCTGAAGGGCCCCCAGGGGGCCCCCAAGCAGCCCCTCTCCATTTGGGTCTGGGGGCTTTCGTTGGGCCGGGAACCTGGGAGATTCATGCAAGGTTGCAGTTCGTGGCCCGAGAAGCACTCTCCGGCCAACATGCCCAACGTCCACCAACAGCTCCAAAACAGAAGGAAACAGGACCCAAAGAAATAGCTGGCCTGAAGGGCCCCCAGGGGGCCCCCAAGCAGCCCCTCTCCATTTGGGTCTGGGGGCTTTCGTTGGGCAGGGAACCTGGGAGGTACCTGCAAGGTTGCAGTTCGCGGCCCGAGAATCACTCTCCGGCCAACATGCCCAACGTCCAGCAACAGCTCCCAAAGCGAAGGAGCCAGGACCCAAAGACCTAGCTGGCCTGAAGGGCCCCCAGGGGGCCCCCAAGCAGCCCCTCTCCATTTGGGTCTGGGGGCTTTCGTTGGGCCAGGAACCTGGGAAGTACCTGCCAGGTTGCAGTTCGCCGCCCGAGAAGCACTCTCCGGCCAACATGCCCAACTGCAGCAACAGCTCCCAAAGCAAAGGAGCCAGGACCCAAAGACCTAGGTGGCCTGAAGGGCCCCCAGGGGGCCCCCAAGCAGCCTCTCTCCATTTGGGTCTGGGGGCTTTCGTTGGGCCGGGAACCTGGGAGATTCCTGCAAGGTTGCAGTTGGCGGCCCGAGAAGCACTCTCCGGCCAACATGCCCAACTGCAGCAACAGCTCCCAAACTGAATGAGCCAGGACAGAAAAACCTAGCTGGCCTAGAGTGTCCCCAGGGGGCCCACAAGCAGCCCCTCTCCATTTGGGTCTGGGGGCTTTCTTTGGGCCGGGAACCTGGGAGATTCCTGCAAGGTTGCAGTTCGCGGCCCGAGAAGCACTCTCCGGCCAACATGCCCAACTGCAGCAACAGCTCCCAAAGCGAAGGAGCCAGGACCCAAAGACCTAGCTGGCCTGAAGGGCCCCCAGGGGGCCCCCAAGCAGCCCCTCTCCATTTGGGTCTGGGGGCTTTAGTTGGGCCGGGAACCTGGGAGGTACCTGCAAGGTTGCAGTTCGCGGCCCGAGAAGCACTCTCCGGCCAACATGCCCAATGTCCAGCAACAGCTCCCAAAGCGAAGGAGCCAGGACCCAAGGACCTAGCTGGCCTAGAGGGTCCCCAGGGGGCCCCCAAGCAGCCCCTCTCCATTTGGGTCTGGGGGCTTTCGTTGGGCCGGGAACCTGGGAGGTACCTGCAAGGTTGCAGTTCGCGGCCCGAGAAGCACTCTCCGGCCAACATGCCCAACGTCCACCAACAGCTCCCAAAGCGAAGGAGCCAGGACCCAAAGACCTAGCTGGCCTGAAGGGCCCCCAGGGGGCCCCCAAGCAGCCCCTCTCCATTTGGGTCTGGGGGCTTTCGTTGGGCCGGGAACCTGGGAGATTCCTGCAAGGTTGCAGTTCGCGGCCCGAGAAGCACTCTCCGGCCAACATGCCCAACTGCAGCAACAGCTCCCAAACCGAAGGAGCCAGGACCCAAAGACCTAGCTGGCCTGAAGGGCCCCCAGGGGGCCCCCAAGCAGCCCCTCTCAATTTGGGTCTGGGGGCTTTCGTTGGGCCGGGAACCTGGGAGATTCATGCAAGGTTGCAGTTCGCGGCCCGAGAAGCACTCTCCGGCCAACATGCCCAACTGCAGCAACAGCTCCCAAACTGAAGGAGCCAGGACCCAAAGACCTAGCTGGCCTAGAGGGTCCCCATCGGGCCCCCAAGCAGCCCCTCTCCATTTGGGTCTGGGGGCTTTCGTTGGGCCGGGAACCTGGGAGATACCTGCAAGGATGCAGTTCGCGGCCCGAGAAGCACTCTGCGGCCAACATGCCCAACGTCCAGCAACAGCTCCCAAACCGAAGGAGTCAGGACCCAAAGACCTAGCTGGCCTGAAGGGCCCCCAGGGGGCCCCCAAGCAGCCCCTCTCCATTTGGGTCTGGGGGCTTTCGTTGGGCCGGGAACCTGGGAGGTACCTGCAAGGTTGCAGTTCGCGGCTCGAGAAGCACTCTCCGGCCAACATGCCCAACGTCCAGCAACAGCTCCCAAACCGAAGGATCCAGGACCCAAAGACCTAGCTGGCCTGAAGGGCCCCAGGGGGCCCCCAAGCAGCCCCTCTCAATTTGGGTCTGGGGGCTTTCGTTGGGCCGGGAACCTGGGAGGTACCTGCAAGGTTGCAGTTCGTGGCCCGAGAAGCACTCTCCGGCCAACATGCCCAACTGCAGCAACAGCTCCCAAACCGAAGGAGCCAGGACCCAAAGACCTAGCTGGCCTGAAGGGCCCCCAGGGGGCCCCCAAGCAGCCCCTCTCAATTTGGGTCTGGGGGCTTTCGTTGGGCCGGGAACCTGGGAGATTCCTGCAAGGTTGCAGTTCGCGGCCCGAGAAGCACTCTCCGGCCAACATGCCCAACTGCAGCAACAGCTCCCAAACTGAATGAGCCAGGACCCAAAGACCTAGCTGGCCTGAAGGGCCCCCAGGGGTCCCCCAAGCAGCCCCTCTCCATTTGGGTCTGGGGGCTTTCGTTGGGCCGGGAACCTGGGAGGTACCTGCAAGGTTGCAGTTCGCGGCCCAAGAAGCACTCTCCGGCCAACATGCCTAACGTCCAGCAACAGCTCCCAAACCGAAGGAGCCAGAACCCAAAGACCTAGCTGGCCTGAAGGGCCCCCAGGGGGCCCCCAAGCAGCCTCTCTCCATTTGGGTCTGGGGGCTTGCGTTGGGCCGGGAACCTGGGAGATTCATGCAAGGTTGCAGTTCGCGGCCCGAGAAGCACTCTCCGGCCAACATGCCCAACTGCAGCAACAGCTCCCAAAGCGAAGGAGCCAGGACCCAAAGACCTAGCTGGCCTGAAGGGCCCCCAGGGGGCCCCCAAGCAGCCCCTCTCCATTTGGGTCTGGGGGCTTTCGTTGGGCCGGGAACCTGGGATGTACCTGCCAGGTTGCAGTTCGCCGCCCGAGAAGCACTCTCCGGCCAACATGCCCAACTGCAGCAACAGCTCCCAAACTGAATGAGCCAGGACAGAAAAACCTAGCTGGCCTAGAGGGTCCCCAGGGGGCCCACAAGCAGCCCCTCTCCATTTGGGTCTGGGGGCTTTCGTTGGGCCGGGAACCTGGGAGATTCCTGCAAGGTTGCAGTTCGCGGCCCGAGAAGCACTCTCCGGCCAACATGCCCAACTGCAGCAACAGCTCCCAAAGCGAAGGAGCCAGGACCCAAAGACCTAGCTGGCCTGAAGGGCCCCCAGGGGGCCCCCAAGCAGCCCCTCTCCATTTGGGTCTGGGGGCTTTCGTTGGGCCGGGAACCTGGGAGGTACCTGCAAGGTTGCAGTTCGCGGCCCGAGAAGCACTCTCCGGCCAACATGCCCAATGTCCAGCAACAGCTCCCAAAGCGAAGGAGCCAGGACCCAAGGACCTAGCTGGCCTAGAGGGTCCCCAGGGGGCCCCCAAGCAGCCCCTCTCCATTTGGGTCTGGGGGCTTTCGTTGGGCCGGGAACCTGGGAGGTACCTGCAAGGTTGCAGTTCGCGGCCCGAGAAGCACTCTCCGGCCAACATGCCCAACGTCCACCAACAGCTCCCAAAGCGAAGGAGCCAGGACCCAAAGACCTAGCTGGCCTGAAGGGCCCCCAGGGGGCCCCCAAGCAGCCCCTCTCCATTTGGGTCTGGGGGCTTTCGTTGGGCCGGGAACCTGGGAGATTCCTGCAAGGTTGCAGTTCGCGGCCCGAGAAGCACTCTCCGGCCAACATGCCCAACTGCAGCAACAGCTCCCAAACCGAAGGAGCCAGGACCCAAAGACCTAGCTGGCCTGAAGGGCCCCCAGGGGGCCCCCAAGCAGCCCCTCTCAATTTGGGTCTGGGGGCTTTCGTTGGGCCGGGAACCTGGGAGATTCCTGCAAGGTTGCAGTTCGCGGCCCGAGAAGCACTCTCCGGCCAACATGCCCAACTGCAGCAACAGCTCCCAAACTGAAGGAGCCAGGACCCAAAGACCTAGCTGGCCTAGAGGGTCCCCATCGGGCCCCCAAGCAGCCCCTCTCCATTTGGGTCTGGGGGCTTTCGTTGGGCCGGGAACCTGGGAGATACCTGCAAGGATGCAGTTCGCGGCCCGAGAAGCACTCTGCGGCCAACATGCCCAACGTCCAGCAACAGCTCCCAAACCGAAGGAGTCAGGACCCAAAGACCTAGCTGGCCTGAAGGGCCCCCAGGGGGCCCCCAAGCAGCCCCTCTCCATTTGGGTCTGGGGGCTTTCGTTGGGCCGGGAACCTGGGAGGTACCTGCAAGGTTGCAGTTCGCGGCTCGAGAAGCACTCTCCGGCCAACATGCCCAACGTCCAGCAACAGCTCCCAAACCGAAGGATCCAGGACCCAAAGACCTAGCTGGCCTGAAGGGCCCCAGGGGGCCCCCAAGCAGCCCCTCTCAATTTGGGTCTGGGGGCTTTCGTTGGGCCGGGAACCTGGGAGGTACCTGCAAGGTTGCAGTTCGTGGCCCGAGAAGCACTCTCCGGCCAACATGCCCAACTGCAGCAACAGCTCCCAAACCGAAGGAGCCAGGACCCAAAGACCTAGCTGGCCTGAAGGGCCCCCAGGGGGCCCCCAAGCAGCCCCTCTCAATTTGGGTCTGGGGGCTTTCGTTGGGCCGGGAACCTGGGAGATTCCTGCAAGGTTGCAGTTCGCGGCCCGAGAAGCACTCTCCGGCCAACATGCCCAACTGCAGCAACAGCTCCCAAACTGAATGAGCCAGGACCCAAAGACCTAGCTGGCCTGAAGGGCCCCCAGGGGGCCCCCAAGCAGCCTCTCTCCATTTGGGTCTGGGGGCTTTCGTTGGGCCGGAAACCTGGGAGATTCATGCAAGGTTGCAGTTCGCGGCCCGAGAAGCACTCTCCGGCCAACATGCCCAACTGCAGCAACAGCTCCAAACTGAATGAGCCAGGACAGAAAGACCTAGCTGGCCTGAAGGGCCCCCAGGGGGCCCCCAAACAGCCTCTCTCAATTTGGGTCTGGGGGCTTTCGTTGGGCCGGGAACCTGGGAGATTCCTGCAAGGTTGCAGTTCGCGGCCCGAGAAGCACTCTCCGGCCAACATGCCCAACTGCAGCAACAGCTCCCAAAGCGAAGGAGCCAGGACCCAAAGACCTAGCTGGCCTGAAGGGCCCCCAGGGGGCCCCCAAGCAGCCCCTCTCAATTTGGGTCTGGGGGCTTTCGTTGGGCCGGGAACCTGGGAGATTCCTGCAAGGTTGCAGTTGGCGGCCCGAGAAGCACTCTCCGGCCAACATGCCCAACTGCAGCAACAGCTCCCAAAGCGAAGGAGCCAGGACCCAAAGACCTAGCTGGCCTGAAGGGCCCCCAGGGGGCCCCCAAGCAGCCCCTCTCCATTTGGGTCTGGGGGCTTTCGTTGGGCCGGGAACCTGGGAGATTCCTGCAAGGTTGCAATTCGCGGCCCGAGAAGCACTCTCCGGCCAACATGCCCAACTGCAGCAACAGCTCCCAAACTGAATGAGCCAGGACAGAAAGACCTAGCTGGCCTGAAGGGCCCCCAGGGGGCCCCCAAGCAGCCTCTCTCCATTTGGGTCTGGGGGCTTTGGTTGGGCCGGGAACCTGGGAGATTCATGCAAGGTTGCAGTTCGCAGCCCGAGAAGCACTCTCCGGCCAACATGCCCAACGTCCAGCAACAGCTCCCAAACCGAAGGAGCCAGGACCAAAAGACCTAGCTGGCCTGAAGGGCCCCCAGGGGGCCCCCAAGCAGCCCCTCTCCATTTGGGTCTGGGGGCTTTCGTTGGGCCGGGAACCTGGGAGATTCCTGCAAGGTTGCAGTTCGCGGCCCGAGAAGCACTCTCCGGCCAACATGCCCAACTGCAGCAACAGCTCCCAAACTGAATGAGCCAGGACCCAAAGACCTAGCTGGCCTGAAGGGCCCCCAGGGGGCCCCCAAGCAGCCTCTCTCCATTTGGGTCTGGGGGCTTTCGTTGGGCCGGGAACCTGGGAGATTCATGCAAGGTTGCAGTTCGCGGCCCGAGAAGCACTCTCCGGCCAACATGCCCAACTGCAGCAACAGCTCCAAACTGAATGAGCCAGGACAGAAAGACCTAGCTGGCCTGAAGGGCCCCCAGGGGGCCCCCAAACAGCCTCTCTCAATTTGGGTCTGGGGGCTTTCGTTGGGCCGGGAACCTGGGAGATTCCTGCAAGGTTGCAGTTCGCGGCCCGAGAAGCACTCTCCGGCCAACATGCCCAACTGCAGCAACAGCTCCCAAAGCGAAGGAGCCAGGACCCAAAGACCTAGCTGGCCTGAAGGGCCCCCAGGGGGCCCCCAAGCAGCCCCTCTCCATTTGGGTCTGGGGGCTTTCGTTGGGCCGGGAACCTGGGAGATTCCTGCAAGGTTGCAGTTGGCGGCCCGAGAAGCACTCTCCGGCCAACATGCCCAACTGCAGCAACAGCTCCCAAAGCGAAGGAGCCAGGACCCAAAGACCTAGCTGGCCTGAAGGGCCCCCAGGGGGCCCCCAAGCAGCCCCTCTCCATTTGGGTCTGGGGGCTTTCGTTGGGCCGGGAACCTGGGAGATTCCTGCAAGGTTGCAATTCGCGGCCCGAGAAGCACTCTCCGGCCAACATGCCCAACTGCAGCAACAGCTCCCAAACTGAATGAGCCAGGACAGAAAGACCTAGCTGGCCTGAAGGGCCCCCAGGGGGCCCCCAAGCAGCCCCTCTCCATTTGGGTCTGGGGGCTTTGGTTGGGCCGGGAACCTGGGAGATTCCTGCAAGGTTGCAGTTCGCAGCCCGAGAAGCACTCTCCGGCCAACATGCCCAACGTCCAGCAACAGCTCCCAAACCGAAGGAGCCAGGACCCAAAGACCTAGCTGGCCTGAAGGGCCCCCAGGGGGCCCCCAAGCAGCCCCTCTCCATTTGGGTCTGGGGGCTTTCGTTGGGCCGGGAACCTGGGAGGTACCTGCAAGGTTGCATTTCGCGGCCCGAGAAGCACTCTCCGGCCAACATGCCCAATATCAAGCAACAGCTCCTAAAGCGAAGGAGCCAGGACCCAAAGACCTAGGTGGCCTGAAGGGCCCCCAGGGGGCCCCCAAGCAGCCTCTCTCCATTTGGGTCTGGGGGCTTTCGTTGGGCCGGGAACCTGGGAGATTCATGCAAGGTTGCAGTTCGCGGCCCGAGAAGCACTCTCCGGCCAACATGCCCAACTGCAGCAACAGCTCCCAAACTGAATGAGCCAGGACAGAAAGACTTAGCTGGCCTGAAGGACCCCAGGGGGCCCCCAAGCAGCCCCTCTCAATTTGGGTCTGGGGGCTTTCGTTGGGCCGGGAACCTGGGAGGTACCTGCAAGGTTGCAGTTCGCGGCCGGAGAGGCACTCTCCGGCCAACATGCCCAACTGCAGCAACAGCTCCCAAAGCGAAGGAGCCAGGACCCAAAGACCTAGCTGGCCTGAAGGGCCCCCAGGGGGCCCCCAAGCAGCCCCTCTCAATTTGGGTCTGGGGGCTTTCGTTGGGCCGGGAACCTGGGAGATTCATGCAAGGTTGCAGTTCGCGGCCCGAGAAGCACTCTCCGGCCAACATGCCCAACTGCAGCAACAGCTCCCAAACCAAAGGACCCAGGTCCCAAAGACCTAGCTGGCCTAGAGGGTCCCCATCGGGCCCCCAAGCAGCCCCTCTCCATTTGGGTCTGGGGGCTTTCGTTGGGCCGGGAACCTGGGAGATACCTGCAAGGATGCAGTTCGCGGCCCGAGAAGCACTCTGCGGCCAACATGCCCAACGTCCAGCAACAGCTCCCAAACCGAAGGAGCCAGGACCCAAAGACCTAGCTGGCCTGAAGGGCCCCCAGGGGGCCCCCAAGCAGCCCCTCTCCATTTGGGTCTGGGGGCTTTCGTTGGGCCGGGAACCTGGGAGGTACCTGCAAGGTTGCAGTTCGCGGCTCGAGAAGCACTCTCCGGCCAACATGCCCAACGTCCAGCAACAGCTCCCAAACCGAAGGATCCAGGACCCAAAGACCTAGCTGGCCTGAAGGGCCCCAGGGGGCCCCCAAGCAGCCCCTCTCAATTTGGGTCTGGGGGCTTTCGTTGGGCCGGGAACCTGGGAGGTACCTGCAAGGTTGCAGTTCGTGGCCCGAGAAGCACTCTCCGGCCAACATGCCCAACTGCAGCAACAGCTCCCAAAGCGAAGGAGCCAGGACCCAAAGACCTAGCTGGCCTGAAGGGCCCCCAGGGGGCCCCCAAGCAGCCCCTCTCCATTTGGGTCTGGGGGCTTTCGTTGGGCCGGGAACCTGGGAGATTCCTGCAAGGTTGCAGTTCGCGGCCCGAGAAGCACTCTCCGGCCAACATGCCCAACTGCAGCAACAGCTCCCAAACTGAAGGAGCCAGGACCCAAAGACCTAGCTGGCCTGAAGGGCCCCCAGGGGGCCCGCAAGCAGCCTCTCTCAATTTGGGTCTGGGAGCTTTCGTTGGGCCGGGAACCTGGGAGATTCATGCAAGGTTGCAGTTCGCGGCCCGAGAAGCACTCTCCGGCCAACATGCCCAACGTCCACCAACAGCTCCCAAAGCGAAGGAGCCAGGACCCAAAGACCTAGCTGGCCTGAAGGGCCCCCAGGGGGCCCCCAAGCAGCCCCTCTCCATTTGGGTCTGGGGGCTTTCGTTGGGCCGGGAACCTGGGAGATTCCTGCAAGGTTGCAGTTCGCGGCCCGAGAAGCACTCTCCGGCCAACATGCCCAACTGCAGCAACAGCTCCCAAACCGAAGGAGCCAGGACCCAAAGACCTAGCTGGCCTGAAGGGCCCCCATGGGGCCCCCAAGCAGCCCCTCTCCATTTGGGTCTGGGGGCTTTCGTTGGGCCGGGAACCTGGGAGATTCCTGCAAGGTTGCAGTTCGCGGCCCGAGAAGCACTCTCCGGCCAACATGCCCAACTGCAGCAACAGCTCCCAAAGCGAAGGAGCCAGGACCCAAAGACCTAGCTGGCCTGAAGGGCCCCCAGGGGGCCCCCAAGCAGCCCCTCTCAATTTGGGTCTGGGGGCTTTCGTTGGGCCGGGAACCTGGGAGATTCATGCAAGGTTGCAGTTCGCGGCCCGAGAAGCACTCTCCGGCCAACATGCCCAACTGCAGCAACAGCTCCCAAACTGAAGGAGCCAGGACCCAAAGACCTAGCTGGCCTAGAGGGTCCCCATCGGGCCCCCAAGCAGCCCCTCTCCATTTGGGTCTGGGGGCTTTCGTTGGGCCGGGAACCTGGGAGATACCTGCAAGGATGCAGTTCGCGGCCCGAGAAGCACTCTGCGGCCAACATGCCCAACGTCCAGCAACAGCTCCCAAACCGAAGGAGTCAGGACCCAAAGACCTAGCTGGCCTGAAGGGCCCCCAGGGGGCCCCCAAGCAGCCCCTCTCCATTTGGGTCTGGGGGCTTTCGTTGGGCCGGGAACCTGGGAGGTACCTGCAAGGTTGCAGTTCGCGGCTCGAGAAGCACTCTCCGGCCAACATGCCCAACGTCCAGCAACAGCTCCCAAACCGAAGGATCCAGGACCCAAAGACCTAGCTGGCCTGAAGGGCCCCAGGGGGCCCCCAAGCAGCCCCTCTCAATTTGGGTCTGGGGGCTTTCGTTGGGCCGGGAACCAGGGAGGTACCTGCAAGGTTGCAGTTCGTGGCCCGAGAAGCACTCTCCGGCCAACATGCCCAACTGCAGCAACAGCTCCCAAACCGAAGGAGCCAGGACCCAAAGACCTAGCTGGCCTGAAGGGCCCCCAGGGGGCCCCCAAGCAGCCCCTCTGCATTTGGGTCTGGGGGCTTTCGTTGGGCCGGGAACCTGGGAGATTCCTGCAAGGTTGCAATTCGCGGCCCGAGAAGCACTCTCCGGCCAACATGCCCAACTGCAGCAACAGCTCCCAAAGCGAAGGAGCCAGGACCCAAAGACCTAGCTGGCCTGAAGGGCCCCCAGGGGGCCCCCAAGCAGCCTCTCTCCATTTGGGTCTGGGGGCTTTCGTTGGGCCGGGAACCTGGGAGATTCATGCAAGGTTGCAATTCGCGGCCCGAGAAGCACTCTCCGGCCAACATGCCCAACTGCAGCAACAGCTCCCAAAGCGAAGGAGCCAGGACCCAGAGACCTATCTGGCCTGAAGGGCCCCCAGGGGGCCCACAAGCAGCCCCTCTCCATTTGAGTCTGGGGGCTTTCGTTGGGCATGTATACCTGAGAGGTACCTGCAAGGTTAAAGTTAGCGGCCCAAGAAGCTCTCTCCGGCCAACATGCCCAACGTCCACCAACAGCTCCAAAACAGAAGGAACCAGGATCCAGAGAAATAGCTGGCCTGGACGGTCCCCAGGTGGCCCGCAAGCAGCCCCTTTCAATTTGGGTCTGGGGGCTTTCGTTGGGCCGGGAACCTGGGAGATTCCTGCAAGGTTGCAGTTCGCGGCCCGAGAAGCACTCTCCGGCCAACATGCCCAACTGCAGCAACAGCTCCCAAAGCGAAGGAGCCAGGACCCAAAGACCTAGCTGGCCTGAAGGGCCCCCAGGGGGCCCCCAAGCAGCCCCTCTCCATTTGGGTCTGGGGGCTTTCGTTGGGCCGGGAACCTGGGAGGTACCTGCAAGGTTGCAGTTCGCGGCCCGAGAAGCACTCTCCGGCCAACATGCCCAATGTCCAGCAACAGCTCCCAAAGCGAAGGAGCCAGGACCCAAGGACCTAGCTGGCCTAGAGGGTCCCCAGGGGGCCCCCAAGCAGCCCCTCTCCATTTGGGTCTGGGGGCTTTCGTTGGGCCGGGAACCTGGGAGGTACCTGCAAGGTTGCAGTTCGCGGCCCGAGAAGCACTCTCCGGCCAACATGCCCAACGTCCACCAACAGCTCCCAAAGCGAAGGAGCCAGGACCCAAAGACCTAGCTGGCCTGAAGGGCCCCCAGGGGGCCCCCAAGCAGCCCCTCTCCATTTGGGTCTGGGGGCTTTCGTTGGGCCGGGAACCTGGGAGATTCGTGCAAGGTTGCAGTTCGCGGCCCGAGAAGCACTCTCCGGCCAACATGCCCAACTGCAGCAACAGCTCCCAAACCGAAGGAGCCAGGACCCAAAGACCTAGCTGGCCTGAAGGGCCCCCATGGGGCCCCCAAGCAGCCCCTCTCCATTTGGGTCTGGGGGCTTTCGTTGGGCCGGGAACCTGGGAGATTCCTGCAAGGTTGCAGTTCGTGGCCCGAGAAGCACTCTCCGGCCAACATGCCCAACTGCAGCAACAGCTCCCAAAGCGAAGGAGCCAGGACCCAAAGACCTAGCTGGCCTGAAGGGCCCCCAGGGGGCCCCCAAGCAGCCCCTCTCAATTTGGGTCTGGGGGCTTTCGTTGGGCCGGGAACCTGGGAGATTCATGCAAGGTTGCAGTTCGCGGCCCGAGAAGCACTCTCCGGCCAACATGCCCAACTGCAGCAACAGCTCCCAAACTGAAGGAGCCAGGACCCAAAGACCTAGCTGGCCTAGAGGGTCCCCATCGGGCCCCCAAGCAGCCCCTCTCCATTTGGGTCTGGGGGCTTTCGTTGGGCCGGGAACCTGGGAGATACCTGCAAGGATGCAGTTCGCGGCCCGAGAAGCACTCTGCGGCCAACATGCCCAACGTCCAGCAACAGCTCCCAAACCGAAGGAGTCAGGACCCAAAGACCTAGCTGGCCTGAAGGGCCCCCAGGGGGCCCCCAAGCAGCCCCTCTCCATTTGGGTCTGGGGGCTTTCGTTGGGCCGGGAACCTGGGAGGTACCTGCAAGGTTGCAGTTCGCGGCTCGAGAAGCACTCTCCGGCCAACATGCCCAACGTCCAGCAACAGCTCCCAAACCGAAGGATCCAGGACCCAAAGACCTAGCTGGCCTGAAGGGCCCCAGGGGGCCCCCAAGCAGCCCCTCTCAATTTGGGTCTGGGGGCTTTCGTTGGGCCGGGAACCTGGGAGGTACCTGCAAGGTTGCAGTTCGTGGCCCGAGAAGCACTCTCCGGCCAACATGCCCAACTGCAGCAACAGCTCCCAAACCGAAGGAGCCAGGACCCAAAGACCTAGCTGGCCTGAAGGGCCCCCAGGGGGCCCCCAAGCAGCCCCTCTGCATTTGGGTCTGGGGGCTTTCGTTGGGCCGGGAACCTGGGAGATTCCTGCAAGGTTGCAGTTCGCGGCCCGAGAAGCACTCTCCGGCCAACATGCCCAACTGCAGCAACAGCTCCCAAACTGAATGAGCCAGGACCCAAAGACCTAGCTGGCCTGAAGGGCCCCCAGGGGGCCCCCAAGCAGCCTCTCTCCATTTGGGTCTGGGGGCTTTCGTTGGGCCGGGAACCTGGGAGATTCCTGCAAGGTTGCAGTTCGCGGCCCGAGAAGCACTCTCCGGCCAACATGCCCAACTGCAGCAACAGCTCCAAACTGAATGAGCCAGGACAGAAAGACCTAGCTGGCCTGAAGGGCCCCCAGGGGGCCCCCAAACAGCCTCTCTCAATTTGGGTCTGGGGGCTTTCGTTGGGCCGGGAACCTGGGAGATTCCTGCAAGGTTGCAGTTCGCGGCCCGAGAAGCACTCTCCGGCCAACATGCCCAACTGCAGCAACAGCTCCCAAACCGAAGGAGCCAGGACCCAAAGACCTAGCTGGCCTGAAGGGCCCCCAGGGGGCCCCCAAGCAGCCCCTCTCAATTTGGGTCTGGGGGCTTTCGTTGGGCCGGGAACCTGGGAGATTCCTGCAAGGTTGCAGTTGGCGGCCCGAGAAGCACTCTCCGGCCAACATGCCCAACTGCAGCAACAGCTCCCAAAGCGAAGGAGCCAGGACCCAAAGACCTAGCTGGCCTGAAGGGCCCCCAGGGGGCCCCCAAGCAGCCCCTCTCCATTTGGGTCTGGGGGCTTTCGTTGGGCCGGGAACCTGGGAGATTCCTGCAAGGTTGCAATTCGCGGCCCGAGAAGCACTCTCCGGCCAACATGCCCAACTGCAGCAACAGCTCCCAAACTGAATGAGCCAGGACAGAAAGACCTAGCTGGCCTGAAGGGCCCCCAGGGGGCCCCCAAGCAGCCTCTCTCCATTTGGGTCTGGGGGCTTTGGTTGGGCCGGGAACCTGGGAGATTCATGCAAGGTTGCAGTTCGCAGCCCGAGAAGCACTCTCCGGCCAACATGCCCAACGTCCAGCAACAGCTCCCAAACCGAAGGAGCCAGGACCCAAAGACCTAGCTGGCCTGAAGGGCCCCCAGGGGGCCCCCAAGCAGCCCCTCTCCATTTGGGTCTGGGGGCTTTCGTTGGGCCGGGAACCTGGGAGATTCCTGCAAGGTTGCAGTTCGCGGCCCGAGAAGCACTCTCCGGCCAACATGCCCAACTGCAGCAACAGCTCCCAAACTGAATGAGCCAGGACCCAAAGACCTAGCTGGCCTGAAGGGCCCCCAGGGGGCCCCCAAGCAGCCTCTCTCCATTTGGGTCTGGGGGCTTTCGTTGGGCCGGGAACCTGGGAGATTCATGCAAGGTTGCAGTTCGCGGCCCGAGAAGCACTCTCCGGCCAACATGCCCAACTGCAGCAACAGCTCCAAACTGAATGAGCCAGGACAGAAAGACCTAGCTGGCCTGAAGGGCCCCCAGGGGGCCCCCAAACAGCCTCTCTCAATTTGGGTCTGGGGGCTTTCGTTGGGCCGGGAACCTGGGAGATTCCTGCAAGGTTGCAGTTCGCGGCCCGAGAAGCACTCTCCGGCCAACATGCCCAACTGCAGCAACAGCTCCCAAAGCGAAGGAGCCAGGACCCAAAGACCTAGCTGGCCTAGAGGGTCCCCAGCGGGCCCCCAAGCAGCCCCTCTCCATTTGGGTCTGGGGGCTTTCGTTGGGCCGGGAACCTGGGAGATACCTGCAAGGATGCAGTTCGCGGCCCGAGAAGCACTCTGCGGCCAACATGCCCAACGTCCAGCAACAGCTCCCAAACCGAAGGAGTCAGGACCCAAAGACCTAGCTGGCCTGAAGGGCCCCCAGGGGGCCCCCAAGCAGCCCCTCTCCATTTGGGTCTGGGGGCTTTCGTTGGGCCGGGAACCTGGGAGATTCCTGCAAGGTTGCAATTCGCGGCCCGAGAAGCACTCTCCGGCCAACATGCCCAACTGCAGCAACAGCTCCCAAACTGAATGAGCCAGGACAGAAAGACCTAGCTGGCCTGAAGGGCCCCCAGGGGGCCCCCAAGCAGCCCCTCTCCATTTGGGTCTGGGGGCTTTGGTTGGGCCGGGAACCTGGGAGATTCCTGCAAGGTTGCAGTTCGCAGCCCGAGAAGCACTCTCCGGCCAACATGCCCAACGTCCAGCAACAGCTCCCAAACCGAAGGAGCCAGGACCCAAAGACCTAGCTGGCCTGAAGGGCCCCCAGGGGGCCCCCAAGCAGCCCCTCTCCATTTGGGTCTGGGGGCTTTCGTTGGGCCGGGAACCTGGGAGGTACCTGCAAGGTTGCATTTCGCGGCCCGAGAAGCACTCTCCGGCCAACATGCCCAATATCAAGCAACAGCTCCTAAAGCGAAGGAGCCAGGACCCAAAGACCTAGGTGGCCTGAAGGGCCCCCAGGGGGCCCCCAAGCAGCCTCTCTCCATTTGGGTCTGGGGGCTTTCGTTGGGCCGGGAACCTGGGAGATTCATGCAAGGTTGCAGTTCGCGGCCCGAGAAGCACTCTCCGGCCAACATGCCCAACTGCAGCAACAGCTCCCAAACTGAATGAGCCAGGACAGAAAGACTTAGCTGGCCTGAAGGACCCCAGGGGGCCCCCAAGCAGCCCCTCTCCATTTGAGTCTGGGGGCTTTCGTTGGGCATGTATACCTGAGAGGTACCTGCAAGGTTAAAGTTAGCGGCCCAAGAAGCTCTCTCCGGACGACATGCCCAACGTCCACCAACAGCTCCAAAACAGAAGGAACCAGGATCCAGAGAAATAGCTGGCCTGGACGGTCCCCAGGTGGCCCGCAAGCAGCCCCTTTCAATTTGGGTCTGGGGGCTTTCGTTGGGCCGGGAACCTGGGAGATTCCTGCAAGGTTGCAGTTCGCGGCCCGAGAAGCACTCTCCGGCCAACATGCCCAACTGCAGCAACAGCTCCCAAAGCGAAGGAGCCAGGACCCAAAGACCTAGCTGGCCTGAAGGGCCCCCAGGGGGCCCCCAAGCAGCCCCTCTCCATTTGGGTCTGGGGGCTTTCGTTGGGCCGGGAACCTGGGAGGTACCTGCAAGGTTGCAGTTCGCGGCCCGAGAAGCACTCTCCGGCCAACATGCCCAATGTCCAGCAACAGCTCCCAAACCGAAGGAGCCAGGACCCAAGGACCTAGCTGGCCTAGAGGGTCCCCAGGGGGCCCCCAAGCAGCCCCTCTCCATTTGGGTCTGGGGGCTTTCGTTGGGCCGGGAACCTGGGAGGTACCTGCAAGGTTGCAGTTCGCGGCCCGAGAAGCACTCTCCGGCCAACATGCCCAACGTCCACCAACAGCTCCCAAAGCGAAGGAGCCAGGACCCAAAGACCTAGCTGGCCTGAAGGGCCCCCAGGGGGCCCCCAAGCAGCCCCTCTCAATTTGGGTCTGGGGGCTTTCGTTGGGCCGGGAACCTGGGAGATTCATGCAAGGTTGCAGTTCGCGGCCCGAGAAGCACTCTCCGGCCAACATGCCCAACTGCAGCAACAGCTCCCAAACCGAAGGAGCCAGGACCCAAAGACCTAGCTGGCCTGAAGGGCCCCCATGGGGCCCCCAAGCAGCCCCTCTCCATTTGGGTCTGGGGGCTTTCGTTGGGCCGGGAACCTGGGAGATTCCTGCAAGGTTGCAGTTCGCGGCCCGAGAAGCACTCTCCGGCCAACATGCCCAACTGCAGCAACAGCTCCCAAAGCGAAGGAGCCAGGACCCAAAGACCTAGCTGGCCTGAAGGGCCCCCAGGGGGCCCCCAAGCAGCCCCTCTCAATTTGGGTCTGGGGGCTTTCGTTGGGCCGGGAACCTGGGAGATTCATGCAAGGTTGCAGTTCGCGGCCCGAGAAGCACTCTCCGGCCAACATGCCCAACTGCAGCAACAGCTCCCAAACTGAAGGAGCCAGGACCCAAAGACCTAGCTGGCCTAGAGGGTCCCCATCGGGCCCCCAAGCAGCCCCTCTCCATTTGGGTCTGGGGGCTTTCGTTGGGCCGGGAACCTGGGAGATACCTGCAAGGATGCAGTTCGCGGCCCGAGAAGCACTCTGCGGCCAACATGCCCAACGTCCAGCAACAGCTCCCAAACCGAAGGAGTCAGGACCCAAAGACCTAGCTGGCCTGAAGGGCCCCCAGGGGGCCCCCAAGCAGCCCCTCTCCATTTGGGTCTGGGGGCTTTCGTTGGGCCGGGAACCTGGGAGGTACCTGCAAGGTTGCAGTTCGCGGCTCGAGAAGCACTCTCCGGCCAACATGCCCAACGTCCAGCAACAGCTCCCAAACCGAAGGATCCAGGACCCAAAGACCTAGGTGGCCTGAAGGGCCCCAGGGGGCCCCCAAGCAGCCCCTCTCAATTTGGGTCTGGGGGCTTTCGTTGGGCCGGGAACCTGGGAGGTACCTGCAAGGTTGCAGTTCGTGGCCCGAGAAGCACTCTCCGGCCAACATGCCCAACTGCAGCAACAGCTCCCAAACCGAAGGAGCCAGGACCCAAAGACCTAGCTGGCCTGAAGGGCCCCCAGGGGGCCCCCAAGCAGCCCCTCTGCATTTGGGTCTGGGGGCTTTCGTTGGGCCGGGAACCTGGGAGATTCCTGCAAGGTTGCAGTTCGCGGCCCGAGAAGCACTCTCCGGCCAACATGCCCAACTGCAGCAACAGCTCCCAAACTGAATGAGCCAGGACCCAAAGACCTAGCTGGCCTGAAGGGCCCCCAGGGGGCCCCCAAGCAGCCTCTCTCCATTTGGGTCTGGGGGCTTTCGTTGGGCCGGGAACCTGGGAGATTCATGCAAGGTTGCAGTTCGCGGCCCGAGAAGCACTCTCCGGCCAACATGCCCAACTGCAGCAACAGCTCCAAACTGAATGAGCCAGGACAGAAAGACCTAGCTGGCCTGAAGGGCCCCCAGGGGGCCCCCAAACAGCCTCTCTCAATTTGGGTCTGGGGGCTTTCGTTGGGCCGGGAACCTGGGAGATTCCTGCAAGGTTGCAGTTCGCGGCCCGAGAAGCACTCTCCGGCCAACATGCCCAACTGCAGCAACAGCTCCCAAACCGAAGGAGCCAGGACCCAAAGACCTAGCTGGCCTGAAGGGCCCCCAGGGGGCCCCCAAGCAGCCCCTCTCAATTTGGGTCTGGGGGCTTTCGTTGGGCCGGGAACCTGGGAGATTCCTGCAAGGTTGCAGTTGGCGGCCCGAGAAGCACTCTCCGGCCAACATGCCCAACTGCAGCAACAGCTCCCAAAGCGAAGGAGCCAGGACCCAAAGACCTAGCTGGCCTGAAGGGCCCCCAGGGGGCCCCCAAGCAGCCCCTCTCCATTTGGGTCTGGGGGCTTTCGTTGGGCCGGGAACCTGGGAGATTCCTGCAAGGTTGCAATTCGCGGCCCGAGAAGCACTCTCCGGCCAACATGCCCAACTGCAGCAACAGCTCCCAAACTGAATGAGCCAGGACAGAAAGACCTAGCTGGCCTGAAGGGCCCCCAGGGGGCCCCCAAGCAGCCTCTCTCCATTTGGGTCTGGGGGCTTTGGTTGGGCCGGGAACCTGGGAGATTCATGCAAGGTTGCAGTTCGCAGCCCGAGAAGCACTCTCCGGCCAACATGCCCAACGTCCAGCAACAGCTCCCAAACCGAAGGAGCCAGGACCCAAAGACCTAGCTGGCCTGAAGGGCCCCCAGGGGGCCCCCAAGCAGCCCCTCTCCATTTGGGTCTGGGGGCTTTCGTTGGGCCGGGAACCTGGGAGATTCCTGCAAGGTTGCAGTTCGCGGCCCGAGAAGCACTCTCCGGCCAACATGCCCAACTGCAGCAACAGCTCCCAAACTGAATGAGCCAGGACCCAAAGACCTAGCTGGCCTGAAGGGCCCCCAGGGGGCCCCCAAGCAGCCTCTCTCCATTTGGGTCTGGGGGCTTTCGTTGGGCCGGGAACCTGGGAGATTCATGCAAGGTTGCAGTTCGCGGCCCGAGAAGCACTCTCCGGCCAACATGCCCAACTGCAGCAACAGCTCCAAACTGAATGAGCCAGGACAGAAAGACCTAGCTGGCCTGAAGGGCCCCCAGGGGGCCCCCAAGCAGCCTCTCTCAATTTGGGTCTGGGGGCTTTCGTTGGGCCGGGAACCTGGGAGATTCCTGCAAGGTTGCAGTTCGCGGCCCGAGAAGCACTCTCCGGCCAACATGCCCAACTGCAGCAACAGCTCCCAAAGCGAAGGAGCCAGGACCCAAAGACCTAGCTGGCCTGAAGGGCCCCCAGGGGGCCCCCAAGCAGCCCCTCTCCATTTGGGTCTGGGGGCTTTCGTTGGGCCGGGAACCTGGGAGATTCCTGCAAGGTTGCAGTTTGCGGCCCGAGAAGCACTCTCCGGCCAACATGCCCAACTGCAGCAACAGCTCCCAAAGCGAAGGAGCCAGGACCCAAAGACCTAGCTGGCCTGAAGGGCCCCCAGGGGGCCCCCAAGCAGCCCCTCTCCATTTGGGTCTGGGGGCTTTCGTTGGGCCGGGAACCTGGGAGATTCCTGCAAGGTTGCAATTCGCGGCCCGAGAAGCACTCTCCGGCCAACATGCCCAACTGCAGCAACAGCTCCCAAACTGAATGAGCCAGGACAGAAAGACCTAGCTGGCCTGAAGGGCCCCCATGGGGCCCCCAAGCAGCCCCTCTCCATTTGGGTCTGGGGGCTTTGGTTGGGCCGGGAACCTGGGAGATTCATGCAAGGTTGCAGTTCGCAGCCCGAGAAGCACTCTCCGGCCAACATGCCCAACGTCCAGCAACAGCTCCCAAACCGAAGGAGCCAGGACCCAAAGACCTAGCTGGCCTGAAGGGCCCCCAGGGGGCCCCCAAGCAGCCCCTCTCCATTTGGGTCTGGGGGCTTTCGTTGGGCCGGGAACCTGGGAGGTACCTGCAAGGTTGCATTTCGCGGCCCGAGAAGCACTCTCCGGCCAACATGCCCAATATCAAGCAACAGCTCCTAAAGCGAAGGAGCCAGGACCCAAAGACCTAGGTGGCCTGAAGGGCCCCCAGGGGGCCCCCAAGCAGCCTCTCTCCATTTGGGTCTGGGGGCTTTCGTTGGGCCGGGAACCTGGGAGATTCATGCAAGGTTGCAGTTCGCGGCCCGAGAAGCACTCTCCGGCCAACATGCCCAACTGCAGCAACAGCTCCCAAACTGAATGAGCCAGGACAGAAAGACTTAGCTGGCCTGAAGGACCCCAGGGGGCCCCCAAGCAGCCCCTCTCAATTTGGGTCTGGGGGCTTTCGTTGGGCCGGGAACCTGGGAGGTACCTGCAAGGTTGCAGTTCGCGGCCGGAGAGGCACTCTCCGGCCAACATGCCCAACTGCAGCAACAGCTCCCAAAGCGAAGGAGCCAGGACCCAAAGACCTAGCTGGCCTGAAGGGCCCCCAGGGGGCCCCCAAGCAGCCCCTCTCAATTTGGGTCTGGGGGCTTTCGTTGGGCCGGGAACCTGGGAGATTCATGCAAGGTTGCAGTTCGCGGCTCGAGAAGCACTCTCCGGCCAACATGCCCAACGTCCAGCAACAGCTCCCAAACCGAAGGATCCAGGACCCAAAGACCTAGCTGGCCTGAAGGGCCCCAGGGGGCACCCAAGCAGCCCCTCTCAATTTGGGTCTGGGGGCTTTCGTTGGGCCGGGAACCTGGGAGGTACCTGCAAGGTTGCAGTTCGTGGCCCGAGAAGCACTCTCCGGCCAACATGCCCAACTGCAGCAACAGCTCCCAAACCGAAGGAGCCAGGACCCAAAGACCTAGCTGGCCTGAAGGGCCCCCAGGGGGCCCCCAAGCAGCCCCTCTCCATTTGGGTCTGGGGGCTTTCGTTGGGCCGGGAACCTGGGAGATTCCTGCAAGGTTGCAGTTCGCGGCCCGAGAAGCACTCTCCGGCCAACATGCCCAACTGCAGCAACAGCTCCCAAACTGAAGGAGCCAGGACCCAAAGACCTAGCTGGCCTGAAGGGCCCCCAGGGGGCCCGCAAGCAGCCTCTCTCAATTTGGGTCTGGGAGCTTTCGTTGGGCCGGGAACCTGGGAGATTCATGCAAGGTTGCAGTTCGCAGCCCGAGAAGCACTCTCTGACCAACATGCCCAACTGCAGCAACAGCTCCCAAACTGAAGGAGCCAGGACCCAAAGACCTATGTGGCCTGAAGGGCCCCCAGGGGGCCCCCAAGCAGCCCCTCTCCATTTGGGTCTGGGGGCTTTCATTGGGCCGGGAACCTGGGAGGTACCTGCAAGGTTGCAGTTCGCGGCCCGAGAAGCACTCTCCGGCCAACATGCCCAACTGCAGCAACAGCTCCCAAAGCGAAGGAGCCAGGACCCAAAGACCTAGCTGGCCTGAAGGGCCCCCAGGGGGCCCCCAAGCAGCCTCTCTCCATTTGGGTCTGGGGGCTTTCGTTGGGCCGGGAACCTGGGAGATTCATGCAAGGTTGCAATTCGCGGCCCGAGAAGCACTCTCCGGCCAACATGCCCAACTGCAGCAACAGCTCCCAAAGCGAAGGAGCCAGGACCCAGAGACCTATCTGGCCTGAAGGGCCCCCAGGGGGCCCCCAAGCAGCCCCTCTCCATTTGAGTCTGGGGGCTTTCGTTGGGCATGTATACCTGAGAGGTACCTGCAAGGTTAAAGTTAGCGGCCCAAGAAGCTCTCTCCGGCCAACATGCCCAACGTCCACCAACAGCTCCAAAACAGAAGGAACCAGGATCCAGAGAAATAGCTGGCCTGGACGGTCCCCAGGTGGCCCGCAAGCAGCCCCTTTCAATTTGGGTCTGGGGGCTTTCGTTGGGCCGGGAACCTGGGAGGTACCTGCAAGGTTGCAGTTCGCGGCCCGAGAAGCACTCTCCGGCCAACATGCCCAACTGCAGCAACAGCTCCCAAACTGAATGAGCCAGGACAGAAAGACCTAGCTGGCCTGAAGGGCCCCCATGGGGCCCCCAAGCAGCCCCTCTCCATTTGGGTCTGGGGGCTTTGGTTGGGCCGGGAACCTGGGAGATTCATGCAAGGTTGCAGTTCGCAGTCCGAGAAGCACTCTCCGGCCAACATGCCCAACGTCCAGCAACAGCTCCCAAACCGAAGAAGCCAGGACCCAAAGACCTAGCTGGCCTGAAGGGCCCCCAGGGGGCCCCCAAGCAGCCCCTCTCCATTTGGGTCTGGGGGCTTTCGTTGGGCCGGGAACCTGGGAGGTACCTGCAAGGTTGCATTTCGCGGCCCGAGAAGCACTCTCCGGCCAACATGCCCAATATCAAGCAACAGCTCCTAAAGCGAAGGAGCCAGGACCCAAAGACCTAGGTGGCCTGAAGGGCCCCCAGGGGGCCCCCAAGCAGCCTCTCTCCATTTGGGTCTGGGGGCTTTCGTTGGGCCGGGAACCTGGGAGATTCATGCAAGGTTGCAGTTCGCGGCCCGAGAAGCACTCTCCGGCCAACATGCCCAACTGCAGCAACAGCTCCCAAACTGAATGAGCCAGGACAGAAAGACTTAGCTGGCCTGAAGGACCCCAGGGGGCCCCCAAGCAGCCCCTCTCAATTTGGGTCTGGGGGCTTTCGTTGGGCCGGGAACCTGGGAGGTACCTGCAAGGTTGCAGTTCGCGGCCGGAGAGGCACTCTCCGGCCAACATGCCCAACTGCAGCAACAGCTCCCAAAGCGAAGGAGCCAGGACCCAAAGACCTAGCTGGCCTGAAGGGCCCCCAGGGGGCCCCCAAGCAGCCCCTCTCAATTTGGGTCTGGGGGCTTTCGTTGGGCCGGGAACCTGGGAGATTCATGCAAGGTTGCAGTTCGCGGCTCGAGAAGCACTCTCCGGCCAACATGCCCAACGTCCAGCAACAGCTCCCAAACCGAAGGATCCAGGACCCAAAGACCTAGCTGGCCTGAAGGGCCCCAGGGGGCACCCAAGCAGCCCCTCTCAATTTGGGTCTGGGGGCTTTCGTTGGGCCGGGAACCTGGGAGGTACCTGCAAGGTTGCAGTTCGTGGCCCGAGAAGCACTCTCCGGCCAACATGCCCAACTGCAGCAACAGCTCCCAAACCGAAGGAGCCAGGACCCAAAGACCTAGCTGGCCTGAAGGGCCCCCAGGGGGCCCCCAAGCAGCCCCTCTCCATTTGGGTCTGGGGGCTTTCGTTGGGCCGGGAACCTGGGAGATTCCTGCAAGGTTGCAGTTCGCGGCCCGAGAAGCACTCTCCGGCCAACATGCCCAACTGCAGCAACAGCTCCCAAACTGAAGGAGCCAGGACCCAAAGACCTAGCTGGCCTGAAGGGCCCCCAGGGGGCCCGCAAGCAGCCTCTCTCAATTTGGGTCTGGGAGCTTTCGTTGGGCCGGGAACCTGGGAGATTCATGCAAGGTTGCAGTTCGCAGCCCGAGAAGCACTCTCTGACCAACATGCCCAACTGCAGCAACAGCTCCCAAACTGAAGGAGCCAGGACCCAAAGACCTATGTGGCCTGAAGGGCCCCCAGGGGGCCCCCAAGCAGCCCCTCTCCATTTGGGTCTGGGGGCTTTCATTGGGCCGGGAACCTGGGAGGTACCTGCAAGGTTGCAGTTCGCGGCCCGAGAAGCACTCTCCGGCCAACATGCCCAACTGCAGCAACAGCTCCCAAAGCGAAGGAGCCAGGACCCAAAGACCTAGCTGGCCTGAAGGGCCCCCAGGGGGCCCCCAAGCAGCCTCTCTCCATTTGGGTCTGGGGGCTTTCGTTGGGCCGGGAACCTGGGAGATTCATGCAAGGTTGCAATTCGCGGCCCGAGAAGCACTCTCCGGCCAACATGCCCAACTGCAGCAACAGCTCCCAAAGCGAAGGAGCCAGGACCCAGAGACCTATCTGGCCTGAAGGGCCCCCAGGGGGCCCCCAAGCAGCCCCTCTCCATTTGAGTCTGGGGGCTTTCGTTGGGCATGTATACCTGAGAGGTACCTGCAAGGTTAAAGTTAGCGGCCCAAGAAGCTCTCTCCGGCCAACATGCCCAACGTCCACCAACAGCTCCAAAACAGAAGGAACCAGGATCCAGAGAAATAGCTGGCCTGGACGGTCCCCAGGTGGCCCGCAAGCAGCCCCTTTCAATTTGGGTCTGGGGGCTTTCGTTGGGCCGGGAACCTGGGAGGTACCTGCAAGGTTGCAGTTCGCGGCCCAAGAAGCACTCTCCGGCCAACATGCCCAACGTCCAGCAACAGCTCCCAAACCGAAGGAGCCAGAACCCAAAGACCTAGCTGGCCTGAAGGGCCCCCAGGGGGCCCCCAAGCAGCCCCTCTCCATTTGGGTCTGGGGGCTTTCGTTGGGCCGGGAACCTGGGAGGTACCTGCAAGGTTGCATTTCGCGGCCCGAGAAGCACTCTCCGGCCAACATGCCCAATATCAAGCAACAGCTCCCAAAGCGAAGGAGCCAGGACCCAAAGACCTAGGTGGCCTGAAGGGCCCCCAGGGGGCCCCCAAGCAGCCTCTCTCCATTTGGGTCTGGGGGCTTTCGTTGGGCCGGGAACCTGGGAGATTCCTGCAAGGTTGCAGTTCGCGGCCCGAGAAGCACTCTCCGGCCAACATGCCCAACTGCAGCAACAGCTCCCAAACTGAATGAGCCAGGACAGAAAGACCTAGCTGGCCTGAAGGGCCCCCAGGGGGCCCCCAAGCAGCCTCTCTCCATTTGGGTCTGGGGGCTTTGGTTGGGCCGGGAACCTGGGAGATTCATGCAAGGTTGCAGTTCGCAGCCCGAGAAGCACTCTCCGGCCAACATGCCCAACGTCCAGCAACAGCTCCCAAACCGAAGGAGCCAGGACCCAAAGACCTAGCTGGCCTGAAGGGCCCCCAGGGGGCCCCCAAGCAGCCCCTCTCCATTTGGGTCTGGGGGCTTTCGTTGGGCCGGGAACCTGGGAGGTACCTGCAAGGTTGCATTTCGCGGCCCGAGAAGCACTCTCCGGCCAACATGCCCAATATCAAGCAACAGCTCCCAAAGCGAAGGAGCCAGGACCCAAAGACCTAGGTGGCCTGAAGGGCCCCCAGGGGGCCCCCAAGCAGCCTCTCTCCATTTGGGTCTGGGGGCTTTCGTTGGGCCGGGAACCTGGGAGATTCATGCAAGGTTGCAGTTGGCGGCCCGAGAAGCACTCTCCGGCCAACATGCCCAACTGCAGCAACAGCTCCCAAACTGAATGAGCCAGGACAGAAAGACCTAGCTGGCCTGAAGGACCCCAGGGGGCCCCCAAGCAGCCCCTCTCCATTTGGGTCTGGGGGCTTTCGTTGGGCCGGGAACCTGGGAGGTACCTGCAAGGTTGCAGTTCGCGGCCGGAGAGGCACTCTCCGGCCAACATGCCCAACTGCAGCAACAGCTCCCAAAGCGAAGGAGCCAGGACCCAGAGACCTATCTGGCCTGAAGGGCCCCCAGGGGGCCCCCAAGCAGCCCCTCTCCATTTGAGTCTGGGGGCTTTCGTTGGGCATGTATACCTGAGAGGTACCTGCAAGGTTAAAGTTAGCGGCCCGAGAAGCTCTCTCCGGCCAACATGCCCAACGTCCACCAACAGCTCCAAAACAGAAGGAACCAGGATCCAAAGAAATAGCTGGCCTGGACGGTCCCCAGGTGGCCCGCAAGCAGCCCCTTTCAATTTGGGTCTGGGGGCTTTCGTTGGGCCGGGAACCTGGGAGGTACCTGCAAGGTTGCAGTTCGCGGCCCGAGAAGCACTCTCCGGCCAACATGCCCAACGTCCAGCAACAGCTCCCAAACCGAAGGAGCCAGAACCCAAAGACCTAGCTGGCCTGAAGTGCCCCCAGGGGGCCCCCAAGCAGCCCCTCTCAATTTGGGTTTGTGGGCTTTCGTTGGGCCGGAAACCTGGGAGATTCCTGCAAGGTTGCAGTTCGCGGCCCGAGAAGCACTCTCCGGCCAACATGCCCAACTGCAGCAACAGCTCCCAAAGCGAAGGAGCCAGGACCCAAAGACCTAGCTGGCCTGAAGGGCCCCCAGGGGGCCCCCAAGCAGCCCCTCTCCATTTGGGTCTGGGGGCTTTCGTTGGGCCGGGAACCTGGGAGATTCCTGCAAGGTTGCAGTTGGCGGCCCGAGAAGCACTCTCCGGCCAACATGCCCAACTGCAGCAACAGCTCCCAAACCGAAGGAGCCAGGACCCAAAGACCTAGCTGGCCTGAAGGGCCCCCAGGGGGCCCCCAAGCAGCCCCTCTCCATTTGGGTCTGGGGGCTTTCGTTGGGCCGGGAACCTGGGAGGTACCTGCAAGGTTGCAGTTCGCGGCCGGAGAGGCACTCTCCGGCCAACATGCCCAACTGCAGCAACAGCTCCCAAACCGAAGGAGCAAGGACCCAAAGACCTAGCTGGCCTGAAGGGCCCCCAGGGGGCCCCCAAGCAGCCCCTCTCCATTTGGGTCTGGGGGCTTTCGTTGGGCGGGAACCTGGGAGATTCCTGCAAGGTTGCAGTTCGCGGCCCGAGAAGCACTCTCCGGCCAACATGCCCAACTGCAGCAACAGCTCCCAAAGTGAATGAGCCAGGACAGAAAGACCTAGCTGGCCTGAAGGGCCCCCAGGGGGCCTACAAGCAGCCCCTCTCAATTTGGGTCTGGGGGCTTTCGTTGGGCCGGGAACCTGGGAGATTCCTGCAAGGTTGCAGTTCGCGGCCCGAGAAGCACTCTCCGGCCAACATGCCCAACTGCAGCAACAGCTCCCAAAGCGAAGGAGCCAGGACAGAAAGACCTAGCTGGCCTGAAGGGCCCCCAGGGGGCCTAAAAGCAGACCCTCTCAATTTGGGTCTGGGGGCTTTGGTTGGGCCGGGAACCTGGGAGATTCCTGCAAGGTTGCAGTTCGCGGCCCGAGAAGCACTCTCCGGCCAACATGCCCAACTGCAGCAACAGCTCCCAAACCGAAGGAGCCAGGACCCAAAGACCTAGCTGGCCTGAAGGGCCCCCAGGGGGCCCCCAAGAAGCCCCTCTCAATTTGGGTCTGGGGGCTTTCGTTGGGCCGGGAACCTGGGAGATTCATGCAAGGTTGCAATTCGCGGCCCGAGAAGCACTCTCCGGCCAACATGCCCAATATCAAGCAACAGCTCCCAAAGCGAAGGAGCCAGGACCCAAAGACCTAGGTGGCCTGAAGTGCCCCCAGGGGGCCCCCAAGCAGCCTCTCTCCATTTGGGTGTGGGGGCTTTCGTTGGGCCGGGAACCTGGGAGATTCATGCAAGGTTGCAGTTCGCGGCCCGAGAAGCACTCTCCGGCCAACATGCCCAACTGCAGCAACAGCTCCAAACTGAATGAGCCAGGACAGAAAGACCTAGCTGGCCTGAAGGGCCCCCAGGGGGCCCCCAAACAGCCCCTCTCCATTTGGGTCTGGGGGCTTTCGTTGGGCCGGGAACCTGGGAGGTACCTGCAAGGTTGCAGTTCGCGGCCCGAGAAGCACTCTCCGGCCAACATGCCCAACTGCAGCAACAGCTCCCAAAGCGAAGGAGCCAGGACCCAAAGACCTAGCTGGCCTGAAGGGCCCCCAGGGGGCCCCCAAGCAGCCCCTCTCAATTTGGGTCTGGGGGCTTTCGTTGGGCCGGGAACCTGGGAGATTCCTGCAAGGTTGCAGTTCGCGGCCCGAGAAGCACTCTCCGGCCAACATGCCCAACTGCAGCAACAGCTCCCAAAGCGAAGGAGCCAGGACCCAAAGACCTAGCTGGCCTGAAGGGCCCCCAGGGGGCCCCCAAGCAGCCCCTCTCCATTTGGGTCTGGGGGCTTTCGTTGGGCCGGGAACCTGGGAGATTCCTGCAAGGTTGCAATTCGCGGCCCGAGAAGCACTCTCCGGCCAACATGCCCAACTGCAGCAACAGCTCCCAAACTGAATGAGCCAGGACAGAAAGACCTAGCTGGCCTGAAGGGCCCCCAGGGGGCCTACAAGCAGCCCCTCTCCATTTGGGTCTGGGGGCTTTCGTTGGGCCGGGAACCTGGGAGATTCATGCAAGGTTGCAGTTCGCAGCCCGAGAAGCACTCTCCGGCCAACATGCCCAACGTCCAGCAACAGCTCCCAAAGCGAAGGAGCCAGGACCCAAAGACCTAGGTGGCCTGAAGGGCCCCCAGGGGGCCCCCAAGCAGCCTCTCTCCATTTGGGTCTGGGGGCTTTCGTTGGGCCGGGAACCTGGGAGATTCCTGCAAGGTTGCAGTTCGCGGCCCGAGAAGCACTCTCCGGCCAACATGCCCAACTGCAGCAACAGCTCCCAAAGCGAAGGAGCCAGGACCCAGAGACCTATCTGGCCTGAAGGGCCCCCAGGGGGCCCCCAAGCAGCCCCTCTCCATTTGAGTCTGGGGGCTTTCGTTGGGCATGTATACCTGAGAGGTACCTGCAAGGTTAAAGTTAGCGGCCCGAGAAGCTCTCTCCGGCCAACATGCCCAACGTCCACCAACAGCTCCAAAACAGAAGGAACCAGGATCCAAAGAAATAGCTGGCCTGGACGGTCCCCAGGTGGCCCGCAAGCAGCCCCTTTCAATTTGGGTCTGGGGGCTTTCGTTGGGCCGGGAACCTGGGAGGTACCTGCAAGGTTGCAGTTCGCGGCCCGAGAAGCACTCTCCGGCCAACATGCCCAACGTCCAGCAACAGCTCCCAAACCGAAGGAGCCAGAACCCAAAGACCTAGCTGGCCTGAAGTGCCCCCAGGGGGCCCCCAAGCAGCCCCTCTCAATTTGGGTTTGTGGGCTTTCGTTGGGCCGGAAACCTGGGAGATTCCTGCAAGGTTGCAGTTCGCGGCCCGAGAAGCACTCTCCGGCCAACATGCCCAACTGCAGCAACAGCTCCCAAAGCGAAGGAGCCAGGACCCAAAGACCTAGCTGGCCTGAAGGGCCCCCAGGGGGCCCCCAAGCAGCCCCTCTCCATTTGGGTCTGGGGGCTTTCGTTGGGCCGGGAACCTGGGAGATTCCTGCAAGGTTGCAGTTGGCGGCCCGAGAAGCACTCTCCGGCCAACATGCCCAACTGCAGCAACAGCTCCCAAACCGAAGGAGCCAGGACCCAAAGACCTAGCTGGCCTGAAGGGCCCCCAGGGGGCCCCCAAGCAGCCCCTCTCCATTTGGGTCTGGGGGCTTTCGTTGGGCCGGGAACCTGGGAGGTACCTGCAAGGTTGCAGTTCGCGGCCGGAGAGGCACTCTCCGGCCAACATGCCCAACTGCAGCAACAGCTCCCAAACCGAAGGAGCAAGGACCCAAAGACCTAGCTGGCCTGAAGGGCCCCCAGGGGGCCCCCAAGCAGCCCCTCTCCATTTGGGTCTGGGGGCTTTCGTTGGGCGGGAACCTGGGAGATTCCTGCAAGGTTGCAGTTCGCGGCCCGAGAAGCACTCTCCGGCCAACATGCCCAACTGCAGCAACAGCTCCCAAAGTGAATGAGCCAGGACAGAAAGACCTAGCTGGCCTGAAGGGCCCCCAGGGGGCCTACAAGCAGCCCCTCTCAATTTGGGTCTGGGGGCTTTCGTTGGGCCGGGAACCTGGGAGATTCCTGCAAGGTTGCAGTTCGCGGCCCGAGAAGCACTCTCCGGCCAACATGCCCAACTGCAGCAACAGCTCCCAAAGCGAAGGAGCCAGGACAGAAAGACCTAGCTGGCCTGAAGGGCCCCCAGGGGGCCTAAAAGCAGACCCTCTCAATTTGGGTCTGGGGGCTTTGGTTGGGCCGGGAACCTGGGAGATTCCTGCAAGGTTGCAGTTCGCGGCCCGAGAAGCACTCTCCGGCCAACATGCCCAACTGCAGCAACAGCTCCCAAACCGAAGGAGCCAGGACCCAAAGACCTAGCTGGCCTGAAGGGCCCCCAGGGGGCCCCCAAGAAGCCCCTCTCAATTTGGGTCTGGGGGCTTTCGTTGGGCCGGGAACCTGGGAGATTCATGCAAGGTTGCAATTCGCGGCCCGAGAAGCACTCTCCGGCCAACATGCCCAATATCAAGCAACAGCTCCCAAAGCGAAGGAGCCAGGACCCAAAGACCTAGGTGGCCTGAAGTGCCCCCAGGGGGCCCCCAAGCAGCCTCTCTCCATTTGGGTGTGGGGGCTTTCGTTGGGCCGGGAACCTGGGAGATTCATGCAAGGTTGCAGTTCGCGGCCCGAGAAGCACTCTCCGGCCAACATGCCCAACTGCAGCAACAGCTCCAAACTGAATGAGCCAGGACAGAAAGACCTAGCTGGCCTGAAGGGCCCCCAGGGGGCCCCCAAACAGCCCCTCTCCATTTGGGTCTGGGGGCTTTCGTTGGGCCGGGAACCTGGGAGGTACCTGCAAGGTTGCAGTTCGCGGCCCGAGAAGCACTCTCCGGCCAACATGCCCAACTGCAGCAACAGCTCCCAAAGCGAAGGAGCCAGGACCCAAAGACCTAGCTGGCCTGAAGGGCCCCCAGGGGGCCCCCAAGCAGCCCCTCTCAATTTGGGTCTGGGGGCTTTCGTTGGGCCGGGAACCTGGGAGATTCCTGCAAGGTTGCAGTTCGCGGCCCGAGAAGCACTCTCCGGCCAACATGCCCAACTGCAGCAACAGCTCCCAAAGCGAAGGAGCCAGGACCCAAAGACCTAGCTGGCCTGAAGGGCCCCCAGGGGGCCCCCAAGCAGCCCCTCTCCATTTGGGTCTGGGGGCTTTCGTTGGGCCGGGAACCTGGGAGATTCCTGCAAGGTTGCAATTCGCGGCCCGAGAAGCACTCTCCGGCCAACATGCCCAACTGCAGCAACAGCTCCCAAACTGAATGAGCCAGGACAGAAAGACCTAGCTGGCCTGAAGGGCCCCCAGGGGGCCTACAAGCAGCCCCTCTCCATTTGGGTCTGGGGGCTTTCGTTGGGCCGGGAACCTGGGAGATTCATGCAAGGTTGCAGTTCGCAGCCCGAGAAGCACTCTCCGGCCAACATGCCCAACGTCCAGCAACAGCTCCCAAAGCGAAGGAGCCAGGACCCAAAGACCTAGGTGGCCTGAAGGGCCCCCAGGGGGCCCCCAAGCAGCCTCTCTCCATTTGGGTCTGGGGGCTTTCGTTGGGCCGGGAACCTGGGAGATTCCTGCAAGGTTGCATTTCGCGGCCCGAGAAGCACTCTCCGGCCAACATGCCCAACTGCAGCAACAGCTCCCAAACTGAATGAGCCAGGACAGAAAGACCTAGCTGGCCTGAAGGACCCCAGGGGGCCCCCAAGCAGCCCCTCTCAATTTGGGTCTGGGGGCTTTCGTTGGGCCGGGAACCTGGGAGGTACCTGCAAGGTTGCAGTTCGCGGCCGGAGAGGCACTCTCCGGCCAACATGCCCAACTGCAGCAACAGCTCCCAAACCGAAGGAGCCAGGACCCAAAGACCTAGCTGGCCTGAAGGGCCCCCAGGGGGCCCCCAAGCAGCCCCTCTCCATTTGGGTCTGGGGGCTTTCGTTGGGCGGGAACCTGGGAGATTCCTGCAAGGATGCAGTTCGCGGCCCGAGAAGCACTCTCCGGCTAACATGCCCAACTGCAGCAACAGCTCCCAAACCGAAGGAGCCAGGACCCAAAGACCTAGCTGGCCTGAAGGGCCCCCAGGGGGCCCCCAAGCAGCCCCTCTCCATTTGGGTCTGGGGGCTTTCGTTGGGCCAGGAACCTGGGAAGTACCTGCCAGGTTGCAGTTCGCCGCCCGAGAAGCACTCTCCGGCCAACATGCCCAACGTCCAGCAACAGCTCCCAAAGCGATGGAACCAGGACCCAAAGACCTAGGTGGCCTGAAGGGCCCCCAGGGGGCCCCCAAGCAGCCTCTCTCCATTTGGGTCTGGGGGCTTTCGTTGGGCCGGGAACCTGGGAGATTCCTGCAAGGTTGCAGTTGGCGGCCCGAGAAGCACTCTCCGGCCAACATGCCCAACTGCAGCAACAGCTCCCAAACTGAATGAGCCAGGACAGAAAAACCTAGCTGGCCTAGAGGGTCCCCAGGGGGCCCACAAGCAGCCCCTCTCCATTTGGGTCTGGGGGCTTTCGTTGGGCCGGAAACCTGGGAGATTCCTGCAAGGTTGCAGTTCGCGGCCCGAGAAGCACTCTCCGGCCAACATGCCCAACTGCAGCAACAGCTCCCAAAGTGAAGGAGCCAGGACCCAAAGACCTAGCTGGCCTGAAGGGCCCCCAGGGGGCCCCCAAGCAGCCCCTCTCCATTTGGGTCTGGGGGCTTTCGTTGGGCCGGGAACCTGGGAGGTACCTGCAAGGTTGCAGTTCGCGGCCCGAGAAGCACTCTCCGGCCAACATGCCCAATGTCCAGCAACAGCTCCCAAAGCGAAGGAGCCAGGACCCAAGGACCTAGCTGGCCTAGAGGGTCCCCAGGGGGCCCCCAAGCAGCCCCTCTCCATTTGGGTCTGGGGGCTTTCGTTGGGCCGGGAACCTGGGAGGTACCTGCAAGGTTGCAGTTCGCGGCCCGAGAAGCACTCTCCGGCCAACATGCCCAACGTCCACCAACAGCTCCCAAAGCGAAGGAGCCAGGACCCAAAGACCTAGCTGGCCTGAAGGGCCCCCAGGGGGCCCCCAAGCAGCCCCTCTCCATTTGGGTCTGGGGGCTTTCGTTGGGCCGGGAACCTGGGAGATTCCTGCAAGGTTGCAGTTCGCGGCCCGAGAAGCACTCTCCGGCCAACATGCCCAACTGCAGCAACAGCTCCCAAACCGAAGGAGCCAGGACCCAAAGACCTAGCTGGCCTGAAGGGCCCCCAGGGGGCCCCCAAGCAGCCCCTCTCAATTTGGGTCTGGGGGCTTTCGTTGGGCCGGGAACCTGGGAGATTCCTGCAAGGTTGCAGTTCGCGGCCCGAGAAGCACTCTCCGGCCAACATGCCCAACTGCAGCAACAGCTCCCAAAGCGAAGGAGCCAGGACCCAAAGACCTAGCTGGCCTGAAGGGCCCCCAGGGGGCCCCCAAGCAGCCCCTCTCAATTTGGGTCTGGGGGCTTTCGTTGGGCCGGGAACCTGGGAGATTCATGCAAGGTTGCAGTTCGTGGCCCGAGAAGCACTCTCCGGCCAACATGCCCAACGTCCACCAACAGCTCCAAAACAGAAGGAAACAGGACCCAAAGAAATAGCTGGCCTGAAGGGCCCCCAGGGGGCCCCCAAGCAGCCCCTCTCCATTTGGGTCTGGGGGCTTTCGTTGGGCAGGGAACCTGGGAGGTACCTGCAAGGTTGCAGTTCGCGGCCCGAGAAGCACTCTCCGGCCAACATGCCCAACTGCAGCAACAGCTCCCAAACCGAAGTAGCCAGCACCCAAAGACGTACTTGGCCTGAAGGCACCCCAGGGGGCCCCCAAGCAGCCCCTCTCCATTTGGGTCTGGGGGCTTTCGTTGGGCAGGGAACCTGGGAGGTACCTGCAAGGTTGCAGTTCGCAGCCCAAGAAGCACTCTCCGGCCAACATGCCTAACGTCCAGCAACAGCTCCCAAACCGAAGGAGCCAGAACCCAAAGACCTAGATGGCCTGGAGGGCCCCCAGGGGGCCCCCAAGCAGCCCCTCTCAATTTGGGTCTGGGGGCTTGCGTTGGGCCGGGAACCTGGGAGATTCATGCAAGGTTGCAGTTCGCGGCCCGAGAAGCACTCTCCGGCCAACATGCCCAACTGCAGCAACAGCTCCCAAAGCGAAGGAGCCAGGACCCAAAGACCTAGCTGGCCTGAAGGGCCCCCAGGGGGCCCCCAAGCAGCCCCTCTCCATTAGGGTCTGGGGGCTTTCGTTGGGCCAGGAACCTTGGAAGTACCTGCCAGGTTGCAGTTCGCCGCCCGAGAAGCACTCTCCGGCCAACATGCCCAACTGCAGCAACAGCTCCCAAAGCGATGGAACCAGGACCCAAAGACCTAGGTGGCCTGAAGGGCCCCCAGGGGGCCCCCAAGCAGCCTCTCTCCATTTGGGTCTGGGGGCTTTCGTTGGGCCGGGAACCTGGGAGATTCCTGCAAGGTTGCAGTTCGCGGCCCGAGAAGCACTCTCCGGCCAACATGCCCAACTGCAGCAACAGCTCCCAAAGCGAAGGAGCCAGGACCCAAAGACCTAGCTGGCCTGAAGGGCCCCCAGGGGGCCCCCAAGCAGCCCCTCTCCATTTGGGTCTGGGGGCTTTCGTTGGGCCGGGAACCTGGGAGGTACCTGCAAGGTTGCAGTTCGCGGCCCGAGAAGCACTCTCCGGCCAACATGCCCAATGTCCAGCAACAGCTCCCAAAGCGAAGGAGCCAGGACCCAAGGACCTAGCTGGCCTAGAGGGTCCCCAGGGGGCCCCCAAGCAGCCCCTCTCCATTTGGGTCTGGGGGCTTTCGTTGGGCCGGGAACCTGGGAGGTACCTGCAAGGTTGCAGTTCGCGGCCCGAGAAGCACTCTCCGGCCAACATGCCCAACTGCAGCAACAGCTCCCAAAGCGAAGGAGCCAGGACCCAAAGACCTAGCTGGCCTGAAGGGCCCCCAGGGGGCCCCCAAGCAGCCCCTCTCCATTTGGGTCTGGGGGCTTTCGTTGGGCCGGGAACCTGGGAGATTCCTGCAAGGTTGCAGTTCGCGGCCCGAGAAGCACTCTCCGGCCAACATGCCCAACTGCAGCAACAGCTCCCAAACCGAAGGAGCCAGGACCCAAAGACCTAGCTGGCCTGAAGGGCCCCCAGGGGGCCCCCAAGCAGCCCCTCTCCATTTGGGTCTGGGGGCTTTCGTTGGGCCGGGAACCTGGGAGATTCCTGCAAGGTTGCAGTTCGCGGCCGGAGAAGCACTCTCCGGCCAACATGCCCAACTGCAGCAACAGCTCCCAAAGCGAAGGAGCCAGGACCCAAAGACCTAGCTGGCCTGAAGGGCCCCCAGGGGGCCCCCAAGCAGCCCCTCTCAATTTGGGTCTGGGGGCTTTCGTTGGGCCGGGAACCTGGGAGATTCATGCAAGGTTGCAGTTCGCGGCCCGAGAAGCACTCTCCGGCCAACATGCCCAACTGCAGCAACAGCTCCCAAACTGAATGAGCCAGGACCCAAAGACCTAGCTGGCCTAGAGGGTCCCCATCGGGCCCCCAAGCAGCCCCTCTCCATTTGGGTCTGGGGGCTTTCGTTGGGCCGGGAACCTGGGAGATACCTGCAAGGATGCAGTTCGCGGCCCGAGAAGCACTCTCCGGCCAACATGCCCAACGTCCAGCAACAGCTCCCAAAGCGAAGGAGCCAGGACCCAAAGACCTAGCTGGCCTGAAGGGCCCCCAGGGGGCCCCCAAGCAGCCCCTCTCCATTTGGGTCTGGGGGCTTTCGTTGGGCCGGGAACCTGGGAGGTACCTGCAAGGTTGCAGTTCGCGGCTCGAGAAGCACTCTCCGGCCAACATGCCCAACTGCAGCAACAGCTCCCAAACCGAAGGATCCAGGACCCAAAGACCTAGCTGGCCTGAAGGGCCCCAGGGGGCCCCCAAGCAGCCCCTCTCCATTTGGGTCTGGGGGCTTTCGTTGGGCATGGAACCTGGGAGATTCCTGCAAGGTTGCAGTTCGCGGCCCGAGAAGCACTCTCCGGCCAACATGCCCAACTGCAGCAACAGCTCCCAAACTGAATGAGCCAGGACCCAAAGACCTAGCTGGCCTGAAGGGCCCCCAGGGGGACCGCAAGCAGCCTCTCTCAATTTGGGTCTGGGAGCTTTCGTTGGGCCGGGAACCTGGGAGATTCATGCAAGGTTGCAGTTCGCAGCCCGAGAAGCACTCTCTGACCAACATGCCCAACTGCAGCAACAGCTCCCAAACTGAAGGAGCCAGGACCCAAAGACCTAGGTGGCCTGAAGGGCCCCCAGGGGGCCCCCAAGCAGCCCCTCTCCATTTGGGTCTGGGGGCTTTCGTTGGGCCGGGAACCTGGGAGGTACCTGCAAGGTTGCAGTTCGCGGCCCGAGAAGCACTCTCCGGCCAACATGCCCAACTGCAGCAACAGCTCCCAAAGCGAAGGAGCCAGGACCCAAAGACCTAGCTGGCCTGAAGGGCCCCCAGGGGGCCCCCAAGCAGCCTCTCTCCATTTGGGTCTGGGGGCTTTCGTTGGGCCGGGAATCTGGGAGATTCATGCAAGGTTGCAATTCGCGGCCCGAGAAGCACTCTCCGGCCAACATGCCCAACTGCAGCAACAGCTCCCAAACTGAATGAGCCAGGACAGAAAGACCTAGCTGGCCTGAAGGGGCCCCAGGGGGCCCCCAAGCAGCCCCTCTCCATTTGGGTCTGGGGGCTTTCGTTGGGCCGGGAACCTGGGAGATACCTGCAAGGATGCAGTTCGCGGCCCGAGAAGCACTCTCCGGCCAACATGCCCAACTGCAGCAACAGCTCCCAAAGCGAAGGAGCCAGGACCCAGAGACCTATCTGGCCTGAAGGGCCCCCAGGGGGCCCCCAAGCAGCCCCTCTCCATTTGAGTCTGGGGGCTTTCGTTGGGCATGTATACCTGAGAGGTACCTGCAAGGTTAAAGTTAGCGGCCCAAGAAGCTCTCTCCGGCCAACATGCCCAACGTCCACCAACAGCTCCAAAACAGAAGGAACCAGGATCCAGAGAAATAGCTGGCCTGGACGGTCCCCAGGTGGCCCGCAAGCAGCCCCTTTCAATTTGGGTCTGGGGGCTTTCGTTGGGCCGGGAACCTGGGAGGTACCTGCAAGGTTGCAGTTCGCGGCCCAAGAAGCACTCTCCGGCCAACATGCCCAACGTCCAGCAACAGCTCCCAAACCGAAGGAGCCAGAACCCAAAGACCTAGCTGGCCTGAAGTGCCCCCAGGGGGCCCCCAAGCAGCCCCTCTCAATTTGGGTCTGGGGGCTTTCGTTGGGCCGGGAACCTGGGAGATTCCTGCAAGGTTGCAGTTCGCGGCCCGAGAAGCACTCTCCGGCCAACATGCCCAACTGCAGCAACAGCTCCCAAAGCGAAGGAGCCAGGACCCAAAGACCTAGCTGGCCTGAAGGGCCCCCAGGGGGCCCCCAAGCAGCCCCTCTCCATTTGGGTCTGGGGGCTTTCGTTGGGCCGGGAACCTGGGAGATTCCTGCAAGGTTGCAGTTCGCGGCCCGAGAAGCACTCTCCGGCCAACATGCCCAACTGCAGCAACAGCTCCCAAAGCGAAGGAGCCAGGACCCAAAGACCTAGCTGGCCTGAAGGGCCCCCAGGGGGCCCCCAAGCAGCCCCTCTCCATTTGGGTCTGGGGGCTTTCGTTGGGCCGGGAACCTGGGAGGTACCTGCAAGGTTGCAGTTCGCGGCCGGAGAGGCACTCTCCGGCCAACATGACCAACTGCAGCAACAGCTCCCAAACCGAAGGAGCAAGGACCCAAAGACCTAGCTGGCCTGAAGGGCCCCCAGGGGGCCCCCAAGCAGCCCCTCTCCATTTGGGTCTGGGGGCTTTCGTTGGGCGGGAACCTGGGATATTCCTGCAAGGTTGCAGTTCGCGGCCCGAGAAGCACTCTCCGGCCAACATGCCCAACTGCAGCAACAGCTCCCAAACTGAATGAGCCAGGACAGAAAGACCTAGCTGGCCTGAAGGGCCCCCAGGGGGCCCCCAAGCAGCCCCTCTCCATTTGGGTCTGGGGGCTTTCGTTGGGCCGGGAACCTGGGAGATTCCTGCAAGTTTGCAGTTGGCGGCCCGAGAAGCACTCTCCGGCCAACATGCCCAACTGCAGCAACAGCTCCCAAAGCGAAGGAGCCAGGACCCAAAGACCTAGCTGGCCTGAAGGGCCCCCAGGGGGCCCCCAAGCAGCCCCTCTCCATTTGGGTCTGGGGGCTTTCGTTGGGCCGGGAACCTGGGAGATTCCTGCAAGGTTGCAATTCGCGGCCCGAGAAGCACTCTCCGGCCAACATGCCCAACTGCAGCAACAGCTCCCAAACTGAATGAGCCAGGACAGAAAGACCTAGCTGGCCTGAAGGGCCCCCATGGGGCCCCCAAGCAGCCTCTCTCCATTTGGGTCTGGGGGCTTTGGTTGGGCCGGGAACCTGGGAGATTCATGCAAGGTTGCAGTTCGCAGCCCGAGAAGCACTCTCCGGCCAACATGCCCAACGTCCAGCAACAGCTCCCAAACCGAAGGAGCCAGGACCCAAAGACCTAGCTGGCCTGAAGGGCCCCCAGGGGGCCCCCAAGCAGCCCCTCTCCATTTGGGTCTGGGGGCTTTCGTTGGGCCGGGAACCTGGGAGGTACCTGCAAGGTTGCATTTCGCGGCCCGAGAAGCACTCTCCGGCCAACATGCCCAATATCAAGCAACAGCTCCCAAAGCGAAGGAGCCAGGACCCAAAGACCTAGGTGGCCTGAAGGGCCCCCAGGGGGCCCCCAAGCAGCCTCTCTCCATTTGGGTCTGGGGGCTTTCGTTGGGCCGGGAACCTGGGAGATTCATGCAAGGTTGCAGTTCGCGGCCCGAGAAGCACTCTCCGGCCAACATGCCCAACTGCAGCAACAGCTCCCAAACTGAATGAGCCAGGACAGAAAGACCTAGCTGGCCTGAAGGACCCCAGGGGGCCCCCAAGCAGCCCCTCTCAATTTGGGTCTGGGGGCTTTCGTTGGGCCGGGAACCTGGGAGGTACCTGCAAGGTTGCAGTTCGCGGCCGGAGAGGCACTCTCCGGCCAACATGCCCAACTGCAGCAACAGCTCCCAAAGCGAAGGAGCCAGGACCCAGAGACCTATCTGGCCTGAAGGGCCCCCAGGGGGCCCCCAAGCAGCCCCTCTCCATTTGAGTCTGGGGGCTTTCGTTGGGCATGTATACCTGAGAGGTACCTGCAAGGTTAAAGTTAGCGGCCCGAGAAGCTCTCTCCGGCCAACATGCCCAACGTCCACCAACAGCTCCAAAACAGAAGGAACCAGGATCCAAAGAAATAGCTGGCCTGGACGGTCCCCAGGTGGCCCGCAAGCAGCCCCTTTCAATTTGGGTCTGGGGGCTTTCGTTGGGCCGGGAACCTGGGAGGTACCTGCAAGGTTGCAGTTCGCGGCCCGAGAAGCACTCTCCGGCCAACATGCCCAACTGCAGCAACAGCTCCCAAACCGAAGGAGCCAGGACCCAAAGACCTAGCTGGCCTGAAGGGCCCCCAGGGGGCCCCCAAGCAGCCCCTCTCCATTTGGGTCTGGGGGCTTTCGTTGGGCGGGAACCTGGGAGATTCCTGCAAGGTTGCAGTTCGCGGCCCGAGAAGCACTCTCCGGCCAACATGCCCAACTGCAGCAACAGCTCCCAAAGTGAATGAGCCAGGACAGAAAGACCTAGCTGGCCTGAAGGGCCCCCAGGGGGCCTACAAGCAGCCCCTCTCAATTTGGGTCTGGGGGCTTTCGTTGGGCCGGGAACCTGGGAGGTACCTGCAAGGTTGCAGTTCGCGGCCCGAGAAGCACTCTCCGGCCAACATGCCCAACTGCAGCAACAGCTCCCAAAGCGAAGGAGCCAGGACCCAAAGACCTAGCTGGCCTGAAGGGCCCCCAGGGGGCCCCCAAGCAGCCCCTCTCCATTTGGGTCTGGGGGCTTTCGTTGGGCCGGGAACCTGGGAGATTCCTGCAAGTTTGCAGTTGGCGGCCCGAGAAGCACTCTCCGGCCAACATGCCCAACTGCAGCAACAGCTCCCAAAGCGAAGGAGCCAGGACCCAAAGACCTAGCTGGCCTGAAGGGCCCCCAGGGGGCCCCCAAGCAGCCCCTCTCCATTTGGGTCTGGGGGCTTTCGTTGGGCCGGGAACCTGGGAGATTCCTGCAAGGTTGCAATTCGCGGCCCGAGAAGCACTCTCCGGCCAACATGCCCAACTGCAGCAACAGCTCCCAAACTGAATGAGCCAGGACAGAAAGACCTAGCTGGCCTGAAGGGCCCCCATGGGGCCCCCAAGCAGCCTCTCTCCATTTGGGTCTGGGGGCTTTGGTTGGGCCGGGAACCTGGGAGATTCATGCAAGGTTGCAGTTCGCAGCCCGAGAAGCACTCTCCGGCCAACATGCCCAACGTCCAGCAACAGCTCCCAAACCGAAGGAGCCAGGACCCAAAGACCTAGCTGGCCTGAAGGGCCCCCAGGGGGCCCCCAAGCAGCCCCTCTCCATTTGGGTCTGGGGGCTTTCGTTGGGCCGGGAACCTGGGAGGTACCTGCAAGGTTGCATTTCGCGGCCCGAGAAGCACTCTCCGGCCAACATGCCCAATATCAAGCAACAGCTCCCAAAGCGAAGGAGCCAGGACCCAAAGACCTAGGTGGCCTGAAGGGCCCCCAGGGGGCCCCCAAGCAGCCTCTCTCCATTTGGGTCTGGGGGCTTTCGTTGGGCCGGGAACCTGGGAGATTCATGCAAGGTTGCAGTTCGCGGCCCGAGAAGCACTCTCCGGCCAACATGCCCAACTGCAGCAACAGCTCCCAAACTGAATGAGCCAGGACAGAAAGACCTAGCTGGCCTGAAGGACCCCAGGGGGCCCCCAAGCAGCCCCTCTCAATTTGGGTCTGGGGGCTTTCGTTGGGCCGGGAACCTGGGAGGTACCTGCAAGGTTGCAGTTCGCGGCCGGAGAGGCACTCTCCGGCCAACATGCCCAACTGCAGCAACAGCTCCCAAACTGAATGAGCCAGGACAGAAAGACCTAGCTGGCCTGAAGGGCCCCCATGGGGCCCCCAAGCAGCCTCTCTCCATTTGGGTCTGGGGGCTTTGGTTGGGCCGGGAACCTGGGAGATTCATGCAAGGTTGCAGTTCGCAGCCCGAGAAGCACTCTCCGGCCAACATGCCCAACGTCCAGCAACAGCTCCCAAACCGAAGGAGCCAGGACCCAAAGACCTAGCTGGCCTGAAGGGCCCCCAGGGGGCCCCCAAGCAGCCCCTCTCCATTTGGGTCTGGGGGCTTTCGTTGGGCCGGGAACCTGGGAGGTACCTGCAAGGTTGCATTTCGCGGCCCGAGAAGCACTCTCCGGCCAACATGCCCAATATCAAGCAACAGCTCCCAAAGCGAAGGAGCCAGGACCCAAAGACCTAGGTGGCCTGAAGGGCCCCCAGGGGGCCCCCAAGCAGCCTCTCTCCATTTGGGTCTGGGGGCTTTCGTTGGGCCGGGAACCTGGGAGATTCATGCAAGGTTGCAGTTCGCGGCCCGAGAAGCACTCTCCGGCCAACATGCCCAACTGCAGCAACAGCTCCCAAACTGAATGAGCCAGGACAGAAAGACCTAGCTGGCCTGAAGGACCCCAGGGGGCCCCCAAGCAGCCCCTCTCAATTTGGGTCTGGGGGCTTTCGTTGGGCCGGGAACCTGGGAGGTACCTGCAAGGTTGCAGTTCGCGGCCGGAGAGGCACTCTCCGGCCAACATGCCCAACTGCAGCAACAGCTCCCAAAGCGAAGGAGCCAGGACCCAGAGACCTATCTGGCCTGAAGGGCCCCCAGGGGGCCCCCAAGCAGCCCCTCTCCATTTGAGTCTGGGGGCTTTCGTTGGGCATGTATACCTGAGAGGTACCTGCAAGGTTAAAGTTAGCGGCCCGAGAAGCTCTCTCCGGCCAACATGCCCAACGTCCACCAACAGCTCCAAAACAGAAGGAACCAGGATCCAAAGAAATAGCTGGCCTGGACGGTCCCCAGGTGGCCCGCAAGCAGCCCCTTTCAATTTGGGTCTGGGGGCTTTCGTTGGGCCGGGAACCTGGGAGGTACCTGCAAGGTTGCAGTTCGCGGCCCGAGAAGCACTCTCCGGCCAACATGCCCAACTGCAGCAACAGCTCCAAACTGAATGAGCCAGGACAGAAAGACCTAGCTGGCCTGAAGGGCCCCCAGGGGGCCCCCAAGCAGCCCCTCTCCATTTGGGTCTGGGGGCTTTCGTTGGGCCGGGAACCTGGGAGGTACCTGCAAGGTTGCAGTTCGCGGCCCGAGAAGCACTCTCCGGCCAACATGCCCAACTGCAGCAACAGCTCCCAAAGCGAAGGAGCCAGGACCCAAAGACCTAGCTGGCCTGAAGGGCCCCCAGGGGGCCCCCAAGCAGCCCCTCTCAATTTGGGTCTGGGGGCTTTCGTTGGGCCGGGAACCTGGGAGATTCCTGCAAGGTTGCAGTTGGCGGCCCGAGAAGCACTCTCCGGCCAACATGCCCAACTGCAGCAACAGCTCCCAAAGCGAAGGAGCCAGGACCCAAAGACCTAGCTGGCCTGAAGGGCCCCCAGGGGGCCCCCAAGCAGCCCCTCTCAATTTGGGTCTGGGGGCTTTCGTTGGGCCGGGAACCTGGGAGATTCCTGCAAGGTTGCAATTCGCGGCCCGAGAAGCACTCTCCGGCCAACATGCCCAACTGCAGCAACAGCTCCCAAACTGAATGAGCCAGGACAGAAAGACGTAGCTGGCCTGAAGGGCCCCCAGGGGTCCCCCTAGCAGCCTCTCTCCATTTGGGTCTGGGGGCTTTGGTTGGGCCGGGAACCTGGGATATTCATGCAAGGTTGCAGTTCGCAGCCCGAGAAGCACTCTCCGGCCAACATGCCCAACGTCCAGCAACAGCTCCCAAACCGAAGGAGCCAGGACCCAAAGACCTATCTGGCCTGAAGGGCCCCCAGGGGGCCCCCAAGCAGCCCCTCTCCATTTGGGTCTGGGGGCTTTCGTTGGGCCGGGAACCTGGGAGGTACCTGCAAGGTTGCATTTCGCGGCCCGAGAAGCACTCTCCGGCCAACATGCCCAATATCAAGCAACAGCTCCCAAAGCGAAGGAGCCAGGACCCAAAGACCTAGGTGGCCTGAAGGGCCCCCAGGGGGCCCCCAAGCAGCCTCTCTCCATTTGGGTCTGGGGGCTTTCGTTGGGCCGGGAACCTGGGAGATTCCTGCAAGGTTGCAGTTCGCGGCCCGAGAAGCACTCTCCGGCCAACATGCCCAACTGCAGCAACAGCTCCCAAACTGAATGAGCCAGGACAGAAAGACCTAGCTGGCCTGAAGGACCCCAGGGGGCCCCCAAGCAGCCCCTCTCAATTTGGGTCTGGGGGCTTTCGTTGGGCCGGGAACCTGGGAGGTACCTGCAAGGTTGCAGTTCGCGGCCGGAGAGGCACTCTCCGGCCAACATGCCCAACTGCAGCAACAGCTCCCAAACCGAAGGAGCCAGGACCCAAAGACCTAGCTGGCCTGAAGGGCCCCCAGGGGGCCCCCAAGCAGCCCCTCTCCATTTGGGTCTGGGGGCTTTCGTTGGGCGGGAACCTGGGAGATTCCTGCAAGGTTGCAGTTCGCGGCCCGAGAAGCACTCTCCGGCTAACATGCCCAACTGCAGCAACAGCTCCCAAACCGAAGGAGCCAGGACCCAAAGACCTAGCTGGCCTGAAGGGCCCCCAGGGGGCCCCCAAGTAGCCCCTCTCCATTTGGGTCTGGGGGCTTTCGTTGGGCCGGGAATCTGGGAGGTACCTGCAAGGTTGCAGGTCGCGGCCCGAGAAGCACTCTCCGGCCAACATGCCCAACTGCAGCAACAGCTCCCAAAGCGAAGGAGCCAGGACCCAAAGACCTAGCTGGCCTGAAGGGCCCCCAGGGGGCCCCCAAGCAGCCCCTCTCCATTTGGGTCTGGGGGCTTTCGTTGGGTCGGGAAACTGAGAGGTACCTGCAAGGTTGCAGTTCGCGGCCCGAGAAGCACTCTCCGGCCAACATGCCCAATATCAAGCAACAGCTCCCAAAGCGAAGGAGCCAGGACCCAAAGACCTAGGTGGCCTGAAGGTCCCCCAGGGGGCCCCCAAGCAGCCTCTCTCCATTTGGGTCTGGGGGCTTTCGTTGGGCCGGGAACCTGGGAGATTCATGCAAGGTTGCAGTTCGCGGCCCGAGAAGCACTCTCCGGCCAACATGCCCAACTGCAGCAACAGCTCCCAAACTGAATGAGCCAGGACAGAAAGACCTAGCTGGCCTGAAGGACCCCAGGGGGCCCCCAAGCAGCCCCTCTCAATTTGGGTCTGGGGGCTTTCGTTGGGCCGGGAACCTGGGAGATACCTGCAAGGATGCAGTTCGCGGCCCGAGAAGCACTCTCCGGCCAACATGCCCAACTGCAGCAACAGCTCCCAAAGCGAAGGAGCCAGGACCCAAAGACCTAGCTGGCCTGAAGGGCCCCCAGGGGGCCCCCAAGCAGCCCCTCTCCATTTGGGTCTGGGGGCTTTAGTTGGGCCGGGAACCTGGGAGGTACCTGCAAGGTTGCAGTTCGCGGCCGGAGAGGCACTCTCCGGCCAACATGCACAACTGCAGCAACAGCTCCCAAAGCGAAGGAGCCAGGACCCAAAGACCTAGCTGGCCTGAAGGGCCCCCAGGGGGCCCCCAAGCAGCCCCTCTCCATTTGGGTCTGGGGGCTTTCGTTGGGCCGGGAACCTGGGAGGTACCTGCAAGGTTGCAGTTCGCGGCCCGAGAAGCACTCTCCGGCCAACATGCCCAACTGCAGCAACAGCTCCCAAACCGAAGGAGCCAGGACCCAAAGACCTAGCTGGCCTGAAGGGCCCCCAGGGGGCCCACAAGCAGCCTCTCTCAATTTGGGTCTGGGAGCTTTCGTTGGGCCGCGAACCTGGGAGATTCCTGCAAGGTTGCAGTTCGCAGCCCGAGAAGCACTCTCCGGCCAACATGCCCAACTGCAGCAACAGCTCCCAAACTGAAGGAGCCAGGACCCAAAGACCTAGGTGGCCTGAAGGGCCCCCAGGGGGCCCCCAAGCAGCCCCTCTCCATTTGGGTCTGGGGGCTTTCGTTGGGCCGGGAACCTGGGAGGTACCTGCAAGGTTGCAGTTCGCGGCCCGAGAAGCACTCTCCGGCCAACATGCCCAACTGCAGCAACAGCTCCCAAAGCGAAGGAGCCAGGACCCAAAGACCTAGCTGGCCTGAAGGGCCCCCAGGGGGCCCCCAAGCAGCCCCTCTCCATTTGGGTCTGGGGGCTTTCGTTGGGCATGGAACCTGGGAGATTCCTGCAAGGTTGCAGTTCGCGGCCCGAGAAGCACTCTCCGGCCAACATGCCCAACTGCAGCAACAGCTCCCAAACCGAAGGAGCCAGGACCCAAAGACCTAGCTGGCCTGAAGGGCCCCCATGGGGCCCCCAAGCAGCCCCTCTCAATTTGGGTCTGGGGGCTTTCGTTGGGCCGGGAACCTGGGAGATTCCTGCAAGGTTGCAGTTCGCGGCCCGAGAAGCACTCTCTGGCCAACATGCCCAACTGCAGCAACAGCTCCCAAACCGAAGGAGCCAGGACCCAAAGACCTAGCTGGCCTGAAGGGCCCCCAGGGGGCCCCCAAGCAGCCCCTCTCAATTTGGGTCTGGGGGCTTTCGTTGGGCCGGGAACCTGGGAGATTCATGCAAGGTTGCAGTTCGCGGCCCGAGAAGCACTCTCCGGCCAACATGCCCAACTGCAGCAACAGCTCCCAAACTGAAGGAGCCAGGACCCAAAGACCTAGCTGGCCTAGAGGGTCCCCAGCGGGCCCCCAAGCAGCCCCTCTCCATTTGGGTCTGGGAGCTTTCGTTGGGCCGGGAACCTGGGAGATTCATGCAAGGTTGCAGTTCGCAGCCCGAGAAGCACTCTCCGGCCAACATGCCCAACTGCAGCAACAGCTCCCAAACTGAAGGAGCCAGGACCCAAAGACCTAGGTGGCCTGAAGGGCCCCCAGGGGGCCCCCAAGCAGCCCCTCTCCATTTGGGTCTGGGGGCTTTCATTGGGCCGGGAACCTGGGAGGTACCTGCAAGGTTGCAGTTCGCGGCCCGAGAAGCACTCTCCGGCCAACATGCCCAACTGCAGCAACAGCTCCCAAAGCGAAGGAGCCAGGACCCAAAGACCTAGCTGGCCTGAAGGGCCCCCAGGGGGCCCCCAAGCAGCCTCTCTCCATTTGGGTCTGGGGGCTTTTGTTGGGCCGGGAACCTGGGAGATTCATGCAAGGTTGCAATTCGCGGCCCGAGAAGCACTCTCCGGCCAACATGCCCAACTGCAGCAACAGCTCCCAAACCGAAGGAGCCAGGACCCAAAGACCTAGCTGGCCTGAAGGGCCCCCAGGGGGCCCCCAAGCAGCCCCTCTCCATTTGAGTCTGGGGGCTTTCGTTGGGCATGTATACCTGAGAGGTACCTGCAAGGTTAAAGTTAGCGGCCCGAGAAGCTCTCTCCGGCCAACATGCCCAACGTCCACCAACAGCTCCAAAACAGAAGGAACCAGGATCCAAAGAAATAGCTGGCCTGGACGGTCGCCAGGTGGCCCGCAAGCAGCCCCTTTCAATTTGGGTCTGGGGGCTTTCGTTGGGCCGGGAACCTGGGAGGTACCTGCAAGGTTGCAGTTCGCGGCCCGAGAAGCACTCTCCGGCCAACATGCCCAACGTCCAGCAACAGCTCCCAAACCGAAGGAGCCAGAACCCAAAGACCTAGCTGGCCTGAAGTGCCCCCAGGGGGCCCCCAAGCAGCCCCTCTCAATTTGGGTCTGTGGGCTTTCGTTGGGCCGGAAACCTGGGAGATTCCTGCAAGGTTGCAGTTCGCGGCCCGAGAAGCACTCTCCGGCCAACATGCCCAACTGCAGCAACAGCTCCCAAAGCGAAGGAGCCAGGACCCAAAGACCTAGCTGGCCTGAAGGGCCCCCAGGGGGCCCCCAAGCAGCCCCTCTCAATTTGGGTCTGGGGCTTTCGTTGGGCCGGGAACCTGGGAGATTCATGCAAGGTTGCAATTCGCGGCCCGAGAAGCACTCTCCGGCCAACATGCCCAATATCAAGCAACAGCTCCCAAAGCGAAGGAGCCAGGACCCAAAGACCTAGGTGGCCTGAAGTGCCCCCAGGGGGCCCCCAAGCAGCCTCTCTCCATTTGGGTGTGGGGGCTTTCGTTGGGCCGGGAACCTGGGAGATTCATGCAAGGTTGCAGTTCGCGGCCCGAGAAGCACTCTCCGGCCAACATGCCCAACTGCAGCAACAGCTCCAAACTGAATGAGCCAGGACAGAAAGACCTAGCTGGCCTGAAGGGCCCCCAGGGGGCCCCCAAGCAGCCTCTCTCCATTTGGGTCTGGGGGCTTTGGTTGGGCCGGGAACCTGGGAGATTCATGCAAGGTTGCAGTTCGCAGCCCGAGAAGCACTCTCCGGCCAACATGCCCAACGTCCAGCAACAGCTCCCAAACCGAAGGAGCCAGGACCCAAAGACCTAGCTGGCCTGAAGGGCCCCCAGGGGGCCCCCAAGCAGCCCCTCTCCATTTGGGTCTGGGGGCTTTCGTTGGGCCGGGAACCTGGGAGGTACCTGCAAGGTTGCATTTCGCGGCCCGAGAAGCACTCTCCGGCCAACATGCCCAATATCAAGCAACAGCTCCCAAAGCGAAGGAGCCAGGACCCAAAGACCTAGCTGGCCTGAAGGGCCCCCAGGGGGCCCCCAAGCAGCCTCTCTCCATTTGGGTCTGGGGGCTTTCGTTGGGCCGGGAACCTGGGAGATTCATGCAAGGTTGCAGTTCGCGGCCCGAGAAGCACTCTCCGGCCAACATGCCCAACTGCAGCAACAGCTCCCAAACTGAATGAGCCAGGACAGAAAGACCTAGCTGGCCTGAAGGACCCCAGGGGGCCCCCAAGCAGCCCCTCTCAATTTGGGTCTGGGGGCTTTCGTTGGGCCGGGAACCTGGGAGATACCTGCAAGGATGCAGTTCGCGGCCCGAGAAGCACTCTCCGGCCAACATGCCCAACTGCAGCAACAGCTCCCAAAGCGAAGGAGCCAGGACCCAAAGACCTAGCTGGCCTGAAGGGCCCCCAGGGGGCCCCCAAGCAGCCCCTCTCCATTTGGGTCTGGGGGCTTTAGTTGGGCCGGGAACCTGGGAGGTACCTGCAAGGTTGCAGTTCGCGGCCGGAGAGGCACTCTCCGGCCAACATGCACAACTGCAGCAACAGCTCCCAAAGCGAAGGAGCCAGGACCCAAAGACCTAGGTGGCCTGAAGGGCCCCCAGGGGGCCCCCAAGCAGCCCCTCTCCATTTGGGTCTGGGGGCTTTCGTTGGGCCGGGAACCTGGGAGATTCCTGCAAGGTTGCAGTTCGCGGCCCGAGAAGCACTCTCCGGCCAACATGCCCAACTGCAGCAACAGCTCCCAAACTGAATGAGCCAGGACCCAAAGACCTAGCTGGCCTGAAGGGCCCCCAGGGGGCCCGCAAGCAGTCTCTCTCAATTTGGGTCTGGGAGCTTTCGTTGGGCCGGGAACCTGGGAGATTCATGCAAGGTTGCAGTTCGCAGCCCGAGAAGCACTCTCCGGCCAACATGCCCAACTGCAGCAACAGCTCCCAAAGCGAAGGAGCCAGGACCCAAAGACCTAGGTGGCCTGAAGGGCCCCCAGGGGGCCCCCAAGCAGCCCCTCTCCATTTGGGTCTGGGGGCTTTCGTTGGGCCGGGAACCTGGGAGGTACCTGCAAGGTTGCAGTTGGCGGCCCGAGAAGCACTCTCCGGCCAACATGACCAACTGCAGCAACAGCTCCCAAAGCGAAGGAGCCAGGACCCAAAGACCTAGCTGGCCTGAAGGGCCCCCAGGGGGCCCCCAAGCAGCCTCTCTCCATTTGGGTCTGGGGGCTTTCGTTGGGCCGGGAACCTGGGAGGTACCTGCAAGGTTGCATTTCGCGGCCCGAGAAGCACTCTCCGGCCAACATGCCCAATATCAAGCAACAGCTCCCAAAGCGAAGGAGCCAGGACCCAAAGACCTAGGTGGCCTGAAGGGCCCCCAGGGGGCCCCCAAGCAGCCTCTCTCCATTTGGGTCTGGGGGCTTTCTTTGGGCCGGGAACCTGGGAGATTCATGCAAGGTTGCAGTTCGCAGCCCGAGAAGCACTCTCCGGCCAACATGCCCAACTGCAGCAACAGCTCCCAAACCGAAGGAGCCAGGACCCAAAGACCTAGCTGGCCTGAAGTGCCCCCAGGGGGCCCCCAAGCAGCCCCTCTCCATTTGGGTCTGGGGGCTTTCGTTGGGCGGGAACCTGGGAGATTCCTGCAAGGTTGCAGTTCGCGGCCCGAGAAGCACTCTCCGGCTAACATGCCCAACTGCAGCAACAGCTCCCAAACCGAAGGAGCCAGGACCCAAAGACCTAGCTGGCCTGAAGGGCCCCCAGGGGGCCCCCAAGTAGCCCCTCTCCATTTGGGTCTGGGGGCTTTAGTTGGGCCGGGAATCTGGGAGGTACCTGCAAGGTTGCAGGTCGCGGCCCGAGAAGCACTCTCCGGCCAACATGCCCAACTGCAGCAACAGCTCCCAAAGCGAAGGAGCCAGGACCCAAAGACCTAGCTGGCCTGAAGGGCCCCCAGGGGGCCCCCAAGCAGCCCCTCTCCATTTGGGTCTGGGGGCTTTCGTTGGGCCGGGAAACTGAGAGGTACCTGCAAGGTTGCAGTTCGCGGCCCGAGAAGCACTCTCCGGCCAACATGCCCAATATCAAGCAACAGCTCCCAAACTGAAGGAGCCAGGACCCAAAGACCTAGGTGGCCTGAAGGTCCCCCAGGGGGCCCCAAAGCAGCCTCTCTCCATTTGGGTCTGGGGGCTTTCGTTGGGCCGGGAACCTGGGAGATTCATGCAAGGTTGCAGTTCGCGGCCCGAGAAGCACTCTCCGGCCAACATGCCCAACTGCAGCAACAGCTCCCAAACTGAATGAGCCAGGACAGAAAGACCTAGCTGGCCTGAAGGACCCCAGGGGGCCCCCAAGCAGCCCCTCTCAATTTGGGTCTGGGGGCTTTCGTTGGGCCGGGAACCTGGGAGATACCTGCAAGGATGCAGTTCGCGGCCCGAGAAGCACTCTCCGGCCAACATGCCCAACTGCAGCAACAGCTCCCAAAGCGAAGGAGCCAGGACCCAAAGACCTAGCTGGCCTGAAGGGCCCCCAGGGGGCCCCCAAGCAGCCCCTCTCCATTTGGGTCTGGGGGCTTTAGTTGGGCCGGGAACCTGGGAGGTACCTGCAAGGTTGCAGTTCGCGGCCGGAGAGGCACTCTCCGGCCAACATGCACAACTGCAGCAACAGCTCCCAAAGCGAAGGAGCCAGGACCCAAAGACCTAGGTGGCCTGAAGGGCCCCCAGGGGGCCCCCAAGCAGCCCCTCTCCATTTGGGTCTGGGGGCTTTCGTTGGGCCGGGAACCTGGGAGATTCCTGCAAGGTTGCAGTTCGCGGCCCGAGAAGCACTCTCCGGCCAACATGCCCAACTGCAGCAACAGCTCCCAAACTGAATGAGCCAGGACCCAAAGACCTAGCTGGCCTGAAGGGCCCCCAGGGGGCCCGCAAGCAGTCTCTCTCAATTTGGGTCTGGGAGCTTTCGTTGGGCCGGGAACCTGGGAGATTCATGCAAGGTTGCAGTTCGCAGCCCGAGAAGCACTCTCCGGCCAACATGCCCAACTGCAGCAACAGCTCCCAAAGCGAAGGAGCCAGGACCCAAAGACCTAGGTGGCCTGAAGGGCCCCCAGGGGGCCCCCAAGCAGCCCCTCTCCATTTGGGTCTGGGGGCTTTCGTTGGGCCGGGAACCTGGGAGGTACCTGCAAGGTTGCAGTTGGCGGCCCGAGAAGCACTCTCCGGCCAACATGACCAACTGCAGCAACAGCTCCCAAAGCGAAGGAGCCAGGACCCAAAGACCTAGCTGGCCTGAAGGGCCCCCAGGGGGCCCCCAAGCAGCCTCTCTCCATTTGGGTCTGGGGGCTTTCGTTGGTCCGGGAACCTGGGAGGTACCTGCAAGGTTGCATTTCGCGGCCCGAGAAGCACTCTCCGGCCAACATGCCCAATATCAAGCAACAGCTCCCAAAGCGAAGGAGCCAGGACCCAAAGACCTAGGTGGCCTGAAGGGCCCCCAGGGGGCCCCCAAGCAGCCTCTCTCCATTTGGGTCTGGGGGCTTTCTTTGGGCCGGGAACCTGGGAGATTCATGCAAGGTTGCAGTTCGCAGCCCGAGAAGCACTCTCCGGCCAACATGCCCAACTGCAGCAACAGCTCCCAAACCGAAGGAGCCAGGACCCAAAGACCTAGCTGGCCTGAAGTGCCCCCAGGGGGCCCCCAAGCAGCCCCTCTCCATTTGGGTCTGGGGGCGTTCGTTGGGCGGGAACCTGGGAGATTCCTGCAAGGTTGCAGTTCGCGGCCCGAGAAGCACTCTCCGGCTAACATGCCCAACTGCAGCAACAGCTCCCAAACCGAAGGAGCCAGGACCCAAAGACCTAGCTGGCCTGAAGGGCCCCCAGGGGGCCCCCAAGTAGCCCCTCTCCATTTGGGTCTGGGGGCTTTAGTTGGGCCGGGAATCTGGGAGGTACCTGCAAGGTTGCAGGTCGCGGCCCGAGAAGCACTCTCCGGCCAACATGCCCAACTGCAGCAACAGCTCCCAAAGCGAAGGAGCCAGGACCCAAAGACCTAGCTGGCCTGAAGGGCCCCCAGGGGGCCCCCAAGCAGCCCCTCTCCATTTGGGTCTGGGGGCTTTCGTTGGGCCGGGAAACTGAGAGGTACCTGCAAGGTTGCAGTTCGCGGCCCGAGAAGCACTCTCCGGCCAACATGCCCAATATCAAGCAACAGCTCCCAAAGCGAAGGAGCCAGGACCCAAAGACCTAGGTGGCCTGAAGGTCCCCCAGGGGGCCCCCAAGCAGCCTCTCTCCATTTGGGTCTGGGGGCTTTCGTTGGGCCGGGAACCTGGGAGATTCATGCAAGGTTGCAGTTCGCGGCCCGAGAAGCACTCTCCGGCCAACATGCCCAACTGCAGCAACAGCTCCCAAACTGAATGAGCCAGGACAGAAAGACCTAGCTGGCCTGAAGGACCCCAGGGGGCCCCCAAGCAGCCCCTCTCAATTTGGGTCTGGGGGCTTTCGTTGGGCCGGGAACCTGGGAGATACCTGCAAGGATGCAGTTCGCGGCCCGAGAAGCACTCTCCGGCCAACATGCCCAACTGCAGCAACAGCTCCCAAAGCGAAGGAGCCAGGACCCAAAGACCTAGCTGGCCTGAAGGGCCCCCAGGGGGCCCCCAAGCAGCCCCTCTCCATTTGGGTCTGGGGGCTTTAGTTGGGCCGGGAACCTGGGAGGTACCTGCAAGGTTGCAGTTCGCGGCCGGAGAGGCACTCTCCGGCCAACATGCCCAACTGCAGCAACAGCTCCCAAAGCGAAGGAGCCAGGACCCAAAGACCTAGGTGGCCTGAAGGGCCCCCAGGGGGCCCCCAAGCAGCCCCTCTCCATTTGGGTCTGGGGGCTTTCGTTGGGCCGGGAACCTGGGAGATTCCTGCAAGGTTGCAGTTCGCGGCCCGAGAAGCACTCTCCGGCCAACATGCCCAACTGCAGCAACAGCTCCCAAACTGAATGAGCCAGGACCCAAAGACCTAGCTGGCCTGAAGGGCCCCCAGGGGGCCCGCAAGCAGTCTCTCTCAATTTGGGTCTGGGAGCTTTCGTTGGGCCGGGAACCTGGGAGATTCATGCAAGGTTGCAGTTCGCAGCCCGAGAAGCACTCTCCGGCCAACATGCCCAACTGCAGCAACAGCTCCCAAAGCGAAGGAGCCAGGACCCAAAGACCTAGGTGGCCTGAAGGGCCCCCAGGGGGCCCCCAAGCAGCCCCTCTCCATTTGGGTCTGGGGGCTTTCGTTGGGCCGGGAACCTGGGAGGTACCTGCAAGGTTGCAGTTGGCGGCCCGAGAAGCACTCTCCGGCCAACATGACCAACTGCAGCAACAGCTCCCAAAGCGAAGGAGCCAGGACCCAAAGACCTAGCTGGCCTGAAGGGCCCCCAGGGGGCCCCCAAGCAGCCTCTCTCCATTTGGGTCTGGGGGCTTTCGTTGGGCCGGGAACCTGGGAGATTCATGCAAGGTTGCAATTCGCGGCCCGAGAAGCACTCTCCGGCCAACATGCCCAACTGCAGCAACAGCTCCCAAACTGAATGAGCCAGGACAGAAAGACCTAGCTGGCCTGAAGGGGCCCCAGGGGGCCCCCAAGCAGCCCCTCTCCATTTGGGTCTGGGGGCTTTCGTTGGGCCGGGAACCTGGGAGATACCTGCAAGGATGCAGTTCGCGGACCGAGAAGCACTCTCCGGCCAACATGCCCAACTGCAGCAACAGCTCCCAAAGCGAAGGAGCCAGGACCCAGAGACCTATCTGGCCTGGAGGGCCCCCAGGGGGCCCCCAAGCAGCCCCTCTCCATTTGAGTCTGGGGGCTTTCGTTGGGCATGTATACCTGAGAGGTACCTGCAAGGTTAAAGTTAGCGGCCCGAGAAGCTCTCTCCGGCCAACATGCCCAACGTCCACCAACAGCTCCAAAACAGAAGGAACCAGGATCCAAAGAAATAGCTGGCCTGGACGGTCCCCAGGTGGCCCGCAAGCAGCCCCTTTCAATTTGGGTCTGGGGGCTTTCGTTGGGCCGGGAACCTGGGAGGTACCTGCAAGGTTGCAGTTCGCGGCCCGAGAAGCACTCTCCGGCCAACATGCCCAACGTCCAGCAACAGGTCCCAAACCGAAGGAGCCAGAACCCAAAGACCTAGCTGGCCTGAAGGGCCCCCAGGGGGCCCCCAAGCAGCCCCTCTCAATTTGGGTCTGTGGGCTTTCGTTGGGCCGGAAACCTGGGAGATTCCTGCAAGGTTGCAGTTCGCGGCCCGAGAAGCACTCTCCGGCCAACATGCCCAACTGCAGCAACAGCTCCCAAAGCGAAGGAGCCAGGACCCAAAGACCTAGCTGGCCTGAAGGGCCCCCAGGGGGCCCCCAAGCAGCCCCTCTCAATTTGGGTCTGGGGGCTTTCGTTGGGCCGGGAACCTGGGAGATTCCTGCAAGGTTGCAGTTCGCGGCCCGAGAAGCACTCTCCGGCCAACATGCCCAACTGCAGCAACAGCTCCCAAACCGAAGGAGCCAGGACCCAAAGACCTAGCTGGCCTGAAGGGCCCCCAGGGGGCCCCCAAGCAGCCCCTCTCCATTTGGGTCTGGGGGCTTTCGTTGGGCCGGGAACCTGGGAGGTACCTGCAAGGTTGCAGTTCGCGGCCGGAGAGGCACTCTCCGGCCAACATGCCCAACTGCAGCAACAGCTCCCAAACCGAAGGAGCCAGGACCCAAAGACCTAGCTGGCCTGAAGGGCCCCCAGGGGGCCCCCAAGCAGCCCCTCTCCATTTGGGTCTGGGGGCTTTCGTTGGGCGGGAACCTGGGATATTCCTGCAAGGTTGCAGTTCGCGGCCCGAGAAGCACTCTCCGGCCAACATGCCCAACTGCAGCAACAGCTCCCAAAGTGAATGAGCCAGGACAGAAAGACCTAGCTGGCCTGAAGGGCCCCCAGGGGGCCTACAAGCAGCCCCTCTCAATTTGGGTCTGGGGGCTTTCGTTGGGCCGGGAACCTGGGAGATTCCTGCAAGGTTGCAGTTCGCGGCCCGAGAAGCACTCTCCGGCCAACATGCCCAACTGCAGCAACAGCTCCCAAAGCGAAGGAGCCAGGACCCAAAGACCTAGCTGGCCTGAAGGGCCCCCAGGGGGCCTAAAAGCAGCCCCTCTCAATTTGGGTCTGGGGGCTTTCGTTGGGCCGGGAACCTGGGAGATTCCTGCAAGGTTGCAGTTCGCGGCCCGAGAAGCACTCTCCGGCCAACATGCCCAACTGCAGCAACAGCTCCCAAACCGAAGGAGCCAGGACCCAAAGACCTAGCTGGCCTGAAGGGCCCCCAGGGGGCCCCCAAGCAGCCTCTCTCCATTTGGGTCTGGGGGCTTTCGTTGGGCCGGGAACCTGGGAGATTCCTGCAAGGTTGCAATTCGCGGCCCGAGAAGCACTCTCCGGCCAACATGCCCAACTGCAGCAACAGCTCCCAAACTGAATGAGCCAGGACAGAAAGACCTAGCTGGCCTGAAGGACCCCAGGGGGCCCCCAAGCAGCCCCTCTCAATTTGGGTCTGGGGGCTTTCGTTGGGCCGGGAACCTGGGAGGTACCTGCAAGGTTGCAGTTCGCGGCCCGAGAAGCACTCTCCGGCCAACATGCCCAACTGCAGCAACAGCTCCCAAAGCGAAGGAGCCAGGACCCAAAGACCTAGCTGGCCTGAAGTGCCCCCAGGGGGCCCCCAAGCAGCCCCTCTCCATTTGGGTCTGGGGGCTTTCGTTGGGCGGGAACCTGGGAGATTCCTGCAAGGTTGCAGTTCGCGGCCCGAGAAGCACTCTCCGGCCAACATGCCCAACTGCAGCAACAGCTCCCAAAGTGAATGAGCCAGGACAGAAAGACCTAGCTGGCCTGAAGGGCCCCCAGGGGGCCTACAAGCAGCCCCTCTCAATTTGGGTCTGGGGGCTTTCGTTGGGCCGGGAACCTGGGAGATTCCTGCAAGGTTGCAGTTCGCGGCCCGAGAAGCACTCTCCGGCCAACATGCCCAACTGCAGCAACAGCTCCCAAAGCGAAGGAGCCAGGACAGAAAGACCTAGCTGGCCTGAAGGGCCCCCAGGGGGCCTAAAAGCAGCCCCTCTCAATTTGGGTCTGGGGGCTTTCGTTGGGCCGGGAACCTGGGAGATTCCTGCAAGGTTGCAGTTCGCGGCCCGAGAAGCACTCTCCGGCCAACATGCCCAACTGCAGCAACAGCTCCCAAACCGAAGGAGCCAGGACCCAAAGACCTAGCTGGCCTGAAGGGCCCCCAGGGGGCCCCCAAGCAGCCTCTCTCCATTTGGGTCTGGGGGCTTTCGTTGGGCCGGGAACCTGGGAGATTCCTGCAAGGTTGCAGTTCGCGGCCCGAGAAGCACTCTCCGGCCAACATGCCCAACTGCAGCAACAGCTCCCAAACTGAATGAGCCAGGACAGAAAGACCTAGCTGGCCTGAAGGACCCCAGGGGGCCCCCAAGCAGCCCCTCTCAATTTGGGTCTGGGGGCTTTCGTTGGGCCGGGAACCTGGGAGGTACCTGCAAGGTTGCAGTTGGCGGCCCGAGAAGCACTCTCCGGCCAACATGCCCAACTGCAGCAACAGCTCCCAAAGCGAAGGAGCCAGGACCCAAAGACCTAGCTGGCCTGAAGGGCCCCCAGGGGGCCCCCAAGCAGCCCCTCTCCATTTGGGTCTGGGGGCTTTCGTTGGGCGGGAACCTGGGAGATTCCTGCAAGGTTGCAGTTCGCGGCCCGAGAAGCACTCTCCGGCTAACATGCCCAACTGCAGCAACAGCTCCCAAACCGAAGGAGCCAGGACCCAAAGACCTAGGTGGCCTGAAGGGCCCCCAGGGGGCCCCCAAGCAGCCCCTCTCAATTTGGGTCTGGGGGCTTTCGTTGGGCCGGGAACCTGGGAGATACCTGCAAGGATGCAGTTCGCGGCCCGAGAAGCACTCTCCGGCCAACATGCCCAACGACCAGATATAGCTCTGAAACCGAAGAAGCCAGGACCCAAAGACCTATCTGGCCTGGAGGGCCCCCATGGGGCCCCCAAGCAGCCCCTCTCCATTTGGGTCTGGGGGCTTTCGTTGGGCATGGAACCTGAGAGGTACCTGCAAGTTTGCAGTTGGCGGCCCGAGATGCACTCTCCGGCCAACATGCCCAACGTCCACCAACAGCTCCAAAACAGAAGGAACCAGGACCCAAAGAAATAGCTGGCCTGGAGGGTCCCCAGGTGGCCCGCAAGCAGCCCCTCTCCATTTGGGTCTGGGGGCTTTCGTTGGGGCGGGAACCTGGGAGATACCTGCAAGGATGCAGTTCGCGGCCCGAGAAGCACTCTCCGGCCAACATGCCCAATATCCAGCAACAGCTCCCAAAGCGAAGGAGCCAGGACCCAAAGACCTAGCTGGCCTGAAGGGCCCGCAGGGGGCCCCCAAGCAGCCCCTCTCAATTTGGGTCTGGGGGCTTTCGTTGGGCCGGGAACCTGGGAGATACCTGCAAGGATGCAGTTCGCGGCCCGAGAAGCACTCTCCGGCCAACATGCCCAACGACCAGCTACAGCTCTGAAACCGAAGAAGCCAGGACCCAAAGACCTATCTGGCCTGGAGGGCCCCCAGGGGGCCCCCAAGCAGCCCCTCTCCATTTGGGTCTGGGGGCTTTCGTTGGGCATGGAACCTGAGAGGTACCTGCAAGTTTGCAGTTGGCGGCCCGAGATGCACTCTCCGGCCAACATGCCCAACGTCCACCAACAGCTCCAAAACAGAAGGAACCAGGACCCAAAGAAATAGCTGGCCTGGAGGGTCCCCAGGTGGCCCGTAAGCAGCCCCTTTCAATTTGGGTCTGGGGGCTTTCGTTGGGCCGGGAACCTGGGAGGTACCTGCAAGGTTGCAGTTCGCGGCCCGAGAAGCACTCTCCGGCCAACATGCCCAACTGCAGCAACAGCTCCCAAACCGAAGGAGCCAGGACCCAAAGACGTAGTTGGCCTGAAGGGCCCCCAGGGGGCCCCCAAACAGCCCCTCTCCATTTGGGTCTGGGGGCTTTCGTTGGGCCGGGAACCTGGGAGGTACCTGCAAGTTTGCAGTTCGCGGCCCGAGAAGCACTCTCCGGCCAACATGCCCAACTGCAGCAACAGCTCCCAAACCGAAGGAGCCAGGACCCAAAGACCTAGCTGGCCTGAAGGGCCCCCAGGGGGCCCCCAAGCAGCCCCTCTCAATTTGGGTCTGGGGGCTTTCGTTGGGCCGGGAACCTGGGAGATTCATGCAAGGTTGCAGTTCGCGGCCCGAGAAGCACTCTCCGGCCAACATGCCCAACGTCCAGCAACAGCTCCCAAACTGAATGAGCCAGGACAGAAAGACCTAGCTGGCCTGAAGGGCCCCCAGGGGGCCCCCAAGCAGCCCCTCTCCATTTGGGTCTGGGGGCTTTAGTTGGGCCGGGAACCTGGGAGGTACCTGCAAGGTTGCAGTTCGCGGCCCGAGAAGCACTCTCCGGCCAACATGCCCAACTGCAGCAACAGCTCCCAAAGCGAAGGAGCCAGGACCCAAAGACCTAGCTGGCCTGAAGGGCCCCCAGGGGGCCCCCAAGCAGCCCCTCTCAATTTGGGTCTGGGGGCTTTCGTTGGGCCGGGAACCTGGGAGATTCCTGCAAGGTTGCAGTTCGCGGCCCGAGAAGCACTCTCCGGCCAACATGCCCAACGTCCAGCAACAGCTCCCAAACTGAATGAGCCAGGACCCAAAGACCTAAGTGGCCTGAAGGGCCCCCATGGGGCCCCAAGCAGCCCCTCTCCATTTGGGTCTGGGGGCTTTCGTTGGGCCGGGAACCTGGGAGATTCCTGCAAGGTTGCAGTTCGCGGCCCGAGAAGCACTCTCCGGCCAACATGCCCAACTGCAGCAACAGCTCCCAAAGCGAAGGAGCCAGGACCCAAAGACCTACCTGGCCTGAAGGGCCCCCAGGGGGCCCCCAAGCAGCCCCTCTCCATTTGGGTCTGGGGGCTTTCGTTGGGCCGGGAACCTGGGAGGTACCTGCAAGGTTGCAGTTCGCGGCCCGAGAAGCACTCTCCGGCCAACATGCCCAACGACCAGCTACATCTCTGAAACCGAAGAAGCCAGGACCCAAAGACCTATCTGGCCTGGAGGGCCCCCATGGGGCCCCCAAGCAGCCCCTCTCCATTTGGGTCTGGGGGCTTTCGTTGGGCATGGATCCTGAGAGGTACCTGCAAGGTTGCAGTTGGCGGCCCGAGAAGCACTCTCCGGCCAACATGCCCAACGTCCACCAACAGCTCCAAAACAGAAGGAACCAGGACCCAAAGAAATAGCTGGCCTGGAGAGTCCCCAGGTGGCCCGCAAGCAGCCCCTTTCAATTTGGGTCTGGGGGCTTTCGTTGGGCCGGGAACCTGGGAGGTACCTGCAAGGTTGCAGTTCGCGGCCCGAGAAGCACTCTCCGGCCAACATGCCCAACTGCAGCAACAGCTCCAAACTGAATGAGCCAGGACAGAAAGACCTAGCTGGCCTGAAGGGCCCCCAGGGGGCCCCCAAACAGCCCCTCTCAATTTGGGTCTGGGGGCTTTCGTTGGGCCGGGAACCTGGGAGGTACCTGCAAGGTTGCAGTTGGCGGCCCGAGAAGCACTCTCCGGCCAACATGCCCAACTGCAGCAACAGCTCCCAAAGCGAAGGAGCCAGGACCCAAAGACCTAGCTGGCCTGAAGGGCCCCCAGGGGGCCCCCAAGCAGCCCCTCTCCATTTGGGTCTGGGGGCTTTAGTTGGGCCGGAAACCTGGGAGGTACCTGCAAGGTTGCAGTTCGCGGCCGGAGAGGCACTCTCCGGCCAACATGCCCAACTGCAGCAACAGCTCCCAAAGCGAAGGAGCCTGGACCCAAAGACCTAGCTGGCCTGAAGGGCCCCCAGGGGGCCCCCAAGCAGCCCCTCTCAATTTGGGTCTGGGGGCTTTCGTTGGGCCGGGAACCTGGGAGATTCCTGCAAGGTTGCAATTCGCGGCCCGAGAAGCACTCTCCGGCCAACATGCCCAACTGCAGCAACAGCTCCCAAACTGAATGAACCAGGACAGAAAGACCTAGCTGGCCTGAAGGGCCCCCATGGGGCCCCCAAGCAGCCTCTCTCCATTTGGGTCTGGGGGCTTAAGTTGGGCCGGGAACCTGGGAGATTCATGCAAGGTTGCAGTTCGCGGCCCGAGAAGCACTCTCCGGCCAACATGCCCAACTGCAGCAACAGCTCCCAAAGCGAAGGAGCCAGCACCCAAAGACGTAGTTGGCCTGCCCAACGTCCACCAACAGCTCCAAAACAGAAGGAGCCATTACCTAAAGAAATAGCTGGCCTGGAGGGTCCCCAGGTGGCCCGCAAGCAGCCCATTTAAATTTGGGTCTGGGGGCTTTCGTTGGGCCGGGAACCTGGGGGGTACCTGCAAGGTTGAAGTTCGCGGCCCGAGAAGCACTCTCCGGCCAACATGCCCAACTGCAGCAACAGCTCCCAAACTGAACGAGCCAGGACAGAAAGACCTAGCTGGCCTGAAGTGCCCCCAGGTGGCCCCCAAACAGCCCCTCTCAATATGGGTCTGGGTCTTTCGCTGGGCCGGGAACCTGGGAGATTCATGCAAGGTTGCAGTTCGCGGCCCGAGAAGCACTCTCCGGCCAACATGCCCAACGTCCACCAACAGCTCCAAAACAGAAGGAACCAGGACCCAAAGAAATAGCTGGCCTGAAGGGCCCCAAGGGGGCCCCCAAGCAGCCCCTCTCCATTTGGGTCTGGGGGCTTTCGTTGGGCCGGGAACCTTGGAGATTCCTGCAAGGTTGCAGTTCGCGGTCCGAGAAGCACTCTGCGGCCAACATGCCCAACTGCTCAACAGCTCCCAAAGCGAAGGAGCCAGGACCCAAAGACCTAGCTGGCCTGAAGGGCCCCCATGGGGCCCCCAAGCAGCCTCTCTCCATTTGGGTCTGGGGGCTTTCGTTGGGCCGGGAACCTGGGAGATTCATGCAAGGTTGCAGTTCGCGGCCCGAGAAGCACTCTCCGGCCAACATGCCCAACTGCAGCAACAGCTCCCAAAGCGAAGGAGCCAGAACCCAAAGACCTAGCTGGCCTGAAGGGCCCCCAGGGGGCCCCCAAGCAGCCCCTCTCCATTTGGGTCTGGGGGCTTTCGTTGGGCCGGGAACCTGGGAGGTACCTGCAAGGTTGCAGTTCGCGGCCCGAGAAGCACTCTCCGGCCAACATGCCCAACTGCAGCAACAGCTCCCAAAGCGAAGGAGTTAGGACCCAAAGACCTAGCTGGCCTGAAGGGCCCCCAGGGGGCCCCCAAGCAGCCCCTCTCCATTTGGGTCTGGGGGCTTTCGTTGGGCCGGGAACCTGGGAGATATCTGCAAGGATGCAGTTCGCGGCCCGAGAAGCACTCTCCGGCCAACATGCCCAATATCCAGCAACAGCTCCCAAAGCGAAGGAGCCAGGACCCAAAGACCTAGGTGGCCTGAAGTGCCCCCAGGGGGCCCCCAAGCAGCCCCTCTCCATTTGGGTCTGGGGGCTTTCGTTGGGCCGGGAACCTGGGAGATTCCTGCAAGGTTGCAATTCGCGGCCCGAGAAGCACTCTCCGGCCAACATTCCCAACTGCAGCAACAGCTCCCAAACTGAATGAGCCAGGACAGAAAGACCTAGCTGGCCTGAAGGGCCCCCAGGGGGCCCCCAAACAGCCCATCTCAATTTGGGTCTGGGGGCTTTCGTTGGGCCGGGAACCTGGGAGGTACCTGCAAGGTTGCAGTTCGCGGCCCGAGAAGCACTCTCCGGCCAACATGCCCAACTGCAGCAACAGCTCCCAAACCGAAGGAGCCAGGACCCAAAGACCTAGCTGGCCTGAAGGGCCCCCAGAAGGCCCCCAAGCAGCCCCTCTCAATTTGGGTCTGGGGGCTTTAGTTGGGCCGGGAACCTGGGAGGTACCTGCAAGGTTGCAGTTCGCGGCCGGAGAGGCACTCTCCGGCCAACATGCCCAACTACAGCAACAGCTCCCAAAGCGAAGGAGCCAGGACCCAAAGACCTAGCTGGCCTGAAGGGCCCCCAGGGGGCCCCCAAGCAGCCCCTCTCAATTTGGGTCTGGGGGCTTTCGTTGGGCCGGGAACCTGGGAGATTCCTGCAAGGTTGCAGTTCGCGGCCCGAGAAGCACTCTCCGGCCAACATGCCCAACTGCAGCAACAGCTCCCAAACTGAATGAGCCAGGACAGAAAGACCTAGCTGGCCTGAAGTGCCCCCAGGGGGCCCCCAAGCAGCCCCTCTCCATTTGGGTCTGGGGGCTTTCGTTGGGCCGGAAACCTGGGAGATTCATGCAAGGTTGCAGTTCGCGGCCCGAGAAGCACTCTCCGGCCAACATGCCCAACTGCAGCAACAGCTCCCAAAGCGAAGGAGCCAGGACCCAAAGACCTAGTTGGCCTGAAGGGCCCCCAGGGGGCCACCAAGCAGCCCCTCTCCATTTGGGTCTGGGGGCTTTCGTTGGGCCGGGAACCTGGGAGATTCCTGCAAGGTTGCAGTTCGCGGCCCGAGAAGCACTCTCCGGCCAACATGCCCAACTGCAGCAACAGCTCCCAAAGCGAAGGAGCCAGGACCCAAAGACCTAGCTGGCCTGAAGGGCCCCCATGGGGCCCCCAAGCAGCCTCTCTCCATTTGGGTCTGGGGGCTTTCGTTGGGCCGGGAACCTGGGAGATTCCTGCAAGGTTGCAGTTCGCGGCCCGAGAAGCACTCTCCGGCCAACATGCCCAACTGCAGCAACAGCTCCCAAAGCGAAGGAGCCAGAACCCAAAGACCTAGCTTGCCTGAAGGGCCACCAGGGGGCCCCCAAGCAGCCCCTCTCCATTTGGGTCTGGGGGCTTTCGTTGGGCCGGGAACCTGGGAGGTACCTGCAAGTTTGCAGTTCGCGGCCCGAGAAGCACTCTCCGGCCAACATGCCCAACGACCAGGTACAGCTCTGAAACCGAAGAAGCCAGGACCCAAAGACCTATCTGGCCTGGAGGGCCCCCATTGGGCCCCCAAGCAGCCCCTCTCCATTTGGGTCTGGGGGCTTTCGTTGGGCATGGAACCTGAGAGGTACCTGCAAGTTTGCAGTTCGCGGCCCGAGAAGCACTCAGCGGCCAACATGCCCAACGTCCACCAACAGCTCCCCAGGGGGCCCCCAAGCAGCCCCTCTCCATTTGGGTCTGGGGGCTTTCGTTGGGCCGGTAACCTGGGAGGTACCTGCCAGGTTGCAGTTCGCGGCCCGAGAAGCACTCTCCGGCCAACATGCCCAACTGCAGCAACAGCTCCCAAAGCGAAGGAGCCAGGACCCAAAGACCTATCTGGCCTGGAGGGCCCCCAGGGGGCCCCCAAGCAGCCCCTCTCCATTTGGGTCTGGGGGCTTTCGTTGGGCATGGAACCTGAGAGGTACCTGCAAGTTTGCTGTTGGCGGCCCGAGAAGCACTCTCCGGCCAACATGCCCAACGTCCACCAACAGCTCCAAAACAGAAGGAAACAGGACCCAAAGAAATAGCTGGCCTGGAGGGTCCCCAGGTGGCCCGTAAGCAGCCCCTTTCAATTTGGGTCTGGGGGCTTTCGTTGGGCCGGGAACCTGGGAGGTACCTGCAAGGTTGCAGTTCGCGGCCCGAGAAGCACTCTCCGGCCAACATGCCCAACTGCAGCAACAGCTCCCAAAGCGAAGGAGTTAGGACCCAAAGACCTAGCTGGCCTGAAGGGCCCCCAGGGGGCCCCCAAGCAGCCCCTCTCCATTTGGGTCTGGGGGCTTTCGTTGGGCCGGGAACCTGGGAGATATCTGCAAGGATGCAGTTCGCGGCCCGAGAAGCACTCTCCGGCCAACATGCCCAATATCCAGCAACAGCTCCCAAAGCGAAGGAGCCAGGACCCAAAGACCTAGGTGGCCTGAAGTGCCCCCATGGGGCCCCCAAGCAGCCCCTCTCCATTTGGGTCTGGGGGCTTTCGTTGGGCCGGGAACCTGGGAGATTCCTGCAAGGTTGCAATTCGCGGCCCGAGAAGCACTCTCCGGCCAACATTCCCAACTGCAGCAACAGCTCCCAAACTGAATGAGCCAGGACAGAAAGACCTAGCTGGCCTGAAGGGCCCCCAGGGGGCCCCCAAACAGCCCATCTCAATTTGGGTCTGGGGGCTTTCGTTGGGCCGGGAACCTGGGAGGTACCTGCAAGGTTGCAGTTCGCGGCCCGAGAAGCACTCTCCGGCCAACATGCCCAACTGCAGCAACAGCTCCCAAACCGAAGGAGCCAGGACCCAAAGACCTAGCTGGCCTGAAGGGCCCCCAGGGGGCCCCCAAGCAGCCCCTCTCAATTTGGGTCTGGGGGCTTTAGTTGGGCCGGGAACCTGGGAGGTACCTGCAAGGTTGCAGTTCGCGGCCGGAGAGGCACTCTCCGGCCAACATGCCCAACTACAGCAACAGCTCCCAAAGCGAAGGAGCCAGGACCCAAAGACCTAGCTGGCCTGAAGGGCCCCCAGGGGGCCCCCAAGCAGCCCCTCTCAATTTGGGTCTGGGGGCTTTCGTTGGGCCGGGAACCTGGGAGATTCCTGCAAGGTTGCAGTTCGCGGCCCGAGAAGCACTCTCCGGCCAACATGCCCAACTGCAGCAACAGCTCCCAAAGCGAAGGAGCCAGGACCCAAAGACCTAGCTGGCCTGAAGGGCCCCCAGGGGGCCACCAAGCAGCCCCTCTCCATTTGGGTCTGGGGGCTTTCGTTGGGCCGGGAACCTGGGAGATTCCTGCAAGGTTGCAGTTCGCGGCCCGAGAAGCACTCTCCGGCCAACATGCCCAACTGCAGCAACAGCTCCCAAAGCGAAGGAGCCAGGACCCAAAGACCTAGCTGGCCTGAAGGGCCCCCATGGGGCCCCCAAGCAGCCTCTCTCCATTTGGGTCTGGGGGCTTTCGTTGGGCCGGGAACCTGGGAGATTCCTGCAAGGTTGCAGTTCGCGGCCCGAGAAGCACTCTCCGGCCAACATGCCCAACTGCAGCAACAGCTCCCAAAGCGAAGGAGCCAGAACCCAAAGACCTAGCTTGCCTGAAGGGCCACCAGGGGGCCCCCAAGCAGCCCCTCTCCATTTGGGTCTGGGGGCTTTCGTTGGGCCGGGAACCTGGGAGGTACCTGCAAGTTTGCAGTTCGCGGCCCGAGAAGCACTCTCCGGCCAACATGCCCAACGACCAGGTACAGCTCTGAAACCGAAGAAGCCAGGACCCAAAGACCTATCTGGCCTGGAGGGCCCCCATTGGGCCCCCAAGCAGCCCCTCTCCATTTGGGTCTGGGGGCTTTCGTTGGGCATGGAACCTGAGAGGTACCTGCAAGTTTGCAGTTCGCGGCCCGAGAAGCACTCTCCGGCCAACATGCCCAACGTCCACCAAGAGCTCCCCAGGGGGCCCCCAAGCAGCCCCTCTCCATTTGGGTCTGGGGGCTTTCGTTGGGCCGGTAACCTGGGAGGTACCTGCAAGTTTGCTGTTGGCGGCCCGAGAAGCACTCTCCGGCCAACATGCCCAACGTCCACCAACAGCTCCAAAACAGAAGGAAACAGGACCCAAAGAAATAGCTGGCCTGGAGGGTCCCCAGGTGGCCCGTAAGCAGCCCCTTTCAATTTGGGTCTGGGGGCTTTCGTTGGGCCGGGAACCTGGGAGGTACCTGCAAGGTTGCAGTTCGCGGCCCGAGAAGCACTCTCCGGCCAAAATGCCCAATGTCCAGCAACAGCTCCAAACTGAATGAGCCAGGACAGAAATACCTAGCTTGCATGAAGGGCCCCCAGGGGGCCCCCAAACAGCCCCTCTCAATTTGGGTCTGGGGGCTTTCGTTGGGCCGGGAACCTGGGAGATTCATGCAAGGTTGCAGTTCGCGGCCCGAGAAGCACTCTACGGCCAACATGCCCAACTGCAGCAACAGCTCCCAAACCGAAGGAGCCAGGACCCAAAGACCTAGCTGGCCTGAAGGGCCCCCAGGGGGCCCCCAAGCAGCCCCTCTCCATTTGGGTCTGGGGGCTTTCGTTGGGCCGGGAACCTGGGAGATTCCTGCAAGGTTGCAATTCGCGGCCCGAGAAGCACTCTCCGGCCAACATGCCCAACTGCAGCAACAGCTCCCAAACCGAAGGAGCCAGGACCCAAAGACCTAGCTGGCCTGAAGGGCCCCCAGGGGGCCCCCAAGCAGCCCCTCTCCATTTGGGTCTGGGGGCTTTCGTTGGGCCGGGAACCTGGGAGATTCCTGCAAGGTTGCAATTCGCGGCCCGAGAAGCACTCTCCGGCCAACATGCCCAACTGCAGCAACAGCTCCCAAACTGAATGAGCCAGGACAGAAAGACCTAGCTGGCCTGAAGGGCCCCCAGGGGGCCCCCAAGCAGCCCCTCTCAATTTGGGTCTGGGGGCTTTCGTTGGGCCGGGAACCTGGGAGATTCCTGCAAGGTTGCAGTTCGCGGCCCGAGAAGCACTCTCCGGCCAACATGCCCAACTGCAGCAACAGCTCCCAAACCGAAGGAGCCAGGACCCAAAGACCTAGCTGGCCTGAAGGGCCCACAGGGGGCCACCAAGCAGCCCCTCTCCATTTGGGTCTGGGGGCTTTCGTTGGGCCGGGAACCTGGGAGGTACCTGCAAGGTTGCAGTTCGCGGCCCGAGAAGCACTCTCCGGCCAACATGCCCAACTGCAGCAACAGCTCCCAAACCGAAGGAGCCAGGACCCAAAGACCTAGCTGGCCTGAAGGGCCCCCAGGGGGCCCCCAAGCAGCCCCTCTCCATTTGGGTCTGGGGGCTTTCGTTGGGCGGGAACTAGGGATATTCATGCAAGGTTGCAGTTCGCGGCCCGAGAAGCACTCTCCGGCCAACATGCCCAACTGCAGCAACAGCTCCCAAACTGAATGAGCCAGGACAGAAAGACCTAGCTGGCCTGAAGTGCCCCCAGGGGGCCCCCAAGCAGCCCCTCTCAATTTGGGTCTGGGGGCTTTCGTTGGGCCGGGAACCTGGGAGATTCCTGCAAGGTTGCAGTTCGCGGCCCGAGAAGCACTCTCCGGCCAACATGCCCAACTACAGCAACAGCTCCCAAAGCGAAGGAGCCAGGACCCAAAGACCTAGCTGGCCTGAAGTGCCCCCATGGGGCCCCAAGCAGCCCCTCTCCATTTGGGTCTGGGGGCTTTCATTGGGCCGGGAACCTGGGAGATTCATGCAAGGTTGCAGTTCGCGGCCCGAGAAGCACTCTCCGGCCAACATGCCCAACTGCAGCAACAGCTCCCAAACCGAAGGAGCCAGGACCCAAAGACCTAGCTGGCCTGAAGGGCCCCCAGGGGGCCCCCAAGCAGCCTCTCTCCATTTGTGTCTGGGGGCTTTCGTTGTGCCGGGAACCTGGGAGATTCATGCAAGGTTGCAATTCGCGGCCCGAGAAGCACTCTCCGGCCAACATGCCCAACTGCAGCAACAGCTCCCAAACTGAATGAGCCAGGACAGAAAGACGTAGCTGGCCTGAAGGGCCCCCAGGGGGCCCCCAAGCAGCCCCTCTCAATTTGGGTCTGGGGGCTTTCGTTGGGCCGGGAACCTGGGAGATTCCTGCAAGGTTGCAGTTCGCGGCCCGAGAAGCACTCTCCGGCCAACATGCCCAACTGCAGCAACAGCTCCCAAACCGAAGGAGCCAGGACCCAAAGACCTAGCTGGCCTGAAGGGCCCCCAGGGGGCCACCAAGCAGCCCCTCTCCATTTGGGTCTGGGGGCTTTCGTTGGGCCGGGAACCTGGGAGGTACCTGCAAGGTTGCAGTTCGCGGCCCGAGAAGCACTCTCCGGCCAACATGCCCAACTGCAGCAACAGCTCCCAAACTGAATGAGCCAGGACAGAAAGACCTAGCTGGCCTGAAGGGCCCCCAGGGGGCCCCCAAGCAGCCCCTCTCAATTTGGGTCTGGGGGCTTTCGTTGGGCCGGGAACCTGGGAGGTACCTGCAAGGATGCAGTTCGCGGCCCGAGAAGCACTCTCCGGCCAACATGCCCAATATCCAGCAACAGCTCCCAAAGCGAAGGAGCCAGGACCCAAAGACCTAGGTGGCCAGAAGTGCCCTCATGGGGCCCCAAGCAGCCCCTCTCCATTTGGGTCTGGGGGCTTTCGTTGGGCCGGGAACCTGGGAGATTCATGCAAGGTTGCAGTTCGCGGCCCGAGAAGCACTCTCCGGCCAACATGCCCAACTGCAGCAACAGCTCCCAAAGTGAATGAGCCTGGACAGAAAGACCTAGCTGGCCTGAAGGGCCCCCAGGGGGCCCCCAAGCAGCCCCTCTCAATTTGGGTCTGGGGGCTTTCGTTGGGCCGGGAACCTGGGAGATTCCTGCAAGGTTGCAGTTCGCGGCCCGAGAAGCACTCTCCGGCCAACATGCCCAACTGCAGCAACAGCTCCCAAAGTGAATGAGCCTGGACAGAAAGACCTAGCTGGCCTGAAGGGCCCCCAGGGGGCCCCCAAGCAGCCCCTCTCAATTTGGGTCTGGGGGCTTTCGTTGGGCCGGGAACCTGGGAGATTCCTGCAAGGTTGCAGTTCGCGGCCCGAGAAGCACTCTCCGGCCAACATGCCCAACTGCAGCAACAGCTCCCAAAGCGAAGGAGCCAGGACCCAAAGACCTAGCTGGCCTGAAGGGCCCCCAGGGGGCCCCCAAGCAGCCCCTCTCCATTTGGGTCTGGGGGCTTTCGTTGGGCGGGAACTAGGGATATTCATGCAAGGTTGCAGTTCGCGGCCCGAGAAGCACTCTCCGGCCAACATGCCCAACTGCAGCAACAGCTCCCAAACTGAATGAGCCAGGACAGAAAGACCTAGCTGGCCTGAAGTGCCCCCATGGGGCCCCAAGCAGCCCCTCTCCATTTGGGTCTGGGGGCTTTCGTTGGGCCGGGAACCTGGGAGATTCATGCAAGGTTGCAGTTCGCGGCCCGAGAAGCACTCTCCGGCCAACATGCCCAACTGCAGCAACAGCTCCCAAACCGAAGGAGCCAGGACCCAAAGACCTAGCTGGCCTGAAGGGCCCCCAGGGGGCCCCCAAGCAGCCCCTCTCCATTTGGGTCTGGGGGCTTTCGTTGGGCCGGGAACCTGGGAGATTCCTGCAAGGTTGCAATTCGCGGCCCGAGAAGCACTCTCCGGCCAACATGCCCAACTGCAGCAACAGCTCCCAAACTGAATGAGCCAGGACAGAAAGACCTAGCTGGCCTGAAGGGCCCCCAGGGGGCCCCCAAGCAGCCCCTCTCAATTTGGGTCTGGGGGCTTTCGTTGGGCCGGGAACCTGGGAGATTCCTGCAAGGTTGCAGTTCGCGGCCCGAGAAGCACTCTCCGGCCAACATGCCCAACTGCAGCAACAGCTCCCAAACCGAAGGAGCCAGGACCCAAAGACCTAGCTGGCCTGAAGGGCCCACAGGGGGCCACCAAGCAGCCCCTCTCCATTTGGGTCTGGGGGCTTTCGTTGGGCCGGGAACCTGGGAGGTACCTGCAAGGTTGCAGTTCGCGGCCCGAGAAGCACTCTCCGGCCAACATGCCCAACTGCAGCAACAGCTCCCAAAGCGAAGGAGCCAGGACCCAAAGACCTAGCTGGCCTGAAGGGCCCCCAGGGGGCCCCCAAGCAGCCCCTCTCCATTTGGGTCTGGGGGCTTTCGTTGGGCGGGAACTAGGGATATTCATGCAAGGTTGCAGTTCGCGGCCCGAGAAGCACTCTCCGGCCAACATGCCCAACTGCAGCAACAGCTCCCAAACTGAATGAGCCAGGACAGAAAGACCTAGCTGGCCTGAAAGGCCCCCAGGGGGCCCCCAAGCAGCCCCTCTCAATTTGGGTCTGGGGGCTTTCGTTGGGCCGGGAACCTGGGAGATTCCTGCAAGGTTTCAGTTCGCGGCCCGAGAAGCACTCTCCGGCCAACATGCCCAACTACAGCAACAGCTCCCAAAGCGAAGGAGCCAGGACCCAAAGACCTAGCTGGCCTGAAGGGCCCCCAGGGGGCCCCCAAGCAGCCCCTCTCCATTTGGGTCTGGGGGCTTTCGTTGGGCCGGGAACCTGGGAGGTACCTGCAAGGATGCAGTTCGCGGCCCGAGAAGCACTCTCCGGCCAACATGCCCAATATCCAGCAACAGCTCCCAAAGCGAAGGAGCCAGGACCCAAAGACCTAGCTGGCCTGAAGTGCCCCCATGGGGCCCCCAAGCAGCCCCTCTCAATTTGGGTCTGGGGGCTTTCGTTGGGCCGGGAACCTGGGAGATACCTGCAAGGTTGCAGTTCGCGGCCCGAGAAGCACTCTCCGGCCAACATGCCCAACTGCAGCAACAGCTCGCAAACTGAATGAGCCAGGACAGAAAGACCTAGCTGGCCTGAAGTGCCCCCAGGGGGCCCCCAAGCAGCCCCTCTCCATTTGGGTCTGGGGGCTTTCGTTGGGCCGGGAACCTGGGAGATACCTGCAAGGTTGCAGTTGGCGGCCCGAGAAGCACTCTCCGGCCAACATGCCCAACTGCAGCAACAGCTCCCAAACAGAAGGAACCAGGACCCAAAGAAATAGCTGGCCTGGAGGTTCGCCAGGTGGCCCGCAAGCAGCCCCTTTCAATTTGGGTCTGGGGGCTTTCGTTGGGCCGGGAACCTGGGAGGTACCTGCAAGGTTGCAGTTCGCGGCCTGAGAAGCACTCTCCGGCCAACATGCCCAACTGCAGCAACAGCTCCAAACTGAATGAGCCAGGACAGAAAGACCTAGCTGGCCTGAAGGGCCCCCAGGGGGCCCCCAAACAGCCCCTCTCCATTTGGGTCTGGGGGCTTTCGTTGGGCCGGGAACCTGGGAGGTACCTGCAAGGTTGCAGTTCGCGGCCCGAGAAGCACTCTCCGGCCAACATGCCCAACTGCAGCAACAGCTCCCAAACCGAAGGAGCCAGGAGCGAAAGACCTAGCTGGCCTGAAGGGCCCCCATGGGGCCCCAAGCAGCCCCTCTCCATTTGGGTCTGGGGGCTTTAGTTGGGCCGGGAACCTGGGAGGTACCTGCAAGGTTGCAGTTCGCGGCCGGAGAGGCACTCTCCGGCCAACATGCCCAACTGCAGCAACAGCTCCCAAAGCGAAGGAGCCAGGACCCAAAGACCTAGCTGGCCTGAAGGGCCCCCAGGGGGCCCCCAAGCAGCCCCTCTCAATTTGGGTCTGGGGGCTTTCGTTGGGCCGGGAACCTGGGAGATTCCTGCAAGGTTGCAATTCGCGGCCCGAGAAGCACTCTCCAGCCAACATGCCCAACTGCAGCAACAGCTCCCAAACTGAATGAGCCAGGACAGAAAGACCTAGCTGGCCTGAAGGGCCCCCAGGGGGCCCCCAAGCAGCCCCTCTCCATTTGGGTCTGGGGGCTTTCGTTGGGCCGGGAACCTGGGAGATTCATGCAAGGTTGCAGTTCGCGGCCCGAGAAGCACTCTCCGGCCAACATGCCCAACTGCAGCAACAGCTCCCAAAGCGAGGGAGCCAGGACCCAAAGACCTAGCTGGCCTGAAGGGCCCCCAGGGGGCCCCCAAGCAGCCCCTCTCAATTTGGGTCTGGGGGCTTTCGTTGGGCATGTATACCTGAGAGGTACCTGCATGGTTAGAGTTCGCGGCCCGAGAAGCACTCTCCGGCCAACATGCCCAATATCCAGCAACAGCTCCCAAAGCGAAGGAGCCAGGACCCAAAGACCTAGCTGGCCTGAAGGGCCCCCAGGGAGCCCCCAAGCAGCCTCTTTCCATTTGGGTCTGGGGGCTTTCGTTGGGCCGGGAATCTGGGAGATTCCTGCAAGGTTGCAGTTCGCGGCCTGAGAAGCACTCTCCGGCCAACATGCCCAACTGCAGCAACAGCTCCAAACTGAATGAGCCAGGACAGAAAGACCTAGCTGGCCTGAAGGGCCCCCAGGGTGCCCCCAAGCAGCCCCTCTCCATTTGGGTCTGGGGGCTTTCGTTGGGCCGGGAACCTGGGAGGTGCCTGCAAGGTTGCAGTTCGCGGCCCGAGAAGCACTCTCCGGCCAACATGCCCAACTGCAGCAACAGCTTCCAAACCGAAGGAGCCAGGACCCAAAGACCTAGTTGGCCTGAAGGGCCCCCATGGGGCCCCAAGCAGCCCCTCTCCATTTGGGTCTGGGGGCTTTCGTTGGGCCGGGAACCTGGGAGGTACCTGCAAGGTTGCAGTTCGCGGCCTGAGAAGCACTCTCCGGCCAACATGCCCAACTGCAGCAACAGCTCCCAAAGCGAAGGAGCCAGGACCCAAAGACCTAGCTGGCCTGAAGGGCCCCCAGGGGGTCCCCAAGCAGCCTCTCTCAATTTGGGTCTGGGGGCTTTCGTTGGGCCGGGAACCTGGGAGGTACCTGCAAGGTTGCAGTTCGCGGCCCGAGAAGCACTCTCCGGCCAACATGCCCAACTGCAGCAACAGCTCCCAAACCGAAGGAGCCAGGACCCAAAGACCTAGTTGGCCTGAAGGGCCCCCATGGGGCCCCAAGCAGCCCCTCTCCATTTGGGTCTGGGGGCTTTCGTTGGGCCGGGAACCTGGGAGGTACCTGCAAGGTTGCAGTTCGCGGCCGGAGAGGCACTCTCCGGCCAACATGTCCAACTGCAGCAACTGCTCCCAAAGCGAAGGAGCCAGGACCCAAAGACCTAGCTGGCCTGAAGGGCCCCCAGGGGGCCCCCAAGCAGCCCCTCTCAATTTGGGTCTGGGGGCTTTCGTTGGGCCGGGAACCTGGGAGGTACCTGCAAGGTTGCAATTGGCGGCCCGAGAAGCACTCTCCGGCCAACATGCCCAACTGCAGCAACAGCTCCCAAACTGAATGAGCCAGGACAGAAAGACCTAGCTGGCCTGAAGGGCCCCCAGGGGGCCCCCAAGCAGCCCCTCTCCATTTGGGTCTGGGGGCTTTCGTTGGGCCGGAAACCTGGGAGATTCATGCAAGGTTGCAGTTCGCAGCCCGAGAAGCACTCTCCGGCCAACATGCCCAACTGCAGCAACAGCTCCAAACTGAATGAGCCAGGACAGAAAGACCTAGCTGGCCTGAAGGGCCCCCAGGGGGCCCCCAAGCAGCCCCTCTCCATTTGGGTCTGGGGGCTTTCGTTGGGCATGTATAACTGAGAGGTACCTGCAAGGTTGCAGTTCGCGGCCCGAGAAGCACTCTCCGGCCAACATGCCCAATATCCAGCAACAGCTCCCAAAGCGAAGGAGCCAGGACCCAAAGACCTAGGTGGCCGGAAGGGCCTCCAGGGAGCCCCCAAGCAGCCTCTTTCCATTTGGGTCTGGGGGCTTTCGTTGGGCCGGGAATCTGGGAGATTCCTGCAAGGTTGCAGTTCGCGGCCCGAGAAGCACTCTCCGGCCAACATGCCCAACTGCAGCAACAGCTCCCAAACTGAATGAGCCAGGACAGAAAGACCTAGCTGGCCTGAAAGGCCCCCAGGGGGCCCCCAAGCAGCCCCTCTCCATTTGGGTCTGGGGGCTTTCGTTGGGCCGGGAACCTGGGAGATTCCAGCAAGGTTGCAGTTCGCGGCCCGAGAAGCACTCTCCGGCCAACATGCCCAACTGCAGCAACAGCTCCCAAACTGAATGAGCCAGGACAGAAAGACCTAGCTGGCCTGAAGGGCCCCCAGGGGGCCCCCAAGCAGCCCCTCTCAATTTGGGTCTGGGAGCTTTCGTTGGGCCGGGAACCTGGGAGATACCTGCAAGGATGCAGTTCGCGGCCCGAGAAGCACTCTCCGGCCAACATGCCCAACTGCAGCAACAGCTCCCAAAGCGAAGGAGCCAGGACCCAAAGACATAGCTGGCTTGAAGGGCCCACATGGGGCCACCAAGCAGCCCCTCTCCATTTGGGTCTGGGGGCTTTCGTTGGGCCGGGAACCTGGGAGGTGCCTGCAAGGTTGCAGTTCGCGGCCCGAGAAGCACTCTCCGTCAAACATGCCCAACGTCCACCAACAGCTCCAAAACAGAAGGAACCAGGACCCAAAGAAATAGCTGGCCTGGAGGGTCCCCAGGGGGCCCGTAAGCAGCCCCTTTCAATTTGGGTCTGGGGGCTTTCGTTGGGCCGGGAACCTGGGAGGTACCTGCAAGGTTGCAGTTCGCGGCCCGAGAAGCACTCTCCGGCCAACATGCCCAACTGCAGCAACAGCTCCAAACTGAATGAGCCAGGACAGAAAGACCTAGCTGGCCTGAAGGGCCCCCAGGGGGCCCCCAAACAGCCCCTCTCAATTTGGGTCTGGGGGCTTTCGTTGGGCCGGGAACCTGGGAGGTACCTGCAAGGTTGCAGTTCGCGGCCCGAGAAGCACTCTCCGGCCAACATGCCCAACTGCAGCAACAGCTCCCAAACCGAAGGAGCCAGGACCCAAAGACATAGTTGGCCTGAAGCGTCCCCAGGGGGCCCCCAAGCAGCCCCTCTCAATTTGGGTCTGGGGGCTTTCGTTGGGCCGGGAACCTGGGAGGTACCTGCAAGGTTGCAGTTCGCGGCCCGAGAAGCACTCTCCGGCCAACATGCCCAACGTCCAGCAACAGCTCCCAAACCGAAGGAGCCAGAACCCAAAGACCTAGCTGGCCTGAAGTGCCCCCATGGGGCCCCCAAGCAGCCCCTCTCCATTTGGGTCTGGGGGCTTTCTTTGGGCCGGAAACCTGGGAGCTACCTGCAAGTTTGCAATTGGCGGCCCGAGAAGCACTCTCCGGCCAACAAGCCCAACTGCAGCAACAGCTCCCAAACTGAATGAGCCAGGACAGAAAGACCTAGCTGGCCTGAAGGGCCCCCAGGGGGCCCCCAAGCAGCCCCTCTCAATTTGGGTCTGGGAGCTTTCATTGGGCCGGGAACCTGGGAGATACCTGCAAGGATGCAGTTTGCGGCCCGAGAAGCACTCTCCGGCCAACATGCCCAACGTCAACAACAGCTCCCAAACCGAAGGAGCCAGGACCCAAAGACCTAGCTGGCCTGAAGGGCCCCCAGGGGGCCCCCAAGCAGCCCCTCTCCATTTGGGTCTGGGGGCTTTCGTTGGGCCGGAAACCTGGGAGATTCATGCAAGGTTGCAGTTCGCGGCCCGAGAAGCACTCTCCGGCCAACATGCCCAACTGCAGCAACAGCTCCCAAAGCGAAGGAGCCAGGACCCAAAGACCTAGCTGGCCTGAAGGGCCCCCAGGGGGCCCCCAAGCAGCACCTCCCAATTTGGGTCTGGGGGCTTTCGTTGGGCCGGGAGCCTGGGAGATTCCTGCAAGGTTGCAGTTGGCGGCCCGAGAAGCACTCTCCGGCCAACATGCCCAATGTCAAGCAACAGCTCCCAAACCGAAGGAGCCAGGACCCAAAGAAATAGCTGGCATGGAGAGTCCCCAGGTGGGTCACAAGCAGCCCCTTTCAATTTGGGTCTGGGGGCTTTCGTTGGGCCGGGAACCTGGGAGGTACCTGCAAGGTTGCAGTTCGCGGCCCGAGAAGCACTCTCCGGCCAACATGCCCAACTGCAGCAACAGCTCCCAAAGCGAAGGAGCCAGGACCCAAAGACGTAGTTGGCCTGAAGGGTCCCCAGGGGGCCCCCAAACAGCCCCTCTCCATTTGGGTCTGGAGGCTTTCGTTGGGCCGGGAACCTGGGAGGTACCTGCAAGGTTGCAGTTCGCGGCCGGAGAAGCACTCTCCAGCCAACATGCCCAACGTCCAGCAACAGCTCCCAAACCGAAGGAGCCAGAACCCAAAGACCTAGCTGGCCTGAAGTGCCCCCAGGGGGCCCCCAAGCAGCCCCTCTCAATTTGGGTCTGGGGGCTTTCGTTGGGCCGGAAACCTGGGAGGTACCTGCAAGGTTGCAGTTCGCGGCCGGAGAAGCACTCTCCAGCCAACATGCCCAACGTCCAGCAACAGCTCCCAAACCGAAGGAGCCAGAACCCAAAGACCTAGCTGGCCTGAAGGGCCCACAGGGGGCCCGCAAACAGCCCCTCTCAATTTGGGTCTGGGGGCTTTCGTTGGGCCGGAAACCTGGGAGGTACCTGCAAGGTTGCAGTTCGCGGCCCGAGAAGCACTCTCCGGCCAACATGCCCAACGACCAGCTACAGCTCTGAAACCGAAGAAACCAGGACCCAAAGACCTAGCTGGCCTGAAGGGCCCCCATGGGGCCCCAAGCAGCCCCTCTCAATTTGGGTCTGGGGGCTTTCGTTGGGCCGGGAACCTGGGAGGTACCTGCAAGGTTGCAGTTCGCGGCCCGAGAAGCACTCTCCGGCCAACATGCCCAACGACCAGCTACAGCTCTGAAACCGAAGAAGCCAGGACCCAAAGACCTATCTGGCCTGGAGGGCCCCCATGGGGCCCCAAGCAGCCCCTCTCAATTTGGGTCTGGGGGCTTTCGTTGGGCCGGGAACCTGGGAGGTACCTGCCAGGTTGCAGTTCGCGGCCCGAGAAGCACTCTCCGGCCAACATGCCCAATATCCAGCAACAGCTCCCAAAGCGAAGGAGCCAGGACCCAAAGACCTAGCTGGCCTGAAGGGCCCCCAGGGGGCCCCCAAGCAGCCCCTCTCCATTTGGGTCTGGGGGCTTTCGTTGGGCCGGGAACCTGGGAGATACCTGCAAGGATGCAGTTCGCGGCCCGAGAAGCACTCTCCGGCCAACATGCCCAACTGCAGCAACAGCTCCCAAACCGAAGGAGCCAGGACCCAAAGACCTAGCTGGCCTGAAGGGCCCCCAGGGGGCCCCCAAGCAGCCCCTCTCCATTTGGGTCTGGGGGCTTTCGTTGGGCATGTATACCTGAGAGGTACCTGCAAGGTTGCAATTCGCGGCCCGAGAAGCACTCTCCGGCCAACATGCCCAACGACCAGCTACAGCTCTGAAACCTAAGAAGCCAGGACCCAAAGACCTATCTGGCCTGGAGGGTCCCCAGGGGGCCCCCAAGCAGCCCCTCTCAATTTGGGTCTGGGGGCTTTCGTTGGGCCGGGAACCTGGGAGGTACCTGCAAGTTTGCAGTTGGCGGCCCGAGAAGCACTCTCCGGCCAACATGCCCAACTGCAGCAACAGCTCCCAAACCGAAGTAGCCAGGACCCAAAGACGTACTTGGCCTGAAGGCACCCCAGGGGGCCCCCAAACAGCCCCTCTCAATTTGGGTCTGGGGGCTTTCGTTGGGCCGGGAACCTGGGAGGTACCTGCAAGGTTGCAGTTCGCGGCCCGAGAAGCACTCTCCGGCCAACATGCCCAACTGCAGCAACAGCTCCCAAACCGAAGGAGCCAGGACCCAAAGACCTAGCTGGCCTGAAGGGCCCCCAGGGGGCCCCCAAGCAGCCCCTCTCAATTTGGGTCTGGGCGTTTTCGTTGGGCCGGGAACCTGGGAGATTCCTGCAAGGTTGCAGTTCTCAGCCCGAGAAGCACTCTCCGACCAACATGCCCAACTGCACCAACAGCTCCCAAAGCGAAGGAGCCAGGACCCAAAGACCTAGCTGGCCTGAAGGGCCTCCAGGGGGCCCCCAAGCAGCCCCTCTCCATTTAGGTCTGGGGGCTTTCGTTGGGCCGGGAACCTGGGAGGTACCTGCCAGGTTGCAGTTCGCGGCCCGAGAAGCACTCTCCGGCCAACATGCCCAACTGCAGCAACAGCTCCCAAAGCGAAGGAGCCAGGACCCAAAGACCTAGCTGGCCTGAAGGGCCCCCAGGGGGCCCCCAAGCAGCCCCTCTCCATTTGGGTCTGGGGGCTTTCGTTGGGCCGGGAACCTGTGAGATTCCTGCAAGGTTGCAGTTCGCGGCCCGAGAAGCACTCTCCGGCCAACATGCCCAACTGCAGCAACAGCTCCCAAACCGAAGGAGCCAGGACCCAAAGACCTAGCTGGCCTAGAGGGTCCCCAGGGGGCCCCCAAACAGCCCCTCTCAATTTGGGTCTGGGGGCTTTCGTTGGGCCGGGAACCTGGGAGATTCATGCAAGGTTGCAGTTCGCGGCCCGAGAAGCACTCTCCGGCCAACATGCCCAACTGCAGCAACAGTTCCCAAACTGAAGGAGCCAGGACCCAAAGACCTATCTGGCCTAGAGGGTCCCCAGGGGGCCCCCAAGCAGCCCCTCTCCATTTGGGTCTGGGGGCTTTCGTTGGGCCGGGAACCTGGGAGATTCCTGCAAGGTTGCAGTTCGCGGCCCGAGAAGCACTCTCCGGCCAACATGCCCAACTGCAGCAACAGCTCCCAAAGCGAAGGAGCCAGGACCCAAAGACCTAGCTGGCCTGAAGGGCCCCCAGGGGGCCCCCAAGCAGCCCCTCTCCATTTGGGTCTGGGGGCTTTCGTTGGGCCGGGAACCTGGGAGGTACCTGCAAGGTTGCAGTTCGCAGCCCGAGAAGCACTCTTCGGCCAACATGCCCAACGTCCAGCAACAGCTCCCAAACCGAAGGAGCCAGGACCCAAAGACCTAGCTGGCCTGAAGGGCCCCCAGGGGGCCCCCAAGCAGCCCCTCTCAATTTGGGTCTGGGGGCTTTCGTTGGGCCGGGAACCTGGGAGATTCCTGCAAGGTTGCAGTTCGCGGCCCGAGAAGCACTCTCCGGACAACATGCCCAACGTCCAGCAACAGCTCCCAAAGCGAAGGAGCCAGGACCCAAAGACCTAGCTGGCCTGAAGGGCCCCCAGGGGGCCACCAAGCAGCCCCTCTCAATTTGGGTCTGGGGGCTTTCGTTGGGCATGTATACCTGAGAGATACCTGCAAGGTTGCAGTTCTCAGCCCGAGAAGCACTCTCCGGCCAACATGCCCAACTGCAGCAACAGCTCCCAAACCGAAGGAGCCAGGACCCAAAGACCTAGCTGGCCAGAAGGGCCCCCAGGGGGCCCCCAAGCAGCCCCTCTCCATTTGGGTCTGGGGGCTTTCGTTGGGCCGGGAACCTGGGAGGTACCTGCCAGGTTGCAGTTCGCGGCCCGAGAAGCACTCTCCGGCCAACATGCCCAACGTCCACCAACAACTCCAAAACAGAAGGAAACAGGACCCAAAGAAATAGCTGGCCTGGAGAGTCCCCAGGTGGCCCGCAAGCAGCCCCTCTCCATTTGGGTCTGGGGGCTTTCGTTGGGACGGGAACCTGCGAGGTACCTGCAAGGTTGCAGTTCGCGGCCCAAGAAGCACTCTCCGACCAACATGCCCAACTGCAGCAACAGCTCCCAAACCGAAGTAGCCAGGACCCAAAGACGTAGTTGGCCTGAAGGGACCCCAGGGGGCCCCCAAACAGCCCCTCTCAATTTGGGTCTGGGGGCTTTCGTTGGGCCGGGAACCTGGGAGGTACCTGCAAGGTTGCAGTTCGCGGCCCGAGAAGCACTCTCCGGCCAACATGCCCAACGTCCAGCAACAGCTCCCAAACCGAAGGAGCCAGGACCCAAAGACGTACTTGGCCTGAAGGCACCCCAGGGGGCCCCCAAACAGCCCCTCTCCATTTGGGTCTGGGGGCTTTCGTTGGGCCGGGAACCTGGGAGGTACCTGCAAGGTTGCAATTCGCGGCCCGAGAAGCACTCTCCGGCCAACATGCCCAACTGCAGCAACAGCTCCCAAACTGAAGGAGCCAGGACCCAAAGACCTAGCTGGCCTAGAGGGTCCCCAGGGGGCCCCCAAGCAGCCCCTCTCAATTTGGGTCTGGGGGCTTTCGTTGGGCCGGGAACCTGGGAGGTACCTGCAAGGTTGCAGTTCGCGGCCCGAGAAGCACTCTCCGGCCAACATGCCCAACTGCAGCAACAGCTCCCAAACCGAAGGAGCCAGGACCCAAAGACCTAGCTGGCCTGAAGGGCCCCCAGGGGGCCCCCAAGCAGCCCCTCTCAATTTGGGTCTGGGGGTTTTCGTTGGGCCGGGAACCTGGGAGTTTCCTGCAAGGTTGCAGTTCGCGGCCCGAGAAGCACTCTCCGGCCAACATGCCCAACTGCAGCAACAGCTCCCAAAGCGAAGGAGCCAGGACCCAAAGACCTAGCTGGCCTGAAGGGCCTCCAGGGGGCCCCCAAGCAGCCCCTCTCCATTTGGGTCTGGGGGCTTTCGTTGGGCCGGGAACCTGGGAGGTACCTGCAAGGTTGCAGTTCGCGGCCCGAGAAGCACTCTCCGGCCAACATGCCCAACTGCAGCAACAGCTCCCAAAGCGAAGGAACCAGGACCCAAAGACCTAGCTGGCCTGAAGGGCCCCCAGGGGGCCCCCAAGCAGCCCCTCTCCATTTGGGTCTGGGGGCTTTCGTTGGGCCGGGAACCTGGGAGATTCCTGCAAGGTTGCAGTTCGCGACCCGAGAAGCACTCTCCGGCCAACATGCCCAACTGCAGCAACAGTTCCCAAACTGAAGGAGCCAGGACCCAAAGACCTAGCTGGCCTAGAGGGTCCCCAGGGGACCCCAAGCAGCCCCTCTCAATTTGGGTCTGGGGGCTTTCATTGGGCCGGGAACCTGGGAGGTACCTGCAAGGTTGCAGTTCGCGGCCCGAGAAGCACTCTCCGGCCAACATGCCCAACTGCAGCAACAGCTCCCAAACCGAAGGAGCCAGGACCCAAAGACCTAGCTGGCCTGAAGTGCCCCCAGGGGGCCCCCAAGCAGCCCCTCTCAATTTGGGTCTGGGGGTTTTCGTTGGGCCGGGAACCTGGGAGATTCCTGCAAGGTTGCAGTTCGCGGCCCGAGAAGCACTCTCCGACCAACATGCCCAACTGCAGCAACAGCTCCCAAAGCGAAGGAGCCAGGACCCAAAGACCTAGCTGGCCTGAAGGGCCTCCAGGGGGCCCCCAAGCAGCCCCTCTCCATTTGGGTCTGGGGGCTTTCGTTGGCCGGGAACCTGGGAGGTACCTGCAAGGTTGCAGTTCGCGGCCCGAGAAGCACTCTCCGGCCAACATGCCCAACTGCAGCAACAGCTCCCAAAGCGAAGGAACCAGGACCCAAAGACCTAGCTGGCCTGAAGGGCCCCCAGGGGGCCCCCAAGCAGCCCCTCTCCATTTGGGTCTGGGGGCTTTCGTTGGGCCGGGAACCTGGGAGATACCTGCAAGGATGCAGTTCGCGGCCCGAGAAGCACTCTCCGGCCAACATGCCCAACTGCAGCAACAGCTCCCAAACCGAAGGAGCCAGGACCCAAAGACCTAGCTGGCCTGAAGGGCCCACAGGGGGCCCCCAAGCAGCCCCTCTCCATTTGGGTCTGGGGGCTTTCGTTGGGCATGTATACCTGAGAGGTACCTGCAAGTTTGCAGTTCGCGGCCCGAGAAGCACTCTCCGGCCAACATGCCCAACGACCAGCTACAGCTCTGAAACCTAAGAAGCCAGGACCCAAAGACCTATCTGGCCTGGAGGGTCCCTAGGGGGCCCCCAAGCAGCCCCTCTCCATTTGGTTCTGGGGGCTTTCGTTGGGCCGGGAACCTGGGAGGTACCTGCAAGTTTGCAGTTGGCGGCCCGAGAAGCACTCTCCGGCCAACATGCCCAACGTCCACCAACAGCTCCAAAACAGAAGGAAACAGGACCCAAAGAAATAGCTGGCCTGAAGGGCCCCCAGGGGGCCCCCAAGCAGCCCCTCTCAATTTGGGTCTGGGGGCTTTCGTTGGGCCGGGAACCTGGGAGATTCCTGCAAGGTTGCAGTTCGCGGACCGAGAAGCACTCTCCGGCCAACATGCCCAACTGCAGCAACAGCTCCCAAACCGAAGTAGCCAGGACCCAAAGACGTACTTGGCCTGAAGGCACCCCAGGGGGCCCCCAAACAGCCCCTCTCAATTTGGGTCTGGGGGCTTTCGTTGGGCCGGGAACCTGGGAGATACCTGCAAGGTTGCAGTTCGCGGCCTGAGAAGCACTCTCCGGCCAACATGCCCAATGTCCAGCAACAGCTCCCAAACCGAAGGAGCCAGGACCCAAAGACCTAGCTGGCCTGAAGTGCCCCCAGGGGGCCCCCAAGCAGCCCCTCTCCATTTGGGTCTGGGGTTTTTCGTTGGGGCGGGAACCTGGGAGATTCCTGCAAGGTTGCAGTTCGCGGCCCGAGAAGCACTCTCCGGCCAACATGCCCAACTGCAGCAACAGCTCCCAAAGCGAAGGAGCCAGGACCCAAAGACCTAGCTGGCCTGAAGGGCCCCCAGGGGGCCCCCAAGCAGCCCCTCTCCATTTGGGTCTGGGGGCTTTCGTTGGGCCGGGAACCTGGGAGGTACCTGCCAGGTTGCAGTTCGCGGCCCGAGAAGCACTCTCCGGCCAACATGCCCAACTGCAGCAACAGCTCCCAAAGCGAAGGAACCAGGACCCAAAGACCTAGCTGGCCTGAAGGGCCCCCAGGGGGCCCCCAAGCAGCCTCTCTCCATTTGGGTCTGGGGGCTTTCGTTGGGCCGGGAACCTGGGAGATTCCTGCAAGGTTGCAGTTCGCGGCCCGAGAAGCACTCTCCGGCCAACATGCCCAACTACAGCAACAGCTCCCAAACTGAATGAGCCAGGACCCAAAGACCTAGCTGGCCTAGAGGGTCCCCAGGGGGCCCACAAGCAGCCCCTCTCAATTTGGGTCTGGGGGCTTTCGTTGGGCCGGCAACCTGGGAGATTCATGCAAGGTTGCAGTTCGCGGCCCGAGAAGCACTCTCCGGCCAACATGCCCAACTGCAGCAACAGCTCCCAAACCGAAGGAGCCAGGACCCAAAGACCTAGCTGGCCTGAAGGGCCCCCAGGGGGCCCCCAAGCAGCCGCTCTCCATTTGGGTCTGGGGGCTTTCGTTGGGCCGGGAACCTGGGAGGTACCTGCAAGGTTGCAGTTCGCGGCCCGAGAAGCACTCTCCGGCCAACATGCCCAACGTCCAGCAACAGCTCCCAAACCGAAGGAGCCAGGACCCAAAGACCTAGCTGGCCTGAAGGGCCCCCAGGGGGCCCCCAAGCAGCCCCTCTCAATTTGGGTCTGGGGGCTTTCGTTGGGCCGGGAACCTGGGAGATTCCTGCAAGGTTGCAGTTCGCGGCCCGAGAAGCACTCTCCGGACAACATGCCCAACGTCCAGCAACAGCTCCCAAAGCGAAGGAGCCAGGACCCAAAGACCTAGCTGGCCTGAAGGGCCCCCAGGGGGCCACCAAGCAGCCCCTCTCCATTTGGGTCTGGGGGCTTTCGTTGGGCCGGGAACCTGGGAGGTACCTGCAAGGTTGCAGTTCTCAGCCCGAGAAGCACTCTCCGGCCAACATGCGCAACTGCAGCAACAGCTCCCAAACCGAAGGAGCCAGGACCCAAAGACCTAGCTGGCCTGAAGGGCCCCCAGGGGGCCCCCAAGCAGCCCCTCTCCATTTGGGTCTGGGGGCTTTCGTTGGGCCGGGAACCTGGGAGATTCCAGCAAGGTTGCAATTCGCGGCCCGAGAAGCACTCTCCGGCCAACATGCCCAACTGCAGCAACAGCTCCCAAACTGAATGAGCCAGGATAGAAACACCTAGCTGGCCTGAAGGGCCCCCAGGGGGCCCCCAAGCAGCCCCTCTCAATTTGGGTCTGGGGGCTTTCGTTGGGCCGGGAACCTGGGAGATACCTGCAAGGATGCAGTTCGCGGCCCGAGAAGCACTTTTTGGCCAACATGCCCAACTGCAGCAACAGCTCCCAAAGCGAAGGAACCAGGACCCAAAGACCTAGCTGGCCTGAAGGGCCCCCAGGGGGCCCCCAAGCAGCCTCTCTCCATTTGGGTCTGGGGGCTTTCGTTGGGCCGGGAACCTGGGAGATTCCTGCAAGGTTGCAGTTCGCGGCCCGAGAAGCACTCTCCGGCCAACATGCCCAACTACAGCAACAGCTCCCAAACTGAATGAGCCAGGACCCAAAGACCTAGCTGGCCTAGAGGGTCCCCAGGGGGCCGACAAGCAGCCCCTCTCAATTTGGGTCTGGGGGCTTTCGTTGGGCCGGGAACCTGGGAGGTACCTGCAAGGTTGCAGTTCGCGGCCCGAGAAGCACTCTCCGGCCAACATGCCCAACTGCAGCAACAGCTCCCAAACCGAAGGAGCCAGGACCCAAAGACCTAGCTGGCCTGAAGGGCCCCCAGGGGGCCCCCAAGCAGCCCCTCTCCATTTGGGTCTGGGGGCTTTCGTTGGGCCGGGAACCTGGGAGGTACCTGCAAGGTTGCAGTTCGCGGCCGGAGAGGCACTCTCCAACCAACATGCCCAACTGCAGCAACAGCTCCCAAAGTGAAGGAGCCAGGACCCAAAGACCTAGCTGGCCTAGAGGGTCCCCAGGGGGCCCCCAAGCAGCCCCTCTCCATTTGGGTCTGGGGGCTTTCGTTGGGCCGGGAACCTGGGAGGTACCTGCAAGGTTGCAGTTCGCGGCCCGAGAAGCACTCTCCGGCCAACATGCCCAACGTCCACCAACAGCTCCCAAACCGAAGGAGCCAGGACCCAAAGACCTAGCTGGCCTGAAGGGCCCCCAGGGGGCCCCCAAGCAGCCCCTCTCAATTTGGGTCTGGGGGCTTTCGTTGGGCCGGGAACCTGGGAGATACCTGCAAGGATGCAGTTCGCGGCCCGAGAAGCACTTTTTGGCCAACATGCCCAACTGCAGCAACAGCTCCCAAACCGAAGGAGCCAGGACCCAAAGACCTAGCTGGCCTGAAAGGCCCACAGGGGGCCCCCAAGCAGCCCCTCTCCATTTGGGTCTGGGGGCTTTCGTTGGGCATGTATACCTGAGAGGTACCTGCAAGGTTAGAGTTCGCGGCCCGAGAAGCACTCTCCGGCCAACATGCCCAACGACCAGCTACAGCTCTGAAACCGAAGAAGCCAGGACCCAAAGACCTAGCTGGCCTGGAGGGTCCCCAGGGGGCCCCCAAGCAGCCCCTCTCCATTTGGGTCTGGGGGCTTTCGTTGGGCCGGGAACCTGGGAGGTACCTGCAAGTTTGCAGTTGGCGGCCCGAGAAGCACTCTCCGGCCAACATGCCCAACGTCCACCAACAGCTCCAAAACAGAAGGAAACAGGACCCAAAGAAATAGCTGGCCTGAAGGGCCCCCAGGGGGCCCCCAAGCAGCCCCTCTCAATTTGGGTCTGGGGGCTTTCGTTGGGCCGGGAACCTGGGAGGTACCTGCAAGGTTGCAGTTCGCGGCCCGAGAAGCACTCTCCGGCCAACATGCCCAACTGCAGCAACAGCTCCCAAACCGAAGTAGCCAGGACCCAAAGACGTACTTGGCCTGAAGGCACCCCAGGGGGCCCCCAAACAGCCCCTCTCAATTTGGGTCTGGGGGCTTTCGTTGGGCCGGGAACCTGGGAGGTACCTGCAAGGTTGCAGTTCGCGGCCCGAGAAGCACTCTCCGGCCAACATGCCCAACTGCAGCAACAGCTCCCAAACTGAAGGAGCCAGGACCCAAAGACCTAGCTTGCCTAGAGGTTCCACAGGGGGCCCCCAAGCAGCCCCTCTCCAATTGGTTCTGGGGGCTTTCGTTGGGCCGGGAACCTGGGAGATTCCTGCAAGGATGCAGTTCGCGGCCCGAGAAGCACTCTCCGGCCAACATGCCCAACTGCAGCAACAGCTCCCAAAGCGAAGGAGCCAGGACCCAAAGAACTAGCTGGCCTGAAGGGCCCCCAGGGGGCCACCAAGCAGCCCCTCTCCATTTGGGTCTGGGGGCTTTCGTTGGGCCGGGAACCTGGGAGGTACCTGCAAGGTTGCAGTTCGCAGCCCGAGAAGCACTCTCCGGCCAACATGCCCAACGTCCAGCAACAGCTCCCAAACCGAAGGAGCCAGGACCCAAAGACCTAGCTGGCCTGAAGGGCCCCCAGGGGGCCCCCAAGCAGCCCCTCTCCATTTGGGTCTGGGGGCTTTCGTTGGGCCGGGAACCTGGGATATTTCTGCAAGGTTGCATTTCGCGGCCCGAGAAGCACTCTCCGGACAACATGCCCAACGTCCAGCAACAGCTCCCAAAGCGAAGGAGCCAGGACCCAAAGACCTAGCTGGCCTGAAGGGCCCCCAGGGGGCCACCAAGCAGCCCCTCTCAATTTGGGTCTGGGGGCTTTCGTTGGGCCGGGAACCTGGGAGGTACCTGCAAGGTTGCAGTTCTCAGCCCGAGAAGCACTCTCCGGCCAACATGCGCAACTGCAGCAACAGCTCCCAAAGCGAAGGAGCCAGGACCCAAAGACCTAGCTGGCCTGAAGGGTCCCCAGGGGGCCCCCAAGCAGCCCCTCTCCATTTGGGTCTGGGGGCTTTCGTTGGGCCGGGAACCTGGGAGATTCCAGCAAGGTTGCAATTCGCGGCCCGAGAAGCACTCTCCGGCCAACATGCCCAACTGCAGCAACAGCTCCCAAAGCGAAGGAGCCAGGACAGAAAGACCTAGCTGGCCTGAAGGGCCCCCAGGGGGCCCCCAAGCAGCCCCTCTCCATTTGGGTCTGGGGGCTTTCGTTGGGCCGGGAACCTGGGAGGTACCTGCAAGGTTGCAGTTCGCGGCCCGAGAAGCACTCTCCGGCCAACATGCCCAACGTCCACCAACAGCTCCAAAACAGAAGGAACCAGGACCCAAAGAAATAGCTGGCCTGGAGAGTCCCCAGGTGGCCCGCAAACAGCCCCTTTCAATTTGGGTCTGAGGGCTTTCGTTGGGCCGGGAACCTGGGAGGTACCTGCAAGGTTGCAGTTCGCGGCCCGAGAAGCACTCTCCGGCCAACATGCCCAACTGCAGCAACAGCTCCCAAAGCGAAGGAGCCAGGACCCAAAGACCTAGCTGGCCTGAAGGGCCCCCAGGGGGCCCCCAAGCAGACCCTCTCAATTTGGGTCTGTGGGCTTTCGTTGGGCCGGGAACCTGGGAGATACCTGCAAGGATGCAGTTCGCGGCCCGAGAAGCACTTTTTGGCCAACATGCCCAACTGCAGCAACAGCTCCCAAACCGAAGGAGCCAGGACCCAAAGACCTAGCTGGCCTGAAAGGCCCACAGGGGGCCCCCAAGCAGCCCCTCTCCATTTGGGTCTGGGGGCTTTCGTTGGGCATGTATACCTGAGAGGTACCTGCAAGGTTAGAGTTCGCGGCCCGAGAAGCACTCTCCGGCCAACATGCCCAACGACCAGCTACAGCTCTGAAACCGAAGAAGCCAGGACCCAAAGACCTATCTGGCCTGGAGGGTCCCCAGGGGGCCCCCAAGCAGCCCCTCTCCATTTGGGTCTGGGGGCTTTCGTTGGGCCGGGAACCTGGGAGGTACCTGCAAGTTTGCAGTTGGCGGCCCGAGAAGCACTCTCCGGCCAACATGCCCAACGTCCACCAACAGCTCCAAAACAGAAGGAAACAGGACCCAAAGAAATAGCTGGCCTGAAGGGCCCCCAGGGGGCCCCCAAGCAGCCCCTCTCAATTTGGGTCTGGGGGCTTTCGTTGGGCCGGGAACCTGGGAGGTACCTGCAAGGTTGCAGTTCGCGGCCCGAGAAGCACTCTCCGGCCAACATGCCCAACTGCAGCAACAGCTCCCAAACCGAAGGAGCCAGGACCCAAAGACGTACTTGGCCTGAAGGCACCCCAGGGGGCCCCCAAACAGCCCCTCTCCATTTGGGTCTGGGGGCTTTCGTTGGGCCGGGAACCTGGGATGTACCTGCAAGGTTGCAGTTCGCGGCCCGAGAAGCACTCTCCGGCCAACATGCCCAACTGCAGCAACAGCTCCCAAACTGAAGGAGCCAGGACCCAAAGACCTAGCTTGCCTAGAGGTTCCCCAGGGGGCCCCCAAGCAGCCCCTCTCCAATTGGTTCTGGGGGCTTTCGTTGGGCCGGGAACCTGGGAGATTCCTGCAAGGATGCAGTTCGCGGCCCGAGAAGCACTCTCCGGCCAACATGCCCAACTGCAGCAACAGCTCCCAAAGCGAAGGAGCCAGGACCCAAAGAACTAGCTGGCCTGAAGTGCCCCCAGGGGGCCCCCAAGCAGCCCCTCTCCATTTGGGTCTGGGGGCTTTCGTTGGGCCGGGAACCTGGGAGGTACCTGCAAGGTTGCAGTTCGCAGCCCGAGAAGCACTCTCCGACCAACATGCCCAACTGCAGCAACAGCTCCCAAACCGAAGGAGCCAGGACCCAAAGACCTAGCTGGCCTGAAGGGCCCCCAGGGGGCCCCCAAGCAGCCCCTCTCCATTTGGGTCTGGGGGCTTTCGTTGGGCCGGGAACCTGGGAGATTCCTGCAAGGTTGCAATTCGCGGCCCGAGAAGCACTCTCCGGCCAACATGCCCAACTGCAGCAACAGCTCCCAAACTGAATGAGCCAGGACAGAAAGACCTAGCTGGCCTGAAGGGCCCCCAGGGGGCCCCCAAGCAGCCTCTCTCAATTTGGGTCTGGGGGCTTTCGTTGGGCCGGGAACCTGGGAGGTACCTGCAAGGTTGCAGTTCGCGGCCCGAGAAGCACTCTCCGGCCAACATGCCCAACGTCCACCAACAGCTCCAAAACAGAAGGAAACAGGACCCAAAGAAATAGCTGGCTTGGAGAGTCCCCAGGTGGCCCGCAAACAGCCCCTTTCAATTTGGGTCTGAGGGCTTTCGTTGGGCCGGGAACCTGGGAGGTACCTGCAAGGTTGCAGTTCGCGGCCCGAGAAGCACTCTCCGGCCAACATGCCCAACTGCAGCAACAGCTCCCAAAGCGAAGGAGCCAAGACCCAAAGAACTAGCTGGCCTGAAGGGCCCCCAGGGGGCCCGCAAGCAGCCCCTCTCCATTTGGGTCTGGGGGCTTTCGTTGGGCCGGGAACCTGGGAGGTACCTGCAAGGTTGCAGTTCTCAGCCCGAGAAGCACTCTCCGGCCAACATGCCCAATTGCAGCAACAGCTCCCAAAGCGAAGGAGCCAGGACCCAAAGACCTAGCTGGCCTGAAGGGCCCCCAGGGGGCCCCCAAGCAGCCCCTCTCCATTTGGGTCTGGGGGCTTTCCTTGGGCCGGGAACCTGGGAGGTACCTGCAAGGTTGCAGTTCGCGGCCGGAGAAGCACTCTCCGGCCAACATGCCCAATGTCCAGCAACAGCTCACAAACCGAAGGAGCCAGGACCCAAAGACCTAGCTGGCCTGAAGGGCCCCCAGGGGGCCCCCAAGCAGCCCCTCTCAATTTGGGTCTGGGGGTTTTCGTTGGGCCGGGAACCTGGGAGATTCCTGCAAGGTTGCAGTTCGCGGCCCGAGAAGCACTCTCCGGCCAACATGCCCAACTGCAGCAACAGCTCCCAAAGCGAAGGAGCCAGGACCCAAAGACCTAGGTGGCCTGAAGGGCCCCCAGGGGGCCCCCAAGCAGCCCCTCTCCATTTGGGTCTGGGGGCTTTCGTTGGGCCGGGAACCTGGGAGGTACCTGCAAGGTTGCAGTTCGCGGCCCGAGAAGCACTCTCCGGCCAACATGCCCAACGACCAGCTACAGCTCTGAAACCGAAGAAACCAGGACCCAAAGACCTATCTGGCCTGGAGGGCCCCCATGGGGCCCCAAGCAGCCCCTCTCCATTTGGGTCTGGGGGCTTTCGTTGGGCCGGGAACCTGGGAGGTATCTGCCAGGTTGCAGTTCGCGGCCCGAGAAGCACTCTCCGGCCAACATGCCCAACGTCCACCAACAGCTCCCAAAGCGAAGGAGCCAGGACCCAAAGACCTAGCTGGCCTGAAGGGCCCCCAGGGGGCCCCCAAGCAGCCCCTCTCCATTTGGGTCTGGGGGCTTTCGTTGGGCCGGGAACCTGGGAGGTACCTGCAAGGTTGCAGTTCGCGGCCCGAGAAGCACTCTCCGGCCAACATGCCCAACGACCAGCTACAGCTCTGAAACCGAAGAAGCCAGGACCCAAAGACCTATCTGGCCTGGAGGGCCCCCATGGGGCCCCAAGCAGCCCCTCTCAATTTGGGTCTGGGGGCTTTCGTTGGGCCGGGAACCTGGGAGGTACCTGCCAGGTTGCAGTTCGCGGCCCGAGAAGCACTCTCCGGCCAACATGCCCAACGTCCACCAACAGCTCTCAAAGCGAAGGAGCCAGGACCCAAAGACCTAGCTGGCCTGAAGGGCCCCCAGGGGGCCCCCAAGCAGCCCCTCTCCATTTGGGTCTGGGGGCTTTCGTTGGGCCGGGAACCTGGGAGATACCTGCAAGGATGCAGTTCGCGGCCCGAGAAGCACTCTCCGGCCAACATGCCCAACTGCAGCAACAGCTCCCAAACCGAAGGAGCCAGGACCCAAAGACCTAGCTGGCCTGAAGGGCCCCCAGGGGGCCCCCAAGCAGCCCCTCTCCATTTGGGTCTGGGGGCTTTCGTTGGGCATGTATACCTGAGAGGTACCTGCAAGGTTGCAATTCGCGGCCCGAGAAGCACTCTCCGGCCAACATGCCCAACGACCAGCTACAGCTCTGAAACCTAAGAAGCCAGGACCCAAAGACCTATCTGGCCTGGAGGGTCCCCAGGGGGCCCCCAAGCAGCCCCTCTCCATTTGGGTCTGGGGGCTTTCGTTGGGCCGGGAACCTGGGAGGTACCTGCAAGTTTGCAGTTGGCGGCCCGAGAAGCACTCTCCGGCCAACATGCCCAACGTCCACCAACAGCTCCAAAACAGAAGGAAACAGGACCCAAAGAAATAGCTGGCCTGAAGGGCCCCCAGGGGGCCCCCAAGCAGCCCCTCTCAATTTGGGTCTGGGGGCTTTCGTTGGGCCGGGAACCTGGGAGATACCTGCAAGGTTGCAGTTCGCGGCCCGAGAAGCACTCTCCGGCCAACATGCCCAACTGCAGCAACAGCTCCCAAACCGAAGTAGCCAGGACCCAAAGACGTACTTGGCCTGAAGGCACCCCAGGGGGCCCCCAAACAGCCCCTCTCAATTTGGGTCTGGGGGCTTTCGTTGGGCCGGGAACCTGGGAGGTACCTGCAAGTTTGCAGTTCGCGGCCCGAGAAGCACTCTCCGGCCAACATGCCCAACTGCAGCAACAGCTCCCAAACCGAAGGAGCCAGGACCCAAAGACCTAGCTGGCCTGAAGGGCCCCCAGGGGGCCCCCAAGCAGCCCCTCTCAATTTGGGTCTGGGCGTTTTCGTTGGGCCGGGAACCTGGGAGATTCCTGCAAGGTTGCAGTTCTCAGCCCGAGAAGCACTCTCCGACCAACATGCCCAACTGCACCAACAGCTCCCAAAGCGAAGGAGCCAGGACCCAAAGACCTAGCTGGCCTGAAGGGCCTCCAGGGGGCCCCCAAGCAGCCCCTCTCCATTTAGGTCTGGGGGCTTTCGTTGGGCCGGGAACCTGGGAGGTACCTGCCAGGTTGCAGTTCGCGGCCCGAGAAGCACTCTCCGGCCAACATGCCCAACTGCAGCAACAGCTCCCAAAGCGAAGGAGCCAGGACCCAAAGACCTAGGTGGCCTGAAGGGCCCCCAGGGGGCCCCCAAGCAGCCCCTCTCCATTTGGGTCTGGGGGCTTTCGTTGGGCCGGGAACCTGTGAGATTCCAGCAAGGTTGCAGTTCGCGGCCCGAGAAGCACTCTCCGGCCAACATGCCCAACTGCAGCAACAGCTCCCAAACCGAAGGAGCCAGGACCCAAAGACCTAGCTGGCCTAGAGGGTCCCCAGGGGGCCCCCAAACAGCCCCTCTCAATTTGGGTCTGGGGGCTTTCGTTGGGCCGGGAACCTGGGAGATTCATGCAAGGTTGCAGTTCGCGGCCCGAGAAGCACTCTCCGGCCAACATGCCCAACTGCAGCAACAGCTCCCAAACTGAAGGAGCCAGGACCCAAAGACCTATCTGGCCTAGAGGGTCCCCAGGGGGCCCCCAAGCAGCCCCTCTCCATTTGGGTCTGGGGGCTTTCGTTGGGCCGGGAACCTGGGAGATTCCTGCAAGGTTGCAGTTCGCGGCCCGAGAAGCACTCTCCGGCCAACATGCCCAACTGCAGCAACAGCTCCCAAAGCGAAGGAGCCAGGACCCAAAGACCTAGGTGGCCTGAAGGGCCCCCAGGGGGCCCCCAAGCAGCCCCTCTCCATTTGGGTCTGGGGGCTTTCGTTGGGCCGGGAACCTGGGAGATACCTGCAAGGATGCAGTTCGCAGCCCGAGAAGCACTCTCCGGCCAACATGCCCAACGTCCAGCAACAGCTCCCAAACCGAAGGAGCCAGGACCCAAAGACCTAGCTGGCCTGAAGGGCCCCCAGGGGGCCCCCAAGCAGCCCCTCTCAATTTGGGTCTGGGGGCTTTCGTTGGGCCGGGAACCTGGGAGATTCCTGCAAGGTTGCAGTTCGCGGCCCGAGAAGCACTCTCCGGACAACATGCCCAACGTCCAGCAACAGCTCCCAAAGCGAAGGAGCCAGGACCCAAAGACCTAGCTGGCCTGAAGGGCCCCCAGGGGGCCACCAAGCAGCCCCTCTCCATTTGGGTCTGGGGGCTTTCGTTGGGCATGTATACCTGAGAGATACCTGCAAGGTTGCAGTTCTCAGCCCGAGAAGCACTCTCCGGCCAACATGCCCAACTGCAGCAACAGCTCCCAAACCGAAGGAGCCAGGACCCAAAGACCTAGCTGGCCTGAAGGGCCCCCAGGGGGCCCCCAAGCAGCCCCTCTCCATTTGGGTCTGGGGGCTTTCGTTTGGCCGGGAACCTGGGAGGTACCTGCAAGGTTGCAGTTGGCGGCCCGAGAAGCACTCTCCGGCCAACATGCCCAACGTCCACCAACAACTCCAAAACAGAAGGAAACAGGACCCAAAGAAATAGCTGGCCTGGAGAGTCCCCAGGTGGCCCGCAAGCAGCCCCTCTCCATTTGCGTCTGGGGGCTTTCGTTGGGACGGGAACCTGCGAGGTACCTGCAAGGTTGCAGTTCGCGGCCCAAGAAGCACTCTCCGACCAACATGCCCAACTGCAGCAACAGCTCCCAAACCGAAGTAGCCAGGACCCAAAGACGTAGTTGGCCTGAAGGGACCCCAGGGGGCCCCCAAACAGCCCCTCTCAATTTGGGTCTGGGGGCTTTCGTTGGGCCGGGAACCTGGGAGGTACCTGCAAGGTTGCAGTTCGCGGCCCGAGAAGCACTCTCCGGCCAACATGCCCAACTGCAGCAACAGCTCCCAAACCGATGGAGCCAGAACCCAAAGACCTAGCTGGCCTGAAGGGCCCCCAGGGGGCCCCCAAGCAGCCCCTCTCAATTTGGGTCTGGGGGCTTTCGTTGGGCCGGGAACCTGGGAGATTCCTGCAAGGTTGCAGTTCGCGGCCCGAGAAGCACTCTCCGGCCAACATGCCCAACTGCAGCAACAGCTCCCAAACCGAAGGAGCCAGGACCCAAAGACGTACTTGGCCTGAAGGCACCCCAGGGGGCCCCCAAACAGCCCCTCTCCATTTGGGTCTGGGGGCTTTCGTTGGGCCGGGAACCTGGGAGGTACCTGCAAGGTTGCAGTTCGCGGCCCGAGAAGCACTCTCCGGCCAACATGCCCAACTGCAGCAACAGCTCCCAAACTGAGAGGAGCCAGGACCCAAAGACCTAGCTGGCCTAGAGGGTCCCCAGGGGGCCCCCAAGCAGCCCCTCTCAATTTGGGTCTGGGGGCTTTCGTTGGGCCGGGAACCTGGGAGGTACCTGCAAGGTTGCAGTTCGCGGCCCGAGAAGCACTCTCCGGCCAACATGCCCAACTGCAGCAACAGCTCCCAAACCGAAGGAGCCAGGACCCAAAGACCTAGCTGGCCTGAAGGGCCCCCAGGGGGCCCCCAAGCAGCCCCTCTCAATTTGGGTCTGGAGGTTTTCGTTGGGCCGGGAACCTGGGAGATTCCTGCAAGGTTGCAGTTCGCGGCCCGAGAAGCACTCTCCGACCAACATGCCCAACTGCAGCAACAGCTCCCAAAGCGAAGGAGCCAGGACCCAAAGACCTAGATGGCCTGAAGGGCCTCCAGGGGGCCCCCAAGCAGCCCCTCTCCATTTGGGTCTGGGGGCTTTCGTTGGGCCGGGAACCTGGGAGGTACCTGCAAGGTTGCAGTTCGCGGCCCGAGAAGCACTCTCCGGCCAACATGCCCAACTGCAGCAACAGCTCCCAAAGCGAAGGAACCAGGACCCAAAGACCTAGCTGGCCTGAAGGGCCCCCAGGGGGCCCCCAAGCAGCCCCTCTCAATTTGGGTCTGGGGGCTTTCGTTGGGCCGGGAACCTGGGAGATTCCTGCAAGGTTGCAGTTCGCGACCCGAGAAGCACTCTCCGGCCAACATGCCCAACTGCAGCAACAGTTCCCAAACTGAAGGAGCCAGGACCCAAAGACCTAGCTGGCCTAGAGGGTCCCCAGGGGACCCCAAGCAGCCCCTCTCCATTTGGGTCTGGGGGCTTTCATTGGGCCGGGAACCTGGGAGGTACCTGCAAGGTTGCAGTTCGCGGCCCGAGAAGCACTCTCCGGCCAACATGCCCAACTGCAGCAACAGCTCCCAAACCGAAGGAGCCAGGACCCAAAGACCTAGCTGGCCTGAAGTGCCCCCAGGGGGCCCCCAAGCAGCCCCTCTCAATTTGGGTCTGGGGGTTTTCGTTGGGCCGGGAACCTGGGAGATTCCTGCAAGGTTGCAGTTCGCGGCCCGAGAAGCACTCTCCGACCAACATGCCCAACTGCAGCAACAGCTCCCAAAGCGAAGGAGCCAGGACCCAAAGACCTAGCTGGCCTGAAGGGCCTCCAGGGGGCCCCCAAGCAGCCCCTCTCCATTTGGGTCTGGGGGCTTTCGTTGGGCCGGGAACCTGGGAGGTACCTGCAAGGTTGCAGTTCGCGGCCCGAGAAGCACTCTCCGGCCAACATGCCCAACTGCAGCAACAGCTCCCAAACCGAAGGAACCAGGACCCAAAGACCTAGCTGGCCTGAAGGGCCCCCAGGGGGCCCCCAAGCAGCCCCTCTCCATTTGGGTCTGGGGGCTTTCGTTGGGCCGGGAACCTGGGAGATACCTGCAAGGATGCAGTTCGCGGCCCGAGAAGCACTCTCCGGCCAACATGCCCAACTGCAGCAACAGCTCCCAAACCGAAGGAGCCAGGACCCAAAGACCTAGCTGGCCTGAAGGGCCCACAGGGGGCCCCCAAGCAGCCCCTCTCCATTTGGTTCTGGGGGCTTTCGTTGGGCATGTATACCTGAGAGGTACCTGCAAGGTTGCAGTTCGCGGCCCGAGAAGCACTCTCCGGCCAACATGCCCAACGACCAGCTACAGCTCTGAAACCTAAGAAGCCAGGACCCAAAGACCTATCTGGCCTGGAGGGTCCCTAGGGGGCCCCCAAGCAGCCCCTCTCCATTTGGTTCTGGGGGCTTTCGTTGGGCCGGGAACCTGGGAGGTACCTGCAAGTTTGCAGTTGGCGGCCCGAGAAGCACTCTCCGGCCAACATGCCCAACGTCCACCAACAGCTCCAAAACAGAAGGAAACAGGACCCAAAGAAATAGCTGGCCTGAAGGGCCCCCAGGGGGCCCCCAAGCAGCCCCTCTCAATTTGGGTCTGGGGGCTTTCGTTGGGCCGGGAACCTGGGAGATTCCTGCAAGGTTGCAGTTCGCGGACCGAGAAGCACTCTCCGGCCAACATGCCCAACTGCAGCAACAGCTCCCAAACCGAAGTAGCCAGGACCCAAAGACGTACTTGGCCTGAAGGCACCCCAGGGGGCCCCCAAACAGCCCCTCTCAATTTGGGTCTGGGGGCTTTCGTTGGGCCGGGAACCTGCGAGGTACCTGCAAGGTTGCAGTTCGCGGCCTGAGAAGCACTCTCCGGCCAACATGCCCAATGTCCAGCAACAGCTCCCAAACCGAAGGAGCCAGGACCCAAAGACCTAGCTGGCCTGAAGTGCCCCCAGGGGGCCCCCAAGCAGCCCCTCTCCATTTGGGTCTGGGGTTTTTCGTTGGGGTGGGAACCTGGGAGATTCCTGCAAGGTTGCAGTTCGCGGCCCGAGAAGCACTCTCCGGCCAACATGCCCAACTGCAGCAACAGCTCCCAAAGCGAAGGAGCCAGGACCCAAAGACCTAGCTGGCCTGAAGGGCCCCCAGGGGGCCCCCAAGCAGCCCCTCTCCATTTGGGTCTGGGGGCTTTCGTTGGGCCGGGAACCTGGGAGGTACCTGCCAGGTTGCAGTTCGCGGCCCGAGAAGCACTCTCCGGCCAACATGCCCAACTGCAGCAACAGCTCCCAAAGCGAAGGAACCAGGACCCAAAGACCTAGCTGGCCTGAAGGGCCCCCAGGGGGCCCCCAAGCAGCCTCTCTCCATTTGGGTCTGGGGGCTTTCGTTGGGCCGGGAACCTGGGAGATTCCTGCAAGGTTGCAGTTCGCGGCCCGAGAAGCACTCTCCGGCCAACATGCCCAACTACAGCAACAGCTCCCAAACTGAATGAGCCAGGACCCAAAGACCTAGCTGGCCTAGAGGGTCCCCAGGGGGCCCACAAGCAGCCCCTCTCAATTTGGGTCTGGGGGCTTTCGTTGGGCCGGCAACCTGGGAGATTCATGCAAGGTTGCAGTTCGCGGCCCGAGAAGCACTCTCCGGCCAACATGCCCAACTGCAGCAACAGCTCCCAAACCGAAGGAGCCAGGACCCAAAGACCTAGCTGGCCTGAAGGGCCCCCAGGGGGCCCCCAAGCAGCCCCTCTCCATTTGGGTCTGGGGGCTTTCGTTGGGCCGGGAACCTGGGAGGTACCTGCAAGGTTGCAGTTCGCGGCCCGAGAAGCACTCTCCGGCCAACATGCCCAACGTCCAGCAACAGCTCCCAAACCGAAGGAGCCAGGACCCAAAGACCTAGCTGGCCTGAAGGGCCCCCAGGGGGCCCCCAAGCAGCCCCTCTCAATTTGGGTCTGGGGGCTTTCGTTGGGCCGGGAACCTGGGAGATTCCTGCAAGGTTGCATTTCGCGGCCCGAGAAGCACTCTCCGGACAACATGCCCAACGTCCAGCAACAGCTCCCAAAGCGAAGGAGCCAGGACCCAAAGACCTAGCTGGCCTGAAGGGCCCCCAGGGGGCCACCAAGCAGCCCCTCTCCATTTGGGTCTGGGGGCTTTCGTTGGGCCGGGAACCTGGGAGGTACCTGCAAGGTTGCAGTTCTCAGCCCGAGAAGCACTCTCCGGCCAACATGCGCAACTGCAGCAACAGCTCCCAAACCGAAGGAGCCAGGACCCAAAGACCTAGCTGGCCTGAAGGGCCCCCAGGGGGCCCCCAAGCAGCCCCTCTCCATTTGGGTCTGGGGGCTTTCGTTGGGCCGGGAACCTGGGAGATTCCAGCAAGGTTGCAATTCGCGGCCCGAGAAGCACTCTCCGGCCAACATGCCCAACTGCAGCAACAGCTCCCAAACTGAATGAGCCAGGATAGAAACACCTAGCTGGCCTGAAGGGCCCCCAGGGGGCCCCCAAGCAGCCCCTCTCAATTTGGGTCTGGGGGCTTTCGTTGGGCCGGGAACCTGGGAGATACCTGCAAGGATGCAGTTCGCGGCCCGAGAAGCACTTTTTGGCCAACATGCCCAACTGCAGCAACAGCTCCCAAAGCGAAGGAACCAGGACCCAAAGACCTAGCTGGCCTGAAGGGCCCCCAGGGGGCCCCCAAGCAGCCTCTCTCCATTTGGGTCTGGGGGCTTTCGTTGGGCCGGGAACCTGGGAGATTCCTGCAAGGTTGCAGTTCGCGGCCCGAGAAGCACTCTCCGGCCAACATGCCCAACTACAGCAACAGCTCCCAAACTGAATGAGCCAGGACCCAAAGACCTAGCTGGCCTAGAGGGTCCCCAGAGGGCCGACAAGCAGCCCCTCTCAATTTGGGTCTGGGGGCTTTCGTTGGGCCGGGAACCTGGGAGGTACCTGCAAGGTTGCAGTTCGCGGCCCGAGAAGCACTCTCCGGCCAACATGCCCAACTGCAGCAACAGCTCCCAAACCGAAGGAGCCAGGACCCAAAGACCTAGCTGGCCTGAAGGGCCCCCAGGGGGCCCCCAAGCAGCCCCTCTCCATTTGGGTCTGGGGGCTTTCGTTGGGCCGGGAACCTGGGAGGTACCTGCAAGGTTGCAGTTCGCGGCCGGAGAGGCAATCTCCAACCAACATGCCCAACTGCAGCAACAGCTCCCAAAGTGAAGGAGCCAGGACCGAAAGACCTAGCTGGCCTAGAGGGTCCCCAGGGGGCCCCCAAGCAGCCCCTCTCCATTTGGGTCTGGGGGCTTTCGTTGGGCCGGGAACCTGGGAGGTACCTGCAAGGTTGCAGTTCGCGGCCCGAGAAGCACTCTCCGGCCAACATGCCCAACGTCCACCAACAGCTCCCAAACCGAAGGAGCCAGGACCCAAAGACCTAGCTGGCCTGAAGGGCCCCCAGGGGGCCCCCAAGCAGCCCCTCTCAATTTGGGTCTGGGGGCTTTCGTTGGGCCGGGAACCTGGGAGATACCTGCAAGGATGCAGTTCGCGGCCCGAGAAGCACTTTTTGGCCAACATGCCCAACTGCAGCAACAGCTCCCAAACCGAAGGAGCCAGGACCCAAAGACCTAGCTGGCCTGAAAGGCCCACAGGGGGCCCCCAAGCAGCCCCTCTCCATTTGGGTCTGGGGGCTTTCGTTGGGCATGTATACCTGAGAGGTACCTGCAAGGTTAGAGTTCGCGGCCCGAGAAGCACTCTCCGGCCAACATGCCCAACGACCAGCTACAGCTCTGAAACCGAAGAAGCCAGGACCCAAAGACCTATCTGGCCTGGAGGGTCCCCAGGGGGCCCCCAAGCAGCCCCTCTCCATTTGGGTCTGGGGGCTTTCGTTGGGCCGGGAACCTGGGAGGTACCTGCAAGTTTGCAGTTGGCGGCCCGAGAAGCACTCTCCGGCCAACATGCCCAACGTCCACCAACAGCTCCAAAACAGAAGGAAACAGGACCCAAAGAAATAGCTGGCCTGAAGGGCCCCCAGGGGGCCCCCAAGCAGCCCCTCTCAATTTGGGTCTGGGGGCTTTCGTTGGGCCGGGAACCTGGGAGGTACCTGCAAGGTTGCAGTTCGCGGCCCGAGAAGCACTCTCCGGCCAACATGCCCAACTGCAGCAACAGCTCCCAAACCGAAGTAGCCAGGACCCAAAGACGTACTTGGCCTGAAGGCACCCCAGGGGGCCCCCAAACAGCCCCTCTCAATTTGGGTCTGGGGGCTTTCGTTGGGCCGGGAACCTGGGAGGTACCTGCAAGGTTGCAGTTCTCAGCCCGAGAAGCACTCTCCGGCCAACATGCGCAACTGCAGCAACAGCTCCCAAAGCGAAGGAGCCAGGACCCAAAGACCTAGCTGGCCTGAAGGGTCCCCAGGGGGCCCCCAAGCAGCCCCTCTCCATTTGGGTCTGGGGGCTTTCGTTGGGCCGGGAACCTGGGAGATTCCAGCAAGGTTGCAATTCGCGGCCCGAGAAGCACTCTCCGGCCAACATGCCCAACTGCAGCAACAGCTCCCAAACTGAAGGAGCCAGGACAGAAAGACCTAGCTGGCCTGAAGGGCCCCCAGGGGGCCCCCAAGCAGCCCCTCTCCATTTGGGTCTGGGGGCTTTCGTTGGGCCGGGAACCTGGGAGGTACCTGCAAGGTTGCAGTTCGCGGCCCGAGAAGCACTCTCCGGCCAACATGCCCAACGTCCACCAACAGCTCCAAAACAGAAGGAACCAGGACCCAAAGAAATAGCTGGCCTGGAGAGTCCCCAGGTGGCCCGCAAACAGCCCCTTTCAATTTGGGTCTGAGGGCTTTCGTTGGGCCGGGAACCTGGGAGGAACCTGCAAGTTTGCAGTTGGCGGCCCGAGAAGCACTCTCCGGCCAACATGCCCAACGTCCACCAACAGCTCCAAAACAGAAGGAAACAGGACCCAAAGAAATAGCTGGCCTGAAGGGCCCCCAGGGGGCCCCCAAGCAGCCCCTCTCAATTTGGGTCTGGGGGCTTTCGTTGGGCCGGGAACCTGGGAGGTACCTGCAAGGTTGCAGTTCGCGGCCCGAGAAGCACTCTCCGGCCAACATGCCCAACTGCAGCAACAGCTCCCAAACCGAAGTAGCCAGGACCCAAAGACGTACTTGGCCTGAAGGCACCCCAGGGGGCCCCCAAACAGCCCCTCTCAATTTGGGTCTGGGGGCTTTAGTTGGGCCGGGAACCTGGGAGGTACCTGCAAGGTTGCAGTTCGCGGCCCGAGAAACACTCTCCGGCCAACATGCCCAACTGCAGCAACAGCTCCCAAACTGAAGGAGCCAGGACCCAAAGACCTAGCTTGCCTAGAGGTTCCACAGGGGGCCCCCAAGCAGCCCCTCTCCAATTGGTTCTGGGGGCTTTCGTTGGGCCGGGAACCTGGGAGATTCCTGCAAGGATGCAGTTCGCGGCCCGAGAAGCACTCTCCGGCCAACATGCCCAACTGCAGCAACAGCTCCCAAAGCGAAGGAGCCAGGACCCAAAGAACTAGCTGGCCTGAAGGGCCCCCAGGGGGCCACCAAGCAGCCCCTCTCCATTTGGGTCTGGGGGCTTTCGTTGGGCCGGGAACCTGGGAGGTACCTGCAAGGTTGCAGTTCGCAGCCCGAGAAGCACTCTCCGGCCAACATGCCCAACGTCCAGCAACAGCTCCCAAACCGAAGGAGCCAGGACCCAAAGAAATAGCTGGCCTGAAGGGCCCCCAGGGGGCCCCCAAGCAGCCCCTCTCCATTTGGGTCTGGGGGCTTTCGTTGGGCCGGGAACCTGGGATATTCCTGCAAGGTTGCATTTCGCGGCCCGAGAAGCACTCTCCGGACAACATGCCCAACGTCCAGCAACAGCTCCCAAAGCGAAGGAGCCAGGACCCAAAGACCTAGCTGGCCTGAAGGGCCCCCAGGGGGCCACCAAGCAGCCCCTCTCCATTTGGGTCTGGGGGCTTTCGTTGGGCCGGGAACCTGGGAGGTACCTGCAAGGTTGCAGTTCTCAGCCCGAGAAGCACTCTCCGGCCAACATGCGCAACTGCAGCAACAGCTCCCAAAGCGAAGGAGCCAGGACCCAAAGACCTAGCTGGCCTGAAGGGTCCCCAGGGGGCCCCCAAGCAGCCCCTCTCCATTTGGGTCTGGGGGCTTTCGTTGGGCCGGGAACCTGGGAGATTCCAGCAAGGTTGCAATTCGCGGCCCGAGAAGCACTCTCCGGCCAACATGCCCAACTGCAGCAACAGCTCCCAAACTGAAGGAGCCAGGACAGAAAGACCTAGCTGGCCTGAAGGGCCCCCAGGGGGCCCCCAAGCAGCCCCTCTCCATTTGGGTCTGGGGGCTTTCGTTGGGCCGGGAACCTGGGAGGTACCTGCAAGGTTGCAGTTCGCGGCCCGAGAAGCACTCTCCGGCCAACATGCCCAACGTCCACCAACAGCTCCAAAACAGAAGGAACCAGGACCCAAAGAAATAGCTGGCCTGGAGAGTCCCCAGGTGGCCCGCAAACAGCCCCTTTCAATTTGGGTCTGAGGGCTTTCGTTGGGCCGGGAACCTGGGAGGTACCTGCAAGGTTGCAGTTCGCGGCCCGAGAAGCACTCTCCGGCCAACATGCCCAACTGCAGCAACAGCTCCCAAAGCGAAGGAGCCAGGACCCAAAGACCTAGCTGGCCTGAAGGGCCCCCAGGGGGCCCCCAAGCAGACCCTCTCAATTTGGGTCTGTGGGCTTTCGTTGGGCCGGGAACCTGGGAGATACCTGCAAGGATGCAGTTCGCGGCCCGAGAAGCACTTTTTGGCCAACATGCCCAACTGCAGCAACAGCTCCCAAACCGAAGGAGCCAGGACCCAAAGACCTAGCTGGCCTGAAAGGCCCACAGGGGGCCCCCAAGCAGCCCCTCTCCATTTGGGTCTGGGGGCTTTCGTTGGGCATGTATACCTGAGAGGTACCTGCAAGGTTAGAGTTCGCGGCCCGAGAAGCACTCTCCGGCCAACATGCCCAACGACCAGCTACAGCTCTGAAACCGAAGAAGCCAGGACCCAAAGACCTATCTGGCCTGGAGGGTCCCCAGGGGGCCCCCAAGCAGCCCCTCTCCATTTGGGTCTGGGGGCTTTCGTTGGGCCGGGAACCTGGGAGGTACCTGCAAGTTTGCAGTTGGCGGCCCGAGAAGCACTCTCCGGCCAACATGCCCAACGTCCACCAACAGCTCCAAAACAGAAGGAAACAGGACCCAAAGAAATAGCTGGCCTGAAGGGCCCCCAGGGGGCCCCCAAGCAGCCCCTCTCAATTTGGGTCTGGGGGCTTTCGTTGGGCCGGGAACCTGGGAGGTACCTGCAAGGTTGCAGTTCGCGGCCCGAGAAGCACTCTCCGGCCAACATGCCCAACTGCAGCAACAGCTCCCAAACCGAAGTAGCCAGGACCCAAAGACGTACTTGGCCTGAAGGCACCCCAGGGGGCCCCCAAACAGCCCCTCTCCATTTGGGTCTGGGGGCTTTCGTTGGGCCGGGAACCTGGGAGGTACCTGCAAGGTTGCAGTTCGCGGCCCGAGAAGCACTCTCCGGCCAACATGCCCAACTGCAGCAACAGCTCCCAAACTGAAGGAGCCAGGACCCAAAGACCTAGCTTGCCTAGAGGTTCCCCAGGGGGCCCCCAAGCAGCCCCTCTCCAATTGGTTCTGGGGGCTTTCGTTGGGCCGGGAACCTGGGAGATTCCTGCAAGGATGCAGTTCGCGGCCCGAGAAGCACTCTCCGGCCAACATGCCCAACTGCAGCAACAGCTCCCAAAGCGAAGGAGCCAGGACCCAAAGAACTAGCTGGCCTGAAGTGCCCCCAGGGGGCCCCCAAGCAGCCCCTCTCAATTTGGGTCTGGGGGCTTTCGTTGGGCCGGGAACCTGGGAGGTACCTGCAAGGTTGCAGTTCGCAGCCCGAGAAGCACTCTCCGGCCAACATGCCCAACGTCCAGAAACAGCTCCCAAACCGAAGGAGCCAGGACCCAAAGACCTAGCTGGCCTGAAGGGCCCCCAGGGGGCCCCCAAGCAGCCCCTCTCAATTTGGGTCTGGGGGCTTTCGTTGGGCCGGGAACCTGGGAGATTCCTGCAAGGTTGCATTTCGCGGCCCGAGAAGCACTCTCCGGACAACATTCCCAACGTCCACCAACAGCTCCCAAAGCGAAGGAGCCAGGACCCAAAGACCTAGCTGGCCTGAAGGGCCCCCAGGGGGCCACCAAGCAGCCCCTCTCCATTTGGGTCTGGGGGCTTTCGTTGGGCCGGGAACCTGGGAGGTACCTGCAAGGTTGCAGTTCTCAGCCCGAGAAGCACTCTCCGGCCAACATGCGCAACTGCAGCAACAGCTCCCAAACCGAAGGAGCCAGGACCCAAAGACCTAGCTGGCCTGAAGGGCCCCCAGGGGGCCCCCAAGCAGCCCCTCTCCATTTGGGTCTGGGGGCTTTCGTTGGGCCGGGAACCTGGGAGATTCCTGCAAGGTTGCAGTTCGCGGCCCGAGAAGCACTCTCCGGCCAACATGCCCAACTGCAGCAACAGCTCCCAAACTGAATGAGCCAGGACCCAAAGACCTAGCTAGCCTAGAGGGTCCCCAGGGGGCCCCCAAACAGCCCCTCTCAATTTGGGTCTGGGGGCTTTCGTTGGGCCGGGAACCTGGGAGGTACCTGCAAGGTTGCAGTTCGCAGCCCGAGAAGCACTCTCCGGCCAACATGCCCAACGTCCAGCAACAGCTCCCAAACCGAAGGAGCCAGGACCCAAAGACCTAGCTGGCCTGAAGGGCCCCCAGGGGGCCCCCAAGCAGCCCCTCTCCATTTGGGTCTTGGGGCTTTCGTTGGGCCGGGAACCTGGGAGATTCCTGCAAGTTTGCAGTTCGCGGCCCGAGAAGCACTCTCCTGACAACATGCCCAACGTCCAGCAACAGCTCCCAAAGCGAAGGAGCCAGGACCCAAAGACCTAGCTGGCCTGAAGGGCCCCCAGGGGGCCACCAAGCAGCCCCTCTCCATTTGGGTCTTGGGGCTTTCGTTGGGCCGGGAACCTGGGAGGTACCTGCAAGGTTGCAGTTCTCAGCCCGAGAAGCACTCTCCGGCCAACATGCCCAACTGCAGCAACAGCTCCCAAAGCGAAGGAGCCAGGACCCAAAGACCTAGCTGGCCTGAAGGGCCCACAGGGGGCCCCCAAGCAGCCCCTCTCAATTTGGGTCTGGGGGCTTTCGTTGGGCCGGGAACCTGGGAGGTACCTGCAAGGTTGCAGTTCGCGGCCCGAGAAGCACTCTCCGGCCAACATGCCCAACTGCAGCAACAGCTCCCAAACTGAAGGAGCCAGGACCCAAAGACCTAGCTGGCCTAGAGGGTCCCCAGGGGGCCCCCAAGCAGCCCCTCTCAATTTGGGTCTGGGGGCTTTCGTTGGGCCGGGAACCTGGGAGGTACCTGCAAGGTTGCAGTTCGCGGCCCGAGAAGCACTCTCCGGCCAACATGCCCAACTGCAGCAACAGCTCCCAAACCGAAGGAGCCAGGACCCAAAGACCTAGCTGGCCTGAAGGGCCCCCAGGGGGCCCCCAAGCAGCCCCTCTCAATTTGGGTCTGGGGGTTTTCGTTGGGCCGGGAACCTGGGAGATTCCTGCAAGGTTGCAGTTCTCGGCCCGAGAAGCACTCTCCGACCAACATGCCCAACTGCAGCAACAGCTCCCAAAGCGAAGGAGCCAGGACCCAAAGACCTAGCTGGCCTGAAGGGCCTCCAGGGGGCCCCCAAGCAGCCCCTCTCCATTTGGGTCTGGGGGCTTTCGTTGGGCCGGGAACCTGGGAGGTACCTGCAAGGTTGCAGTTCGCGGCCCGAGAAGCACTCTCCGGCCAACATGCCCAACTGCAGCAACAGCTCCCAAAGCGAAGGAACCAGGACCCAAAGACCTAGCTGGCCTGAAGGGCCCCAGGGGGCCCCCAAGCAGCCCCTCTCAATTTGGGTCTGGGGGCTTTCGTTGGGCCGGGAACCTGGGAGATTCCTGGAAGGTTGCAGTTCGCGGCCCGAGAAGCACTCTCCGGACAACATGCCCAACTGCAGCAACAGCTCCCAAACTGAATGAGCCAGGACCCAAAGACCTAGCTGGCCTAGAGGGTCCCCAGGGGGCCCACAAGCAGCCCCTCTCAATTTGGGTCTGGGGGCTTTCGTTGGGCCTGGGAACCTGGGAGATTCATGCAAGGTTGCAGTTCGCGGCCCGAGAAGCACTCTCCGGCCAACATGCCCAACTGCAGCAACAGCTCCCAAAGCGAAGGAGCCAGGACCCAAAGACCTAGCTGGCCTAGAGGGTCCCCAGGGGGCCCCCAAGCAGCCCCTCTCCATTTGGGTCTGGGGGCTTTCGTTGGGCCGGGAACCTGGGAGGTACCTGCAAGGTTGCAGTTCGCGGCCGGAGAGGCACTCTCCGGCCAACATGCCCAACTGCAGCAACAGCTCCCAAACCGAAGGAGCCAGGACCCAAAGACCTAGCTGGCCTGAAGGGCCCCCAGGGGGCCCCCAAGCAGCCCCTCTCAATTTGGGTCTGGGGGCTTTCGTTGGGCCGGGAACCTGGGAGATACCTGCAAGGATGCAGTTCGCGGCCCGAGAAGCACTCTTTGGCCAACATGCCCAACTGCAGCAACAGCTCCCAAACCGAAGGAGCCAGGACCCAAAGACCTAGCTGGCCTGAAGGGCCCACAGGGGGCCCCCAAGCAGCCCCTCTCCATTTGGGTCTGGGGGCTTTCGTTGGGCATGTATACCTGGGAGGTACCTGCAAGTTTGCAGTTCGCGGCCCGAGAAGCACTCTCCGGCCAACATGCCCAACGACCAGCTACAGCTCTGAAACCGAAGAAGCCAGGACCCAAAGACCTAGCTGGCCTGGAGGGTCCCCAGGGGGCCCCCAAGCAGCCCCTCTCCATTTGGGTCTGGGGGCTTTAGTTGGGCCGGGAACCTGGGAGGTACCTGCAAGTTTGCAGTTGGCGGCCCGAGAAGCACTCTCCGGCCAACATGCCCAACGTCCACCAACAGCTCCAAAACAGAAGGAAACAGGACCCAAAGAAATAGCTGGCCTGAAGGGCCCCCAGGGGGCCCCCAAGCAGCCCCTCTCCATTTGGGTCTGGGGGCTTTCGTTGGGCCGGGAACCTGGGAGATTCATGCAAGGTTGCAGTTCGCGGCCCGAGAAGCACTCTCCGGCAAACATGCCCAACTGCAGCAACAGCTCCCAAACTGAAGGAGCCAGGACCCAAAAACCTAGCTGGCCTAGAGGGTCCCCAGGGGGCCCCCAAGCAGCCCCTCTCCATTTGGGTCTGGGGGCTTTCGTTGGGCCGGGAACCTGGGAGATACCTGCAAGGATGCAGTTCGCGGCCCGAGAAGCACTCTCCGGCCAACATGCCCAACTGCAGCAACAGCTCCCAAAGCGAAGGAGCCAGGACCCAAAGAACTAGCTGGCCTGAAGGGCCCCCAGGGGGCCCCCAAGCAGCCCCTCTCCATTTGGGTCTGGGGGCTTTCGTTGGGCCGGGAACCTGGGAGGTACCTGCAAGGTTGCAGTTCTCAGCCCGAGAAGCACTCTCCGGCCAACATGCCCAATTGCAGCAACAGCTCCCAAAGCGAAGGAGCCAGGACCCAAAGACCTAGCTGGCCTGAAGGGCCCCCAGGGGGCCCCCAAGCAGCCCCTCTCCATTTGGGTCTGGGGGCTTTCGTTGGGCCGGGAACCTGGGAGATTCATGCAAGGTTGCAGTTCGCGGCCCGAGAAGCACTCTCCGGCCAACATGCCCAACTGCAGCAACAGCTCCCAAAGCGAGGGAGCCAGGACCCAAAGACCTAGCTGGCCTGAAGGGCCCCCAGGGGGCCCCCAAGCAGCCCCTCTCCATTTGGGTCTGGGGGCTTTCGTTGGGCATGTATACCTGAGAGGTACCTGCAAGGTTAGAGTTCGCGGCCCGAGAAGCACTCTCCGGCCAACATGCCCAATATCCAGCAACAGCTCCCAAAGCGAAGGAGCCAGGACCCAAAGACCTAGCTGGCCTGAAGGGCCCCCAGGGAGCCCCCAAGCAGCCTCTTTCCATTTGGGTCTGGGGGCTTTCGTTGGGCCGGGAATCTGGGAGATTCCTGCAAGGTTGCAGTTCGCGGCGTGAGAAGCACTCTCCGGCCAACATGCCCAACTGCAGCAACAGCTCCAAACTGAATGAGCCAGGACAGAAAGACCTAGCTGGCCTGAAGGGCCCCCAGGGTGCCCCCAAGCAGCCCCTCTCCATTTGGGTCTGGGGGCTTTCGTTGGGCCGGGAACCTGGGAGGTGCCTGCAAGGTTGCAGTTCGCGGCCCGAGAAGCACTCTCCGGCCAACATGCCCAACTGCAGCAACAGCTTCCAAACCGAAGGAGCCAGGACCCAAAGACCTAGTTGGCCTGAAGGGCCCCCATGGGGCCCCAAGCAGCCCCTCTCCATTTGGGTCTGGGGGCTTTCGTTGGGCCGGGAACCTGGGAGGTACCTGCAAGGTTGCAGTTCGCGGCCTGAGAAGCACTCTCCGGCCAACATGCCCAACTGCAGCAACAGCTCCCAAAGCGAAGGAGCCAGGACCCAAAGACCTAGCTGGCCTGAAGGGCCCCCAGGGGGTCCCCAAGCAGCCTCTCTCAATTTGGGTCTGGGGGCTTTCGTTGGGCCGGGAACCTGGGAGGTACCTGCAAGGTTGCAGTTCGCGGCCCGAGAAGCACTCTCCGGCCAACATGCCCAACTGCAGCAACAGCTCCCAAACCGAAGGAGCCAGGACCCAAAGACCTAGTTGGCCTGAAGGGCCCCCATGGGGCCCCAAGCAGCCCCTCTCCATTTGGGTCTGGGGGCTTTCGTTGGGCCGGGAACCTGGGAGGTACCTGCAAGGTTGCAGTTCGCGGCCGGAGAGGCACTCTCCGGCCAACATGTCCAACTGCAGCAACTGCTCCCAAAGCGAAGGAGCCAGGACCCAAAGACCTAGCTGGCCTGAAGGGCCCCCAGGGGGCCCCCAAGCAGCCCCTCTCAATTTGGGTCTGGGGGCTTTCGTTGGGCCGGGAACCTGGGAGGTACCTGCAAGGTTGCAATTGGCGGCCCGAGAAGCACTCTCCGGCCAACATGCCCAACTGCAGCAACAGCTCCCAAACTGAATGAGCCAGGACAGAAAGACCTAGCTGGCCTGAAGGGCCCCCAGGGGGCCCCCAAGCAGCCCCTCTCCATTTGGGTCTGGGGGCTTTCGTTGGGCCGGAAACCTGGGAGATTCATGCAAGGTTGCAGTTCGCAGCCCGAGAAGCACTCTCCGGCCAACATGCCCAACTGCAGCAACAGCTCCAAACTGAATGAGCCAGGACAGAAAGACCTAGCTGGCCTGAAGGGCCCCCAGGGGGCCCCCAAGCAGCCCCTCTCCATTTGGGTCTGGGGGCTTTCGTTGGGCATGTATAACTGAGAGGTACCTGCAAGGTTGCAGTTCGCGGCCCGAGAAGCACTCTCCGGCCAACATGCCCAATATCCAGCAACAGCTCCCAAAGCGAAGGAGCCAGGACCCAAAGACCTAGGTGGCCGGAAGGGCCTCCAGGGAGCCCCCAAGCAGCCTCTTTCCATTTGGGTCTGGGGGCTTTCGTTGGGCATGTATAACTGAGAGGTACCTGCAAGGTTGCAGTTCGCGGCCCGAGAAGCACTCTCCGTCAAACATGCCCAACGTCCACCAACAGCTCCAAAACAGAAGGAACCAGGACCCAAAGAAATAGCTGGCCTGGAGGGTCCCCAGGGGGCCCGTAAGCAGCCCCTTTCAATTTGGGTCTGGGGGCTTTCGTTGGGCCGGGAACCTGGGAGGTACCTGCAAGGTTGCAGTTCGCGGCCCGAGAAGCACTCTCCGGCCAACATGCCCAACTGCAGCAACAGCTCCAAACTGAATGAGCCAGGACAGAAAGACCTAGCTGGCCTGAAGGGCCCCCAGGGGGCCCCCAAACAGCCCCTCTCAATTTGGGTCTGGGGGCTTTCGTTGGGCCGGGAACCTGGGAGGTACCTGCAAGGTTGCAGTTCGCGGCCCGAGAAGCACTCTCCGGCCAACATGCCCAACTGCAGCAACAGCTCCCAAACCGAAGGAGCCAGGACCCAAAGACATAGTTGGCCTGAAGCGTCCCCAGGGGGCCCCCAAGCAGCCCCTCTCAATTTGGGTCTGGGGGCTTTCGTTGGGCCGGGAACCTGGGAGGTACCTGCAAGGTTGCAGTTCGCGGCCCGAGAAGCACTCTCCGGCCAACATGCCCAACGTCCAGCAACAGCTCCCAAACCGAAGGAGCCAGAACCCAAAGACCTAGCTGGCCTGAAGTGCCCCCATGGGGCCCCCAAGCAGCCCCTCTCCATTTGGGTCTGGGGGCTTTCTTTGGGCCGGAAACCTGGGAGCTACCTGCAAGTTTGCAATTGGCGGCCCGAGAAGCACTCTCCGGCCAGCAAGCCCAACTGCAGCAACAGCTCCCAAACTGAATGAGCCAGGACAGAAAGACCTAGCTGGCCTGAAGGGCCCCCAGGGGGCCCCCAAGCAGCCCCTCTCAATTTGGGTCTGGGAGCTTTCGTTGGGCCGGGAACCTGGGAGATACCTGCAAGGATGCAGTTTGCGGCCCGAGAAGCACTCTCCGGCCAACATGCCCAACGTCAACAACAGCTCCCAAACCGAAGGAGCCAGGACCCAAAGACCTAGCTGGCCTGAAGGGCCCCCAGGGGGCCCCCAAGCAGCCCCTCTCCATTTGGGTCTGGGGGCTTTCGTTGGGCCGGAAACCTGGGAGATTCATGCAAGGTTGCAGTTCGCGGCCCGAGAAGCACTCTCCGGCCAACATGCCCAACTGCAGCAACAGCTCCCAAAGCGAAGGAGCCAGGACCCAAAGACCTAGCTGGCCTGAAGGGCCCCCAGGGGGCCCCCAAGCAGCACCTCCCAATTTGGGTCTGGGGGCTTTCGTTGGGCCGGGAGCCTGGGAGATTCCTGCAAGGTTGCAGTTGGCGGCCCGAGAAGCACTCTCCGGCCAACATGCCCAATGTCAAGCAACAGCTCCCAAACCGAAGGAGCCAGGACCCAAAGAAATAGCTGGCATGGAGAGTCCCCAGGTGGCTCACAAGCAGCCCCTTTCAATTTGGGTCTGGGGGCTTTCGTTGGGCCGGGAACCTGGGAGGTACCTGCAAGGTTGCAGTTCGCGGCCCGAGAAGCACTCTCCGGCCAACATGCCCAACTGCAGCAACAGCTCCCAAAGCGAAGGAGCCAGGACCCAAAGACGTAGTTGGCCTGAAGGGTCCCCAGGGGGCCCCCAAACAGCCCCTCTCCATTTGGGTCTGGAGGCTTTCGTTGGGCCGGGAACCTGGGAGGTACCTGCAAGGTTGCAGTTCGCGGCCGGAGAAGCACTCTCCAGCCAACATGCCCAACGTCCAGCAACAGCTCCCAAACCGAAGGAGCCAGAACCCAAAGACCTAGCTGGCCTGAAGTGCCCCCAGGGGGCCCCCAAGCAGCCCCTCTCAATTTGGGTCTGGGGGCTTTCGTTGGGCCGGAAACCTGGGAGGTACCTGCAAGGTTGCAGTTCGCGGCCGGAGAAGCACTCTCCAGCCAACATGCCCAACGTCCAGCAACAGCTCCCAAACCGAAGGAGCCAGAACCCAAAGACCTAGCTGGCCTGAAGGGCCCACAGGGGGCCCGCAAACAGCCCCTCTCAATTTGGGTCTGGGGGCTTTCGTTGGGCCGGAAACCTGGGAGGTACCTGCAAGGTTGCAGTTCGCGGCCCGAGAAGCACTCTCCGGCCAACATGCCCAACGACCAGCTACAGCTCTGAAACCGAAGAAACCAGGACCCAAAGACCTAGCTGGCCTGAAGGGCCCCCATGGGGCCCCAAGCAGCCCCTCTCCATTTGGGTCTGGGGGCTTTCGTTGGGCCGGGAACCTGGGAGGTACCTGCAAGGTTGCAGTTCGCGGCCCGAGAAGCACTCTCCGGCCAACATGCCCAACGACCAGCTACAGCTCTGAAACCGAAGAAGCCAGGACCCAAAGACCTATCTGGCCTGGAGGGCCCCCATGGGGCCCCAAGCAGCCCCTCTCAATTTGGGTCTGGGGGCTTTCGTTGGGCCGGGAACCTGGGAGGTACCTGCCAGGTTGCAGTTCGCGGCCCGAGAAGCACTCTCCGGCCAACATGCCCAATATCCAGCAACAGCTCCCAAAGCGAAGGAGCCAGGACCCAAAGACCTAGCTGGCCTGAAGGGCCTCCAGGGGGCCCCCAAGCAGCCCCTCTCCATTTGGGTCTGGGGGCTTTCGTTGGGCCGGGAACCTGGGAGATACCTGCAAGGATGCAGTTCGCGGCCCGAGAAGCACTCTCCGGCCAACATGCCCAACTGCAGCAACAGCTCCCAAACCGAAGGAGCCAGGACCCAAAGACCTAGCTGGCCTGAAGGGCCCCCAGGGGGCCCCCAAGCAGCCCCTCTCCATTTGGGTCTGGGGGCTTTCGTTGGGCATGTATACCTGAGAGGTACCTGCAAGGTTGCAATTCGCGGCCCGAGAAGCACTCTCCGGCCAACATGCCCAACGACCAGCTACAGCTCTGAAACCTAAGAAGCCAGGACCCAAAGACCTATCTGGCCTGGAGGGTCCCCAGGGGGCCCCCAAGCAGCCCCTCTCAATTTGGGTCTGGGGGCTTTCGTTGGGCCGGGAACCTGGGAGGTACCTGCAAGTTTGCAGTTGGCGGCCCGAGAAGCACTCTCCGGCCAACATGCCCAACTGCAGCAACAGCTCCCAAACCGAAGTAGCCAGGACCCAAAGACGTACTTGGCCTGAAGGCACCCCAGGGGGCCCCCAAACAGCCCCTCTCAATTTGGGTCTGGGGGCTTTCGTTGGGCCGGGAACCTGGGAGGTACCTGCAAGGTTGCAGTTCGCGGCCCGAGAAGCACTCTCCGGCCAACATGCCCAACTGCAGCAACAGCTCCCAAACCGAAGGAGCCAGGACCCAAAGACCTAGCTGGCCTGAAGGGCCCCCAGGGGGCCCCCAAGCAGCCCCTCTCAATTTGGGTCTGGGCGTTTTCGTTGGGCCGGGAACCTGGGAGATTCCTGCAAGGTTGCAGTTCTCAGCCCGAGAAGCACTCTCCGACCAACATGCCCAACTGCACCAACAGCTCCCAAAGCGAAGGAGCCAGGACCCAAAGACCTAGCTGGCCTGAAGGGCCTCCAGGGGGCCCCCAAGCAGCCCCTCTCCATTTAGGTCTGGGGGCTTTCGTTGGGCCGGGAACCTGGGAGGTACCTGCCAGGTTGCAGTTCGCGGCCCGAGAAGCACTCTCCGGCCAACATGCCCAACTGCAGCAACAGCTCCCAAAGCGAAGGAGCCAGGACCCAAAGACCTAGCTGGCCTGAAGGGCCCCCAGGGGGCCCCCAAGCAGCCCCTCTCCATTTGGGTCTGGGGGCTTTCGTTGGGCCGGGAACCTGTGAGATTCCTGCAAGGTTGCAGTTCGCGGCCCGAGAAGCACTCTCCGGCCAACATGCCCAACTGCAGCAACAGCTCCCAAACCGAAGGAGCCAGGACCCAAAGACCTAGCTGGCCTAGAGGGTCCCCAGGGGGCCCCCAAACAGCCCCTCTCAATTTGGGTCTGGGGGCTTTCGTTGGGCCGGGAACCTGGGAGATTCCAGCAAGGTTGCAGTTCGCGGCCCGAGAAGCACTCTCCGGCCAACATGCCCAACTGCAGCAACAGTTCCCAAACTGAAGGAGCCAGGACCCAAAGACCTATCTGGCCTAGAGGGTCCCCAGGGGGCCCCCAAGCAGCCCCTCTCCATTTGGGTCTGGGGGCTTTCGTTGGGCCGGGAACCTGGGAGGTACCTGCAAGGTTGCAGTTCGCGGCCCGAGAAGCACTCTCCGGCCAACATGCCCAACTGCAGCAACAGCTCCCAAAGCGAAGGAGCCAGGACCCAAAGACCTAGCTGGCCTGAAGGGCCCCCAGGGGGCCCCCAAGCAGCCCCTCTCCATTTGGGTCTGGGGGCTTTCGTTGGGCCGGGAACCTGGGAGGTACCTGCAAGGTTGCAGTTCGCAGCCCGAGAAGCACTCTTCGGCCAACATGCCCAACGTCCAGCAACAGCTCCCAAACCGAAGGAGCCAGGACCCAAAGACCTAGCTGGCCTGAAGGGCCCCCAGGGGGCCCCCAAGCAGCCCCTCTCAATTTGGGTCTGGGGGCTTTCGTTGGGCCGGGAACCTGGGAGATTCCTGCAAGGTTGCAGTTCGCGGCCCGAGAAGCACTCTCCGGACAACATGCCCAACGTCCAGCAACAGCTCCCAAAGCGAAGGAGCCAGGACCCAAAGACCTAGCTGGCCTGAAGGGCCCCCAGGGGGCCACCAAGCAGCCCCTCTCCATTTGGGTCTGGGGGCTTTCGTTGGGCATGTATACCTGAGAGATACCTGCAAGGTTGCAGTTCTCAGCCCGAGAAGCACTCTCCGGCCAACATGCCCAACTGCAGCAACAGCTCCCAAACCGAAGGAGCCAGGACCCAAAGACCTAGCTGGCCAGAAGGGCCCCCAGGGGGCCCCCAAGCAGCCCCTCTCCATTTGGGTCTGGGGGCTTTCGTTGGGCCGGGAACCTGGGAGGTACCTGCAAGGTTGCAGTTGGCGGCCCGAGAAGCACTCTCCGGCCAACATGCCCAACGTCCACCAACAACTCCAAAACAGAAGGAAACAGGACCCAAAGAAATAGCTGGCCTGGAGAGTCCCCAGGTGGCCCGCAAGCAGCCCCTCTCCATTTGGGTCTGGGGGCTTTCGTTGGGACGGGAACCTGCGAGGTACCTGCAAGGTTGCAGTTCGCGGCCCAAGAAGCACTCTCCGACCAACATGCCCAACTGCAGCAACAGCTCCCAAACCGAAGTAGCCAGGACCCAAAGACGTAGTTGGCCTGAAGGGACCCCAGGGGGCCCCCAAACAGCCCCTCTCAATTTGGGTCTGGGGGCTTTCGTTGGGCCGGGAACCTGGGAGGTACCTGCAAGGTTGCAGTTCGCGGCCCGAGAAGCACTCTCCGGCCAACATGCCCAACGTCCAGCAACAGCTCCCAAACCGATGGAGCCAGAACCCAAAGACCTAGCTGGCCTGAAGGGCCCCCAGGGGGCCCCCAAGCAGCCCCTCTCAATTTGGGTCTGGGGGCTTTCGTTGGGCCGGGAACCTGGGAGATTCCTGCAAGGTTGCAGTTCGCGGCCCGAGAAGCACTCTCCGGCCAACATGCCCAACTGCAGCAACAGCTCCCAAACCGAAGGAGCCAGGACCCAAAGACGTACTTGGCCTGAAGGCACCCCAGGGGGCCCCCAAACAGCCCCTCTCCATTTGGGTCTGGGGGCTTTCGTTGGGCCGGGAACCTGGGAGGTACCTGCAAGGTTGCAATTCGCGGCCCGAGAAGCACTCTCCGGCCAACATGCCCAACTGCAGCAACAGCTCCCAAACTGAAGGAGCCAGGACCCAAAGACCTAGCTGGCCTAGAGGGTCCCCAGGGGGCCCCCAAGCAGCCCCTCTCAATTTGGGTCTGGGGGCTTTCGTTGGGCCGGGAACCTGGGAGGTACCTGCAAGGTTGCAGTTCGCGGCCCGAGAAGCACTCTCCGGCCAACATGCCCAACTGCAGCAACAGCTCCCAAACCGAAGGAGCCAGGACCCAAAGACCTAGCTGGCCTGAAGGGCCCCCAGGGGGCCCCCAAGCAGCCCCTCTCAATTTGGGTCTGGGGGTTTTCGTTGGGCCGGGAACCTGGGAGATTCCTGCAAGGTTGCAGTTCGCGGCCCGAGAAGCACTCTCCGGCCAACATGCCCAACTGCAGCAACAGCTCCCAAAGCGAAGGAGCCAGGACCCAAAGACCTAGCTGGCCTGAAGGGCCTCCAGGGGGCCCCCAAGCAGCCCCTCTCCATTTGGGTCTGGGGGCTTTCGTTGGGCCGGGAACCTGGGAGGTACCTGCAAGGTTGCAGTTCGCGGCCCGAGAAGCACTCTCCGGCCAACATGCCCAACTGCAGCAACAGCTCCCAAAGCGAAGGAACCAGGACCCAAAGACCTAGCTGGCCTGAAGGGCCCCCAGGGGGCCCCCAAGCAGCCCCTCTCCATTTGGGTCTGGGGGCTTTCGTTGGGCCGGGAACCTGGGAGATTCCTGCAAGGTTGCAGTTCGCGACCCGAGAAGCACTCTCCGGCCAACATGCCCAACTGCAGCAACAGTTCCCAAACTGAAGGAGCCAGGACCCAAAGACCTAGCTGGCCTAGAGGGTCCCCAGGGGACCCCAAGCAGCCCCTCTCAATTTGGGTCTGGGGGCTTTCATTGGGCCGGGAACCTGGGAGGTACCTGCAAGGTTGCAGTTCGCGGCCCGAGAAGCACTCTCCGGCCAACATGCCCAACTGCAGCAACAGCTCCCAAACCGAAGGAGCCAGGACCCAAAGACCTAGCTGGCCTGAAGTGCCCCCAGGGGGCCCCCAAGCAGCCCCTCTCAATTTGGGTCTGGGGGTTTTCGTTGGGCCGGGAACCTGGGAGATTCCTGCAAGGTTGCAGTTCGCGGCCCGAGAAGCACTCTCCGACCAACATGCCCAACTGCAGCAACAGCTCCCAAAGCGAAGGAGCCAGGACCCAAAGACCTAGCTGGCCTGAAGGGCCTCCAGGGGGCCCCCAAGCAGCCCCTCTCCATTTGGGTCTGGGGGCTTTCGTTGGCCGGGAACCTGGGAGGTACCTGCAAGGTTGCAGTTCGCGGCCCGAGAAGCACTCTCCGGCCAACATGCCCAACTGCAGCAACAGCTCCCAAAGCGAAGGAACCAGGACCCAAAGACCTAGCTGGCCTGAAGGGCCCCCAGGGGGCCCCCAAGCAGCCCCTCTCCATTTGGGTCTGGGGGCTTTCGTTGGGCCGGGAACCTGGGAGATACCTGCAAGGATGCAGTTCGCGGCCCGAGAAGCACTCTCCGGCCAACATGCCCAACTGCAGCAACAGCTCCCAAACCGAAGGAGCCAGGACCCAAAGACCTAGCTGGCCTGAAGGGCCCACAGGGGGCCCCCAAGCAGCCCCTCTCCATTTGGGTCTGGGGGCTTTCGTTGGGCATGTATACCTGAGAGGTACCTGCAAGTTTGCAGTTCGCGGCCCGAGAAGCACTCTCCGGCCAACATGCCCAACGACCAGCTACAGCTCTGAAACCTAAGAAGCCAGGACCCAAAGACCTATCTGGCCTGGAGGGTCCCTAGGGGGCCCCCAAGCAGCCCCTCTCCATTTGGTTCTGGGGGCTTTCGTTGGGCCGGGAACCTGGGAGGTACCTGCAAGTTTGCAGTTGGCGGCCCGAGAAGCACTCTCCGGCCAACATGCCCAACGTCCACCAACAGCTCCAAAACAGAAGGAAACAGGACCCAAAGAAATAGCTGGCCTGAAGGGCCCCCAGGGGGCCCCCAAGCAGCCCCTCTCAATTTGGGTCTGGGGGCTTTCGTTGGGCCGGGAACCTGGGAGATTCCTGCAAGGTTGCAGTTCGCGGACCGAGAAGCACTCTCCGGCCAACATGCCCAACTGCAGCAACAGCTCCCAAACCGAAGTAGCCAGGACCCAAAGACGTACTTGGCCTGAAGGCACCCCAGGGGGCCCCCAAACAGCCCCTCTCAATTTGGGTCTGGGGGCTTTCGTTGGGCCGGGAACCTGCGAGGTACCTGCAAGGTTGCAGTTCGCGGCCTGAGAAGCACTCTCCGGCCAACATGCCCAATGTCCAGCAACAGCTCCCAAACCGAAGGAGCCAGGACCCAAAGACCTAGCTGGCCTGAAGTGCCCCCAGGGGGCCCCCAAGCAGCCCCTCTCCATTTGGGTCTGGGGTTTTTCGTTGGGGCGGGAACCTGGGAGATTCCTGCAAGGTTGCAGTTCGCGGCCCGAGAAGCACTCTCCGGCCAACATGCCCAACTGCAGCAACAGCTCCCAAAGCGAAGGAGCCAGGACCCAAAGACCTAGCTGGCCTGAAGGGCCCCCAGGGGGCCCCCAAGCAGCCCCTCTCCATTTGGGTCTGGGGGCTTTCGTTGGGCCGGGAACCTGGGAGGTACCTGCCAGGTTGCAGTTCGCGGCCCGAGAAGCACTCTCCGGCCAACATGCCCAACTGCAGCAACAGCTCCCAAAGCGAAGGAACCAGGACCCAAAGACCTAGCTGGCCTGAAGGGCCCCCAGGGGGCCCCCAAGCAGCCTCTCTCCATTTGGGTCTGGGGGCTTTCGTTGGGCCGGGAACCTGGGAGATTCCTGCAAGGTTGCAGTTCGCGGCCCGAGAAGCACTCTCCGGCCAACATGCCCAACTACAGCAACAGCTCCCAAACTGAATGAGCCAGGACCCAAAGACCTAGCTGGCCTAGAGGGTCCCCAGGGGGCCCACAAGCAGCCCCTCTCAATTTGGGTCTGGGGGCTTTCGTTGGGCCGGCAACCTGGGAGATTCATGCAAGGTTGCAGTTCGCGGCCCGAGAAGCACTCTCCGGCCAACATGCCCAACTGCAGCAACAGCTCCCAAACCGAAGGAGCCAGGACCCAAAGACCTAGCTGGCCTGAAGGGCCCCCAGGGGGCCCCCAAGCAGCCCCTCTCCATTTGGGTCTGGGGGCTTTCGTTGGGCCGGGAACCTGGGAGGTACCTGCAAGGTTGCAGTTCGCGGCCCGAGAAGCACTCTCCGGCCAACATGCCCAACGTCCAGCAACAGCTCCCAAACCGAAGGAGCCAGGACCCAAAGACCTAGCTGGCCTGAAGGGCCCCCAGGGGGCCCCCAAGCAGCCCCTCTCAATTTGGGTCTGGGGGCTTTCGTTGGGCCGGGAACCTGGGAGATTCCTGCAAGGTTGCATTTCGCGGCCCGAGAAGCACTCTCCGGACAACATGCCCAACGTCCAGCAACAGCTCCCAAAGCGAAGGAGCCAGGACCCAAAGACCTAGCTGGCCTGAAGGGCCCCCAGGGGGCCACCAAGCAGCCCCTCTCCATTTGGGTCTGGGGGCTTTCGTTGGGCCGGGAACCTGGGAGGTACCTGCAAGGTTGCAGTTCTCAGCCCGAGAAGCACTCTCCGGCCAACATGCGCAACTGCAGCAACAGCTCCCAAACCGAAGGAGCCAGGACCCAAAGACCTAGCTGGCCTGAAGGGCCCCCAGGGGGCCCCCAAGCAGCCCCTCTCCATTTGGGTCTGGGGGCTTTCGTTGGGCCGGGAACCTGGGAGATTCCAGCAAGGTTGCAATTTGCGGCCCGAGAAGCACTCTCCGGCCAACATGCCCAACTGCAGCAACAGCTCCCAAACTGAATGAGCCAGGATAGAAACACCTAGCTGGCCTGAAGGGCCCCCAGGGGGCCCCCAAGCAGCCCCTCTCAATTTGGGTCTGGGGGCTTTCGTTGGGCCGGGAACCTGGGAGATACCTGCAAGGATGCAGTTCGCGGCCCGAGAAGCACTTTTTGGCCAACATGCCCAACTGCAGCAACAGCTCCCAAAGCGAAGGAACCAGGACCCAAAGACCTAGCTGGCCTGAAGGGCCCCCAGGGGGCCCCCAAGCAGCCTCTCTCCATTTGGGTCTGGGGGCTTTCGTTGGGCCGGGAACCTGGGAGATTCCTGCAAGGTTGCAGTTCGCGGCCCGAGAAGCACTCTCCGGCCAACATGCCCAACTACAGCAACAGCTCCCAAACTGAATGAGCCAGGACCCAAAGACCTAGCTGGCCTAGAGGGTCCCCAGGGGGCCGACAAGCAGCCCCTCTCAATTTGGGTCTGGGGGCTTTCGTTGGGCCGGGAACCTGGGAGGTACCTGCAAGGTTGCAGTTCGCGGCCCGAGAAGCACTCTCCGGCCAACATGCCCAACTGCAGCAACAGCTCCCAAACCGAAGGAGCCAGGACCCAAAGACCTAGCTGGCCTGAAGGGCCCCCAGGGGGCCCCCAAGCAGCCCCTCTCCATTTGGGTCTGGGGGCTTTCGTTGGGCCGGGAACCTGGGAGGTACCTGCAAGGTTGCAGTTCGCGGCCGGAGAGGCACTCTCCAACCAACATGCCCAACTGCAGCAACAGCTCCCAAAGTGAAGGAGCCAGGACCCAAAGACCTAGCTGGCCTAGAGGGTCCCCAGGGGGCCCCCAAGCAGCCCCTCTCCATTTGGGTCTGGGGGCTTTCGTTGGGCCGGGAACCTGGGAGGTACCTGCAAGGTTGCAGTTCGCGGCCCGAGAAGCACTCTCCGGCCAACATGCCCAACGTCCAGCAACAGCTCCCAAACCGAAGGAGCCAGGACCCAAAGACCTAGCTGGCCTGAAGGGCCCCCAGGGGGCCCCCAAGCAGCCCCTCTCAATTTGGGTCTGGGGGCTTTCGTTGGGCCGGGAACCTGGGAGATACCTGCAAGGATGCAGTTCGCGGCCCGAGAAGCACTTTTTGGCCAACATGCCCAACTGCAGCAACAGCTCCCAAACCGAAGGAGCCAGGACCCAAAGACCTAGCTGGCCTGAAAGGCCCACAGGGGGCCCCCAAGCAGCCCCTCTCCATTTGGGTCTGGGGGCTTTCGTTGGGCATGTATACCTGAGAGGTACCTGCAAGGTTAGAGTTCGCGGCCCGAGAAGCACTCTCCGGCCAACATGCCCAACGACCAGCTACAGCTCTGAAACCGAAGAAGCCAGGACCCAAAGACCTAGCTGGCCTGGAGGGTCCCCAGGGGGCCCCCAAGCAGCCCCTCTCCATTTGGGTCTGGGGGCTTTCGTTGGGCCGGGAACCTGGGAGGTACCTGCAAGTTTGCAGTTGGCGGCCCGAGAAGCACTCTCCGGCCAACATGCCCAACGTCCACCAACAGCTCCAAAACAGAAGGAAACAGGACCCAAAGAAATAGCTGGCCTGAAGGGCCCCCAGGGGGCCCCCAAGCAGCCCCTCTCAATTTGGGTCTGGGGGCTTTCGTTGGGCCGGGAACCTGGGAGGTACCTGCAAGGTTGCAGTTCGCGGCCCGAGAAGCACTCTCCGGCCAACATGCCCAACTGCAGCAACAGCTCCCAAACCGAAGTAGCCAGGACCCAAAGACGTACTTGGCCTGAAGGCACCCCAGGGGGCCCCCAAACAGCCCCTCTCAATTTGGGTCTGGGGGCTTTCGTTGGGCCGGGAACCTGGGAGGTACCTGCAAGGTTGCAGTTCGCGGCCCGAGAAGCACTCTCCGGCCAACATGCCCAACTGCAGCAACAGCTCCCAAACTGAAGGAGCCAGGACCCAAAGACCTAGCTTGCCTAGAGGTTCCACAGGGGGCCCCCAAGCAGCCCCTCTCCAATTGGTTCTGGGGGCTTTCGTTGGGCCGGGAACCTGGGAGATTCCTGCAAGGATGCAGTTCGCGGCCCGAGAAGCACTCTCCGGCCAACATGCCCAACTGCAGCAACAGCTCCCAAAGCGAAGGAGCCAGGACCCAAAGAACTAGCTGGCCTGAAGGGCCCCCAGGGGGCCACCAAGCAGCCCCTCTCCATTTGGGTCTGGGGGCTTTCGTTGGGCCGGGAACCTGGGAGGTACCTGCAAGGTTGCAGTTCGCAGCCCGAGAAGCACTCTCCGGCCAACATGCCCAACGTCCAGCAACAGCTCCCAAACCGAAGGAGCCAGGACCCAAAGACCTAGCTGGCCTGAAGGGCCCCCAGGGGGCCCCCAAGCAGCCCCTCTCCATTTGGGTCTGGGGGCTTTCGTTGGGCCGGGAACCTGGGATATTTCTGCAAGGTTGCATTTCGCGGCCCGAGAAGCACTCTCCGGACAACATGCCCAACGTCCAGCAACAGCTCCCAAAGCGAAGGAGCCAGGACCCAAAGACCTAGCTGGCCTGAAGGGCCCCCAGGGGGCCACCAAGCAGCCCCTCTCCATTTGGGTCTGGGGGCTTTCGTTGGGCCGGGAACCTGGGAGGTACCTGCAAGGTTGCAGTTCTCAGCCCGAGAAGCACTCTCCGGCCAACATGCGCAACTGCAGCAACAGCTCCCAAAGCGAAGGAGCCAGGACCCAAAGACCTAGCTGGCCTGAAGGGTCCCCAGGGGGCCCCCAAGCAGCCCCTCTCCATTTGGGTCTGGGGGCTTTCGTTGGGCCGGGAACCTGGGAGATTCCAGCAAGGTTGCAATTCGCGGCCCGAGAAGCACTCTCCGGCCAACATGCCCAACTGCAGCAACAGCTCCCAAAGCGAAGGAGCCAGGACAGAAAGACCTAGCTGGCCTGAAGGGCCCCCAGGGGGCCCCCAAGCAGCCCCTCTCCATTTGGGTCTGGGGGCTTTCGTTGGGCCGGGAACCTGGGAGGTACCTGCAAGGTTGCAGTTCGCGGCCCGAGAAGCACTCTCCGGCCAACATGCCCAACGTCCACCAACAGCTCCAAAACAGAAGGAACCAGGACCCAAAGAAATAGCTGGCCTGGAGAGTCCCCAGGTGGCCCGCAAACAGCCCCTTTCAATTTGGGTCTGAGGGCTTTCGTTGGGCCGGGAACCTGGGAGGTACCTGCAAGGTTGCAGTTCGCGGCCCGAGAAGCACTCTCCGGCCAACATGCCCAACTGCAGCAACAGCTCCCAAAGCGAAGGAGCCAGGACCCAAAGACCTAGCTGGCCTGAAGGGCCCCCAGGGGGCCCCCAAGCAGACCCTCTCAATTTGGGTCTGTGGGCTTTCGTTGGGCCGGGAACCTGGGAGATACCTGCAAGGATGCAGTTCGCGGCCCGAGAAGCACTTTTTGGCCAACATGCCCAACTGCAGCAACAGCTCCCAAACCGAAGGAGCCAGGACCCAAAGACCTAGCTGGCCTGAAAGGCCCACAGGGGGCCCCCAAGCAGCCCCTCTCCATTTGGGTCTGGGGGCTTTCGTTGGGCATGTATACCTGAGAGGTACCTGCAAGGTTAGAGTTCGCGGCCCGAGAAGCACTCTCCGGCCAACATGCCCAACGACCAGCTACAGCTCTGAAACCGAAGAAGCCAGGACCCAAAGACCTATCTGGCCTGGAGGGTCCCCAGGGGGCCCCCAAGCAGCCCCTCTCCATTTGGGTCTGGGGGCTTTCGTTGGGCCGGGAACCTGGGAGGTACCTGCAAGTTTGCAGTTGGCGGCCCGAGAAGCACTCTCCGGCCAACATGCCCAACGTCCACCAACAGCTCCAAAACAGAAGGAAACAGGACCCAAAGAAATAGCTGGCCTGAAGGGCCCCCAGGGGGCCCCCAAGCAGCCCCTCTCAATTTGGGTCTGGGGGCTTTCGTTGGGCCGGGAACCTGGGAGGTACCTGCAAGGTTGCAGTTCGCGGCCCGAGAAGCACTCTCCGGCCAACATGCCCAACTGCAGCAACAGCTCCCAAACCGAAGGAGCCAGGACCCAAAGACGTACTTGGCCTGAAGGCACCCCAGGGGGCCCCCAAACAGCCCCTCTCCATTTGGGTCTGGGGGCTTTCGTTGGGCCGGGAACCTGGGATGTACCTGCAAGGTTGCAGTTCGCGGCCCGAGAAGCACTCTCCGGCCAACATGCCCAACTGCAGCAACAGCTCCCAAACTGAAGGAGCCAGGACCCAAAGACCTAGCTTGCCTAGAGGTTCCCCAGGGGGCCCCCAAGCAGCCCCTCTCCAATTGGTTCTGGGGGCTTTCGTTGGGCCGGGAACCTGGGAGATTCCTGCAAGGATGCAGTTCGCGGCCCGAGAAGCACTCTCCGGCCAACATGCCCAACTGCAGCAACAGCTCCCAAAGCGAAGGAGCCAGGACCCAAAGAACTAGCTGGCCTGAAGTGCCCCCAGGGGGCCCCCAAGCAGCCCCTCTCCATTTGGGTCTGGGGGCTTTCGTTGGGCCGGGAACCTGGGAGGTACCTGCAAGGTTGCAGTTCGCAGCCCGAGAAGCACTCTCCGGCCAACATGCCCAACGTCCAGCAACAGCTCCCAAACCGAAGGAGCCAGGACCCAAAGACCTAGCTGGCCTGAAGGGCCCCCAGGGGGCCCCCAAGCAGCCCCTCTCCATTTGGGTCTGGGGGCTTTCGTTGGGCCGGGAACCTGGGAGATTCCTGCAAGGTTGCATTTCGCGGCCCGAGAAGCACTCTCCGGACAACATGCCCAACGTCCAGCAACAGCTCCCAAAGCGAAGGAGCCAGGACCCAAAGACCTAGCTGGCCTGAAGGGCCCCCAGGGGGCCACCAAGCAGCCCCTCTCCATTTGGGTCTGGGGGCTTTCGTTGGGCCGGGAACCTGGGAGGTACCTGCAAGGTTGCAGTTCTCAGCCCGAGAAGCACTCTCCGACCAACATGCCCAACTGCAGCAACAGCTCCCAAACCGAAGGAGCCAGGACCCAAAGACCTAGCTGGCCTGAAGGGCCCCCAGGGGGCCCCCAAGCAGCCCCTCTCCATTTGGGTCTGGGGGCTTTCGTTGGGCCGGGAACCTGGGAGATTCCTGCAAGGTTGCAATTCGCGGCCCGAGAAGCACTCTCCGGCCAACATGCCCAACTGCAGCAACAGCTCCCAAACTGAATGAGCCAGGACAGAAAGACCTAGCTGGCCTGAAGGGCCCCCAGGGGGCCCCCAAGCAGCCTCTCTCAATTTGGGTCTGGGGGCTTTCGTTGGGCCGGGAACCTGGGAGGTACCTGCAAGGTTGCAGTTCGCGGCCCGAGAAGCACTCTCCGGCCAACATGCCCAACGTCCACCAACAGCTCCAAAACAGAAGGAAACAGGACCCAAAGAAATAGCTGGCTTGGAGAGTCCCCAGGTGGCCCGCAAACAGCCCCTTTCAATTTGGGTCTGAGGGCTTTCGTTGGGCCGGGAACCTGGGAGGTACCTGCAAGGTTGCAGTTCGCGGCCCGAGAAGCACTCTCCGGCCAACATGCCCAACTGCAGCAACAGCTCCCAAAGCGAAGGAGCCAAGACCCAAAGAACTAGCTGGCCTGAAGGGCCCCCAGGGGGCCCGCAAGCAGCCCCTCTCCATTTGGGTCTGGGGGCTTTCGTTGGGCCGGGAACCTGGGAGGTACCTGCAAGGTTGCAGTTCTCAGCCCGAGAAGCACTCTCCGGCCAACATGCCCAATTGCAGCAACAGCTCCCAAAGCGAAGGAGCCAGGACCCAAAGACCTAGCTGGCCTGAAGGGCCCCCAGGGGGCCCCCAAGCAGCCCCTCTCCATTTGGGTCTGGGGGCTTTCCTTGGGCCGGGAACCTGGGAGGTACCTGCAAGGTTGCAGTTCGCGGCCGGAGAAGCACTCTCCGGCCAACATGCCCAATGTCCAGCAACAGCTCACAAACCGAAGGAGCCAGGACCCAAAGACCTAGCTGGCCTGAAGGGCCCCCAGGGGGCCCCCAAGCAGCCCCTCTCAATTTGGGTCTGGGGGTTTTCGTTGGGCCGGGAACCTGGGAGATTCCTGCAAGGTTGCAGTTCGCGGCCCGAGAAGCACTCTCCGGCCAACATGCCCAACTGCAGCAACAGCTCCCAAAGCGAAGGAGCCAGGACCCAAAGACCTAGGTGGCCTGAAGGGCCCCCAGGGGGCCCCCAAGCAGCCCCTCTCCATTTGGGTCTGGGGGCTTTCGTTGGGCCGGGAACCTGGGAGGTACCTGCAAGGTTGCAGTTCGCGGCCCGAGAAGCACTCTCCGGCCAACATGCCCAACGACCAGCTACAGCTCTGAAACCGAAGAAACCAGGACCCAAAGACCTATCTGGCCTGGAGGGCCCCCATGGGGCCCCAAGCAGCCCCTCTCCATTTGGGTCTGGGGGCTTTCGTTGGGCCGGGAACCTGGGAGGTATCTGCCAGGTTGCAGTTCGCGGCCCGAGAAGCACTCTCCGGCCAACATGCCCAACGTCCACCAACAGCTCCCAAAGCGAAGGAGCCAGGACCCAAAGACCTAGCTGGCCTGAAGGGCCCCCAGGGGGCCCCCAAGCAGCCCCTCTCCATTTGGGTCTGGGGGCTTTCGTTGGGCCGGGAACCTGGGAGGTACCTGCAAGGTTGCAGTTCGCGGCCCGAGAAGCACTCTCCGGCCAACATGCCCAACGACCAGCTACAGCTCTGAAACCGAAGAAGCCAGGACCCAAAGACCTATCTGGCCTGGAGGGCCCCCATGGGGCCCCAAGCAGCCCCTCTCAATTTGGGTCTGGGGGCTTTCGTTGGGCCGGGAACCTGGGAGGTACCTGCCAGGTTGCAGTTCGCGGCCCGAGAAGCACTCTCCGGCCAACATGCCCAACGTCCACCAACAGCTCCCAAAGCGAAGGAGCCAGGACCCAAAGACCTAGCTGGCCTGAAGGGCCCCCAGGGGGCCCCCAAGCAGCCCCTCTCCATTTGGGTCTGGGGGCTTTCGTTGGGCCGGGAACCTGGGAGATACCTGCAAGGATGCAGTTCGCGGCCCGAGAAGCACTCTCCGGCCAACATGCCCAACTGCAGCAACAGCTCCCAAACCGAAGGAGCCAGGACCCAAAGACCTAGCTGGCCTGAAGGGCCCCCAGGGGGCCCCCAAGCAGCCCCTCTCCATTTGGGTCTGGGGGCTTTCGTTGGGCATGTATACCTGAGAGGTACCTGCAAGGTTGCAATTCGCGGCCCGAGAAGCACTCTCCGGCCAACATGCCCAACGACCAGCTACAGCTCTGAAACCTAAGAAGCCAGGACCCAAAGACCTATCTGGCCTGGAGGGTCCCCAGGGGGCCCCCAAGCAGCCCCTCTCCATTTGGGTCTGGGGGCTTTCGTTGGGCCGGGAACCTGGGAGGTACCTGCAAGTTTGCAGTTGGCGGCCCGAGAAGCACTCTCCGGCCAACATGCCCAACGTCCACCAACAGCTCCAAAACAGAAGGAAACAGGACCCAAAGAAATAGCTGGCCTGAAGGGCCCCCAGGGGGCCCCCAAGCAGCCCCTCTCAATTTGGGTCTGGGGGCTTTCGTTGGGCCGGGAACCTGGGAGATACCTGCAAGGTTGCAGTTCGCGGCCCGAGAAGCACTCTCCGGCCAACATGCCCAACTGCAGCAACAGCTCCCAAACCGAAGTAGCCAGGACCCAAAGACGTACTTGGCCTGAAGGCACCCCAGGGGGCCCCCAAACAGCCCCTCTCAATTTGGGTCTGGGGGCTTTCGTTGGGCCGGGAACCTGGGAGGTACCTGCAAGTTTGCAGTTCGCGGCCCGAGAAGCACTCTCCGGCCAACATGCCCAACTGCAGCAACAGCTCCCAAACCGAAGGAGCCAGGACCCAAAGACCTAGCTGGCCTGAAGGGCCCCCAGGGGGCCCCCAAGCAGCCCCTCTCAATTTGGGTCTGGGCGTTTTCGTTGGGCCGGGAACCTGGGAGATTCCTGCAAGGTTGCAGTTCTCAGCCCGAGAAGCACTCTCCGACCAACATGCCCAACTGCACCAACAGCTCCCAAAGCGAAGGAGCCAGGACCCAAAGACCTAGCTGGCCTGAAGGGCCTCCAGGGGGCCCCCAAGCAGCCCCTCTCCATTTAGGTCTGGGGGCTTTCGTTGGGCCGGGAACCTGGGAGGTACCTGCCAGGTTGCAGTTCGCGGCCCGAGAAGCACTCTCCGGCCAACATGCCCAACTGCAGCAACAGCTCCCAAAGCGAAGGAGCCAGGACCCAAAGACCTAGGTGGCCTGAAGGGCCCCCAGGGGGCCCCCAAGCAGCCCCTCTCCATTTGGGTCTGGGGGCTTTCGTTGGGCCGGGAACCTGTGAGATTCCTGCAAGGTTGCAGTTCGCGGCCCGAGAAGCACTCTCCGGCCAACATGCCCAACTGCAGCAACAGCTCCCAAACCGAAGGAGCCAGGACCCAAAGACCTAGCTGGCCTAGAGGGTCCCCAGGGGGCCCCCAAACAGCCCCTCTCAATTTGGGTCTGGGGGCTTTCGTTGGGCCGGGAACCTGGGAGATTCATGCAAGGTTGCAGTTCGCGGCCCGAGAAGCACTCTCCGGCCAACATGCCCAACTGCAGCAACAGCTCCCAAACTGAAGGAGCCAGGACCCAAAGACCTATCTGGCCTAGAGGGTCCCCAGGGGGCCCCCAAGCAGCCCCTCTCCATTTGGGTCTGGGGGCTTTCGTTGGGCCGGGAACCTGGGAGATTCCTGCAAGGTTGCAGTTCGCGGCCCGAGAAGCACTCTCCGGCCAACATGCCCAACTGCAGCAACAGCTCCCAAAGCGAAGGAGCCAGGACCCAAAGACCTAGCTGGCCTGAAGGGCCCCCAGGGGGCCCCCAAGCAGCCCCTCTCCATTTGGGTCTGGGGGCTTTCGTTGGGCCGGGAACCTGGGAGATACCTGCAAGGATGCAGTTCGCAGCCCGAGAAGCACTCTCCGGCCAACATGCCCAACGTCCAGCAACAGCTCCCAAACCGAAGGAGCCAGGACCCAAAGACCTAGCTGGCCTGAAGGGCCCCCAGGGGGCCCCCAAGCAGCCCCTCTCAATTTGGGTCTGGGGGCTTTCGTTGGGCCGGGAACCTGGGAGATTCCTGCAAGGTTGCAGTTCGCGGCCCGAGAAGCACTCTCCGGACAACATGCCCAACGTCCAGCAACAGCTCCCAAAGCGAAGGAGCCAGGACCCAAAGACCTAGCTGGCCTGAAGGGCCCCCAGGGGGCCACCAAGCAGCCCCTCTCCATTTGGGTCTGGGGGCTTTCGTTGGGCATGTATACCTGAGAGATACCTGCAAGGTTGCAGTTCTCAGCCCGAGAAGCACTCTCCGGCCAACATGCCCAACTGCAGCAACAGCTCCCAAACCGAAGGAGCCAGGACCCAAAGACCTAGCTGGCCTGAAGGGCCCCCAGGGGGCCCCCAAGCAGCCCCTCTCCATTTGGGTCTGGGGGCTTTCGTTGGGCCGGGAACCTGGGAGGTACCTGCAAGGTTGCAGTTGGCGGCCCGAGAAGCACTCTCCGGCCAACATGCCCAACGTCCACCAACAACTCCAAAACAGAAGGAAACAGGACCCAAAGAAATAGCTGGCCTGGAGAGTCCCCAGGTGGCCCGCAAGCAGCCCCTCTCCATTTGCGTCTGGGGGCTTTCGTTGGGACGGGAACCTGCGAGGTACCTGCAAGGTTGCAGTTCGCGGCCCAAGAAGCACTCTCCGACCAACATGCCCAACTGCAGCAACAGCTCCCAAACCGAAGTAGCCAGGACCCAAAGACGTAGTTGGCCTGAAGGGACCCCAGGGGGCCCCCAAACAGCCCCTCTCAATTTGGGTCTGGGGGCTTTCGTTGGGCCGGGAACCTGGGAGGTACCTGCAAGGTTGCAGTTCGCGGCCCGAGAAGCACTCTCCGGCCAACATGCCCAACTGCAGCAACAGCTCCCAAACCGATGGAGCCAGAACCCAAAGACCTAGCTGGCCTGAAGGGCCCCCAGGGGGCCCCCAAGCAGCCCCTCTCAATTTGGGTCTGGGGGCTTTCGTTGGGCCGGGAACCTGGGAGATTCCTGCAAGGTTGCAGTTCGCGGCCCGAGAAGCACTCTCCGGCCAACATGCCCAACTGCAGCAACAGCTCCCAAACCGAAGGAGCCAGGACCCAAAGACGTACTTGGCCTGAAGGCACCCCAGGGGGCCCCCAAACAGCCCCTCTCCATTTGGGTCTGGGGGCTTTCGTTGGGCCGGGAACCTGGGAGGTACCTGCAAGGTTGCAGTTCGCGGCCCGAGAAGCACTCTCCGGCCAACATGCCCAACTGCAGCAACAGCTCCCAAACTGAGAGGAGCCAGGACCCAAAGACCTAGCTGGCCTAGAGGGTCCCCAGGGGGCCCCCAAGCAGCCCCTCTCAATTTGGGTCTGGGGGCTTTCGTTGGGCCGGGAACCTGGGAGGTACCTGCAAGGTTGCAGTTCGCGGCCCGAGAAGCACTCTCCGGCCAACATGCCCAACTGCAGCAACAGCTCCCAAACCGAAGGAGCCAGGACCCAAAGACCTAGCTGGCCTGAAGGGCCCCCAGGGGGCCCCCAAGCAGCCCCTCTCAATTTGGGTCTGGAGGTTTTCGTTGGGCCGGGAACCTGGGAGATTCCTGCAAGGTTGCAGTTCGCGGCCCGAGAAGCACTCTCCGACCAACATGCCCAACTGCAGCAACAGCTCCCAAAGCGAAGGAGCCAGGACCCAAAGACCTAGATGGCCTGAAGGGCCTCCAGGGGGCCCCCAAGCAGCCCCTCTCCATTTGGGTCTGGGGGCTTTCGTTGGGCCGGGAACCTGGGAGGTACCTGCAAGGTTGCAGTTCGCGGCCCGAGAAGCACTCTCCGGCCAACATGCCCAACTGCAGCAACAGCTCCCAAAGCGAAGGAACCAGGACCCAAAGACCTAGCTGGCCTGAAGGGCCCCCAGGGGGCCCCCAAGCAGCCCCTCTCCATTTGGGTCTGGGGGCTTTCGTTGGGCCGGGAACCTGGGAGATTCCTGCAAGGTTGCAGTTCGCGACCCGAGAAGCACTCTCCGGCCAACATGCCCAACTGCAGCAACAGTTCCCAAACTGAAGGAGCCAGGACCCAAAGACCTAGCTGGCCTAGAGGGTCCCCAGGGGACCCCAAGCAGCCCCTCTCCATTTGGGTCTGGGGGCTTTCATTGGGCCGGGAACCTGGGAGGTACCTGCAAGGTTGCAGTTCGCGGCCCGAGAAGCACTCTCCGGCCAACATGCCCAACTGCAGCAACAGCTCCCAAACCGAAGGAGCCAGGACCCAAAGACCTAGCTGGCCTGAAGTGCCCCCAGGGGGCCCCCAAGCAGCCCCTCTCAATTTGGGTCTGGGGGTTTTCGTTGGGCCGGGAACCTGGGAGATTCCTGCAAGGTTGCAGTTCGCGGCCCGAGAAGCACTCTCCGACCAACATGCCCAACTGCAGCAACAGCTCCCAAAGCGAAGGAGCCAGGACCCAAAGACCTAGCTGGCCTGAAGGGCCTCCAGGGGGCCCCCAAGCAGCCCCTCTCCATTTGGGTCTGGGGGCTTTCGTTGGGCCGGGAACCTGGGAGGTACCTGCAAGGTTGCAGTTCGCGGCCCGAGAAGCACTCTCCGGCCAACATGCCCAACTGCAGCAACAGCTCCCAAACCGAAGGAACCAGGACCCAAAGACCTAGCTGGCCTGAAGGGCCCCCAGGGGGCCCCCAAGCAGCCCCTCTCCATTTGGGTCTGGGGGCTTTCGTTGGGCCGGGAACCTGGGAGATACCTGCAAGGATGCAGTTCGCGGCCCGAGAAGCACTCTCCGGCCAACATGCCCAACTGCAGCAACAGCTCCCAAACCGAAGGAGCCAGGACCCAAAGACCTAGCTGGCCTGAAGGGCCCACAGGGGGCCCCCAAGCAGCCCCTCTCCATTTGGTTCTGGGGGCTTTCGTTGGGCATGTATACCTGAGAGGTACCTGCAAGGTTGCAGTTCGCGGCCCGAGAAGCACTCTCCGGCCAACATGCCCAACGACCAGCTACAGCTCTGAAACCTAAGAAGCCAGGACCCAAAGACCTATCTGGCCTGGAGGGTCCCTAGGGGGCCCCCAAGCAGCCCCTCTCCATTTGGTTCTGGGGGCTTTCGTTGGGCCGGGAACCTGGGAGGTACCTGCAAGTTTGCAGTTGGCGGCCCGAGAAGCACTCTCCGGCCAACATGCCCAACGTCCACCAACAGCTCCAAAACAGAAGGAAACAGGACCCAAAGAAATAGCTGGCCTGAAGGGCCCCCAGGGGGCCCCCAAGCAGCCCCTCTCAATTTGGGTCTGGGGGCTTTCGTTGGGCCGGGAACCTGGGAGATTCCTGCAAGGTTGCAGTTCGCGGACCGAGAAGCACTCTCCGGCCAACATGCCCAACTGCAGCAACAGCTCCCAAACCGAAGTAGCCAGGACCCAAAGACGTACTTGGCCTGAAGGCACCCCAGGGGGCCCCCAAACAGCCCCTCTCCATTTGGGTCTGGGGGCTTTCGTTGGGCCGGGAACCTGCGAGGTACCTGCAAGGTTGCAGTTCGCGGCCTGAGAAGCACTCTCCGGCCAACATGCCCAATGTCCAGCAACAGCTCCCAAACCGAAGGAGCCAGGACCCAAAGACCTAGCTGGCCTGAAGTGCCCCCAGGGGGCCCCCAAGCAGCCCCTCTCCATTTGGGTCTGGGGTTTTTCGTTGGGGTGGGAACCTGGGAGATTCCTGCAAGGTTGCAGTTCGCGGCCCGAGAAGCACTCTCCGGCCAACATGCCCAACTGCAGCAACAGCTCCCAAAGCGAAGGAGCCAGGACCCAAAGACCTAGCTGGCCTGAAGGGCCCCCAGGGGGCCCCCAAGCAGCCCCTCTCCATTTGGGTCTGGGGGCTTTCGTTGGGCCGGGAACCTGGGAGGTACCTGCCAGGTTGCAGTTCGCGGCCCGAGAAGCACTCTCCGGCCAACATGCCCAACTGCAGCAACAGCTCCCAAAGCGAAGGAACCAGGACCCAAAGACCTAGCTGGCCTGAAGGGCCCCCAGGGGGCCCCCAAGCAGCCTCTCTCCATTTGGGTCTGGGGGCTTTCGTTGGGCCGGGAACCTGGGAGATTCCTGCAAGGTTGCAGTTCGCGGCCCGAGAAGCACTCTCCGGCCAACATGCCCAACTACAGCAACAGCTCCCAAACTGAATGAGCCAGGACCCAAAGACCTAGCTGGCCTAGAGGGTCCCCAGGGGGCCCACAAGCAGCCCCTCTCAATTTGGGTCTGGGGGCTTTCGTTGGGCCGGCAACCTGGGAGATTCATGCAAGGTTGCAGTTCGCGGCCCGAGAAGCACTCTCCGGCCAACATGCCCAACTGCAGCAACAGCTCCCAAACCGAAGGAGCCAGGACCCAAAGACCTAGCTGGCCTGAAGGGCCCCCAGGGGGCCCCCAAGCAGCCCCTCTCCATTTGGGTCTGGGGGCTTTCGTTGGGCCGGGAACCTGGGAGGTACCTGCAAGGTTGCAGTTCGCGGCCCGAGAAGCACTCTCCGGCCAACATGCCCAACGTCCAGCAACAGCTCCCAAACCGAAGGAGCCAGGACCCAAAGACCTAGCTGGCCTGAAGGGCCCCCAGGGGGCCCCCAAGCAGCCCCTCTCAATTTGGGTCTGGGGGCTTTCATTGGGCCGGGAACCTGGGAGATTCCTGCAAGGTTGCATTTCGCGGCCCGAGAAGCACTCTCCGGACAACATGCCCAACGTCCAGCAACAGCTCCCAAAGCGAAGGAGCCAGGACCCAAAGACCTAGCTGGCCTGAAGGGCCCCCAGGGGGCCACCAAGCAGCCCCTCTCCATTTGGGTCTGGGGGCTTTCGTTGGGCCGGGAACCTGGGAGGTACCTGCAAGGTTGCAGTTCTCAGCCCGAGAAGCACTCTCCGGCCAACATGCGCAACTGCAGCAACAGCTCCCAAACCGAAGGAGCCAGGACCCAAAGACCTAGCTGGCCTGAAGGGCCCCCAGGGGGCCCCCAAGCAGCCCCTCTCCATTTGGGTCTGGGGGCTTTCGTTGGGCCGGGAACCTGGGAGATTCCAGCAAGGTTGCAATTCGCGGCCCGAGAAGCACTCTCCGGCCAACATGCCCAACTGCAGCAACAGCTCCCAAACTGAATGAGCCAGGATAGAAACACCTAGCTGGCCTGAAGGGCCCCCAGGGGGCCCCCAAGCAGCCCCTCTCAATTTGGGTCTGGGGGCTTTCGTTGGGCCGGGAACCTGGGAGATACCTGCAAGGATGCAGTTCGCGGCCCGAGAAGCACTTTTTGGCCAACATGCCCAACTGCAGCAACAGCTCCCAAAGCGAAGGAACCAGGACCCAAAGACCTAGCTGGCCTGAAGGGCCCCCAGGGGGCCCCCAAGCAGCCTCTCTCCATTTGGGTCTGGGGGCTTTCGTTGGGCCGGGAACCTGGGAGATTCCTGCAAGGTTGCAGTTCGCGGCCCGAGAAGCACTCTCCGGCCAACATGCCCAACTACAGCAACAGCTCCCAAACTGAATGAGCCAGGACCCAAAGACCTAGCTGGCCTAGAGGGTCCCCAGAGGGCCGACAAGCAGCCCCTCTCAATTTGGGTCTGGGGGCTTTCGTTGGGCCGGGAACCTGGGAGGTACCTGCAAGGTTGCAGTTCGCGGCCCGAGAAGCACTCTCCGGCCAACATGCCCAACTGCAGCAACAGCTCCCAAACCGAAGGAGCCAGGACCCAAAGACCTAGCTGGCCTGAAGGGCCCCCAGGGGGCCCCCAAGCAGCCCCTCTCCATTTGGGTCTGGGGGCTTTCGTTGGGCCGGGAACCTGGGAGGTACCTGCAAGGTTGCAGTTCGCGGCCGGAGAGGCAATCTCCAACCAACATGCCCAACTGCAGCAACAGCTCCCAAAGTGAAGGAGCCAGGACCGAAAGACCTAGCTGGCCTAGAGGGTCCCCAGGGGGCCCCCAAGCAGCCCCTCTCCATTTGGGTCTGGGGGCTTTCGTTGGGCCGGGAACCTGGGAGGTACCTGCAAGGTTGCAGTTCGCGGCCCGAGAAGCACTCTCCGGCCAACATGCCCAACGTCCACCAACAGCTCCCAAACCGAAGGAGCCAGGACCCAAAGACCTAGCTGGCCTGAAGGGCCCCCAGGGGGCCCCCAAGCAGCCCCTCTCAATTTGGGTCTGGGGGCTTTCGTTGGGCCGGGAACCTGGGAGATACCTGCAAGGATGCAGTTCGCGGCCCGAGAAGCACTTTTTGGCCAACATGCCCAACTGCAGCAACAGCTCCCAAACCGAAGGAGCCAGGACCCAAAGACCTAGCTGGCCTGAAAGGCCCACAGGGGGCCCCCAAGCAGCCCCTCTCCATTTGGGTCTGGGGGCTTTCGTTGGGCATGTATACCTGAGAGGTACCTGCAAGGTTAGAGTTCGCGGCCCGAGAAGCACTCTCCGGCCAACATGCCCAACGACCAGCTACAGCTCTGAAACCGAAGAAGCCAGGACCCAAAGACCTATCTGGCCTGGAGGGTCCCCAGGGGGCCCCCAAGCAGCCCCTCTCCATTTGGGTCTGGGGGCTTTCGTTGGGCCGGGAACCTGGGAGGTACCTGCAAGTTTGCAGTTGGCGGCCCGAGAAGCACTCTCCGGCCAACATGCCCAACGTCCACCAACAGCTCCAAAACAGAAGGAAACAGGACCCAAAGAAATAGCTGGCCTGAAGGGCCCCCAGGGGGCCCCCAAGCAGCCCCTCTCAATTTGGGTCTGGGGGCTTTCGTTGGGCCGGGAACCTGGGAGGTACCTGCAAGGTTGCAGTTCGCGGCCCGAGAAGCACTCTCCGGCCAACATGCCCAACTGCAGCAACAGCTCCCAAACCGAAGTAGCCAGGACCCAAAGACGTACTTGGCCTGAAGGCACCCCAGGGGGCCCCCAAACAGCCCCTCTCAATTTGGGTCTGGGGGCTTTCGTTGGGCCGGGAACCTGGGAGGTACCTGCAAGGTTGCAGTTCGCGGCCCGAGAAACACTCTCCGGCCAACATGCCCAACTGCAGCAACAGCTCCCAAACTGAAGGAGCCAGGACCCAAAGACCTAGCTTGCCTAGAGGTTCCACAGGGGGCCCCCAAGCAGCCCCTCTCCAATTGGTTCTGGGGGCTTTCGTTGGGCCGGGAACCTGGGAGATTCCTGCAAGGTTGCAGTTCGCGGCCCGAGAAGCACTCTCCGGCCAACATGCCCAACTGCAGCAACAGCTCCCAAAGCGAAGGAGCCAGGACCCAAAGAACTAGCTGGCCTGAAGGGCCCCCAGGGGGCCACCAAGCAGCCCCTCTCCATTTGGGTCTGGGGGCTTTCGTTGGGCCGGGAACCTGGGAGGTACCTGCAAGGTTGCAGTTCGCAGCCCGAGAAGCACTCTCCGGCCAACATGCCCAACGTCCAGCAACAGCTCCCAAACCGAAGGAGCCAGGACCCAAAGACCTAGCTGGCCTGAAGGGCCCCCAGGGGGCCCCCAAGCAGCCCCTCTCCATTTGGGTCTGGGGGCTTTCGTTGGGCCGGGAACCTGGGATATTCCTGCAAGGTTGCATTTCGCGGCCCGAGAAGCACTCTCCGGACAACATGCCCAACGTCCAGCAACAGCTCCCAAAGCGAAGGAGCCAGGACCCAAAGACCTAGCTGGCCTGAAGGGCCCCCAGGGGGCCACCAAGCAGCCCCTCTCCATTTGGGTCTGGGGGCTTTCGTTGGGCCGGGAACCTGGGAGGTACCTGCAAGGTTGCAGTTCTCAGCCCGAGAAGCACTCTCCGGCCAACATGCGCAACTGCAGCAACAGCTCCCAAAGCGAAGGAGCCAGGACCCAAAGACCTAGCTGGCCTGAAGGGTCCCCAGGGGGCCCCCAAGCAGCCCCTCTCCATTTGGGTCTGGGGGCTTTCGTTGGGCCGGGAACCTGGGAGATTCCAGCAAGGTTGCAATTCGCGGCCCGAGAAGCACTCTCCGGCCAACATGCCCAACTGCAGCAACAGCTCCCAAACTGAAGGAGCCAGGACAGAAAGACCTAGCTGGCCTGAAGGGCCCCCAGGGGGCCCCCAAGCAGCCCCTCTCCATTTGGGTCTGGGGGCTTTCGTTGGGCCGGGAACCTGGGAGGTACCTGCAAGGTTGCAGTTCGCGGCCCGAGAAGCACTCTCCGGCCAACATGCCCAACGTCCACCAACAGCTCCAAAACAGAAGGAACCAGGACCCAAAGAAATAGCTGGCCTGGAGAGTCCCCAGGTGGCCCGCAAACAGCCCCTTTCAATTTGGGTCTGAGGGCTTTCGTTGGGCCGGGAACCTGGGAGGTACCTGCAAGTTTGCAGTTGGCGGCCCGAGAAGCACTCTCCGGCCAACATGCCCAACGTCCACCAACAGCTCCAAAACAGAAGGAAACAGGACCCAAAGAAATAGCTGGCCTGAAGGGCCCCCAGGGGGCCCCCAAGCAGCCCCTCTCAATTTGGGTCTGGGGGCTTTCGTTGGGCCGGGAACCTGGGAGGTACCTGCAAGGTTGCAGTTCGCGGCCCGAGAAGCACTCTCCGGCCAACATGCCCAACTGCAGCAACAGCTCCCAAACCGAAGTAGCCAGGACCCAAAGACGTACTTGGCCTGAAGGCACCCCAGGGGGCCCCCAAACAGCCCCTCTCAATTTGGGTCTGGGGGCTTTCGTTGGGCCGGGAACCTGGGAGGTACCTGCAAGGTTGCAGTTCGCGGCCCGAGAAACACTCTCCGGCCAACATGCCCAACTGCAGCAACAGCTCCCAAACTGAAGGAGCCAGGACCCAAAGACCTAGCTTGCCTAGAGGTTCCACAGGGGGCCCCCAAGCAGCCCCTCTCCAATTGGTTCTGGGGGCTTTCGTTGGGCCGGGAACCTGGGAGATTCCTGCAAGGATGCAGTTCGCGGCCCGAGAAGCACTCTCCGGCCAACATGCCCAACTGCAGCAACAGCTCCCAAAGCGAAGGAGCCAGGACCCAAAGAACTAGCTGGCCTGAAGGGCCCCCAGGGGGCCACCAAGCAGCCCCTCTCCATTTGGGTCTGGGGGCTTTCGTTGGGCCGGGAACCTGGGAGGTACCTGCAAGGTTGCAGTTCGCAGCCCGAGAAGCACTCTCCGGCCAACATGCCCAACGTCCAGCAACAGCTCCCAAACCGAAGGAGCCAGGACCCAAAGACCTAGCTGGCCTGAAGGGCCCCCAGGGGGCCCCCAAGCAGCCCCTCTCCATTTGGGTCTGGGGGCTTTCGTTGGGCCGGGAACCTGGGATATTCCTGCAAGGTTGCATTTCGCGGCCCGAGAAGCACTCTCCGGACAACATGCCCAACGTCCAGCAACAGCTCCCAAAGCGAAGGAGCCAGGACCCAAAGACCTAGCTGGCCTGAAGGGCCCCCAGGGGGCCACCAAGCAGCCCCTCTCCATTTGGGTCTGGGGGCTTTCGTTGGGCCGGGAACCTGGGAGGTACCTGCAAGGTTGCAGTTCTCAGCCCGAGAAGCACTCTCCGGCCAACATGCGCAACTGCAGCAACAGCTCCCAAAGCGAAGGAGCCAGGACCCAAAGACCTAGCTGGCCTGAAGGGTCCCCAGGGGGCCCCCAAGCAGCCCCTCTCCATTTGGGTCTGGGGGCTTTCGTTGGGCCGGGAACCTGGGAGATTCCAGCAAGGTTGCAATTCGCGGCCCGAGAAGCACTCTCCGGCCAACATGCCCAACTGCAGCAACAGCTCCCAAACTGAAGGAGCCAGGACAGAAAGACCTAGCTGGCCTGAAGGGCCCCCAGGGGGCCCCCAAGCAGCCCCTCTCCATTTGGGTCTGGGGGCTTTCGTTGGGCCGGGAACCTGGGAGGTACCTGCAAGGTTGCAGTTCGCGGCCCGAGAAGCACTCTCCGGCCAACATGCCCAACGTCCACCAACAGCTCCAAAACAGAAGGAACCAGGACCCAAAGAAATAGCTGGCCTGGAGAGTCCCCAGGTGGCCCGCAAACAGCCCCTTTCAATTTGGGTCTGAGGGCTTTCGTTGGGCCGGGAACCTGGGAGGTACCTGCAAGGTTGCAGTTCGCGGCCCGAGAAGCACTCTCCGGCCAACATGCCCAACTGCAGCAACAGCTCCCAAAGCGAAGGAGCCAGGACCCAAAGACCTAGCTGGCCTGAAGGGCCCCCAGGGGGCCCCCAAGCAGACCCTCTCAATTTGGGTCTGTGGGCTTTCGTTGGGCCGGGAACCTGGGAGATACCTGCAAGGATGCAGTTCGCGGCCCGAGAAGCACTTTTTGGCCAACATGCCCAACTGCAGCAACAGCTCCCAAACCGAAGGAGCCAGGACCCAAAGACCTAGCTGGCCTGAAAGGCCCACAGGGGGCCCCCAAGCAGCCCCTCTCCATTTGGGTCTGGGGGCTTTCGTTGGGCATGTATACCTGAGAGGTACCTGCAAGGTTAGAGTTCGCGGCCCGAGAAGCACTCTCCGGCCAACATGCCCAACGACCAGCTACAGCTCTGAAACCGAAGAAGCCAGGACCCAAAGACCTATCTGGCCTGGAGGGTCCCCAGGGGGCCCCCAAGCAGCCCCTCTCCATTTGGGTCTGGGGGCTTTCGTTGGGCCGGGAACCTGGGAGGTACCTGCAAGTTTGCAGTTGGCGGCCCGAGAAGCACTCTCCGGCCAACATGCCCAACGTCCACCAACAGCTCCAAAACAGAAGGAAACAGGACCCAAAGAAATAGCTGGCCTGAAGGGCCCCCAGGGGGCCCCCAAGCAGCCCCTCTCAATTTGGGTCTGGGGGCTTTCGTTGGGCCGGGAACCTGGGAGGTACCTGCAAGGTTGCAGTTCGCGGCCCGAGAAGCACTCTCCGGCCAACATGCCCAACTGCAGCAACAGCTCCCAAACCGAAGTAGCCAGGACCCAAAGACGTACTTGGCCTGAAGGCACCCCAGGGGGCCCCCAAACAGCCCCTCTCCATTTGGGTCTGGGGGCTTTCGTTGGGCCGGGAACCTGGGAGGTACCTGCAAGGTTGCAGTTCGCGGCCCGAGAAGCACTCTCCGGCCAACATGCCCAACTGCAGCAACAGCTCCCAAACTGAAGGAGCCAGGACCCAAAGACCTAGCTTGCCTAGAGGTTCCCCAGGGGGCCCCCAAGCAGCCCCTCTCCAATTGGTTCTGGGGGCTTTCGTTGGGCCGGGAACCTGGGAGATTCCTGCAAGGATGCAGTTCGCGGCCCGAGAAGCACTCTCCGGCCAACATGCCCAACTGCAGCAACAGCTCCCAAAGCGAAGGAGCCAGGACCCAAAGAACTAGCTGGCCTGAAGTGCCCCCAGGGGGCCCCCAAGCAGCCCCTCTCAATTTGGGTCTGGGGGCTTTCGTTGGGCCGGGAACCTGGGAGGTACCTGCAAGGTTGCAGTTCGCAGCCCGAGAAGCACTCTCCGGCCAACATGCCCAACGTCCAGCAACAGCTCCCAAACCGAAGGAGCCAGGACCCAAAGACCTAGCTGGCCTGAAGGGCCCCCAGGGGGCCCCCAAGCAGCCCCTCTCAATTTGGGTCTGGGGGCTTTCGTTGGGCCGGGAACCTGGGAGATTCCTGCAAGGTTGCATTTCGCGGCCCGAGAAGCACTCTCCGGACAACATTCCCAACGTCCACCAACAGCTCCCAAAGCGAAGGAGCCAGGACCCAAAGACCTAGCTGGCCTGAAGGGCCCCCAGGGGGCCACCAAGCAGCCCCTCTCCATTTGGGTCTGGGGGCTTTCGTTGGGCCGGGAACCTGGGAGGTACCTGCAAGGTTGCAGTTCTCAGCCCGAGAAGCACTCTCCGGCCAACATGCGCAACTGCAGCAACAGCTCCCAAACCGAAGGAGCCAGGACCCAAAGACCTAGCTGGCCTGAAGGGCCCCCAGGGGGCCCCCAAGCAGCCCCTCTCCATTTGGGTCTGGGGGCTTTCGTTGGGCCGGGAACCTGGGAGATTCCTGCAAGGTTGCAGTTCGCGGCCCGAGAAGCACTCTCCGGCCAACATGCCCAACTGCAGCAACAGCTCCCAAACTGAATGAGCCAGGACCCAAAGACCTAGCTAGCCTAGAGGGTCCCCAGGGGGCCCCCAAACAGCCCCTCTCAATTTGGGTCTGGGGGCTTTCGTTGGGCCGGGAACCTGGGAGGTACCTGCAAGGTTGCAGTTCGCAGCCCGAGAAGCACTCTCCGGCCAACATGCCCAACGTCCAGCAACAGCTCCCAAACCGAAGGAGCCAGGACCCAAAGACCTAGCTGGCCTGAAGGGCCCCCAGGGGGCCCCCAAGCAGCCCCTCTCCATTTGGGTCTTGGGGCTTTCGTTGGGCCGGGAACCTGGGAGATTCCTGCAAGTTTGCAGTTCGCGGCCCGAGAAGCACTCTCCTGACAACATGCCCAACGTCCAGCAACAGCTCCCAAAGCGAAGGAGCCAGGACCCAAAGACCTAGCTGGCCTGAAGGGCCCCCAGGGGGCCACCAAGCAGCCCCTCTCCATTTGGGTCTTGGGGCTTTCGTTGGGCCGGGAACCTGGGAGGTACCTGCAAGGTTGCAGTTCTCAGCCCGAGAAGCACTCTCCGGCCAACATGCCCAACTGCAGCAACAGCTCCCAAAGCGAAGGAGCCAGGACCCAAAGACCTAGCTGGCCTGAAGGGCCCACAGGGGGCCCCCAAGCAGCCCCTCTCAATTTGGGTCTGGGGGCTTTCGTTGGGCCGGGAACCTGGGAGGTACCTGCAAGGTTGCAGTTCGCGGCCCGAGAAGCACTCTCCGACCAACATGCCCAACTGCAGCAACAGCTCCCAAACTGAAGGAGCCAGGACCCAAAGACCTAGCTGGCCTAGAGGGTCCCCAGGGGGCCCCCAAGCAGCCCCTCTCAATTTGGGTCTGGGGGCTTTCGTTGGGCCGGGAACCTGGGAGGTACCTGCAAGGTTGCAGTTCGCGGCCCGAGAAGCACTCTCCGGCCAACATGCCCAACTGCAGCAACAGCTCCCAAACCGAAGGAGCCAGGACCCAAAGACCTAGCTGGCCTGAAGGGCCCCCAGGGGGCCCCCAAGCAGCCCCTCTCAATTTGGGTCTGGGGGTTTTCGTTGGGCCGGGAACCTGGGAGATTCCTGCAAGGTTGCAGTTCTCGGCCCGAGAAGCACTCTCCGACCAACATGCCCAACTGCAGCAACAGCTCCCAAAGCGAAGGAGCCAGGACCCAAAGACCTAGCTGGCCTGAAGGGCCTCCAGGGGGCCCCCAAGCAGCCCCTCTCCATTTGGGTCTGGGGGCTTTCGTTGGGCCGGGAACCTGGGAGGTACCTGCAAGGTTGCAGTTCGCGGCCCGAGAAGCACTCTCCGGCCAACATGCCCAACTGCAGCAACAGCTCCCAAAGCGAAGGAACCAGGACCCAAAGACCTAGCTGGCCTGAAGGGCCCCAGGGGGCCCCCAAGCAGCCCCTCTCAATTTGGGTCTGGGGGCTTTCGTTGGGCCGGGAACCTGGGAGATTCCTGGAAGGTTGCAGTTCGCGGCCCGAGAAGCACTCTCCGGACAACATGCCCAACTGCAGCAACAGCTCCCAAACTGAATGAGCCAGGACCCAAAGACCTAGCTGGCCTAGAGGGTCCCCAGGGGGCCCACAAGCAGCCCCTCTCAATTTGGGTCTGGGGGCTTTCGTTGGGCCTGGGAACCTGGGAGATTCATGCAAGGTTGCAGTTCGCGGCCCGAGAAGCACTCTCCGGCCAACATGCCCAACTGCAGCAACAGCTCCCAAAGCGAAGGAGCCAGGACCCAAAGACCTAGCTGGCCTAGAGGGTCCCCAGGGGGCCCCCAAGCAGCCCCTCTCCATTTGGGTCTGGGGGCTTTCGTTGGGCCGGGAACCTGGGAGGTACCTGCAAGGTTGCAGTTCGCGGCCGGAGAGGCACTCTCCGGCCAACATGCCCAATGCAGCAACAGCTCCCAAACCGAAGGAGCCAGGACCCAAAGACCTAGCTGGCCTGAAGGGCCCCCAGGGGGCCCCCAAGCAGCCCCTCTCAATTTGGGTCTGGGGGCTTTCGTTGGGCCGGGAACCTGGGAGATACCTGCAAGGATGCAGTTCGCGGCCCGAGAAGCACTCTTTGGCCAACATGCCCAACTGCAGCAACAGCTCCCAAACCGAAGGAGCCAGGACCCAAAGACCTAGCTGGCCTGAAGGGCCCACAGGGGGCCCCCAAGCAGCCCCTCTCCATTTGGGTCTGGGGGCTTTCGTTGGGCATGTATACCTGGGAGGTACCTGCAAGTTTGCAGTTCGCGGCCCGAGAAGCACTCTCCGGCCAACATGCCCAACGACCAGCTACAGCTCTGAAACCGAAGAAGCCAGGACCCAAAGACCTAGCTGGCCTGGAGGGTCCCCAGGGGGCCCCCAAGCAGCCCCTCTCCATTTGGGTCTGGGGGCTTTAGTTGGGCCGGGAACCTGGGAGGTACCTGCAAGTTTGCAGTTGGCGGCCCGAGAAGCACTCTCCGGCCAACATGCCCAACGTCCACCAACAGCTCCAAAACAGAAGGAAACAGGACCCAAAGAAATAGCTGGCCTGAAGGGCCCCCAGGGGGCCCCCAAGCAGCCCCTCTCCATTTGGGTCTGGGGGCTTTCGTTGGGCCGGGAACCTGGGAGATTCATGCAAGGTTGCAGTTCGCGGCCCGAGAAGCACTCTCCGGCAAACATGCCCAACTGCAGCAACAGCTCCCAAACTGAAGGAGCCAGGACCCAAAAACCTAGCTGGCCTAGAGGGTCCCCAGGGGGCCCCCAAGCAGCCCCTCTCCATTTGGGTCTGGGGGCTTTCGTTGGGCCGGGAACCTGGGAGATTCCTGCAAGGATGCAGTTCGCGGCCCGAGAAGCACTCTCCGGCCAACATGCCCAACTGCAGCAACAGCTCCCAAAGCGAAGGAGCCAGGACCCAAAGAACTAGCTGGCCTGAAGGGCCCCCAGGGGGCCCCCAAGCAGCCCCTCTCCATTTGGGTCTGGGGGCTTTCGTTGGGCCGGGAACCTGGGAGGTACCTGCAAGGTTGCAGTTCTCAGCCCGAGAAGCACTCTCCGGCCAACATGCCCAATTGCAGCAACAGCTCCCAAAGCGAAGGAGCCAGGACCCAAAGACCTAGCTGGCCTGAAGGGCCCCCAGGGGGCCCCCAAGCAGCCCCTCTCCATTTGGGTCTGGGGGCTTTCCTTGGGCCGGGAACCTGGGAGGTACCTGCAAGGTTGCAGTTCGCGGCCGGAGAAGCACTCTCCGGCCAACATGCCCAATGTCCAGCAACAGCTCACAAACCGAAGGAGCCAGGACCCAAAGACCTAGCTGGCCTGAAGGGCCCCCAGGGGGCCCCCAAGCAGCCCCTCTCAATTTGGGTCTGGGGGTTTTCGTTGGGCCGGGAACCTGGGAGATTCCTGCAAGGTTGCAGTTTGCGGCCCGAGAAGCACTCTCCGGCCAACATGCCCAACTGCAGCAACAGCTCCCAAAGCGAAGGAGCCAGGACCCAAAGACCTAGGTGGCCTGAAGGGCCCCCAGGGGGCCCCCAAGCAGCCCCTCTCCATTTGGGTCTGGGGGCTTTCGTTGGGCCGGGAACCTGGGAGGTACCTGCAAGGTTGCAGTTCGCGGCCCGAGAAACACTCTCCGGCCAACATGCCCAACGACCAGCTACAGCTCTGAAACCGAAGAAACCAGGACCCAAAGACCTATCTGGCCTGGAGGGCCCCCAGGGGGCCCCCAAGCAGCCCCTCTCCATTTGGGTCTGGGGGCTTTCGTTGGGCCGGGAACCTGGGAGGTATCTGCCAGGTTGCAGTTCGCGGCCCGAGAAGCACTCTCCGGCCAACATGCCCAACGTCCACCAACAGCTCCCAAAGCGAAGGAGCCAGGACCCAAAGACCTAGCTGGCCTGAAGGGCCCCCAGGGGGCCCCCAAGCAGCCCCTCTCCATTTGGGTCTGGGGGCTTTCGTTGGGCCGGGAACCTGGGAGGTACCTGCAAGGTTGCAGTTCGCGGCCCGAGAAGCACTCTCCGGCCAACATGCCCAACGACCAGCTACAGCTCTGAAACCGAAGAAGCCAGGACCCAAAGACCTATCTGGCCTGGAGGGCCCCCATGGGGCCCCCAAGCAGCCCCTCTCAATTTGGGTCTGGGGGCTTTCGTTGGGCCGGGAACCTGGGAGGTACCTGCCAGGTTGCAGTTCGCGGCCCGAGAAGCACTCTCCGGCCAACATGCCCAACGTCCACCAACAGCTCCCAAAGCGAAGGAGCCAGGACCCAAAGACCTAGCTGGCCTGAAGGGCCCCCAGGGGGCCCCCAAGCAGCCCCTCTCCATTTGGGTCTGGGGGCTTTCGTTGGGCCGGGAACCTGGGAGATTCCTGCAAGGTTGCAGTTCGCGGCCCGAGAAGCACTCTCCGGCCAACATGCCCAACTGCAGCAACAGCTCCCAAACTGAATGAGCCAGGACCCAAAGACCTAGCTGGCCTAGAGGGTCCCCAGGGGGCCCCCAAACAGTCCCTCTCCATTTGGGTCTGGGGGCTTTCGTTGGGCCGGGAACCTGGGAGGTACCTTGAAGTTTGCAGTTCGCGGCCCGAGAAGCACTCTCCGACCAACATGCCCAACTGCAGCAACAGCTCCCAAAGCGAAGGAGCCAGGACCCAAAGACCTAGCTGGCCTGAAGGGCCTCCAGGGGGCCCCCAAGCAGCCCCTCTCCATTTGGGTCTGGGGGCTTTCGTTGGGCCGGGAACCTGGGAGGTACCTGCAAGGTTGCAGTTCGCGGCCCGAGAAGCACTCTCCGGCCAACATGCCCAACTGCAGCAACAGCTCCCAAAGCGAAGGAACCAGGACCCAAAGACCTAGCTGGCCTGAAGGGCCCCCAGGGGGCCCCCAAGCAGCCCCTCTCCATTTGGGTCTGGGGGCTTTCGTTGGGCCGGGAACCTGGGAGATTCCTGCAAGGTTGCAGTTCGCGGCCCGAGAAGCACTCTCCGGCCAACATGCCCAACTGCAGCAACAGCTCCCAAACTGAATGAGCCAGGACCCAAAGACCTAGCTGGCCTAGAGGGTCCCCAGGGGGCCCCCAAGCAGCCCCTCTCAATTTGGGTCTGGGGGCTTTCGTTGGGCCGGGAACCTGGGAGGTACCTGCAAGGTTGCAGTTCGCGGCCCGAGAAGCACTCTCCGGCCAACATGCCCAACTGCAGCAACAGCTCCCAAACCGAAGGAGCCAGGACCCAAAGACCTAGCTGGCCTGAAGGGCCCCCAGGGGGCCCCCAAGCAGCCCCTCTCAATTTGGGTCTGGGGGTTTTCGTTGGGCCGGGAACCTGGGAGATTCCTGCAAGGTTGCAGTTCGCGGCCCGAGAAGCACTCTCCGACCAACATGCCCAACTGCAGCAACAGCTCCCAAAGCGAAGGAGCCAGGACCCAAAGACTTAGCTGGCCTGAAGGGCCTCCAGGGGGCCCCCAAGCAGCCCCTCTCCATTTGGGTCTGGGGGCTTTCGTTGGGCCGGGAACCTGGGAGGTACCTGCAAGGTTGCAGTTCGCGGCCCGAGAAGCACTCTCCGGCCAACATGCCCAACGACCAGCTACAGCTCTGAAACCGAAGAAGCCAGGACCCAAAGACCTATCTGGCCTGGAGGGCCCCCATGGGGCCCCAAGCAGCCCCTCTCAATTTGGGTCTGGGGGCTTTCGTTGGGCATGGAACCTGGGAGGTATCTGCAAGGTTGCAGTTCGCGGCCCGAGAAGCACTCTCCGGCCAACATGCCCAACGTCCACCAACAGCTCCAAAACAGAAGGAACCAGGACCCAAAGAAATAGCTGGCCTGGAGAGTCCCCAGGTGGCCCGCAAGCAGCCCCTTTCAATTTGGGTCTGGGGGCTTTAGTTGGGCCGGGAACCTGGGAGGTACCTGCAAGGTTGCAGTTCGCGGCCCGAGAAGCACTCTCCGGCCAACATGCCCAACTGCAGCAACAGCTCCCAAACCGAAGTAGCCAGGACCCAAAGACGTAGTTGGCCTGAAGGGACCCCAGGGGGCCCCCAAGCAGCCCCTCTCCATTTGGGTCTGGGGGCTTTCGTTGGGCCGGGAACCTGGGAGGTACCTGCAAGGTTGCAGTTCGCGGCCCGAGAAGCACTCTCCGGCCAACATGCCCAACGTCCAGCAACAGCTCCCAAAGCGAAGGAGCCAGAACCCAAATACCTAGATGGCCTGAAGTGCCCCCATGGGGCCCCCAAGCAGCCCCTCTCAATTTGGGTCTGGGGGCTTTCGTTGGGCCGGGAACCTGGGAGATTCCTGCAAGGTTGCAGTTCGCGGCCCGAGAAGCACTCTCCGGCCAACATGCCCAACTGCAGCAACAGCTCCCAAAGCGAAGGAACCAGGACCCAAAGACCTAGCTGGCCTGAAGGGCCCCCAGGGGGCCCCCAAGCAGCCCCTCTCCATTTGGGTCTGGGGGCTTTCGTTGGGCCGGGAACCTGGGAGATTCCTGCAAGGTTGCAGTTCGCGGCCCGAGAAGCACTCTCCGGCCAACATGCCCAACTGCAGCAACAGCTCCCAAACTGAAGGAGCCAGGACCCAAAGACCTAGCTGGCCTAGAGGGTCCCCAGGGGGCCCCCAAGCCGCCCCTCTCCATTTGGGTCTGGGGGCTTTCGTTGGGCCGGGAACCTGGGAGGTACCTGCAAGGTTGCAGTTCGCGGCCCGAGAAGCACTCTCCGGCCAACATGCCCAACGTCCACCAACAGCTCCCAAACCGAAGTAGCCAGGACCCAAAGACCTAGCTGGCCTGAAGGGCCCCCAGGGGGCCCCCAAGCAGCCCCTCTCAATTTGGGTCTGGGGGCTTTCGTTGGGCCGGGAACCTGGGAGATACCTGCAAGGATGCAGTTCGCGGCCCGAGAAGCACTCTCCGGCCAACATGCCCAACTGCAGCAACAGCTCCCAAACCGAAGGAGCCAGGACCCAAAGACCTAGCTGGCCTGAAGGGCCCCCAGGGGGCCCCCAAGCAGCCCCTCTCCATTTGGGTCTGGGGGCTTTCGTTGGGCATGTATACCTGAGAGGTACCTGCAAGTTTAGAGTTCGCGGCCCGAGAAGCACTCTCCGGCCAACATGCCCAACTACCAGCTACAGCTCTGAAACCTAAGAAGCCAGGACCCAAAGACCTATCTGGCCTGAAGGGCCCCCAGGGGGCCCCCAAGCAGCCCCTCTCCATTTGGGTCTGGGGGCTTTCGTTGGGCCGGGAACCTGGGATGTACCTGCAAGGTTGCAGTTCGAGGCCCGAGAAGCACTCTCCGGCCAACATGCCCAACTGCAGCAACAGCTCCCAAACCGAAGGAGCCAGGACCCAAAGACGTTCTTGGCCTGAAGGCACCCCAGGGGGCCCCCAAGCAGCCGCTCTCAATTTGGGTCTGGGGGCTTTCGTTGGGCCGGGAACCTGGGAGGTACCTGCAAGGTTGCAGTTCGCGGCCCGAGAAGCACTCTCCGGCCAACATGCCCAACTGCAGCAACAGCTCCCAAACTGAAGGAGCCAGGACCCAAAGACCTAGCTGGCCTAGAGGGTCCCCAGGGGGCCCCCAAGCAGCCCCTCTCAATTTGGGTCTGGGGGTTTTCGTTGGGCCGGGAACCTGGGAGGTACCTGCAAGGTTGCAGTTGGCGTCCCGAGAAGCACTCTCCGGCCAACATGCCCAACTGCAGCAACAGCTCCCAAAGCGAAGGAGCCAGGACCCAAAGACCTAGGTGGCCTGAAGGGCCCCCAGGGGGCCCCCAAGCAGCCCATCTCCATTTGGGTCTGGGGGCTTTCGTTGGGCCGGGAACCCGGGAGATTCCTGCAAGTTTGCAGTTCGCGGCCCGAGAAGCACTCTCCGGACAACATGCCCAACGTCAAGCAACAGCTCCCAAAGCGAAGGAGCCAGGACCCAAAGACCTAGCTGGCCTGAAGGGCGCCCAGGGGGCCCCCAAGCAGCCCCTCTCCATTTGGGTCTGGGGGCTTTCGTTGGGCCAGGAACCTGGGAGGTACCTGCAAGGTTGCAGTTCTCAGCCCGAGAAGCACTCTCCGGCCAACATGCCCAACTGCAGCAACAGCTCCCAAAGCGAAGGAGCCAGGACCCAAAGACCTAGCTGGCCTGAAGGGCCCCCAGGGGGCCCCCAAGCAGCCCCTCTCCATTTGGGTCTGGGGGCTTTCGTTGGGCCGGGAACCTGGGAGATTCCTGCAAGGTTGCAGTTCGCGGCCGGAGAAGCACTCTCCGGCCAACATGCCCAATGTCCAGCAACAGCTCCCAAACCGAAGGAGCCAGGACCCAAAGACCTAGCTGGCCTGAAGGGCCCCCAGGGGGCCCCCAAGCAGCCCCTCTCAATTTGGGTCTGGGGGTTTTCGTTGGGCCGGGAACCTGGGAGATTCCTGCAAGGTTGCAGTTCGCGGCCCGAGAAGCACTCTCCGGCCAACATGCCCAACTGCAGCAACAGCTCCCAAACCGAAGGAGCCAGGACCCAAAGACCTAGCTGGCATGAAGGGCCCCCAGGGGGCCCCCAAGCAGCCCCTCTCCATTTGGGTCTGGGGGCTTTCGTTGGGCCGGGAACCTGGGAGATTCCTTCAAGGTTGCAGTTCGCGGCCCGAGAAGCACTCTCCGGCCAACATGCCCAACTGCAGCAACAGCTCCCAAACTGAATGAGCCAGGACCCAAAGACCTAGCTGGCGTAGAGGGTCCCCAGGGGGCCCACAAGCAGCCCCTCTCCATTTGGTTCTGGGGGCTTTCGTTGGGCCGGGAACCTGGGAGATACCTGCAAGGATGCAGTTCGCGGCCCGAGAAGCACTCTCCGGCCAACATGCCCAACTGCAGCAACAGCTCCCAAACTGAAGGAGCCAGGACCCAAAGAACTAGCTGGCCTGAAGGGCCTCCAGGGGGCCCCCAAGCAGCCCCTCTCCATTTGGGTCTGGGGGCTTTCGTTGGGCCGGGAACCTGGGAGGTACCTGCAAGGTTGCAGTTCGCAGCCCGAGAAGCACTCTCCGGCCAACATGCCCAACGTCCAGCAACAGCTCCCATACCGAAGGAGCCAGGACCCAAAGACCTAGCTGGCCTGAAGGGCCCCCAGGGGGCCCCCAAGCAGCCCCTCTCCATTTGGGTCTGGGGGCTTTCGTTGGGCCGGGAACCTGGGAGATTCCTGCAAGGTTGCAGTTGGCGGCCCGAGAAGCACTCTCCGGCCAACATGCCCAACGTCCACCAACAGCTCCAAAACAGAAGGAAACAGGACCCAAAGAAATAGCTGGCCTGAAGGGCCCCCAGGGGGCCCACAAGCAGCCCCTCTCAATTTGGGTCTGGGGGCTTTCGTTGGGCCGGGAACCTGGGAGGTACCTGCAAGGTTGCAGTTCGCGGCCGGAGAGTCACTCTCCGGCCAACATGCCCAACTGCAGCAACAGCTCCCAAAGCGAAGGAGCCAGGACCCAAAGACATAGCTGGCCTAGAGGGTCCCCAGGGGGCCCCCAAGCAGCCCCTCTCCATTTGGGTCTGGGGGTTTTCGTTGGGCCGGGAACCTGGGAGGTACCTGCCAGGTTGCAGTTCGCGGCCCGAGAAGCACTCTCCGGCCAACATGCCCAACGTCCACCAACAGCTCCCAAACCGAAGGAGCCAGGACCCAAAGACCTAGCTGGCCTGAAGGGCCCCCAGGGGGCCCCCAAGCAGCCCCTCTCAATTTGGGTCTGGGGGCTTTCGTTGGGCCGGGAACCTGGGAGATACCTGCAAGGATGCAGTTCGCGGCCCGAGAAGCACTCTTTGGCCAACATGCCCAACTGCAGCAACAGCTCCCAAAGCGAAGGAGCCAGGACCCAAAGACCTAGCTGGCCTGAAGGGCCCACAGGGGGCCCCCAAGCAGCCCCTCTCCATTTGGGTCTGGGGGCTTTCGTTGGGCATGTATACCTGAGAGGTACCTGCAAGGTTAGAGTTCGCGGCCCGAGAAGCACTCTCCGGCCAACATGCCCAACGACCAGCTACAGCTCTGAAACCGAAGAAGCCAGGACCCAAAGACCTATCTGGCCTGGAGGGTCCCCAGGGTGCCCCCAAGCAGCCCCTCTCCATTTGGGTCTGGGGGCTTTCGTTGGGCCGGGAACCTGGGAGGTACCTGCAAGTTTGCAGTTGGCGGCCCGAGAAGCACTCTCCGGCCAACATGCCCAACGTCCACCAACAGCTCCAAAACAGAAGGAAACAGGACCCAAAGAAATAGCTGGCCTGAAGGGCCCCCAGGGGGCACCCAAGCAGCCCCTCTCAATTTGGGTCTGGGGGCTTTCGTTGGGCCGGGAACCTGGGAGATTCATGCAAGGTTGCAGTTCGCGGCCCGAGAAGCACTCTCCGGCCAACATGCCCAACTGCAGCAACAGCTCCCAAACTGAAGTAGCCAGGACCCAAAGACGTACTTGGCCTGAAGGCACCCCAGGGGGCCACAAAACAGCCCCTCTCAATTTGGGTCTGGGGGCTTTCGTTGGGCCGGGAACCTGGGAGGTACCTGCAAGGTTGCAGTTCGCGGCCCGAGAAGCACTCTCCGGCCAACATGCCCAACTGCAGCAACAGCTCCTAAACTGAAGGAGCCAGGACCCAAAGACCTAGCTGGCCTAGAGTGTCCCCAGGGGGCCCCCAAGCAGCCCCTCTCCATTTGGGTCTGGGGGCTTTCGTTGGGCCGGGAACCTGGGAGATTCCTGCAAGGATGCAGTTCGCGGCCCGAGAAGAACTCTCCGGCCAACATGCCCAACTGCAGCAACAGCTCCCAAAGCGAAGGAGCCAGGACCCAAAGAACTAGCTGGCCTGAAGGGCCCCCAGGGGGCCCCCAAGCAGCCCCTCTCCATTTGGGTCTGGGGGCTTTCGTTGGGCCGGGAACCTGGGAGGTACCTGCAAGGCTGCTGTTCGCAGCCCGAGAAGCACTCTCCGGCCAACATGCCCAACGTCCAGCAACAGCTCCCAAACCGAAGGAGCCAGGACCCAAAGACCTAGCTGGCCTGAAGGGCCCCCAGGGGGCCCCCAAGCAGCCCCTCTCCATTTGGGTCTGGGGGCTTTCGTTGGGCCGGGAACCTGGGAGGTACCTGCAAGGTTGCAGTTCGCGGCCCGAGAAGCACTCTCCGGCCAACATGCCCAACGTCCACCAACAGCTCCCAAACCGAAGGAGCCAGGACCCAAAGACCTAGCTGGCCTGAAGGGCCCCCAGGGGGCCCCCAAGCAGCCCCTCTCAATTTGGGTCTGGGGGCTTTCGTTGGGCCGGGAACCTGGGAGATACCTGCAAGGATGCAGTTCGCGGCCCGAGAAGCACTCTTTGGCCAACATGCCCAACTGCAGCAACAGCTCCCAAACCGAAGGAGCCAGGACCCAAAGACCTAGCTGGCCTGAAGGGCCCACAGGGGGCCCCCAAGCAGCCCCTCTTCATTTGGGTCTGGGGGCTTTCGTTGGGCATGTATACCTGAGAGGTACCTGCAAGTTTGCAGTTCGCGGCCGGAGAGGCACTCTCCGGCCAACATGCCCAACTGCAGCAACAGCTCCCAAAGCGAAGGAGCCAGGACCGAAGGATCTAGCTGGCCTAGAGGGTCCCCAGGGGGCCCCCAAGCAGCCCCACTCCATTTGGGTCTGGGGGCTTTCGTTGGGCCGGGAACCTGGGAGGTACCTGCAAGGTTGCAGTTCGCGGCCCGAGAAGCACTCTCCGGCCAACATGCCCAACGACCAGCTACAGCTCTGAAACCTAAGAAGCCAGGACCCAAAGACCTATCTGGCCTGGAGGGTCCCCAGGGGGCACCCAAGCAGCCCCTCTCCATTTGGTTCTGGGGGCTTTCGTTGGGCCGGGAACCTGGGAGGTACCTGCAAGGTTGCAGTTGGCGGCCCGAGAAGCACTCTCCGGCCAACATGCCCAACGTCCACCAACACCTCCAAAACAGAAGGAAACAGGACCCAAAGAAATAGCTGGCCTGAAGGGCCCCCAGGGGGCCCCCAAGCAGCCCCTCTCAATTTGGGTCTGGGGGCTTTCGTTGGGACGGGAACCTGGGAGATTCCTGCAAGGTTGCAGTTCGCGGCCCGAGAAGCACTCTCCGGCCAACATGCCCAACTGCAGCAACAGCTCCCAAACCGAAGTAGCCAGGACCCAAAGACGTACTTGGCCTGAAGGCACGCCAGGGGGCCCCCAAACAGCCCCTCTCAATTTGGGTCTGGGGGCTTTCGTTGGGCCGGGAACCTGGGAGGTACCTGCAAGGTTGCAGTTCGCGGCCCGAGAAGCACTCTCCGGCCAACATGCCCAACTGCAGCAACAGCTCCCAAAGCGAAGGAGCCAGGACCCAAAGACCTAGGTGGGCTGAAGTGCCCCCAGAGGGCCCCCAAGCAGCCCCTCTCAATTTGGGTCTGGGGGTTTTCGTTGGGCCGGGAACCTGGGAGATTCCTGCAAGGTTGCAGTTCGCGGCCCGAGAAGCACTCTCCGACCAACATGCCCAACTGCAGCAACAGCTCCCAAAGCGAAGGAACCAGGACCCAAAGACCTAGCTGGCCTGAAGTGCCCCCAGGGGGCCCCCAAGCAGCCCCTCTCCATTTGGGTCTGGGGGCTTTCGTTGGGCCGGGAACCTGGGAGATTCCTGCAAGGTTGCAGTTCGCGGCCCGAGAAGCACTCCCCGGCCAACATGCCCAACTGCAGCAACAGCTCCCAAACTGAATGAGCCAGGACCCAAAGACCTAGCTGGCCTAGAGGGTCCCCAGGGGGCCCCCAAGCAGCCCCTCTCAATTTGGGTCTGGGGGCTTTCGTTGGGCCGGGAACCTGGGAGATTCATGCAAGGTTGCAGTTCCCGGCCCGAGAAGCACTCTCCGGCCAACATGCCCAACTGCAGCAACAGCTCCCAAACTGAATGAGCCAGGACCCAAAGACCTAGCTGGCCTAGAGGGTCCCCAGGGGGCCCACAAGCAGCCCCTCTCAATTTGGGTCTGGGGGCTTTCGTTGGGCCGGGAACCTGGGAGATTCATGCAAGGTTGCAGTTCGCGGCCCGAGAAGCACTCTCCGGCCAACATGCCCAACTGCAGCAACAGCTCCCAAACCGAAGGAGCCAGGACCCAAAGATGTAGTTGGCCTGAAAGGACCCCAGGGGGCCCCCAAACAGCCCCTCTCAATTTGGGTCTGGGGGCTTTCGTTGGGCCGGGAACCTGGGAGGTACCTGCAAGGTTGCAGTTCGCGGCCCGAGAAGCACTCTCCGGCCAACATGCCCAACTGCAGCAACAGCTCCCAAACTGAATGAGCCAGGACCCAAAGACCTAGCTGGCCTAGAGGGTCCCCAGGGGGCCCACAAGCAGCCCCTCTCAATTTGGGTCTGGGGGCTTTCGTTGGGCCGGGAACCTGGGAGATTCCTGCAAGGTTGCAGTTCGCGGCCCGAGAAGCACTCTCCGGCCAACATGCCCAACTGCAGCAACAGCTCCCAAACCGAAGGAGCCAGGACCCAAAGACCTAGCTGGCCTGAAGGGCCCCCAGGGGGCCCCCAAGCAGCCCCTCTCCATTTGGGGCTGGGGGCTTTAGTTGGGCCGGGAACCTGGGAGGTACCTGCAAGTTTGCAGTTCGCGGCCGGAGAGGCACTCTCCGGCCAACATGCCCAACTGCAGCAACAGCTCCCAAAGCGAAGGAGCCAGGACCCAAGGACCTAGCTGGCCTAGAGGGTCCCCAGGGGGCCCCCAAGCAGCCCCACTCCATTTGGGTCTGGGGGCTTTCGTTGGGCCGGGAACCTGGGAGGTACCTGCAAGGTTGCAGTTCGCGGCCCGAGAAGCACTCTCCGGCCAGCATGCCCAACGTCCACCAACAGCTCCCAAACCGATGGAGCCAGGACCCAAAGACCTAGCTGGCCTGAAGGGCCCCCAGGGGGCCCCCAAGCAGCCCCTCTCCATTTGGGTCTGGGGGCTTTCGTTGGGCCGGGAACCTGGGAGATACCTGCAAGGATGAAGTTCGCGGCCCGAGAAGCACTCTCCGGCCAACATGCCCAACTGCAGCAACAGCTCCCAAAGCGAAGGAGCCAGGACCCAAAGACCTAGCTGGCCTGAAGGGCCCCCAGGGGGCCCCCAACCAGCCCCTCTCCATTTGGGTCTGGGGGCTTTCGTTGGGCCGGGAACCTGGGAGATTCCTGCAAGGTTGCAGTTCGCGGCCCGAGAAGCACTCTCCGGCCAACATGCCCAACTGCAGTAACAGCTCCCAAACTGAATGAGCCAGGACCCAAAGACCTAGCTGGCCTGAAGGGCCCCCAGGGGGCCCCCAACCAGCCCCTCTCCATTTGGGTCTGGGGGCTTTCGTTGGGCCGGGAACCTGGGAGGTACCTGCAAGTTTGCAGTTGGCGGCCCGAGAAGCACTCTCCGGCCAACATGCCCAACGTCCACCAACACCTCCAAAACAGAAGGAAACAGGACCCAAAGAAATAGCTGGCCTGAAGGGCCCCCAGGGGGCCCCCAAGCAGCCCCTCTCAATTTGGGTCTGGGGGCTTTCGTTGGGCCGGGAACCTGGGAGATTCCTGCAAGGTTGCAGTTCGCGGCCCGAGAAGCACTCTCCGGCCAACATGTCCAACTGAAGCAACAGCTCCCAAACCGAAGTAGCCAGGACCCAAAGACGTTCTTGGCCTGAAGGCACCCCAGGGGGCCCCCAAGCAGCCCCTCTCAATTTGGGTCTGGGGGCTTTCGTTGGGCCGGGAACCTGGGAGATTCCTTCAAGGTTGCAGTTCGCGGCCCGAGAAGCACTCTCCGGCCAACATGCCCAACTGCAGCAACAGCTCCCAAACCGAAGGAGCCAGGACCCAAAGACCTAGCTGGCCTGAAGGGCCCCCAGGGGGCCCCCAAGCAGACCCTCTCAATTTGGGTCTGGGGGTTTTCGTTGGGCCGGGAACCTGGGAGATTCCTGCAAGGTTGCAGTTCGCGGCCCGAGAAGCACTCTCCGGCCAACATGCCCAACTGCAGCAACAGCTCCCAAAGCGAAGGAGCCAGGACCCAAAGAACCAGCTGGCCTAGAGGGTCCCCAGGGGGCCCACAAGCAGCCCCTCTCAATTTGGGTCTGGGGGCTTTCGTTGGGCCGGGAACCTGGGAGATTCATGCAAGGTTGCAGTTCGCGGCCCGAGAAGCACTCTCCGGCCAACATGCCCAACTGCAGCAACAGCTCCCAAACCGAAGGAGCCAGGACCCAAAGACCTAGCTGGCCTGAAGGGCCCCCAGGGGGCCCCCAAGCAGCCCCTCTCCATTTGGGTCTGGGGGCTTTAGTTGGGCCGGGAACCTGGGAGGTACCTGCAAGTTTGCAGTTCGCGGCCAGAGAGGCACTCTCCGGCCAACATGCCCAACTGCAGCAACAGCTCCCAAAGCGAAGGAGCCAGGACCCAAGGACCTAGCTGGCCTAGAGGGTCCCCAGGGGGCCCCCAAGCAGCCCCTCTCCATTTGGGTCTGGGGGCTTTCGTTGGGCCGGGAACCTGGGAGGTACCTGCAAGGTTGCAGTTCGCGGCCCGAGAAGCACTCTCCGGCCAACATGCCCAACGTCCACCAACAGCTCCCAAACCGATGGAGCCAGGACCCAAAGACCTAGCTGGCCTGAAGGGCCCCCAGGAGGCCCCCAAGCAGCCCCTCTCCATTTGGGTCTGGGGGCTTTCGTTGGGCCGGGAACCTGGGAGATACCTGCAAGGATGAAGTTCGCGGCCCGAGAAGCACTCTCCGGCCAACATGCCCAACTGCAGCAACAGCTCCCAAACCGAAGGAGCCAGGACCCAAAGACCTAGCTGGCCTGAAGGGCCCCCAGGGGGCCCCCAAGCAGCCCCTCTCCATTTGGGTCTGGGGGCTTTCGTTGGGCATGTATACCTGAGAGGTACCTGCACGGTTGCAGTTCGCGGCCCGAGAAGCACTCTCCGGCCAACATGCCCAACGACCAGCTACAGCTCTGAAACCTAAGAAGCCAGGACCCAAAGACCTATCTGGCCTGGAGGGTCCCCAGGGGGCCCCCAAGCAGCCCCTCTCCATTTGGGTCTGGGGGCTTTCGTTGGGCCGGGAACCTGGGAGGTACCTGCAAGGTTGCAGTTCGCGGCCCGAGAAGCACTCTCCGGCCAACATGCCTAACGTCCACCAACAGCTCCCAAACCGATGGAGCCAGGACCCAAAGACCTAGCTGGCCTGAAGGGCCCCCAGGGGGCCCCCAAGCAGCCCCTCTCAATTTGGGTCTGGGGGCTTTCGTTGGGCCGGGAACCTGGGAGGTACCTGCAAGTTTGCAGTTCGCGGCCGGAGAGGCACTCTCCGGCCAACATTCCAAACGTCCAGCAACAGCTCGCAAAGCGAAGGAGCCAGGACCCAAGGACCTAGCTGGCCTAGAGGGTCCCCAGGGGGCCCCCAAGCAGCCCCTCTCCATTTGGGTCTGGGGGCTTTCGTTGGGCCGGGAACCTGGGAGGTACCTGCAAGGTTGCAGTTCGCGGCCCGAGAAGCACTCTCCGGCCAACATGCCTAACGTCCACCAACAGCTCCCAAACCGATGGAGCCAGGACCCAAAGACCTAGCTGGCCTGAAGGGCCCCCAGGGGGCCCCCAAGCAGCCCCTCTCCATTTGGGTCTGGGGGCTTTCGTTGGGCCGGGAACCTGGGAGATACCTGCAAGGATGAAGTTCGCGGCCCGAGAAGCACTCTCCGGCCAACATGCCCAACTGCAGCAACAGCTCCCAAACCGAAGGAGCCAGGACCCAAAGACCTAGGTGGCCTGAAGTGCCCCCAGGGGGCCCCCAAGCAGCCCCTCTCCATTTGGGTCTGGGGGCTTTCGTTGGGCATGTATACCTGAGAGGTACCTGCACGGTTGCAGTTCGCGGCCCGAGAAGCACTCTCCGGCCAACATGCCCAACGACCAGCTACAGCTCTGAAACCTAAGAAGCCAGGACCCAAAGACCTATCTGGCCTGGAGGGTCCCCAGGGGGCCCCCAAGCAGCCCCTCTCCATTTGGGTCTGGGGGCTTTCGTTGGGCCGGGAACCTGGGAGGTACCTGCAAGGTTGCAGTTCGCGGCCCGAGAAGCACTCTCCGGCCAACATGCCTAACGTCCACCAACAGCTCCCAAACCGATGGAGCCAGGACCCAAAGACCTAGGTGGGCTGAAGGGCCCCCAGGGTGCCCCCAAGCAGCCCCTCTCAATTTGGGTCTGGGGGCTTTCGTTGGGCCGGGAACCTGGGAGATACCTGCAAGGATGAAGTTCGCGGCCCGAGAAGCACTCTCCGGCCAACATGCCCAACTGCAGCAACAGCTCCCAAACCGAAGGAGCCAGGACCCAAAGACCTAGCTGGCCTGGAGGGTCCCCAGGGGGCCCCCAAGCAGCCCCTCTCCATTTGGGTCTGGGGGCTTTCGTTGGGCCGGGAACCTGGGAGATTCATGCAAGGTTGCAGTTCGCGGCCCGAGAAGCACTCTCCGGCCAACATGCCCAACTGCAGCAACAGCTCCCAAACCGAAGGAGCCAGGACCCAAAGACCTAGCTGGCCTGAAGGGCCCCCAGGGGGCCCCCAAGCAGCCCCTCTCCATTTGGGTCTGGGGGCTTTCGTTGGGCCGGGAACCTGGCAGGTACCTGCAAGGTTGCAGTTCGCGGCCGGAGAGGCACTCTCCGGCCAACATGCCCAACTGCAGCAACAGCTCCCAAACCGAAGGAGCCAGGACCCAAAGACCTAGCTGGCCTGAAGGGCCCCCATGGGGCCCCAAGCAGCCCCTCTCCATTTGGGTCTGGGGGCTTTCGTTGGGCATGTATACCTGAGAGGTACCTGCAAGTTTAGAGTTCGCGGCCTGAGAAGCACTCTCCGGCCAACATGCCCAACGACCAGCTACAGCTCTGAAACCGAAGAAGCCAGGACCCAAAGACCTAGCTGGCCTGAAGGGCCCCCAGGGGGCCCCCAAGCAGCCCCTCTCCATTTGGGTCTGGGGGCTTTCGTTGGGCCGGGAACCTGGGAGGTACCTGCAAGGTTGCAGTTCGCGGCCCGAGAAGCACTCTCCGGCCAACATGCCCAACGTCCACCAACAGCTCCCAAACCGAAGGAGCCAGGACCCAAAGACCTAGCTGGCCTGAAGGGCCCCCAGGGGGCCCCCAAGCAGCCCCTCTCAATTTGGGTCTGGGGGCTTTCGTTGGGCCGGGAACCTGGGAGATACCTGCAAGGATGCAGTTCGCGGCCCGAGAAGCACTCTTTGGCCAACATGCCCAACTGCAGCAACAGCTCCCAAACCGAAGGAGCCAGGACCCAAAGACCTAGCTGGCCTGAAGGGCCCACAGGGGGCCCCCAAGCAGCCCCTCTTCATTTGGGTCTGGGGGCTTTCGTTGGGCATGTATACCTGAGAGGTACCTGCAAGTTTGCAGTTCGCGGCCGGAGAGGCACTCTCCGGCCAACATGCCCAACTGCAGCAACAGCTCCCAAAGCGAAGGAGCCAGGACCGAAGGATCTAGCTGGCCTAGAGGGTCCCCAGGGGGCCCCCAAGCAGCCCCACTCCATTTGGGTCTGGGGGCTTTCGTAGGGCCGGGAACCTGGGAGGTACCTGCAAGGTTGCAGTTCGCGGCCCGAGAAGCACTCTCCGGCCAACATGCCCAACGACCAGCTACAGCTCTGAAACCTAAGAAGCCAGGACCCAAAGACCTATCTGGCCTGGAGGGTCCCCAGGGGGCACCCAAGCAGCCCCTCTCCATTTGGGTCTGGGGGCTTTCGTTGGGCCGGGAACCTGGGAGGTACCTGCAAGGTTGCAGTTGGCGGCCCGAGAAGCACTCTCCGGCCAACATGCCCAACGTCCACCAACAGCTCCAAAACAGAAGGAAACAGGACCCAAAGAAATAGCTGGCCTGAAGGGCCCCCAGGGGGCCCCCAAGCAGCCCCTCTCAATTTGGGTCTGGGGGCTTTCGTTGGGCCGGGAACCTGGGAGATTCCTGCAAGGTTGCAGTTCGCGGCCCGAGAAGCACTCTCCGGCCAACATGCCCAACTGCAGCAACAGCTCCCAAACCGAAGTAGCCAGGACCCAAAGACGTACTTGGCCTGAAGGCACGCCAGGGGGCCCCCAAACAGCCCCTCTCAATTTGGGTCTGGGGGCTTTCGTTGGGCCGGGAACCTGGGAGGTACCTGCAAGGTTGCAGTTCGCGGCCCGAGAAGCACTCTCCGGCCAACATGCCCAACTGCAGCAACAGCTCCCAAACCGAAGGAGCCAGGACCCAAAGACCTAGGTGGGCTGAAGTGCCCCCAGAGGGCCCCCAAGCAGCCCCTCTCAATTTGGGTCTGGGGGTTTTCGTTGGGCCGGGAACCTGGGAGATTCCTGCAAGGTTGCAGTTCGCGGCCCGAGAAGCACTCTCCGACCAACATGCCCAACTGCAGCAACAGCTCCCAAAGCGAAGGAACCAGGACCCAAAGACCTAGCTGGCCTGAAGTGCCCCCAGGGGGCCCCCAAGCAGCCCCTCTCCATTTGGGTCTGGGGGCTTTCGTTGGGCCGGGAACCTGGGAGATTCCTGCAAGGTTGCAGTTCGCGGCCCGAGAAGCACTCTCCGGCCAACATGCCCAACTGCAGCAACAGCTCCCAAACTGAATGAGCCAGGACCCAAAGACCTAGCTGGCCTAGAGGGTCCCCAGGGGGCCCACAAGCAGCCCCTCTCAATTTGGGTCTGGGGGCTTTAGTTGGGCCGGGAACCTGGGAGATTCATGCAAGGTTGCAGTTCGCGGCCCGAGAAGCACTCTCCGGCCAACATGCCCAACTGCAGCAACAGCTCCCAAACTGAATGAGCCAGGACCCAAAGACCTAGCTGGCCTAGAGGGTCCCCAGGGGGCCCCCAAGCAGCCCCTCTCAATTTGGGTCTGGGGGCTTTCGTTGGGCCGGGAACCTGGGAGATTCATGCAAGGTTGCAGTTCGCGGCCCGAGAAGCACTCTCCGGCCAACATGCCCAACTGCAGCAACAGCTCCCAAACCGAAGGAGCCAGGACCCAAAGATGTAGTTGGCCTGAAAGGACCCCAGGGGGCCCCCAAACAGCCCCTCTCAATTTGGGTCTGGGGGCTTTCGTTGGGCCGGGAACCTGGGAGGTACCTGCAAGGTTGCAGTTCGCGGCCCGAGAAGCACTCTCCGGCCAACATGCCCAACTGCAGCAACAGCTCCCAAACTGAATGAGCCAGGACCCAAAGACCTAGCTGGCCTAGAGGGTCCCCAGGGGGCCCACAAGCAGCCCCTCTCAATTTGGGTCTGGGGGCTTTCGTTGGGCCGGGAACCTGGGAGATTCCTGCAAGGTTGCAGTTCGCGGCCCGAGAAGCACTCTCCGGCCAACATGCCCAACTGCAGCAACAGCTCCCAAACCGAAGGAGCCAGGACCCAAAGACCTAGCTGGCCTGAAGGGCCTCCAGGGGGCCCCCAAGCAGCCCCTCTCCATTTGGGTCTGGGGGCTTTAGTTGGGCCGGGAACCTGGGAGGTACCTGCAAGTTTGCAGTTCGCGGCCGGAGAGGCACTCTCCGGCCAACATGCCCAACTGCAGCAACAGCTCCCAAAGCGAAGGAGCCAGGACCCAAGGACCTAGCTGGCCTAGAGGGTCCCCAGGGGGCCCCCAAGCAGCCCCACTCCATTTGGGTCTGGGGGCTTTCGTTGGGCCGGGAACCTGGGAGGTACCTGCAAGGTTGCAGTTCGCGGCCCGAGAAGCACTCTCCGGCCAGCATGCCCAACGTCCACCAACAGCTCCCAAACCGATGGAGCCAGGACCCAAAGACCTAGCTGGCCTGAAGGGCCCCCAGGGGGCCCCCAAGCAGCCCCTCTCAATTTGGGTCTGGGGGCTTTCGTTGGGCCGGGAACCTGGGAGATACCTGCAAGGATGCAGTTCGCGGCCCGAGAAGCACTCTCCGGCCAACATGCCCAACTGCAGCAACAGCTCCCAAACCGAAGGAGCCAGGACCCAAAGACCTAGCTGGCCTGAAGGGCCCCCAGGGGGCCCCCAACCAGCCCCTCTCCATTTGGGTCTGGGGGCTTTCGTTGGGCCGGGAACCTGGGAGATTCCTGCAAGGTTGCAGTTCGCGGCCCGAGAAGCACTCTCCGGCCAACATGCCCAACTGCAGCAACAGCTCCCAAACTGAATGAGCCAGGACCCAAAGACCTAGCTGGCCTAGAGGGTCCCCAGGGGGCCCACAAGCAGCCCCTCTCAATTTGGGTCTGGGGGCTTTCGTTGGGCCGGGAACCTGGGAGATTCATGCAAGGTTGCAGTTGGCGGCCCAAGAAGCACTCTCCGGCCAACATGCCCAACTGCAGCAACAGCTCCCAAACCGAAGGAGCCAGGACCCAAAGACCTAGCTGGCCTGAAGGGCCCCCAGGGGGCCCCCAAGCAGCCCCTCTCCATTTGGGTCTGGGGGCTTTAGTTGGGCCGGGAACCTGGGAGGTACCTGCAAGTTTGCAGTTCGCAGCCGGAGAGGCACTCTCCGGCCAACATGCCCAACTGCAGCAACAGCTCCCAAAGCGAAGGAGCCAGGACCCAAGGACCTAGCTGGCCTAGAGGGTCCCCAGGGGGCCCCCAAGCAGCCCCTCTCAATTTGGGTCTGGGGGCTTTCGTTGGGCCGGGAACCTGGGAGGTACCTGCAAGGTTGCAGTTCGCGGCCCGAGAAGCACTCTCCGGCCAACATGCCCAACGTCCACCAACAGCTCCCAAACCGATGGAGCCAGGACCCAAAGACCTAGCTGGCCTGAAGGGCCCCCAGGGGGCCCCCAAGCAGCCCCTCTCAATTTGGGTCTGGGGGCTTTCGTTGGGCCGGGAACCTGGGAGATACCTGCAAGGATGCAGTTCGCGGCCCGAGAAGCACTCTCCGGCCAACATGCCCAACTGCAGCAACAGCTCCCAAACCGAAGGAGCCAGGACCCAAAGACCTAGCTGGCCTGAAGGGCCCCCAGGGGGCCCCCAAGCAGCCCCTCTCCATTTGGGTCTGGGGGCTTTCGTTGGGCATGTATACCTGAGAGGTACCTGCAAGGTTGCAGTTCGCGGCCCGAGAAGCACTCTCCGGCCAACATGCCCAACGACCAGCTACAGCTCTGAAACCTAAGAAGCCAGGACCCAAAGACCTATCTGGCCTGGAGGGTCCCCAGGGGGCCCCCAACCAGCCCCTCTCCATTTGGGTCTGGGGGCTTTCGTTGGGCCGGGAACCTGGGAGGTACCTGCAAGTTTGCAGTTGGCGGCCCGAGAAGCACTCTCCGGCCAACATGCCCAACGTCCACCAACACCTCCAAAACAGAAGGAAACAGGACCCAAAGAAATAGCTGGCCTGAAGGGCCCCCAGGGGGCCCCCAAGCAGCCCCTCTCAATTTGGGTCTGGGGGCTTTCGTTGGGCCGGGAACCTGGGAGATTCCTGCAAGGTTGCAGTTCGCGGCCCGAGAAGCACTCTCCGGCCAACATGCCCAACTGAAGCAACAGCTCCCAAACCGAAGTAGCCAGGACCCAAAGACGTTCTTGGCCTGAAGGCACCCCAGGGGGCCCCCAAGCAGCCCCTCTCAATTTGGGTCTGGGGGCTTTCGTTGGGCCGGGAACCTGGGAGATTCCTGCAAGGTTGCAGTTCGCGGCCCGAGAAGCACTCTCCGGCCAACATGCCCAACTGCAGCAACAGCTCCCAAACCGAAGGAGCCAGGACCCAAAGACCTAGCTGGCCTGAAGGGCCCCCAGGGGGCCCCCAAGCAGACCCTCTCAATTTGGGTCTGGGGGTTTTCGTTGGGCCGGGAACCTGGGAGATTCCTGCAAGGTTGCAGTTCGCGGCCCGAGAAGCACTCTCCGACCAACATGCCCAACTGAAGCAACAGCTCCCAAAGCGAAGGAGCCAGGACCCAAAGACCTAGGTGGCCTGAAGGGCCCCCAGGGGGCCCCCAAGCAGCCCCTCTCCATTTGGGTCTGGGGGCTTTCGTTGGGCCGGGAACCTGGGAGGTACCTGCCAGGTTGCAGTTCGCGGCCCGAGAAGCACTCTCCGGCCAACATGCCCAACTGCAGCAACAGCTCCCAAAGCGAAGGAACCAGGACCCAAAGACCTAGGTGGCCTGAAGTGCCCCCAGGGGGCCCCCAAGCAGCCCCTCTCCATTTGGGTCTGGGGGCTTTCGTTGGGCCGGGAACCTGGGAGATTCCTTCAAGGTTGCAGTTCGCGGCCCGAGAAGCACTCTCCGGCCAACATGCCCAACTGCAGCAACAGCTCCCAAACTGAATGAGCCAAGACCCAAAGACCTAGCTGGCCTAGAGTGTCCCCAGGGGGCCCCCAAGCAGCCCCTCTCAATTTGGGTCTGGGGGCTTTCGTTGGGCCGGGAACCTGGGAGATTCATGCAAGGTTGCAGTTCGCTGCCCGAGAAGCACTCTCCGGCCAACATGCCCAACTGCAGCAACAGCTCCCAAACCGAAGGAGCCAGGACCCAAAGACCTAGCTGGCCTGAAGGGCCCCCAGGGGGCCCCCAAGCAGCCCCTCTCCATTTGGGTCTGGGGGCTTTCGTTGGGCCGGGAACCTGGGAGGTACCTGCAAGGTTGCAGTTCGCGGCCCGAGAAGCACTCTCCGGCCAACATGCCTAACGTCCACCAACAGCTCCCAAACCGATGGAGCCAGGACCCAAAGACCTAGGTGGGCTGAAGGGCCCCCAGGGTGCCCCCAAGCAGCCCCTCTCAATTTGGGTCTGGGGGCTTTCGTTGGGCCGGGAACCTGGGAGATACCTGCAAGGATGAAGTTCGCGGCCCGAGAAGCACTCTCCGGCCAACATGCCCAACTGCAGCAACAGCTCCCAAACCGAAGGAGCCAGGACCCAAAGACCTAGCTGGCCTGGAGGGTCCCCAGGGGGCCCCCAAGCAGCCCCTCTCCATTTGGGTCTGGGGGCTTTCGTTGGGCCGGGAACCTGGGAGATTCATGCAAGGTTGCAGTTCGCGGCCCGAGAAGCACTCTCCGGCCAACATGCCCAACTGCAGCAACAGCTCCCAAACCGAAGGAGCCAGGACCCAAAGACCTAGCTGGCCTGAAGGGCCCCCAGGGGGCCCCCAAGCAGCCCCTCTCCATTTGGGTCTGGGGGCTTTCGTTGGGCCGGGAACCTGGCAGGTACCTGCAAGGTTGCAGTTCGCGGCCGGAGAGGCACTCTCCGGCCAACATGCCCAACTGCAGCAACAGCTCCCAAACCGAAGGAGCCAGGACCCAAAGACCTAGCTGGCCTGAAGGGCCCCCATGGGGCCCCAAGCAGCCCCTCTCCATTTGGGTCTGGGGGCTTTCGTTGGGCATGTATACCTGAGAGGTACCTGCAAGTTTAGAGTTCGCGGCCTGAGAAGCACTCTCCGGCCAACATGCCCAACGACCAGCTACAGCTCTGAAACCGAAGAAGCCAGGACCCAAAGACCTAGCTGGCCTGAAGGGCCCCCAGGGGGCCCCCAAGCAGCCCCTCTCCATTTGGGTCTGGGGGCTTTCGTTGGGCCGGGAACCTGGGAGGTACCTGCAAGGTTGCAGTTCGCGGCCCGAGAAGCACTCTCCGGCCAACATGCCCAACGTCCACCAACAGCTCCCAAACCGAAGGAGCCAGGACCCAAAGACCTAGCTGGCCTGAAGGGCCCCCAGGGGGCCCCCAAGCAGCCCCTCTCAATTTGGGTCTGGGGGCTTTCGTTGGGCCGGGAACCTGGGAGATACCTGCAAGGATGCAGTTCGCGGCCCGAGAAGCACTCTTTGGCCAACATGCCCAACTGCAGCAACAGCTCCCAAACCGAAGGAGCCAGGACCCAAAGACCTAGCTGGCCTGAAGGGCCCACAGGGGGCCCCCAAGCAGCCCCTCTTCATTTGGGTCTGGGGGCTTTCGTTGGGCATGTATACCTGAGAGGTACCTGCAAGTTTGCAGTTCGCGGCCGGAGAGGCACTCTCCGGCCAACATGCCCAACTGCAGCAACAGCTCCCAAAGCGAAGGAGCCAGGACCGAAGGATCTAGCTGGCCTAGAGGGTCCCCAGGGGGCCCCCAAGCAGCCCCACTCCATTTGGGTCTGGGGGCTTTCGTAGGGCCGGGAACCTGGGAGGTACCTGCAAGGTTGCAGTTCGCGGCCCGAGAAGCACTCTCCGGCCAACATGCCCAACGACCAGCTACAGCTCTGAAACCTAAGAAGCCAGGACCCAAAGACCTATCTGGCCTGGAGGGTCCCCAGGGGGCACCCAAGCAGCCCCTCTCCATTTGGGTCTGGGGGCTTTCGTTGGGCCGGGAACCTGGGAGGTACCTGCAAGGTTGCAGTTGGCGGCCCGAGAAGCACTCTCCGGCCAACATGCCCAACGTCCACCAACAGCTCCAAAACAGAAGGAAACAGGACCCAAAGAAATAGCTGGCCTGAAGGGCCCCCAGGGGGCCCCCAAGCAGCCCCTCTCAATTTGGGTCTGGGGGCTTTCGTTGGGCCGGGAACCTGGGAGATTCCTGCAAGGTTGCAGTTCGCGGCCCGAGAAGCACTCTCCGGCCAACATGCCCAACTGCAGCAACAGCTCCCAAACCGAAGTAGCCAGGACCCAAAGACGTACTTGGCCTGAAGGCACGCCAGGGGGCCCCCAAACAGCCCCTCTCAATTTGGGTCTGGGGGCTTTCGTTGGGCCGGGAACCTGGGAGGTACCTGCAAGGTTGCAGTTCGCGGCCCGAGAAGCACTCTCCGGCCAACATGCCCAACTGCAGCAACAGCTCCCAAACCGAAGGAGCCAGGACCCAAAGACCTAGGTGGGCTGAAGTGCCCCCAGAGGGCCCCCAAGCAGCCCCTCTCAATTTGGGTCTGGGGGTTTTCGTTGGGCCGGGAACCTGGGAGATTCCTGCAAGGTTGCAGTTCGCGGCCCGAGAAGCACTCTCCGACCAACATGCCCAACTGCAGCAACAGCTCCCAAAGCGAAGGAACCAGGACCCAAAGACCTAGCTGGCCTGAAGTGCCCCCAGGGGGCCCCCAAGCAGCCCCTCTCCATTTGGGTCTGGGGGCTTTCGTTGGGCCGGGAACCTGGGAGATTCCTGCAAGGTTGCAGTTCGCGGCCCGAGAAGCACTCTCCGGCCAACATGCCCAACTGCAGCAACAGCTCCCAAACTGAATGAGCCAGGACCCAAAGACCTAGCTGGCCTAGAGGGTCCCCAGGGGGCCCACAAGCAGCCCCTCTCAATTTGGGTCTGGGGGCTTTAGTTGGGCCGGGAACCTGGGAGATTCATGCAAGGTTGCAGTTCGCGGCCCGAGAAGCACTCTCCGGCCAACATGCCCAACTGCAGCAACAGCTCCCAAACTGAATGAGCCAGGACCCAAAGACCTAGCTGGCCTAGAGGGTCCCCAGGGGGCCCCCAAGCAGCCCCTCTCAATTTGGGTCTGGGGGCTTTCGTTGGGCCGGGAACCTGGGAGATTCATGCAAGGTTGCAGTTCGCGGCCCGAGAAGCACTCTCCGGCCAACATGCCCAACTGCAGCAACAGCTCCCAAACCGAAGGAGCCAGGACCCAAAGATGTAGTTGGCCTGAAAGGACCCCAGGGGGCCCCCAAACAGCCCCTCTCAATTTGGGTCTGGGGGCTTTCGTTGGGCCGGGAACCTGGGAGGTACCTGCAAGGTTGCAGTTCGCGGCCCGAGAAGCACTCTCCGGCCAACATGCCCAACTGCAGCAACAGCTCCCAAACTGAATGAGCCAGGACCCAAAGACCTAGCTGGCCTAGAGGGTCCCCAGGGGGCCCACAAGCAGCCCCTCTCAATTTGGGTCTGGGGGCTTTCGTTGGGCCGGGAACCTGGGAGATTCCTGCAAGGTTGCAGTTCGCGGCCCGAGAAGCACTCTCCGGCCAACATGCCCAACTGCAGCAACAGCTCCCAAACCGAAGGAGCCAGGACCCAAAGACCTAGCTGGCCTGAAGGGCCTCCAGGGGGCCCCCAAGCAGCCCCTCTCCATTTGGGTCTGGGGGCTTTAGTTGGGCCGGGAACCTGGGAGGTACCTGCAAGTTTGCAGTTCGCGGCCGGAGAGGCACTCTCCGGCCAACATGCCCAACTGCAGCAACAGCTCCCAAAGCGAAGGAGCCAGGACCCAAGGACCTAGCTGGCCTAGAGGGTCCCCAGGGGGCCCCCAAGCAGCCCCACTCCATTTGGGTCTGGGGGCTTTCGTTGGGCCGGGAACCTGGGAGGTACCTGCAAGGTTGCAGTTCGCGGCCCGAGAAGCACTCTCCGGCCAGCATGCCCAACGTCCACCAACAGCTCCCAAACCGATGGAGCCAGGACCCAAAGACCTAGCTGGCCTGAAGGGCCCCCAGGGGGCCCCCAAGCAGCCCCTCTCAATTTGGGTCTGGGGGCTTTCGTTGGGCCGGGAACCTGGGAGATACCTGCAAGGATGCAGTTCGCGGCCCGAGAAGCACTCTCCGGCCAACATGCCCAACTGCAGCAACAGCTCCCAAACCGAAGGAGCCAGGACCCAAAGACCTAGCTGGCCTGAAGGGCCCCCAGGGGGCCCCCAACCAGCCCCTCTCCATTTGGGTCTGGGGGCTTTCGTTGGGCCGGGAACCTGGGAGATTCCTGCAAGGTTGCAGTTCGCGGCCCGAGAAGCACTCTCCGGCCAACATGCCCAACTGCAGCAACAGCTCCCAAACTGAATGAGCCAGGACCCAAAGACCTAGCTGGCCTAGAGGGTCCCCAGGGGGCCCACAAGCAGCCCCTCTCAATTTGGGTCTGGGGGCTTTCGTTGGGCCGGGAACCTGGGAGATTCATGCAAGGTTGCAGTTGGCGGCCCAAGAAGCACTCTCCGGCCAACATGCCCAACTGCAGCAACAGCTCCCAAACCGAAGGAGCCAGGACCCAAAGACCTAGCTGGCCTGAAGGGCCCCCAGGGGGCCCCCAAGCAGCCCCTCTCCATTTGGGTCTGGGGGCTTTAGTTGGGCCGGGAACCTGGGAGGTACCTGCAAGTTTGCAGTTCGCAGCCGGAGAGGCACTCTCCGGCCAACATGCCCAACTGCAGCAACAGCTCCCAAAGCGAAGGAGCCAGGACCCAAGGACCTAGCTGGCCTAGAGGGTCCCCAGGGGGCCCCCAAGCAGCCCCTCTCAATTTGGGTCTGGGGGCTTTCGTTGGGCCGGGAACCTGGGAGGTACCTGCAAGGTTGCAGTTCGCGGCCCGAGAAGCACTCTCCGGCCAACATGCCCAACGTCCACCAACAGCTCCCAAACCGATGGAGCCAGGACCCAAAGACCTAGCTGGCCTGAAGGGCCCCCAGGGGGCCCCCAAGCAGCCCCTCTCAATTTGGGTCTGGGGGCTTTCGTTGGGCCGGGAACCTGGGAGATACCTGCAAGGATGCAGTTCGCGGCCCGAGAAGCACTCTCCGGCCAACATGCCCAACTGCAGCAACAGCTCCCAAACCGAAGGAGCCAGGACCCAAAGACCTAGCTGGCCTGAAGGGCCCCCAGGGGGCCCCCAAGCAGCCCCTCTCCATTTGGGTCTGGGGGCTTTCGTTGGGCATGTATACCTGAGAGGTACCTGCAAGGTTGCAGTTCGCGGCCCGAGAAGCACTCTCCGGCCAACATGCCCAACGACCAGCTACAGCTCTGAAACCTAAGAAGCCAGGACCCAAAGACCTATCTGGCCTGGAGGGTCCCCAGGGGGCCCCCAACCAGCCCCTCTCCATTTGGGTCTGGGGGCTTTCGTTGGGCCGGGAACCTGGGAGGTACCTGCAAGTTTGCAGTTGGCGGCCCGAGAAGCACTCTCCGGCCAACATGCCCAACGTCCACCAACACCTCCAAAACAGAAGGAAACAGGACCCAAAGAAATAGCTGGCCTGAAGGGCCCCCAGGGGGCCCCCAAGCAGCCCCTCTCAATTTGGGTCTGGGGGCTTTCGTTGGGCCGGGAACCTGGGAGATTCCTGCAAGGTTGCAGTTCGCGGCCCGAGAAGCACTCTCCGGCCAACATGCCCAACTGAAGCAACAGCTCCCAAACCGAAGTAGCCAGGACCCAAAGACGTTCTTGGCCTGAAGGCACCCCAGGGGGCCCCCAAGCAGCCCCTCTCAATTTGGGTCTGGGGGCTTTCGTTGGGCCGGGAACCTGGGAGATTCCTGCAAGGTTGCAGTTCGCGGCCCGAGAAGCACTCTCCGGCCAACATGCCCAACTGCAGCAACAGCTCCCAAACCGAAGGAGCCAGGACCCAAAGACCTAGCTGGCCTGAAGGGCCCCCAGGGGGCCCCCAAGCAGACCCTCTCAATTTGGGTCTGGGGGTTTTCGTTGGGCCGGGAACCTGGGAGATTCCTGCAAGGTTGCAGTTCGCGGCCCGAGAAGCACTCTCCGACCAACATGCCCAACTGAAGCAACAGCTCCCAAAGCGAAGGAGCCAGGACCCAAAGACCTAGGTGGCCTGAAGGGCCCCCAGGGGGCCCCCAAGCAGCCCCTCTCCATTTGGGTCTGGGGGCTTTCGTTGGGCCGGGAACCTGGGAGGTACCTGCCAGGTTGCAGTTCGCGGCCCGAGAAGCACTCTCCGGCCAACATGCCCAACTGCAGCAACAGCTCCCAAAGCGAAGGAACCAGGACCCAAAGACCTAGGTGGCCTGAAGTGCCCCCAGGGGGCCCCCAAGCAGCCCCTCTCCATTTGGGTCTGGGGGCTTTCGTTGGGCCGGGAACCTGGGAGATTCCTTCAAGGTTGCAGTTCGCGGCCCGAGAAGCACTCTCCGGCCAACATGCCCAACTGCAGCAACAGCTCCCAAACTGAATGAGCCAAGACCCAAAGACCTAGCTGGCCTAGAGTGTCCCCAGGGGGCCCCCAAGCAGCCCCTCTCAATTTGGGTCTGGGGGCTTTCGTTGGGCCGGGAACCTGGGAGATTCATGCAAGGTTGCAGTTCGCTGCCCGAGAAGCACTCTCCGGCCAACATGCCCAACTGCAGCAACAGCTCCCAAACCGAAGGAGCCAGGACCCAAAGACCTAGCTGGCCTGAAGGGCCCCCAGGGGGCCCCCAAGCAGCCCCTCTCCATTTGGGTCTGGGGGCTTTCGTTGGGCCGGGAACCTGGGAGGTACCTGCAAGGTTGCAGTTCGCGGCCGGAGAGGCACTCTCCGGCCAACATGCCCAACTGCAGCAACAGCTCCCAAACCGAAGGAGCCAGGACCCAAAGACCTAGCTGGCCTGGAGGGTCCCCAGGGGGCCCCCAAGCAGCCCCTCTCCATTTGGGTCTGGGGGCTTTCGTTGGGCCGGGAACCTGGGAGGTACCTGCAAGTTTGCAGTTGGCGGCCCGAGAAGCACTCTCCGGCCAACATGCCCAACGTCCACCAACAGCTCCAAAACCGATGGAGCCAGGACCCAAAGACCTAGCTGGCATGAAGGGCCCCCAGGGGGCCCCCAAGCAGCCCCTCTCAATTTGGGTCTGGGGGCTTTCGTTGGGCCGGGAACCTGGGAGATTCCTGCAAGGATGAAGTTCGCGGCCCGAGAAGCACTCTCCGGCCAACATGCCCAACTGCAGCAACAGCTCCCAAACCGAAGGAGCCAGCACCCAAAGACCTAGCTGGCCTGAAGGGCCCCCAGGGGGCCCCCAAGCAGCCCCTCTCCATTTGGGTCTGGGGGCTTTCGTTGGGCCGGGAACCTGGGAGATTCATGCAAGGTTGCAGTTCGCGGCCCGAGAAGCACTCTCCGGCCAACATGCACAACTGCAGCAACAGCTCCCAAACCGAAGGAGCCAGGACCCAAAGAACCAGCTGGCCTAGAGGGTCCCCAGGGGGCCCACAAGCAGCCCCTCTCAATTTGGGTCTGGGGGCTTTCGTTGGGCCGGGAACCTGGGAGATTCATGCAAGGTTGCAGTTCGCGGCCCGAGAAGCACTCTCCGGCCAACATGCCCAACTGCAGCAACAGCTCCCAAACCGAAGGAGCCAGGACCCAAAGACCTAGCTGGCCTGAAGGGCCCCCAGGGGGCCCCCAAGCAGCCCCTCTCCATTTGGGTCTGGGGGCTTTAGTTGGGCCGGGAACCTGGGAGGTACCTGCAAGTTTGCAGTTCGCGGCCAGAGAGGCACTCTCCGGCCAACATGCCCAACTGCAGCAACAGCTCCCAAAGCGAAGGAGCCAGGACCCAAGGACCTAGCTGGCCTAGAGGGTCCCCAGGGGGCCCCCAAGCAGCCCCTCTCCATTTGGGTCTGGGGGCTTTCGTTGGGCCGGGAACCTGGGAGGTACCTGCAAGGTTGCAGTTCGCGGCCCGAGAAGCACTCTCCGGCCAACATGCCCAACGTCCACCAACAGCTCCCAAACCGATGGAGCCAGGACCCAAAGACCTAGCTGGCCTGAAGGGCCCCCAGGAGGCCCCCAAGCAGCCCCTCTCCATTTGGGTCTGGGGGCTTTCGTTGGGCCGGGAACCTGGGAGATACCTGCAAGGATGAAGTTCGCGGCCCGAGAAGCACTCTCCGGCCAACATGCCCAACTGCAGCAACAGCTCCCAAACCGAAGGAGCCAGGACCCAAAGACCTAGCTGGCCTGAAGGGCCCCCAGGGGGCCCCCAAGCAGCCCCTCTCCATTTGGGTCTGGGGGCTTTCGTTGGGCATGTATACCTGAGAGGTACCTGCACGGTTGCAGTTCGCGGCCCGAGAAGCACTCTCCGGCCAACATGCCCAACGACCAGCTACAGCACTGAAACCTAAGAAGCCAGGACCCAAAGACCTATCTGGCCTGGAGGGTCCCCAGGGGGCCCCCAAGCAGCCCCTCTCCATTTGGGTCTGGGGGCTTTCGTTGGGCCGGGAACCTGGGAGGTACCTGCAAGGTTGCAGTTCGCGGCCCGAGAAGCACTCTCCGGCCAACATGCCTAACGTCCACCAACAGCTCCCAAACCGATGGAGCCAGGACCCAAAGACCTAGCTGGCCTGAAGGGCCCCCAGGGGGCCCCCAAGCAGCCCCTCTCCATTTGGGTCTGGGGGCTTTCGTTGGGCCGGGAACCTGGGAGGTACCTGCAAGTTTGCAGTTCGCGGCCGGAGAGGCACTCTCCGGCCAACATGCCAAACGTCCAGCAACAGCTCGCAAAGCGAAGGAGCCAGGACCCAAGGACCTAGCTGGCCTAGAGGGTCCCCAGGGGGCCCCCAAGCAGCCCCTCTCCATTTGGGTCTGGGGGCTTTCGTTGGGCCTGGAACCTGGGAGGTACCTGCAAGGTTGCAGTTCGCGGCCCGAGAAGCACTCTCCGGCCAACATGCCTAACGTCCACCAACAGCTCCCAAACCGATGGAGCCAGGACCCAAAGACCTAGCTGGCCTGAAGGGCCCCCAGGGTGCCCCCAAGCAGCCCCTCTCCATTTGGGTCTGGGGGCTTTCGTTGGGCCGGGAACCTGGGAGGTACCTGCAAGGTTGCAGTTCGCGGCCGGAGAGGCACTCTCCGGCCAACATGCCCAACTGCAGCAACAGCTCCCAAACCGAAGGAGCCAGGACCCAAAGACCTAGCTGGCCTGAAGGGCCCCCAGGGGGCCCGAAGCAGCCCCTCTCCATTTGGGTCTGGGGGCTTTCGTTGGGCATGTATACCTGAGAGGTACCTGCAAGTTTAGAGTTCGCGGCCTGAGAAGCACTCTCCGGCCAACATGCCCAACGACCAGCTACAGCTCTGAAACCGAAGAAGCCAGGACCCAAAGACCTAGCTGGCCTGAAGGGCCCCCAGGGGGCCCCCAAGCAGCCCCTCTCCATTTGGGTCTGGGGGCTTTCGTTGGGCCGGGAACCTGGGAGGTACCTGCAAGTTTGCAGTTGGCGGCCCGAGAAGCACTCTCTGGCCAACATGCCCAACGTCCACCAACAGCTCCAAAACCGATGGAGTCAGGACCCAAAGACGTAGCTGGCCTGAAGGGCCCCCAGGGGGCCCCCAAGCAGCCCCTCTCCATTTGGGTCTGGGGGCTTTCGTTGGGCATGGAACCTGGGAGATTCCTGCAAGGTTGCAGTTCGCGGCCCGAGAAGCACTCTCCGGCCAACATGCCCAACTGCAGCAACAGCTCCCAAACCGAAGGAGCCAGCACCCAAAGACCTAGCTGGCCTGAAGGGCCCCCAGGGGGCCCCCAAGCAGCCCCTCTCCATTTGGGTCTGGGGGCTTTCGTTGGGCCGGGAACCTGGGAGATTCCTGCAAGGTTGCAGTTCGCGGCCCGAGAAGCACTCTCCGGCCAACATGCCCAACTGCAGCAACAGCTCCCAAACCGAAGGAGCCAGGACCCAAAGACCTAGCTGGCCTAGAGAGTCCCCAGGGGGCCCACAAGCAGCCCCTCTCAATTTGGGTCTGGGGGCTTTCGTTGGGCCGGGAACCTGGGAGATTCATGCAAGGTTGCAGTTCGCGGCCCGAGAAGCACTCTCCGGCCAACATGCCCAACTGCAGCAACAGCTCCCAAACCGAAGGAGCCAGGACCCAAAGACCTAGCTGGCCTGAAGGGCCCCCAGGGGGCCCCCAAGCAGCCCCTCTCCATTTGGGTCTGGGGGCTTTAGTTGGGCCGGGAACCTGGGAGGTACCTGCAAGTTTGCAGTTCGCGGCCGGAGAGGCACTCTCCGGCCAACATGCCCAACTGCAGCAACAGCTCCCAAAGCGAAGGAGCCAGGACCCAAGGACCTAGCTGGCCTAGAGGGTCCCCAGGGGGCCCCCAAGCAGCCCCTCTCCATTTGGGTCTGGGGGCTTTCGTTGGGCCGGGAACCTGGGAGGTACCTGCAAGGTTGCAGTTCGCGGCCCGAGAAGCACTCTCCGGCCAACATGCCCAACGTCCACCAACAGCTCCCAAACCGATGGAGCCAGGACCCAAAGACCTAGCTGGCCTGAAGGGCCCCCAGGGGGCCCCCAAGCAGCCCCTCTCAATTTGGGTCTGGGGGCTTTCGTTGGGCCGGGAACCTGGGAGATACCTGCAAGGATGAAGTTCGCGGCCCGAGAAGCACTCTCCGGCCAACATGCCCAACTGCAGCAACAGCTCCCAAACCGAAGGAGCCAGGACCCAAAGACCTAGCTGGCCTGAAGGGCCCCCAGGGGGCCCCCAAGCAGCCCCTCTCCATTTGGGTCTGGGGGCTTTCGTTGGGCATGTATACCTGAGAGGTTCCTGCACGGTTGCAGTTCGCGGCCCGAGAAGCACTCTCCGGCCAACATGCCAAACGACCAGCTACAGCTCTGAAACCTAAGAAGCCAGGACCCAAAGACCTATCTGGCCTGGAGGGTCCCCAGGGGGCCCCCAAGCAGCCCCTCTCCATTTGGGTCTGGGGGCTTTCGTTGGGCCGGGAACCTGGGAGGTACCTGCAAGGTTGCAGTTGGCGGCCCGAGAAGCACTCTCCGGCCAACATGCCCAACGTCCACCAACACCTCCAAAACAGAAGGAAACAGGACCCAAAGAAATAGCTGGCCTGAAGGGCCCCCAGGGGGCCCCCAAGCAGCCCCTCTCAATTTGGGTCTGGGGGCTTTCGTTGGGACGGGAACCTGGGAGATTCCTGCAAGGTTGCAGTTCGCGGCCCGAGAAGCACTCTCCGGCCAACATGCCCAACTGCAGCAACAGCTCCCAAACCGAAGTAGCCAGGACCCAAAGACGTACTTGGCCTGAAGGCACCCCACGGGGCCCCCAAACAGCCCCTCTCAATTTGGGTCTGGGGGCTTTCGTTGGGCCGGGAACCTGGGAGGTACCTGCAAGGTTGCAGTTCGCGGCCCGAGAAGCACTCTCCGGCCAACATGCCTAACGTCCACCAACAGCTCCCAAACCGATGGAGCCAGGACCCAAAGACCTAGCTGGCCTGAAGGGCCCCCAGGGGGCCCACAAGCAGCCCCTCTCCATTTGGGTCTGGGGGCTTTCGTTGGGCCGGGAACCTGGGAGATACCTGCAAGGATGAAGTTCGCGGCCCGAGAAGCACTCTCCGGCCAACATGCCCAACTGCAGCAACAGCTCCCAAACCGAAGGAGCCAGGACCCAAAGACCTAGGTGGCCTGAAGTGCCCCCAGGGGGCCCCCAAGCAGCCCCTCTCCATTTGGGTCTGGGGGCTTTCGTTGGGCATGTATACCTGAGAGGTACCTGCACGGTTGCAGTTCGCGGCCCGAGAAGCACTCTCCGGCCAACATGCCCAACGACCAGCTACAGCTCTGAAACCTAAGAAGCCAGGACCCAAAGACCTATCTGGCCTGGAGGGTCCCCAGGGGGCCCCCAAGCAGCCCCTCTCCATTTGGGTCTGGGGGCTTTCGTTGGGCCGGGAACCTGGGAGGTACCTGCAAGGTTGCAGTTCGCGGCCCGAGAAGCACTCTCCGGCCAACATGCCTAACGTCCACCAACAGCTCCCAAACCGATGGAGCCAGGACCCAAAGACCTAGCTGGCCTGAAGGGCCCCCAGGGTGCCCCCAAGCAGCCCCTCTCAATTTGGGTCTGGGGGCTTTCGTTGGGCCGGGAACCTGGGAGATACCTGCAAGGATGAAGTTCGCGGCCCGAGAAGCACTCTCCGGCCAACATGCCCAACTGCAGCAACAGCTCCCAAACCGAAGGAGCCAGGACCCAAAGACCTAGCTGGCCTAGAGGGTCCCCAGGGGGCCCCCAAGCAGCCCCTCTCCATTTGGGTCTGGGGGCTTTCGTTGGGCCGGGAACCTGGGAGATTCATGCAAGGTTGCAGTTCGCGGCCCGAGAAGCACTCTCCGGCCAACATGCCCAACTGCAGCAACAGCTCCCAAACCGAAGGAGCCAGGACCCAAAGACCTAGCTGGCCTGAAGGGCCCCCAGGGGGCCCCCAAGCAGCCCCTCTCCATTTGGGTCTGGGGGCTTTCGTTGGGCCGGGAACCTGGGAGGTACCTGCAAGGTTGCAGTTCGCGGCCGGAGAGGCACTCTCCGGCCAACATGCCCAACTGCAGCAACAGCTCCCAAACCGAAGGAGCCAGGACCCAAAGACCTAGCTGGCCTGAAGGGCCCCCAGGGGGCCCGAAGCAGCCCCTCTCCATTTGGGTCTGGGGGCTTTCGTTGGGCATGTATACCTGAGAGGTACCTGCAAGTTTAGAGTTCGCGGCCTGAGAAGCACTCTCCGGCCAACATGCCCAACGACCAGCTACAGCTCTGAAACCGAAGAAGCCAGGACCCAAAGACCTAGCTGGCCTGAAGGGCCCCCAGGGGGCCCCCAAGCAGCCCCTCTCCATTTGGGTCTGGGGGCTTTCGTTGGGCCGGGAACCTGGGAGGTACCTGCAAGTTTGCAGTTGGCGGCCCGAGAAGCACTCTCTGGCCAACATGCCCAACGTCCACCAACAGCTCCAAAACCGATGGAGTCAGGACCCAAAGACGTAGCTGGCCTGAAGGGCCCCCAGGGGGCCCCCAAGCAGCCCCTCTCCATTTGGGTCTGGGGGCTTTCGTTGGGCATGGAACCTGGGAGATTCCTGCAAGGTTGCAGTTCGCGGCCCGAGAAGCACTCTCCGGCCAACATGCCCAACTGCAGCAACAGCTCCCAAACCGAAGGAGCCAGCACCCAAAGACCTAGCTGGCCTGAAGGGCCCCCAGGGGGCCCCCAAGCAGCCCCTCTCCATTTGGGTCTGGGGGCTTTCGTTGGGCCGGGAACCTGGGAGATTCCTGCAAGGTTGCAGTTCGCGGCCCGAGAAGCACTCTCCGGCCAACATGCCCAACTGCAGCAACAGCTCCCAAACCGAAGGAGCCAGGACCCAAAGACCTAGCTGGCCTAGAGGGTCCCCAGGGGGCCCACAAGCAGCCCCTCTCAATTTGGGTCTGGGGGCTTTCGTTGGGCCGGGAACCTGGGAGATTCATGCAAGGTTGCAGTTCGCGGCCCGAGAAGCACTCTCCGGCCAACATGCCCAACTGCAGCAACAGCTCCCAAACCGAAGGAGCCAGGACCCAAAGACCTAGCTGGCCTGAAGGGCCCCCAGGGGGCCCCCAAGCAGCCCCTCTCCATTTGGGTCTGGGGGCTTTAGTTGGGCCGGGAACCTGGGAGGTACCTGCAAGTTTGCAGTTCGCGGCCGGAGAGGCACTCTCCGGCCAACATGCCCAACTGCAGCAACAGCTCCCAAAGCGAAGGAGCCAGGACCCAAGGACCTAGCTGGCCTAGAGGGTCCCCAGGGGGCCCCCAAGCAGCCCCTCTCCATTTGGGTCTGGGGGCTTTCGTTGGGCCGGGAACCTGGGAGGTACCTGCAAGGTTGCAGTTCGCGGCCCGAGAAGCACTCTCCGGCCAACATGCCCAACGTCCACCAACAGCTCCCAAACCGATGGAGCCAGGACCCAAAGACCTAGCTGGCCTGAAGGGCCCCCAGGGGGCCCCCAAGCAGCCCCTCTCAATTTGGGTCTGGGGGCTTTCGTTGGGCCGGGAACCTGGGAGATACCTGCAAGGATGAAGTTCGCGGCCCGAGAAGCACTCTCCGGCCAACATGCCCAACTGCAGCAACAGCTCCCAAACCGAAGGAGCCAGGACCCAAAGACCTAGCTGGCCTGAAGGGCCCCCAGGGGGCCCCCAAGCAGCCCCTCTCCATTTGGGTCTGGGGGCTTTCGTTGGGCATGTATACCTGAGAGGTTCCTGCACGGTTGCAGTTCGCGGCCCGAGAAGCACTCTCCGGCCAACATGCCAAACGACCAGCTACAGCTCTGAAACCTAAGAAGCCAGGACCCAAAGACCTATCTGGCCTGGAGGGTCCCCAGGGGGCCCCCAAGCAGCCCCTCTCCATTTGGGTCTGGGGGCTTTCGTTGGGCCGGGAACCTGGGAGGTACCTGCAAGGTTGCAGTTGGCGGCCCGAGAAGCACTCTCCGGCCAACATGCCCAACGTCCACCAACACCTCCAAAACAGAAGGAAACAGGACCCAAAGAAATAGCTGGCCTGAAGGGCCCCCAGGGGGCCCCCAAGCAGCCCCTCTCAATTTGGGTCTGGGGGCTTTCGTTGGGACGGGAACCTGGGAGATTCCTGCAAGGTTGCAGTTCGCGGCCCGAGAAGCACTCTCCGGCCAACATGCCCAACTGCAGCAACAGCTCCCAAAGCGAAGGAGCCAGGACCCAAAGACGTACTTGGCCTGAAGGCACCCCACGGGGCCCCCAAACAGCCCCTCTCAATTTGGGTCTGGGGGCTTTCGTTGGGCCGGGAACCTGGGAGGTACCTGCAAGGTTGCAGTTCGCGGCCCGAGAAGCACTCTCCGGCCAACATGCCCAACTGCAGCAACAGCTCCCAAACCGAAGGAGCCAGGACCCAAATACCTAGCTGGCCTGAAGTGCCCCCAGGGGGCCCCCAAGCAGCCCCTCTCAATTTGGGTCTGGGGGTTTTCGTTGGGCCGGGAACCTGGGAGATTCCTGCAAGGTTGCAGTTCGCGGCCCGAGAAGCACTCTCCGGCCAACATGCCCAACTGCAGCAACAGCTCCCAAAGCGAAGGAACCAGGACCCAAAGACCTAGCTGGCCTGAAGGGCCCCCAGGGGGCCCCCAAGCAGCCCCTCTCCATTTGGGTCTGGGGGCTTTCGTTGGGCCGGGAACCTGGGAGGTACCTGCCAGGTTGCAGTTCGCGGCCCGAGAAGCACTCTCCGGCCAACATGCCCAACTGCAGCAACAGCTCCCAAAGCGAAGGAGCCAGGACCCAAAGACCTAGCTGGCCTGAAGGGCCCCCAGGGGGCCCCAAGCAGCCCCTCTCCATTTGGGTCTGGGGGCTTTCGTTGGGCATGTATACCTGAGAGGTACCTGCAAGTTTAGAGTTCGCGGCCTGAGAAGCACTCTCCGGCCAACATGCCCAACGACCAGCTACAGCTCTGAAACCGAAGAAGCCAGGACCCAAAGACCTAGCTGGCCTGAAGGGCCCCCAGGGGGCCCCCAAGCAGCCCCTCTCCATTTGGGTCTGGGGGCTTTCGTTGGGCCGGGAACCTGGGAGGTACCTGCAAGTTTGCAGTTGGCGGCCCGAGAAGCACTCTCCGGCCAACATGCCCAAAGTCCACCAACAGCTCCAAAACCGATGGAGTCAGGACCCAAAGACGTAGCTGGCCTGAAGGGCCCCCAGGGGGCCCCCAAGCAGCCCCTCTCCATTTGGGTCTGGGGGCTTTCGTTGGGCATGGAACCTGGGAGATTCCTGCAAGGTTGCAGTTCGCGGCCCGAGAAGCACTCTCCGGCCAACATGCCCAACTGCAGCAACAGCTCCCAAACCGAAGGAGCCAGCACCCAAAGACCTAGCTGGCCTGAAGGGCCCCCAGGGGGCCCCCAAGCAGCCCCTCTCCATTTGGGTCTGGGGGCTTTCGTTGGGCCGGGAACCTGGGAGATTCCTGCAAGGTTGCAGTTCGCGGCCCGAGAAGCACTCTCCGGCCAACATGCCCAACTGCAGCAACAGCTCCCAAAGCGAAGGAGCCAGGACCGAAGGATCTAGCTGGCCTAGAGGGTCCCCAGGGGGCCCCCAAGCAGCCCCACTCCATTTGGGTCTGGGGGCTTTCGTTGGGCCGGGAACCTGGGAGGTACCTGCAAGGTTGCAGTTCGCGGCCCGAGAAGCACTCTCCGGCCAACATGCCCAACGACCAGCTACAGCTCTGAAACCTAAGAAGCCAGGACCCAAAGACCTATCTGGCCTGGAGGGTCCCCAGGGGGCCCCCAAGCAGCCCCTCTCCATTTGGGTCTGGGGGCTTTCGTTGGGCCGGGAACCTGGGAGGTACCTGCAAGGTTGCAGTTGGCGGCCCGAGAAGCACTCTCCGGCCAACATGCCCAACGTCCACCAACACCTCCAAAACAGAAGGAAACAGGACCCAAAGAAATAGCTGGCCTGAAGGGCCCCCAGGGGGCCCCCAAGCAGCCCCTCTCAATTTGGGTCTGGGGGCTTTCGTTGGGACGGGAACCTGGGAGATTCCTGCAAGGTTGCAGTTCGCGGCCCGAGAAGCACTCTCCGGCCAACATGCCCAACTGCAGCAACAGCTCCCAAACCGAAGTAGCCAGGACCCAAAGACGTACTTGGCCTGAAGGCACGCCAGGGGGCCCCCAAACAGCCCCTCTCAATTTGGGTCTGGGGGCTTTCGTTGGGCCGGGAACCTGGGAGGTACCTGCAAGGTTGCAGTTCGCGGCCCGAGAAGCACTCTCCGGCCAACATGCCCAACTGCAGCAACAGCTCCCAAAGCGAAGGAGCCAGGACCCAAAGACCTAGGTGGGCTGAAGTGCCCCCAGAGGGCCCCCAAGCAGCCCCTCTCAATTTGGGTCTGGGGGTTTTCGTTGGGCCGGGAACCTGGGAGATTCCTGCAAGGTTGCAGTTCGCGGCCCGAGAAGCACTCTCCGACCAACATGCCCAACTGCAGCAACAGCTCCCAAAGCGAAGGAACCAGGACCCAAAGACCTAGCTGGCCTGAAGTGCCCCCAGGGGGCCCCCAAGCAGCCCCTCTCCATTTGGGTCTGGGGGCTTTCGTTGGGCCGGGAACCTGGGAGATTCCTGCAAGGTTGCAGTTCGCGGCCCGAGAAGCACTCCCCGGCCAACATGCCCAACTGCAGCAACAGCTCCCAAACTGAATGAGCCAGGACCCAAAGACCTAGCTGGCCTAGAGGGTCCCCAGGGGGCCCACAAGCAGCCCCTCTCCATTTGGGTCTGGGGGCTTTCGTTGGGCCGGGAACCTGGGAGATTCATGCAAGGTTGCAGTTCCCGGCCCGAGAAGCACTCTCCGGCCAACATGCCCAACTGCAGCAACAGCTCCCAAACTGAATGAGCCAGGACCCAAAGACCTAGCTGGCCTAGAGGGTCCCCAGGGGGCCCACAAGCAGCCCCTCTCAATTTGGGTCTGGGGGCTTTCGTTGGGCCGGGAACCTGGGAGATTCATGCAAGGTTGCAGTTCGCGGCCCGAGAAGCACTCTCCGGCCAACATGCCCAACTGCAGCAACAGCTCCCAAACCGAAGGAGCCAGGACCCAAAGATGTAGTTGGCCTGAAAGGACCCCAGGGGGCCCCCAAACAGCCCCTCTCAATTTGGGTCTGGGGGCTTTCGTTGGGCCGGGAACCTGGGAGGTACCTGCAAGGTTGCAGTTCGCGGCCCGAGAAGCACTCTCCGGCCAACATGCCCAACTGCAGCAACAGCTCCCAAACTGAATGAGCCAGGACCCAAAGACCTAGCTGGCCTAGAGGGTCCCCAGGGGGCCCACAAGCAGCCCCTCTCAATTTGGGTCTGGGGGCTTTCGTTGGGCCGGGAACCTGGGAGATTCCTGCAAGGTTGCAGTTGGCGGCCCGAGAAGCACTCTCCGGCCAACATGCCCAACTGCAGCAACAGCTCCCAAACCGAAGGAGCCAGGACCCAAAGACCTAGCTGGCCTGAAGGGCCCCCAGGGGGCCCCCAAGCAGCCCCTCTCCATTTGGGTCTGGGGGCTTTAGTTGGGCCGGGAACCTGGGAGGTACCTGCAAGTTTGCAGTTCGCGGCCGGAGAGGCACTCTCCGGCCAACATGCCCAACTGCAGCAACAGCTCCCAAAGCGAAGGAGCCAGGACCCAAGGACCTAGCTGGCCTAGAGGGTCCCCAGGGGGCCCCCAAGCAGCCCCACTCCATTTGGGTCTGGGGGCTTTCGTTGGGCCGGGAACCTGGGAGGTACCTGCAAGGTTGCAGTTCGCGGCCCGAGAAGCACTCTCCGGCCAGCATGCCCAACGTCCACCAACAGCTCCCAAACCGATGGAGCCAGGACCCAAAGACGTAGCTGGCCTGAAGGGCCCCCAGGGGGCCCCCAAGCAGCCCCTCTCCATTTGGGTCTGGGGGCTTTCGTTGGGCCGGGAACCTGGGAGATACCTGCAAGGATGCAGTTCGCGGCCCGAGAAGCACTCTCCGGCCAACATGCCCAACTGCAGCAACAGCTCCCAAAGCGAAGGAGCCAGGACCCAAAGACCTAGCTGGCCTGAAGGGCCCCCAGGGGGCCCCCAACCAGCCCCTCTCCATTTGGGTCTGGGGGCTTTCGTTGGGCCGGGAACCTGGGAGATTCCTGCAAGGTTGCAGTTCGCGGCCCGAGAAGCACTCTCCGGCCAACATGCCCAACTGCAGCAACAGCTCCCAAACTGAATGAGCCAGGACCCAAAGACCTAGCTGGCCTGAAGGGCCCCCAGGGGGCCCCCAACCAGCCCCTCTCCATTTGGGTCTGGGGGCTTTCGTTGGGCCGGGAACCTGGGAGGTACCTGCAAGTTTGCATTTGGCGGCCCGAGAAGCACTCTCCGGCCAACATGCCCAACGTCCACCAACACCTCCAAAACAGAAGGAAACAGGACCCAAAGAAATAGCTGGCCTGAAGGGCCCCCAGGGGGCCCCCAAGCAGCCCCTCTCAATTTGGGTCTGGGGGCTTTCGTTGGGCCGGGAACCTGGGAGATTCCTGCAAGGTTGCAGTTCGCGGCCCGAGAAGCACTCTCCGGCCAACATGCCCAACTGAAGCAACAGCTCCCAAACCGAAGTAGCCAGGACCCAAAGACGTTCTTGGCCTGAAGGCACCCCAGGGGGCCCCCAAGCAGCCCCTCTCAATTTGGGTCTGGGGGCTTTCGTTGGGCCGGGAACCTGGGAGATTCCTGCAAGGTTGCAGTTCGCGGCCCGAGAAGCACTCTCCGGCCAACATGCCCAACTGCAGCAACAGCTCCCAAACCGAAGGAGCCAGGACCCAAAGACCTAGCTGGCCTGAAGGGCCCCCAGGGGGCCCCCAAGCAGACCCTCTCAATTTGGGTCTGGGGGTTTTCGTTGGGCCGGGAACCTGGGAGATTCCTGCAAGGTTGCAGTTCGCGGCCCGAGAAGCACTCTCCGACCAACATGCCCAACTGAAGCAACAGCTCCCAAAGCGAAGGAGCCAGGACCCAAAGACCTAGGTGGCCTGAAGGGCCCCCAGGGGGCCCCCAAGCAGCCCCTCTCCATTTGGGTCTGGGGGCTTTCGTTGGGCCGGGAACCTGGGAGGTACCTGCCAGGTTGCAGTTCGCGGCCCGAGAAGCACTCTCCGGCCAACATGCCCAACTGCAGCAACAGCTCCCAAAGCGAAGGAACCAGGACCCAAAGACCTAGGTGGCCTGAAGTGCCCCCAGGGGGCCCCCAAGCAGCCCCTCTCCATTTGGGTCTGGGGGCTTTCGTTGGGCCGGGAACCTGGGAGATTCCTGCAAGGTTGCAGTTCGCGGCCCGAGAAGCACTCTCCGGCCAACATGCCCAACTGCAGCAACAGCTCCCAAACTGAATGAGCCAGGACCCAAAGACCTAGCTGGCCTAGAGTGTCCCCAGGGGGCCCCCAAGCAGCCCCTCTCAATTTGGGTCTGGGGGCTTTCGTTGGGCCGGGAACCTGGGAGATTCATGCAAGGTTGCAGTTCGCGGCCCGAGAAGCACTCTCCGGCCAACATGCCCAACTGCAGCAACAGCTCCCAAACCGAAGGAGCCAGGACCCAAAGACCTAGCTGGCCTGAAGGGCCCCCAGGGGGCCCCCAAGCAGCCCCTCTCCATTTGGGTCTGGGGGCTTTAGTTGGGCCGGGAACCTGGGAGGTACCTGCAAGGTTGCAGTTCGCGGCCGGAGAGGCACTCTCCGGCCAACATGCCCAACTGCAGCAACAGCTCCCAAACCGAAGGAGCCAGGACCCAAAGACCTAGCTGGCCTGGAGGGTCCCCAGGGGGCCCCCAAGCAGCCCCTCTCCATTTGGGTCTGGGGGCTTTCGTTGGGCCGGGAACCTGGGAGGTACCTGCAAGTTTGCAGTTGGCGGCCCGAGAAGCACTCTCCGGCCAACATGCCCAACTGCAGCAACAGCTCCCAAACCGAAGGAGCCAGGACCCAAAGACCTAGCTGGCCTGAAGGGCCCCCAGGGGGCCCCCAAGCAGCCCCTCTCCATTTGGGTCTGGGGGCTTTAGTTGGGCCGGGAACCTGGGAGGTACCTGCAAGTTTGCAGTTCGCAGCCGGAGAGGCACTCTCCGGCCAACATGCCCAACTGCAGCAACAGCTCCCAAAGCGAAGGAGCCAGGACCCAAGGACCTAGCTGGCCTAGAGGGTCCCCAGGGGGCCCCCAAGCAGCCCCTCTCAATTTGGGTCTGGGGGCTTTCGTTGGGCCGGGAACCTGGGAGGTACCTGCAAGGTTGCAGTTCGAGGCCCGAGAAGCACTCTCCGGCCAACATGCCCAACGTCCACCAACAGCTCCCAAACCGATGGAGCCAGGACCCAAAGACCTAGCTGGCCTGAAGGGCCCCCAGGGGGCCCCCAAGCAGCCCCTCTCAATTTGGGTCTGGGGGCTTTCGTTGGGCCGGGAACCTGGGAGATTCCTGCAAGGATGCAGTTCGCGGCCCGAGAAGCACTCTCCGGCCAACATGCCCAACTGCAGCAACAGCTCCCAAACCGAAGGAGCCAGGACCCAAAGACCTAGCTGGCCTGAAGGGCCCCCAGGGGGCCCCCAAGCAGCCCCTCTCCATTTGGGTCTGGGGGCTTTCGTTGGGCATGTATACCTGAGAGGTACCTGCAAGGTTGCAGTTCGCGGCCCGAGAAGCACTCTCCGGCCAACATGCCCAACGACCAGCTACAGCTCTGAAACCTAAGAAGCCAGGACCCAAAGACCTATCTGGCCTGGAGGGTCCCCAGGGGGCCCCCAAGCAGCCCCTCTCCATTTGGGTCTGGGGGCTTTCGTTGGGCCGGGAACCTGGGAGGTACCTGCAAGTTTGCAGTTGG